>NC_057368.1:0-2717500 GCF_016861735.1 Aspergillus chevalieri | reverse complement strand
TGGGGCCCCCGTGGGCCGCGTTAAAGGCTTGGGGGGGGGGCGCCCTCCCCTGGGCCTCGAGGGCCGCGGTAGGGGCTTGGGGGCCGGCCGCCCCTGGGCCCCGTCGGCCGCGTTTGGGCCGCGTTTGGGCCGCGTCCAGCCGTCAAACGGGGATGTTTTGGTGCTGTCCATGACACCCAGCCGGCGGGAGTGGAACCCGCTAGCCCACTTGCATTGTGATGGAAGGCAGTTTAGTATCTTGAAGGCCTGCAGCAGCAACTGACAGGCTGTGTGAGGGCTCAGCTCAGCTCAGTGCCTTTATTGACATTCACCGTCAACATGGCAAACAATGCCATGAAAGCAATTGAGACAAACAGCTGCTTAGCGAGGCCACACACAACCATATATAAGACTTCTTTGTGTAAATAGACTCTTCTTCTTTTCTTTTCTTCTTTAGATTCGACATTCTCGTCGATGGCTACAATAGTTAGATAGGAATATCATTTCGTTATTATCTACTATTCCGAGCTCATGACAGGTAGACTATCTCGCGAAATTCTAGCATTGTCACGAGCTCGGAATAGTAGATAATAACGAACTGAGTTCCTATCTAGACTATTGTAGCCATCAACGAGAATATCGAATCTGAAGAAGAAAAGAAAAGGAAGAAGAGTCTATTTACACAAAGAAGCCTTATATATGGTTGTGTGTGGCTTCGCTAAGCAGCTGTTTGTCTCAATTGCTTTCATGGCATTGTTTGCCATGTTGACAATGAACGTCCATAAAGGCACTGAGCTGAGCCGTCACAAGCATGAGGAAAGAAAAGATAGAGGCAGGTCTGTTGGCGACGAACTATCTAGTCTGTGCGCGGGGCTCAAACGAGGCTCAGTGAATGTCCTGCGCCGAACAGGCCAAAGCAATCAAACATTCTATATGGCAGGCGAGTATTCATGTTCCGTGAGACAGATGATTATCTGATTAGGCTAACTGTCAAGGAACGACTCAGTTATATAGTCCTATCGTGTTAGGTTTGAGCCCTAGCAGCGCGCTACTATATGTGTCGGTTCCCGAGCGTTATGAGTATCCGCTCATTATAGTGGTCTTTCAGCCCAATGCTAACACATCGAGATGCTCCGGTATAAATAGTTATGGAAGCTCATAGATTAGGAATATCTTTGTATACGACTATATCCTACTCCAGCGTTTCAGTATTGCCTCGTAGCCGAGACGGTCGTTTAGTCTGCAAATGCTCAAGTCCCAGACCCCGGCGTTACACCGGAATAAGTGGTTGGCTCGCAATAGACTATCTGCTAAACAATGTGAAATGTAGGACCTTCCTGGAGACTGCATAATGCTCCTCTGCTGGTGTCAATTTGTACACCTGTCACAGGCTGCGCCTGTAGAATAAACGATATGTTATTCGGAGAGATGATCGGAGGAGTTATCAGGCTACCTACCCCGCACGGCGTACATTTGTATATAAAGCTGTCCGATCGGACATCCGTTCTCCTGTTCTTCAACGAAATCTTTTGTGTGATAGCTAGTCATTAGCACTATGGGCTTAGCCCATAACAACACCACTGCAAGAGTGCCTAAGACATCATATTGAGCAATTGTAGTTGACACAAGGCCTTATTGATAACATTTCGCGTGTATTGTGACGGTCTCGTTCAATAGGAATCTATTGGTAGACTATCTGGCGAAATACTAGCATGAGGAAGAAAAGGAAAGAACGCCGGGCCAGCAAGCGCTACTATTTAATGTGTGAGGGGGTCTCGCCCTAAAACAAAATAAAGGAATCAACACAAAGGAATCAAACATCTCATGTGAATTAGCAAGCGCTCCTGCTCCGTGGCATGTATCAGGATATACTTCTTAGTGCGAGCAATGACTTGCCGTATTTATTATTGGCGAGTGGGAGTAAACTCCAAGGTTTGATTTTTGTTCGGGAAATTGGCTTTCCCATGTCCCCGATGTAACTAGGTTCTTGCTCTGGCCGCGTAGGATTTTCCGCCAAGATTGAATAGAAATAATTGATAGGTCGGGGAGCGCAATGAATGCTTTGAGTTTCTTTTCAGGATGGAGGGGACATATCTACAGCCACAGGTCACCAATTTATGCTGTAGCATTTGATCCGACGTTCCAATCATTTGTTTCTAAGCTTAAAGATCAGGTAATGACGTCCGTTCCGTGTTACATTGTCACATATAGTGGGATGTGTTAATTCATCCCGGTGCATCACTTGAGCTTTATGAGAATATTATGCCCCACCAGCTTCGGCGCAGAAAGTGAATAAACATTGGCGATTGTCAATTTCCACAGCAGTTGTACATGGCTTAGCACGTCACAGCTGCACTGCCCCGTGCTTGGTAGTACCATTGCACGGGGGAAACGAGATCAACTAAAATACTCTTTGCCAAGGGCAAGATAAATGGTAAAATCATGCTACAGCCAAATAAATTTTACTGACAGCTCAGGCCAATAGTATGAACGTGACGAGACTTCAAATAGCGAGATTCCGATTTTTTAGCACTTCGTTCTTCATATATACTGAGAATAAACAATGGTAGGTGACAGATACACAGCATGACTTAAGGCACAGCAGAACCCTTCTAGGTCTTGCAGCTTATCCAAATGCCTATCAACAGTAATTCTGGTCTCAGTTGAATTCATTCCTCTGTAACTCCATTTTTCGTTGTGGGACCTGAGGCTCCGCCACGACCTTTGCGTAACCCGCATTTGATATGCTTAACCGTAATATGAACACACGGTATATTCATCACTTAGAGCTCATGCTCCATCAAAATGTTGTTGCTGAAGACACAGTGCGACAGTTTGACTTCTATCAAGGATATATGGTTATGCCAACCCTTGGCATCGGTTGATTTTCTGCATCCTGTTTTTGATCGCGTGCCACGCTGTCAGCAATGATGGTGAAGAGTTAATTGATTATTCAAAGACGCGAAGCATGGGGATCCGTACAATTTTGCCCTAAACGGACATGGGCAATGGTATAAAAGGACCTCATGCAGCTGGGCTTAAAGTGAGTTTGAAGTAACAATAACACAAAACAACACAACACAGATATAATGGCGGTCACCATCTCCAACAGTGCCAACGGTATCAATGGTGCGAACGGTGCGAACGGTGCGAACGGTGCGAACGGTGTCAATGGTCACTACAACAAGATTAGTGAGAAGCACTCCATGTCCGGAGCAGCCAAGCTGCGACATATGCTACAGGAATCAAATGACTTAATTGTTTGCCCTGGTGTTTATGATGGACTCTCTGCCAGAATAGCGCTAAACCTTGGTTTTGAGGCCATGTATATGGTATGTGTCCAGGTATCCGAATTGGAATTCTTTAATTGAACTTTTAGACTGGCGCAGGAACGACAGCGTCACGATTGGGCAAGGCCGATCTGGGTCTCGCGCAGTTGTATGATATGAGAACTAATGCGGAGATGATTGCTCACCTTGAGCCATTTGGGCCGCCGCTGATTGCTGATATGGACACAGGTTATGGCGGTATGTCTTGAATTGCTAGTAAACTGGAAAAAGCTAACAAGGAACGTAGGCCCCTTAATGGTGTCACAAGCTGTACAGCAATATATCACAGCTGGCGTTGCAGGCTTCCACATCGAAGACCAGATTCAGAACAAACGTTGCGGCCATCTTGGAGGCAAGAAAGTGGTTTCTCTTGACGAGTATCTCACACGTATCCGAGCAGCTAAGAGCACCATCGATCGGTTACGATCAGATATTGTTCTGATTGCCCGTACTGATGCCCTTCAGCAGTATGGCTATGAGGAGTGCATCCAGCGTTTGCGAGCGGCTCGTGATGCTGGAGCAGATGTCGGACTTCTCGAGGGCTTTACCTCTAAGGAGCAGGCGCAACAAGCTGTTGAGGATCTCCGTCCATGGCCGTTGCTGCTCAACATGGTTGAAAACGGTGCTGGACCGGTTATCACGACTCGGGAAGCCGCAGAGATGGGCTTCCGAATTATGATATTTTCTTTTGCCTCTTTGGCTCCAGCGTATTTGGGGATTCGTGCAGCACTGGAGCGTTTGAAAAGAGATGGGGTTGTAGGTACGCCGAAGGGATTGGGTCCGCGGCAATTGTTCGATATCTGTGGGTTGGCAGAATCAATGCAGACTGATATGGAAGCTGGAGGAGTGGATTACTGTATTATTTAAGGCTTGGAACTGCTATTTGTGTTATTAGTACTGAGCAATTGTTTGTTTGCTGCTGCCTCTTCGTATTACTGATATTCTCTTTGGTGTAAGTAGATTGTCATTGTCATAACCTCCCATCATCTAAGCGTTGTTATACAGCTCGCCTTTCACATCATATTAGTAAAGGAAGCGCTGCTACAGCGTACTGCATTGGCAGATTGCTGGGACATCCAATATCATACCCGTGGGCAAAAGGTTAAAGTTAGCTCCCTGTCTCCGGGTAACGCAGTGGTATTGCGGTAGTATTGTTGTTGATTTTAAGGCACTTCCCACTTTTGCAGAGTGTGATGGCACCACGCCGTACAAACGAGACAACGCCATATAGGCAATCTGGGCAAACGAGGGCTAAGCCTCATCGCACAGATGTCTATGATGACCATTATTCACCTAGATAGATTCCTTCTTCTTTTCCAGATTCGACATTTTTGTCGATTAGGCTACCTAGTCTGACCATGAGTATCATTCGTTTCATCTACTAGTTTTCGAGCCGGTGACAATTATCTGGTATATAGAGACTAATCTCAAGCTCATTCTCATAGAAGTGTCGGAGTCTCAAGTGCACTATCCAGTGCATGCAAGTACTCAGCAAATCTATACCACCCCACAATACTGATTGTATGATTGACTATAACCTGGAGCGTCGTAGTCCCCTACGGACATGAATATTGATGGATAGATGTGCAGCTTACTGTCTCGTGCTTTGTACATATAATGCTACGGTACTACATTGTGATGGTGGGTCTGCTGTAGTGCCTTCCCATCTGCAACGTTCGAAACCCGTATTGATCCATGTTTTCCATAACCTGAAATGGATCGAGAAAAAATCGCGGCGACTGCATCAGTCCAGCCACAGCCTCCCAATTGACTTCGCGATCCAACCCTCGGTCTGTGTGTAGTACCACCGCACTACATCCAGATACTGCCTGGTGCATATCGTCCATCACTGTAACTCCGGTGTTACAGCCCACGCTTGTCAGAATTTCGCGTCGGGTCATGTACGGGTCGTAAATATGCACCGGGATGCCGCGTTGTACAAGCGACCGGATGAGCCTCACGCCGGCCAATGTACCCTCTCCGTTTGAAAACCCCAGCAAAGCCACATTTCCAAGTCTATCGGGAAGACAGGATGCCATGCCATGCGCGACATTATGGTTTGTCACATCGTTTACTCGCATCACGCACAGCCAGTATTCGGCTACCTCGGCCAGGCCGAGTTCCTGCGCCAAGTACACAAGACAGTCGACGTCTTTACGGAGAATGTCTTGATCTGTATCTATGATAGCTGCTTCACCAATGGCGCGAATTGTCAGGCGTGGGTCCGTCGCGACTATTTGTGAGACGTGCGGTCCGTTCGCATCAGTCCGGCTGCAGATGGAGCTCAGGGCGTGGAAGGTGGCGCTTTGTTGTGCAAGCATGGCATTTGTGGCTATCCGACCCAGCTCTGCGGACCAGGCATCTGTGGTGATGATACATTCAGGCGAGATCCAGGAATATAGCTCTCTCAGCAATGTAGCCGCTTCAGCGGAATGTTTGTCGGCCAAGTTACCAATAACGACACGGGTAGGATGTAGAAGGCTGTTAATAATGCTGCCTGTGACAAGAAAGTCGGGGTTGGCGATGAGATCGAACGATGCGGTTGTGGCTTTGTCGAGCTATCTTTCCATGTTAGAATGTATATATAACAGAGACCAGATACGTACCCGTTGGCGAATGGCTTTGGTATTGCCCCGACCTTTGTAGACTATGACTTTGTGGCCAGACGAGACTTGGGCAATAGTCCGGATGGTCTGTACATCAGCATATTTTCTGACGACAAGCATGGAGAAACTCACGTTAGTGTCCGTGTCCTCGCCCAGGAAAACCATATCTGCCGCAGCAATGCAACCAGTCACGTCCGTGGAAAACATCACATTTGCCAGTCGTCTCTTCCGATGTGCCTCTTCACTGTACAGCATCTCGTCTGTCTCCTCCACAGCAGCATCATCAAACAGTAATGCATCGACCCCCGGCTCCGAAACAGGAATGCAATCCGAATTCCATGCCGCAATGCGCCGAACATCGCGATCCACGACGTCAAACTGCACGTCCGGATTACGTACCGCCAGAACCAAAGCCGTCAGTGCCGATACGTTCTCTCCTCCTGTGTTCAAAAAACACGCGCGACGGACCTTTTCGATGCGCCTCGGCTGTTGCGTCGATTCATCGTCTGCACGATCGGTAAAGGTGTGGCCCTTGACGACTACCCGACGTTGAGACTGTCGTCTTGCAAGACAAACGACATACCGGCGACAGGAGACGAGGAAAAAGAAGCCGGCTAACGCGCCAAAGAGCAATGATGGAACCATGGTTGTACCTACGGCTCAACATGGTGACGGTCGGAATATTGGCAAAATAAATATCGAGAAGGGTAATTTTATTTTTAGGACGACGTTGGTGATGTATGGCAGTGATGCGCGACGTGGCAGCGGTTCTGTGGGTCTGCTGAAGTGGCATCGCATGTCAGATTAAACAACAAGCGAGTTTGACGGTTGAAAGCCAAGGGGCAGCGATGTCATGGGCAGCGTGATAAATGTTGGGCTCATGTTGGTGCCCTGGCGTATAACTACGGAATGCAGCTTACATTCTGATTGAAGTATCCGCACGAGAAAGTCGAGATACATCACACTACGGTAGTTGGTGGCATGCATTACTAGCTCATGCAACCTTGTCCTCATTTCATCGCTCATTACGGTCGACAATCCATCGAATACGCCCATCCAAATCGAACGACATGCCTCTCATTGCCTGTTTCCACGGCGGCGGATCCAACGGCGAGATCTACCGCCAACAATGTGCCCAACTCGAGCGGCTTCTCGAGCCCGAATTCCGCCTTGTATTTTTCGACGCCCCCTTTGAGCGCTCTCCGGGTCCCGGCGTCCTCCCCGCTTTCCGCGACTATGGCCCCTTCCGATCATGGTTTACGCAGGACGATACGGGAACCGAAGTATCCGACGGCAGCGGCTATGACCGAATCGGGCGGGATGGGGTCGAACGGGTGCTGGATCTGATGGAGCGACAGGGAGGCGCAGAGGACTGGGTCGGAGCAATGGGGTTCAGTCAGGGAACGCGAGTTGTCGGCGGATTGCTCCGCGACCAACAGCGGCGAGAAATTCTGGGCGAAACAGGCAGGATCCGATTAGCATTTGGAGTGTTTTGCATGGGAGGGGGTGCACCGATGGAGGCAGAGAGTGGTCATCGTAAGTCGCTTTTTCCTCGAAGGTTGCACAGAAAAACTAACAAAGGAAGGCACCAACGCGTCGGATCCGTTCGATTCCATTACCCTGCCCACGCTACATGTTCATGGGCTGCGCGATCCGTTTTTGCACCTGGGTGTTCAGCAGACCGAAACATATTTCAACCCGCAGAGCCGGACGGTGCTCGAGGTGGACTATCACCATGCCATGCCGTGGGTTCGGAGCGAAGTGCAGCAGTTGGCGAGCATGATTCGGTCGTTGTACTGCCCATAATTTCTTGACGATGCAGAGGACACGGTCGACTGCTCTGAAAGTCAAGGCGGGTTAGTAGTCGGTCCGATTAGCGAGACGACGGATCTTTCAGAGGTCACCGTAGCCATGCCTAGATGGATTATCACAACGGTAATTAGACGGTCAATACCATCCTTTTCGAGTAATCTTGAATTCCTCTATCGCTATAGCCTCGTGCAGTCTGGATTCCCGATTTTTCGATACCCCGATGTTTCATGATATTCTGACACTGCATACCGCTTTCCGCACTAGTTTTCTCCAAGTATAGGACTGTCGACAACCTTGTCGTACCTATATTGACTGCGACGCAGTCCGTGTGGCTAAAGTCCGGTGTTCTACGTACTCCGTACAATATCGCCAACAAGGGGGGATGAATCAATCACACGACTCGACTTCACTTCGTATACGCGATAGCATTCCCGAGCCCTTCCATTCCAAGTAAGCGAACTTGGTCAGCCGGCCGGTGTCTATCTACACCGATATGAACTGGCAACCTTCCAAAATGTATGCCCGGGAGTGGAAAATTGGAATGCTCCCTCGCACCATTTCTCTGCTTTCTGTGGTCTCCAATAGATAATACGGGCCTACGAATTGTCCATCGTACGGTACTCCGAACGGAAGCACATGGCTATGGGCGAAACCAGAGCAATTGACAGTCGGGCGAATTTTCGGCCTTTACCCCCGCGGTTAATTTATTTGACATTCGGCTGCACGTCGAGGAAATACTCGATTGGCGCATTCGGTTAATTCCAATCAGCCGGAATACGGTGCAAATAACCGACTGGTCCCGGATCATCGTCTTGTTTTTACCCCAGGCCTTGATACGCTTCTCCACGGCCCAGACCCCACAGCACCTCCGCATTGCGATACAGCCTAACCGAGTGGCACGACTGACTTTATATATCTCGATTCTCATCGCGACAGAGAAGATGCCGAGCAGCAGTCATGTATCGAATTTCCAACATCTACGGTACGTCTGCCGTTTCTTTGCGTCCGAAAATGTATCGCTGACGCTTCACAGTCCTGGCGGCCTTTGGCACCATTGGCGGTGCCTTGTTCGGTTTTGATGTCAGCTCGATGAGTGCTTGGATTGGGGCCGACCAGTATCTGGAGTACTTTGATCATCCCGACTCGAATTTGCAAGGCGGTATCACGGCGTCTATGTCGGCCGGATCGTTTGCTGGAGCTATTGCGGCCGGATTCATCTCTGATTATCTGGGTCGTCGGTTGGCCTTGATGATAGCATCGGTGGTTTGGATCATTGGCGCGGTGATCCAATGCAGCACGCACAGCGTGGCCCAGTTGGTCGCTGGTAGAGTCATTAGCGGATTGGCAGGTTGTTCCACGGTCCTTCCCAGCGAAACCAATTGTTAATGCTAATCGATTAGTCGGTGTGACGTCCTCGCAGGTTTGTGTCTACCTGGCCGAACTGGCCCCAGCGAGGATTCGCGGTCGGGTTGTGGGAATCCAACAATGGGCAATCGAATGGGGCATCTTAATCATGTACCTCATCGCGTACGGCTGCTCGGTGTCCGTGGCAGGTCCTGCGGCCTTCCGGATTTGCTGGGGCGTACAGGCCGTTCCTGGCTTGATTCTTGGCCTGGCACTGATCTTCTTCCCTGAATCGCCGCGATGGCTTGCCGGGAAAGAACGTTGGGAAGAATGCTTGGATACGCTGGCTTTGATTCACGGTAATGGCGATCGCAACCATCCGATGGTACAAGCAGAATTCGAGGAGGTACAAGAAGCCGCGCGCGTGGCGCACGAGTCGCAGGATATTTCGATACTGGCTCTATTTGGGCCGCGTATCTGGCAGCGGACAGTGTGCGGAATCAGTGTGCAAGTATGGCAACAACTGTTGGGAGGAAATGTTGCCATGTACTACGTCGTCTATATTTTCCAAATGGCCGATATGGTACGTGTATTTGAAATTGGTCCTGCGACCCAGCTAACACGAAGTAATAGGGTGGCAACCAATCCTTAACCTCGTCCATCATCCAATATGTCATTTTCCTGGTGACAACTGGTGTCGTGCTGCCATTTATCGATAAAGCCGGTCGTCGCATGTTGCTTCTTTCCGGGTCGATCTTGTGCATGGCGCTACATTTTGCCATCGCCGGTACGATGGCAACGTACGGACATTACGCTGACTCGGTGAACGGTAACGAGAACCTGCGTTGGGTGATTGCCGGCGCACCGGGCAAGGGTGTTATTGCCTGTAGTTACATCTTCACTGGAATTTACGGCTTGACATGGGTAAGTTTCAAACAGAATTACGGGGTTTATGAGATACTGACTCCGTTCCTCAGGCTCCGACGGCTTGGATTTACTCATCCGAGATATTCCCTCTCAAATATCGTGCCAAAGGCGTCGGGCTTTCTGCTGCGGGCAATTGGATTTTCAACTTCGCATTGGCGTACTTTGTGGCGCCGGCGTTCACCAACATCCAATGGAAGACATATATTATCTTCGGGGTGTTCTGCACCGTGATGACGCTTCATGTGTTTTTCCTGTATCCGGAAACGGCGCAACGGTCGCTTGAAGAGATTGATTATATGTTCGATACGGGTGTCAAGGCGTGGAAATCGCACGATATGCAGGTTCCTCAGCGTGAACAGGATGTGAAGAAGACGGAAGATGTTGTACATGATGAGCGTGTTTAGCCCTGTCTTTAGATGTATAGCGTTGCGTGGATTATCATATTGCTGCGAATTTGAAGTGTTTGTCGATTATTGTACCCTCGATGTCCACCCTCAGAGCTAGGATCAGGTCCAGGAGTCGGTAGGGAAACCGGAACGCAGCTTGTTATAATTGACTTGGTCTTGCGGGAATTGACTGCCAGGTACGTAGCATTTACTGCTTTGGGTAAACGAGCCCTAGTCATATCCATTCGTCACTTTATACTGTCTTTCACTCGCCCTCCAACCTGCTTTCATCGCCTTCTGGACAAACAATTTCGGTAATCCACATGACCTGTCTCAGGCTCCAGGTTATCACAACGTGCGTACTCGTGTAAATCGCAAACTGACTCGTATTACATTTGCAAAAATCTGGTAAGGGATCACGCAACGATCTTGCATACTGGAGGAAATTTCAATGCACGAACATCACAATGATGGTCATCATGTCATTTATTTTGGCGTGGTGACCACGTGGGGGGCATTACGAGTCAATGAAGTCAATGACCGAGGCGTGTATCAACATGATAGGTACTGTCCGCGTTATCCAAATACCATGCTTGTTGACCGCATGCAATTTCCTCGTCCTCTGTCCGCCGTCTGCAACTATCCTACTCGCCTGCCTGTTGACGAATATAATAAATGCTCGATTCACTGGTGGGAACAGCACGAACAAGCCTAGCTTCCTTTCCCAACTCGCCGAGCCAAGGCGCAGCCTTGGTTCTGTTTCCAACCATTAACAGGCTATGAGAAAAATCTAATGCATGGTAATCGTATTCCCTGAATCGGACATGTGATTGGACGAAAAGAGTAACTAAAGAATAACTTCTTCCGTGGAAGGAACTCACGGCTTAACTTGAAGGAGAATGCAGATAAAAACAGCATCCGTATAAAGCGAGCATGCTCTGACTTGATTTTCGGAGCTATTATGCACTACTGGCCGACTGTCCGCTGAAAAAGCCGGTGTCTACTGACATGGTCATGTTTTCGTTCGTTAACGAATCCGAATCCGAATCCGAACGAAGCGATGTGGGCGTAGGCACGCCAGGCCCTTCTGATATTTTGTTCAATTATGATGATTCGTCTAACCCCACACATATGATCCTTTCAAAATATCATTGCCGAATATTCCCAACGATCCAGCCGGTCGTATAATCCACGTTAAGACCAAATCACAAAGGTGTGTGCATGTCACACAAATATTCATACGGATGCCAGGGTGCCGCGACAAATCTGGTTTGCTTGCTGAAAAAGTGGCAGTTGTGGCGTTAGATAATTACACACATGAAATACAGCAATTAATAAGAGAATGGCACGCTGTTACCTAACAATTAGTTATACAGATGTTAACGTTGAATTCTAGCAATTTTTGACTGCGTTTGTTATGCATTTGGGATGATTACTTGAGCAAGGGCATTTGTCACCAGATGCGCTCTTCAGTGAACCCAGAATTTATTATCCAGTAAATAGAGACTCCTCTTGAACTCATTCTCATAGAAGTGTCAGAGTCTCAGTGGACTATTCAGTGTATGCAAGTACTCAGCCAATTGATTGTATAAACGACTATAACCACTATCCTGTATCGCATTGCAGGTGGACAGACTTCAAAGCCGGAAGCGACACAGGTGGCCAATCCGAAGTGAATAGTGATATAACCTCTCGCAAGTCTCCTGTTTGCAAACCATCCATGACACCGATGGAGCCCCAACCTTTCTCCCAGGTTCTCTTTGAGTGGATCGCCTTTTCTGACTGCTGCTCTATCTCAATAATCAACCCTCCGAAGTTGCAAAGTTCGATGCTAACGCCAGATCAAGGACGACGGCACTCACGCCGTACAAAATGATGGGCTCGATAATTGTCTTTGTATTGAAAACGGCTATCTTGTAGATGGGATGACATTTGTCTTCATCCAGGGCAATGAATTTGCGACTCAATGTCTCGCCGATTGTCATCAAGGTAAGTCCACGCTGGTCAGTTGGGATTCATCTGCCACCAAATTAGAACGTAGCTGCGAGCGGGTCTGCGCCGACACATTCTTTGGAAGATGTATCTTTTCATAACGATGTTCTGTTCTGCCTTTTGTTCAAATTCGAGACAAAAGCATGATGAAGCAGGTAATCAACCTCGAGATTCACAATGAAAGCCCAGATCAATTGCTGAGTATCCTGGCAATAAGAGGAGCGGAACACGGTACCGAATGGATAATCAGTCAAGGATTGAGGCGCAATCCCAAAAGAATGGTCTGTCTTAACATTCTCCACGGAGCTCATAATCAAATCCTCGCCCCCCCCCCCCGCAGGTCCTATAGGTTAACACCCTGGAAGTTGGTTTTGTTGAATGCTGCAACTTGTTAGAAGATGTTTCCTTGTATGCGGATTCCCTGTGGCCGTGTTTTAGATCCCATGCATGCTCTGAAAGCTGAAACTAGCTTCATGCGTAATGACCTCGATACATGATACTGACTGGGTTCTCGGAACATGAATCCCGAAGTCGTTTTATCGCAACCCGTATCGATTCTTTGGGGACTCTGATGCCTCCGGTTGATCTATACGTGTTGTAGGGAGGATTTGATATTGCAATCGAACGTAAGGGTGAACCGGGAGCATTTCCGCCGGATATATATATCATGATCATATCGACATTGATTCTCTGACCAATTCGTAAAATGAACCGGTAACCAGGGTCCCTTAAAGCTCCGTATTCAGGACGTCTCGTAATCAGAAAAACATTTGGACAAGTTGTTGTACAATAATATTGTAGCACGATTCACTCCAAGCTGATACGTCTATATATCTGTTTCTCCTTCGGCTCTAAAGTTATCCTCATAGCCGAATGGCTGAACCCATAATCACGTAGCCCCGTATGCGTATGTTTGAACCCGCCATATACCGTATTCTGTAAACTCTGCCACCGACTGTTGCCATACCAAAGACGTTGCGGGCCATTTTGCTGTTCGGTCGTCATTTTTTCGACTACTTCTGGTGTGGTTGTTGTCGCCGTCGTTGTCGTCGTTTTTTTTGGGGGGGGGGGGGGAAACCCTCCCTTCTTTTTGCGCCCCGGAAGAACAACTTACACTATGCTGAACACAACGAAGAGCAAAATGCTGAATCGCTTCCACTGATGCAGAAGCGCATCGTAGACTTGCTTCAAGGCATCGACATCAAGTGATTTGGAGAAATGGAACACGACGCGACTGGAATCCATTTTCCGAGTAACTTCACGGTATAAGTAGTGCAGCCCAGCGGCACTGTACTCCTAAAGGTAAATTGCTTCCCAAATACATGATGACACGCTTCTCAAATAGGTTGGCCATTAGCACTTCGTCCTTGGGGCTGCATCCCTCCCACACCTTGGACCAGAAGATTCAAGCGGCTGCCCAACATGGCTTCGAGGGTATCGAAATCGTCTACGGAGACTTGAAGATATACAGCGACCGCAACAACCTGTCTGTGGCCGCCGGTGCCGAGCACATCCGTCGGGCGTGCGAGAATCACCGGCTTGCGATCATCGCGTTGGTTCCTTTCGAGAACTACGAGGGCAGTAAATCGCCGCTTCGGGATCGATTGACCATCGCGGGCCACTGGATCAACATCGCGCGTATACTCCGAGCAGCCTACATCCAGGTACCATCGCAGTACAATCGCGATTGTCTCGGCGATGAGATCTTGATCGTTTCGGAATTGCAGCAATTGGCAGACCTCGCCAGCGCCGCAGCACCTGTTATCTCGATCGCATACGAGCCGATGTCATGGGGAATCCACTATCCGACCTGGGAATCCTCGCTCCGACTGGCGGAACTCGTGAACCGAGACAATTTCGGGATTTGTCTCGATAGCTTCCATGTCGCGACCAAGCTGTGGGCAAGCCCCTTTGAGCCTTCGGGACAGTATCCCAACGGCGCCCGTGATCTCGCCGAGTCTCTACATCGGTCAATCACGCAAATCCCCATGGACAAGCTTTTCTACGTGCAACTATCTGACGGTGAGCGATTCGATCCGCCCTTCTCGAAAGCGCATCCTTGGTATATCGAGGGCGAGGCGCCTGAGTTTACCTGGTCCAAACATGCTCGACCGTTTCCGCTGGAGACCGAACTGGGCGGATACCTGCCCTTGGGCAAAATAGTGCAGGCGTGGCTTATCGACAAAAACTACACTGGCTGGGTGTCTCTGGAGACTTTTGACCGGCGGATGCGCGATGAGAATTTTAGTCCAGAAACAGCGGCAGCCCGAGGCCAGGATTCGTGGCGTAAACTTCAGGCGTTGCCATTTGGATCGGGAAATAACAGCAAAATCTAATGGCAAAGATTCTCTTACATAGAAAATGAACTACGTTGAGTATTCACTGTCATTTTCTCACCATCTCCCGGTATACGACTCGATAAATGTAGCACGATCGGTCAGCAAGGTCATGACAAGCCAGCATCTGTATACCGGCGTGAGTGATCTACCAATCCACGATAATTGAATACGAAAGCTTACCTGGACAAATTTGGGTAACGGTTATTTGATAAGAATCATGTCGGGTAAGTGTAGAAAACTGGGCGTTTCGTCCGAGCTCGTGACCAATTCCCTACAACGATCGTGTACGATACGGCCAACTTAACAAACTTGGATGGAACGGAATCTCATAACCACCAAGGGAATTGTATATTTTTGACATGCATACATCACGATTTGAACTACGAAACAGCCAAACGAGCAAATCAATCGTGCTGCAACTTTCCAACTCCCACCGCTTCAGCTTCCTTGTTCAAACTCGCAATCTCGGTTTCCGTGAAAGGGATTCCTTGTGCCAGGCGCGTATCTTGTGTGATCTGCTCAATCTCCCCGGGATAATAGATTCGATCCACCCCCTCCATCTTCTCGCACCCGATAACTCGCTGGTACAGGTAATCCATCCGCTCCTTGAACTCGTCCATGCTCATAAACAGGTCCGGCTTAATTGCGACGAGGAAATGCCCGACATCTGCAGGCTTCGAAGGATCATACGGATTGGTAACATGTCCCGCAAATGCAGATCCAGAGAGCACGCCGGAGAATACATCCATCATGATCGAAAGTGCGGATCCCTTGGGTCCACCCATTGGAAGCATAACTCCCTGCAGCGCCTTGGCCGGGTCATCGGTACGCTTTCCTTCTGCATCCAAAGCCCAGTCCTCGGGGATCTTCTCACCCCGGCGCAGAGCCTTGTAGATCTTCCCACGAGCAGCGATAGACGGAGCCATATCGAGGATGAAGGGACGCTCCTTGCCCGCTGGCGCACCACAGGCAATGGGCGAAACACCCATGAGCTTCGACTGACCGCCCCAAACCGGCAACGCCGGGGACGAATTCGTAAACACCAGCGACAGCATCCCCGCATCGATTGCCTGCTGAACCACCCATGCTGACATGCCAAAGTGATTCGAGTGCTTGATGGAGACCATGCCAATACCGAACTTGGCCGCCATCTCGATAGCGCGTTGCATGCCCATGTGCGCTGCGGTGAAGCCGAATCCGTTTTGCCCGTCGACCAGGGCTACGACGGGAGTGATTTGCTGAAGTTGCGGCGATGCAGAGGCGTCGAGGACTTTTTGGCGAATTCGCTCCATGTAGGATGGGATTCGATTCGAGCCGTGGGTGTCGACGCCGCGAAGATCGGCTTGCACGAGGCAGTCGGCGACGATAGTGGCATTGTCACTGGGGACGCCATTTCCAACCAGCACGTCGTGCACGAACGTTTTGAGATCAGAAGGCCTGATGTGGTAAATTGGGGACGACGACTCGGTCATTTTGATATACTGAAGAGTTGATGTTTTTTTTTTTTTTTTAAGAAATCCACAACTCGATCGCGTATGGGTGTCTTATACGATTGAGGGGCATGTTCGGCTGCTATCCGTGTGGGCGGGAGAATCCCGCGCTCTTGCCGATGTTAAAACGCACGTATCGGACTGGACGAAATTGGTACATCGTTGGCCCAGTGAAGTGTAATAAATGTACAAAAATCTGTATTTCTGATGACAATAATATCAACTACTCAAGCTACGCCCATCGCCGTCAGAAAGTCGAAATCTGCCCCCTCATGGGCCTGGTTGACAGTCCGTTCGTACAAGCCCCGGTATCCTTTTCTTGTCTGTCGTTCTTTCCATGATTGACTCGTGTCTACAATCTCCCGTCGACGTTGTTCGATCCTGGCCTGAAGCTCTTCATCGCTGATGTCCACGCGTAGAACCCTCTTCTCGGCATCGAACACAATCAAGTCGCCGGATCAAATGATTCCAAATGGCGACCCCGGAATCGCAGACTCAGGCGAAATGTGCAGAACAATTGTCTCTCCCGCCGTACCAGACATACGCCCATCCGAGATGCGTAGCATATCCGCGACTCTCCGAGCAGCCAGTTTGCGCGGGATAGGTATCATGCCCGCCTCCGGCATTCCCGGATGGCCGATGGGCCCGATGCCCTTGAGAACGAGGACCGAATCTGCCGTGACATCGAGGTCAGAATCATCAAGACGCGAAGCCAAGTCACTTGAGTTCTCAAAGACCACCGCGGGCCCCGTGTGACGAAGGAGTCGCTTGTCTTTCGAGGCAGAGGCCTTCATCACGGCGCCGTTAGGGGCAATATTTCCTTCGACAACGATGAGGGACGAGGACACATGCAAGGGATCGGACAAGGTTCGGATGATGCTCAATGAGTACTCGAAGTCACGGAAAGCATTTCGGTCCAGGAACTCGCCGAGTGTCTCTCCGGTGATGGTTTTCGCAGAGAGATGAAGAAGTGGCCGTAGACGATGTAAAAGACACAGCATGCCGCCTGCATTGTGGAAGTCGTTCATGTAGTTGTCGCCGCTAGGTTTCAAGTCGACGAGAAGCGGAGTCCGACGGCCGACGTCGTCCAACGTGTTAAGATTGATCAAGCCCTTGACGCCCGGATGACGGTTAACAATGGCAATCAGATGTACCATAGCATTCGTAGAGCCGCCGATGGCCTGGAGAACGATCGCCGCATTGTAGAACGATTCAGCAGACAAGATAGTCTGTGGTGTTCTCCGGTTCTGAGCAGCAGCAACAGCATTTGCACCAGTCTGCTCAGCGATGCGAATCCTGGCGGCAGACACAGCAGGTGCAAACGCACCCTGCACAGGAATAAGTCCAAGAGCAGCCGTGATACAAGCCATTGTACTAGCGGTGCCCATCACTCCGCAGGTTCCGATCTATGTTCTATGAGTACGTAATGTATTATCTGGGGCAGGATAATACGCACCGTAGGAGCGAGTTCTTCATTGATGGCCGCTATCTCCTCCATGTCAATGGTTCCTGCTCGGTAGGATGCCCAATTGTTCCTACAGTCGGTACAGGCCCCGATTCGTTTTCCTCGATGACTGCCTGGCATCATGGGGCCGGTGAGAAGAGGAAGCACGGGTCTATTTGCAGAGATTCCTCCCATAATTTGCGCAGGAACAGTCTTGTCACAACCTATTTCAGATCAGTCATGCTTGTCTACTGTATCAACGTACGCAAACGTACCTCCGATCATAATACAAGCATCCACAGGCTGTGCGCGAATCATCTCCTCCGTATCCATACTCATCAGATTTCGCAGAAACATGCTCGTCGGGTGTGAGAATCCCTCGTGCAAGCTGATGGTCGGGAAATCGATTGCTATACCGCCCTTCAAGTGGATGCCTCGTTTGGCAGCCTCCAGCAATTGATTGGCGTTCCCATGGCAAGGATTGAAGCCAGACGCCGTGTTGATAATGCCGATAATGGGACGAGAGAGCATCTTCCGAATAACCAAGCGCCTTGATGAAGACCTTGCGCAAAAACAACGAAAAATGCGTATCTCCGTAGGAGGTCAGTCCTTGTCGCAGCCCGGAGGTTGAGGCAATGGGTTTCTGGAGATCGTAATCCTGGTTCAGCTCGCTGGTCATCATCGTGTCGTACGAGCGAAGTATGAAACGTGTGTACCTTTTCGTAATCAAAGCCTCCGAAAGAAAGATCTCCGGGTTTTGAATCGCATTCGTTATCCGGATACACGGGGCTCGTTCCGCACCAAGACGGAGGCGCCCCGAGCGCACGACAACTTAAAACGATGACCGAGGCTCACAGAAAGACACCAAAACAATGCAGAGAAGACAAACACAATGTTCAATTTGCAAGGCAAAGTCGTCCTCATTACCGGTCTCGGCCAAACCAGCGACGAAGGCTGGGGCATTGGAGCAGCCATTGCCACGCTCTTCGCTCGTCAAGGAGCCTCCATTTACGGTGGAAATCGCTCTCTCGAGTCCGCGGAAAGAACGAAGCGTCGCATCGAAGAGGAAGGTGGTATTTGCGATGTTCTCTCGACAGATGTTACCGATTCGGCATCCGTGAAAGCTCTCGTCGACAGATGTCTCCAGAAGCACGGACGTATCGATATCTTAGTCAACAACGTTGGTCGCTCGGAGCCTGGATGCCCAGCCACAATGGCAGAGGACGTATGGCACTCTCAAGTCGACATCAACCTCAATAGCGTGTACCTCACGTGCCACCACGTGCTCCCGATCATGGAACGACAAGAGTCTGGAGGCGCAATTGTCAACATTGCCAGCATCGCTGGTCTGCGCTACATCGGAAAGCCCCAAGTCGCGTATTCTGCAACCAAAGCCGCCATCATGCAGTTTACCAAAGCCACGGCCGTTATATACGCGGCTAGAAGAGTTCGACTGAACACGGTGGTCCCCGGACTGATCTACACACCGTATACCCAGGACCTTGCGAAGCGGTATGCCCCCGGAGGAGACGAGGAGGCGTATATGAAGAAGCGTGATGAACAGGTGCCAATGGGCCGGATGGGAGATGCATGGGATGTAGCCAATGCTGCGCTGTTTCTGGCGTCTGACGAAGCTATGTATGTTACTGGGCAGAAGATTGTGGTAGATGGAGGTATAACTTCCTCAACAGGCCGTGTTTAAATCTCATTTTCTGTATGTATCCTACTATAGTCGCAATTTTGATGCGCTGCACTTGCAGAATTGCGCAATACGGTCCAGTAAGCAAATCAGTTGAATGGCAAGCATCCGTCGGAACAACCGAGCACGAAAACTTAGGGAGGAAAGGGAGTCAAAAACCAGCAGGATAGACTTGCCAGGTGACTCGTGTCAATCTTCAATTGACTAAAATATATAACAATGTCGTGTCGCCTATCATCTTTGGTTACCTTCTATCAGTATTCCCAGAGATTCAAATTATTCTCACGATGCGTCCCAAGCTCCAGATTCTTTACCTTTCGCAAATCTTCCTTGTCGTCGCACCTGCCTCTATTCTGTACGGCTATAACCAGGCCGGGCTTTCGGCCCTACTAGACCTCCCCGACGTCGTTCGTTACTTTCCCCAGGTCGACACTATCAACACCACGGGGACTGAGGAGGCACGAAACTCAACCATAAAAGGGTTGGTCAATGCCTGCTTGCAACTAAGGGGCCTTGTGGGTGCTCTGTCCTGTTTGGCAATGGGAGGCGCTTTTGGTTGTCGAAAGAGCATCTTACTTGCGGATTTACTCGCACTGATTGGTCAGATCCTTCAATTTCAGCGTTCACCCTGGTGCAGTTTATTGTTGGGCGGGTCTTTCTGGGTTTTGGGATAGGCCAGTTAAGCGTCACGTTGCCTGTGTGGCAATCAGAAAGCCCATCGGCTGGTAAGCGAGGTCGCCAGGTCATTGTAGCTGGTATCTTTATTTGCGTCGGTTTTGCCAGTTCCAGTCGGATCAACTTCGGCCTCGGCAAGGTCTCCTTTCAGCCCATTCAATGGCGGGTACCTTTGGCTATCCCCATATTGTTCTCACTGGTTATCTTTATATCGATCTTCGCCCTCCCGGAGTCACCTCGCTGGTTGGTTCAGTGGAACCAAATCGAAAGCGCAATATACACACTTTCCCGGCTCAATGGGCTGCCCAGAGACAACGAGCATGTTTGATCTGAAATCTCTCGGGTCCAGTGGTCTTTTGAGGCCGTCCAGGGGCCCTCGCTTCGGGATATATCCGCGACTGGTGATCAATCGCGACTTGCATACCGGCTAGTACTTTGTATCGTGCTGCAAACCCTTCAGCAGCTAGTTGGCGGAAACTTGATCTCGATCTACACTACGGCAATTTTCGAGGATAATTTGCACCCCCAGGGCGACCTTCACCAAATTCTCGCAGCTACCATTCTCACATGGAAGCTCCTTTGCCCATTCATCGCCTTCGCCACCATCGACTATCTGGGACGGCGTGTGGTCTTTATCGTCAGCGGAACGGGGATGTCACTATGCATGGTAGTGATGGCCGTTGCGACGAGCTTTCCTGCTTCAAACACACTGCCTCGATAGTTGCCGCGGTATTCATCTTTATGTTCAATTTGTGTTATCCTATCGGTTTCTTGGGTGGCAATTTCCTCTACACAGCGGAAATTGCACCTGTACATCTTCGCATTGCCATGTCGTCCATATCGACGGTCAATCACTGGCTATGGAGCTTTATCATTACCATGATAACGCCTGTTGCGCTGTCTAGTATTGGCTGGAAATACTACATTGTCTTTGCTGTTCTATTTGCCAGTGTCCCCTTGGTTGTTATTCCCTTCTTTCCAGAGACAATGAACCGCAACCTAGAACTGATCGACTTCGTCTTCAGAGAAGCTGCAACAATCTGGGATATCGTTCCGATGGCTCGGTCTCTCCCTAAGGGTGATTCTCGAACAGAGGTTTAATCGTCTGGTGTAAAGGATGTTGAGATTGGTCGGGTCGAACAGAGGGAAGTTGCTTAACTCATCGGTAATGAATTTAGATTGGTCTCTTGTGCGAAATGTCTATGTATTTTTAGTCATGGCAAAACGGAAAGGGTTCACCGTATGTAATAGTTCGCTTACAGGGATATCTGATATGTTCAGAAAAAAATTCAAGCATTCACTATATGTGATCCGTATACATGTTTATCTACAAACATCCAGCACAATGCCAGTCAAGCCTCAAGATAGACCCTGTCTCGCTCTCCACAATATACAGTACACTTGATCCTTCTCCAGCAAGTTGGTCGTCCCCGTTCCTTTCGAGCTTCGAATCTCCTCACCAGGTCTCCATTTGCCCGATGTACGAATGTCGTTCCGAGAGTCGAATGCACAACGAAGATATCTCCCTCTGCATCTAAAGCCATTCCACCTGGTCCTCCAATACCAAAGGAACTCGAAAACCGGCCAACTCGCTGCACAGATCCATCGGCGTAGAAAGGCACATGCCAGACAGAATTGTCGCGAGTCATGGCCACAACAGCGCTGACCTGTCACGACTGAGGACAAGGCCATTGGGCGAAGACCCATACGTGAGGATATGGTCGAGCTTGCCGTCGAGATGAAGTCAATAGACCCTACCGGTTGGATCATAGAGGTCTGTCATTCCCTGATCGGTAAATAATATAGTATCGTGGTCACTGAAAACCAGATCATTGGGTCCTTTGGGTCGTTCACCGTGATAGGAAGAGGCGAGCGTTTTGAGTTCTCTAGTTTCGGGATCGAGAGACAGGATGCCATGCTTGAAGTCGGCGATCACGATGGTTCGGGAAATTGGAATCCATGCCGTCCCGTTCGGTTCGCCGTCATATTCAATGACCAAAGAGCATTCGGCCTTAACGGGGTTAATTGAGAAGATGCGTCCGTAGGGAATATCGGTCACAAAGAGCAGAGCGACGGTAGACACGTATACAGGTCCCTCGAGGAAGGAGTCGAGGGGTCGGCCGCGTTTCTGGTTTTGCGAATGTCCTGACGTTTCTGGGCGCCGAAACTGTGCAGGAAGAGATGTCCATCGTTCAGCAGCAATATTAGCATATTCCGAACTTGCCATATTGTGCGTTGAATGTTTTACGGCGAAAAGAGAAGTCATCGATGGCAGCCCATATATCCACTGTATACAAACTTTCTGGCGCCCCCAGTGCAACCTGATTTCCCCGGCTACTCGGTTATCTCCAAATTGTCGAAATATGCACGAAAAATGAGATTTCAGGCTCGGTAGTAGCGATTCCCTAGAGATGCGCAGTCATATTTGGTTCTCGGCAGTTATCCGTGACCGCGGAGTTTCCGCACCTGGCGCGCTTGCGTCCCGTTGAACCGACACCGAGGTGGTTTATAGGGAAAGGAGGGAAAGGCACCAGACACCGACTTTCCCCTCACATACATTGTACATGACAAATTAAGATATCACCATGACTCTTATCCACATTGGTAAGTCAGGACTGCTTGCCCTTGTGTTAACGAAAGTTGATGCTAATCGACCCTCGATTTACCAGTTCTCTTCAAATTCCGACCCGACGTGACCCACGAACACAAACAAACTTTCGTTGCCGAACTGAAGAAGCTGAAATCCCTCTCTTGCGTCAAAGCTGGACGTTTAGTCGTCGGGGGGCCATCAGTCACCGATCCTATCGAACGGAGTAAAGGCTTCGAGATCGCCTTGGTTAGCTACCACGAAGGCAGGGAGGCGTTAGCAGCATATCAAGCGAGCGACGAACACCATAGGTATGACAATGCATTTGGTCTGTTAGGATTGATGCTGGGACTAACGAGGCTTTCATTTGTAGGGTCACGAGCACTTACATGTTTCCGTACAAGGACGATCTGATGCGCTTTGATTTCGAGGTCGATCAGGAAGACGAGCATATGTTTTCTTTTCCCGTTTTGAACTCGACTTGAATCGATAGTTTAAAAAGGGCCGAGGATAGATTACATGATAGATTACAACATTATGCGTATATTTGCGTCGTAGAAGATAATGCATTTCGACTGCGAATCAATGAAAAAATTCCCACATAAGGCCATCGATATCCGGCATACCACTCCAATCTTGAAAATCGCCTTGTAGAAAGTCGTCGAATAAATTGATATAATCATGTGTACCAGCCGTACTTTCGGTGTAATCGAGCTGCTGATGAATATTCGAACCAACTTGTCCATAATCGGCGTTCTCCCGGCCGATATCACGATGAACTTCAGTTGAGGATGAAGAAGCATGAGTACTACCAAGGTGAGGCCGCATTCTGTTAGCTATCGGTGAAGATCTCGAAGTGGTCGCTTGGTCATTGCCCAGAAGTCTTTGAAGGGTGACATTAGAGAACTCGTCAACACAGTCGCGTGCTCGGTTTGCTTCGGTCCAATATTCTCCAATACTGCTCAGAATGTTTTGCGACGTATTGAAGTCGGCTGCAAGCTCATTCACACGGCATTTTGCAGCTGTCGACGGCACCTTCCAAATACAATACAGCATAACAAAGGTGCTTAGGAGAATAGAATGGACGACCAGCCGATTGTAGAGAAGACTTCCGGAACGGTAGAGCTCTCCAAAGCCACGCAGCAGATCGACAGCATGGTGGAAACATAGATCGAATGATTCTTCTGGCGGATGCGGAATGGCTGGACTCGGCCTTAACAATAAGATCATGATCTCATGATATCTAATCTTACAAAGTTGAGCCATTCTGTCACAATCCCTGCCTGATCGCTGCGGTATTTGACAAAGCCAATCTTGCAGCGAATGGATCATATCCCGTTGCCACGAAAAGATATCCTTAATCGGAGGATATGCATATGCGGGCGTGTCACGAGAGATACTGTGCATGATGTACTTGATTTCTGAATTCATTCGGGCGAGCTTGAATAAATGAATCGAGTAGGAAAGTGGTGAGGGCTGTATATGCTGCGACTGGGGGTCATTTGCAACGATCAGGTCGGAATCTGCAATATCAAATGGAAACTATACACGTGAGCTTGTGTCATTAAATGTCGCTCGCGAAAACTTACTCGCAATTCACAAGCTTCATCGCGTACCCCAATTGGTCGACCCATCATCGTGCATATGACGCGGTCAAATGTGTATGCAACCCAAAAGACACGGGTTCTCATCTCCTGTTCCAGAACAGAAATTGAGAACGCTGACGACGCGCGGACATCACGTTGCAGGCCGAGGTCAATCACGCTTGCGAGGCATTGGTAGTTAAGATTCCATATGTTGAGACTGCAAGATGGATTGTGCAACGCATATACCATTAGGAGAAGAAGGCTCTGCAGGCCGGTCACAGAGCCATCGCCACAAGTATGCTCCACATAATCCATCGCTGCAGAGTAATAACCTTCCACGGGAAGATGGACCTTGTACTGGCGCGACAGATCCAAAGCAGCGACAGCCAAGACCATGAAAACCTGGAAGAGGTCTGAAGGCCTGTTTTCTTGGGACGAGTAAAGACGTCCAATGGCGTCCATGTGAGAAGGTTCGTGTAAGAATGGATACATCAGATGAATAGTTTGAAAGTATCTCGTAGAAAGCTCAATGGCATTTTCTTTTCTAGGAGGCAATGTCGCTGGTGAGTTCAATAGCTCGGCGGATAAGCTCGAGGACCCTGCCACGCTCGCTACTGATCCTTGCCGATTCTTTCGGCGGTCTGGCCTGCATAATATGCGCCTCGCGAAGAAATACCCACTTGAAGGTCCAATATAGCATGGGCCGCCACCTGATGAGAGGGATACTAGACCGATTTCATGCCCTTGTTGCGGTTCGTCGTTGACTGTTCGTGGAATTGCCGCGGTCGAGGGTTCTCGGTACGGTTCATGAGCCATAGTGACATGATCGGTCCGCGACTGTTGACCTTGGGGCGGACTTTGTGCAAATCCAGAATCGACTTCGCTGTAACTGCTTGGAACAGCTGTTTGTGGCTGTTCCGCTGACACCCTAGGAGCCGAACTCAGATCGACCTCGGGGCAATTTTCTTTGAGCAAAGACTCCAACCATCTCGCCCTGTTCTCCAAATTCGCCAGATAACTAATGGATAATTAGTAAAAGCAAAAGCAACAACCTTCCGGAACACTGACAGACGATGAACCTCCTGCTTCCCATCATTCACGCAATCAACTCCCGCCTTTTGACAGGATCCGCAAGAAGGCAAATTGCCATCACACTGTCCAAAGCAAAAATCAGTCATATTATCTAGATGAGCATGAGTCAATTGGAGTAGCGTACGCGAATTTTCCTACGTTGGCACCTTCGACAAGCGACCCGATTTCGGACCCGCCGAGGCGAATCCATAATTGATAAGGCACAGTCAAGAATGATGGTAAAGTAGGTATCTAAAATATTTCAATAGCTGTCAAAAGGAATCGTAGCCTTTCTTCGTGGTTAGTTGTGCATCGAACTCGCTCGCAGACGATGAAAGGAGACCTAGCGGGGTTTTCCCGTTCCGACCTCCGTCTGCACACGTGACTCTGATTTCGATAATGAATATTTCCTATGTCGCTAATGGATGCACTGTGTAGCAGATGAGAGTTTACACTGATCCAGGCATGGACTCTCCTTTAATTGCAGTTGCTGTATGGAATGTCACTCATTCCACCTGCCGCAGATTCGATTCCGAATGGGAAAAATTTAGGGCTTTGTGCGGATTCCTGACTACCACCTCGGAAAAATGGGAGGATTTGCTTGAGAGAATCAACATTGGAATAATGATACATAACTAGCGGCATGGAAATATTTATATCTCAATGTTGACGGCCCAGGTAATGCCAATGTCCCATTGGAGGTGTCTGAACTCGATTTCGTTCTGATACGTTGATGGCATGAAGAAGTAACAGTACCCAATAGATACGTCCTGTATCCCTAATAAACCCAGCCATTTGCAGCTGTCACTAAGGGGTTCAAGAGACTAAAATATTGCGCAAACAACACTCACGGGAGCTTTAAATGATGCCCTCTATGTTACGACCTAACACAAAACTGATACTTTTCCCCTCGATCTAAATACACCACGCCACCACCTAGTCCTTCCTGCTGAACGAGCTTCTGAAAATCCTCCAACGGACTCGCGAACACCTCATAATCATCATAATGAATTGGAATTGTCACGTCCGGCTTTATCAACCGCAACAATTCAATCCCCTGCTTGGCATCCATGGTCACCATCACAGCCAGAGGGGACATCTTTGGTGATGGCACTGTCGTTCCGCCGAGATGAACGAGCATCAGATCAATGGGGTGATCGGGATAATGTTCAGGAATTTCCTTGAGGTCGTTGACCATCAATGTATCGCCGGAGATATAGATGCGGTAGCCTGTGTGGAATGTGTCGTTCGTTTCGTATCCCAGTTCGACCATCCAGCCGTTTGTTGGGGGGATCTAGCCTAAGTTATTATTGTCGAGCGTTCTGAGTGGGAGGCGGACATACAGCGGAAACGTATTCATTTATTTTCTCTATTGGACCAGCGACATGCTTTCCAGGCATACCGGTGACTCGAATTCGGGGTTGCTTTTGCACCGTTTCCTCTTTGACATTGACCATGAGTTGCTGAAATGGCTCCAGGTCGTGGACATTTGAAAACGAATCGTCTCCCTTGGATGACAGTGCCTTTTTGGCGTGGCTGGTACTGACGATGGGTAGATCACGACGGAGACTCGCTTCGACCTTTTGATCGAAATGGTCACTTTATAAACACGTTAGTCGGGTACGTCCATGAACAGGATGGTGAGAACTCACGCGTGGTAATGCGACAGAAGAACGAGGTCGATCCGGGGGAGGTCATGCAGATCCACCGATGGGTTAGTTCGACGAGCGCTAGAAACACCAGGGCCGAGATGGACGTGATCGCCGGCATGAAGAAAGTTAGGCTGTATTCATATCAGTATCCTGTATACTCCGGACTGACTTCGGGTAAAACTTACATCGGTCAGAACTCGGATTCCCTCCCATTCTCTACCTAATTAGCACCTGATCAAGATATTCAAGACATTTACACTAACAAGATTGTCGTTGCAGTCCCAACGAAATAAACGGAAGCATTCTCGCCACCAGCCTTGGACGGATGCTGTTTCGCGTCTTTAGCAACGGGGAGATGCGCCGGCGGATTGGCGTTGTCCCTCGTCGGAGGTTTCGTGCTAGTCGGGTTTATCGTAATCGACATTCCGTATCTCACTTTGAATTCAATATTATATAGATAGTCACTGGAGCCGGTTCTCTGCCTGTGGAAAAGGTGTTTTGAAGTATTCGAGACAATGTGTGCATGACGTCATTGTTATTACCCTGGTATGAAATCAGCCCTTGCCTCCCACTCGAGCACCTCTGCTGCCTCAGCAGGGTATCCTGACTTATCTGTCACCAGGAGAGCTTAATCTGATCCGTATGTTGTTGAGAGTTTCGTCAACATGGCTTTCACTTGGTCCGGCTTGGGTTCGTTGCTCATCCTCGAGGCGGTTATTGTCGCTTCATGTACCGTATGAAGAAGACCTCTCAGGCGTTAATGTGGAGTATGTTGGGGACGCAGATCCATGGAGGGACATAGCAAAGAACCTACATTTTTACGAAATGAAGAAATTTATCTTAGCGAAAGAATCAATTCCCCGGGAGCTACTAACAGGGGAGGGAGTGAGTTTTAACGAACATCTTCAACCGGAAGAAGCTTATCTTGGTATGAGTTTCGATGGGAAGCCATTTCCGTAGTGTGTATGCTTCTGTAAGTCAGGGTAGATCAAGTTGCCCTGTCCTTCTGAATAGGATCGTATCTGCACATTGCACGAAATGTGCGTTGTATATACATCGTAGCAGACTGCACAGCATGTGTACTGAGCATTAAAATTCCAAAGCTACCTTTCCCTTCGCCTTTCCCGACTGAATGATATTATGCGCTTCCTTCAAGCGATCCAACGTCAGCTCCAACCTCGTCCCAAGATGACATTCAATTTGTCCCGAATCAATCAGCCGCGCGAGCTCCTCGAGTATATGATGATGAGATTCGATATCAACATGGTGGTAGGGCTTGGTCCCGAGCAGACACCAGATGAAAGACATCGACTTGGACAAGAAATCGGTGCCGTACATATTCACTTGGCCCTGGACGATAGAGCAGACTTTACCGAAGGGGGCGCAGAGCTTGCCACAGGTAGACATGTATTGGTCTGTCGAGGACGTGATGAAGATGTATCTGTTTGTCTGCGTAAGCGCGTAGTACAATACCTCGGTTTGTTTTTGTACAGGGAAGCTTACTTGAGTGGTACGTCAAGGTCGAGTTTTGCAATCTGCGCCGGAATATCATCTCGATGATTCACGACGTGAGTTGCTCCCATTTGTTTGGTAAATTCAGTCGTCTCCGGCCGTGAGGCAGTGGTAATAACATAAGGTAAGTCGAGGACAGTACGTGCAATCTGGCTAGCAACAGCACCCACCCCGCCAGCGCCGTTGATAATCAGTAGCGCGGCTTTCTCGCCCCCTGTGATCTCCAGTCGTTCGATTAACGCCTCGTACGCTGTAATATACGTCAGAGGCATTGCCGCAGATTCCGCGAAGTCAAGTGTGTTGGGTTTATGTCCGACGCTTCGTTCGTCCACGAGCTGGTATTCCGCATTCGAGCCCTGTCGAATCGGACTTCCAGAGTAGAAGACTTCGTCTCCTACCTCGAACAAGGAGCATTTGCATCCTGTCTGCTCTACTACGCCAGCTGCATCGTAGCCGCAAATCTGGAATGGCCGAGGGACGTGGTCGTAGTAATCTGCGGGTCACTAGTGAGTGGTATGTTGGATATCTGTCTAGGTGTGGGAGGCGAACTGGGATAGTCATCGTAAGTTCCGTTTCGAACCTTTGTGTCCACTGGGTTCACGGAGACAGCCTTGATCCTGTCCCTTGTCAGCTGAAAGCCCGGAGAGCGAAGTATACGCAGACCTACCGGACTAATAAGTCTCGAGGAGACGGGTCGGAGGGTTTTGGTAGCTCCTTTTCGCAAAGATTCTCAATTGGACCGTATTTATCAACGCCGAATGCCTTCATCTTTCCTATGTACACGATGATACTGCTCACTGGCGACTGCTTCGTACGAGATAGCTTCTCTGTCTACTCTGTCTATGGCATGACATCATGCGAATGTAATTATCTTCTATACCTGTTTATTGAAGACTCACAAGTATTCTGGAATATAGGTCTACTCCGTACAATCAAGGGCAACTCCGTACGAAGATGGCTGCTCTGCACTGTAGATGATACGAATCCGACATCAGGGTGTATACCTCAGCACCGAACGGG
The DNA here is from genome assembly GCF_016861735.1 of Aspergillus chevalieri. Taxonomy (NCBI): domain Eukaryota; kingdom Fungi; phylum Ascomycota; class Eurotiomycetes; order Eurotiales; family Aspergillaceae; genus Aspergillus; species Aspergillus chevalieri. The sequence continues at coordinate 2,688,050 of NC_057368.1, read as the reverse complement.
TAATGACCGACTGGTTGCATGCTTTGAGGCAAAACTGGAGTTAGAAGTTTTGTACTGCTCTGTACTCTTTACATTCAGAAAAATGAAGCCGATACATAAGCAGGGATTGCCGCCAGGCGTGAGTCGTGGTGTTCCTTCGGATAGCCTCAAGGTTTCCTATTCGGGTAATTGTGGCAAGTCGACGACGCCACACACTCAAGACATCGCACGAAGTAATCACTCGGTATGCTGGACTACTACAGGCACTTCTTGGTCCAGTGGAATGTCAGCGCCAATCATATGCGTCTGGTTACGGACAGTCGATGGAGCAGTGCGGGCTCCACGAAAATCATAAAGTCGATCCAGCAGAAACAGCGAGAGATCCTGAAAATTTTTCCTTCGTTGAATTTTTTCTATTACCGAGATCGACTCTTACCGTAGGTATCTACGACGAGGGAATTGTTTCGTGCGAACAAGATTCCCCTCCTCCGAACGCGCTCAAACAGAGTTCGAGGACCGCCGAACTAACGGTGGACGCAATTCCAACTCAGGGGGCGTGACTCGATCCGTGTTACAGTTTCCCTGTCAGAGATCTCGGGACAAAACAACGCGTAAATGACAACAGTATCGGCTTGATAACACCATGCGCAGAGATTCCAAACGGAAACGCCGTCAGCGAATGCCATACGTATGCACTCGGGGTCCTTCGATTCAGCCCGTGTCGGTAGTCCGTACTTTGTACAAACAACTGCAGCGTCATTTCCCGTCCGAATTCAGAACCCGGTTCTGATAGGCTCTCGCGATGATAGCGTCTTAATCAACCATTGGATTGCGTGAAAATCATGGACACTAACGAAGCCAAGAAGGATGGCCCGTGATAAGCGCACTGCACGATGCGGTCATGATGGAGCGTAGATACGAGCGCCGTGCATGGTGCATAATTGCCGCTGTTCGCCACGAATTCGTACTCGAAGACCAGAATCTGTGCTACGGAGTACGCTGAACTCGTATGGGACTCCGTACATAGTCGTACGTATTCGTACTCTGTACTCTGTATGGCCATTGAGAATTTTTGACCCGAGATGAGGCCGACTTCGGGTCGACGGAATGGACCGGACTATCTCCGAGCTAGTCCAAATTGGGCTAGTAATGGTTCCGAAAGATTCTGCCGACCGGAACAAATCTTTGTCCGCCGCCGCGGCTGCTCGCTCGGCACGTGCGGCAAAACTCAACATCGCACGTACATACTATGAGCACGGTAATTCGTCATGGAAAGTCGGTCAGAGCACGTATGGTACTGAATTTTTTTTTTCCCGCTATCCACTGTGCCGTACTCTGTAGAAACGTAGTATTGTTTTAAGTCTCCGTATGTTACTCCGTACTCGCACGGCCAACCCGGCGGCTCCGTCGGCGGTCGGCGAGGCTGCCTAAACAGGAATCGCGGTATTTACGTGATATCTCATAGAGGTACGCCGAGTGATAACCAATCAGTGGCGGCAAATCGTGGGGACGTGCCTGTGGAAGATGTGGGGCAGCACCATGTGGGTGCGGTGGGGTGCCCTAAACAGGAGCCCTAACGCTAGTCTGTAAGTGGAAACGGTCAGGTGCGTGCTGCCTGCGCCGTATGTATAGGCCGCTTCTTTCTTCTACGTCCGTTGTTTTGACTTCTTTTTTCCTTTTCTGTTGCCACACCTCTCCTCCCTATCTCTCCTCTTGGTCTTGTTGTCTGTCGTTATCGGTATCCATCTCGATTCGCGCGCTTCTCTCTCTCTCTCTCTCTCTCTCTCTCTCTCTCTCTCTGTGTTCTTCCGAATCCATTGCACGGCAACTTGTAACCAGGTCTGCCTGCAGGATATCCGATCATGGCCGACGCTGTGATGGCTGAATCGCAGGGACATGGCGGCCACGCGTCCGCTGATTCTAACCTCGAGAACTTAGGATACGTCCCTGAGCTGTCGCGTAACCGTTCAACATGGCAGGTGATGTTTATGAGCTTCATCATGGCCTCCGTGCCTTACACCATCTCGACCACCATGACCTACACCATGACCGGAGGCGGTCCATCGAACATGATCTGGGGTTGGGTGACCATTTGTTTGTTCATGTTGTGTCTCGGTGCCTCGCTCGCTGAAATCACGTCCGTCTTTCCCACCGCCGGCGGTGTTTACTACCAGACTTTCGCCCTCTCGCCCCCCTGGTGCCGTCGCGTAATGGCTTGGATCTGTGGCTGGTGCTATTTCGCCGGCCAGGTTACCATCACGCTTTCCGTCAACTTTGGAACGACCCTCTTCTTCATCGAGGCGCTGAACCTTTTCAAGTACGCGGACGGCACAGGATTCACCGAAAACTTCGAGGCCTGGCAGACCTACCTGATCTTCCTCGGTATCACACTGTTCACGCACATCCTTCCCTCCATTGGAAACAAGTGGTTGACCTACGTTGAGGTATGTTTACTTTGCGGCGCTGGCCTCTCGAAAATCGTGACTAACTTATATACAGTTGTTCGCTGTCTTCTGGGTTATCGGAGGTATTATCGCCACCATCGTTACCATCCTTGTTGTCGCCGATCACGGAAGACGCCCTGGTCGCTGGGTTTTCGGTGGTTTCGAGCCGCACTCGGGTTGGCCCGATGGTTGGTCTTTCTGTATCGGTTTGCTTCAATGCGCTTACAGTTTGTCGGCTACGGGAATGGTCACATCGTGAGTTTTGTTTTTTTTTTTTTTTTTTAGTTTTTTCTAGGCGATGCTAACTCGTACAGTATGTGCGAAGAGGTTCGTCGTCCCGCTGTCCAAGTCCCGAATGCCATCGTTGGCGCCGTCGTCATGAACATGGTCGCCGGTCTTACCTACATGATCCCCATTGCGTTCGTTCTCCCGGATACTAGCATGCTGTCGGAATTGAGCAACCCCATACCCACCATCTTCCTCTACGCGACTGGAAACCAGGTTGGTGCGTTCTGTCTGTGCATACCCATTATCATCTTGGGTATTTGCAGTGGCATTACCTGTGTGACCTCCACCTCCCGATGCACCTGGGCTTTTGCTCGTGACCGTGCCGTTCCGGGTTCGAGATGGCTCAAGATCGTCAACAAGCGCCTGGAAATCCCCTTCAACGCCTTGCTTCTGGGAATGGTTATCGAGCTGCTTCTCGGATTGATCTACTTCGGTTCGTCCGCAGCCTTCAGTGCATTCTCGGGTGTGGGTGTGATCTTCTTGACCCTTAGTTACACACTTCCAGTGGCTTGCTCCTTCTTCCTCCGCGGTCGCAAGGACCTCAAGTACGCCAGCTACCACCTTGGAAAGCTCGGTGTGCTTTGCAACGTGGTCTCTATCTGTAAGTACCCTTGGTCCCCTCCGCGGGCTCGTCTATCTCAAGGCGACATGTCTAATGCGGCTGACCCTTTACAGCGTGGTGTCTTCTGGCCATTCCACTCTTCTGCATGCCCACTGCGATCCCCGTCTCCCGTGATAGCATGAACTATGCCGTAGTTGTCTTCGTGGGTATCATCATCATCTCCGCTGTTTGGTACATCATCTCGGGACACAAGAACTACAAAGGCCCGCCCTCCGAAGGGCTCCACATCGACTCCGGAGAGTCCCAAGAAAAGTTCGAGCCTAACAAGATTCCCCCGCCGCAGTAAGCCCACAACACCTTTTCCCTTGGCTCTCTTGCCCTTTCTCTCGCTTCCCACGCCCTTCTCCGTCCGACTGGTCGACTTGCCCCCATTCGCTTTTTTTTTTTTTTTTTTTTGGCATAAAACCCGACACACCGGACGATATCTCGACCTTTATACCATCCTTTCTCCCTCCCTAAAAAGGTCATCGACATTCCACCAACATCCGACCTTCGGTGATGTTGGATCGACCAGCACCCGGGTGCGACAATTATGACCAAGTCCATAGCGGCGGCCCGCGTAAGGACAACTTGCCCCAACGCAACCTAGTAACCCCATTGGCGCGTAAGAACCAAGAGCCCCAACAACTCTTGATAATCCGCCATGCGGGAATGCAAAAAACCTCGCTTGTATATAGCTACTGTTTGCTATATGGCGTTTTCGCGGCTATTGTCGGGTTATCTTATCCATGTACATAATCATCTACGCGCATTACTTATTGGATAATTAAGATTCTGAGATCTTGATCATGGATGGTGTTGTGTCGTAGGTCGTGCTGCGTAGCGTCGCCAATCTTTCTACACGTCCACTTTGTCATGAGAAATGCTTACGAAGACCGCAGACATCGGCACAGCAAAATCTACCATAATGTTGAAGTGAACGTTTTTCTGACTGCTCTCGTTCCCGATTGCCGTTTCTGGTACTCCGATGATGAAATCGTACGCACACATACGTGCGAATGAGCTTTGACTACGAGTAAAGCAAAATACCTCATACACCGATATGTTTCCGACAGATCTACGGTGTACCCGGACAGACTTTCTCCGCACATACGCCATGCAGTTGGGGTCCTCCGTACTCCGATATAAACTCGTGCTCTGCACGATTTGCAAGATCGTCTCGCTTGAGCCATACTTTCCACTCTGTCGGTGAATTAGGGACGGCTTGTCTTACGCTGTTTGGCGGCTTGCATGTGCGACGTGACGGCGTGCATGCTTGTACATGCAGGTGCATGGACTCGGCCAGTCACGCGGCGGTCTCGAACAGAGATAAGATTCTGGGATTCATGAAGGCTATTGGGTGTCTTGGTTATTGGCGCAGTTAGCGCTATTGGCACGGTGGTCGACGGTCTTTTCAGGCCTGTTTCATCCTTCTATGGCCCTACCCTACTACGGCCCATGGGTGAAACCAGGCTGACGAGACCTGACCGACTTCCCGTTACCTGCTCCCTCTCCAGAGTGTGTCAGGCCGACCATGTCTTGCTGCAAACTGGTGATCTATCCTAGCACGCCGGCCTAGAACAGGCCAGTAAAAAACTAACCCAGCTGACTTACCAAATGGCCTTTTGCTCACACGACTACCAGGCGGTGCGCTGTGGATGACCATTGACAACTTCCATTACCTGGTAGAAACAAGCTTCGCAGTCAACCACCCATTTATGGCATAGCATGGCGGTGCACTGTGACAATCCGGGGGTGCAAGAGTGTGCAGTGTTCCATGGATCGAGCCTTAATGAATCTTACAGCACTCATCCCTAAACCCTTAACAATCTACATTACCGTACCAGTGGCCACTTAGGTAAGTACCCTTCTTCCAGCTGGGAAGATACCCTGTCCTTCCACAAGAACTGCTTCAGGTCGGATGGTTTTCAGGCGGGTTTCCCCCAAACGATGACTTGTTGGCTTCGCCCATTTACCCGCGGTTGTAAAGGACTACTGATCTCAAACACCACGTGGAGATCAGTCATCATCGCCCCGCCATGTTTCCATCATGCCCAATGCAAGCTCACTGGGGAGGAATGTACGTGGTATGGTCGCGTACGGAGGACGAAGGAGCCTAAACAACCAAGTACGGAAGGCGCGGCTTGCAAAGAGTCACATGACCGGACATACCTCCGTCAAAACTTTCTTTCTGACCCCGCGACAGACGAAAAGACCATGGCCCAGCCGTCCGCGGGAAGAACGCATTCCAACGTCAAAGGAGCCCCGGATTATGACCATGCGACTTACTGGGACATCAAGTTCGCGACCGGCCAGGATGTTGGCGAATGGTTGAACTCGGGCGACGCCGTGCTCGAGGCGGTTCTGGCGGGTTTGGAAGATCGGTACGGTGGCTCGGGGATGGAAATCGCCCCTCGAGCATTGCATTTGGGCCCTGGCATTTCGAAACTCGGGACGAAGTTACAGGAGGCATTTACCAGTCGCGGATGGTTAAGCAATGGCATTGTCGTGAGCGCCCCTTCGACCTTCGACAAGGATATATGGCTGTGACGGTGCGGAAGGATATGAGAATGGATGGTCCTGCTGATCGTACCTTACATGTCCCCTTTTCTCTGCCCAGAACGTGGATTTTTCCGCAGAAGCCGTCCGTCTGGGCCAGGAGGCCGAGAAGGACCAGCACCCCTCGCGCGCGATGCAATGGATCCGAACCGATCTCCGTTCCTGGACCGACGTCGCCAGTCTTACCCCCCTCGCCCCCTTCGACGTGATCCTTGACAAGAGCACGAGCGACGCCATCGCCACAGCCGAGCCGCAAGTTTTCATGCCGTCCCCGGACCCCGTTCTTTGCCCTGCCGTCCGGGAAATAGTCGAGCAAAACGGAGAAACTGAGCTGTCACCGGTTGAGGTGTTGGCGTTGCACCTTGTGCCTCTGACGCGCGCGGGAGCGACCTGGGCGGTACTTTCGTATTCGATGTCTCGGTTTGATAATATTCGGTATATTGGGCGATATTGGGAGGTCGCCTCGCGGACGCCGTTGAAAGCACCGACCGGGGGCATTTCGTCTAGTGCGCATACGCCGGAGGTTTTTCATTGGCTTTATGTTTTGCGCCGGATATAGTGTTCGTGAGATGGTGTAGAGACCCACGATCGGGTCGATTACAAACGATGCACCGGTCCAACTACAGCCGGGATTAGGATAGCAAGAAGATAGCCATGCAATAAGCTTCAAATTTCATGCTCGCATTCGTTATAACAACAACCAAATTAAACGCCATGTCCATGCAACCGTCACTTCGTTACTCGTGCAACCATCGGCTCCTAAATCCGGTTGTCCTCTGTGATTTTATAGTTCAGTTTCTTTCCCTCCCGACGCGTCTGATGCACATGGATACACGCCCGAATAAACAGCACCAAATGAAACACCCTGCGATCGTCAGTATTACCGAAATACACGGCATTGTGGAACGGGGAAAACGCACGCTGCGATCGGAGCCAAAATAGCGCCCACCCGCAGAACAATGAGACAGTAATCCGGCAGACCCAAACCAGCTGTGCCGGTGGTGGTGAAATAGAGCCCAATTGCAATGAGGCCCATAATACCGAGAATCAGCCATGACAGCAGGTCCAAGCCGAGGTCGATGCCGGGGTGGTGGTCGCGGTAGTCGAGGAGGAGGATCAGGTCGATGAGGGACCAGAGCGCTACAATGGAGAACTAGTAGATCGGGTTAGTTTCGTTGTTTGCCAAACGAAAAGAAGGAAGAGTACCAAGATAAGCCAGATCAACATGCCTTCCGGGAAAGCGTAGGAAAAGCAGATGATACTAAGGATATTGAGCAAGAGGGCGGGGATCCGGAGACCAAGGGAAATGCCCCGAGAACGACCATCGGAGAATGCCATGATAATGCGATATTCTGAAAAAAATGAAAAAAAAAAAAACAAAAACAAAAAGAGAGTGTGTGTGAGAGTGAGAGATTACAGAGATTTTGATTTCACGGGAATTGAGGATTCGCAGCTCTGCTTGAGATACTTCTCGACATGGTGGCATCGTCCATGATATTATAACTAATGTCGAATCAGCCCAATCAGCCCAGTTGAGGCGATGCATCTGCCTACCAGTGCCAATGCCTCTAAATCAAACCCATCCAGATCGCCTTGTACGAATAAGAGCCTTGTCTGGGTTGTTACCGCACAATTGGCCCCCGAATCCCTCGACGATGGTAGATGCGGCTGTGCGGACAAGGTTGACAGCTTGTCAGCCTCCGAATGTTGACGAATAGGGCTGCATGACAACACGGCGACAATTCAAATATCAAGAGCCTATTGATCCTGGATGCATCGGAATAACTCATCCATCAGCGCATGGGAAATTACTTACTGCTATGCCCTAAGAAGAACGCCCTAGAGTCCAGTACAGAGGGCACTAAAATAGTCGATATTCGCTCCACAACTAGCTACCGGAAATTCAGACCTGTACGAGTATAGTACTCTCTAGCAGCAATTGATTCTTTTCCTTGTCTTTATTTCTTGTGCCATACTCTGTACTCCGTACGACGGCTCTCAGTCCCAGTGATTCCTCCGAACCGTGTCGAAGCAATGTCTCCAAAGCAAGAGTCTACTCCTTGACAGGTGAGTCTAGATAGCAGTACCACGGAATCAGAAGCTGTTAAGCTTCCTCTGAACATACTTTCCTTCCGTTAGGCTTGCGATTCTTGCCGAAAGAAGAAGGCTAAATGCATCTCCTTAGAGGTCACCCAACCCACACCTTTGTAGCGCCACACCAGTTACGTTGTAGTGCGGAAACGCATCTGGTAAACAATTTCGTTGCTTTCAGGTACCGAATCAGAATCGGTGCGGCATCAACGACGGCTTGGGGGGATCAGCCCTCTGCTTGTCGTTGGGATATTCGACGAGGTTTTAAGTGATTTCAGGCGAAGAAGTAAGCGCGTCGACTTCCTCAAGAAAAGAAGAGATCAGTCTAGGATGGAGATTGGAAAATTTCAGCTAACCGGAGTCGCGGGATGCTGGCCCGGGGAGAGGCTCGCAAAGATTTCACGCGCGATCCAAAATGTTCGCACAATATCACTGGGAGACCCAATTTCCACCCACCACGGCCTGGAACATCCTCAACCAGATATCTGAGCGATTGATACATCCCGCGAGCCATAACCGCAAAAGCATCGTCTACCGACCTGTTCTACTTTCTCCGAAGGCCGCGATTAGAATGACGCCGTGGAATACGGAATACTTATACTAGTGCGCATCGCAGCAGACCACCTACCCCAGCTTCCGCTGGCAGGTCTCTGTGCGGTGGATGAAGTGGCTATGAGTTATAGCACCAAACGAGTCGTACATCCAGTGCCGCAACAACACCAATTTTGCGAAGGTTGAAATTCCCCTCTGGAATACAATACGAATCGCTATCCAATCCTGCTAAGAGATTGGGATCGGGCGTCATCTTCAGCCAGTACAGCCTCTCCTTTTCACGGATCATCCTTATGGAGGGGTTGTCACTCAGGGGAGGGTCATCGCTCCGATGGAGGTCAATACTCTGCACCATTCGCAGTCCCATGTTGGCAAACATACAGTATGCACTATGTGACGGTAGCTCGCTGCATAGTTGCGCCATGCCTACGGCCGATTTTATTACAAGTGAATCAGGGGGCTTGTGAAAGAACTGCCAGGAAAGGTCCTGGGCACTTTTCAGGTGCTCCCAAGCTGACTTGAGGTCCGTGTTGCTATAGACTGCACACTTCTTTGCTTTTCCATTTCACATATGCAAGCATAAATGGATCGATAGCAGGAGAGAGATTTGTCCAGGCGCCAGTCCTGAATTCCCATAGGTGAATGAAAGTATGCTTGTCGAAACACCGTAACTTCTTGTTGGCGGTATTGAAAAGGCCCATGACTAAAATGCGAGCGACTTTGGGGTATCTTTCCGCGACTTCAAGAAGCATAGGAGGTGACTCAATATACAATAATTGAAGTTGGGCGCGGTCGTCGGTGAAGCTCCCTTGGTGTAGGGTATCAACGAGTCACCTAAAAGACGTACGTGTCCATATTTTGGACTACAATCGCAATCACCTTTGGAAGTGAGTTCACCAAGAGTTACAGAATGATCCAAGGAATCTGTTGGTTGTATCGAGCTTCGTGGCAGTCCCGGTTCCTCGTCTCTGGTTTGCGGCTGCTCCAACTCTTCTAAGGCAGCAGCACTATACGCTGTCAGTAGTGGCATGGCAAGGTAAGGGTTAAAGACATACATATACTCTTCTGTTCGGGTATGGGTAGTGCGATAACTGCACCGTTTGAATTGTTTTCACATCACATTTACTCCTGCTCCGCCCGCATTCATCACAAGCCTAAGGAGTAAGGACAAGTAAGTGAATATAGAGTATAGTGCTCCAGAGCTCACTGGGTTAAATGGAAGCATTATTGCGTGGGAGAATTGGTGTAGTATCCACTGGCTGGTTGGTGGATGTTGAGACAGGCGATTCTGTTAAGAGGAAGGACTACGGAGTAACCACAGGGTTTGAATACCATGTATTCACTAGCTAAAAGAGCCACTAAGCTAGTCTATGGTCTACCCCTGCATCTAAGTTGCAACCGAAAGAAAAAAGAAGAATAGCTCGCAGTGCCCTGAGTGTGGCGTTTTAGACTGCTTTGATCGATATGTGTCAAACGGAGGCTTTCCTACAGCTCGCCATCATTGAGGCCGCGTCCACCTGGGGGTCTGGCTCAAAGTCATCCTCAGTCCCAGATGCGTCTTCAGATATGATTCGTGTCCTCATTCACATCCTGTGTCCTCTCTTCCTTCAGGAGGAAAGCAGGGCCAATCGTCCTGGCAACCGTACATTGTAGGGACGGAGATCCTTGTGGTAATCAATTCTCCATTACTCACATTCTTTCCAGTCAGGATGACTACAATTCACTTTTTGCGCGGTGTATGGTACCTTCCAGAGTAAATGTCCTACCAATTCAAGGTATCTCCCGGTCAGTATCCAGAGCAACTCTGTCTCCACCTCCATACGGAATACGCCAACGATCAACACAGGGTCTGTTGCGAAGCCAACGAAGATTTACGAAATTTGTCAGACCGCTGAATCCCAGCACGTCTCTATTTCAAAGCTATCCAGTGCTTGACTTGTATTCATGTAGCGTACACGACCCACCCCAGCACGTGCTTTGTAACATCAGCGAGTGTCGCTGCGATGCAGCTTTTCCGGTTTTGTGCAACTACGTAGGGTTAACATACGATAGTCGTTATGGTATGATAAGTGACGTTAGAGAAACGTGTCCCTCGACACGGCTTTGGTTGCGCAAACCTTCTTCTGTTACCCAAGCAGTGCCAGGGACATGTCTCTTCCATCGCTCGAGTGTCACTATGCAAGATCTCCACGAGACGGGATACGAAGGGCGAGGAATAAATCATTCGAGTGCAACGAGGTACTAGCGCAAAGACCTATAACAAGAAAACCAAGCATTAAACTACATCATAACTGTCATGAGCACTAGGCAAGGGATTCAAACCTTCCAACATCGATATCCAGGAAACCGGTCAATCCCAAGAAAACGGGTTGAGCGGCATTGTCGTCACAACTGTCACAGACTGCGAGTCAGAATCCTGGATATTTGGTTTATTTGGTTCAATAGGGCCTAGGCGTGGTCATGGGCCGATCCTGAAACGTCGAATGCCTGAGTACCGTGGTCGTAACTGGGACCACTCCTGCGGAACCGCGTGGAATCCGCCACTCACAAGCCTACTAGGTTCAATAAAGATACTCGAGCGCTTTACCTCCAGGATAGACTGTCATGAAATTCACACTAATTACACGCTATACCGTAGCCGTCCTCACTTGGCGAGCCCTAGTACAGGACAAATACGTAGTACGTATTTACTTTATCGGTATGCTAGTTATCTTATGCTTGTCTTGTTCTGAACAGAATGAGGATTACAGGGGTTTGCAAGTAGATTAGTACATTTTTACTGTTACTGTAGGTCGCGGCGGAGATGTGCACCAGAGTGGATGTCCAGCCATTATGGTGCAGAGCAGCTGTTCGATATCATTCACAAAATCTTGTGATATCTGAGGCTATGATAGGCTGAGCACAAGTATCAAGCATAGGCGTGAGTCGTGACTACAACGGTCGGCAGCATAACTGAGAGGACCGACAGAACGCCCAGACGTATTGACGTAACACCGGGACCAACACACCAAGTAAAGCAGATTCTATGCCGCTCAAGTGAACAAACACAATACCCAATATAGAAACCCCGCGTACCCCGCGAAGCTCATGTCGAGCATGAGCCGCCGACCAATAAAACGTGTCACCCCGCATTCCTATCTTATGCTTATTTGCATAACTGCATCCGAATTCATTCGAGCGACCCAGAATTCCAGTTGCAGAGACCGGCCCTCCCGAACGACACGGAGACTCGTATCGAGGTCGCTCAATTGCAACAAACGCACAATCGTCCAATCGGCCGAGAATAGCATCCTGTAGCAAACCAGCAAACCCCAAGAACGGTATCCATACATGGATCGTACTTGTGCGAGCGCGAAGCGGACGAAGGGATCCAGGTATCATAGGTGGCTGAAGGTACAAATGAAACCCTGCTTGTGTACGTGAGAGCGTCCTCGGTCGACCCCGCATCGGGGACTCCTCCGTATCGCACTCGTTCCGAGTAGCAGTATATATAGGACATGACCACGAGACTACGACGGTGCAACTACGCTCCAAAGTACAATCTGCACTACGCAATGGCGACAATGAAAGCCCTGGTGTATACCGCCCCCGGCACGATCGAGCTGCAAACCCGGCCGAAGCCCACGATCGAAGCCCCGACCGATGCCATTATTCGTATCCAACATGCTTCCATCTGCGGCACGGATTTGCACATCCTCAAAGGCGACGTGCCCTCGATCCAGCCCGAGCGGATCCTAGGTCACGAAGGTGTCGGGATCGTGGAGGAGATCGGTGCTTCCGTGAGCAAGTTCGCCGTCGGGGATCGGGTGTTGATTGCCAGTCAGACGTGTTGTGGAGGTTGCCGGTTCTGCCAGAGAGGGATTGTGTCGCACTGCGATGAGGGAGGATGGCGGTTGGGCCACCGGGTGGACGGGACGCAGGCGGAGTATGTGCGGATTCCACATGCGAACCTGTCGCTGCATCAGATTCCAGCCGGCATCCCGGGTCGGATTGCGATCATGCTGTCGGATGTGCTCCCGACCGGGATGGAATGCGGGACGTTGAACGGCAAGGTGACGCCCGGAGGCAGCGTGGTGATCATTGGGGCGGGACCGATTGGCGTCGGGTGTCTGTTGACGGCGCAGTTGTATTCGCCGGCGACGTTGGTGATGGTGGACGTGGACGAGGCACGGTTGGAGCAGGCACGAGCCATGGGAGCGCAGACGGTCAACACGAGAGCGCCGGATGCCAAGGAAAGGTTGGACCGACTGACGGACGGACAAGGGTTCGACTCGGTCATTGAGGCGGTCGGGATCCCGGCGACGTTTGAACAGGCACAGGAGTTGGTGGCGGTAGGAGGGTCAATAGCGAATGTGGGAGTGCATGGCGTCAAGGTCGATTTGCATATCGAGAAACTGTGGGATCGGAATATCAGTAAGCCCTTTTCCCTTTCTTCCGGACAAGCCGGCAGTAGTAATAGCGAACAGGCATCAACATGGCGCTGGTCAACGCGACATCGATACCGCGGCTGATGCGGTTGGTCCAGAGCGGCATGCTGGACGTGTCGAGTTTGGTCACTCACTGTAAGTCCCGGTCCCGCACGAAGGAACAATGCGCTAACCAAGATAGCGTTCCCCATGGTACAGGCGGACCAAGCGTACAGCACGTTTCAGGCGGCGGCTCAACATCGGGCGTTGAAGGTAACGATAGACATGGAGTAATCTCAGCATAACGTCAAGGCACAATTCTTGCAATCGGGCATGGGCCGAGTCGGGGTGAACCGGTACGCAGAGAGGTGTAATTTGCTAACAGGTGGAGGAGGGGAAATGAGCCAAGACGCTAGTGCCAGAAAGTGTCGCAAATAATGGCCCGTAGTGAAGCCGAGTAGAAGCCATTCAGATGCTCGGCTTGGGGGTGTGGAGGAAATGTGGGTGAATGCGGAGAGTGCAAAATAGACAAACCGAGCAAACAATGCAAACCCTCGCTTGGATCGCTTGCATCGCTGGATCCGGTTAGCGTAGCCGATTACTCAGGAGTCCGGGGAAGCCGGTGGCCGGAACTGTGTTTGGTTGTGGCTGTGGCCGACTGCCGAGTGGTTCGCCGATAACAGACCATGGCTGAGACTCCCATGGCGGGACAGAATATTCCAGTACAATATTCTAGTCATAGGTGTCCCCCGGTATACAGATGGTGTCTGGCATCTGTCTGGACGTGGCGGCTAAACGCAACCCCGACATTACCCCGGACCCACCGTTCACGATTCTGATTGGCTGGCCATATAGGCTGAAAACGTCGAGAATCTTCTTAGTCACGTTTGTTACATCGGTACGACAATACGGAGAATACAGACAAATACAACCATACGAGTACAGCCAAGATGCAGCCAAGCAGCAACAAGAATCGGCTCGGTCGGGATAGCGCTGTAGCTGTAGCAGTAGGTACACTCTGAACAGATGCCGCATATTGTGCTTCTACAGAGTAGACCCCGATGTCATTTCCCCGGATTTTTCTCACCGGTCGCCGTATCGGGTATCGCCACTCCCCAGGCCACTAAATCCCCGGTTTCCGCATCGGGCGTCACTCCGCAGGGTCTACTCCGGGATAGTACGTGAAGCACTGTATTGTTGCAATGCTCCATGGTGTGTACACGCTCCTAATGTGATGAATGCGTCAATACTATTCACAAGCATGCAGTCAATCCTGTTCAATAGTATAATGTCATAGTACGGAATGCCGAGCGGTTCCGGCCCGGACATCGCCCGATCTGATGCAGTCTGACGGCGTGACTCTCGTGGATTTCGACGCCTTCGGGTTGGCTCCCACTTTTGGGTCGACCCGTCTCCGTCTCCGGGTTGGCCACCGGCTTCCCCACGGCCTGAGATTTTTCTGTCCTTAAATATCCCGATCCCCGTCTGTCTGCGGCTTTTTTTGTTCTCTTTTTTGTTCACGGTCACATTCTTCCTCTCTCCTCTTCTTACCGGCTTACTCTCTTTCTTTTCGTTCTCTCCTATCTTTGTTTACGGTCATCATGGGCGTCGAATCCTCCGCCCATCATGGCGAGAATATCTCGCCGGCTCCTCAGCCCGAGTCCCCGGCTCAGAAGCCCATGGATGTCGGCGTCGACACCCACATTCCATGGCTGACCCTGCGCACCTTCGTCATGGGTGCGTTCGTCTCCATCGGTGGCCTGCTCTTCGGTTATGATACCGGTCAGATCTCTGGTTTCCAGGAGATGAGCAACTATCTGGAGCGTTATGGTGAACTCCAGTCCGACGGCTCCTATGCCTTCAGCACCGTCCGCTCCGGTCTGATTGTGTCTCTGCTGTCCATCGGTACCTTGATCGGTGCCCTCTGCGGTGCACCCCTGGCCGACTGGCTGGGTCGGAAATGGTCCATCACCCTCTGGTGTATCATCCTCAACGTCGGTCTGGTCGTCCAGATCAGTTCGCCCGCTGGCAAGTGGTACCAGATGGTCGTTGGTCGCTGGGTCACTGGTCTTGGCGTTGGTGGCTGCTCTCTTGTCGTTCCCATGTATCAGGGTAAGCTTCCTCCTTCCTCTCTTACTTATTGCCTGATGCTAATCGATTGACAGGTGAATCCGCCCCCCGTCACATCCGTGGTGCCATCATCTGTTGCTACCAGCTCTTCGTCACTCTCGGTATCTTCCTCTCCTACCTCATCAACCTGGGCACCGAGAACCTCGAGGGTAGCACCGCTCAATGGCGTATCACTCTGGGTCTGACCTTCCTCTTCGCCCTTGCCCTCGGTGGTGGCATGCTCTTCTTCCCCGAGTCGCCTCGTTTCGACTACCGTCACGGCCGCGTCGACAACTGCCGTCGCACCCTCGCCAAGTTCTACGGTATCCCCGAGAACCACAACCGCATCATCGAAGAGTTGAACGAGATCCAGGAGCAGCTCGACGCCGAGACGCAGGAACAGAAGTGGCATGAGTTCCTCACTGCTCCTCGTATGTTCTACCGTATCATCCTGGGTATGATCCTTCAGTCGTTGCAGCAGCTTACCGGTGCCAACTACTTCTTCTACTACGTATGTTCCCCCTTCCCCCCCCCCCCCCCCCCTTCTCTTCATAGCCTTGACCGTCCCCCGCTAATATCATCTAGGGTACCACCATCATGCAAGGTGCCGGTATCTCCAACAGCTTCGTGACTCAGGTCATCCTGGGTGCCGTCAACTTCGGAACCACCTTTGGCGGTCTCTACGTCGTTGAGAACTTTGGTCGTCGCAAGTCTCTCATCGTCGGTGCCATCTTCATGTTCGTCTGCTTCATGGCCTTTGCTTCCGTCGGTCACTTTGCCTTCGACCACGTCACCCCTGAAAACACCCCCGGTGCCGGTAAGGGTATGGTCGTCCTCGCCTGTCTGTTCATCACTGGTAAGTCATTCAACCTCCCAACATCATAAAGCCCTCAAGAGACTAACATGGGAAAAAAAAAAAAGGCTACGCCATGACATGGGGTCCCATGATTTGGGCGATTTGCGCCGAGCTCTTCCCCTCCAAGTACCGTGCGAAGGGTATGGCCCTGGCCACCGCCTCCAACTGGCTCTGGAACTTCCTCATCGGATTCTTCACTCCCTTCATCGCACACGAGATCGACTTCGCCTACGGCTACGTCTTCGCCGGCTGTCTCTTCTTCGGTATCTTCGTCGTCTACTTCTGCGTCATTGAAGGTCGTGGCCGTACCCTCGAGGAGCTCGACTGGATGTACGTCAACCACGTCGCCCCGTGGAAGAGCGAGTCGTATGAGATCCCACGCAACGAGCTTACGTACGACACCACGCCCCGGAAGGAACAGGAAGTGTCGCATGATGAGAATGCATAGACGCATTTCATGATTGATGTTTGTTTTTTGTATATATCGATTTGCTCGAATTTGCTTTCTTTGTGTGCCTTTTTTGATATCCTCTGTGTTGTATATAGACTAGACGTGGTATGTCATTTATCTTTTTACCACTACCGCATAGTCGTGATAGATTGCATAGATTTGAATTGAGCTACCTCGAATTCACCGCTTCTACGGAGTACAACTACAAACGACTTTCGCATGGACACCGGAAAATGGACACCGGAAAAAGAGAAAACTAACGTAGAACATAACCCATCTTCATTAAGGGGTAATACGAACTCGGAAATCCCAACAAATCCGGACACGGCAAATTCCCGTCCCCAGCGAAACCCGTCCATATCACCCACCGTCCACCAGAGAAACAATCCCATGTCACACCAAACCCCGTAGAAACCCCGATAAAAAAAACCCTCAGTAACCCTGCCGACCTCATTCCGAAGCCCTCCGTTCTCCGCATCCCATTCACAAGATAAAAGCGACCTTTGCATCCGAACTGAATCCTTCGGATATGTACGCGGCGGCTTGGTCCGAGTAATCGGGTAAATAGAGGATAATTGTCGTAACAAGCGCGGAGTACATACCGAGTATCCACTTTCCTTGATTAAATATCGTGCTCGGGGGTGATCTATTTTATATGGTGGGCAATAGCGTGGTTTTTTTTTTTTTTTGCCATAGTAGGCTTTCCTCGGAGTTTGGAAGCGCTATGTTCTTGAGACTGGTAGTCCCCGGCTTGTACTCTTTGGGAATCAGGCTGTTCGAATGCGAATCGGATCTTGCGAGTAGCGAGTAACACCGGTTTCACGTTTGTCATGATATGTCAATGCTACAATTCTTCCCTAAGTAATGCCTACACTACCTCCTGCACGGTAGCAATCGTCGGTTTTTCTTTTAAATCGACGAGGGATGGCTTTGTGTGTTCACGCAGTGGCCAAGATGTCGATGCCCTTAAACGGTACCCGTGTGCTCTCACTCTCTTGTATTCCACAAGGCATTTCTTGTCCATTGTCTTCTAACGTTTTAAATCAACTTCTCTGGCAGAGGGATTGGATCGCTTGCTTCTGGGCCGGGGTTCTCCGATTCTCGATGTAAATGCGCATTGCATGACAACTAGGCATATACAATGGTACGGTCCCAAGAGGAGTCGGTCCCAAGAGGACGTCCTATGGATAAGTGCTGCGCGAAACCATTCTGTAATCATTCTAGCAATATGATGGATTATCAAGAATCCAACGTTGGTGTGGTTGCCAGATGACCTTGTGGCTTTTCGTTATTTGGACGGTTATATACAAAGGATCTCATCTGTGGGCGTCCTTGGTCAGACACTTAACGTTGTATGATAGTACTCCAGTTTTTCAACTAGCATAAGAACGCTTCCTGGTTATTTAAAAACTCTTCAACGAGTGGGGGGTTTAATGTGCCCCAAACCATATTGAGGATAGAATATGGTTCGCTTAGTGATTTTTTGCTTTGGTTTGCCGAAAACCGAAGAGAGTTTACTCAATGTGTCGTACGCTTCTCCGTGGCTATACCATACCATGCATCCTGTGTAACAACGCTTCTTGGGCCGATAGTGCTCCAGTTCCAACACATAATGGACACATACTCTTCTTTTCAACCAACCAAGCTTTGAATAGAGAAACTAGACGATGCATGTGACCCGAGCAACCGAAGGCCTGCTGGTCCGAGAAGTATTATTCCATACGATGAGCAATAGTTTGGGCTTGCCATAGTTATGCCTTCTTTGTTCTGTAATTTCTCCTCTCGACCAGACTGCGGGGTGAGATAGGTGATATTTTGCAGAAACTTTATGCCGTCGTTGGTGTCATCCCAATCAGGGAAGTGTTGGTAATGTCGTTCTTTTCTTGTAGTGGAATGGCCAACAGGCGAAGTTCTCTTCTTAAGAGGGGATGCTGCTAGCGCAAGTAGCCCCAAAAAGGAGTTCAACCCCGGTTTTCCGTGTTTCTCTGGAAGGCTGTCGAGCCAACAATATCTCTCTCAGAATGTGCCATGTGATGACCAATCATCTTCGTTTTGCCCTATACTATATCTGCCTGAGATCTTCTCGATTCGTCTGAAGAACATGTGCAGGCTTTCGCACTTTGCTGTGATTTGGTACCAATTTCGTACGGGATAATAGGTTATCCCATTGGCACTTGGCACACTATGCTCCGAACTAGTGCTGGCATTCGACATGCCTAAAGAGTTGCTCTGCATCTTTGCATGTATGCGTACTTCCTTTTCATGTAAATAGCAATATCCATAATATCAAAGCGGTTGCTGTTTCATCTTCGACCATACATCCGACTCAAGCGAAGGTTTTTTCCAAAGAAGTATGCCAAAAGGCTCTGACATCTATTTGGACCTGAAAACACAACGTGGTTGCATCGCAAGCCAGTATACTTGATAATTGGGGATCTCATAAATTTGGTCCCGGGAGAAAACATGTAGTTTATTGTTCACGAAGTTCGGTGACAGAATTGAACGAAGAAAAATTACACTTTCCATCGTCCTTGTATTAGTTGGTTTTCCAACTCGCTTCGTCTGGCATAGGAGTGACCTTATAGGTTTTTTTTTTTTTTTTTCCGCGCCAGACATGTAATCGACATTCTGTTCTTGCTTTTCTCGTACATACAACGAGACAGCCTGGGCTTCCGGTTAATCATGCATTGATTTTTAATGGGCGAGGGGTCTGTAGTTATTGTGGGCCTCTAACCCGTACCCTTACCCTAGTCGTAGAACCCGAACAAAGAGATTTTATGTAGGACAGACGACATTGTGGGTGGCACGAAAAACTGAAAGAAAGTCGATCGATCTTTATTGAGCAGATCCTGTTTAGCCTTCTAGTATGCCTGCAATGGATAAAGGACCATATCTCTTTTTGCTTTTCAAACCTAAGGGTTAAAGGGCGATAATTGATTTTGTAAGTCCAGGCTTACCGTAGCCGAAAAGCAATACAGGAACAAGCAACTTGCAACTCAAGGTGCTCAAAAAAAAAAAGGAAAAAGGAAAAGATCCCGTTAATAGTCGCCCATTGAACTACCACGTCTTCCCTGGTTGTCGTCGCTCTATATATTAGCCATATCCGTGATTCAGCCTCGACTGTATTTTGTAAGTCTCGCCCTTTTTCGGCTTACTCTTGTCAGTTAATTCAATTTGACCATCGCCTGCGGGCTAGATGTTCTGGGCCAGTGTGCGAGAAATCCGGTATAGTCTTTCATTGGGGCACCGATATTTGGATCGACGTCTTTTGTGCTTGATACACCAATATATATTCATTTCATCTTTCAGCAGTAGGTCAGAATTTTATCGGTTAACAGACGAGAAAACTTATAAGCTAGAGGAACGGATAACTTTTCGCAGGATTGCCGAGCTCTCGCCAGATGTTCTAGGCATAGATTCTGTAATATGTGCGAGATAATGAAATGCACCTCAAATAGCGCCGATGGCAAGTTGTATGCATGTCGAGGAAAGTTATTGATGCTAGGTATATCGAGGCACTCTTGTGTTTTGATCAAGAAGATAGTAAACTGGTAGATGAGGACTTTATGGAAGAGGATGAAAGAAATCGTGATAGGACAAGCTATGGTAAGACTAAGAGAGAGGAGTCGGAAGAGACGAGAGTGAAGGAATGACGGTGGATGGATCTTTGATTCGGGATGCCGAGTTCGGAGTCTCTACGATGCCGAGAATATCAACTGATAACCCGATTCAGGATGAGACTGGTCCTTAGCAGAACGTAAGGACATACCGGGATTAATTTAGCTATAATTATGCTTCTGTCAAGATTTGTTTTGTTCTCAGATACAGGATGTTCTCACGGCGTAATTAAAGCGCGAATACTCCTGTGTGTACAATCGAACTGACCCATCACCGATGTCTATTCATGTCGATGTCTACGATTCAGCCAAAGCCATAATAGACTACTTTGACGCACAACAAATGATTAACCCGTACCTGAGCCCCAAAGGTAAGCTTATCTCGAGAATCTACCGCGGGAATCTAAATCGCGCAACCATATCAGATTAATATCAGATTAACACTTCCTTATCGGGTATAGCCATGATATGCAACACCGGTGCATCAAGATAAGATTAGATAGAACCGTTCTAGCCTTCGGGGTATTATCGAGGATAACACACGATTATCTCGCTTGCTATTGCCGTCTTATTGTTGCCAAGATGTCACGGTCATGCAGAATAACACGGGACATACCCCGCATCTTATCTCGATGGTGATAGGGCTGCTATCACGACACGCTTGAATAAATAAACCTTGTTCTCCGTATCGATGGTCGGTCAGTATGGCAATGTCTGAAAAGTCCACTATGGGGGACAAAGGCGGCCCTCTTCAGGCCATCGTCGAGGCAGACTTATTGGATGAGGTATCCTCACTATACAGATTGAAAGTACATGCAGAAGTACATGCAGCTAACGAATACAGAGATACCAAACCACCCAGCGAGGCCTCAAAAACCGCCATGTCCAGCTCATCGCCCTCGGCGGTACGATCGGTACCGGACTCTTTGTGGCCTCCGGCCAGGCAATGGCCATCGGAGGACCCGCAAGTCTACTCGTTGGTTATATCATCATCTCGGTCATTATCTACTCGCTGGTCACCGCGGTTGGCGAGGTCGCTTCGTATCTACCGGTCCATGGCGCGAGTATGAGTTATCACGGCTTTCGCTACGTGTCGCGCAGTCTGGGGTTTGCGATGGGATATCTGTACTGGTACTCGCTGGCGATTCTGATGGCCTACGAGTTGACGGCGTGCTCGTTGATTATTTCCTACTGGAATACGAGCATCAACGTCGCGGTGTGGATATCGATCATGCTGGTTGTGGTGGTTGTGCTCAATTTCCTGCCGGTCCGCGGATACGGCGAAGTAGAGTTTTGGTTCGCCGGTGTCAAGATCATCACTCTACTAGGGCTCTTCTTGCTGTCGTTTATCCTCATGCTGGGAGGTGGCCCTGATCACGACCGGAAGGGCTTTCGGTATTGGAACAACCCGGGCGCGATGAACGAGTACCTCGTCGGAGGCAATGCCGGTCGCTTCGTCGCGCTCCTAGCGACCATTCAAAAAAGCAGCATCGCATTTATCTTTGGCCCGGAATTGATCGTCCTCTCCGGATCTGAAATGGTCTCGCCGCGACAGAACGTCTCCCGCGCGGTGCGCAACTTCGTCTACCGTCTGGTCTTTTTCTACATCCTCGGAGCCTTGGCCATCGGCGTCATCTGCCCGTCCAACGACAGCAGACTCACCAGTGGTGGCGCAGGAGCTGGCTCTTCGCCGTTTGTAGTGGGAATCAAAAACGCTGGAATCCCAGCACTAGACCACATCATCAACGCAGCGATCCTGACCAGCGCATGGTCAGCCGGAAACGCATTTTTGTACATGTCCTCGCGATCGCTATACTCACTAGCGGTATCCGGTAACGCACCCAAGGTATTCAAAACGTGCAATCGCCGTGGCGTTCCATACTACGCGGTCGGCGCTTCCTCGCTCTTCGCAGGTCTGGCCTACCTCTCCGTCGGCAGCTCGAGCTCCGTGGTATTCAACTGGTTGGTAAACTTTACCAACACATCCGGCTTCATTTCATGGACATGCTGCTGCATCGTGTACTTCCGTTTCTGTCGCGCAGTCCAAGTCCAAGGCATCGAGAAACCGTACGAGAGCCGTCTACAGCCATGGGGCGCCTACATCGGCATGGCAGGCTCCATCCTCCTCATGCTCATCAATGGCTTCACGGTATTCTTCCCGTCAGAATGGTCCATCAGTAACTTCTTCACGGCGTACATCGGCATCCCGGCATTCCTTGCGTTGTACTTCGGCCACCGGATCGTCTATTGGCGCGATCCGTGGGCGTGGAAACCAGAGGACGTGGATATGCAGACCGGATTGCAGGAGATTCTTGAGGCCGAAGAACCGCCGCGACCTCGGAGGACGTTGAAGGAGAAACTGAGTGTCTTGGTCGATTAGCCCTACGATAACGTCATGGTGTGTTCATATCGCGATCGATAAGATAAGCTGATAATGATAATGTGATAAAATGCTACGTATCGGGGACCGGCGCAGTCCGTTGTATAGCAACAGTAGATACGGTGAATATAAGTACTGGAAGCGGTATGCCGCATTTTTTATGGCTGCAATTGACCGCTACTCCAACTATACACCCTGTACACTGACGTATTCGCCATCCGCTCATCCGCTGAGCTTATAAGGGTATAAAGGCACTCGATCCATTGTTTCTTACCAACCCCTCACCACTCAACGGAGATGACCATCGACATCCGCCCATTGACACCTCCAGGCTCCGATATCAAATTCGGTGCGGTAGTCGACAACGTCGACCTCGAGAACCTCACCGGTACGCCACCCAACAATTGACAACAGGTAACCGATGCTAACGAAACAGACGCCACCTTCAACACGATCCACGACGCACTATACAAAAACCTCGTCCTCGTCTTTAAGAACCAACACCACCTCACTCCCAAAGCTCAATATGCCTTAACCCAGCGCTTCGACCCATCATCCACCTCCTACGGACACGGCAAGACCCTCGACAGCAAGCGGAGCATCCTGCATCCAGATCTGAAGACCGTCCCGCACCAGCCGCAGGTCCAAATCATCGGACATGGACATATCGACTCCTATGAGGGATTGGAAAAAATTCAGCTGAAACACCCGCACCATCGAACTTTTCATCGGGATCCGATTCCCCCAGAAGACGATCATGATTTCACGCGGTTCTATCGGTGGCATATCGATGCTGCGCTGTACGATCTCTACCCGCCGAAGGTAACCACATTACTGGCAGTGCAGGTCCCCAAGGGACGACGACAGACACTCCGCTACGACGACGGAACGGGTGATATACTAGACGTACCACTCGGTACGACGGCGTTTGTCAGCGGTGAGACGATGTATAACCGGCTTTCCGAGGAAGAGAAGGAGTTTGTGCGGACGAGTAAGATTGAATATGCGCCGCATCCGTATGTCTCTCCCCTGTCCCGATATCCGTCTACTCGTGCTGAACAATGTAAACAGATACATCTGGATGAGCCCCGCCCGCGCTCTCCCCACCGGTCTAGGCCTTCACTCCGAAGGCCTCGAACTTTCCGACTCCGAATTGCCCCCCATCGATCCCTCCAAAATCATGACACTACCAATGATCTGGAAGAACCCCGTTACCGGAAACCCAGCACTACAAATCCACCCTTCCGCCGTGCGGAAGATCCACCGTGACGACGGGACGGTGATCGACGACCTGAAAAAGGTGCGAGAGATTGTATATAATCTGCAGAGGCCGGCTATTTCGCCGCGGTACGTGTATGCGCATGATTGGGAGGAGGGGGATTTGGTGCTGTTTAATAATCGGGGTGTGTTGCATTCGGTTGTTGGGGCTTTTGGGGATGGGGAGGTTAGGTTGTTTAGGCAGTGTAATTTGGCTGCGTCGGAGGGTGTTGAGTAGCTGTATTTAATACTTTAAGACTTCCATGTTGAGTATTCGAACGATTCCAATTAGCTGATCTCGATCATCTGCGTAGATCCGAGATGTATAACAAAGCAATATCAAACTTCTACCTACTATACAGATCAAACTACTGTAAAACTCTATACGACCACTCAATCAACCCGACAAAGCAACCCCGTGTCCAAATCATAATCCCACTGATCACTCCCAACCCCATTCCGCACAAACAAACTCCCACTTGGATCATACTTCATCTTGATCTTCAACAACTGATCATAATAAACCCCATAAAAGTCCTTCTTCCAATGTGTGTTAAAAGTATTCGCCTCGTTCATATACGCCCCCGTATCCGGTGCCCACACTCTCCAATATGCCTCGCGGTGCGTCTCAGACCATCTCCCTGCCTTTGGGAGTTCGACGCTAGGAACGCCCGTTACGTTGATTGGCGCTCCGAAACTGAGAACGTGCGCGTAGACGCTCCGCCAGACGGGGTTCACCGCGCCGCGAAGGTGAGAGGGCACGGTGCGAGGGCCGCGGCCGCCTTGCAGGCCGAAGAGAAGCATGGAGCCGTTTTCGCCCTCGACGAAGTTCTGCAGGTGTCGTTTGAGGTCGGGCATTGGGAGGTTGGTGAGTTCTGCGCGGCCGAGGAGGCGGGAGGACATCAGGGAGGAGGATACACTGGCCGTTGGGGAGCTGTTTGTGCTATTGAAGAAGGCAAGGAAGCTCGGGTAGGACTGGATTGCGCCGGGTGTTGCGATAATGGAGCCGGTGCGGTTGCTTGCGGCGCTGGCTTTGGCGGCTAGGGATTGGAGGACGTCATGCAGTTGGGTTTTCGTCATGTTGTAGCCGTAGAACGAGGGTGCGATCACGGCGCCGGGGACGGTGTAGTTGGCGCCAACCATGCTCTTGCCGGTGGCACCTGCGGCGACGTTAATGGTACCTGCAAGGGGCAGAGAGTCCATGAGATCAGGGATACTGCTCAGCACCGCGGTGACTGCGCTCCAGGCCTCGTCTGCGCTGGCGTTGCGAGCTCCGTACACGCTCAAGCTACCGGTAACCACGTTCGATGGCGCAGGATGACTCTTCAGCACGTACTCGGTGACAACACCATACTGTCCAGCACCTCCGCCCTTGATCGCCCAGAAAAGATCCCGGTTCTGGACATTGTTGGCCGTCAGCACTTGACCGTCTGCCGCGACAACCGTGGCCTGAAGGATCTGGTCGGCGCCCAGACCAAACTGGCTGGAGAGAGGACCGTGACCTCCTCCTTGGAGATATCCCCCAAGTCCAACACTGTGGTCACCGCCACCAACCACGACACGGTTGAGCTGGTTGGCAAAGCCGTAGAGCACGCTCCAGGTGTTTCCACTGCCGGTGACAATTGCGCTTTCCGTACCGTTGCCGTCGGGAAGGGGCCATTGGGGATGGTATTCGATGTTGCGGAGGGCGTGCGTCCAGATACTCAAAGCATATGCGCCGCTCGACCTGCTCGTAAGTCAGCATCTCATTCTCAACAGAAATCAAACCACGTACCGTCCGTTATAATCGTGTCCAGTCCCCTTAACCACAACACGAATATCCCGCTTCGTCGCCCACGCAACAGCGACAGCAACCTGATGCTCAGTCCTCGCCTCGACGATGTACGACGGTGAACCACCAACAGCACATCCTTTGCTCGGGTTGTAACCCGATACACCAGGCGGAAGACAGGAGTTGTTAGCGTACATCGGCGAATCGATCCCCTCCGGCAGTGCAGCCTGGTACTCCTCATAGCTCCAATTCTTGCGCACTTCGTCGCAGGAGTTGGAGACATTGAAGGGATTTCCGGGGTAGCATGCGGAGGCTGCTGGCGCAGTTCGGATAAGGGTGCCGTCGATGGATGCGTTAAGGGCTTGCCATTCGTCGATGGAGGGCCAGGAAGCGTCCAGGGGGGAGGACTTGCATTGCGGGCGGGCGAGGGCAATGCCCGGGGCAAACAAGGAGAGAGCAAGAAGTTCGAGGGCTCCCTTCATGATTCCGAATTAGACAGAGTGTGCTTTGTTCTGGAAAACTCTGGCACATGTGGACGAAAGTATGTTTTTATCCCCGTCCAACACGAGTACGATGCGATTTCCCAAACAGTCCTGGGGATCAATATGCTATTGAAGCTTAAAATAGATTGCAACGGCGTCTTTTATCATTGGAAGACCAAAAGTCGGGTCCCGATCAATGTCCCCTAACACGACCCAATTGTCGTATTGGGAAATCATATCGTATTCGTGTCCCGTTTATGCTCCGGGTTCCACACCCTATTTTCTTCGATAATTTCCAAGCATACATACTCGTATGAACGCAATAGTGGCCATTAGAGTGATGCTAGGCTGCCGGACTGTTGCAACACCTGAGTCGAGCCGATATCCCAATGTTGTCTAATCACGAGTGACAGCTTGTTATCTGTCCTCGTATCTGACATCGATCCGGCACGGGAGATGCAACTATCGAGCCCACTTTCCGTCTGTGGTAAATGGTCGTCATCCGGTCAATCTGGTCTGCGTTGCAGCATACGAGGGATGTACAGACTGCATTGTAAGTAATAAAATTGACAGTATGCTATTAGTATATAATCAAACGACGAAATTACAACAGTGTATCCCAATGCAAGTATATACAAGAAAGATCAATATAGAACAAGGAATCACCTCACAATGTAAAATCCATTCACGGTTACCTGCTGATCCATCTTCTGCGCCGTCTCAGATCGAACCCCAATCCAATGCAATGGGGTTTTCTCAAGCCGCGTCCACGCAGCAGCATACCCGCCTCTCGTACGATCCAACAAGCTCATGTTCTCCTTCCGAGATTCGAGTGCCGACCTTTGAATGTTAGGTCCCCACGCAGGATGATCCAACACGGCCTGTGCGTACGAAGCATCGCAGGTGTCCGCGAATCGGGCCGCTTCTGCAGCGGCCTGTCTGGCTTCAAGGAGTTCCTTTTCAGAGGCTGCGTTTGGCGGCGGCATCTCCGGACGAATGAAGCATAGTACTCGTACTTGCACTTTAACCTGCGGCGGAAGCGGGATGTCCTCAAGAATACGTAGAGTGGTGGTTCGCTTTGTGATATGTGACATGTCGACCCTGGCCATCGTAGACGAATTCACATTTAGAACGGAGAGAACGCTCTGATGCCAGTCGCTGGCGGGCTTGCCCTTCTCATCTGATTGATGAAAGCGAGCCCAGCAGATGAAATGCCCATGAAGTCGTTCTAGGACCGTATCCGCGACTTTAGTGAGGTTGATTACCGGCCAGTCTTGCAGCTCGTATTGCGGTGGTGCGGCAGTTGGCTCCCACCTAGCTTTGAAGTCCATGGGAAATGGCGCTACTGGGCCTTGGTCCAAGTTTCCCGGATCGCCCTGAGCCTTGGTGCCCTCATCATCCTGACCAGTCGGGTTCAAAAAAGACCCAACACGGTCTCCTAAGCCGGCCAAAGAGAACGCCGTTTGTCCAGCTGTTTGTTTGACGGCGGAAGGTTGGTACGACTGGACTTTGTTCTGCACCCTTGAAGCGACTGGCGACAAGAATGTCTGCGCCACTGTTTGCGCATATGAACTGAGCACCATCGCCCCAAATTCCAGTGGAAGGGTACTCAGACTCGCACCACGAATGGAGCTTGGATCCGCAGAAGTCGACAAAACACGGAACACGGGACTGTAGCACAAGACCTTTTTCTTTACGTCCTGACATAAAACAAGCTGGAAATAACCATCTCCCGCCTCGACGGGGATTCGCGCCATCACGGTCTCCCGTAATTGGTGTGCATCTCGAACTCTGGCCGGGGCCTTTTTGCGGAATTTCGTGATATCGCGCTGCCAAGCCCGTTCACTCGCTGGGTCGACCTGGTCCGCATGCAGAGCAACGGACGGGGTGACATTGACCCAGTCGCCATGAAGCCGGAAGAGTGCCTTGGCTTTCATGCCCGTTTTGCCTGTGTACCCCTTGCTCTGGAGCCAGAGCGTGCGGTCCGAAGGGAGAGGAGCATCTGAGAAGATGGATACTGTGACGGAAGTGGTGCTACCCCGGTAGAACACGATACCATGCGAATGGCGCAGGATGGTAAAGTGCTTGCTTGACTCTGTTGGATGGTTGATGAGGCCACCGAGGAAATGGCACGCTTCCCCGTATGCCTTTTGGACGGCAGATATAGACGATGACGCAGGATCATTGTCAGTCGCAGCTCGAGGTACACCAGGTGACGGTGTTGATGGTCTCAATGCAGCCGAACTGTTGGTACTACCTTCACGCAGTGACACCTTTGGGAGCGCGCTGGTCGAGACGTGGCTCGTTAAAGGGGGGCGCGGCGACAGCAGTAGCGGTGCAGCGGATGATGAACCCCCCGACGTTTTGGGACGAGGCGATGGACCTGAAATGTGCAGCAACGGTGGTTTCTGCCTCGCGTCATCCGAAGCGTTCCCGTTGTCCGCATTGGCTGGAGCAACCGGCTTACGCTTGATGCGGTGTTCCAGGGGCGGAACGCTGGGACCACGTGGAGAGAGGTGCAATTGAGAATCAGAGAAAGCCATTGCGAACGCCTAGGGTGAGCATGATGCTACTTGACGCGATTAGGGTTCAGAATCGTGTGTTATCTGATCTACCGCACTGTATAGAGACTCCGTACTCCGAGTAGACTCCGATTCGGTTGAATGCGAGATCGGCGGGATCGCGACTGAGTCATCATTGCATAATTCTTGCGTGCACAACTATGAAACTTGATTCGCGGTGTACTCGCCTTGGCAGATGTCAGTTCATAACTGTTGTATGTCTCTATCGTTCCTGTGCCGTGGCGAAGAAAAGGAACGAAGAAGCCCATTCTAAGCTTCCATGGGCAGCCAACCACATTGCGGATTTACCAGGGACCAGTCTGTTTGGGCATAGCCATCATCTCTGGTCATGCAGATTCAATTCTGTAGTATTTCCAGCCAATCACGATGCGTCTCTGCTGACCTTCCTTTTTAAGCCGGCGATCATTTTTTTTCCATGATTTTCGGTGCCGTTGTTCTTGCGCTCTTCTCTCCTTCCTTGTTCTTACCAGTCTTGGATTGCATCGTACTGCCGTCAACCCTCCACTCTGGCTGGTATCCAGAGTGCGGTTAGCCTTAAAAGCGGACACTTAGAACAACGGGAGGAACATATTGCCCGTACCACTGGATAGCAAAGCATGACAGTCGACACCTCGTCCGAATCACAGTCGCCCGATCGGAAGCTCCACGAGGATGGCGTCTCGACATGGGACCATGACTCTCGCAATCCCTACAATTGGCCGACGTGGAGGAAATGGCTTACCATGTGCATCTCCTACTGGGTGACCATTCTGGTCGGGATCAACGCGACTTCGTTCACCACGCCTGCAGAAGCCCTGTCGGCGGAATTCAACATCGACAATAGCTTTTTCGAGTTCAGTTTCTTTGCCGTAACTTCGTGGAATTTCACTGCGGCGGTTGTTCCGCTGGCGACGTTGCCGATGATGGAAACCTTCGGATTCCGGATAGGGTATACGGTATGTCCAATTTCACCTCTGACGAATGTTCTGATGCTAACGAAGCCAGGGAGCATTTATCCTGTTCTTTATCTTCATCATCCCGCAATGCGTGGCCGAAAACTACGCAACGCTTGTGGTTACTCGTGTCTTTGCGGGTGCTTTTGGCGGCACGGTCCAGAATGCTGCTGACGGTATTGCAGCGAATATGTTCTTTACGGCACAAGAGCGGATCCTACCGCTGACGCTTTATGCGTTTGCATTAATGTTTGGGGTTACTATCGGTCCTGTATTGGGCGCTTTAGTGGAGCCGCTGGACTGGCGATGGTAAGCTGTATTCACTTGAACAAAATGGACGAGACTAACGAGCACAGGGTATTCTGGGTTCAATTGATCATCAATGGAGCCACGGTTCCTCTTGTCCTTTTCGGTTTGAAAGAAACCCGGGGCACAGTCATTCGGTCCAAGATCATGCCAGACGAGAAAGGAGACAACGACCAGCCTAGCGCTTTCACCACGCTGAAAGAGACTGTTGTTCGAGCAGCAATGCTCTTGACCACAGAGCCCACCGTTACATCATTCACCATGTGGTCCGCTTTCTCATTCGGTCTGGTCTTCATCTCAACCCAATCAGTCCCCGTCGTCTACGCAGGCGTATACGACTGGCCCATCTACAGCGGCGGACTCGTACAAGTTGCCATCGCGATTGGCGAAATCATCGGAGTCATCGCCTTTCTTTTCCAAAATCAAATCTACATCCGCAGCGCTCCCCACAACCCCGAGAAACCCGGCGTCCCCATCCCAGAAAGCATCCTCCACATCTCGATCCCCAGCACCGTCTTCGGCCTCTCAGGCGGCCTCTTCATGTACGGCTGGAGTACTCTCGGCTCCCACTGGATCGTTCCTACAATCGGCCTCACACTGATCGGTTTCGGAATCATGACAATCGTTATCTCGGCCAGCGTCTACGTCACGGACTCGTACGCCGGCTACGCAGCTAGCGCGATTGCAGCGGTGGCTTTCGGCGAGAATACGTTTGCCGCATTCTTACCGCTTGCTGCGAAACCGATGTACATCCGCTTGGGGTATCAGTGGGCTAGTTCTTTGCTGGCATTTGTCGCATTGGCGTTGGCCTTGGCGCCGACGGTGTTGTTGTGGAAGGGGAGGGCGATTCGGAGTAAGAGTAGGGCGATTCAGAGGATGTCGCTTTGATAGCATCGTGTTGTCTTCGGTGTACATAGAATTCGTACATAGTGATTAGACT
Organism: Aspergillus chevalieri; assembly: GCF_016861735.1. Classification (NCBI taxonomy): domain Eukaryota; kingdom Fungi; phylum Ascomycota; class Eurotiomycetes; order Eurotiales; family Aspergillaceae; genus Aspergillus; species Aspergillus chevalieri. The sequence continues at coordinate 2,657,447 of NC_057368.1, read as the reverse complement.
GGATTGTCACGGACTTGGAACTAGTAGATAAAACGAATAATATTCATATCTAAACTAGGTAGCCTATACAGGCACCACCAAGGCACCACCACGGTGCAGTGATTGTCATATCATTGGACACAAAAGACTGCTCACACTTTTGCCGATGTAGATGAATATATAGATGTGAATGGCTATCTAAGATATCTATGACCGTCTTAAAGAAGAGAGAAGATGGCTAAGGCTGGGCTAGGACGTGCTGGGGGATACAGATCAGCAATGATACCGCGACTTTGGCGTCCCGCTCTCACGTTGGGTCTTCAATTATCACCACCGACTACTATTTCCGCCAGTAGGTCATCAGCCTGCTGATCAGAGCCTAGCAGTACAGTCAGCTTGTTTATTTGTGTTTCCTCTTCTATTACCGTGCATTTTAAAGATATGCCATTCACGGGTTGAGACTTGGGAAGAGTGGCACCGAGCAGGCAGCGCAGGTGAGGAGTTCTCTCTCATTAGCGTCTGATCTCATTCCCCAAAGATCTTTTTTGAGCTTCAGATTAACGAATCAGCAGGATGTCGCTTCATGCATTTGGCCGGGGTGGACGCCCGCGTGCTTCGTCTGTCGGCCTCGTCGCCTTCCGCTTCGACTACAAGAATGTAAACGAACCAGCATTGAAAGAAAGCGAAGGCTCGATTCTGCTAAGACAGTGACACTGCTGTCTTGGATATCTGTGTCTATGATTATCGCGCCCGCGTGCCATGATTTTCAATACAGTCACGGATGTGTGTTTCGTGCCGAAATTTCTCACCCCATGTTGTGATCATAGCCTTAGCAGTGGAATCCGTATCAGCAGCTCTGCAAATACATGTGAAAGCCTTTGCTGCTCCTATGTAGCTTATATCGTCTTATTAGGATATTGCTCAGTACAGCATGTTTGAAATAATCAATGTATTTCCCTTTCTACTTACGGCCTTCCGTAGATGCTAAAAGAGTCAGAACGGTGGAGGCAAAAATCCCTGACTTTTCCAAACCTCTCTCACGATATTCTTTTTCAACATCGCGGCGGTGTATACGAAATCGAGTTCAGTTGCGGGAGAGCTGGGCTTCTTCAGGGGAATGGTTTCCCGATGGTCGTTATGGTGGTGTTAGGTCCCGGAGTGATGACGATCTCTTGGCTCTTCGCCGGTACCTTTTGGTCATCGTTGCCAGTGCCTTCCATATCCTCCTCAATGTCCTGGTTGCCGGCCTGGTAGGTGGCTTTGGTAGACTCTTTAAGGGCAGCATGTGAAGGCCGGGGCTTGCGCTGAAGCTTCCACTTCTCGACCACAATCCAGGGCTGAGTTCGGCGAATACACATGATCACTCCGATCTTCACCTGGCCTTCCGAGCTGGCGAACCACCATTTGGCGACAATGAGGAGACGGGGGAGTGCCTCAGAGAAAGCGACTTCCAGAAGTAGGGTTGGCCACTTGGCGTCGCTTCCCGGGGTTTGACGTCGCGGCATCCAGGCCGAATGATCCTCATTCGAGTCCTCATTCGAGTAAGGTGGTCTTTTGAACATCTCAGATCCAATTGCAGTCAGATCATATCTGACGCCTTGCCTCCTATCTCCTCTCAGTTCAGAAAGTCGAAGCCCCTGGACACGATTTCGTGCGGACGCTTCGGAAATTTGACGATGATCGTGCGAATGTCAACAGAGTAGAAAGAACGCATGCAAATTGCTCCGCGAAGTCGCGGCCTTTCAGTCATTTGATCAACTAATGAGGGGGACACGCAGGAGAAAGTCACGTATTCCCATTCCTGTTCCTCCTCAAAGTACTTGGAGAGAGTGCAGTCTTGATGGCCCGGGCATTTATGGCTATCTGTTAGGGGCTAAGCCCGCAGTGCTAACAACTAGCTATAACACAAGGGGTTTCGTTGAAAGAAAGGACGAATGTCCGCTCGGACAACTCTATATACATGTGTGCGCCGTGCGGAGTGGATATCCCATTAGTAATCTCCCGTCGTCTCGCCCATTAAGCATACCCGTTTATGCGACAGGCGCAGCCTGTGACACTATCATCTGAATTGTGCCTGTGAACGGCCCTTCCAAACATTTCGTTCTTCGCAAACTTGGGCTTTGGATCCCTTCCGAGATCATAAAAAGGCCTGCCCAGAACCGATCACACAAGTTAATGTCACCTTCAACTCTATTACGAAGAATGTTGGTAGTATGAGCTATTGCTGCAAATTTATCAATATAAGCCTATTCGCTATAGAAAAAGTTACATACGACCATAGGGTGTGGAAAACAGGGCTTCCCGTCCGCTCAGCCGTACTTAAGCCACACGCCGGCCGGTTAGTAGTTGGGTGGGTGACCACCAGCGAATCCCGGCTGTTGTATGTTTTTGTTTGTTTTTCCCCCTCACTGAGAAATTGATGACTTTTGCCCTTTTCTCTTTGCTACTTAAAGGTGATGCCTTCAGAGTCGAGGGTGAGCCTTGGGGTTATCAGTAGACTGCGGCATAACCGCGGTTATGGGTATCAACCTAATGCCCATGAGTACCCGCAAGATATCTGCGGGTAGTAAGATGATAACCATGGCCGCCCGCTTGCGGCCACGGTTGCGGGTACCCATGGGGATCTGCGGTTATGCCGCAGCCTAGGTCGTTCACATCTCAACCCTTGACCATTTGCTTGTCACTCTTGCCCAGCTTTTGGTATGCTCCGTCGATTATCGATTTGGTCCCTTCATTCACAATATTGGAGCGAACAATCCAATGGAGATCATCCTTTTTGTTACCAGCTAATTCATAACATACCTGCAGCATGATTTCAGCTGGTAGAAGTTGGTTTTTTACCTCGTTGTGGTCCTGATTCTTGAAGTTAGACTTTGCAAGGATGAGGCCATGACTTGGAATATAGCCGTTCTGTGCCACTGGACGTTGGAGGTTGGGTTTCTTGATCTGGTCATTGGAGAATATCGATACTGATTGGTATTTATCCTCTTTTGTGAGTCCAAGGAGATCCAGGACTTCAGGAGGCCAGTATCCACCATCTGAGCCAAACCTGAGCTCCTTCGTCAAATGTCTACCAATCACCTTCATGGTAATGGGTTTTGTAGCTGGCATAATTGGTAGATTTCTCAGGGTTTTTCAGTTTCGCTATATTGCGTTTGCCAGTCAATATAGCATCGCTCCATACCAGGATGTGTGTAGGAAAGCGACGATGTACATAGCGTTCACCACTACGGCGGCTTACCCGGCCGCCCCGCAGGACCTGCCGCCACTCGGCCTATGGGGCTGACAGATGCGTGTATGAACAATAATAATAATAATAATAATAGCATCACTCCAGGAGAGTTCCTCGTTGTTGGATCGGGATTTGCGTTTGACGAGTCCGTCTTGCGGCGCCTTATCATAGGGAAGATCAGAGTTGTACAAGGGTAGGCTGAAACTTGCTGAATGCAAAAATTAACAAAGAAAATATGATTCTGGATCACATGGCCACAGTGTCGATCTATCTTACAATTCCCGAGATCCGTATTCTGGATATCTTGAATAGGAGCAGCACCAGCCTGGTTTATGAGGAGGCCGGCAGCCAAGCTGGTCAGGAGGGCTGGGATGTTGAAACGCATTGTAACTCGAGGGGATAAGAAATGTCTGCATTGCGATTTGAATGGAGAACGTTATTGATTATGGACATTGATTGGGATGGTTGTGGAGAGATATATATTAAGTACTTGGGCCATCAACAGCGACCCTCTGGCACCGCAAGGCAGACTAAACTTATTTCCAGTTCTAGAATTCCTTGAAGCATGCAATATGCCTCATGTTACTCCCCTAGGGGCTATCATTATGGCCCTAGGTCCCATCGTCAAGGCTGATTTTCGGCGGCGGAAACCAAAACCAGATTACCAGACCCACATCGCAACAGTCCCTTTCGCGCCGCAAGATCTCAAGTTCTCAGCAATAAATTGACAAAACTGCTGCTTCCCTACTAATCACTTTGTATTCTGCTTAGCAAAGTTAAACAATTTATCGTCGTGAATATGCACCTTCTCGACCTGCCGCCTGAGGTATTCCGCCCGATCATTGAGGCTTATGTTGCCTCTACATGTTACGAATGTGATTTGAAAAATCTACAGCTTGTCAACAGTAAGTATTTCGTGTGTTACCTCGTTGATCGTGATAACTCAGACTAATTCATGCAGAGTCCTTCTACCGAGAAGTAACCAGAGCCATCTGCACTACGAGGCACTTATTTGCTTTCATCAATCCAGAGCCTTTTCTCCCTGAGTATCTACAATATGTGGTCTACAGTTCAAACAAAAGGGACGACTATCTTGCACGTACCATCAAAAACGTCACCAATCAGCTCATCAAATACGATATTTCTGAACAAAAAGGATCCAGTCCCGATGGCCGAAATCAACGAATCCCCTTGGCTGTATCGCGTGCAGTCATCGACTTCATGGTTGCTGGCCTGGGTTATGTAATAAGAGGAGAACCAACCAGGGCAGTTAGCCCACCCTGTCGAGAAGACCCGGATTATATTGGCCACATCGACGAATATGAATTCGACCGCTCAATGCGCCTGGGAGTTGGCCAAACGTGTGATGCACTAGAGCACATTCTGTCCGCTGCAGCCTATCTTGGGAATATATCACTGGTTGAACATCTGCTTGAACAGGAAGGCGTGGATTTGAATGCTAGGAGCAATATTTTTGGTCCACCATTGCGAAATGCTGCCTTGAAAGGTCATTTGGAGATTGTCAAACTGCTCCTAGATAAAGGAGCAGATCCTGATGGCGGAAGTTACCCCCGCACTGAAGAGGATTACCAGAAAGTAGAGAGGCAATGTGGAAAGGATGTCCTTGAGCGATGTTTCCCTGATATTCTAGACTGTCCTGGCACTGCTCTTGAGGCTGCTGCTCGAAACGCTCATAAAGAGGTTGTGCACCTTCTTCTACAGCCAGAATTTCATATATCAAGGTCATCCTCCAGCTATCGAAAGGCAATCGTCTTTGCGGCTATGGGGGGGAATGCTGATATTCTGAAAATGCTAATTGGGGGTGCAAATTTTGGTACTCTCTCGGAGAACTCACTTCAAACATACTGGGACCGTACACTCCGATATGCAGCATTCTGTGGTAAAACAGAGACAATCCCTCTACTTCTGGATAAAGGGGCCCATATCAACAGACAGTATGAGGATGAGATTAACTTGGGGTTCAGTACCCCATTGGGACTTGCTGCTTTCAATGGTCATAATGAAACAGTCTTGTTCCTCCTACAAAAGGGGGCTGATATCAATGGTGGGTCCCTTCATCCAATTTACATGGCCACCTGCCATGGATTTGCCCGGACTGTGACATTACTTCTGGATCAGGGGGCTGAAGTCCATCCTGTTTACTCCAGGTTCATGGAGAAGGCGGCAGAATATGGAGAAGCCGATGTTGTTCGGGTATTCTTAGCAAGAAATTTACATCAGGTGCCAGGTCGCTTTGATAAAGGGGAATGTGCCCTGGAGATTGCCAAGTCTACTGGACATCCGCGTGTGGTGAGAGTACTTGAAGAGTTCGGGGTCACTGAGTAATGATTTAAATACAACTCGATAATAAGGGTTTTATATTATGTATAGTTAACCTATTGCAATAAAAAAAAAAAAACAACTACCGCGTTGAACCGTCTATAGTCTGCCGTAATTAATGTTATCTACAAACTTAACCTCAATCTTCTTGATCAAAGGATTACCGACGAATTGAGATAAACTTTCCTAATACTCCGTACTATACTACCCAGAGTAACGACTATGACAAGTGTAAATTACTATTAACTAACTTAACGTAATCTACCACCGAGTCGGCCACACCCCCGAACCGGCCACCTGTGTATTGCATATAAAATGGAACCTTTGAGGAATCCAATAACTATCTAAACCAAAAATATTGGTAAACAATATACTCCATACTCGATCCTAAGAAAACAACTCCTTAGCTATCACACTCTTCGCATCAAAGTCCCGCTCATACACAGGCCTGTCGGACTCTGCGTAGTATGCCAAGTGATTCCCCTGGTCCAGTCCACCAGGACCTCGCCCTTGCGCCCAGAAGCATCCGCTATTGCACCCCAAACAGCTGCATATGGCTTGAGCTTTATGTTGTCGCCTTCAAACTGCCTCGGACCATGTCATTCTTGATCAATTCCAATCCAGTCACTGTCGCCACCCTGTGGTTTGTACAAAACGAACGTCATGGTCTCGTCCGACCAAGTTCCTTGATGGAAGTAGTCTTCCGTTTTACTGATGATAACCTCTTCGACAATGGATTCGTCGGTCAGCAGTTTGCTGCAGTGGTTCTCTTCCGCAAAGTGGCCGATGAAAACGTTACGCCCATCCATGACGGTCACGACGGTGCAGCCAAAGAACCCAGTCGGGGAGAATTTCTGGGGAGTATTCGGGCCCAGTGCGTATTTCCTGACATGTCCAGTTGCAACTTGTTTGGTTTTCCAGGGATTTTCTAGATTCGAAGAACTAGTCTGGCTGTTGCTCTGGACTTCGTTCTGGGTGTTCTTGCACTGTCCCTTCTTGGTTGATAGTCGTTTGGAGTACAGAAACTATCGAGCCATGAAAATGAGTGGAATTCTTCGCATCCGAATGCGTTGACTATGGAGCACCACGACCGTTTATCTCAACACATTCTTCTCCTTGACTCTGAAATGGATAAGTTCTTTGCTTATATGGCGATGCCAGAATTCATCACTGAGATGGACGATGGAGACATATCAAGCCCGAAGTCAAAAATCAGTCTACGTAGTTCCTATAGTATGGACTCGTTTTGAAAGTCCCTACATGCTTGATATACCAGATCAGCCAAATACTAGAAATAAGTGGTTCATGAAGTGATACACAGGGAAGGCATTGTTTAGTTGTAGGCCATTTAGGCCATCTTTTACAAGCCAACATAACCTCGGGTTATGCCGATTTAGCGTATGCAAAATTTTCTTCATTTCTTGGCACTTTTTCACATCAAACACACACATGTCTACTCCAACTTATTGATTGCACTCTATTTGCCATATTATACTCTTTTTAGAATTAATAAAGCCTTTAATATGCCGAGGTAACTCATACATATAGATTTCTCGGTGGTTAGTTTGCTCACTTCTCAGAAAATATCATTTTCCAGACGAACCCCCCAGCAATGCGGCCCTTTCCTCTCATGGTCTACCTGCTGAAACACGTGCTCGAATACTACGTCTTATGCTGCTTGGATGGAAGTTCCAGGATATAAGCGAGGAGTGTCAGGTTTCTGTCCGTACAGTGTACAAAATGCAATCCAACCTACTCCGATATGGCAGTATACGGCCCCCCAGCTGCGGAAGTTAGGCCGGGCAAGGAAGCTGTCAAATGCGGATGAGGAGGCTCTCTTTGAATATCTCTTGAGTCAGGGTTGGCACCAGCAGGATGAGCTCGTTTGGTGGCTATATAATGAGCGAGGGGTGCATATTAATCAGTCAACCCTCTCCCGCGTATTCAGACGGCGTGGATGGACTCGAAAAGAACTCCAGCGAATATCATTAAACCGCAGTGATGAGCTCCGGCGGGCCTATATTGATGATATTAGGCAGTTTGGCGCTCAAGATCTCATCTTTATAGATGAGTCTATCTTCAATGAGAAGACTGGTTGGCGTCATCATGCCTATGCCCCTATCGGGCATGAAGCTCGCTATGAAACTGACATCCAACGAGGCAAAACCTGGAGTATATGCGCTGCCATGTCATTAGATGATTGGCTTCCATGTACTGGGATAAAAGAAGGTTATTATCGCGCTGAAAACTTCATTCATTGGCTCCAGAATCATCTGATTCCTGCTGTCAACCAGCATGGTCATGGGCGGCCTATGGTGATAGTGATGGATAACGTCGCCATTCATGTACAAGAGGAGGTTACACAGTTGATAGAATCATCTGGCCATATAATCCGTTATCTGCCTCCATATTCGCCTGATTATAACCCGATTGAGTTGACATTCTCGGTCTTAAAGGCATGGATGAAGCGAAACTGGCCCTTTTATCGCCGTACATGTCAAAGCTATGGTGAATTCTTGGAGATGGCTATTAGAGATAGTCGTTGCGGTCGATATGCTAGGAGCCAGTTCCAACATGCTGCTGCAGGCGTGTATATTGAAACTGAAAAGCTTGATGAATTTCGTCGATTTCTAGCTGACTATGAAGCCGAGCGAATAGATCAGGTATATCGCATAAATTCCGATCCTTCAATGTCTGTTTGATGGCCTAGCTGACCCAAAGTGGCAATAGCTTGAAGCTCTTCCTCATGAGCTTCTTTCTGACGCCGAACATCACGTTTGAATGCCTGCAGCTCCCGCTGAATAAGGCGAGTGAAGCCATCTGAGATGCCTGCCTTTATAGCACGCTGATACATGGGGCTGGCGTCATCCTCCATGTCCTTTAAATCCTGTATCGTCCAATCATTTTGAAATACAATCTCCTTCACTTGATTCCACTTCTCTTTTTGGCGTGGATTTGGCGTGTTGACATTCTTCCAATAGAAAAAAGACTCAAGCAGCTCATACTCATCTGTTGTCTCATCAATTGGGCTAGAACGGCGTTTTTGGGATGCCCGAGAGGCCGCCTGAGGAGTAATTGGAGCGCGAGGATATTGCGCTGCAGGATATTGGCCTGAAATAGGCATCATTGGCCGGGGAGACTGGCCATGGCTGTATGGCATGGCTGCATAGTGGGGAGGCATGTACATCAAGCGTGCATGTGCCAGCTCATGCTCACGTCGTTCTTGCTCCATACGCCTTCGCTCATTTCTCTCCTCCCTGCGCTCCTGTTTTTCCTCCAGGGCATCCATTTGATCATACATACGAGCCTCCAACATCCGCTCATGCATTTGCTGCTGCATTTCAGCTAATCGCTCAAGTGATGACTTCGTTTGTTGGATAAAAGTTTGGCGGGCTGGTTGGCGGGACTGTCTATTTAAAGCACCCTGATGCTCCTCCCAATAGCGAAGCATTTTGACCGGAGGATTTTGAATAGTAGCTTCACCATTTGATATAGCATTTGCCCATGCTTCATGCTGTACAGCAGTGATATTAAAGTGCTTTGTACGCTCGGTTGGATCAGGAAAGCAGTAGTTATCCTTGTTTGTGCAATTTGGATCGTGACAACGCCAACGGTCCATCAACTGGCGTTGAAAGTTGCCAGCAACACGAATGGTATCAAGCCGAGTACTATGCTGCTCTTGCAGGCGACTTGATCGATTTTGGCGCTTTTTTGGAGGGAAGGAAGGGGGGAGCTCGGTATGTCTGAAGAAGGGGGCTCTGGCTGCCGTGAACGCTTCGGTGTTGGTAAGATGGCATCACACTGGACATTTATATCGAAATGGGCTTCAATCATGCCTGTCCGATGGCGACTATGGTGTTTATCTATAATTGATAGTATATGGCTGCCGTTAGCAGTGTCAAAATCATCAAAATCATGGTGGGTGGTGCCACCACGCCCAGAAGAGTGTTTGACGGTAACTCTCCGAGCCATGATTTGATACTCTTCCTCTCCAACCGTTGGAGCAATGGCACTTAGAAAGGCCTTTTCAACATCCTCCATATTGAAGGAACGGCGCTGACTATCAGGCAAGCTCTTCTTCACATATGGCTTCTTGTTGATGCGAATATTCAGGATGATGCCTACAGGATAGTCTGCAGCTCTCATGGCATCCTCTAATGCTGCTTCCAAATCTGAAGTCTCAACTTCTCGAGGCTGCCGTTGTACGCCTTCTGGATAGCGGCGCCGGGCTTCATCTAGAACACGTCGTCCAATAAGCTCTCTATACTTCTCTTTGGCATCATAGAGCGCCCGGGCAGAGGCCTCCTCTTCAGTATCAACATCCCGGTCATCTATGGAGGGTAGATTGTCATCCTCATCAGCACTCCCCTCATCATCCATTTGTCCACTTTCTTCGTCTTCTGGACCATTCTCATCATGATCCTCATTCACCCCTTCTTCATATACTTCCTCTTCATCATATGAGGCCTCTGATGCCTCATCTGCTTCAGTGGTTTCAGGCTCAGTACTCGTAGAGGCAGCCCTACGGTGCAAGGCTTCCTTTTGAGATGACGCGTTGGATTTGGCTGCAGATGATGGCTTCGGCTGGGCATTTTGCAGTGCAAACTGCACTCTTTTTCCAGGAGTAGCTGAACGGCGTGCCTGGGGGGTTGTAGAGCGTCTATTCAGAGTTCTTAAACGTGTTTGCGGCAGCCCAGGAGACGCATCGGCTTCTTCATTTGCACGTGCAGCTCGAGCGGCAGCTGCTCGTCGACGTATGGCTGCAGCTTTAGTGGCAGCAGCACGAGGAACATATACCCCATTGGTATTTTTCCTCCCTTGATAGCCTTCCTCCGGAGGGGGGGATATGCGAGGAATGTGCGTTTTCCGAAGGTCATATACGCGTTGGGGGGCTGGCTGCGGTGTTCGGGAGGCTCGCTTGGGTGGCATGGCTGATAGAGAATATCAGGTGTTTGAATAGCTTCAGATTGGACAAATTAGGCAACTTGAGCTCTTTAAATTGTGTGTCTAACGGGGTAAATGAACTAGAGAGTATACATGTGTATGTTTGGCGCGAAATCGCGCCAAGAAATGAAGAAAATTTTGCATACGCTAAATGCCACTTGCCCCACTAGTTACCCGTCAGCCACTTTAGTCTTACTTCTTACCCCACTATCAAACGAAGTATTCATTTCTTTTTTCTTCTTTTTACTGTCTTGAACACTCACTAGAAGCCCATACGAGAGAAAATGGGACTTTCACTCCGCTATGCCACTGAGGCCGACGCCCCCACGCTGGGCCACATCAACGTGACATGCTTCAACCGACAGGAACTCTGGGGCAGCGCATACCCAGGTCTTGACGACGAGACCATACTGCCTGCTAAAGCGGCGCGCGCCTTACAGAAGCTGGCCGACCCGGCAATGCACGTCGTCGTGGCGGTTGAGACTGACGCCCCCGGCCAGCCGATAATAGGCTACTCGCGCTGGACCATTCCGGGGGCGCCAAGCCCGGTGGAGCTGAGCCCGACCGGCCAGGACTTTGCAGGCGCGGATAATCTGCCTGAGGGAGCCAACCGGAGGGTGTTGGAGGGGTTCCAGGCGAAGTTGAAGGAATGCCGGAAGGAGCACTTGATGGAGGGGGATCTCAGTGAGTATTCCCTGGAAGTTCATTCATATTGAGTGAGTGGATTCTAATGAAATAGTTCTCGACTTCCTGGCTACTCTTCCCCAGTATCAAGGGCGCGGGGTGGCATCAGCGATGTTGCGGTGGGGAATGGAGCAGGCAGCAGAGCGGCGGGTAGGAATCTTCCTGGAGGCGACGATGGACGGGTATGCGCTGTACCGCAAGTATGGATGGGAAGACGTGTATGAAGTGGTCATGGAATATGAGCCGTTGGGGGGAAGGGGGAGTCAGAGACTCATGCTGATGCGGAGGGCGCCATAATCATGCATCATATAGTTACGTTTATCTATAAAGATGATGGAGCCGGAGGCCAATATGTGATTAACTGACTCGAACTGGTATTTGGAACTACAAACATCACCGATATTAACAGGATAATATCGTCCTCCTTGGACTCTTCAAGACCTTCCTCGTCAGATATTCAGACGTATTGACTGTTTCAAAACAGCCGGTTTGAAAAAATATGGGAGGGGAGGGACCTCCTCGAACGGTGGTTTTGGCCCATCTCAAGAGAGAAGCCTTTACCGGGTGTGACGACGGAGGTGATGCGGTTGAGTCATAGACACGATGACCAAATGTCGTACTTAGACGTAGATGCAGCTAGTGTCTCTGTTTGCCTATATTTGGCGCTTACATCCAACTTGGGTCCAGTTTCAAGACGCGCTCGGGCAGATGTGGCGACCTGCTGATAGCCGCGGCTGCAGACAAAGATAAGCTTTGTCTTAAACGTACCCTACCTAGGCAGTATGCTATTCTGCCAAGCTTGTAGGCTCTCTCCCTGCATCGCAGTTGAAGAGTCGGGTATAAACATGCCGTTTCGACCCGGATAGGATGCCTATGTAGACGATAAGCGGGGGTGTACGGAGAAATGTGCCAGGCGGCACGAAAGGGTATCCAATTGGAAAGGGAGGAACGATTGAATTAAACGAAGAGCTAAAGTACAAGAGGGCAATATGGCCAACAGCCTTGAGCTTCAGCATGTGGGCGGCGGTTTTCTCTGTCCAGGACTATTTTTGAAGTGCGTGCGCCCTTTACAGCGCTCGCTATCTCCTCGCGCTGGGCCATAATTGCTGGGTTCTTTTCCAGTTTAGTTGTCCCAACCGCTTGATCCACGGCGTGCGTGTTCATTGTGGAGATAAAAACCATCAAATGTGGCAGAGAGTAGCTATGATGCTTGATGGGCGCGTGGTGGCTAGCAGTGGTGTGGTGGAGTGAATAAAGGTATTTTGTGGATATAAATAATTATCTGTTTGTACTCAAATGGAATGTCTGCTCTTTGTTCGGCTGTATAGAACATTGAAAATTCTAGTGTATATCTTCTTTTTGCGATGAGCTGTGAGTTATCTTGCTGAATGTATAGTTGCATTGGTGTTTTTGAGGGTTCTTTCCATAAACGACGGAGGGAGTTTTCGTGGGTGGAGGCAGCCCATTCAGACTTCCATGCGCTTGCTGCTTCTATGCGGAGGGCTCTTCGAGTGCTAGCCATGAGAGTAAGCTCCTCCACACCGTTGGGTGCTGGGTAATTAGCAGCTTCTTTTGCAAGAGCGTCAGCACACTCATTGCCGTAGATGCCTTCATGACCCGGGAGCCAATACAGCTGTATATCCCAGCCGTGTTCCTGTAGTTGAGATGCAGTGCATGTAATCTCGCTCAGGATATATACGCGCTTAGCCGATACTATTCACCTGCACCGATTCTCCTTTTGCTATATAAGATACCCCCCAGTAAGACGATATTCGCGTTAAAACGATGGTAGCAGCTGGATAGAATGGATCGTCTTAATGAGGTTTGACTGTATTTCCCTAGCTCAGGCTAGGTCAGTTCATGGGTGTCATCTAGGTGGCTACAACACCGAACCACTTGGCATCTTAACATAGCCACGATCGAACACTCCCTCTAATAAAGTGATATAGCATGAGAAAAGTGGACTCCTTTTGTCTTTTCCTCCCATGGATGGCCTGAAAGCTGGATAACTAGAACAAACAAGGTTTGCTATTCTGGCTCCTGGACAAGAGCTGTCATATACGTTTGTATGATTGTACTCGAATATAGACCTAGTTGCCTGCGGGCATCTCTTCCCTCTACACAGCAATGTTTGTGAGTAATAATAAATACTCGCTAGACATCACACTAAGAGAATATAAGCTTCAATGCATTTTTCATCATCCTATCGCCTGATACGATCAACCCGTAGAATATCCGACGCTCATCATCGGGGTGTGGGGAGCGCCGCAAAAGCCTCATCCGGCCACATTTCTCACATGGTTGCTGACCAGGGTTATGTAAATAGTTGGCTTGTCAAAGAAAAATCTAATTTGGTGTGTTCGTCATTATTGATAGTTGTTGAAATATGATCGGAAACCGCTGAGAAAAGAAAGCCAAATGGCTAGCATAAACTTCGCTACATGAGGTGCAAATGTTTAAACGACCGTTTGGCTACTGGCAGCAGGGATAGCAGTTGCATCCGGCTTGGAAAAAGGAGCAGCGAATCCGTATGTTTTGAAGCCTTCTTCATAGCTTTCACCTGGTTCGCGCTCTTTTCATGCGAAAAAAGAAAAAAAAAGTCAGCATCCAGCTCTTCAATTATCAACAAGCAAGCACGCGGCGAGAAAAGAGGAGTCAAGACCTACCATGATCAGGCGGGAAATGAGCTCTCCGATGCGCATAATACTTGCTCCTCAAGTCTTTTCCGTCAGACAGCATATGATAGGTCGCATATAAACTGGCTCTCTTCACATTCGTCTTATTCCTCGCCGACCGATGTGCCAGGTGGCTTCCAAAAATCAACATATCCCCTCTATCTAGCGGAACGGGCACCCAATCCTGTGCACGCTCCCAGGCTTCCGAAATGTGCCCGCCATTCTGAAGCTCGACATTCATCCTGTGTGAGCTGGGAACGACCTCCAGACAGCCATTTTCTGATGTTGCAGCGTCGATGGCGACGTTGGCGGTGATATGTTCGATGCGGCCGATGTGGTCGTAGGCCGGGGCGTCTAGATGGGCCTGGAAGCCATTCCCGAAGGGAAGTTTGTAGTTGATTTTATCTTTGAATAGGAGCATTTCCTGCATGGCACCGGGGAAAAGGTCAGGCATAATACATCCACCTATAAGTTATATGCTTGAATAATGGGGACTTACTTCACCAGATAACTGTTGTAGTAACCACGTCAGGTCTTTCCCGCAAACAAAACTCTTCCATCCCTCATGATAGTCAACAAAATTCTCCGTGCGCATCAATTGCCTTTCGCCATTTGCATTGATCTCATCGTACGGCATCCACTTGCCCTTCACCCGCGGCCACTGGTGCACTTCCGCCTCCCATGCGTTGAGGTCGTCAGGATTGACAATGTTGTGCTCGTGAACGCGAAGGGTCAAATAACCCTTTTCGCGGTAGTGGTCCAGTTGTTCAGAAGTAAGAGTAAGGGAGCTCATTGTGCGTTCCATTTGATTGGGACGTCGCTAACATCACCAGTCTTGGAAGGGAAAAAAAAAAAAAAAAAACTGGGCTTGGTCTTCACTATTTATCATCGTTATAGCTCATTATCTCCGAGCTTCTGCGTGCGTGGTTCCCTGTGTCCCACCATAGGGTCCCGCTCTTCGCACCGATATCTCGCGGTTCGCGCCGGAGTGGATATCGGATACTTGAACGCGGAGTATAGTCGCACTTCGCACCGCGACATCCAGACCCTGCATTCTGTAAGAGAGGCGCACGGGGTGGATAAGCTGATAAGTTAGTGATGACCGCACACCTATAGACTTAGCTTCGGAGGTATAAATATATCCATATGATGCCAGCGCCCACCCCCCAGTCAGCCAATCTACGAATCCTATATCACTTTCCAAACCCACTGATAATCTAGATAGGCATCTCTCTCCCTCCCTCTCTCTCTTTTTTTTTTTATCAAGACAATGGCGTCCCAATTCCAGCCGGTCACAGCGGTTGAACAGCGGGCCCGCGATGTCGTCCGGCAACTGTTCGATTTTATCCTTGCCCAAGGCGACGCAGACTACATTGGCGAGCCCATTTCCCAGCTCGAACACTCCCTCCAATCAGCGCATCTCGCGCGCGAAGCAGGTGCAGACGACGAGACGGTCCTTGGCGCCCTCTTGCACGATGTGGGACGCTTCATCCCGGCTGCGGACAAGATGCCGACCATGATCGCTCCTGATGGAACGTATGTCGGCAGAGCGAGCCATGAGGTTGTGGGTGAAAGATATCTGAGGCACTTGGGCTTCAGCGAAAAAGTCTGTCAGTTGGTGGGTGCACATGTGATGGCGAAAAGGTATTTGACTGCGGTGGATAAGGGGTATTATGATGGGCTAAGCAATGCTAGTAAGAATACGTTGAGAATGCAGGTTAGTAATTTTTCTCTGTTCCCTCTGTAATATCTTGCTTGCTCTTAGTTCTGACTATCGAACAGGGTGGAGTTTATAACGAAACTCAAGTCAAAAAGGCCCAAGAGGATCCCTACCTGGAGGCAAAGCTCCAGGTACGGCGATGGGACGACCAAGCGAAAGTTCCAGGCATAAAGACACCACCTCTTTCAGCTTATCAGGAGCTTGCTGTACGGTGCCTTACTAGTGCGTAATAACAAGTTTAGTTTCCCAGTTTAAAGTCTTTCCGAATTCTAAAGCCCTCCTGTAAGACAGATTCTTCGATGCCTACGGTCGAACTGCATTCTACTAGATACACTCTGCCTCATGCCCCAACTGTTGTTGTCTGCGTCGATGGGTTTGACCCTGAGTATCTTGAACACGGAATTGCGTCTGGAATCATGCCGACTTTCAAATCATTCCTGGAAACCGGTTTCCATACGACAGCCAAATGTGCGATGCCTTCCTTCACCAACCCAAACAACATCTCGATAATTACTGGTGTGCCACCATCTGTCCACGGAATCGCAGGAAACTATTTCCTCGACCCAGAGACCAAAGAGGAGCGTATGATCCAGGACGACACTTTGCTCCGAGGCTCGACAATCCTGCAACTCATGGCTAGTCGCCAGGTGAAAGTTGCAGCAGTAACCGCGAAAGACAAGTTGCGTCGCATAATAGGCCACGGCTTGTCAGATGCAATATGTTTTTCTGCTGAAAAAGCCGGCTCTTCTTTGCTTGCGGAAAAAGGAATTGAGAACGTGGAAGGCTGGCTTGGCTGTCCTGCGCCTTCCCAGTACTCAGCGGACTTGTCTCTTTTTGTTATCGACGCTGGAATCAAATTATTACGGGAAAAAAGAGCAGAACTGCTTTATTTGACACTATCAGACTTTGTACAACATAAGCACGCCCCGGGAGAGAAGGAATCAAATGAATTCTTTGCATCATTGGACCGTCGCTTGCGGGAACTTGTGGATCTCGGAGCCGTTGTAGCCGTAACTGGAGACCACGGCATGAGCGACAAGTGTACCACTGGCAATGCACCAAATGTCTTATTTTTGCAAGATGGGATGGAAGCGAGGTTCGGACCGGGATGTGCCAAGGTGATTTGCCCCATAACGGATTCCTATGTTCGTCATCACGGCGCTTTGGGTTCGTTTGCTCAAGTGTATCTGGGATCACCCGAGTTGTTGCAAACGGCACTCGAGTATTGCCAGTCTTTGCCTCAAGTACAACTGGCCTTGAGCAGCAAGGAAGGTGCAGAACTACTTGAAATACCCCATGATGGCGATATTGTCGTTGTTTCTGTTAAAGACGCGGTTATTGGTAGCCGAAATAAGGACCATGATTTGACGAATCTTCAAGGCCACCGACTTCGTTCCCATGGCGGCCTTGCGGAGCAGGATGTTCCCTTGCTCATGTCACGTCCAGTTAGAGACAAAGCCCGAGCTGCGACAAGGGATTGGCGCAACTATGATGTTTTTGAGCTAGTGCTCAACTGGTAACACCTTGAGCCGTTTTAATGTGTGCCGGGTCTTCTGAATTCGACTTATAAGTGAGAGTGAAAGATCATGCGCGACTGAGAAACCGATGATCCCCAAAAGGGCAATGTAAGTAACATAAAAAATAGACTATAAGTCCTCACCGAGCATCAGTATGTAACCATCTTAGTGAAATTTCCCTCCCGCTATGCCATGTGGAAATGTCGGCATATAGCTGTTTGTCTGCGAAGGCTATAGCCGCTTGCATTCAACCATCGTGCAGTATACGAACTTCCTAGATAGTGTCTTTGCTTTGTTTAATGGCCCATAAATACGTTCATATTGCCATCCTGTATTCTAGTTCTTTATCTAATTCAATTCCTCCTTCCTTTCCAATAGAGCCTTCTTTCGGGCCGTCCGACATACTCCTTCCGGACACCCTTGCCTACCGTCTATAGGGAAGACGGTCCTTCCAAGTCAAAGGCAAAAGACCAGGGTCCAAGACCTGACATATTAGTCTGAGAGGATAAGATATCGAAGTCCCCCATGTTGTTGATCCATTGGAAACCGTTCGCAAAAGGGTCTGTTTGCTGGGCATTCTCAAGGCTTGTTGAGGGATCAAAACTCATTTGTGTTAATTCTTGGGACTTCCTCAAAAGTTTCTCTATTCCATCGGCGATACAAACCAGCAAGTGTTGCTTATGCATAGGTGCCGTAATCCTTCTCAGGACTGTAACTGTCTGTCTCACAAGATCCAATATCTTGGCCGCATCTATTCTCACAATTTCGGAGTACTTCGTTGCGACTTTGAGGAGAAAAATAACCGCAAAAGCAATCATCGTATCAAAATATAGCGGTAACCCATTTAAATATGCCTGAAGTTCTCCGTCAGAGACAATAACACGCAGTATAGATGTAGCTGAAAGAACTGCAGTGTTCGCGATATCTTCCAGCTCTTGCGGCATGTCACTCTGGACACTGCCATTTGATGGTGCGCCACGGAAGGCATGCGAACACAAATATAACTTGGCAAAGTTGAAGTGCAAGCCAACACCCTTTCGAGGGTAGTTGCCAACTTTTTCGTTTGGACGGAAACGTTCGCTCCAATCTGCATACCAGATATCCAGCGAGATCGCGTGCCGACGAAGCTGTGATAATCTAGAAGCAGCCAGTGGAGTGTCCACATCTACCCCGAGACTATCAAACACATGCGTACTGACGGTCCAGATGAGCGTTTGGCTAACAAGTCTTGCATCGTCCTCGGTTGCATTTCTTGTCTCTAAAAATCGACTGGCGGCAGTGATCGAGTCGCATTCTCGCGTCATCGGCGGGCGACCGTATGTCACCGAAAAATGGTGGTCACAGACATACACGAGGTAGTATACACGAGTCTGATAATACCCTTCTTTATCCCCCTGTAGTGCTTGATAGATTCCGCGATGTAGTTGGATTTCGGAGGCGATTCGCACAGCTAGAGGTTATGTTAGAAAGAGAAAGATCAAATGCATGTTAATGCAAAGTGACTAACCAGTGCCGACAAGGATCCAGGAAAGCTTGCTAAGCCAAAATGCGCCTATGCACAACCCACGTACATCATCCAGGCCGTTTTCCCTCGAAAACATCTGGGCGCTAACTGTGTTTTTGAACTCTGTATAGCAGGGACCAAAAAGATGGCCGGCTTCGTCCGAATGGAGAGCGGCTACAGAACAAACAGCAGCGGTCAGAAGTGGAGAGCTCTGCCGTACACTTGCGAGGCTTTCATGATGGCCCAGAACCCGATAAAGGAAATGGTCAAGCCGCTGATGGTAGGTCATGAAAAGTAGCTCTGCCTGTTGTATAGAGATGACCCCACAAGAGATGAGATCTGACGGACTTGTGGATCGTGAGCCGCCTGGAGACGCTTGTTTATGGACTTCGGATACACAAGAGGCTGGTATAGATGCCGGACCACAGTTCGGATCCATCACTACCTCCCAAGCCTGCTGGGGATCGCAATGAGGTGGGGGTTGCTCGAAGTCATGATTACTACTACCTGGAGAGAGTTGGACAGCATCTGGTGGCTCAGAGAAACATTGCAGTTCAGGCATCGAAAGTCGCTCCCCGATCTTAGCCAAGGCTGTCTCGAAGTTTTGCATCTTTTTCATCATGGCAGATTTCCATCTGAAGGGGCACTGTTAGCCGACGGCGGGAATTGGCCACACGTAGGCAAGTATCGATGCTATTGAACGTATACATACGTTGTATGATCCTCGATCAACATCTGGAGACTGCGATTTACCGTACACGAGAGACCTCTCTTTCTGCAGCGTATACATGGCGCTTGCCCCTGGGGCATGTGACATTTGATCTGACGTCTCGTGTCAGTATCAACCACCAATATCTTAGGACGGGAACGCATCTGAAATTAGAATATGAAGAGGTATATACATGCCTTTTGCTTTCGACATGCGACGCAGGCGGTAATTTTTCGACTGACATCTGGCGGCTTTGCGCCTCTGGACACCTCCCGAGCGACGTCGTTCCCCGCAGGGAGAGTCCCGAGAGCATGATCGCGCAAATCGGCCGAGCTCATTTCAACTCATAGAGGTTAACCACGAAGCTAAAGGATAATTTTCGTCTGAGAAGAAAAGCGCCGACCCGGGAATGACAATCAAGGACTTCGCTCCGTAGGTGCGGAGTAAATCGTTGGGGACAATAAGGACGCTGAAGCAGTTAAAGTACCAGGATGCGGGCACGTGTTGTCACCCGTGGGCTGCACGTGGGTTGTACTTTGGCTGATGGCTTTTCATTGTGTCAAGATGGATAACGAATATGAATAACCTACATACTAGTACTGCCCATCAACAATGGCATTTTCTCTCCGATGATACGATGCCGTCCGTGGCAGCTTCTTGGCTTGCGCCCAGATGTTGACATTTCTTGAAGAAAACTAGTGACCATATAAATATCATGGAGTCACGGCTTCGAGCAATTACGGGTAGCACCGTGGTTACTTTCTGTTGAGTTTGAAGTCCGGCAAAAAATGGCAACATTGCTTGACAAGGTGAAGTTCCTTTGTGTCGCGGGAATTGGCCTCTTTTCTGATGGCTATCTCAATTTAACAATCGGTCTAGGTTTGTACTCTCTTCGCCGCAATGCAAAGTTGATAGCTAACCAAATAATCTGCAGTAATGCCGATGTTGGGCTACCTGTATTGGCAGGATCAAGGGGGTGAAGTCCCGACCGTGTCAAGTGATATTATGAAGGGTTCTCTGAATGTTGGAATGGCCGTCGGCCAATTCGTGTTTGGTGTATTGGGAGATGCCCTGGGTCGTCACAAGGTGTACGGCAAAGAATTGTTGATCACCCTGTTTGGTACCTTCATGGTTGTCTTACTTCCTTGGAACAACTTTGACAAACAGTCGATTGTTGCGTGGGTTGCATGTTTTCGCGTTGTGACAGGCATCGGCATTGGAGCAGGTAAGATCTAGACTCCCCGACCCTGTGCAGAAATAGATGATGGAAACAATCAGCCTGGAAGCTGATAGGTACTGCCTAGATTATCCCATGTCATCATCCCTCTCCGCTGAAAGTACGCCGCTTGGTTCGAGAGCGGTTCTGTCCCTGTCTGTCTTTGCTGCCATGGGTCTTGGTAACATGGCTGCCAGCATCGTGTTCCTCGTACTGGTCGAAGCGTTTCAATCCAGTGTTGAATCCAATATCCATTATGCCGAGTGGGTCTGGAGACTCTTCCTTGGCCTGGGTATGATTCCCGCCGCCATCACGCTTTACGCGCGATGGACTATGCCAGAGACCTCTCCCTATGAAAAATGTCTGTTCCCTTCATACCAAGACACTCTCGTACGTGAAAAAATAATGAAGCTCATCTTTCTAGATGTATCGAAGGATACGAGTGTCAAAGAGGTAGCCAAGCGAGGCCTAAAAGAGCAGTCCCGGGACTTTTTTGTATACTTCCGGGAATGGAGACATACCAAAGTCCTATTCGCGACCTCGGCGTCTTGGTTTCTCTTGTAAGTGCGAACCTAAGGCCCCTTTGGGGGCTTGGTCCAAACTGACTTTTGATGTTTCTGTCTAGTGATATTGCTTACTATGGCATCAACCTCAATCAAAGTGTTATCCTTTCGCAAATTGGGTATGCCGACGGTCCTACCCCGTGGGTCACCCTTCGTAATACTGCTGTCGGAAACATCATCGTCCAATGTGCTGTAAGTTGCCGCAAATTCCTGAGCCCAAACGCCCAAAAGAGTTAAAAAATACAAAATCTAGGGTTACCTCCCCGGATATTTTTTCGGAATTCCTCTACCCGATCTTTTAGGACGTACGCGCCAGCAGTTTTACGCATGCATCATAGTCGCTATTCTCTACGCCATCTGGGCCGGCGTAACCAGTCACACAAGCACGGGAGGGCTGATTACCGTGTTCACGCTCTCACAGATTTTCCTTAACATGGGTCCCAACTGCACAACCTGGCTCATACCTGTCGAGGTCTTCCCGACTCGCATTCGCGGGACGGCACATGGCATTTCCGCCGCGGCAGGCAAATGCGGTGCCATCCTGACTGCATTCGCATTCGGTACTGTGACTGATCGTATTGGTTTGCCCGGCGTGCTAGGCATCTTTTCAGGAATCATGGTCCTCACTGCTCTGGTCACTTTGTTGATTCCGGAGACGAGAGGCATGACTATTTCTGATATTGAGAACGAATTCCATTTCGCTGAACATCGACCCTTGAATATATTCAAATGGCCAGGACCTTGGAAGAAGGAGGATGAGGGTCTAGATGACGATGTTTCACCAAAGTTGGGGAGTGTGGCCATCATCGACCAGGGTCAAACCGTGTAGTGAACAGTCCTATTTATATTGGGTAACAATTTTCGAAATCAACTTAGTCAATTCCGTTTAGGAGGAATCGGAATCAATATGGATATCTGGTATATAAGGTGGTTCCGAGGGTGTGAGTGGTTGAGAGCGCCATGGCTTCGGCGCTGTAGACCAGTTAGGAGGCGAGTCGTTTGGTAATGGGGTTAATCACAACTAGCAAACTTATGCAGGGCGCCACACTTTTCGGGCACCACATCTATGTTCTCTTCGTTTCATCCGCTGTCAAATTACACACCACGATTACACGTGTTCCTGTTAAGTAAACTTGAGGCCAGGGATCGGTTCAGTGGTTTCTGTATATGGTTGACTGCAGTCCGAATAGGGAAGGAGGGGGGATATGAGGATATGAGAATTAGACCCATATATGAGTTCTATCCAGCCATGTATACCATGATAAGATTCTGTGATACATAAGAGGACAAGCCAGATCATTATTCCCACTGTGTGTTCTCAATACGCAGATTGCTAGTCACAAGAGTAATGTATGCCATCCCTACCAGCCACTCCAGATCGCTAATTTGTATGAAGCATCGGGTTCGCTGGCCAGTGATAATATACAGGGGTATTAGCAGCTAATTTCAACAGAGCGCGAGGTGGTGATATTTGCCCTCGCTGCCCTTTCGTTTTTCTTTTATACTCGGCTAGCAGGAGCGCCATCCACTGTCCTCGCGAGGTTACCCAAAGCAACATCCATCTTCGGACTCGAGAAGCCACACAATAATTCCTTGGCAACCCACGTGTAGTGTTGGAGTCGAGCTCGAACTTTGTGTCCTGCGACTCATCGACAAAAAGGATTCTCGGAAACCACAGGGAAGTGGATGAAATAATCCCTCCGGACCACACTGAATGAAAAACCATCAAACAAAATTGACTCTAATGCTGATAAGCTGGTGCTTAAAGTCAAAGCGCTCGTTTGACGTCTTTGAGATTTGCGTCCAGCCGCATAATTATTATTCTGAGAACTTAGAGGCTGTCGGCATCTCTGGAGTAGAACCATTAGGTTCTGAGATCTTCTTGCTTCGCTTAGTGTTCTGTTTCTGGCAGACTGCGCACTGAGCCTTAGTGTGGTCTCTTGCTGTAGGACATTCCTGAGAGGAATGGTTTAGTGCACAGTATGCACATGAGGTAGGTCGTTTGCAGTTTCAGGCTATGTGGCCATATGCTTGGCAGTTGAAGCACTGCTGAATCTGATGAGTTTGGTCGTAGTATTCACATGGGTGGTCATGGGCATCAATCACTAGGCCAAGCAATATGGCAATATTAGCAGCTCGGTCATTATCAAACTCAACAATAAGCTTTGATGTTTCTGGTTCATGTTCTGCAATATGCCGAGGACCAAGAAGCCACCCGGTATATGTGATTGCTGTGGGGGCAGAGGCCAGGCGTCCTGATTTATCAGCCTTAATGCAGGCTGGGGCAGCTGCTAGGTCAAGCTGACAGTTGACTCCATTCATGACAACACGATAAGTCCTTCTTTTGATGGTTGCACTGTCTCCAAAGGCAAGACACCAATTTTTTGCTGCCCTGACTAGTTGTTCCACATCTTCAAGACTCTCTGCACGTAGGATAATGTCCCTGCTGGGCAGGATGCGGCCTGTAGAGACTGACTGGTGGGTGATGATAGCGTTGTTTGATTCTTTAATAGCGCGGTTTGCTCGCTCCACAACCCTGGCCTCCTTCTGATGGCGCAATGGGTCCACAATTTGGTGATCAGTCCCTCAGATGTGGATCTCCATTCTCCAAGTCTGTTTTCAGTGGAAATGGAGTTGCTGGGCTGCTTGGAGAGGTGCTTGGTGTTTCATTTGTACCAATGGATCCATGGGTATGGCCCTGCATCCAACCTGAGATCAATGAAGACTTTGTTGATGTCAGGTGACTGTCACGAGCTCAGAATAGTAGATAATAACGAAATGATATTCCTATCTAAACTATTGTAGCCATCGACGAGAATATCGAATCTGAAGAAGAAAAGAAAAGGAAGAAGAGTCTATTTACACAAAGAAGCCTTATATATGGTTGTGTGTGGCCTCGCTAAGCAGCTGTTTGTCTCGATTGCTTTCATGGCATTGTTTGCCATGTTGACGGTGAATGTAAATAAAGGCACTGAGCTGAGCCGTCACAGTGACTTGCTAGAGCTGCATTCTGATATGATTTTTTTAAGCTCTCATTTCTTTCTTGTTTGTCTTTCGAGGTCGTTGATGGAGTGACGACGTTGAGAGTGAAGAAATTAAGCACTTTCTTCGGGCTGCCAATCGCAAGGCTGAGCGAGGCGGATTTGATATTAGCGCCTGGTCCGGCCTCCCTCTACATATAATGCAGGGGGTTTTTTTTTATCTTTAATTGACACTTCTTCAAGGATAGCCTAATAATAACCGTATTTAATGTTCAAGCATAACAGACTTCTGTGGAAGTCTATCCACACTCTACGCTCTAGATATACAACCGAGGCAGTTCGTTGCCGGAATTCTACACTATCGACGTTCAACGCCAGGCTAAAATTAGTCCCCAAGACAGCGAAACTTGTGCTTGCACTCGTGGCCATGTATTGATACATGCAAAGCATAAAACTCAAGCGTCCTTCCTCACATACCACGTCAACTTCCCAAACCAGTCATCCGCATCGTCAAATGGCAACTGGTTGTACTGTTCGGCCATTCGAATCACTCTCGAAGAGACAGGATCAGTACTGTACGGGCTGTCATAAATCAGCTAATGTTCTCAAGCAGGTCGAATCCATCAATACTCACAAAATCCAAGTGACATGCCCATCGTCCATAGTTTTCTGCTCCCATTCTCTTTTCACTGGCTCCTCAACGGTGTCCCATAACATTGCTGCAGGGTACTGAAGATCGGCGATAACCTGGCGGACAGAGACATTTGGGTGGATGGAAACGACCAGCGTTTTGTCGTCCACCTCTAGGAATCCCTTCGGGTCGTCGAGCGGAGTAATGCCAATGGTCTTCAAGAATTCGTTGCCGACGCCCTTGTTGATTGGGTCTTGAGTGTAGCACTTAACATCCCGTCCACCATTACGCTCTTTAAGAATATCTGCGATAATCAGAAGTGCCATATGCTGCGTGAGTGCGTTCGTAGCCGACGGTCCAATACCACACACAGATTTCGAGTCGAGATGTGTAACCGGACCAAGAGCAAACCCAACGATCTTTGTGATACCAACCACCTGACCCGGGGTGAAGTTTTCAAGCTGCCGTGTAAGGTGCTGACAGGTTTTGGATTGCTCCCAGGCTTCCCGCTGATGCTCGAACGCGGCTCTAACCTTCTCGACCGTGATATTGTCGGCTGTGTAATGAGATCCGTAGGTAATCGTCATGGTGCGCGTTCCCCATGGAATCTTATCTCCATCCGGATGCAAGGTCGTCAGGGCCTCAATGCCATTGTACTTTATACGGACCGTATCCCTTTCTTTTGTTAGTATATGTTTCAGTCACTTAACTATTATTGGTGGTACGTACGCGGTGTCCGCACACCAATATGGAACCTCAAGGTCGTAGATGTGCTCATTTTCCAGGTAGTCTTTGATCATGACCTTCTTTTTGTTTTTTTCGAGATGATGGTTGATGTCTTCGAGCACGGCACGGGTGAAGAGCGGCTTTCCCTCGTTGTAGAGTTTGAGGGTCTTTTGCATGTCATTTTCAAGCTTCAAACTTTCGTCTAGGGAATCCATGCTGTAATAGATGCGATTTGTCCTTTAGAGGCTAGAGCAAAACGGACTTGCAGAAGGAGGTGGAGTGAGCGGAACGAAGGCGATGAGAAAGGGAGAAACGTGCCAAGCGCTTGTGTCTGCGACTCGAAGTTTAAATAACAAGTAGCCGCTGGGATGGGATTCTCCAGGATAGATAGTTTTCATTTGGCCTGGGCTAGTGGCTGAGGCGGTGCTTGGGGGCTTCCACCAGGAAGCGAATGCCTGCTCACCGGACCTATTGGAGCTAAATATGCTGTGATGGATGGAAGTGTTTCCAGAAATTTGATCGGAATCCCAGGGCATGGACCCTGTCTATCTGATAGGTTGTAACAATAATAAGTCAAATATGTCTTATCACAACAAGATATCAGTCGTGTTGCGACCTCCTATATACAAACATCTCCTCCGAATAGCCTACAAGTGCAGTAGCAGACATAGTAAACGATGCATCGATAGGCCATGAAGGTCCCTCAACACTTATCAGCAGACGGCGCACATTACGCATTCTCAATTTTAAAGTCATACAAGCCAAGAAGTTCCCTTCTGATTGACTAGTTGATTTGAAAGCAGATACTTTGTCAAATATTCACGATTCTGTCTTCAACGTGTCTTCAGGACGGAGCGACTAGCTATAAGAGATGGTAACACGCCTCGTCGATGCCTGGCGCTGGACGAGAGAGGTCCATTCCAGGCTCGACTGATGATTGCTGACATAGCTCAAGTGATATTATTCTTCTTCACATACCACGCAACCTTTCCAAACAGATCATCTGCATCGTCGAACGGGAACTCGTCATAGTCTTGAGCCATGCGGAGAGCGCTTGTACGAGCTTGCCGGTCTGAATAAGCTGTCCAACATAAGGTGGATTCGTGCCTTTGTTCCTATGAGGAAAAGATGATGGTCGTACCGATAGCTACCACAGCAACGGTTCATCGTTGCGGGTATTGCAACATGACATTCTGGAAAATTTGCTAGATGAATCGCACATTACAGACATGAGAAGCTGCAAGATCGAAAATCACAAAAGCTGGACTTTCTCACAATTGTGATTCTCTGACACCCATAACATTTGCTTCGCGCAGCACGACGAAGGTCTATTTACCAATGTCGATCCTGTTCCTCGAAGCATGAGGAACAAAATTAAGGAATGGCAAGTCAATAATAGGAGAAAGATCCGGGGTGTTGCGGAAACCCTTAAGATTGTCATCAGCCACGTCTTTCTCGCTGCAATGA
Organism: Aspergillus chevalieri; assembly: GCF_016861735.1. Lineage (NCBI taxonomy): Eukaryota > Fungi > Ascomycota > Eurotiomycetes > Eurotiales > Aspergillaceae > Aspergillus > Aspergillus chevalieri. The sequence goes on along the minus strand of NC_057368.1, from coordinate 2,630,559 downwards.
TACATCAATCGGCTAGGTGTGTACTTATTAGGCAAACAAGCGAGGAGAAGCAAATCAAGTTATACCGTCTTCGGGAGGATCATGGCAGCAGCATGGTACCCTTGGCAGCGAGAGAGCGCTTGGGGTCAGCGTCGAACCAGTGCTGAGGAGCAAAAACTACGACGTTTCTGTCAGGTCTGATTTCAGGCGGGTTGAGCAGTTGGGGCATGTGTTTCGTGACTCTCTGTTTAGTGGATATATCGGTCAGCAGCGATACTTTAAACTGGCCTCGCACAGTGCTGGTCGATTGGTGTACTGTCCTCTTCCTCGCCTTAAGGACTTTCTTCGGAAAATCGATTCATTGTTTAGTAACAAGCTGCATAAGACGAATTGAGTTGCTATTCCCGTACCACCAAAACATCGCCATAAAGTTAAGTAGTGAGGTCATATAACAACAAAGCAAGAATATACGAATTGGGATTTGTTAATGCGATGAGGGGAAATCCGAGTGGCGATGTAACCTGCTGACATTCTCTTTCCATTCGGTGTTTGTCTTTCTCTACCCTTTTTCGACCATGTACGTGCGCTATAGCTGAGCTGTCAATCGGACATCGCGGTATAGATCTAGATCGAAACCAAGCAGATAGCGACAATGTCTATCGATCCCGCCGACCCGAGTCCGCTCGAGAAAGACACGACCGATGATAAAAAGGAACAATTCGCACCGCGAAACTCCCTCCCGACTAGCGACACCGGCCAACCATCGGCATCTCATGCAGAAGACCCCGAACAGGCTGATAGAGAGACATTGAAGGAAATACATCGAGGCGGAAAGCGTGAACTCCTCGAAGATGACTGCTACGATAAGCTTGGCTTCTGTTTCCCTTGGTATAAGAAGTGGGCTATTCTATCCGTCATCTTTGCCGTGCAGATGTCGATGAATTTCAACACCGGTGTATACGCGAATGCCGTTACAGGGATAACAGAGGAATTCGGGATAAGTGCCCAGGCAGCGCGGGTAGGACAGATGATTTTCCTTGTAGCGTATGCATTCGGCTGTGAGCTTTGGGCGCCGTGGAGTGAGGAATTCGGTCGGTGGCCGATAATGCAGCTTAGTCTTTTTCTCGTGAATATCTGGCAGATCCCTTGCGCCGTGGCACCGAACTTTGGGACTATTGTCGTGTGTCGATTCCTGGGCGGGATCAGCTCGGCAGGAGGGTCGGTCACGCTTGGGATGACGGCTGACATGTGGGAGGCAAATGATCAAGGCTATGCCGTTGCATATGTGGTTTTATCATCCGTCGGGGGCTCAACAATTGGTCCCTTCTTTGGAGGAATAATCGGCGAATATCTTTCATGGCACTGGGTGTTCTGGGTGCAACTGATCTTCGGCGGGTTCACGCAAGCCCTGCACTTCTTGATCCCTGAAACACGAGCAACGATCCTCATTGACCGAGAAGCTCGACGCCGCCGCAAAAATGGAGAGGATGTATGGGGCCCAAATGAGCTCAAGGAACCACGGCTGGAGGCAAAGGACGTGCTACGAATTTGGCGCCGACCGTTCGAGATGTTCCTGCGCGAACCAATTGTCCTCTTCCTATCCCTTCTATCTGGCTTTTCGGATGCATTGATTTTCGTCTTTACCGAATCGTTCACCCTCGTGTTCACGCAATGGGACTTCAGTACCCTGGCCGTAGGAATGTCCTTTGGCTCCATTCTAATCGGCTATCTCATTGCCTACTTCATTTTCCTCCCGGATATCTGGCGCCAGCAGCATATTCGGCAATCAGAAGGGTCTGGTTCTCGGCTTGCAGAACGTCGCCTTCTATTGCTACTCTTTATTTGTCCGCTTGAGCCCATCGGCCTTCTGGGATTCGCCTGGACAACCATGGGTCCCGAATACAGCCCCTGGATCGCCCCATGCATCTTCGCCTGCCTAATCGCCATGGCCAATTATGCCATCTACATGGCCACGATCGACTACATGGTCGCCGCCTATGGTCCTTATTCGGCTTCTGCAACCGGGGGAAATGGCTTCGCGCGGGATTTCCTGGCCGGGATTGCTACTATGTATTCAACGCCTATGTATGAGAACATCGGAGACAGACTTCATCTCCAATGGGCGAGTACCTTGCTTGGGTGTATTGGGGTGTTGGTTATGATTCCCATTTACGTCTTTTACTGGAAAGGGCCGGCGATTAGAGCACGGAGCAAGTTTGCTCAGACGCTCGAGGCAGATCGGCAGCAGCATCAGGGTCGTCGGAGTAGCTATCATAAAGGGTATTAGAGGCAGCATGCGGTATGTAAATTCAATTTCAGCTTCGGAAAAGATCTGATTTTCATACAAAACCGGAGAATACGCCTCTCACATCGGATGAGCAGCTGTGGCTTCAAGGTTCTCTACGCTGAATCAATTCTCACTATCAAGTAGACCAAGCGGATGGATGTGTATTATCTCTAGACCCCGACTCTATAACATCTATATAACTCTATGAAACCCATTCCGACCTTTGGCTGCCTGAAATTAGTGCTTTGCCTATTGCGTGTTGTCAAATTAGCGTCATATGTTTCCAGAAAAAAGAAAAAAGAAAGAAAGGCATTGCGACTTGGCAAAGCTTGTAATATCTTTCTTGAATGCAGCTACAGAAAACAGTAACTAATACGCTATTATACCCTTCCGAATTGTGCATCTGATTCCAGGCAGCCTTCTATCATTGGTGCCTGCACATATTCCGTGAAATCAGCCGGGTGTCTCGTCATTTTCTCTCTCATTTTGTCTAAACTAAACACGCTTATTGATTATTTATCCAAAAATAAGCTATAATCGACTATTCTATTCACAGTATGTGCGAGCCCTATGCTACTATTTCACAAGCTAATCAGATATTCCAGAATCCTATATTATGCCTGAAGCTGATTTGTCCTTTTCCGAGGGTCTGCGAAAAGAGATGAGAAAGCACCGTAGTTCTTTTGCATTACTCTGGTCACGGGTATCTTGACGGCAACAAGCTTAATTTGCTTAGCTCCTCCGGATTGGAAGTTGAATTGATTAGCTCTCTAGAAGGCTTTATTCCAGATCATCAAACCACCGAGGATTGTGATCTTGTTTTTGTCGTTATCTTTGACTGCGCTATTAGTCTTTTACCAGTTGTAGTACGGCCTCGGGGGTCTCATCGTGTTGACGTTCTCTCGGCAGGATGGGACAAAGATCCGTCTAATTCATTGACTTCTAAGATGCTCGCAGAGGTCCAAAGACGTACCAAGTTTGGTGACCCGTCTGTGGAGATAACTGAATCGATCGGGCATTTGCGAAGACCACCGCACCAGAAGATCCAGCTATACAGGAATTTCTGGTACTCGCTCTGTTGTTCTTCCCCTCTCACATTCGGCCACCAACACGGCACACTGGTAAAACACAACCAGACTATATGACTACCATTTCATTTCGTCTTGCAGAGATATTGTCAGATCAGGAAGTTGAGTTTGTCGACTGGCTCTCTTCAGACCCAAGCCGGTCTGCTGGGCTTCGCTTGGAAGCCATCAAGGAGACCGACACTATGGCCCTCGTCTTTGAAATCAGTCGCTTATGCTTCATGCGGATTTGCGGCATTCCAGGAATCGAGGAGGTTTCTGAGAATGAATGAGTCGACTACTCATGGGCCCTTTTACATCTTTGACTCAACACTCTATTCCTCCTCTTAACAAATCATCCACTTACAACCATCTGCTACATTGATTTATCTCAAAGACCATGCATCTCCTCAGCGTCCTTTCAAGGTACAAGTTAAAGGCTTTCCGAGGCAACGTGAGTGACGACGACGCCATCGAACTTGCTGATATGGGAAGCTTTCATGTTCCCAATCCAACCAGCGGGCCCTCTCCCAGCAAAAACAATGGTGAAGGAGCTTGTTCTCAAAGCGGGAAACGAAGCCACGCTACGAATCGAGATCGAGAACATCCTTGGCGCCCACGACATATCATTAAGGAGGTGGCCAGCGGACTTGGAAACCGCACATCCCCTTTTCAAAAGGAACTCGAGGAATAGGGTATTTTTATCAACTGTCCACCTGCTAAGCCTGTCAAGGGGTCTGCTATCTCTTGGTTTCATTTACAATCGCGTTTGATGATTGGCGTTGTTCATACGGGGTTTTGGTTTTTCATTGACGAACTTTTTTTTCTACTATACGATTGGTCAGCTGTAGTAAGACAGCATCCAAGTTCGTTTGTCAATTTGCCTATACATTACTCTCTTTGTCAAATCTGGTATTCCTATCTACCCTTCGCCGCAATGCCGCAATATGCTCTGGTCCAGCCCGACAACATCCTCCCAGGATAGCTCCCTCCCAATCCCCTGGTTTCACCTTTTTCACAGCATCCCAATAAGCCTCATCCCACGGTTGTGGATTCTCTTCCGTCCTCTTCTGCACCCATTCCTTCGTAGCTGGGTCATATTCCTCTCCTTGAGTACCATCAGGATACAATACCAGCCATGGCCGTCCGGATGTCGTCTGCCATTCGTCCACAAGCTGGCCCTGCTCGATCAACTTCCGTAGTTCATCAAGCATGATATCGACAATAAGACCCAGATTCACTACACGGGTGCAATTCACCCCGATACCCCAGGGACGGGGTAGAGAATCAGAGTCACCCAGCGCAGCACGTACCCATCGCCGGACATCATCCTCATCCACCTCTTCTGCCGGAAATACGCCGCAAATCCACCATGGCTTCCGTTCCTTAGCCCTTGGGAGTATATCGCGAACAGTTCCCCGTATCGCTTTCACCTCATCAGGCCTCCTCACCGTCTCAAACGCCACATACTCGACCGTACCCCACGATGCGTCGTCCTCCGCAAACACCCTCAGCCGCTCCCCGTGCCATTTCCTCAGCGCATCCTCACTATTCATTTCTTCCGGATACAGACCCGAATACTCCGCAGCGACAGGCGACATAGTCGCCCCATACGGACCTAGTGATAGCGCAAGACGAACGGGTTTATCGGGGTGTGTTCCAAACGCGTTACGCGCAAGCGGAATCGCAGAGCGCATGTACCGAGCCGCATCATCGCGCGTAAACTTGGGATCTGTACGCGTGAAGCCTTCGAAGCTGGTTTGGTAGGTTGCTGTGAGGAGAATGTCGGTTCCGACGGTCAGGAAGGAGCGGTGCACGGCGGTTAAAGTGGAGGGGGCGGAGAGGAGGAGGTGCGAGGACCAGAGGGGTGTCGAGGAAGTGAAGGTGATATTGTGGGGAGGGGAACCGAGGGTTGTGCCTAGGCCTCCATCGAGGAGGAGGATTGGGAGCGACATCGTCAACGGTTGATTATTGCTATTAACAGAGTAAACAGAGTAAGAGGTGGACGTTACCCCTCATCTTATCAACAACCCTTATCAGTCTCCACTAGGGCTCGACTCGAATAGCTTCAATATCTCCCAAAGCAGAAACCTTAGCACTGACCGCCTGGGAAAGGCAGGAAATTATTCCAGTATAGTAGCAAATAACGGGCACAGCCGCTCTAGAAGGTCGATAAACAATGCCTCCTGTTCCAAAGATTCCGAGTCTCGTTCCGAGCCGATATTTGCTACATAGCCCCGGTCATTAATGCAGTATTACAGCTCTAGAATGCTTTTGGGCCGTAGCGCTACATAAGCACAAGTGCCTTCTTGCTCTGTTATTCCGTACCATTTACTCATCTTTGACACACTTGCCCTGAGTTTGCATCTTATGCGACATAGTATTCATCATTCCGACTCAGAGCATCGCCCGAGTTGAAACATCTGTGCCGGAGTCCCAGGCAACCCGCAAGGATATTGTACTCGAAAATATCCCGCCTGATATCTGGTGTCGCATTCTTTGTCCTGGAATATGAAGGACTACAAGCCCTTGTCCATGCGTCTCCTGTATCACCAGCAGTATCCTCTGTCGCCAGCGTCTCTTTTGCGAATGCTTGGAGAACACTTTGGGTCACAGTACTAATCATGACACTTGCGCAGTTTATCAGTCCAGCTTGGCTGACTTCTCTAAAACCAAAAAAAAGAAATGAGGAAAAAATCAAGCATTTTCTAAACTCCTACCGTTATCGCCGGTCCCAGTATTCCTTGGATCAACTCTGATCCAGGGTAGCCTTTCATTTCTCGATCATTAAGCCTCTCATCCGGCGCTATACTGGCTTGACACTGGGTAATCTCACAACAGAGACCAAGGGTGCACAAATATATTTTTTCTCCAAGCAAGACGGAGGAGACACGGATGGCGCGTGCTTTGGATTGCTTCCAGCTCTACTAGAACCATTTCAGTGTCAGTATTGGATTCGAGGATGTGGGAATCTTGAGAATATTTATGGGCAATTATGAGCCGTGGGGGGTCGAGGAGACTGTTTGCATCTACACCTTTGTTAGAGCAAAGTTTAGCCAAGTTTTTGATGGCATCCACTGCGATGTACACCCAGAGAATCCAAGATTTGAAACCAACGCCGGCCGCCGACCCCTGAGGACGCATTCGGTTTCGATTATGCATATACGTTTACATTTCTTCATATCTGAGCGCAACTACTAACCACTTGAATGATAGGGAACAGTAATTCTCTCCTAGATGGAACGGTTCCCTGTGGCCTCGGACTGCTGCATGATGTAATTTTCAAAGTCAAGAACCATTCACACCTAGTTTCAACAATGTAAGAGAAGATTTCTATTGAGGTAGTCCTGGATGGAACAACACAATCCATACGGCGTGCTAAGCACCTCTCAGATCAGGATTTGAAGCAAGAACGACGTGACTCTTTGCCTTTTCAAGGTGGTAGTGCAGAACTTCCACCACTGCCCTGGGAAGTGATATGACATGGAGCCTACAGCAACCTGTTTGGGTGATATGTGAAAGATTCCATCCGTCTCTGGGGATACATCATGTAGGATGCGGCCGGACTTGAGTACACCGGTGCGAGTGAGCTATTGGTTCGGCAGTGGAAGGAATTTTGGAAAGATTTTGATCAAAGAGATAATATCTAGTAGCGCTTGTTCCTTTCGAAAAGGCTGGGTAATCACCCGTCCGTACGTCTAACTTCAAATTTTTTTCCCTTTGCTTCTCACTCCGGAAGACTAGGATCAACGCTTGTATGTGTCTATACTATGAAGGTAGCGATCTGCTACCACCGCAGCCCCATAAATACTGTCTGCTCCAACGGCGTGTCATAATACTTATCGATGATCTCAAACCCAAACCGCCGATACAGTTTCTGCGCTGCTACCATGTCCGGCAGTGTATCAAGTCGCATCCCCTCGTATCCGAGATCCTTTGCTTGCTGGATGACCGCTGCGACTAGCTTTTCTCCGGCACCGGTTCTCCGGGCTTGGGGTTTTACGTAGAGGCGTTTCATTTCGCACCAGGTGGGTGTGTTGTAGCGGAGGCCGACACAGCCGATTAAGCGGTTGGTATCGGCATTGGCATCGTTGTTATTTGAATCGGTGTCGGTGATTTCGGCGAGTAATAGAGCGCCGCCTTGTGAGGAGGCATATTTTCCAGGAAATGAGGCAACTTCTTTTTGGAAATTCTGGAAGGTGAGGTCGACGCCGAGAGATTCGGCATATGCGGCAAAGAGACCGAGAACTTGCGAATTCTCTTCGGGAAATCGGGCGCGTCTGATCGTGACTGACATTTTAATGCACATAATTTAGATGATTATTTGTTCTACACGCAATGGGTGTTATAGATGTACGAGCTTATGACTCATCCTCATCCCACTCTTCGTCCACCAGAAATCGCACTCTCTCCGACTCCAGTCATCCCCGGCCATTGTTGCCGCAACGCCTTTGCCTTCGCCTCCAGCGCGCTCATCATTTCCCTTGCCGAAGATCATGATTTTCTTTCCTGATTTTTTCGATGCATCGTATGCCTCCCATACCGGCCGATGCGCATATCGCCCGGGGACCGCATTCGGATCACCCCGGACTATAAACGAGGTGAAGTATGCATGCAGCACCCCAGCGATTTCTGCTTGAGATTCGGATATCTCACGAACCTCTGGGTTAAACGTCTCGTATACCATCTGGTCGCCGTGATTGGCGCCGCCCTGGACGGTTTTGTTCAGTGCCCAGTGGTACAGGAATATCGGTTCCTCCTGGCCGGTTGAGGCGAGCGTTGCGGTTTGTCTAACTGGGCATGCATATGCGTAGTGTGCGTATGCGGCTTCGACGCGTTTGTACTGCGCTCCGACAGAGATATTTCTTGTTTCGGTGTAGATCGAGGAAGTGTCGAGTGCTGGGTCGGGGTATAGTTTGTTGATGGTTTGGAGGTCTTTTTCGGTGTACGCAGGGAGAAGGGTATGGAAAAAGGATGTGAATTCCTCAGACGTTGCCATCGACGCCGGAACGTAGTATGTGCCTTCGTTCGTGTTGAAGCCGGTCAAGATAGGCATGCGGTTCCATTTTCCAGAGTGCCAGGCGTCGATAGGTCGTTGTTTGATGAGATCGCCGTCAATAACGGGCTGGAAGGCCCAGCGAACACTGGGATTGTATCTATCGAAAATGGTAAACGAGGCGCTGGTTATGGTCTCTGGCGATTGACTACGAAGGCAGGTCATTATCTCGGAGGCAGGGCGGTTCGCGCATCCAGTTTCTTGGACGAACTCCTCGAATTGCTGCTCGTGTAGACGTGCATTGTAAGGATGTACGGCGCGAGAGGTGGCTGATCCGGATTGGATAATCGCGCGGTGGAAGAGTCCGTTTGTGTCGAGGTTCATGATATGATGCGCGATCTACAACTGTTAGAAATGGACTACATCTGGAAATATTACCCATACCGAATGAGCTCCAGCGGAGAGTCCAAACAGCGTCACTTGCGATGGATCACCGCCAAATGCCTCGATGTTCTCCTGTACCCATTGGAGCAGCAGTAATTGGTCGCGAAGTCCGAGATTCAACACGCCTTCTTCAGCAGTAACGGTCGACGGGAGGAAACCAAGGGCTCCGACACTGCCACGGTCAATTGAAGCCAAATTCATTGCATTGTCCACTTACCGATAGTTGAAGCTGACACCTACAAAAGGCTCCTCGGACCATCCCACCATTGAGGCCGTATTGTGCATCGATGCTTTGGCTATTAGCAGCTATTCAATTGAAGCCATAGCGGACTCACAAGTTCCCCTGTTGTAGGCACCACCGTGCACGTAGACAGCGACAGGGAGTTTGTCCCCCGTTTCACCATGAGGTCGAAATACGTTGACGGTAAGACAATCTTCGCTGGAGCGACTGTCGCCGCCGAATTTCAGTAGCTGCTTCCCCGGACATCTAATCAATCAGCGATGTTATCCACGTTGATGGGGGTTGGTACTCACCTTGCACCGAACTGGCTCGCATCCAAAACATCGTCCGACGCCTCAATTGCGACTGGAGGACGAAATCGTTTCTCTCCTACCGGAGGAAGAGCATACGGAATTCCTCGAAAAGCATCAACCGGACTCTTAAGCGTATCCCGCAAAGTCACACCAATCACCGTCCCCTGCTTAACAGTGACTCTCGGCCTCGTGATAACAAACTCCCTTAACGGCTCCGGAATCCATGGCGAAGCCGAATTCTGAAATTGCGCAATAAGCCCCGACGACACTGAATAACCATCTGTGTTATGCACACCCAGCAGAAGAATCACCGGCAACACTGCCAGCAGCAACATCTTGAATGAGAACATGATGGTTGCAACACAATTCCAAACTGAGATTCGGGCATCATCCGCATTATCACTGTTGCCAAGGACCGGGCCTGGTGCTGGCGTGCTTCTCCTCTTTCTCCACTTTGGCGTTATCTTGATAGATTGAGTGCACGGTTTCTCCGCATCTTATCTCGGGATGCAGAAATATGGCCGATGCGCTTTGATATCTCAACGGTGATAGTATAGCCCGTTTCGGAAATGTTTCTGCTATCAAGGCCAAGCCGTTAACTAGCTGGTAAGATCATGGATGGCGATAACGCCAGGGCTAAATACAGCATCCGTCCGGCATTATGCCCAGCACGAGTTCTGCATAGCAGCGTTCAAAATGGCCACTGAAGCGAAAGACCAGAAGAGCTATGCTCTATTAACAGTCACTCCAAAGCACGATGACATCGAAGAGGGCCAGATCACCTCGACCCTCGACGAGGCAGAACTCTTCCTCCACGAACATGGCATCTCCCACGCACAATTGCAAGAGATGCTGAGCGACGAGACCAGATCGAAGAAGCTCCGACGACGCATCGACCTTATCCTTCTCCCGCTGCTATGTGGAACGTATGTTCTGCAGTATATCGATAAGCAGGTGTGTCTTCTTCACTCTGGGGAAAAGAATGATATTAATGAAGCAGGCTCTCTCGTACAGTGCGGTTTTTGATCTTTTCGACAATGCTAATATCACCAGTGATCAGTATAGCTGGCTGACCAGTATTTTCTATTTCGGTATTTACATTTCTCGAGAGTGAAAGGCGAGACATTAACGATTCAGGCTATCTCTTCTGGGAGTATCCGGCCAGTTACATCGCACAGCGTTTACCGGTTGGCACTGTGATTTCTACATTTGTGTAAGTCCTCTTGCCTATATACCCTACTTCGGGTATTGACGACACAGTCTTTGCTGGGGCTCTATCCTCATGATCACAGCTAGCTCCCACAACTTCACCGGGTTAGGAATCTGCCGTTTCTTGCTGGGATGCTTCGAAGCCCCAATCACACCGTGCTTCATGATGATAGTTGGCATGTGGTATTTACGACAAGAACAGCCCTTCCGAGCAGGATGTTTCTACTGCTGCAACGGTGTTGGCGCGATGGTACGCTTTCCTACCATCCCAACTTACCCAGACTAATAAAACTAGGTCGGAGGCTTGATTACATATGGCATCGGCCAAATAGATAGCTTTCCCGTTTGGAAAGCCGTGTTTATGATTTGTGGTGGTGCGACAGTTGTCTGGGGTGGTGTTCTCATGGTTTTTCTTCCGAATAGTATTCTCTCATCAAAGAGGTTTACTGTTGAGGAGAAGATTTTACTTATTGGAAGGGGGAAGCAGAATCAGACGGTATGATTCATCTTGACGAAAGGAAAAGCGAAAGCTGACAAGCTAGGGTATCTTAAACCGCTCGATCAAATGGTACCAAATCCGCGAGGCACTTGTCGATCCCCAAGTCTGGATTCTTTTTCTCTTTACCCTGATGAATGAAACCATCAACGGAGGGTTTGCCAATGTACGTTACTTCAACTTACCAACGGTAACAGAACTGACAAATGCCAACAGTTCGGAAAACTCATCATCAAAGGCCTTGTCGACAGCTCCCTCCTAACAACAGCATTAGGCATCCCCCAAGGAGCCTTCCAAGTCTTCTTCATCCTCTCAGGCTCGTACCTCTCAACGCGATTCAAGAACATCCGCACAATCATAATGGCCCTCTACCTGATTCCCACCGTCCTCGGAATAAGCCTCCTCTGGAAATTCCCACGAAGTGAAAACCAATACGGCGTGTTATTCGGTTACTACATTGTACATCCCCCTCCCAGCCCCTCTACATAGCAGAAAACTAACAGTCCTAGACAGGGTCATTTGTTTCATCACTTGTCCTCGCCCTCCAAATGCCCTCCAGCAACATGGGTGGCTATACCAAGCGCGTCACCTCAACCGCCCTCGTCTTCCTCGCCTACTGCATCGGAAACATCATCGGTCCACACGCGTTTCTGTCAGATGAGGCACCTGTGTATCCGACGGCGTGTAAGCTTGGTCTGGCTTGTGCAGTGACCCAGATTGCGTGTGCGTTGGGGTTAAGGGTGTTGCTGGTTTGGAGGAATCGGGTGAAGGAGGGGGAGATGAGTGTTGAGGGGATGGGGGAGGAGATTTTGGCTGATTTGACGGATTTCGAGGTGAGTTTTGCTGACGTGGTTGTGCTTTGGTTGATGGTTTCGCTGACGACGGCGTAGAATCCGAGGTTTCGATATGTTTATTGAGTTGGCTGGTGCTAGGTTTTCTATGGCTCGCCGTTATTGGTTTGCGAGTGCCAAGCTATTTTTCGGTTATGGTAAATAGGAATAAGTAATGAAGTTTCACATTTGTGCACAACCTGGTGAAGAAACCCAACTATAGACATGGGCAATTGCTAGCCTCCTCTAAACGAACCCGCTTTATCTGACTATGGAGACTAATGGTCCCTCGAATGACGGCCAACGACACGGTATTTCTTCGACACGAGCATATCCCAGAATACCGATCCAAAACAGACTACGCATCAACTCGGACCCTATATAGGCAAAGCGTCTAGACCTCTACTACCCGGGAACATTAAGCCTCACATATGCGTACAGCACCACCGAATGCAAACCTCCACTCGCAAGCTAAATACCCTCGTTCCAGACTCATCGTACAGCATATACGGTGTTCTAGACTCCTGCTGCATACCGCAGTGTCCATTGCATGCTCAGCACCAATGACATGCGAATGTGTACTAACAAGGCTAACAAGGCTGTGCGCGAGTCTAGACCGTTCAACGTGGTCTGAACGTGGTGAGATCTTCATTTATAAAAGGCTGTCTTCGACGAGGTCATCCTTCATATTCAAAAAAAATTTTTTTTTATAAGTTTCTGGACAAATGGTGTCGACATCGACTATAGCAGAATGCTCGTCCTCCAAATCGACAATAAGTATGACACACCCTCTTATGAACCAAAAACAAGAACAATACTAACAAACCAAGCCCCGCAATGCAAAAACTCCTCCCCAAAATGCTCTCCAAGCACAACATCGCCCACATCCCCGTGCAAAACCCCCGCGACGCCCTAGCCTACCTCTCCAACCCGCATAATCTGCGGCCGAACATAATCTTTCTAAAAGTCAGCCAAGCCCCTACAGACAGAACAAAGCCATTGATTGATTAACATCAACATAGATGCAAATACCAGTGATGTCTTCACAAGAGTTCATCCATGTCCTCCGCACCAAGCCTCCCTTCGCGAATGATCCGCTCCTGCGCGCAACGCCGGTGATAGGCATGGATTCGGGATATAGTTTCCGGCCTCGTCGCGAGAAGCATATCAACGAGTGGGGGGTTGATGATGCGATTCCACGGCCGATGAAGGCTAAGGCGTTGCAGGATGTATTGTTGTATTGGTCGAGGAGGGAGGTGGTTCCGAATCAGGGTCCTGGTGATGATGTCAGTATTCAGCCGGTTTGGGGGCCATTTCCTTTACGGGGGTATACGGGGCCGAGGTCGCTGCTTTAATTTGGGAACTGGATTTGTATTCAGATGCGGACGAACATGTACAACGAATGAAACAATATGCAAGACAAAGAGAAAGAAAGAAAGCTAGCCCGTGTACTTCACATTGAACTCCTCGTCACTGATGATCGTCGTCTCGGTAATCACATTGTCGCCCTGCTTCAGCTCGATAATCGACGCGTCCTTGACCCCGTACACCTTGTGGCCAGCCTGCGCCTGCGCCTCTGTGAACATAACAGTGCCGAAATCAACCAGGTTCACCAGCTCGCCGCCAGACTGGAAGTCTTCGACGATCCATTCCGCATTCTCACCAGCCAGCACGGCCTTTTCCGACGGTGCCCTAAGGATTTGCGTTGCCGTTTCGCCGGTCGATAGATTCTCGATTTGCACATAACCCCAGCTAGACGAGTACGCCTCAACGACGAGATTCACCACATCACCCGGCTTGAACTTCAGTTGGAAATCGTACGCGTAATCCGGGTACCACTCGTACCACGCATCATAATGCACATTCCCATCCGCCTCGACATAAAAGTCCACGCCCGTCTGCAAGATCGCTGCGCCGTAGGTATCGCCGTCAATTCCGACCCACGCGGATCCCGCAGTGACGCTACCTTCTTTCACCTCGCCGACGGCTTTTGGTTCCGGGACTGTGAAGGTGCCTGAGACGTAGGACCAGGAGCCCTCCGGGGGTGGTTGTTCGTAGACGGCGCCGGCCCAGTTGTTGCTGTATTGGATGTCAGTTAAGGCTCTTTGGTCGGCGTCGGTGGTGGCGAGGCGCTGGTTGGGGTTTGATTGGCGGGAGGATGTGCGGGCTTGCACGCGTTCTTTGAGGGTGCGTGGAGCAGCTAGGGTGCTGCCCACGAGGAGCGCGGTGGTAACGAAGGTGCTCAGAAACTTCATGGTGGCAGTCGTTGCTGGCGAGACAATGTGTCGAGAATATGCCGGGATTGTCGAGAGTTGCTGCAGAGGTAATGTCGTGAAGTTCGACGGCGATGTGCAACAACGTGAAGGTCCTGGCATGTACTTTATATAGCTTTTGTTGTTTTTTACGTCCCAATAAGGAAATATCCAAGCCCCGTCCGTCTTCGTACCGCATACCAGAATAGAGAAAATGGTCGGGGAAAGCACCCTAATCGACGGCTACGCGTGTCCTCCCTATCCACAAGATCGGTAAGATCGCATTCCAGTGCTCAAAACAGTCACGGATTAAGCTCAAGCTGAGGAATCAACCGGCATGAGGAATGGCGCAAGAACATCCTCCATAGTCTTTATTCGCAATGGAGCAAAAGAATTTGGCAAGATTGCCTCTCATTTGCGCGTGTTTGAGCGGCATATGACTGGTATGTGTCTCAGGACAAGCGAAGAAAGCAGTCGCGTGCATTCCAAACAAAATTCTTCAGTCTCGGCTCTGTTTATCACGCACTTTTTTATAAGAAAACGAACTTTTTCATAAGAAAACGAGAATGGTCGATTCCATGGCGTGTCAGAGTGTTGTATGCGTCTGGCCTCGTTTGCAGTCGCATGTGCTTGGACTTGCATGGTGCATTGCAGGCCAAGCTTTCATGCAGTAGATTTCGCATCGCATGCACTTCTGCATTCGTATGTTCTTCAATTTTGTGAGTAGAATCAGACAGGTGTCGCGTGCTCCGCTTCGATCACGTTTGGACGAGCCGAGATGGCCGGGCGTGGTCACCAAAAGGACACAATAGAAGGATTACATAATATTTCTCCCTTTCCTGTCTCAATTATTGGGAATCGGATCCGTCCGTTCAAGTAGGTCGAGCGGACTCTGCTCCCTTAGCCCCTTACTCCTTGCAGGGCTTTCTAATCGATGGTTGAGCCTGGAGAGGATACTCCGGCGGACTAGAAGGAATAGCAGAGAAATAAAATATATATGCAGGACGTGTACTCCGTACACTTGGATGATGCCGAATTGAGTGCCTCTACAGTCTACCATGATTCTAATTCCACCGAAGCCATAGCCGACCACTATAACATTGTCGTCAGCGGTGTCAAACTAGGCAGAGGCAGTCGCCAAAATGCTGCGGTGCAGGAGTTCATCCTCCGCGATACTCTCCAGATGCGGCCTAAGCGGCTTGTGGATTTTGAGAACCTGCTTGATGGGCTTAGGGCTATATTTCTGTTATATGTGGGGTTGGTGTTAGGATTTGGTAGATTGATTGCTGTTATGTTGGGAAGATGTCGTTTAGAGATGAGTACGTTCCTAAAGACTGGGGAGGGCGAGGAGGATGCTATGGTTAGGGCTCTAAGTGAGATGACTGAGGAGGTGTTGGAGGCGTATCACTTGAAGTTGAGAGTGATTGGTATGGCTGTTGTCACGATTGGATTGTATAGAATATACCCATCTCGTCTTATGTATAATAGAATGGATGTATTAGTTAATATGTCAGAATAGACTTGAAAAATCTACTACTACTACTAAGGATCAAACAGGTATACAGTTCAGTTTGGTTTAACAAGAGAAAAAGAGGATATAGCAGAATTGTGACTCCCAACAACTAGAGAATACCATGCTATCATGTTAGAGGGTCAGGGTTCTCTGGCAAAGTAAAGGAGCTCACAGTGCTGAGATTGCCAGCCTCAAGAACATCAACGTGCCGGTACCGTTCAGAGAAAACAATGTGGTAGAGGCGGTGCGCATATTCTAAACAGAATGTTAGTTGAAGCTAATGATAGATGGATTGGAGCAATACCTGGACGGGCTTTCACCGGTCGTGAAATCGTGAAATCCAAGACGATGTACTCTTCCATTTCCCTGGATTTTATCATGCTGTAGTACTGCCCTTCAGGTTCAAACCGTTCCATATGTTCCACCAGGCGATCACGACCCCTTAGAAGTTCGAGGCCCCATTTCTTCTGTTCTATAAAGAAGTCAATTGTCCCACCGCCTTTGGTGCTTGCCCCAATTGCGGATTCTGGGGACAGCATAACATGGCCATGAAGTATTGGTATCAGACAGCGGTAAAATTCTTTTTGATATTGGTCCTCAATGGGAGATGTGCTTCCTCTCACTGAGCGGGGGGCATCTGACAGCTGAGAAGGTCTGAAATGCTTAATGGCATCAATTGCCAGATCAAGTGGTGTGCTGTGTTTTATTTCATTGTCACGCTCTGCATCCATGTAAATGATGTTACAATACCTAGAGAGTGGACAATCAGTAAGGCCAAAAAAAAAAGGTAACGCAACTTGAATAGACACCTACCACCAGTGTATTGGACTGGCAAATACATAGTGAGAATCCTGACCTGATTTCTCTTCATGCAGCCATCCATTACGACAAATGTTCTCAAGAGCTTGTTGAAATCCTGGATCTTCCTTTTCAGCTTCAGACCTCAGGACACCATGGTAAAGGATAGCTTTTTTAAAAACTCTGATTGCATCGCTTGACTGTGTTTCATCAGGTCTAGGCAAGCCCCTAGCAAATGGCTGGGTTGAAAGATATCGGAAGAACACTCGAGGTTGACCAAAGAGGATTCTAGACATGGTCTGCCAATCAAGCATCCTGCCTTTCCGCAGAATGTCATAGATATCCTATTGAAAGATCCATGTGAGAAGGAATTCCATATCTGGACTGTAACTAATAGGAAATACTTACCTGTATACCATTTAGGGCACTTAGCAGACTTTTGAGCAATCCTATGTGCCCACCACTAAACAAAACAAGTCCCTCCTTGTTATGATCTACGGGGCAGTGTAGATCAGCCTGTCAACCAGGTAAGGATAACGATATTGGAAAGGAAGCAGTATAGTGAGATTGTTACAAGACTGAATCTTGTCGGATGAAGCTACATACAGTGCACGCCTTTTAACTCCTGTTCCTCTGGACAACCCCGCTGCGGGGTATCTGATCTATCACATATGCCTCTCGAGAGTCTCGATAGGGGACCTCGATAGGGCCCCATGGTCCCAATATCCTAACAATTATCCCCCTCCTAATGGCGGCCGTCCTCGGGCGCCGTAAGATAGGCCGGCGTTTCTGGCCAGTCTACATTGCCTGGTGTTCTCGGAAGATCTGACAGTACTCTGGTGTCCCTCGTTCTATCTTCTCTTGATTGTCTTTCGGAACTTTCTGATCGCTTCAGGCGCATTCGCCATATTGTCGTGGGGAACCCATTGGTTATATTCAGATGGCCAATCCTTCCATTTAACTAAGAAGTAGAGGTCGCCGTCGAACCGCCTTTCTCCTTTTACCTCTTCGACTTCCCATTCACCATCATCTTCCAGCTGCGGCATAGGCATCTGTTCCACACTGTTTTGATCGCGATTCGTCCAGGGCTCTAGAAGTGAGACATGGAAAACATTATGGATACGGGCATATTGATTCGGGAGGGCAAGGCGATAGGCTTGTTGTCCAATTCGATCTAGCACCCGGAAGGGCCCAATAAATCGTGGGGCTAGTTTTCGTGCAGGCTTTTTCAACTTCAGGTTCTTTGTTGAGAGGAGAACCAAGTCTCCGCGCTGGAATTCCATTGGCTTATGTCGACTGTTATAGTATTTCGCCTGGGCTTCAGTGGTGTTTTGCCAGTGTTTCTCCAGTTTCTGTCGCAATTCCCCTAATTTTTGTATTCGTGCAGTGGCTGCTGGCACCTCTCCTGAAGGCGCATCGTCCTCGATGCGTATGTGAAAGTCCGGTGAATACCCCAATAGGGCTTGGAAAGGCGACATACCGGTTGTTGCATTTTTTGCGTTGTTGCAGGCAAATTCAGCTGTTCGGAGGAGTGATGGCCAATTTAGCTGTTCAGTATCCACAAAACAGCGAAGGTAGTGCTCAAGTGTCTGGTTCATCCGTTCTGTTTGGCCATCTGTTTGGGGGTGAAACGCTGTTGACAGCCTCAATTTGACATGGGACAGGTAGCAGAGGCTGGACCAGAAGCTGCTGGTAAAGATTGGTCCTCGGTCAGAGACAATCCCGTCCGGCGGCCCATATTTTAGCTCCACATGTGTGTGAAACAATTCAGCAAGCATAGCTGCATTGATTGTTGATGGCACAGCGAACAGAAGGCACATTTTCGAATATCGGTCAACAATCACCAGAATTGCATCAACCATTTGATCGCCCACTAATACCGGTGGTAAGCCTGTTATAAAGTCCATTGACAATTCAGCAAAAGGTCGATGAGGGATTGGCAGTGATTCGATTTTGCCGTAGGGTCGATGCCTTGGTGCTGTGGTGCCTTGACACACAGCACAACTCATGACATATTCTTTCACATCTTCATGCAATCGGAGCCAGTGAAATTTGCGTTTTAGCAGGTCAGTTGTTCGTGTTTGGCCAAAATGGCCTGCCAGGGGATCATCGTGGTATAACTCCAAAAGTTTTTGACGCAGGTTCTCTGCTGCAGGAATGTACAATCGACCCCGAAACACAACTAGACCATCAGTGTTTATATGCCAGTCATTGAATCCTCGTTGACCCTCTTCAATACCAGCCTTCAGGCGTTGGGTCTCTGGATCTTCGGCCTGGGTCCGTTGGATTTCCAATAACAAATTGTCACTTACTTTTAACTCATATATATGTGCCCTCTCTGAGGCGCTCACATTATCTAACCCATACTGAGAGATTGGCCTGTTGCGGCGCAAATCATCCCAGACAGCCCAGTCAGCTGATTCTGCAGCGATCCATTCACCTCGTGGGTGCCCGGGATCATCTCCACCATGGGAGTGCTGAGGTGGGTGTTCCCCCCGGGCAGTTCCGTCGCCCCTGGCCTCAAACTGGGATTTCAGACTGATCAGGTCTGACACACACAAAGATTGTACCATGGTGCTCCGCTGGCCAGGCGGGCCCAATTCACTAGCAAGTCGCTGCTGTAATGGAGATAACACATCTGGATCTAGGGCGTCCCCTATCTCCTTGGAACAACCTTTTCGAGAAAGACCATCTGCAGGGTTCATTTTCCCTGGGCGATGTTTGATCACAAAGTCAAAAGGTGTTAAGAATAGGCACCACCGAGCTTGTCGCCCGTTGAGCTTCCGTTGACGCATAAATGCCTGCAGATTAGAATGATCTGAAAGAACCTCAATAGGATGCATACTCCCTTCTAGGTAGTGGCGCCAGTGTTTGAAAGAGTGGACAATTGCAAATAACTCCTGGTCAGGTGTACCATAATTTATCTCTGTCTCAGTGAATTTCCGGGACCAACATGCAACTGGGTGATAAACATTGTTGTTGTCTGGTTGTGAGAGAATTCCGCCCATTCCATATTTCGACGCGTCGGGTTCTAGGCGAATCGGTTTCTGAGGATCAAAATATCGAAGCAGAGGTGCTGTTTGGAAGGCAGCAAGTAGACGGCGGAATGCTAGTCTTTCAGCAAGGGATAAGCAGACTGCTCCAGGTTTCCGGCCATTCTTGCTTCCTTTCAGGAGGGAGGTTAGAGGTAAAGCAAGAAGGGAGAAATTTCGGATGAAACGACGATAGAAGTTGCAGAATCCAAGGAAAACCTGAATATCATGATAGCTTCCAGGGAGTTCCCAGGATGTAATAGCTTCAATACGCCGAAGGTCCATTGAGATGCCTTTTTGAGAGATGATATATCCCAGGAATTCAACCTCCTCTTGGAAGAAGCTGCACTTGCTAGGTTTTGCAAACAGTTCTGCTTGGCGCATGCGCTCAAGGACCTGGTACAGGTGCTGTGTATGTGATTCTCGGTCTGCTGAAAAAACCAGGATATCGTCTAGATATGCCACGCAAAAGACATCAAGAAGGCCACGAAGCGCTATGTGGATGTAGTTTTGGAAGGTAGCTGGTGCATTGGTCAATCCAAACGGCATAACAGTATATTCAAAATGGCCATAACGAGTCCGGAATGCTGTTTTCCATTCATCCCCTTCCTTGATTCGGATTCGGTAATAGGCATCTTGAACATCAATCTTGCTAAAGTATTTGGAACCAGATAATCGGTCAAGGATTTCTGAAATGAGAGGTAGAGGGTATCGGTTTTTGACTGAAACTTTATTAAGGCCCCGGTAGTCCACACAGAGACGCAGGCTACCATCTTTCTTGGGGACAAAAAGGATAGGGGCCCCTGCAGGGCTCTTTGATGGGCGAATTCGCCCGTTGGCAATGTTTTCATCGAGATACCGCCGGAGTTCAGCTAACTCAGTCTGTGAGAGAGGGTAAATGGGCCCATATGGTGGGGTTTCACCGTCTTTTAAATCGATTGCATGGTCGGTGGATTTCTGAGAGGGTAGGATCTTCGAACGTTCTGCAGAGAAAACATCATGGAACTTCTCTAATTCTGCTGGTAATTTGTCGAGGTTCGGTGAGGATTCATTTGTGTCTGTGGGTAGCCAGATGTCTTCAGGCATTTTTACCACAGCGAATACATGTGTGAGATTTCGGCATGTTTTAACGAACTTGTGAGGTTTCTGGTGTGAGATGGTTGATACTTCAAACCACCACTGTCGATTCCATGCTGAGAGGTAAATGTGATGGTCCTCAAGTGTCGTCATTGATAGAAGGACTGGGCTCCCACTTGACCGTGGGTCTCGATCGATAGCAACACAATGCCTTTCAAATGCGCGTGTAGTCCCCCGCGAATCAGTAGCAGTAATAGGGACTTTCCAGACACCATAGGTTGGCACCTTAGATCGGTTAACAGCGTCAAGAATAGGCGCAGTGAGTTTAGCTGGCTGTAGCCGATGTTGGAGTACAAATTGGTGGCTAATGATGTCGACTTCGGCGCAGCTATCTAGATCTGCATGTGTTTCGATGGTGTTTTGAATAGTAACTGGGATGTGGAAGCGAACAGTTGTCCCTACTTGAGAGTGATGAGCCGAAGGCGTAGGGTCTACTTCGACTCTTCCCCGTTTCCCATTTCTGACTGAATATTCTGGTTATTCAGGACTGATTGAATCTTTGTCTTCTTGGGGCACCTGGATGCAAGGTGATCGGTGGCGTCACAAATATAGCAGTGGTAAGGCTTGCCGTCTGGGCCAGTAGGTTGTTTCCACTTAGTTTTGAGATAAGGAGCTGAATATTTGTATCTGCGACGTTTGGGGTCATCTTGCTCTTGGCCACTAGTTGTGGTAGATTCGGTCCAGTTTCGTTTGCGACTTGGTTTTAGGAGGTTCCAATAGTGGGTGGCAAGGGAGACCATCTCCTCTCGTCCTTCAGGCAGCTTAATGTGATGTTCTCGAATATATTTCTTGAGGTTGCCCTGGAGTTTAGCGAAAAGGAGAGTGCACGTTCCTTTTCTGCTTGTCGAGGGAAATGTTGTTCTAGGGTGTCAAGGTAGGCATGGAACTCTCTAGGGTCCTGATTGGGGAGCTGGCAGGTCCTTTCGATTTGGTCCATTATATCAGCCTGGAGGGTGGTTGTATTCCGAATGAGGCTAAGTGTCCATTCTTCGAAGTATGCCCATGAATCTTCAATGTTTTGGCGCTCCTCAATAGATTTCTCTTCCACATGTCGATACCATCTATGCCGACAGGTGTGATCAAGGAAGTTGAGGGCGGCTAGGATTTTCTTCCCATCTGTTCGGTATTTTCGGGGGGCACCCCGAAAGGTGTAGCGGAGGTCGAGGAGCCAATCCTGGCGTCTTTGTAGGTTGAAATTCAGCGTGAAGGTTGAGATATTCTTGATCTTTAGCTCTTCAGTGTGACTCTCTGGTGGGTGGTTGCCTGGGTGGTCCCGGTTCACTACTGAACCTATTTCGGAAGGGTTGATAACCTCTGCTTCTAGGCGGGCAAGGTTTTCGCGGGCGACGCGGAGCTCCTCAAGCTTGGCGATTCGGTTGTGTATTGCTTGCAGGTCGGTGTCGATTTGCTCAGGTGTTATAGTGTCTTGTGAGGACAGTGTTGTTTCCTCAGCGATAGTTCTTGGGCGACCTCTCGGCATCGTCTTCCCTTAGGTGGTTGAAAAGAGAAGATTCAGAATTGTTATGATCTACGGGGCAGTGTAGATCAGCCTGTCAACCAGGTAAGGATAACGATATTGGAAAGGAAGCAGTATAGTGAGATTGTTACAAGACTGAATCTTGTCGGATGAAGCTACATACAGTGCACGCCTTTTAACTCCTGTTCCTCTGGACAACCCCGCTGCGGGGTATCTGATCTATCACATATGCCTCTCGAGAGTCTCGATAGGGGACCTCGATAGGGCCCCATGGTCCCAATATCCTAACACTCCTTGAGGTCCTCTGTTAGAGATGGACGTGACTGCATTTGTTTTGTGATTAGTGTTACCACATCCATTGCCTCATCCTTGTCAAGTAGCAGGCCAACTGGTGTCAAAAAAGGTGCTCGAAATGGATTATAACCTCTGACATTTTCATCTGCCCGCAGTGATATCTGCTGTTCAGGAGCAAATATTAAAGGAGTTTTTCTATGTTTCTCCTCATTGAATCCCACGAAGCCCCTACCTGGTGAGCCGTATGATGTGAAGAGTAGGATGTATGGGCTGGAATCAAGTTCAATACGTTTGAAGAGATCTGCCCAAAGTGCACCATCCCAGTACGACTCTTGTGCTTCGTCTATAACCAGATAGGCCGAGTAGGTGAGCCACTGGTCACCATGAACACCCGTCTCCTGCTCTAAATATGCATCCCAGCCGCCTTGTCCTCTAATCATCCTCTCATTCCAATCTGTAAGAACATAAATAGGCCTTTCTTTGCCATGATTCTCAAACAATTGATTGACCACAATGTTCATCAAAGTCGTTTTCCCGGAAGCTGGTGTGCCGCGCACTCGAATGATATGATAGTAATGAAGTCGCTCTATCAACTCATTGACCAATTTCGTCCGAGGATGAACCCGACTTGAGAGACCTGTGAAAGAATAAGATTACCTCTATGTACTTTTCAAACAGGAACAACTTACTATAAGGTCTGATTCTCCTTTTTGGTGGATTATTGCCAGAAGTGGTGTTATCAGGCGAAGCGTTCCCGGAGAGAGCAGGAGCGGTGATAGCAGGGGGGAGGGCTGGACGAGCTAAGTGTACAATAACTTTAGCCACAGAGCCTCAACTTATAGGAGGTATAAGGAACCAACCATAATCAAGATGCATGGCTATTGGATGCAAGCATGTGTCACAGGTCTGAGCATCATTGAAATTCAAGTCGATGACCCCAGGGACTATCCCCTGGGTGCATAGACACTTGTAATTGCCACGCTCATAGGTACATGGACCTAGCATGATGAGTACAGTGTATTGTCGTCGTGTGACAGAGGGTAACGTAGATGACTGTGAGAGGAGAGATGAAGGTGAAGAAGATGGAGGGGCAAAGGACTCTGAGGGTGGTGAAGAGGAAGTTGAGTTCATGGTGGGCATGTACATTAGTGCCTAACATCGCAGCTCTATATGGAAGGAGCCGGGTTGTAGACGCTGTTATAGTAACGCCGCCAGTACAGTACCTGACCGCCTTGCCCATTCTGCCGTTTTCCCCCACGGAAAGCCATTCGTGACTGTCCAGCACTTCTGCTGTCGCTTTTGCCCTCTTCTTTTCCTCTTTCATCTGGAGTCTATAGGGCCCATTTTTTGCTATCAAAAGATGTCTATCTTGTCTGTATTTCTGTTTGGCTTCCGCCCCCGCGGCCTTTGATATCTCTGTTCCTCCGCACAACCTTCATGATGGCCTCACTCTTTCCTTTTTGGGCACCTTTCCCTCTGCTCAATCTAACATTTCTCTCATTCTTTCCCTATTCTCTATGCCTATTTCCTCTTTTTCACCTTCTTTTATCTTCTGCTCACTTACTCCTCTGTTCCTCTCTTTCCCTCTCTTTGCCTCTTCCCGGTACTGCCATTTTCATTGACGCCTTCGAGCTCCTTCATTCTCTGGGAGCCACTCTGCAATTTTCTTTCATTGTTTCATAAATTTCTCTACAGTCTCTACCATTGCCATGCCCTCCGATTTCTCCATCTGCTCCTTGGCTCCCAGGATGCATTTTGCATCCTGCTCTGACAGCTGCTCTGGTTAGCCTATTTTTGGTATGCTTTTTACGGCTCTTCTAGTTGCTGGTGAGATTATCCCCACTTCACCTGTCCAGGAAATCTACCAGCGCCCGCTTCAAAGAGGCGGCGCCAGGACGGATATGCCACGAAAATATACCTTAAAGGCCACGACCTTTCGTGGCCTTTTCGGCGTCATCCCGAGTTACTCCGTACTCTGCTCGTATACCGTAATCACTCACATCTGCAACCCCGGCATCTCCTTCAACGTCCAATACCTCCTCATATTCTGCGCCCCCAACGTCTGCACCTCCTCATCAAGGTGCTTCCAAAGCACGTCCCCAAAAGCATCCATCAACCTCTTCACCTCCGCCCTATCAAGCTCCGCCTCCCCCGTCCGACAATCCTCCAAATACCTCTCCAACTCCACGAGCCCGGCATGGATCTTCTTATGCTGTTGCAGGAGGTCCAATTCCTTGCGGAACTCGGGCATTTTCTTCGCGAGGACGGGGAAGACGTGCTGTTCTTCGATGGAGTGGTGGAAGTCGAGTTGGGAGCAGAAGGCAAGGCCGGTTAGGATGAGTTGGCGGGGGTGTTTTTGTTTGCCAATGGGGGCGCAGGCGTTTTGGAGGTCGTTCCAAACGAGGCGGAAATGGTTGTGCTGTATCTGTTAACCGTCGTTTAGTTCGTAGGGTAGATCTAAATATACTCACGAACTGGTCCATTTGCACGGACAGGCGGTTGTAGACTTGGAAGTCTTTCATCGATAGTGGAGGCAGCGATTCGCCTTCCCGTGTGCGATCGCCGGCTCCTGTAGGCCCATTCATTTTCCACTCCATGGTATCAGCAGGTAACTAATGAATAGTATTTGTGGCGCGCTTACACAACGGAGCGCTTTTGATGTACAATTCGCGCGTATAAATCACGTGACGTATTACGTGAATAGTTAGCAGCGGCGAGTACAAAACTTTTGGGAACTTCAACATTCCTTGCAATTTACCCGCTTCATGTCCGTTGCTAAGAATGCCATGCTCGAGTCGCCTTGGGACGCTGTTTGAGAAACCACGCAAGTGGAACTCGTCCCATCGAGATCTCCTACGAGTGTCGTCGGAGGAATTAGTCGGCTCCGCATATCTACCCCAAGATGGAGACCAACGTAAATGCGTTTTATATATATATATATTTACTGCTTTGATCTCATTAACCTGTATGTGAGAGCTTGAAACTATCGCTGCACTTTTTGGCCAGACCAGAGAAAGAGGGTATCATTGACGGCACCGTCTGGTTCGACTACAAGGAGAGCCCTTTTTGTCTGTTTTACCATCTATGTTCGATGTTGTTTGTTACCGTGCGCCTTGACTTGGATACCTGGTTGTGAGTGTCGACCTTTTGCAGAACAATATCAGTCAGGCATGCTCGCTGAAATTATCTTAGTGTTACGCTACCTGACTGAAGAATTCGTTTCCACGTCGAGTCCCGCAGCGTGAATGGTGCCTTGAAATTTACAGGAGCTATCGGCAGGAGCTCGTCTGAGTCTAATGAGGATAAAGATGAAGAGTTTACAAGGGTCACCTTCACCCATTTGATCAACCCCGTCTTGAACCATGACAACTTCCCAGTGATTTCGACGAAGGATTATCATTACCATCTTTCGTCATGAGTTCCTTATATTCTTGCCCTGGCATTTGATAGAAACTGAAAGTCGTCTAGGAGTATCGGATCTCAGAGGCTTAGGATTTGGCTGGGGGACGGCACCCCTGTCACTGCCAAGAATGATGGCAGTTTATTCTTCATCAGAGGCGGCAGGCATACAGGCTCCGGGCGGTTCGGGGTAATTCCCGCCGCGTCCTTTGAGGTTAGTATTCTCTACTGTCCGCTGCTGACGTATATAATCAGGCCAAGCGCCGCGATGTGGCTGGGATTCACGTGGAGTCTGGAGAGCAATAAGGCTATTGCGCAAGTGTTCTTGGTCAGGAGGTGGCTGAATTATCGGGCCAGGCCACGGAGCAAAGCAGGGAGGTGTATCCAAATGCTTAGGTCGATCAGGAAGGGTTCGTGGTCAGTGTTCATGGCACGACACTTAAGATCACTGCAGCTCATTTCCCTGCCGAGTATCTCATGTTGTTTAAAAGAGACCTTCTGTCCGATCTTCCATTGTCATGGGTGAAGCGTTAGTCGGCCCCAGTCATTAGCATGCACCATAACTGGAACATGGTACTCACTATTCAGCCGAACATTGAATCTCCAGGATTCGCTGAAGCCAAAGCACATTCTGGCGGTCATCCAACTGACGGCCCAAGGTCGTCTCAACAAAGGCTGTCGAGGCGAACACGAGCGCTGCTCCTAAAGCGGGCTTTGCCCTAGTCTGCCGGTGATGGTAACATGTGGATTTAGGGTGCTTCTGCGGCCCGTTTGTGGCGGATATCGTACTCTACCATATCTTTTGCAGCCGTCGCTACGATGAGTGAATAGAGTATGGAGTGATGCTATAAGATAAAAATTAGTAAATTGCTACAAGCTAGCTAATACGATATGAATGTTCCAGGTCCTCAATGGACGTATGCCATTTCAGCGTCCGAAGACGCTGTAGACACAAATCTAGTACGTCGCTGGTTAGAGTAGACTCCGCTCAATATCAGCACTTCTTCGGCACAATCACAGTCATTGTCAGGCTGGATTGCAATTTGACATCCGTGCTAGGTAAACTAGAGGCGAAAAGGTCCGTACGAGTCAGCAGATACCCCATGAGAATGGGTAGAAAGAAGAAAATGATCGTTATTAGAAAATATATCGCTGCAGAGATGGCATGAGTATAATGAAAACACAGGCGTATAGAGACATAAGCCATCTGCGAGCAAGGGGTAACCGAAGATGTACTAGCAATTAAGACAGTAAAGGGTCGTAACTCCGTGAGAAGGGTGGAAGAGCGAGCCTATAACTCTTGGTGGGTTCCTGTGGCCCCGCGAAGGTGCTGGGGGGGACGGAAGTTGCCCTTCTTCAACTCCTTCCAGGCGAGATCAAAGCGTGCGCCCATGTACCAGGCAAATCCAGTCTTTGGACAGTTAGCCGCATGTTGGCGATAACGGAGGCATTCAAACTTACCATAGTCAGCGCAACGATCAACACAACGACACCCATAAGGCCCATGATGAAGTAGACATCCTGGCGCGCTTCGGCCTCTTCCTTGGCCTTGCGTGCCTCCTCCTCAGTCACCGCACCAGTCAAGCGACGCTGAGCTTCCTCGGCGGACTGGCTTGGGAAGATGGTTTCGGCGAATTTCTCAATCTGCATTCGACGTTAGCGCTGCTGAAGATATGGCCCACAATCTTTCAAACTTACACGTCCGCAAACAAGACTGATCTTAAGGAAGTTCGGGTCCTTCGGAGAGTTCTTCTTGTGAATCCGGCGAGCGTACCGGCGGAACACCTGGTAGACCAGATGCAGGTTTTGAGTCGACTCCATCATCAGCTGGCAAGCATCACCCTTGGTGATCTTGACATTGCGCTGGAAGATTGCTGGGTTGCGGAAGCACAGTTCGAGGGTAGCAATGGCCATGGACTGGGGAATCGCACAGAAGTTGAACACGCTCTGCTCACGCAGACCAGCGAGGTAGAAAAGACAGTCCTCAACGTGTTCCAGTGCATTCAAGACCATCTCGGAGCTGCAGTTCAGAGCGCTATCGAGATTCTCCGGCTTGAAAAGGTCGTCAAAATCGTTGACGTGCTTGGACCAAATCTCTTTGGGCCAAAAGCGGCGGCCGTCATCGTTGTCTTCCCGGATATCACGGATGATATTCGTTTTCTGCAGGAAGAGCCCCATGGATTTGTGCAGTTGATCGCGCTTCAACAATCCCGGATTGCCAAACTCCGACTCGATGAACAGACGGGTCAGACCTTCACCGACCAAACCGGCCACGTAGTAACAATACAAGTCATACTGCTCAATGGTTATGACGCTCGCATCGTCGGATTCGGCCTTGCGGGCATAGTCGGCCATACCGTTGCCCATTTTGTCGGTGATGTCCCTGATGATTTCCTTGTAGGCGGGCTTCAAGTTCTTGAACTCGGTGATGACGTTGTGGAACTGAACCAGCAGCTCCCGGTCCTTCTCCTCTGGCCGGTTGCCATTGAAGGTCCAGCCATCCTGTTCGAGGAAGTCCTTGAAGTCGCGAAGCAAAGGCTCCTTGGTCGCAAGAGGAATCGAGGTGTCATCCTCGACGGTATCCAAGCCACGCAAGATCAGGTAGAACAGACACACAGGGAGCAGCAACTCGGGATGGAGTTCCTTGATGACGGCGCTGAAACTTCGGCTAGTCTTGTCCAGGAATTTGAAGCAGGTCTTTTGTGTTTCGGTTTCGTCCTTCTCGTTACGTTGATGAACGGGGATGTGCCAGACTTTCCTATCATAAAAAGACGGTGATCGCGCGTCAGCATTGTTACTTATATCGGAACTGAGGAATGCTCTAAGATAGGACAAACCAACCATTGCATTATGGCCCTCAATTCCGAGGGGTGGAAAGAGTAGTAGAGGACATTTCCGATGAGGCCCATGGTGAACGGGCAGGAATCGAGTCGCGGGAAGAAGAGAAAAATAAAGGTACAATGAACAAGAGACCAATAGAGATACAAAGACTCGAGTAAGAAGACGGGAAGATCTCGTGGAATGCGGGAGGAATTAAGCCAATAAGCAAAAGGACAAGTATGGTATTTGTACAATGGCCGAGTAGTGTACAACGCGCGGTGTAACAGAAGCACACAAACACAAAAGATAAGATAGGGTCCAGAGGATGGGAGAAAAGGGAAAGAAGAGAAAAAGGACAACACAGAGAGGAGAGAGGAGAAGAAAGAGATGAACAGGAAGAGGGAAGACAGCGAGAGAGAGAGAGGGAAAGGAGGAAAACTCGAGGTTTTATTGGCGTGGCTAGTGTGGGTGTAGTGGCTTGGCCGGCCATTGTGCGGTGACCGGTAATTACAGTACAAGGACTGTACCCAGGCACGGGTTGTGGCGCAGCAAATACAGCACCGCCTGGCAAAAAGAGCCCCCCACCATGACGAAAGGAAGAAAGTGTCAGGCAGAGAGGAAAAAAATTGTTATTGTATATCGCCTTCTTGACAGCTTGTCGAAGACTCTGCTAAGGCTATTTTTTCTGTCGAATATCTCACATCGGGGTGTGCAGCCCCCATCTCTCACTCTCGTTCTTTCTGTTGGCTTCGTTACTTCCCAAAATGGTTGCCGATACCAGCTACTATGATGCCCTGGGGGTACCGCCCACCGCCACGCAAATCGAGATCAAGAAGGCCTATCGGAAGCTCGCTATCACTACGCATCCTGGTATGACATTGCGTTACCCTTCTGCTTTTTGTGAGCTCCTATTGACCTTATGGACAGATAAGAATCCCGGCGATGAGACCGCTCATACCCGATTCCAAGCCGTATGCGCCTTACGACTGATGCCTATCCACGGGCCAGAATAATGGCTAACAGTGACTCAATTAGATCGGCGAAGCGTATCAAGTTCTCAGCGATGACGAACTGCGACAGCGATATGACAAGTTTGGCAAGGAAGACGCGGTTCCGGGTGGTGGTTTTGGTTAGTCCTTGCCCCGTTTCAATTCCAGACCACACAGGACTAACGATATACACGTAAACAGAGGACCCGTCCGAGTTCTTCAGCATGATTTTCGGTGGTAGCGCCTTCGTCGACCTGATCGGAGAGATCTCCCTCATGAAGGACCTGACCACGACAATGGACATCACCATGCAGCAGATGGAGGAGGACGAGCTCGCCGCATCTGCAGAAGAGAAACTCAACATCCATGAACAAGAAACGAAGACTGGCGCCGCCCCTACCGAAGGTACAACTCCAGAGGGTGCGACCACGGAGGGTACCACGGCCACCGCCGCTGCTGCCGCAGCACCGCAGGAACCGGAGAAGACTCCCCCTCGACGATATTTGGGTCAGCAGGCGATTATGGATAAGTCAGAGGAAGAAGCACGCATGGAGGCAGCTGGTCTATCTCCGGAAGAAAAGGAACTTCGTAAAAAGGAGAAGAAGAAGGGTGGATTGACCAAGGAACAGCAGGACCGTTTGGCTGCATACGAACTCGAGCGGAAGAAGGCTCGTGAAGAGCGGGTCAATACTCTGGCAACGAAGTTGGTAGACAAGATCAGTGTCTGGACGGAGACCGATAAGAGCCCTGACGTGACGCATGCTTTTGAGGAGAAGATCCGCCTCGAGGTCGAGAACCTGAAGATGGAGTCGTTCGGTCTCGAGATTCTGCATGCGATCGGTGCGACATACGTCCAGAAATCGACCTCCTTCCTCAAGTCTCAGAAGTTCCTGGGCATTTCCGGCTTCTTCTCTCGTCTCAAGGACAAGGGAACGTTGGCCAAGGAAACCTGGACCACGATCTCGACTGCGATCGATGCGCAGATGACCATGGAAGAGATGGCCAAGATGGAAGAGCGCGGTGGTGAAGAATGGACGGATGAGAAGAAGGCCGAGTATGAGAAGAAGGTCACCGGTAAGATCTTGGCCGCTGCATGGCGCGGAAGCAAATTCGAGATTCAGAGCGTGCTGCGCGACGTGTGCGATCAAGTCTTGGGCGACAAGAGTATCAGGCTGGAGAAGCGTGTCGAGCGTGCGCATGCCTTGGTCCTTGCTGGTAACATCTATGCGAAGGTACGGTCTTATGCAACTAGTGATCTGGAACGGTTACTTACATTTATAGGCCGAACGCGATCCTGAAGAGGAGGGTGATTACATGGCCTTCGAGCAGCTCATGACCGAAGCCATGCAGAAGAAGGGCAAGGAAGAAAAGAAGAAGAATAAGCACAAGTCGAAGCACGAGGATATAGACGAAGCCCCCGTCGCATAAATACCTTGACGTTTCTCTCCTCCAGCGACCCTATCGTTTCTACGATTACGACACTTGTGGTTCGTCCGTTTTCTGTCTTTTTGTTTTTTTTTTTTTTTTTGGTTCTTTAGTTTATATTCCCAACGGTGGACGGCTGGTTTTGAAATCGGTCTCCTTATGTCACTTATATAAAGTCTCTTATGACCTCAATTCCCAGCTGGAATGGAACAGTGTACCTTCTTCCCTCTCCTAGTCTTTGGCCTTGCCTCGTTCCAATATTCCAATATGTTATAAGGTGCAATCAAAATATATTTCCGAGACACCAAGGCGTCACAGCATTGACAAGTGCTCCCTATCTTGAACGTTCTTGGATTGTTCTTGCCAAGTATACCCAGTACATATTGTTCTCTGTTTCACCTACTCGTCTCTTGGTTTTCCTCATATTGATACTCCAGTCCGGGATAGACATAGCGGGCGGAGTCGCGGGTCCCTGTACGCAACCACACAACAGGAAGCTAGATAAAAATGATAGCGAGAATTAGAGAGCTACAAGAGCATAAGAATGTTAAACAACGTATTCGTTGGCATAGGGCGAATTCATCACATGACTCTCTGCCTCAGGCTCCCGTGGGGCACAGATCTGGACTCGTTCAACAACCGCCGCGGGACACCTCAACCAGCCAACCAGCTTGGATAGAGGATCGTCTCTTTCTTTCTCTCGCAGTGTCCCCTTTGCTCACGCTTCCTGCCGCCGGGACAACTGTCTGCTTTCTTTCTTTGTCCAGAAGTGGCATGTGCCAATTCCTAACCCGATCCCTCTTTAAGTGACGCCGTCCGCACTTGCTCCCACGAAGAACTTCTCAGTTCTCACCAGCCGTCGTGGTGTTGTGTTATACCCTACGAGGCCTGAGTCGGGCAAGATCTCAGTATACGTGAGTTATTCGATTGTGATTGTCTGCGTGTTTTCAGGGAGACATTGTTCTGATGCTTCCGCCGACGTCATCTGAAAGTCTTTGTTCCTTCTCTGCCGAGGTGCATAGGAACACAATTGCTTTGGCGGCATTCATTTAACTATGGTATATAGCTGACGGATCTTGATAGGCCATCAGTCTTGCGACGAAAATTCCCTAGCCCTTTTCCAAAAACGGACCTGCCGTTCCCTCGTTCCATCACCAACATGTCTTCCACACAGAGTCACTTCAAACTCCTCCAAAAGTTCAAGCCGGACTACTCCCCCAACGAGTTCGTCCAATATGAATCCCAGAGAACTGGAATGAGGGTGGTGGTGATCGACCAAAAAGGCCCCAAGGTATCTGGATACTTTGTGCTTGCTACGGAGATTCTCGATGACTCCGGCGCACCCCATACATTGGAGCACCTGTGCTTCATGGGTTCACGTAACTACAGATACAAGGGATTCTTGGACAAACTAGCCACCCGAGTATACTCTAACACAAACGCCTGGACAGCCACCGATCACACAGCTTACACATTGGACACAGCCGGATGGGAGGGATTCGCGCGGATTCTACCTGTGTATCTGGAACATGTGATTGCGCCCACACTCACGGACGAGGGATGCTACACGGAAGTGCATCATATTGATGCCACTGGCAACGACGCTGGTGTCGTGTACTCGGAGATGCAGGGTGTGCAGAACAATTCGGCTGAGTTGATGGATCTCACCGCGCGTCGGTTGATCTATCCTCCTGACGTGGGATTTCGGTACGAGACCGGCGGAATGATGGAGCAGCTCCGGGTCCTTACGGCGGAGAGGATCAGGGCGTTCCATCGTGAGATGTACCAGCCTCGGAACTTGTGTCTGATCATCACGGGAGAGGTGGACCACGAGAACATGCTGGAGACGCTGGATAAGTTCGAAGATACGATTCTCGATGTTATCCCAAGCCCTGATTCGCCGTTCAAACGTCCTTGGGTGGACTCGAAGCAGGCGCCTGCGTTGGAGAAGTCGGTTACCAAGACTGTAGAATTCCCAGAAGAGGATGAGTCTTTTGGTGAGATCGAGATCAGATTCTTGGGACCGGACACTACTGATCCGATTCAGAGTAAGTGCCCTGCTACTTCCTCTCAAGAATAAATACTTACTGTCTACAGGTGGTGCCCTCAATGTTTCACTTCTGTATCTTGCCGGATCGTCTGCCTCGATTCTGGAGAACATCCTCGTCGAAAAAGAGCAGGTGGCCAGTGCCGTCTATTACTCTACAGAGGAACGCCCGAACATCGAAATCCAGTTCCAGCTGACCAGTGTGGAAACAGACAAGCTCGAGCACGTCGAGCGGAGATTCTTCGAGGTTCTGAAGGATGCGATGGAAAAGCCAATCGACATGAAGTATCTGCAAGAGTGCATTGACCGGCAGCAAAAGATCTGGAAGTTTTCCACGGAAAGTTCTGCTTCTGCACTCGCGGAGTATGTCATCTCTGACTTCCTGTACGGCAAGCGGGACGGTTCGACATTACTGGACGTTGCAAGTATGCGGGAGTACGAAGAGCTGGAGAAATGGCCTGAGCACCAGTGGCGGGACTTTATCAAGAAATGGATCTCTGATGCTCCTCACATAACCGTTCTCGGTGTTCCTTCGATGAAGATGTCCGACACCCTCAAAAAGGAGGAAGAGGCTCGAGTTGCAGAGCAGAAGAAGCAGCTCGGCGAGAAGGGCCTGAAGGAACTGGCCGACAAGCTTGAGAAGGCCAAAGCGGAGAATGACAAGGAGATTCCGAAGGAGATGCTGGAGAAGTTCGAGATCCCTGGAGTTGAGTCGATTCACTTTGTCGAGACTACTACTGCGCGGTCTGGTTCTGCCCTGAAGGCCGGTCGTCCCGACCACAAGGTCCAGAAAATCGTGGACGCCGATGGTTCAGATGCGCCCCTGTTCATTCACTTCGAGCACATTCCCAGCAACTTTGTTCAAATGTCCCTCCTTATCTCAGCCCAGTCGGTGCCAGTTCAACTTCGTCCTCTTCTGTCCGTCTACACGGAAGCGTTCTTCAATATTCCGATTCAGCGCGATGGAAAGACGATCAGCTTCGAGCAGGTCGTTGTCGAATTGGAAAGAGATACAGTTGGCTACAACATGGAAGGCGCCAGGGCATTCGGTAACTCGGAAATGCTGCGCATCTCGTTCCAGGTCGAGATGGAGAAGTACAACACAGCCATCGCTTGGCTGCAGGAGCTGTCGTGGAACACCATCTTCGACGTGGAAAGACTGCGCGCAATCACCAGCCGCCTGCTCGCCGACGTCCCCGATGCTAAACGCAGCGGCGACGATATGCTAGCAGCCGTGCATGTGATGGTTCACTACGCGCCGGAATCAATCGTCCGCGCTCGCAGCACACTTGTCAAGGCCCGCTACCTCCGCCGCATCAAGAAGCAACTCGCCGAGCAACCAGAGGCCGTCGTCGCACGCATGGAGGAAATCCGCAACGCCCTCTTCCAGTCCTCCAATATCCGCGTCCTCGTCATCGCTGACCTCGAAAAACTCCCCAACCCCGTTTCCTCATGGAAACCCTTCGCCGAGCGCCTCGGCGCCCCCGCTCCCCTCAAACCCATCACAGCCCGCCGCCCGCTGATGAGCGAAGTTGGCCAGAACCTTGGCGGCAAGTCGTACGTCGTTCCTATGCCAACCATTGACTCGTCGTTCGCCTACGCCAGCGCCCGCGGTCTTGACTCCTACGACGACCCGCGCCTGCCGCCTCTCCTCGTCGCGATCGCCTACATGAACGCCGTCGAGGGACCTCTGTGGGTGGCCGTCCGCGGTAAGGGTCTCGCCTACGGCACCAACTTTGCCTACAACATCGACACTGGTTTTGTCAACTTTGACGTGTACCGCTCGCCAAATGCGCACAAGGCGTTCGAATCGAGCAAGCAGATCGTCGAGGACCATCTGTCCGGTGTCATTCCATTCGATCCACTCATGCTCGAGGGCGCGATCAGCAGCATCGTGGTTAGCTTTGCGAATGAGCAGGCTACTATCGCGAATGCAGCACAGGGCAGCTTTATCCGGCAGGTGATGCGGGAATTGCCCAGCGATTACAAGGAACGCGTGTTGCGACAGGTCCGGGCGACTAGCGTGGAGGATGTGAAGAAGGCGTTGACGGGGATTATTCTGCCGTTGTTCGAGCCCAGCACGGCGAATATTGTGATTACTTGTGCTACTGTTATGGAGGAGGTATGTTTACCCCCTTGATCTTTCCTTTTAGCCCGTTTGAACTGATAACCAACTTGTCGTACAGAACATCCAAAAGGGCCTGCAAGCATCTGGATTCACGCCTGAAGTTCGGCCGCTGAGGGACTTTGAGGATGATTACGGGTTGAAGCCTGAGGGCGAAGAGGAGGAGTCTGATGAGGACGATGAGGATTACGAGACGGGGTCGGAGGAGGATAGCGAGGAGAGTGAAGAAGAGTAGACGACCTATATAGATAGCGGTGGCTGGTCCATGAATAGATGTACTGTGATGTATACCTCGAAAATACCTTGAAAGAATAGAAGTAATAAGACATAACATGACTCTAGTGGTTATGATATATGATACATGAAAACATAGTCAACGCAACATTCCCAGTTGCCCCGACACGACAAGCCCATAAAAAAGACCGTCATACAATCACCCGTTTCCCTCCGCAATCATACCACAACCATCCCCTAAGAGGAAGAACCTACCAACTCAACGCCTTCTTCCCCCTCGCCCTCCTCCTCATCAGAATCTTCCTCCCCCCACGCGTGCGCAGTCTCGCCAGGAACCCATGGCGCCGCTTCTGTACTCTCCGCGAGGGGTTATACGTGATTCGCTTTCCCGCGAGGCAGGCACTTGCTGAGAAGGGCCGGGTTTGGCTGTTCAGGGCGGATGTGAGTGGTGATTGTAATGGCGAGGTGAATGTGGATGTGGGTGTGGTCCTGGGTGTGATGGCGGTGGTGGTGGTCGGCAGAGAGGGAGAGATGCGGGAGGTTAGGAGGGAGGAGAAGGAGCGGTTGAGGGAGGTGAGGCTGGATATTGTTAGCTGTCATTCTCATGAAGCAATGGGTATATGTGAGTGAACGTACGGAGTCTGGGCTCGCAGGACCGACGTCCTCAGCGCCGGGAGGATTCTCCGGCAGAACATGGTGGCTGTCTCGGCAGATATAATTGTAGCACTGCTGACTCTGTTGAAGGTATTCAAGGTAACTTGATTCTCAAGACCGAGAGTGCGGGCGTGGACAGTGGTGCCGGTAGTGGTGGAGGCGGAGAGAAAATTGAAGCTCCGGCGCCGCAGATGCACGGACCCGCAGAATCTTTCGGCTTCATGATTTCTCTTTTGATACACTCTACTACTACTGCACTACTACATACATACCTCTTTATTGTGATAGGGGTCTGGTTATAATCGCATTGCGCTTGAGACCTTGTCACTTTCTACGTTTTCCGATTGACCCTGCGCATTCAACACCAACCAACACTACAGTCACTTTACAATTTATACTCTACGACAACCACGAAAATGTCAATCAACGGCCCCTCCCCCCTCCCCCCAACAACCATAACAACCAATACCCCCATCCCCCAATCCATGGCAAACGCCTTCCTATCCGCCTACCTTGACCGCGCCTCCACAGACCCCGCGCTGCAACCCAACGCCAGCATCAGCGAGCACGGCCCCGTCAGCCGCACCACGGCCTCCGCGCCGAACCTCATCCTGCATAATCTCAAGCGCGTGCAGGCGGGGCTTGCGGGGGAGGTTCTGGGGCGGGACTTGACGATGATTCGGATGGAGCCGGAACCGGAGACTGAGAATGGGGAGGGGGTGTATGAGGCCGGGCAGGAGCAGGAGAGGGTTGTTGAGGGGGAGAAGGAGGAGGCGGGGGATGTGGATATGGATATGGGTGGGATGGGAGGCGGTGGGGGGGAGGAGGGAGTTGATAAGGAGGAGCGGAAAAGGAAGAAGAAGGAGAGGAGGTTGGCGGAGAAGAAGGCCAAGGCTAGGAGTGCTTGAATTGGTTTACTTGAAAAGTGTTTGGCATTACGCATTTGTGATTTGTGTGCTGGCATGGGTTAATTGGCGCATGGGATAGAGGAGTTTATATCATAAATCAAAAGTTCATTCTTCACAGCTATTCAACTTCTATATCCGACACCTAGATCGCGATGCTCACAACTCCCGGTCACCGGCCTTGACAGGCTCCTCACTGTCCTCAGATTTGAGGTTGGTAACCTTTCCACCCTTCCAGCCCAGCGCCTGCAAACGCTCGGAGAGAATAGGGTGCGAGTAGTGGTAGCTAGCGTACATCCAGTCCGCGTCCATGGTGCTCAAGTTCTGAATCTGCAGTTTGAGCAGGGACTTGGCGAGTTGCTCGGAGTAGCCGAGTTTTTGGGCGAATTCGTCTGCTTACGTTAGTTGGTTGCGATAAAGATGCGAGAAGAAAAACGTACCAGCTTGGAATTCAAAGCGACGGCTGAGAATGTTCATCAAAAGCTTGATCACGGCGTCCATCGGTGCTAGGGCATCCGAGAACAAGAGGAATCCGATCATGATGGGCTGTTCGTTGAAAAACCCGAAAGACTGGTACAAGGACTTGTTGTTGATGAAGACCGAGAACAGCGCGAAGATGTAGAACATGTGAGACTACATTATTAGCAATTTCCGTAAGACGTTGAGGGAAAAGACTCACCTGAGCAATACCAAACAGCTTGGTAGTGTGGCTCAAACTCCAGTGACCAAGTTCGTGACCCAGAAC
Source organism: Aspergillus chevalieri (assembly GCF_016861735.1). Classification (NCBI taxonomy): domain Eukaryota; kingdom Fungi; phylum Ascomycota; class Eurotiomycetes; order Eurotiales; family Aspergillaceae; genus Aspergillus; species Aspergillus chevalieri. The sequence goes on along the minus strand of NC_057368.1, from coordinate 2,592,874 downwards.
AGCAACGACCTCATCCGGCTCGCTCTTCTCAATCAATGTGTCGTAGATAACAATGTGCTTCTTCCAGGGCAGACCGAAAAAGTACGCATTGCTGTGCGCACTCCGCTTGCTACCGTCGATGACATACAATTCCTGAAGCGGGAACTCCAACTTCCGAGCGAGGTTCTCAACACCGGTCTTCAGCTCACCAGGCTGCAAAGGCGACAGCTTGTTGAACAGCGGCAGGATAGCAATCGGATAGATCGTGATGGCGAAGACCTGAACGAACATACCAAACAGCCACAGGTAGTAGAAGAACGAGTCACCGGCGAATTGGATAATCTTGAGCATCCCACTGATGATAGGAGTACCCAAGACAACACCGAGCATCTGGCCCTTGAGCATATCCGTGATCCACAGCTTCAACGTCTGCTTATTGAACCCGAACTTCTCCTCTAGAACGAACGTGCTGTAATACGAGACCGGAAGCGACAAAACCGTACTGAGAATATTGAACCCGAAGAGAAACAGCAGCGTCTGGCAGATTTCACCTTGGAACCGAGCAGGAAGATACCGAGCGAGCGCGACACCGGCAACACCCCAGAGCTTGGGGAGCACGTCACCGTAGATAAATGCGAGATTCTGAACTTGACCGTAGAGACCAGCGACGAAGCCGAACTTGGCTTTTGCACGGCCGTATGCCTGCCATTGTCAACCACCCATTCCTATGTTGCATTCCTCGCGCCGTGGAAGTATACCTGAGACTCATCGTAGACTTTTTGCGAAACCTCATTCTCGAGAACCTTGGGGGGCTTGGTCCGCTGCAGGACCTTGTACTGCCGGAAGGACAGGAATCCCTCCAGCAGGTACTGGCCCAGCGAGAACCCAACCAGGACGGTCTTCCATGGGAAGAGTGGGCGGTCCAAAAGACGCGCCAATTGCTACAATATCGACGCGCACAGTTAGCCAGATCCAGAAAGAAAGAGCAAGATTATAATGAAGAGCTACCTCGAGTATCCACATGACGGACAACAGCAACGCGATTGTTGGAAGACGCTGCGATGAAGTTGGACGTGAAAAGGCGTTGTGTCCTCTTCGGGAAACGAGTCCAGGGTGACTAAGCAGTCAGCCTGACATACGAGGTCGAAGAACAGGGTAGATATGCTGGATTTGTCTGGATAATAATATTTTACTGGAATATCTATAGTGTCATTTTGTCTATATTGTTTCCTGATGATGGGTGAGAAAGGCAGCGTTGGCTACGGCTACGGGACGAAATATATAATCAAGACCGGACATGGAAGTATTATAAGACAACATAGAACAGCAAGAAATCTTTTCATAGCAACTTCATAACACGCGTCAACAAGTAGATCCGCTACTTCACCGTCTCATCGTCCAAACCGTCCAAACCATGCTGCCAGACACCCGGCTCTGGCCTGCGAGAGGCTTTGGAGGTAATCAAAGTCACTACCTTGTGAATTCTTTCAACATGGAATGAACCAAGAATGGACTGCATTCTCTATACCGGGGTAATACTAAATGCTCGCATCAACTCCTTCGTAACCGTGAACTTTTCCCATCCTTTTCTTTCTCTTTTCGTAAAGTGCAGCAAATTGCTTAGCTCAAGATGGGCTCGAGGGTGTTACCACTAGATTCAATTAGCAATCATTCTGGGACTCCTCGTGAAGAGTACTTACGCAACAATGTTTGCCCATCCGATCAAACGCCAGTGCTTGTCAATTCTCCGACTGATGGCAATCTTCTCTCCAACCTCTGTGCATGCCGGGCTGGTCAAGCTGAGCTTGGCGGCATCAGCCTTGACACCAACAACCTTGGCACCGGTGGCCGTCGACCCGATGTTGACCATGAGAACCTCGTTCTTGGTCAGCTTGGCAACCTTGGCCTGCTTGCCATCGGCAGTCTTGACACCCAGCAGACGACGCAGCAAGAAGTAGTTGACTTCCAGTTCGGTGTAGATGGCGGGCAGACGGCCACGGTGACCCAGGACGAAACCAACGAGACGGTCCGCACGGCAGAGAGTAGGGTCGACACGAGTACCAACACCGATCAAACCACCAGGAACGGCGAACTTGAGGTCATTGTGCTCGGCGAAAAGCGACACAACACGCGAGAAGATGGGACGGCACTGGATCTTGCCGTGTTCGTCCTTGGTGACCAGACCGGGACGGATCTCAATCTCGTCACCCAACTTGAGCACACCGGTCAAGATCGAACCACCAGCAACACCACCCTTGAGCTCGTCAATCTCCGCACCAGGCTTGTTAACGTCGAACGACCGAATAACCATCATGTGAGGCGAGGCGGTGAAGTCACGGAGGGGAACGGGTATGTGCGAGACGAGGTACTCGTTGACAGCGTCGATGTTGTACTTGAGCTGCGCGGAAATGGGGATAATGGGGGATCCGTCGGCAACAGTACCCCGAATAAACTTCAGGATGGACTGGTAGTGCTGCAAAGCTCCGTCTTCCCTCATCAAGTCAACCTTGTTTTGCAGGATAATGATATGACTGAGCTTCATGATCTCAATAGCAGCCAAGTGCTCCGAGGTCTGGGGCTGGGGGCAGGTTTCGTTTCCGGCAATCAACAGAAGGGCAGCGTCCATGACAGCAGCACCTGACAACATGGTACTCATCAGAATATCGTGTCCGGGGCAGTCGACGAACCTAGAATGTCAGTAAATCACACCCAAATATGAATACCGCAGAAGTAAACTTACGAAACATGTCTCAACAGCCTGTAGCGGCCAGTGCAGCCCTCTCTCTCACATGGCGGGTCGACCTCCTTCTCACTCTTGAAACTCTTGAAGCATGTCGGGCGAGGGCACTCGGGACTGTCGCACTTGTAGATCTTGGCGTTGGCATAACCCAGCTTGATGGTGATATTCCGCTCCAACTCGTTCTTGAAACGGACGGTCTGCACCTCAGAGATGGCCTTGACAACGGTGGACTTTCCGTGAGCGACGTGACCGATGGTACCGATGTTGATGGTCGCCTGACGTGCGATAATCTCAGGGGTGAGGGGGTTGAGTGTGGACAGGTCGAGCGTGTCTGGGTTCGGCTGCTCGGGCAGTTCTGGTCGCTGAGGCTGGGGAGCGGGCGCGGAGCCCTTCTTCATGGCCGACTTGCGAGGCTTCTTCTCTTGGGGCTCGAGAGGCTCTTGCTCCTCAATATCCTCCTGGCCGTTGGCGTTGAGCATGGGCGAGCCGGGCTGGGACTCCTCGTCGGAAAAATCGCCGTTGGTAGCCATATTTGCGGTGGTGTCGATAAAAAAATTCTGCTGATGGTGGCAGAGCGCTCTGACCGGGAGTGGCAGAGAAAGACGACGGAGGAAATGGAAGGGAGGTCGTTAAGAGCCTCTTAGTAGTGGTGGTGTCAGTAGTCAAAGTAGTCGAGAATTGAAAATGGAGGAAATTTGCTGTATTGGGAGCGGGAGGCGATACGATACGCTTTGCTCGGCGGTGGTGGGGTTTTGTGCAGTGGAGCGAGTGTAGCAGTAGTTAGCAGAGTAGCAGTACGTGAGTATAGTCAATGGTATTGTTAGTCTTGGATGGTGTATAATATTTTTCAGGGGAATGTAGAGCTTATATATTTATTGTGACTCTCCTTGACTCTATTTTATTTTTTTCAAATTTTTCTATATCTTTTTGCCTAGCTACAATACCGTCGGTGGTGAGTCACGGGTCATCAGTAGGACAACTGTGGGAGATTGCGAGTTGATACTTCTTTTCTATAGATGAGAGGCATAACTTTTATCGAATTGATACAGGTCTATGAAAAATAGGGTATATAGGACATACATCTACTCAGCATCACTCTCTTCATCCGATGATTCCTCCTCCTCGCCCTCTTCGTCTTCCTCGTCATCCAAGTCCTCCAGCGTCGACTGATCCTCGGCAGGCAGCATCACAAACGCCTTCATACAGGTGATCCGGTTTCCGGTCTCATACGTGTTCAGAAGCTTGCCAACCTGAGAAACAGTCGGGGCCTTCTCCGAGTCATTTTGCTCTTTGAGTTCCTTGCCATCCACCAGCCAGACGCGGACGGCCCCGTCACTGTTTGCAGTCACCACAAGGAAGGCATCCTTCTTAACCGTTGGCTCATTTTTCAGACTGAAGACCTCAAAGTCCTTGATACGCCCAGGCAGACCATTTGCCCTACCCCCAAGCTGAGCAATGGGTTCCGCAAAAGGAATAGACGAGTCAGGATCGTTTTCAGGCTCCCGTAGCTTCGTTGTAGAATAGAAGATGACTCGTCCATCTTCCGTTGAAATGGTAAGCAAGTCACTCGCGTCCTCAACCGACGGGTCAACGGTGACATACTTCATCTGGTGAAGTTTACTCCGTGGGTTGGGCATAACTCTGCATGTCGGGGTAGAGTCCTGTCACCAGTTAGCTTAGTGTGCCATTGCTTGTATGCCAAGGACAATTTACAATTCCAAAAACCACAGCACCCCACTCGAATGCGACGGCGAATTCTTCGCCCTTCGAGTTCCATTCAATCTTCCGGCCTTCACCTGAGCTCCATTTGCCCTCCTTGACGGATTGGAGCATTTCCCTGGTAAAGTTCAACACACCGGCCTTCTTTCCCGTCACCAAGTTCCACAGTCTCATGCATTTTTCTCCCCTTCCGACACTGAGCATCAGTTTCATACTCGGGTGCACTGCGAAGTCGTTAACGCCAGAGGGTGATCCTCCCGGAGGCGCAGTATCACCGCTAGGTCTCCCTTGGACCTTGGGGCGTGGAGCCTTGATCGTCGACACGACGGTCCAATCGCGAGTCTTCGAAACGGAAATGGTGTTGTCATCGGCACAGGTCAAGAGCTTCGAACGCGATGGGAAGTGCAGCCCAGAGATGCTGGCGGAATGGTGTAGGAGGGAGCCTAGTTCGCGATTTTTCGGGTTCTCGAGAACCTTGCTTCCTGCGAGAGTCGGAATGGACGGATACTGATCATTCACGGCTGGAGGCGCAGCAGAGACTGAGTACAGGTTGATGCGCTCATCGGTACTACCACTGGCGAGGATCACACGAGGAGGCTCTGTCGAATCGGGCTTGGGTGCAGGAGACAAGGCGAGACACCGAATGGCCGAAGAATGTGCTTCGAACAGGAACGTATCGGCGAATTGCACATGCGACGATCCAACAGCGGACTCTTTTGTGTCTTCTGAAGTAAAAGCAGTTGCAGAAACCCCAGCAGTAAACCCATGCAGCACTCTCTCGTAGGAGCCCGTCACGATTTGCACTGTGATGACTGGGTCAAACGAGGATTCTTGGCTTGTCGCGGGCTTAATGGCCTTGGACGATTTGTCAGAGGACTGGACGTCCTTGGCGGTTTCCTCTCTCTTGCGTTTAGCCATAATGAAAAAAGAATGAATGAGATTTGTCTCTTTGGGTAGAGTTGTTCTGGAATGCTCTCTAGCTGCAACTTTTTTCTGCCATGCGATAGCCAGGCGGTGATACTTTGTAGCCTTAATGCCTGATTCGAAAGCGGTGTGACTGCCTCAGGCCGCGGTAGTATAAAATGTAGTCATCATCGAGTCATAAAGTTACATAACTCCCTGAGGCAAGAATTATTAACACCTCAGGCAGCAAGATTCCGGTCGCAAAAGGGTTCAATACGTAACGATACCACCATTCCTAAGGTCGAATCCAGCCATCCCCCTATCCTTTACCATACCATACCATACACTCATCTCTCCCTCTCCCGTTGACCAAGTCCCCAACGACTGCCCCGAACGAAAGAAAAAAAAAGAGGAAAAAAAAACCCTTCAAGGCGAGCACTTCGCGTTTGGATTTCAGCATCGCATAACACCACCACATCCTCCTTTTTATCAATTCTGAGCGACTTTTTCCATCTGGATGACCTCGCTCAACCCATCCCCCTCGTTTTTAGCGCCTTAATCGGATGTTGTGCTGGCGAAATAGGCTCCATGCTCCGTGACGAGCTCCTCCGGTCCAAGAACGATGAAATCGCGTATGTATTAATTTTTCTGAGTTCTACGAATTTTTCTCTATCGATTTATGTTAAGATTGTCTATTTTCATGCATTGGTTGCTGACGGAGAATTATTTCAAGACGTTGTTTGTTGTCGCGGAAGCGCAAATTGAGTGAGCTCTACTTTGCGACCGTGGGCTTAGCCGGCGCGACCGACGGCGCTCCGACCGATTCGCGACATCACAAGGAGCAGGCGTTTTTAGACGCCAACGACCTGGCCAAGTAAGTCTGCTTATTTTGTATTACTTTGCTTTTCCTTTGCTCCTTAATTTGTATACTATTTGTTGTGTTCTATACATGCTAATTCGTACAGAGGTCGCTACTTTGACGAATCTACTCTTCCACCTCTCCCCAACTATGCTGCTCTCTTACCACGGCCAGAGGCCAAGGAGGCAGGGCCCCCAGCGGCTGACTTGGGCGCGAAAGGACCATCGACGCAATTAGATGGTGTTCCCGCGCCTGTCGGGGCTGCTGTCGACAAGGCACACCAGCATCCCCCAGCAGGGGATAGGCCTGTCGCACATGCTGAGCAACCTGGCCTACTTCAGTCTCACGCGCCGGGTCCTGCCCCCGAAACTGTGCAGCAAGCTGGCGTGCCGTCTTCTGCAGGTACTCATCCCGCCCAATTATCCATCTCAGAGCGAAAGGTTTCTGTGCCGGGAACGCCTCAGAGCACTCATGGTTTCGATTCGGCTGGGCCGACTCCCACGGCCGCTCTTCCTGAGAAAATCCATGACAAGCGTCCGTCGCTTGCTCTAGGGCATCCCGGCCATCCTCCCGATCAGCAACCTCTCTCTCCTGTCTCTTCGGCTGGTCACTATTCCGGCCACACCTCTATTCCTACTACTACCTCTCCCGACACTAGTCCTGCTGAAGAAGCGATTGCCGCTGCGAAAGATGCCATCCATAAGCCGAAGCATGATACTTCTGTGCAGGCACCGCCCAGCCTGGTTCCATCGACGCCGGACGAACAGCTTCGCTTGGAGGAGGCGCAATCCATCCAACAAGACACGATTACTGCCAGCAAGTCTATTGGTGACCCTGCCAGTGATAATATTCCATCTTCGAACGAAGTCATTCAGGTCTCAACTCCAAGTGCGCCAAAGGACCAACCAGAACCACTGCCTTCTGAAGTGACGAAGCCTGATGGAGTGATTGAACCAGTGAATGACGCTTTGGCCCCGACACAGCCAGAAACACCACGGCCGCCTGTCGATGCAGCTGCAAAGGCGACGCCGTCCGCCCCTACGACATTGAAAAAAGCTCAAACAACGCCTGGGCCGCCTCCGGAAAGGATGACTACGAGAGTCTCTTCTGGTGCCATTCGCCACAAGTCTGTATCTGAAATCTTAGGAGAGACACCAAAGCCTACGGTTTCTCCATCTGAGAAAGAGTCGCCACGGACTGTCATGACCCCGGAGAAAAGCCCGCCCGAATCCCCGGCTCGAATGCGCTTCAAGGATCGCAAGGACCGTGAAAAGGAAAGGAGTAGACTCTCGACCGTTGTATTCCCGAAGCAGCAGCAACTACAGCAGCAACAGCAAGAAAAAGCTGATTCATTGGATCTTGTGCGCCAAAATGTCGGCGATTTGGTTAGGCTGAACGAGGAGCAGGACTATCTATTCACCCTATTTCAAAGCAAGGCTTACGCTCCTCCTCGAGGCACCAACCTCAGCACGCTTGTTGCGTCTGCGCACAAGACACTGAGCACTAGCAACCATCTCGTCGAGTACCAGGAACAAATGGATTGCCGTACTCTTCGTCGAATTTACGCCCTGCAGAATGCCAACAGATGGCCTTTACGCCAGTACAAGCGTTCCATTGAGCCTCCGCGCCAAGGGACTCACTGGGACGTCCTCTTGGACCACATGAAGTGGATGCGAACCGACTTTCGGGAAGAACGCAAATGGAAGATTGCAGCTGCCAAATGCTGTGCGGACTGGTGCGCCGAATATGTTAACAGTGACCCTGAGCACCAGGCATTGCTGCGTGTACAGGCAAAGATTCCATCTCGGAAGGTGCAGGCGGAGGGAAGTCACGACCAGAAGACCGACATGGCCTCGCCTCCCGAAATGGGCGACGAAACGATGGCAGGCGTCTCTCATCCTACTCCAGACTTGGTTCCGTCAACAGAGGAAGATTCCGTGGACGAAGCTTTCAATGACGAACCGCGCCATGACTTGCATGATACTGTTGCGCCCGCAGCTATCTTCTCATTGGGGTCAGACGAATTTACATTCTCCCTTGATATGACACCGGCTGCCGAGAAGATCCTCAATGAACTTCCCATCTACACACCTGTCGAAATCGCTCCTGATACGAAGCTTCCGACCTTCAAGGCCCCTCCAGATGCTGCCTGGAAGACGGATATTCTCCCAGTTTCCAAGTATGCGACTGGCAAGATCCGGTTCAGTGAAGAAGGCCCGCCCAGAAAGCGAAGCCGGTACGAATATTCGCAATACGAGCCAGAGGAACCAGTTTTGCTAGAGTGGACACCGGAACAGACCAATGTTGCCCTATTCCGACCGGAAAACCAGCCTATTCGCGATCGGATTCACCCAGGTCATTCTTTCCGACCGCCGACCGAACATCCTATGCCGTCTGTCGGGTTCTTCGAATCAAGGCAGTCGTCCCAGTGGACGTACGCAGAGGACGATGAGCTACGGCGCCTTGTAAAGGAGTATCCGTACAACTGGTCGCTCATTTCCAGCTGTCTCTCGCCGTCATCACCGTTCACATCTGGTGCGGAGAGAAGAACACCGTGGGAATGCTTTGAGCGATGGATAGGGCTGGAAGGGTTGCCAGCGGACATGTCTAAGACACCGTATTTCCGGGCTTACCATCAAAGGCTGGAGACGGCCCAGCGCAACGTGCTCGCACAACAGCAGGCCGCCCAACAACAGCAGGCACAGCAGCCAAACGCACCGCCGGTCCGTAGGAGGACAACACAGCCCCTTCGAGTCGACCGCCGACGGTCTTCTAAGCACATTACGTTGCTCGACGCAATGCGCAAGTTGGCCAAGAAGCGGGAGACTATGCTTCAAAAGCAGCAACATGGTAAGTATCGAGTTCGTTTCTTTACCGGAATTGATTCACTAACATCTATCCACTAGCTTCTCACCTGGCTTCTATGAGAAAGGTCAACGAGGCCAATCAACCGAAGCCCCCAATCACGACGCCCGCTGAGTTCAGTCGGCTGAAGTATGAACGGGAAATGAAGCTGCAAGAGAGGCAAGAACAATACCGGCAGCAGATGATTGCGCAACAAAGGGTAGGTTTTAGTTTTTCTAACACAACAGGATGCCTGCTAACTCGAAACAGGCGAACCTGGCTGCCCAACGTGCGGGCCAAATGCCCAATCAACAACCGATGATTAACGGCCAACCCGGAAGAAATCCAAACGGCATGCCTAATGGCGCCCCCGGATTGCCAAACGGCGCACCGAATGGGGTGCCTAATGGCATGGCGGCTGGTGTCGGTGTCAACCAAGGTCGTCCCATGCAAGGAATGCCTGGTGGCGCACCAGTCAATGGCGCTATGCCTTCCAATCAGATGGCGATGAAGATGATGCCCCAAGCGGGGATGCAGCAAGCCGCTGGTGGCCGACCCGGAATGCCGATGCAGACTTCTCCGGATAACGCACGAGTGATCCGGGAGGCGAATCGTCTTCAAGAGCAGCAACGTATTCTGCAGTCTCGACAACAACAGCCACAGCAAGCTCAGCAGCAATTTCATAATCAACAGCAGTTTGGGCCGCAGGGATCTCACTCTCCTAATCTTAACATGCCAAACGTCAACGGCACGCCGAACAATCCCGCTATGATGGCGGCGCTTCAGGCTAATGGTGGAATGCAAAGCCCATCCTTCCACAACGGCACTCCCCAGGGGGTCTCTACGCCTTCTCCTCGGATGGGACAACCGAACCCGCTTTCCAGTGGATTGGTTCCGACCATCAGCAACATTCAAAGCCAAATCCAACGGGCTCATCCGAACATGCCTCCCGAACAAGTGACAAAGTTGGCCACAGAGCGTTTACACCAGTATCAGCAGCAGCAACAACAGCGCATGTCTCAAGCCGCCATGAACGCCGCTGCGGGTAACATTGGCAGCGTTCAAGCCAATTATCAAGTGTCGCCCGACTTCCATCAGTCTCAAGCGGGAGCCAACGGCGGGCCTGGCATGCAGGTACCTCAAACGCAAGGATATTCGCCTATGATGCGAGTCCCGCAGACTGCCCAGCAGAACCGTGTGAATGTTGGGTCACCTGCCATGAACGGAGCCGTTACCCAACAGAGTCGAAGCGCAACTCCACAGGCACAGCGTACGAACAGCGCTCAAGGGACCACTGTTCCGGGTTCCAACAAAAGCCCCAATGCTCCACCGGCTCAAACTGCTACGAGCTGAGACTTCCATCCGCTTGGGCTGTTATCCTCCTCACCTTCCTCTTTTATGCTTCGATTGTACATATTGTTTTTCCACGAACGCTTTTTAAACCCCCTTCTTTTGATCCTCTTTCCCGTTTGCTACACTCGATCCGCGATGCAATGTTATGATACTGCTACACCCTGATTTCTCCGTCCCGCCTCACCTGTTGTCTTTACTTCACTATCTCTCCTCCCCGACTCACCTTACTTTTGCGCCTTTGTTTTCGTGTATTTGGCCACGCTTCTCCTTGGATCTACTGGCATGTAGGTCCTCGCAGGCGTTGGAGCAATAGTTTACTCTTTGGTACCAACACATGTATTGATAATGCGATTAAGAACCGGAGTACCTTCACAGTGTACCCGACCGGCTATTGGAATGAATTCAATCCAACAAGAACAATGATTACGAAGTGTATACGGAGTAAATAGTGATTGTATTGCAATCTTCGTTGTATAATTTTCTTTTTTAATAAGGGAGAGTGCTCATAGTTGCCGATTCAAGCGCGCGTTTAGATTTCGAGGTCGCCACCGCTCTGAGCCGCCTCATAGCTCCAAAGCTCCAGACTCGTTCATTTGCCTTCTCTCTTTAATCGAATAACTTTCTCTTCTACTATGACCTGCCATGCAAATATTTGAACTCGATTATCATATCTAATCAAAAGGAAAACGCAAGGCATCCACAATGCCACCACCCGAAGACGCGAATCCCCCCCAAAAGCCCTTCTCCCTCTCCCTCTCAAGTACCTCCCAACTCAAAAAGCCCTCCTTCAACCTCAAACCCTCCTCCCGCGACCCCTCCACCCAAAACCGTGCCCTCCCCCGCCGTCCACACCATCTCCACCATGACTCCGACTCCGACAACGACGAGGAAACCCTCCCAGCCGCCGAAGCGGTAACAGGCTTCGACACGCATACCGGTGCAGCGATCGCGGCGGACGGCACCAAGATCAGCGCCGAAAAGGAGAAACTGGTTATACCCGTTGTCAGCGGGAATAATTGGCGCGAGCGGCCGGGGGTAAATATCCGGGCGCGGGGGAAGAATCTGTTGCCGAAGGAGGTGCAGGCGATACGCGAGGCTGAGAAGAGGGGTGAGACGGCTGGGGATAATGTTGAGAGGGAGGGGCCGAGTATGGCGTACGGTATTAGTTTTGCGCAGCCGTCTGGAGACAAGAAGGCGGATGGGGATGAGGATAGAGAGATGAAAGATGCGGATAAGGAACTGGCGCCTGCTACTGAGGAGCGGAAACCGCGGACGGAGGATGAGATTGCGCTGCAAGCTCTTATTCGGGAGACTAATGGGGAGCTACAGGGGTCAGATTTGATTATTGAGTCTGCGAAACGCGATGAGGGGGGAGATACTGGGCCGCGATATGATGAGACGACCTCCTTCCGCGCTGATGTTGAAGCGCGGCCTGAGCCTGCGACATTAGACCAGTACAATGCGATTCCCGTGGAGGAATTCGGTGCAGCGCTACTACGGGGTATGGGTTGGAAAGACGGACAGTCAATTGGGAGGGGGAATTACGGCTCGACGGCGAATCCCATCCGTCCGCGCATCCCGGAACGACGACCAGGATTCCTTGGGATCGGAGCGAAAGATGCCTCTGGCGGTAAAGGCGCGGAGATGGAACTCGGCGCTTGGGGCAAATCGGCGATGCGCAAGGGTGCTCGAAATGCCGAGAAGGAAGGTGGCGGGAGTACTGAAGGTGTTTATATGCCCGTGATGATGAGAAACAAGCAGACAGGGGAATACATAACCGAGGAAGAGCTCAGCGCTCTCCAGAAAGAAGCCAAGGCCCGGAAAGTCGACAAGGATGATGAGTGGAAGGAGCGACGGGATCGCAATCTGGAAAAGAGTGGGCGCGATCGGGATCGGGACCGGGACCGCGATCGTGACTACAAAAGACATGACTACGACGATGACGACCGTTACGAAAGACGGAAGGGGTCCTCGCGACGGGATAGAGACAGGAGCTCGTCTGGTGATCGCCATTTGAGACGTGATCGGAGAGACAACGATAATCGATACTATCGGGACCGGGGCCGGGACCGTGATAGTACGAGGGATCGTGAGAGGGAGAGGGAGCGCGACAGGGACAGAGACAGGGAAAGGCGTCATCGGTACCGTGACGACGACCGGTACAGTTCGAGGCATTCGTCTTCCAGACGTGACCGGGATCGGGACCGCGATAGTGACCGCGATTCGCACAGGAGGAGACGTGATGACCGATAGGTCAAGCCTTGGGGTAGTTATAGATGAGGATGGATTCTATCCAACACAATGGCAGCATTTCATAACAATTTTCTTGTATTATATTCATGCTTTGGATTGTTTATATGCAATTGATACCCTTGCTGGCATGTCGAAAATATGGTTCAACGACTATCCTGTTCGATTTCAATACTGTAGACTGTCTAGGGCCGATGCGAAACAAACGTCTATAATTGCTTTTATATATTCCCAATGTCAATATCACAACAATGCAAAATAAATACTCCAGAAATGCGCCATAGACATCACAAAATCACTTCATGCCCCCAACATAAGCACATCCTTCTCCTCCCCATTAACCCCAGACACAGGCTCTCCAAGCCCACCCAATCCAACACCCCCATCCATCTCTCCCAACACCCACTCGACCAGATAACTATCATCTGCCAACTCCTCGATCCGCCGATAATGCCGTTCCGTATACGCCGCCAGCGCCTGCAGGATATCCTCCATACCGGCCGCGGTAGCCCTATCACCGCCTCTTTTCGCCATACTCGACTTCGCGAGCTCGACGAACGTCGAGGCCGGGTATGAGCGGAACAGCGCGAACAGAATCCGCTGCGAGACACGCGCCGTCCGCGCATTCGTATTCCAATCCCTCAGACGAAGGAGGAGAGTCCGCAGATTCGACGGGTCGAGCGTCTGCAGGACCTCGTCGATGGAAGGGTCACCTGTTAGACTATTCGCGCGGGCGTCACGATCTTCTTGCGTAGCGTAAGGATCGTCAGCGGCGTCGACGGCCTCGTTGAAGAGAGAGAGGAGACGGCCTGGGTGGTTGAGTTGGAGGGCGAGGGTGATTGCTTCGCGGTAGGCGCCGGCGCGGATGTAGTTCTGGAGTTGTTGGTCTTGTTCGATGCGGAGGGAGTTGGCGTTTACAGAAGCCGTGTAGGTGGCGGAGGTGGTGTCTGTCCAGAAGGTTACTGTTGCGTCTGCGGAGCCGGAGGCGAGGGCGTAGGGGTAGGTGTTGGTGATGTTGTTCTTCTTGTTGTTGCTGTTGTTGTCAGAGGGTTTAGCATCTGCGCGGGAGCCGGAGGGGGTAGGGCTGGTGAGGGCCCAGACGCGGTCTGTGTGGTTGTCGAGGGTAGTTTCGAGCTCGCCGGTGTAAGGGGACCAGACCTTGACAAGACCGTCGGCGGCGGCTGATGCGACGAGGGGACGGACCTGTGCGGCAGCGGTGTTGCCGGATTGTTGTGCTTGGTCGTCGTCTTCATCGTCGTCGTCTTTCTTGGAAAGGTCTGGAGGAGGGAGCCAGAGCACCTTGAGAACGCTGTTGGTGTGGCCCTCGAAAGTCAGCAGACAGCTGTAGTCTGCTAAGCTCCAGATCTTGACGGTCTTGTCTCCAGATCCAGTAAGAATCAAGCCGCGGTTGGTGCTGGTGCGGTTTTCGGTGTTGAGGATGGGTGTGTCCTTGGGCGAGAAGCGGACAGACCAAACACCTCTCTTGTGACCACGGAGGAGACCGATCGTGGTGCCGTCATCAGCGGACCAGATCTTCACTGTACGATCCTGCGAGGCCGAGGCAAACAAGGTAGAAGTGGGGCTGATATCAAGAGCGTTGATATCCTTTTCGTGCGCTTTCCGAGTAAAGGCAGCTTTTGCGGAATGGGGCTTTGAAGACGTGAGCGGGGCGAGCTTGGCTGTATCCCATCGCTTGATGGTGCGGTCTTGCGAACCGGTGAGCATGAACGAAGGCGGGTGGTTCAATGGATCTTTGTAGGCAGGGGTGCCGACAGGTGGCGGTACGTGTGGGAGAGCGATACCTCCGAGGGATTCGGCGTGACCTGTGAAGATTGCGAAGCAGGTATACGAAGACGTCTTGGGATCAAGGCGCCACAGACGGGCTGTGTTATCCTTTGCACCCGTTGCCAGCCAGTGACCGGACCAATCCACATCAAGACAGATGATAATGTCCTCGTGGCCCTCTAGGTGAGTGACATCCGCCCCGAAATACTCCTCCCCATAGACTGATGGCCGGTCTTCAGACGGGCCTACCGACACCACTCTGATGCTCTCAGTGTTTGTGGCCAGGGCCAGCATGGACCGGTCAGGTCCAACGTATGCAAGGTCAATGATTTCGTCGTCGTTGCCGGAAATGCGCCTAGTAACGGTTAACGGCTCGAGGGTCGAACCAGGCTTGAAGTCGGACAGGGATTTCAGAGAGTGAATGCGGATGGTCTGATCGGCGTGGACAGTCATCACAAACGGCATGCCAGGAGTATACTGAATAGCAACGACGGATTCGAACTCCGCTGCAGGTTCCTGCTCCTCAGTGACTTCGCTTCCTCGATCGCAGTCCCACACACGGAGTCTACCATTCTCTCCACCGATCATGCACAGCCCGCTGTCCGCAACGAAAGATGCAGCTTCGACACTCTCCAGAACAGGAATAATTCTGCGTGTCTTCCATGTGCGCACATCCCAAACAATCACAGTCTTGTCACGACTAGCCGACAGTAGTGCATTCTCCGAAGGCGAATATGACAGGCCCCTCACAACAGAAACATGAGATTCGAGGTTGGCGAGAGACTTCCTTTTGTTCAGATCCCAGATGCGCACCCTACCCTCCTCACTTCCGGAAGCAAGACGGAATCCAGTGGTTGAGCCGGCGGCGGCGTCCGCCATGTCTTCGTCATCGGAATCGGCGCCCTTCTTGGATTTCTTCTTCTTGGAGGTAGACTTGTTGTCACTATCACTCGTGGGAACCTCGAAGAAGCACAATGCCGATACAACGCCTCCGTGACCGTGGAACGTGTGCGTCGCAAAACCTCCCCGGATATCCCAGACTTTGACGGATCCATCTGCTGCACCAGTAGCCAACAACGTGCCGGTAGCATCGACTGCGGTGGTCACGACAGGTGCGGTGTGAGGTTTGAGGGATCTGACAAGCGTCGCTTCAAATTGCGAAGATTCGTCAAGACGTGTGAGGGCGTGAATCTGCATCGACATAGATCGCGAGCAGGTAATGATATGAGAGGCTGAGGGTGTAACTGTAAGGGTCAGTAACTATTTTGTTCCCATTTCCTCACATGAAAAGACGTACTCGCTAGACTGGTAATTATTTCTCCATCCTAAGCCACCGTCAGTCTGCGCAAATCGTTACTCTGCAGAATTGGAAACTCACCCCCTCCAGACTGACAAGCTGATCGCCAGTCTCAAGATCCACAATCAGGGCATCCTCGCCGACACATGCGGCCAACAAACGGCCACTGGCATCCAGCGCAGTGCTTCCTCCAGTGTATATGGGGCGAAGGGTCCGCGACGCCTCAAAGGTCGTCTTCACGACGGCTTTCGACATGGTGATTTGGGTTATTTCAAGGTCAGAATTACTGGGAAACTATCGCGCCATCCTAAGGTTCACGAGAAATGAGCTGTAAATCAAGTGCGACAAACCAGCGTCGCTAATGTCTGGATGTTCACAGCTTCAACCGGGGAACTTTTCATCTTTTTTTCGATGTGTTTTGGACTATTTGCACTGTTTGGGCTGTTTGCACCGCGGCTGAGATAAAGTTGGCATGTCCGCTCAAACGCGGCAAGCGCCGCGTGATTACAGCGCCCGCGGTGTTCTTCGACAAACATGCATCATCAACGATAATGGCTTGATACTGCTGATTTGTCGCGGTTTCTTACCCTCTTTTGTACCTGAGCTACATGGTGCCATGAATACCTCGATACTTCGTTGACGGTGATCCGAGTCAAGTTGCACAATGGGGCGACAGGCTTATCTGAATCGGCTCGCTTTGGTAGGCTCCTCTCCATATTTTCTACTTGTGTAGCTTTCGAGATCTTCGATGTGCCTTCGTTCTATTGTACTCCCAGAGGCTGTTTCCGAGGATAGTTCGTTGTATCAATGACATTTTTTCCATGATCTCATACACCGGCCTTTTAACTTATATTGACTGTTTAAGGGCCGATCCCCATACGAACCTCCGGAGCATGCTCCCAGTCCCCCAAATGAGTCGACTGCCGGGCAGCGGGAGTCCAGTATCCATGCGGATGGCTATGTGCAGCGCTACGATGACCGAGGCCATCCGGTGAATCCTGAATCCAAGGCACTCGGGAAAGAGTTGCGAAAGGCCAAGAATGACATCTTGTCAACTATGGGCATTGTCGTTAGCGGCGAAGATGGGGGTGACGGAGCGCCCAATGAACAGCAGAAAATCAACATGATAGCTGCCGAGAACGACTATGGATTGGTTATGGCAACCTTAGATCAGGTGTCTGTGTTCCTGGGTTCGTGGTGGACATCATCACTTGCAGGGCGGATACAGGTGAGTTTGCCTTGGCTGGCGTGCTTAGAATTTGCAGACTGATCCCAAGCTTAGACATTCAAAAGCTACACTCATGTCCCTTTGATGCATATCATAAACTATGAGCGTAATTCTATCGGAGTCGCCGGTTTCTACTTTGCTGGGATCCCTGCGTGGACAGTGTCAACCTGCCTGTCCATCTGTCGGCACCATCCTTTAGAGCGATTGATTGTCTTTCTACAGAGTCATCTAACTCAATATTCTCCTAACGAGTTCTGCACTAAGATAATACGGGCTTCGTTCACCACAGTACACTATGCGTAAGTGCTAAAGTTTCTCGGTTCATGGGACTGCTACTAATACATGGCAGGACGAGAGGAGCTTTACTGGTGCTAGCCGTACAGACATACATGTACTCTCTTCTACAATCTCTGCACCTTGTCCACCCATACTGCATGCCGAGCGCTAGTTTCTTCGTGCCATTCGGCGAACTTGCACCGACACAGCTCCTCTCTTTGCCGGCAAACCTTTCTTTTGGCTCGATGGCTAACCTTTTCCTGGGTATCTTGAAGACACCCTCGCTTTTGGTTTACTTATACGTCTACTTGCGCCCCATAATTGAAATTCGACTATACAGGTTGATCCGCCGGCGGCTACCAAAGCCTAGCCTTGCTGATGAGCTCTCTATCCGCGTGGCTTTTGAGAACGACCTCATTGACTGGATGGTGCCTACGCTCGGCCGCAGATCAGAAGAAGAGAACCGCCGTGGTAGTTTGACACTTTACGAAGATATCAAGTATGAATTATCTGTTCTTCGGAATTGGGCACTCTCATGGTTTGGCTTTAAACGGTCACAAGCACCGAGTCGTCCAGGCAACGCTCCCCAGGGAGAAGAGAAAATTGAATCCTTACGTCAGTGCATTGAAGAATTGCAAAATGAGCTAGGAGCAGCGCAAACCCGGACCAACCAGACCCGAGAGCGTCCACAACCACTAGCAGAACGAACTCCCGGGCATGGGGATGCTTGGCCTAGTTCGACCGCTCCAAATCTTTCTGTGCAAACCTCCGGACCCGGAAGCAGTTTTCATGGAGATCGTATTCTGCAAAATGAAGACAACCGGGTCTCGCAGTCGCCTGACGCGATGAGCACTGACATCTTCTCGGACATGCCCCCGTTGGAAGGTGCAAACGCTGCTTCGAATGAAGATGAGACACATCAAATAACCGATGCCGAACCACCTCGAGATCAAGATGAAAATCGACGATTCTCACGTTCCAACACCCTTTTCTCCCGACCATCCTCACCCGAAACATCCCCTCCGACTTCGCCTCGAGTACGTGCTTCATTGATCCATCAGAACTCAGACATCATCACAATGCAGCTGGAACTCCTGGGAAACCGCAATGCACACAATCAAGGACAGGCAAACATTCGACCCAGGAATGCCAATTTGGGCGACGCCCCAGCAGATCGCAGATCAGTCACGGAATTCCTCGACTCTCTTCTGTCCAACACGGACCAACATCTGGCCACGATAGTGAATGATGCAGTGGACAGCGACGGTTTATCTAATGTGACTGCAGGGGCTTCTCAAATCTTGCCTGATGCTCCGTCTGCTCCTACCTCCCAAGCTCAGCCAGCAGAAGCTGACTCAGGTCTTGCAAACATACTGACCGACAATAACGAGGTACAAACGCTAGAAGAAGCTTTAAATGACCCCCTTGGTCCCGAATACGACGAT
The DNA here is from genome assembly GCF_016861735.1 of Aspergillus chevalieri. Classification (NCBI taxonomy): domain Eukaryota; kingdom Fungi; phylum Ascomycota; class Eurotiomycetes; order Eurotiales; family Aspergillaceae; genus Aspergillus; species Aspergillus chevalieri. The sequence goes on along the minus strand of NC_057368.1, from coordinate 2,574,196 downwards.
GAAAACCGCTCAAACCCGGAACTCCCTCCCCCAGCGCCAAATGCGCACCCTCGACAACTCACCGGACCACCCGGATCTCCTGCACATAGGGTAACAATTCTATCTTCCCACCCAGTCGACTCCCTCGCCTCGCATCTCGCATCGATCCTGACAACTGTGATATTCCTTCCGCTCGAATCTCTCTATCTCCGTTCTCTGGCATCCTCGTTTCTCTCATCGCGAAGTTCGTCTTCTGCCCTCCGCTCTGACGTTCGCGCGCTTGGAGCATGGGGCGGGGGCGGTTCTCGAACTGATATTGTTACCTACGTTGGGAAGATGGCGCTTATGATGAGCGTGCAAGTTGCAGTAAATGCAAGCACATGGGGAATCATCTCTGGTGCTGCTATCAGAATCGGAAAGAAGTTCTGTGGCTGGGGGAGTTTATAAAACGAGCTGATAAAAGGGACATATGCATAATCATCATTATGTACTATAATATGCAAAAAAGACTAATCACTCCCTCAAACAAGACCTGCCCCATAACGCATGACACCGTGCACTTTCAAGGATATTCTCTGTCCCACCCATGGCACTTTCAAACGACTCATAAACAGCCCCCTGCGCCTCCCGTTCCCAACATCTACCACACTCTTCACCCGAAAGGACTCCACAGGGAAATACTGATGTATGACCTCTGGCACAACAGAGATACAGTCCAAAACCCGCCGAGGTGCGTCAGGATTTTCCTCTCGCGCTCGCCGGATACACCGTACGCGAAAGAGCACACGGGGTTCATGGACCAGTACACATTTCGTCGGTGGTCAGGAAGGCGCTCGATATTATTCTTGGCCCAGCCAAGGTACTTATCGTGCGGACAAGCACCCGAGTATTCGTAAACGATCATCTCAACCTAATCTTCCCAATACTCCCCGCAGTGCCCGATCCAAAGGACATCCCAAGCATGACCATACAAAGTGTTCGCACTCTCGGTATGCGAATACGTTAAATTCCTACAGCTTCCGCGATCCTCACCGTCTGTTTGCGCAGCGATACACCTCAATCCACATCATTCTTCAGAATCAGCGCGGTATCAATACCCGACTGCCAGGCATATTTCAGGATACCGAGATGCGCAAGCCAAGCGGCCGATGCGCCGTGCAACGGGTGTTCGACGAATTCATCACCGAGGGCTTGGAAGGCGTTTACGAGGTTTGGGGGATAGGTGGTTGTTTGGGGATTTGGAGGTCAAGGCCTGTGAAGTTTGCGGCGGCTTGGAGGCCTCGTATGCACCAGGAGGGTGCGACTGAGAGGACGAGCATTTTCTCGAACTGCGGGTTGCTGTTAGCGCATTCACCATTCTCATCATGCTGGAATCTAAATATCCACTCGATCCGCAGAAGGAGATGGTGAATTTAGATAAGAATAAGTCCTTCAACTTTGAAGCATATATCCGCAACAAAATGGACGAGTATGTCCCTTATGTACAGATCCTTTCGATATACTCTGTTGATATCAACATTTTCCCCATATATTTCGCCTTGAAGTATGTTTCAGTACATACGACCATAGGGTGTGGAAAACAGGGCTTCCCGTCCGCTCAGCCGTACTTAAGCCACACGCCGGCCGGTTAGTAGTTGGGTGGGTGACCACCAGCGAATCCCGGCTGTTGTATGTTTTTGTTTATTTTTTTTTAAACAGTGCTCATCACTGAGCAATAATTGTTTTTGCTCGTTTCTCATTGCCGCTCTAAGGGTGATGATTGGGTGATTTCTAGTTGGGTGCAGGTGATTGAGAGATTCAAGTGTGGATGTTGAGGTGATCAGTGGTGACCAGGACCACGCAACAGAACAGTGTTTTAGAGAGGATTTGGCGTAAGTAGGAATTGTTTCACTTGACTTGACTATTATTTTTAATTTGTCTTTGCCTCACGTTCCTCTAGAGACAATTATGACCCTATTTATCTTTCTGGAGTAGGAATTTCGTCCTGCTGACTGCACGACCACCGTATGGAGACAGAAGACTATAGGAAATCATCCAAAGGAACAAAGGAAGGATAATTGTTTACTCTCTCGCCTATCATACACGAGCTAAGGCGAGTATTTGATCCCCTTATGTGTGCAAGAACGAGCTCTTTATGATCTCGCCATCCTTGAGTTCGACTATCATTCTGCCTCAATCACTCCCTCTATTCAATATCATACGAAAATAGATCAAGTAAGCACATTAAAAGAAAAGAGAGAGAAATACAGATCGATACAGCGACCGAAGCTTCTTTTTTTCTCCCGGGCAGCCCATGCAGAAATTTATGGGATGCGCGTGAAACTACTGTAGTAGAGAGCATCTCCATTTTATGACAATCCAAAGAGGCTCGGCCGATCTGTAGCTTCTTTCCAAGTTTCATCCCGACTTCAACGGTCTTGATGAGGGACGTGTTAATGTCCGTGGTCCCTGAGAGTCCATCTAACGCTACTGTGGTTGGGTTAATATTAGACGGAATATCTCAGCACATATATCGTGAATTTGATAGTGACCACAAAATCGGGTTTCACCCAATTTAATCCATCATTTCTCTGTCCGATGTATCATACCAGACCTCGTCCACCGGGACCAAGCGCTCTCCACTTGTATCTTCAGCACTTATCAGTATATCTTTGAATATAGGATGACAGTCATCAACAAGAGAAATTGGTCCCCTCCACCATCCACCTTCATCCCATCCATGAAATTCTTGGCGAGAGCAACCATATGCATATTGAGAGGCATGGTCAATTGCATCCCGTACCTTGTTCAAAATTTCATCAACATATATTTTGTAATTGATCTTTGGTATTGTTAAGCCTATCCCATTAGGCTGTTCCTCCTCAGCCATGATTACTGATGTGATGATGTCAATTGGTTGAGGTTCATAGCCAGGACCTATATCCTCAAGAGAGAGCAGGTCTTTCATCTTATAGCTCTTGAGTCTTTGATGTCTTGCATCTGAGCTAAGAAGGAATAATCCCCAGATTCTATATACAATGCGGATGAAACGAGGGCGCTCAGTGGGTGTCAAGTATGGTGGCCGGGGCCCGCCACCATAGAACCCATAGTCCACTGGGTCAACTAGTTACTTGAATTAGAGAGATAAAAATTGGTTTGATAGAGAACAGACATACCTAAATGACAACAGATAGGAGCTATAAACCTGCAGCCAAATTTATCAACGATCTTTTCAATGACATGAGCATTCCGACGGAGTTGCAGAAAACCTGGAACTGTCATGGCAGACTCAACTGGTAGGATTCCTTGATCAGCCAGGAGTCTCCTTGCATCATATTCGCATTGGATGGTGTGGCTAATGAGATTGTAGATGGTGTTTGTGTGTTTCTGCCAGGCATCGCAAAGTTTCCTGCAGGTCGCGGCAAGGCTGAGGCCATCAGGAGGGGAAAGGTGGCCAAAAACATAAACAATCAATTCAATCGGAATGTCCATGATAAAGGCCATACTGAATATGTTGCCTCAGTAAGCAAACTGATTCGAAATGAGTGTATCTGGTGAAGAATAGCTTATAAAGTACTAGCGCGTCATCAGAAGATGCATAGCCCTGCGCACATCTAATTGCTGTTGTTGTTGTTGCTAACATATTCCACGGCCGAACCGCGCGGTTTCTCCGCGACCACCAAATATTTGAAGCATTTCAACAATTCTCCCATCCTTTTCATACAAAATGCCTCTAACCAAGAAATCCCGCATTCAAATGGCCATTTCTGCATATGAAGATCAAAAAATCAAATAAAAAAGAGGGCTGCTGCAATATTTGGAGTGCCTGAGACTACCTTTTGCGAGCGGCTCTCTGGTATCAAATCACGCACTGAAACCTGCGCAAATGGCCATAAATTGACAGAGATTCAAGAAAAAACTCTTGTCAAGTGACTGCTAGATGCAGGTGAACGGGGATTTTCAATTAGACCAGAATTCTTGCATCAAATTGCACAGATTTTACTTCAAGAATAAACACCTACTGCAACCCTTGGGTCAACTGGGCATCTACCTTTATCAAGCGACATCCAGAGCTAAAAACATGGTTCAACCGGCGAATATCATATCAACGGGCAAAGCAGGAGGATCCAGGGGTTATACGGCAGTGGTTTACAACTGTCCTTGAGACTATTCACGAGCATGGGATAACTACATGAAGATGATATATGGGATTTTGATGAGACTGGCTTTGCAATAGGTCTCTGTACAACCTCAAAGGTTTCGTCGAGCTTGCCACCGAGCTTGAGAGGGTCTGGAATGCACGAGGTTGTTGGCGGAGGTGATGCCAATATCAATGGCATGATTTTCGCAAATCCGTGAAATGTCAGGTAGCTCTACAATGCGCAAGTAGGCCAAGCTAATAACTTCTAATATCATCGAATTCGTTCTTTTTATGGCATCCAGCCGTAGACGTGCAGCCTTGAACTTTGGGTAGCCATTACACACAGCACAATCTGCCTCTGATCATTAGTCAGGTCATCTGAAATATGGGTGGTAAATGTGATACTGTATCGAGATTTTTGGAGAAATCATTGTGCAGGGACCAGCAAAAGGAAAAATTCTCCTGCGTACGTTGGGAACTTGGAGGGAATGGCTCCTTTCGAAGACACGCGATAAGCTCAAATGTCTCCAGGTACGTCTTGCCTCGCTGTTGCCTTTTGCGTTTTTCAACCAATAGCCTGACATGAATGTTGAATATGCGATTATTTTTTACCCACAGCAGTTACAACACGGGTATTAACCTGGGCTTCTCGTTCATCAAGCATCTGTACATCACACCACTTCAATTAACAACGTGATTTCGCCTTCAATATGCCATAATTAGTGCTTCCGACTGAACAGGTTCCCTTTCGGAACTGTGACTGCTTGTGAGTTGCCTTCTTCCCAATGCAGAAAGTATCCATGATTCTGCTGGTTTCCACTAGCTTTGGAAACAATAACGACAGCTGAAGAAGAGTACGCTATCGACGTCGCTCGTGGCCAGAAGTCAGCAGGATGGGGGATGCTATGGATTCGGCAATATCGCATCTCAAACTGTGAGTTTGGCAAACACACGGAAATGGGATTTCGAAATACCATTACCTTAGGTCTCAATCACTGCATGGGCAGGTCCGCCCAGAACTCAGAGTTTCACATAATCACATTAACGAGTAATAAAGGCGTAACGCCAGTCCCTCCATCTTGATAAAGAAACTTTAATCCTAAGAGGTAGTTATATGGACTTAAGAATGTCACCACTTAATCCGTTTAGTGCCGTAACCGACACGCAGCTCGCCCTTCCAATTTTACCCTTTGCTTGCTTGCATTCGGGGGAGCGTGGAGCTGTCTCGCACTATAAAGACACTCATATCTGAAGGTGCCTAACATAATGACTGCTTGTATTTAACCTTGAAATTTGCCCGGTGCGCGCCGCACTACGACGATCAACGCGAGCATGTTCCATGCCGAATCTGAGGAGCCCAGGTCTTGCCCAAGCAGCTTCGACAGGGTTTGGTCCATCCCATCGCCGAACAAGCGGTATGTGTCTCTCAGAACTCCCTTTGTCTTATATTAGCGAAGTTGGACCGCTGACTCCACCATATCCACGGCATCAGTGCTACATTGTAAGGATGGACGGAAATGTGTACTACCCACCTTGACTTGACAAAGCAGGCTTAATAAATATAACATTGGCCTTCAAGCTAGATAGTGTCTGGAGGGCGCGAGGCCGTTGGTGGAGGTGATGCGAGTAGTCAACGGCATGACTTTCCGGAACACCATTGTCCTCTCACAAGCATGCAATAAGCTCAACCACCACCTCCAGATACGTCAACCTAGCTGAGGTCCTTTTTGTATTTTAACTCATCACTTCCGGGTGAAAGAGTCCTTTTAGATGTGAGAGCCTGAGTATTGGCTTCCTCCAAATGCAGAGAATATCCACAATTCCATTGCTCTCGTCACGCTCTCTAGAAACAGTAGCAGCAGTCAAATAGGAGTAATAACATCGACATCAGTAGTGGTCGGGAAGTCATCGGGACGGAAGAATGTATAATTGTTGTCTGCCTCTGTAGTTTGGACAGCATCTTGTTTTTGACGGTAATTCTGGCAGACACACAGGAATGAGATATTCCTGAGTTCATGGTATAGAGACGTCGCCGTATTCAACTATGACATTCTGAAATACCATACTCAGGTCTCAAATGCTGAATGACAGACCTGCGCAGACCATTTCGTTCTCGACCGTTGCGAGGATACACTGCGTAGTATAGTGCTCTTCAACCATTGAAAAGACCATTGCTGGAACCAATCGAAGTAGATCAGGGGACCTAAGAAGCGTAGAACAGCCTCTCACTAAACGCACTTATATGCAAATGTGCCTAACATAGCGCCCTCGGTAAATATGGCTACGTGCCAGTCTATGAGCTTGATAGTGTCCGGAGGACGCAATGTCTTGACGGAGGACCTGCCAATAGTCCATGGCATAGTTCTCACATTTTTTTGAGATGTCAGGCAACTTGGTTGTGTGGGTAAGTCAAAATGCTTATTTCCATGATAAATTTCATTATATTTGTTCGCTTGATGGCATCTAGCCGACGAGCAGTCCGTTTCTTTTCAAGCATCCCCCACACTTCGCATGTCGCGAAAAGAATCGGGAATGTCATGATCCACTGCACAATCTGCACAACATGGTTGTTACTTAATACTCGGAGATGTGGACCGTGAATGTATGCTACGTCTTTGGCATGCTCTCAAATTGAAACTCAATAACCGGGCCAGGGCGCATGGGCAGGTCTGCCCATGCTTCAGGGCTTCCCGCCGTCACTGAGACCTCCAGCTTGAGGCAGTGTTCATTGCTTTGAATCTCCAATGGATTCAATCTAAGTAGATCAGCTTCACACTATAAAGCCACCCAAATCCAGGTGCTAGCGCCCTAGGTGGATATAGGCTATGCACTGGCCAATCGATTTTGCGGTGTAATCCACCATTATATTATCGATCGCCACGGTTCATGGACGGTGTTAGGCATAATTCAGATTAGTTCCACAAGGGCTTCGTATTTTGTAGGACTCTACGTTTATCGAGAAAGCGTTGCTGAGCCAACCCATTGTCAGTATCTCTGAAAGACATGGACGGAATCTCTTGTTTGCTACCAAGCAAGGAGCCCGTAGTTTCTCTTTCTTGTGAGGAAGATATTGCTGGCCAGACTGTCATTCTTCAAGTGAATGACGAATCTTTACATCTATCATTCCCTTGTAATCTTGCTATTGAATCCCAAGGCAAAGGGTTCAAGTAATTGTTCCACATGATTTGAGCTTGTTCCATCCACTTGATACCTGTGTCCGATGAATGCTCATGTAAGAGCTTTTGTAGCATCTGCAGATAGGTGCTCGTAGCATGGCAGTAGACGAATTGATCGAAAAGATGTCGCGGCACCAATTTGATTGAGTCAACGCCCAACAGGCCAGGTAGAACAAATGTCATCTCGACGACACTGGGGATTAGAAAGCCAGTACACTGGATAACGAACCAAGAATCGGTAGACTGTGACGGGTATGAGAACGGCAGAAGTAGGAGTTGGCAAGCGGAAAGCTGAAGGAGGCCCTAAGTTTTTGTCTATTGATGACATTGGCCGCAATAGCGTGAATGCTTCATTTGCAGGAATTCCTCTGGATACGATAGTATGCATTTCATATTACAGTAGAAGTATAGCCACGGATCACTCCCATCTCTTGATCTTGATATCTACCTAGCCGCCTTCTTTCCCTTCTTATTCCCCATCCCAGGAACCTTCCTCCGCTCCCAAACCATCAAATACCCTTCCTTTGTGAAAAGCGTCTCGCTCTCCGCCTTCTTAACAACCAGATCTTGAACCTCCAACCATTCCGGTCCCCTCGCTTCACCACCACGCTCGCTCGCTTGTCGCTTATTCTCCGTCTCCATCGCTTTATCATGCAGCTGCACAAGCCAATTGACCCTCTCAGTACCGGCGCCGGCACCGGTCGAGGAGACGCCAGAGGCAGCGTTGACGCCCTTTTCAGCTGCTTCTTCTCTAGCACCGGGGGCGGTGACGGTGGGGTCGAGAATGACGTTTGCCACGAGGTCGTAAAGGATGGGTTCTCCCGGAGGCCAGATGGCGGGGTTTGGCTCTACGTAGGGAGACATGTCGAGGGAGCGGGTTGAGGGGAAGGTGACGATGGTGGGGTTCCGTTCTGAGACGAAGCGGTTCTTGCTGAAGCGCTTGACATGAAAGAGGAGATAAGGTGGGAGAGGGTGTAGCAGGCGGTGCCGGACACGGTGTGCGAGTTTCTCGGATGCGGTGATACCGTTGTATTTGTTCAGTAGGTTGGTCAAAGGAACTTGAGGAATGATCGATTCCCGGTTGGAGGACTGGAAGAGGGGCGTTGGTGGGAGATCAAGTGTGAGGATGAGGAAAGGCGTGGTTTGACTGTTGATAGTGCCAGACTCGGTGAACACTAGACGGGCATTCTGGGTATCCGAATGTGCCGTGATGGCCTGGCTCTCGATTTTAAGATGACCTTGAAACGCCGCTTGAACCACGCTTGTTGGTGTCGACGAAGGCTTTTTCGAACCTCCCAGGGAAAGATGCAAATTGTTCAAGAACCAGGACAAGAAGTCAACTGGATCGGATTGCTGGGTAAGCGTGAAGCGCTTAGATGACCGTAATGCAATCTCCTGGAGCAGTTCGTGTGGCGATACGTGTGATCGGAATGCTCTAGGGTTCCAAAGTTTTCGGACGAGAGTACTGAATCGAAGTGCCAGTTGTGGTGTGCCTGGCGTAGGAAACTCGTGTAGGAGAAAGAAATTACGAATGGGATGGACATGCGCCAGGAGCTGAACTACCACGTTCAGATAATCGTTCGCTTTGATGTTGTTCATGCCGACAAAACCTATGAATGTCAGTGACAGTTCTCCTTGCGCATGGTTTCTCGAACGTACCCGGTCTATAGCGGTTTCCAGCTAGATCAAAAGCATCCCGAACCTCCTTGTCCAACTTCGAGACATCCTCCTTCGCAAAGTGCGGATCCACGACGTACTTAATATCATCCAAACTTCGATTCTTGACCTCATATCCTTCTGGTAACACATACACCTTTTTCGTTCCCATGTTGATAAAAACGTGATGCGCGACCTCAAGAGCATGGAAATAGGCATGCGACTTTGGCCCTCTACCCGTATAGTACTTCCCGCAAACCAAACAAGCGTAAACATTGATATTCGACAGACTAACGGAGCACAGCTTCTCGAAATCGAAGTCAAGAATCCCGCGGTTGACCGTATCAAGGTAAAGGTCACTGTATCCCTCCATAGGTTCGAACTGCCGTTTCGGAGCCGCGATGGCCGGCGCATCCTCGTCGATATCCGATTCGTCCTCGTCATCCCGCGCAACTTCATTCAATGCCTCTCCTTCCTTGTCTGCCGCAGCTAGCACATTCTTTCCATTGCGATCATGTTGTTCGAGGTCCTGGCCGCTGGCGCGTTCCGCAGGCACAGCTCCGTTGCGGGGATCATCTTCGGGGAGTTCGTCTTCCACGCGAGCTCTTTTGGAGGCCGGAGACCCGACCGGTTGGCCTTCTTCGAGCGGTAAGTCTGCCGGTCTCTTTGACATAACGGCAATTGCGTTGTGGTGGATGGGATTCAAGTAAAAAGCTGTGTTGTGAAATCGTCGAAGTCGCGGTTGCAGAGCTTAATGCAAACAAGGCAAACACTATGATCAGTCCAAACAAGACAAACAAGGCAAACTGTCAACAATATGACGCAGTGCAAGGACGATATGAAGACGAACTGAATTTACGACTACAGCGAGAAGCACCATACGGTAATATCATTTTATTCGTTCTACCGAGTCACTGACGACTACATGTCTGTCAAAATCATGGTAATACCCGCCATGCAACCGATTTCATAAAGAAGCGTCCCATAATAATAAAAAAAAAATTTCGAGAAACGTGGTATGATACAACAACGCTGGCATCGATTAAGCGCTCGTGACGATTCGGTTATTGTCAAAGTCTACTTCTTTCACGCCGTCTTTCGAGATCACCTTGACCAGAACCTAGAAGACCACGTCAGTCACCAGTTAAACAAGCAATCTATGAAGATAGGCACGTACACCCTTGTAGTCGATCGGCAGTCGGCGCTTCAGTTCGTCGGTACACATCCCGAGGAGCTTCAAGCCTTGCTCCAGATTAATATCGGGATGGTGGTGTTTGTCGAGAATGGACAAGCAATAGAACTGTGCGTAACCGTGGGCGGCATAAGGCACCGGAGCCAGCGACGCCAAGTAATCCACCCAATACAGACTCGGTTCTTGTGAAATCGGATCCATTCCACCAAGCAGCAAGTTGACCATGTAAGGACTCCGCGATCTCAAACTTCGTGCCAATTCTCCCCGGACAAAGTGGGCCACCGCGTTAGGACTTAGTTCGGCGTCGTTCCGCATCGTGTATAGTTGGATGTTTGCTTGGATGTATTCGGCGAATTGCACTATCCAAGACAGATGGATTAGCTTGGATAGTCCTACTTTCCGTATGTTCCACTCACCTGTATCTCCCGCCTCCCCCGAGAAAGCCATGACGGTGTTCTTGTTCAACTGCCGTGTCTTATCATCCTCAGCCTTGATAATTGTCGGTCCGCGCATTGAGGCCTTGGAGGCGGCCAGAATGACAAAGTCCTTGCCGGTGATACCAAGTAGAACCTCCCTGTAGGTGTCAGTGATCTCACCATGATCATCAAAGCAGATATCAAAAGGGAAGAAACTCACATATTTTCTTATCCTGTCCGGTAAGTAGAATCAAGAGAGAAGAAATATTAAATCGGAAGAAAATAGCAGGATAAGCAGGTGAAGCTGTTCTCTGGAGCTGGTTGCTGGAGCTGCTGAGGTTGGGCGAGGAGCTGTCCTGCTGAGTCAGCACCTGGCTGCATCGAATCGGGTCACCGCCTGCACGTGCACTGACCAGCGGCAGAAAAAAAAGAAAAAGAATCGAAGTCGAAAAAAACAGCAAGAGTCCCTCGTGAAGACGTTGAAGACGTTCCATTCGTCGCGAATCCTTCTCAGTGACTCTTTCCGTGCAGTCGCTGAAACCCGCCATGTCGTCGTTTTTCACAGTACCCGCTTCCCAGAAAAAGCGAAAGAGGGAGGACCGCGCCGCAGCTCCGGGCTCGAAGAAGCGAGGTGTTGATGCAAATGGCGATTCGGGCGCCAAGGGTCGAGGCGCAAGGAAACAGAGAGATGAATCTGTCTCGGGGAGCGACATTGACGAAGACGAAGCCAGCACAGCATCAAGGTCCGAGGATGAGAGTGGCTCGGACGACGAAGACGAGACGGCCGCCGAACGGAGGTTGAAGCTTGCGGAACGATATCTGGAAAATGTCCGAGACGAAGTGGATGAGGTGGGCTTCGACGCGGCCGAGATTGACCGAGACTTGATTGCGGAGAGGTTAAAAGAGGATGTGGTATGTTTCGCCTGCGCCAATTGAGCCATATGAGGGCGACTAACCGGTTTGCGCAGGATGAATTCAAAGGACGGGGATACCGTCAAATTGCTTCGGATTTGGCATTTTCATCAGCATCCCACTCGTTATTCCGTGCAGATACCCAGTCGACTACCTCTATTGCCGTCCATGCGCCGTTTGTCTACACCGTTTCTAAAGATAAGGCCTTGATCAAATGGGAACTCGCTAGCCCTGAAAATCATACACCCTCGTCGGAAAATTCGAAACGACCCCCACGGCCGCAGCGAAAGAAGCCTAAGAAAGTGAAGTACGTCCGAGGTGTGCAAAAGGTGGAGGAGACTGGTGAAGAGCATGGCCATACGAAGAACATTCTGTCGCTTGCTGTGTCGCCATCTGGGAAGTTTCTGGCTACCGGTGGAGAGGACAATAAGTTGATCATCTGGGACGCAGCGACATTGACGCCATTGAAGACCTTTACGCAACATCGGGACACGGTTAGCGGACTTGCCTTTGCCCGGCACATCTCTACCATGAGCTCGGGTGAACAGTTGTTCTCTGGATCGTATGACCGTACGATCAAGGTATGGTCGGTGAGCAGTGCTGGGCATGCTTATGTGGAAACTCTCTTTGGACACCAAGACAATGTCGCTTCGGTGGCGGCCATGACTATCGACCAATGTGTCAGTGTCGGCGCCCGCGACCGCACTGCTCGACTGTGGAAGGTGGTGGAAGAAGCACAGCTCGTCTTCCGCGGTGGGGCTTCCAAGAATGCAGCTTATCACGAAAACAACCTGGACTGCATTGCCCCTCTCCCACCTAACCACTTTGTCACTGGCTCCGACTCGGGCTCTTTGGCCCTGTGGTCCATCCACAAGAAGAAGCCGCTACATGTCATCCCTCTCGCTCACGGCCTCGACCCTGTACCTCCCCTCGAAGATCTCTCCTCCGAACTTGATCAGCAAACAGCTGGGACTAATTCCCGACACCTCCGCCCCATGCCCCGCTGGATCACCGCGCTCACTACTGTTCCTGGCACGGATATCGTCCTCAGCGGCAGCTGGGACGGTTGGATCCGAGCATGGAAAATCTCCGAAGACAAGAAGGTCATCCTCCCGCTGGGCACGGTAGGCGGTGGCGCCTCCTCGGAACCCGATACCCCCTCTTTCCAACTGAAGCAGAACCTCGCATTCGACGCTACGAATGACGACGACAACATGGCAATTGACAACTTTCCTGTATCGCAGTCGAGTGCTGCCAAGGAAGCCGAACCACTTATCAAGGGCGTCATAAACGACATTGCCGTCTTCGAACGCCGGAACGATACCGCCAGACCAGACCAACCTCTCGAGTCCAAGTCCAAGTCCAAGTCCAAGCCCAAGCCCAAGGAATCCGAGACAAGAGGCTTGTGTGTTGTCGCTGCCGTCGGGAAAGAACACCGTCTTGGACGCTGGAAATGCTACGCGAATAGTTCTAACGCCGATTCTATTCCTGAAGGCCGGAATGGCGCTGTGGTGTTTGAAGTTCCTTTCGCGTCTGACCAGACGAAGAAGGCTTCTTCGTAGCCTCCCAACTAATAGAATTAAGGGGAGTGTGTGTTATCGCATTATAAAAAGGGGGTTTCTCGTACTTTGTGTCCGGCGTTGGGATTGTATGTTGCATGTATGTATATATGCTTGGATAGCTTGATGTCACTGATATCGTAAAACACTGTTCTTTAGACCATCCAGTCACATGACGATCGTAGCTAGCCCTAACTGGTTGCGTTGAAATTAACAAGGCATATCATCCATATCCATTCAATATCTGTGGTCATAACCTTTTCATAACGTGAAATAACCCGGACCACCCAAAGCAGGTACCAGACCAACCAGCCACTTATGTCCTCCGCTCCACCACATTTTCAATCCTCTCTTCCCTCAACTTCTCACCAACACTAACACCAGACAACTGCCTCTCTAAATCACCCTCAAACTCCTTACCCACGACACCACTACCCCCACCCCCCTCCGGCACCCTCGCAAATCCAATTTTCCACCACGGCAACGAAAACAACTCATCCGTCCCCTCCATACTCCTCCCCTTACACTCGGGAAACGCAAAGAAGACCCAAACCGTCCCGACAAACGTAAACGCCGCAAACAATGCAAATGGGCCATACGAATGCATACTCAACGTCATATTCGGAAACCCGCGCGTGATTCCGAAATTCAGCAGATTCTGGAATATGAATGCGATGCTCACCACTGTGCCCCTGATACTTGTCGGGCAGATCTCGGATGTTGTTAGCGAGAACGCGGGCGCCCACCCGAAGCCGTAGCCGATTGCGAAGATGCAGATTGCGACGATGGCGACCCATGCTGCTGGGGAGGGGGATGCGGAGATGTCGGATGTGCCTAGGAAGGCGGCGAGATAGATCAGGCAGATTAGGTTTGTTGTTGAGCCGATGAGGAGGAGGGGGCGGCGGCCGAAACGGTCTGTTAATGCAAATGCGTATAGAAACACAGAGGCTAGCTTGATACAGCCATAGACGGCCGTGAAGAGGAGGACCTGGCGGTCGTTGAGGCCGATGGACTGGAGGATGGTAGGGGCGTAGTAAGTGATAGAGTTTCCGCCGGAGAAGATGAAGAACAGCTGGATTAGGGTTACGAAGAGGACGACTTTGCGGGTTGGGGGGTGGTGGACACAGAGTTTCATTAGGTGCTTTGTGGCGTCCCAGGCGCCTTGAGATTCTGCATTGGCGGTCATTTTGGCACGGAGTTCGGCCAATTCTTTGGCGAAGTATTCGTTATTTTCGTCGAGGCCGCCGCGAAGTCGGGAAAGGCTGGTTTTGGCTGCTTCGATGCGACCGCGCATCATTTGGTATCGGGGGCTTTCGGGGAAGAACGGTAGACCCAGGAATAGCATGATGGCCGGGATCAGTTGCAGGATCATGGTGACTCGCCATTGCCAGTTGGACTCCGCTGGTATGACAGACTGGGAAGCGTAGTTTATCCAGTAGCTCCCGGCGACACCAGCCATGATATTGACGTTGTAGAATGTTGTCATCATCCCTCGAAGCTCCAATGGAGCTACTTCGGATATGTAAATAGGGCCAACTGACATCCCAGAACCGGAGCCGATTCCAGACAGGACTCTCCCGACCAACAACTCAGACAGGGATCCAAAGTTGACAGCCATGAGGATAGAACCAATCGTATAGAATACAGCCGACAAGAGGATAACCGGCTTACGTCCGCGTCGTTCGCCGAGAGGACCTGCGATAATGACACCAAGAACTTGGCCCTATACCGAGAAAACAACATTAGCATTAATCCCGACCGTCAAAGTCAAATATAGACAAGGATAGACAAACCAATATCATCGACGACACAACCCATCCCTTATAATTCGACTCCGTGTCCTCAGGAATATCCGTCCACCCAAACTCCTTCACAAACGGATCCAGCTTCATCGCCCCAGAGATATTTGCCGTGTTAAACCCATGCAATCCCCCGCAATACGACGCCCAAATTGTCGCCAGCCAGATATACGACTTTCTCGCAGGAAGGGGGACGCGCTGTAAGGCATCTTTGGAAAGACCACCGCCGCCAGCGCCCATCGTCAGGTCAATGTAAACAAAAATGGCAATGAAACTGATACAAACAATGCAGCCAAGAAACGAGAATCCGGAATGCAGAGTTTCAGATTGGCAACTGGATAATGAATGCAGCTCGAGAATATGGCAACGAAACCCTTAAGTATCTTCTCTAGAACCAGGGCCTACCTACCCCAGCTAGACGCATTCTGGTTGCCGGTGGCCGTACTGTACAGCCATACAGGTCCATGCGCTGCGTGCAAAACAGACGGTCAACCGACAAGCGAGTACAAGTGTGGCAATCGACGCGTTGAATGCACTGTACGAGACCTGGATGAATCCGAAAAGGTGGAGTTGCATCACCCCAGAGCCGTCGATGGCATGTCATGGAGTAGTCCGGGGTTCTGGAGTACCCCGAGAGTGGGCTGGATTGCTAATGGTCGGCTGTGACTTGCAACTACTGGCTGAAGAGAGACTAAGCTTTGTGGGGTAAGGGCAGGCCTTAATGGAATCACCGTGGAAAGGACTTCGGCTCGCTTCCGTTCATTCGAGTATGGGTTTATGGTTCGGAAGATGCCAGCGGATTGCCGCAAAGACAATAGTTTTTATCCATACAGCAGCCAGAAATACAGAATGTGACGTTCAAAACTGCTGTTTGTGAGTTTGCATTAAACGCGGCTAGAGGCGCCGTTGTACACATACAGCAGACCCAGGTGTACACAAGAAATCATTGAAACCACTCTATTCTACAATCCTACCGAGCCCTACCCTTGATATAATTCAGCGCACTCCCCGCCCGCAGCCACCGAATCTGCCCACTATGATAACTATGATTCAACCTCGTCTCCCAAGCCTCTCCCTCCCTCGGGGTAACCCTCATAGTAACTTGCCTCCCAGGCTCCAACTCACCCTCATCCACCCCAATCAACTGAATCCGATCCCCATCCTTGATCCTATCATAATCAGCAACATCGTCAAAAGTAAGCGGCAACATGCCCTGCTTTTTCAGATTCGTCTCGTGGATCCGCGCGAACGAGCGAGCGATGATAGCAACTCCGCCTAGATACCGCGGTTCAAGGGCAGCATGTTCGCGCGAGGAGCCTTCGCCGTAGTTATGGTCGCCGATGATACACCAGCGGATGCCATGGTGTTGTAGATCACGAGCTACTTCGGGCACGACGCTGACTTCAGAGGTTAAGGGATGTCTGGTGTGACCCAGCATCTGCGGACTGCTAGGGAGGAAAGCATTTGTGGCCGTTGTGAGCATGTTGTTACTGATATTCTCGAGGTGACCGCGGTACTTGTACCAGGGTCCGGCGGGGGAGATGTGGTCTGTTGTGCATTTGCCTTGGACTTTGATGAGGAGTTGCATGTCATCTGCGCATCCAGGTTGCCAGGGTGGGAAGGGTGTCAGGAGTTGGAGACGGTCTGACTGGGGGTCGACGATGACTGATTCGGAAGAGCCGTCTGCCACTGGCTCTTGGAAGGTTTGTGCTCCTGTCTCGAAATCAAGGGGAAGCTCACGACCAACAGGAGGGTCGAACCGGAAGGGCTCTTGATTCCCTTCCTGAGGGATGTTGTCGGTGATGGGGTTGAAATCAAGACGGCCCGCATATGCGAACGCCGTGACTAATTCAGGCGACGTGACGAAGGAATGAGTAGCTGGGTTACTATCATGCCGGCCAACAAAGTTACGGTTGAAACTGGAGATAACCGAGTTCCTCTCCTTTCCGCGCACATCAACGTCTTTTCGATCCCAGGACCCAACACAAGGACCGCAGGAACTGCTGAGCACGACAGCCCCGGCATCTTGGAGCTCTTCAAATATCCCGTCTGCTTCAGCCGTAGCGCGGATTTTCTCGCTACCGGGTGTCAAGAGGAAGGGTGTTTTGAAGCTGGTTAAGCCCGCGGCACGGGCCTGGCGAACCAATTGACGAGCTTTGTCCAAGTCCTCATACGAGCTGTTTGTGCAGCTACCTACCATTGCATGGCTCAGTTCCTTCGGCCAGTTGCTGCCCGACACTGCGGACTTCAACTGCGAAATCGGGTGTGCAAGATCCGGCGTGAACGGTCCGTTGACGTGAGGTTCGAGCTCAGTCAGGTCAATCTCGATGACTTGGTCGTAGTAGTCATCTGATCCCTCGTCTGCTGTTAAAAGGACATTCTTAACCCCATTCGCCGCACTAGCAGCATATGCACGACCAGTCGCTGAGAGATACCGCGCAATAGCCTCCGAGTGAGGGAATATACACGACGTTGACCCAATCTCAGCAGACATATTACAGATAGTCGCCATAGCCGTCGCACCCAGTGTCTCAGTTCCCGGTCCGAAAAACTCAATGACCCGTCCTTTTCCGCCAGATACACTGAGGATTCCAGCAAGCTTGCAGATGATGTCTTTTGTCGATGTCCAGCCCTGAAGTTGGCCTGTGAGGCGGACTCCGACTACTTTCGGTGCCACCAGTTCCCATGGCATTCCGGACATGGCGTCGACTGCGTCTGCTCCTCCGACTCCTATACCGAGCATGCCCATTCCACCGGCGTTAGGGGTATGGGAATCAGTTCCGATGACTAAACCGCCTGGTCTGAACAGACGGAGTCAGCTTTTTCCCAGGAGTCATCACAGGCGAGAGTAGCCAGAACATACAGAGCATAATTCTCAAAAATAACTGTATGAATGATTCCCGACCCCGGCTTCCAAAACCCAATCCCATACTTCTTAGAAGCGCTGCTCAAGAAGTCATACACTTCTGCGTGCTCACCAAGAGCCCGTTGCATGTCCTCATCTGCGCCCTTTTCTGATATAATCAAGTGGTCACTGTGGACCGTTGTTGGTACTGCAACTCTTGGAAGCCCTGCGCTGATAAACTGCAACAAGGCCATGGTTGCAGTAGCATCGTGACAAGCAACGCGATCTGGCCGTAGTCCCAAGATTGTCTCTCCTCGCTCTATTGCTTCTAGCGACCAGGCGCGGTCGGTTGTTATGAGGTGGCTGTAGAGCAGTTTCTCGGTCAGAGTCAAGGGTCGTTTGGAGCCCTGCTTCAACGCATCAAGGTTATGGATTTGTTTGCCATAGTTCACGCCGAGGATCTTGTTCAAACCGGTGTCAGTGCGCATCCACGAGGATTAATGCTCCAATCCAAAGCAAGCATGTACCTGAGTCTGGTTCTCATGTGTCGCAAACCGTCTAACACTGACGGCGTTATTCCAGCATTGACCTAGTTGCGCTGTCCGTACCGACCGAGAGAGGTATTTCTGCATCTTGCAAGCTCGTCACTAGTCGCATAGATAGCAATTGGCTTAGGAATAGAACTAGTCGAAGAAAGAAGTGACAAAAGTAACGCGACAAATTCACCAGCGTAGAAAACTGCCAGCGATCACCGCGCCGAATTCTTCCTGGATTTCAGATCTTAAAACAACCGTCATCGTGCCTCGGATGATGATGCTCGACTTGATGTTGTTGGTCGAAACCTCTTGGGATCTATCCGATGGGGCGTGGAACGTTCCGAAAGCGCCCTCGGACTAGTCCACCGGAGCCCTCCGGGGTGGAACGCGGAGGCACCCAGGGGAAATGCGGAGTATGGATTCGCCCATCGGACTATGGAGATTGTAATATCATCGGCAGATGGGTGCAGGGGTCTTCCGCTTCGTCATGCGACAGTGCGTCGACCGGAGGTGATCGCGTAGTCGGAGAAATGGGATTGATGTATGCAATGTCTTCTGTCGCCTTCAACTTCTTCACCAGAGAAAGCTCTTGTACTCACACATCATAGTAATGGCTGCGCCGTCGAGATTCGTAAAAGCCCTCCAGGGGTTTGCCTCTTGTGACGTGAGTGTCCCAAGCCACCCAGCAACACAAGGAGAAAAACAGGCAGTTGACATACAATCAATCTAGATCGGAGATTCCCTCGTCAAGCTCAAGGTCCCCCATGGCGGCTACCTTTCTGGCCTAAAGATGTACCCTCCAGGCCTCCTCGCCCCAAATCACAAAATTTTCGGTCCTGCATACACAGTGCGCATGGTACCTGCCTCCGACAAGACCTCCCCAACACCACCGACCCATTTCGCCGACTCCATTCCAAAAGATGCGGTTGTCTTCGTCTCCCAGCCAAAGGGGCTCATCAGTGCTTGCTGGGGAGGACTCATGAGCACTCGCGCACAGAAGCTCGGGGCTGCAGGAGTCGTTATCGACGGTCGTTTCCGCGATATTTCTGAGCACCGCGAACTGGGGATGGTTCTCTTTGCGCGTGGTATTAGTATTCTTGGATCGAATACCTTCACGCGCTCGTCAGAGTTGAATGTGCCCGTATCGTATGGGAATGTAGAAGTCGGTGGAGAAGTCACGATTCGGCCTGGCGACTATATCATGGGTGATGTAGATGGGGTCGTGGTTGTGCCTGAAGATAAAGTAGAAGAGTGCATGCATCTCTGTCAAGAGAGATATGATATCGATGAGGAGACTCGGCGGTGCTTGGAGCGGGGAGAACCAATGGGTCCTACTATCAAGAGATTGAGGAAGTAGTTGATGTACAGTACTCAGAAGTACGAGTCACCCTTGTCAATAGGTATAACATCTGAAACTATATTCTCTTTTTTTTTTTTTTTTGCCATTTTTCCGTTTAACGAACCTGGTAAGTGGCGCGTTACTAGACATTGAAATCGTCGATTAATACCATTTCGAGAAAGTAGAGCCTGAGCGTAAAGTACTTACAGATCCAGAAAACGGATCCCAGCCCCAGTCTCCCTGTAAATATTCAGACAAAAAGTGCTCCATCGCAGGGTCGATGGCAAGAACTTCCGGACCGTCTGCCGACAGCCCATCACCAAGTAGGGAAGAATGGTCAATATTGTCGATTGATGATTCGAAACCGTGTACTTTGTGAATCAATGGTCAGCACCACGAAGGGCATATAAAGCAAGGATATGGGCCGCGACATACACATGGTATTAGACATGTGAGCATCCTGAGAGCCTGAAATCTGTGCCGAAGGCTCTAGTCGGCTTTGGGGTGCCACATGTTCTAGAGTCGAAACAAATGACGACGGCGCAGGGTGATTTGTCCCGGTCATTGGAGTTGGCGATATGAGATGACTCTCCAGGTTTCGCAATCCCTTCATAGTTATGTCCATTATTTTCTCAAAACTCTCCTTGCCCTTGCGCACAGAAGGCCACCACTGACCACCGATACTTAGTAAATTCGAGCACGTTCGAAGGTCTCGCAAGGCATCAGCAAAAGGAATTGTAGTTTGAAGGTTGCGGGATGCCCAGATGCAGTAGATTATGGTAGCACCTGAGGAGAAAATGCCATGGATGTTACGCCAGCTGTAGTATAACTGTTCTTCATTGTTCAGGTAGTGGTAGATACGCAGCCGCCGGCTTGAGCTTTGATAGCACAGGGACAAAGCTTGTTGTGTTGGCGATCGAAAGACTTGTGATGGCTGGTACAGCAGCGTAATTGCAGCGTGATACTGTAACTCAAGCTTAAGATTCTCGCAGTGAAGGATCAAGGATTCCTCTGTGTCTAGCCTTGGCACGGCACTCAATGAATCTGCTAGCCACCGATCGATATCGGTTTTGATACGTTGCTGGATCTTGTCAAGATCTGTAGGCCAGATAATGCTGTTCACCTGTGAAGGCAGGTGATAGAATAAGAGCTTTATTTCGGAGATAGATAAGTCCAATTGGGAACGGCGAATGGTAAACGCAAGATACTCGGCTGACGGCAGATGCACATTCAGATCTCCATCCATTGTGACTGGGGCATCATTGCTCGCCAAGTCATCCATTGTTGGTCGTCGTATATCAAACGTCTCGTCTCGAATTCCCAGCGGACGACCTTGAATTGTTGAAACGGACCTGGACAATGTCAGCTTTTCCACATTGTTCTACAGAGTTCATCGGACATAGATACCGGTCGAGTGAATAGACAGTGTAGAATATAAGCCTACGGACCGCAAGAGCAACAGGAGGAAGATCAGATGGGTCATTCGGTTCCCGATGCAAGCCCAAGTCAACGCAGTGAGACATGGCAATATGTACCAGAGTCCAAATATTAAGGCCAGCAGGCTCAGTCATGCCTTGAATAGCCAGTAGTAAGACCCCTTGTAATGCCGGGACCGAGATGTTGGAGAAACATTCCGAAGCCGCAAGCATTGCCATGCGGTAAAATCGTATTGGAGGGTGGTCAAAGTTTTTCTTCCGTGTGAGGACGGTTGCTGCAAGAGAAAACACCATGAAGACGTGAAAGACAGCAAAAGAGATTGAAATCGGCGTGAATGCGCGACCATTCACCACATCCATTTTGCCATTATAAGGGAAACGCTTGATATCATGAAGCCAGCCGTTTTGATCCAGCCGTGCAGGATCATACCCACGCTGGCCACAAGCATGCAGTGCATTATACGCATTAATCAATGAAGTAGGGTGGAGGAATGGGTGGTCGATGTGAATATACTGAAAGTAAACTGCCAGTAACCGATCCGCGTCCTCAGGGGAGGGAAGCTCGCGTTCTAGGCCCGCATAAAGTGATTGATACACACCGCTCGGACGATGCGGGGATGACATACGGCGTAGTCGGCGCGTTGCAGGAGACGGAGCCGGTCCAGACGTTTGAACATCAGCACCAGCCCCGATAAGTTTCATAAAAAGCAGTCCCGAAGATGATCCGAGATAATGCTTCTGCCTTGAGTCGGATTGCAGCGAGAGCATGCCCAGATCCATGGCTACTGTGCGCGCTTCGACAGATGGGGGTCGTTCAATCTCTGATTCTTCCATCGAGGCATGGGATCGCTTCCCTGTAGCAGGTCCTTCTACTGCGCTGGCCATCTCTGTACTCGAAGCTGCGCGCGGTGGAGTATCACTGACTGCGCTGCTGGGGCTCTGATGCGGCGGCCATGGCAGTGATGAGCCCTCAAAAAGATCCGCATCTATCTGGGGGCCTTTGGTCAAGTCAAAACTTGGGTCTAGAGCCCGAATCTTCTGCTCAAGCCACTTGATGCGCGAGCAACACTTGACGATATAACTGTCGGTTCTCAGAAATGATTCAACCAATTCATATTTTGAAGACTCACTCGCGGGGTATAGCCAGGTCATTGTTCCGAGAATCCACATCGACACAGGGAACATTTGCGCGCGCGCAATTCCCACAGGCTGGAAGACTTCCATCACACTGGTTCTAAGTTAGTTAGATGCACTCGTTCCCGGCATCGCAACGTACCTTTACTCGCTTAGCTCGACACCTACGACAAGCCACGCGGACCTTCTTTGCAGGCGGTGGCCCATTGCCCGGGGGGTCCATCACCATTCTAGCTGGCGGTGAGGATCACTGGTGATGGATGGTATCGATCGAGTAATCTCAACGAATATGGAGAAGTACGCGATGGGGACGTGCGTTCGTGGGGAAGGCTTGGCATCGATGCACAATGCGGTTATGTATGCACAAATTTATGCTCTCTCATTGGTTGCGATGTCGTATGATTTGTCTGACAGCTGCACTGGGGATGTTCAATTCTTGGCTACATCGTCTGTTCCACTGAAATCCCAACAGCACTTGCCGCAATGCAGAGTTTCATGATAGTCCGGTCGGGACACGGATTTCGCCGAGCAATCGCTATTGAGAAGCGCTCAATGTCATTATTTAAACGTATGTACGTGACATTAATTATAACGGGATATCACAGACACTTGGGACATAAACAGAAACGCAGAACATGGGTATATATACAACAAAAAACACAATCAACCAGAAAGCTCCGCGACCTGGTTTTGTCTCCTGCTGTCTCCTTGCAACTCAGCTGGTTGTGGTTGCGGCGCGAACTTCGCGGATGTATTCTCCAATTCCGACATAGCAGCAGGAACAGGACCGTGATAAGGCGCTGCACCTTGGCTCGGGTAAGGATTTGTGTATGCAGGTGCCGCGGCCGCTGCTATAGCAGGAGCAGGAGCAGCGTTCTTCTTGCTGGCCGCACGACGACGCAGGAACCAGAATGCAAGTAGAGCGAAGATGGCGAGTGCACCGACGCCAACACCAACACCGACACCGACCTTTCCACCCGTCGAGAGGCCGCTTGACCCGGAGTCTGATGCGGCTGAGTCTGAGGTCGATGTTGCGGTTGCTCCGGTGCCGGTGGAACCGGCTCCCGTGGTGGTTGCGGATACGAATAGGCTCGAATCTGTTGCTTGGAGTTGGATGGAGATGGGTTGCGCCCACATGGTTATTGGGCCCGAGACCTGGGTTCCTTGGTTCGTTTTGGGATCACGGACGGAGACGATAGTGGAGCTAGTTTTTGGGAACGAGCTGAGACATCCTGCGAAGATAGCCGACGGTAGATTGGAATAAAACATCGTCGAGGTGTAATACGAATAGTTTCTGCGAGTCACCGTTAGCTTCGTTTGGGCGTAGTATAGCAGACGATCGGGTCACATACGAGTAACAGCAAACGGCCGAAGTGGTCTTCCCATCAATGTGCACGTCGGCAGAGGTGTAGCCCACTGGACACCAACCCGGGCTGTAGACCTGAGGTGCTTCGGCTCTCCCAGACATGGCGAACCCGGTCGGAAAACAGGAACTGACTACCGACGCGACATTCTGCATCAACAAGCCATTAGGCACGTCGTTGTAGGCGGACGGCTCGTACTGCCAATCGGTCGTGCATTGTGTCGGTTGTGTGAAGACGGTGGTCAGGGGGATGGTGGTCGTTGAGGTGCGAGTGCTAGTGCTTGTTGTACTGCTAGCTGACATTCTGAGCCGTGGTGTGCCTGAGCGTTCCGTCTATTCAAGGAGCATCCAAGTCAAGTAGCGAAATTGCAGCCAGTACCAGACCACCGGGAGATGTACAGGTACGCTGTAGGAACTAGGAAAGAGGATAAAAAAAAAACGCGGGACTTGGCGAAAAGGAGGTGAGGCTCAATCATTATAAACAGCGAGACACAACCACGCTTTTTGAGCACTTTCTTTCTGCACCGCCAGAACCAGCGTTGATAAGCCAACAGCCCGTGTTCGGCAAGTCAGGGCGATGCTTCCCATTGGCGCGTGCTGCTGGACGATATTGGGCCTACGTCCCGAACCAGCATAGTGCTGAATCCTGAAGGATGCATATTAACGAACTTCGGCAAGGTCAATGTCAATTTCCGGTGGGGGTGGTCGGCAATCGACTCGGATGGTTGGCTGAGAGGCCAATGGCTGCAGAAATGGCGAATCAGCATAGGGTTGAGCCACGTTAAGGCCCGAAACAGATGGGATTAGCAGAGGGTGTTGAAGTGATTGGCGGTGGCTGATTTCCTCTCCGCTTGTGTGCCTTGTCTGATAAGATAATGTACCCAACAGGGAATGGACCTCTACTCCACTGATGTGGTCTTCAGGAAAGATTATATTTATCCTATGGCTTGGACTGCGTCAAGTTTGCCTTGAAAATAGCACTAATACGATGCCTCTATCTTCCCATGGCTCGAACGCAACTCCGTCCACTGGACAACATGTTCGTAAATAGTGAAACTAACAGCACCAGAGACCTACGCACACGTCAGGAATCATACTCTAATCATGCATCGGAGATGAACCTACACTCAACCTCGCCAAACGAGGCGTTGTCCCACGCCAAAGAGCAAAAACACTCTCACTCCGAATCACAGACCGCAAACAGTCCCAGGAACCACAATACCGCTCATGACCATCCAAGGCTTGCAACCGAGTCTTGATCGTATCGAACGGCATCGTTGCATACACGGTAACCACACCAGCCAGTGCACCCGCAACCCCTGTGTTCATAGACTGGAGAGCTCCGGCATTCTCTCTGGAGAACATGGCATCTATCTGTCCAAGGAATAACCGATAGCTGGTAAACCGTACCATCGCATTCGCCGATTGCTTCAGTGTCACTGGCACCACACCCCGGTATAACCCAGACACACCCTCTTGCGCAAGACAAGTCCGGATCGCATGGCTGGCAGAGCGGTAGATTCGAGGCCCGGCCTGGTCGTCGATGATCTTGGTCTTCAGGGTCTCACCAGGTGTGACGACGAGTACACTTTCCGCGATACCCGCCAACAGTCCAGCTCCTAGGCTACCTAGGAGGGTTGTCTTCGTTTTTCCGGAGACGGTCTCAGTTGGCATAAACCGACAGACGGTATCGAAGGTAACGAATCGAACGCCAGATTTGGATGCGTTGGAGGCGCAGAAACCTAAGCTTCCGGTGTACAATGTTGAAAGACCATGCTGTCTGATTGTGCTCGTCAATAATAGGAGGGGTGACTGGCGGGCGGCTGTGCTGTTTTCTTGGAATAGCTGTTGGCGAGTTTTGAGGTATTCCGTGGGATACTGGTATAGTCAGCGTTGACGGTTTTGTAGATGGCTGCAAGCTGCAAGGTACAGACAGTAAGGAGACTCTCCATACCACCGGCAGCACCACCGGCGAGGATTGATTGCCACGGCGAGACTTGATTTTTTGAGGACATTATGTCATACCACATAGAGACGTGTTTAGGGCATGGCCCAATCCGACCAATTGGTACTATGCGACATTTATACTAATTGAACCAAGCAGTATCGCTCATAGTAAAATTCGAAAGGAGGATTTCGGAATAACACTCTTCTTCCAACCGACTGTCTCATCCCGATATGGTTGATCGTAGCCGACTAGGAACGCTCCGAAGCTGTTCATGGACTGCCCGGAGCGCTCCGTGAGGGGATAACCCCAACATGCGATACAACATTGATTGCCGAAGTTATCACGCATTGCAGTACGCAATACATGATATATTAATATTAGAAACTCACCTGCAAGATGTGTTCTAGTAAACACTAACGCAACAACTTCAGTCAGAATGACCATCGCATACACCAGCACCATCGCATCCGACCTCTTCCCCAACGGAGGATGGGACGTCCACCACCACATCTTCGACCGTACGCTCCAAACAAACCCATTCCCTTTCCGATCCAAACACATTCCTGACGCTCACAGCAACAAAATTCACCTACGCCCCCGACCGCCACCTAACCCCACCCCCGGCAACAATTCCCCAATTCCTCGCCTTCAAGTCCCGCCTAGGCATCACAAACTCCGTCCTAACCCACGGCCTCTCCTACGGCGCAGACTGCACATCGCTAAAGTCCTTCGTCGCAGAACTCATCACCACCGCACCCGCCACGAAGGGCGTTGGCGTGATTGACCCGTCCACCGTGACGGGTGATGAGTTGAACGCTATGCATGCGGCCGGGGTGCGCGGTATACGGGTGAATTTGTACAAGTATCAGGCGATGCATGATGTGGAGAGGCAGAAGACTGCGTTGCGGGAGCATGCACGCGCTATTCGGGACCATGAGGATGCGAAGCGGTGGAGTTTGGCGTTTACGCATACGCATCCTGAGTTCTGGGGCGAACTTAGCCCTGTCGTTGAGGGAGTGCTGGTGCCAGAGGGAATTGCGTTGGTGACTGATCATTTTGCGTTGCTTAAGGGGAGTAGCATGCTTAACTCTGATCCACAGAATGGGAAGGTAAATGTGACGCAGCAACCTGGGTTCAGGGAGATTTTGGAGTTAGTCCGCGCTGGGCATCTTTATATCAAGCTCAGTGCGCCGTATCGGGTGAGTAATCTGGCGCCGGGATATGAGGATTTGAAGCCGGTGGTGAGGGCTTTTGTGGATGCGAATCCGGAGCGGATTCTTTGGGGGAGTGATTGGTATGTCTTCTCTTGTTCTGGCTGTTTTGGACAGTGGTGCTAACTACGAAGGCCGCATACGCCGCATATGAAAGTGCGGACGCGCGAAGAGGCATTGCGCGAGACAGAGTACCTGGTCGTTGATGATTTGGCATGGCTAAAAAGTCTACGGTCGTGGTTGTCGGCTGAAGAATGGCATCTCATAATGGTCTCGAATCCAAAGACACTGTACGGTTGGTAAGAAAGATGGAGTGGTAAACGCTACCAAGCATGTCCAATGATGCACCTGTCTATAAATAGTATATTGAAGCCAAGGCTTTTTACCTACCGATATAGTCTCGGACTAACGCCATAAAGCATATTCCATGAAAGCAAACCATCATCCCTCGCTGAGACTCCAATTCCAAAACCAATGCAAAGAGGGGTATTTGCGAAGTTTTCTTAAATCATAATGTCTGCCGAATTGCTGTTTTGTGTAAGCCATATCCGAGCGCCGTATTGCTGAATCCCGAAAGAGAACGAATAAATAAACGAATCGCAGAGGCCCGCTGCCCGTAATCATGACCAAACCAATCATCGTAAAACTCTATATCCTTCATTGAGGGAGCGGTTGAACACTTGAAGTATGAATTCAATCCGCTAAAGAAGCTAGTGGACTCGAGAGATCACCAGGCTCCGTTGATTCGACCCCTTGTCCTTCTAGACGGTGCCACTGGCCCTTCGTCAGAGTCGTCAGAATCGTCGGAGTCATTGGAACCGTCGGAATTGTTGCTGTCGTCTGAGATATCAATCGTATTATGAGCCGATGATCCTGCCGTATTGGAACGCGTGCTGCGCTGGTTATTCCCGAGACGCCCCCTCATGTCGGCACTTCTCCTCAAACTGCCGTTGGGCCCTGGCACTGTTCGTCGTAGTCCAGTCACAGGTGGCCGGATGGGATCTTCGTCATCGTCATCATCATCATCTTCTTCTTCTTCGCCATCATCGCTTTCATTATCCCCTGGATCCTCGTCATCCATGGAGGAGAAGCTGGCATATCCATCTTCCTGAGTCGTCGCAATTTCGGAACCCATATGCGAATCGTAATCCTGCGTGCCATGACCGCCCACCACTGTAGTCGGGTCCGATCCAGTCTCGTACTCGACATGATCATCGTCGTCGATAAAAGATTCCATGTCCGTGTCATCGTACTCGTTGCCTAATTCCGGGTCTTCATCTTCACTGTCGCCAATGACTCGTGTATTACGCCAACCGAGGGATTCAGAAGGACGACTGAAAGATCCAGGGGGGAAGAAAGAGGTGAATATTCCATGGTTGCCATCGAAGGCGTCAGCGCCCTCGAAATCATCCTGGGCTTCTTCGTCAAGAAAATCGGCCATTTCAGCCATTTCCGAGTTTTCCTCTGTGCCACTCCATTGTGATTCACCCATGTCGGACTCTAAATCCCCAATATATCCGCAGTGTTCGCATTCAACGTCATCTTCAAGTTCCCAGCCGCATTGTGGACAGCGGATAACGTTGTCTTCAAGGTCGACAATAGGCTGCGTAGTCGGCGGGTTCCTGAATGCGCCTCGAAATAGCCCTCCCTCCCGTGGATGCTCGTTCTTCTTGTCCTGGTCAATCTTGTCGGATTCTTCGCGTTGGTTCTTGACGTGATCTGCAGTGGTCTCTCCTTTTTCAAGCAGTTCGGCGCGGCTCGTCCATAACTGTACTATGGCACGAACCTAGAGGATGTTAGAAATTGCCCCTCGAACGTCCATTTCTAAAGACATACCAAATAAGCTGGCGCCGGCTGTGCTACCACCGGGGTTCGACAGTCTGGACAAGTTTTATGCGACCTTCCTTCGAGAAACCAAGATGACAAACACTAGTAAGTGTCAGAGACCCAACCATCAAACGAAGCTGCCAAGCGAGAGAGAACTGACGGTGTAACAGAAAGTATGTCCGCAGGCGAGAGTGAAGGGTTCGTATAGCGGTCTGATGCAGATTCCGCATTGGATAAACGGGCGAAGGTCGTCCACGTGTCCCTGTAATGTTTGGAGGAGCTAGGAACGGTAAGTCAGCAAATGGACTCAGACTGCAGAAGTTCCAACTTACTCCGGACTCTACCTCCGAGTTCGTTGTAGTTGCCGTGCCATTTGCATTTGCGCTTTTGGCAATCTTGGAGCTCGTTGATTTGGGCATTTGGTAGGCTTAGCGAACGATCCTTTGAGAAGGAATATCCGAAGGGGAAAATCAGTCGCAATAGGGCGAGTATAGATGTGAATGGTTCGGATCAATCAAGGCACATCGGGCATGCCGGAGCAGCCCACTGAAGAACTTGCAGAGACCGTAGCGAAGTAACGCGAATGAAAGAAGATTGGAGGAGCAAGATAAACGAAAGGAAAGACTTGACAACTGTCGAGCAAGCGCCACGGCAATGACACTCACTGTCTTGGAGAAAGAGTCGTGTCGGGCGACGTGAACATGACTTTCTTTCTTTGAGGACAAACTAGGCAAACGGGGCAAATGGTGCAAACAAAAGGAACAGGTGACCTCCGCGGTAAACTCCCGCTTCGACCTCGGGAAACGGAAAACGAAAACACGGAAATATTCATTTGTTCTCCTCTTCTTCTTTTCTTCTTTCTTTCTTCCATCTCTCAGCATTACATTTCCTTCAGCATTGCTGTTCAGATGGATTGTTTGTTAGCGTTGGGAATCAAGAGGAGGAACCTGGTATGGAACCTGTCCATCATTCTTCTAATGCTATTTTGGTCTACTCTGTACAGTGGCCAGAACTCCTTTCAACCGAATTAACCGAAAGACGATTTTATCGTTGCTTGCTCACTTCATTCCTATGTGTCGGCGTGTTTCGAGGGCTCCTCAGACAGCTGACATTATCACTAACTCCTCATATTGACCAGCAATAGCCGACAGCGTACCTTTGCGGCGGGCCGAACTGGCGCACGGGACTCGTTGGGCAGTCACCATACATGCATATTATTTCGCTTGCGTTATGATTGGTCTTTCTTGCAGCTACGGGTACAACTGTGCGGAGGAGTGGCTTCGGTTTGACTGGGTGGTGGTATCGATGGTATGGCTCCTAACCGTGCGGTGGTTCAATGCACGTTTTGATTGTTCCTTTTTATATTCTTGCAAGAGAAGGGCGGATATATTAACTGGATGCAAGGCCTCTCGCCCCAGCTTGGGCTGGCTTCCGCTACCCCTCATATATATCTCCTCGCTGACCTTCGGTCTCCCAACCGACCACCGTCTTCCTTTATCTTAGATCCTTGGGTCCTACTTGGATTGACTAACCGTCCGCCTAGGTCATCGCCTTAGTTTTAGGTAGTCAGTGTCGTCTTCAGCATCATCGTGTTCTGTCATTCAACCTCTATCTCCAGCTGTGTGGTTCTGGCTGGTAAGATATCTGGACATTCGTTGCTTTTACATAGACCTGGGAGATCCTGGCAATACGCCAATGTACTAAGCAGATAGGTTACAGTCTCCCCTTCCTCGTGAAGGGAGATTGTTCATTTGCTAATTGCCAACGGAATGTCTCACGACATATTCGTGTTCTCGATATACCACAGGATTCATGTTCAGCTTTTAGGATCAGTCAGCAGGCAGTTCGCAAGGTACAGCAAATGAAGCGGTTTTTTGTTACAAATCAAACGACTTTTTTCAATTATCTACTTCGCACATTATCTATTTCAGTAGATACATTGAACGGCCATTTCCCATGCGACAAGACGCCAAAAGGATACTGCCTGAGCGCCAAAGAGAAAAAGAGTCGGAAAGAAAATTGGTGGCCCAATATGCAACGATTATCCGAGCCGCAAGCCCGATAGCAGTCATCATCAGTCGTCAGTCATCAAGAGGAAATAATAAAACAGGCGTCTATAATGAAGAAAAAGGACGGAATGCAAAACAAGCGGGGTAAAAGCAGAATGCAAGAACGCAAGAAAATATGCCGGAATATGTAGCGCTTATCGAGACTTTCTTTCAGTTTACTCTTCGCCAGCAGCAGCACCGCGCCGCCGAGACAGCTCCTGCTTGGTGTGGTCGGAGATCAAGTGGCTGTCGCCAATAACACCCTTCTTGACGAGCTCGTTGGGAACGATTTCGTGCTCCATGTGCTCAAGGAACTCGATCTGTTCACGGATGAAGTCTCTCACGCCGCGGGTGTCGAAAGCACGGTTGGCGCGCTTCTGGTCACGCATGTACCGGTTGATGTTGCGGCAACGCTCTTCGAGCATCTCGAAGCGGTACTCGGCGAACTGGTGGTACAACTCGTTGAGGTTGGAAACGGCACGGACGGTGGTGAGGACGGTGTCGTCCTTGATGGCGGCAGAGCGAGGGCGGAACGAAGTCACCATACTAATACGCTCGGTGGTACCCAGGGCACGGAGGGCCTGGTGCTCGATGTAACGGCCTTGGAGGATGACAGCGGATCCCTGAAGCGAGTTGTGAGTTTGCGTGATGATAACCTGGATGCTTATATGAACTTACCCTCTGGGGTCCGCGGACCTTGGCAACCTCACCATCACCCTTTCTCAGGGCAGTCTCGCCACCAACCATGTCAGTGCAGTCCGAAAGCATGGTCACGCAAACGAACGGGTAACTGTCGGTGTGCCAGTCGACAATAGGGCTCTCGTCTTCCCAGTTAACGCCAGCGGCAGCCTGCTCCTTGACATAGGCAAGTGCGCGAGCTTTCTCCTCTTCGCTAGTGACAGACAGGTTCACGTGTCCGATTTCGAAGTCCATCGCCGGCACAAGGTCAACACCAGCAATCTTCGAGATGATGGCGAGGGTCTCGGGGTTCTTCCAGGCATCGTACACGAAAGGAGCGCAGCTTTATGGAGGAATCACGCGTTAGCATCGACCGGTCTACAAGCACGATGGATGCCAGGTTGGCGGGTCATTGGGGGGGGCGTAACTCACTCAGGAGCAAAGCCTCTCAGCTGGCTCTGTGCAAGGTCACTGGAGTACTCATGCTTGGCCTTGACTTCCTGGCTCAGGACCTCCTTCCGCATCTGCTCGACGGCCTCTTCGGAGAACAAAGGGAATGGCTCAGAAACACCAACGTGCGAGACACCACGGCTGTTAGGGTATCCGAGTTCGTTCATCGTGTACACCTTGGAGGGAGGGGTGTGCTGCAGGTGCTTGGCCGGGTCGAAGGTAACCTGAGGGATCTCCGAGACGGGCGACTTGGGGGGGGTTTCCGCGCCGTTGAGCTGGAGGCGTGTCACGCTGGTGGCGGTCATGGTCTCTGCGGTCGCCATTGTTCTACGCTAATATGAGCCGCGATGCACTTTTGGGTCGAACAAGGTTTCTATGTGTTCCGGACGTCAAGGCGACTTACTCGACTGGAGGATAGAAGAAAATTTTTCAGGAGAGTCCCAAGTGGGGGGAGGGTAGGGAGGAGATACGATAAGATATGGAACCGGGGCCTTTGGGAGGCTTTGTTTTAAGATGGGCTTGTTGAAGATGGGATGACGATGATGAACCAGGATGTTGAAAAAAGCACGACAAGGGGGAAAGGGACGAAGCCAGAAACCGTTCCAAAAGGGGGTATTTATATCTATAGATCCAATACCTCGCAATGGGCCGTACCTGGAGGGGCGCGGATGTGGAATTGTGTGCGAATTCTTCGACCCTCTGCTTAATCATGCTTGGCCTGTGCTTTTTTCGTTTTTTGACACGATTCTTCCACTTTCTATGGAGGCCCCACGTTCCCAAAACTTCCGAGTACCGTCGGATGGTTCTAACCGCGCGATCAATGTCATTATCACTACAATGATGGTGGATTGATTGATATGTGCAGGGTTGTGGAGTACTACGAGGGAGTAAATTGGATGCCATGGAAAACGTTGCTGCGTTCGACTCATTATATGGTGCACAGGGGATTTCGGACTACGAAGTTGTGCCTCTAGGATGGTTATCCAATTGAGAAGTACTGGCCAATCAGCGTTTGCCAGGAAAAGGTTTCTGTGGACAACAAACAAAAAGGGAAAGGGCAAAAAAATCTTCAGCCATGCGTGCGGTCCGACGAAGTTTCTCCCAGAATGAGTTACGGGTTTGGGAAATCCGCACCAGACTTACAGCAGCACTAGACCCAAGGCTCGCCCGATGGAGATTCACGGCTCCCTCCCGCTCGGTTGTTACGCAAAGCGATTATGCGAACAGCGTCCCCGAAATGGGATAGTGCCACGATTTGATGGAGACGTGCGTTGCCCTTTTCGGATGGCAGTCACAGGCAACGCTGAAGATCAGGATACAGCACAGACTGCAGAGTACAGATGCAGTCGACGTTCAGCACGTCAGCTTGCACATGGACGTCTAAGAACTTTTTTGTCTGGCCTGCTTTAAGAAGAGAAGAGCAAAATCGAGGAGTCGTCTCGTGTTTTCGGCTAGTTGTCTATCTTAAGGAGATGTTCCGAGTATGAGCCACCTTGTGTTTCTCCTTATTTCCAAGACCAGTCTTTCTACCCGAGGAAGTCTACGCGACGTACTAAATCCTAATTCCTCCAGGCACTGTCTCTAGTTAACACACGTACTACGCCATAGTGCATGGTGCGATGCAGAACTACGTATGCATACACTGCATCCAGCAGATTCACAATGCCATTCGACTCTCCCCTTCAACCAGAAAAAATCAATGCAGTTAAAAACGAGGCTATCCGCTCTCTGGCAAATAACAGAACATTTTCGGGCCATAAAGTTTCGTGACGGGCGCTGAGGGTCACCTTTATCTCACAACCGACCTACAGGAACCCTGGCTCGAGCAGAGGCGGGGCCTCGGTTTACATTAGGGTGGCGCTTTCTGTTGGAGGATTGGAGCAAAAACTGGACCGGCCGTAGTGCGTCGCAGATGTATGGCTCAATTTTTTACACCCCGGGCCGGTCAGCAGTCGCCGGTTACTTCCTTTTCTACTACGTATGAGATTGATAACAGTTGATAAATCATGTGCCGGTAACATGTCAACGGCAATGGGAGAATGAAGGGGAAGGACAAGGATGGCTGGCTGGCTGGCTGGCTGGCTGAAGGATGGCCGAAAGAAAAAAAATTCTGTATGCATCCTCAATGAGGAGGAGGGGTAACACCGTGAGGAGAAAGAGGAGCCTACGCCAGCGTCGACCCAAACCATCTCGTTCTCGTCCTTCTTGTCTCCGTGGATATGCGGTGCGTGTGCGCGTGTGGCAATACAGTGCCGTGGCAACAGAGGCGATTCCTGTGTGCGTATTCGAGTCGGTGGGAAGTCACGGTCCGGACGGGATTTGTGCGAGTTCACGGTTCCGGTGGCATTTTGACTCGTTAGCGCTAGTCGTAGTTTAATACGAAAAGTACGAGACGGATGGAGTAGAAAATCTTTCACTATGGAGTAGTCTGCACGACCAACCAAAGCGCAGTTCCTCTACCTACTATCTATAGAGAGAGCTTTGTATCCTGGTCTGATAGAATAGCCAAGCATTCTCAAATCCTACTCCGGAGTAGTCATCGCAGAGCCGCTTACCTCGTTGGGCCAAAAACTGAAGCCATTCAAAAACTGTCTCTCCGCGCCAAGCGCGGCGTTTCCTCGGTGAAATGCCGGCATGCCGCGACACCCGATCGGCGAGCCGGGTTGTTCCGAGGTCGTGGGGGACTTCATGCCTCACGTTACTTGTACATAGTGATAGTACTACGGAGTTGATAACGGATTGATACTGAGGATCCATCATGGCTTTGAATGAGAATGATCAGGGGCAGGCTTTGCCGGTTGATGATGCCAATAAGACGGAGAGGAAGTTTTCTCAGTATGTGCCGTGCCCTGTTCACTATCATGCTTTTTATTGGGAGTACATTGTCGATGGTGCGGTGATATCCAGTCGGGCATTCGCTATTGGCAGTGCTAGTCTCAAGAAGTCGACTATGCATACTCCAGGCATACATTCACACAGAGCACATTGATACCATACATCCACATCCATCCGTCCGACACCACTACCACCACCAACTGATCTACATTTGTGCCAACGCAATGTGCTCATTTAGCGTGATTCTGACTGATAGATGCTAATGCCGCGTTCACTCACAGCAAGAGTGCCAGCGAGTACTATGACCCATGCCAGGACTTTGCGGACCGGAGTCTCAAGTGTATGAGACGGAATGGTTTTGATAAGGAGATGTGTGGTGATTACTTCCAGTAAGTATTTATCGTTGCTTTCTGTATTGGCGTTTTTGTTTCTGTTTAGCGTAGCTGGGTTATTGGGATCAGGTTCTGTGCTGCGTCGGGACTATATCTAATAACATTATACTGTTGAATGCTGTTCATGTGCTAATGGTGTCTGCAGAGCTTATCGAGATTGTAAGAAAACTTGGGTGAGTTGCTTGAATCTCAGATCCGATGTCCTTGACGACCAGGTTTTGGATCTTCCCAGCTACTCTTGGGCATATCCACTGACATGAAGCAGATGACGCAGAGAAGATTCGGTTCCTCTGGTCAGAAGTAATGAAACAACGTTACACCCCTATCGATGATTGTTTCAAGCGTCGTTGATTGCCAACAATCGTGCTATTGAGGAATGACCCTATCAGCGTGGTCTAGAGACTCCTTATTCACTGTGCTCCTGGTTATCATGGCCGTGTGATCTTTGTTTCACTCCCGGCTCGAGGGTACAAATAAGGCCCAAATCGCACTTCTTGTTCTTCCGACCATGATGAAGATCCAGGCCTATGAGTTCTCGGTTCGAATGTATACCGTCTCAAACATTCCGGTCCGGTTTGCGAACTCTGTTTGCGATGAACTGGGCTCTTGTTTGATATCCCGATTTGTTGAAGAACTGGTCCGGATGATATCATATTTTGAATTATTTGTATACTACGAGTTGCACTTTGATATACCCTTTCCTATCACAGTTTCCATATAGATATTTTCTTTGTGGAGTCCTTTGTACGAGTAAGCATCCTTGACTCGCAAGATATAACTGTATGTCTGCAATGCCTCGTCAGATGGTGTGAGCTGTGAGCATTGTTAGAATCGGCCTAGCCTAGAACCAAGCGTCCCTAACAAATGCTAACAAATGAATTTCCAGAAATATAAAATATTTCAATCCTAAGCATAGATAATCTGTGATTATCTATTTGATGTCGTGTAGTATGCAACGTCAAATGATCACCGCCTTCAACTCCCCGCCGACAAAAAAGCACCGCAAATCGGAATATCAACTTCCCCTCCATATCACTTTTAATTCTCCATTTGCACGCGTGTGCTGTGCTTCGTCGCAGCATACGAAATACGCTCTTTCTATTATTCCCGCGCTGTTTCCGAATCAAACGGTGTATAAATCGCATATATAGAGCTCCCAGTCCGACTCGGCCTCGCCATGGTGTCGACCACCAACGACGCCGTCTTCCAGCGGCGCAACAACCAAATCCAGGATGCCATTGATGCGCAGAATCTCAAGCAGGCGCTGCAGCTTATCGAGAAGCGCATGAAGAAGGGCGAGGACACGAGGTTTTTGAGGGTGGGTGTTTTTACCTTTGCGGTTGTGTTTTCCGGTTGTGTACATACAATCGCAATAGAGAGCAGCTCTGTTCTTCTGTTCGTATCGCTAATGATATTGTTAAATAGGCATGGAAGGCCCATATCCTCTTCCGCCATGCCGACGAAGCCCACCACAAGCGTGGAGTGACCGAGACCCTTGAACTATGCAAAGCCGAACCCCCCGCAACGGACCTCGAGACCCTCGATATCCTCCAGCAGACCCTGGAGAAAATGAACGATCAGGAAGATACAAAGCGGGGACTCTGGGAAAAGGCCGCGAAGGCCAAGCCACAGGAGCTGGAAATCCAGATGCGCTGGTTTACATATGCATTTGAGAATGATGATTGGAAGTCTGCGCAGAAGGTTTGTCTGGAGGTTATATGGTTTTGGTGGACGGGGCTGATCTATTTGGATTTATAGGCTGCCATGAGTCTTCAGAGCAATTTCCCGAGAACGCGAAAGTATTACTTCTGGGCTATTTTCCTCTGCCACCTTACCGCTACCGATTCGAAGAGCTCGGAGGCTGAGCGGAAGCTCTTTGGAACTCTAGCATACCGCATGGCGTCTAAAGCTGCCGAAAGTGTTCCTTCCGACCCTGTATGTTCGCTGCTGTTCCTTTATGCTACAGTAACATGATAATAACAATTGCAACAGAAAGAATCGCCCAGTCCACCGAAAGCCATCCAGACTACCGAAGAGCTACTGCTGCTGGTCAAGATTCTCGAAACGCAAGACCGGCACTCCGAGATCGTGAAACT
Source organism: Aspergillus chevalieri (assembly GCF_016861735.1). Lineage (NCBI taxonomy): Eukaryota > Fungi > Ascomycota > Eurotiomycetes > Eurotiales > Aspergillaceae > Aspergillus > Aspergillus chevalieri. The sequence continues at coordinate 2,537,249 of NC_057368.1, read as the reverse complement.
TCTCGACAGCGAAAGCCTCGGACTCAATTCGCCGGTCGTCCAGAATGATTGGACCTTTGTCGGAACCAAGGTGGACGGTCTAGAAAAGGCTGGGATGTGGACCGAGGGTCTTGTCTACGCGAAGAACTTGCTCGCCATTCCTAGCGACGAGAATGAGAAGAAGGCTCTGCAGGAGCGTGATGACTGGGCTGTCTGGAATTTGCTTGTTGCATCTGTTCGGAACATAAACAATGCAGAGTGAGTACTTGCACTTTCTGGGTCATGGGTTAAATCGACTGACAGGTACAAGGACAACTAGCGGGGCCCAAATTTTCATCAAACATTTCCTCAACGCAGTGCCCAAATCTCGCAACGCGCAATTGGCTCAATTGGACCTGATTCATTGGGGCGTCCAGTCGGGCAGTCTGTCGAAGGATGACCTTTATTCTGCCAGTAAAGAGTACTTTGACCGGAATAAGAGCAAGCTTTACTGCTTCGGTGACCTGCAAAAATATCTTCCTGGATTGGAAAAGGATGGATTGTCCAGGTTTGTCGAGTACACACTCAAGACGCAAGAGAGTGAAAGCGACGTACGTCAGACGACTTCCTTTTCTCATTTTCCATCGCAAACTGACTCTGACCAGACCTCTCCGTTCAAAGGCGTTGCAGTTATTAATGCCCTCAAGTTGGAGTATTGCTTCCAACTGTCGTCCAACGAGGCCAGCATCACAACGCAAAAAACCGAAGATTACATTGGCCGCTGCCTGAAAGCCTACAGCGAACTTCATCACCCGGAGCAGAAATCCGACGAGTCTGCGATCGAGAGCCAACCGAGCGATGACCTTTGCCTGCTCGCCGCAATGAGCTTGATGCGTTTCGGACATGAAGGCGAACAAATCCCAGACACCGCACTCATTCGTGCGGCCGGAATTCTCGATCGTCTGCTTGTCGACTCCCCTCACAACTACCAGGCATTGTTGTTGCTTGTGCGGATCTACCTCCGTCTCGGTGCTGGTTCTCTCGCTTTAAAGACATTCAGCAAGCTCTCCGTCAAGCAATTCCAGTTTGAAACTGTTGCCCATAACCTCTTCACCCGTATTGCAACTGTCCACCCACACTCGGCACCACCGATCGAAGGCGCAGAATACAAAGACTTTGACCCGCAAATCGCCCTCATGCAGGGTTTGAACTTCTACCGCAATGCGGACATCACGACCATCCGGAACCGATCGAATGGATTGGATTACGGCAGTTATGTGAACGTGGAGGGTACCATCGATCTTCAGAGACGCCTGAAGAACAGCATCTGTCGAAAAATGTATGCGCTGGAAGTGAGACGTACGCAGAGATTGGTCGGGGGGAAACCGGTGGGGCGCTACGATGAGATTGGTAAGTTCACTATTTACACCAGCAGTGTTGAGCTGTGCTTACCAGATAACGCTGCAGCAAACGACGAGTCTCCCATGTATGACCAGCGGAAATTCGACGCGTTTATGAACTGCGAAGCTCCTGGGAAGCCAACGTTCGAAGAGCGGATGCGCTTGGGCCCATTGCCTCGGGTAGGTCACGTTCGATATGATGCTTGATTGGCGGCTAATAGGACATAGGAATCATGGATGAAGTCGAGCAGGATCACAGACCGGCTATTCGGGCTCCTCAAGGAACTGGCTGCTCAGCGACCTGTGTCCATGGAGACTGCATTGCCCAGTCTCGACGAGATTCTTGGATCAGACCAAGAATCTGATATGACACCTGCAGAAATCGAGGCCACGAAGAATCACCTTAATCTGCTCAAGGTGGTGTCTCACCTGGGTGGATCGAAATCAGTCACTCCCGAAGAGGTCGAGGAGTCCCTATCGCAAATGGAGGAATGGCTGAGCTCGAAGACTCAGTACCTCGCACCAAGTGACAACAAGGCATCTCCGATCATTTTCAACACAGCCATCACCTTCCACTTAGAATCCCCCTCCGCACCGTCCTGGAGATTCCTCCACGAAACATCGCTCATTCTCGAAACCCTCAAGGCCGTCTCGCAATTAACAACCATCGCATCGAAGAAGGGCACCAAGTCCGCCAAGCTGCCCAAGGACCGTATCGAGCAATTGACAGCATCCGTCCGTCAAGTTCACGAGAGCGTACGGACAAACATCCGTAATCTGAAGTCCCGTATCTCCGAGTCGGGCGTGCTGAGCGCGTTGATCGATCTTGTTCTCAGTGGGACGACTGGTGAGCTTCGCGATGCGCTGGAGAAGATGCTTGATACTTCGGCATTGGAAGTGTTTGCCGGAGAGTTGATGGAGAGCTGGGAAGAAGGATTGGAAGGGTTAGTTGAGGTGACTCTGTGAGGGGAGGTCGCAGAAAGAAAACGCATGCACATAGATGAATGAATATAATGCTGAACTCCGGAAAGGCAGCGGCTTACCTGTACCGGCATGAAGGATGGCATGAACAAACATTTCAATCTTCCTCGGTTATAGACTATCATGATCATGTTCCTACAACTATGTAGAATCATATGACAGCTCATAAAACCACGCCAATGAATGCCAACACCATACGGTGCAAGTAACCTCTTCCGCCAGGGTTACTGGTGCATCGCATCGGGGAGATACCGCAGTACCCGAGTTGACTAACCAGAAGCAAGCAGGCCGGTTTACGACGAGAAAAGTATGTAACCTGCTAATCTTCTACAAGTCGTACAGATGTTGCTGCGTTTCCGGATTTGGGGTTATACAGGCGCTTCTCCAGCCTTGCAGCTTAGGTCTTGTGAATTGGATGGCTGGTGCGGTACTTTGGGGCGATCTATGCAACATTTCTCCTTCGCCCGGATATTCCAAATAATGTCCTTTGTCATGGGTACATGCATCGAATGCCTCGAAGGCTCGACCTTCATTCTCGACAGGCAAACCATGCCACCGACTCCGATAAAAAGCAATATCATGCATCTGATCCACGGGTAAATCCCACCACAAATCCGCCCATCGACCTAAAAACGTTACACCATCATGCAGCGAAGCGCAAATCCAACTCTCCTCTGGCTCTGCAATCCTCTCCAGCCAGTCAATCATGTCCCCTCCCAATCGGCCCGTTTATTCTCCTCACTTTGGACGTTGTACGACCGCAAGCTGCCATTCCATCCCGCGGAGGGGAGGAGAAGCCGGGAACTTTGACAATGGCAAGCAAGCCGGCTTGTGGTCATTGCTTGGGCCCTTGATAAACCGGGGCTGGCCCTGTGAACCTGGTTCAACCTCGGTGACTATTACTGCTTGCTGGTCAGTTGACTTTGACTTGTCGTCATTGGCGGTGTCTGTGGTATGTTGCTTTCATGAATACGATGCTGGATGTTTTCTATCTTGATACATTGAAGAGTAGAAGCTGAGCTTCTTCTTCACTTTTGGAACTATTCAAACTTTGTTCAAATTTTATGATCCCCCATGGCTCCTATTGCGAATAACGGCCCTCCACCGTCATCGGAAACCCTCACTTATGATTATCGGAATTCGATGCGAGGATGGGATATCGTCACTCAAGTGGTGTGTCTGGTTATCGGCACGATTTGTGTCGCGCTGCGGATGTGTTCGAAGCTGTTTATTGTACGGAAACCAGGATGGGAGGACTTGTCTTGTTTTTTGGCCTGGGTATGTTTTCATCGTGTCGTTCAAAATCTTCAGAATGCTTACGAAGACAAGCTCGGCCTCATCGGTTACGGAGTAATCTGCTTCGAAGCGGACAAGCACGGTAGTGGTATCCATCAATGGCTGGTAGCCGAGATTGACGCCAGAAGTTTTTCCAAAGTAGGTCACCCCCAACAAATACCAAGACAAGAGGTACTAACACAGCAAAGATAGCAAACATCGCGCAAATAGCCTACGGCCCCCTGATCTTCATCACTAAACTCTCCATCCTCCTCCTCTACATCCGCCTCTTCACAACCCCCGTCAAGAAAACAACAACATACATGATCATCCAGCTCCTCATCTGGTTCAATTTCTTCTTCTACCTCGCAGACACCATCGTTAAGATTTTTGAGTGCACGCCGCGGCATAAGATCTGGGAGAAAACTACACAGGGGTCGTGTATCAACATCAACATTCCGATTCTAGTGACCTCGGCCATCAATGTGGCGTCGGATTTTATGATTCTGTTGCTACCGATTGCATGCGTGTGGAATGTGAAGCAGATGAATCGGACGAGGAAGCTGGGAGTGTCGGCCATTTTTGCAGCTGGTTCATTGTATGCCTCCCCTCCCCCCCGATCCCCATGCTGTGATTGATCATTGCTAAAAAAAAAAAAAAAAAAACAGTGGCTGCTGCTCCAGCGTCGTGCGACTAGTCTTCAGCGTCAAAAACAGCAATACCGCTGACAAAACTCATGACTGGTTCCCCGAGTTTCTTTGGACGTAAGTCTCCTTTCCTTGAATGATTCAACGAAGTAAGGCTAACCAACTCACAGAACAGCAGAAGTCACCTGCGGCATCATCGCCAGCTGCCTCCCTGCCCTACCAGCCTGCTTCCGCTACTTCTTTCAAAAAGCTGCAACCCAACTCTCCTGCTTCAGCGAAGCGAGCGCCGGCAGTTCGAGAAGAAGACACCACAACAATGCTAATATCAGCCCCAGTCAGCAAGAACAGCAGAATAAAAAGCCGCCGCGCGGCTGGATGGCAACGGAAGACAGCGAGGTTCTCAAGTACAGTACCTGGGAATTAGAAGGGAATTACAGCAACCATGATGATAGCAACAACAATTCGAAAAACGGCAGTAACACCAACACCACCAAGAGCAACAGCAACGCAAATACGAATAGCAACACAAACACCAACAATACAAACACAAATACCAGCAGCAATAACACCACCGAACTCCGAAGCCCCGCAGAAAGCCAGAGTCAGATCTTCCAGGGCGCTTCCTACTCAACAGCAGAAGCGAAAGCAGATGCAACGCCTCTAGCGTCGACGGGGGCATCGCCCGATGCATCGTGTGTGGATATTGAAAAGACGTATCCGTCGCAGGGGATTTTGAGGACTATTGAGGTGGATGTTGAGTCTGCGCCGGGGAAGGGGCAGGGGCAGGGACAGGGACAGGGCCAGAAGTGATATCTGGTTTTGGTTCGGTTGGGTTGTATGTTGACATGTACTGTGTATGAGTCTACGGCTGGGCGGTGTTCTGATGATTATGATTGAGATGGTAATCTAATATATAATCCTGACGTACTGGGGTTTCCTGTATGTCAGATTAATGTACTTACTTGTGTTTTTGGAATACTCGGAGTCATGGAGGGCTCCGGGTCCATTACCTAATTTGGCATTCCTTCCACCGGAATGAATTCCGGTCCGGGTTGCAATGTATCTAACTTCATCTCGACAACATTCTCTCCAGATAATCTGCGGCAAAGCATAATGGTATCTTAATACTCCACTGCCTGAAATAAACCTTGTCCTCGTACGTATACCAGATAAATGTCACAACCCCGAAACCTCCTCCCCACCGGATCGGCATCCCCGAAACGAGTATCCAAGGCTTGCCAAAGATGCCGAAGGCAGAAACTCAAGGTATCCACGTCTAACCTAGAAGAATCCCCTTCTCTTTCTATTCTTGCATCTTTGCTAAGTTCAGATAAATGCCAGTGCGACATCCAACGCCCATGTACGCTATGCGTCCGAGCCGGTGTTGATTGCCTTTCCTTTGGGGAGGACAATTGGAAGAGTTACGTGCCTCCCGGTCACGAGCGGCCGATGAAAAGGGCTCGGTTGGAGGGCCGTGGTGACTCCTTGACTGTTGAAAGTGTGTCAGCTGTGTCGTTGGGGAGTCGGGCTAAGGGTTTTGTGGAGATGGGGGGTTCGACGTCAACGTCTAACGAACGTCTTAAATTGGGTGAATCTAGAAATAATAAGGACAACGATAACGATGACAGTGATAATGGAATGAGCGATGACCCACAAACTACCGGCAACAGTGCCGAGCGGCTGGGTCATTCAAGTTCTACCATGTCCCTAGTTGACGGGGTAAGTTGTCCGAATACTAGATCTCCTTTTATCAAAGACTCAAATATATTAGGTATTCCGCCTCTACAAAGAGACCACTCCAGAAATTATGGCGACGGATGCAATACCAGGAGGCCAGCGTAGTCACCATGCTGTGAATGACAGCATGGCCAGGACACTGCCCCGGATGAGACGGCCATTGGCATCAACGTCCGGCGTGGCTGGATTGACCTCACTGTTTCCTAAGTACGAAGCCGCTGCTCTACTTGTGGACACCTACTTCGACTGCGTACACTGGTTCATGCTTCTATTTCACCAAGACGAGTTTCGGCAGAGATGGCAGCTACTGTACAAACAGGCGCGAAGTAACCACCATTCTACCGCAGAGAACCTGGGGTTCATCAGCACATTCCTTATGGTCATCGCGATTGGCCTTCAATACACTGGCGTAAATCGCAAGCGTCTTCTGGCTACTTATCAGGTTGACTGCGATGCACTGCAAACTCACATCTTCGCCGCCATCCGAGAGCGACTGCTGGATATCATGGCTCTTGGGACACTGGAGGCAGCGCAGACCTGCGTTCTATTGGGGACATACTATCTATTCCATGGCGATCCTGGACTCGCATGGCCCGTCTGCGGTTGTGCCCTTCGCATCGCGCAAGCATTGCATCTACATCGAAAGCAGCAGCCTCTGAGTACGGATAGCGAACGACCATCAATGACATGGAGAAACGAGAGCGAAGCCCGGAAGCGATGCTGGTGGGCTATATACGAGATCGAAACCTTCTGCTCCATGTCCTATGGGTATCCACATTCTATCAACGATGCTGATTGTGATGCAGAGCCGCTGGATCCGTCTGCTAAACTGCCAGCTGCACAGTCACCGGCGTCTTTTAATGAGCCGCTTCAGTGCGAGACGACCTTGCTGACTTATAAATATCTCATGTCAAAGCTTTCAGTTATTACCAATGAGATTTTGAGTCAGTTGTACTGTGTTGGATCGGCATCGGCGAATAATCTCGCTGTTAAACCGAGATTGTCATCTCAGCATCTGGTGCGGAAGGTTGTTTCTATCAGCCGAAAATTGGAAGCTTGGAAGGCAGAGATTCCGCCATTATTACGGGATTGCTGGACGTCATCATCAGAAACACCTGGCTATGCTTCTCGCGAAGAATTCGACTTGGACATAGGCGCCTCCGGTCCCGTATTTGAGAGCCATATCTTCCAGCTCCAGGCACTGACACTCCAGTTAGCCTACGAGAATGCACGTATTATTGTTAACAGACCCTTACTCTCTTTCCGACTGGTGACCCGCTCGAATACGACAGCAGATGAACCACATTCGGACCATTCCAACGACCCATTCACACAATCAATGCAAGCATGCCGTGACGCCGCCATCAACATCTCAAAAGCCTCCTCAATCCCCATAATGGATCTCGTCGCAGATACATACGCCGCTGCATTCGTCGGGATCCACACCTTCACTGCCGGTCTCACGTTGTGTATACTGAACAGCATCGACCCGTTGAGTTCGCAGTCGCACGAGGCTAAAGTCGGATTGCAGAGGTTGATGGTTATTCAGACTAAGTTGAAGGAACGGTCACCGTTGCCTGGACAGGGGTTGGAGATTCTGCAGCGCTTGGCGAAGCATGTTTTGGAGAAGGAGTTGGGCGCGATGCTTGCTGTGCCTGGTGTCGAGCCCGTGAGGACTTCAGACGTTGGGCGGACTGGTCATCATGAGTATCGTCGTGCTACGGCAGATGGAGGTATTCGCCCACAACAACTCGAATCATTGCCCAGTATCAACCCCTACTTACCAGCAATGGCTGCTCCTGAAGAGACTTCCCCACCCGGAACAAACGATACTACAGCCTTCCAGTACATCCCCGATACAGCCCTATCACAAGCCATAGCCGAATTCGAAAAAGGTATGTCCAACATACACTTTGTTTAACGAGTAAAGCTAAATTAGGTATAGCAATGCTCCCCTCATCCCCGATTCATATTTCCCAAGCGGAACAGGGCTCCGATAGTCTCGCCTGGCCATTGGGAGACGATGTGTTTCCGTCGTTGGAACAAGCGTGGATATGGGGATTGAATAGTTTTACGCTTCCGGAGTAATCGACACACTATTGCATATAGCACTTAATTAATGATATGATGAAACTAGATGGTCAAGCTATCCAGACATTCTACTCTTCTTCCGCCTGAGGCAACTTTCCGCCTGAGCGTTTGAACCACAGCCGGTGGTTCAAATTTCCCGTTCGGGCATCCACCGGAACTGCATGCAATGCTGCGTTGTACAACCCCAGATATTTAAACCAATACAATCCCCATCTGCTCTTCAAATTAAAAAATACAATACCCTCTTATCTTGACCAGCCAAACAACAAAAACCGTTACTAGATCCAACTAAGAACAACACCACCAAAATGCCCAACACCATAACCGTATCCCTCCCCCAGATCGCCAAAATGATCGATTACTCCCTCCTCCACCCCACCCTAACCGACGCCGACGTCCTCTCAGGCCTCCAAACCGCCCGCGACACCCATGTCGCAACAGCCTGCATAAAACCCTACCACATCCCGCTCGCGCGACAAGAACTCGACGGCACTGACGTCCTCATCTGTCCTGTGATCGGTTTCCCGCATGGCAACAGCACAACTGAGATTAAAGTTGCCGAGGCCACTGCGGCGGCAAGGGATGGTGGTGCTGAGATCGATATGGTTGTGAATGTGGGCAAGGTGTTGAGCGGGAATTGGGGGTATGTGCGGGGTGAGATTGAGCAGATTAACAAGGCTGTTGTGGACAACGGGGCGACTCTCAAGGTTATTTTTGAAAACGACTACCTGAAACCAGAACATATCATCCAGCTATGCAAGATATGCACAGAAGTGGGCGTTGCATTTGTCAAGACATCCACGGGGTATGGTTTCGTGAAGCAGGCGGATGGAAGCTATAACTACAAGGGTGCTACTGTTGAGCATTTGAAGCTGATGAAGGAGAATGTTGGGGATGGTGTGCAGATCAAGGCAGCTGGAGGTGTTCGGACGTTGGATGATTTGCTGCATGTAATGAGTTTGGGGGTTAGCCGGGTGGGTGCGTCGGCGACTGTAGCTATTTTGGAGGAGGCAAAGAAGAGGGGGATTGGGAATGAGCCGGTTGAGGTTTCGTTTAAGCCAATGGGGGAGTGAAGTTGGCTAACTGGTATAGTACGCTATAGCAACCAATGTCTGTTTCAGAGATAGTCACTTGAGACATTGATAGTCATTCGTAGCCTTGCTCACCTTGATTGAGTCTGGCGGTTCTCTGCGGTCGTACGACTACTGTGACATTATTATAACTGTATCAGATTCCGACCTTTCATACATCAATCATCTATCCAATATCTCTTACGTTGGCCTTCCATGGAACTGGAGAAATCTTCGGCGACCGTCTATAGACAATACGCCAAAGATCGTTGTCAGACAGAAGAGAATACAATCGTGGGTACAGTTGACAAACAGATATCTTTTTCCAGTCTAAATCACACATCTAACACCCATTAATCGTGAAATGACGCTCCTCCACCTCCTCTTCCTCCTGGCAGTCCCACCACCGTGTATGCATCACGATAACATATGCGGTTGGGTTGTGGTAATCCTCCGAGTCCCAGGTTCCCAGTGCCGGTCCAGCAAGAACAGAATCAACGGATTCCTTATCAATGAAGATAGGGTGTCTCCAACGGACAAGGCTAGGGATATAGTCACCAGCCATCTGTAATCATGAGTCAAGTCCATTTCACATATAGAGAGTCAGCATGCTAACCATATAACATCATCAACAGAGCATCTCTCCATGGCAGGATCCTCTTGGATATTCCATTCTAGGTAATCAATGATTGCTGCGCCGTCACCTTCTGAATCAATGCTCGAATTGAGCAAGTTGACGTGGGCAAATTCCATGAGTCTGCTCATGAACTGATTTCGCCGCTCGGGGCTGTCATAATATCAGGTGTGGTAGATGAAGAAGCCCCATTTCTTATCGGAAATATGTTCAAATTCTAAAAGGTCTTCGAGAAACTCCCGAATGCGGGTTGCATCGTTACGATTACGCATGCGAGGGATTACCATGATGCAGGCATGATTCGCGATGAAAGATGTTAGCAAATTAGAAAGCTGATTTGAATATTCGAGTCTCAGTGAAGCCCCTATTCTCCGGTTGAATGAAAGTCAAGAAGACTGTTCTGATGCTTATATTCTGATGCTTACGAGTACGACCCCGAAATCCTACTTGTAGATCTCGTCCGTTGGCAATTCTTGATAGCAAGCAACTTGGCCAGGCGAGATTTCATTCTGCTGGAACGTCCTGTAAATGCTGTATAACAATGCGTACATGATGTTAATGTACATACTTCGTAGTTGTATGTCGTAGGGCGTTACCCAATCAGGTAATATACGCTAACCCCATCAGGAAATAACGTCAACCAATCACAGAGCATGCCCTAAGCCCTACACCTCGCTACGCACTACGGCGGGCGGCCAACCAAAAATCCGCAAAGTGCATCGCGAATCCAACCGCACCGACGAGCCTTCGACTTCGACAACCCCCTTCAGCAACCACCGTCGTCGCCAACCCCAAGTCATCAACCGTCGTGATGGCGCAGGAACGTTCCGGAATCGTGGTCGGTCTCAACAAGGGCCACGTACGTTGATTCTCCCTGTTGTCTCGTTTTTATACTGTTCTGTGTTGGTGGATTTTTGCGCGGCATTCATGGCCAAGTCGAGCTCGGAGGAACTTGGTTCTGTTTGCGATGGAGGGATATGCCCGAAAAAAAAAAATAATCGGAGAGGAAGAGGAGGTTTCTGCTGTGTGAAGGGATTATCGCGAATGACCAAATCTCTCCGGCTCGAAGTGGCAGGATAAAGCGTGAAATCTTAGCAATTCGAAAACCAACAAATCCCCGAACCGTTTGACTGACCTGGATCTCGTCTACAGAAAACCACCCCCCTCAACACCCCCAAGACCAAGATTAGCCGCACCAAGGGCCAGTCTTCCCGCCGCACTGCCTTCGTCCGCGAGATCACCCGCGAGGTTGTCGGTCTTGCCCCCTATGAGCGCCGTATCATCGAACTCCTGAGAAACACTCAGGACAAGCGCGCTCGTAAGCTTGCTAAGAAGAGGGTACGTTTTCGGATCCGGTGGTTTGGATGGTTCGGTGGTTCTTGTCCTGTTGCTCGTTCGGTATGTTTGGTTTTTTCGGAGGAAATATTCGACGGTATTTCCGGTCTTCCCGACGATGGATACGATTTTACGACTTCGATCACCGTACAATTCGACATCCCGACATGTACGTGCCGCATATGACTCTCTTTCATAACGATATCTACAACCCCGACAACGCGGTACAGCACCGGAAACCGTCGAGCAAGCAGCAGGACAACAACCAAACGAAACCAGCCAAACCCCCCCCCCTTGTCAAGCCCAACGAACATCGCTAACATTTCTTTTTACAGCTCGGTACTTTCACCCGTGGCAAGAGAAAGGTTGAGGACATGCAGACCGTCATCGCCGAGGCCCGTCGTGTTGGTGGTCACTAAAAATTTTCGCTATCTTGATCCCTTTACTCGATGTCCTTTTTTATTTCCCATCCGTGTTGTTTATTTCCCCGACAAATAGAAATCGAATTTCTTCCCGGGAACGGAACGAGATAACGAAAATTTTCAAGTGAGGAATTGGGTTGCTTGCTGTAATGGCAAATGGCATGGCGTGGTTGAGAATGGGAGTTCGATGTTCATTCTTCCTATGAAATGAAAAAAAGTTTTAATGAACGAGTTTTCCCATTCAGTTATTTTTCTGGGGTCGTGACTTCGGAATCGAATTGATACCTTTTCTCTATTTGTTCTACTTTGGTCTTCGCGATATTCTTACCTCAGTGCTCCCTTGTCTTCGGACACTGGCTCTAGGCGCCGAATGCGTTCTACGGGTCTACAGGCCCTGCGCTTACTCTTGGTTCATCTTCGTAGTTATATCTTGCCGATTGGCTCGCTTAGTGACCATAAAGACACAAAACGTCAAATACCAGCCCATCCAAGACACCCCCTCCCCTGTACCAACTAGCAGACATGAGCATCAGCCACCACGATGATCCTCCGCTGGCTTAACCGTACGACGCACTCGGTATACTAGCGCACCTCCGCAACCGCGAAACGAAATGAGGGTATCTACCGAACGTGCTACTACGATAACCAGAAACGATGGGACCATTCATGGGGCGGCTCAAAGTATTCGCCCGTGATTAACTCAGCTCGTATAACAACAAGGTGGGCAACAGTGCAGCGATTATTGATCGGCTAAAATGTATTATTCAGGAGGATTCTGCATTGGAGGAATGTTCTATGGGTGAGGTTGTGCGGTATGCAGTGGTTCCATGCATGGTCAATGATGAGAAACGGGGATATCCGTCAATGATGATGACAATGATAAGCGACACCAAGACTTGATAATCTCCCTTGAAAGCCGTTATTCCCCTGGGTTCCCCGTCCAGGACATCCTATTTATGCCGACAAGGAATCTGTTGATTCCGTTTTCACAGGGCCGGTACCGGGTAATTGGGCATCTGAAGATAGTGACAATCCAACAGCCTATATCATCATCATGGATATGCAATGGTGGGATATTGCCTACCAACGGCCGCCGAAGATTGCTACGGTCCCATGATTTGGCCGGCGTGATTTTATCCATCGAAGATTATCAGCTTCTTGCACATCTCGTACCAATGCCTATTACCACGGCTTTAAACGCAAATCCGGGATATATATATTCCTCAAGATGCTGCTTCCATTCATCTTTCGTTTGTTCATATTCTGTTAACAGTACGGACCATGGAACATCCAGACCTCAGACGCCATTAGCTGCTTGCAATTGTGTAATATGAGATTAAATGAACACAGAAAACTCGTTAAAAGAAACCCGCAACACAACCTATGCATCTAGTCCTGTCGTCCCTTGAGGAGTCGCTTGGTCACCTTGTCCTTCTCTATGATGTACACCTGAGCACCCCAACCCGAAAGGGCGTCTCTGTCAACAGCACTGAGAAGGGCTTGGGAAATCGTTTCGAACAGGTCATCGGGGCTCTATTTCGCGGAGACGTTAGATAATCGACGACCACGGATCCAAGGCCAAAGCAGAACTTACCAATCCTGGCTCCCATAGACCTTCACAGGTACCGAACAGCTGATCACTGGCCGTCCCACTGACAATAAAGTCCTTGGCGAAATCGATACAGCCGATACTGTCGAACCCGCAGATAAACGGCTGATTTGTTGTCTCGTTGATTCCGGCCACCACAGGACTGACGAAGAAAGGACCGAACCGTCTCTCATACAACGATGAACTGACTAGGTTGGCGAATGTCTGTGGTGCAATGTTGCGTTCCTCCCGAAGTCGGTACATGTTGACCTTGTAGCGGAACAGATCTGAGACGGTATTGACATCGGTGGCTAGGCCGGTCAATCCGAGGAAGGTCGAGGGGGCGTAGTTAAAGATCTTAGGGAAGTTGTTCGACACAGTCAACGACTGCATACCGAGACGGAGATCGCAGGCAATAGCGACGCAGTCCTTGCCCACCATGGCCACGCAGGCACCGCCATCTGTCAACAAGTGATCGTATCAGTAATCTGACGGCCGGAAAGGGGAGAGAAAATGTTAAATCGAGCGGGCGGCATACTGATACTGAAAGGATTGCTCTGTGATGATGAAAATGGAACTTGTCAGCCTGAATCGATGTGGTTGCTTTGAGCAGTCAAGGTAGCTGGATACGACATACCATGGCGAATTTGAGTCGAAATCAACGAAAAAGTAGCTTGCAAGAAGAATCTCAGAGCAGAATGGCAGCTCCGGACCGCAAAATTGAGGTGGATGCGTGACAACAGGAGAGGTGATGGCGGTTGGAGGAGGAGGAGGTTGTGGTGGTGATGCTTCCGCTCCAGCAATCGAAGCTCTCTACGCGCGGGCAGAGCCGCAGCCAGCGATGACGCTACTGCCAGTCACTTCTCGTTGCTCTTCCTCTCCCTTCCCCGGCTTCAATACTTTCTACATCTTTATATTTCTGAGAGATTCTATAATTATTGTTTGCTTAACACCGTCGCATATTTGATTGAAAAAAAAAAAAAAAACGGAAACTCATATATCCCTTCCTGTCTTCCAACTTGCCCCGCAAATCGCCATGAGCTCTCACGTCGTAGTCATAGACTCGACTGCTCGAAGAGCTACCATCAAAACCACTCCTGGCAAATATTTAACCGATGTCTTGCAAGAAGCATGCGCCAAACTGGGCGCGGACCCCAGCCAATGTGGTCTGAAGTGAGTCTTCTAAGAGCTTGCTTAGAGAAAAAGTATACTAACCGACGATAAAAGACACAAGAGTAAACAGCTGGACCTCTCACTTGCCTTCCGTCTCACAGGACTCACGTCCGGTGCCAAACTTGAGCTTGTACAGCAGTCTCGATCGCCCTCCGTCGTCACGGTCGCTATACAACTGCCCGAGTCAGAATCACGCGGAGTTCCCAGCGGCCGTCTCTTGGATAGATTCCCCAGCTCTACGACTTTATGGCATATCTTACGAAAGTTTGAGGCTGGTGTTGCAGGAGGAGGGTCGACTCGAAATCTCACAGCACGTGGTGTCCCCTCAACAGATAATGGCAGTACCGGCGCAGGAAGGTTGTTTTACGAGATCCCCGTGTTGCAGGTCCTGGGACGAGAGATGTCGACATTTACGGATCTTCAAAAGTCACTGGCGCAGCTGGGGTTCAATAGTGGGAATGTTTTGTTAAGACTGAGTTTCCGGCGCACAGAAGAGCCTCTGGAGGTGGCTATGGTTAAGATCCAGGATTACTTCAAGGCGGTTGAAGACGACATGGCAGCGACTACAACGGCAGCGACAGCGACGCAAGACCAACTTGCACCGGCTCAGGCGACATCCGACGAGCAGCCAACAGGCATCGAACCGAGTGGCGAACCTCCTCAACCCTCTCCCGCCGTCTCCGAACAACCATCTCACATCACTCCACCACTCCCCGCTACTTCTACCGAGCCAGCCGCGAATCCAATGGCAGCCTCTCGTCCCATAACAGTCTTCTCCCCTCCCACCAGCAGCACACCTCAGTCCGCTCAATTCACCTACAATGACAATGACTACGTTCCATCGGTTGAGCACGCACAAGCCCACCAGCGCCGTCTTAACGAGACTTCACGACCGCAACGTCTACCAACAGATGCAGAAATTGCAGCAAAGGAATCAGCAGAGGCAGAAAGGCTAGCGTCTGTAAAGGAAATCGACGTGAAAGTCCGGCTTCCCGACCAGAGCCAGGTGGTGGCCAAGTTCGGGCAATCGGATACTGGTAAGTCTCTTTACGATTTTGTGAGAAGCTGCTTGGCGGAACAATTTGTGCGGGAGAAATTCCTTCTCGCAGTCTTTCCCACTGCTGGAGGTCTAGGTCCCGGTGCAGGAAAGAAGCTTCAAAACGTGGTCCCCGACTCGGAGCGTTCTTTGTTAATCAAAAACCTCAACATGGTTGGACGAGTGCTTGTCAGCTTCTCCTGGGACCCCAGTGTCCCTTCTGCTGTGCGAGGGAACAAAACTAGTCTTCTGAAGCCAGAGCTCCAAGGTCAGGCACAGCAACTCAAAGTCGAACAACCAGCAGCTGTGCCAGATGAGCCCGCTGGTGGTTCGCGAGTGGAAGGCACAGAGCAGCGCCAGAATGAGAAACCTGCGCGGAAACCAGGAACTCTGCCCAAGTGGCTCAAGTTACCTGGGAAGAAATGATAGCGTTGATGCACCGAAACGTCTAACGATTATTGATGCATGTGGCGACTTCGTGAATCTTTTTTTGTTCTTCATTACAACTGAATCAAGGCGAAATGGTTGTCAGGGGTTGCATTTAACCATCATGAGCGTTTTCAATCTACTTCATTTCAGAAACAAAGTGGGTCGAGATGGTCGTCCTCAGCCTTCATGCGCTTTCTAAACCTAATGCGTTGTATACTACTGTATCCGATTTGGCCAGTCATCTCTAGTCATACTATACAACATCTTCCTATATAGTAACCGAGATATTCGGCGGTCGTTTATAAACAACATGCCATAGATCACAAAGACTACACTCTTGGGTAAAGTTGGTCAACACAGACTTTTTTTTGTCAAGCCATTGATTGGGGGATAGGATTTATCCTGCTCCTCATGACCCTTCTCTTCACCGTGGTTATTTCTCTTGTCCTGGCGATCTTACCATGACATTTTCATAGCGATAATGTACGCTGTTAGGTTGTTATAATCCTGTGCCTCTCAAACCAACAAGTACGTTGAAAGAACTCCAAAGCAAACGAGAAATTGGAAATAAAGAGAATCTACATGCAAGGACCCGAATAAGAGCAGAATGAATCTCCCATGACTTACCGTTCAAAAGTTGTGTCGTGCGGAAAACTTGAGATAGTTGTTGCAGAAAAAGAGCCCTACACGACGATAAAGGGGGGGAATAATAAAAAAAAATTGCTCTCCGCAGTCATTCGAGACAAAGTCAAACGCAGCGGGGAGGATCTGCTGTCCATTTGGTGATTGGAACAGCTTCCCAATTGAGGGATAGACTTGCGAGCGAAAACGAAGGGCAGTTCCATCCGCTAGGTCGACTCAAAACTTGCGGCGTGCTCCACGCTTTTCCACTCCGCGGTGGCTGTAAGAGCCTCCGGCCGGCAAACAGACACCGTGGAATGGCTCTTGCTCGTTGCGGATTTTGACCTCCAAACCCTGGAGGGTAGCAGGCTGCTCGCAGCATAGGGCTCTTGGTTACCCTCCCTGAAAGGAAGTATGATTGTCAGGTTCTGCCAACATCACAAACAGAGATGGAGAGAAACGAAGCAAATGAAATATCGAACCCTACAATAACAGATGGGTTGCGCTTCGCCGTATATGCCCTATTATGAGTTGAATGTCTACTGCCAGAGGCATTTTAGGTGCAACCCCCACTCCCCACCTCAGTTATGAAGCTTCGCTGGGGCCGGGCAACAATAATCAGTTCTGTAATTCTGCATATGACTATACAAACTACACACAGTACAGGGGATTGTGCTCGGAAGCGACGGCGTCATACCCATTGGGGCAGCCTCCATTGCATCTACCCAAAGCGCAGTTGTCATTCTCAGATTCCTATTTATCACTCCCCGCATGCAACGGCGGGTGATTTCCCTGGGTTGGGGCTCGTCCCCACGGGGATTAACACAGCGTGATCTCCCCTGCATGGCACTGGCTATTGCAATCAGAACCTCCACCTCGTCACAAACATGCGCAAGGTGATTTGCGATGGAGCTTATGGCATTGCATTCACTTTTGATTTGTCCTGTATGGCAGGACAATGGCTAGATGGTATTGACGATTCTCATTTGCTCCGGGACAACAGGTGTGCCCGTATCAGAGCTTTGTTCTCAAAGTCTCAAGAATGGCATTGAACCTAATCTGTCCAGCACAAAACAGGCTTAGGAACAGGTAATCCTCAGACCTCATGTGAGTCTCAGATTTTGAGCCCAGATACTGGAGCTGAAGTCCTTAATAGCATTGGTAGTCGTCCATGTACCGGGCGATTTGGGTGCTGACAGGCAAGTGTTGACTCTTGCCAGTCTTGCTGTTGATATTCTGACTGTCTTATATACTAATCGAAGTGAATACTCAATGTTTGGTGGAATATTCACTCAGGTAGGTGTCCTCCGCGGTGAGACAGATCACCGACTGCCCTGTGCGGCGACTGGTCTAGAATCGGGTCTGAATCGGCATGCCTTGCAGTGCTGGCGGTAGCAGTAAAAACTGGATGTCAACAAAAATGTTAACAAATAATGTACTGAATTAAATAGTAGGAATATTCCGGGGATCTATGGTTGTAAATAACGCCCATTCCGGTGGTGTTCTGAGGGAATTCCGAGCGGCAGTCTAGACCGGGGGATCTGCCAACTGGCCCGGGTTGAGAATCTGAGGCCCCTCCGTCTCGATTTCCTCTTTTTCGTTTCTCTTTCTCTCTCTTCTCATCTCACCCTCTCCTCCATCTCCTCCCTCTCCTCCTTCTATCCATCCTTTTGGCTCTCCTTCTTCTATCCTAGTCCCCTTTTCCTCTTCGTCCCTTATTTCTCCCTCCGACTGCTTCTCTCCTCCCTGAGCCTTTTTCCGATCGACTCCAGAGAGTCACTCGTGGAAGCAGTCGACTTGTTTACTTCTGGGGATTTTTTTTCTATTCAGAATACTATTCTTTTAATATCATCAAGCGCTCATTTTGGTATCCTTTTCTATTCGATTTTTCGTCTTTTTTATCTGAATTTGTTCGAACCGCAAGGCTGTGAACCAAAATCGGCTCAGGAACGGAACCACCAGAACCACCACACCATAACCAACCGTCCATGTTCTAGCTTTCCAGAGCCATCAAACCCCTCGATCCCTTCCTTGGATCTGCTGTATGTCCTCGACCAATCGACCCAACTACGCGGATAATGGCCGACTTTCACCTCCTTCGTCTGCGTTGATCCTTCGATCGCTAACGGTCTCGCCGTGACCTCATCTTCAGTCTGTCTCGAAAGGGAAGCCATGCTCTGTGTTTTGTCCAGAGGTCCGTTTCGTGAACTGTTGATCTCTCGCAAAAACACTGTCGTCACTTGGCGTCCGCCTATATCTTGATCTAATTCATTCCCTTTCTTTCCGATCCAATATCCGCCCTTTCCACAGACACCATGTCCGACTCCCTCGAGCCGGAATGGTCGAATTCCTTTCGATCCAGTCGCACCATGTCGTGCCTCCCGTGCAAATCAGAATGCTTGTCTGAATCGACCTCTACCTTCCGAACCGATCCCTCCACCCTGGACCAACACCCAAACAGAAGCTATTTCGAACAAGCACAGATTACCGCGACGGAACGCCTGGCGAATTTGAAACAAGAACTACGGTCGTTGGATGCGGAAGCCTTTTGGTCTTGTCTCATGGAATCCGTCACCTCCATCTGCGGCGCGCAATACGGCTTCGTGGCCCGGAGAGTGCTCGAGGGTGAGCCCGCCAGTGGTGTTGGTGGCAAGCGACCCAGTCTGTTCGGCTTCGCGTTCTACTACAACGATGGCTACCATACTGTCGGCATGCACCGAGACCGTTATCTTGCCTGCGGCAATCCATTGTCTCATATGGACCACGAGAAACCGTGTCTGATTCCCGACAACCTACCCTCTTTCGTATCCTTTGGCTTAGACAGACTACCTTTCACCGCGGAGGGATACTTGGCTGTTCCGCTTTTCTCGGACCGGAAATGCATCGCTCACCTGGGTTTGATGTGGTCCGAGCCTGGTCTGCGGAAACGCAGTTTGTCCTGGCCGTTCCTGGAGATGGTACTAAACTCTCTAGAAGGTCTAGTGGTTCAGCGGATTCGCGACGCCAACAGCGGAAAAGCGCCCCAGAAAGAGCCCAAACCCATCGCTGCGGTGCAACAGACCATAGACGATTTGCATACCACGCTTCTCCACGGATCGACCGACTTTTCAGCACAGCCGCTCAAACCATACGCACGAAGCCTCTCCCACGAACTACGGACCCCGATGCAGGGTGTAGTTGGCATGCTGGATGTCATGCACGCGACCGTGCGGGAAGCTCTCGAAGGCAAACATTCGATGAGAACAAGTTCCGTCTTTCAATCCTTGAAAGAAAGTATTGAGATGGTCCAGGACAGTGCTCGTCGGGCGGTAGAGGCGGCAGACAACGTGGTCCATGCGTATGACCTCAACATGCAGGTGCCGCAGACGCCACAGGTCGAGCGGGACAACGAGTTCTTTGGCGGTGCTCCGACGCAATCACCAGTCACCCCATATGATGGCGGGCGTCCCAACATCTTCATTGAGGGGAACAATATCGCAGTGAATCCCTACAAACGACGACGCAGTAACCCGCCAGAATATCATGGAATGCAACCGCCAAAGCAAAAGATCGTTCGGATGGGTTCTCGAAAAGGATTGTCTCCGCGAAGCGAAGAGGTTAAGAATGCGGTCCACGAGAGCGACAAAATTGTCCATGCGACGCCAGCGCGCCAGATCGAAGCCGTCATGGCCAACATGGTGGATCCACGTCCTTCGTTGGCTGCTCGACGGTCGGCACCGCACCTCCTTCTTGAAGGCATTAATGTCAATCTGAAGGGCCCGGCAATCAGATATACCAAGCTTCGCGACTTGCTTCGTCTGGTCATCAACGAATCTCTCCATGTCGGCGGTCGACCCGAGTTTGCTTCGAGCCACGCTACCGAGCTGGGGGAGAGAATCGAAATCCGCTCCCGGTCTTGCAACGGAGAAGTTGTTCCCAAAGTCATCAATTGGTCGGTGGATTCGGCACTGCCAGACACGCTGCTCGTCGATGATCGAGACCTGGCCACGCTGATATCGTGTGTCTTCCTGAACGCCGTCAAGTTCACCAACACCGGTACCATTACCGTTTCAGCATCCATCGGCCGCAAACCCAACGATGTACGGATCACTGTGCAAGACACCGGCCCTGGAATTCCGGAAGCTTTTCTACCTAAACTGTTCAAACCGTTTGCTAGGGAAGACGCTTCGATCACTCGCAGTAAGGATGGCTTAGGTCTGGGACTTCTCGTAGCAAAAGGTCTCGCCAGGAAGATGGGTGGTGACCTCGTCTGTGTCCGATCTTGTACTACCGGCCCCGACCACGGGTCTGTGTTCGAGATCAGAGTACCTGTCAACCAAGAAGCTTGCAAAGGATTGATGACTCCGGAAAAGGCCATGACACCGCCACAACTTATTGATCCGTCGCGTCTGAGCAGCGGAAGCACCAGCTCCTCCTCTTCTTTCCTATCCCCTTGCAACCGTATTCCCAGTCAACCCATCCAGCAACCGTCTCCCAGTTTGACGGAGGAGCCGTCATCATCGCACTCCCCGGTCCCCAAACCCAACCGGTCGATCAACGGCGACGCATACGACAGCACTTTGGGACAGAAACATCCCCTCACCTTCCTAGTCGCTGAAGACAACCAAATCAACCGACGCGTCCTCGTGAACATGCTGAAGAAACTCGGCTACCGCGAAGTCTACGAGGCCTGCAACGGCAAAGAAGCTGTACGGGTCATGCAAGAAACTCTCACCTCGCACCGTGCAACCCTTATGCTACCGGGCGGACCGACAATGACCCCCGAGAGCCCGGGAGAATTTCCTATCCCGGAAAAGCGAAATCATCAGAAGAACCTGAAGCCGGTTGACATTATCCTGATGGATCTGTGGATGCCAGAGATGGACGGCTACGAGGCGACTTCTAAGATCCTGCAATTAATAGACGGGTACCACGGCCAGATTCCTCCTGATACGCGACGGAATCCAGGCGTTTCCTCGAATTCGGATCCGTTTTCTAATAATACATCAGGAGTTCAACTCCCGCCGTCTCCCACCGTCCTAGCCGTCAGTGCAGACGTGACAGACGAAGCACTCAGCCGTGCATCCAAAGTCGGGATGAAAGGGTACATGACCAAACCGTATAAACTAACAGATCTCGAACGACTGATCATCGAGTTCTGCGCCGGTGGCAGTCGTACACCTGGACCGTGAAATGAATGAACATATATGACTTGATATTACATTCTTTTTATTTCGTTCTTCGATATATAGCTTTGTTTTCTTTTCTTATATTCTTTGTATCTTCTCTTCTTGGTCGGATATAATCCGTTGGTTTGTCTTTCTTGCGGGTGTAAGCCCGACTTGGATTGTATTTACGAGCAAAGTTCTTGTCCTCGGTGGCATTGTTAATAATGATTCATGACATACATATACATAGAATTGATGTCTGCCTGCTTTACTTCTCGTACAGAATAGAATACGCTGTTTGATTGTTTTATTTCATCTTAGTGCTAACACTGTATCAACATATTCCATTCATGGTTATTAGTTCACTTATATAAGAACTGAATGGCCTTATGATTCGGGCTCAAATAGGATTCCACGATGACTGTACCGCGCTAGCTTTTACAACATAGACTACCCATTCGGAGTCTTTGTGAAGGATGTGGTCGTCGTCCCCTTCGTGTTATTGTGTTGTGGCCGAAACCAGGCCGAAGCCGGCTTCTCTCAACTGGATTCCACCACGGATATGTTGACGAAAGGAATCAGGTTTCCCTGAAAATGGCCATTCCAGCAGCTAACCCCTGGAGGGACTAAGCAAAATACATGAGAAAAAGTACTACTTGGATCAGCCCAGGAAATGAAGTTTGGGGGACGTCCTATACCCCTTCGCCTCACTTTCAAAGAAACGCCTGCTGATTAACCAAGAATTGATAAAAACGGTTTACCCAATTGGCAAACTCAAGGAACGAGACGCCCTCGTTTGCTGCTATATACGCACATTCTGTGCGAAATTGACGAAGGGCCCCACATCTTCCCACACAATGCTGGCGAATAACTTCAAAAGACGGAGGATACCGCACAGGTGCCATCAAAAAAATTTATAGCATCCAGTACTATCAACATCGCCCGAGCGTATAGGTATACATTGGTATACTTGTAGGATGTCAAAGATGCTGGAAGGGTAGATCGGATAGGGGGTTATTATCAGCACCGCCAATGGGCTGATGGGCTTTTAGCCCTGCCTGTGACAAGAAACCCATCAGTGCTACTCGATAAAATGGAGAATATGGATATTGTTTTGTCCGTTGTGCTGAGTTTGGGGACTTTGTGGATCGATATCGCACGCGTTTGAGTAACTCGAGATGAGTTGAATAGGTGTCGTCGAGAATATCCATTTGTCTGAATCGGCTGGAGGTGAGTTTGTATAGATGGTTCCTGGATTCACTGAATTAGTACGGGCCTAATTCCGTCTCTTATAATAAGCAGTACTCAGCGCTTGCACGACGGTCAACGTACGTACTCCAAGCCTCGAAGCTGTTGATTTCGAATGCGAGGAAAGAACGATGATGATAGACACGCCGCAGCGAAGTCGTGGGCCGTCGGTACGCTCAGTTGTTAATGCTCTTGCCGGTTTGGTAGGCTTTCGTATTGGGGAAGATGCCAGTCCTCCCGGTGCCCAAGCGGACTATCCTTGAGTGGAATCAAGGGCCCACCTAGATACCCAACCACACTCAGGCTAGTTCAAGTTGGTATGATTTGGTATGTGCTTACACGGCGGTGATGGTTGAGTACCGTGTGCTTTGCGGGAGAGTCCAAATCACTGCTTTTAGCTGATCAAGACAGATTTGCTCTTATGTGGCTTGTCCCATTTATGTCTGTTATTGGGGTCCGTGAATCGTACAGTCCGATCGTGTGAAATCGGTCGATGATTTATGTCTGGGACACGATCCGTTGGCAACTCCTGCATATGGTCATTTCTGGGAGCATTAACTTCGCCCTTTACAGAAGTACAAATGACCCCGTAGGATCTATGAGGGCGTTTCCGCGCCACGCCCTATCATAGCTTTCGAACACATCTTGTGGTACGTGGATGGGAGTAATGGCATCGTTGAAAGAGGGGCGATTGGTTGGCGTTGGCAGGTGTCGCGCTTTCGCTTGGTATGCTAAGAGTTGCATTCTCGCGGTTTGGTGAACACCCAGTAGATTGTAGAGTGCACTCTTTCCAGGTCAGCAATTGTAGTAGAACTAGCAAGTACGTGGTCCTTGAATGAGGGGCACATGTGCAGTCTACGTGGACGCACAAGTATGAGATAATGCTATCTTGGCCCTGGATGAGCCAGGAACTATGCCTTGAACAACACCAAAGCAAGCTTCCGGGATTCTTACATTGTTGCGAAGGATTATTCGAAGGTACGGAGTATGCAGTAGGTTGTTAAATTACTTGTCTCATTTTAATCACACAGCGCCTGCAGTAGTGAGCATTCCAGGAGTCTACGACAATCGAAATGGAAAGAAAATGAGAAGTCCATAAAGTATATTTCTAACTTCTCCAGATAGGCACAATAGCTATCTGCAACTCTCGAATCCTAGTCTGTACAAAGAGGTTGATGAAAACACATGGGTATAGCAATTTGAAACCTCCACCTATCCCGCAATAGAAGGAAAATAGAAAAGATTTTTTTTAAAAAACCGTTTTCCTTTTTTTTTTTGGGTGGTGTATCCGCTGCTTTTTTTGTGTTTTTTTATTAATTTTTTTCAGGTACGGAACGTCTCCCAGAGGAGCTTTGTGAGCCCGCAAGAAGACGGTTTCGAACCATATTAATATGCTGTTTTGGTAGGGTAGGCGAGGGCGATGGGGAAGGGGAAGGGAGGGGATGACGACGAGGTAGGGTAAGGGGCGTCGAACAAAGGAAAAGGGGATATGAAAAACAATATTTCGAGGGAAACAAAATATCGATCCCTATTAACGTATGCCAAACACACGATCTCACCATCACCAACTAGGGTGCTTTGCAAAAACGAACTCAAAATGGGGAGAATGCAGAAAAAACATGACAAAGAATATGCAATTTATAACTCGAACGGCTCGCGCTGCAAATGCTAGATATGAGAATAAATGCTTCTTGGAAACAACACCCAAGTAGATGATGATTTGCGAAATAAGATGAAACAGCGAATAAAATGGGTATGCAGTTTTAAAACACATAAACGAAAAGAAATGGCCCATGATCAACTCACACGAGTCCGGAGACCATGATGAACGGAAAAAGAAGTGTATGTTTCAAAGATAGACTGGAGATAGGAAGACTCGGGTCGCATGGATATGACACAAACCGCCGGCATTGCAAGGATGAGAACCTCAATCGGTCCAGCTGATCGGGCAAAGATTCTCAACTTCCGCTCCGTCATCGCCACGTCCGAGTTTAGAAGCCCGTCTGGAAAGCAATCTGGGGCTGCGGCTGGAATTGTTGAACATACGTAGCCTCCGCTTGATGATAAGGTTGGGAAGTCACGTACTGCATGGTAGGCGGGGGAGTCGGTGAGGCGCACATGGCTCCCTTGACGAAGTGAGAGTTTCCAGCATGGGCAAACGCCTCGTTCTCGGGAGTGATGGGAGGCGTGAGGTAGCCTGCCATGTCCGAAAGGTGGTTGTTCTTTTGCGGTGTGGCCAGGCCAATCTCTCCGTTGTACGGCTTCGATTCGGCAGGGACTTCGGACGGGGGAGAAGGCGGGGTGTAGCTGGCAATGGAAGCCTGGCGGGCCAGGAACTGCTCGAGGAGTTTCGAAACTCGAGAATAGTGAGCCGACGAGTACTTCCGAGCCAGGACCTGAGACGGCTGGTGAAGCTCCTGTGACAGGCCAACCAGGGTCATTGAGTCGTATTGAGCAGCCCACTCGGTGTGACGAGGCTGAGGACGGTTAAGGATGCAGCGGGAGAGAGCCAACGATGCACGGGCAAGGTCCGATGGAGGCTTTGAGACAAACTCGCGGTGAAACAAGGCGATTTCCAGGATGTAGAGAGCCAAGTGCTCAACCTCGGGTTCGTAAGGAGAGTCCATGACGGCGACCTGAAGAAAGCTGTCCACGGTCGGGTGTCCAATGGTCCAACCCAAGGTCTGGAGAACGTGCCATTCCATCTGGATGAACATGTCGTCGTCATACAGCGAGCAGCACATCGACTTCAGCTCCTTGATGGTAGGCACACGATCCTTCTTGTCGCCATACTTGGCGGCGATGAGGAGGGCTGCGCATCCAACGAGCTGGTAATGTCTCTTGTACACCACACGCTTGGAGCAGTATCGGTCCAGAAGGTTGATGGTGAGGAACAGCGTTGTAGGAAGAAGCTGGAAGGCAGTGTGTGCTTCGATCAGGAAGTCCAAGAGGTAAGGGCGCATAAACCATTGGATCTCGGTTTGAATATCGATCGATTCCACGTCCGGAAGGGTAGCAGCCTGTAAAAAGTACGATTCCAGCGGTCAGCCCCTTTTTTCCCTTAATTCAGGAGTTACACACGGTCCAAGGGACGACTCACTTCCATATCCAACATGTGAGACACAATGTCCTCACGCAATTCATCGCTGGTCACCTTGGACAATTCATCCGCAATGGCATATTGACGTTCACGGGCAATGAGCCTGGCATGTTCCTTGGGGTCCATCCGGGGTACACGGAAGTCATCGTATGTCTCCACGAAGAAGGTATCGCAAGGCTGATAGCTGGATGCAGGGCGATGGAAAGCCATGATGTCGAAGAGAGGAATAGAATACTCCAGTCGAATAACAATTAGGTGTGCAAGGTATTAGAGAATGAGCGGAACCTGACAAAGAGCCGTGTCTATCAGGTAACGACGGAATTAAGAGAATGACAGTCGTCGAAGATTAGGTGTAAGAATAATGAACGGAATTAGTTGGGCGTATTAAAGAATGGCCAGTAGAGACGATAGTCTGAATACTGTGAATAGAAAGACGGAAAAAGAAGGCCAGTTAACCGGACCTGAAAACCTGTCGCCAGAGCTGTGACCACCGTATTAGTAACCGAGTATTAAAATAGACTAGAAGAAAGATTAGAGTATTAGGCGTAATAAAAGAGAAAGGAGAGAAATTTGCACGGCAATGAATGAATTAATATGGTAAGGCAGAGAAAGTGTAAAAGTGCAATAAAGAAAGACTTTAAACGAGTGTGAAGGAAGGAACAAAACAAAGGTGTGATATGAAGGTGAAAGGGAGAAGCCCTCCTTGAAGAGGAAAACGACGAGTACTAACCCAGATTAAGGCCTTCGGGCAGAGGGCACTTGTGCAACCCTTACCGTGACGGCAAGTCTGGCATCTAGGCCGAATGGAGACAGAGGAATGGCCTGTCAAACTGGAGACTGGATACCAGACCACAAGGCAAAGGACGAGTCAACGTCTTTACCCCTAGGAACTGGCACTTGAAGAATTGCGGCCCTTTGTGTACTCCGGAATGTGGAACAGGATACCCTATGAAGGGGGTAGGGAGATCGTCAGGGGAGGAGCAATGGGCAAGAAAAAGAATGGTCACCACGTACAGCTTGCGGAGCAGCGTCTTTCTCACTCTCACTCTTCTCTCTTATACGGTAACGGCTATCGTGTGCACGGTTGAAGCGACGTCGTGGGATAGGGAAAGGTGTTCAACGGGCGAAATCCACATTAAAGGGATGTAAAAATTCTTCGTTGGCCTGAGGGGCAGAAAACCAGACGTTAGCCAAGAAGATTCTTCAGACATAGTGCAACATCGAGAAAGCACAGAAACACCCATGAGTAGAGATTGGTATATCTCAGGTATGTGGTGACTGTCTTCGAGGCATGCTCCGCGGTCCAATACATTCCCCGTCAAGCGACCCCAGACCCCCTTTCATCTCTCCAAGCCAAATCATACGACCCAATGCTTCTTTTCAAGCTATTCAGAGAAATTTATCACCTGAACTCCCTTCCCATTGTGTACTCCGTACACCTGGCCGGGTGTCCGAGGTCGATGGCACATGCATTCCAATTGACATGTTTCATTTCTTTCCTTTCTACCAACATATGGCATTGTGGGCAACGGTAGTTCCAGCAGCTTTCTTCCAACCTGGGAATTTGAGACTTGACAGGGGTTCGAAGGTGCACGGCGGAAATCGGGGAAATTCTTTGACCAGCCATTGCGGACGACACTCGAACTCGCAGCACGAACGAAGCATTGTGACCGCACAGACGACACCTCATGCCCAATTCGACCATCAAACAGAGGCAAAGAGGACGAGATATACTCCAACACCATTTCCGATATACACCACAAAAGGGACAAAAAAATATTCCTCACCTTTCACCGACTCACAATCGAATCATGTACACCGAAAAGGATCACTGTGGTCTTCGAATCTAGGGAACTGTCCGAAAGAATAGAAACCACCCCGTTCTGTCGCTCTTCTAGCCGGCAGAAGCTGAATCAGGGGAGTCTGAACCGTCGAGGTCACGAATCGGGAAGGACGGCGGCGGTAAAGACTTCAGGGGGGAGGCTCGGCGTTTGAGCTAACAAACGTCGAAGGACGAGGCTGAAGCGAGAAGCTCCTCAAGCACTGGTTCAGTAGGGCAGAGGAAGAGAGGTCGACTATTCAATCGACCGGAATCTCGACTTTTGCCTGTAGGACCAGTTCTCAGAACTCTCCGAAAGGGAATTGGCGGGGAGGTGGTTGAAGAGGAAAGGGAGAAGAGAGGTGAGAAAGGGAATAGAAGAGAAAGAAGAAGAAGAAAAAGGAGGAGAGAAAAGACGAGGAGTTGACTCTCTCTCCAAGCGGGTGTGGAAGAAGGAAAAAGGAAGAGAGAAACGAAGAATTAAAGAGGCTCGACAGGGAAAGAGGATCGCTGCAGCTTACAGTCACTAGTAGTTTGTATGTATGTACGTGTATGTATGTATGTATGGTATTTGTATGTATGGTATGTAAGTACGGAAGAGGTGTGTATGAATGATACAGCGAGTTGATCGACCGGATCCGCCAGTTCTGCTTCACACCGTCTGATTCGGAGTCTTCTAGCAAAATCATGGAAAGGGAGGATGTGAAACAGAATAGACTCAATTCCTGGCCTGCTCACCAACCACACCATGCAGGAACAGAGGCACAGTTGGACAGTTGAGTATGCTCAGTGTGACTGGACCAGACGACAGTAAGCCGATACCCATTGGTAGTTACTAACCCTTACTGTATGTATGTATGTATTATTGTGTGTACTGTCAATATCCCGGCCAGCCTCGAGTATACAACTTCTCCATGGTACAGAGTAGTTTATGGCGTGTTCACTATTCACTACAGCACACCACAGCACTGAAAGACTAGCAAAGACGGTCAATTCCTTGGACGCATTGGAGTTAGATTGCCCTTTCCTTTGTTACCTAGCCTTCCCTCCAGCCCAGCGGCCGCCCTTTTCCTAGTGGAGAGGGCTGATCTCCGGTCATTTTGCAGCAGTCATTAAATGCGTTTCTTTCATTATTCTTTTCTTTCTCCCTGATTCTTGGACCCCCAGGAACAAACACTTCGGTGTTGTCATCACCGTCATACATTCAATTTCGGTTGTGATTGCGGTCTATACAGAGCAATGATAGTCTATTCTGACTAGCAGCAGCGAACGAAGGCAGAAACTCCAGTCATTACATAGTCGCACGGCCAAAACTGGTCCATACCGGAGTAGCATAAAAACCAGGACATTATCCGAGAAATCCTTTCCCCTAATATTGCTGCTATTCTTGTTGTGCTCGTTATTATTATCGTCACCTCCGGAGTACGGGGTACCAAGCTAGTAGCTTACTGGTCCGTACCCGGCCGTTCCCATTAACCAAACCAGCGACAGACACACGGTCGCTCCTGGTCGAGTCGATGATTGCTTCCTTGACGCCAGGAATCATGGTCTGCCATGGTTGACCTTTTCTCTTTTCTTTTTTGCCTCGCGTGTCTTTTCCCGCAGCCAATCCTCGGCTACAACTTAATTTCGGTAGCCGTATCTTGATCCTTTTTTAGGGGCTAATCCTACTACAACCTGACAGGGATTGTTCAATCTATCTATCGAGCAGTTACCGGAGTATCCGTCCTTTGCCCTTTCTTTTTTTTTTTGTTTTTTTCCTTTTGCTTTCATTGATCAATCACCCATAGTTTTACATAGTCGAGGTTGTCCCGGCAAAGCAAACCAATTGCTGTCTACGACTGAATGAAACCCCTCTCCCGTCAAACGAAAATGAAATAGTCATCCATGGCACCGATTCTATTTAACTCTCTTTGGTCGCGATCTGACTTGGACGCGTCCCGGTCATCATCAAGGTACAAGTACTTTACAGATGTAAACAACTCTTTTACCGGGTCGTACTAGTATGTAGTCGTGATTGATTCGCGTCTGAGCGCGATAGCCTTCATATTGCGCTATGTTGCCTATTCGACAAATAGTTATGTTATCGTGGACGTCAGTCAGCCCCAGATTTGAAAATTATGGGGACTGTCAAGTTCCTGCTGTCCTGCCTGGAGCAATATCATATTCTAGACAGGCTCCTTGCGTTTCCATTCTCGTCGTTCATGGCCCCCTAGCAATATCCGAATACGGAGTCTGACGCAAGTGAAATCACGTTTCCCACTTTTCTGGTATGTTGATCTTACATTCGGCAAAGTCCATGAAACATCAAGTCAAGGGATCTTCTACTACGGGGTTATCGTGTCATCAGGAAAGTCTGGACGAAGAGAGGAATCCTATCATTGCATCACCGACTGGCGGGCGAGATAAAGATGAAACTCAAACAAGCTCAAGCTATGATTCGGAATATTCGATCCTTCATATTCCGTAGTTACCGTACAAGTACGTACATGTAGAACAGTGACTAGCCTGAATAAATGTCTCGCAATCGCAGGCACATTTAGTGGTTCTCCTTGGTCTATCCTAAACCTTCTGTCACACCATCATCGGGTATGAACCACAGGCGTTCTCTTTTCTCGCCAACCAACCAACCGACAAGCCGGTCTGTCAGCGAGAAATAAGAATCGATGGATCATTATTTTTGGAAATTGTATCGGCGCATCTCCCATGCGGATTGGGCCGGGTTGTCCTCCGGGGCGCGATGGAGTCATGTATATATGCACATCACGATTCCGGCGCGGCGTTAAGGGGTACCAGTACCATCAGTATTCTACAGAGAACTTTCGCACAAGTAATTACCGGTGGTCCGTAGATAAGCAATCAACTGTTGTACGGCCTAGGATACTAAAACTACCATTCTGCTGTCGTTCCTTTATTGCTTCGTCAACAATAGCCGCTAGACCTACGTCCCCCGTTAGCTCCTGACCACGATGGCATTAACAGGGATCGATCAATAATCCTGATCCTGCAATAAACTCCCCACGTTGCCCCTGGCTGGGACTTGTATTGTAGAGTACAAGTGCATAATTATATGCTTCGCTTCACTAGAATACTCCGTGCAGACTCCGGAGTGACTCCCTACGGGTCCTGAATATATATCCGGGGTAGCATCACTTTCAAGCAAAGTTCACCGTACTCCATACAATACCACCATCATCGTTTATACTCTCATAGTCATTTATGATCATCAGGAACTGGACAGTAACTTCTCCTCCATCCCCTTGCTGCGTACCTGCATTTATTTGTAGTTACATTGGGGACTATCTTGCGTTCCTTGCTGTTGGCACTACTGAAGGACTGTGGTACAGAGTACATTTATGCAGTATTCCCCTGACATATCTGACCACTGCGAGTACTTATATTCCATTGAAAGTGAATGCTGTTCTTATTCAAGTTCTCCTGGTACGTATGTTGTCATCGGTAAGGTGGCAGATATTTGTGCATTGCACTCCGAATACCCCGTACATACGACCATCGTTGTATAAATTCAACAATTCTGCACGATTACACATGCTTAGCATCTTGCGATTTAGCGATAGTGCTATCCCATAATTCCATCAAACACACCGTAATACAAGTACTTTTTCCCGGTGTACCTGTATACATACAAGCGCTCCGTTTTACACCGCTCAGACAAGACCACTATCCATACACCGTACTCTGTACTTCGTACACCGTACAGTGACCGAGTACAAAGGTATCGAAAGAAAGAGAGCAGAACACATCCACAGCGGAGACTACGAAAAAAAAAAAAGAGCCCACTTGGCAGCTCCGTTCCTACCAGAAAGTAGCAATATCCAATATCTAAGCCGATTCTAAGGCTGGTTGTCATAGGAAAAAGAAGAATTATGGAAACATGAAAAGTTCTGCAGCCCCGCAATTTCGACCGGGCCGATTCTGTACAAGTACAGACGAGTACTGAAGACTTTACAGTCGACCTCTACTGAGATGATGAAAGCTAGTTACTGCTTTGAGATTCTTTTAAGTTTTCGATGCCCTTCCTCAACCCTTGCCAAAAAGTACCTGAACAGCTTGCAGCGCCGCGCTGAAGTAGCGGTAGCTCGGAAGACAAGCGCAAGCGGGGAATTTCACTAGTATGCATACACGTAGAACAGAATGGAGTGCGATGGACCTGAATCCCGAAAATCGAGTATGCGGTGTGCGATGGACGTTGAAAGTTTCTCGGCTGTCAATGGTGGCCATAAACGGTTGGGAATAAAAGTACCCGGCATACGGATGTATCTCTACAGTATCCTACAGCTGGCTACAGGATACATACAGAGTGCAGTGTACTTGTACAGAACGCATCCCAGACCCTTGGATAGATGATATCGAATAACTCTATTGGATTGGATGGTAGTCTGATGTTCCGTGCGACGTTTTCCGTGGATAGATCAGCTCTGATGAATTGTTTCTGTCCAATGGCGTCTGGATTCTGTAGCATTCTGTACATAGTACAAGTACATGCTGTGCCCTGGCCATGAGCTAGATCACCTTTCTATATAAAATCTCAACATATGTATGTCAGAATGGCGGGATACTGGTAAGGTACCGAAGCCACGGAATATATACGGATACTGGGCAGTACCGCCTTTTCGACGGAGAACGAGTACAAGTACATACGCTAGTTTCTTGTACCGGGTTGGATCCGCTGAAACAAAGACGAGTATTTGAGTATCTGAGTTCGAGATGGATTTGGGTATCTTGAGTTCAATTGAGATAATTCGAAGTTCACAGGACGGACAGTGAAACAGTTGACAAAGTATATAGATAGGACGAGCTATGTCGTCATAAGCACATACGTGACTTGGAAGACATACTGCGAATATGTAATTGCTCCAATGGCTTTCTACAGCTACCGATACTGTACCATCTCACTGGATATAAGCTATGGAGTTGTCATGAAAAAAAGAAATTTCTCTCCAAAGTAACGAATGAAAACGCCCCCGAAATAAGAGACATAAAGCGAATTCAAGACAATATTACCTTTTCAAGAATCTTCCAGCTGGGCCCTGCGGAGTATTGAACCATGGTTCATTCAATTTTTTTCTTTTCCTCCGACGCCTTCCACAACGGCCATTTCCAGGTCGATATTAAGAGCTCCGATTTCTGACTGTGTAAGTGTGCGATACATACGGGGTAACTATACATACAACCTTTCCATACCGCATACAAGCTGCACACACTAAACCGGGAATGGATTAGCCGCGAACACTAACAGTAGCGTGGATCCACTGTGAGAGCTAGTCCAAAAGGGGTTAAATTGGAGCTTCTTCGCGACTTAAGCCGCATTCAACTTTGCCGCGGCGAGATTTGAATGAAGATTGCAGATTTATTCACTGTCATTGAGCATGGTGTTTTCTGTGATGATTCCAAATCACTATAGATTCATAGCATGTCCATAGGCAACTGACGGGGCAGTGGATTGCGATGTTGGCAGTGTCCTTGGCACCGCAGTGAATACATCCGATACTGCCAATGCCTCTATTATGGCAGTGAAACAAATCTGCTGAGCCGACATGTGGCAATGGCAACAGCACGAGCTAGCGCGCGGTAGCTGATGATCATGTCATTCTCTTATGCCCGCTACGTACAAGTATTCCGTACTCCGGACTCTGTACTGACCCTGAGCAGTCTATCATAACGTCATTGACGGGTATTTGTCGCGTCCCACGTTTCAACTCGCGGTTCTGGAATTGCGCGTTCAAGATCTTCAACGACTCTCTGTACTTGGAGTATCAATACATTCTCTTACAGATGCAGTGGCTTGTCAGTGTGACCTGACCTCCCCTGTAATACCACTGCCAATAAACCTACCCAAAAAGGAACATGACATAATGCACCATCGGGATGCTTGGCACCGAATCCGCGAGATGGCCTCGACACGCGCTGATTCGACCGATGCGCCATTGCCGATCAGAGCGTGTTAAATTGGCTCGAACATGGGGGAGTCTAGACGAGCCAACAGGAAGGTTGCCACGAGGAGTCCGGGCATAGTACGAGAACCTTCCCAGCTGAGCAGCAGAGCTGTTCATTCAGAAGTTAGAAGGAAGGGAACCACGTGATCGCCTAGAAACGATAGACAAAGCTCCCTAAACCTGTTATTTCCCAACGCCAGGACCACCCGCCCTGGCCCTTTGAGCCACCTCCTGAACCGGAACCAGCGAACAAGGCGATGGATTTGCCTTAGCTTACGGTACACACGGAGCTGAAAAGATACGGAGTACGAATACCAATGCGGATGCGCCCGATCAGGATATGCCTCGATTTCCGAGCTGTGGATTATTGACGGCAATTTCCCAGAATAGACATGGATACGGGTAATGTTGGTTAATTGTCGCTGCCCGGACTATGTTCCGAAACATGTGTGTCGGTTGGGATTATTCGAGAATAATTCGATGCCTGGAGTTCATAACTACTCCTGAGTACGGGTGTGCAAAAGTACCACTATTCGCTGATGACTGTACTCTGTAAGAGGTGGGATCATCGACCGAAATAGATGCTGGTTCAATTGCAAATCCGGTGAATCAATTGGAGGTAAGCTATCAATCTATGCTGTACGAAGTATCATGACTGAGACATATGCAGATACCTTACAAGAATTGCCATACGGTCGCAAGTTGACACTCTTGATCCAGACTATCATGTCTGATCCAGACAACATCGGGTTCCTATGTGGGGGTTCTTTGAGCCTTGAACCATGGGATGCCAAGTTGTGCGGTCGGAATTCAATTCCTCGGGCCGTGCAAGGCATATCCCTTGAGGACTGTCTGTCGACGTACGGATATCGACAGGAGATCTACACCCATTGTGATGACCTTGTAGGACGTCTCGCTGGCTTAGCGCTCATATGTGGCAAGAGTACATGTCTTGCAGTGATCTCACTACATAGGTAACCGTTATCGGTTCACCTGAACAGTTACAACTGGCTGTCGTTCTGCCACGATCAAAAGTCGAAATAACCAGAGCAACTGAGCATCGACAACCAATGGGTCGCGCTGTCAGGGAAGACTCCACGTTCTACAGCACAAAATTAGACAGGCATACAGGTCCTAATTTCTAACCCAAGCGCTTCCAAGAAGACAAAGAGATGCTTATTTACGGTAATGCTCTGTGCTACCATGCACTACTAGGCTAGGAAGCTAGTGCCTAGGATACTCCGTACATGCATACAAAGAGCTCTTCTTTAGGCCAATGGCTTAGACAACTCAGTCGTAAGTTCAGATTAAGCGACAGGCAATTCCCGTAGACTTAGCTTTCAGCTCATGTTACATTGATTTGTGCCCTCCAATTCCAACAGAAACAACCACAACATGCTTCGTATTGGCTGATAGCAATCATGATGACTGCGCACTGCGCTTTGTAGCGCTTCGCAGAAATACGGAGCATCGCCAGCATTGTACGGAGTATGCGCAGGATGCAATAATCTACCATAGCCACTTGAGCTAAACACCAACAAGGCAAAATACTCGAGAAACCAATCCCCAACACCCAACTCGTAGCCACCCAAAATTAGCCGCCATAGATAAATTACCCCTCCAACCAATCCCCCTCAGCCCAAGCCTCAGCCTCAGCCTCGCCATCCCCGTCGACATGCATAATCAATCCAAATATACCACTCTTCCCGCTCCCGGCCATACTCTAAATGCTTATACACATAATAACCGCACACAACAATACCCAGGAACAACTCTTGCCCTATCATTGGGTAATCAGTGCGCTCGATCTGCCACACCTACATTAACGCCAGTTACCTGAAACGACTAGGGCGAGTGACGTGGCGGCCTTGGAGTGGGTTGATTAGCGATGGACGGGGTTCTCCGTGGTGTACACTTTGGAGTATGTACTTGTATGTACATGTGCATGTACGGAGTGCATGGGGTTATTTGAGATCTAATGTGTCGATTGCGAATGTGAGGTGTGTTTGTGGTTGAGTGTTCGTATCGCGCTCAGCCGACGCCAGTAATTGTCAGAAATAAGCAAGTTGGTTGCACTAGAAGAAGAAATAAAGGAGTGCGTGTGTATTTGTATGATAGTCGATGGCTATCAGAACCCGACATTACCCTACACTGTATGGGATATTACTGTAGCTCATGAGTACTGATAGTCCTGATCGCAAGTGAATAAACTAGAATCATAGCTCGCATCGGTCTAAATGAAGAGCCCTAAAGCAGTTAGTGAATGATAGTCAGAATCTTTTTGTATACAGATATCTTCGCAAATGCTATTCCTTCCTAAGACTGTGCTTGGCCCTATGATCAACCGCACGAGCCTGTGTATCACTGTTCTATATACGCTCTATACACCTACAAGAGAGTTTCAAAACCTGAAATACTAAGTGCAGTACCAGGAATAAATTCTTTAAACCAAAATGTCTTTCTCTATCAAAATGGTGGTTGGCGGATATGAAAAGATGCATCTGTAATCCCGACTGTGAGACTCACCACTAATCAACGAATATTGCAGGCTGTCGTCCAACAGGTTTTGTGAGTATCTCAAAGCTACGCCCTAGTGACAACAGGATGATAAACTAGATGGCTTATATGAGACCACGGCCACAATAGCGTCGCTTCTTTCGCCAGCTATGCATGTTGCTACTGCCATCACTCTCATCTACCAAAGAGGGCCTGACGCGCAGCACTCATTACCTGTGCGGCGATATGATATGGGTTCGTCGAACTTATAAATCTGGCTGGTGTTTGAGCATGCTCACTGCGAGAATTGATATGCACATAGCCAGTATTATATCGATGAAAACCACCTATAAGAAAAATAAAACTGGAAAAAAAAAAAGAAAACCGCAGATTTAGGGCAAGTATCAAGTACGTAGGGCTGAAATGACAGCTCTCGTTTGAATTCAACAGGCCATGCTATCTGTTTAGGATTTGAATGAGATAGATTCGTCATCTCAGATTGGTGATCGAACGCAATTTATTTGAGGACACAGTAGAGCCATAGACTACCAGACGATTTATGATTACCCTAGCAATGGTCACTTACGCGAGCGACGCCGTCTCTTCTTGAATATAATGAAGCGGCGCATAGCACTGAACCTCAGTTCATGCGGCTTGAATATATGAGCTTGGTGTGTGGCCTGCCGCTGCCCGGGTTGCAGAATGAGCTCAAAGACCCACAAGCGCAGTTGCTAATCCAAGCTGCCATTACTATCGAAGACCAAGCTTCAGGAGATTATTGAGCCACGCGGCGGCTTGAAGCAGCTAAGTACAAAACTGATATCATGACACTTCTGTTGTGAGAGCGGAGACTTAATCAGCGTATACCTCATCCACAGCTGAAAGGTCTGGTTTTCTGAATCTAGAGCATGATTCGAATCATGATTCTTTAAGATGGAACAGTACATGCTGGAAGCTCATTGTTGCCCATAGAAATGACTATGGCTGCCATGATAATGAGCGTGAGAAAACTGGGTAGCATTTCTGGGAGAGCCAAATCATATCCCTATCTAAGTAGTGCCGTCTTGTACATGTCCAGCAGCCATCTGCGCACGAATATCATCGCAGCATTATTCAAATCCCCCGAAATAGGCCCAATACAACCATCCGGAATTTGGCGTCCTGGCATCATCAGTCCTTCAAGTATCCACATAATAAGGCGGATTGGGACGAGAAACGTACATGCTTAAAATAAACCTCCGTTAAAACCTCATTTTCCGGAATCTCAGCCCTCCTCATCACTGTTCCGGTTGCCGCCCGGAATATGGTTTGAGTACAGATGTTCTGATATCAAGTTTCATACTGGGTTGGAGTGTAAATGTGCGATTGTGGTTCGTTGTTACCTACACATATCAGTGTCCGTCCAAATAGACATATTCAGATGTAGGTGCAGGAAAGGGATGGGAAGGGGAAAAGCACCTTCAATGTTGTAATAACTTTACCACTCTCGCCAACACTTCCTTGAATGGCTGTTAGGCGTTCCCCTGTGGGACCGTCGATGCTGAAGGGTATTTTCGTGTACGTTTCCATGGGGATAGATGTTGAACGGTAGGATTGGGTGCGTATCGAATATTAATCCGCAAGGGCTGGTTCAGAATGCCATAAATGCCAAAGGACTGAGTTTAGATGGGATTGAGGTACGGAATACGATTCTTCATTCATGTAGCAATGTTGCTGTACAGGGTACAGTTTCACCTATTTCCGACTTAGATTAATTGTGCGTGGAAATTAAACGTTCTTCTTTTCATTTGATCGTCTGGTAAATAGGCTCTTAGGTGACTTTGACTAAGAATGCTCCATGTCATAGGCAATCCCTTCCCTGACAGAGTCAGCAAACTTCAGAGACATGCCTTGGGTGAAGTGAACATCACCCTGTGCCCAGTCGGGATCTTCTAAACATAGTTTCGATAGGAATCATCGGCTCGTTACTAGGCGTGACGGCCTTAGATTGTGGATCGATAACGACACCGGTGATGGCCTTGTCTTGGCTGTTGATGGTGAGGATGCTAGAGCGCGTGGCTGTCGGAACCATCTCGCTGCCACGCTTGACCTTGGGAGCCTCACATTTTGTGATGGCCATTGTTCTTTCCCGCTGTCCTGGATCGAACGCAGAGGCGCAAATGGTGATTACTGTGGAAACATCGCTCCCAGGAGTTTGAATTCACTCGTACGCACTGCGACGTAGTCGAGGCTCGTGCTCGGCCATTCCAACTTTTAACACAATGGTAATGTGGGCACCACGACCTGCCGGTCCCCAGCAACTACCTGGCTGCCTTTTACATGAGCCTAGGGTGATCAATCGTGATATACTGTGAGTAAAATCTTCTGGCTCAGGCCCCATTCTGATGAACTGAAAGAGCAAAAATCATCGAAACATGCCAATAACCAGTGCATGGCCCTGACCCGTGGTTTTAGTAAATAAATCT
The DNA here is from genome assembly GCF_016861735.1 of Aspergillus chevalieri. Lineage (NCBI taxonomy): Eukaryota > Fungi > Ascomycota > Eurotiomycetes > Eurotiales > Aspergillaceae > Aspergillus > Aspergillus chevalieri. Next base: position 2,498,620 of record NC_057368.1, on the reverse strand, counting down.
TTTGTTTCAGTATTGTAGCAAAATCCGGCATACCCAGCAGCCTTGGATTTTTTGGGGAAGATTTTGTGTTCAAATTCTTGTCGTAAGACATCTCGGAAGACTATGTATCGGGGGGGTGGTTGTGTCACCTGCTTCCGGGGTGGACCGGTTCTCCGAGAAAATATCGACGAAGTAATCAAGGCCTGGGTACGGCAGGTCGCTCTTTTCGCAAGGCATGCCTTGCTGGCGAGCGGTAGGGGTAGACATAATTAGAATGGGTCTGAAGTAGAAATTTGAAGGTGTGTGAGATAATGTGTTGACTCAACCTGTTAATGCTTGAACATTCTCTGTAGCAGCCCTAGATGGTTACCGAAGGTAGATTATACAGCAACACCAATTAACATTAACCGAATCAATGCCACGATGCCTCTCGTTCATTTTTAGTCGCCTCTTTGCACCATTCGCAGGCGATTTATAGCAGTCGTTGGACCTATCCGAGACAGCAGATTTGGTCGTCGACCAACAATAGCCTTGTTGACGCGATACGAGAGGGATAGCAGATAAAGAGAAGAAGTTGAAAGCGCGATGAGGGCCGAATTTGCCTTGTCACCTGATCCAATTCTATTCGCCGTATGTACAAAACAGATATTTTTGGTGCAAAAGAATGCTCGAACAAGAATTAGAAAGTGCTGATGCTGGATCTTGCTAGATACACTTCCATCCAAAATAATTACCCAACCCAATCTTTCTCAATTCCTCCTCTATGAATAGTCCCGCACGTAACGTCCCGGCAGCTCAATATCCCACGTCGGCCGTTCAATAACGGCAACCTCTAGACTGCTATTTTTCTCGTTTTCTTCCGCGGCGTCGTCGGCCAGCGGCACGATACCCAGGATATCACGGTACTTGTAGGTGTGCCACCACCGGCGCGGAGGCTGGCTAATGCGATTGGCAAGTTTTTGCGCTGCGGGTGTTTCAAGCTCTTGATCTTCGGCCTTGCGCGGTGTTGCCGTTGGCGTGTCCGCGACGAGCCCGTTAATAGCGGGGAACCGTTTATCCTGCTTACCCTTTTTGGGTGTTGTAACAGCATGGTCTCCCATGTTACCTTCTCGTCGGAGTCGAGCCAGGCCGGCGTCGTTGCTCGCCGCGTACGCCTCGTCGTGATCGTAGGCATCTTCGTCATCGCCGTCTACGCCGCGCGGACGTTCCTTGTCCATCGAGATCCACTCGCCCTGCGACTCGTCGGCTCCAACGACCTTGCGGTACTTGGGGTCGAAGTAGATGTCTGCCTGGGCCAGGGGTATCCGGTCACCGGCACCGGTATTGGGTTTCTTGCGGTCGTTCTCGCCGTCCTCTTGTGCCTGGCGCTTGCGTTTCTGCGCCGAGGTGGCCTTGGCTACCTGTCCCTTTGCGCCCTCCTGGGCTTGCTCGGTGGCTTCGAATTCCTCCGGCGAGGGGAAGTCGTGCTTCAGGTCGAACATCCACAGCCACGAGGAACCGTATAACCAGAGTCTTTCGCGGCCTTCTGACAAATCCCATAAGCAGCCCATGGCACGGTCTTTGACGCCCTTGAATTCTGCGGGGAGGTAGGCCTTTGGGTTTCTCCGGGACCACTCTGAGAGTTTGCCTTCGAGAGCTTCGAATTCTACCAATTGATGTTCACTTGTAAGTGCCATCAACCGGTTTTCCGTTGCATTTTGGGCATCGCCGTTGGTACCGTTCGTCAAAAGCTTGTCGTCTGCTTTGCTTTGAGGACGGAACGACAGCAGAACAACTCCTCCCTTGAGACGAGGGATGGGCGATTCTGCAGCGGCGAGACGCCAACGCTCGCCCTCGATGATGGGCTGCTCATCCTCGTCGTCTGATGATTCGTCGTCCGACTCTGCAGCCCCGTTGATCTTGGGCGCGGGCTTCGACTCTGTCGTCTGTTCCAGCACCCAGCTATCAATGCATCCAGACAAGTCACCGACAGCCAAGATACTGCTATTGTCCGAGAACACGACGCTTCGAATTGTCCGCTCGAACTCGCCTAGGGTTCCGTGAGACGCTTTCTCGTGTCGAGTGTGTCGCGCCGCGCGGTTGAGTTTTGTGAGTTGGGGAAGGATCTGAGGTTTCTCTTGAGGGGAGGATGCGGGATTCAGTCTTGCAAGATAGATGTCGCTGTTGGGACGGACCACGGAGATCCATCGGCTGTCGGGGGAGACGGTCACGACTCGGGCTCCGTCATCGGAGAAGGCGGCGGGAACATCCAGTTTTTGTACACGCAGAGCACCCTTTTCGTCGCCCTTGCGCCGTCTCACAGAGAAGACCTTGACGTCGGATATCGTAGCAACTACGAGTATCTTTCCGTCGGAGGAGAGCATAGCGGAAGTGATGTTTTCCTCGCCCTGTTTATACCGTGTTAGAGTCGTCGTGCGTATCACGTCTTTGTTCCACTCTTACCTGAACCAACACCTTTCCGACAAGTCGATGCCTCTGTCCATCGACATTCTCATATGAAGATGTAGGACCACGCGAGACACGCCAGATGCTGATCTCTCTATCCCAGAAGCTCATGACCAACCGAGACGAAGGAGAAGAAGCAAGCTGGGGGATTTGAGGAAGATTTGACAGCTTTCTGTGGTGCTCTTTACCGAACTCGCGCAGGGGCAAAACAATTGGCGTAGCATCCGGGCCTATAGTAACCGATAAGTTAGACTTGAGTGGTAATTGGGACAAAGCATCAGGACATACCTCCAGACACGATGATACTGATTTCCTTGGTCTCGTAGACCGCAAAAGTCTTGACATCGTGGGTATGGTATCTTCGGTGCATCACCTCGGCCCAACGGACTTTCTTGTCGCCTTTCTCTCCTTCCTTCTTCTTGTAGACAACGGTTCGCTGATCAGCGCCTCCGCTGATAACAGTGTCGCCATTGGCACCCACGGCGACATCCAGCACATCCGCCAGATGACCCTGCACCCGTTGAATAAGAGAGTAGTTCTTTGCATCCCAGAACCGGATTTCACCCGCAGAGTCGCCAGACACGATAGTGCCGTCGGGAAGGCACTTAACGGACCAAACCAGCAACTCCTTCGGACCACCCGCTGGGCCCTTACCCAGCGAGATTGTTCTCAAAAGCTGCCCATTCCGAATATCAAACAGACGAATCGAGCTATCCGCGTAGCCAGCCACGATGGTATTGCGATTCTGGAACGTGACGCTGAGCACTCTCGCTCTCTTAGTGGACGGCCGCATCAGCCGCAGAAACTTCAGATCATTATCGGCAGTCGACAAAATCACAATCGACCCGTCCGCACAGCCCGCCGCAAGGTGCTGTCCCGTGTATTCTCCCTCCGCCGGAGGCAGTAGCTTCCCATCCTTGCCCCGCTGCGTCGCCTGCCACCTGGGCTGCGCCGCCAAGCACCAAATCTCACCGTAGTTCCCGCTCGAATGCCGCAACGGACGACCCTGCTCGATATCCCACTCAGTCACTGCCGTCGAGTATCCGATACTGAACAGGCGCAGGCGGCCGGGAAGCTTGACGCCATCTGGTCCGTCTTCGGGGGGATCGAGCGTCCACGTGAGCCCTTCAATACTCCGGTCTTTTCCTCCACGCAAGACTGTCTCTTGAAACCAGGCGCCGCGCAGGGGGTTCCAGATCTCGATGTCGCCGTTTGCGCGACCAACCGCGAGTCGGAGGGTAGGGACACCTCGTCCGGCAACGCCAGCGGATGGGGGGTGGGAAAATGCGAGCGCATTAATTGCCTGAGGGTTGAAGGGAACAAAGCGACAACGGTGGATATCCATTTTGGTGGTTTATATTGTGAGATATATCGAGGACCGCGAATCTGAATCCGTCACGAGATTTTTTCCTGTCTTAAAAAACGAAGCGAAAAGGACAGAACACTTGAAAAACAGTCTATCCAGGCTCAGAATAGAGAGCCAAATCGCTTAGGCAAACATTCCGGTCAATGACAAAATAAATAATACGGATTGAGGTCGAGAAATAACGGCGATGCCAAAGCTTGAGGTCGGCTTGGTCGATGTTCTTTTTTTTTTTTTTACGCCGGACCCGGACCCGCTTTTCGCGGTGAGTCACGTGCACCACAACAACTCTGTATAGCTTCATCTTATCCTGAAAGGGAAGCAGTCGGCGGTTTTATACAGTTCACATATATACTCTACTCGAACAATCATCACCTATTTGGAATCAGCATTGAAGCTATATGTGAACCCGGCTTCTTAATGGCATCAGCTTTTTCTTCTTTCTTCCCCTCCAGATTTGATATCCAAGAAGTTGGTCCGAGTCCTCAAAATGATAGGCAATGAAATTTGTTCCTAATGTCAGAGATGTCTTTTGGACACTTCGATTCCAAATATCAAGTGACGGATCGCCAGCAGCAGCTCAAACGAAACTATCTACCGATTTGCATTCTTGACCGAAGATTCGTAGCTCTGCATCAAGCACCAATAGCCAGGCACATGATCGCGCCAAATCCCACAGAAACCCGCAACATCGTTACGCCAGTCCCTATGAAGCTCCGAAGAGACAGCCGCCCAATTAAGCAATTGGCAGCCTGCCTGAACCATCCGTTTATGGGCCGCCTCCCTTGAATGTTCCGCAAATGTACCCGAGGCGTCGGTAACAACGAAGACATCGTATCCTTGCTCAATCAAGCTAAGAGCAGGGAACGCAACACAGACTTCAGTCAAAACACCACTGCAACCAACATGTTAGGCTAGGTCTTTAGATGCTTTTCAGGGCTTAGATACCTAATGACGACCTGCTTCTTGCCCGACTTCTTCACAGCCTGCGCGAAGTCCTCGTTATCCATGGCGTTGATTTGGCCCGGACGCGGAATCACAGTCGCATTAGGAAGACTGTCGTGAAGCTCTTTGACAAGCGGACCGTTCGGGCCCGTCTCGAACGAGCTGGTTAGAATTGTTGGGACCTTGAAATAGTCCGCCACTTTGATGAGCCCTAAAACATTGTTTTTGAATTCATTAGGTTCGAAATCATGGACTAGCTGGATGAGGCCGGTCTTTCCTGAGGTGAATCATCAAGGTATGTTTATTCAGGGTCAATAGGTAGCTTACCTGGTGGTCAATGAATAGGAAAACGCAATCGTCTTTGCTGATACGTTTGTACGCTGGAGGCATCATGAACGGATTGTGGACAGATTATGGGCGGGTTAATCAATGTATCAGAAGAAGAGGATGTTTTCTTTTTTTATTTTTTTGAGCGTATAGTTGTGACCAATAATCTCATAACTACATCATCATCGGATGGTGTGGGAGTTTTTGCGATACTTGCTAATCATGTGTAATGATGCTGAAACACCCAGACCTTTTCCAACATTCCCAACGCATTCATTCGCATTTCCAGCTATGACATGTGACAGACTGGTAGCGTCTACGCTACTTGTCCCCAGGCCATCTGAATACATACAGCACCAGCCAGGTGACCCAAGGACCGTATCAAAAATGGAAATATATGTCGGTAGCGTCGGCAATCTACCGAAGAACGAGGTTATAGTGATAGTTGGATTGAGGTGCGCCCCCGAAACAGGACCCGTGGTAAATACAGATGAAGGTAGCATGAAAACCACAATCGTAGCCCCGATTATGCTAGGTGAAACCGGGCCTCTATTTAGCATGTCATTCAGCAGCAGGCACTGATTGTGCAGTCGTTTCTATCCAAAGAGAACTGTTGATTGGCACCGAGCGGCCGGAAAAAGGAACCGGGCAATTTGGCGTAGGGGTTAGTTACCTCGCCAGAATGACTTGAGGAAGCGTAGGCATGGTAGCGCCTACACTGAGGAAGGGAGACGACTTGGAATTACTGACCGGCTCTATTTATTGAGAGGAAGACTCCGCAATTTTCGGCTTTGGTAACCGACCGCGATAGGTCATTATTAGTCAATCTTAAGTTGACCTCATCGACCTACCTCTTGTGTAATTAATTTTGGCGGTATTCCCCTGTCGCCTGGTCATAAAACATCGAGTATGAGCTGCAGGGACATGTTTCCAACATCACAAGGACTCAGGTAGAATGTCAACGATCCTATGCTAATCTTAAGCTTACGGAAAGGATCCACTTAGACCGCCGAAAACGGTTCAAAAATTGATCTGAACGGAACCAACTGAAAAATTGTCGTGTAATCTCTAGTGATGTATAAAGAAGATATCGAAGCTCTAGATAGCTACGATATCTTAGTCCATTTCGGATTCTCCCTTCTATGGGAGGACCAACAACCATGAAAATCGAGACACCGTCAACGCGCTCCGACAACCATAATGGACCTCTCCCGGATCAAACGCCATCGTCGAGGTCGGGGGCCTTGCCTAAACCTCTGGGACATGCCTTTCAAGCAACTACGAGACGTCTGCAGCTCAAGTCGGTCTTGGCCCAACTCACTTTGGATCGGCACACTGCTGCGATGGCTATTAAAGCATCGATACCACCCACCATCCTCCTATGTGCCATTCAGTCAAACGCATGGATCAATATGTTCCAGACCCAGGCCTATTTAGCTGCGATCATGTCCACCTGTGTTCTGCCGACTCTTCCTCGGGCAAGGCTGATTGAGTACAATTTTCAACTCGCGTTTGCAATTACCCTGTCATACTGCTGGGTGCTACTCGGCGGCTGGTCTGGCCTGCAAGCCAGAAAAGACACTACTAATGGGCCCGAGGAGCTGAAGGCTTACAACTCATCAGCCGAAGCTATCGGCGCTATCTTCTTAATGTTTTGGACATGGTGTGTTTTCACGCTGAAGTCGGCGTTTCCTACCTGGGCCATACAATGCACTTGGGCTGGCATTTTCGCAGTCATCACACTACCAATCGTTGGTCAAGCTCCCAGCATGCAGGAAGTTATTGCTGAAACTAGTAACACCTTCGAGGCCTTCCTGGCGGGGCAGGCTGTGGGATTTGTCAACGCTCTAATTATATTCCCGCAAAGCTGCAGAGGAGTTTTCCGGAAGGATATGAGAGCCTGTCTCGACGGATTGGTTGCTGTTATGCAGGCTCAGAAAAGATGCATAGAAGACTTTCGGTCAAAAAGAATTCTCACTGAAGGAGAAGATGAAAGGAACGATTCTGTCCGTCAACTTCACAACACGTTACAGCTTTTCATTAACAGCATCGTCAAGGCGCGTGCTGATGTCGAGTATGCCGAACGTGAGATGTCTTGGGACCGCCTTGATCACCAGCAGCTCGAGCATATTGCCTCGATGCTGGTAGACCTTATCGCCCCGGCATCTGGGCTAGGCTCAGCGGCAAACATGCTGCAGCTGGCCGTTGATAGAGCCTATCATTTATCCAACGACACTGGAGGGGTGAATAACAATGCTGAGACGGATCATAAATTGAAAGACGAAGAATACTGGCATAGTCTTGAGGGGGAAATGCATGAGCAATCTTACAGAATATCAGAGGCAATAATTGAAGGAGTGGAGCACGCTAAACTTCGACTGGAGTTGACAAAGGGCCGCTCCCTATCTGGCAGAGCTCGTGCAAGAAAGACTGACGAGGAGAATCAGAAGTTTCCAATGAACCCCGGAGAAGCCCGTTTTCTCGAATCATATCGAGACGTCTTCGACAAGTGCTGTGTTCTAGGACATGATACGGGTGGCGTGGATGGAGAAAAGCTGCTCGACTATTACATCCGACACAGACCACAAATCGAAGACCTAAGTCAAATCGCGTCAGAGACACATCCTAATACTCTACGCTACTATTTATTGTTACATGTAAGTGGTGGAACCACGAGGTGTGCGCCTACGGTATCGGTAACTAATTATCACAGTCACATACTCTCCTCTCGTTACTAGGAGACGAATTCCTCAAGTTTCTCCTTTTCACAGAGGAGTGCCATGCACGCCCGAAGCGTCTGCTTATTCCACGGCTTAGGCATCTTAGATATTGGCTCAAAGTATTGTTCCACATTGCAGGTACTCGACCAGGAGGTAGTGCTTTCCTAAGTATGGACCCTCAAACAAACGTTGAACTTGGTTCCACGTTCTACAATCGAAAAGATCCGGACCATCTCCCACCTGCCAACCTCATGGAGACCGTTGGAGACAAGATTCGCAAGGTCAACGCCGTATTTCGCACCAATCATGCCGCATACGGACTTCGAGGCGTCTGTGCCGTTATGACTGTATCCATCATGGCGTTCCTTCGTGATTCGCAGAGTTTCTATTCCAGGCAGCGATTCCTCTGGGCGCTGTTTGCCATCGTGCTTTCTATGGGCCGCACTGCTGGATCGTCAACCTTCCTTTTATTGTGCCGTATATTTGGTACCATTGCCTCCATGATAGCGAGCTACATCATTTGGTACATTGTCGACGAAAAGACTCCTGGTATTCTGGTCTTCGTCTGGTTGTGGTTCACTGTCATTGGGTTTTTCAGTAAGTCATACCCATGCGGCATGTTTGGCTTCAAAACTAATTTCTAGTGATCAAATTCCCTAAATTCTTCAGTGTATGGTTCGTTGCTCTCATCACCACTATCGTGATGATAGCAAACGAACTCCAAGTCCGCCAGCTAGGGGCAGAAACGGTCTCTAAATCCGGACAAGCCGTCTATGCGCCATACATCATCTTCCCCTACCGACTTGCCATAGTCACGCTCGGCGTCGTCGTCGCGTACTTCTGGACACTCTTTCCATACCCCCTATCCGAACATTCCGAACTCCGGGAAGAAGTGGCCAAATCCATGTACATTCTAGCCAACTTCAGCAAATGCACCCAACAGACAATCCTCGCAAGACTGCACGGCATCTCCGGCGACCTCGACGACAAAACCAGCCCCGGCTTCCACCTTCAAGCCGCCCGCCGCCGCATCTTCCGCAAATACCAAACCATGAGCACCAGCGCAAAAACATACTACACATTCCTCGACTGGGAGTTCTCCCTCGGCGGCCGCTTTCCCAAGGAAACATACGGCGAAATCCTCGCCATCCTCGAGCGCGTCAGCAGCTACCTGACCCTCTCGGGCTATGTGTCTCTGGCGCTCGAACGGCCTCCTACTAGTACCCCTTCTTGCTGGTGGGCCGCCGACCAGAATGATACAGCTCAAGCCCACCTCACTCCTGGGGGTGTTACGACGAGAATGATCATTTTGCATTCTGCGCTTAGTCGGGTCCATCCGCTACCGCCGCAGATGAGGGAGTTGGAAATTCCGAATCTGAACGAGCTCTTGACTAGGGACGTACCCTCAGAAGAAGGGTTTGCGGCCGCAGCTCTGATTCATACCGTCAACTGGTATTTGATTCGTGATGTAAATCGGCTCACACAGTAAGTAGAACTCGTTGTGCTGCTAGTATATTTGTCTGACACCTGAACAGGCTGGTGAGAGAACTTGTTGGAGAGCTTGACTTTTCGTTTGCTGTTGACACCCCGACCCTTGTCACTGTATCAACCGTCGATACGACAAAGGGAGACAGCCAGGGAGTACCCAGATATCCTGAGAAAGGGAAATGGGCGAACAGTCTAGCATGAAGCGCCATGTAGTTCCTGGTAGATTAGTCCAGTCCTCCCTCTTACTATACAGACAAGTTAATAGTACCCTTGCTAAGCCTGACCGAGTCTGCCAGTTTGCCAATGTCAGCATACCCGGTTAGATGATGGGGAAAATATCCGTTTCTGCGGATGACGATTAGAACTGGAAATAAATGCTGTCTTTTGTATATACTTTTCTCACGATGAGGCTTTTCCTCCGGTAGGTCTCGACGTTGACGAGCAATCAAGCTTCTTTCACTCCACCACGTCTCTGATAGTATATTATTTACAGCTCAGAGTCGGTGCTCCCCACTCGACGATGCGCTTCATGAGTTAGAAACAAGAACTGTTCATACTATACAACCGGAGCTTTGATTGTGTCGTAACGTAAATCGAGTGGTCTGGTCTGGTCTGTGGACGGCTGTATACTCCTTTATTCCTTTAAGTTGCTCAACGCTCATTATTCAACACGCTATATCATGCAGCTCACATATATTCTATTCAATTAACCAACCTATCATATATTTACAATACAAACTCGGAATCGATATCAGAACTGAATAGCAGGGTATTTAGGATGCTATATTTGAACCTGGCTTCTTTAGAGCACCAGCTACGTATAGTAGCCCTATCTGACTTCACAACTTGCGCGTATCGGCAACACGTATCTGACAATACGCACTATACTGGGACAAAAACCTACAGATTTGCCTTAGGGATATATCCTCCCGAGAATACCGCAGGCCCAAAGCCACTCAAAGACAACAGTCTATCAATCTCCGCGCTTTGCCAACGAAGTCTTTCCTACACAGCTTCACCCATCCGCTGGCCTTCCCTCCGGCCCAGTTGTTGCAAATGCACTTCATCCGGCCCATCAACAATGCGAATTGTCCGAGCCGACGCCCAGAGACCCGGCAGCGGCGTGTCTTGACAAACACCAGCAGCACCGAAAGCTTGAACAGCCCGGTCAATAACCTGCAAAGCCATGTGAGGCACAAGAACCTTAGCCATAGCGATCTCTCTAAGTGCAGCTTTAGCACCTTCCTGGTCAATCTTAACGGCGGCGTTCAGGACGGTCATTCTCGCTGCGTCGATTTCGATGCGCGACTTGGCGATCCATTCCTGGAACATCGCGTGGGCGGAATGCGACGGTCTGAATGCTTTCCTTTCGTCGTTGACTCGGGCTATCATCCATTCCAGTGCGCTCTCGGCCGCGCCGATCGTGCGCATTGCGTGGTGGATTCGACCGGGGCCCAGACGGCCTTGGATAATCTCGAAACCTCGTCCTTCGCCCAGTACTATGCTGGAGGCTGGTACGCGGACGTTCTTGAGGGTGATATGGCCGTGTCCGTGTGGTGCGTCATCATACCCATATACGGATAACATGCGATGGACTGTTATACCGGGCGTATTCGTAGGCACCAAGACCACTGAATGCCGGCCATACGGGTTTTCAGAAGATGTATTGGTGGTTTGACCCATCACAATATAGAGCTCGCAGGTTGGATCGCCGGCGCCTGACGACCACCATTTCTGACAAGTCAGCCCACTCTGATCGGAGTAGCATAGGTCTAATGGATGATAACACACCGAGCCGTTGAGAACGTAACCATCCCCATCCCGATGAATATCACATCGAATATTCCGTGCATCGCTGGCGGCAATGTCTGGCTCGGTCATCAAGAACGCGGACCGGATTCGACCTTCCAACAGCGGGACCAGCCATTGCTGCTTTTGCGCCTCTGTGCCATACTTTTCCAGGAGTTCCATATTCCCGGTGTCGGGAGCCGAGTTATTTGTCGCCTATGTTGCAGCATTTTGCATCAATCATTTGTTACATAGATGGATGCCATGATGATAACTTACCTCAGAGGCAATATAACTCTTCCCCAGATACTCCGCCATCAACGCATATTCGACACTACATAACCCAGCTCCATGGTCGCGGCCCAGAAACATATTCCAAAGACCGAGCTGACGAGCTTCCGCTTTGAGCTTTTCCAGGACCGCTGGTTTCGTCTGCCATCGTGAGGCGCCGTGGCCTAGTTGTGCGTCGAAGAGAGCATGCGCGGGGATGCATTGCTCGTCCACGAATTTCTCCACCTGCGATTGTTTCAGTCAGCTTGAAAGAAGCTGGATTATACTGTTAAATCCAGGGATCATACCAGATCTAGTATTTTCTTCGCGCGGTCACTGATGAATGGCAGTATAAGCGGTGGGATGTTTGCGGAGGCGGGCATCGTTGACGTTATTTGGTACTTTATTGAAAGGTTATGGGTATATCTGAACTAACTATGCTTAGGGCTTGGCTTAGACAAGAGTTATATGCCATCTGAATAGCGGCTGGAGCGGAGGTGTTGATTAATATTCATTGCTCGGCCCTCGGCCCGGTTACTTGGTCACTTCAGAGTACGTACTCCGTACCAGGGATACTAAAACAAGTTGACGCTGCTTGTAAATGGGGAGGGGGAACTCTATGTGTAATGCAACGGATGGCATTCGCACACGGTAGTCGTGATTGCGCACTATTCCCGAAGATAGATTGGGGCAATTATGTACAGAAATCACAAAGCGGCAACAGAACTCTTACAGCTCCGCTCCAGAAGATATCCATTCCATCTCAGCGGATACCTCTTCTTCATGGCCTCTTCAACCCTCTCCGCATCCCCAACCGGCTCAATTCCTCCTCAAACGCCAGTATATACTCCCTAGTCGCATCAACCAAGTACGGCCCATCCGCCTGCGACGCCCGCTTATGACCCGGGACCACGATGCTCGGCTTCAAAGCGGCAATCTGGTCAAGAGCATCCAGCCAATTCCTCCTCTTCTCCGCAGTTGTGGCCTCAGCCAGGAACTGAAAACAGTCGCCGTAAACAATGTCCCCCGCCACGACGAGGTCAAGGTCCGGCACGTGCAGGAAGGACGATGCAATTGTGTCGGAATGCACAACGTCAATTCCAAGGAAACCGCATCCGTCGATCGAAAATGCCCCGTTCGCCGGGAGAGCTTCGGGAGCGACCAGGCCCTCCTTGAGAATCTGGCCGTTGGGAAACCACACTTCCCATCTTGGGACCGCGATGGCTAGTGTCTTCTTAATCTCGTTGGCCACGAGGGATGTCGCGATGCTTTTGGCATTCGAGAAGTGTCCCAGGAGGACTGGGTTTCCCAGGTAATGGTCCCCATGTGCATGAGTTGTGTAGATGTACTTTAGTTCCTTTCCGGGAATGGTCTTTTTGATCCAGTTTGCTAGGTTTTCGGTCTGGTTGATTGGTATCGGGGTGTCGACTAGGACTGCGGATGTGGGGCCATGAATTAGGGTACTTGTGATTGGGGACCACCATTGCTTGGTTGGGTCTTGAGAGCCGGTTGTGACTAGTATGGCTGGGGAGACGTAGGTGTCTACTTGGAGTCTCGCCATTGCGATTTCGAAGAGCAGACAGGGAATTTCGTGAAGAAGGCGTATGATATTTTGTAGATGAACTCGTTTGAGCCTACTATTTGTACTCTGCATCTCCTCGGTTCCAAAGGTCAAATCCATCGGCACCCGATTGTATTACTGATCCCAAGCAGCCGTATTTGGATTACTGATCTAGTTGCCTATGGCCAAACCCGTCTAATTGTCTAATATAGCTAGAAATACATTCTACCACAAAGGAAATACATAATCACATCTTCGCCCTATTAGGAACCCGCAAAATACACTGCTGCGTCATAGAAGCGACCAACTCCCCCCGTTCATCCCACAGCTTGCTCTCACTATAAGTACGCCCATGTCCCGCACGGTGGCTAACAACCTCCCGCAAATGCCACTCTTCCATTGTGGGCTGCGGCGAGAAAATCCGTAGCGCAAAATCCAGACTCGAACATGCCGACACATCATGGAAGAACATATGGTTGTGGGCCAGAGGTAAGAAAGACAAGGCGCCATCCATAATGAATCCCAGACTGGCGATCTGTTCCCCCTCTGTCTGCAAGGGATGCTTCGCCCGGATCCAATCTCCAGATGATTTTGCTGTCGGAGACAGCTCGTCCTGGGTGGTTTCAGCGTTCTTGGCCAATCCCAACAAGTTCTGAGATGTGACGCCTTCCGGGCACGGACGGTTTTCGAGGATATCTCGCGATAGCCCAAAGAGTGTATTGAACACCTTAGCCTGCGCTTTGGAAATCCTGCCAGGCGTCACCCAATCCTTCTCCACGAGGTCTTCCCACGACACGCAATCCCGCCAATGACTATACTTCCGCGTAGGTCGCGCCGAATACTCGAGAACAGACGGCTCATCCTTATGGAAATCCGCCAGGAGCTCCATACACAGCCGTAACTCACCGGAGTCGGGGAATCGCTGCTCTACTGCCACGCGGTAGGTCACAAAGTTCTTCGTTTTGCGCAATTGGATGGGCGTGAAGAGTAGGTTTTCTTCTGTGCTGACTGCTCGCAGGTAGTGGCCCATGGCGGAGTAGAGGTGGAATCTATCTGGGGCGGTTTTGCATGCGGCGTGGATAGCGAGGGCTATGGCGTAGCCTCCGTAGGCGATTGGGGCTGAGTTCCCCATGCGCTGGGGGAGGTGTGTGGAGATGTAGTGGTCGTGGACTTTGTCCAGGGAGACATGTTGCGCTAGAGTGGTAGCCATGATGCAGGCAGGGAATGTCTCTAAAATCATTGATACATACGAGCACCTGCATGAAGCCAAAAATGCATATAACGAGTAGTCAGTAAAGCCTCGGCTCAACGACATTTTCGTTTACTGATCAGCCGAGATGATTACTAAAAGGTTACTTAACAATCAGTTACTAACTTGACGTTAGTCTATCACTGCATTGCTTCATCTTTATCGTACTCAGCACTATGGATCTATTTCCATCGGAACTTATCTCGTTGCTGTCGGCGTCTTCATATCCTATGCGTGGGTCACTCAATCAACAGTCCCGCGATAATACCGAGGAATCGCCGCCATATGGCAGATACGTAGAAACCACAAACCAGACATCGTCTGGTTAGTCTGGACCAAGAACACAGAAACCCCCAAATTCTCGGGACAGCGATCAGTCGCATGCGAAGTTGTCGCATAAAAAACGTGGTAGACCACGGAAGAACCATGATGGTTCAACGGGAGAACTGCCGGAAGAGGTGCGCGCATGATATTTCCACTGTGTAGAACTTTTTCATTAACCCTAGTCTGGATATAGCGCCGCAGGGCCCAGATTCGACTGGCACAACGTGCTTATCGCTCACGTAAAGAAGAGGCTTTGTCGAAATATGAAGCCCGAATCGCCGAACTGGAGACAGCAATGCAGACGATGAACACGGCTATCCATTCATTTGGGGAGCTTTTGGAACAAGCTGATGTGCTATCGTCAAATCCTGATCTTCAAAACCATCTGCAGGATACCATGAATGCTTGTAAGTCTCTGGTCAATTCTAGCTCAACGGCCGACGAAGGCATGCCCAGCTCTCCCATGAGAGAAGAGGCGCCACCCTCATCCTTGCCAGCAGAGCAGGAGCAGGATATCTCATCATCAAATACAATATCTTCATCTCATGCGCAGTCACCTCTTCCATTACTCAGTCCGTCTTTCAGGCCAATAATAACCCTCAAGACGCCCCAACACCCCTGGGCCACGGTTCGCCACTCCTATTCGACACTACAACTATCTCAGTTGTGGATATGCCACTCTTCATCCGCCAACTTCGCCTAGCTTGCTGCTACCATGCGTACTTTTCTTTGCGAAGTCCATCAGTCAGATTGGACGATCTCCGGCGGAAATTCCGATTCCTTCTCAGCGTGTTGAGTCGCGAGGATCTCACCTCCTACTTCGAGTCCGCAATACAAGCTCGTATCCATCCCGAGAATATGGTTGAGTGGCAAGAGATTCCGTTCTTTAGCGTGGGCGGTGCGGGGACACATTATCCCCGGGGTTCATCATCGGGCCTCAGCCAGAACCAAGTCCCAATTCAGGAGGATCCCCTGTCCATATTATCCTCGGAGGCTCAAGTGGGCATGTATGGGAGTTGGTTTGATATTCGAGATCTTGAAGGATTTCTCCAAGAGAAAGGGGCTCGTTTCCTAACGGGCCCACCTATGGAGCCCCGACGGGGCATATCAAACCAGGCCGCAGTAAACGTCTCGAGCCTGATCAAAAGTGAGGATTTTCGCCCCTGTTTTGGTTTCTGAACTAGTCTCATCGTTTCTAGATTTGATTAGCACGTGCATTTGTCTTGGTCGCTCTCCTGGATGGCGACCAGTTGACGTGGAAAAGGCTTTTCGCATGGCTTTATGGGCATAAGATGCACAATGTCGTGAAGTCTGAAGAAAGACTGGCAAAGAGTAGGATTTATCATAGCGCGTGTTGGTAGACCATCGGCTTCATACTTTTCAGTTCGCTTCGCAGGAAAAAGAATCGTAGTCCTTTTTCATCGATGACATGGAAGTACGCGGACAGAGATGGCATGGTCTCTAACGAGGCAAGATACCTGCAAGATAGTTCAAAAATTTAGTAAGTCCCTTGTCAAACTATTCCAACTACAGCTTTTTCAGTCTCTTGCTCATTCTGGTCCGATTGAAGCTGCATGCTACTATACAGGTGATCTTTACACCACGCTTTCATCGATACACATCTGTAGGGACACGTGAGACCGATAATATTGGAGAACTTCTCACATATTCCCGTCTCTACAAAAGCCCTATCTCAAAGTTTATGCCTCTTCGCCCCAGTCGCAATCTTCTCGAACTCCGCCTGCGGAATCCCCTCAGCAAACCTCCTCAAACCCCCCATAAACTCCTTCACAGCCTGATTTCCAAATTCCCGATCCCCCGGTGCCCTCAAAAGTTCCTTAATCCCCAAAACACTCGACCCCAGCAAATGCCCCCCAACCCACCCCTCAATCTCCCCCCTCACCATCTCCCGAAACCTCCCCTCATCCTTCCCACCATCCAAAATCCGATTCACAAACCCGCTCCGCAACAACTCCTCCGCGGTAATCCTGCGGCTAAACAGCAACGCCTCTTTGGCCTTGCTGATGCCCATGCGCTGCACGAAGGCGATACTCGCGCCTCCCTCTGTGACGAGGCCGAGCGAGGAGAACGGGGTGAGGAGGTAGGCTTCTGGGGTGGCGAAGATGAGATCCGAGTGAGCGATCATGGCTGCTGAGAGGCCGATGGCGGGCCCGTTTAGCGCTGTTACTAGGATTTTGGGGTGCGAGTAGAAGGCGTCTGCTAGCTCGATGTTGTTGACTGCGAGGGCGGGGAGCCAGAAGTGGCGGGGATCCATGGTGCCCAGGTCTGGGGATTGGCTAGATATATCGGCGCCTCTGTTTTTGATTTTTTTTTTTTTAAGCGGATGGAATTTATTGTCTATGGTGGGAAGAGATGAAGTGACTTACGCTGAGAAAAAGCGGCCCTTGCCAAGAAGAAGCGTCACCAGGATTTCTTCCCGCTGGGCGATTTCTCGCAGTAATGCAGCCAGCCGATAGTAGTCATCGCGGCTCAAAGCATTGAGCTTCTTTGGGTTATCAAGGGTGATAATGGCGGTCTTGCCTGTATACTCAATGGACACAGTTTGGTTTGTGCTCATGTTGCTGGTTGTAGAATGGACGGTAGAATTGGAATAGCTGGGGAAGAAAGCCTTTGGTCCATGTTATATAGTTTTATCTACGTCGGATGTCGGTCTTCGGACACGCAAATTACTGATTACTGAACTTTTGCCGGTATAATGACATTTTGCACCTGGTAGCCTCGGGCAGGATATCTTATCCCTACCCTAACCAAACTCAAGCGGACCAGACCATGGAGCTTTGTCAAGGATGTAAGAACAGGGAGCTACTGTGAAACCAAAATCCAAGGCGTTAGTGTAATTGGTAGTCTGCAATGTTTAGTGATAAACAAAGTAAGCTTGTGGCGAGAGTGATGCAGAGGGCCAATGTATTCGCAAGCCTTTCGGAGAATCAATGTCATTACGCACTGGTAGTAGAATTCTCGATCATAAGGATACCGGACTAGCTGGAGAGTAGACAAGACAAATATGAACATTTCATTACGTTGCATTTCAGCCATGCCAAGTCTCTCCCCTTTCTGTATTCACTGGGTCTTACAAGCTAGATGGGAGAAGTAATGATGAATGAGCAATAGAACGATGGAAGATGTGGAAGCATCAGTCCCACTCCTGCGCATTTCTGATTTGCAAAAGACAAGAAGGAATTTGACGGAGCGTCGCTAGGACGCCAGGTTTGGGATGGTTCGCATTGGGTCTAATTCGGACGATTTGAATAAGGGCACCAGGATTGAGGATGAAATTCGTACGCAGGTGAAGAACCGTGGTCTATAGATAGTTAAATGGAATGATGACACGATGAATTTACCAAAGACAGGATTATGAGTCAATGCCAACGCCAATGATTAACTGAGTACCTAACCTATTAATAACGAAACAGAGAGGAGAAAAAGAATGGCATTACAACAGCCCAATCTGCTGCTCGGCCGTCAGAAACCGACAGATGTAATATCAACCAGAGCAGCGGTGAACCCGCGGAACATGACATGAGAAAAGATAGAAGTACATGAAGTCATTATTGTTTTCATCGTAGGATCCGCAAGTCGCTAAATACGCACTGATATGAAAGGAACTGTACAAGGAGGCGTGGTTTCTTCGAGTCCGTCAAACCAGTATGGCTGCTATGAGCAACGGACTCGAAGTCCCGTACCGCCGGCAGACGGCGCCTGGTCGAATTGAACGTTGAATGCAAGGGACGTTAGACTGGCCCTAACGCCCACCCGACAAACGATGTACACTGACGGAAGATTTCGGCGCTGGGGTAGTACCAACGCTCTTAGAATGCTGCATCCCAATTGGAGGGAAACTGCACGGGAGATGGGCCATTTCAGGCCATTTTATGACCAAATAATCAGTCTGACGGTGACATAATGTGCATGCCGAGGTCTTGGCAGTATAAAGAACGATACCGCTTTAGTAACTTTGGGCTGATACAGGCGCAGGCTGCAAGTTTGTTTAGCAAATAAAATCATAAAAGTAATAAGTGACAAGAGTCTCGGCATGGTAGCACAAGGGTAGAATCCCAATCCTAACCCTTGGCGAGAAAAAAAAGGGGAGTAGGTAAGCAAGGGACTACTTACAGGACTACTCAAGATGCTGTTCCGCTTGTTCCGGCCCTTCTTGATATGATTCTTCAAGGCAGCCGAATCCAAGGGTTTCAAGAGTTCGAAGCTACAGAGCAGCTCGCCGGAAACCGACATGATTGCACCCCAGTTGTCGAATTCACCGCAGTACTGTGATTGTTAGTCTCCTTCAAACAAAGGTACGAAGTGGAATACATACATTAGGAGCAGAGAAAACCGTGACCAGGATCCGATCCTGGTAGAATTCATAACCGTCCTCGACAACCATGTGGGCACGGCAAACCAGGTCGAAATCGTGACGCTGCAAGAAATTCATAATGACCTGCTTGCCGAAACAATAACTAACACCACGCTCGTTGGGCTCCCAATCTTCCTCCATATCAGCCGGATCACTCCAGAGAAGGTCATTGAGCAATCCATAATCAGGGACGTCAGTGGGTCGAGCAATTCCTCGAATATCGTCCATGTGCGACAGACTTGGGGACAGACCGCCGTGAACACAGAAGATCTTCCCAGCAACGATGGCAGCAATGGGGAGGCAATTAAAGGTGTCGATGAAGGTCTTCCAGACCTTGATGTTGCAACGGCGCTTACACTCATCATAGAACCCGTACACACGGGTGACGTTGGCGCACTCGTGGTTGCCTCGCAAAAGGAAGAAGTTCTCCGGGTATTTGAGCTTATAGCACAGAAGCAACAAGATGGTTTCCAAGCTCTGCTTCCCACGGTCGACATAGTCACCAAGGAAGAGATAGTTCGAAGTCGGAGGGAAGCCGCACATCTCAAACAGTCGGATGAGATCGGTGTATTGACCATGAACATCACCAACGATCTTGACCGGAGCCGACAGCTCCAGCAGTGCCGGCTGCGAAAGGAATAACTCTCGAGCCGCGCTACAAATGGCAGTAATCTCTGCGTTTTTCAAGCAGACGGTTTTGGTGACCTTGGTCGAGTAGCCAGCATCCAGCAGGCGTGAGATCATGTCGTCCAGGTCGATGGACTTCAGAGCTCCCATTCCCATTCCAGGCGACCCGCTGGTCTCCAGGGGAGCGTTCATTATGAAATCCAAAATGGGATTGAGCTGATTATCCCGCTTGATAAGAATCGATTCAATAACCTTGGGTTTCTCCTTCTCCGGGACGCCACCGGTCGGTGGTACATCTGAAACATGATCGACCTCCCCACTTGCCTGCATCTCATTCACATCCTTGTGGCCCTTTTTCAGGCTGTTGGACATCGAAGGTGACGGCGGGGGGTCGGGGACATCGGACTGGGCACCAGCATCCTCCGATCCCGGGCTCTGGGGGTTGGAATCGCGTCGACTTCCAGTCGACTTTGCTGACTTCGACGATCTCACTGACCCTGTGTCCGACTTATCCGTCTGACTATCCGTCCGAGACAACCCCGTGAGAGACGCGCGGGGACTGTCGCTGCTCCTGATCTTAGATCGGATCGAGCCGCGAAAAGAGCGACGAGACTCTTGGGTGTCTGAACGAGTGAAGGAAGGGAGCGACTGCAATTGGTCGCCGGAGCTAGAGCCGCCCTTGGAATGTGATTGACCCATGACTGCAAGGTGGGATATCTGCCAAGCGCGGGAGATGGAAAAGAAGGATCAGAGATGGCAGATGAAAAACAAGCGATAGGAAAAGACAGCGGGCGCACAGAGCCCTGCAATTGGCGTTGAAATGCTGAAAAGGCGTCTTGGTCACCACCGTTTCACCCGAAGCTTCCGCGAGCAGAGTTAAAAAGGAGGTGGTGTCCCGCCGTTGGGCAGAGGAAAAAAAAATAAAAAGAAAATTCAAGAACGCCAAGCAGGCAACAAACACCAGTCAATGCTGAATGAAATTTTTCCTTTTCGGGATTTATCAAAGGCCCGTGCTAACTTGAAAGGCCCGTGTGTGAATAGAGCAAGAACACCCGATCGGAGGCCGGCAATGGGACTTTATGACGAGACAGTCTGGAACGAAGACGAGCTCTCCCGGGTTGGGACTATCTCTCACCAGTGAGGAAGAAGAGAACAGCAGAGCAGAACGGCGATAAGGAGCGAATGTGAAGCTACGATGGACAACCGAATGGCATCACAGCACAGCAACAGCACAGCACAGCAGACCACAATGCACCACGACAGCAGAGCAAATTAGACGCAGCAGCAACGATAGTAGCAGTATCAGCAGCAGCAGAAGAAGCTACTTTTATCCGAGTCACCGACAGAGGACGAAAAGAGGAGCTAGGAGCAGCTGGAGGAAGAGGGAAAGGATCCGATTCGTCAAAAGAAACGACCGCAACCTGCTTTGGTATGTACTATACAGAAATGGTCAGTTGATGTGGGTGGACAGGTGACCAGGAGAGATGTCAAGAGATCAAAAGCTGGAGCCCCAGACGAAAAGAGAGCAACAATGGGAATGTGGAGTTGAGGAGGAGGAGGCGGAGGAGGAGGAGGCAAAATAGAGGAGAAATGACAGACGGTAGGCAATGCGTCATTATGGGGTTGCTGTCTCTCTCCAGAGCTGGCAAAGGGGGGTGGAAGAGAGGAGATAATACATACCTGATGAAAGAGCAACAGCGGCGCAAGAATGGAGTGAAGATGGAAATGAACAAAATGAAGCTGAGATGAAGTTGAGGGCACTCTAAATCAAGGACTCTTCAGAGAGGTGTCTCTCCGGGACAAACAGCGGTGCTTCTGGCCGGGCGGGCGTTTTTGGTCTCGATCGGGACAAAGCGGAGAAACCGTCGGCCCGAGAGGCAAGAGTCGATGATGTCGACTGGTGCCTAATGGATGATATCTAGACCTTATTCATGTCTATTATTTATATATACCTCTCTACAAGTGAAAATAGTCTAGACTGATAATGCTCTGTTATTGCTCTGTTAATGTTGGCATCAATGCACAATCACTCCTCCCCACAATACTTGCAGCATTCAGAGCTGCCTGCCCCTCCGCACGGCTCTCTTGGCTGAAGACATCATAGGACAGGGCCTCGGCATCTACTTTTCTCGTTGGTAGACACTCGTGCAGCCTTACTCTCCTCCGCTCGAATTGTATCGAATGCAGCTGGCGGTCAGCTTATATCCTTTTGTTTCTCCAATGGTGCCCGATCTGGTCAATAAGGTGCTGTATCGAGTATTATGGCCGTTCCTGAGCTCATCCCCGACGCCATCAACCATTGGCAGAACAGGGAACCAGGGGGGAAAAGAGTCAAATGCGGGGCCAGAACCGACAGGACAGCAACACAAAAAAGGCGAGAAACGCGACAGAATGATTATGTCCGCCATCATCCACCACACAGATTGTTGTCCAGACTCTGTCCGTCGGGCATTGGCATTACGCATCCGGTAGGGCCGTCACCCAGAGCGCAGCCCTGCAGGAACATCACCCGTCCATGTATATTTCCCACCCCTCCGACGATGCATCACATCGCCAACGGGTTTTCTCCTAGCCACTTATGGCCATGCTTTTCTTGTCCGCATCTTGGCGATATGTAAGACTCACCCCGGTCCCAGCATGAGGGGCAACTTGTCCACTGCGTCTTCTGTGTGATATGCACAGTCCATGTTGCTCTCCCATCCATGACGCATTATCTGCCCACGCGATAAACGCCCCAAAATCGGGGACAGTAGACCAGATAGAAGTCAAGAGATTCAGCGCTGATGCGCAATACGAAGCGCAACCAGTCGGGATGAGAAAAACAGGAAAAGACAGAAACCAAAAATCATCATTCGTAATTACTCCCGCGGATAGCATCCAAGCCATCTACCAACTATGACTTCTGTAATGCCTCTCGTACGTTGACCTGCTCGGGTGTCTCTTCCAGTTCGATCCGCGTGATATGTTGCCCGGGTATCACCACCAGTCCGATCAGTCGACTGGTCATATTTGCTCTAACGTTCTGCGAATTGGCTGTCCCACTGCTTCTCTTTTCTGGGTCATTCGCGCCGGAAGCGACCTCTTTAACGACGGATGGGGAGGGGTAGCGGTATTCGTGGGTAGTCGCGAGGATGACATTGCGGGCCTAGATTCGAGACATCACAGTCAGCGCATTCCTTTTCTCGTTTTGCTTTTTCTTCATATAGTGTGGTAGTCGGCTATAGGGTGTTATATACGTACCGCATCTGTGCACTTGAACGTGCCCACGAATAGGCGCGTATCCGTCGTATGCACCCGCAACGTCTGACCGATCAACGAGTCCAGATATTGAACGGCTTGCTGCGTATCCATCGTGACCGCCAGTAAAATCTATTATAGTTTTGCTTATTGGATCCAACGCTCAGGTCCAACCAGTGCAGGTAGGTGATTGGTAGTGTTCAAGAAGATGGTCTCGTGGTGCGGCGGTGCGGTGATATACCGAAGCGGCGATTGCGATACTCGAGCGAGGAATCCTGATCAATTGGAGAACCGGAGGGAGTCTTGTTTCACCGCTCCTCCTTGGCTAGTTGTATGCTGGTTTGTACGAATGTGGTGTTGGTGGCTGTTCGGAGCGAAGTTGAGAGCTAAATATAATGATATCCGTGGGTGATACCTGAGGCTACAAGGCGGCAATCATGTGTTTGCTACAAGAAATGCAAGGCACGCGATTATCAGAGTATCCAAAAATTTCTATCATATTTATATAAAAGAAATACAATGCGGCCCATGGGCTACCAATCATCCGTGTTTACTCCCAAACGCCGTGCCCGAAATCGCCCAAATTGATCGTGACTGAGAAGAAAGAACTTAACATATAACGACGTAGCAGAGAATCTGCTACATCCATTTAAAAACCCCAGCGTCTCCCTTGGACCCAAGAGACTGATCGCTCCCAGAATCCATATCAACATCCATATCCATATCGGCCACCATAAACCTCGAACTCGGGCTGCGATTATCATCGCTTCCCATTGACAGACCCGGCGAGTTCATATTATGAGAGTATGGTTGTAAGAATCCATTGTTCATCTGTATCGGGCCAGCCGATTGTCGGGTCGCGCGCGACGAGGAAGTGGCAGATGATGGAGCAGATTTAAAGAATCTGTGTAGTGTTTGTTGTCGGGGATCAATCGTTTCCGGTGTCGGTAGCGGTTCTGAGTCTGTATTCTCGTTCTCGTCTTCTGTGCTTGTATTTATAGTGGTGGACTCTTGTCGCTGCTGGGCTGAGTAGAGCCATCGGAGAGTGTTTTCTATCCACGTTAGCTTTTCGCGCGAAATTGTCATTACCCCTGTCAGTGGGCTCACCATATACTATCTTCTCTTCCGGACGGCCATTCCTAAAGCGCTTTCGTGTCCGGCTGTTCAGATGCGGTGCGTCGTCCATTGTCACTGACGGTCCTTCGACAACCGGCGTCATATCAGGAGTGGGAAATGTAGAGAACGATGCTTTGCGTTTGAGGGACATGGTTCGAAGCATTGTTATCGTCTCGTCTTGTGGGCAATTGTTGGTAGGGGCAATCAATGGTGCGGTGGAGGCAATCGCGTCGTCAATTCGTCTCGGTTCGTCTTAATGGAGTATTTCGATGTATGTGTGGGATGTGGTATATTCGGAAATTCAACGCTCGCTGGCAATATAAACTAAATTCGGACAGGATTGAGCAGGCTGACAAAAGTGGTGGTGGTTGGTCGCGTCTGACAAGGCGAATCGCGTCACGTCACGGGTATGCGCTAACCCGTATTGGTTTTATTGGAATCTGGCCGGCCGTCAACTTGAGATTGGATATAGCGTCGCTCAGCAGGGAGCAATGGTACAGACTAAGTCTATAGATCATACTTTGCACCTCTCAATGAAGCATGAAGCTAAGCTAGAGCATTGTGTGCTCGACTTCACATCGCGACGCGGTCACGCGATGCTGTGAATTGAAAGTATAGATATGTGTCTGTATGTACTCCGTACTCCATGTTCTGAACGGACTACAGAGTGTTCTACGTAATCTGCAGATCCTGCTCTGAAGATACTGGAAATCCAACTTCCATTTTGACATTGTACCATTACTTGTAGTCCAGAGAGCCTAGGTTCAATCAATGAGCGGCCGGAGTACTCCAATGCACATTCTCCAAGCATCCATAAGGATTGCTATAGACCAATTTCAGGCAAAGTCAATACTACGTACTATGAATCATTTAGAGTATGCATTTTTAGAACCTACTCTAATTCTCACTAACTCGATCGGCATGCCGAAGCCAGTTCGGCATCCCGGTAACTCCACTATGACGAAACCCCGCTCTCCCCGCTCTTGACAGCATTCTCAACCATCCACTTCAACCATCTTATCCATCACCTACTCCATACGACACCTCAAAATGGAACCCAGAGAAGCTTCTCACGCGGGCTCGTGGTACTCGGACAATCGACGTCATCTAACTCGTCAGTTGGACCAATGGTTGGGTCAGGTTCCTGATAAGATCCAGGGTATAGGGCGCTTGCCTGTGCCTGGTGCTCGTGTTGTTATTGCTCCGTGAGTTTTTACTTACTGTGGGTGATTGTTATGCTGATTTTTAGACATGCGGGATATGCGTATTCAGGACCTTGTGCTGCTTATGCGTACAAAGCGTTGGACTTGTCGAAGGCGTAAGTTACCTGACATCCTTTAAAGACCTGGCTAATAAGCTAGTCAACGCATCTTCGTCCTTGGACCATCGCACCACCACTACCTCTCGACTCTGGCTCTTCCGCAGCTAACCTCCTACTATACCCCTCTCTCCGATCATCCTCTCCTGCTGGACACCGAGCTCATCACCAAGCTCCTGGCAACCAAAGCCACCATGCCTGACGGAACAACCGTCAGCTTCAGAACTATGACACGGTCGATCGACGAAGACGAGCACAGCATCGAACTTCATCTCCCCTACATCCATCGTCTCCTCCAACTCCAGCACCCTGACCCCTCGCAATACCCCCCTCTCGTCCCGATCATGGTTGGAGCCACTCCCGCCGCGACGGAACACGCCTTTGGAACCCTCCTGGCTCCGTACCTGGCTGACCCGTCGAATGCCTTCGTCATCAGTTCCGACTTCTGCCACTGGGGTCTTCGCTTCCGGTACACGTACTACGTGCCACAAGCACCGAAACCAGGACCCCGTCTTCCGCTGTCCAGCGACGCCCTGCCACAGCCAGGAGCTGACTCCGCACACATCGAAGACAAACTGGAGATGGTCTCAGCGGGCCGGATGCTACAACGCCGGGACAAGATCCAGAAGCACGAGCCTGCTATCCACGAAAGTATCTCTGCGTTCGACACTGCGACTATGGCGGCTATTACTACGGGAGATACGGAGAAGTTCCTGGAAACGATCCAGACAACAGGGAATACGGTGTGTGGACGACATCCGATTGGGGTGATTATGGCTGCGATTGAAAAATTGACGGGTGGGAAGGGCGAGCGGGGGAAGTTCCATTTTGTGAGGTACGAGCGTAGTTCAGATGCGGTTGAGGTGTCGGATAGTTCTGTGAGTTATGTGTCTGCGTTTGCCGTGCTGTAGCTGCCTCTGGGCAGATTTAAATACGATATGGAGTACAATGCATTCTATCCATTTCAGCAAAACCACTACAAATCCCATCACATAATACTATTCACCTCCGACATCGACGAGACCGTAAGACCACTCGGCACCGTACCAACGGGCGATCCCGGATCCACAATCTAAGCTTAATCCCGAGGTCTCCGAATCAGTCTATTATCTTATCTTGATCTAGCCCAGGAACCCTTGGCAGTTTCACCGCTTTATTCTCCCGGTACTCCATATGGATCAGTACTTATATATATGCGCCGATGGCGTTTGGCTAATTTACTTTTGTTTTGAGATGAGGTGATTGATCGCGCTTACCTGCGGAGTACAAGTCCAGACGGCACAGGACAGACACCCCTCACGAGTACGGGGTAAATGAATTGAATTGGATATAGGAGCGCAGTGCAGTGCGGTGCGCGATTATTCTTTATTGCATTGCATGCGTACTCTGTGTTAAGAGGGGGTTATTTATACTGCTTACATTCTTACTGCATCGGCGCATTCATTTTTATCTGATCGGACGGACAAAGGACCAGTGTATACGCCGGGGTATACTACGCGAGTACCGAAGAGAGTTCCGAGGACAAAATGGCAAAATCAATACAAGGCGTCTTCTCATGGGAAGATGTCCTTGCGCAACGATACCTAAGTACTTCCCTCCCCACTCCCGTCCACCCATCCATCGATCCGATCTGTACCACTATAGCGCTGTACTAACAAAACCCAGACAACCACCCCAAACACCAACCAAACCACATCCACATCCAACAACAAAACCACGAAACTTTGGACCAAACAAACTACTACCCCTTCCAACCACACTCCCCGCTCCTCGCAAAACTCTCCCCCGAGCTCCGCCTGTTGATATGGGAGTACGTCCTCGGCGGGAAATGCATACATATTGTCCAATGGGCGAATCGAAGGATGGGATACGTTATATGTCCTGATCCCGATCCTGGGGATAAGGATAAGAAGATGTGCGATGTATGTCAGACGGGACTACCATCGCGGCGGGCGTGCGCGAAACGAGGGACCGAGACAGAGACAAGGGGGTTGTTGGGTGTTATGCTTGTTTGCAGACAAATGTACGCCCATGCCCTACTCCCATACACACAGTCGATGGGTATATGCTAATGCGCATGCAGCTATACAGAAGCAGCACACATCCTCTACACAAACAACACCTTCTCAATCCCCTCTACCTGGTCCCTACCCTACCTCCTCTCCCCCTCACCCTCCTTATCCTCACCCTCTTCACCCTTTACCGCCTCATCAAACCCACTGCAAAACATCCGCACCCTAACTCTCCACTACGCCTTCCCCGGCCACTGGCTCCCCAGCAAAGACCCCGTCAAGCAAATATACTTCACCTCCGGCCGCGCACAATGGACACAGACCTGTGCCGCCGTATGTTCCCTAACATCTCTGGAAAGATTCACGCTGGTTCTGGACGGAGGCTGGTTTGCAGAGTCAGTTGCGAAGGTATCCGTGTTTCTGGAGCCGTTGCGGGATGTCACTATCTGTAACCGGGGCGCGAAGAGGGGAATAGGAGAGGAGGGTGGGAGGGAAGGGGATTGGGAAGTGATACTACCTAAACAGCCGTATTACGTGAATGAGGTGGGGAGATTGAACGCTGAGGTTCGGGAGAAGGGGTTGAGGTGTGTCGTTAGGGTTTAATCTCTTCCCTCTCTTCTTATCATATAATTATTCTTCCTGTACATACATACTTATGCTAGACCATCCTTATTTATACACGCACAAAATTACTAATGTTTATGCCGGCAGCGCACTAACCAAAACCAGCAAAAGAACGCTCCCAAAATAACATAACCCCCTCCGCCCCGCGGGGAGCGCCCATCGCAATTAAACCTAACAGCGCTAGTCTCGGCTCAGGGTCTGGTTGGAGGCAGACACAATTACCGTGTCCGGCGTAGTGCAGGAGTAATTCTGAAACATGCGTTGCTGCTAGTACAAGGTACGAGGACGGGACGTTGATGATTGTTGTCGAAAGAGGCAGTTGGATTTGCTATGCTATGCGAATATCACCGCCGATAAGTATGAAAGAAAATGCAGATTTTGTTTCACGATTCCCACCCGTCATCATCATAGTAGTAAAGAAAGAAAGTAGATGTTCAATCACGCCTCCGACCCATGGTCCCTTGACCCAAATACATTAAAGTTTATAATAAATCGCTTGACGCCTGGTCATACACAAGGAAAAGAAAAGGAGATGAAAGAAGGCTGTCGACTTGGACATGCAGAGACAAAAAAAAAAAAAAAAGGGAAAGAAAAGGAAATATCCAACCATGGTATAGTGTGACAGGAATAAAAAGAAAGTCGGCAGTCAGCCGTAGATGCCAAATGTGACGAGATTGTAGTAACAGTGCGTTCACTGTATCTCATCTCGAACGATCCCGGGGCTGTGGCCCTGTGAACGAGAAAAGCGAGGAGCATGTGCTCCAATCCTAATCGGAAGCCGACCGATGATTCATGCTGGTGTATCGATGGACCAACGCCCTGACTCGTAGAGCAGCGCGCGTACCTGAAGGGTTTCATCGTCCAAGTGAAACATGTCAGTCAGACATGGTAGCCGAAAGTCGTCGTATCGATCGGGTGTCGAGTGTTCAAGTGCGATCCGGTCGGCGATAGAGTGATGCGACCGGTGAATCCTGACACTCTAAAACGGGTAAAGAAATGGAAGGAAAGCCGGTGTGTCGGGTTTACCGCCCCCCGGTCTGCCACTCTGCAGCGGCCTCTTGGTGAGACGAACGGATCTTCTGTTCGTCGGGGACCTGGTTGAGAGGAAAGAGGTTGTTGATCTCGGCAGCAAGGCCAGAGGCCATGTAGGCGCGGAGTTCACGCTCCTCCCGCTCGTCCTCCTTAATCAATCGCTTCTGGTCGGTCTTGCCCAGTTCTCCGCGACGCTTGTTCCGAATCTCGTGGATCACCCACAGGAGGACCTCTTCAGGAGCGCGGTTGCGGGCAGAACCGTGCTTGCTTGGACTTCGAACATAACGTCGGGTGACATCGGTCGCGCCCTCGATCGAGAAGGCGATGCAGTAAGCGATCTTGCGACCCCAACCTGTGCAAATTAGCGGCTGTCTATGATGTATGTGCATGGACCAAGCTTACCCTCAGTGTAGAGACGTGGCTGATCCCATGCCTCTTCGCATGCATCGACGTGGATCCATCGTCTCTGGTGCTCCGAGTAGACCTCTGTCCAGACGTAGTCCTCCGAGTTCCAGACCCAGCGCACACGACCACCAATCGCCCTGCAGAACATGCTGAAGCAGTTGGCCCATTCACCAACACGACCACGACGAGTCTGCAGGAGCTGCCAGACGTCCGAGTAGCGAGGGAATCGTTCAAAGGCGCCGCAGGTGTTTTCAGAGCATCGGTAGAGTTCGACACGGGTGGCACCACGGGCGGTCTCATCGGGAGAAGGAGGAGTCATGCCTTGAGCGATCGTAGGCATAAAGCATCGAGGGCAGGAAGGGTTGTTGACGAATTGGAAGAACGATCGCTTGAACCATCTGCGGCGTTGTTGTCAGTCTGAGTACAGAAACAGTAACAAAAGGGAGCATACCTTAAGAGAGCTCTGATGACGCAATCCTGGTAACCCCATTCAGGCTTTCCCCCTATACTGGCGGCTTGAGCCTGGATGATCTGGCTTTCCTCTTCTGCCTCCGAGTACAACCTATCGAGCGGAATCAAGGCCAAGGCCTCATCCAGGAGGCCAGGGTTTTCGTATTTGGTCGGCGTAACAGACAGGACATGGAGCAGGTTTCGGAATTTAAGCGAAGGAGGATCTTGCGGAGGCGCAGGAACAACCGGAAGGCCTCTGATTGCCGGCGAGGGCGATGCTCTGTGAGATTGATGTTGCGGTTGAGGAGAGGCAGGGTACTGGTGATGAGCCATCGGGGGCGGCGGTGGTGGCGCCCGGGAAGGGGGTGGTGGAGGGTAAGCAGCGGGAGAAGCAGACAAAGCTGGCGAAGGAGAATGAGAACGAGATTGCTGCGACTGTTCTTGAAGGCGGTTGAATCGCTTGTTGCGCATTAGTTGTTCAAATTGGTGAGTGAGTTCGCCGGCATCGATGTTGGACGGCACGGGATGGCCGTGGGGATGGAAGCCGTCTGCCATGGTGGTGATGGTGGTGATGGTGGTGGTGGTGAAAGGGGGAGAAGGTCGCACCGACGGCAGCTGGCTTGGATAGCTTTAGTACTCCAGGATGGTGGATGGATGAAACAATGGATGAGCTATCGAGGGATCGAGGGATCAAGTCGTAGTGGTCGCTGTAAGTCAATGGAGATGGATAATAAAATATCCTTCACTTGCCAGTCCACACAAAACGACGGTAGTTAAATGATCCAAGACGATGAAGGAAAAATGGTGATGGATGGGAGGTTGTAGGAGAGAGAAGAGTAAAGAGGGTGAAAGAGGATTGAGGGAGAGCGAGAGCGGATTTGGGTTTAGCGCAGGATTAGGTGGTAGGCTAGTGCTGGCAGTCGGTCGCAGCACAGCCCTTGCCACTACAGTGCAGAGTACTCTCTGGATGAGTGTGTCGTTACTGGTGAGAGTATTATTGTAAAAATACTCAGATACCCATTCCTGTAGAATAAATGTCGAATACAGAGTACTCCGGAGTAGATAGAAAAGAACAAATACAGAGAGTCCCCATAGTAAAGAAAACTCCTTCATCCACGCCAGCAGTGAAAAAGCGTCGTCAGCCGCCCAGCCCTGCCCCAATCAGCGCGCCGCAAGCCGCGTGTTGTGCCGCTCCCGAAACAGCAGTGCCAAGAGATCGTCGTGTACATGCAATTCTCTACAGAGTATACTTATCAGTACTACTTGTAACTACTCGTACAGCTTCTCCTAGGAGTGAAAATTCATGATAATTCATGATCATCTCTACATGGTACAGCACATACTACTATGAGTACGTACTTGTACAGAGTACAGTACACGACACGATTCGTAGATTGGTCACCACGCGGCACACCTCCCGCCTGATCGGGCTCTAGAGTACGCAAGCTCTCAACATTCAATAGCTTGCCAGATGTATTGCAGAATCCCCGTCCTGCACTAGCCACAGACAGACCCTTAACAGTGCACTATTACGCGGCGCGATCAACGACATGTCATCTACTGACAACCGCAAGGGTCACTAGGTATACAGACTACCTTACGAGCACTATTGCTACAGTGTCCCTACAGAGTAAAGCGGTTGAATCCGTAGCCTTATGAACCCCATCGTAACCACGGAACCGAGCTGACGAATCATCACTGGTTTATTCACGGGGACGCGTTGTCGGGATAATGAACATCAACGGTTACTTAGTATCTCCCAAGTACTCCGGAGTATCTCCTATAATCTACAAGAATCCATGGTTCTTCCTTCAATATTATCTGATCACTGCGCATCTTTATATATTCTTTACTTGTATACGGACTGGACCCTGAACGATAACGCGACGGGACATGATCATGTGTCCGCTGATCATCATACGAAAGTCAAGTCGAATGTCTTACTTTTCGAGCAGTGATCACTTACGGTGTCAGTTCTGAGTCATGCTTGTCCTACAACTCTTCTAGAATTCGATCTCAATCCCATATACACGCTCGAGTTCACGCTACTACTCAATCATCTAACATCATACATACCCACCTCACCCTTCACCATGCCCACCATCCGTCCATAGTAGTACGATGGACTCCGTAGACATAACACGGAACGGAACAACCACAACTCCCGTCTGCTGTGAATGGCGGAGACGCGCAAGCTTGTCCTCTTGGCAAGATCTGGACCCACCGACTGCGGCAAAAGGGTCCAACTGGCCAGGGGTCTTGGCTTTTGCTGTTTTGGGTACTGCTATTTATAGCTCGTATACAGCGGCCAAGTAATATAGCAGAGAGTGTGACTATGAGGACAAGAATGTACGGCACAAGTACAAGTACAGAGTACTGTAGTAAATAGAATCATACCGTATTCTTGAGTTGTAGAGATACTCTACTCATAAGAGCGAAACATATGATCCTCCGAGGAAATGTTTTATGCATGCTTGAATGATCTTCAAGTGTGACGGGCCGGCCGCCAATCATTGGTCTTGGGTTCTTGGCCATATTTCAACAGATACCTTCCTGGCTACTAGTAAGAGTAGAGTTCTCAAAAACAAGAAATCGGAGTATAATTCATCATCCAAAAGCAAAATTAAGTAGACTTTTATAGTGCCATTCTAGAATATCGTCCCCTTGTCATCATGATTCATGATTGCGACATTGAGTCAAGTGATGAGACCCTGATCGGCGTGGCATTGACTATGAATCAGTACTGGACATAGTCGAAGCGCTCTACTTTATTCCGCACTTCGTAGGAAGTGAAGAAGTAAAAGTAAAGAAACACACAAACAAGCACACGCCAAGCTTTCCACCACCCATCAACCACGCACTGCCCAAATCCCAAACTAACCTATTATTCCAAGATCCGTCCAAACACGGAACGGGGCAGCTTCGGACAAAACATCGGGTCCGACACCGAGTCCGACCGTCTGGCTGACTGTACAAGTGCGGCAGAATCCGCAGGACATTTACCGAAATAGGCTTAGATGCGACGAACGGTGGATTTGGGCTGGGTCAGCTGACTTGCTATGGAGGGTGTGATTCGTCATCGTGGGTTTGACGTTGGGTACGAGTACGGATACTCAGAATATGAACAAGACGGTTGGGCAATCGGGCAATATGAAGCATAATCAAGAGAACAGTGAATAAAGTTAAACTGCATAAATATTCTTACTTGAGCCTGGCTATCATTGGCTGCTATATCTCAGTTCTCTGACAGAGTATCACTCGTGGGGCATAGTACGTACTCTGCCTGTACAGCCCTATGCCTTGATCTCCTGCACTCGTATCTCTACCTGCGTATCTGCATGCAAGATACGAATCTCCGTCGACGTCCCCATCTGCCTATGGCGGCTTGCGCGTACTTGCCGCCTAGTCTACAAAATATATGACTAGTGGAACGCCATCGGCTTGTACACCTTTCGGCCACGTACTTGTAAACCCAGCAGACTGCCAATTGTATTCGTGAACTCATGTCTACTGGTTGAATCGTCGCTTGATGCCGCCATGCAAATAAAAGACCCGCACGCTATCAATGCAAAAAAGAAAAGAGAGATAAATTCATCCGCTATCGAGATAACTCGGCAACGAATGACTGTCCCCAGAACGCACTGCGAAAGTTAGCATGCGTCATGTGCCAAGATCAGCGCAGTGGCCACGTACCTGGTGTATTTCGAGATGTATTTGTAGAGCTTCTCAAATTGCTGAGCCTTTTGCTCTTCGCCCATCGATACGGCTTGGTGGTACGCACGGGCGAGCTCCTCCGTGTTCCACGGGTTCACGACGATGCTGCCGTTCAAGCTCTGTGCGGCCCCGGCGAACTCGGAGAGAATCAACACGCCCTTGCGCCGCTGCTGCGTGGCAATATACTCAAAAGACACCAAGTTCATGCCGTCCCGAGTGGAGGAGACGACGCAAGCATCAGAGACCGCGTACAGCGCGACCAGCTCATCAAAGCTCACCGACTTGTGCATGAAGTGAATCGGCATGTAGTCCACGGTGCCTTTCCAGTCAGCATGACGCACTTTGATGGGGGCGACGAAAACTTACCAAATTTGCCATTGATTCTTCCCACCAATTCGTTGACCACTGCCCTCAGGTTCTGATATTCTTCCACATCCTGACGACTTGGGACGGCAACTTGCACTAGCACTACCTTTCCAACCCATTCTGGATGGCTGGAAAGAAACACCTCCAAGGCGTGCAACTTCTGCGGAATACCTTTGATATAGTCGAGACGATCAACACTGACCATCAGCTTGGTGCCACGGAATTTGCTTTCCAGACTTGCGATACGGTTCTGAATTTTGGGACTCTTCAGGCCTTCTGCGAATTTGTCCGGATCAATGCCAATAGGAAAGGCTCCCACAGAAACATTCCTATCTTCGTATTTGACGCTGCTAGGCGTGGTGATCAATCCACTGTGGACGGTTAGCTTATCAGACGTCCGGACTCATGGTTAACAGAACTTACAGCAGATGAGCGCAGCTGCCCAGGAAATGACGAGCATAGTCATACGTATGGAAGCCGATCAAGTCGCAGTGCAACACACCCTGCAGCAGCTGGCTTCGCACCGGTAGGATCCGATAGATCTCGTTACTAGGAAAAGGCGTGTGTAGGAAGAACCCAATTCGAATGTCCTTCTTGCCAAGTGCCTGGAGTTCTTCGCGGAGCATCTGCGGCAGAAGCATCAAGTGATAGTCGTGAACCCAGACCAAGTCACCCTCTCTCGCCTCGTTGGCAATCGTCCGAGCGAAGAAACGGTTAGCCTCACGGTAGGCATCCCAAGCACCTTCGTCGAAGACGATTTCGCCGGGGTGATAGTGTAGTAGCGGCCAGAGGATCGAGTCTACACAGGTCAGCAACAAACATGACTATCAGGAGGACAGGACATACTCGAGAAGCCGTTGTAGTGACGATCAGCCAACTTGTCATCCATAAACACCGGAGTCGCGTTAAACTCTTCCTTCAATCTCTGGGTCACGGTTTTGATTTCGTCTTCGGGAACCTCCAGACCGGGCCAGCCATACCACTGGAAGGTCGTCGTCTTGGACAGTCCACTGAGGCCGGTCACGAGACCACCAGACGACATTGAAAACTCATAATTACCCGATTCCGAGCGTCGAATGGTGATCGGGAGACGATTGGAGACGAGCAGCAGACGAGAATCGCCCAATGAGTCGCCGTTGCTCGACATGGCGATATCGCTCTTGAATCTGTGAGTGGTCTTAAATGTGAGTGGTTTAGTGGGGTTCGGAAAAAGAAAGAAAGCTTTTGACAGAAGCTAAATGGCGGAATATATATAGCAGTGAATGAATTGAAACTGGCAGTCGTAGTTAATTATTTGTGGTCAAAAAAAAAAAAAGTAGTATGGCAATTAGCAGAAAAGAAAAGAAAAGCGCAAGAGGAAACTGCGACGCCGGTTTTTGCTGGTGATGTTCGACGTCGTTCCCACCAGTTCACTACCAACACACACACACCACTTATCCCTATTATTCTCTCCTAGTTATTATTGTCAGCCCAACTATTATTTCTGATATTCTTCAGCTTATTCTTCCGGTTATAACTCGTCTGGATATTATCCCTATCCGTCTCACACGTGCATCCCCGCTTGGTTCCTGTTTCTGCCCGCTTCTTTGCCACAGACTCCCTGTTTCTCGACCAGCAAGATCCTGCCTGATGCCGAGCCGGTCGAACTGTCCAGAAGTTGCCCTCTGAGGGGGAAAGGAATCCGGGATAACCCTATCGAACCATGAGAATCGCATGGAATGAGGCCTTAGCCCTCCGCGCATAGTCGGGTGTCCGGTCATCTGCCGGGTTGGAATATATCGCGCTTTCCCCTCTCTTTGCGAGAAAGTGACAGAACGAAACGAAACAACCATAGCCCATTTGGTCTAGAAGCATCAGATCCTTGCGGTCTCACTCTGCGTCTTCCGAACAGCCCGGAATGTTCCTGTGGTTTACTGCTTCCCAGGGTTGACGGTCCAATCATCAACGTCACCACCTGCCCTTTGTTTATTCACCCGCCGTGCGGGCATCTGACGGCTTTTGCGTCTCTCGGACTGGTTTCTATTGCGGGGGACTGGCTGCAGAATTTATAAACCTCGCACTCCCTATTGTTGTTAACAAGTGCCCTCAATCGTCTCAAAGCCCGATCTTATCGTCCATTTGTCCCTCAATTATAGGACTTTGGCCCTCTAGATCATACGCGACAGTGTCAATGACAGTCTTCATCGCTTCACTGTATGTTCTACTCTCTTGATCTATGCGCTAGTGGAATGCTGACGTCTCTAGTTTCCTTCCGTATACGATCGACTTTCAGGCGACTGAGCTGAGAAATGCTCGTCGCCAGTCATCCACCAGTTCCTCCTCCTTGGTCGATGGTCAGATCATAGGACGGTTGGCGGAGGCTCGTCGAAGACGGTTCTCGAAAGCCACTAATGTGACTTTGACTCCCGGAGCCACTACAGACCACGAGAAGATCTTCAAGCCGTATGTGTCTCAGTCCGCGGGTGAAATTCCCAGTGCGGATGATCCCAAGGCTCCGGGTCTCAGTGAGCCCCGTCCGGTTTCTTGGGGCCAAAGCCGTAAGTTCAATCAACCACGGCCCGCAGTCGCTTCGTATCCTGCGCCGACGATTGCCAGCAGCCAGGATCCAGTGGTCAAACAAAGCCTACCACAATTTCTCGATGGAGTGACAGACGATACCCCCTTAGAAGGAGGCAATGGGAGTCCGCGCGCATTATTGTCAGATGCTGACTGGGTCGTCAAGGCGGCAGAACAAGGCAACGGGAGCCTTCGAAACGCTGTTAATGCCGCTGAAGAAGCGGGTTTGTTAGCGGACAAGATGTGGGTTGGTACGCTCGGTATGCCAACCGACTCCCTCAAGGACGAAACACGCGCCAGCATTGCCGAGACTCTCGAAGACGAGTTTGAGTCGCTTACGGTGTTTGTCGACGACCGGGAGTTTGTCGGGCACTACTCGCATTTTTGCCGCGCAGTCCTATGGCCGGCTTTCCATTACCAGATGCAGGAGAGTCCGCGACACACAGAGTACGATGACTATTCCTGGAAGCAATACGTGAAGGTCAACGAGGCGTTTGCCAAAACCATCGCTGCCCACTGGAGACCTGGTGATAGTATCTGGATACATGACTATCACCTCCTGCTTTTACCATCGATCCTCAGAAAGAAGCTGCCGCGCGCCGAGATCGGTTTCTTTATGCACGCTGCATTTCCGTCTTCCGAAGTGTTTCGGTGTCTCAATGCACGACAGGCTCTGTTGGATGGCCTTCTCGGGGCAGACCTCGTGGGCTTTCAAACGGAGGAGTACTGCCACCATTTCTTGCAGTCATGCAGTCGCCTTCTCAGCTTGGAGGTGACGGTGGATGGTGTACAACTCCCGAACCGATTCATTAAGGTCAATAACTTCCCCTGTGGTGTCGATCCAAAGGCCCTCGACGAGTTGCGACAGACATCTGAAGTCCGCGACTGGATCACCAACATCCAGACCAGGTACAATGGCAGGCATTTGATCGTCGCAAGAGATAGGCTTGATGCGCCTGGCGGTATCAAGCAGAAACTTATGGCTTACGAGCTCTTTCTGAAACGGTATCCTAAATGGAGAGAAAATGTAAGTTGCTCACGCCCTGTAGATGGGCGCACCAACTGACTGGTCTAGGTCATTCTCATCCAAATCGCATCCGCCTCTGAATTGCCTGAACTTGGGGCACAAGTTTCGAGTATCGCCATGAGGATCAACTCTACTTATTCCTCGTTGACGCATCAACCCCTCGTACTCCTGAGACAGGATATCAGTTATTCGCAATTCTTGGCCCTCATGAACGTGGCTGAAGTCTTCATCGTGTCGAGTCTGAGGGAGGGCATGAATCTCACGAGTCATGACTATCTCTACTGCCAGGATGGCAAACTAGCACCGCAGCGCCATGGCTCACTCATTCTTAGTGAGTTTGCGGGCAGTGCCTCCATTTTCAACGGGCATGAGCTTCTGGTCAACCCGTGGGACTATCGAGAGGTTGCAGATACAATCAACAAGGCCCTTGAAATGAGCCCGGAGCAGAAACAGCGTAACTGGGAGTTTTTGCTCGACCGGATGGCGCCACATACGGCATTATCATGGGCAAGCTCGTTGCAAGAGTGCTTAAGCAAGACTCACAAAGCGCAGGTCTCCCGTGAGCCGCAGCATGTCTCGTCCCTGTCTGTCAACACTCTCAAGAAGTCATACGGAAAGTCCAGTGTGCGATTGATTTTCCTTGAGGATGGAGGAACCTTTGGGCAGGCGAACTCGACGTCCAATAAAGAGCCAGCTGTCTTGTTAGAACATCTAATCGACGACCCGCGGAACATGGTATATGTGACGAGCAATAAAAGTCCGGAGCAACTCGAGCCACTCATCCATATGCTACCAAGTCGAGTGGGATATATCGCTGAGAACGGATGCTTTGTACGGGAGATTGGCTCC
Source organism: Aspergillus chevalieri (assembly GCF_016861735.1). NCBI lineage: Eukaryota > Fungi > Ascomycota > Eurotiomycetes > Eurotiales > Aspergillaceae > Aspergillus > Aspergillus chevalieri. The sequence goes on along the minus strand of NC_057368.1, from coordinate 2,460,453 downwards.
AGCCACTGGGAGACGTTGGTCGACATGGAAAGGATTAAAGACTGGAGAAACGGCGTGCGCAAAGTGATGGACTACTTCCAGGAACGCACCGACGGAAGCCAAATCGAAGAGCGCCGCTGTCTACTGACCTTCCAATACAACGACGCGCACGACTCCATAGTCGCCGCAAACCAAGCCTCCGAACTTGCAGATCAAATCAACGGCTCCCGCGGCAGCGAAGCCATCCGTGTCGTCCTCACAGAAGGCGCCGTAACCGTGGAACCGCTGGACATCACCAAAGCCACAGCGGCCGAATCCATCCTGCGCGGACTACCCCAGACCCCGGATTTTCTCTTCGTCGCGGGTGGCTCACGCGGTGATGAGGCGCTTTTCCGGTACGCCAATCGTCTGCATGCGGAGGATAAGATTTCGAATGTGACTACGTTGACGATGGGATACCATGCTACGGAGGCTAAGGCGGTGTTGCCGGGGAATATGGGGATTGCGGATATTGTGAATATGCTTACTTCGCCGAGGGTGGATGGGTTTGAGGTTGTTGATGGGGTGTTGCATGGTTGTACTGAAGTGGTTGTTTAGCACTCGTCTGAACATATGCTACTTTTATAATTTTTGCGTGCATGCCCTTTTTAAATATTATTATGCTACCTCATTTAGAAATTTCTGCCTTGTCATATGGCATTCTGAATATTAGGCAAAATTAGGCAAAAATAGGATACTTTATATCTCAGCACTCTGCATTCTCAAATCAGTTCACTATCTTAGAGACACAATTCTGCACCTACCAACTACCATGAATGTTGAGGCGAGTACTACTGCCGGTGGTGATGGGGCCAGAAAAGCCGTGCGGGATAGCATCTTGACTCTACGGAAACAAGGCAAAAGCAACACTTTCTCTGGGATCGCTATTGATCCGGAAACTGGGAATACATCTCCGTGCGATGAGCTGTGGATTCCGTTCGAGAAGGTCTTTCGTAGGAGTCCGGAGGGCAAGGAGAAGGATTTTGTTATGGACCGGGAGCAGCTTTTGGATGAGGCTGAGAATCTCTGGGGGAGTATTAAAACGTGAGCGGGAGGAGTGGTGGTTGGATAGGTAGGTTTGCTGTGTACATTGCTATGTATGTTTCTTGTTGCTCTGTAGGCATCTTAATCAATCACCTACCGGTAATTATCTAGGGCTGCTATAGGGTAATGAGTGAACTCAGACCTCATCGACATGCTCCACAAAAACTGCAAAGGCCTACGAACATGCAACGAAGACACCGCCCAAAACATAACCTTCCAAAACGTCACTTCAGAAGAATTCCAAAAGATCGAAACCTCCAACGCACTCGCCAAATTCCGCTACAACACCAAAACCAAGAACTAATCATCAAGACTCCAAGCCCCGCAGACGACCCGGCCCTCATTCATGTGTCTCATGTTGAACCGAATGATAAAGATGGAGATAGGGCCGTCGGGTTTCGGAACTAGAGGCGCGTCGATGGTGAGCCTTGGTGATTGGAGAAGCAAGCTGGATATGGACTGGAGCGCCGTGAGTAGATGTGGGGTTCCGTTGAGTGTTGTGTTGGAGGTTGGGGTTGTGACGCGTTGGACTGGGGAGTATCTTGAGGGGGATGTGCGGGGGTGGATTGAGAGTCGGGGAAGTCTGGTGAATATGGTGGTTACTGTGTCTGTTGGCTTGTTGGGGGAGCCATGGACTATGGCTATTGAGACATGGGAGCCGTACCACCGCGGACCGATGATAAGAATGATGATGATTATAAGAAGAAAGTGGCCCCAATAGCTGCGCGGACGTGCGTCCTCATCATTGAAACCCAGAACAACACTGTCGGTGGCGGTACTATCAATCCGGAAACTGGAAATGTCATATCGCCATGTGATGAGCTGCGTATTCCTTTTGAAGCGATCTATCGCAGAGCCCCGGTAGGCTGGGAGACGGATATTGTGTTTGACAGAGACGCACTTTTGGGGCTCTAAGCATAAACATAATGGAAGTTTTGCATCATTGCCCTACGTGGGTTATCTTTTATACTCGGGTAAGCATGCGTTATATGCTACTTCGACAGAGACCTAGAATAGAACATGTAGCAGAGCATGTAAATTGGATCGAATCTTCAATCGGATCTAATCGAGTCAAGCCATGCAATAAAGAAATAAGCATAAAGCAAGCAGGTCTTAAATTCATCAGATTTAATTCATATCAACCCATTCATAACCTAAACAGAGAAGAGACATGCATAACAAAGGGATATTAATAACAAGCAAGCAAACAAATCTATAGCCTAGCCTGAAAACCATCAAGGAGCTGGAGCTGAATCACTACCACCATCGGGACCATCAGTGGAGACGAGAGTCGGCGCTATCCGCCTCTTCTTCGGTTGTTGCTCCTGCTGTTGCTGATCTTGACTCTCCTCTCTTTTGCCGAGGACGGTGTTGTTTGCTGTTGTGGTGCTGTTTGATCCGTTCTGCGAGACAGATGACATAGGTGTTTGCGGAGGTGTGGTTAGAGGAAGAGTAGGTGGTTGTGCGGAGTGAGTTGCTGTCACCAGAGGGACGGATCCAAGTGTTGGTGTAGGGTTGTTGATCACGGGAGCGGATGATGCTGGGGTGGTGGAGTTGGAGCGCGCCGGACTAGCTGGGGGAATCACCTGGACCGAGCTGGTTTGGTTTGGTGCGGCAGCGGGCGAGGCTGCATGTGTTGGTGTTGGTAGGGGGTTGGATGTTGCACTCGAAGTAACAGGCTGTGGTGCCGTCGTGGCTGTATGGGGTTGTCCCAGTTCCCCGGGTGCAAATGAAAGAGTGGAGCAGAATCCATCAGACGAGCTCATGATCAATGTAAGACCGTCACCCGACCTGAGAATAGTTAGCTAGTTACTTAATAGTGAACGCATCCGACTTACCATGTCAGATCGGTAAAGGTTGCAAAATGCAGATTGCTGACCACACATATCGGCGTTTGCTGTTGAGTATCATATACCAGAACGGCATCTTGTGTGGCTACAGCATACACAACCCGATATGGTAATGAAAACACTGGGCTTGGGCTGCCGGGAGTGCCTTCGCCCTCTGCTTTCTTCGTATTTGACGGTGGCTCCATAGACTGCTTATCTGCAGAATCTGTGGCGACAACCGGCTCAGGAAGAGAAGCAAATGCATCTTCTCCAGACGAGGTATCCAAAGTGATATGCTTAGCAGGCTGAGGCGCTTGTCTCAGGGTATAGAGTATAGGAGAGCATTTGACTGCCACGGATGGCTTCTTATGGCCTGGAAGATGCGTAAGAGGCGGTTTGTTGAAACCTCCGCGCGTGTAGACATAGACCGTGTTGATGATATCGTCCGTAGTCTTTGAGGGATCGGTAGGAGATACGTGCGACGTCTTATATTGTCCCGCTGGCGTTAACAGGAGGCTTCCGTCGGGTGTAAATGTCAGTCGCCTGAAGAAGGACGTAAAAGTCTCGTTGGCATATAGATTGGCGTTCTTGATTCCTAGGGTGTTGATGCTAGGAGACGCGGCCTCGAGCGGTTTGACCGCAGGCAGTGGCAAGGATGATGCGGCAGGCGATGCTGACCGACGAAACGACGGAGAAGAGCCAAACGATGATCGGCGACTATGCGATACAGGCGGGGGATCCATTGGCAAGTTTGAAGCCAGTGGGGTCCCGGGCGTTGAGGGAGCTGGCGAGGTAATAGCCGCTGAACTGGTAGGCGCGGGCTTGCTCGTGGGCTCTGGAGCCGGGCTGCTCGAAGGAATACGCTTGGCCGGCAAATCCATCTTCAAAAACTTCCCATGCGAAGTAAGCGTGAACTGGCCATCCTTCGTCTTGAGACTGTAAATATGGACGGATCGATCCGACGACTGCGTAGCCACGAATTCATTGAGAGGATCCCACGCAACACCTTGAACATAATGCGAATGCTCTGCGATCTGCCGCACCATTTGTCCTATCCATTCCTCGGTCAGTAAATGACGGTAAAACAAGGACGAGTCCCAACGAACCAGTCTGCGCATTATAAATCCGGGCGATATTGTCCATGCTCCCCGTTATAATGAACACACCATCAGGCGACCAAGCCAAATCATAGATCTCTGCCCCCGACGACCGACACATATGCTTCACGCGCCAGGTTTCCTTGTCGTCCGATCGATCCTCTCCGAGCCCGCCTTGTGTTTGCAGCTCCGACGGTACCCAGAGCAGGACATTTCCATCATCTCCGGCAGATGCCAGCATCTCGCCTATTTTCCAGTCAATACCAAAGACCACCAATATCCAGCGAAGAGTAGGGCGTACCTTTCGGACTGAACCGGACCACATTGACGGCCTGGGTGTGCTTCACGAGCGTGCTCAGGTAGGTGACCTTTCGCTCCTCCTTGTTCGAATCCACTTTCCACAACTGTTTGTTCGCTGTTAGACGACGGGACGAAATCACGGGATGGAAGGGGAGGCAGGTTGGTAGGTGGAGAGGCATACTCGGACGTTATTGTCACTGTGAGGTAGAAACAACGCTGTTAGCAACGACTTTCAAGCGAAGAAATAGGGTGTATGGAACGCACTTTCCAGCCGTTGCTAGACGGCCTTTGCCATTGGGCTCAAAATGAACCGAGTAGATGGGCGCATTGTCGTTGTGCCATGCGATGAGCAATGGGGTGGCCTTCATATTGAGCGGCGGCTGAGCAGCTCAATATCCTCGGGTTGAGGTTGCTGCTGGGGAGAACAGGGAAGAAAAAGAAGCAGGGATAGACAAGGAGGTCGCCGTAAGAATTATCCTTGTCAATGGTTGTTTAGTGTCGATGAGGTGAAAAGTCGACTGATTGCTCGATGGATGGAGATTCACCTTGCGATAAACGGCGATAAACAAGAGACAGGAACCGCCGTGAGACAGAAGAATGGACAGCCCGGAGAGGAAGAATCATGACACGAGGAAAAGCGCGTTGAGAGTATCAAGAGGAATCCATGGGCGATTAGAGGATAAATTGGAAGAGGTGAGGAGGATGGGGAGTCGTGATGTCGTTCCGAAAGTCCAAAAACACGCGCCCGGCGAATGACAGCCAGCGCGAAGTCAGCGTGCACTTTTATATTACCACTTCTACGCAACAATTGAGCTGGGAGTTCCATTATTGTCTCGAAATATGCTACCTGATCGATCATTCGTTTCTTCATAACAAACGCCATGTCCTGGCCATACAGAATGCCATACTAATGTACACGAGAAAAGAAATCATAAAGAGAAACCCTACGTGACCCATCGTCCAATCGTCTCTCCAAACCAACTCGTCATCTTCTCCTGTCTCTTTAACCGCGCATCTTCCTGCGTCTTCATGAACGGCGCCGCTTCTTGCATGTACAACTTCCTCTGCTCCAACTGCGAGTTATGCGCCCGGATTTCCAGTTCCCTTTCGTGAGGCGTAAGCTGGTCAAGCGGTTTCGACGGCTTGAATCCGGCCGGAATCGATTCTCCTCCGGGGATCTCGATGGCTTTATCCTTGGAGACCTGGGCCTGTGCGGTGGTAGTCTGTGCCTGCGGGTTGAAGAGGGAGGTGATGGGTGGTGGTTCGAGGCCAGCTTCTCGTGCCTGTTCGACTTTCTTTTCGTAGTCCAGCATTTGGTGGTAGAGCTTGTCCGCGTGCATCTGGACCCGCTCTTCTCTGTCTGCGTCCCAGTCGAATGCGGAGGCGTATCCTAGAGCTTGGAGGAATTTCTACTCAATTGGCACACCCTCTCTTAGATCCGACCAAATAGAGACGATGAACTCACCGACTGCGTCGTAAAACACCTCGAAAAAGTACCATTCTCCTCCGAACACATAGTCGCCCTCGCCTTCAATTGCTTCTGCCAAGTCCCCGTCTGAAAACACAACGTCAAAGCCTCGTGCTCCAACGCACAGTTCTCCATCGCAGCCCGGTGCACTGTATCCTTGCGATCCTTCTCTTTCCCAATCACCCGCTCTGCGCCTTTGAGTTCCGCGCCCTCCGGCTCCGGAGGCTTGTACGTCTTCCACAGGTGCGCATACCGGCCGTCGGGGAAGAGAGAGGCGGAAGGGACATGGTTCTCAGACTCATTTGCAGACTGTGATTGCAATTGTTGGGAGGATTGTGGTGATTCGACGGTCTTGGAGGGGTCTGGAGAGGGGACTTGTGTTGTCGGGACGTATTTGGTGGGAGCTTCGTGCTCGAGGTACTCGCGGAGCCCGGGGTCGAGGTTTTTGACGGGATCGTCTTTGTTGGAATTTCCCCAGAACCAGCCCATTTTTTCTAGTTAACAAGGTCAATAATCTATGAGAGAGTTGTAGTTGTCCGGTGGTGGTGTTCGCGGAGAGAAAATCATATCTCGGACTAACCGCTTTGGTACCCGCCGAGCTGTTACATACGGAGCATTCTACATAGAACTGGACCAACCGCCATATCGACGCGTCAATCACGACGAGCGTCGCTCTCAGCCATGAATCCCAGTATGCCCTTATTCAATTTCAATTCTGATTATTACAGTCTAACTAATGGCCCCAGATCGAGAGGAGCGGCTGCAAATGCGGCAACGCGGAGCAGCGTACGCGCATCCCGCGAAACCAAACCCCCAAACCAGATGAAAACAATAACTAACTCACGCTTTCCGCAGATCACGAAAGACGAAAGAAGTCGATTTCGGATTCTCCTTTGGATTAGCCCCCGCGATTCCTGAAGCGCCGCCGCAACAGCCCACGACTGCTCCGGCACCGGCACCAGAACCGGCACCGCAACCACAAACACAACCTGCGCCTCAACCCCCGCTGTCATCGCCAAAGACAAGTCTACCAGGATCGCAAGGCAGCCAGCGGACACCGAGCAGCGTGCGAAATGCACGACCGCAGAGACCGTCGACGTTTGATATCCCGCCGGATGATGATGAGATTGAGCTTCCTCGGAGCGCTAAGCGGCGGAAAATTGGTGCGTTGACCTTTCCTTATTGGGATATATATTTAAGGCGATACGGTTGCTTACAATGTGCAGAGACGCCTACGAAGATAGGGCGATTAGGTGCGAAGAGTCGACAGCCCCGACCCCAACCGACTGAGTCGCGACGAAACGGTGATCCTATGGTTGCTGTGGTGGAGAAGCCGAACGGTATGCCGGGTAGCGTACCTGCTCACGACAAGAAGGAACTGGCAAATGAGGCTCCCGTTTCTGCTCCGACAGATGTACCACAAGTACAACCGGAGGTGAATGGTGCAGACAAGGCACAGACTACCGAAGCGGCACCATCACAGGAAGCATCACAAATACAAGAACCGCAAAAAATTCAGCAGCCGCAAGAACCTCAGCCACAAGAGCAGCCAGCGCCGGAAGCACCTCAAGCACAACCCGTCGAGGCACCAGTCGCGGCATCACAAGAGCAAGAACCCGCGCAAGAACCACATGTGCCGCAAGAACCGCCACAAGAGCGACCACAACGGACATCACCACCTCGAGACGCAAAAGAGAAACGAAGAAAGCGGGACTCTCAAGAACAACCAGACGGTGTCGCAGAAGCAGCCCCCGAGACAAGACCAACACAACCTCAGGGCGAAACACCACCACAACGTACAATATCCCCCGGTCAAGATGCAAAAGGCAAACGAAAGCGTCGAGAGTCCCCGCAAGAGAAAGCTCCAGCGGAACCAAAACCAGGTGCAGACGCGCAACGAGCAACATCGCCACGCCAGGCGGAAGGAAAACGGGGACGACGCGAATCAGAGGAGCAGGCCGTCACAGATGTATATACAAAAGAACCCGCTCAACCATCGGAATCAGCAGAAGCACAACGACCATCGCCACATCAAGCGAACACAAAACGACGGCGTCTGGTATCTCAAGAGAAGGCTCCGGAAGATACTACGGCAGCTGCTACAATAGAGGTACAAGGACCGGGACCCGATACTCAGGATGCACCTTCGAAAACGCAAAAGCGAAGAGGGCGGCCACCGGCATCTGCTCGAGAACCTCAAGAGCAACCGGAGGATGTCGCAGAAGCAATTACAGAAAAGACCCAGCCTACTCGTCCAACAGAACCTGAACCCGAACCCGAACCAGACACTCCGAATGCAGAATCGAAGCCCGCGAAACGACGAGGTCGACCGCCGGCTGCTCAGTCTTCTGACAAACCTGGGAGGGATTCGGATCGTCGTGAATCTCCAGAGGAAAAGCCCCGAGAGGATACTACGGCAGAAGCAGCCACTGAAGAGGTGCAAGCACCGGAACCAGACACTCAAGACGCTGCACCAAAGAAACGACGAGGTCGGCCACCTGCATCTGCTCGTGAACCTCAAGAGCAACCAGCAGAACCCGAACCGGATACCCAGGATACAGCACCGAAGAAGCGACGGGGCCGACCATCCGCTGTCCAACCGCCTTCTGACGAGGGTAAAGAACCTGAGAGGGAGGTCTTTGACGAAGCGGCACCAGAAGCCCGCGGACGACGGGGGAGAAACAGACGTGAATCGAAAGATATGGAAGAGCCTGGCGAGGAGATTGAGGAACCTCAACCAGATGATACAGAAACCCGCCCAACACCAAAGCTTGGAAAAAGAGGTCGTCCAGCTAAGAGGACTGTTCAAGTTGAGCAGGAGTCTGAAGAACCTGAGCAGCCTGAGCAGGAACCTGAGCAGGAACCTGAACAAGCTGAACCTTCTAGGCCAGATGACACACAAACTACGGAGCAGACAGAACGACCTACACGAAAGAAACGCACTCCCCGCGGCGAAACCGTCCCAGTAACAGTCCACCGCCTCGCTAACATCACCACCCTCGGCCGCGCCCCTATCTACGACTCCTCCGAAAGCGAATCAGACTCCTCCGCCGACGAACTCACCCAACGAACCAAACACCCCACCCGCGGCGGCGTCAACCAAGCCGACGTCCTCAACCAAATCTGCCGCGAAACGCTCGAAAAGACCCTCACAACACTACGAACCGGCATCACGAACGAAACCAACCCGCAACGCAAAGCAGAATGGACGCGCAAGAAAAAAGCCGTGGAAGCGTTCGGATCAGAGCTGGAAGGCCGACTGCTCGAAATGAGCGAGATCCTCGATAGCAACTTCGTCCTGGGCGTGCAGCTGCGTCGCGCTAAGCGCGAGATGATGGAGATGCGGAGTCGGCTGTACCATGTGCGGCGGGAGCGCGAGGGTATCGCCGTACGGACGGATAGTGTTCGACGGCGGCATGCGGAGGAGGAGAGTGGGCGGATGGTACGTCATTTCCTTCATTCCAAAAAATTGGCTTTTGCTAACTGACTCGTTAGGCCCGGACAAACATCAACAACAGCTTGCACGGCCTCGAGCTTGCCGTAGAGCGTCAGCGCCCGGGTGAAGAAGACGAAGCGCCGACCAGTGGACTGGAATATCTGGTGCGAGCGGTGGGGGAGGAGGTCAGCTCGCGTGGTGACGGGGGATTACTGAACCGGATCAAAGCGTTTAACGCGGAGTTGGAGAGGGCGGCGCGATGGTTGGAGTCGTGATTACTATTCCATGTACAAGTATTGGATTTGATTTGCTTGCTTTTTGCTTGATACCCATTTGGATAAATTTGACATGCATATGGAATACTGGACCTTGAGCGTTGAGAATACGGAGTACATACAGATGTTTTGCATCCTTTCATCCTTGCATCCTTAGTCGCCTGTCTGAGCTGTGAACGTGAGCTGTCAAGCTGAGCTGTACAACTTGGAGCTCAGCTACTGACTTCCGTATCCAGACAGCTGCATAGCTAAGAGTGCACTAGCGACTAGTCACGCCCTTCAGGTCAACTCTATCCCACAACCTCGTAGATCTCAGCTCAACAAAACCTGTGCTCGAATGTACTTTGGTCTAGTACTGTCTGTCGGTGAAGCTGAGCACATGGAGCTAGAAAAGCTACTGTGTACAAGTGAAGCTTGTTTCACCGAGCTGCCTGTACGAGTTAGGCCTATACCTACATAGCACAAGTGAACAGACTATGTTGAATGAGATTGTGTTCAGACCGCTCTTCGATGCGGAAAACTCTGCCTAGAAATAACAATGAACGCCATCATAGTCAAGTACGCACAGAGCATCAACTATCCATGAAGTATTTCCATAGCGTAAAAAGCCAAGCACACCCCGCCATACCATGTACAACGCGAGCAAGGCAGTAAACAAAACAGCTCTCCCCGCTGATCGACGAACTTTCGCATCCATCACATCACACTCACTCGCCTTGTTGAGCCCGCGTCCTCAGCTCCGTAGACCACTTTCCCGTTCAAGACACAGCTGTCCCATCTGTCCATGTCCATCGTCCCCACTGCCGAGTGCCTTCTCCCCGCGTAACTTTCGTATAACTCAACTCTCTCCACAGGCTTACAGTAATCCTCCGGAAGATCTAGAGAAGGTCATTTGTCGGTTGCCACAGATTCTTCAGGCAATGGTATCATAGCTCCGCTCCTAGAACCTTGGTTGGAGGGGTGGGAGGAAGGGTTTACATTGGAGGATGAGAACCGTAGTAGAGGTTCCGCTCCGCCGAACCGAAGGATAGCCGGTGGTGGCACTGTAACGGATTCTGTAGAGCTGTAGTATTGCAGTCAGAATACAAAGCGAGAAAAGTCTTCTAGCAGTGATAGAATTGGCTATTGTAAGCTGTGCTCTAACCGACTAGTTACTGTCTTGTGCAGAATCCTGTAGCACTACTAGTGATCTAGTCCCAGTAGCGTACTCCGACTGTGTGCGAAATTCCCGTAGACCAAGTACCGGTACATCGGGCTACACACTGGACCGAGGACGGAGCAACGGAATGTACATGCATACCACCACTTACGGGTTTACCAGTTACCACACTGAATTGTTCTCCAGAAATCCCACCCACACAGAAGAGTCTCTCGTCTCCAGACCCCACGGTGATCCCCAGATGAACCAGTTATCCAAGCACTATGGTTACTTAGGATAACCGGAATCGGTACCTATGCACTGGCTTTCTCGGCACTCAATCAAACCGGTAGCCGTGCTGGGAAGAAAAAAAAAATGAAATTACAATTAGGAATTATTCACCCAAGTGGACCGCCTTGCGTCGTGCATTCTCTAGTAAATGATTGTCTATTATCCGCGGGCTGAACCGTCTGAGGTTGTGTCAGTTTTTGAGTGCCGTCTCCTGTAGATCGAACTGCGGCAGTTTTCTCAGCAAGAATAATAATAATAATAATCTCCTTGACTGAACAGTGGAATCCCCGACCTGCGCACGTAGTTAAACATAAATAGTTTTTGTTCCCTGACACCTGCCACAGCCGCCGTTGGCTCAGGGATGTTTAATAACGATAGACAGTGCCGCATTTGCTTGTATACCTATTAGTACACAGGCAATAAGATAGGGGGACTTTACCGGGGCCCGTGATCGGCCTCGCGTGTTCCCCGGAAAGCCGCCAAGTGGTTCCGTAGGAAGAGTAGTCCCAATTAGAACGAAAAGTGCAGAGAATCGCAGAGTCAATCCGCCAGAAGTTAAATACCGGCCGGCGTCCGTTAAACTTTTGCATTATCCACTGTTAGCATTCTGCTAGTGAGACTTTGTTGGTGAGTTAACCTTCGTTCGTCCGTTGCAATTTGCATCTTATATATTGCTGTCTCTCCCTCGTCCCTCGTTCTTTCCTCGTTCTTCATCCATTCCGTTTTCATCTTTGCTGTGCAATCTCTTATTACCCTTCTTCCCTTTTACCCTGTACCTTATTTCCTTATATTTCCTTACCTTACCGCAGCAGTGCTGTGTCCAGCTAGCTGGTTCTTGGACTGACTCTCCTAGTGAGATATTTTTTTTTTCATATCCCTCAAAAAACATATATAAAATATATCATAATGTCCGCCGAAAACCAATTCGAAAAGGACGTTGGCCCTGCTGCCAACAACGACACCATCAACCAGAACGGCGACGGTAGCGGTGCTCCCGCGGCTCCCATTCTGTCTGCCGAGGAGCATGAGGTTGCCCGTGCTGCTGCCCGTTTCGGCTACGGTCCTCTGTCGCACGTCAACACTGCTGAGGCCCGTCTGCCCCCGTTCGGTGGTGAATTCCAACCCGGTCTGTACAAGCCGGTTGAGGGTCGCAAGTTCGCCAACCCAGCTCCTCTGGGCCTGTCGGCTTTCGCCTTGACCACTTTCGTGCTTTCGGCTATCAACATGGGTGCTCGTAACATTACTGAGCCCAACATTGTCGTTGGTCTGGCTTTCGGTTATGGTGGTCTTGTCCAGTTGCTTGCTGGCATGTGGTATGTATTCTTTCACTCGACGTTGATGTAATTCGGGTATTAACTCGCGCAGGGAAATGGCTATCGGTAACACCTTCGGTGCGACCGCGCTCTCGTCTTACGGTGGTTTCTGGCTCTCGTTCGCCATTGTCTTGACTCCTGGTGGTTTCGAGATCATGAGCTCGTTGGAGGAAGCTGGTGGCGCTACCATGTGGAACAACTCATTCGGTCTGTACTTGATGGTAAGCAATTTTCTCGTCACCATACCTTTTGCTCTTCGCTAACAATTGCAGGGCTGGTTTATCTTCACCACCATCCTGCTCTTCTGCACCCTCCGCTCCACTGTCGCCTTCTTCCTGCTGTTCTTCTTCCTTGACCTTACCTTCCTCCTGCTCGGTATCGGTTACATCCAGCGTGACTCCCAGAACCAGCCCAACAAGCCCGTGCTCATGGCAGGTGGTTTCTTCGGTCTCCTCGCCGCCTTCGCCGCCTGGTACAACGCCCTTGCCGGTCTGGCCGACAACAGCAACAGCTTCTTCATCATCCCTGTTGCTCACTTCCCTTGGTCGCCCACCGGTCGCACCCGCCGTGGCAAGACCGACCGTGAGCAGGCTTAAACTGCTTGTCTCGTGTCGTCTTGTTTCATACCAGTCCAATGAAAGTATATATATGGTCGTAATATCGATACCCGTCCGTAGGCTGACTGAACTGCGGATATTCGACCTGTGCTGATGCATGCATGTGTTAGCATTTTTTTGGTTTCTTTTGTGTTTTTTTTTCTTGTGTCTGTCAGTATACTAATAGTGTTAATATACCTACTGTTAATAAATTGCTGCAGTTTCGCTGTCAATATTACCTATCCTCCTGTCATTCTGCTTAGCTGTTTCATCGTGTTGACTCGTCTCAAATTTGGACTTAACTTCCCGTCACGCGGTTGTAACGTACAAAGTACCAAAGTACAGTACAACAGAACATGTACAGGTACTTTGCTCGTACTTTGTCACAAGTCCTGCATCCTGCAACACCGGTCCGGTCTTCGCACAGAGGACGGAATAACTCATGCATTCCCTGCATCGCATAGATAGCCGACATCGCGCTACTGCAGTCGTATGACTCGTGTTTGGCGGTTGTTTAGTCCACGTAGCGTAGCGCATCCTGTCTGTCATTTTGCTAGTCGTCAGGTGTCAAGTGTCAGTCGCTGCGAGTCCGTCAGTAGGTAAGTAGGTAAGTAAGCACTCCGTACAGGGCTGGGCTGGTTAGTAGCGACGGATCAGGTGAGTCATGCACAACATATATAACGGAGTATCCGTACTCTGTACTCCGTATATGCACAGTAGTAATTTAGTATGTAGTGAGCAACGAGCGAGTATACAAAGTCATAACGAGTCAACAATCGACACAAAAGGACAAAAAAACCAAAACAGAAGCCCTCAGAAAACAAGACGAGGAAATCCGTCTATTAAATAAAAGCCCAGCCAGCCAGCCCAACTATTAGCACTACGAGTCTGATATGAAATAATCTCGGCGCAGGCTCGGTCGATGATTTCTCGGTGGTTATTCGGTTACTATATATTACACTAATTTTCCTACCCAGAAAGGGTATTATAGGTAATGTTACGAGATAAATACAAGGAGAACTCTCGGCGTTTGTCGAAAATCGGGCCGGTTAGTCGGTGGTGATAGTTCGGTCCGAATGAATAGCGAGCTAGGCGTTGTGATGGGCATCGATTGGCTTAATACTATTTCCTATTTTGTTCTGCCCTATCTAGCTATGGACCTACAGAGTATGTACGTATGGGTCTGCTCTACGGGAGGGGTCCTGGGCGGATGTTTGTCATGTCATATGTACTCTGTATCGTGTTCCGTGCTTTAGCCGTCCGTAGTCGTGGCCGTTGTCGTATGTAGTCCTCTGGCTGAAGTTCTATGGTATGCAATTAGGTTCGGCGATGGAGGGGAGGGTTCTAACGGGTACTTGGCGATGGGTGTCATGTTGCACGGACTCGTATCTTGATTCAGAGTATGTAGGGGATTCTGCAGGATGGGACGGAGGTTGTGCAGTAAGGGTGACAGCTCCGGACTGTGGTGGATATATGTCGCTCATCATCTCCTGCCTATGCGTAGTTCGATACTGTGCTCAGGGGATACGATAAGAATAGGGGATAGCACTCCGAGGAGATAAACATACAGATAAACATGCCATTAAATATATTTACTATTATCTATATACCGCATACCCCGTACGCACTTCGCACGCACGTACAGACTACACGACCGGGTCATAACTCATACTCATACTCATAATCTCGTCCCAAACCCCCCTCAACACGCCCAGGTACTTGCGGTCCACGTAATAAAACCGCATCAGCAGCCCCCTGAGCTCCTGCCACGTGCCAATCCCTTCCATCCTGACTGCGGCCGCGAGGCCATTGATGAAGAACGACCGCTCATTGGGCAGGATCTGACTGCTGCACGTGCCGATGAAGAGCAGCCATATCAGGAGGTCTTCTTTTCCTTTGCCGCGCTCTTGGTTGTCAGGGGAAGGGGAAGGGGTGTGGTAGTCGCCTGCGGCGATGGTGGATTCGAGAGCCATCCGGAGCGCAGCAATGGGTTTGTTGAAGACGGGGCCCATCATTGGGTAGAAGTCCCAGATGGCGGTGTTGTGGAATAAAAGGCAGGCAAGGCGGACGCAGCCCTCGAGGGACGCGTCGCCTTTTGCTTGGCCGGCGGGGGTGTAGCGGTCGCGGTGGAGGGAGTATTCCACGTGCAGGACTTCGTTGTTGAAGTAGTCTTCTGTTTCGTCGGTGAAGTTGTGTGATTGCAACTGTGGGCCCTTGATCCATTCCGCATACCAGGTTAGTTCGCGGAGGTCGTAGATGGTGCTGCACATTTCGGGGCCGAAGGCGCCCGGCGAGGTTTCGATTAGGGAAATGAAGCGTGAGGCGAGGAGGGAGACTTCGTCCGTTGGGGGGATTACGGAGAAGGTTGTTGGGCGGGGGGAGCGGAGGAATGGGAAGATGGGTTTTGTGAATGCCATGCAAGCTACGCGGATGTCGGTCCTGTGGTTGTTAGCTCATCATCAAATGCTTGCTGGATGGGCTGGCTTACCATGAGATCTGGAACCGGACGTCAGGTGGGACATCGGCAAAGCTACTTCGGAGCGCGACCATCTGTCGCAATCCTGCAAGATGGATTTTGACATAGTCGGGGTTCCCGGACGCAATCTAACCCGTTAGCCAATGTCAAAGGGTACGGTATACTGGGATGACTACCTCAATAGTAAGTAAAATCGACACGGCGGCAATCAACTCATCACTAGCTGCCTTAATCGGATCCGACAAACCCTCATTCACCAGTCGAATAGTCTCCCCCCGATGATGGAAAGCATCGATAACCAAGGCACTCGAGGCTTGCTTGCTTGGATCAATGATAGGAAACTCCCCCGTCTGCAGGGCCGTGCTCGATGCCGCAACGCATATACTTGCATGCAGCGATGCCGGGTCATCCCGTACTAACGACGCCCAGTGCGCCTCAAGTTTGGGTCCTGAGCGGTGTTGGAGTGGATATGCTTGGTGGGTCAAGTTGGAGAGGACTTCGGCGCATTAGCAGTAGTTCACGATGTCTACGGGACGAACTTACAATTTTGAAGATGATGGAACATGCGATCTGACAGCTGCGTATGCGCCATGCTAAACGGATCTTTAGCACCCTGGCCAAGATACGTCCACGGCTGCGCAGCCACAACATCCCCAGTATCCTTCACAATCGCATTCACGACCTCATCCTGCGTCCCCGGACTATCATCCACCTCCTCCGTCGTCGCAGTCGGGCTCGTCCGTTTCGAACCAGGCGAACTCTTCCCACGCGCAGGAGGGGACCGACTACTTGCCTTCCCACCCCCATTCCCAACAGCCGCCGTAGCCGTCGTCTCAACGGGCTGGAACGCCAGATGCTTCCACGTCTTGCTGCTGCTATACCGCTTCGTGTTCTCGCGCTTCTTGCGATTATGTTCGGACATGACGTGCGATCGGATCCGTTTCAGGGTTTCCTCGCGCGTGCCCTCAGAGGCAGACTGAGGGTCCGTGTGGACCCAGAAGAGCGTTGAGCTTGAGCGGCCGCCTGCATTGTTGGCTTTGCGAGGCTTGCGCAGTTTGGAGATGGCGTTGGGGTTCTGGGTGGTGCCGGTAATGCCAGTGGTGGCTGGTGGAGGTCTT
The DNA here is from genome assembly GCF_016861735.1 of Aspergillus chevalieri. NCBI lineage: Eukaryota > Fungi > Ascomycota > Eurotiomycetes > Eurotiales > Aspergillaceae > Aspergillus > Aspergillus chevalieri. The sequence goes on along the minus strand of NC_057368.1, from coordinate 2,444,054 downwards.
GTGTTTTGTTGTTCTGGCGATGCGCTTGCGACGTTCGACGTGTTTGCTGTGGAGGATGCTGTGGATGGGGGTGTAGGACTCGTAGTGGGAGGTGTAGTAGTACTGGGAGGAGTTGTAGTCGGACAAGCCCACGCAGCGGGCTTGGCTAGCATGGGCAGAACCTGTTCGTGATTGCCGGGGGCAAGCGACCGCGCGGTGAGATTCTGGCTATCCATATCCGTAATCATCGACGCGCGAGTCGAGGCTTATCCTGAGGCTGTTCACGTAGGTTGGTGTTGAGCGGTCATCGTTTGTGTCGGGGGGCGATCGGAAGGGGATCGGAAGAGCGACAACAGAAAATGAATTTATAGAAAGGAATGACAGGTGAATATGCACAGTAAAAGAACATGAGAGAAGAAAAGAAGTCGTGGAAGAAAAGACCAGAAAAGACAGAGACGGAGGGGGATATCGATTTGGGCCGGGCGGAATACGGACGTCACTTGGGCCGAAGTCGATACACCGTTCGAAGCGCTCTATGCGAATTATGCGAGGCTCTGCTGTATTTTCCGCCTTCTCCGACACTTTAGGCACAAGTGACAGTGCAAGACCGAACATAACTACTGCTTCGAGTCATCATCCCGGCCTGATACACAACATCCGGAACGCGTGGCGTGTTTCAGGTTTTTTCTCTCGCCGTGTCCGACTCCGAATCCAGATCTTATTCCCGATGGTGGATACTAATTATGCAGGGTGTTCTTTAATTAAACCGTTTACTGCCATTCGTGCTGCACTACTACGGAGTACTATGTGGACGGAGTAGTTCGATCGAGTTTGCTGGCTAGTAATACAGCACTGTGCCTTGCTTGTGAATACTTATTGTGTACATGTATGCATTTAACCGTTATCGGATCTCGGATTCTTCCGTGACTCGCGGATGAACCCGAAGCTCACCTTAATTGATCAGTAACGGTCGATAGAGCATGACTGGTTCATTAGGTATATCCTAATAATCATACAGGGATAAGATAGGAAAGAGTACTCCAGTCTACCCTGTACTATATACATATTCTGTACTCCATTGAGAAGTAGCACTAGCCATCAGCTCATAAACTGCCACTATCGGCCCTGCACTCACCGTAAAAAGCCCTATACAAGCCCTCTATGAACATGGATTCCTGTGTCACACAGCTAACAGCCAGCACCGTGTTATTGGCCCTACAAGTATGTCATTCACAGCCTTGTCAATTCAAATACATACCCCTACCCTGACTCAATTTGCAGTACAGTAAGCCGAACAAACAAACTCGCGGTCAGTCCCTACTAGCTGACGAGCACGTATGGCAGAAGTAGCACATACACCATCGTAGCCATGTAGGATGCTCGCTCGAGTGACACGGTGACATGGAAATGGACAGCAACCATCATGATGCCTGATTGTTGTTCTGCTATTACTACACTGAGTTCGTCGTTAAGAGAAGAGAGACAGATCGGTTGCTTTACGACCAAGCAAGAGAAGTGGTTGTTCTTTGATCATTTTCAGTCTTGTTTCGTGCTGTGTTGGTGTGTCGTTATATCCTCGTCACGTGTTGATCCTAGGAACTGGGGTTTAACCATCCTGTCGTTCTCTAGGGTCAACAAATACAAAGGCCGAGGGTTGATTGTACCACTCCATTCGGATTATATCATATATTTACAGAGGTATGAACGCTTCCCCAGGAGAAAGAAGGAAAGATAGAAGAACTATCCTACATTTTAACAGTAATCGCTGAAATCTTTCGCGATATAACAGATCGATCTGCATCAATTCGCCATGGCAGACACAGCTATAAATTCAACGGTAACCTGATGACGTACAAATCACTCAGCTCGTCATCCAAAGCAGTGAAAAGGAATAGAGACGGATCCATAGGCAAGAGAATCCGGCGGCGATGGTTTCGAAATCCGCAACCAAGAGCCGAGACAGAAGAAGCCCAACCAGGAGTCGAACAAAGAGAAACGCAAGCGCAAAGCTCGAGTGAGGGCACGAGCGGGCCGTCCTTAGAGAAATACCGACTATTCAGATCTGCTGCAGCGGTACCAGACGCATAGACGAAGAGCCGAGGATGAGGGACCCAACAGCATGTCCCTGAACTACCGCTAGCAGAAGCCAGGGAGCAGCTAATCACAGCCAAAAACTGGATACCGCCATATGAGAGGCTCGCTCGAGCGCGGCAGAATCTGAGCTCTTCTGCGTCGGCAGTAGTACACAATTATAGGCAGACGGCTCAAGAGGGATTCCATCAGCAATTTCCACAGATGGGAATCGAGAACGCAACGGGGCTATGTGCGAATGAGCAGCTCTTCGAAGCGCGCCAACAAGCCAGCTCTGCTGGCGACGCAGCAAGAGAGCACAGGGGAATAACCAGAGCCACGGCGACCCAAGGGGATTTCGCTGAAGTACTGATAGGAATTGAGAGCAGAGATTTAGATGCGGGATTCGAGTGAGAAGGAGGATTAGTTGGTATCTGTTCGGGGGTCTTTATCTTTGTATTTGCCTTTGCCTTTGCTGCTATTGTTATCGTTGTCTTCGTTGTCGTCGACCTCAAAAGCTTGCCTTAGTTGGGCGTCGTAATCTTTTTTGTCAAGCACCTTGCGTCTCAAAATCTGAAAAATCTCAAGTTTCCAATACCACGACATGATCTCATGGAAAGTTTCATGAGCAGTAGCCTCTACCGTTGGAAGGGATTGGATGTGTTCGTAAAACAAAGCAAACAAGCCCATCGGAGACGTAAACGCAAGCGAATAACAAAAAGTCCGCCTCATCCACGCCTGTTCCATAACAGCCGCCAAACCACCCGGTACAACCTATCCTTGCTGTCGGTTTGGGAAAAAGACGTTCCTCCTCGGCTGTAAAAGCCTCCATGAACTCTCGTCTAATCTTGTCGTGTTCAGTTACACGCATTAGATCCACAGACTTGTCTATAAGCCAGTAGGGCGGCTGAATCATCTCAATTTGGTTGAGAGCAGCCCCATTCCAAATCAATAGTTGAGGTGATGTGCCAGTCTTTATCAACAAGGACGTCACTTTGGTAGATGCCTGTTAGAGCAAAGACGAAAGGCCCACGGCGCAGTTCTCCGCAGAAGAATGTTGGGAATGTCGCTCGGATTGCTATCAGGGCGGATATTTGGTAAATGAAATCGTTGATATCATTGATTGCATTGGGTTGGTGTTGGATGCGGCTATCATGCATTCCTAGGACATCTGTCACGTACGAGTCAACAGTGTTGTAAGTGTAGTCTCGTGGTATGTCAGTCGGAATATCCTCGTTCTCCGGGTCCTGGACCTCCAGAGCAAGAGGACGGGTTTTCAGCTGTAAGAAGCTGTTGTTGTCAATGATAAAGGATTCAATCATATAGTTAGGAGAATGCGTGCGACGCTCAGCATGATTTGGGAATCATCACGAAAAAAGTTCTTCGTATATTGTTGTCGCCCTGTTGCGTGAACCATTCCAAGGAGAGCATCTTCCCTTTCGATTTCTCAATGTATTCAATCAGCATATACCCAATCCTGACGCCCCTGGTTTTGAATATCTTGTTCCCACCGAGAGCATGACGATGATAGCCTGAAAGGACCTGATGTCCTGCTGGACGACGCAATTGAGAAAATGAACGTACAAAGAACGGGGGACTATCGACGTGAGTAAACTGCATCTTCCAATTAGAAATTGCCCAAAGCAATCCTAGGTAATGACATGGCACCGTACCGTTCCACCCGTAGACGTCGCGAACCCATACAACCACGGAATCGGCACATCAGGACAATTCTGCTGAAGCCATGTATAAGTCCCCGCCTCGCAGCAAATCTTCTCATCAGCGTTTCCAGGCCGAAAGGCTTCGCCGAAGTGATACGGAAGAGGAAAACGAACGATCAAGCGCTGCCCAGATTGCGGTTTCCGTTTCCAATTCTCGATGGTAACCGGAACGCACAGATTGAAGCTGCTATGAAGCCATTCCCTCGTGATTAGCGATACGGCAGGCATTGGATGAATCCAGGCCAAGGCGGTGCACGACAATGGCTTCATCTATTCGCGCTCATCGTTGACAGCCGAGAAGGAGCGATTCTGTTGCTCGTAGTATTTGAGTTTATGGAGGACATTGATTTCCTTATATCGTCCGTCTGAATAGGCGATCTCTTCTCGGAGAAGGTGCCGGGTCTTTGACATCGTGAAGGAGTTAGTGAGATTGGTACCAAATGAGGCTGGTAGAGAACAACCGCACACCTGGGCTTATTGAAGACCCCGGATATAATTATGCGGCCAGGGGTGTCAACAAACCAGGGCGTCAGCAGCCCCAAACACGTGACATGTCATTAGCTGGAAGAGAAAGAGAAAAAAAGCAAACAACGGGGGCTTTGAATTACGAGAAAACAGCATCGTTTACGAGGGTGCCCCTGATAGGGCTAATGGCAAACATGAAGATGTTGCCGAAAAGCGCCACGCGGGTAGACTTGAGCAAAGTCAACCAGCAACAACCTTTTCCTCTCTTTTGTTATTTTCATTGGTTCGTTTTGGTTTCTTTTCTTTTTTTTTTTTTGTGACTATTTTCTTCCGAGTACTCTTGTACCACCATGTAATGTACTCGGCCCGTTGGCGGCTACAGCGCCATGGAAAGAATCGGCGCATCGTTTCTCCAACCACATCGTGACTTTCCCATAATATGATGATATCGAGACTCGGAAGAAAGAAAACTGTTGTCTCCCATTACCGGAACAAACGCAATTAAGAGTTAGGGTATAATGGACCTTCGGCTAGTCACGTAGTTGATTATTATGTATGTGCTTTTGATTATCAACTAGCCCGCGCTGCGAGCATTCTAACAACATGCTAAATCTGTCAATGTAAATGTATAGTGCAAAGTACAATAAAAAAATTGCTCACACGAAAAGAACAGAATTACAATAGTACACACGCAAGAACAAAGAAGGAAAGGAAAGGGAAAAGACCACCAGACAGTGACACACTATGTCATACCCGGCCGTGGAAACACCGGCACCGTATCCAATTGCTCATAGCCGCCCATCGTGCCCTGCTGGCCACTAACTTGCCAACCCTGTCCAGTTTGCTGGTTGACGAATGCACTCTGCCGGAACGGGTTCGTACTGCCGGTAGGGTTTGGCCGGAGAGGTGCCGCTGCGGGAGGCTGTAATCCTTGCTGGGGAACAACGGTTGAATTGCGCGCAAACGGGTTGGTTCCCGTGCGCTGAGGCTGTATTGGTTGGGCTGGCGCCTGGGACGGTGATGGGGGCTGGAGGTTAACGCTCGACATACGCCGTGCAAAAGGGTTCGTGCTTTGGCGGTTAAGCTGTGCAGTGGAGGGCATGGCCGTTCCCGTAGGTGTGGCCATTAGCATCGACTGTCTAAACGGGTTGGTGTGCTGTGGCTGCAGCTGTTGAGGTTGCTGTGATTGCTGTGGTTGTTGCGGTTGCTGCTGAGTTGGAAAAGCCGCAACATTGCTCTGCGGAATGGGCGCCAAATTGCTTTGGTATCCATATGACTGTGGTTGTGGGGAGTAACCGCCAAAACCAGCACCCGTGGGAACAGGCTGAAGAGGCTGTGGAGCTTGCGGTTGCCCAAAGGGGTTATTTGCGCCAAACTGATTGAACCCAGTTTGCTGCGGCTGCTGGAAACCCATCTGTTGAGGTTGCTGGAAGCCCGTTTGCTGAGGATAAAAGCCGGTCTGCTGCGGTTGGAATCCGGTTTGCTGGAACTGCATTGCCTGTTGATATTGCTGTTGTTGCTGTTGCTGGAGGTACTGTTGCTGTCGCAATTGGTTCTCTTGCGCCGCGGGTTGCTCAATCGAGTCGAAAAAGTCAATCAAGTCCGTCTGTTTCTTCTCGGGCCTAGGCGCTGTTTGAGGACGGTTGGGCGTAGCTTTGGGACTCGGTGGAGGCCGACTGCTTTGTCCATGGCTCGATTTTGCGCGGCCTCCACCCTTCCGTGCCAGATATTCTCCTCGCCGGAGATCGAAATCGGGATCGTTGAGGTCGTCTTCGAGTAGTCGCGTCAAGTCTGTGGAAGCGTGTTTGAGCTTCGGTATTTCTAGCCTTGTTGCGTTTTCGAATCGTCTCGCAACTCCAAGGTAGTTCACCACTTCTTCGGTTTGCGCAGTGAAGGTCTTGTATATTTCCAGGGCGCGCTCGCTGTCTGGTCTTGACATTTCGAAATAGTGTTCTATATGATTGCATGAGTACTGTCCACGGTAATTGGCTGGTAAAACCTACCCAAGACATTGATTGTACCCTCGTTCATGACGGCATAAAGGGTCATGAGGTCGAGCACGAGCAGACGGAACGCTGTCAAGGAAATTTCATTTTCGACATCGTCCACCAATAACTTTGCGACCATTAGCCACGCATAGACAACGATAATATAAGGAAGCTGGCGACTCACATCACAGCGCAACAAGGCCCAGATCTGCTTTTGAACCATTTCGGTTTCTCGCAGAAGACCCTTGTCCACTGTCAACCTCTTCATGCGCCCCTGTCCACTCCGCACATAATCGGTCTTTGTATCATCGAATACTCTGGCACGTGCGAGGAGATAGTCCGCATATCTCCTGATGTTATGACCCTGGTGTTGTACTGCTGCCAGTCAGCAAACGCCTCTCCGCTCCTCTGTGTAGTATCACTCACCCTCTGAGTATTGACTGATAGCAAGCTTGCTCGGGTTATCCGAGAGATAATGTAACGTAGCATCCAATTGACCCTCTCGAATCATAAGATGGATGACAATGAGCGCCTTGAACACCACCGTCCATGTCGATTCGCGAAGTCGGATATGCAAGGTTCGAAAGATCTCTGCAACGCCCGCATCGCCGGTATGAGTTGCTACCAGGATGTTCTCGATATATTTGGATTTGGGTGCCGCAAGCTGTCCGCGCAATCAGTATACCTTGCCAGGGGTAGAAGTATTGAAGCGTAAGTTATAACTGACTTTGACTTTGGTGGCCCCTTTTACGGATTTCTCGAAATTGGACATGATGGTTGTCTTCTTTTCCTTCTGTTGTTCTCCCCTTCCCTTCTTTCTTGGTCAGGTTGGGCGTAAATGCGAATCAGGAGTGAATGCCGCAGGTTTCAGGTCGGGATGAGGTCGGAAGGGACGATAGGGATGAGTGCGCCGTGAGAATGAGGATGGTGTACTGGGTATATCGCAGTTTCCGAATTGAATTTTCTATAATGTTGTTCCGGGAAGCATCGTTCGCTAGTTTATTGCACCATTGCTAAGAACAGGTGATGATGCGCAGGTTGTCGGGGGGTACAGAGTAAACAGCAGCCGGACGACAGTCGGGAGTGCCGGCTTAGAGAGTAGGGAGGGAATATGCAGATTAGTAGAAGTATGCACGTTGTATTAACTGAAGGAGAGGGCGAAAGAATATGGAGCAAGAGCAAAAGAGAGAGAGAAGGAACTTGGTTCGGAGCAGCTCAACGGCGGTGGAGCAGTGCAAATAAGACTAAGTCAGACTAAACCGGGGTCGGGCTGCTGCGTCCGATCCGATCCTGTTAGTGATGCAAGGCGCCTGTCAGCCTTCTATATATCTATACTGTGCAATCCTTGCTCGGGTATGTTTCTTTAAAGATTCTAGATCTCAATTATCTCGGTAACTTGTGTATGCGCGATTCAATGTATAGAGATATATATCCCGTCCTACAGGATCACCTCTCCCGATATTCTCCCGACCTGCCGTCATATATCATCATATGGGAAACCTGTTAGGATCCTTACAGACTGCGCAATGCCCTAAGCTCACTGCTGGTGATTCTGCAGTAATAGAACCTAATGGTGCGATACAGCTGACAGCAGTATCCCGGAATTGCTTGTAGATTGTCTGACGATCACGCGCTCTGAGTACACTTCTGATTCGTTCTCTTATCGAGCCTTCGTGCTATTGTCGACAAAGAGAAACCAATGGGACGCGCGCCAGGCTATTTAATCTCAAGAGCCAGGAGAAATCGTATTATTGAACTCCACGTTCATAGGATCGGTGATTCGCGATGCGCCGCACGCGCTGTTGAAAATTTATGCTACTGATCCGTCAGCTTCGTTGTATTGTCAGTGAACTTATTCAAGCGAGTCTATGTTACCAATATATCAATCGTCTCCATTGGCGCCTTGGCAGTCTCAAGCAAAACAAAGGAATACCAATGTTATAAAGAAAGCAAAGATTGTGAGGGTTATAGCTCAACTCACCTAATAATGCCCGCTTTGAGATGCAGTCTAGTCACCGGTCCTGATCGATGAAGGGTAGGTAAATAGAAAGACAGTGACTACAGAGTATTGCACAAGCATTGGCCGTTTCTATGAACACCAGCCCCTCGAGGTAGCAAACTATGCGATGTGCTTACATTCACTACTCTATACCGCTTGAGATGACCATCTGCCTTGAAGATGCGCGCGCAATCGCAGTCAGGCGTAGAAGATTGTGCTCTCGCTTGTCTTCACTACACGAACACGGCCTAACCTGGAGTTGAAGATGCAGCACAACTGGGGGATACTGAACCCATATAGATATGACCCTACCCAGCTACGTCTCGTTAGTCTGGAAGTCGCCTCTCCTTGTCTACTACACACTACTGTTCTAGCAAAATTCTCCGACTAAGACTGCTTTCTTCACCATGGACCCCCCGAGCCACACAGAGACTCGAAGGCAGATCAACTGGAACAACGCGTACAGGGTCTTCCTCTGCTGTCTGTTTCGGTTCTTCCATCGTGATCAAAATGCTTTCAGTGAGGTCTTTCGTTCGCTCTTCGACCTAAACTTCACGAACAAAGAACTTTATCCCAGGTTATCGACGCAGTGGCGGGAAATGAGGAGAAAAGGTGACCCAATATGGCATCAAGTGCATGTTGGGGTCCCCTTCCCGCCACCAGAGGGTCCTTGGTCGCAGATGGTATCGATGATCAAAGAGAGAGCCAATGCCATCGGCGTCTCTTTGGTTGAGAAAAACATAGATGTCATCGATGCTTCGAGCTCTCATTCAAATCTAAGACAAGTGCGGCAGCCGGCTCCTCTCCAAATACTACCTCTTCAGACTCCCATTGATACTCCGACATCGACTCGGACAGCCTTTGTGGGCGAGGATGCTCCTTCGGCTCAGGCGCCAGACACGCAGTCCAGCTTGTCCTCCCTATCTACGGTATCTAGCGAGCTAGAGGGTCTCTGCGAGGCCGGAGGGAAGGTCTGTTTTTGGTGCTGTCATGAGCGCTCGGTCTCGGTAAGTACCAGAGACACTGCAGAGGCTTGATCTGATTTTAATGAAGTTGGAATGCAGGATGAGGTTCAGACTGCGCCAGAGATCAGTACGGATGTCCCACCCATCCTATATCGGTGGGCAAACGTCGATTCGCAGGGAGTCAATACAAAATCGCTCATTATCTCCGGACTCTTCTCAAATAGCGATCAAGACTTCTTTGCTCCAAATGAGATCCCACGGGAAGAATTTGAACAGTATGTCAAAAAGCATGTCACCATTGAGAAGTCCCTGTCGCCTTTCATTTCCACCTTTCAATCTCTCTTGGCCCCCGTCCACCGCGCGATCCGAGCCAGGGAGGGTGCGGCCGTGATCTTCATCGATACCTCAAAGATAGAGACGAAGATATACTCTGCGAAGTCTTTAGTGTGGGACCTAGGCATAAATATTAAGGGATACAGAGGACTCGGGGAGTATCTGGTCTGGGGCGAGGTACCAACGCCTGCTATTATCTGCACCTTCAAGATAAGCACTCTTGTGAGCATCGCAGAAGAGGACGCAGGCATAGGAGAGATTTTGCAACTGGATCGCATAAAGTCCTCCAAGCGGAACCGCAACGAACTACAGACCGCCCTCTCAAAAGGCCCAGGCAGAGTGGATGGCAGTTCTGGTCTTATCATTGGAAGATTGCTACGGAAGTTGAACGTGCCCAGCCCTTATCTCGAAGCAGTCGCCGTCAAGATTTCGCACTCCTGGCGTTTCGCGCGCTGCAAAGATACCAGCGATTACCTGGTTGGTGTTCAGGCTGGCTACCACGAGAATGGCCCATCCCCGTCGCCGTCACCGGTCTTTGAGCAACCATTACTAGGAACATCATCATCCTCTCTTCCCTCTCAGCAGCAAGAAGAGTCCCCTGTTGTACCCGAGGAAGAAGATCTGAACAGCATACTAAGCGACGAGGATAAGGAGAATGACATACCGTTCATCGAATTCGAGACCCCATGTCCTCCCTTACGTATCCAGCCCTTCACCACAGAAGCCCCGAGAATCGAATTCTTCGACCCAAGCAACCAAAGATGGTCAGATAACACCGCGGAGATGCTACCGGCATACTCCTTCGAAGAAAGCTTCGCCGTCGATCAAGCAAGCATATTTTCGAACACGCTCGAACCGTTCGAAGAGGCAGAGGACATGGCCCATATGAGAGATGCAGATTTGGATGTTTTTATGGAGGACATGATGGATTTCACGCAGTGCACTCCTTACTTTGTGATGGACAAATGAGAGGGCAGGCGTCGGCGTTTCGTGTGGCGTTCTGGGTAGCTGCGGAGTTGCCAGTTTTGTTCTTTTCTGTATTTGACGGATGATCACGATGGGAGAAAACGAAGTTAGGTCCGTTATGGTGTGGATGAGTTTGGGTGCAGTATGGAAAGTGAGACGTTGACTTAGTAGTCCGAACAGAAAGGCAAATTTACGAATTGAGCAAAAAGATTGTCGAAAACAGAAGACTATCATTCCTCCCTGCAGCTTTTATAAAAGAAATAAGCAGAAAATAGAACCCATATTTTGTATCATAAAAAAGCACCATGCCCAAACCATTATGCGTGGTATTCCCCTTGATTCCCCGGTCTGCTGTACGAATGTACACAGTTGGATCAATTTCTTATTTTTTTAATTGGTATTTTCTTCAAAAGGGTACCTGGGACATGAACTCGTAAAACAATCCCAACCCGTGAAATAGAATTTCGCCTATATCCAGTCATGCCGCTTCCCTAGGTTTTTATTTCCCTCTCAAAGCACCCCCATCATCCATCGACGCGCTTAGAACTTGTTGAACGCCTTGACGGCCTTACCGGTGCGGGGCAAGACACGGAGGGTGTTGAAGCGGACCTGCAAAGAATAGTATTAGCCTCCATTCGTACCACACATGACAAGCAAAACCCTCTAGCCACATCGCAATATCCATAGATGTCGAATTACGGTTGCCACTCGAGGGCCGAGAACAGTCGGAGGAAACCACATACAGTCTTGGAAAGAGGACGGCACTGGCCGACGGTAACCCAGTCACCCTCCTCAACACGGAAAGCGGGCGAGACGTGAGCAGCAAGGTTCTTGTGCCTCTTCTCGTAACGGTTGTACTTGGGGACGTAGTGGAGGTATTCACGGCGGATGACGATGGTACGGTGCATCTTGGTTGAGACGACACGGCCAGTGAGGATACGGCCACGGATGGAGACAAGACCGGTGAAGGGGCACTTCTTGTCTGGGAAGAATTAGCATTTCGTTTGCAAAGTCCGCGCGATTCACATTGCTTGATCTCGAAATACTGGACATGAGACGACAGTTGGAGGACGCTGATTTTTCTTTTCTATTTTCCCGGTCGCACTCGTTCTTCCATTTCAGTTCTTTTAGCGCGAATCCGAGGTCCGCGATCTCCAAATGCCGCTCTCATTCCATCTCCGCAAGGATCAAAGCCATATTGCGAACTCCGGAAAAATCGTAGAAAATCAACGTAGGTGCCGCATACCGATGTAGCTGCCCTCAATGGCGGTCTTGGGGGTACGGAAACCAAGACCAACGTCCTTGTACCATCTCCGGCCCTGGCCAACCTTCTTGCTCTTCGCCTTGCTCTTGGAGTTAAGGAAGATGTGAGGCTGCTTCTGGAACGCACGTTCCGACTGGACGGTCAACTCGGTCGCCATTGTTGCGAGAATTCAGTTCGACGGGGAGAACAAAGTCGAAAATTCGTCGCGAAGAGGGGGGTGTCGGGGCCTGCGGTCGATGTTAGTTTGAAGATTTATTCGACCGTAGCGGATAATATTGAGTGTGGTTGGTGAGTGTGCGATGGAGGCGCTAGTCCCAATCGGGAATGGTGGATTTCGGCTAGGGCTTTTTTTGGTTTGTTTACATCCGGCGATCACATGAGCAACGGGGGGGGGGGACGCGCTGGCGGCGGAGTTTACGGAGGTTATCGCTACGACGGTTGCGTCGTTCTATTGTCTTTAGAAGAATCTATACGGGAATACTCATTGAATTAATCTCTTCCTATGCTCTTCTCATCCTAACCATGGCGTCCAGAGGTGACTCCGCGGGGTCCGTCCGACCGCGATCTCGTCGCTCTATCGCCCATGTACCCCGATCAAGACTGACGTCGACCATCGACAAGGAGAATTCCACCACAGACATTGGCGCAATTCAACCGCCTGGCAACTCAGCAAAGGCCGCAGGAAAAGATAAGAAGTCCCGTAGCAAGAGTCTGGGCCCTGGTGGTCTAGATGCGCTACAGAATTCCAACGGCAACCGACGCAAATCTACGACCGCGTTTCCTGTCAAAGGCATCCTCAAGCCTACCGTACCCGTTTCGCCTGTCCAGAACATCCCTAGTTTCGAAGAAACTCGCAAACAGACCCCTGCTCGCGGCTCTCAGCACAATGAGGGAAACAATCAGGAGAAGGAGGGCTTGTTGATTGACCTTGATACCCCCGCACGGCCTCCGGATTCTGAACTTGAGAACACTGCCAATCCTTTCGATGACTTTAATGCCTCATCAGCGATCGCTGCTGCTAGAGAACGGGAAGAGAAGGAACAGAGAGAAAGAGAGCGGAAAGCGATTCTTGAGCAAAGAGAAGCACGCCGGAAGTCAATGGGTTCGTTACCATGTCATTTGCGATACTTACCTGAGCTAACCGTAACGCACCATAGCAAATCGCCGTGTATCCTTTGCTCCGGAAGCGACACTACATACCTGGAATGTCGTCGAGATTCCCGATGACTCGACTTCGTCTTCTACATCGAACTCTACTAGACGCGCCTCGTCCACGCCCAACGCTGAGAGGCAAGAGCCTCAAGACGTTCCTCAGCAGAATGACCCTCCATCTTCTCCCTTTGGTGACGCGGATTCCGACATTGCCTTCTCGCCCGTTCAATACCCAGACCTGCAAGAACTTGCCAATCGTCCAGCAACCGCTGGACCTTACGAAGGCTCTCATGATCTTTCGTCGAGCCCCTTTAGCGGTAGTTCCGCAGATGGCAGTGATGACACTGGAGTGCAGAGTGTGGCCAGGGATGACGATGACGACGAGGACGATTCGGTTTCTGATGCAGGCTTCGATGCTGAGAGCACTGCGATGAGTATGGATGATATCACTGCTCGAACAGCCGAGTCTGCATCCAGCAGTAGCTCTGCCCGACTCAACGAGGCTCTACGGCAGGCCGCCCAAGAAGCTGGGACGAAATCCGTCGACTACGAGGATAACGATGACATGTCGATGGAGATGGCCACTCAAGAGATCACCGGCGCCTTTCAACCTTGGATCAAGAAGGGGGAGAGACAAAGCTTTGATTGGGACGACATTAGTGCTGCACATGATCAAGAGAATGTCAACCCGTCTAAGGGATACAATGAAGATGCTCAAGAAGATGGTGCTGATGATGAGGAAATGAGCATGGATGTTACGAATGCCATCGGAGGAATCCTGTCCAAGCAGCCGAGTCGCCGCCAGAGCACAGCTCGCCGTCAATCAAGTGGCACGGAAACGAATTACGATGAACAGACTATGGAGTTCACGAACGTGGTCGGTGGTATCGCGCAACCAGCCTCACCTGCAAAGTCATTGGGTGCGGACAGCAATGCGGACGACGAGGAAATGACCATGGAGTTCACGTCGGTTGTCGGTGGTGTTCTCAACAAAAATACTTCCGCTGACGAAGAACCTCACACTCCACGCGGTGCGGTGCCAAACTTCGCCGACTGGAATAACGAGGAAGAAGATGCGGAGGATATGGACATGGAGATGACCGGCGCAGTTGGCGGAATACTGCCACCCATTGAGGAGCGAACTGAACCTCAGGATGACGACCAAACCGCGGGCATGGATGTCACGGCCGCTATGGGAACTATTCTGCCATCTGAAGTCGAACAACATGGCAAAGATCAGGAGAACCAGGAAGTGGATAACGAATCAGACTCTGGACAACTTGGAAGCTCACCCTTTCAAGAACAGGTCCGACAGTCACCTGCCAAGTCTCCTCCTAAATCTCCCACCAAATCTCCGAAATCGCCTGCACCTTTCACAATTGCTGCTGAGAATGGTAGCCCTGACCTAGCGAGCGTGAGGTCTCGACGGACAAGACAAAGCTTGGGGCGCGCACCGTCAAAAACACCAACACCTCAGCCATCACCGTCTGAAGAACAAACGACTCCGTCGAAGCAATCAGCACTTCAGGCTACTCAATCCTCGACCCCTCTGAAGACACCGCCCTCAGGAAATGGGCTCTTCCAACCGAAACACCAAGAGACTGCCAACCAGCCCAAGTCTCCTGCTACAGCTCTCTTCGAGCACAATGCGGCCACGGGGCAGTCAACGCCTCAATTCATCCTTCGGCCTCAGAAACGGCGCTCGTCCGGACTCGGAATTGACAAAGAAGGGTTGGGCTCCCCTCGTGTGGCAGAAATGCTCGACAAGCGCCGATCCATTGGTGACGAAGCTTCTCAGTTCATTCCCCAAGAGCAGCCAAAGCAGGGCGGCGTGCGCTTTGAAGATCCGCTGAAACTCCAGGAAGAGGTCGACCGTGAGCGTGAAGAGGAGGAAAACCGGGAAGACGGTCATATCCCACCATGGCAACCAGGCGAGCGAGATGCTACCTCGAATCTCAAGGACATGATCTCAAGCCTTACCCCGAAGAAGAACAAGCTTAAGGGCCGAAAGAGCTTGCACGTGGGTGCTGCTAAGGGTGTTCTCGGAAAGCGCCCGAAGGAGTTGGATGAAAGCGACGATGAAGAGGGATCTGATAACACACCCAAGCGTTTGAAGGGTCGTGAGGCTAGCCCGGTGAAGAACATTAGACTTCCCGCGCATCCAGCCAAGGATGAACCTACTGGGCGTTTGGCATTTTCGCCCCCTCAGAAGCTCTTTGGTTCGCCGACCAAGGGCAGTACTACACCCATCCAGGAGCCCAAGAACGTGGCATTGAGTCCTTTGAAAGATGCATCGGGGTCATTCAACTCTGCGGCCGACGAGCCAGCGGAGGAAGAAGTTGCCAAAGAACCCGAGCAGAAATTCGAGCCTATCCCGCTGCAGGACTTTTTGAATATGACCAACATCCATTTCATGGAACTCACGACTACGAAGAGGCGGCATACCACCGCGCCTGGAAGTGCCAGTCGAAGGTCATCAGTTAGACGATCCGGCGAGGGAGCATCCAAGCCTGCTACTTTTGAGGACTGCGTTGCTGCTGGATTCTGCACCGTGCCGATGCTCGAGCTTTATCAGCATGTGAGTATTCTTGTTCGGCACATATCGACATGTTACTAACTGGATGCAGTCCTGCCGCGAGTTGAAGTCGTACATCTCCGAAGGAAGACAAGTCATCCGGTCCATCGAAGCTGAGACGTATGCGGAGAACCCGCCGCTATTCCGCGAATATATGGCGGCTCCTTCAGACATACGCTCGATCATGGACAACCAATTTCGCAACGTCAAGACCCACGCTCGATTGCTTAGCAAGGCTACATGGTACGAGTGGCGGATGAAGCTCCTCGAGGGCTTGAAGGAGGGTCTTAACCGGCACGCCGACGAAATGAAGGCCGATGATGAAGTCTTGGCCAAGCACGAAGCGGTCCTGAACGGTGTCGTGCCTGGACTTGTCGAGAAGCACTCGTCACTTGAGCAAGAGGCTACGTCCTTGCAACAGCTCGCCGACGAGATGGAGAACTGCGACCAGGACGAACTGCGATCTGCACGAGAAAAAATTGCCAGCATCGAGGACGAGATCGAATTGAAGAAGCAAGAACTCCAAGAACTCCAAACAGAAGTCCAAGGAAAGACCGACACTGTCGAAGCCGGAACAGAACTGAAAGCCCAATTCATGGCACAAATCCAAGAAGCAGAACGAGTCAAGGAAGAATGCCGCGGCTGGAGCGCAAAGGAAATCAACGAGTTGAAACAGTCCGTTTCGAACATCGAACGACAAACCGGATGGTCCATCATCTCCGCCAGCGCGTCCTCGTCCGGAGATCCTTCATTAACCATGTCCTACCGCAACCAACTCCAGCTCAGTTTCCATCCTCGCGCATTCTCCACCGGCAATCCCTCCAACATGCCTCTAGACCTCCGCTACGCCCCCGGCGCCAACGACCGCAAGAAATCTTCAACATCCACACCCCTTCTCACCCCCATCGCCTCGCTCGTCCTCAAGTCTCTCCAAAAACACCTCAACAGCATCACCCAATCCATCATTGCACCGAAACACATGCTCCGCTTCATCTCCAAAGCCTGGGACCTCGTCCTTGACCTGGAAGAAGAAACACGCATGCTTGAGTTCTGCGGCGTGACGAAGCTCAAACTCCTCGAGGTTGAGGACGCGCCCTCCCTCCGGGCGCGGTGTACCATCCTCGGTACCGTCTCCCCATCCTCAAAGGTATCCAAAATACCCACAAAGAAGGGCCAGGCCAACTCCAACAGCAGCAGCGGCAGCGGCAACGGCACCCGCCGCATCGACATCGACTTCGCCGTGAAGACATGCATCAACACCGCCGGCGATGGCGATGCCATCGGCGCCATGGACCTCGAAACAGACGTCCTCGCGAGTAAAGTCTACGGATTCGGCTCTGGGAATGAAAGTGGTATCTCCGAAGCTCAAATGAAGGATATCCTTGCGAATGAGATTGGTGAGAAGAAGGGCAAGTTGCAGCTTGGGAATGGGGTTTGGAGTCGGGCTGTGAGGATGCTTACGGGGACAGTTTTTTAGTTGTTTCTGATGTTGGTTCGGTTAGGCGTTTGTTCATATTGCATTTTATATTTGGTATTTATTAGGGATGGTTATGGGGGCGTTAGCTGGCTTGGGTTGGTCGGTCTGGTTGATTCCCTGGGTTGAGGTATTCGGTTCATTCATTTGTTTATAGTCAACGGTTTATACTGATTATCATATATCCATTTTGACTCATTCATCAAGTCATTGATACTGTTTATTCATATCACTACTATTCTCATATTCACATATTGACATTTGACATTACTGTATATTCTATTCCATCCGCTAACCCCTAAATAACGCCCTATCCGAGGGGAAGTTAAAAACCAGCAAACCCCCCAAACCAAACCACATTATCAATAACCTGCGCCGGCGTTCTGCGCATCCATAAACTGCTGATACAGCTGATGCTGCTGCTGACCCTGGTTCAAATTCTGCATCTGAGCTTGGGCTTGAGCTTGAGCTTGAGTCCCGTAGTCATAGCCCATGATGTTTCCGCTATCTATGGCGCTAGTAGTGGGTGTAGTGGGTGTTTGTGGGACTGTCGCGGGGCCGGGCCCGGGGCCAGGGTTTATTCCCAATCCTGGTGTTGAGAGGTCGAATGGATAACCTGCATTTGCATTGGTGGTTGTACCAGTGCCGGTGCCAGGGCCGGGGAGTATACCTGGCGGCATACCGTTCAGGAACTGATTGAACTCCCAATCCGCCGTAAGTGGTATCTGCCATAGATTTGGGGGTGGAGGGACGAAGCAGGGTCCTGCTCCTGTTGCTGTGCAGTTGTCGGTGGGTGTGGGTGTGGCGGTGCAGGGGTTAGGATCGGAGTTCGGGTTCGAGAAGGGATATAGGTGATCGGTTGATAGTGTTTGCGTTGGTGTTGGGGTGAGGTTTGTAGGGAAGAGGTTGTTGGTGGGGTTTATGTAGAATTGGGTGTTTGTTGTAGTGGTGTAATTGGGACTCATATGGTCTGCCATTGCTTGACACGGTTGGTGGTAGTCGTTATTATGAGCTTCGGGGCCAGCAAGACCATTCGCAGCAAGGCTATGCGGCAAATTCTCAACCCGTGCGATATTCATCTCCATATTCACATTCGACGCCGGAGACGTAACATAGCCCGAATCCTGACACTGCAGACCCTGCGTACACGACGACGAGGTCGTCTTATTATGCCCATGATCTGGCCCCGAACCCGGCAGCGGCGACTGCGTTGCAGACACAGAATTGCGATATTCGAAACTCTCCCCCGCCCTTTCATACCTCTCAATACTTGCCCGTGCAATACGCTCGAAATTCGCACTCATCTGCGCCATGAACCGTGCGTATTTACACGAGCCGTCGGCGGGAATTAGCGTTCCCAGGAACGTGGAGGCGATGTTCAGGAGGTTCACGTCTTCTTTGGCTTTGGGGTGGCGGCTGTCCTCCATTACGTGTGCGAAGATGGTTATCACGGCGAGGAAGACGTAGTAAAGTAGGGACCATATCCAGGCAATGTCGCCCCATGGTAGGCTGTTCACGAGCTTTAGGGTGTCCCGGGCGGCTTGGAGGCAGATGGTTGCGGATGCGGCGGAATTGTTCGCAATGAGCCGTAGATCAGAGGCTTTTTGCCTTTCCGGGGGGATGTGTCGAGCGTGGATAAAATGGACAATCAACGGAATGCGATGAACCATAATTAACGAATTGTAATAAACAAGTCGAAGACCAGCCGTCGCAAACCCAAACAGAAAATCTTCTCCTGCTGGCTTCATCTTCAACTGGAGGTCGAAGATGCCGTTTTTCTTCCACTCTTCTAGCTCTGCGTTCAGTTCATTGATGATTTGGAAGATCTCGCCGACGGAGCGGTTGTCTAGGGCTTTGGTGCAGTTGAGTTTGCAGCAGATGCGGCCTTTTATGACGGTTAGGCGGCAGAGTTGGCGGAAGAAGGATTGGAAGTTATCTACTAGGTGGTCGTCGTCTTCTTCGGAGGGAAGGTCTACGTCGAAGTCGTCGACGTGTTGGGTTGGTGCGCTTCCGGACCGAACACATGTACTACTAGAGTTAGCACGAGGAATGACAAATGAAGTGGGAAAGAAGGGCTACCTTTGGTCAAGGATATACGCAATCCAGAAAACCCTCTTCCTTTGCTCCTGCTCAACAGGCGAGAAGTGGGGTCTCGGGAGATCCCTATGAAGTCCCATCCGATGACACGACCTCATAGCTGCCGTGATAATTGGTAATGCCGACTGAGTACCCGAGTTGCCTCGAAGGAAAAGCGCCATGCCCAACAGCGCCTGTATACTCAACAGATCAGTTCGTCGAAGAGTCAACTCAACAAAGACCGACATGGCGTTCTTGAAGTACATCCAAGCTTTCTCTTTATCCTTTTCTGGTTTCAGGCTGTTCGAGAATCGGTATTCATAAGCCAAGGAGAGAATTATGTTTATATTGGCCCAGCGGGCGGCATCATCGCACGTTTGTTGCGTATATTGCCATTCCACCAGGCGCATGAACGATTCCTCATGGTAGAGAGGGAATAGTCGGTTCAAGGTACGAAAGTAGTCCTTCATTAACGAGAACACTTCTGCTCTTGACGGGAGCGGTTTGAAGACTTGCGAAGCAAACAGATCGTGGAACACATCTGGCCGCCAGTAATCCCAAGGGCTATCTTTATTCGAATCGGTGGTCAAACAGTTGAGGAATTTGACGTCGCCGGTCTTTTCTTTGATCCATTCTATCCCTTGTCGCGATAGAATGGACATGAAGGAAGATCGTCCTATGGCCAGTCAGTGCCCGGCAGCATCGTAAGATATGGTAGGTCCTGCACAAACCATAGTATCGAGACTCCTCTCTATCATCTGCCCTGAGAACCGGAACATGCTGGAGGTCACTACAACCAGTAGCTGAATGCCTGCGCTCATGATGGGTAGACGAACGCTTGGGTCCGAGTGGAGGGCACGAGCTTCGATCAAGGTTGCCAGTCGTAGAGCCTAACTTTTGGCCCGTCAACGCATGATGTCGTGGTTGATTATCCGATATGACACCCCAATCTGCCGTTTCAGAGATATCCTCGTTTCGGCCATTATCATGCTCGCTTTCGCTGTCCGGCTGGTCTGCCTCGCCGTCAACGAGTTCGTTCCGGGCACTCTCCTCATCAAGAAGACCAGCTGCCTTGAGCAAAGACTCGGTCCTTCTCACGCGTTCTTCCAGTTCCTTTACGTATTGCGATCTGGTTTCGCTTAGCGTTATTGCTTGCCACTGGTAGACTGCGGTGGCGGTACCTCTTGAGATTCTCTCGTTTCTCTCTTCTTGTGGTATAGTTGCATCTCGTGTTACGGCGCATACATTGTACACAGGTAGTATTGGATCCTTCGAGTTCGCATTTTGTCTTCTTCTTGTGGCACATGTCGCACGTCTATATGAAAGGAAGAAAGATTTAATTTACTATTATATCCTCTATCATGTCAAAGGGACCAGGCTCTTACCAATGCATTGCGCCTTCGGGGAAGAGGCCCATGGCCCTTGATATTTGGTGCTGCGCTCTTTGGCACAAAGCGCCTATCCTGAGCGGTCCCAAGTCCGGGGGTTGGGTTTTGCATGGTTTCTCAACCAAGCAGTTGCTATTCTGCGGTCATGGGCAGGCGGGTCATACCGATTTGCGGTGGTTTGGCAGATTGGATTACTGGATCTAAAAAGAAAGACAAGTGAAATGGCAAATAATAGCAGTGAAAAAGTGAGATAAGCCGAGCAACCGAAGTATTTCCCCAGATCAAAGCTGACTATCTGATATCTTGCAATTTCAGCAGTGTCGCAATCTAGATAGCTCAACAACCTATGGCAGTAGCGTTCCCACCTGTATGGGGTATGATTGTAGTCCAGAACAACGTAAAAGTGAGATGGCAAATCGAGAATGGAGAATAGAATTGGATGGACAGCGGAGCCGTCATTGACAGCCATCATTCAAGGACATTAGTAATCCTGTATTCGGAACGTCGGCCCCAACATCTCCGGGTCTCCGTATCGGTCCCTGGAAATTCTCCAGATCTGGACTTGACGAGGAACATCCGATGGCCAGGAGATTTTTTTTTTTCTCAGTGGCGGATCGTCAGAAGGAAAAGAAAGGAAATTCCTAGCGTTTGGTCAATCGGAGGCGTTTAGAATACTTGGAACGGAGCCGGTGTCGGGCCAATCCGATAGGCGTAGTTTGTGCAGAATATATACCCTGTCTGGATGATTCCTGCCAGTCTTATAGTCTGTACTCTGTACTCTGTAGCAGATCTGGTTCTCTGCTTGAGGCATACAAAAGTACTACCATGTACTTGCTCCTGACTCGGGCACATCGACGTCCGGAATGCTAGAGGTTCACCTGATGTTCGTCAGTCGAAGAAAGATCAAAACGATCGATTGAGACCCTTAAACAACCCTACCAGATATCATGTCAGCATGGTGTCCACTATTCATATTCAACGCCAGTCATCCTCCTAACTCCGTACGAAAATTCCGGGTCTGCGCAGCGGCGATTGACGAATTTAAGTACGGAGTAGTGAAGCAGCCATTGTCCTGCTTTCAAAGAAGCAAGGAATCTCGCAGTTGGATTGTTTTTAATTGTTCGATTGAAATGGGAGGATTGGTGTGAATTGATGAACTGATCTCCTGCGTGCGAGCGAGATATTTTCTTGGCGGGGATATCCCAGTGATGCCTGATATGTCAGGCCGTAATATCTGCTCCTCGTTGCATACACTAGACCAGCGAACTGTCTTTTCTATATTGTGAAGTAGTCAATGAATGATCAATGATGGTATCTCAGAGATTATCCCAGATCACTGGAGAGCCCCTATCTATATTATTAACTAAGAACGACTCGTACAGAGACTCGGTTGCCCCGAGATTCCTGAGGCGTATCAGATGGAGTTTGGCAATAAGCAGAAAATCTGCATTGCCTGTAGAAACATTCATGAGCAGGCAATGTTTCACCGTTATAAGATTCATTGGTGGTTCCCAAGTAGCATCGATGACAAACAAGTCCATTTCCCGAATATATATCGAGGTGTTCATTCAGAGAGTATTTTTGCGATGCTAGGTTCTATGATACGCAAGGGCCACTAATTTCGCAAAAAGCCGAAAAGCATACTGATGGAAACCAAGAACTTATCATCAAGAGACCAATAACTTTGAAGACCGGACCGAATCATTCTTACCGACGTTCACCAATTGGAATCACCATCATGTGCTCCGAGTACGGAACACAGAGCAAGGATCATAAAAACTAAAAAGCTCCAATGCATGCCAGATCTCCAACAAGGATAATGATGTATAACTAACTAACTTATACTGCTGGCTGACAAATCGCCATTAACCCCGCAATCCAATACATCCCCGTTTTATAATCGAGCACTGCTCAAACGGTTCGAGTCAAACAGTACGGGTAAAGATTGCCACCATGCGCTCCGTGTCGGTGGGGATTCTCTCCATTGGAGAAATGGGGCTTGGTATCGCGAAGCTTTTGAAAGCCCATGGATATCGTGTTCTCACCGTAGGTGAGGGTAGAAGGTACTTGTATACTGTCAACCCCATTGCTCGCGACGTTGCATTTAACATAGCCTAGTGAGCATACTCTAGCCCGAATCCGGGCAGCGTCGATCGAATCTTTACAATCTGATGAGGAACTGGTGGTATCCTCGGACTATATCTTATCCATCGTACCTCCCAGAGATGCGCTTACTACGGCTCGTCGAGTTGCAACTGCAAGCCAGCTCCCCAGCACGAGTACGAAACGACAAAGCATTGAAGACACCGATGGACTGCTCACACGACGTCAACCCTACTATCTCGACCTGAACGCCATCTCAGCTCGCCTATCAGCCGAAGTGGGTTCTCTGTTTGCGGGGAATCAATCCGCGTTATGTCACTACCTCGATGGAGGAATCATCGGACCCCCGCCATCCAATGACTCGCCAAAAGCACACTGGACGAAACCCAGTCTGATAATCTCGGGTGACGTGGAGCTTCCCGCCTCATTCCCCAGACTGGCAGAAGTGCTGAACATGAAGTTGGTGTCTGCCAAGATTGGTGCGGCATCGACATTGAAACTCTCGTTTGCTGCCCTGACGAAGGGACTCACCGCACTTTCAATCTTGTCGTTCTCCACGGCGCAGCGGGAATCGTTGCTTCCGGAGTTGCTGAAGCATCTGGACGAGTATGCTCCGGCTGTTGGATCTACGGCTAAAAAGGGGGTTGTTGGGATGGCGCCCAAGGCGTATCGGTGGGTGGACGAGATGCAAATGATCGGAGAGGCATTTGACACCGAGGGACACTGGGACGGAATTGGAGCGGGGGTTTATGATAGTTTCGCGGAGGTGTATCGGAGCATTGCGGAGGATACGGTGTTGAAAAAGGAGAAGACGGGAGATCGCAGGAGAGGAACAACGGTTGAAGATGCAGCGGAAATCATAAGCAGTGGCCGGGAAGACTCAATGAAACAAGAGAAAGTGAGGAGTACAGAGTAAAAGAGTAGTAAATACGGAGCCACGCGAGTTATGGCCGACCACATGCAGGCAGACCAGCACGGACGAGGTTTAAGTCCGAGACTGGGGTTGAACGGGACCTCAATGATGTCAGTGCTAGACCGTACCATAGAAAAGACAAAGTACTTGTGCCTTAGTCTACCTTAGCGAGAGCAGTGAGTTGTACAATTCGATGCTTCTTGTCCCGCCGTGGAGCGCGGGGAGAAAAAACAAAAGCAATACAGGGTGTTACAAATCCGCGTCATGAGAACGGCAGGAAGAGCGGTTAGTACCGGTAATCGGGAGTAATACCAGAGGAGACTCAAAAGCCAACCAGAAGAACAAAAGAACATTATTCAAAACAGACGCAATGGTTGTGTGGAGCAGAGCATTGAACCTGATTTCCTGTTCAGGAGACACGGCAGAACATTGTTAGTAGTTAGGGAGAGACGGCCGTATATCAATCGGGATTCACCTCGGTCAACATCGTTCCTCTCTTTCTTCCTCTACTACTCGTACACCTCGACCTCGACCATCCCATTCCACTTTATATTTTGTTTTAATCTCTCATCATCCTTATCGGTTCTTAATCCTTAATCCTTCTCAATTACGCTATACCAAAGCGGTGTATCATCCTCGGCTTGTGACTGGCGAACCAGGGCGCGCGATCACGACATTTCTCCATTCCATCAGATCATCAATTAGCCTCGAGGGCTTGAGACGATCACTGTCTATACCCAGTCTCCCAGTGCTCTGCTGCGTCTCTCGTGTCTTTCTCCTGGACGCTCTGGTCTCTGTCATCCCATTCCGGCTTCTCTCCCATTCGTCGCGTCCTTCTCTACGCTCCATCCGCCGTCCGTTTCATCTCCGTCCATACAATCCTATTTATTACTCTTAATTGCTATTCTCCGAACGCTCTACGATTCCTATTGCGTACGTGGCTGGCCCATTCTATTCCGCGTTAGTTCAATTGTGCCGCAAGAGCCCAGGCGTGAAAGTGTGGTGTGAGTGAAGGTCCGATATAATTCTTTGCGACAAGTCACCTTCCATCCATCTGCAACTATTTTCATTCGTACTTGTATTATTTTCCGATTTTTATTTTGCCCCTCTCATCCGAAGCTTTGGCACGTCTTGGGTAGATATTTTTTTTCTTGTGTTGGTGTCGTTTTTACCTTTTTTCTCCTTTCTCCTCCCCCCGACGCCTATCGAAAAACCGGACAGAGAAAGGATTTGAGGGGAGTGAGATTAAAAAAAGAAAAACGAGAAAGGCACCATCCGAAGTGCATACCTAGTTCCCCTGCTATTGTCTCTTTCTCTATCTCTCCGACATCCACCAGTCATTATGGCGGACGAGCAACAACAGCAGCACCTTCCCCGTCAATCTGCGCCCAGTTTTGACAGATTGGAAAATTTCAATTTCCTCCTTTCTCGTCACGACCCTGCCCTGGCTAAGAGTCGCCATTA
Organism: Aspergillus chevalieri; assembly: GCF_016861735.1. Taxonomy (NCBI): domain Eukaryota; kingdom Fungi; phylum Ascomycota; class Eurotiomycetes; order Eurotiales; family Aspergillaceae; genus Aspergillus; species Aspergillus chevalieri. The sequence continues at coordinate 2,419,159 of NC_057368.1, read as the reverse complement.
TTCCTTTGACGCCGATTCGACCGGTCTGGCGCCACCACCGCTCAATAACAGCGTGAGCATGGATTACGACCAAACGGAAGGCATGGGGGGTCTTTCAGTCAGTTCTTATGAGTCGCTCGAGGACGAGCGCAGTTCCTTGGATCTCAGAGGTTATCCCTATGGTAAGTCTGTGCTTTTTTTTTTTTATACTTGTTCTTTTTCTATGATTTCAGAAGTTGCATTTGTTGCGCCATCGCCCTGGGCTATGGTTCGTTTCGTGCAGTGCATCGAGATCGATGGCAGCATCAGAGCTTGTGCTGAGGCCATTCGGTCTGTCTGACTTGTCCATTGCTGTCTGGGGAAAGCTTCGTCTGAGTTTTAATATCCCCCCTATTGCGTGCCATTCCCACGTGTCTTTCCATTTTCAGTTGCTTCATGGGTTCTAGCAGGCCGACCAGCTCAACTGCATACTTCCTGACTCGTTTCTCTCTATCGTCTGTACTTTTTTCCCTGTTTAATTTTCTGCCTGCCATGATCTCATCGCCCTCTGCGCTTGCTCATATCGCAAGGCGTCGGGCGATGCAGAGTACTGGTGGTTGAGCACGCAATAGCGTACCCCAATGACACCGTCGAGAAACCCCGGTGTTATCCATCGCTTATTCGCGCTTCTGTCTCCTGCTGCTGTTGATCAACCGCACCCTCTATCCGGGGGATGTCCTTGAAGAGCTTGCTTCTGTCGATATATTATCATCTCATCACCTCACCTCACTGCACTGTTTAATCACACCTTATCTAAACCGTCACTTACACCATCCAACAGCCGACAAATCCATCAACTATTCTCTCCCTACAGACCAAATGCTCTCGTACTCGGCTCATCCGATATATCCACCAATCCCTTACACTACCGATGATCTGGGCCATGCACCAGGCGCCTTGACGCCTTCTGATGTATCCTCGTCCATCTCACCACCAAACGGCCAGATCGGGAATACCAAGTACAGCACTTCCATTCCCAGCGACCGTATCGCATCCGCCCTTGGGCAAGAAGAACATGCCCGGCATTCTGCCGAAGAAGACCGACGGCGGCGCAACACAGCCGCCAGCGCCCGCTTCCGCATGAAGAAGAAGCAGCGGGAGCAAACACTGGAGCGGAGCGTGCGCGAGACGACCGAGAGGAACGCTGCCCTCGAAGCCCGCGTCGCCCAACTGGAGATGGAGAATCGATGGTTGAAGAACCTTCTGACAGAGAAGCACGAGGCCACTTCTTCTCGTGCGGCCCCATCATCGAATGAAACTCCCGAAAAGAATCAAAAGTCGACCTCGAACGCCACGGGAAGCGGACAAAAACATATTCAGCCAAAAAAGAAGGGCGTAGGGACCGACGCTTGATCGACCCAAACTCAAAAAAAAAAATATCAAAAACCATATCTGGATATCTTTTTCATTATTCCCTTTGGTTTTTATATGCTGCTTACATCTGTTACCATTGCATGTTTGGGGTATTGTTTTCCTTTTCTTACTTATGTACCGGCTGGTGTTGTTTCCTTCTCTGCTCTATTCTTCCTTTTCCCTTTTCTTTTCAGTTTGATTCGATCATCTGGGATGGGATCACATAACGATGTCACGATTTGTGTTTCGTGTTTTTGTTCTGCTGATGCTTGCTTGAATCCGGAGAGCTGAGTTGAGTCTCTACATTGCACGGGGGTATTTTGTTCTTCTCACGGTGCGAGGTTATTATCATTGATTGCCTGTTTCCTTGGTTGATTTTCTTGATTGATCTGTTTACTATGGTCTTGCGTGTATAAAGATGGCTTCGATTTTGATTGGTTCTAATTTGCTATCTGCTTTTGATGGATTGATGGATATACTAGCAGTATCAGATTGAAATGAGTTGTCCACTCTTCAAGAATCTGCACAACTTCGTACTGTGTACGCCTGGTACTGGTAGTACCGAGACAATTTCGGAGTAACCCGAACGACATGGGCTTCAATGTTACTTTCAGCAGCTTGTCATTTGCGGCAAACGTCTTGTGCTCTGCGTGGCTAGTCAAGTCTATGGGAGTGCCCAAGTAAATGCAAGAAAGAAACAATAGTCTATTGTCCTTGTCTTCCGGATGGTGCTGTTCCTCGCATGTGCTGTTTCTTTCTTTCACCTTCACCTCCCTACTTCCCATCTTCTTTAGGCATGTTACTTAGACTGAATGTCTGCTAAAATCAAATCGGATCTATCTACCATCGCGGCGTCCTTTTCATTTACTTGTTTTAGTCAATATGATCACGACTCCGTCTCCATCCCGCGTCCTTTCGACTATGGGCTCATTTTTTCGATTTATCGGATTCTCCGAGTATCAAGTCATTTGGGCTAAGGAACCAACTACGACGTATGCAAGAATCGCACCGACAGTGCCTTCTTGCCTTCCATACTGAGCTGAGTGAGATTCCATGAAAGCCTGAGTCCTCTCACTCATTGCTGCTTGCTGGGTGTTTGATGGTCAATCTGCCATGCAGCTTTGGGAATACAAGCTCAAAACTGGAGTACTGGAAAGTATCACCGAGTTCTGACGGCGGATACTAAGATGCTCCCGATTTCTATGATTGCTGGTCTGCAGACAGAAGCATTGGACTGGAAACGGCCATGTGGCATGGATAGAATCTAATTCTGGCTTAATACAATTGCACAGTAAACATGCACATGCATACAAGAACTGTGAACCCTATTTAAGGAAACGAAGAGATTGATCGACTTTGATGAGCCTTGTTGAGAGGGCCGAGACCCGGCTTATTTACACTCTTCTTCATCGACATGGAGATCCGTTGTTTCGACAAATGAGCCCCTGCCTTCGCGGCAGATTCTACGACTGTTTTCTTGCTCCGTGTCTGCGCCTTCATTTACTGGGATGGTTATGCTCCCGCGCTGTCTTCCTTGGCTCTGGCCTTGTCTCCGTGCTGGTTCTGCGGCTGCCGTCGCCACTAATTCTGCATGCATCTATGAAGGATGGGCATTAATGAAAAGCTGTCAAGTCAAGTGAAACCCTTTCAAACCAGGACAAGCTGGTCAGAGTGGCAGCAATGATGGCGCCCGCAAACCATCGATCATACGCTTTATCCAGTTCTACAGCATGCGCCTCTACGCAATATGTCCTTGACTTGAAGTGCTAACTAGCGAAAATGAAACTGGCCATGAAATTGATGGTGGAAGGAATAAAACCACTGGAGAGAACACAGTCATAACGACTTATGCCAGAGAATCCAACTTCAAGTCCAACTGCTTGGATCGAAAAGATAAACCGCCCAACCATTGCATTATCAGCCCCTAAGTTGGACTAGCTATGATACTCGTTGCCCAAGAGGCCAACTTCTACTGTTCTCAGTGAGCTTAACGTCAATACTGCAGTACCTTGCCGTACGCATGTCCGGCAATACTCCTTAGGCTTGATGAACTTGGTCACGCGTACCTGGAGGATGAGGACTTAAGCTACCGCTTACGAGAAACGATAGCTTCTGTGTTTAGCCAGTTTGTTTTTATTGGGGTGAATACCAAAGGAGCTGCAGGCCTTGCAGACTCATGGGAAACAATCAAGCAGCAATTTACACTATCGAAGGACAGTTCACCAAGCACGTCAACAGACGATACAATGTTCTTGTGCGTGATGACTACCGATAAATCTGTTATCCCTTAACACCCTAGCCCTAACATAACAGGTTGCTGACGGACCAACTAAGCCGTTCAACCAAGGTCCAATAATCACGATATGTACTTTCTGGACCTACCACTTCGAACCACAACAGGCTGGTTAGTGTGGATGATTTTGCTTGCCATTTGGCGCTGTACAGCTCACCTAGATCCATTGATATTTTTCCTGTTTTTAGGATGAGATTTGTCAAGGATGATGGTGCCTCTCACAAGGGACGAGACAAGGTCCAGCAGTGAAGGTATTTCCAAGCAGAAAAAAGACATCTTTGCCATGCAGGTTAGTTAATGAGGGAGACTGTTCAGTCAAATGTGGGGGTGATTGGCTTACTGTCATTATTTTTGCACATAAAATTCCACAGCCCGAGGGAAATGCGAGAAAAGAACTGGAGTTCAAGTACCCACCTCCCATGACCTTGGATGATCCCACTCTGGCGCCCTAAGGTTCTCTCTAATCTTACACAAGTCATCCAACCAGTCCTGCAATAACAGCATGTCCCGATCGGCATCGGATCTTAGAGTAAGATCACCATCAAACGGACAGATTACCTGCTATAAGAATAGCGCCTGGGCGCTTGCCAGCTTCTCCAGAGGAGTGTTTGCCAACTGTGGTTGCTGCTTCAGCTCGTTCAGACTTTGGCAAAGAACTCTGAATACCGAAGTTCTACGCTGTTCGTCATGCTGCTGTATAAAGTGCACAGACAGTGAGACAGGACTGTATTGAAACATTTGGCCTTTATACAGATACCTATGCATGCTGGGATAGCCTTTCAGGGTTTGTACAATGAAATGCGCCTTGGTGTTTGGGTCATAGACATGCCGTGGTTCGTATTGTATCTTGTCTGAATTTTAGCAGGGTCATCTTTTCTGACTTTAAGAGGGAGTAACAAACACATATATCAGCCATTTGAACAAAATCAAAACTTGCCGAGTCCCTGTTGATTCTCCTGTTGTCGATCTGCCCGTGGGCACTGCTGATGAGCTGCATGTCACTTAGTGATGTACCTTGGCTGTCTGCAAAGGTTAGGAACGGGTCAATGAATGCATCGAGGGTTGGCAGGCAGGTGGTATCCAGACTGGCTGAAGTGGCCGGGTTAGGTGGAATATCACCAACAAGATTAATTGACGACGACGGCGCAGTAAATCCTGCCCAGGACATAGTGGTCAGTCCAACTCGATCGAAGTCGAAGTCTCTCCTCTGGAAAGCTTCGGCGTATGACCGCTTGGCATAGATACATGGGATCTTTTTCTCCTCGTATCTTGAGCAGATCGGATGCCGCTTGTCGCAGTCTCATTTAGCTTTCACACAGGCGTTGTAGCTCTTCTGCCGCGAGGCGGGGGTGGACTCGGGGACTGGCTCCTCCGCCATAGGTGCTACATCGGTATATTTTGTTAGCGCTATTGTTGTCTATGGAGAGGGCATAGAGCAAGCTGGCGGAGTTCCCCGCGTACAATTCCACCAAACTCCGCTCCGCAAACGGTATGTAGATGAGGTACTATGTACAGAAACAGAACAAGTAATATGTAGCTTTGAGAATATACAGCCATCTCAACTCTACAAATGTAAGAGGTAACTTGACAGGGAAGATGTTGCTGGTTGATATTGAATTAACGAGCTTAGCAGCACCAGGGCCAAGTGTTAAATCAGCGGCGCGAGTGAAAGCCCCAACGCGTCTTTGATATTTTCTAACGACAGTATGTGGTTTGAGAGCCGCTCTTGCTATGTTGGTTCTCTTATCTAGTACAGGCAGGTGCCTGGTATCTGATGCTATCGTCTACAAAACACCTATCATGAGTAATACTCGATTGAAAAGAAACAAGACTAGCATCACTAATCAATTCAATCCACAAATGGTATTACATTATTAATGTAGAAACCCTCGTATGCTCTGCTCAAACTTGCCCAAACCCTGCCCCTTTTTTTTCTTTTGAGATCGTTTTTTGGAATCCGTAGTCGTGACATCATGAATGAACATCAGAATAGTGATACATCGAGGCCATAGGCATAGGCACGGGCACGGGCAAGATGAGCGTCTCGGTCGTGGGGTGTAATTAAGTAGTAATATATAAAGAATTAAGAAAAAGGAGATAATAGAAACACAGAACTCATTGGGGGTGTGACGAAGCAGAACATCAAACATGGGAAAGACATTATAATCCAAAACGTGTATGGCGGTATTATTCGAGTTGGATGGACTCGAGTGTCTTGTTTTTTTTTTTTTTTTCAAGGCATGTCTAGACGACAGAGACCACTGGTGCTCTCTCTTCTTCTCGTCCCCGGGGTGTCTCTCCATCAACGGTGCTGGCGGCCTCCTCACCATCGTCTTCGGGCTGGTAGCCGGGGTGTTGGTCAGCAGGGACCCACGAGTCGCGGTCCTTCAAGGGCTGGTCTTGAGAGGATAGGTCGACTGGCTCACGAGTCCGGGAAGCGTTCTCGCGTTGACGCTGGGAGAGAGTGCGGGAACGGGTAGACAGGTTCGACTTGACAACGGCCTTCGAGGACACCCAGTTGGTCAGGGCATCTTCGCAGTCCTGGATGATGGCCTTGCTGGCGTCGTATCCATCGTAGGCTTGACGGGTTTCGCCGGGGGTGACAGGGGTGTCGTCAACAAGGTCTAGAAGGTGCTTACCGTAGCCGGCAATGACAGCAACCTTCTCACAGTGCTCACGGAGAGCGTCGAACTGGTACTGGAAGGCGGCCTTGAGCTTCTCACGGGTGATGTTGGACAGCTGAGCCTCGGCGACGAGGGACTCGGCCTCAGCACGGACCAATTCCTGCTCGAGAACGACGATGCGAGGCGAGTTGGGGTCCTTATACTTGAGCTTGGCGATCTCGTCGGTGATCTTCTGCTTGCCTGTGACCGGTCAGTACGCAGCGTCCTGGATTCAGGGAAGGGGAAACCTACGGTCGCGGCTAGGCTGGACAGAGGCTTCGATGTTACGAATGCTCTTGATGGTGACACGGTACTGGTCGTACCGGTCGACAAACAAGTCCTCTAGCTCACCAATCTCGTAGAGCAAAACACCCAGCTTATCGGTAACATCCGAGACATCTTCATCGCAGGCCTCACCCCAGATGGAAAGTTGTTGCTGTTATCGTCAGCATATCATCCCTAATCCTTGATAGACAGTACATACGGCAGTCTCCATCCGCTCTCTTGCGACCAACTCCATACTGCGCATGACGTTCTTCTCCATCTTGACCAATTGCGAGAGTTTCCGGGCCAGGTCGGGACCAAAAGCACCGGCGGTGTTCTTACGGAAGGCATGGCCTGCTCGTTCATCACTGTCAGTTTGGTCTGGTCTCAGTCCCAAGAGGTGGATTGATACCTACCCAAGCCACCTTTCCCGAGCCATCTGTTGGTCTTTGTGGTGGACAGTGGAGGGGGAGGGTTCTCGACTTGGGACGCCGTGGGGGCGCGCGATTGGCGCATAGAATAGGTGCGATGCATTGTGGTTGAATCCTCCTTTTTCGACTTCGGCTTCGACTTTGGTAGGAACACGAGGAATCGGACGGTCGGGATAGGAACCGGACGCGAGATCAGGGGTGAACGGCCGGATAAGTAGGGAGGAATGGGAGGAGAGGAGGGGACCCAAGGGAAATAATTGATCGAGGGGACGTCTCAGAGGACCGGTCCTTTGCGCAGAGATGACGTGCAGGAGTCGAGAGGGAACCGGAGGATGGACGGGATGCGACGGAAGAGCCGCGCCGCAAGCGGAGGAAGATCAGTCAAGATAAACGCTGGGGGGAGTTGGGCGGCAATGGCAACAGCCCCGTGACGTCGTCGGCTATATTACCGGATTGAGTTAATATGTGCAAGGAAGTGCAAGCAAGTAATGGTGATGAATTGACTTGAAGAACCATGGATGAAAATGAAAAGGGGAAGGTCGTATTTAACATGGCCAACTAGTCTTATTTTTCTGGCTTTTCCCCTTTTGGGCGGTGGTTGGTGACGCCGACGTCATGGTTGGGAACATGATGTCATGCGCTGCCCATCGGCGATGATACAGTTATCCGCTTAAGATACTACTGTACCCCTGAACTCCGTCATAAAGTCAATTAGGACTAGTCGCTTTAGATAGTGTACTTCTATTTACATAGTGTATATAGCAGCACACATACATAATTGTGCTGAGTGTTGGAATGCAATGCTGTAGATATCGGATGATCGACTGATCGCTGAGATCTCCAGGAACATTCTCCCTGTTCGCATGTTGCAGTTCCGAGATAACATCTCCTTCGCCAGACACGGTGGGGTCTCTTTCGGCTTAGTCTACCCCACTAACCCTGTGTAAACGACAACTACTAGCAAGTAGCAGGTAGGCATCAATTTTTGCTCCGTCTGGTTTTCCGCTTTTTACTTGTCGCTTCATCATCGACCTGGGACGCGGTGGTGGTGCCTCGCTTCGTCCCCTTTCCCTTGCCCTTCCGCCCCGAGGTACGCCCAGGAGAAGGGGAACGTGGAGAAGGGTTGTCTCCCGATGTTGCATCGACAGCGACATCGACATCAGCATCAATGATATCTCCATTAACAATCTGACCCGTAGCAGCCTCCTGTCGCAGTCGACTAAACGCGTTTTCCATCCGACTCTTCCCCCCATTCCGGACCCTCGGCGCAAATGCCCCCGCCCCCGTGGGCCCATGGTAAAAGCTCGTAATATTAGCCTGCGTCCCTTCCTGCTCCCGTTTATTCATATCGCGGATCACCGGCACCAGAACCTCGTCCGTGCGTTCCTGGCTCCATCCAATCGTGGCCATGAGGAAGTTTCGGAGTCCGTACAGGTCGGGCACGCCCCATTGGAATAGGGATGGGTCGGAGTCGACTTCGGGCTTGAGGTAGGCGTCTTCCACGCGAGTGTCGGGGAAGGAGCGGGGAAGGAAGATTTTGGAGGCGTGTTTCTTGAATTTCTTGTAGAAGGTTTGGTGGGTGGAGGTGGACATATCTGTGCCTAGTTGGACTTGTGTCCACCAGTCGCGGAATTCTTCGAGGCTGGAGAATTCAGTGAGGATTTCTAGTGCTGTCACGGGCCCTATTCCTGGGATGCCTTCCGTGTAGTCGCTTCCGAGGAGATGGGCGAAGCTGATGAGTTTCTTCCGGTGAAGCGCGTATTCCTTCTCCATGTCTGATGTTAGATAACATTCCACAAACTTGCTCTGATTGAACATATTCTTGTACACGCGCGTTCCTCCAAAGAGAAAGATATCGCTGTCGTCGGTGATGATACCGTCGACAAGGCCGAGGGAGACCAGCTCTGCGCATTGCGCCTCGGCTTCCATAGGCGCGGTAACATACGGCAACCCAAAAAGCGTCAACAACTGCTGACATTCAGAGATCATGACTTGTGTAACCTCGTCTGCGTCTCTGCGATCCTTCTTCTGCTGGGAGCGCAGCTGTTTGAGTTCTTGTTCGTACTCTGCAGCACTTTGGCCAGGTACTGTGGGATTCAGCGTGGCTGCGAAGCGAGCATGTTCCTCGTCTTCTGCTGCAAGTTGTCGCATCAAGTCTTCATCCTCTAGATCAATCGCAGTTTCCTGTTGCTCTCTTTCTTCATCTCCTTCTTCTACAAAGAGGGAATCTTGCTGATTAAACTCAGCAAGTGGTTGAGGCTTAAATTCAATGCTAGGTGCTTTTTGTGGCTGGATTGTAACATCCTCGAACTCCGGCGACGGGGATGGCTCTATACGTCCAATGTCCTCTTGAACGACGGGGCTTGGCTTCTTAGTTTCTGTAGGTCCTTCGTAAGGCTTTTCGTCTGTAATGTCATCCTCTTGTGGCAGCAATATTTGAGCCTCTTCCGGCGCCACGTTTGTAACATTTTCTTTGTCTGCAGTTGGTAGTCCAGTAGCTTCAGCAGTTCCCTTCTCTGCGGGAGCCTCAAGATCAATCACTTCCTTGGACTCTGGCTCCTGATCAACGTCAATGACATCCGGCGACCGATAATCCTTCAATGACTGACGGTTCGGTGTCATGATGCTGTCCCGGTAGCCCTCCAGCGAAGTATTATCGACTTTGTCAGGGACAAACTCGGCACTCGTGTGTTCAGCAGAGAACCACGGCGGCAGCGGCAACTGCTCCTTGCCTTTTCCAGTAGACGGAGCAGGCTCTTTCACAAAACCACCCGCATCTTCGTCAATGGCCTTGTCTTGCCGCTTTTCTGCACTTGGCTTGAGTTTGATGGATTCGAATGGCAAGGGTCCTCCGAATGGATTAGCAGGCACGGGGTGCGGTGCGTCTCTTTTCGGTCGTTTTGTCTGCGCTAGTGCAGCCGCGAAATCCATTTCCTCACCATCGCTCTCCGGAGGCATAAAACTGGGTTCCGTTGATCCAAGTGGTGCCGGTGCTGTAGTATTAGAATTGATTGAAATCTCTGGGAGATCATCGTGCTCTTGAGCTTCCGTAGCTGCTTCTAATGACATCGCAATCGCCTTCTGAAGGTCTTCATCTTCGTTCCCGTCCTCGAAGATATTGTCAATACCATGGCGATCTTCCAGGTCACTTTGTACAAAAAGCGAATCGTCCTCGACTGCATCAGGTACCTCTCGTTGAGCCTTAATCGACTCGTCAAAGGCACCCTTCTGAAGAAACGATAACCTCGGGAGTCTGTTCAGCCCTTCAATAGGCACATCCTCGAAACCCCCCTCATCATCCGACTCTCTCATGTCAGGAAACACCTCTTGCTGTCCGTATTGGTCAACATCAATAGGCTTTTCAGCCCCGCCTTCATCCTTGTTGCCCACGACACCAAGTACCCAACCGCCCTCGTTGGTGGGGTCTTTCACCAAAACATACTCCTTGCCACGTTCTCCTGCAATCCTTTGTCCCGAGTCGTAGAAAGCATCCATCCCATTCATGCCGTTGATGTTCATCAGTCGTTGCGTCAAATCGTTTCTTTCCTTCACACGTTCGATTTGGAACTTGGAGAACGCCATGCGGTCCGGGAACATGTTGTCTAACTGTTCCTTGGAATAGCCCATACGCAGTCGACTCCTGAGCCTCGCAGCATTAAGGATATTATACCGATCGGTAGCGGGCAGACTCATAAAGAACGGACTGTCAAAGTCGATCTTAGAAAAGTCGTAGAGATTGATCTCTTCACCCCTATAAAACTGCTGCGCATACTCCTCTAGTTCCTCATGAGACATAATACGCGGATCATTCGGCGCACCCATCTGCTCAAGCGAGATTTCAAGTTCCGGAAGATGATAGGCGTCCTTCTTCCTAAACTGCCGAGCCTGTCGTTTCTCCCTGTCCGTCATGAATGCCTCTTCAGCATACACTGGGTTATCAGGAACCTCCTCTTCTTCCCTAGCCGCCCTATTCCTATGCCGTGCCGCCTCTTCCTCTGCACTCCTGTGCATCTGCACAGCAAGTAACTTCCCTGCCGTCCTCGCAGCATCCTCTCTCCGCCCCTCCCGTCTCTTATGTCTACTAGCGATAGTCTGCCTTTTCAACAGCGGTGCCCCGCCATCGAAGACAAAGACAGGTTTAATCCCAAAGTATAGAAGTTTGCATATCCGGCGGAAGAATCCAACAATGTGAGAATTGCGCAGCGCATTGCCTTCTTTGTCTCGCACCGCTTTAAGGAACTGGTATATCCAAATTGACGCATCAACTGCTAGGCGCCGTTTATTGAGCGTTTCGAGTTTGATAGGTCGTGCGCAGGGCTGGACGACTGTCCACAGCCCGGTTACACCCATGTTGGCTTGGAGACGTCATAAACGATCAGGTAGGGAGAACGTATTGCAACATGGTAGACCGAGTCTGTATCACAAGAGGCCCGTATAGCAACAGGAGCACGCAGCGACGGCTTCTGGCAAACAAGTCGAGTCGACGAGGCGATGTTCTCCGCGTCGCCACTTGGATATGAAATGCGCGACATCACGTGCGCAATATTACCGTATATGGAAAAGCGTCGTGCCAGGGCAGATGACATAATCCGAATTTTTTGGAATTTCACGCGGGGAATCAAAAGACGATCTAAACGTGCGAACTATTTTGAATTAAGATATTACACAGAGATTCGTATAGGCAGGTTGTGCGCTGCCATTGCGCCAATGCATCTCTCGCTGGAGGTCAGTGACCTTTCCGCTGCTGGCGCTGTAAGACATGACGCTGACTCCAACTAGCACGTTGATGCTTGCCTTCCTATTACGGCACTGAAAGCCCTTGAGGTGAAAGATAAGAGGTTTATTTTGCAAGGACAGGGTCTATATTGTCGCCTGATTGATGAGAACACCGGCAAACTTGTCGCTGAGCTGAAGACCTTTAAAAGGAACAACGTCCATGGATTCGCAGTTCTCAACCACACAGCGCAGAATGCGGAAAGTGAACATGTCCAGCTGGTAGCCTGGGGTGGACAGTCGGTCAGGATTATCGACCTAGCCCACGGGAATCAGACCACGCTATCGGCAGCAAGTGCGGAATTCCTAGCGCCGGATTGGATTCTGGCTGGATGTGCCTCTAGCGAGGACGGCAAACAATGCGCTTATCTTGTCACGGCCCATAATGCCCTTATCTCCCTACATGCTGTGCAGGCAGGTCCATCATCCAAGTATGAAAATGTGCTCCACCTACAACAGTTGCAAACGAGTGTCAAATCCATCCTCTATTCAGCGCATACCGTTCAGCTCTCGCCATCTCACGTCCTGATCGCTGCCGGGACCGTATTCGGGGAGATCATTGTATGGTCGTGTTTCATTAACAACCCCGGAAGTCTCTGCTCCGACGCAGTCAGCTCCATCCACCACTTCTTCACAGGCCACGAGGGGTCTATTTTCGGCGTTGAGATATCGCCCACGATCCTTAACCTGGGAAATAACAAGCCAGGCCGGTTATTAGCTACCTGTAGTGATGATAGAACCGTCAGGATCTGGGATATATCCGATTGTGACAGTGCGTCTCCCAATGATCCATCGGCTTATTCCACAGACGGCTTCGAACTCCGCAGTACGGGCTTTAGTGCTGTTCGGGAACTGGGGTCGGAATCGTGCATTGCAAAGGCATTTGGTCATATTGCTCGGATATGGGGCGTTCATTTCATGTCGACGGCGGCGGTGAATGGCAAGTTACGACTGATATCGCGTGGGGAGGATGCGCAGTGCCTGCTGTGGGATTTGACTTGGAAACAAATTTTGCAGACGCCAGTGTTTGATCTACGTGAAAGTTCATCTTTCCATTATCACACCGGGAAGCATATCTTTTCCCTGAGCATGCATGAGGTCGATGGTAGGGTTGTTGTCCACACCGGAGGTAACGACGGCGCCATTAAAACTTTCAGGATCGACAAGGACGGGGATGCATCAGATCAAGCCCTTGCTCCTGCTCCTTCCAACACCCAAAGCAAAAAGACCAAGAAGGAAGTTCCGTTCAAAGCATTTGACTTTATCGCCCCGGATTGTTTCATTGCGACGTCTGTGAATGGAGAAGTTCAGCTTGGATTAGTTGGACCGAAGAATCTAACCGGACTTGGTATGCAGCCTGAAGTATCAAAGGAGATTCTCTGCGTTGAGGACGATCTCCGTGGTTACTCTGTTATCTCTGGTTTGCCATCAAAGGGGCTGGCATTATTAGGTAATGCGCGAGGATCGATTCGCTTATATGACCACCAAAGCAAATCATTGGCCAAGATTGTGCAGACGGATCAGAGACCACTTGGGTTGTTCGCCTTGGATTCCGAGCCCGCTTCGTCTAGTCCATCCGACGCCGTCTCATTTGTCTCTTCTTATGTTACGACCGATAGGGCAAATCTTTTCACCGTCACAAGACAGGAGGGCTCAGAGCCACATGTACAGAATGTGCCCTTATGCCTCCTTTATCCTTCCGAGGTGCAATGTGCCTCTCTCTTCTGTGGTGGCCAGTATCTGGTTCTGGGATTCAAGAACGGCTCGCTTGCTGTATACCGGTTACCAAGCTCTGGTGACAGTTTCGAGGACCCGCTACGACCAATAACAAGCATCCGTCTCATCCACGGCGACGAAGGCGTCAATAGCATTACACCATTCTCATCCCAAACCCACAATGACGGCTCATCCATCGACTACCTCCTTACCTGCGGCCGCGACGGAAACTACTGCGTCCACGAAATCACCACAAAATCCTCCACCGACTCCTTCAACTTCCAAACAGTGCACCGCTCCTCCCCAGCAGCAAACCAGAACGTAGAAGGCGCATACTTCGACAAAACCTCAGACAACCTCATGCTCTACGGCTTCCGCGGCATGGATTTCGTCGTCTGGAACGAGATCACACAGTCGGAAGTTGCTAGATTTTTCTGCGGCGGTGCACGTCGGAACTGGGCTTTTCAGGCCAGTCTTGAGAATGCGGGTGACGGGTTGTTCATATGGCATCAGTCTGGGTTTAATTGTCGGCGGATACATGCTGAGGCTAGCCGTCCGGTACGTGCTGGTGGTCATGGGCGGGAGATTAAGTCTATGGAGGCGTTCAATGCCACTGGCAGTGGTTCAAATGGAAAGAAGACCATTTTCGCTACGGGTGCTGAGGATACGACTGTACGTCTGTTTGCACCAATGCAGCCCGGCAAGGAAGATCTATGGGGCGCTTTCAAGAGTCTACGGGTTCTGAAAAAGCACAGGGCTGGATTGCAACAGGTGGGATGGTCGAAGAATGGAGAGTACCTGTTTACCAGTTCTGGGTATGAGGAGTTCTTTGCATGGAGGATACGCTGGATCCCTCGGTTTGGAGTTGCGACGTTGCTCACGGGTGTGACTCCTAAGGAGGATCCAGATTCGGAGTGTCGAGTGACTAGCTTCGATACACTGGAGGTTCGGGAACCGGATGGCCAGTGTGGTTTTCTGATTGTCTTGACTTTCCCGAACTCTGTGATTAAGGTGAGTCACTTTGTGGACTAAGATTTGAGCATTGCTGACACAACCAGATCTTCCATTACTCTCCATCAACCGAAAATGGCTTTGCTCTCCTAGCAAAAGGAACCTACATGAGCAACTGTCTAACACAAGCCCAATTCGTCCAGAAGGACTCCTTCATGGGTCTCATCACCGCCTCGACAGACGGCCACTTCACTTTCTGGAACCTAACCCCAGTCCTCTCACCTTTCTACACAATAACTGCATCAAACCTATCACTAAAACAACCACTCGAGTCCACAATTACCCCGACAAACATCTCCTGCGAAAGCCGCTACCAAATCCATTCCAACAGCATCAAGTCCCTAGAACTGGTCCATGTCTCAGAAAACACCTTATTGATAGCAGCCGGCGGCGACGACAACGCCCTCACGCTCTCCCTCCTCCACACATCCCTCACCACCACCAACACCGACGAAACCACCACCCACGTCCACACAGTCAGCATCCCCGACGCCCACACCGCCTCCGTAACGACCGTCAAGGTAATCTCGCAGCGGAAATCAGCCGACGGAAACACAACTGTTGATTTAACAGTTGCTTCGTCGGGCAACGACCACCGGGTTAAGGTCTGGTCGGTTAAATTGGATACGGCGAAAGAGGGGGTGGAGGCGATTAGTGTGAGGAATGTGGTTAATCATTACAGCCCTGTGGCGGATATTGCGGCTTTGGATGTTGTTCGGGGAGATATTGATAGAGATGCTGATGAGGGGGAGGGGGTGAAGTTGCTTGTTTGTGGGGTTGGGATGGAGATGGTGACGGTTAGGGAGTGATTCCTTTTCCTTTTCCTTTCCTTCTTTTCATGATGTGATGTGATGCTTACTTTCGGACTCGGTATGATAGATCTTGTACATAGAAAAGACATAGATAAAAGTGTTCCATGCTGATTACTTGACATGTCCCAAGCAACTCCTGTTTCACCAATGGAGCAACCGGGCAGATCTCAATGCGATCTCGTCGCCCATACCAATTTATCCTACCCTGGTTGCAACAGCTAAAGCTTCATGTACAACATTCACCCTCCACATCTATTAATCAGTAACATTAAGCCTATTAACCCCGCCGGACAAACGGCACATGCAAGAACGCTTAAACATGCACCCCGCAAAACTACCTATCTAAACTAATACTTATATTTATCCGCTGCATATTTGAATGGAGAATGGGATGCAATTAACTTCCAACATGTTTGCTGAGTGAGATCGGGGCGCAGGGTTCTCGGCAAGGCTGAACAGTATCCCGGGGTGGATGTGGTCTGAGACTAATGCCGGATGGCTTATAAAAGGACCTTGCTGGAATGCCATCCGACACTGTTCTGTTCTGTTGTACGAATTGAGTATAAAATCAGCACGAACATGAAACCCAATCTTATTTGGCTGGCAGCCAGCGCCATCGGCATTGCTGCTGCAACGCCCCTACCACGACAGAATGCCGAAGCGACGCGTTTCTTCACATTGCAAGATCCCCTTTTTCTTTTTAAGATGCCGCAATATGATACTAATACCATAACAGCGGAAACTCCTACACAGACACCACCTTCTCTCCAAACAACACCGCCCCATCCGCCTCCAACCCCATGGGAAACCCATCCCTAGGTTCGTCTTCATTACTCCATACCTCTCAATCAAGCTCTAATACATAAAGTATACAGGAACCGGCACAACATCCGGCGGCACAAACTGGGTCGGCTACCTAACAACAACCCAAAACGCCTCTCTGGTCCTCTCCTACAACCTCGCCGTCGGCGGCGCAACGATCGATAATACACTCGTATCGGGTAATCCGAAGGATCTCGTCTCGCAAGTTGAAATGTTTCAGTCAACGTATGCTGATAAAGGGGCTGTGCCATGGACGGGCGATAATGCGGTTTTCGGGGTTTGGATTGGGATTAATGAGTGCGTTCTCTCCTCTTCTGTTCTGGTTTTAATGGGAAGGCTTGTTGACGTGGTAAGCAGTATCGGAAACGCATACTCGAACACGGATGCCGAGACGTTTACGCCGAGATTGATTGCACGGTATAGATCGCTGGTCGAGAAGATCTACCGTGACGGCGGACGCAAGTTCCTCTTCCTCAATGTTCCTGCTGTTAGTCGTACGCCTGAGATTTTGAGTCAGGGAGATGAGACTGCGAAGTCTCATGCAAAATATCTCGCTGTGTTTAACCAGAACGTTGAGTCGATGGTGAAGAACTTCACGAGCAGCCATGAAGATGTATGTGTCCCTGTACCTACCTTGGGGGAAAGAAAAACTAATGAAATAGACAACCACTGTGCTTTATGATTCATGGTCATTCATGACTAGAGTACTGGACAGCCCTCAGGAATATGGCTTTCCGAATGCTACTTGCATTGATGATGATGGGCATAGTTGTGTTTGGTGGAATAGTTACCATCCGACGTCGAAGTATCATCGGCTCCAGGCGGAGGATATGAAGGCGCATTTGAAGCCTCTTGGGGCGTGGTAGATGATGACGGGCAGAAAAGACATTTGATTCGAGACCCAAAGAATTGCGCGGTAAGATGATTGTCTACGCCATCGTCAACCTGTAAGAGATAGGGCTACGCATCCGCAAGAACGCACCAATTCAGAAACCAGAAAATAACCATTCAACGATGACCTTTTGATGATAAACCTAATGTACAATGTAACGTACGCCGCAACCAGCTAGCAAAAAAGGAGAAAAAGACAAAGGCATTCCAGGCGTCGAGATGAAAAACCGTATATCCACGAAGCGTTTCAGGTATCAAGTAGTACATAATCCCCCCACTCTATGCACTTCGGTAGCGTTTCGAAGTAGTAAGCCATAATGAATTGAATCCGTTTTTCGATTGAGACGTTTATTTCCCTTGTCGTTGCTTGTGCTTGGGGTTCTTGGAGCTGTAGACCACTGTTAATATCCCATCCATGACGACCGACATACAAAGGAACGTACCAAATGATATAAACCCTGTTCTTTCTCCGGACAGGCTGCAGCAATTCAACGTTAGCATCCAATTCTCCAATTTCGTCTCTCATTCCCCAAAGGTCCTCCATAGAATCCAGTCTCGCATCGCATCGCACCACACCCAAATAAACCACACCAACGCAAAGCAATTCCTCCACAAGCAAAACAATTCAAATCATACCTTGCACCCATCACACAGCCTCTTAACCGACGACCGCGTCTTCATCCCTCTCACCTGCTCAATCTTCCTAGCCCCAACAGCCCCAACAGCCCCAACACCAGCAATCTGTGTCTGCTTCTGCTCAGACCGCAGACGCAAGTTCCTTAGCCCATTTGCAAGCGACAACCGAGAGAACGAGCGGGAGAAGACTGTCGGGCGAGAGAGCGATTGCGGGAGGAATTGGCGGAGGGTGCCGGTCGAGGCACCGAGGAGGGAGCGGAGGGACATCATCGTGGCTGGTCGGCGGGGTCTTTTTCTTATCGAGCTAGAGGACCGCCGGTTGATGTCTCCGAGAGTAGATATGGAGGCAGGGTCAGGATTAATTTGATCCTGGGGTTGGTATGGATTTTTAGTGGTGTTGGATTGTTTCTATTCCGCACTCCCGCGCGGAGGAAATGTCGCTCGGAGATTTTGTATCGCCGGTTCCGGGATTTTCTACAAGGGCTACCATGTATACATACAAGTAGTGTACACTGTAAAGACAGCCTCGTTCTATTATCTATTCGAATAAACTATACATCATACCGACAAACATGACTACATCACACGTTCTGTCTCATGTACTAATCCGAACGCCTAACAGCAGCACTCAACCCCATGAAATCAACAATTTAAAACCTGACACTGAATCCAAATGTACACTTTTCGTTTCCGTTATTTTGCGTAATAGGATCTTAATTGCGGAGGAAAGTCTGGTATGTAGGAGAATTGGTGTGCTCACTGAACGGGTAGCCCAGATCCCGAAGGAAAGCCTCCAGCTCTTCCTTTTCGGATTCAGGGCACTGGATACCCGCCAGTACCTTGCCGACATTACCTCCGTAGTTGCGGTAGTGGAATAGAGAGATGTTTTGGTTAGGTCGAAGAGTGGTGAGGAACTTGGCCAGAGCGCCCGGGCGTTCGGGGAATTCAAACATGAACAGACGCTCGTTCGGGACTTCGCAGCGGCCACCGACCAGGAAGCGCAGATGCCGCTTGGCGAGCTCGTCATCACTCAGGTCCTTCGCGGACATGCCTTCCTTCGTCAATTGGTTGATGATGTTGGCTAGATCCTTCTGGCCTGTTGATGCCGACAGAGAGATACCCATCAAAATGTCTGCAGATTCAGCACGGGCGTATCGGTAGCTGAAGGCGGTTACGGCATGGGGCAGGACAACCTCGATGAGTTTTGCGAACGCACCAGGCTTCTCGGGAATGTTTACGCTCAGAAGAGCTTCCTTCCGCTCACCCAAAGCAGCACGCTCTGCGACAAAACGCAACCGATCAAAGTCCATGTTCGCCCCCGAGGTGACGGCAACCAGTTCCCGGCTGGTGTCAGGGCTAGGGTTCTTTGCGATGTATTTCTTCAGACCAGCAAGAGCAAGGGCACCGGCTGGTTCGATGATAGACCGAGTGTCCATAAAGGCATCCTTAATCGCCGCGCATGTCTCATCTGTCGTAACCTGGATGACCTCGTCTACGACATCGCGGGCCAGACGCCATGTCTCCTCACCAACTGTCTTGACAGCCGCTCCGTCAGCGAAAAGTCCAACTTCTTTGAGAAGAACGCGTTCGCCCATTTTCAGAGACTGGGCCATGGCATTAGCGTCATCAGCCTCCACGCCGATGATTCGCACGTGGGGTGCAATGCGCTTCAAATAGACACCAATACCAGCAATCAATCCTCCTCCACCAACAGCGCAGAAGACTGCCTCCAAATTTTGTAAGTTCGCCTGGCGCACGATTTCCATTCCGATGGTTCCTTGACCGGCGATGACGTACGGATCGTCGAACGGCGGAATGCTAGTGAGTCCATGCTGCTTCTCCAACCGGTGTGCTTCCTCCTTGGCCGCATCGAAGTCGTTTCCGTGAAGGATGACACTACCACCTAGACGGGATACATTCAGGTGCTTGATCGCCGGGGTACCGGAGGGCATGACGATGGTGGCGGGAATCTTCAGATGACGGGCAGAGAAGGCGACGCCCTGCGCATGGTTACCTGTTCATATATGAGCAACTGCCTTCTTTCGTAGAAGTACAAAATGCTGACCTGCAGAGCAAGCAATGACGCCCTTCCATCGCCTCTCCGGAGGCAAATGCGCCATCTTGTTGTAAGCTCCACGGAGCTTGAAACTGAAGACAGGGAGCATGTCCTCTCGCTTGAGAAGGACCTTGCATTCGAGGCGATTGCTGAGGTTGACAGCATGGTGCAATGGTGTTTCATCGATGACATCGTAAACCCGCGATGTTAAAATCAATCGGAGATACTAGACCCATGACGAACTTGCATCAGCAAATAAAGATGGTCTTTGGATCAAACAACTGCACAGTCAGGTATAATCTCACGTCTGGATACCCATTTGGAAGCAGGAACGAGTCCGCGATGCCCCAATCTGGCGGCGTTCCCAACTGGTCAACCTTCTCCGATGGCGGCGTCGGGGCAGCGGCGTATTCGGTCAATGCCAGGTTATTCACCTTGGCGGCGAGTGGAGTTGTCGAACCGTCAGTCATGGTTGTCTTTCTAGCAAGCCGGATCGAATGAAAAGACAGTCCGAAGAGCAGGATTCGAAGCAGCGATAAGGCCTTGTGAGACCATCGGCGTTACTTTTTGGAAAATCCCGTGACTGCGGGCCGGTCTATTAGTCATCAACCCTAAACTTGGGCCCTAAGCCCCTCTTTTTACAGATGCAGCGGTGTTGCATGAACGATGATCACTGCAGCACAGCTACAGAAAGTCTTGTAAATAGCCTCAAATGCTCTCTAAGGAAATATATAAGTAAGCTGCAAGACTAGATTTACCATTCCCCGATGTCTATTCCGTACGGAATGCTTGTCCGAGTCGTCCCATCTGATTGGCCGGATTGTTACTAGATACCGGGAACAACCGTTATTTACCGTTCTGTTCTGTAATACGCGTAACACAAAATATCGCTTGGCATCAACTCGCCTTTTCCGACGTCATGTTCCGCATCAACTGATACTACAAAAGCCCATTATTCTCTTCAGAAACGTTAAACGGTCTCGATAGAACGGAATTGGATGAAGGCAGCCGATTCTGCGTGTCCCGCTACCGGTACAGACTCCGATCCAACTCCGCGCGCTACTCGGAGTTCCGCCTGCGATTGATCCGGAACGCCGTACCTCGATCAGTCTTAATCAAATCTGGTTTCTCTACCTAGTCATATACTACTATATCGTCGATAAAATGAGCAGCGAACCTCTTCCCTCGTCTTTCGACGACCATCCGTACGTGCCGAACACCTGCATAACCGCCCTCCGTTACGAGCGCAGGGAGAGCTAACAGAGGCGAACGATCCAGTGATTTCAAGGAGGAATCGTCTCTTCAAAAATTCACCAGAAGACTCAAAGAGGAGCCCTTGATCCCGCTGGGTAAGTCCAGTTCTACCCCCGTGCCTCCGAAAACTACAAACGTTGGACGGTGGGTAGTCGAATCGAGTCTAACCCAACTATCCTAACGCCCAGGATGCGCCGCAACATGCTACGCCCTATACCGCGCCTACCGCTCCATGAAAGCCGGCGACTCGGTTGAGATGAACCGGATGTTCCGCGCCCGTATCTACGCCCAAGGATTCACCCTCGTCGCCATCGTCGCCGGAGGCATGTATTTCAAGACGGAACGGCAGCAGCGCCGCGAATTCGAGAAAGCACTCGAGGCACGGAGGTCCCAGGAAAAGCGCGATGCGTGGCTACGGGAGTTGGAGATCCGTGATAAGGAAGATCGGGATTGGAGGGAGCGACATGCTGCTATGGAGGCGGCTGCTAAGGAAGCGGAACGGAAGGGGGCTGCTAAGGCGACGCTTGAGCAGGATACGGCTCGGTCTTCTCTGGAGCCTGGTGATGAAAAGAGAACACTTGGGGTATTAGATGCTGTGCGGGATATGGTATCGAGGCGGGGGTAAGGTTGAGTTGGAATGACTATTAGGTGAATTGATATGTCGGAGGATTTGTTTGCTTATTTATATCATTGTACATACGTATCGGGCCTTCTAGAGCATTGATTCCCTTCTCTTTATGAGGATTGCCTTTACTCCGTAGACAGGTGTACCCCATGACGTATGATGTTGTAACGGTCCTTGGTCGACTATATAAGCCAAATTCAGTGGAGGACGACACCTTCACTATATTTCTATTCAAAGCATAC
The DNA here is from genome assembly GCF_016861735.1 of Aspergillus chevalieri. NCBI lineage: Eukaryota > Fungi > Ascomycota > Eurotiomycetes > Eurotiales > Aspergillaceae > Aspergillus > Aspergillus chevalieri. Next base: position 2,397,299 of record NC_057368.1, on the reverse strand, counting down.
TCAATTTATCAGCTGAAAATGTCTGAATTTACCGCCGATATAACCCGCAAGGAACCATCAACAAGTGAGTTCTGACCCCATCCAACAGAAATCACAACCTAACTCAATATGCAGAGACTCTCTTGGATCAAGCCCGAGAGAGACCCGACAATGTCAGAGAAGAACTTTCAGATGCAGATCCGCAAAATACGACAGGAGTTGCAGCCGATAGAAGCAGGGCGCCGGTTGACCAGGATCTAGAGAAGGGTAGCGTACAGAGGACACAGGTGGATAGGAGCAGCTCGTTGAAATCGTGAGTTCGATGATGCATTCCTATCATTTTTCATGGTAAAGAAGAAGGCTAACTGGTATGTGGTTTGCCTAGAATCGAAAGAAGAGCGAATTACTCCGGGATACACTAGCAATCGCAGTGCAAAGTGGCGGCAACTAGAGATTACGATGGCTTTGCGAATCCCGTTCATATAGGTACATATATACATGCTTTGGCAGGGTATTTATGGTATTCATGCCATCTTTGATGGTCTGTAATGTGCGTGAGGGTATAATCTTCTATATCAACCCACCAGTTCATCGATATACCGTCTCATGGTCTGGAATTCCGACTTGCCAGTCTGCCAAATGTCAGATATCAGATAATGCCAGAAAGAAAGCAAAAGAATTTATTCTTACCGAATGTAAATACCGTATATGTTGCTATTACAATGATTTAGCTTAGTGTCTAAGTTCACGCAGGACTATCGACTCACCAAGTCGGTCACATTGCGGTGGCGCTCAAACTCCTCGCGAGCATAGTTTCGTAACTCAACCTTCGTCGGCGAGTTGGGAATCTCTTCAATTACTGATCAGCTTGATCCATCCCCATCCAGAGTTGAGGCGAAAAAGCTCACTGTTCAGAGCTCTGACAATTTCTCTCCATAGGCCGAGAACTCGTTGTCTTTGGATGAACTGAGATGCCACTATTAGCGACAATTTTCGAGAATCCATAACAGTGAATATAGTAAAGCAAAGCAATACTCGCTTATCTAGTCATATGCCAACAACTCACATGGTCGAAGCTAACGGCCGGCTTCCTCAACTTTGACGGTTGGTCGCGGGCAATGGCCGCAAGCAGTCTCAGTGATGACCGCATCTGCTCGGAGGCATGCCAGGAGGCGCTCTGCGCTTGATATGAAAGAAAACGTGAATACTCACGGGGAACCCTGCTGTTGTTGAAATGGGCGGACCAGTAGTATTCCTGGGTGACGTGACGACCGATTGCCGTATCTGGTATAGTCTGCCTAGTCGCTATGATTTTCACGTGACTTTCGAGGCACCTCTTGACTTTTAACTTTCTTCAACAACTGTGCCCAACTACTGATATTAGAAGACAGCCTTTACGATGGCTCTACTACTAACGTCAAAACCCGCTTCTTTGTCATCTCAGACACACACGGTATTGAATTTCCCAACAGTGTATCTTCAGCCTGCGGATGTGGCCATACATTGCGGCGATCTCACTACGGAATCCAAGCTCGATGAATTCGAGAGCGCTATTCGACTGCTTGAAAGGATTGATGCTTCTTTTGAGTTAGCTATTTCCGTAAATCACGATTTTTCTCTAGATATGCCTATATTCAAGAAGAAGGTTGCAGAAGCAAGTACACTACTGGATCCAGAATTAGTCCGGAAAGTATACGGCGATTATAAAGAATACAGGAGCATGTTTGACAATATCGGAGTGATCTTGCCGGACGAAGGAACCAACCAGTTTACTCTGCAGAATGGCGCATCACTAACCGTCTACGCCAGCTCATACACCCCTTCCTTTGGAGATTGGGGTTTCCAGTATCATCCCGAGCAAGGCCATGAGTTTGCGATCCCAAGCAACGTTGATGTGGCCATCACATGGACCGCCTAAAGGCATCATGGATTACGCTAATTATCAACATGCAGGTAGTTCGGATCTATTTGAGCTATTGCTCGGGCCAGACCGCGCATGCACTGCTTTGGTCACATCCACGAGCGGTGGGGAGCAAAGCTCGTCGCGTGGACATGAACGGTTAGTGAGAAGCCTTCCCACATGACGGACATTGACAACGGGAACTCGTCTATGGTCCAAAGACTTTCCATCGTTCGGGAGAACGCCCACGACACAAACTATCAAACTAGCCACTGCAGCGACGACTCGCATCCTTTTCAGCACGGTGCCCATACACTCTTCGTTAATGCTGCCATGGAGGGTACTATTGACGAGTATCTGGTACAGCCGCCGTGTTTAACTGACCTTTGGGCTTCCGAGGGCTGGTTAAGCTCGGATTTGATCTCATCTATTCATTTACTGTTAATTGAATTTTAGCTTCCGTATTGGCAGACAGCTGTCAGACACATCAAATGAGCAAAATAAAAACGAGAACATCCTTCGGCTACAGTGGACAAATTTAGTATGATATCGGAACTGGCGTAGATCCAACACAATGCCAGTAATTCAACCAATGTCAGCACAGTTATTCAACGTCCTCTCAAATAATTTCTTCAATTGCACAAGAGGTTGCTCTATAACTCCATTTCAACTGCTCGAACGCTGAACTGAATGTCCAGTCGGCGTTAAGGAATATCTGATAGTAAGCCATTGGCCAATGATATAGCTTACACGTGACCTGTACCTGTCTCTCCAAATTTTTTCTCTCCGCAAAGAAATCGAATCGCTACGGGGAAAAGGAATTGCAAGGAAAGAAAGCCTCAACTTTCTTTTACTGCGTGTGGGCGGACGACAGACAGCCATGAGATCCCCAGCTCTTGCACGGTTGCAATACCGTGCCGTTTCTGGCCTGACCAGATCGTCTGCTCGACTCCAGTCTCAGCAGTTCCTCACTAAACGATGCGCCTCGTCGACGGCCGCCCTCCGGAACCCCATTGTTGCTGGCCCGGCTTATCAGACTGTCTGCAACTCACAATGGCAGCAGAGGAGACATGCGTCGGCTACGGCAGCTGCAGTGTGAGTGTCTTGTTCTCTTCTTCTTCTTTTTTTTTTTTTTAAGTACTGTGAATGGTTTTGACAATTGGTTATTGTTTGTTAGGCTCGAAGCTGCTGCGTCGAATCCGGAAACCCTCTCGCAAGAAGCCATCATTGATAATCTCGATCCCGTTGAAGCCGCACGACTCTCGAAAGTTCGGAACATTGGTATTGCGGTATGGACATCTATTTTTTCTGAGAATAAGACAGCTCCCCAAGTCTGACAGGGCATTGTGGTTTAGGCACACATCGACTCCGGCAAGACCACCGCAACCGAACGGGTTCTCTTCTACACCGGTCGTATCAAGGCCATTCACGAAGTCCGTGGTCGAGACAGCGTTGGTGCAAAGATGGACTCCATGGATCTCGAACGTGAGAAGGGTATCACCATCCAGTCTGCGGCTACTTTTTGTGACTGGGTGAAGAAGAACAAGGATGGCGAGGACGAGAAGTACCACATTAACTTGATTGACACTCCCGGACACATTGACTTCACGATTGAGGTCGAGAGAGCTCTGCGTGTTCTGGACGGTGCAGTCATGATTCTGTGCGCCGTCTCGGGTGTGCAGTCGCAGACCATCACCGTCGACCGACAGATGAGACGTTACAACGTTCCTCGTATTTCCTTCGTCAACAAGATGGACCGTATGGGTGCCAACCCTTTCAAGGCCATTGATCAGATCAACAACAAGCTCAAGATCCCCGCTGCCGCCGTCCAGGTGCCGATTGGAGCCGAAGACGAGTTCGAAGGCGTTGTGGACCTGGTTCAGATGAAGACGCTCCGCAACGTTGGGGAGAGCGGCGAAGAAATTCACGTGTCCGATGAGATCCCCGAGAAGGTCAAGTCGTTGGCGGAAGAGCGGAGGAAGATGCTCATCGAGACACTCGCGGATGTCGACGACGAAATGGCTGAGCTTTTCCTGGAAGAACAGGAACCCACGCAAGACCAGATTAAGGCTGCTATCCGACGGGCAACCATCTCGCTCAAGTTTACTCCGGTTTTCATGGGATCCGCGCTGGCGAACAAGACTGTGCAACCCATGCTGGACGGTGTCGTCGACTACCTCCCGAACCCATCCGAGGTGCAGAACACTGCTCTTGACAAGAAGCGTAACGAGGCTTCCGTGAAGCTTGTTCCTTACAACTCATTGCCTTTCGTTGGTTTGGCGTTCAAGCTCGAAGAGAGCAACTTTGGACAGCTGACCTATATCCGGGTGTACCAAGGTACCCTGCGGAAGGGAGCCAACGTCTTCAACGCCCGTAACGACAAAAAGGTCAAGGTGCCCCGTATTGTGCGTATGCACTCCAATGAAATGGAGGAAGTCCAGGAGATTGGTGCCGGTGAAATCTGTGCAGTCTTCGGCGTTGACTGTGCTTCCGGTGACACTTTCACTGACGGACAGCTGGGCTACAGCATGTCATCCATGTTCGTTCCCGAGCCTGTCATTTCGCTCTCTATCAAACCCAAGAACAACAAGGACGCAGCCAACTTCTCCAAGGCCATGGCTCGTTTCCAGAGAGAAGACCCTACCTTCCGTGTGACCTACGACACCGAGAGCGAACAGACCCTCATCTCGGGAATGGGTGAACTGCACCTGGACATCTACATTGAGCGTATGCGCCGTGAATACCGCGTCGACTGCGAGACTGGCCCGCCGCAGGTCGCCTACCGTGAGACCATCGGTCGCCGTGTCGAGTTCGATCACCTGCTCAAGAAGCAGTCGGGAGGTCCCGGAGACTACGCCCGTGTTGTCGGCTGGATGGAGCCAACCGGCAAGCTGGAAGACAACCACTTCGAAGAGCAGATTGTTGGAGGTAGCATTTCAGAGAAGTTCCTGTTCGCATGTGAAAAGGGATTCCACCTTGCTTGCGACAAGGGCCCGCTCATCGGCCACAAGGTGCTGGGCACCAAGATGGTCATCAATGACGGTGCCACTCACATGACTGACTCGTCTGAAATGTCTTTCAAGAACGCCACGCAGCAGGCCTTCCGTAAGGCGTTCCAGGAGAGTGGTCCTGCCGTCCTGGAGCCCCTGATGAAGACGGTCGTTACGGCTCCCGCTGAGTTCCAGGGTGACGTTATCTCGCTTCTGAACAAGCGCAATGCCACCATCAACGACAGTGAAGTCGGTGTTGATGAGTTCACCGTGTACGCCGACTGCAGTCTGAATGGTATGTTCGGCTTCAGTTCCCACCTGCGTGCCGCCACCCAGGGTAAGGGTGAATACACCATGGAGTTCAGCCACTACGAGAAGGCTCCTGGACAATTACAGTACGTTCCTCTCCTTAGCCCCCCCCTCCCTTTTCAATTACCCCCAATTACTAACGCAAACTCTTCTTCACGCGCAGGAAAGAACTCATCGACAAGTACCTCAAGGCCCAGGCCGACAGACACAAGAAATAAGTCCTTAAACCCTGACAAGAATCACAAATCTCCTCCCGCCCAGTTATATATCCCTCATCCGCGAACCCTCTCTTTCCCTTCTCCGACATGTATTATGCCCCTTTGAATCCGATGCTAATATGCCTCCTCACACTCTCCTATTCTGATTGACTGATGACCTGAGATATGTAGAATAGAACGGTACATGGAAAATACGTTATTTGTTGTTCATTGTAATTAGAAAATTCAGCTGTTTTGGAGTTACCATAGCCTGACAAAGTATCTGGTGAATGTACATGTATGCACAGTTGACTTGATTGTCGCGTTGCTATCTGCTATCACATACTAGGCATTGCCTTTATTCTGTCACAATTGGAATAAAGCAGTTATAAACCATCATGCATCGTAATCAATTCTCAAAAGCCCTGAGCACAGCCAAAGACGCAACAGAGAAAGTCGCAACACGGTTATGACCTGGTCAAATCGAGTCAGTCTCGCTCAATCACCATAACAAAAGACGGATAATACATACCTCCATACCCCACACGTTCCCAACGAACCTTCTTGACAACAGACGAATCCTTAGCCGACCTATTCTCCCAAATCTTAACCTCACCCGGCCCATTCTTCTGCTTCTTTTCATAAACTAAACGACCAACAACATCCGGCCGGTCCTCGCCTGTCGCAGCCACCCAAACACGACGGCCCTCGTACCACGGGATCTCAACATCATCCCGGGCATGCACGATAGCCAGGTCCAGATTCTTACTAACGTAGCCGGTGTCAGAGTCGTTTTGGGCTGTCGGTCCAATACCCGCCAGACGGGCCACGCGTGCCGCGGTATCCCAGCGGTCGAGGATATGGCTTACAGCCCACTTCTGCACGCGAGGGTAGCCTCTGAGCGGAGAGAGCATGGGCGGTGTTATGCCCTTTAGACTGTAAGACTCAACCACACTAGCGACGTTGCTGAACGACGCGAGCAGGATTACGCCGGCAAATGGCTCCGGGTTCTTGATGGCAGGCTGGATGGCGGTTGGGTCTGAGGATCCAAAGGCCCAGCGCTCGGCCACTGCGGCGCTGACTGCTGTTCCGAGGCTTTGGCCGACGAGGACGATACGGGATGGGGGGATGTTCAAGGGGGCGGAGGTGAGGAAGTTGATGAGTGACATGCCGTCTGTGATTAGGCCTTCTTCTGTGGGAGAGCCGGTGGACATGCCGAATCCGCGGTAGTCGATGGCGAAGACGTGGACGGGGTCGGAGGGGTTGGAGAGACCTAAGAGCATTCGGTAGATTTCTGGTCTTTGGGCAGATGCTAGGTGGGCTGCGTTGCCGTGGACTGCATACACTTAGCTTCTATACAAGTGCCAAATCAGGATAGATCAGTAGGCAGTACTTACAACTCACGACTACTCTAGCCTTCGGGTCATTGGCAAGCAGCTTAAACGCGGATGTCTTGGTGTAGTCCTCAGCCGGGCCAGAAGGCTCATTTGCAGCCAGTTCTTCTTCATGCTCATGGCACAGATGCAGCGGAAGAAGATGCCAACCATAAAGCGTCTCGTTGTCTGGAGTTTTCAGATGGAAAGGCTGAACCTGTGTCTCTGTTCGAGCATCAATAACTGCCTCACACTGTCAGTCAAACTCCATTGACCTGGAGGCATACTCAGAAATCCAAAGGGCTCGACGTCGTTGACATCCTGCCAGAGCGTCGGATTGATCTTATTCGCGTACAGCACACTGGGATGGTCCCGGTTATCAGAATGGAATCCATCCAGGGTACAAGGGATACCACCTACAATCGTTGGACCGTGGGATAGGTCATGGAGATGATGAAGCATACATAAAACAGGCCTGCAGCAGCCAGTGTCCAGTATGCTCTTTTGAAGACGGGCAGCAGTTCCATGCTGACGATATATATCCTGCGTATAGTCAGCTTCATTTCCTGTCTAGCGAGAGCCAGAGGATGTACTTGCCAATATCTACAAGCCCATAAAAGCACCAAAATTATTCAGAAACACCGTTAAATGTCCAATTGCTTGTACTTGTAATCTTTGCGACGGTTGTAGTAGTGGTGATAATAGTAACGGTGGATAGTAGCGGTGGTGAACTTCTATCGCTATCTCCGCCCGCCGATACTTTTCTTCTTCAACCTCTCTGCTGCTTTTCCTGTTTGCCAACTCGCCTCGCCATCCTCTTCTCCACGCTTTCGGGATGGTTTCATTTTTCCTTTACATCTGATAAAAGTCCGTCTTTTTTAATCGCCATGGCCGAAAAGCGCAAACTCCCGGCACGCGAACGTCGCGAACCCGCCGCGAAAAGACGAGCCTCTGAAGCCACGCCCCAACAGATCCCCCAAACACAGTCATCGAGCAAGAAAAAGACTTCAACTCCCCCGCCGCCTCCAGAACCCGCAGTTGTCGCGACCCCGTTGCCGATCAAGATCAAGGATGGAGAGGGCCTGCCCACCGTCCCCACGCCGCAGCAAGTCGCGTCGCTTTCGGACAAGGACTATCAGTCGATTGCAGAGAGGTATTGACTTGTTGCATCTGAATTACCATACTTGGTTGGGAAGCTTACAAGTTTTGTTTCTATAGTGCGGTGCTTCTCGCGTCCCTCGAACGGTCGAAGAAAAAATGGCTGAGCGACGGCATCCTGGTGCGATACTGGACAAAACCGAAAAAGACCAAACGAGAGCAAATCGAAGGCAAGAACCCTCCCAAGGAGTCCATGTCGAAGGTCGGGCCCTGCCATATCATGGTTGGACCGCATCTTTTTGATTGCATGCTCTACACCGTTAAGGACCCCAATGCGCCGCCTCCCATTCAGTATACACCTCCCCAGCGGCCGATGGTTCACTACGGACATCCCAACAACTTCCAGCAATATCATCCTTATCCTCCTCCACCTCCTCCGCAGCATCCATTACCACCGCAGCAATATCACCCTCAAACCATCCCTCCGGGCCCTCCTCCGCCAGGGTATCAACCAAGGGGCCAGCCTATGCGTCCGCCTTCGCAGCAGGGTCGTGCTCCTGGTCAAATGTCCCCTCCTGCTCATGCTCCGCCTCCGGGCCCGCAGCAGCGTCCGTCGCCTTCACAGCCTGCACAACCGCAACCTGCGAAGCCTAGTCCGGACCCCGTTATTCAGATGCTTGCGACCCGAGCAGCTTCAGATCCAGAGTTGAAGGCCCTGATGAGAGTGGTGGCATCGACAGAGGCGACGCAGGAACAACTTCGGGCATTCCAGGCCCATATCGACGAGCTCAATGCGATCATCAGAGCCAGGGAACAGCGGCAACAACAGCGGCAGCAGCAACAAGCTACGCCTACTCGAAGTTATACTGGTCCTAGTCCTAGTCCCGCTCCTCCTGTTCAATCTCAACCACCTCCGCCTCCGCAACAATCTCCTCCAGCACAGCAGACTCCTCAACCGAAAACCCAGTCAATGCAACCGGTGGAAGTACAGATTCCGCGGCATTCACCTTCTGGTAACCCTCCACCGCAGACCCCTAACCAGCAATCAGCGAGTCAACCAGAGACTCCCGCTCCCCAGACTCAAGTCAAACAGGAGTCGGGCGCCGCCACACCAACCCAACCAACATCTGTGCATGTACCACCGCCAGGACCGAATCCTGGCGTTGCACCAAGCGCACCACCTGTTCATCCAAACTCTAAACAACCGAGCCCTGCAGTCCGTCCGATGCCGCAGCCCCCTCCCCCGCAAGCAGCAGGACCACGCCCAGGTGCTCCATACCCGCCCTACCAACAACCTCCGTACCAAGGCCAGCCTCCAATCCACTCCCGTCCGCCGCAGTATGGGTCACCCGCTACTTACTACCGACAAGCACCACCGCCCCCTCCGCCAAGGTTGAACTATAAGTCGGTGGTATTTGAATTTACATCACCATTGACTCCGTACGGAAGCAGTACTTCCGGCCACGCGGGATCTGGAGATCGCTACCTCTTCCCTGAATATACGATATTGGACTGGTTGCCAGGAGGGAATACAGTGCTTGCTTCATTTCTGGTTGTCAGAAAGGTCGACCCGAATACCCCGTTCCCTCTAGAAACCGCAACAGAAATAGCCAATTCACGAGCAAAAGGAAAATCAACCAAATCGAAGAAGTCCGACAAAAAGAAAAAGGGTGACGACAAGGGCAAGGAAGAACCAAAACCCAACCCAGACCCATCATCAACAGCCCCCGACTCCAAACCCACCACAGAAGATAAATCCACCGAAGCACAAGACAGAAAAGACCAACCCACCACAACCGACTCCAACAACCCGGACCCGACACCAAAACCAGAAGACAAAAAAGAACCCATCCTAAAAGAATACTACCAACCCGTAACCTTCCGCATCACCAGCCCAAATCCCAAAGTCCTCGAACCCCTAGCCCGCGTCGTCAAGCCCGCCGACGAAGTCCGCAAGTACATGAATGAGATCATGGACCGAGCGGAACGTGCACCGGATGGGTTTTTGGCTATACGGCTGCCGAGGGAGGGGAGTCAGCATGAGACTGTATATGCGCATGAGGGGGAGAAAGGAACTCCGGTTGTTTCTGGGTCGAGGAAATCTTCGAGGGGAAGAAATGTGGTTGTGGAGCAGGAGGATGCTGTGGATACGGAGAATGAAGGTGTCGAGGAGGAAGAGGAGGAAGAGTTGAAGGATTATTACGGGCCGCCTACTGGATTGAGTTTATAGTAGTTGTATGCGTGAAGGAACTTGCTAGGCGCAGAAACAACCTAAATGCAATCCCTTGGAAGTCCCGAAGCCCAAAATTAACATTCGTAGTCAGGCTATCATATGATTTTTGCAAATCTCACCGTGCAAGAAGCCAGTCGAAACCATCTAGTATCCTCGTCAGACAGTTATTCATACATGCTGATTTTCAGGTGACCCTTGTCAAAGGGAAGGCAAGCCCCTTCAGCGTCTTATAATTTTCTTCATTGGCAGCTTGCTGTTCTTTGAGATGACTGCCTTCTTGTGACATTAGGTGTCTTCGTATGCCTTCGAGAAAGCCCTCAACGGCATTTAAGACCCTGATATTGGACCTATGGTCCCGGGTCGCTAGTTCCAAAATCCTCTCGGTGGACTCCGCTCATTGAGCATGATTGCAGGAACCCTCCATAGTAACCTTGCTGTCGACTCGTTTCGCGTCCATATGAGTCGAACAGAGCCTGCAGCCCATTTTTGTCAATGGTTCTTGCTCATGGTCCGTGTCCAATATCCTCATGGATGTTCATACAAAGGGAAATCTTGCAAAAGGAGTGGTTTTTTTTTTTTTTTTTTGAAATTCTCAAACAAGGTGAGTAGCTAATGGCGAGTATCTAACGGATGTATAGATAATCAATCTAAGTTCGTTCAGTAGGCCCGCCAGAGCCTATAGCCACTAGGCCACTATGTTAGTCTTCTCTATGTTGAATTCTAGTGTCTGGAAACCTGCCTGAACAGGGTCGAGGGATTCTCTCCCAATCGATGGAAAAGGGGCGCAGTGTCTCTAGCTTGGTTGGATATGGGGATAGCAATTCTATCGGATTGTCGAGTCCTGTTGGTACAACCTGACTCCAGAGCGTATCTTTGTCTCAAGTAGTACCATCATGAATGGTGTTTCCATCAGAATGCTTTTTGCCGGCCTCTTGATACCCGGGCATATGCTCGCACGATAGCTTTGCCAATAAGGAGCAAAAATGCTAGTCATATATGGCAACATCCTCGAGGTTAGCTAGTGGTGGCGTCCTTGAGCTCGCTGCGGGTATTGCACCTCATACCCCCCACGATTAGCGGGTATCAGGGCGGCAATAGCAAGGAGTGTAGGTGGTTGACGGAGAGGCGTAGGGCCGCGGTACGGCGGAGTATATTCACACCAATTAGTGTCATATCGTATAGAGTGCCGGCTATAACCTTTGCGTGTATAAATTTAATAATAGAAGGATTGATACAACATACCATGTATGGTAGCTCGCTATTTCATCTAGTAAATGCCTGCTTCAACAACCCATTTCGATGGGTCGATGACCGGCGAAGATTGTTTTGTGGTTCGCGACATCAACTTGATGCTCGGGTGCGAAAATCAATTGGTGCATTCTATGAGGTGGTGATAGCGCCGATGGAGTTATCACTAAAGACCTTGTATCCACCGTGCGTCCTCCAATTGGTGACTGTCAGATGCACTCAAGGCTGTCTGCCTTGATGTAGCTCACATAGGTGTGGACGGAGTTATCTTTAGGATAATGTTGGTAAATTTGTTGGCAGAGCCGTCTACAATGGTTAATGATTATTTTGTAATCCCCAGCCTCGCGGAGTATCGATGTCTGCTTCACGTATACTGCTTTATGCGTGGAAGCCACCGTCCCTGTGGATTGTATGACAAAACCTATGACCATAGGTGTATAGCGAAGCTTTGGATATCTCGGGAGAAAAAGAGCCGGGCTCGAAACGATCTCGACCTCAACGTTAAATTTTCTAGCTCGGAGCTGACATAAACAGGAGATGTAAGGTGGCTTCGTTAATGTGGTATAAGACTTTCCAATTCCAATCTTGCTAAGAAAAAGTGCGTCTGCAGTCGTCGAGAGTTTGCCCAGACAAGCATAAGTGTCTCGTCTCAGAAAAGTCCTGTACTGTAGTCCGTATAGATTATAGAAACGTGTATAATTATCTGTGCACTGGCTCTGCAATCAGGAAAATTCCTGATTGGAAATAATTGCCAGCACTGATGGGACTCGAGTGAGCTCCTGTGCTTGGACATGAGGCTAATCTCAGGTTAAGAGTCAGCCGTCAATTGCTCATTGTTTGGGTATAGCAAGACAGCCATAGTCAAGCAGAGAACTGCCAGAGTCCTTTCTCATTGGGTTAGTTCTAGGTGAAGCAGTCATGTATGAAATGGAGAGAAAGAGTAGTTTTGTCGTTGATATTGTTCTCGGCCATTGTCTCTGCCTCAGGCGGTGACATGCCCCACACGTGCACCTCAACGGCCGTTTATTTCATCTTCGCTCATTCACTTCTTCAACGTCGCCGTTTCTCTTAATTTACAATTTCTACTGGAAGCAACAGGTATTTGGGACCATCTCTGCCGCTATTGAATCAATCATCTACGGTGCATCGCCCAGGCGCACAGTGTTTGATCCGCATCAAGACTCCGCGACAACGGTTGCTTAACTTTCAACAACCACCTAGGACTCTTGAATTGGATATCTACAAACACTTTAGCTTGAATCTCTCGCATATCAATATCACATATCTACAATCCTCTCTACAATGGCGGGCAGATACTCCTCAGACCCTGAATGGGCAAACATCCAGCCCATTCCCTTAAATGACGGCTCGGACTCGGGGGCTCTCCCTCTGGCGACCATTGCCTACGCGACTGACTATCTGGAGGCCATGTCTTATCTGCGTGCGGTAATGGCTGCCAACGAGATGTCGGAGCGGGCGTTGAAGTTGACGGAGGATATCATCTCGCTGAACCCGGCGCATTATACAGTATGGTATGTTTATTTCGTGTCCCGTTAAATTCGTTGTTACTGACTACGTTGACAGGATATATCGGGCAAAGATCCTATTCGCCCTGGAGAAAGATCTGCTCGAGGAACTTGAGTGGTTGAACGGCGTGTCCTTGACATACCTAAAGAACTACCAGATTTGGTATGTTCAATTGATCTTCCCTCATATCAAAAAACACCAACTATATCACTCGAATACTAACACCGGACACAGGCACCACCGCCAAGTCCTCATGTCTAGCACAGCACACTTCCCCACCCTTCCGCAAAAAGAACCCGCCTTCCTAATGGAGATGTTCGCCCAAGATTCCAAAAACTACCACGTCTGGACCTACCGCCACTGGCTTGTCCGCCACTTCAAGCTCTGGGACCACCCGGTTGAACTCGCAGACGTCGAGTCCCTCATCGACGCTGACGTCCGCAACAACTCCGCCTGGAACCACCGCTTCATGCTGCGCTTCGGGCCCCGCGATGACCAGCCCGCGGCGGGAATGTCGAATGGCGATGCGCCGGGCTCGGAGAAAGGAAGGATGGCGGTTGTCGATGAGGATGTTGTGGATGGGGAGTTGGGGTATGCGAAGGCGAAGATTGTGCGGGCGCCGGAGAATCGGAGCCCGTGGGCTTATGCGCGCGGGGTTTTGAGGGCGGCGGATCGGGGGTTGGAGGAATGGAGGGAGTTTGCCGGGAAGTTTGTTGTTGTTAAGGAGGATGGGGAGGTTGTTGTTAAGAGCACGCATGCGCTAGAGTGGCTGGCGGATGTGTATGCGCAGGAGAGTAAGGAGGAAGCGGTTCGAATGCTTACGCTTTTGAAGGAGAAGTACGATCCGATTAGGACGAATTATTGGGATTATCGGATTCAGATGATATCTTCTGCGGCTTGATTTGATTATTGGGGTTGGTTGCATTGCGTTGGTTATTTATCTTGATATCGTTGAATTGGAAGGATTGAAAAAATCTATTCTCTTCTTTAAAAGGACCAACGTGCTGAATCAAACAAAAGGTATCAAAACAAGTATTATGCATCGTGCGCGGTTTTCAAAAACGCCATGCCATGCGCCAACAATGAACCTCAAAAAAAAAAAAAAAAGCAACAAGACACACAAGAATTACTGCTCACCCCATCCCTCTCGCAGCATCTTCCTCCACTCCACAGCTACATCAACAGAAACATTACTCCCACCACAAACAACAATCACGACACGGCTCTCAGAGTTCAAATCCGGCACCAATTGCTTCAGCTTCGACTGCAACAAGCCAGCCTCACCCGATACCGACGACGGCAAAGATCCGGCACTGAAAGAAGAAGATGCGGAGTGGTTGTATTCCTCCGGGTCAGACTCATTCTCGACAGAAGACCGATCATCCCCATACCCCTCGTCAGAAGCAGACCTCTTCCGCTTCTTGCTGATAGCAGCGGCACGCGTTCTGCCAGCATCGCCAACAGCAGCCTCAACACAGACACCGCACGCCAATTCCACAAGCAACCGCTCATCATCAACAAGACGGAGCGAGCCGCGCGCAGCATCTGCATCTGACAAAACGGCGCTGTGCACTTTGAGCCCCGGTGGCGGGGAGAGGGCGTAGTTGAAGGTCTTTTCAGAAACGCGGACGCAGCCGAGGGAGATAGCTTGGGAGGTGATTTTGGAAAGCGAGATGTGTGATTTCTGGGCCATGGCTTGGGCGAGAGAGTCGGTGCCTTGGGTTTCGATGGCGAGGAGGTGAATGTCTTTCTTGGAAACGGGGAGGTGCTTCTTCTGGCGTTCTCGCTCGAGGCCCATGATCAGGCCGTTGAGGAGGCCACCGCCGCCAACACTGCATATAATTGCATCGAGCGGGAGGGGTCTGTCGTGGTAAGATTCCGCAGATGCAGACGTAGGAAGCTGTGTGGCAAGCTCATCGACAATAGTGCTGTTCCCCTGCCAAATCGGCTCATTATCAAACGGATGCAGCGCAATCTTCACCACATCCTCACTCTCCCCCTCCTCAACAACTTTCATCAACACCTCCTTCATAAACTCCCCCGCCTCGGAAATCGTCTCCCCATGCTGCACCACACTAACCGCTCCCGCCGTGCGCAACCGCTCCACCATCATCGGCTTCGTACTCGTCGGCAACACAACCGTGCACGGGTACCCCAGACTCCTGGCTGCGCAGACAGCAGCAAGACCCGCGTTGCCGCCGGACGAGGCGTAGAAGTGCACCGGGCGGCCTGCGTTGGCTGGGTTCTTCAGGTGCGAGAGAATCTGGTTGCCCATGGCGCGGGACTTGAAGGAGCCGCTTGGTTGGACGTTTTCGAGTTTGAGGAAGATGCGGCAGCCTGCTGCGCGGGAGAGAGAGGCGGACTCGACGAGGGGGGTCTGGATCCATGGGGTTTGGAAAATGGGGGTGGTGGCTGCTTCTGGGGCGATGCTTCCCATTTTGCTTGTCGCCCTGTATGGGGAGGATGACTTATAGGCTTGAGGAAAGAGCAAAAGAAGGAAAACCGAAACAGTGTTCCAGAATAGGCAGGATCGATTGTATAGATCGTGTTTGAATCAGGGTTTAAAATTATGGAACAAATACTCGGATTAGATGAAGTGAAAGAAGAAAAATGGCAAAGAACAAGCTCTCACTGTTCTGAATTGTTTTGATGAAATGATTTCAATCCATCTGTACAACCGATTCTGATATACAAATGGCGACTTCCCGATGATAACCCTCACTAGTTTGCCGCGGGGAACTTCCGAGTTTCCCGCCCCGATCCTCTATCAACCCTCGCCATGTCGCCTCCCGAATCCGATTTCCCGTTGAGTAACTTTGAGTAAGAATGCGCAAGATAAGCCATTGGCTGTGACATGCCCACGGGGAACAAAGATCCCATTATCGTTTCGCATAGGGTATGCACTCCGTATGACCTTGGTGGAAGAAGGGTTGACCCAGACAAGTCATACTCCTGGGGGAAAGACAACGCGAATCCCTTACGTTCTTGTGGAGAATGAGGAGGAACACCGCAAGTCATAAGTATGAAAAAACCCGCGTTGCATTTCTTGTGATTGGATTGCGCCAGTTCTTCTTATCAAATCGAATTCCAAGGTTCGGTTTATTCTTCGATGACAAGGGGCGGGAAAAGGATGCTCTTTTTGATACCTTCCCCATACTCTGCATCGGAACCGAATCCGGCGTCTGTGAAGCTTCGCTTGGCGTTATCTACGCGGAGAATATTGAGCAGATCTTGCGACTTGTTGGGCATAAATGGTTGTAATAGAATGGCCGAGATTCGTAGCGATTCCGCCACGGTATAGAGACTCCTCTGCGACTCTGGTCCGGCCTTCCATGGCTCCGCGGCATGGAAGTATTTGTTTGTCTAGAAAAATCGATAGTCAGCATGGATAAGATAGGTCATATGAGTAGATAAAATCGTGTGACGGGTCATTCCTCACCTTCTCAATAATTGATACGATATCCTGCAGGGCGGAACGAGGGTTCAAATTCTCCATGTGCTCGGCCACTTTGCTGGGGATTTGCTCCAGGAACGATTGGTGCTCTTGGTCCAAAGCTGTGGCCGGCGGAAGCTTATCAGCGGCGGCGTCGATAATGTACGACCGCAAATTCCCCTTTGCGCAACCAATTGTGCGGTGTGCGAGATTGCCCACTCCGCTTTGAAGAATCTTCTTATAATCTCTGATAATGTAGGCGTTATCATAATCGGAATCTCCATCGAGCCCTCCTTGGTATGCAAGGAAGAAGCGCATCGTATCAACGCCGAAGCGATCGATAGCAAAGAAGGGGTTCACGACATTTCCGGTCGATTTCGACATTTTCTCATGATTCATAGTCCAATGGCCGTGCACAAGGACATTACGCGGAAGAGGAAGATCTAAAGCCATGAGGAATGCCGGCCAATAGACGCAGTGGAAGCTGTGCGCAATTGTTAGCTTTGACCTACCCTTCACACGAAATATACCTACCGAACGATATCTTTGCCGACCACATGCACATCGGCTGGCCATCCAAACTGACCTTCTTGGCCTGGCGGAAATGGATATCCCGCCTTGGTCAGGTAATTGACTAGCGCATCCAGCCAAACGTAGATGGTCTGTGTCCCATCGCCAGGAACGGGAATGCCCCAGTTCAGTCGCTCGACGGGTCTGGAGATGGAGAGATCTTGGAGATTCGTAGTGACGGATTTAATGATGTCGGGCACATAGTTCCCAGGGGTGACAAAGTTGTTTTTATACAATTCGAGAAGGCGATCTTGGAAGGCAGTCAAGCGGAAATGATAATTCGTTTCAGATGACCACTCCACTTCCTTTCCAGTCTCGACGGAGACCTGATGAGGTAAGCCAATGACATGAGCTAGCGGTAGAGATAAGCAAATACCATTCGTTTCCTTCCGGTAGATGGATCCAACGAGTTTTGCACCTGCGACGGCGGGTAGAACGTTTCGTCGCTAACAGAGTACCATCCCTCGTGCTTCGCGGTATAGATGTAGCCCCGGTGATTGAGCATTTCCTGTATCTTTCAGCTTCCTGCTGATTTTAGCCATGACTCCGACACTCACCCAAAAGTATTGAACCGCTGCCCTATGCGCTGGATCGGTGGTCCGAATGAAATGGTTATTGTCGATATACGCGGCTTTCGCTAGAGCCTAACAATTGAATGACCATGTTAGAGTACGGCCACCACTTACAAGAAGCAAAGTACACGTACCTGGAACGTCTTGAAATTCCTATCGCAGAACGCTTGGGTATCCATCCCCGCTGCGAGGGCAGCTTGTTGAATCTACTCATTGTCAACGCTTGGTACAGTTGCCATGGGTCGACCACAACACCTTCATTCCATGCTCGTCGGTTCCGGTTAAAAGCTGAGCGTCTTTCTCCCCAAGAAGGACCCGCCATCGCTTTATGATATCGGCGATCACCATGGTATAGAAGTGACCGATATGAGGGGCTGTACAGCAAAATCTGTCAGTAAATCGCAGTATATTTTTCCAGAAAGCGAGGTGACATACAAGAATTGACGTAGAAAATTGGAGTAGTCACATAGTAAGGCTTCTTCTTCGCCGCTTCATCCTTCAGAGCCGTTGTCGTCGCAAACCTGCGCGGAGAGCCCAACCCGGCCGGCCGGACATTTCTGCAAGAGGCACATTTCCACGAAGGTCGTCTGTAGGCCAGAAGTTGTGAGGCCCACGAAATAGCGCGGAATTCTCTCCTTGGAAGCGCCATTGGCAAGTGCGACAAGGTGGTTAATAGCTGTTGTTAGTGTTGGTTTTGTCTCCGTTGTTCGGCGCGGGAGAATCTCCGGCGAAAGCTCCGAGCTGCCAATTTTTCGGCGATTGCTTTTGTTTTCCACTCCGACAAACAGCTGACAGCGTCGTTGCGCTCAATTCTTTGCGGATATATTGTTGATCTAATTTTCCTGCGATCATTTTCTTGCTGGCAGACAACAGACGAACTGTCTCAACTGTTCCCATTTCAGCATACAAGATGGGTCCCCCGAGCGATGACGTCCTGACCAAGGTGTCTACCGATGGTACGTGATCGCAGAACGGAGCACATTCTTTGTTCATGCGCTATTTCCGGCTTTCTAACTATGAGATGTCCAGCTGCCACCGAGTTTGTCCAATCGTTCTACCCCGCGCTCCAGAAAAACCGCGCCGCGATAGCTTCATTCTACAGCCAACCCACCTCTACGATTCTCTTCAACGGTAACGTTGTTGCCGATGGAAACGCCGTTCAAGATATTTTCGTCAATCAGATGCCTCCGACACACTATGAAGTCCAGTCCTTCGATTGCCAAATCATCAACCAGGCATACCCCACCCCCACTCCGACTGGAACGAAAGCCCCGAATGAGACAACGGTCAAGGATATGTCGATACTGGTTATTGCCAGCGGATACGTGCGATTTGGCGAGTCGAGAGATCTGCCGCAGCGAGGTTTCAGCGAAACGTTTGTTCTTGTGCCGAATCCGGCCGCGGAGGGTGGAAAGGGGAAGCAAGTGAAGGAGTGGCTTATTTATACCCAAAACTTCCGTCTCGTTGTCTGAACTATTGCTTCCTACGGTGAACATTGGTTGGTTTGCGGTACAATTTGCTCATAAAGCCATCTATCTATACATGCTGCAAAGGGGAATAATGGTGCAACGCGGGGTATAACAGGAGAAGCAAACGAGAAACATGGAAGCAGAACGAGAGACTGTGCGCGCATACATTTGCTACTGGCCGGAAGCCCTTGGCACACGCAAATTCGCTTTGACTCGCTCAAGTAGCTCTTCACGCGTGGCCCTCGCGTTTGGCAGAAGGCCTCTCTGGATATTGTCAGCATCTATATCAGCATGCAAGTGAGGGGAAGCATGTACCAAGCGAAGCCACCTTTTCAGCTCTTCGGCTGTCCAGTCTTCGGGGTCTTATCAAAAGTCAGCGCCCGTGATGAATCGACGAGATTTCTTATCCCACCTCCAATCGGATCTTGCTCCGCAGGAAACATGTCGTTGCCCCAGATGGCCCAAACTGCGGCGGCCGAAATCATTCCGGCAAATCCTGGAATGACATTTAGCTAGATGTTTCGATGTTTGTACTGTTCTTTCATCTGAAGAAATTCATACCCAGGAATAGATTCTGGAGAGATTTGTTAGTCAATTTCTATCAAATATCTGGGTTTTAGGCAACCTTGGAATTCATTGCCCGATCCAACGGAGTAGGCATTTTGAATCGTAAATAGCACTCAGGTTTGAGACCTCTTAATTATGATGATGACTGTCGGAATGGCTTAAGGATATATGATGGAATGAAATCTTTTCAGTCGATGGAAGTTGGCCGTTGAGTCAGGTTAGACATCTGCAGATATAACGTGGCACCGCCACTAGACTACGACCACGCCACAATATACAATCTCCAGTTAAAGAGATACAGCGTACATTCAGCCAAAAAATGTCAGTTTATTTACTTGGGATTATGATACATGAGACTGAATAACATATTAGCCATTGTCAGTGCTATCTGTTCTGCTGCCAGCCCATGCTCCTTCCTAGTTCTGCATCGGACTGTATACACCTTGCGCCTTCCCTGGTAAAGTCCAAGATGGAAAGCACCAAGGAAGTTGAAGTTGACCAGCGCCCGTAGCATTGAAAAATCTCTCATCCTGCTCTCACCAAGACGCTCGTTTCGTCCATTGTCTCCAGACCCGGCTGTCATAGACTATCAGACATTGACCAACTCGAATCCTTCATTTAGACCCTAAGTATACGATACCATGGCTTTCCCTGGTCCTCATCATCCTCCTCAAATGCCTAAACCTCCTAAACTTCCGGTCCCTCTTACCACCGACTATTTCGAACAACGCTTGCGACCTATCTTCATCCTCTGCGTTGCTACGCTCGCGTTGACCTTGACCGTCTCTGTTGGATACGTGTATGTATCAACCTTGCTCTCAATCTGCCGCTATACTGACCAATACGCTGCTGCAGATTCATATCGTGGAGACGATCACACAGCCAGTACCGCAGAACGTCGACGACGCGGGGTCAATGGCCATCTCCCTCAGGCGACGGGGCGCCATCTCGTTCGGGAGACGGGGCTGATATCGAGAGCTACCCGTACACGATCAACAGCGCTGGCAGTCCTCCTACAAGCACACTGAACGCGGGCAACAATCCTTATAGTACGGAACAATGGCAATGGGTCTCGACCAGCCGCACCCCGGAAATGGCAGCTCCAGCCACAGGTGACTAATTACCCCGCACCGCCACACGACCCAGGGTTTGCAAAGAGGCTAAACCCTAATTGCCAGAAGTTCCCGCACAATCGCCGTCGACGTCGTCGCCGCCTCGTCCGAAGCTGTCCGCCCGCTTGTTTGACCGTTTTCCAATCACCCGCCTCGATCTTCAGAATCACCAGAGTCCGTCTCATAATCGCCAATCTTGCCCATCATGCCTCGCGAAGTCTCCGACATTAAGCAATTCATTGAGATTTCCCGGCGCAAGGACGCCTCCTGTACGTGATACCCGAGGTTTCCCGTGTTGTTTACACCGTGGCGGAGCTATGGGGAGCTTTGTGTTGGAGGAAGATCATACATTCCCCCTATTGCTTGGACGCTTGGAGGCCATATGCTAACGACTGATTTCCGAAATAGCCGCCCGCATTAAGCGCAACCGCAAGACCCAGCAGATCAAGTTCAAGGTCCGATGCAACCGTTTCCTCTACTCTCTGGTCTTGAAGGACTCCGACAAGGCCGACAAGCTTAAGCAGAGCTTGCCCCCATGTGCGTACTTCCCTACTATATCTCTCCTTTGCCCATGGCTCGATGATTTAAATACGAAGATGGAATTCGATGCTGACGTGATTCGTTAAAACAGCCCTCAAGGTCGTGGACGTCTCCAAGGGTGACAAGAAGAAGGCTCTGTAAATACGACCTTAAGATGAATTGAATCAGACGCCATTGGGCTCGGAGTGCGGCGTGTGCAATATCTTTAGTGCATGATCTTCAATGTCATACTTAAAGTTGGGGGTTGACGTTCGGGAGTGATCCAAGGAGGACATTCTTACATCTGGTTACCGGACAAAGGCCATTTCAGTCTGACCTGCATCTTCTGGACACCTGATGCCGAACATGTCTCCTCTATTATTCTTCCCCGGAGCTTCCTAGGTTCTACAACTTAATAAAAAAGCAGTTGGAAGACCATGGTTGCGCTCTATTCGTTCGTATACCTCCCCGCCTGTAGTCTTGTCCCATATGCCTTGACATTGTATGGATTCAAGTAGACGAGGTTTTGAAGCGATTGGTCTATGATTTGGCGATAATCCACCCCGTCAATCGCCGCCAGCCACTGTCTACCCTTCTGAGATCAGCAACAGAGCATTGCCTGTTCCTCACAGCCGACGCCTTATCAAGAGCCCTCCGTATTGTCCAGAGTAGATGAAGGCGTTTCAGCATGTGACCACGCGAGGTCTTGGCGGCAGGCCTTGAAACAACACTTCCTCATCTATCTCATTGGCAGCGTCAATTACGATGACTGACTGACTGACTGAAGACGAGCGCGATGCAATGGCCGACTGCATTGTCTTGACTCGAAACCTCGTTGACAGACGGAGCAAGCCGCCCAGCGAGTACTTGCTACTATACATATAAAATGAAGGTAAATACTTCCCGAATCATTCATAAAAACAGTGGATTCTTGATCGCTGATCATTGCTGTACAGTTCCCAGCGCCGTTCCTGGTAGATTACTCCAGATTACCCGGTCTCCCCTAATCGCGTTGGTCTGAGCTCCCGGTCCTCCCTATTCGGGAACGGATGCCAGTCGGTTAGCCGAAAGGGACTGAGGGTTTTATATATTTGCGACTGTTGATACTATTATTACCCTGCAATAATCGACAGGGTATTTTTGGGACTTTTCGGACGTTGGTCTCCGAAGGGACCTGGGGGATCGACGCTGTTGGTACAGGGGTGTTGTGTTCTGGTGAAGCGCTTATTGGACTTGCGCTTCATCAAGAAGAAACTGGGTTCTTGCGGCCAGTTAATTGCATGCCATTTGCAGGGAAGATGCTGGGTGCCTGTTACTGGTATAGTGGTCTTCTGTCAGGGTTCAATCTGCTGTCTGCTTCCACATTGCAAACCGGCCTGGTCATTCATGAACTTGAACTGATAGCCATGAAATGGCGCTGTCTATCGGGTATCTCCCATCAATTTGACCGTGGAGGAAAGTGGATCAAGGCATCATGTAGATACATCTTGCCGAAGCCAGAAAGATCTCGCCCTTATATCAATTAAAGACGAAACGCTGCCAAGAGCAGTGGAGACAGCAATACTTGGGTATCAATATCGATATCAACGTCCATAGCACTGGCCAGGGCTCATTGAAATGGTTATAAAAGGTCCTTTTCCCGTTTTCTACATGTGTTTGAACCACTGTCCTCGCATCCATCCAGTTGATATTCCCATACATTCTTTTCTTGCCTTTGATTGTTGCTGGCCTTCATCATCGGCTCTTTTGACTCACAGTCTTTCACTGTTTTCAACTAAACATCGACGTTCACTCTTTCGACTAAAGATTGAAAATGGCTTTCTCCAAGATCGCTTGCATCCTTGCCTCTGCCTCCATGGTCGCTGGTCACGGCTATGTTTCTGGTGTCGTCGCCAACGGCCAATAGTATGTTATTGAATGATCAAGAATTGGAGAAAGAAAAGCTAACCTCTACAGCTACGGCGGCTACATTGTTGACACCTACGCCTACAACGACAACGCCCCCGACACCATCGCCTGGTCCACGCAAGCCACCGACCTCGGCTTCGTCTCCCCCGACAGCTACTCGTCCCCCGACATCATCTGCCACGAAGACGCAAAGCCTGGCGCCCTAACCGCCAGCGTCAAGGCCGGCTCCAAGATCGAAATGCAGTGGACCGAGTGGCCCGAGTCCCACCACGGCCCCATCCTCAACTACCTGGCCCCCTGCAACGGCGACTGCTCCAAGGTCGACAAGACCAGCCTCAAGTTCTTCAAGATCGACCAGCAGGGTCTGATCGATGGCAGCAACCCTCCGGGTACCTGGGCCAGTGACAACATGATTGAGAACAACAACACCTACACGTTCACCATGCCCGAGGCTGTTCCTGACGGCAACTATGTTCTGCGCCATGAGTTGATTGCGCTGCACTCGGCTGGCCAGGAGAACGGGGCGCAGAACTACGTGCAGTGTGTTAACGTTAAGGTTACCGGTGGCGGCAATGCCAACCCTACTGGTACTGCTGGTGAACAGCTGTACAAGGCTAGCGACAAGGGTATCAAGTTTGATATCTACTCGGACCTTAGCAGCTACCCTGTGCCTGGTCCTGCCTTGTTCAACGCTAACTAGATTTTGTATGTATTGCTTTGTCCTAGATTTAAGTGCATCTGTTAATGGCTCTCTAGTGAATTGCACGCTGGGCGTCTCTCGGATATACTGCGGAAATCAACTGGTACTAGGGGCAGTCACGACAAGAAGATATCCGAGCAATAATTCAAGAACATTACCATAGATAGGGTTCAACAAAATAATTGTACTCTATACATCTATCGCATAAATTCAGGACAGCATTATCACCCTACTGAACATAATCCAACTCAACATACCCTCCAACACCCCCTTCAACCCCCTCCCTAACCCTGTCACCCCCCAAGTCCCCCCTCTCCCTCCTCAACTCAATCTCCCCAAAGAAATTCGCCTCCTCAGAAACCCTCCTAAACCCCACACTCTCAAAAAGTGCCAAACTAGCCTTATTCCCCTTCCCAATCTTCACACTCAAACAAGAAAACTTCCACCTCCCCTTCCCATCCCCCGTAAGCAACACCTTCGACTTCTCCCCCACCGTCCCGCACGCAAACGTAGACGGCACAAACTCACCCAATATCTCAGCCTCATGCTCAATGATATACCGCATGAAGCAAAGCAGCGCAGCCCTCCCATAGCCCTGTCGATGATTCCGCTTTTCAGCAATCATCAGTTCGATTTCGCCGATGATAAGGCGTTCCGTGGAGGCTGTGATATCCTCGTCGACGTCGCCCTCGTCGACGCGCAGGAAGAGGTTGATATCGCCGAGCATTTTGGCTTCGGCGTCATCTTCTCGGGCTCTGATGGTCCTATGTACACCTGGTCCTGGAACCGGAACTGAAGATACAGGTTGGCAGATGATAAATGTTAGTTTGTCGGGGTCTTGGCGCCAGCTACGCTGCATGCCGTATTCCTCTTCTAGGGTGAGGGGTTCCGAGGCGGTTGCTTGTTGGATTTCCTGGTTATATAGTTAGCATTTTCCTTTTCTTTCCTCCATGGATACGTATGTATGGATTGATAAAAAGATACCTCATCTTTCATCCATTCGTGGTAACGTGGTACGTGCCAGTGGGAATAGGGGACTAGGAGGATGGGGGTGGTTGAGATGGCTGTGGTGGATTTTTGTCTACCAAGTTAGGGGAGTTTCTTTTTTTTTTTTAAAAAAAAAATGGAAAGTACGTGGAAATTGGTGTGGCGTGCATACCCGTGTGTTCGTTGAGTAGCATATTGCTATTGGCCCTGTTTACTGTATTTGTGATGTTTGAGAGCCATTTTTGTCGTGAGAATCGAATCGAGATATTTGTGGGTCTTGGCATTGTTTCTATATATGCCCGTACGAAAAACACCTCAACAAGCAATTACAGTATTATTTTACTACAATATGCTATGCATTATTGCGCTTCCTCTTGCCCTCTAAAAACACCAAACTTAACAACCTCGGCCTCCAAACTCTCAGTATCAACGAGTACCAACTCCCCCGTCTCCTGGAACCTCGGAATAGATAGCACCCGCACGCGCTGAGTCGCTGCTTCTTGGTCAGCGTCGGCCATTTCGGTATCTGCGCCGTTCCCATTTAGCGCCAGAGGAGACTCTTCGCCTTCGATCAGAGCGGTTTTGAAGCGCGGTTGGTTACCCGCGAAGAAGATGTGTGGGCAGGAGTGGAGGACGAAGGGGTCGTGTGTTTGGAAGGGGTAGGACCCTGTTTTTATTAGCATGCCTACATGTATAGAACTTGAGGGAAGGGAGGGACGTACAGATTGTATCTGGTGCAGTGGGCACTCCGCATCTCCATCGCAGCATAGACTCCATGACTCGAATCCGCGACTCGATGTCTCCGTTCTTCGCGTCCTCGTTCCCGTCGTCATCCAGGAAATCCAGATATCGGAGTACATCGTCGACGTTCTGTCCGCTGGACCCCCATACGCGCCATCCTTCTACATCTCCTTCCCACGGATTCGTCACGCTGTCCAGCCAGCCCGGTTCGGGGGTCTGGTTATCGGCCGAGGGCGGTGGACCGCAGTATGCCCGTGCTTGCGGGAACATGGCGCGGTGGATACCTTGTTGCGGGAGAGAGAAATTCGCCGGGTCGGTTTCGCCGGGCATGAGCGTTACGGGTATACTGGGCAGGAGCTCTGCGAGGAAGGAGTCGAGCTGGGTGATCGGGGATGCATTGTATGCGGAGGCGTCGTAGCCGTACTTCTTCGTTCCGCTCTTCTTCGCAGCGGCGTTTTCTGTCGAGGCCGCGGCTGCTGTGACGTTCGCGCCGAGCGAGTTACCAGCGATGACCAGCCTGGTAATTGCAGACGCATTGGGCGGCGCATTCGCATCCTCGTTCGACGTCCCCGTATACCCGAGAAGATAGTCCGCCAAGAGCTCCAAAGCCAGTGTATCGCTCGAAGTCCCCGTAATCCCAAGACCACTGACAAACGCGATCTTGCCTTTCCTTTCGGTCTCCGGAGCATGATCCCTCTCCCACCGATGCGGTTGTCGAGGCAAATCCGGAACCTTGATGTCAATCACTTCGAAATCACCATTCGCATTCTCCGTTCCCAATACCGCAATTACTGCGCCGGTAGCTAGTTGTGTCGATCGGAGTAGACTTCCTGTTAAGCGTAGACGACCCGATTCATCCTCCAACATGTATTGCGTTGATTCGGGGTTCGAGGAGTCGATGTATGTGCGTCGGGGAGCGGGGGCTAGTGTGAAGTTCTAGTAACTTTAGCGCTGTCCCTTTAAACAAATCCAAACAAGCTCACCTCCTTCGTCAAATCCTCCAAAATATTCGGTTTCAGCGGCATATCCATGTATATCGTCCCGGCCACCCAGCACAGTTCTCCCTGTCTGACATCAAGTACTCGTTCCACGCGACGAGCACGTTCCCCTGCAATCTTTCCTATTCATTAGATATACGTACACCCCAAGCGAACAACAAGCACATACACTAAACCCATCCCACGTCTCCGCCGCAACTTGTTCCGCCGCGGGTTTTAACCGGGCAAGTCGGAGGAAGTACATGTCGCCATATTGCTGTTGATAGTGCTTTTCCTGCCCGCTTGGTAGCTTGAATGTGTGTAGTGGGTTGTAATATGAGGGATTGCGATAGGCTGGCGCATATTCTTCGTCGCTGTTGATCGTTGGGTCAGTTATTGTGATTGAGTGGAAGGGGGGGGAGGTTTATGGACGGACCTTGGGGGACTGAGGAAGTCGTGATTTGCGTTACCATTGGCCATTCTCATTTCTTTTTTATTAGATTGTTGTGATGTGGCTGTTGGTGAGAAATTGGAGCCGTCGCTGTGGTGGTCGATATACGGACGCGGATCACGCGTCGTTTTGGCGTCGGTAATTACAGTACCGCTTTCGGCAGTATTCAGCAGGTCCATTTTCCACTATTGAACAATTCAGATATGGTAGATTATATTTAACTAGTGTACACATAGATTGCTGGGGATTTGGAGCCAAATGTCGTACTGGCAGCTATTTACATCAGACGATAGCAACAAGCTATAGATGCAGCACAGACAAGAAAATTGATATAAAAAGACCTGCTGTGCTCAATGACCGGCCTCTATCTGCCATTGCCGTCGCATTGGCTGCCATAACCTGCTCAGTGACTGTCGCGGTGGCAGTCACCGTAGCCGTGTTATGATTAGGTCTGGGACAAGAACATTAGCTAGCCAGTTGCACAGCATAGAACTGCGATTGGACGTACTGAGTAGCGGTTGTATTGCCAGAGACTGCTGGAGCTTGTCTTAATTCATGCATAAACTCTCGGACGGTCGTTGTTGCAGTCTCTCTCGTGGTCTTTCGCTGTACACCCAATGTCTCTATCGATTGCGGTTGTGGTTGCGATTGTGGTCTATGGGCAAGAGGCCCCGGAGGTGGATGATAGTACCCAACTGCACCCTCAGGCGCAGTGATGAGGGACCCAGGGAGACTTCTTCTTAGCCGGGAAATCTGTGAGGAGCCGATATGGAACGAGGATGTGACAGCACATGTTAATAAACTCATGATGATGAAGCTGCACAGCACGCTTTGGCAGACCCGTGATACCCTCATATTGTATCGTAGAGCGCTATTGAGGCAACGCATGGAGAGTAGGCAGACATGATGCGGGGAGAGGTAGAATATGAAGGTCCTAGACGCCCCAACGGCGCATCAACACTGGCATGGCTGCCAGAAACACAAACAATAT
Organism: Aspergillus chevalieri; assembly: GCF_016861735.1. Taxonomy (NCBI): domain Eukaryota; kingdom Fungi; phylum Ascomycota; class Eurotiomycetes; order Eurotiales; family Aspergillaceae; genus Aspergillus; species Aspergillus chevalieri. Next base: position 2,369,448 of record NC_057368.1, on the reverse strand, counting down.
TAAGAATGAGGCCCGATCAAATGGCCGTGGATTCTAAACACTGTGGTATTCAATCGCGTTTTCAGTCCAATGAAAGACAATGCCGCAATAAACAGACGCCAAAGAACGCCGAGAAGAAACAAACAAGTCAAGAACCAATTGCTCTCCGCAAGTATGCGGCAAGTCATTGACCAGTATGGATCTCCGGCAATCCCTTGATCAGAGCTCGATCGCAAGAGGCCAATGGTTTGGATTTCTGGGTTTATCCATGTTTGTTCTCGCATGAGGTGTCATATGCAACTCCTGCGCATGCCCGTCTGACTGAGACATTCGAGCCGTGGAGATATGGAGGCATTCAGGGTGGTCTCAATTGACAATCCCTTCAATTTCTGAACGTGATTAGGCAAATTATGAGCCTCAGGCTTTGCGTATCTTTTGTTTATGTTGCTTTCATTCCGTCGCTGTCTCATTATCCATCCCCAGTTGGCCCAGTCGGCCAAGCTGCCAACGGATTACCCACGATAACCACAAGTCACTGGACCAGCAAAGTCAGAGCCAAATGAGGCTATTCTTGCGAGCAGACCTGTCGATCGAAGAGTCTAAGCAATAAGTACATAGGCAAAATGGAGAGGAAGGCAGAGAGAATAATGGCAGTTGAAGCGAAATCAGCCTCGGCTCGGTTCCGGATCATTTGGGGTCTCCGCACTCTCCGCATTTGCAGCACTCGAGTCTCCATCTTATAAGCATTCGTTGAATAAGGGAATACTCTTATGGAGACATTAACGAAAGAATTGGATATTGATTGATTGTTCTCGATATACGGCTTAATTGCTTGCACCAATTGGTATGTCCATAGACATCACTATTTCATCTATGATACTAACCGCCCCAGTCTTTTCTACAGAGAACCAGCACCATGTCCCTCCAAACCCCCCTCTGCCCCCTCCTCAATATCCAACACCCCGTCCTCCTCGCAGGAATGGCCCGCGCCTCAAGCGCCCCTCTCGCCGCCGCCGTCTCCAACGCCGGCGGTCTAGGAACAGTCGGCGGTCTGGGCTACACCCCCTCCCAACTCTCCGAGATGCTCACAGAGCTCAAGTCCCTCCTCCGCGATCCCAATCTCTCCTTCGGCGTTGATTTAGCTCTGCCGCAGGTTGGTGGTAATGCGCGCGCGACGAACCACGATTACACGCATGGGCAGCTTGATGAATTGATCGAGGTTGTTATCAAGCATGGGGCGAAGCTGTTTGTTTCGGCCGTGGGTGTTCCGCCTGAGCGAACGATAAAGAGGTTGCATCAGGCTGGGATTTTGGTGATGAATATGGTGGGCGCGCCGAAGCATGCGGAGAAGGCGTTGAAGTTGGGGGTTGATATGGTGTGTGCGCAGGGTGGAGAGGGGGGTGGGCATACGGGGGATGTACCATTTTCCGTGCTTGTGCCTGCGGTTGTGGATGTGGCGAGGAACTTCAAGAGTCCGTTGACAGGACAGCCAGCGCTGGTCGTGGCTGCGGGGGGTGTTAATGATGGGAGGAGTTTGGCGGCGGCGTTGATGCTGGGAGCTGCTGGGGTTTGGGTTGGGACGCGGTTTGTTGCGTCTGAGGAGAGTGGTGCTAGTCGGCTGCATAAGGAGGCTGTTGTGGGTGCGAGGTATGGGGAGACTAAGCGGACACTGGTTCTTTCAGGACGGCCGCTGCGCATGCTGCCGAATGAGTATATTAAGGAATGGGAGAAGCGGCCGGATGAGATTGCGCGGTTGACAGCTAAGGGTGTCGTTCCTATTGAGCATGACTTTGAGAACGACAAGGAGGTCGAGATCCCGTATTTGATGGGTGATGTTTCAGCCATTGTGCAGGGAATCAAACCGGCCGGTGCGATTGTCCGGGAAATGGTTCAGCAGGCTGTAGCCATGTTGAGACAAGGTGGTTCATACATCACCAGTGAACCTGCGAGCAAACTGTAGCGCAGTTGAGGTTATCTTTACCCCAATATGTACATACTGACAGATACCAAATCGAGTTCCCATTCAATGCATTGTAGTAGAATATCCATGGCCATACTATGAGACATGTTTTTAAAAGTAAATAACATGGTACGTACTTGTACAGGGACAGCAGCAAGAAGCAGACAAATCCGGAACCCGTGCAATCCTCTATAACCAGACATAATTGAGTCCTCGGCCGGTCAGGATATTAACATCAGGACGAAATCAAACGGTCTGACTACATCGCTGTAGTCCATTTCTTTCCCCGTTTCTCCATTCCCTGTCTTCTTTTAGCATATCAAACCAATTGAATAAAACAAACTTGAATTGACAGTGAGATTCACTAGCACAAGCCATGACAGAAAAGCTTTCCAACAAGTGCTGGCTACAAGTGCATTATGTGGCCTTCTTATCACCAAAACAGAGAGCACATATTTTTTGTTTTTGTTCCTTTTGTTCTCAAAACAATGTCGATGTTGTTTGATATGAGTAGTCGCTAGTGACATCCATTGATCATGGCCTTGTTCCCATTCGCTGCTCGTGCTTCCAGAAGTTGCGGCGGCGGCGGTGGACCAAAGACAGGCTTCTCGGGTTGCTGGGGAACATTGCCCCCGTTGAGTTTCCGGCCTGCATGCTCAAGCTCGTACTCGTCGTCGCTGATATCCTCATCATCCTCCTCGTCTTCATAGTCCTCGTCGTATTCGCTCTCTGTCCCCTCGTCGTCACCCTCCAGGTCGGCGGGAAGACCTTGACCACGACCTTGCGCTTGCATTCGTCGACACAGTGCCTCCAAGTGGTGACTCTTCTTTCGCCATTTTTCCAATTCCTCATGGTTTCTTGTGCGCTCCTCTGCCATCTCGAGTATATTGCGGTTCGTTTGGTCGTGTTTTCGGGTCAGCGTGAGATTCTCCTTCTCCAGGCGCTTGGTCTTTTTCGACATTTCCTCCATTTCTTTGCGGAAAGTGAGGAAGAGTTCGTTGCTGTTATTCAATGTATCCTCCACCTAAAATATTATTATTACCAGCAGGTCATAACAAAGGGGCAGAGCTAGCAGAACATCCATACCTGCTTGAACTTTTCTACGTAGATATTGAGCTGACTGCGCAATTCAGCCTCCGTATGCGAAAACGTCGAAACCTGGGAACTCAGCGCACGACAACGGGCGGCTTCATTCTCGGCAGCACGGCGCTGTTCTTCGTACTTGGCGGTAAGGCACTGTATCTCTGCGTCTTTGCTGCGTAAGAGGGCCTTGTAGTGTAACTCGCGCATCTCGAATTTTTCCCCGATGGTTTTAATCTTGGCACGTAAACTGTCGCATTAAGGTCAGCGGGCGAGGGAAAAGAAATGCGATCTTCGTGGCTCCGTGACTTACGCCTCGTCCAAGTCGATATCCACCTTCTCATTGCGCGGATTGCCTTTGGCGGCCATGACATCTTGAATGTCATACAAGAGAGAGTCCAGACGTTCATTGACGATCAACCGTGCCTTCTTCTCGGTTTCCTCCAGTTTCTTGTTCTCATCCTACGCGGCATAGTCGTATTAGTCGAGTGATTTGTTTCGATGTTGCCTCGATTGAGATCGTAGTCGGGTGGAGGAGTCCGCGAAATTCCGCTCAGCCCCGGATCGCCACTCACCTTGACCTTCTTGTTTTCCTTGGTAAGTTCCCTGCACAGCTTCTCCAGTTTATCCTTCATAGTGACGGTCTTGTTCAACTCCGATTTGCCCTTGTCCTGGTCCTTCTGCAGTTGATCGGATCGTTTTTTACTCTTGGCATAGTCGCGATCCAGCTTCTTCATGTCCGCGAGAAGTTCGGTATATTTCTTGTGGACGGTCTCTAGTCGGGTCATCGGGGACTCGATATTGCTGAGCAACTGGTTCAGATCCCTCGTAGCTTTCTTGACTTCACGCTCTGTAGACGCAAATCATCAGTTAGGTAAATCTTTGCCCCGCCATACATATAAACCCCACAAACCAAGGTCGACGAGAAATTGCCAGCGCATAACGAAAATTGCAAAGCAGAATCACGCACCAATTTCCGCTTCTTGATCCTTTTCCCCTGCTGCATCTTGCTCCAACTGTGATATCTTGGCGGCTAGCAGTTTGGAGGTCTCATTGGGGTCCGCAACCTTCTTCCCCTTGTTCTTTTTCGACATTGCTGCGGAGGACATGGCGAAGGGAGTCGGAGATTCAACTTCTGGGGACAGTGGCCTCGTAGACGGTGATCGCGTGGGCAACTCCACGGAAGCCGAAAAGTGCGAGGACACGGGAGGTGGGTTTAGCCGGTCACCGGACCAATCTGGAACGAAGGCGCAAAACGGCCTCAGAACGAGGATGGCGCTCAATCAAAAGCGAATCGACAACGGAGGGAAAGCGAATCGAGTCTGACGGAAGCCTCAAGTTTCCCTCCAGGACCCGTTGATCGAACTCGCACGGAGGGATTCCACCAACGAAGAACTGGAAGACAACCAGAAGCCAAAAGTGCCACAACGATGAATCGACGTTATTTCGTTTCACACACACACACAAACACAGATCAACCTAGTATAGCGAGGTCGAGAGAAAGCGAAGAACCACACTTGTTCCCACACTTTTCGCACGTAGTCGAGGATCTTTTGCCTGGGGAAGAGGAGGATCGAATCCAATCGTCGGCGTTGATTAAGAGGGGATGCGCTAAGCCGTTTTTAGTAATTGATCTTGGCACGTCTTTTTGGGGCTGGTGTGGCTGAACCTCACTTCACTCACTTCCGGCCACCGTCTGTTGTTTGTCTTTTGTTCTTGGATACAAGTCGCGACTGGTATTTTCGCATTGACGCTCGCTAGACGCTTCTGGACCTGCTTACAGACAGTGTGGTCTCGCTCGTGGTGGTGACTCAGCTTCCCGACCTCCGTCCATTCGGTTCGCCGAAGCTTTCGATGTGCAGTCGGCAAAAGCGCAACGAGACGACATCTTCATCAAGTCACTCTCGAGTGTTCGATTTTACATTCGTTTTATTAATCTGACAGTTTGCGCCATGTTACGTCCGTTCTTAGGAGCCAGCAAATGTCGGGTGCCCGTCTTGCGGCAACAGCTCGCCGGAAGTCGTAGACTCAGGCTGAACTATGATTTATCACGATGGGGCCAGATTCGGAAGGCGTCGACGGTGACAAGTCTGGACAATTTTCCTAGAGTGGGCGAGAAACTTCACGGGTTCACAGTGCAGGAGAAGAAACACGTACCGGAGCTACACCTGACAGCAGTGCGGTTAAAGCACGACAAAACAGATGCGGACTATATGCACGTGGCGAGGGACGATCAGAATAATGTCTTTGGGATAGGATTCAAGACCAATCCCCCGGATGCTACGGGTGTACCGCATATTCTGGAGCACACAACATTATGCGGAAGCGAAAAGTAAGAAGATCCCTTCCGGTCATTGTAACGGTGGAAGTACTGACTGGGATATCTTACTAGGTATCCCATTCGCGATCCCTTCTTCAAGATGCTTCCTCGCTCTCTGTCGAATTTCATGAACGCCTTCACTGCCTCCGATCATACCACATATCCTTTTGCCACGACGAACCCACAAGACTTCCAGAATCTCCTATCGGTGTATCTCGACGCTAGTTTCTACCCTCTGCTTAAGGAAGAAGACTTCAAACAGGAAGGATGGCGCTTGGGGCCCGAGAACCCTCGTGCGATTGAACAAATCGAAGGAAAACTTACTCCGGAGGACATCCTGTTCAAGGGCGTTGTTTACAACGAGATGAAAGGTCAAATTTCGGATTCGAACTACCTCTACTACATCAAGTACAAGGAGAGCATTATCCCCGCTCTCAACAACTCCGGTGGAGACCCCGAGTACATTACGGATCTCACGCATAAGCAATTGGTCGACTTTTCGAAACGAAACTACCACCCCAGCAATTCCAAGATCTTCACCTACGGTGACATGCCGTTGGGCACTCACTTGAAACAGATTGGTGATGTGTTGAATGGTTTCGACAGGAGCCAGGCTGATACGGACATCAAGAAGCCTATTGACCTCAAGCGTGGCCCGGTGAACGTCACTGTTCCAGGTCCTATCGATACATTCGCTGGAGAGGACAAACAGTTCAAAACTTCGACGTCGTGGTACATGGGAGATGCAACTGATGTTGTGGAGACCTTCTCCAACGGCATCCTTTCTTCTCTGCTCTTGGACGGGTTTGGGTCCCCAATGTATCGGGCATTGATCGAAAGTGGCTTGGGATCGTCTTTTACCCCCAACACCGGTCTTGATGCGTCGGGCAAGACACCCGTTTTCTCTGTTGGAGTCACTGGTGTCAGTGAGCAAGATGCACCCGCCGTGAAAGAGGCCATTCAGAAGGTCTATCAGGAGTCGCTGTCCGCGGGATTCAGTGATGAGAAGGTGCAGGGATTCTTGCACCAGTTGGAGCTATCGCTGCGACATAAGACGGCCAACTTCGGAATTGGCGTGATGGATAAGACGATCTCCTCCTGGCTTAACGGCTCGGATCCGATGAAGGAGCTCTCCTGGAACGAGGTCATTGACGAGTTCAAGGCAAGATATGCCAAGGATGGATATCTCGAATCCCTGATGCAAAAGTATCTCATGAATGACCAGTGTTTGACTTTCAACATGGTCGGTTCGCCCACATTCGGCAAGGACTTGGATGATAAGGAAATGGTGCGGAAGGCAAAGAAGTTTAATCAGCTCGTTGAGCAGCACGGATCCGTGGAGAACGCCGTTGCCAAGCTTGGCGAAGAGGAGTTGCAGCTTCTCAAGGTCCAAGAAGAGGCGCAAAATGTCGACCTGAGCTGCTTGCCTTCGCTTCGTGTCAAAGACATCTCCAGGGAGAAGGAGCGCAAGCCAGTGCGGGAATCTCGTGTGGACGATGTCGATGTTGTCTGGCGCGAGGCCCCAACCAACGGCCTCACTTACTTCCAAGCGTTGAATACCTTTGAGGGCCTGCCTGACGACCTTCGACTGCTTTTGCCGCTCTTCAATGACTGCATCATGCGGTTGGGCACGGCCAACAGGACGATGGAGCAATGGGAGGACCTCATCAAACTGAAGACCGGTGGCGTGTCAACGTCGTCGTTCCATGTTTCCTCTCCGACCGAACTCGGCAGGTTCAGAGAAGGCCTTCAATTGTCTGGATTTGCCCTGGATCAGAACATTCCGGAGATGCTTGAGATCTTCTCTGCCCTGATCACCGAAACCGACTTTACTAGTCCCTACGCTCCTGCCATGATTCAGGAACTCTTGCGACTAGTCACAAATGGTGCATTGGATTCCGTTGCCAGTTCCGGTCACCGGTTTGCATTGAATGCGGCTGCATCTAGTCTCACTCGGAGCTTCTGGGTTCAAGAGCAGCAGACCGGTCTCGCGCAGTTGCAGGCTACGGCAAGCCTCCTTCGTGACGCCGAAACTTCTCCGCAGCGCCTGGCAGAGCTGATCGAGAAGCTCCGCTTGATCCAGTCATTTGCTATCTCCAGATCGTCGAATCTCCGTGTTCGCTTTGTCTGTGAACCCAGCAGTGCTGCACAAAACGAGACCACACTCCAAAAATGGCTTGGGGGCTTGTCTCAAACCCGCGCACCCACCGCGACTCCCGAGGCCTCCAGTATGAAGCTGGGTGTTGACAAGGCATTCTACGATATGCCGTTCAAGGTCTACTACTCTGGCTTGGCCATGCAATCAGTCCCATTTGTCGACCCCTCCAGTGCACGTCTGAGCGTCCTCTCACAGCTCCTCACTCACAACTACCTCCATCCCGAAATCCGCGAGAAGGGAGGCGCGTACGGCGCCGGAGCCAGCAATGGACCCCTCAAGGGTATCTTCGCCTTCACCAGCTATCGTGACCCCAATCCCGCCAACACCCTGAAGGTGTTCCAGAACAGTGGCATCTTCGCCCGAGACCGCGCCTGGTCCGACCGCGAGATCAACGAAGCCAAGTTGGGTATCTTCCAGGGTCTCGATGCGCCTATGAGCGTTGATGACGAGGGTGCTCGCTACTTCATGAGCGGTGTCACTCATGAGATGGACCAGCGCTGGAGAGAACAAGTGTTGGACGTCACTGCGAAGGATGTTAACGAGGTTGCGCAAAGATTCCTGGTCGAGGGATCTCGCAAGTCTGCATGCTTGCTAGGCGAGAAGAAGGACTGGGCGGACTCTGAAGGTTGGGAGGTGCGGAAGCTTTCCATGAATGTTGAAGAAGGTGAAGTTGACGTTGCGTCTGCTTGAACTCCTTGTATCCCGTTTCCATCATAACCCATTTATTTTGGTTTCTTTTGGGATATAGACCGTGAATTGTCTTGCATGATATGATGTGTGGTATACCCTGTATTTTACGCTGATGTTGATGCTTCTTACGTCCATGAAAAAAAAAAAATTGTATATAGACATTTTGTACAATATCCTCACTCATCTTTCCTTATCTTCCTTGATCTTCTTTTCTCAACCTCTCACGCGCGAACCAAGAACAGGTAAACCTGCCTCTGACCTTTCACCTCCATGGTCTTAGGCAGGTTTCCGTTTCTCTTACGAGAGGACGGAGCAAGCGCAATATCAAATCCGGAATGTGAACTCCTCGCCTGGAAACAGGCGTTGAAGGACACTTCTCATCTCCGTTTATCAGACCCGCCCTGAATCCTCTTTCAGCCTACGCAGAGCGGACTAAGAACGTGAGAACATCCTCAATATACCCTAGAACGTAAATATCCATAGTCATATGCAATAAACAAGACAGTAATCGATAAAAATCATTCCCTCCTAACAACGAACCTAACCTTAATCTGCCCCTGCTCCCTGACCAACCTCAAAATCTCCTCGCTAGCAGTTTCGCCCCATTTCTCCTCCACAACATCAACCCTCCACCTCGTCCCCGTCTCCCTCGCCACAACCTCCCACATTTCTCTCCAACTCTCCTCGTTATGAAAATACCCAATCAAACTCTCCCCCGCCTCAGGACCCTCGCTATGCTTAACCTTCCCAACCTGCCGTCCAACGAGTAGAGAACCGGGTTGCGGACGGAGGAGGGTTATGATGCACTTCGCGACGAGGATCTGTTGGTCCCAGGTGAAGAGGTGAAAGAAGGACATGGCGTTGATTATATCGAAGTGACCGGTGAAGCGGGTTATTAGATCAGACTTGTAGTTGAAGATGTCGGAGACGATGAATTGCGATTGAAGGGTAGCCTGGTCGTTGAAGAGGTCGTAGCCGACGTTGATTAAGTCGGGGTTTAGGTCGCAGCCGTAGAGGTTTGTGGAGGGAGCGCCATCGTGGACCTGGCGGTTTGTCAGTTGAATATTTCCCGCGGGGGGGGAATTGGCTTTTGGGTTGGTATGTATGCTCACCAGGTGCCGGAGTTCTTGTCCCAGTGCACATCCTAGATCTAGGAACTTGTCGCCGGTTCTAACCCGTTCTAGGATTTCGGGGTAGATTGACATTCGATGAAGGTCTAGTTCGAGGAATCTGAATAGACCGATACATGGGTAGGGGGTCTGTTGACAGGCGCAGTCGGTTGTTAGCAGCTTGGTATGATACATGTTTATATGATCCGGAGCAAAGTGTACCACGGCAAAAGCACGTTTCCTCTAGTTCATAGTGTTAGCTTCAATATATATTCAGTTACCTATTTCACATAACCTCACCACTTCATTGATATGGTTCGCGATCCTCTCATTTGGAATCTTGCTATATTCCTTGAAGATTGTCCTTGCGGGCTCGCGGACGGTTTGGATCTCTGGATCGTAGTATTTGCTTGGATCGTAACTAGACGGGAATCCTGATTGAGATGCCATTATGCTCAGTGGGATATGCTATTTTAATGCAAATGATCTGGGAGGATGCTGATAAACACAGGCCGAAGGTGGGGCTTATATACGGGGACGACGGAAACAGGGAGGTTTAAGAATGTGGGATGGGCTTCACTATGCAAATACATGCGGGCCCGCAGATTCATGCAATGGATTTGTGTCGTTGGTGGTTCTAATCCAAATCAAGCAATAACATAATTAAGCCAGCAACGAATTCAAAAGGACCAATTATATTTACATCCAAAATAAGACTAGTTTCTAGTAGAGCCCAGCCATTTCCAAGAATAGGGTATAAGCATCATATCATGAATCGTGTCGTAGTTATACAAAAGGGCAGCAACGAGGTTTTACAGGTCGTGGTTTTTTGTAGCGCAAGTTCCCAGAGTTTGACCTGCAAACCAGAATAGATAGCCATAGGTTGGCCCCGTGAGTCCGAAAAGCGTCAAGTGGAATGGTCTGGCCATTCTGCATGGCCAAGACTGCCTAAGGGAGAGAGAAAGATTATGACAATAAATCAGCCGTCGGTTGCTCTATCAGAACCCGGATTAGGAGACCCTGGATTGTCCTCTGACGCCTTCATATCGGGCCAAGATTCATGACCTGTTGATGATACAGGAGTCTGGGGTAGAGATGGAAAAGGTTCGGTTTGCGAATTGTCAAGATCATCGGGCAATTTTCTGTCACTAACTGATCCCCGCGGCGAGTAAACGGCGTTTGCATGTTGCGCGTCTGACGAAACGGTCGTAGAGCGTGCAGACAGAGAAGGACGAGACGCTGACTAGTTTATGTTAGCCAAACAGACGTGTATAATGAACTGGACATCGCATAATACCTTGTCCTGATCAAGACCACGATTTGAAGCCAACCTTTGCGCAGCAAACCGTTTCTTAATAATCTCTTGTTCCTCTTTGAGCTCAGCCTGCTCTTCCTCTCTCTTCAAGTCATCCAATGACTGGGCATCGAGGGTCTGCGCACCGACAGCAATGACTCGAGGCGACAGAATGCGACTACCTCGCTTCTTCTTCATTCGTAATTCATTCAGAGAAGCATCTGTTGTAGAACTGATGGTCCCCGAAGTGGACCTTCTCATCAAAGATTTTCTTCCAGACTGGTCATCGGAGTCCAATCCTGTGCCGCGACGGCCCAGCGCCAAGGCAAATTCGTCATCTAATGGCACCGCATCTTCTTCTTCGTCACTCATAATCAAATCACCCCGTGAACTTAGAGAGTTGGCAGTCTCTCGCGATGACTGGGTTGCGCTTCGATCTCTGCCGTTGTTACCATAAGAATCAGGATCCTCAGATCTATCACCAGTCTCAAGTAATGGCTCTTCTTCACGGTCAAAACGACGTCCTCCAGGATGCTCCTGTAGATCTGCAGCCGATGGACGATACTTCTGCCCCCGCGCTCCCAATCTCCAAGGGAAACGTTCCAAAAAGCCCAAAAATGAAGAGCTAGGTATTACCGTCGGATCGTTTCTGTTCTCAGGTACAAGCACACTGCTCTTTCTCCTGGTACCGCGCGTCCCATAACTCATCTTTCGCTGCCGGCGTGGTTGGTCCGCAGTCCCGCGTGCAAGACCACTCCCAGCTAGCAAACGATCAAGCTCATCAGATCCCCAGCCTAACAGGCTATCATTGGCAATATCATTATCCCAGTCATCATAGAAATCGAAATTGGCCTCCGCCCGGCCCCGTCGTCGACGCCGGATCTGGTCTTCGCGACTAGGGAGACATGGCGCTGTGCATGTGTGAACGCAGTTCCCGATAGTCGCAAAGCATGGCGAGATGTAATTCTGCGAAAAGGCGTAGATGCCTTCCTGTGCCGTCTCATTTACGCTTTCAAGGTTGGAGGAGATCTGGTTGAGCGTTTGGCGAATGCGAGGGTCCCTGGGTCGCATCATGTTGGGGAAACCGCGAAAGGGCGAGAGCAGAATATTTCAACCCACTGTGACCAGTCACATTTGTCGCGAGAAATACAGGAAAGGATGAGCGTGGTTAAGCTCAATAGCCGTGTATGCTGTCCCTGATGGGGAGTTCCTGTGCAGTCTCCGCCTTACGATGTCATTTCGTGGCCTCAGGCTTATATATTAGTCAGAGAGAGACACGTGCCATCACGGGATCTGGGGTTAGCCATTTCCATTTTTATCGAATTGCTTCAACATCCATAGTACGAAAACCGCATGGCAGTATAAGAAATAGTTTTGGAATTTCTGTACTTGTTGGATCATCTTTTTTCCGCACACAGGATGGTCTTCTACATTCGCTTCCTCAAGACTCCTCGATTCCAGAAGCAAAAAGGAGTTGTTTCTGTCTCTGCTCTGATCTGCATCACGACGGACCTGGGCGATGCATTCCTGGCTGAGGATGCACATTTGCTCGCAACCTTGAGTGTTAATCAGACAGGAAAATCCCTGTACAAGGAGCCACTAAAATGGACCGCCGGCAAACGGGAGCTTCCCATCTCACTGGGGCCGTTTCCCGAGCATCTCGCCCGACAGACTGTGGTCCTAGGCGTTAATGCAATTGAACCCCAGAGAGCAGAAATGCGCTGGAACGATGCTATAATGGGAGGTACCGGCGTCCCTTTGGTTATCTCCGGCTGGAGCGCACCTTTTGGAGGGTCTCGGTCTCTGGTGGCAGAGAAACTCGTGGAGAGACGGTTTGGTCCTACTGACCGATTGATTCTGAGAATATGGGAGGAGACAGGCAACAGCATTGCCCGGCATATCTGGTGAGCTGGTATCAATCTTCCACATTCTCATCCATCATTCTAAACAGTACTGTGTTGGCTTGTCCATTAGGGATGCAGCCCTTGCATCAGTGATACATCTTGAGCAGATCGTGCAAGGTGGTTCCAAGTCTACCCTGCCGGTGTTTTCGGAACTTCTACAGAACCCGCGCGACAAACCCCTCCAGGTTCTTGAACTGGGATCGGGCTGCGGGATTGTAGGCATTGCTTTGGCGGAACTGCTCCCACAGTGCTTTGTTCTGCTGACCGACCTACCTGAAGTCGAGGATATTGTAATGCAAAATATCGCTGTGGCCAGACCAGCGCAGTCATCCAAGATTGAATATCAAAACCTCGACTGGGACGAATCTCTGCCGGAGAATCTCTGCCACGAGTCTATAGACCTGATTCTCGTTTCGGACTGTACATATAACGCCGACAGTTTGCCTGCGCTGGTCTCAGTTCTAGACCGGCTCGTACGAAGTTCCCCGAGTGCACTCATTCTTGTGGCATTAAAGCGGCGCCATGAAAGTGAAGCAATCTTTTTTGACCTGATGCAGTCTGCAGGACTCTGCAATCGGCACCAAGTCCAGACAGTAACGCTCCCGGCACAGCATGACCAATTAGATTGCATTGAGCTGCATTGCTATGGACGGAATCCACAGCCGGGATCCGGATGATACGCCCAGAACCTCCGAAGAAGCCACCTCGACCGCTCTTTTGACCACCCACAGGGCTCTGCTCGGTCCTCCCGTCTGGTTTTTCAAAACCCGGGTCACCAATGAGTGGGCGGCGGGTTGCTGCACAGCATTGAAATTTCTTTTGTGTTCTGGTCCGTGCGTGGATGTGGAAACAAGCCCGACAAGTGCGTCATAACAGTGGCATAACATCATTGCTGGCCGATTTTCAGGGGAAGTGGTTCTTCTCTGCTTCGACTTCTTCGAGGACGCTTCGATATGATGTATGGTCGCGAATTGGAATTAGAGTGTATGCACGGGAGGACATATTCGGTACTCAGCTCAGCCACTTCTGGCTGTGGCGAAAGTAAGACACGGTCAGGAGGCCCCTGCCATAACAATCATAATAATACTATCGGTCAATTATCTCTTTGCAATTTGAGTCATTTTTTGTCCTCCCCGTAGAAGCGGCCTCCCGAAACAGGAAAAAGCGGCCTCTCGGGAGATTCCGTTCCAGGCTAAGCGACGGGCTGCTGACTAAAGACCCGTCAGTCTTTTTTCATCATCGCCGCTGCTGGCTCTCGTTTCTCCCTCATAACAAGACGACCTCCCCGTCTAAACGAGCCAAAAGCTGAACCAATTGCCAGGTGAGTATTTTGCTGTTCTTCTTTCCCCCTTATTCCAGACTATTGCTGTGATCCTCAGTTGGTATCCATGGCTTGTGTGCCTTGACCCCTCCATTAGCGTGCCCTTTGCCCTAAGCCTCCAATCTACACACCAGAAAATTCCTCTGCAACGCTACTCCCCCCTCCCCCCTTCTTCTCACCACATAAGCCGTCCTTCCTTCCTGGGATATAAAACCAGATTAATTCCCTCGTTCATTTCGCTGACCGTCTCCTCTTCTCCAGAAATCAAAGTTTCTGTCTTATAAAAAAAAAACTTTCCCCTCGCCTTTGGAATCCGCAGTTCCAAAGGCACCAGCTCACCACGGCTCTCGCAGCCTCGCGCGCCCTTTTTCGTCAAATTGTCTGCCATAGACGTCCTCGCGACACTCTTAACAACATTCCACCTCCGGCTGCCATCGATCCCCGCGTCTTTCTCCGCTGCGTCATTTTTGCCCCCGTTGACGCCCTTCCAGCTTAATCCCTCACCCCTTGAGCTGCCGCATAGGACTTCTCTGAAGGTTCTTCCTCTTCAGGAGGAAGGGTCTAGGAGGCTTGGTCCAGTCAACCTCGGTTGCGAAACTTTTCGTCCTCCCTAACACGCTTTTCGCGTTCTGAAAGTTTTATACTTTTTTTGGTCTGATCAGTTTCCTTCCAGAAAACTGCTCAACCACTCCTTTTTTGGTTTCTACACCATATAAATTCGTCTTCCCGTTCCCAGTCTACCAACTCAGGTTTCCATCCTCGTGCACTCATTAGCACGTGTGGTTATGGCACCTACTGCTTGTGTCCCTCCCGTTGAGATTCTCGCGACCAAACACAAACCTGAGATAATACATTCTCATAATAATTTCAATGCGCTCGGTAATCATGGAGGGGACGAATCGTTGCAATCGAGGTTGACGGCCAAGGACCTCGTCCTGGATGTCTTGAAGAAGCGTGCGGCTGAAGTGGATGTTGACCGCTGTGGCGCCGGAGAGGAGGATGCGTTCTATGTGGCAGACATGGGCGAGATCTACCGCCAGCATTTGCGCTGGAAAATGCAATTGGGCCGTGTGAAGCCTTTTTACGGTATGTCCTCATCGCTTGTTGAGAATTAAGGATTCACGTTGACAATTGATTAGCGGTCAAGTGCAATCCCGACCCGGAGATTCTTCGTCTCATGGCTCAGCTTGGAAATGGTTTCGACTGTGCTTCCAAGGCTGAGATTGACTTGGCCCTCGCGACCGGTATCGACCCGAGCCGCATCATCTACGCGCAGCCTTGCAAGACCAAGTCGTACTTGCGCTATGCGGCTCAGGTGGGAGTGAAGCAGATGACCTTTGACAACGCGGACGAGCTTTACAAAATCAAGGCGTGTTTCCCGGACGCTGAGCTGTACCTGCGCATCTTGACGGATGACTCGACTAGCTTGTGCCGTCTGAGCATGAAATTCGGCGCATCTTTGGATGTCGCGCGCCAGCTTCTCGAATTGGCCGCGCAGCTCGAGCTCAGGGTGGTTGGCGTGAGCTTCCACGTCGGCTCGGGTGCCGAGGATCCCAGCGCGTTCGTCAAAGCTGTCCAGGATGCGCGTATGGTGTTTGACCAGGCGATGGAAGTGGGCCACGAGCTCCACACTTTGGATGTGGGCGGTGGTTTCAGCCATGACACGTTCGAGAAATTCGCTGGATACTTGGGCGAGGCGCTTGATGCCTACTTCCCGCCTCACATTCGTATCATCGCGGAGCCTGGTCGCTACTACGTGGCCAACGCCTTCACCTTGGCGGCCAACGTCATTGCGCGCCGCGACCTCCCTGACCCGACCGATTCGACGCGCGACGCGTACATGGTCTACCTGAACGACGGCGTGTACGGCAACTTCTCGAACATCATCTTCGACCACCAGCATCCGGTCGCGCAGATCCTGTCCTGTGCGAATGGCATCGACCGCTCCGCTGAGGGCGTTCACTACTCCATCTGGGGTCCTACCTGCGATGGTATCGATGTCATCACCCAGCATATCGTGCTGCCCGGAATGTTGGATGTCGGAGACTGGCTGTTCTTCGAGGAGATGGGAGCGTACACCAAGTGTAGCGCCACGCGTTTCAACGGTTTCTCCGACAACCACGAGGTGATTTACATCTCTAGCGAAGCCGGAGCATCTGCTCTCCTCGACTACTGATTTGCTTTCATACTGCGCTTTGTTTTTTTGTATGTTTGTCATTGGCCCTGTAGGCCACGTTGCTGCTTTTAGATTAGAGTTGTGCTTTATCTATATTTTTATCGTCATTATCGTTCTTTCTAGTAATCCTTTGCTGTTTAATCAACAGGATAGACTTGGGCTCTTATGTTTATAAAAGTGTATTCTTAACTTTGGTGACTTGCTGCGAATTTCACGAAGCGGCATATATACAGCATGAAAAAGTTTTGGTTATTTACTGAAATCCACGTCTAGGAGTGCCAGCTCCATCCTCTATAATCGTGTAGTATATGAGATGAATATCTAAACAAGTCGCTCCACCGACAACTCAGCCCCTTCATCCGCCTGCACAAGCCCACCAGCCTCCAACCTCTTCTTCCACTTCCCAGATTCGTACCGCGCAAGAATGAACGTCAAACGAGCTGCCATGCCCGGGTCTGCGGATTCCGCAACCATAGCAGATGGCGTGAATGTCCAGCGCCCAAATGCCCAGTTGAGGATGTAATACTGAGAAGGGGGGGAGTCTGACTGGGGCATCGGTCTCGGCTCGTTGAGCTTTTCGGATGATTCCACTGGCGGAGCGCTGGTGGAACAGCGAAGGATGCCCTTGATGCGGTAGACTTCTTCTTTCGGTGCGGACGAGAGGAGTTGCTCGAGCGAGGCAACGTTGACGGTCTGGTCTGATTTCAGGGTAACGGAGAGCACCTCGACCTCGGACTGATGATTGTGCTTATGCTCGTGGCCGTGCTCGTGGTCGTCATGATGTGCTTGGCCCAAAACCACATCCGCATTCTCTTTCGCAAACATCGCCCCGTCAATCCCCAGCAACACATCCTTATCCACCCTCCCCCGATCAGACTTGACGTACGGCGTCTCAACCTCCAAATCCCCCACGCGATCCAGACACGTATCAAACCTCCTCTCCGAAACCCCCTCCCACTTATTAAAAATAATCAAATCCGTATACCTCGCCTGCAACTTCGCCGTGTAACTCGTATCCTCATACCCCTCCCAATTCTCCACATCAATCACACTAATCACCCCATCCAGCACAAACCCTTCGCCCTCCTTCTCCTCCTCGCGCGATAACCGATTAACCTCCATCGCCAGCGTCGCAGGGAAAGCACTACCCGACGTCTCGATGACGATCCGATCTGGCTGCACGGTTTCGCGGAGCTGGTTCAGCGCATCGCCGAGCTGCCCGACGAGGTTGCAACAGATGCAGCCGTTGAGGAGTTCGCGGACGCCGGAGATGGATTGCGTTGAGGCGAGTTGGGAGTCAATGGCGACGTCGCCGTATTCATTTTTGAGGAGGGCGAGGCGGTAGGATTGCGGGAGTTGCGGGATGAGGTTTAAGAGGAGGGTTGTTTTACCGGAGCCCAGGAAACCCGTTACTATTGTTACGGGGATGGGGGCCATGGTGACTGGCTGTTGATATGTTATATTGGATTGGGGTGTTGGGTGTTGGTTGTAAAGATCTTGGGTAAGATGGAGCGGCGGGGCGAAGGCGCTATTCCTGTTTGGGGGTGCCCTAATATTGCCTGTTTGGGAGGGGGGTTTGAAATTAATGCAAGGCGCGTTGGATATTGTTTTTATGATAGTTGGGATATATAATTATTCGTTTCCTCTTCCTCGCTCTCGCTATGTCCTCTTCCTTTCTTTTGTCTCTTCGTTGGAATAGTATGAGTGGCAGCTATTTTTAGCACGACAGTTTGTACTTGCGCACACCCCTCAGGTCAGATCTCAGCGGGGAGAACGTCCTTCTTCTCAATACAAAACTTTCTATAATCAATCAAACCTCCCCATAAATAATTCAAACTCGATCAACTCGATCAATACTAAAAAGTACCGACGACCTCGGTAGCTGACTCAGCCGCGGCGATCGCGATCTGGATTCAGGATTCTGTTCAGCCGTGTCAGGCGTCAACTCGATCCTATCATCTTCATTCTCGGGGAAAGCTGTATTCTATCAATATGACTTCCAAAATCACGCTCTATTTTGACATTGTCAGCCCCTTTGCGTACATCGCTTTCCACGCGCTGCAAGTAAGTCCGGGGAACTAATTCCCAGACCGACATGGCGAACTAAACAACGGTAAACAGAACTCCCCAGCCTTCCGCAATTGCACCGTCTCCTATGTTCCCATCTTCCTGGGTGGTTTGATGCATTCTTGTGGCAATACGCCACCTATTAGGATCAAAAGTAAGGTAAACCAGCTGGTCAATGATGAGTTAATATTAATAGGCAACAGACAAGGACATCTGGATCAACCAAGAACGAATCCGATGGTCTCGTTACTTCAGAGTCCCCATGATCGACCATTTCCCCAATGATTTCCCGCCATTGACGCTGGGTGTGCAGCGCGCTCTTTGCGCCATCTCCCAGCGATACCCGGAAAAGCTCGTTCCTGCGGTCGCGAGTGTGTACTATGCGTTCTGGGCGGATGGGAACTCCAAGGTTATACAACCGGAGATATTTGGCCCAATTCTGGAGAAGGTGTTAGGGAAGGAGAAGACGCATGAGATTATCAAGGATGTATGCTGTTCACTTTGGCCCGAGCGATCTTATTCAATACTAATAGCGATGACAGTCCACCACATCAGACATCAAGAGCCTATTGAACGAAAATACCGATCGCGCGTTCAGGTCCGGTGCCTTCGGCCTTCCCTGGTTTGAATGCACTAATCCCCAGGGCGAGATGGAAGGATTCTGGGGAATTGACCATTTGGGCCAGGTGGCCGACTTTTGTGAATTGGAGCGCAAATTCGAGCCGGGATTTCGCGCACTATTGTAAATGTTGTCGCGTTGTGATTGGAAATATGGGAGTTGTTTATTATTGATATTCGTTGAATGATTGACTAGTTTTTTGTTGTTCTGTAAATACCTTAATAGCATTGCATATATCGACTATTACAGGCTGAGGGGTATATGATATTATTTCCCGCGTCGTAAGTTCGCGTTGCTCATGTGTTTCTCCTGGAGGAATTCTGCGATCTTCTCGCTTTCCATATCCTCGATTATTTGGATTTCTTCGTGGCTCGGCGCGTTCTCTGCCTCTATCGTAGCATTAGCACACGTACCCCATGTCGACAATATCAGATAAATAGCAAGACTGACCCTGCTTCGCAGCATGCTCACTCTCCGCATCACCTCCATTCCCATTCCCATTCGTCATCGACTGAATCCGTTCCCGAACGCCATCAACCACCTCCCCCGGCGATATCGAACTGACTCTATTCTTGACCTCATTAAACGACTCCCCAATCATCGCACTAGCATTATTCCCAAGATCCGCCAATGAATTCCCCGTCTCTGTCGAGTTGATCTGGTTCTTGACGCTGTCCATGTACCCCTCATTACTACCTGGTGTCGGTTCGACGGTGCCTGCTGGTTCGGCGCGTTGTTCGATAACGGATGGGTTGTTGTCCTTGGCAGAGGGCATGGCGTGGTTGCGTGTGTATCAATGAAATAGCCGGTCGACTCAGGAGAAATTGAAGGAGAAATTGTTTTCTCAAGGTTTGTCTGGAGATTTGGATTTGTGTTGCCTGTGGTGCCGTCCCGTAGGGCTGATGACATCAACGGGGCGATGATATCATTGCGATCAGCCTTATGGTGGGTGGAGTGTCAGGCCACTTCCATTGTGTCTGATATTCTCTCGAATTGGCCATTTAGGAGAAGGTCTCTGCCTTTCGCCCCGAAAGATAAAAACATTTCAAAAGAAACATGGCCGAATGCGTGCGTACGGAATCACGTGATACCGACCCGACTCTCTTTCCCTTTTTTTTCTTCTCAACCTATGGAAAGTACCATTGGGTAGCTACTAGATATGCTCCCGGAACGAGAACAACTCAAGATGTGCCACGCGCCTTCCCAAAATCACTGGTCTCCACCTGAGAGGGAAGGAGCACCTTCACTTTCCTCAGTTGATTAACACTAACTTGACCATGGAGGAGCTCTTTCGCCCCCGTCAGAACATTTCTTGGATACTAATAACATATCCATTGTACTTTTACCTTGTCGCGCTTATTCTGTCTAATAGTGAACGCTGCATCCTCTATCATGTCTTTTCTAGACTTGTTCGATTTCTACGCTTCCCAACACGATGGTTCAGACCCAGTGCCCGTCAATGAAGTTCCTGCGACCCCGCTCCGCAAAGATCTTTCAAAAGGGACCCTGGAAGATGGATCACATTCTGACTCTGTGACCAGAAGGCGTCGACATGCCGTGTACATGGAACGACCTCCAGTTTGGCTCCTAAGCCCGGATCCACCTTTCAACGACCAGGACTTATCTGGTGGATACGATGATATCCTGTGTGGACGCTGCGGAAATTCAATGAAGCAGAGCCCCGGGAAATGCTCTGCTGGCGTGTGTCCAAGGGATTTTGTGCAGGATACCGATACCCGGGGTGTCGCTGGTGAGGAGACGACGGACGAGCAAGAAGTCTCTAAACGGGAGTTGCTTTGTGACATAGCAGCCGCCGTGGCGGAAGCTCAAGCGACTGAAGCTGATTCGAATTCAGAGCCGGAAACGCCATTGCTTGTGAGTGTCCTTTCCTTTGGAACACACGCGGGTGTGTTTCTGATGCGAGTATAGAGCCCTTTTAGTGAGCCTACGAAGAGACAATGCGATTACTTCTTTGCGGCAAACGATCAGTCAGATTTCCCAAACTCGTCCGAGGAAAATCTACCGAATTGTCTACAAAGTCCCCTCCGGCAGAGCAAGGCTGGCCTTTGTACTCGTCTGCATTCGTACAGGGACATGCGCTTGGAAGTTGGTGAGAAATGGGCTATACAAGAAGGATCGCTGGTTGTTTGCGTCGATCCGTCATACACTCAGTTTATTCGTCAAGAGAAGCTTCCAGACGAGTTTGACATCACTTCTGGCGACTTCTATATCGTTTGCAGTCTATATGCGGATCTGTGGGCCCTCTGCCTCAAACTGTCTTTTGAACAGCTGGCAGACGATAACAAAGACGAGACTTTGGCAGAGTGCTCTACACATCTTGGCTTTCTTCCACTCTGCGCAGTGACGCTGGCAGCCAACTTTAGCTCGTTCATCCGAAGATGTCAAACTGTGAACGGAACACCGAGATACCCCGGTAACGGGCTTCCTGTTATGCCACCAGAGCGCTCACATAGTCTGAATGCGAGCAAACAGTTCTTCCAAGGAGATCGACTTCATATCGGTCTGCCTAGTACAGTTTACGACACTTATAATACGTTGTCTTTAGAAGCTATTGACACGGACTTTATACCTCTGGACTCCACGCTACAGCAATTATTTTCTTCCATCGGGGGTCGGCGAGATCGTGTGCAAAAACTTGGGAAACGTATGTCACATTGGAAGCTCTGGCGCGGAAAGTCTTCGGAGTCAGGACTACCAGATGATGCCCCAAGGGAAAGACAGTTTTCATTCAGGGATTATTCCGGCTCGCGGAGTTCCGGGTCGCACCGATGGAGTTCTTTTTCATCTACTGCAAGTCAAGGAAGGAAATGGTTCTCGCCTCGTGCCCCATTCAATGGACATCGCCGAGGCATCCGGGATCTGATGAGAGGACATGATAGGTTCCGACATACACGAGGGGACTCCACTGCATCTGATCCTTTAGGCTATTATTCGTAGTGATATGACTTGAATTGCGCCTGATTCTTGGGCTATGGTGGCGTATTGTATAATAAATTGCCTTCAATTGCATATCTTTCATAATGAGGTCACTCTTATGTTGAGTGCCACCAGCGGTTTATAGAACAAGCGTTCTTCCCAAACACACTACAAACCAAAATAACTCTTTTGCTGTCTATTTCTTCCTACTGCAGAATACAATCCTACACAATGTCCTCCCATCGAACCTCCTCCCCAGACCGCGTGCAAATTCCCTCCCCCTCCCCCTCCCTCTCCGAATCCGAAGCCCAAGAAGATAAAAACATCTCCAACGTCGACCGCGACGTCATGGGCGTGACCACCCAGGGCCGACCGCCGCGCGTTTCGCGGAGAAGACGCTCTGAGCATGCGCCGACTTGGCAGCGCGCACAGGCGCATCGGCATCATGGGACGACGGGGTCGAAGTATCGGTCTACGTCGAGGCATTAACGGCTCCTTTGGTAATTGGATTGGATGTGAGATGGAGATGGTTATGGTGTGAAGATGAAGTTGTATAGTGGGTTAGGTCTTGTTGCATGTACGTATGTAGGTATGTATGGGGGAGTTTGATAGGGTTACCGGAAGAGTGTATACTACGATAGATGAGATTAGATTGGATTACAATGGAAACATTTTTAATGACGAACTCATCTATATTTTTTTTTGTATATTTTTTAACCTACAACAGCGCAAAACACAAACCAAAGACTAGAATAGACTTACCTGTAATCTGAAAGAAAACAACAACACACGAGTAAGAGTACGTCCAAGCTCGACTATCACAGGAGTGGAAAGGGGAAGGGCGTTGGCTTACCTTTTCTTCTTGCCGAGAGTCCTGTGAAGTGAGTTTGGGCTCGAACCACCATCCCAACACGCGAAAGCAGCGCGATCTATGAGTAAAAGCTAGAAAGTTAGAGCGATCTATAAAACACGACCCAAACAAAACAAAACAAAATAAGCAGGACCACAACACAACATTCTCAAAACATGATAAAATAAGCCATCAACTTGGACAATCTGTAGTCAATCAATCACTCATTTAACTCCCTGTCAGTCAATTAGTCGATCAAAAACCTCTCCCTCTTCAGCTCCGGCTTCGCCGCCATTCCCGGAATAAGTTCTTCAGGGACTCCACTTGCATTATGTTGCTTGCTGTTAGTGTTAGCTTGCGCAGCCATACTGCTACCATCGTCGTAACACTGACTACAGATTCTAGCCGGACCGGGATTGATATACCGGATAGCCTGCGCGTCCTGCATAGCGACATCATCATCAAAGGGACTGGTGCTGCTGCTGCTGGTGTTGGGGTCATAAGCATTGCCAGCATAAGCGTTAGCGTTGATGTTGTCCGTGTTGTCGAAGGCGAAGTCGAAATCGGCAAAGGGGTCCTGCTCACCGTCTTCGTCTTCATCTTCGCTGGAGGTAGCGTGTGCATCAGCGTCCTCGGCTAAGGAGCACTGGATACATTCTCGCTCGAGGGCTACGTGGCGGGGTCGGGGACAGATGATTTCGGGACCGGTGGTGTCGGGGTCGTTGTAGGAGAGTAGTTCCTCATTGCAATCATAGAGTGAGATGGGGGGAGTCTGCATCTGTATTTGTCTGTGGGTTACCTTGTAGTGCAAGGGGCGGTTAGGACGGCGGCGCGATCCCGACTCAGCGGGGGCGACCTGCTCTGACAGGAGGTGGCCGTCGTCATCGTATAGATCTAGGAGTTTGAGCGTGCGGATGGCGATCTCGTGGTACCTGACGTTCCCGTTAACCAGGGTCGTTACGACCCCGCCGACAGACCTGTCGCGGCCGTAGAGCATCTTGTCGAGATAGAAACCGAGTTCATCGGCAGGCATTCCGGATTTAACAAAGGAGATCAGAATGCCCGGTAGACGGCGCATGTCCTCCCACGTCCACTCGTCCTTCATGGGCGGGATATCGATATCTCCTATAACCCTATTAGCGTTGTGGACATGATCAGCGCCAGCGTTGATACGATCCTGGCCATCCGTCCGCGTAGAAGAGAACGGCCGGATTCTGCCCGTTGGAGTAGGTGATTCTGCACGAGCGCCCTCGCGACGACAATTGACAAGAGCCTCTCCTATGCGTTTGATGGCGTTGGAACGGCGCAGACGGGGCGGTTCCAGGGGGCTGGTTTCCATGGACGGTTGGCCGGGTTTGGGGGATGGGGTCCGGGGTAGTTTAACGGTTTCGTTAGAGGACTTACCGTAGAAGCGGTGCATTTCGGTGGTTGGGTTGTTGATATTGATAACACGGTTTGGGGGTGCTTTTTGTGGGACTGGTAGGACAGTTGGATTGTGGGGAGCTTGGATGGAAGAGAACAATAGAGTGGATAAGAGAGAAAGGATCGATAGAAAGATTGATGGTGATGAAAGAGGAACCAAGCAGGGATCTCACGGTAATATTTATATCCTAAAGGATGTTAACTGGACATAAAGAAGAGAACCGTGTCTCTGGAGTATGAGAAACATCTGTAACATCCTACAAACGATTATTGGTGAGAGCCCTAAACAATGAGCATTATGAACACTTACATCTCTTTAAGGTTGCGTTCCCTTTCAGTTCGTTTCATGGCACGCCCGTCAGACAAAGTTATTGTCTCAGATGGTCATAAAAGAGATGAAGAGCAAAAGAAACAAGTTTCAAGTTGATTACAAGTGAAGTAATGACATATGTACAGATAAATGCGAAAACCAGGAACATACAGGAAGAGCATAAAAGGATGTCAAAACATGCCTTGAAGGCCCATATGAAGCATGCAGACCAAGCAAAATATTAAAAAGAATAAAAGGTAAAATCCGAAACTCCAGAAGATGGGGTATATGCGCATCTTGGAAAATGTGTACAATGTGAGACATCCATCTCACTAAGAAAAGAAACATGTATTAGGGTTTGCATGAAACGGTAACAAGCATCATAGCCATAGGACCCATCGGACCCCTGAGATAGCACCGCGGAAAGCACTCCGAAGCACCTTGAAGGCCATGACAATCAACCACACCCACCAGAGCATGCCCACGAGAGCCCATTCGAGCATCACAAAGCCAGCACGTCTCACCCAGCGTAACCGCCGGCGACGCTTTCTGACGCCCTTGTCCAGTGTATCACTTAGCTGCTTCAGAGCCAGCGTGCTCGTGGTATTCAACTGAATGCTCAAGCCTTCGGCGTCGGATGCCACTGCCTGAACCCGAGGCGTGAGCGAATGGCTAACCAGATTTTCCAGGTTGCTCAATCGCGATTTTAGAGGCGACACAGTCTCATTTGGAAAGCGGTCCATCGATTGTTGAAATTGGAGCTGTGTCTTTTCAAATCTTCGCTGTAGGTTCTGAGCCGCAAGGTCGAATTCCCGTAGTCGAGTCACCCGTGGAAAAGCACAAGCGTTATCCATCGTATTTGTGAGGAATTCGGGCGGAGGATCGCGAACAGTTTCTGCACGGCGTGTGATCTCTCGTGCTTTGATCCCCGAAGACAAGAGAAGAGCTCGTGTGCGTTCAATTTCCCGCTTCTCGGATACACCAAGATCGGCCAAGGTAGGAATGCTGCGGTCTGAAATCGTCCAGGTACCCGATAAGGTTGGACGTTTGCTCTGAGCAGATGGTGGCGCAGATGCCTCTGCCTGCGCAAGACCAGTGACGGGTGGCCGGGTCATACTAAAAGGAACAGAAGGATCCTTGATTTGCTTTTTCTTACTCTGTTCCTGGACGTTGCGCAATGGAGGTCCAATGCCAGAGTTCTCGTTGGGATCCACGGAAACGTGGGTGCCAAACTTGCCTGGTTGAGCAGCTTGAATGTCATCGACCTTGTGCACTTCCCTCGTATCACGAGCATATTCAAGATCAGATGTTTCTCGCTGTTCATCGTGGCCATTCTCCGGAAGTGATGTGAAAGGCGGTATAGGAGGCACATGAGCTTTGGCATCTTTCTCCGGATCTTTGCGAGCAAATCGGCCATTGTCGTCAGACAGGGTTGGGAAACGGCGTAAGAAGCCCTTCGGATTGACACTCTTGCCGGCATTCACTGTTTCAAGATCGGCATCATCGGATGCTGCACTGGTTGCGAATGACGACTGACGAGAGTGTGCCGGATGATCTTTTTTCAAGATAAAGTTGCCCATTTTTGAGACTTCGTTGCCAACCTTTGCCGTAACCTTTCCCTTTCCTTTGAATATGCCGCGAAGTTTAGACTCGTGTTGACCGGTTCCCTTCTGCCCTTGCGTATCATCCATTGGTCGATCATCCTGGTGAGGTGAGGAGACCTGGTCTGGGAGAGCGCTTGTCTCAAGCTGTTCAGAGCGATCGGTGCCCGAAGGAGTTGTAACATCCAGATAGGCGGGTGATGGGTGCTTGCGCAAAAACTGGGAATCTAAAGGAAGATCCTCATACTGTTCCCTAGCACGGTTCTTGCTCTTACTCCGCTCGCGACGAGCAGCGATCTTCCGAGACAACCGCTTCTTGGATGGCGGCGAGGGCGAACGGCTCGTTTGAGGAGAAAGATTAACTGCGATGCTGGGAAAGGGACCAGGACGCATAGGAGAATTAGAGGCAGTGCCCTGCATGGCGTCTAGGGACATTCGACATCGATCATCCGTGCTCGCTGCTGATGATATGGAAGGTCGTTTCTCATCTGCGCTTGCCCATGTAGAGCCCTTCTCCGGTCGATGCAGCGGCGAGTCGGGGTCCTGCGTCGACCTAACATTCGTGGACAAAGCACTGGAGAATCCCGATCTTTCAGAAAATCCAGCGCCCATGGAAATGCTGGAACTGCGGGACCGCCGCTCAAGTTTTCCGGCCTTCGCCGAGGCACTGCTGCTGTGAATGGGACTAGATGGACTTTGGAATCTATTCCGCGATCTCCCGCGACCAACACCCTGTATATCGTGGGACACGCCCCGATCTGAAAATGATGTTCGAGAAGGAACATCCAAGGATACTCTCTTTCCTGACAGTGACGCACGCTGGACGCTAGAAGAATCGAAATTGGTATCTGAGGAAAGCAGCTCCATTGGATCTGGGTAGAGGCTGTTTCCGTCTTTGTCAGTCATTTTACTCTTGTTCAACCCATCTTCGACCCATGCGGCGTCGGCCAGTAGCTCAGCTGATGAGACAACCCAATCGAATCTCGGCCTTCGCGCCTTGGCGCTACTCGAGCGCCTTCCTGGTCCCGCACTATCAGAAGGAGATATGATAGCGGATAATTCCGCATCGTCGTGTTCGCCTTGGGGGGCCCGAGAGGTTCTTTGACCTAGCCGCGGAAGTTCCAAGCATTCGTTGGGTTGATGCGATTGATGGCCGTATTGCTGCTCGACTATGTTGACCCACTCATGGACCGTTGCGACATCATCCCAACCCTCTCTCTCGACATTGATTGGGCACTTCTCACGGTATCTAACCTTTCGATTGCGAATAGTCTGAAGGGGATTGTGCACGCGAGTTGACTCATGGCCACTGTCCGCAGCGGCATGGCTTCTCAAAGGGGGGAGCGACGGAAGTAAGCGTAGATACTCGTTGAACAATTCAAAGTGACGGCGTGCTTTGTCAACCCTAGCAAGTGTACTCTCCGAGATTTCATGCGGCAGGGAGCCGTCATTGACTGTATCGGGTAGAAGGTTGGAAACGGACAACTGCTCATTGACGGGGGATTGCTGCGCGTATGAGTCCAGAGGCCGAGGACGAGCGTCGGCAAACGAATGAGTGAAGCTACGACGTCCTTGGGTTCGACTGCGATTCTCCAGACCAGCTCTCACAACAGCCGGCACATCACTATCAGTATAGTGGACAGGCGGCTGTCTAGCTGTCCAAGCTCCCCCAGAAACCCGATGAGATGCTGAACGACCAATGTTGCCTCTCCGCCTCGACTCATTCAGGTTCAAAGCCAGGTTCACAATATCAATAGAGTCCTGGTCGAGGCCTATGGAGCCCCGGTTTGCCTCACCCTGATTTGCTTCTCCCTGAGTGCTATCTGGCTCATTATGCGGTTCTTCTTCGCGCGCGGCATTCGACGGTTGAGGATCCTCACGGACAGCTCGTAAACCAGTATCGACAGTCTCCGACAGCGACTCTTCTAATGATTGACGATAGCGACTCCAAGGAAGGCGCGATTTCTTTCTCGAAACGTTGTTCTCGGCCTCTGGCGGCTTCCGCTTCTCTTTGCGATCGGGTTCGGAGCGCCGTGGACGCTGATGCTGACTAGCTCTCAGACTCTTCGACTTGTGTAAGAAAGACGAATCTAACAAGAAGCTACTTGAGCCCATCCTCCGCTGTCCCCGAGTTCCTCCCCGCTCGCCATCGCGAGAGCTGCTCCCGAGGGTGCTGCCTTCCAGCTCGCCGCTTGCTCGACCCTCGTTCATTTGCGTGTCTTTTTGTCGACCGGCCCCGCCATAAGCTTCAGGTTGACGCGACGGAGTGCTTGCGTGTGACGAATCGGAATTTGTGACTACAGAAGGGGGTGGGTGGAAGTCATTTGACTGTTGCGACATCAGAGGTCCGGGGAGTGGGACGGAGTGTCGTCAGGAGAGGAGTGTAGTTCGCCGGCGTCGAATCATGGAGGCATTAAGGCAGGCACGATTAGTCAAACAGCTGGAGCAAGAACAGAAAATCAAATACAGAGCAAGGCCAGCATCGCTCCCAGATGCGATAGAAAAAGCGTAAAGTACAAGTAGAAGTTCCGATGAAGACGGAGGCCGATCTCCTGCGATGCATGCGCACGTGCAGTTGCAAACACTACAAACATACGCTCCCGAACGGTTGTGCATATTAGACTATAGGCAGCTATATCTAGATAGATACAAGGTACAGAATGAACGAGAATAAAATGCATTTTCTAACATTGAACCTAACAATGCAGAAAAACAGCTAGATGTACAGTTCCATGGGAATTTTACTAACAAAGGAAAACCAAACGACTGCTCAAGTCATGTACCTATTCCACTCTCAGGCACTGGAGTCGTGCCTCAGTCTCAATAACCTGTGAAAGAAAGAGTCAGCCAATATTCCCAAATCACAGGCGTGAATGAAACTTACCTCTAGAGCTTGCTTCACTTCAAGGACCCGGCGCGCATCTGCCAGCCAATCCTTGCTCAAGATTTTTGCCCATCCCTGGAGAGAGTTCATCTCACGGGCGGCAGCATCAACATTGCCCTCCTCCAAAAGGTTCTCAGTCCGCACAAGGACGCTCTCAACGTCATCGCTATCAGCCACAGGGTCTTTCTTGAACATGACCTTGCTCAAGACAACGCTGGCAGCGTGGCTGGCGATACCAGCATCCTCAGGCAGAAGGCTGGCCTTGCGGACCTCGGAAGCAACACGGCGGAACCGCTCAATCAGCTGGGAAGTAGAGGGAATACCGCGCTGGTAGGCGGTGGGGTTGATGGAAGCAATGGCTGCCTCAACAACGTGGTCATCAGTGGCCAGCTCCTTGACGGCAACAAGCTCACGAATGAATGGCCGGGGAACCTCGGAGCGCTCAAGAACAGAGCGCACCGCGTCCACAGCAACCTGGAGCTGCTGGGTCTTGAGGTTTGAGTCGATGACCTCCCTCCAGTCGGTGGTCAGCTTCTCAAGGTCGCTAACGCTGGTGGTCAGCTCGTTCAGCTTGCTGAGACGTCCTTCGCGCTCCTTCTCAACCAAATCCTCAATGTTGTGCAGGTACTTGCGGTTGAGCTCAATAGCCTGCTCGACGAGTTCATTCTGCAGGCGTTGTTCCGCAATTTGCTGAGCTCTTTGCAATTCGGTCTGGATCTTGTCCTGATAGGCACGGGCTAACCTCTCCCGCTCTACTTCGAACTCTTCACGGTACTGAGCAGCATCCGCGGCGCGAGATTCTTCGAAGCGGCGGATCAGCTCCCGTGCAGACTCATCGAAAGTCGCGTGCACCTTTGTGAGTTCGTCCTGGGCAGCCTTGCGGGCCTCTTCGCGGACTGCAACAATCTTCTCGCCAATCTTCTGGACTTCCTCTTTAGCCTTCGCAATAGAAGAAGAGTACTTGCCGGCGTTCTCGTCGGCGCTAATGACTGTGACAATGTCGTTGAAGGTCTTGACCAGGTCTTGAACAATAGCTTCACCTCCTTCCTGCACTTGCGCAAGCTCAATAGTAGGGATCGGAGCGGCGGGCTTCTTCTTCTCATCCTTGGCCTTCTGCTCCTTAGCAGCTTTGTCGCTCTTGGCCTTTCCGACTGTGGCAACCTTCTCGTCCGCCTTGGCGCTGGCAGGCTTGTCATGGAGAGCACTCATATGAGGGCCCTTTTGCGAAACATCGGCTCCAGCATCCCCCTCCTCTGTGACCTTCGAGAAGAGGCCACTCTTGCTCGGGATGGTGACATGCCTGCCTGCATCCTTTGGTGTAGACTGAATCCGGTGCTGATGCTTCGAGGCATTCGGGAATCGGCGGTAGAAGTCCTGCTCCTCAAAGTAGAGAACACATTCCTCACCGTAAGGCACGTACTCTGTGAAAAAGTCGTGGAAGTTGTCTGACTTCAAAGCCAAAAAGATACCTCCACCATAGGCGATTCCGGATGTGAAAATCAAGTACAACAGGAATCGACGGAAACGTCCAGTCTTAGGAGCCGGAGGAGGCGGAACGTGGGATCCTGCACAATGGTTTAGCAATCAACAAACATTGATATACTTCCATCCCGGTAATATGACAGTCGCACCTTCTTCTGCCTTGGCAATATTCTCTGGAGGGATGGTCGACTCGGATGAGGGAGAAGCGGGGGTAGGGGAACCGGTGGCAGGGGACTTTTCGTCGGCGAAGAATCTCTAGATAAAAGCAAAAACTATTAATCAAACCAGCTTTGACAGAGGTGCATAACGCAATGTCATCATACCTGACCGGAGAGCCGGTTGCTAGCCCCAGCTCTAGACAGCCATTGCGACGCTGTCCGCTGGCGAATGGGTGACGACAGCAATTGCCGGCTCTGGAGAATCGAGGAGCGCAGCATGATGACCCGCACTACCGGACCAAAAAGCGCTGGTGGCGGGGTTAATATAGAGGGGAAGAGGGAAAGTGATGTTAGGCGTGAGAGAGAAAACGCGGACCGGGAATTGGAATGATGCTTTTACGATCCGCTCCGAGAATCGCACCGCCATATGTGCACCGCCACATTGCGCTTCTGCCACAGCCGATTTAGCGCTGATAGCTACTACTATCACTACTAAGTACAAGGGAGAGTTGGAGACACTATGGAAGTACTCTAGAACAGGTGCATTCATCGAAACATCAATCCGAGCGTATAATAAGTATTATATGATCATACTGAGTTTCCCCAGGCGTAAAGAGAAGTAAAATAGGGAAAGGGAAAAGTAACATGAATTCAACCCAAGCAAGGAATAATGCAGACGCCAGGTGTAACAAGCAGCAGCAAATAGAGTCAAGGTGAAAAGCGGAAATAAAAGAGCACAGCATCTTCTGCTCTTTGAAGTCTAGAGAGCCAAATCCAAACGCGCCTAAGAACGTGGCTTGCCCTTGCACGAACAACAGCATCGAAATCCTCGTCGAATGAAAAGAAAGGGCAGCAAGAGAAGGTTAGTCGAGACAGGTTCGCAACCGAGGACCCAGCCGTAGTATAGAGAGATCGTTTGCTGGATGGAGGATTGACAATATAACCTAGTTCCAACCCTCTCCCCGGAAACCGTAACACCGATTGGACATAGAACGGAAGAAAAGAAAGAGACATTCTGGTTCATAGAGATAGCATAGCGTCGCAATGTACCCTGATATCACCATTCTGCATCAGGTCAGAAAACACCTGTCGTTTCTCGGAACGAGAAACATCACAGGCGAGATGCGTTACGATTAACAGTTGCATGCTCCAGCGCCTTGGGTGCCAGGTGCCTCCGGCCGCAAGTCAACGCCGGGACGGGGAGCGGTTCGCAAATTCCGTGGTCCGGCCTGGTCTAGCGGCAACTTCTTTGCGATGGCGGTGAAGAGCTCTTGCACGTTCGAAGAGGTCTTTGCAGACGTTTCGAAGAAAAGCAATCCAGCTTCACGCGCGTACGCCTCGGCATCGGCCGTTGAAATCGCTCTTTTGTCCGGGCTCTCGTTGACGAGGTCGAGCTTGTTACCCGCGAGGGCAATCACGATGTTCTCATTTGCCTGGCGCTGCAGTTCCTTCACCCACGACTTGGCCTTATCCAACGAAGACTGTTTAATACAAGCCCGATTAGTATCTTCCCACTATACCTACAAATTCAAAGGGACGAAGAACGAAAAGAGAAGGGATCGTACAGCTTGGGTGATGTCATAAACCACAACGGCGCAGTTGGCATTTCTATAGTACATGGGAGCCAGGGACTTGTATCTCTCTTGGCCGGCGGTATCCCAAATTTCGAACTTGACTGTCGTGTTTTCGTCCAGCGAGATGGTCTGTGTCAGGAAGGCGGCGCCAATCGTCGACTCTCGGTAGTCATCAAATTGATCCTATTCCATGTCAATATGGACATCCCATCCCCCAAATCCTCGCATGATAGTTTTCGATGACTCACTTTGACGAATCTCAGAACGAGCGAACTCTAAAAAGTAGCATCAATGTTAGTGGCCGTAACAATAGCGGGAGGCGAAGGGATCTCTTTCAACCTTTCCGACAGCAGATTCTCCTATAATCAATCAAACAACCCGAGTAAGCGACTGTCTCATCCATAATGTTTCTCAAAAAAAGTCCAAAAGATTGGAAATTTGGAGCGGAAACTCACCAAGCAAGACCAGCTTGAACTGGGCGAATCTGGCGCCCGGGCGGGCTCCTGCTGCTGCTCTGGAAGCCATAATCAGAGTGCGCGGAAGAGAAACGATAGGGGGGAAAGGAGAATAGAAGTAGTATTATAGAAGAACGGAAGATTTAACCCAAGTTTGGGACAGAAACAGGGCGAGGAGAGATGGAGATGAAGTTGGATGATTATTAGCAGGCAGTGGCAGTAATAGTTTAGTTATTGGGGCGAGTGGGCAGATCGGGGATGCTGGGAGTGTTTGACTAAACGTTACCGTACAGTACGCTGTCAGATGACGAAGGGGGGATGGGCTCAGCCACAGTTGACCACTTCACCGCCTTCGGTTTCGGCGGGGGCGCGGTGGGCGGTGTGGCGGCATCATCCCGTGGCTGCAACTGAACAACCGACAACCAGGAGATCATCGTTGTTCTCTCATCAGTCAGGATTGTGTTGGCATTGTTTGCTATTTGATTCATTGTCACTGTCACTCTCTTATTGCGCCATGCGTTGAGGCTTTTGTGGTACTTTCCTTTATCAACTCCATACTACTTCACTACTTGTCCGATATCAGTCCTAGTTCCCTACACGCTCCCTCGGTTTGAACATAGAATCGATCCCCTGTCGACCTGCTACGCATCATGGCTCCTCCTGTGCTTCCGTTCCGTGATATTAATCTACACGCCTCGTCGTCTCACTATGCTTTCACCTCTCCCTCGTCGCCAGATGCGCCGACGCTCATCCTGGACCGGCCAACCGGGGACTTGCGCCTCCACGATGGTACCTTGTCAGGGGCGAAGCGGATCAGCAGCATCGCTGGAATTCTGGGTATCATCAAACTGAAGCTGGGTAAGAAACATCTTGGGGGAACTGTAACTGGTATGCGATGCTGATAGAACAACAGACAAGTATCTCATTGTCATCACCAAGGCTCAGCCGATGGGAAGACTCCGTGGCCATATGGTTTACAAAGTGGCCGCAACAGAGTTCCTCCCTCTGCGTGAGCGTCCTCTGCATGACTATGATGAGGATACCTATCTGGCGCTGTTGAAGGAGCTGCTTCGGACTGGGCCGATGTACTTCTCTTACTCCCTGGACATCACTAACAGTTTCCAGCGTCAGTCACAGAGTAACCAAAGTCTTCCCATGTGGAAACGCGCTGACGACCGCTTTTTCTGGAATCGCTTCATCCAGTCTGACTTGATTGATTTTAGTCTCGGAGAACATGACAACACTGGTGTTCGTTACGGTCCTCAGCCCGGAGTTGATCCGTACATCTTGCCAGTGATGTTCGGTATGCTGCGCATAACTCCGGCAAAGGTCAAGTCCACATCTTTCGTGTTTGCCCTAATCACTAGGAGATCGAGACATCGGGCTGGTACAAGATACTTCTCGCGGGGAATTGATGAACAAGGCCATGTCTCCAATTACAACGAAACGGAGCAAATTGTGATCCTGAACGACACGGCCGGTGGGCTCTCAGGGTTTGCTGGTGGACAATCGATGAAGGATGAAAAGGCAGGCCAAGATACGCAGGTCCTGTCCTTCGTGCAAACCAGGGGAAGTGTTCCAGTATACTGGGCGGAAGTCAATGACCTTAAGTATACCCCGAAGCTTCAGGTTCGCGGGGTGGAGACGGCAGTTGATGCGGCGCGCAAGCATTTTGTCGAGCAAATTGAACTATACGGGGAGAACTACCTGGTCAACCTGGTGAATCAGAAGGGCCGGGAAGAGCGCGTGAAACGAGCGTATGAGCAAATGGTGCGCGCATTGGTCTCGCCGACAGCCGAGGATACTGAGGCCAATGGCGCTACACCTGAAAAGGTACACATTCTGGAGGCTAAGCAGATCCAGAAGGAGTTGGACCGTCTTCACTACATATACTTTGACTTCCACAGCGAAACCAAGGGCCTCAAGTGGCATCGCGCTGAGTTGTTGATGGATCGCTTAGTGAATGGGCTTTCGCGAGGTGGCTATTTCCGTGGTGTAGAAAACCCTGGTGCCCCTGGTGGATCACTGGACATTCGATTAGTGCAAACCAGTGTTGTCCGGACCAACTGCATGGATTGCTTGGATCGGACAAACGTCGTGCAGAGTATGCTTGGACGTTGGGCTATCACACAACAGCTTGTAGAGGCTGGATACCTTAGCCCTGGTGAACACGCCACGGCTGACCCGGCGTTCGAAGATCTGTTCCGCAATATCTGGGCTGATAATGCCGATGTCGTATCCAAGTCATACTCCGGTACAGGGGCCTTGAAGACGGACTTTACTCGTACTGGAAACCGCACGCGGGCCGGAATGGTGCAAGATCTCAGCAACTCTATCACTCGATACGTGCGCAATAACTTTCTGGATGGTCCCCGACAAGACGGGTTCGACGTGTTCCTGGGAGCCTATCTTCCCCCGGACTCAACTCTTGGCAGCTTCCAGCTCTTCTTCGACCGTCGGCCATTGGCCATCCAGTCTGTCCCGTACATCCTTGCCACAAGTATCTTCATGATTATGGTTTCCATCTTCACCAAGCGCGACCCTGATTCCGCCGTGTGGCCTCTTCGTCTGTTTGCCATATTCTGGATGGTTGTTGCCGCATGGTGTCTGCGTTTCGTCTCTGGACATGGAATGCTCTATGTAAGCATCTACTCGAGTCTACGGCAATCATGTTACAGCGTGCTAATCACGTTAACACAGGTGAACTGGCCAAAGCTGAATACTCCTTCAGCTAGCGCAGAAGGATACCAGGATGCGCTCGCTAAAGCACGATCGGACCCAATTATTGGACATTGGATTCCTATCAAGAGACACCAACGGGGCTATAGCAATGCTCGTTTGGGCTTCCTGGAAGAAGGGAAAACGAGGATCGAATAGATGCTCCTTTTTTCCTTCCGACTGGGGTCTTGGATCGGCTCTCTTCTTTACATTCTTTAACTGGCTAATTGTTGACTGGCTGTGTTTCTATTTTCTCTTTTTCTAACTTTTTACCCGGCACTGGCGTTCTTAGACCTTTTTACTTACTGTTCCACGGTCATTCATAATCCAGATCTTTTTCTATGTTTTATCATACCCTGATGGTAAATCCAATAACCCGTTTAATGGTTCTTGGCATTCAACCATTATAGCTGACCGAACATATCCCATCAAGAGTCACCTGTAGTATCCATAGACGTACATACCATATTTACCTTCACGCAATCCGCTCACGTGATATCTCCGGTTTATCTCCGGTGAGTCCTGCAGAACGACCACACGCATTTTCTGCAGAAACGATCCTCGATGGGTAGTTCTCGCACTTACCCTTTGTTCCAGAGAAGCCTTTTGCTACGACGATTCTCTACTTCTTGCACAATGTCTCGCAGTTACGGGGTAAGTCGTATGCGACAGTCAATTGACCTCCTACCCCTCCATTTAATTCCCCGCGGAATACCGTCATAGATTAATCGCGCTGACAGAATGTTCTCCAGGATGCAATCGCAGCGCTCAATTCGCTGCAAACTAATTTTGCGGCGATCCAGAGGTTTAATCAAACGCGCAGCAGGGATGATATGAACAAAACATCTATTTCGGAGATGGTTGAATGGTTAAGACGTATCGGGTACCAGGTTTGCTTCACACTCAGCTGCATTGCGCATAGATTTAGAGTCGCTAATGATATTTATCCTTGCCATTGATAGCGCTCTGATCTGAACCGCCTGAATGCAGTCCATGTCGCCGGTACCAAGGGAAAGGGCTCTACTTCGTCGTTTATCACGTCTATCCTCTCGCAGTATGCCAGTCCGTCGTCGAAAGTCAACCGAGTCGGCCTGTACACCTCCCCCCATTTGAGATTTGCCCGGGAGCGCATCGGGATAGACAATGCGCCTTTGTCGGAGGAGAAATTCGCCAAGTACTTCTTCGAAGTGTGGGACCGGCTCGAACAGGCTGCGGTAGCAGCTGGGGAGGATCCGAAGGGACCGCTTGCAAAACCACAATACTTCCGATACTTGACGCTTATGGCCTTCCACACATATTTGAGCGAAGGGGTGAACGCTGCGGTCATTGAATGCGGCATTGGTGGAGAGTACGACTGCACAAATGTGATTGAGCGGCCAGCAGTCAGCGCAATTGCTAGTCTGGGCATTGACCATACGGCGATGTTGGGCGACACGATAGAACAAATTGCGTGGCATAAGGGTGGAGTTATTAAGTCTGGGGCCAAGGCTTTCAGTGTTTCGCAGGCCGCTGGTGCTGAACAGGTTCTGCAACGACGTGCGGAGGAGAAGGCGACACAGATTTCTATCGTATCGCGCCACCCCGACCTCGAAAGCACTGATATTAAGCTTGGTCTGGCCGGTGATTTCCAATACACGAATGCGACGTTGGCCGTTGCGACTGCTGCTGAGTACCTGAGGAAGGCTGGGGTGGAAGGTATCCCAGAGGACATAATGAGCCAGCCTTTGCCTGTCGAATTCCGCCGGGGACTTGAATTGGCTCGTTTGGGAGGCCGATGCGAAACGAGACACGAGAAGAACGTCACGTGGTACATTGATGGAGGCCATACCATGGAGAGCATCAAGGTGGCTGGCGAGTGGTTCGTCTCTCAAGTCAAAGCAAACTCGTCGTCAACTGAGACTGCAGACCGGAAGCTGCGGCTTCTAATCTTCAACCAACAGACTCGCGACAGCAATGCGCTGGCTAAGGCACTTCACAACACGCTATCCGCGGCTCTTGAAGCAGACAGGCCGTTCACCCACGCGATTTTCTGCACCAATGTCACATACAAGGAGGCTGGCTACCGGCCTGATCTCGTGAGCATGAACACGAGTGCCACTGATATAGAAAAACTGAAAGTCCAGAACAGTCTTGCCGAGACGTGGAAGGAAGTTGACCCTCGAACCGAAGTTCAAGTGTACAGTACTATTGAAGAAGCTGTCGATTACGCCCGGGAGCTCGCCACGAAAGAGCAGGGTATCGTCGCGGATGAAGCGCCGTTGATGACCTTTGTCACCGGCAGCTTGCATTTGGTGGGCGGATTCCTCGATGTGATTGAAACCAAACCAGGCCCGCAGTGAGCTTGAGTTCGATCTCTTCCTGCTGCGCTATGAGCTTTTTCGTATTATTTGTGCTTTTTAACATTGTATCTACGGCATACACGTCGTGTTCTTAACACCGTTTCGGTGCCTGCTGGAGTTCTTGGAGCAGTCATTTATACCTCGTTTTCAACAGCCATTGTTTATTCACGAGGCAGGTTATGTATCCTTAGAGGTCAAAGAGTACTTGGTTGTTTTCTTTCCATTGGAGCTTCTGCCGAGGTAGATCTTGTAACGGCGTACCGAGAGACATTGCATACAACATAGCTCCGGACAGTATTAAGTGAATAAAGCAAGCAAATGTAAGATAAACGTAAATTCACATCAAATCTTCAAGTTGATCCGGTGTGGTCCAAATAAACACTAAGCATCTACAATAATTGAAGAGCCGCACCCCGCGAAATCTCCGCCGCCGTGGGGCCGAACCATTTTCTTCCAACACACGACATTCAACCACCTTCCCTCCTCCAATTCACTCACCTTTCCCCTCCCAGAAATACCCGCCATGTCCGACAAGAGAGAACTCGAGAAAAAGGCCCCCGAGGCATCGAATACCGATCCTGCGAACACCAGCGCCAACGATGCCGGCGCATCAAAGCCCGCACCTAGAATGGATCCCAAACTGACCGAGGCACTCCTGGAACTAAACCCCGCCCTGAAGAACGAGTTGGCCACTATGGATAAAGGGAAAGCCGCAGAGGCACTGCACAATCTGGACATTGCCGAGTTGCTGACCGGGTTGTCCGTGGGCGGAAAGAACCCGAAGGACATGGCATCGTACAAGTTCTGGCAGACGCAGCCCGTGCAGCGGTTTGATGAGGATTTCAGCAAGGAGGTTGCAGAGGGGCCTATTAAGGTGATTGATCCGGAGAAGGTGTCGAAGGAACCGGATAGGTTGTTGGAAGGGTTTGAGTGGACGACGCTGGACTTGACGAATCAGGAGGAGTTGCAGGAGTTGTGGGATTTGTTGACGAATCATTATGTGGAGGATGATAATGCTATGTTTCGGTTTAGATACTCGCAGTCGTTTCTGCATTGGTAAGGGTTATCTGTGAATGCTTGTTGGTTGCATGCTAACAGAGACAGGGCTTTGATGTCGCCGGGCTGGAAAAAGGAGTGGCACGTTGGTGTCCGCGCCTCCAAGTCGAAGAAGTTGGTCGCTTCCATTAGCGGTGTGCCAACGGAGATCCGAGTGCGCGACCAGAAGCTCAAGGTGACAGAGATCAACTTCCTTTGCATCCACAAGAAGCTCCGATCTAAGCGTCTGGCACCAGTCTTGATCAAGGAGATCACGCGCCGGTGCTATTTGAACGGAATCTACCAGGCCATCTACACGGGAGGCACTCTCCTCCCCACCCCTGTCAGCTCGTGCCGCTACTACCACCGTCCCCTCGACTGGCTGAAGCTCTACGAGGTTGGCTTCTCGCCTCTTCCCCACGGATCTACCAAGGCTCGCCAAATCAGCAAGAACCACCTTCCCTACGTCACGTCCACCCCTAACCTGCGTCCTATGGGAGCCAAGGACATTGACGCTGTCCAAGACCTGCTCGAGCGGTACGAGAAGCGCTTTGACCTGAACCAGGCGTTTAACCGCGAGGAGATTGAACACTGGCTGCTGCACAAGCCGGAACAAAAGGATCAGGTGGTCTGGTCGTATGTCGTGGAGGACCCCGAAAGCCACAAGATTACCGACTTCTTTTCTTTCTACAACCTCGAGTCCACCGTTATTCAACACCCCAAGCATGATAACGTGCGCGCCGCCTACCTCTACTATTACGCAACCGAGACAGCCTTCACCGGAGACCAGAAGGCTCTCAAGGAGCGCTTGTTGCAGCTCATAAACGACGCCTTGATCTTGGCGAAGAAGGTAAGCACCCTCTACCCTTTTTTCCAGAAGACAAAGAAAGCTAACTATTTAGGCCAAATTCGACGTCTTTAACGCCCTCACTCTCCACGACAACCCTCTATTCCTCGAGCAGCTCAAGTTTGGCGCTGGTGATGGCCAGCTCCACTACTACATTTACAATTACCGTGCGGCGCCTATTGCGGGAGGTGTCAATGAGAAGAACCTGCCCGACGAGAAGAAGATGGGTGGAGTTGGTGTTGTTATGCTGTAGAGCTGCATACCAGACGCCTCATAAGCATAAATAGTGCGGATATACAAAACAAAATACCCCCCGGAAAGTAGAAAAGCTCTATATTTTGGCTATTAGATAGCGAAATCTATAATAAATGCAATAAAAGGTCCGAGTTTCCATCCGTGTTTTGTCTCCTGCACGTCAATCTATAGTTACTCAATTCGTCGGTGTCTGAAATGCTGCCTCAGGCAAGTATTATTTCCGTGACGTCGTCATCCCCAAAACGTCGACAACAACAATGCTTGGCTTTAGCCATTTCTTTTTCAGGCACTGTGTGATGTTATAAACAATTTCGAGAGTTGGAATTTGTATTCCAGTATGTTTAATTCTCAGAGTCCGTGAGGGGCAGGCTGCTCGAGTTACCAGTCTACTATGCAATAGCTGACAGTTCTATCTAGACGTCCGCAAATAGCATCGGAATTCTCGGAGCATTAGGCATCTCACTGAAAGG
Organism: Aspergillus chevalieri; assembly: GCF_016861735.1. Taxonomy (NCBI): domain Eukaryota; kingdom Fungi; phylum Ascomycota; class Eurotiomycetes; order Eurotiales; family Aspergillaceae; genus Aspergillus; species Aspergillus chevalieri. Next base: position 2,329,434 of record NC_057368.1, on the reverse strand, counting down.
GATTCCAGGATAGATTCTAATCGGAATTGGACCTACTACGGGATACCTGGGGAAATCCATCCAGCAAAATGGGATTAAGCCAGTCCGTCGAAGATGGGGTTCAGTCCACTCCAGGTGAGCATCAGCCATTAGAACCATCATCTCCATCCACATCTTCTCCCTCTGGAGAAGAGGTCCTTCTACGCGGATCTAACAGAACCAGAGGCCCTAAGCTACATCCTCGCCGAACGCTTCGCCACAAAATGCTTCACCCCGCTAGAACTAACCCACTTCAAAGATAACTTCTTCTCCCGTGCAACAGACCAAAACGGGCTGAAATACTGGAACGAAAAGACTCTCTCCGATTTCCTGGGCATCCCGGATAGCAGTGAAACTGAATGTCCGCTTGATGCTGGTCCGGTTATTTTCCGGATGGTTTCGTATTTAGGGGCGTTTCCGTTTCAGAAGACGCTGGCTCCGAGTGTATTGACTTTTGATGCTATGGTGAAGGTGGTTGTGTTGCTGACTGAGCGGTATGGGAGGGTGCTTAGAAGAGGGAGGAGGGATAGGATTAGGTTGTTGTTTGGGAGTCTTGCGGATGTTGGGAGGAAAGATTTGGGCCCTTCTGGCCAGGATGAGGAGAATGGCGATGGTAATGCTTCCAAGGGACGACATCCGTTTGGATATGATATCGACCAGCCCGCCAATGACGATGAAGAGGATGAAGATGGCGATGATCTTGCTTTAGCAGCTTTAGAATCGCTGGATGCCATTGAAGTGTTCAAGCACGATCAGCGCGTGGACAGGACTGTCTATGAAGCTCATATCTCGACGGACACGTTCCGTCGTTTGTTGATGCTACTTCTTGTCATCGCACCGTTGAAGACACTTGACGACGTCAGGACATACACGGGTGACCTGAGTGCAGAGCGCATGGAGACAGTCAGAAACGAGGCAGACCACATTCTGGCCGCGTTCATCGAGGACGAAACCACTGGAAGTGGCAGCGGTATCAGCTACAAGTCGTTCTCGAAGATGGTATCCAACTCGTTGCAGCACCTGTTCGATCCGTTGACGCCGTTATTCGAACACATGCTCTTTAGCAAGAATCTGGATTTATCTCAGAAGCGAGGAAGAACTGATTCGATGCAATCAGTGCATACAGAGGAACAATCAGAATCGGATACTTCTGTGCTGCCGTCACCGCCCCCTGTCTTGCTTTCTGGCGCGTTTGAATCTGTGATTCTAAATTTGAGTCTGATATCCCATCTTTCATTCTTCCTACCATCCACCTCTCGTGGCCTGAGCTTCCTCCAAAGCGGCGCACAACTACACCCCGTCTTTTCGACCGCAGCCCACGGCTCATCTCTCACCTCCTTCTCCCACAATGTGCTTACCTGGCAAGCACCCTCCCTCATGATCCTCAACGGAGTCACAGAAGAAAACAAAACAATAACCCTAGGCGCCTACCTCCCCTCTCCCTGGTCCTCCTTCCACCACTCCTCATCCTCATCGAAAACCCCCGACACACTCCCCTCCCTCTTCCAACTCTCACCAAAACACCTCTTACTCCCTGGAAACCCTTCCCCCTCATTCCACCAAGGCGCAACCACACCAACCGCCTATTTCTCCACAGCAACCGGCCTCGCTCTCGGCTGCAAACTCCCACCCTCATCCAGAACAAGCATAGCCCAACCAATCCCCCATGGCGCAGGAAGTCTCCTTATCGACTCCAGTCTCGAATCAGCAGATTTCCATGTTTCGACCGTAGGACACGATGGTGCTTTCCTCCCGCCAGAGATCGTCTCTACATCGCCGACATCTGAAAAGACACACATTGACATCTACAACCTGGAGATATGGGGTGTTGTGCAGCCGGAAGACTCCTCAGCATCGACAGGACAGAGACAAAGTGCTGTTGAAGTACAGAAGGCGAAGTGGGAGTTTGAGGCGAGGGAGGTGGAGAGGAGGAGGAATGTAAACTTGAATGCTGGGGTTGGGGATAGTGCAAGGGAAAGTGCGAGGTGGATGTTGGAGTCGGCGGGTTTGGTCGGGGAGAGTGGGAAGTATGGGGGGAGTGTTTGATCTTCTATTGTCCAGCTGGATTTGGTCTGAATTTTTTTTTCAAAAGAAAAAATTATGGTAATATTTGTTGTATTGCGGAGAGGTGTTTGATATTCATGATAATTGAAGAATGATCATGGACCTATATCCCCATATAGCACAACTTCTTTCTCTCCTGACAGCTTATTTGGACGATCATGCAGAGAAATTACATTGGTGCCTACATGTACTAATGCTCACTGATCCTGTTAGATGACAGAAGTGCCATATTTGGGTGCATCATTGGCATGGGCGATAATGGAAACATGGCAGGGAGTCAATCTCACTGATGAGGGTTCCCTACTCCGTGCCTACAGATAGAGTGCGGAGATTCCCAAAGCAAGCGGAGGAAATGACACTAATTTTAGGAACTCTGCGGAGCTGAAGTCGTTCATCGTTTGGTTCTGGTATGTTTCATGGCCAATGGAGGTGATTTGGGCTATTCTACGCGAACAACTCATGGCTTGCACGAAGGGGCAGCTTATAAAATTGCGCAGACGCCCTATATGATGGATTTTTAGGGGCCTCTACTAAATCGCTATGAGATACGGGGGAAAACGGCATGGTGGTCTAAGGAGCTATGCGCCGAGTCCCATTAGTTAGCCTAATATGTATGACCTGGACTCTTCCGGGTTGATTAATTGTATATTTTCGTTCGATATATTTGCTATGTCATACTGCTCCGTTTCACAGATGGATGCTATAAGGACTCAAGGGGGCTTGATATTGCATTTTCTCTTCACTGTTTGATATCTGCATTGTTTGCATTTTCTTTCACGTCAGTCATTGCAATCTATTCTGTCTTTGTAGAGATGCTAAACACTTTTAATCCGCATCATCTACGATCAACAAGCGCTATCTAGGTCCTTGCAAATTGGAAAGCAGCATATTAACATCTTTTCTTCGTACATACTACTCAGCATATGGAATATTACCCTGAGAGACACAGCAGGTTCTACTATCTTCGCTATATCTGGGCTATCTTCCTATATCCAGTGGCTTCGAGCCCGGTACTTGAGAATGCGTCGCCTTCTCACAGGAAATCCAACCCAGTCTTCTAAAGCAATCCCCTTCTTCCAGCCATCATACATGCCATATAAGGTACAGCGGCACCGGTGTCATATCCTGTGTCACAAGATATGCTAACTCTTCGTGAATTAGGGATCCTCGTTGAACACGTTCGGTCAGCAAGCTTCAAATCAACTCGCCCAAGATGTACACTCCAAGGAGCAGAGAATTGAGAGAGCGACCGATGATTCTGTCGCCGTTCAAACGACACAGCCCTTTCCCAGAATGCCGCAATATCCGTTGCTTCCGTCGCCAGAATACAACATTGGCTTACAGGTCCTTCTTCCAAAGATGCCTCAGTATCAAAGACTTCCGCCGCCAGAGCCCAATAATAGGGATCAAATCCAGATGGGAGAGGATAATATAGTCTTTTCCCTTGAGACTTCCCATCAACGAAGCTCAGCTCGGTCTGTCCAGACTGGCGTATCCTTGAAGAACCAGCAAAAAATCGGTAGAAAGCGCAAAAATATCGGTGAACCTATTCTTACTACCGAGGCGTTACGGATCCTTCTCCCAACGACGCCTCAAGGTCAAAAGTTGCCATCGCTTGAGTCAGGAGAGCTTGAGAAAGCTTCTTCTGTGTCAGTCGCAGCCTCAGAAGAAATAAATACCATACGAACTCTCTGTAGAAAATACCATAAGGACGACATCTACAACATGGATGAAACTCTTCTTCATTGGCGGCATGCTCTATATCCTACCTTTGCACCAAAAGAAATGGAAGACATCTCACAGATGACTTTGGCGCTGTGCGTGAATTCCAGTGGCTCAGATAAGCTTCCTGTCTGGGTAATCACATCTGAGGAGAAGCCCGTTTCTCTTTGCGAACTAGATACTAGAGCTTTTGGTGCTGTCTGGCATTCCAGAAAAAACTCAACAATGACAGCTGAGGCTATGCGAGAATGGCTGCGGCATTTTTATTCTCATATCGGAAAGCGGCGCTCAGTTATTCTCCTTCTGGACAATGCGGCTTCTCACCACAAAGGAGTTGAATTGGCACCTGCTCCATCGAATATCCGAATTCAATGGATACCACCAAAGACTACTCTTAGTTATCAGCCCCTTGACCAAGGGATAATTCGCGCTGTCAAGGATGATTATCGGCAGATTTGGATGAACTATGTAATCGCCAAAATGTATGGAGGACAATATATTAACCCAATCCATGCAATGTCGTCGGAACTTGCTGCTCGTTGGATAGCCCAGATATAGAAACATCATGTCACCAGCAACACTATACGTGATTGTTTCTATAGAAGCAGCATCCTGCAGTCTCAGCAGCCATCACCCCTTGTTTCCAGGGACCTGCCTGATCCGACAGCTCCTCCATGTGGCTTTGTGGATCTTTCCGAATACATTTGATCAGAAACTCGATGGGGGATATAGCCAGGGAGAGAGACAGTTGAACAAAGGAGGGGCGGAGCTGGATCCGCTAAGGATTCTAATTCGCTTAGATAGTAATCAATACAAGTACTTTCATCTTTACTCCGGCCATACCGTTCCAAAATATGCTTAATGCATTGCCATGGCTCAACGAGGCCTCTGGAAAGAGGATGAAATGGGCAAGCTTGCGCCTACATGGACAACAACACCGTGTTTCAAACACCAGGCTATCTTCAGGTACGTAGACAACACGCAGCAGCATGCGATGAGAATATGAAATGACGAATATCTATACCGTTTGAACATTCATCGTGATCGATTTCTCACAGCTTGGCCTTGCCCTCTTCTCGGCCTTCAAGGTTAGGGTGGGGAGTTCGAACGGGTCGAGTCACGGCGTAGAACGCAAAACCTTGGGACTTGGTCGAGAACTAGAAGAAAGGAGGGTTATGTCAGCCTAATCACTTACGATGCGTGTTGAGGCAAAGGAGATTCGGACAGAGAGGAGAATTGAAAGAGAGGGTTGTGACGAACCTTGACCTTGGATCCGACGTGGAAGAAAGCAAAGTCTCCTGGAACTAAGTGATGAGTGATTCCGGTAGCCTCGTCCTATTGAATGAAACCGTGATGGTTAATATTGCCCAGGGTTATGAGAATATAAACCTCGCAGGGTTGGAGAAGGGAGGACATACCAAAACATCAATCTGACCACTGAGGACATACTTCGTCTCCTCAAAATTATAGTGCGCGGGTCTTTGAGGCCCAGCCTCGATCTTATAGAATCCAGAGGTAAAGTGCGCAGGGGATTCAGTCGTCTTGGTGCGCACAGAGTGGAAGTCGGCTGTAGTTGCGTTCTGGCCCTGAGGGAGGGGGATGAACTCGTGGCCGGCGCCTTTGATGATGGTAAGTGGGACGAGGTTGCTAGACACTTTCCAAGGTGAGCTCATGTATCAGTGACTCTGAATGATTTTTGCCAGAGTAACTAACTTACTTTTGATTTGCTTTCCTGATAGATAAAGACAAAATTGGGAAAGGCCTAGAGACGAGGTACCCCCTAACTGATATAAGCACTCGTGGTACATACAATTCGGACGCAATCCCGGGATACGGTCCAGGTCCCGCGTGCTTTATCCTGATGAGGAGAAAAAACCCCGGGTGCATCTTCCGGAATTAATGTCGGATGAGGGCCCGGTATCCATTACAGAGGGCATTCTCACAATTCAATCAGGAATCGCGTGCTACGTGCCAGGTCTTCAAAAAAGAAAGTACATTCCACGAGGATAATATGACTGGGCAAGGCCTCCAAGAAGAGCAATGGTCGAGAATATTCAAGGTGGGCGTTCGGTATTTGTTCCGAGGTAGCTGCATGCTGAATTATTAATCCCCTGTTGAGGTTGTTTTAACGTTCGTGATGAAGGTCGGGGGCGATAGACATAGCACGCACTGGTTATGGACTGGGCGCCCTCACCAAAGCGGCATGAGGAAGCTAGGTGGTTCGAGAAATTCAGAGCCGTATATGTGTACATCTACATTTGGGACCGGAGGAGTATTTGCCCGCCATATTAGACAAGAGTGGGTATACGGTACTAGCAACCCTGTATGCGAGACAAATCAAGCCAAATAGGATATAGTAGTTATCAATCCAAGGATTCTTGATGGCTTGCGAGTCAACTGTCTCGCGGAGTCACTGTGCGCCTGAGCGATGCGATCAAAAGATGATTAAGGCAATACCAGAGGCACTAGTAGTGTACCTGCTGACTTCCAAGGCGAGCACAAGCAATGCAGAATGTCTATGTTAAGAAGTGAAGGGCGAGAGAACGATGAAATAAAGAGGTACCATGTGTGGAGCATGGGACACTGGCCTTTTCGATAGGCCAAGTCGGTTTGAATGCTACGATTATTCACGAGAGATGACGAGATATGATATGTACCATACAGGAAAGTTTACAGTACTTAGGCTAATTAATCCATTTTCTTATTTGTTGATGTTGATTTCGAACATGAGGGATGTGATCTTGTATGTAGCATTCTCCTGTAATGGACCACACCGGTACCGTGGCTAAATCATAACATTCGCTGTCAGAGAAGACCTATGATAGTGCCTACGGTCCAGGAGACGAATGCCACCTCTGCCAGCCCATTCAAGTTCATACACCAATGCATTACTATTACCTCTATAGTTTATCACAAAAGCACAGCCATTTATTCCCCATCATAATCCCACAACCTCCACCTCTCCCCAATCCACCACCCCCCAACCTTCTCAGCCTCAGCAACCCACGTCGCAGCCCCATCCCCATAAACATGCCTAACATGCTCAGCCAGCATCTCAACCTCCCACTCCGTGATCGCCTCTACCTCCTCGGGATCCTTCTCCCGATGAACAAACCGATACTCAAAATCGCCTGTCATGGGGATAATAAGTCTGTACGGCGCCGCAGCGGAGCCCACGCTCAAAATCTCACCTCCGGGATTAATCACGTTGAAGTTCCATGCCTGGCGGCCGTTGTGGGTGGCTTTGTAGGGGCGGATGAGGGACTGGCCTTCGTATTGGTGGAGGAGGTCAGAAGCGATGTCAGAGTCTTGGGTGTTGAGGGATTTGGTTTGGATGAGGAGGTCGAGGATTGTGGGGAGGATGGAGATGGAGGTAGTGTTTGCGGTGATTTGCATGCGTGGGAGGAGGGGGTGGTGGAAGACGAGGGGGATTTGGAAGTTGCTGATGTGTGGGTTTTGGTAGGTCCCGGAGATGGGGGCGTCTTCTTGGAAGGCTTGGCCGCTTTTTCTTTGTTAGATTTTGATATGTTCGGATGTGTATTGTGTTACTTACTGGTCTCCCACGAGGACTACTAGGGTTTCGTTGGAAATTCCGGAATTATCGAGAAGCTTCATGACTTCGCCTAGCCAGGTGTCCACATAATGAATGGCGTTGAGGTACGAGTTCATATCCTGGTGGTTCCCCAGGACGCTGTCTTTCGAAAAGTAGTCGTTATACTCAAAGGCATTTGGAGTTCCCCAAGGATGATGGGTGGTGCTGGTAAAGTGAGATAAGAATAACCGGGTTTTGTTCTCCACGGCATCATTAATCGCGTCTTGAATGTACGGGTATATTTCAGGCTCGGGGTACCTGGCCTGAATTAGCAACATGTCAACGAATGGGGGAAGTCAATGAAACTCACCCAAAGTAATTGATCTTCTCCATCGGCACGTGGTAATGCCTGGAGTGGCTGTCGATGAGAGTTTCTTTATAGATAGACTCATTAAATCCCATATTCTCATTGAGAACATCCTGGTTATCATAGCGACCAGTGATCGATTGCAGAAAGACAGACTTCCATTTACGGTCATGCACGGCATCGGTCCTATCACTCTTCATTTGGTTGAACAGGTCGAGGATCTGCATGATGCATGGCTGATAGATATCCGACTCTGCTTCCTTCATGAAGTTGACAGGCAGTGGCTGCACACCACAGTAATTCATAACAGCGCTCTTGAAGGAAAGGCTACTGCCTGTGGAAACGCCTTCGATATCGATTCCGCCCAGTTTGGATTGACCAGCCGAGTCCCCTGCAAAGAAGCCGGATGACTGTCCCGTAAGTTGTTCAGCAACCGGCGTGAGTTTAGATAATTTCTCGTTGACCTTTTGGACGACAGCCTCGTCCGTAGTGTCATGGGAGGCGAGGATCTTATCGTGGAGAGGAGAACCAGCCTTGAAAGGAAACAGATCCTTCCGAGCACTTTCCAGCAGAACAAACACGACGTGGTTAATTGGAATGTCATGGTCTTGCAATGCCTGTTTCAACGGTTCTAAGACTGGCAAATCCAAGTTTGAAATCTTCAGAGGATCGGTTACCGGGTTATAATAAGGCGTGGCTTCATCCTTGTTCCCATCCGAGCCACTCTTTGCAAAGTTAGTCGGATCTGCCCACCGTCCGAAACCTCGAGGCAATCGACCAAACGACCACCAAGGCTGGGACCGGATATATGTTTCTGGGGTAGCATGGGATGCAGTTGGTGCCCATCCTGGAAAATGGCCATGAGGTGCTTCCCAGAACTCTGACTCCAGAAGGTCCGGGAACGGAAATTGTTGCTCTATATCGCCGTGAGAACTATGGTGATGGGGGATAAAAACTTGCATGAGGACGACAGGCAGGGTTCCGGACATATGATTATACGGCACGGACGGCCGAACAATCCATAACCCGGTAATTGCTATTGTGAAGCATAATGTCCAGATCCGGGCTGGATTTCTTGTGCGGACTTGCTGCTTTGTATCAGGCCCCGGTAGAACTGAGGTAGAATCCTCTAGCTCTGTTGTTCCATCGAACAGTGCAGACACCCAGCGGGTGATCAGGGCGTAAATATGAGGCGTCAGGAACCATGAGATGACGGTAAGGCACCCTGAGACGGCAAGGACTGGTCTCAGGCCACTCATCATCAACTTTCTTCCTTCGGGGTCATTTCCGACGCTTTTAGCGGTGTTCCAACGAATCTCGCTACCTGTGACGAGGTAGAAGCCGATTTGCGATGACGCTGCGGCCAAGGCGATGCATCTAGGCCATTTATTAGGGAGTGGAAAAGAAAAGGAGAAGGGGAAACAACAAAATGGAAGAGACGAGGAAATGGCGAAAAAAGACTATCTTACACTATTATCCCAGCAAAAGCAGTTGCTGCGACGGATTTTACACCCGACGTCTTGTGGAGCAGGAACCAAACTGCAATGCACAGTAAGACATCCTGGGCAAAAAAGGTTGGGAGATAGAGCACCAAGCTATATCGAGGAACGGAGTGAACGTGTTGAAACACATGGAGCGCTTTTGACGAAAGCACTGAAACGGCCAAAATAGACACCAGAAATGGCTGCCAAAAATGAGAGCGTGAAACGAACATGATAGACTTCGGGAAGTCAAATGTAGATAGTCGTTAATAATGCTCCATAACATGTAGTTCCCCGGATTCAGGACGAGGAGAAAACGAACGGCCAGACCGTAGCTTAAAGATATCTGGCAGACTATAATTGAAGGATTCAAAACATCAGGCGTTACTTCACAAGGCTAGAAAGGAAAGACATGGCATGGGTCCCGTGGAGCCGCACTCTTGAATTTCACATGCGCATATGAATAGTAGGGGATTGCGATCCATCCTTAGCGCGTATCCCGGTGGAGATACTGTGCTCGAGATTCGCAAGCGATGGCCCCAAAGCGGAATTTGCTTTGGGGTTGACCGACAAACCAGGCAAGTCATTTTCACTGTTTTGTGCCGGTTTTAGAAATGTCTCGGAATGCGGTCCATAGAAATAGAAATGGAAGTCCGGCACACGACCTTTGCGGCTTAATCCGTATCATAACCAAGGATCATTGAGGGTCAGCCCACAATGAAAAGATTGAGTGGCACTGACAGGCCGCCACGATTCGCAGAATAGGGGATAGCACGATGGTCATTAGTTTTCTTCCGCTTCGGCTAGCATTGGGTTCCACATTACTGTGTCCGGGACACGCCTTGGATCGGATTGGCTTGGGGGCCCTAGGGCTGTGAGGCAAAGGGGGGAAAGGAAAAGCTTGACCTATAGGTAATGCGATTGTCAGTCCTGTACTCCGGAATGGGCAAAAGAACATGCGACCTGACCTTGCGGACTGCCGATGATTGACAAATCGAGAAATGGCTCACGAGAGATTGTGTAATGGCGGACGGGCCATATTGAACTCTAGCAATGGCCTCTGTATGGCCCTTTGCCCGGCTATTAAGACGATCTTCGTATGAGCCCGTACGCGTACAGAGTCATTATTGGCAATTCTGCTGACAGTTATATGTCTGGGCCAGACTCGGTACAGACTACCGGCTTGAATAATGGACTGAGGTAGAATAAAAAAATACAGCCGTTGATCTGATTTGATTGTGAAGATAAGATGGTTGAGATGAGGCTGAAGCCAGAAGTCAATTGCCGGGTTAACCCAAAAGGGAAAGCCAGCACATTTGCGACATAAGAGTACATAGTTACTTGTACAGAGCATACAGACACTGTTTATAAACAAGCCTTTCTATTTCTCTCAACTCCTGCAATGATATATAACTAATAGCTTTAGTATGGACCAAAGTCCAGCCAGTCGAATCCCAAACAGGCAATATTTTCCCTCGGTCGCATCCCCGCATCGTCGAGAGCTTGCATAATGCCTTATCGCTTGGTTTCTCGTCGCGTCATCGCATCTCCCAACTTATTCTGGGTTCCTCTCTGTTATATCCAGAGCTCTGATCCAAAATGCGACGAGTGAAGAAATCCCGAAATGGTTGTGCCAGGTGCAAGAGTAAACGCGTGAGTCTTGCGCTTGTCAGAGACGGACTACAAAGCACTAACCACCATCATCAACAGGTCAAATGCGGCGAAGAGAAACCTCATTGCAATCGTTGCACTAGACTGGGTGTCAGATGTCCCGGATACGTCCAGTCACTGCGCTGGGTGACCAACCACAATGGCATACAATTTGAGAATGCTACGAGGACGGCCGAAAGCGAAAGTGCTACTCCCAGAACAGCTCGATCTCCTGCTCCTCAATCACCTAGAGCACCAGAAGGGCTAATCAAATCGTTGCCTACGTCTCCATCAATAGCTTTGGAGGACGCGAACAATCCCACCACGATCGGTACCACTACCGCGACCCAGGAACCACCAAACCCGTCTAGTCTAGAAGTAGGTGAGACGAGCATTCTATGCGAAAACCTGTGGGATCTTAACGGAGACTCCTTGCCGGAGCTGGACGATCTATCCCCTCCCTCTTCAGTCGCAGCATCGACATCCGAGGAATCAATCCAGCAAACAGACTCGCCGTTCGCTGCAAATTTTGCAACAACCGACTTGTCAAACCTATTTTCGCTAGCAGCGCCAGCGTTCCAAGACAACAGCCGTAACTATGGCCACTTCTCCCCAACGGCCATCGTGCGCAGCTATCCTCCTCCGTCCATGAGGCCGCAGCGCATACCCCAGCCCTTAAACGGTAACTCATCCTGGACTCTAATCGAATACTACTTCAAAGAAGTAGCAGCGCTGTTCTCGAGCTATGATAGCCAAATGAATCCCTTCCGCACAACAGTATCTCGTCTCTGGGGATCATCGCTGGCCATGTGTCGAACGATGCAGAGCATGGCCGCAGCGACACTAGTCCACGATTTCCCTCAATTCGGGCCGATGGGGTTGATAATGCGAAACGAAGCCGTTGACATCCTGACCAAGGAGACGGAAATGGATGATAAGTCCCTCCTGGCATTGCTCATGTTGGGGCAGACGGCTAGTTGGCACGATCCGAAGGATTTGGGGATTTCATTCTTCAACTTACTTCGAAAGCACCTCAATGGCAAGTCATCTGGTGCGGAAGCATTTTTGTCCAGGCACAGCAAAAATTACCAGTTCTTCGAAGAAGCTCTGATATATTGGGAGATGCTCCTATCCTTTGTCACTGACAATGACTCGCTCTCGTTGTCTAATGATGCCTCTGGAATGGACGATTCACTTGTCCCCCAACGCATGCCTCACCCCTGGACCGGGATAGCCCGCGATACCCAATCCGCAGTCCAAGAAGTAGGCAGGCTCGTCCGACGAGAGCGAAAACGCATCCGCGCTCAACGCTTCACGTCACAAGAAGATATCTCACTAGCCCAAAGAGCCATCGATCAAGCACAGCAACTCGAAGAAAGACTCCTTGGACTGGCGCACCCCACAGAAGCCGAAATCATAAGCCCCGGCGACGACGATACACCCGTCTGGCATCTGCTAACTATGGCCGAGGCATACCGATGTACAGGCCTGATACAGCTATACCGCGTGTTCCCAGATCTTCTCCGCTGCCGCTTACCATTACCAAACACCAGCACGACTAATCCTGATCGCGACCCCTTCCTCTCAGACCAAATCCTAGGCGATGACTGCAACCTAGACGGCTTCGAATTCCCCTGGCTCGACGCCAACAGCCCAAAGAAAACCCCAACACCACCAGCACCAGGAACAACACACAAAATCAAAGCCGCAGACTCCTACTACAACACCTGGCTTACCGAATTCACCCTAACAACCCTCTCGCGCCTGAAAACCATCCCCATGGAATCCCGCACTCGCTGCGTGCAGCCCTTCCTCTTCGTCGCGTCAAGCAGTGAGCTCCGACTTCCCAGTGTTCCAATGGACGAGTCGAACACCAATCCAAACATAAACACCAATACTCGAGATCATAATAACGAGGGGAATGTATCGCACGCAGTCGAAGTCCTCCGAACACGCAAGTTCCTCCTTGGACGACTTACCTCGTATCTACATGTGCTGCCGCCGAAACCGATACATGTGTGCTTGCAGTTGGTGAAGGAGGTTTGGCGGAGGATGGATATTGGTGAGAGGGATGTTTATTGGATGGACGTTATGATAGAGAGGGGGTGGGAGACTACTATGGGGTAGTTAGTTTCTTGTATGAGTTATGATTTATGAGTATGATGATGCGAGATCTTTATCTCTCCGTTGATGTACAAAGTAGTATAACCGAAATGCGATTGATGACAGATATATAAACTTTGCTTTGCTGTAGAAGCAAGACAACCGAAAGATGAAGCCTTGGGTATGCAATAACGAAAGGAAATAAGAGAATAAGAATGAATTATTATACATAGAATAGAACAAGCACGTATTAGGCTCAGTGAACCATGAATTAAACACATACCATATCACAAAGTCAGTCAATCAACACGTACACGCGTCCCTTTTTCCCATCACTAGATATTGTAAGAGGTATTAAAAGAAGGATGCTAGAAGTCAAAGCCAAGTCAAGTCCAATCAAAGTCGGGAAACGAAAGTCGTCATGCATAGTCGAGGAGCAGCATCAGCGTAGAAAATATCGACTAGGGGGTATGGTCAATGTCAAGGAAACGGCGCTGGCGACGCCCTCTTCCAGAACTTCCATCCCTCACGCCGCTCATCGCCACCCCCAACACCAACAAGGCGCTCAATGCCCTCCGTCCCAACAGCATTCTCAAACTTCAGCTGGTCGATCTCCTCGCCGCCTTCTTCGTCGGTGCCGTTGCGGAGGACTGCTGGCCATAAGACACCAATGCCATCGCCACCCAAAGTGGTTTCATATTTCTCGAAGCCCTCTGCATTTAGCTGGGCCTCAAGTTTCTGTAGTGACTCTTCCTTCACATCCGGGCGGACAAGGGTAATGGCGCATCCACCACCACCTGCACCAGTGAGCTTCGTCCAGCCAAGATCGCCGACGAGCTCGCGGATCCGCTCAAGTCGGGGATGCGACACGCCCAGCGAGAGAAGGAGGCCATGGTTTATGCGGAAAAGCGTACCCAGGGCCTCCAGGGTTTCACCCTTGTCCTTCTGCTCGCGGATGAGTTGGTGTGCAGACTCGGTGACCTTGTCAATGGCGTCGAGGATTGTGTCTGTTACCAACGGGTGCTCTGCCTTCAACTTGCCCACCTTGGCTACTTCTGTCAGGGTTGAACGGCTTTGCTTGGTGTTCACAAGCAACAACCGCGCCTCAGGGAAGTTGGGCACTGGAGTCACCACGGGCGGATCACCCCTCCTGTAGAGCAATGCCTTTCCGCCTGATGCAACCGTGTTGTCCACCCCGCTGGGGTTCCCGTGTATGCACATCTCACCCACAAACGACCACCGGTTGATGCGCTCGATCTGCACCTCTGCCTCGTCGGACGGTTGGTCGGGATGGGGGCCGGCCAGGGCGCGGATCTGGGTAAGCAGCGCCGCACTCAGACACACGCACACGCTGGCGCTGCTTCCCAAGCCCGCGCCTATCGGGATAGTCGATCGCATGGTGTATACGGCGCCGGGGCTCTGCGGCGACCCAAGGGAGAGGAAAAGGTAGAGGAACGAAGTAGCGGAGCGGACGTGGATCTTGCGCTGCTCATCTGGCGTACCCAGTGAGACGGCTTCGGCGTGTGGCTTAACCGCATCGAGGAGTTCGGAGTCCAGTGCGGTAACCAGGTCGTAGTAGAACTTCTTCTTGGACGGGTGGTGGAAGAGGTCCCAGGGTAGCGAGTCGATGTCCCACGTATGATCCAGCCCAATATCCCTGAAATTCAGTGTGACTGTGCGATGCGATTTCGAAAGCGTTGTGACGTGCAGGTAAGACCGCAGCGAGATAGCCGCTGCCATGGCTGCCTTGCCGTGAACGACTGCGTGTTCGCCGTGGACGATGACCTTTCCGGGAGCCGAAACCATGAAGGCGGGGGCCATTGGCGAGGACGCTTTGCGAGCAGCCATATTCGTTCTGTTTGTCCCTTCTTTTGCGCTGGAGCTTATGGAGACGCCGTTGGGGAGAGTATTATGTGAGGAGGAAATGGTGGGTGTAGAAGCTGAGGTGGTGGCAGTAGTGGTGGTAGTACTCGATGCGGAGGTACAGGGGGTGGTCGAGGAGACATCGCCGTCGGAACTGTCGAGGCTGTCGGGGCTGTCGTACTCGCGCACGCAATTGCTGACCACAGCAGACTTTATGGTATTCTGACTTGACATGGTCCGGCGATGTTTTGCTTTGAAGCTGGCGTTCTTCTTGCGGCCGCCGCGACTGGGCATCGTCAGGGGGAAGGCGGTAAAGGAGGGCGCAGCAGGAGCAGGAGAATAAGGAGGAGAGTAAGGATAAGATGGAGGAGGAAGCGGAACTGGAGGATTATAGACAAGATAGACAAATAGAAGGAAGACAATAGAAAGAAGAAGGACAATTGTTAGGAACATCTTGAATGTACTAGAGTAAACACAGACCAGGCCAATCGCATCCGTCACAATAGTGCTGACCCTCTATAGATAGGGGTATATAATTTGCGATCAAGACAATAGAAGACGCTTCTCTATATATACAGCAAATTCTCACAGAATTTCTATCTAGTTGGGTCGTATCTACATGTCCATCTCACCCACATATACACCTGCATCTGCATAAACGCCAAAAAGGAAAATAAACCAGTCGCAATCATAATCATTCGGAGCTTTCACCTAAAGATTCATCGTCACCGTCATGCTGTTACTATGAACCAACAGACACGGCGGCAGTCCCTGCCACAACACATCTAGATCACTCAGATACGATTCGCTCGCCTCTTCGCTGTGCGACGTTCCATCGCTCGGTGACGGCAGCGTCGTGAAAATGACTGCCGTTTCCGCACTTTGCTGGATCATCAGCTCGTTCAAGATAAGATGCTGCGCCCGACTGGGCAGGTCATTGAAAGACAGCGGCACAGCCGCTTGGCCGGGATATCCAGATGCTGGCCCTGCTGTTCCTGATGGAGCACTACCAGGGGCGCATAAATGACGGGTGTAAATCGAGTCAGCCTTACCCGCCGGCAAGGACCGAGGCGGCGGTGAGTTGGCCGCAAACATAATGGATGGACCCCCCGTCTCATCCGCATTGACTCGGGCTTCCGGAATGGGCGACGAGCTGAAGCGGTTGCTGGATGGAGAGCGACTGGGTTTTGGCCGTACAGGTGGTGCTTGGCTCTGGGGTGAAATGTTTCCCTCTTCGGAAGGAGGAATGACAGATACCATCGATGGTCCTGCAGAATCAAAAGCTTCGGCTTCCCCTCCCTGAGGAACCGTACCCGGAGATGGTGCGGATTGACTCGGACTCGAGAAGCGTGGCGCTTGGACCCCGGTCATTGTGTTACGGTCAGCCTCATCCCTGCGGTTGTCATCATCATTGCTATCATCGCTGCCGCGACCCGGGTCGTCGACATATGGTTCAAATGCGCTTTCATCGCTGTCGCTGCTGCTGCTCTCGCTGCTGTCACTGGGAATATCCGTGATATCATAGTCCACGAGCGCATCAAGGAGATGGTGTGTTTGCATTCCAAAGTTGACGTTGCCAGTTGTTCGGAAACTGGAAATCGACCGTCGACGGCCTTCCGACGATTTTATGAACCGCTTCAATCTATCGATCTTGGGGCTTTGCAGCTTTGATCCGCCATCGTGGCTTGACGGATGCCAGCTAGAAACACGACCTGGACGATTGGGACCTGAGCTTCTTTGTCCCTTGGCGCTGCGCCGTATCCTCTGAATCTCCTGCCACCATTCTTCATCCCTCAGCACTTCATGAGCCTTCTCCCGGGCCTCTTCCATTCCCGGCGATCTGTCGCCGTTAACGATTGCCCGATACATTTTCGAATCACCACACGCCAGCCAGAAAACCAGGACTTTAGCTTCAATTCTTAGTTTCTCGAGAAGCGCTTCAACCCGTATGCGCTCGTCTTCGACATCCGTCTCATACTCGACGAAGACTGCTACCCGCAGTTTGTAACATTTCTTCCACGACGGAACCGTGTTGAGGATGCATCCCAACTGAAGAATCAGGGTATAAGTGTCGAAATTTGTTGTCAGCACATTCTGTTTGCTTTCACTATCTGCCCCCAGTGCTGCAGACATTTGGATGGGCCAGAGGTCAATATACCGCTTGGTATTCTGCCCATCAGCTCGAGGGAACTGAAGATGCTCGAATCCCTTGGCCACCGCAACGTTGATTCGTAGCTTAAATAAAAGATCGTCGAGAACAGTCACGTAGCTCTTGCAGCTCATCGCAGACTCCTCCCGATTGGCATTCAGCGTTTCCACCAACGAATGTCCTCTGCGGAACTGGTCAATAACAACAATGTTGGGTCGCATGCCTCCTAGACCTGCATTCAAGACGACGTTTCGGATGCCCCATTCAGCAGATGGAGACACGGCCATGTTGACAAATGCTTTGACTTTTGAGGACTCCACGAACTTCGTCCACGCGCTTTGCTGGCGACGCGCTTCAGGAACAGCCGCAGTGAAATCCTCCGTCACGAGAACATGGCCAAGCACGAAAAGCGCTCCTTTTTTCAGGGAGTTGCAGAACGAGACCATTCTCTCTTGGTCATCAATATTGCTAACGAACAACAAAATCTGTGGTCGCCAGAATTTGACATGCTCTTGTCGTAGACGGAGCAAGTATTTGCGCACTTGATGGTAGATCAGACTCTGGCTGACATCGCCCCACGGCTTGGGAGGCGAATTGTAGTGGATCAGCAGGAATAGCAAGGCTAGGATACCAACGCAACCTCCCGCGTAGAGACCGTCCACAAAGAACATGCTAACTCCGCTGACTAGCGTCCCGGCAGCGGCAGTCTGCCAATTAAAGTAATGGAAAGACGGCCGGAAGTTAGGCGCAGAGCCAATCTTGAGTAGGAAACACGCCAGGTTGGTTACTAAGAATGTCATGAGATAGGTCATGGTGACAAAGGACGCGATCTGGTTAATGTCGAAAAGCATCGTAAGCTGAGCGACAACATAAGTCACGATGATGGCGTAGATGGGCTCGTCATGCTTCTTGGTGCCCTGGCCGAAGATGCTCAGACCGGGAAGTAGGCTGTCCCGAGCAATGGCCTGGAGAAGTTTTGCGGAACCGATCACTCCCATTAAAGAAGAGAAAAAGGACGTCGCAAACTCTCCGAGAAGGATGATCACGCCGGATAGGTTAACCACTTGGATAACATTGGCATTGTTATAAAGAGACGCTCTTGTGATTGACGCAGCCATGGCGAGAACCACCAGGGTATAAGTGATAAAAGTCAGTGCCAAACCAGAGAGCGTCCCCGATGGAATTGATCTGCTAGGGTTTTTCAAGTCCCCAGACATGCTGGCACCGGCAAAGATACCCCCAGTGGCAGGGAACAGAATCCCAAAAAGATCCTGGAAATTCTCCCGTCCGTGAATTTGACTGCCAGCCGCATTCTTCGTGAACCTTGGCTTGAGATTCTCCGTCAATGTTCGAAGACTCAGTCCCGTAAATTCAATTCCGAGCCGCGGGATGCTGAATGGCTGCATGACCAATACTGATACTGGAATACTAAAGGTTGCCACCAGCAAGACCACAAGTAACCCATTGCTTGCTCGAGAGAATATGGAGCTTCCGGCCAAGCAGATCCCAGTGCATAGGATCAAGACAACAGTTCCCCAGAGATACTCCCACCAGAATCCTTCTTGAAGGAAGTTGGCCCATGTTCCAGATTTTGTTCCGAAGTTTTGCGCAAAGCAGTCCACCAGACCGACAGCGTTCATTCCGGTATTCAGAACATATCCCAGGTAAAATACGATACCAATGGAACCGCCGAATTCTGGTCCTAAAGACCGAGAGATTAAATAGTATGCGCCGCCCCCTTTGACGGTCCCATTTGTTGCAATGGCAGAAAGAGACATGGTCGTAACAAGATTAATCGTGTATGAGACGAGTAGTAGTCCTATTTCCCATCGCACTATTAGCAGTTGCAGCGACGTACAGACAGAAATACCACTCACCCAGAATCCCTAGCAAGCCAGCTTGCCCGAGGATAAACCCAAAACGCAGGAACATCAGAATGCTCAGCACGTTTAGCGTCGTGGGAACAAATACTCCCGAGAACGTTCCCAACTTGTCAGATCCTTCCGCTTTGGGTCGACTCTGGACCTTACTCCTGTCGCGGCTAGACTCCCTTAGCGGACCAGCAGAAAGCGACACATGAGATCGTGCCCTTTCCTGTCCCTCATCCTCCCCATTGTCCCGCTTATCCCACCAACGAAAGAGACCGCTGAAAAAGTTCGAGGGTAACGAATGATGCTGACGATTGATCGGTCGAGACGACGAATTCAATGGTTCATATGGTCGAAATGATAGCCTGAGACTCAATGACTGGAGGAACCCGCTGCTCTCCTCGGGCGATGCATGCGCCGAATCGCTGGGAGCAAGCCTGGAGACATCCTCTTCGGGGGTTCGCGTCGAGAAATTGGGGGTTCTCCGAGACATGGACTGGCTGTCTGCCATGAGACTGATGCGATTGATGATAGTCTCTCTGGTACCTGGAGACGAATTTCGGGTTTCACATAAGAATAGTAAACATTGGAGTCCCTCGGGGAGCGGAGGTTTCAGATTCGCAACAAAACAGACACAACGATCGCTAAAAACACAAGGGATTCAAAACAAGTAGCAAATAGTAAAGATACATGTGAGCCGCTGCTGAAAATTCCCTTAATAGACCAAAAAAGGAAAATTCGCAGCCGGCATTGACGATGACCTCACCGGACAAACAGTGCAAATCGGCCAATCCACCGCCAGTCACGGGATTTGACACTTTGGACCTGAACGGTGAAAGAGTCCGAATCGCTTCATTTCTCCGACTTTCTCGTTTTCTCGCGCGAGATTCCTGAACGAGAGACTTAATACACCGTCGGAAGCCGTTTCGTTCGTCTCTGAGGTCCTTATCTGGTGTTGCTCGTATCTAATCGGCTCTTTCGTCACTTCTCCGCTACTTAAGCGCGTCGCTATCCCAGGAGTCAACATCTCTGCGCAACCGAATAGTACTATTACGGGTTTATATCACAATCATTAGCAATAAACTGGCTGTTACAGCTGAGTTTGAAAAGAGAAGGCTTGTCTAGGTGTTTGTTAGCAAAGAATAATGGCACAACCCCAAGATAACGGAGAGGGCTCGTCCCGCCGTCCTCGATCAATAACGCCCGTGTCGATCTCCGGGGTGCGCTCTGATTCTCGTTCTGTGAGCGGAAGGCCCCGACAGTCTTCAATTGCACGGTTGGCGTCCCCAATACCTTCTTCACCGGGATTGTCTCCAGCTAGACAGTTACCATCGCATCCAACGGTGCCCGGACCTGACCAAGACCTCCAGAGAGTCGAGAACCAGTCCTCCTTGCCCGGTCCTGGGCAGTCGATGATCGCATCGGGCCTTCAGGATGTCCCAGGTCGTTCATCCCCAAGACTCGAATCTCAGACAGGGCGAACCGCATCTCCCGCCTTGCGGCCGGTCAAGTCTATTTACGGTTCTTTTGACAACAGATCCAACACGGATAGCCCAAGCCACGCTGGAGCTCCGCTCGAGGACCCGGAAGTCGTCAAGAGACACTTGGTACAGCCCCATCAGGGTTCGCCTAGCCGGCCCACAAGTTCCTGGCAAGACTCGACCAGTAATGGCGACGATGAGTTCTCCAGCTTGAAACTCCAGGGAGGTGATGTGACGAGACAGATATACAAGTGGGCGCAACAGGCAGAAGAAGGAGATATTGCGGGGAAACCGCAACGAAGCAAGAGTTTTAGTCACACGCGGCCGCTCCCGGACACTGAAACGATGGACATCAACACGATCCGGGTGCCAGGGGGATTTCGGAGAGATCATATACGAAGAACGGTGGGCTATCCTTATGAAGAGAGTATCAGTGGTTCAAGTGCACGGCCAGTGCCGGCTCAGCCTCACCTACCGACAAGCAACTTCCTCGAGTTCTTGACTCTTTATGGCCACTTCGCAGGTGAAGAGCTCGAAGAAGACGACGAGGTCTTAGGACCAAACGAGTATTTTGGCTCTGATACATGGGACGAAGGCGAAGGTGAAGGGATCGGAGAAGAAACCGCCCTACTTCAGCGACGAGATGCGGCCGGCAAGAGGGTACGCAAACCCCGAGGTGTGACTGGAACCAACGACAGGTGGGGAGCGGCTATGCTTCTGCTCAAGGCTTTCATGGGTACTGGTGTTCTCTTTTTGCCCAAGGCATTTTTTAATGGAGGCATGCTCTTCAGCAGCTTGGTGCTGCTTGGTGTATCGCTTCTTAGTTACTACTGTTTTGTCCTCTTGGTCAATACTCGATTGAGGGTTGACGGTTCATTTGGTGACATGGGAGGTATTCTCTACGGAAAGCACTTTCGGAACATTATCCTAAGTTCAATTGTGATCAGTCAACTCGGCTTCGTGGCTGCGTACACGGTCTTCACGGCCGAAAACTTGCAGGCATTTATCCTTGCTGTCAGCAAGTGCAAATCATTCATCGACGTCAAGTGGCTGATATTGCTGCAAGTGCTCTTTTTCCTCCCCCTTTCATTATTCCGTGATATCAGCAAACTCGGGTTCACTGCCCTCATTGCAGATTTGTTCATCATGCTGGGCTTGGTCTATCTTTATTACTACGATGCCAGTCATATCGTATCGCAAGGCGGCGTTGCAGACATCAATAACTTCAACTCGTCCTCGTGGACGCTCTTTATCGGAACTGCCATCTTCACATTTGAAGGCATTGGCTTGATCCTTCCAATCCAAGAATCCATGAAGCGTCCGGAGCAATTCCCCGGTGTCCTCGCCCTCATCATGATAATCATCACCAGCATCTTCCTCTCCGCAGGAGCCCTCAGCTACGCAGCCTTCGGATCTGACACCAGAACCGTTGTCCTCCTCAACATGCCGCAGGACAACAAGTTCGTCAACGCAGTCCAGCTCCTCTACTCGATGGCGATTCTCCTGTCCACCCCACTGCAACTCTTCCCGGCCATCCGTATCATGGAGAATGGCATGTTCACGCGCAGTGGTAAGTACAACCCGCGCATCAAATGGCAAAAGAACTGTTTCCGTTTCTTCCTCGTCTTGTTCTGTGCTGTCATCGCGTGGGGTGGTGCCGCAGACCTCGACAAGTTCGTGTCGATTGTTGGCAGCTTCGCTTGTGTGCCCTTAGTCTATGTGTACCCGGTAAGCTCCTTTCAATTCTTCTCGCAGCCCTCACTATAACTAACGTTCTGTTCCAGCCACTCCTACACCTCAGAGGCTGCGCCCGATCCCGACGACAAAAATTCCTGGACATTGGTCTCGCGTGCTTTGGCATCCTTGGCTGTATCTACACGACCGCACTGACCCTCTCCAACTGGGTTAGCGGAGAAGTCGAGAAGGTCCCCGGATACTGCGATTCATGAGTCACGACCCCTTTACGATCGTTACACGACAAGCAACTACCTTGCTTTACTTTGCAGGCTACGGCGTTTTGTCTGTTTAGCCACTGTCTTTGCTTATCTTTTTCAGTTTTGGAATGGAAGTTAACGATTGTTTTGTATATTTATGATTCTTTGGTTTGTGTTTTCGAGCATTTACTTGGTAGAATGGCTTGTTTAGAATGTCTCAATAGTCAATACAGAATGCATTACATTAAAAAGTGTCTTTGTCTTCCACAAATCATTCGTATGTCTCTATTCGTCTCGTCACAACACCCACTCATCAAAAAGACATAAACGGACATCCTCAACTTACAGTTCAACGAACATACCAAAAACAATGCATGCATACAAGCTATACAACTATATAACAACAAACAAAAAAAAAAAAAAACACAAACCCCCATCATTACTTTTATGCCCCAGCCTCAGTAGCCTCCTTACCCGTCTGTGCACCCTTCGCAGCAAGCTGAGCCTCCCGGCCTCCCCAGCTATATCATCGATTAGCTTCTTTCTTCGTCTATTTCTTTCGCGGACGCTTATATATCCAGAAACAAGGGAGGGGAAGGGAAACGCACTTCCAGTAGCTCAAGTACCGGTAACCCTGCGTAGCCTGAGCGGAGAAGTTGACAAGGTGGCAGCCGAAGAGGAGGTAGTTTGCGGGCGAGACGGCGAGGGCGTAGCGCATGAAGGTTGCCGAGTAGATGGTGAGAGCGCCGGTCATTGTTCCGGAGATGCTGGTTGGTGTTAATGGTGTTCGAAACAAAATAGGACAGGGCAGGCGCAATGAGGCGCCCTGGGGTGTTATTGAGGGAAAGAAAAGCGTACATTTCAGGGTCCTTCTGGGTGTCCATCACAGCAGCGACGGGGATACCGAAGTTGGAGACCGGGCCCCAGAAGTCTGAACACCGGGACAAAGCTCGTTAGCTACCAATCTGCGATACACATATGAATATCCCCGTTTATATGGCTAGTATTTATCCTGGCGATTCATTGGCTGTCTTTGCATATACAGATGGTATCATATCTGCATCGTCGTGGTCTCGTGTCTCGGCCGGAATACATAATTGGGGGAACTCAGCCGGGTAATACGTACGGGTCGAGCAGACATAGTCCAGAACCTTGTTGGAGCGGATCTTCGCATTGATTGCCTTGATAGCCGCAGCCATTTTGATGAGTATCAAAAGAAACGAGAAAACGTGGGAGAGAGTGGGAGGGAGGAGAGCTTGCGCTGAAACTGACCGTTGACGGACAAGGTGGGCGTTTCCGCTGCCAAACTCGTTTCGGAGTCAACCGGCGGAGGGTCACGTGCGCCGAATGCGGAGTCGCTTTACATAGTACACCATACAGCATACGCGGATTTGCAAAAGAATAAAACTATTATGATTGCGCAAAATATCCATGTATGTATCTAACATTACTTCTGGTTGATCCCGGAAAAGGTCTGGTCGACCTTGGGTTTCGTCCTCTCGGGGTCATGTCTGTCAACCGCTCGCGCCGTAACGCCTTTGCCTGGTAGAATATCGGTATGCTCGACCTGTTCATGGTCGAATAGGATAGATCTTTTTTGTTTTTGTTGTTTTCCTTTTTTTTCCTCCTCGTCTTGTCTCCAATTGAACAGCCTGCCGTGCTCAGTTCGCGGTCGGGAGTTCGAATGTAGCCATGTTATTCTTCCTTCCTACGATCAAATCACCGTCCGAACCCCGGTGGAGGGAATCCTCGTCCTTGTCCTGGAGGCTGGAAGCCCGGAGGCGGTTGGAAAGCACCCGCTGTACAGTCGGAAGTTAGCATGGTCCTAAGATGAGAGATCTTTTTTGGAAAGCACTTACGAGGAGCACCCTGTGGAGCGAATCCCGGAGGCGGGGCAAAGCCAGCTAAATCATACAAGTCAGCATGCTGTTTCAATTTGACAACATTTGTTGGGACGGTGAAGCTTACGGGGACCTCCCGGAGGACCTCCACGTCCAGCGAATCCAGGCGGCGGGCCACCAGGGAAACCAGCCGGAGGGAAACCAAAACCACCAGGCGGGGGAGCCCCAGCGCCAACACCAGCAGCAGGACCTCCAAGACCTATCGGAAGGCCCCGTCCAGCGGGCTTGCTGATACCCGGGCCAGCCGCCAGAGTAGCGGCCGCCGCCGCAGCACCAGGCACACTTGTTCCGAGTCGCGAAGAGGGATCGGCTGGGGGAGGACCGTCGACGGAGCAGGAAACAACGTGGGTACCGCGCACGATCGTAAGTCCAAGAGTGCGCTTCTCTTCAGCCTCGACGAGCGGAGCGTTGTTCGGGCCAGCCGCGGGCTTGGATTTCCGCTTGACGCGACGGAACTCTTCTGTATCGGCGAGGACGAGATTCATGTGCTGTAATAGTACAGTTTTAAGTTAGACACGATAGTAGCCATGCTTGGTTAGCTGTTATCAATTACCTTATCGAACGCGAGCATTTGTCCGGTCATTTGTCGGCCATCGTTGAGCGTCACTCTCATCTGGTAGTTGATCTGTCACAGTAGTCAGACACCGATCGCGAGAAACAAGAATCAAAAGTGTTTGAGAGACTTACGAGGTTTTGCTAAAGATGAAAAGAGATGTTAGCCCAACTCTGGTTCCCTGCGCGTATCGATGCCAGCAATGAAGATAACTTACCATCTTGCCCTGCCTGTTGGCCGCCATGATGGCAGGAAAGTGCGCACGAGTGCGACTTTAGCCAGAGATACCAAAGAAAAAGTAAATGAAAGACAGAAGAAGATATCTTCTTGTCTGTCTGTCGGTCTGCTGAAGCTCTGCTATCACCTTTAGCTAAGCTGTCGTTCTCTGCTGCGGCCACCCAAAGTCGGGATCGGAAGCGGCTCTGCGGTTAGCGCCAAATAATGCCAAGACGCTAAGGGCTTCTCGCTTCCCACGGCCAGCCCACACAGAACACTTACTTTTTACAACTCTCTCTTTTTTCCGTGTGTTTTCCAAACTTCGAGTCGACCAATTCAACGCCCAAGGAGTCACCATGGTAAGTTCTAACCATACCAAAAATATACGAGAATTTCGACCATGAATAAATTCTAATTCGCAATGCAGTCGGACGGAAAGGACAAGAGCGCGAACCCCATGCGCGAGCTGCGCATCCAGAAGCTGGTGCTGAACATCAGTGTTGGTGAGTCTGGTGACAGACTTACTCGTGCTGCCAAGGTGCTTGAGCAGCTGTCTGGTCAGACTCCGGTCTACAGTAAGGCGCCCTTTTCCCCGGAATCGAGAAAAAATTTTATTTGGTG
Organism: Aspergillus chevalieri; assembly: GCF_016861735.1. Classification (NCBI taxonomy): domain Eukaryota; kingdom Fungi; phylum Ascomycota; class Eurotiomycetes; order Eurotiales; family Aspergillaceae; genus Aspergillus; species Aspergillus chevalieri. The sequence continues at coordinate 2,303,911 of NC_057368.1, read as the reverse complement.
AGACGCAGGTTGACATGAATTTCCGTGATTAGGCAAGGCCCGCTACACCGTCCGTACCTTCGGTATCCGTCGTAACGAAAAGATCTCCGTTCACGTTACCGTCCGTGGCGCCAAGGCTGAGGAGATTCTCGAGCGTGGCCTCAAGGTCAAGGAGTACGAGTTGAGAAAGAGGAACTTCTCCGAGACCGGTAACTTCGGCTTCGGTATCAGCGAGCACATCGACTTGGGTATCAAGTACGACCCCGGCATTGGTATCTACGGTATGGACTTCTACTGCTGCATGTGAGTGCACCTTTCCCGACAACCGCGAAATACTTCCGAAGTGGGAAGAAGTGGCTGATTGATTCTCAACAGGACCCGTCCCGGTGAGCACGTCGCCAAGCGCCGCCGCTGCAAGTCCCAGATCGGTGTCAACCACCGCATCACCCAGGGTGAGACCATCAAGTGGTTCAAGAACCGCTTCGATGGTATCGTCCGGTAAATATGATAGCTCCTTCTTGGGTCTTCTGGGGAAAAGCGTGTGGGGGTCGTGTTTATTTTACGATGAATTGAACAAAAACTTTTCTTCCGAAAGAAAAAAGGGCGGCAGGCGTTTTCTCGTTCCGGGCATGTCGCACTCCAAATACTCCTTACCACGACATAAGGTTAGATGTGTTTTAGCGATATCAAACTACCAAGTTTTACAGAAAAACGCATCTACTTTTCACAATGAAGGCTTCACGAAGGGTGAATGTTTCCGCATAACCATTGTTGAAAAGATGTTTCTGATGATGCTTGCTTTTCTTTTCTCCATGCACCATTTTGGTCATGGAGGCGGCCGTCGGAGGCGAGGAGAAGTTTTCCAACAAGGCTTTTCCTCTTTTCCAAACAACCATTTCAACTCCGGTTGTTTGTAGTCCTCTTTCCGAGTGTCTGGACCTCGTCCATTCTACTCGGAACTGCGTAAGGGACATTTGCCCTATGTGGCTGTCGTCCAAAGGTAGACCATGTCTGGGACCATAATCCTCGATTGATTCGTAGACACTTGGTGGGTGCCGTAGGATTTGCTCTCTCCGTCACTACTGTGCATATGTTGAAGCCCTACCTTGACGCTCTTACCATTTTATGCTGGTTTTCTTCCGTCCACGACGTCTCTCTTCTCACCCCCTTTTACCAATACGTCCCGGTATCTCAACTTTTAGCTCTACTCTCCAATTCGGAACGTCGACTAAGATGGAGTTATTTGATCACCCCTTGTTGATCCATAATTGATTATCTTGAAGGGTCTGCAGGTGCCAGATAGCATTACGAGATATATTTCCAATCTCATAGCGATGCATGCTTTAGAAGTCCGTCTCTAGGGTAATAGAAGAGATATAAGTTCCTGTCATATTATTGGTTGTAGCATGAAATACAGTGAAGAGCTGTCGGAGATCTATCATCCACAACCGGTGAATACCAGACTGCTCTTGAAGGTGGTGGTAGTGAATGATTCAATGGCGATAGTTCTCATGTGCTGTTTTCTTTGTCTTGTGCCACTCTCGTTTTTCTCTTTTTTTGCGCATTCTCCTCTTTCTCTGCCTCTCTCTCTCCATTCTCCTTTTCTTTAATTCAACCGTCGTCACTCTTCAATTGTACACTGCCCGAAAGGACGGGTTCGATTGATTCAAGGTGAGTATCTCCTATCTGTCTCTGCGCGTTATTGACATAACGGCTCATATATAAAAGTCTATTAAAAACGAGTTCAATCGACTTTCCATTCCTCGATCAATCCTTTCAGTCCTTCTAGTTCCTTTCTGTTCGCCAGTCTCTTGGTCCTCGTGTGATTCTCACAATTCAATGCTTCGCTCTGATTGACTTGACTTTGTCATCCTTCAGTCGTCTGTCTACCATCCATCGGTCACAAGACGTACAAGATGCCTCTGCGGGAACTCCCGATTGAAATCCTGCTTGCGATTGCATCCAGTTTGGATTCAGAAGTAGATATCAATAGCTTCTCATGCATCAATCACCAACTCCATAATCTCCTTACTCCATTTCTCTACGAATACAACGCCACGCACTCAGATGGCTCTGCATTGAGGTGGGCAGGAGAAAAAGGTCAGCTCTCCACAGTACGTCGAGCGCTCGATGCCGGTGCACAATTCAGAGCCACCTACCAAACTCTTGGCCTGGACGTTTTATTTCTCGGTGAGGTGATACTCAGTGGTTCAAAAAAGGTCTTCGAGTTGCTACTAGAACACATTGCTTCTACTTCAGCCCCGGGCACGGCAGATCTCAACATACACAATGCTCTTGTTGCCAAGGACGTACATTTGTGAACGCCATTGCTCTTCGCTGCTGCATATGGCCATCCGGATATTGTCCGTACCATTCTCAAAAAAGGCATAGACCTGAACACTACCGACAGCATCGGTAGAACGCCGCTCTTCCTTGCTTGCGCAGCGGGGAAACCGATTGCGTTGACGCCCTCCTGGAACACCCGAACATCGACACAGATACCCCTGACGATGAAGGAACCACCCCAATTTTGAAGCAGTACGTGAAAAGAATGTGGACATGGTAGTAGCACTGCTAGCCCGTGGAGCAAGTCCTGGTCATCCACTCAATTCACATGTAGAAACACCTCTACACAGAGCTGTGCTGAACCAACACCTAGAGATGATGCAACTGTTGATTGGCAGAGACGATGTGCATCCCAACGCAATATTCGATAACTACACCCCATTGGAGTTCGCAGTCCACAGTAATTTTGAGGATGGGGTGGAATTGCTTTTGAACGACAAGAGGACCAATCCAGATCTGAATGTTATACCAGATGGAGGAACTCCTCTCTTCTGGGCATTGCTTCATGGACACGAGAGAATGGTGAAGCTCCTTCTTGGTGCTGGCGCAAATCGGAACATTTGTAACTGGCAATGGATCTCACTGGCTATGCTGATGGAGATACCCGATGTCAAAGCCCGGGTGCCTTGCTAAGCCAGAAACGAAGCATCACCTCACTTCCTCTGCGCTCTAAGTCATACTATGGTTATTACAAGACCTATACTTAGCAGCATCGCAATAATGTGGTTCAGGAGTTCGCATATAAAAATCCAAAGTCATCTCTAGCTTCTTTCTCGTCGCCTCAAGCACCAGCAGCACCAAGACGGAATGCAGTGATAAATTGCTAGATATTCTGTCCTCCGCAGGCAGTGAATACCAGGGAAGCAGGCTTCTTTTTCGCGAACAAAACCAACCGGCTAAACAAACCAAGAAGTACCTTCTTCTCCAGCTTCAATTGCCAGACACATGCACGACTTCTCGATAATCCTTAGCCGTTCATATCTTGCTTGCTTTCCCTGCTGGCGATCCTATTGATCAGAGTGGCCTAATATCCTTGAACAGGTCCATGAAGCGTCCACCTTTGATCAGAGATAAAGCTACTGCATTAATCGTGCAATACGGTCTAGCCTACATTGATTTTACTGAGTTGAATTATCTTTTAGCAGCAAAAAAAGGCCCGGTCAGGCACATAACTCTCGACTCAGTCAGAGCATTCTAACGAACGGCCATCTGTCGACTATCTGATATAGACCAGTGATACTAACAACGAGGCTATCTGTGCTAGTCGTGCCACATCATTGCAAATATTTGCTTTTAGTACGATTCAATATATAGGACTCTCAGGGTGTCATATTTTTTGCACGGTACATTTTCCATCGACCCGGGACCCCTAAATCTATCTGTGAACCACTGATCCTTATGACTGTTTACAGATGACTAGTCAAACAAAGCAACCTGGATATTCCAGCACATAAATGTAATTGAAGCCATCACGCTTCAGGTATAGCGTCGGCAAGTGATCGTTGTGAGTGTCGAAGTCGTGGAGAAGTATGTGCTCAACCAGGAGATGCCAGTCTTGAACCGCCTCACGATCAGGCGCGGCCTCTCTTCGCATACTCCATTTGATTCGGCAACTCCCATAAGCGCCCATGGAACTGAATGTGATCTCCTACCTGCCACTTACGGTGGTGTACGGCCGCTGGTGCGCTTCTTGGCGAGCACCGTTCATGGATAGCTGCTACTGGTATATTGGTACCTCAGGAAGCAGGACTTGTTTAGAAACGTCGTTGGAAGGATGCAGTTCAGCGTGAAGGGCTGCATGACATACTTGGGTGAAGCAATTGAAGTATGCCGATTCGCCTTAGCCGGCATCAACCAATCCAAACGGCGAGAGGAAAAAAAAAAGAGGATCAAGCAACGAAGAAGATCTCATATAAGGTGGATGGTGGATCTGTAAACAAAGCTTTTTGAGTAGGAGGTCTAACTCCTCTCATATTGCTTATTCCTGGAATACAGGTTTTAAGGAACGCTTTATCTTGTCGGTAATAATCAAAATTCTGAGACGAAGAGACATTTCTTCCAACCTCCTTGTCTCGAATTCGTTCGGTTTCTGCTTTGTTACTTGCCCATTGTTACGGTTCTACCTGGCACGACCAAAACCATAGCTTGCAAGATCAAAAGCAAAGCTGAGATGAGCTAGAGCAACTCACTATAGCCGGTGATTATTGTGTCAAAATACTTGACCATCACCTAAAACCTTTCACGTCCACCGTTTATGATCAAAACTTCGAACAGTTTCTGCTGAATTCAGGAATATGCGCAGATTGGAACCCCGATGTGGCCAATAATAGCTGTTAGCTCTGAGATAATGAGGTGTTATACATGTCCTTTCTGGGTATTAATTGATTTCTGAAACACGATGTCAAAGCCATATTATAGGTCTGCATCACTTATCAGGCTATCACAACGTTCTCGATCCATTCGACAACTCAGCTAAGGCTATTTCTGAGGCCCAGAAGGATCAGGCAAGAACTACTGTAATTTGCAACGCGTATTGCAGGAGGCCCAGGGCTTTTAGCATAGATCTAATGGCAAGGAGAGAACACGGTAGAATTCCTAAGAGGGCAGGAATTTCTACGAGAGGGACCCAACCAATTCCCCTTCAAATTTTCCGTTCCTTTAATAAAATGGCAAACGCCTATGACGCACAGCATCATACCACTCCCCATTACACTCATGGTGGGTGGGTTGGGCCTTTTAGGGCACTTCTATGTTTTCTCCTCGCAAATTATACGGCCGTCCGTACCATCGAAATCGGGTATCATACCATCTACGACGATTGGTACAGTGTTCAAGGTATCTCCACGTGCTAGGCTTATGAAGCCAAGTTGTCATTCCCGGAGAACATTCCACTGCCTCGGCTGTGGAAAATTCCCGTCACCATAATCACAGCAGTGACTGAGATATCAACATAAGCAGTAAAAGCAAATCTAGGGGGAGCAACGTCAGCAACAGCTCGAATACCATGTTTAATGCCCTATCACCAAGCTGCAATCTCTTGTTTTATTGCTCATCAGGTGAAGATGACCTTCTACCTGAGCTTCTACCGTCTGAGTTGCTTTGCAACGTCAGATTCGATCATGCCGGTGCCTAACTAACACTACCACTTTTTCTGAATACGACAACGCGGTAAATGCAGGCGTCGTGGACAGAATCCTGCGACGAACTGTTTTCAGCAGCGTACGGCTACAGGCGCAAGTCGAACAGCGGTTTGTCTTTTCTGTGGCTTCCCACGTCCCACAGGATAGACAGAAAGATAGATTATATAGTCATGTTGCACATCCGAGACGTACAACTCTTATGGGCCTTAAATGTCATAGCTAGTCAGCCGGTTCAACTCCATCATAGAAGTCACGACGGAGGGCCATCTCCAGGATGTGCCGATTTTCATCGGCATCGAGGTAAAAGGGACAATGAATGGCATTTTTGTCTAAGTTTTCTGGGATAGGGGATTTCTCTCACCGCGAAGACGAATGGGTCTTCGGATGGCTTTTGGCAACAAAGATGCTTTTTTACGAAATTGGACAGAATACTGTGAGAGGCCATTCTCATGGGTTGGATCGGGAACGATGGATGCAGATCAAGCTTACAGAGGTTGCTATATCTGATGAACTACAAAGATTTTTAGCTCTTTCTCAACCATTTTAAATGTCTGTGTCAATGGTTAGTCACAGTTGATCTGAATCTCAAACCGAGTCGCATTTACATTTCTCTGCCGCGAGAGGTGAGATTTGATTTGGGCTATAATGCTCGCTTGCACCTTAGAAGAAATCAAACTTGGAACTGGAGACAGTCGAGCCGTTTGATATGTAGAAGAAGTTCATAATGGGGTACTCGTTCATTGTCCACTACTCAATCATACGCACCATCTAATCTATACATCCAACTTTCACCCCTTCTCCTGCTCCATATCAGCATACCACCTCCTCACATAATCCAACCCAGCATGCGGTCCATACAACTCCACCTCCCACTGCGGCGTAGGCGCCGGCAACCCAGTCTCTTCAAGACACGATTCCCTCAACACCCCAAGATCCCCACCACGATCATACTTAGAAACCTCATCGCTCTGAGCACGCATACTCACTCTCAACGTCTCCGTTTCCTCCACCGCCACGCTAAGATCATCATTTAGAACGACGCCGTAGCCGGTCCTCGCACCTTCAATGGTGACAAGGTTTCGCTGGACTTCGAGTGCGACTTTTTCAGCGGGGCGGGTTAGAGGATCGCCTAGCCCGCCTCCGCCCCATGTTGTCCATTCGAGGAGGTCGCCTGGGTTGACTCGGACGTGGTCACATTTTGAGGGTAGGATCTCTGCATCTACCACGCCTGAATCATCGGTAGAGCGTCGGTACAAGGCCTTCCGAGATCGTTGCCCGGCTTACCCCCCTTCAAGCCCCACGGCTTCGTGAACCATCGATCATCGTGCAGACTGATTTCACCACGAGAGAGGAACCGGTATAGCGTGCGCTGAGCGTTGCCGCCACGGTAGAACCCCGGACCGCCAGTGTCAGGAACGCTTCCATTTGCTTCGATGCGCAAAGGGTAATTCAATTCGATACTTTCCGTAGGAATGGACTTGATAGCCGGGAAGAGACAATGGCAGTCGGGTCCGTCGCCTGCCTGTCGGGCAGGCACGCCGCCAAATCCAATCTGGTACAACTGGTACCATTCACCGTTGGGTTTGAATCCCGAATAGAAGAAGTGTGGTGAATCGCTGAAGCCAGCGGCAGCTTGGTACGCATCATCCTTCTGGCCGATTAGGGCCTGAACCATGTCCAGGGTACGTCCTAGGAAATGAGTTCTGCAGGAAATGGGCGCCGGACGGACTGGTTTCAGGACCGTTCCTTCGGGGATGTACACGTCGATTAGATCATGGAAGCCGTCGTTGATGACTCTTCCCGGGGCTGCGGCTGCGATTAAGTAGTACCCGATGAACATCTTGAACATGGTCTCGGAGAGGTAGAAGTTAATGCTGTGCGAACTTTGTGGCGACGTCCCGCTCCAGTCGAACTTGAGGCCGTGATTGCCGACTTTCTTCATTGAGCAGGTTAATGCCCAAGGGCCAACGCCGTGGCCATCGTCGTCGACAAAATCGGTAAATGTACTTTCCTTGTCGTCGAATTGGCGCTCGATAATCTTGGCGAATCCTGTGCGGTTCCGGTATAGTAACTCGTCGCAGGCAGCTAGGTATACCTCGCATCCGAAACGCGTAGCTAGTTCGCGGACTCGTATCGCTGCCATACTGCAAGCGGCGATGATAGCGGTAATGTCAGATCGGCACCATGCGGGCTGGCGGGAGTTGCGGCACGGAAGCTCGAGGAGATCCGAATTCACAACTCCTTTCGAGTACAGCTTGATACACGGGACCTGAATACCGTCGTCGAACACCGAGGTAGCATTAATCGACATACTCCCCGGCACCATCCCACCCACATCAGTCAAATGACCAAACTGTGAAGCCCAGCCGATAAGCTTGCCCTCGTAGAAGATAGGCAGGAGTACAATCACGTCATTGAGATGGCTCATCGCCCCCTTAACCTGGTAGACATCGTTGGTGATAAAGACATCACCGTCCTCGATCGTGCCGTGCCAGGCTTCTAAGAACTGGGTGATGAAACTGGCAAATTGGCCTACCAGCATCTTGCCCTGGCTGTCGGTGATTACGTTGAATTCGTCTTGTTGTTCGCGGATGGCTGGGGACATGCTGCAGCGGAGCATCATCTTGTCCATTTCGCCGCGGATGGAGGATAGGGCGGCTGAGACGAGAGTTGGGATTAGTGGAGTATTGCGGACGAATTCCGTTGGGGATACGTCGTTGTGTTGCTGTATTGAGCTGGTCGTCTCTTCGCCGATTGGTCTGATGAGGATGTTTCCGATGCTGTCGATTTCTCCGTAGTAACCAGGTAATATCAGCGTGTTGCTGTCCATTTCGGTGACGATGCAAGGTCCGATGACGCGGATGCCATCTTTACTGATCTTGTACCGGTCCCATAAAGTGGCTTGTTGTTTCTTTCCTTCAACGATAATCGTCTGTTCGCCGAGCTTAGCATCTGCAGGTGGTTCGCTTGACGTCGCCTTGTCCAATTGCTGCATCTTCACATTGGGAGAAGCATCTTCCAGCACAACACCAAGTCGCATGAGTTCCAACTCGAATCCTGTCAGAATATACGTAAATAGTTGCCGATGCTGTTGCTCGAACTTTCCCCGCAATACTGCGTGCCATGCCTCTGTATCGAGGGCTAACTCATCCGCTTGCAAATCAACAGTAACTGTCAACTCTTGTCCCTTGTACCGAATGTCTGCTTGGTATTTGGTGTTCCAAGTGACAGGCCATGAGTTGGTGGATGCTGATCTCTGCAGCGTTTCTCTACAATGCTGCTCCAGCTTCGCGTACTGTTCCCGCAGCTCGGTAGCAGTCGCGTCAGCGAGGAGTCGGATGAAAGTAGCAGACTGCTCATGGCTCAGCTTTGTAGTTACATCTCCCTGGGCACACAGCGTCCCAGGTGACTGGGGGATAATAACAGGCCATGCGCCGAGCAACTTTCCGACAGCATTGGCGTGCAATGGTCCTGCGCCTCCGAATGCCACCAGAGCGAATTCTCTAGGATCGTAGCCCTGCTCAACCGAGACCAGTCGGAGAGCGCCGTACATCGTCTCATTGACGATCTTGATAATATCCTCGGCTGTCTGGATAACTGGAAGGCCCATTTGCGTCGCGATACTCTCCACAGCCGAGACGGCAGACTTCACGTCCTGCGCGAACTCACCACCAAGGAGGGTTTTGGGCAAGTATCCCAGCACCAGATTTGCGTCTGTAACCGTCGCCTGTTTTCCTCCTTTTCCATAGCATGCAGGTCCCGGCTTTGCGCCTGCACTTTCAGGGCCAACGCAAAGTGTCTCTGTAAGCTCCAAGTATGCCGCGATAGAACCCCCTCCAGCGCCGACAGTCTTGACATCGACGGCAGGCGAGCGAACAGACAGGGTATCGACGACTGTCTCCCGTCGCAGTTGTGGCTTGCCGTCGTAGATAAGTGTGCAGTCTGTCGATGTACCGCCCATGTCAAGCGTGATGAGCTTCTTGTACGGTGTGTACTGCGCGACAGTATCTGCAGCTCCCTTGGCACCCCCAGCTGGTCCGGACATGAGGATATTCACAGGCAGCTCCCCGGCAAGAGTAAGACTCGTCAATCCGCCATCACTCTTAAGAACACGAATCGTTTCGCTCTCCGTCGCAAGCTTCCCAGCTAAGTTCCGCAAATGCGCCTGCACAACAGGCTTCACCAGCGCATTCGTACAAGTCGTCACCGTCCGCTCGTACTCGCCCACCTCCCTTAGCACATCAGCAGAGCAAATAACCGCCACATCACTCCCCAATTCCTCCCGAACAACCCCCTCCACAACGCGCTCATGCTTGTCATTCCCATGCGAATTCAGAAACTCAGGTCGATGCCTCGTCGCCATCTCCCTCAACCGCACCCTCAAATCCGCAACATCAACATCAACAACCGTCTCCCCCAAAACCGACATCCGCTCCCTACATTCGACAACCCTCTCCAACGGCACAATCGGCTCCGGTGGCGTATAATGAATCCAAGCACCCAGTCCACCGAGGATATGCGAGCGTCTCAACGCGAGAATATCCCTATGACCCGCGGTAACGACCAGCGCCGTGCGTGCGCCTTTCCCCTCGAGCACGGCATTAGTCGCTGTCGTTGTGCCGTGATGGATGAATTGGAATGTGCCGTGGAAGTCGCCATCTTGTCGCTAGAGTTGTTGACGCACTTTGGCGATGCCGTCGAGGATGCCGATGCTTTGGTCTGGGATTGTGGTGGGGACTTTGGCGCGGAGGGTGTGGCCGGTGGGGGTGAAAACGAAGACGTCTGTGAAGGTGCCGCCGACGTCGACGCCTAGTTGGTAGCCGTGGCTTGTGTCGTGCATATCGTAGACTTGTTCAGTTGGGGAGTTGAGGATAACAAGGAAACTGGGTTGTGCAGCACTGCCATGCTGCTACAGCATAATCTAAGCGATATTCCGTAGATGGTCTATAACAATCGAGTCATATAAAGGGCGTGCATGGAACTAATGCATCGCTAGTCTATGAGGTGTTGAAGATCACCGACATAGTCGGGTTCCATTGGCTCGACTGGCGCTTTCGAGTGGAATCGTACCGTCCTCTTCCGATATAATTGTGATAGAGCATATTTTTAAACGAAGAGGGGTCGGTGTGGTTACAATGCTCCGTAGCGTATTGATAAGCTGGGTACATTTCTACTCCGTAGGGTCATGGACTGTACTCTGCATATTAAAGATTTTATACTTCTGCGCCATTATCTAGGCCTGGATATTTAAATTGAATGATAACGTAATCCACAACCGAGCAAGCCACCTCCCTCCCGACGGTGGTCGCAATGTTGAAGTCAATAACACAACAAAAAAAATGCATTTTTTATAAAAACTAAGTTCTATTGCGACTAGGACATTGCAGTCTCCTATGCCCAATACTACGACGATCACTGCATCGTCGTGGTGCCCGTACAGGTGATTGGTTTGCTGCTGAAGCAGCAGTAGTAGAGGCTTCTTGGGCATCATTCTCACTTTGTATATACCCTGAGTTTCCTGAATAGAAAGGCCTCCTGTATAGACTATCTGTCTATGAGAGGGCTTTCTTTTCTGCTGCTGTTTCTCATTCGCAGCCCTCAAATCATGGTTTTCCTTTGCCAAAATTGCAACACTTTTCATGGCCATTTGACAACTGCGGAAAACTTGATCCATAGTAGTCTTTGCAGGAGTTGGGGGGCTATTGCTGTGCTGTCTCAATAACTCTTTGACAGTGGATTCTTGCTTCTTTAGTTGCTTGAGATTATGAAGTGTTTTCGGATCAGAGTTGGTAAATTGGCTCCCACGAGGTGTAGGAGTCTTCAGATATATATTGAGCTGTGTCAACACCCTCTCTGGACTGTATGGAACCAGACCAGTTGCCACGAAGCTGTTCTTGATATTATCCATCTTGGAGGCCTCCTTACGGGCCTGTGGATATGCCGAAAGGAAGTCAAGCTTGTCTATATGATTGATCCTAAGCCGCATCTTCTCTTCCACCAAGCGGCCATAAGTGCGCTTCAAGCCTGCAAAATAGCCAACATCAAGAGGCTGTAAAAGATGATATGAATGTGCAGGCATGCAAATTGGCACAATATTATCCTGATTGCACATCTGATCAAATTGTGGCGTTAAGTGGCTTCCATGACAATAAGCAGACGATATGTTCCCTTAGTATAGCCATTCGTTGTCGGAATAAAGATATTTTGAAGCCAGGAGAGACCAATTTGATCTGTTGTCCATCCGTTCTCACTAAGTTCAATCCTCCAATCAGATGGTAAAGCATTGTCCTCATACCAAGCCTGTATATGAGACTTTCCCTTGAATACAACGCACGGAGGCAGAGCCCACCCCATAGCAATAACACATTCAATTGCAGTAACCCATTCACGATTCCCAGGCTGCAATAGTGCAGGACTACCAGTAGTTTCAGCTCTAGTCACTACTTTGGCAGTCGCAATAAGGCCCATAGCAAAACCAGTTTCATCAAAATTGTAAATGTCTTCATATGTAATCCCATACTGCATTATAGTGATTTGTACACGGTTGAACCACTCCTTGATGAGATTTGGGTCCTCACATTTGGCACGCTGGTGGTTGTTTTCTTGAGAACCGGGTTTTTAATTCATCATGGCGTTTGATGAAGTTATATACCCAATTCTTGCCAATAGGTTGGATTTTGGATGAACCACGATTGGAAAGAATCTTGGCCATATCTTGGACATGAGACAGTCGGGAAGCTGCTCCACGTTGATCCAAATAGAGTATCCATCGGATAAGTGATTCCTCCTCTTCCTTTGTCAATTTGAGACAATTGGCCTGCTTTTCAGCACGATTTATGGTGCCATTCAATCGGCGTTGTAGTGTTGTCCGAGGTACACCATACAGGCGTGCAGCTTCACGAATATTGGTGGTTTCTTTCTTCTTTAAGGATGAAATAGCAAGTAAAATTTACCTTCCTGCTGAATTGATTTTTGTGTTTTTTCCTGCAATTTTGGTGGCATAGTGGCAGTTTGAATTCAATTATCAATATGGCATACGTCGGAGAGCTGAAAGGTGGCCCGCTCGGTTGTGGATTATGTTATCCAAGTGCCGAGGCGAGTGAAGTAAGTATACTTCGAAATATACCAAGTAGTTACGGAGTCGAGTCTTGAGCCGCAGCGGCAGGTTGCGTGTGAACCCTTTCGAAGCACATGAAATGCATCCCGAGAGAAGCAATGGCTACCTTCGGGCATGATCCCTGTTGGTCTCGGCTTGAGTACACGCCATGTTATCTATTCTACTACGTGTCCAGCTACCTCAACCCTTATCTTGTCAGTCCAAACCGATAGCGATGGTCACTATAAGCACGTGATAAATCGTAGATGCTAGTTACCCGAATAGGAACCTTCCACCGCTGACGTCAACTATAGCATCGCTCCTCTCCTCACATTTGCTCTCTGATACAGTCAATCCACGGATGTCCCGGACCAGTGTCCAATAAGCAGTATGTGTAAAGTCACACAATGTCATCATCATAAGTCATCGTGCAATCCATGGCCCCAACTCCCCTCCCAGCGATGATTTATATATGGACGATACTCGGAGCAATATCCGGGTCATCCTAGTGTCATAACAATCTCGTCGATTTATCATCATTGTATGTCTAGTCCTGGATCATGACGATGATGTGGGTTCCTGACTAACTTGGTGTTGGGACTTAACTAGTACTATGAACAATCAATTCCCGAATTCATCGCAGCCTACGTCCACGCCTACGACTACGCCTACAGCAGCTTCTCCCCCTAGACACTGGCACGGTTTTATCGGAGACAGACACGAACATCACAACGTTTGGGTGAGAGGCGGTTCTCCCCAGGTTTATTATCCAGAAAGACGGGCTTCATCGTCCAGTGAGGCATCGACGTCCAGTATGGACCGACGAGTAAGCCTTCCCTCTTCCATCACCCCGCCCGTCTCTCAAGCATAGCTAATATAGGTGTTGTATATTCAGACTTCCAGCGCCAATACTGCATCCAACCCTAGCAACCAAAACACTGTTCCCCCCAACATTGGTGACCGCCGACGATCCAGCAACGCGGTCCTCTTTAGCGGGCTGTCAACCCAGAAGAGAAACCCATTGGATACCAACATGGCGACGAGAAGGGAGAGTTGGAAGGAGCAGTCAAATCCGGGAGGGTTTTTGTCCAAGTGGTGGGATGGGTATACCAAAGGTCATTAGCTGTGGACAGGGGACAGGGGTCAAAATTGCGTGCTTAGTGTCGTCTTATGATAAGTTTGTATCTTGATTGTATGTTGAATATTTAATGACATGACCAATTCTCTACTCACAATGTGGTATACTATCTAATCTGATATGCTCGGCTCGGTCTCCAAATCTACGCTCCGACAAATCAACCCCGCATATTGCACAACTCCAAGTTACCCCAACTCCCCGGCATAAAACACCATCTCCATCCCCATCCCTAACAAACAGAGTCAATAAACCAAAAGTAAACAAGAAAAAATAACGATGCAAACAACGGCAAAACCACATCTCTACTCCCTCTCCCACCGTGGCTACATCCAAGGCCTCACCTTCTCCGCCGCAGCCACAGACACCCCTCTCTGTCATTTCTTCGGTAATCTCCGCTACGGTCTTCCGCCCTCACAACGATGGCGCAGAGCTTCTTCCCTCCCGTATGACTATAGTTACGGGACGAAAGAGGAGCCGGGGAAGTGCGATAAGGGCGCTGGTGTGTGTCCGCAGCCAGCGTTTCTGGGACCGGTGGATAAGAGTGGGTGGAGTGAGGATTGTTTTCAGGTTAATGTTTGGGTGCCGGTTGGGGATTCTCCGGAGGGTGGTTAGTCTCTGTTTCTGTTTTTGGCTTTGGTGTTGGTTGTCTTGCTAATGTGTGTGTATGGATGTGCAGGCTGGCCTGTTCTTTTCTACATCCGTACGTTCAATCTCCATCCTGCGTAAAGACTCGATATCTGACAGTGACAGACGGCGGCTGGCTCCAATTTGGCTCTCCCAATGGCTTCTCCGGCGTAGGTCTCCTAGGCGACTCCCCCGTGAGCGCCATAATCGTCATGCCGGCCTACCGCCTCAACGTCTTCGGCTTCCTGTACTCCTCCGAACTAGAGCACGACGCTGCCACCGCAGGCGAAACAACCGGAAACCACGGTTTCTGGGACCAGCGACTTGCCCTAGAATGGACGAGAGACAATATACGGCTCTTTGGTGGTAATGCAGAGAATATCACTGTTGGGGGATATTCTGCTGGTATGCTCGTCTTCGCCCCAACCTCCCTTCATAGTTACCTCAATGGTGAGGGCTAACGGTGACAGGCGCATACTCAACATTCCACCAACTAACCTACGACCTCTCCCTCCCACCTCAACAATCTATAATAAGAAAAGCCTGCATCTGGTCCAACAGCCCCGCCGCCCAACCCAAGCACCCCCCCGAAGCCCAAACCCAATTCAACGCCCTCCTCTCCCACCTCAACATCCCAACCACTCTCCCAGACTCCGAGAAACTATCCCGCCTGCGTGCCCTCGATCCAGACACGCTCCTCACCGCAGCAACATCCACCCAATTCCACCAATACCGCCCAACATCCGACAGCACGTTCGTCTCAAAGGATCTCTTCAAAAGCCTAGAGAACGGCGACTTCGCACGACGCTTCAAAAACCGCAACATAAAACTGCTCCTGGGAGAAACATGCAACGAGCCAAAACTCTACAGTCTTTGGTTTCCGCCGGAGGCTAATACCCTAGATGCGCTGCGCACCCGGCTCATCGCGGAGTACCCAACGTCCACTGTTGACGCTTTATTACCGCTGTACTACCCAGATGGTAAACTGCCCCCAGGCCAAGAGAACTGGGACAGCGATGCCTTCGGGCGTGTATACGCCGATATGCAAGTGTACAAGATGCAGCGCGGGCTTATCCACTCGCTTGTCTCGCATGGCGTTCCCGACTCCTCGATTTACAGGTATCGCGTAGAAATGCGCCTGAAATGTGCGGAGAAGCAAATCCCAATTGAGTGGGGCGTTACGCACGCAACAGACCATTTTATCTGGTTCTGGGGGAATGGGGAGGTTCTCCAGGAGCGGGAGAAGGGGATTGTTGAGAGGGCGTTGATTGGGCCGTTGGCAAGGTTTTTGAATGGGGAGAGGGATATTGGGTGGGGGACGAGTAGTCATCGACATATGAGGGTGTTGAAGGGGAATGGGGAAGTGGGGATTTGGGAGGATGCGTTTTGGGATGAAGCGATGAGAGTTTGGGGTGCTGTGCCGGAGATTAGGGATGGGAGAGGGAGTGCTCGGTTGTAGATAGATTACCATACAACGTTCTGTAGATAAGTCGATGGCTACGATATGAATCACTTGAATTTGAACGAAATTATCATTCCAATGAAATCCGCTATATAAAAATAACAAAATGAAACGCTCTAAAGAAACTCAAAACATCATAGCATCGTGTGCTTAAATTGTACAGAGAATCCCACTGTTTACCCACTTAGGCCTTGGCAATCTTGCAGATGAGATCCTGGCCATCGACCGAGTCGCCCTCCTTGACGAGCAAGCCCGACACCTTGCCGCTGTGCGGTGCAGAGATCACCATTTCCTAAACTAGTCAGCATCGTTTTCTTTTTTCTTTTTCTCGGGAGCCATGGGGGCAAACTTACCATCTTCATGGCGCTGAGAACAGCAACAGGGTCACCCTTCTTGACCTCATGACCATCGTGCACACGGATCTCAACAACAACACCGCTCATGGGGGCGCCGACCTGGCTGCTGTCGGCAGCATCGGCCTTAGGACGAGCAGTGTTCTCCACCGACGCCTTGTTATCCTCAACACTAACTTGACGCACTTCACCGTTGACCTCGTAGAAGACCTCACGCTGGCCAGTCTGCTCCGAGAGGGGACCGATAGCCAGCAACTTCAGGATAAGCACCTTACCCTTCTCCAGCTCGACGTGGAACTCCTCGCCAATCTCAGGACGGGCCAGGAAGAAGCGAGTGGGCAGGACGGAGAGGTCACCGTACTTCTGCACGAACTTCTTGTAGTCCTCGAAGACCTTGGGGTACATGGCGTAACTGGCCACGTCGCTCTCGGTGGCCGATCCGAACTTCTCGCGAATCTGGTTCTTGATGCCGGCCAAGTCAAGAGGCTCCAGGTAGAGACCAGGACGCTTCTCGAGCTTGCGGCGGTTGCGGAGAGCCTTGGTACGCAGAGGCTCGGGGAATCCACCGAAAGGCTGACCCATCAGACCCTCGAGGAACTCGAGAACAGAGCCAGGGAAGTCAAGCTGGTCCGCGCGGTCGATCACATCCTCGGCCGACAACTTGTTGGAGACCATGAACTGAGCCAAGTCACCAACAACCTTGGAAGTCGGGGTAACCTTGACAATGTCACCAAGCAAATCGTTGGCGGCCTCGTAGGCCTTCTTAGTCTCGGCCCACTGCTGACCCAGACCGAGCTGGCTGGCCTGGAAGATGAGGTTGGTCAGCTGACCACCGGGAATCTCGTGCTCGTACACTTCGGGGTCAGGACCGGTCAGACCGGCCTCGAAGGGCGAGTACAGCAAGCGCAACTGGGCCCAGTAAGTGTCGATGGCGCGGACGTGAGCGAGGTTGAGTTTGGGGTCCTGCTCAGTGCCCTCGAGCGAAGCGAGGATGGCGCCAATGCTGGGCTGCGAGGTCATACCCGAAAGGCTGTCAGTGGCCGCATCGACGGCATCAGCACCAGCCTGGGCACAGGCAATCATGGAAGCCACACCGGTACCGGCAGAGTCGTGGGTGTGGACGTGGATGGGGAGGTCAGGGTAGCGCTCGCGGATGCCACCAATCAGCAGACGAGCGGCCTGGGGCTTGAGCACACCGGCCATATCCTTGATACCCAAGACGTGGGTGCCAAGCTGGACGATCCGCTCAACCAGGGCAAGGTAGTAGTCGAGATTGTACTTCTTGCTGGGGTTCAGCATGTCACCACTGTAGCAAATGGTGGCCTCGACAACACCGCCAGCCTCGCGGACAGCTTTGATGCCGACCTCGAGCTGGTCAACATCGTTGAGGGCGTCGAAAACACGGAAGATGTCGACACCGTACTTCTTGGCCTGCTTACAGAAGTGGTAGATGGCGTTGTCAGGAAGCGAGGAGTAGGCAACGCCGTTGGCACCACGGAGCAGCATCTGGAAGGGGATGTTGGGGACGGCCTTACGGAGCTTGCGGAGACGGTCCCAGGGGTCTTCGTAGAGGAAACGCATGGCGACATCGAAGGTGGCACCACCCCAGCACTCCAAACTGTAAGCGTTGGAGAAGGTGTGGCTGGTCTCGTGGGCAATGTTGAGCATGTCAATGGTACGAACACGGGTAGCCAGGAGCGACTGGTGAGCATCACGCCAGGTGGTGTCCATGATCAAGCAGCCCTTGTTGCCGCGCACAGCACGGGCAAACGCATCGGGACCCTCACGGTCCAGGATGTTCTTCCAACCCTGCTGGCAGGGAACGGAAACGTCCAGGGGCTTGCCAGCAGCGTCCAAGAGCGTGGGCTTGATAATGTCGCTCTTGAGCTTAGGCTCACCGATCTGGCCCTTGATGCTGCTACCGTTGACAGCGACGTCACCCAGGTAAGCGAGCAGCTTCTGGGCACGGTTCTGGCTGCCAACGAGGGCGAAGAGCTCGGGGGTGTCATCGATGAAGGTGGTCCAACAGGTACCGTCGATGAAAACGGGGTGGCTCAGCAACGAAGCCAAGAAGGGAATGTTGGTCTTCACACCACGGATACGGAACTCGACCAGGGCACGCAGCATCTTGCGACGGGCAATCTCGTAAGTAGAGCCACGGCAAGTACACTTGACCAACATGGAGTCGTAGTGAGGGGTGATGATGGCACCAGCAAAGCCGTTACCACCGTCCAGACGGACACCGTTACCACCAGCGGAACGGTAGACCTCAATTTTACCGGTGTCGGGGGAGAAGCCCTTGGAGGGGTCTTCGGTGGTGATACGGCACTGAACAGCGTAACCACGGATGGAGATGCGGTCCTGGGTGAGACCCAGCTGCTCGAGGGTAGCACCAGCGGCGATCTGAATCTGGGCAGCAACGATATCAATGCCGGTGATTTCCTCGGTAATGGTGTGCTCGACCTGGATACGGGGGTTGATCTCGATGAAGTAGTAGCGGTTCTGCTGGTCGACCAAGAACTCAGCGGTACCGGCGTTGCGGTACTTCACAGACTTGGCCAGCTTGACAGCATCTGCCAGGATGCGGTCACGCACGTCGGTGGGCAGGTCCTTGGCGGGAGCCAACTCGACGACCTTCTGGTGGCGACGCTGGACGGAGCAGTCACGCTCGAAGAGGTGGACGACATTGCCCTGGCTGTCACCAAGGAGCTGGACTTCAATGTGCTTGGGGCGGTCGAGGAAACGCTCGACGAAGATGGTGCCGTTACCGAAGGCGGAGCGGGCCTCGGAAGTGGCACGCTCAACAGAGTCCTTCAGTTCACTCTGGTCGCGAACGACGCGCATACCACGACCACCACCACCAAAGGCGGCCTTGATGATAATGGGGAATCCATACGTGTCAGTGAAGGCCTTGACCTCCTCGAACGACTCGACAGGACCAGGAGTACCAGGAACGACCGGCACTTCACACTTGATGGCAAGCTGACGAGCAGAGACCTTGTCACCCAAGTTATCAATGGTGTCGGGAGTAGGACCGACGAAGACCAGACCAGCCTTCTCGACCTTACGGGCAAAGTCTGCGTTTTCCGAAAGAAAACCGTAACCAGGGTGGATGAGGTGGACACCGTGTTCGAGAGCGATCTTGATGATCTCATCACCGGCCAGATAAGAACCGACGGGGGTATATTGACCACGACGGCCGATCATGTAGGCCTCATCGGCTTTTTGACGGTGCATCGAGAGACGGTCCTCATGAGAGTAGACAGCTACTGTCTGGAGGGAGAGTTCGTGGGCGGTACGGAAGATACGAATGGGGATTTCGCCACGGTTGGCGACAAGGATCTTCTGAAACTGCATGATGGTGGAATTGGCCCGTAGACGACGGTGGACAGAGTCTTGGAACTTCTCATGGTGTTCTTCAAGGAACTCTACATCGTCGATGGCCGACTCGGCCTGGCGGTGGGCAAGGGAAGCCGCCATTGCGTATGATAAGAGTAGGTAAGGTGAGGAGTTAGGGCAAGGAGGAGAAGAGGTAGAAGAAGTGGTCAATTGACGAGACGACGGGCTAAATAGGAACACGGAACGGTTAGCCTCGGTCACTCACTCTCATCCTTTACCCGCGGGATACAGAATTGACTCACCTTGTTGGCGGGAAGGAGAAGAGCACGTAGCTCTAGCGGGGCACCGGACCTCGGGCGGAGAGATAAGTAATGGAGGGATTAATGGATGAGAGAGATGTTAGACAGGGCAATAGAGGACAATGATGGATATAGCGATGGAGAGAGGAGGATGAGAGAAGAAATAGATACAAGAAGAAGGGAAGAAGAAGAAGAGAGGATGGGAGGGAGGAAGAGGAGGAGGAGGGGAGATATAGTTGATGGCGGCGGGGTGCGGCAGTATGTATTGTACGGTACGATACAGTATTACGATTACGAGAAGACAAGCCCAAGACGGTTTTCACCGGCACACCGGACAGCTCCAGGTGGGATAGCAGCACTAAGAAAACCTCGGTCGAAGATCACCCGAAAGGGTCGATTTATAAAAGCATTAGCAGTAGCATTTGTCTTGGGGCAATTGTGGGCGATGGCGGTCGATCAGGGGAGATACAATGACAATTGCTATCAGCTCATCCTCCCTCCGCCGGTCAGCTGACCCCATGCCCGCATCACATGCCAAGCCCTGTGTATCCGCCTAGCCCACTACCCGATATAGTAGCGATACTAGTTTCCCGGAGTAGTATCAAAGTCTCCGTGGAAGCACATACTCTGTACAGTACCACCTTTACTTGTTGTCACCATTGTGTACGGAAAAGATGCTACAGTTTTCACTCGTCCAGATAGAACCCGTCTCTCTCCTAAATCCTCCCCCACCCGGGAATCTGAGGTTAAACACTTTTCCTGCATCCCTGCCCAGTGTGTCGCTACCCTCCTTCTGCCCGAAACAGGCAGCATTCCAGAGCCCAGAGCCCGGTGTTCTTGTCCTCAGCGAGCGCGTAGACTAACCCTTCATATCATCCCATATCTTTCCATATCAGATACGGCCGTCCTGATCATCGAGCCAAGGAGTCTCGGCGTTTGGTACGACCAGCCACGGTCCCCCGCCAATAATAGCCTATCCACCGCCAATGTGCCTTAACTCCAAACTGACTCGGTAGTTCCCCCCCCAAAACAGGAAAATCATCCTGCAGAGAACAAGTCACTGCTCAACCCACACTAGATCGTCATCGCTACACCGGGGACTGCTATGGGGAAGGATGTGGGTGCACGTGGACGCTTCTCTCGCTTATGCATCATAGTGTACATAATACCAGGAATAAGAGTTTTGATAAGTCTATGCTGCCGACTGTTCCAATCACGCAAAGATAATAGGAAATAGAAAATGAGAAAGCCATTGTACTAAAATCTCGTCCTCTCTCCACAACCGACCTTCCGCCGGTTTTCCTCCGACTGTCATTTTTTCCATGATGTAGGGATGGTTACCATGGTTCATCCATTGCGCTTCTTGTTATACACATACACAAAAAAATTGAAGAAATTTCAAATGACAACAGGAAATTGAAAAAAAGACACTAATGTAGATATCGGAATTAAAGTAGGAAAATATGCGATTAGAAGGGACGGAATCCAGTGGCCTGGGGTGTAAGACCATTGGCTTGGCCATACGGCATGGGGCTGGCCATCGGCGGAGGCGCCTGGGCCGGTCCTTGCGTCAACATCAATCGGCTACCGCCCAGGATGGGGGTGTTGTCCTCATCTTTCTTCTGCGTCGTCTCTCGTGACTTGCGCTCCTCGTTGTCTTTCTTGAGCATCTCGATCGCCCGCGTCTGCTCGCACAAGAAGTTGATCATGAAGGGCATCGTGAAGTCGTGGAGGCCGTGGCGCCACGACACCTCCATGATCACATCTGGCCGGATCAGGTCGTAGCAGGCGTACAACATACCAACATAGCACTCGCGGCTGCCAATGTCGACGAACTAAATGCAGGTTAGCTATCAGCCTAATAAATTAATAGGAATGAGAGAAAACTTACGTAGCGAAGGAGCTCCTCGACCACATCGGACTTGCCAGAGATGGCAGCGGTCTCGATGGCATCCTTGTAGAGCTTGTCCTGCTTCGACAGCGCAATCGACTTCTCCCACCGCTTGTTGTTACGGTAGATGCTGGCGGCGATCTGGCGGAAGAAGATCAGGTCATGCTTCTCCAGTCGCTGGGCGAGATCTACGGAGTCGAAGTTGTCGTAGTTGTCCACCGAGTCACGAAGAGTCTTGTAGTCCTCCTCTTCGATCAACAGGTCGTTGATGGCGTCGTTGACTGCCCGCTTGTTCTGGGTCTGCACATTCAACAAGAAAGGCTTGATCAGAGGGATGTTGTCCGAGGCATGGAAGATGCGCACAACACGGTTGACGTCAATGCGAGGAGTCAAGACCTGAAGCAGATCGGTAAGGAGCAAGGGCTGCTCTTGGAGGTAGAAGTTCAATCCCCGGTAGTAGATCTCCAGATTGGCAACCTTGACGATAATGTCCTTGAACGAGTGGTGCTCCCAGGCGTCGGCAGCCCGCTCCATCATCGCGAGAGCAGCGTTGTCCCATTCGTCATAGTGGCAGTACAAGAACACCAGCTCTGGCCAGAGGCTGGCTTCCTCGCAAGCACGGATCATCTTGGGGATGTTGATACGAGACCAGAAAAGCTTGAGGTGCTCCATGACCCGGTCGGGGTGGTACTTGGACAGGGCGATGCCCAGTTCGGTGAACATACCCATGTGAGCCCGCTCCAGACCCAGACCAGCCTCGAGAACTCCGATGAGTTCATCGAAGTAGCCGTTGCGCTCGTACTGGCGAACAAGGTCTTGCAGTTCTTCGGCGTGGACGATGAGGTTCAGACCGCAAATCTGCGCCAGGCGGAATTCCTTCTTGTTGACGCATGCCTCGTTGACCTGCTTCCAGACCTTGACGCTGTTGGCCTTGCGTGCGCACTCGACAGCAGCTTGGTAGTCCTCCAAGTGCACCAGGGTAGTGGCCAACTTGGCCCAGTTGGAGATGCTGGTGTAGAAGATCTTGGCAGCCTCATGGTAGCCCTCCTCGTACGCCTTGTCACCAGAAGCTTCAACATCCGCAACGTTGGTGGCACGGAGGAAGTCTTCCAGCTCGGCGAGCTGGTCAAGACGTGCGAAGCAGAAAGCCAGACCGGTGTCGATGGCGGGCTCACGCAGCGTCTTGCGGGCCATTCTCAGGTACTTAACGAGATCCTCATCCTTGCCAGCGTGAGTTGCGGTGTCAATAACTTCGTTGTAGTTCGATGGATCGTCCGCACGGATGTACGACTCGATCGAATCGGACACACGAAGACCATCAAGCTGAGCCTTGGCGACCTTGCTCCACACATCGGGCAACTCCACGCGCTCAGCAAACTCCTGGGCACGGTCGATGCTGACAATGTTCTCGACAAGCACATTGACGGCAGCAATATAGTTGTTGACCTTCTTGTAGATCTCGAACGCCTCCTCGTAGAGTCCAACAGAGATACACATCTCAGCAATCTCATCTGCACTGAACTCGTTGAGCTGGTGGATGTAATCCATGAGGCGACCCTTGTCGGCCTTGGCGGCAGTGAGCATCATGAGGTTCTGCAAGCTGGTGTTGTCACTGAATGGCGAAGGCTCGAGGATGATCTTCTCCAACAGCTCGATCAGCTCACCAGGCAGGTCGGCGTCAAGGAAAGCCTTGACGGCGATGGAAACCTTGTCGGGCTCAGTCGACTCAGGAACAGCAGTTGCAATGACCTGGTCAACCAATGAACGACGGTGCACGTTGTTCTCGCTCAAAACAAACGACCAAATTTCCGAGTCGGCACGTTCAACGAGGTAGCGAGCTTGCGCCCGGTACATCGAGTTCTCATTGGTGATGTTGATGAGTTCCAAGTCATTCTGACCCTTCTTGTACGCAATGTGCGCGAGGTGGGGGTCACGCTTCTCACAGTACTTTCCGACCGTCAAGGTGTCGTACATGTCGTTCTCCTGGAGGAACTTCTCGGGGTTGTTGTTGCTGTCAATGTAGATCTTGGCGAGAGCATTGTAGACAGCCTGCTGCTGGTTGCCGGTCGCAAGAGTTGCTTCAAGGAAAGGCAGAAGCAGCTTCAGTCTGTTCCGCTTCTCGACCTCAGTCACCAGCTCATCGATCGGAATCAGCGCTGGGTCAACAGTGGACAGAAGGTTTTTAATGATGCCCTCGTCACAGTCGACGTCCAAGAGACCGCCAACAACGGCCGGAGCACGAGAAGGGTTGACACGCTGCACATAGACCTCGATAGACTTGTACTGCTGGTTCTGGTACAGGTACAGAACCAGATCGTGGATGAAATTGAAGCGGTCGCAGACGATGATGAGCGGAAGCTGTTCGGTCAGGCGAGCTTCCTTTAGGAAGTTCCGTACCTTCTCCGGGTTGTAATAGTTGCTTTCGCGGCAAATACGCTCAACTTCCGTGATCTGGCCCATAGCCGTAGCAGCCTCGATGTACTTGAAGTGGACCTCGGAGTCTTCGCTCAGGTTAACGATACTTCCAAGGTAGTAGTACAGACCTTCAGCGGTGCGGTACTTCTCCAAGAGGGAGATAAGACGGCCGGGCCCGAGAAGGTCCGAGAACTTGGTGGCGATCTGCACAACAGCCTGCAGAGTCTGGCGGATGTTCACGGCCAGCATGGTATCGAGGCAATCGATACTCTGCTCGACCGAGAGGTTTCCAAAGTAGTTCATCAACCACTCGGGGCTGAGCTGGTCAGTGCGGACAATGTTGCGCTTGATAACGGCAGAGTCATCAGTGTTTTCCAACGCACGTTGGATGAGGCCCGCGTTCTCGCAAAGCTGGGAGATCCGAGGGCGATCGTAGTGCGTAAAGATTTCGTTACCAAGGATGGCATCTGCGACCTGCGGGGCGTTGACAAGGTTCATTTCCAGCAGCCGTGTCTGCAGGTGGCCCTGCTCGGGCTTGTTGTCCTTCAGGGCATCGAGCAAGAAGGATGTGGCCTGCTGGATCATGTTCTGGGACAGGAAGACATCCACAACGCGGTCAAGGTCAATGAGGGCACCGGCGTCCTCGTTGGCGAGTTGGGAAGCAAACTCAGCACCCTTTTCAGGGTTCACGCGGACAATGTGCTGCAGGAGCTGGGTGTAGTCGGGCTGGTAGCCAACTTGTTTGGAATAGGCAAGGATCTTGTCAAATTGGCCAGTCTCAGCAAATCCAGCAATGACCTTGTGGGGAACATTGGCCTGCAGATAGATCGACAGAGCAAGGTTCATGTCAAACGGACGAACAATGTCTCCAAGCTCTTCAGATGATTCGAGCTTCTCCTCGCGCATCCATTTTTCCAACAAGTGCTTCCGGTTCTGCTGCAGGACGGGTCGGACAAGTTCGACACTTTCGTACTTGTTGAGACCGCCCTTGTCCAACAGCATACCAAAGTACTGCAAGATGACAGACATTTGTCCGGTCTGAGGAGCGTTCTTGAAGCGGGTGATAGTCTCCGGGGTACGGAGGAACCCACGAGGGGAGTTGGCAGCGATCTTGGCGGCTTCGGGATAGTTGCCTTGGGCGACCAAGCTGTCGAATTGCTGCTGGTAAAGGTGATCGGCTCCAGGGAGTCCAGCTTTGGAGGCAAGCTTCACCGCCAGCCCAGCCATGGCAGGGTTTTCCATCAGATACTGAACGATGGTGCTCTCGTCGACGCTAACAGACAGGACCTGGCCCTTGCGGTTCACACCAACCAGACCAGCAGAGTCGGAGTCAGGGGCGGTCGTAAAGATCGTTTCACTGGAGATCCGGTTCATGAAGATGCACGTGCCGGTCTCGAGGTCATAGAGGTGAATGAAACCGTACTTGGTGACCAAGTACACGACATCGTACTTCCTGGAGACCTGCATGGCGACGGGGAAATCGTTGACTGCCTCTTGCGGGAAGTAGACCTCCACGGCCTTCTTCTGGAAGCGCGGGTTGGGCTCTTGGTGGTCAATTTCGGCGATCTGCAGCTTGGCGCCCGTCTGGGTTCGAACGGCGAATGTGAAGAGCTTGTGTTCCAGTGGAGAGCCCTCGACTCTAATTGAAGCAAATGCGGCCGCATGACCTTCAATGAACTGCGATATCCCGCGGTCCTTGGAGAACAGCTGCATCGATCCAACGACACGTCCCTGCTGCTGGCTGATACCAACCACGACCATCCACTTCTCGTCGTCGTTGACACGGTAGTTGATGATTTGGCATCCCTGAGCAGCAATAGCATGTCAGTGATGGGAAACGGTCAGGGATTTCGGAATGCATACGCTCAGGTTTGGAAGACGGTCGAAGATCTTGATGGGCTGAGACTGGGTGGGGTCAAAGACATCCCAGTGGTAAACAGAAACATCTGTCACCAGACCCAGACTCGTCTCGCTGAACCATTTCCAGTACACGACATCCTCGTTCATAACCGCCGACTTCAGCTTTTGCTTTGCCGACAGGTCGAAGATCTGGATTGTCCGTCCTTGCGCTTTGAGGGCGATGATGTTCTTGGACCAGTGCATGATAGCACTGTCCGCGTTGATCGGCCGCTTGATGACTTCATTGTTGTTCTTGAGGTTGATGATAATCACTTGGGGCTTGTCATCTTCGCTGAGTTTCTGGCGAACACAGAGGTAGTGATCCGATTCTAGAGTCTGTCATGCAGGGACACCGGGGAATTAGCAACCAAGGGGCACAGACCAGCTGTCAGAGGATGCGGAGGATGCCGGTACTCACACATGAGTTGAAGCCAATCGAGGAGGGCTGTGATAGGGCTAAAGCGTAAGTAAATTGTCTTCTGAACTTCAATGAAGCATTGTAGGATCGTTGGGGAGGAGGAAAAGCGCGACCGAAGCACCGGCGTGGTACCACCACAGGAAGCGGGAGGACAGGTTGGGCGTCAGGAACATACCGCGATTTCAGCGTTGGTCAACTGCAGGTGAGAGCGCGAGGCGTTAGTCGGAGATGCAACAGCAGGGAAGACGCAGCAAGAGGAAGCGACTGGGGAGACTATAGGGAACGTACATTGACCAGCTCCGTGAACTTAATGGGAAGAGGAGCCATATTTACTATCAAGGCCGGAGGACGACCTCATCCACCCCAGTAAACAACGCCAGCAAAAACAACGGAAAGAGCAGAAAAGAAAAAGAAATTGAGGGTAATGAGGAGCAAAAGAGAGAATGAGAAAGGAAAATAAGAGACAAGGAGGAGAGGTTTGATGGAGGGACTTCGAAGATGGAAATGGATTGATGGATATGACCTCAGGAGAGCCGCCGGTTGTCTCGTTGCTGAGGTGTCGCTTATGGCTCGTCACGTGCACCAGGGGTAAAGCTGCCGGAGATGCACGGCCTGCCGCAATGTGCCAGCAAACAAAGAGAGGAGAGGATGTTTGCACAGATATTATTGAGGAAAAAGAAATAAGAAGAGGATTAAGAGGTGGAGAAAAAGGAATATGGCCGTTGAAATAGTTGGTTGTTGGGTGGTGAACTGCTGGCGCCGTTTGATATTCACCTACAACTGTCACCGACAACGGCTATGTATTCATTGCTTTTACTTCTATTCCCATGGTTTACTTTTCATTTTCATATGTATTGTCCCTTTTAAATGCATCTGACAGTTTCACTGTCAGATGTATGACGTACAGAGCAGTTGAACGGTGGCATTTCCATGCATGTCGGTCTGCAGGTTATTTTATATACAACCAACCCGGAGATATTCAACAGGGGCGGACACTATAACACAGCACTCTCGTTACTATGTGTCTCCAATATGATCCCAAACGCCTGGAATGACAATGTCAGCCCCAAGCCCATGTCATCCGCGCCGTGTAGCCCTCTCTCATGTATCCACCCAGTCAAGGCTCGGCACTATACGACCCGAGCTGGTCACTGTTCTCGTGGAATAAGTATCTGGAGGCCGGCCGTACATCACATCCGGGGCCGCGTCCAATATTAGTATTCATTGTGGAATTGCTACCTCAAGCTGTCTCTGTATATGTATCTGTATCTTGATCAATCGAAGAATAGATTTATAACACGAGACACTCTAATCAGCACAGCACTCGGAAAGGAATACAGACACCTGGGTTTAATTACCGTAAAGTGAGCTGTACAAGGCCTCAAAAGAGCTTTTTGGTAGCGCCCTAGGCCAAACTGCCCACAACCATTAAATCTAACACTACTTGCATCATTAACATCTAACCTCATCCTATCCTCAACCCCATAATCTTTTGAATCGCAAATTACACGATAACCCAAGCGAGTATGTCACCACCAAAGAAAAGGAAACACATGAAGGACACAAACCCACCAACAAACCAAAACCACTCTCAACCGATGAGCCAGAATCCTTCAACCCAGCAAGGTCAACGGAGTCCTTCCACCGACAACTCCCCAAGACCTTCCACGACCTAGGCCTACCACCCGTCCTATGCAAATATTGCACTTCCCTCGGCTACAAAACCCCAACCTCCATCCGAACACAATGCATCCTCCTAGCATTATCCGGACGAGACATAATCAGCCTAGCAGAGACAGAAAGCAGCAAGACAGCCGCTTTCGTACTACCGATCCTACGAGCCCTACTGGACAAGCCTCGGCGTTTACACCCGCTTGTCCTCACGCCTACCAGGGAACTCGCGCAGCAGACCGCCAATGTTGTAAAGGACTTGGGGGCAGTGGTATCTACTTCGTGCACGCTGTTGATTGGAGGATAGATATGGTTTCGCTGGCGATATCGTTGGCAAGAAAGCCGTATGTTATAGTCGCGACGCCAGGGGCGGTTGTTGGATCATTTGGAGAATACGAAGGGGTTTTCGTTGTGGAGATTGAAGTATTTGGTTTTGGATGAGGCCGATAGGCTTTTGGATTGTGACATCGATCCGGCACTAGATAAGATCCTGGAGGTGTTGCCCGGCAGGATGACGTATCTTTCCTCGGCGATTATGTCTAATAAGGTTGATCACTTCAGCGGGCGTCGTTGACGGGTCCGGTGCGGGTTTCGGTTTCTGCAAAGAGTCAAACGTCCGCTACGCTTTTGCAGTATTATGCTCTTATTCCATTCATATGGAAAGATGTGCATTTTATCCATTTACTGAACGAACATGCGGGACAGATGACCATCATATTCACCCGGATAATACGAGAGACTCAGCGACTCGCCATCGTGCTGCGAAATCTAGGGTTCCCCGCCATTCCCATCCACGGCCAACTCTCACTGAGCGCTCGACTAGCGTCTCTAAATAAGTTCCGTGCCAGGTCTCAGAATATACTGACCGCCACGGACGTCGCAGCCTGTGGGCTTGACATACCATCGGTGGACCTGGTTGCAAACTACGATTTACCTGAAGACAGCAAAACGTACATTCACCGTGTTGGAAGAACGGCGCGTGCTGGTCGAAGTGGGATTGCAATCTCGATTGTTATCCAGTATGACACTGAAACATATTCAAGGATCAAGGCAGTCCTAGGGAAAATGTTGAAAGGATATGAAATCTCCGAAGAAGAAGCCATGCTCTTCGCTGAGCGTGTCAATGAAGCTCGGAGAGCGGCTGCAGTACAACTAAGAGAGCAAGGACAACGGGGGCAGTCCTCGAAAGAGGCAAGAGAAGCAGAGACGACATGGACCAAGATGAGGGGTAGCCCGTTAACATGACATGTTCAAATGTGACTTTTCAACAAAGGGTAGCAACAAACTCTCGATATACTTCCGGGAGGTGATAATGATGCGAGAACGAATGCTTCATTCCTCGGGTTACGCACTCCGTGTGCATGTAGCTGGGTAAGATGCGGCTTTCGGGCGCCGGGGGTTCGGGACCGGACCGCAGTTTAGTTCAATCTGGATTGGGTTATGGGTATGGTTCAGCTAGGGCTGTAGGGTGCATCTTTAGCCGATCCGCACATTTTGTCCATACCGTGTGTTATACTCCATAAAAACATACTACGGATGTATGTTCTCGAAAATCAAATTTTCGCTTCTTGTTTCACACCTTCCCCTAAGTATAGCAGTTCCATACCTTCTCGAACGAACTCAATTAGGAGGTTTAACAAACCTCCGATTTTTTTTCTTATATAACACTGTATGTTATCAGTCTGCCAATAGTTGCCCTTGTAGCTCAGGGGTAGAGCGCATCACTCGTAATGATGAGGTCCGCGGTTCGAATCCGCGTGGGGGCAACATTTTTTACCTTTTTATTTCCTGTTTATTTCCCCCCCCCTTGCTTTTTCTTTCTTTTTACAGCTATTATTGAAAAACTTAAAAAAAGCTTAATTGAACATGAACATAACATTTCATCATCTATGTACTAAATTGTACGGAGTACTATAACTGGTCATTAAACAAATCATCGTAACCAACCCTTTTTTCCCAAGCCCTTTTCTTTTTATACCGTATACGACGTCACCAGAAAAGCGGATTAGTGGTGGAACAGACGAGTACCCTGCTCGACGAACGAGATACCAAGTTTCTCGGCGGTCTCGAAGACGGGGCCATCGTTCTGCGAACCGCTGGGTGCGGCGATGTACTTGACGCCGGAGCGGGCGGCGCGGAAGACGTTGTCGATGAAGGGGAACTTTTTCGCCAAATGTTAGCAAACAGATAGATCAGTTTGGGGCGTGGGGGAAGGCATACGAAAGCATCCGAAGAAACAGCAACGTTGGTCAACTGCGAGAGCCAAGCATCGCGCTCCTCCTGGGTGAACGGAGCAGGAACCTCCGCGAACACACGCTCGTATTCGACCTTCTCAGCGTCGTTGCGGGGCGTCTGGCCCGAGCACAGCAGGTCGATGGCGTTGCTCTTGTCAGCACGCTTGGTGCCCTGCTTCCACTTGATGTTGAGCACGCGCTCGTGGAAGCGCATCCACCAGTTGTCGGTCTTGTCGCCGGCAAGACGAGTGCAGTGGATACGGCTCTGCTGGCCGGCACCTAGGCCAACGACCTGTCCGTTGAGGGCGTAGCAGACGGAGTTGGACTGGGTGTATTTCAGGGCGAGGGTGGCGACGGTGAGGTCGCGGAGGGCGGACTCGGGGAGAGACTCGGTGTTCTTGGGGGTGATGATGGTGTTGAAGGTCTTCTGGGGGGAGATGACGGCGTCGTTGCGGGCCTGGGTGAGCTGGACACCGTAGAGAGTGCGGGTCTCCTCGGCGGGGGGGTTGTAGGTCTCGTCCATCTCGAGGACGAGGTACTTGCCGCCCTTCTTCTTGGAGAGGATCTCAAGGGCCTCGGGGGTGTAGCCGGCGGCGATGACACCATCAGAGACCTCGCGGGAGACGATCTTGGCGGTGGGGACGTCGACGACATCGCTCAGGGCGAGGATGTCACCGAAGCTGGACATACGGTCCGCACCACGGGCACGGGCGTAGGCCTGGGCAAGGCCAGACGACTCGATGCCAGCGATGTCGTCGACCATGTAGACCTTGCGCTCTTCCTCGTTCAGGGGAACACCGACCGCAGCACCAGCGGGCGAGACGTGCTTGAAGCTGGCGGCAGCGGGGAGACCAAGAGCCTGCTTGAGCTCCTTGACAAGAGCCCAGGCATTGAGAGCGTCGAGCAAGTTAACGTAACCGGGGGAGCCATTGCGCACGGTGAAGGGAAGCTTGCCCTGAGGCACGTAGGCAGAAGCAGGCTTCTGGTGAGGGTTGGTACCGTAGCGCAGAGTCAAGTGCTGCTCACCACTAGCATACTGCTTGCGGAAGAAGCCCGAGATGGCAGAGTCATAGTCGGCAGTCTGCTCAAAAGCCTTCAGAGCATACTTCTGCTTGCTAGCGTCGTTGATCTCCCCAGCCTCAAGCTCTTTCAGGAACTCAGGGTAGTCCTGGGGGTCCGAGAGGATAGTCACACGGGCATGGTTCTTAGCAGCGGCACGGAGCAAAGTCACGCCACCAATATCAATCTCCTCAACAGCTTCCTCAATAGTCACGTTAACCTTCTTAACGGTCTCCTTGAACGGGTACAAGTTGCAGACGACGTAGTCCACCTTGGCGATCTTCTGCTCAGCAAGGTCCTTCTCGTCCGTCTCGATGTTGCGGGCAAGGATACCACCGTGCACGGCGGGGTGGAGGGTCTTGACACGACCGCCCAGCATCTCGGGGGCGTTTGTGATGGCGGAGACATCCCTGACCTTATCAGTCTGATATTCCATGCAACCTTATGCGACTACTCACTCAACAGGGAAGCCAGCCTCCCGAATCAACTTGGCCGTACCACCGGAGGCGAGCAAGCGCACCTTTTGCTGGACAAGACCCTTGGCCAAGTCAAGGAGGCCGGTCTTGTCGTAGACGGAGATAATTGCTGTTCAGCAGTATGAATTAGCATCTGTCAAACTTTTTTTAATCTTCTGCAAAAAGAAAAAGCATACCCGACTTCTGAGCCATGATGCGCGGAGTTGAAGAAAAAAAGCGAGAAAGAGCCACCACTTTAAATCAGACCACTGCAGATAATAGTTGACGAAAGAGAAGAATTGCCCGTGGTCCTCAGAATCAATTGTCAAAACACACAGAGACTCAGGTGAAGAGTGTCCGAAGCCGGAGAAGAGATTCTAATTCTTTGCCGCGGGGAGGCCATGATTCAACCAATCAGCGACTGTCTATTGAACCACCCCGCGTTATACCCAATGCGGCATGCATAGCTGGCATAGTTATGTAATCCACTTTGTGCAAATTTTTATATCATGTGACGCATACGCACAGACCAACACGTCCCAATACAAAATCGATTTTTCACTTCGGAACTTTCTCCTTTCTTTTCTTCTTTTCTTCTTCATGAACAACGCAAAAAACAACATTCTTCCAAAAGCGTTCCTACGAGGATACATTCCTATGAAGTACGGAAATCGTCATGTAGAATGGAGAGGAATTGCCTCTGGCAAAGGGTCGATCTTGGGTGCAGTGCCTGCTTGGACTCCAATGGGGTCCTATAGTAGGGATTGCAATGATTGACTGTACAATACGTCTTGTAGTTCTGTATTGAGTGGATTGGTTCAGAACCTCGTGAATCATTCTAGGCTGTTATATTGGCCATGAGCTATCTGTACGAGCCCATGCCATGCATGCCATCCAAAACACAACGAAAAATGCCTTGTAAAAATGCCAATCGGCGGCGACGACGAAAGGAAAAAAAAAAGAAAAGCCAAACTCTTATGAAAATCTCGTCTTGCATTCAACCCTTCAATGCCTCCTTGGCTCCTCCAATCGCCAACTGCCGTCCAATATTGCCAAAGCATACACACGCGCAGAAAAGAACACTGGCAATCCAGGTCCGCACAGCAATACCCTCTTGCGTTATTCCCGTCGCAAATGCAAACTCCAGCCCAGTGCTGTTCAGTCCAAATGTAGTCGGTGGGCTCTCGGTTGACGATGGCATCAATTCCGGTTTCAGTCCCAGAACTAGGCCCATTCCGGCCACGCCCACGACTGTCGACAGCAGAAATCCGGTCTTGGTTCGGTCGATGAGATACCACAAGACGGGGTTTACGAGCGCGAGGGTCAGGGAGGCTTGCGTTGTGGATTCCCACGGAAGTCGTCGCTTTGACAGTTAGCAGCGATGCTATTGCCTGATTGAAAAGAGGAAACTTACCATAGCAAAAGCAATCCCAACAAAAGCACCAACGCTGCGAACAGCAGCTACCCACGTCGAAGTGCGATCCTCATTATCACGACCGGTCGCCCGTTTCGTCCGTCGAACAGTATCAGGAACCGTCCCCTCAAAGAAAACATCCAACCAGGGAAGCACATTCCCCAACGCAATACCAGTCAACCCCCAGAAACCCAAATACTGCCATGACTCGTAGTAATGAATATTCTCCAACTTTACCGGCGTAATCCAATGGTTCTCATGAAGATGCACCGTAATCACACCATACACAATCCCAAACCCAAACAAAAACGCACTGCGTAGCGCCCGCGGCAGAATCACACCCCGAAATAGCCCATGGTTCAATCGAGACCGGGTGCGCTCCAGTGTAAACCGATCCGGGCCATCGAGCTTGAATTCCGGCTTGGGATGCTCGGCGCCGGGGGTGTGAGCTTCCGTGCCCCAGGGACTGGACTCATCGCGGGCGCTGTCGAAGGCTGTTGGGGAGTATATACCGAATAACGTAGAAGAGGTCAGGTTCATGATGGATCCGTTGCGGCTCATGTTGTTCAACTCGGCGTCCTTGGGGCTGAGGAAGTCCGGGTTCGCAGGTTCAGCTGGGGTGGGCGCTTCGGAGGATTCTGGAGTGAGGTTGAAGGCTCGTCGCGGCCGGGGACGAAGAATACGGTCTTCAGACATGATTGTAGAATCGCGATTGTAAGTTCTCGCGTGGTATCACAGTGCTGTAGTTGTGATTGCGATGGAAATAGAACAGGTTCAAAGGGAGACGCTGTT
The DNA here is from genome assembly GCF_016861735.1 of Aspergillus chevalieri. Classification (NCBI taxonomy): domain Eukaryota; kingdom Fungi; phylum Ascomycota; class Eurotiomycetes; order Eurotiales; family Aspergillaceae; genus Aspergillus; species Aspergillus chevalieri. Next base: position 2,269,887 of record NC_057368.1, on the reverse strand, counting down.
TAAAACCCGACTCAGCTCAACGGCGTAACCAGAACGGTTGCAACAACGCGCAGGGAAAATCGGGACGTAGTCTCAACAAATCTCGCAAGGCAAAGCGACGATGTCGGTCCCCTCGGACGATCAATCACCAGCAAGCAATAGTAATTAGGGAAACGACCGAAAAAAGAGGAGACGACGACGCGGGGAAATTCAGCAATAGGAGAAAATCAGTGGCTGTCAATTTCCGGCTGAGTCGTATGCAGGACGCTGCGGAGCTGGTCTGCACGAGCTGAGTCTGTGTTAAGCAGCTGAACTGAGCGTAATCAACTAGAATAATAAAATAAGAGAGATAATATAATCATTAAACAAGTTCAACCAAGTCAACATAAGAATAGAGGAGGCTGGTTGAGGAGGATTACCTACTGAGCGGAACCAGCGGGAAGCTGACATGTGATCGCCGGAGAATTAACCGTGATCGTGGATGCGCGCAGCAGAGAGTACGCTATCACCACTACTATATTCAGCTATACGCAAACATCAGAGATGTAAAAGTACACATCAACACAACTCCCATCCCGCATCCACAATATCATCCAACACCGTACAAAACGCCATATCATAATCTCCATCCCGAAAGAACCCAAACACCCCTCCCCCCTTATACCTCTCCAGCAAAGAACTCTCCTCAACCATAGGCACCCCCCTTAGATTCTGTATCTTCCGTCCCTGCGAGGGATTAAACACGCTAAACACCCTCTCTATCTCATAATTTACGCCGGGAGTCTTAGTCTCAGTCTGACTCTGCGAGGAAGAAGCACGCACCACCGCCCGAATCCCAATACATTGGAAATACACCTTCCCTGTCGAGAGACTATTAGCACTGCACCACGCGCCGTCGGCGACTTCATTCGACCGTACGAGTCGCGTAAAGCTGTTCCCTAGTACGCCGCCGAGATGGAGACCTGGGTTCTCGCGGGTGGTTTGGTTACTATCCTTCAAATCCCGTAGTGACGCTTCATCCCTGACATCCTCGAACAATCCCCTCTCCGAATGATGATACGCAACCGTCCTCCCGGCAATAATCCCAGGCAAAAAACCCTTCCCATAAACTCGTCTGTCCCCAGTAACAAGCTCAACGAAGCACCACGGCCCCGCCCACGTCACAGCCTTTACATTAGCACCAGCATCACCCAAAGCCCTAACAATCCTCTCAACCTGCGCCTCCGTCGGCGACTTCCACATCCTCAACCTAAACCCCACATGATCCGGCAAACCCTCATCCGCATAGTCGCACGCATTCGTCTCAACAACACCCTCCCTAAACAACCCTACCTCGGCACTTCTTACAAGCCGCACCGCAACGCAGGCGATAGTCAGCGGCACGGGGTCGGGAATCGTATCCGTGACGATGGTGATGACCGGGTACGAGAGATCGAGCCGTTTTGCGTTGTAGACCGAGAAGAGCCAGGAGAGTTCACGGTCTGTTGGGTCGCGGAAGGACTTGGCTCGGGGGTTCCAAAGGGTGAAGGGGGCGGGGTCGTGGATGTGGCGCGAACCGTAGGCAGTTTGGTTTAGGGATTTCCAGTTTGTTAGGGGGCTGAGGGTGTTGACGTTGGTGGAGGAGGTGGTGGTGCTGGAGGTGGTGTTGGGGTTAGTTGGGGTTATTGGTATTTGGGGCATCGGGCCCCGGGAGGCGGTTGAGGTCATCTTGTATGCTACTTTCGTTGTATGCACTGTAGTTATTGTAGTTGAGGTTCTACTTTGTACGGGGTGAGAAGATAATAAATTTATAGAAAAATCTAGCCAGAGTTGACGTCTTTGGTAGGATTCCTGAATGGAACTCGGATGACAGCGTTATGAGGTATGGGAGAATTTCTACCAGTGAACCAAATAATGCACCATTGCATCCTCACTATCTAATTATCTAGCTACATAGACATAGGTATACATACACTCAATTGCAATTCCAAATCAAGGCCTGAAACCAATCATGGATACAAATGGTAGAGCAATACATCGATTAAGCAGAATATCCGAGGTTAAAGGCGGAAATAGGCAAGATAAATGAAACAAATTCAACTGGCACATGAAGCCACATTCAAACCGGTCCCGTTGGTGCTGGCTCACCAACAGCAGACGAAACCTCACTCCCTACATCCCCATTACGAACATCATCACCCTCGCCATCTGAGGCCGACGAATGGTCATCCCCCTCAACATCAACCTCCGCCTCATCAAGATCCTCCTCGTCCGCATCAACATCAGATGACAACGCACCATCAACATCCCCAACAAAACTCTCATCCATCCCAGCCTCCGCCGGCTGGTCCTCGCCAAGAAGTTCGCGGTCAATATCATCCAACGTTTCGTCCATCGCGTCTTCGGCTAATGGCGCAGAGGTAGGTTTCGCGGCTGGAGTACGTGCCTTGGTGCCCTTGGAACGGAAAGCCGCGGGCGTTGTAGTCGGCGTGGCATCAACCTGACCTTCGGCCGCAGCACTAGCTCTGGCCGCTTCATGTTGTGTTATGATCTGTTCTGCTACCTCTGACTGAGCCTTCTTTCTTGCTTCGCGGGTTGCACGGGCGCGTTTTTGCGCTGTGAGGTATTTGCTATGTGAAAGGGCGTTGTCGAATTCGATGGCTTGCTGTTTCGCGCGTTGACGCTCTTCCCGCTCCTTCTTCCGGTCTCGCTTGGGGCCGTTGGCGTTGTCGTAGTCCCATCTGTCAAGCCGACGGGTAGCCTTTCGGATCGCGGACAGGTAGAAGTTGGGGCATTCGCCGTAGTCTTCTCGGCGCCAGGGGTTGAGGATGACACCGCCTGGACCCCAGGCGCGGGAATCGTCGCTGTCGTAGCCGTCTGGGAGGCCAGTGATGAGACGTGCGGAGCGGGCTAGGGGGATTTCGCTTTCGCGCTGGATGCGGAGCTTTTTGTGTGCTTCGTCCTTGCGCTTCGAGAGCAGGTACCCAATGCGCTCGCGACGGTTCTGTTCGACGGCGATCTGGTGCTGTGTTAAGGGTCGGGGGCGGCGGGACGAAGTTGGTTGGGGTCCAGCCGGTTCATTCACAAACCGGTTTACCACTGCGTTGGAACTAGATGGAGCTGGCGAGGAAGCATCGGGAGTTTGTTCTCCCTTTGTCTTCAGAATTAGGCGCTGCTGACCAACTGAACGGTCGGGAGAACCCTCCCGTTTGGGTCGTTTCGACCGCGATTGGGCGAATTGCCCAGGTGTATGGTCGTCCTCTTCATCGTGTCTGGCTGATGGGTGCAGTGGAGTCGAAACGCCGGAACGGCCCACTCCAGACGCCTGGTCATCGTCATAGACATCTGCATGTAGGGTTAGCAAGAAACCAATGAAAGGGCACTGAGAGTGAACATACCCTTCTTCGAGCGCTTGTTGACACGAGGCAGTGGCTCGTCTTCCTCCAGGATACCTGCTATAGGTCAGCAAGATTGTATAACATTAGATGAAACGAAAAACTCACGCTTCCGCTCCAACCGCTTAATCTCCCCAAACTCCAACTCCTCCGGCGTATCAATATTCTCCTCATTCGCCTGCTCCTCCGTAAGGCTTTCAAAATCAGGCACCTTGATCGGCAACCCATCAGTCCCCTCACCCTCCTGTCCAGCCCCAAACGGGTTATTCAATGCTGCCTCAGCGCTAAAGTCGCTCTCGAGATACCACCACATTAGCCACAGGAAGGCCCTCGCACGACTAGCGCTACTCAGGGTCGATCGCATAACGAGGTCGAAAAAGTCGCGCGGCGGGAAGAAGTGCAATTCGGAGACTTTGGGGGCGTACTGGGCTAGGATGAAGATGAGGTTGACGGGGTTGGTGCGCGGGACCGCATGTCGCCTGATCTTCTCGAGGGTATTGGGTTGGTCGAAGTCTTCCGACGCACCTTTGAGGATCGATTTGAGACGCGGAGCATCTTGTAGCTGCTTGTACGCATGGGGATCTTGATGTGCCTGTAACGAAGGGATGGAGTGGTAGGTTCTCAGCTGGGCACGCATTTCAGGGAAGACTGCGCCAGTTAGCAGACAAACGCCGACCATAAAAAACAAGATGGAACGTACAATTCAGCGTAGTATTCATCCTCCCAAAGTTCACCAACAAACAAACCATAGCCATACTAATAGCAGCCGGTTTATCATTCTGCAACTTATCCTTCAAGATCTTGCTTGTTTTGCTACTCCTCGCCATAGCATCCATATAAATATCCGCAAAATCCATCCCCTTCTGCCCATCCGACTGCCGCGTAAACACCTTCGTCCGGTCCTCAAACACCAGCTTCAGAAACTGGTACTGGATGTCCTTGCGCCACAGCGGAATGCCATCTTCCTTCTTGAGGTGCTTGATCTTGTTGCCCGAGTAGACGGAGCCGATGGTGCCATTGGCCTGGCGTCTTGTGCCGACCGTGACGTTGGCTGTGGAGGGAGTCGCGGCGGAATTATCATTATTGGTGTTATTATTAGAGGTAGTAGGTGTGCCGTTGGTGTTGGGGTGTGGTGTGGGTTGGTCGTCGGGGACTTCGGAGTGCGCGAAGGACTCATCTGCGATGGCGCTGGTGTCGACCTCGGCCATTTTAGCGGTTTTTTTTTCTGGGGATGTGCAACGTCGAGCAAAGGGGGTTCGTTAAGCGTGTCGAATGGCTGGTGGCTCCCCCTGAGGGTGTCCGTCAGACTGGCCGCGAGTGTTTCTTGGATAGATGGCGTAATGGAGCTCAAAGTAATGAAGTCAGGTGTATAGCAGAAGAATAACAAAACAGACAAATGCAGAACTGAAAAAAGAAGGATGGAAAGAGAGAATCAGATTGAAAGATCGTGCGAGGAGAGAGAAGGAGAAGATAAAGAAAGAAGGTTGAAAATTCTTCCAGCTGGAAAAGAAAAAAGGGAGGTCGAGATTTGGATCTGATCTTTTTTTTTGGCGGCCGCCGAGTATATACAGATCCCGGCGGTAGAATTCACACTGGTATGTATAATGACAGATAACACTTTTTATACAATTTTATATAGAGAATCAAGTCAATTTTGTTACTCCCACAGCCTGGAAATCCTACAGGGTATCATTCGAAATGCTACTCGTATACAACCATACGCACTCGGCTACATGGAACAGGTCCAGTTCGACTCGGACGAGCTTTGCTTACTTTGAAAAAACTTTATGAAAGAAGTCATGAGAAAGATAATGCTCATTGCGATTCAAATACCCAGAATCATCTGTCCTAAAAAAAAAAAAAAGAAGCATACACATTCCAGTGCCATCGCAAACGGCGAAGCAGCGTTATGCTCTATGGATTCGAGAAATCAAGAGACAAAATGAGAAGAAAGAACATCGAATCCATTCAATGCCGTCCGGAGAATTCGTGTGCACACCGCAGCTCCTGCCAACGCCATGTGCAATGCAATGTATTCCTTCTATACCGGCAATTGGTTTGTTCGCTCTGGCTGGGGCAGGGAACAAAGACACAAAGCCCTGGGAAACACAGCGGCAGTTTCTTTCTTCTTTAAGAATCAGAACGCACAAAACATGCAAGTAGGCAAAGATCATAGAAGAACTAGTATTTTTGAAGTAGTAAAAAAGAGCCCGCCATTAAATAACCGAGAACTGCAGCTGTAGTAAAAGAAGACACGGTCCGATGCAGCGCAACCGAACGAAACGAAGAAACAAAAAAGCACTTTTCTTTTGGTTAAAAAAGGAAAAGCCGGCAACCTTTCGCTCGGCACGCAATTATTCAAGCGCGTTATCTCCATATGAACGCCTGAGAAAGACGAATGAAAGAAGTATGGGTATCTGGGGGGTGAAAACCGGTCGTAGCAGGAAAAAAAGTATCAACGCGATCTATGTGATGTTTTTTTTCTCATGCAATACCGACCAAGATGCTCACATAACCAGGAGCAAAAGCGTAAAATGGAGATATCGGACTGCATCGAGTGCCCATGTCTAAACCACGAAAAAAGAGTACAATGAAAGAAAGAAAATGATGACAAAAAGAACAGACGACGGGCTTGCAAGATGCTGAGCAAATAATAAACACCGGCGCAGATTAAAAAGAGAAAATGACAATGAAAGAAAATAGTCGTGGCAGTCATGACAAAGCCGTTCCTGAGATGAAAGTGAAAAAAAAAAAATGAAAATCATAGAAAACCAGAAACTCAGGACTCGTTCTGATCGTAACCGTCAATGAAAGGCGACAAAAGGGAAAAAGAGAGATGATAGCCAATCAGACCTGACGGCCTCGTCACAGACCACAACCGCTGATTTCCCTTTACCACCAGGAAGAGGGACCGGTAGGGCCAGACGGGTTGCCGTAGCCACCGCCGAAGCCGCCATAAGACGGAGCACCACCACCGTAGCCACCGCCGCCATAGCTAGCGCCGCCGTAGCCGCCAGATCCGTAGCCACCACCGCTGCTGTAGCTAGGGGCAGCACCAAAGCCGCCGCCCATAGTACGACGCATATCACGGGTAGCGTTGGCACCACGACCACGGCCGCCACGACCGCCACGACCGCCGTAGCCACTGCCCTCACGAGCAATGCTCTCAAGGAACGAGGGGATCTCCTGGTTAGCCTCCTTGAGGAGGTCAATCAGGTCACGGACGACACCACGGTTACCACGGTTGAAGAAGGCGGTAGCGATACCGGTGTTACCCGCACGACCGGTACGACCGATACGGTGAACGTAGTCGTCGATGTCGGTGGGAAGATCGTAGTTAACGACGTGGGTGACGTTGGGGATATCGAGACCACGAGCCGCAACAGCAGTGGCAACCAAGATAGGGCAGCGACCAGAGCGGAACATGTCCAGAGCGCGTTCACGCTCACGCTGGGTACGGTCACCGTGAATGGCAGTAGCCGGGAAACGCTGGTTAAGGAGGAAGTCGGACAGGGTGTCTGCCATACGCTTGGTCTCGACGAAGATCAGGGTGAGACCAGTGGTGCCGTGAGTATGCAGAATGTCGAGCAGCACGGAACGCTTGTCGTGGTCCTCAACATACTCGACACGCTGGGTGATGTTCTCGGAGGTAGAACCAACACGGCCGACAGACAGGAAGACGTAGTCCTTAAGGAAGTCGCGGGCCAGCATCTGGATGTCGCGAGGGAAGGTCGCCGAAAACATCAGGGTCTGGCGGTCATCAACGCGCGGCATGTCCTCACCCTCAACAATACGACGGATCTGGGGTTCGAAACCCATGTCCAACATGCGATCAGCCTCGTCCAGAATCAAGTATTTGATGTTCATCAGCGAGATACGGCCACGCTCGATGAGGTCGACCAGACGACCGGGGGTAGCAACGAGCAGGTCACAGCCACGCTCGATCTGGCGGAGTTGGGAGCCAATGTCGGCACCACCGTAGACGACACAGGGGCGAACCCACGAGCGGTAGGCGAACTTGCGGGCTTCTTCGAAGATCTGAGAGACAAGTTCACGGGTGGGGGCCAGGATGAGCGAGGTGGGGTAGGCCTTGCGCTGGCGGCCGTAGCTAAATTGACCAGGCGCCTGTGCGGGCGCGGTAGAGGGTCCATTCTGGTAAGCCTGGGAGAGGATGGGGAATAGGAAACCACCAGTCTTTCCGGAACCGGTCTGGGCACACGCCATCAGATCACGGCCGTTCATAACAATAGGGACGGAGTACTTCTGGACCGGGGTGGGAGTCACGTAACCGGCGAGGGTGATATTGGTGATGAGGTGGTCATCCAAGGGAGGGTTGGTGAAGGCGTTAACGGGCTCGGGGACATTGGTACCGGAGGCTTCCACGGGAATATCGTCGTAGTTGGCGAAGTTGATACCGGTGTTCTGCTTGGACGGGTCGTTGGGGAGTCCGAAAAGCTCGCGTTCCAAACGGGGGTTGGGGGGTCCAGGGATATGTTTGCCGTCACGCCACTGACCGTCGCCGGATCCTCTGGCCTGGGTACCGGAGCCAGAGCTTGAGCCGTAGCCACCGCCTGCGGGCTTTCCGTAAGCATTTGGGTCAAAAGGTCGACGAGCACCTTCCTGGGGGATCCAGCTGTTGTTACCATTGGGACCACGGGGAGAGAAGTCGTTGGCATTAGCCCAGTTGCCGCCACGGCCACCACCTCTGCACATTGTCAGTCAAAACCGTCCTAAATTTCTCCGGAAAAGAGCCAAGATATATCGTACCTAGAAGAGAAAGAGCTGGGGCCCGGCGGGGGAGTAGCACCGTCCATGTTCATACCGGTGTTGCGCTGGCGAAGATGGGGAGGGATGTAAGCAGCGCGGCCAGGGTTGGCGGGTTGAGGCGCATGCTGGGATTCGTTGAGGGAAAGGTTTCCCATTTTCAAGCCGTCGGCCATTTTGCGAGATTTCTATTCAGTTGGGAGCAGAGGTCAGTCAACGTTCATCTTGGTGAAAGTGCAGGTGCGGAAGAGCAACGAAAGGTTTTTCTTTTTTTTTTTCAAGCGGACTGGGTTGGCGCACGTACAAACTTAGGGTTCAATAAGCGTTTCTTGTTGTAAAGATTCTAGACAAGCCCAGAATCAAATTCTCTCCGTCGATAAAAAAAAGAGAGACGTGAAAATCCAAAGATATCCTCGTCGCTCAATCGGTGGCGATGAAGTCAGAAGGCGGACTTTTTGAAATCTGGCACACAGAAAAGGTCCGACGAGACAGGAACAAGAGGAAGGAGGAGAAAAAGAGAAAGGAGAGAACGCGTAGGGAACTTTTTAAATAAAAAGAAAAAAAAACAAAAACAAATAGTGTTCTTGATATGGCAGAGATTAAAGAGAAAGAGAGGAGAGTTGAAGAGAAGAAGAGAAAGTGTGGTGGTGAAAGTTTTGTGGGTGAAGAAAAAAAAAAAAAGAGGCAAAAAGCGTGACTTTGACGGCCGCCGATTTACAGTGCGAAAACAGCCCTTCTTGCCGCCATTCTATTCCTTTCTTTGGTCAGTCTATCCCACGAGTGGTGTTATTATCTGTCCAATTATCTACTTGAAATTGTTTGTGGAAAACTGCTCTGTCGTCTGTTGAATCTGCTGTCCGCTCAGGCGGTGGTCCGTTCTACAGATACATTGAGTAGATACAGGTTGGACAAATAGACAGATTTATGGTCTTTTGATTAGATATAGAATCAACGTTAATGGGGTCAGTCTGCTATTAGCTGTTCCAGGGACACTAGGTTGTCATTTATACTTCTGTCAGTGGCTACAGTGGCCATAGTGGATGTACTCCTCCATACTTCAATAGAGTCAGGATAAAAGATAATAAGGAAAAAAGCACAAGCCATATATTGCTTATATGCATATCTCATATCCTTTTCGGTAGATCTCTATTTCTAATCTCTCTGTTGTAGTGTTGTTGTGTCTACAGAGTATATGCATACTACTGGTAGCCCTATCGGTGCCAACTTGCCACTGCTGACCGCTCCTGCACAGATGCAGGTGCAGATATGATCTGAACACTCCGAGAAATGACGCATTTTCGATATATTTAGACACATACTACGGAGGACACGGTACACATACATATTGTACTTGTAGTACGCATTCTACACCACCGTCCGCTCATTCGCCTTCCCCGCCACTCGTTCCTTCCGGCGGTATAGCAAGAACCCAATAACAGCCACCACCACAAACAGCAGCGTCAATTGTTGGTAGAAATAAGAGGAAACCTCACTGGGTGATACTTTGTCGGATACTTCATCTACTACTTCGTCTTCGTTATCTTCGTCGTCGGAGGCTCATAACCATCAGCACCGTAATATCAAGAAATCGCAAAATGACCGCTCAGGTCTACAGTTCCTCATGGCTACCTTGAGTCTCCTTCTCCTCTTTCAGCTCTCCGCTCTTGGCAATCTTGACGTCCGCCGCGGGGCGGTCACCACGGCCCTTGGGGACGTTCTCGATCTGCTCGACGATGTCGTAGCCCTCGAGGACTTCGCCGAAGACGACGTGACGGCCATCCAGCCACCTACCACATGTCAGTACTGCAGTTTTTATCAATCACCAAATCAAACGCACGCAGTAATAGCGGTGGTAATGAAGAACTGAGAACCGTTGGTGTTCTTGCCGGCGTTGGCCATACTCAAAAGGCCCTTCTTGGTGTGCCTTATCTTGAAGTTCTCGTCCTCGAACTTGTTACCGTAGATCGACTTGCCGCCGGTGCCTGCACACACAATTAGCAACCAGACTTCCTGATCCGGGGCATGACTGAACTCACCATCACCACGGGTAAAGTCACCACCCTGGATCATGAAATCCTTAATAACACGGTGGAAAGTAGACCCCTCATAGCCAAAGCCCTTCTCGCCAGTAGCCAGAGCGCTTGAGGGTGTCAGTATATCGCGAGTTATCAATTGGTCTCAAAGTATTTCGTACCGAAAGTTCTCAGCGGTCTATAATCACAAGAATAGGTTAGCCCATGCTACTTCCAAGACGCATACAGTATACACCCTTAGACACATACCTTAGGAACAGTCTTGCCGTACAATCCAAGCACAATACGACCCAATGGCTTGTCACCGTGTTCGATATCAAAGTAGACCTGTCAGAGAGCCACAATCAGCACGAATTCTAATATAATGCACCTAGCACCCAGGAAGCATACCTTGCTGGTGATCTTAGGACCCCGTGGCTGCTTGGCCTCTTCGCCGTGGACAAGGGCCACACCAAGCGCGAAGACGAGGAAAAAAGAAAAAAGAATACTCCTGAACTGCATGATGCTCTCGATGCTCTAGAGACAAGAGATTAGAGAACAATTGGTGGTGAGAGCAGAAGATGGGAATCGAGACATTCGGAGGCCAGCTTGCATTTGCGGAGAAGGGGGTAGTCTTGTATTTTTCAAAGTGTATTACCAAATATACGAGAAAATTTGCGGAGTGTATCGGTAATATATTACGCGCTGTTGCAATTTGCACTTACACACCTAAACAGAAAATCTACACGCGGAGAAACATTGTTACTGGCGATTTTCTTCCGCTCTGGACATCCAACTGCATCGCTTCAATTGGACTGATCGAAGCAGCCGGCCAAAGCACGCCTACCCTCGCCAAAATGGTATGTCACAACCTTCCAATTGAACCCCCGTGAAGACTAACAAAACCGCAGGTCTTCATCCTAGGTGTCAACTTCCCCGAGCGGAACCTTGTCAAGGCAAGCCCCCACCACCACGAGACGCTCTGCAGACGAAACCTCATTCTAACCTAAACAACTACAGAAGTCCCTCGAATCCTTCTTCGGAATTGGCCACAACACCTCCTCGCGCCTTCTCTCCCGCTTCTACATCAACCCGACATGCAAAGTCGGCGAGCTGGCCAACAAGCAGGTCCTGGACATCACGGCCGCGCTTTCCGAGATGAAGATCGAGAATGACCTGCGCAGACAGACTCTGGACGATATTAAGCGCTTGAAGGAGACGGGGACTTATCGCGGACGGAGGCATGCGTTGGGGTTGCCGGTTCGGGGGCAGAGGACGAGGAACCAGGTATGTTTTCTTTGATTTGTTTTGGAATCACGGGTGGGTTGGGCTAATTGTGGTAGATTAAAACGGCTGTTAAGCTTAACCGAATGGAGAGAAGGCTGTGATTTACTTGGGTTAATTCTTGATTGGGTGCTGTGTCTTGGGTGATTGTTTCCCCGTTATGAAGGCATGAATGGCGTTATGTGTATTTGTTTCATGAGCTTCGAATTGTACTATACTCAATGTCATATATGACAATCGGATGGAAAATTATTAGACTCTCAATCCTACCATTGAACAGAACAAGAAATAACTCTGTATGCAGGACAAACTTTTCTATCCATTAAAGAACGCCAAACCCAAATACAGATGTGCAGCTCTACTCTTACTTTGCAGACGACAAAACCCCCTCTCCCCGATTAACTTGAATCCTCTTATCCTCACCACCACTAACAATTCCAACCGTCTGGTCCCAGCACACACTAAACACCTTAACACCCTCACCACCAACGCGCTTGCTGTCCGATTTCCCACCTTCTTCCAGACTCTTCCGCGAGATCGAGTACACGCTCTCGCCGACAACACCGTCCTTGTCCGTCTTTGTCGACCGGATATCCCAGATTCGGCATGTACCGTCGTGGCTTCCACTGATGAGTCCGTAGGTGCTGTGGGGGTCGCGCGCGAGCGAGACGACGGCGTTCGTGTGGCCACGCAGCGTCATGGCGGAGAGTGTCGTTGCAGACGTACGGGGGTCGATAAGCGTGATGTGGCGAGCAGACGTACCTGCAGCCAGAAGGTGGACTTCAGGGAGGTGTTCCAGAGAAAGAAGCGAGTGGGACAAGGTGCGGGTGTCGACGAGGGCAGAGGTGACCAGATCCCAGGTGCGCAGGGAATGGTCCCAAGATGTCGAGTATCCAACCGTCGAGTCCTTTGCGTCAAAAATGGCAGCAGACACGGGTGCCGTGTGTCCAGACATCAGGGACAGGGGACCGCGCTGGGGCGTGCTCACGGCCGAGTTCAGCTTCCTCTTCTTCGAACTTCGCGATGCGGCAGATGGAAGCAGATTTTCCGGAGCGGCAGGCGCATCGTTCTTCTTGGTCGACCAGAATCCGACGGTGTTGTCCGACGAACCAGACAAGACGCGGCTCGACGGCGCATGCACAGCCAGCGAGTTAATGCCAGACTTGTGTCCATATAGCTCAAGCTGCGGCGAAAGCATCCCCGAGAAACCACCCTTCTCCTCAGCATACTTCCAAAATCGCACTGTCCGGTCCAAGCCAGCAGAAACGATCTGGTTCGGCGAAACGAACTTGGCGGCCTTGATCGAAGCGCTGTGCCCTCCCTCGGTCACCGAAGTCGACGTCGCGACGATCTGAGAGGACATATTCCACACGCGAAGCAAACCATCATAGCTTCCAGAGAGAATTCGCTCCTGGCCCGGACGGACTGTCGCAGAAGCCCACGAGGCCGGTACCGACGTCGCAGAGAGCACATCCGTCGAGCTGACCCAGTCGTCGTGCTCAAACGAGGCAATATGCAGCGGGGGAATCAGAGCTCTGACATATTCAATTTCAATGGTCGTTTCGGAAGAGATCCCATTGGCGGTTAGGTATTCATCGATCGAGGTCCGGAGGAATGTGCCATTGATCAAAAATTCGAATGGGATCGGCTTGTCGTTTTGAAGAAGGTTGTTCACCAACGTAGACAAAGCATAACGGCGCAGTCCTTTTTTAACAGATTCCAAATATTAGTATTAATCAGTTTGCGAAAGCATTGGGTGTTCGCACCTGTAGGAACGAGAATCGGTCCAGTATTCTCTGGCAGAGCAATATCTTCTTGCTTGCTCGTTAGCTGCACACGAACCTGTCTCTGCGCAGCCTGAGCAGTCGCGGGATCCTGATCCACGTCCATAATGTAGTATTAAAAATGTCTGAGTTCAGATATGTGTGTATAAAATAAATGTAGAAAAATTCGATGCCTTTTGCGGGCTGGACCAAGCGGCGCTGGTGAGAAAAAATACGGCGTCCAGCGCGGCCACCTGCGCAGAAGCCGGAGATCCATACATCTACAATGCTAGTTTATTGACAGAGTAAACGATTTTTTATGCTACTATATACAGAAGAAAATCAAATTAGCATGCTTAAGAGTTCTGTCTAATCTCCGCAATCGCCTTCCGCCGATAATCAGACTCAGCGAAAAGCGCCTTGATCAGATCAACCACCTCATCAGGCGAGAACTCCAAGCGCAGCTCGCCCTCAAGCCAGAGGAACTTGATATCAGCAAGAGAGCTCTCTAGGAGGTTAATCAGGTACTGGAAACGGAGCCAATTCCGAACGTAGACGGCCGTCATAGGAACAGTTTCCGTGCCATCTGTGGTTTCTGGGATGAAGATATCTTCCAGTTGAGAAACTTGGTTGCAGAACGAGACGAGGCGCTGTGACTGCGGTTCGGAGATATCACCCAGGTCTTCAATGTCGATGATGATCTTGTTGATCACAGTCGACACTAGAGATCCGATTGACTGGAGAAGCGCCGAGTGTGACAATATCGGCTTCCACTCCGTGTAAACGTCGCGGATCCTGTCAACCGTTGCGCTAATTGCATTTTCACACTCGCCCAGGAATGGCTGTTCCGAGCACTGGCCGAATCCCTGAGTACCATCAAGCAGATCCGTAACAATAGTGCGCTGGGTCTGCATCTCCTTGCTGTAGGCAGCCTTGCCGAACTTCTCAAGCGCGTCGATATCAGTGGTCAATCTTGAGAGTTGATACTCCTCGACGATGTTGCGAATTCGTTCCGCGAGATACATGCTGTCGTTGTACAAGTACATTTGACCTGCGTTGAGTTTAAACCCATAAAACGACGACGCCGTGGCCTTGAACATGGCGAGGATCAAGGTGGGAAGTGCAAGAAGTGCTGCTCCTGACGAGACAACACGCGAATTATGGTGTCTGGTATTCATTAGCCTTCATTTACAGATATAGCGATTGGAGATCACTTACGTAGGCTGTGATATGGTTTGCGAGTCCGTGATCTGTTGCAGCACGACATCCACAATAGAATCAGGAATATCCGTCACCATGTACGTCTCTCTCAGCGTGACCTCTCTCGAGGCGTTATGACCAGATGAATCATTGCCGTTGGCGGGCTTCGTGGCGGCAGCCGCAGGAGGTTGCGAGGGCTTATCTTGAGAAGTCTCATCATCCTCATCGTCCCAACCCCAAGCATCTCCAGCATCGTCCTCATCATGTGCCGCGGGTGCGGCGGCGTCCGGCTTGGTCTCTGGAACGTCATCCTTGTCATCATCGAGACCCCAAGCACTGACATCTTCTTCTTCCGGCTGTGCCACATGTTTTTCGTTGGTTTCTTCCTCGTTGTCATCGTCCCATCCGGCGTCCCAGTCATCAGAAGGTCCATTCTCCAAGAGGACTTCGTCCGCTTGGGATACTTGCTGTTTCTCAACTCGTTCCACTTGCTTGGTTGCACCGCGAGCGGCAGTAAGGACTCTGCGAATTTGGTCTAGAGAGTCGACCCGTCTCGTAGTAAGCCAAAGACGAGGGGCTTGGTTTACCCAAGAAACAAGCTCTTCATGGCCGTGCCAGCCCAAGGTCTCTATAGACTTGGTGAATTTGAGAACGTGATCCAGCGTATTCTCGAATTCACCTAGCCCTGAGAGTTCTGTAGGTATCGCAGATGATAGCCAGGATGAAATGACTTTAGAAGAGAGGTTAGGGATAAAGTAATTGGAGAACGGGGTCAAAATGGATGTCGGTAGGTTTTGTTGGAGATAACCCAGGACCTGGGCGATGCGACCCAGCACTTCAGAAACAGTGGCTGTACTTGGCTCGGTTTCGACTGTAATTCCAGAAACATCAACGCGAACGCCACGACTTTGAAGAGGCACGCTAGGTAGCAAGATTGGGTTGATTAATGCCGAAAGGAGGTCTTTCTGGAGCTTGTCGTTGGCTGCGTCCAGCATATCCAGCCGAGACAACGCTGCAATAGTCTCCTCCAGCATAACCCTATACCCATCTCCTGCAACGAGCAGCTTGTGCTGCTCCCTATCAATCGATAACAGGTCATTCCACCGCGCAATAAGGAAACCCGCAATCTCCTGCCTCAACCCAGTAACATTCTCCGACAAAATGCTCTTCACGTTCGTATCCGCAAAGAGACTTTCCGCATTGACATCCGCTTCAGTTGCCTCCAGAATGTCAATAGCCTCCATTATCCCGCCCTCGTGCAGACTCGCCTGCCCAGCCTCGAGCTGCTGACAGAGCCTCTCCACCTCCTCCAGAGTTATTGTCACGGCCTCGTTGAATGTGATTTCCGTCTGTATCAGATTCACCTTGGCGGCGGCATCCACGACCTTCAACTCCAATGGTCTCGTACTCTCGTGCATAGAAACAATCTCCCGCGCAGTATGCCTCGACCGTTCGATGTCCGCGTGTAGCTGTTTTGCTTGCGATATCCAACTGTCGGCGTCGAAGTCATTTTCACGACTCAGCGTGCTTATTTCGGCCTATATCACTGTCATCAGTATGGGTTCGGGATTCGCGCTGCAGGGCCATCGCGGAAGGACACCCACCTCGACCTGCTCGCGGGCCTTGGATATTAATTCCAATTCCTTCGAGAGAGCTAAAGCAGGAAACTCAGACCCCACGACTTTTTCGGATTCTGGATAAGCGCCGTCTGCGACAAAGTCCAGCACAGACTGGCATACTTCGTCCTCCGGAGCATTGGTGGTCATCGTGATCGTTTCCACAGAGGCTCCTCTAATGCTGTCTGAAATCGCAATTCCCGGTAGCTCACAGAAGCAATATCTCCAGTCATCTGCCGGAAGCCACCTTACAATAGTTAAATCCTTTCCAAGGGCGAATCCAGAGCACAGCTGCGAGCGTTAAGGACAGCGTCAATGCCCGTGACCTCACCGCCCGCAGCCCGCATATAGTCACGTGATTTTATACATGCCTAAATTCACGACATCATCTCGTCGCATACAATACTAACAACATGGTGAGTCCCATGTAACCGCAGTATTCAAGTAGCATCATCTAGATACAGAGAACAGACCGCTTTCTGCACTCCCCCTCCGCAACCCCGCTCAACCTCGCTCCTCGGTTTTTACCAACCCTCAACTCCGACTGCTGATCGCACCCCCCAAAAGGAAAAACCTTCCCTAACCTTGTTACTGCAGAGAGAAAAATCGCGATGATAAGCGATGTCGGAGTCCCCCGAAAAAACTGCCAGGCTAGGCTGACCAGTTTCTTACGGCTCCTTTTGTGTTCCTTAGAGAGGCACGCCCCACCGGCTAGTACGACTTGGTGCTAGTGCGCAGGCTAAGCTCATGACTGACCGGAGATAAATATCTCATGAGCACCTTCAGGTACGCTCCTTTATCATAGCAATCTACTGCGTAGTACGGAGTAGTCAGTATTCAAGATGCAATTGCTAAATTCACCTACAGCGGCGCTCCTCGCCACAGCCCTTCTAGGGCTCGATCCCGCCGCTGCAGCTACAGCATCGAGTTCCTCTGCATCTACATCTGCAGCTGCATCAGCGGGAGCATCCGCACCCACCGGCGCAACATATGCCTCCAACTTCGACATCACCACAAGCTGGGGCAACCTAAGCCCCTACGCCGACAGCCCGGGCTTCGATGTGCCAAACGGCGTCCCTCACGGCTGCGAACTAGCACAGGTGCACATCCTCCACCGCCACGCGCAGCGCTACCCAACATCCTCCGACCTCGACGGTCTGGGCATGCAGAAGTTCGCGCAGAAGCTCAAGAACTACACTGCACTGCACCCGCATAGGACATTGGCGCGTGGGCCGCTGGCGTTTTTGAATGACTGGGAGTATATGATGGGTGAGGATACGTTACTGGGGAGTGGTGCTGCGACGGAGGCGACGTCGGGGGCTGATGCGTGGGGCAGGTATGGGCGGTTGTTGTATCGGACTGGGGCTGGGGTTGTGCGGTGGGAGGATGGGTTGAATGTGTACCCAAATGGGACAAGGAGGGCGAAGCCGGTGTTTAGGACTACGTCGCAGGCGCGGATTTTGGAGAGTGCGAGGTGGTGGTTGAGTATGCTGCCCTTCTCTCTAACTAAATGGATAGGGCTGACAGTGCTAGGCGGCTTCTTTGGTAACTCCGGTGCCAACAGCTCATACTCTCAGTATGACCTCGTCGTCATCCCCGAAGTCGATCCATTCAACAACACCCTCGCCTCATACGATTCCTGTCCCGGCGACTCTCGCGAAGGCTACCAAGGGTAAGCCCCCAGCCCAACCCTCACACCACCTGAATCACCAATTACTAACAATGCCTTCGTACAGAGACACGGCCGCAGAATCCTTCCTCCCGGCCCTTACCCACTCCGCCATATCCCGCCTATCCCCTTACCTGCCGCACGACTTCCACCTAACGACCTCCGACATCCTCGCCATGCTCAACATGTGCCCCTACGAATACGCAACCTACAGCACCCACCCCTCCCCTTCCCCCTTCTGCACCCTCTTCACAGAACAAGAATGGAAAGACTACGAATACATTCTCGACCTCCAATTCTACGGCAACTACGGCTTCGGCGCTTCAACAGGTCGCGCCCAGGGCATCGGCTACATCCTCGAACTCGCCGCACGACTACAATCCAATCTCATCACGTCCAGCGACACGAGCATCAACTACACATACGACAACAACGAGAAGACCTTCCCGCTAGGCCAACCCTTGTACATGGATATGTCCCACGACGACATCATCGTCTCCGTCCTCACAGCCCTGGGCCTGGAGTACTTCAAGTACGGCCCAGCCGGCCTCCCAGCAGCGAACATTACCCACGCCCCGGCAAACCGCACCTTCAACCTCAACAAGCTCACGCCCTTCGGCGCGCGCCTGAACACTGAGGTCTGGAGTTGTCCGTCGCCAGCTTCCATTGGGCACTTGGATCCCGTGCTGTATTCGAACCCGGATCTTTCGACTAGGAATACGACGGAGTATATCCGGTTTATGTTGAATAATGCGCCTGTTCCGCTTGATGGGTTGAAGGGGTGTGAGAAGGGCGTTAATGGGTTCTGTGCTGTAGGGGATTTTGTGGCTGCGGTGCCGGGGTTGAAGAGGGATGCAGAGTATCAGTTTGCTTGTTTTGGGAAGCATGACGCTGGGGGAAGACAGGTTGGGGATGGGAAGCCTGAGTAAACGCTGCAAATAAATATGTTGGAGGGGAATTGGCAGAACGGAGAAATAATGAAGCAGCGGCAAGTATATATCCGTTGGTTAAGAGGCTTCTTGGATAGTGGACAATTCGAAGGGCATAAAAGTAACCAACGATTAACGATAATCATGCAGGCGCAGTAGCCTCTATCAAAAAGAAAAGGACAAAAGAAAGCTAACGGTGCCTTCTTACAAGTTGCAACAGCTACAGATACGGCGGGAAAATAATACAAAAGCAAAAAAGAAAAACTCCCCGACTGGGAATCGAACCCAGGTCTCCCGCGCTTGCAGTTGTTAAGCTGACAAGCGGAAATCATGACCACTAGACCATCGAGGACTCCTTGTTTAAACGGATTTTTGTTTTGTTTTATGATTCAGTATTCCAAAGCTCTGCCTGTAATTCTCCATGTTCGTCACGATATATCAATATCAATACTCAATGTTACTAGATTCATCAATGCCCATGCGTTAAAGCTATTGAATGTCATGAATTGAGACACATCACTATGGATTGCATAACGAAAGTGGTATACTGTCAACCAATATATATAACAGCCAATGTGAGGGTCCAGAAAGCGCCAAAATTTGCACGTAAACGAGGGTATAACACGGAGCACAGCAATACCAAAAACTAAACAGGCGACTGTCGTAAGAATATCATCAATGGCCAAGCCGTCCTATAAGTCCGTGCCATCGGGCGTGGTGCGTCAAACCGTAGCGAAGAACATAGCCAGACGCTCACAGGACGGATTCAAGACTCGCACTGGTGTGCAAAGGTGTCTTTGTCGGGGTTTGCTGAATTCTGTCACATCCCTTACGGGGAGTTTCTTCGCCCTGGACCAAACTTGCCTGCCTGGATTTGGACTGAACCTCAGGGCTGGCATAGAACTGCTCAGTAGTCTCTGATCCAGCGAGGGACTGGAAGGGATCGGTGATGACGGATTTGTTGCTGTGTCCTGATATGTCTCGAATTCCAGACAGTGAGACACTCTTCATCATCGAAGGCAATGGCTGACGACTAGCATTCTGACTGTGACGTTCCGCAGAGGACTTGTAACCAACGGGCACAAAGCTGGGGACAGAAAGCGGCTCTTTCGGCGGAGTGAAATTTCGGAAAACCCGGCTATACTGGTCTTCGT
Source organism: Aspergillus chevalieri (assembly GCF_016861735.1). Lineage (NCBI taxonomy): Eukaryota > Fungi > Ascomycota > Eurotiomycetes > Eurotiales > Aspergillaceae > Aspergillus > Aspergillus chevalieri. The sequence goes on along the minus strand of NC_057368.1, from coordinate 2,250,143 downwards.
TAAGCACACCAGCAATACTAGGCTGCTTGCTGTGTTCGTAGCTGATGCCACTAAAGCCGGAAGTAGCGCGACTGCTGCCGCTGGAGCTCGATTGGTAGTCAGGCATAGTGATATCACTCTGGGATGATCTTGGCCCTCGATGATGATCAATGATGTACGCATCCCCAAAGGGGTCTCCCACGACTTGCGGCTCTTGGTGAACCCATATGGGCGCCCCCGGAGCGTCGGACGACCACTGGGTCGAAGGTAACTGAAAGCCCTTAGGGCGCGATAAAGCGCCGTAAAACGGAGGCGGAGATTGAACATGAGCGCCAGGAAGTGCGGCTCCTCGGCGGTACTTTGATGGCGAGTGAGTATGAGCGTCCTTTGGTTCTTTCAGGTCATCGAGTGGGGTGCGGCCGGAATTGTATTGGAAAGGTTGTTGCTGCGCGTGCATCCACATGGAAGCATTCGGCCAGGCAATGTTGGCAAGCTCCAGGATTTCTGTTCCCAGTCAGTTGAGACGAAAATGTTATGTAATGAGAGACAGGGCCTTACGCAAAGGGCCATGCTGAAACGAAAACGCGATGACATCCCTGACCCGCTCGATTGGAGGGGAACGATGAGGACGAGCGAAGCCTTCCGCAATCACAATGACAATTTTACCGAAAAAGTCGGCTGCGCTCGACAACCTTTGATGCAGTATCTCTTCATGGAATGATGGAAAGCGAAGGAGTTCCTGGTCACCATTCTTGTCGATTTCTGAACGCTGTTAGTGGATCGAACCGTATAAACAGAAAAGAACTGACGCACTGGGACTTAAGTCTAGGAACAACAATGTTAGCAATACGATCCCACGTCCCGGGACAATGGCAACACTCACCAATAACATGAGGCCAGGTAGTCCTCTGACCGAAAACACAACCCCTATTCTTCGTCAGAACCATAACCTCACAACAGAAATCAAAACGACTCACGAAGCCGGCTCCCCATCGATATAGACTTGAGCATGATACAACAAGGCATCATCAGGCTGCATCAGGCTATCCATCAACCGGCTGGGCACAGGCTGGTCCCAGTTATGAATAGACGCTCGGAACGGGGCACCTTCCGGCAAGCTTGGGATATAGCTACCAAGGACCGGCAGCAAGGTCTGGGTTCCTGGCGGCATTTGGAAAGACTGCGGGCCTAGGACGGGTCCCATATCGTTGAGGTAGGGCGACTCTGGTAGAGAAAGCATATGTTAGCAAGTGGTAAACCAGAGCAAAGAAAAAGAAGATGAGTACCTCTGCCTTGGATCACGGAGCACTGCGTCTTGAACTCCTGGATCGGGGTCTTGGAGTCCCCTGGGAAGAGGAGGACATCCCAGTTTTCGTATCGCATCCTGGGCGTTTGGTAGAGGCTCGCGACCGTTTTTGTCTTTAGAATGCGACGAAATGAAATGAGGAACTAAGTCTGGGGAAGTGCAACTGATAGACGATAACAGTGTAAGAAAACGACATCCACGTCTGTGTACAGATGAGAGAAGGGGACGATATCAGCAACCGGAGGATGAAAAAAATTCAAAAGAGGTATTCGGTGCCGAGAGAAAAATGAGAGGGGGAGAACAAGAAAATAAAGGAAGGAAAGAGGGAAGCTGCCCTCCGGCATGGTTCTTTCCTAAACGGTCATTCCTGTATAGGCAGGCGCCCGCCAACCGTTCGTTCTATCAACCCCAAAATATCTACAAAGATGAAGTACAACTGCCGAGTAACTAAAGGCCGAGTAGTAATAAAAGAAAAGCATTCCGAGTTCCGTCATGGAATGGATTGAATTGAAAGCAAACGGACGAAAGGAAAAGGAAAATGTTGTACAGGTCGTTGGTCTAGCAAAAAGCATGACATAGCATCCCTAAAAGAAAAAAGCGAACATGACTTCAATTTGACTGCTTCATGAGAAAAGATTTGGGAATATGAAACTTTTCGCAGAATGCCTGCCCAAGGAGTATAAAGGGAAAACGAAGCGCATCAACAATCCCATCACACGCAGAACGAAGACCCAGGGCCGGAAGCATGATATTTGAAAAGGAAACGAAAAGAAATCGGGGCATCGAAAGGGAAGAACAAACAACAGGGACATAAAAAAACATGGGAGACATATGGGTTATAGAAAAGGGTAAACGACGATAAAAGAAACACAACAGATGGGCTATTAGACGAGCTCAATCTTGCTTCACGGAGACGGGAAAGGAAAACGGAAAAGACAAAACCAAAGCGCTCAGATGTAATGAAATAAGTAGCACAGGAGAAAAGGGCGCCCACGGAAGAGGGAGCTATAGGAGGGGAACTTTCGCAGAAATAGCAGGCTTGTTACAACACAAAAGACCCATTATTGAAATGACGCAGAACTCCTGTTAGTGCCTCCTTCAAAAAACAGAACGCTTTTGTTGTTGTTGGTCATGTTGTTAATTTTGTTGTCGTTTTTTACTAAGAACGGTTCGTTAAATTTGCTTTCAAAAAGGAGACTGCCAAGTGGCTTCAGGACCACCAACCTTCATAGGCGCGAAACCACCGTATTGGTGAGCTGGCGGCATGCCCATGGACGGGTACATCGGCGGCGGTGGGGGGGCGGGACGGTAGGGGCTTCCGGCGGGGCCGGAGTTGTTCTGAGAGCGGCCCCAGCTGAGACGTACCCGCGAGTTGCCAATGGGGTAACCCTGCATCTGGTTGATGGCCATCTCGGCAGCGTGGCGCTGGACGAACTGGACGAAACCACAGCCCTTGCCAGGAGGGATCTTGACGTAGGTGATTTCACCAAAGCCCTGGAAGAACGAACGGAGCTCGTCCTCGGTGACGTAGCCGGAAAGGCCACCAACGAAGACGGTGGTGTTGTTGGGGTCGGTGAACTGGTTCATGGGCTGAGGAGCACCGTAGAAGCCCATGGGGGGAGCGCCCATGGGAGGGTACATGCCAGCAGGGCCGGGCATGCCCATACCACCGGGCATCATACCGGGACCCTTGTTCTTGGGCGTGGCGGTCGAGATACGCATGGGGCGGTTACCGCAGTAGACACCCTGCATCTCGCTCAGAGCGCGCTGCTGGTCGTTCTCGTCGGAGAAGCGAACGAAACCGTATCCGCGGGACATGCCGCTGATGGGGTCGGTCATGATCTTGGCGGACTTGCAAGATGGGAAGCGGCTCTGGAAGAGAGAGACAAGGACGTATTCATTGACCTCGGGACCAAGGTCACCAACGAAGATGGAGTACTCAGGACCACGGTCATCACGGCTGCACTTAAGTTAGTGATCTGCGATATGATATCGCTGACAAGTATTTATACTTACCTGCGGTCAGCGAGGCCACCACCAGTAGCCCAGTTGAGCTTGAACACACGGTTGGTGTTGGGCATGGGGGTGCCGTTCAGAGACAGGGCCTTGGCGGCGGCAGCGGGGGAGGTGAAGTCGACGAAGCAGTAGCCGGCGTTGCTCCTACTACCAACATTAGGATCGCCTTCAACAGATTATGGTGCAACTAAGGTACTCACCCAGAGAACTTGTCGCGGATCATCTTGACGTTGACCTGCTCACCCATCTGGAACCACAGGTTGCGGATGAAGTTCTCATCGATCCAAGGCTCGAGCTCACCCATCCTGCACATCTATTAGCGCATGCACTAAGCGCGCGATCCCCAGAGCTAAACGTACCAGAGAGTGGTCTTGCCATCGGCACCCTGCTGGGGAACGGCAGCCGCAGCGGCATCACCGGCAGGACCCTGGAAAGCAGCGTCCTGACCAGCCATAGCAGTGTCCGCAGGAGCGGCGGGGGCGGCGGCGGCAGCAGCATCGGCCTGGTTCTGGAAGGAATCGAAGTTCTGGAAAGACATTTTGGCGCTTGGTAAAGAAGTGTATCAAATTCGACAACTTTTCTAACCCGAAAACGGCTCGTACAATTGGGACTTCGTGGGAGTCGTTAAGAGAGAGCGTGCGTTCGTTGAAATCCGTAAAGGACAGAAAGGGTATTCTTCTGTGGGAAGAATCGGTTAGTGGGGAGCTGATCACGGGAGCACTCTGACGATGGATGATGATAAGCTGGACGAGGCCTGGAGGCAATGCACAGTGCACAGGGCAGTAGCGCAACGCAATTGCCGTTGTCTGACACCGACGAAAGAAGCTTTTCAACTTCGCTCGTATGCAAGAAATCGCGAGTGAAGAATGTCTGCCGTGAACTGTATGCGATAGCGGTACTCTCGTTGCCAAGACCGGAATATCCGAGTAGAAATGTCGCGCGAGACGATTTGAATGCTGTGATGCAGACACGCCAGATCTCAAGGAAAGAGAAGATTCACTCAATAAATCGCAAAAAGACGAAGAGAAAAAAAAGTCGAGCGATTCTCCAGTTCCGGTACCCGCAATACAACCGCATTCGTCAAAGGATACATTTAAATCTGCTCCATTCTCCGCCGATTGCGACCGTCCCAAACCAGTCCGTCGACCCGATTTGTAATCCACCCGGTCCGACACCAAGCCATGTAACAACAAGGTCGCATGCTCGAAAGACTTGAGTAATAAATGTGGACACTGGAAAATGAAGGTGTGGAGTCGACAAACAAGTGTGCGGTCGGGTATTTTGGGAGGAGGGGACCAAGTGGGCTGGCTGGCTGGCTGGGCGACCAAAGGGAAAACTCTGAGAAATGGCGTGGGAGAAGAAGTGGTCAAGGCAGAAAGCGAGAGAGCACCGGCGCACGCACGTACGTATCAAGGCAGCATTCATCACCGCAGATCGATAAGACTAGTCTTGCCCACAGCTGTAAAACGACCGTCTAGGAAGGAGGAGAAGGAGAGAGAGTCGGGCTGTTTTCCCTCTTGAAATGATTTGTGTTCTGTCATAGCGTGGAGAGTGCCCGTCCTCCAGGCCTCGGCCATCCATCTTCCTCAACCAAAAAAAAAATAAAAGAGAAATTGTACTCACCAAGACAAGATTAAATCAACCTTGCTAATAAAAATGAATCACAAGTGCGTGGGAAATTGTCGTGGCGCAAAGACGTTAAGACGAGAGAAAGCCAAAGATAACTCCCGCAATGGATTGACTGGTAGAAATAAACGAGATCTGAACAAACAGAAAACGACAAAAAGAAGAAAAAAAGGAAAAAGGCGATTCGCAAACCGACTCCGTTAAGATCCGACCAGAGAAGGAAAGATTTTAAAGGAAGATTGAAGGAAGGAGGAAAGAGAGAGAGAGAGAGAAGAGAGAAGAGAGGAAGAGAGGAGAACCAGAGAGGAGGGGTAAAAGGAAAAAAAGAGAATTCCAGATATGCTTCAGCAAATGGAGGGGACTGAAAAAAAAAAAAAAGAAAGGTAATAATAGAATACCCATACACTTACATACATAGGGCACCGGCAGATGGGGCATTACGCAAATTACAAAATTACCTGCACGGACGCGGCTCGTTTTATCGTACAGTTACTTATTGAAGAGTGATGGTGCTCTGTACGAAGTAGTAGAGTGATAGAACTGATATTATTCTCTGAATAGGCTATAGATATGAATTTATCCATATTAACAAGGCTATTTCATTCTCCAGACAGCGTAGGAATAAGTGACGATATGCAGCCGCGGCAGTTTCAGCCTCCAATACACAGTCGCATGTTATTTACTGTAGTTTCACTAATCAAGGATAGTCACTTGACTCTCATACAGGTGCTCCTATATCGATCTTCCTTGCTTGACGGGATGCGAGGACAAAGAAGACAAAGAACGACCTTACTTCATACTAGCCCGTATCCATGGCCACGGCTCGGCTCAGGCTCTTTATTATGTCGCGGAGTACACCGTGTATCGCACGACTACCTGAATGCTGGCACAGAGAATGTGAATCCTGTTTAGCGATCACTCTGATATGATGCTGAGTACAAGTACTGAAGAACCGTCCTTGCAGATGCAATGCATGTCACCTGATCCAACCGGACCTTATCTCCATCGACGTCAGTACAATTACCAGTTTACCAGCCTGTACAGGTACAGTATGTACGTACCAGTAACCACAGACCAGAACCATGGAGGGTGCCATGAGTAGGATTTCTGGTTAGCAGCCCGTGATTGGCCGGACATTGCGAACCGGGCTGGTTCGTATTCAATCCCGAAAGACGCCATTGTCTGCAATTGTACAGAGTACCAAGCACTAAGCCACAGTCATGTATTTATGAAACTTATGCCACCGTTCCAGCTGATACTGAACCTTAACCCCCTCCCAAAAAAAGAAGAGAAAAACTCAGACGCGTCGACGCGCGCTTGATCCATTCATCCACTACGGATACTCATACATGGAATGAGCAAGGAGTTACTCCGAGTACTGTACTTATTTACCTCTCGATACAGAATACAACGATTCCTTGCATTGAGCAAGTACTTTTGTTAACAATTTGATCTGTGATAATGCAGGTACCTGGCATGCTGTACATACTCTCTCTATAAGCACATCCGGAGTCGAGGAAAACTCTTCTTCAGTGGATGCATGACATACAATTAATATCGCACCTCTTGGAACCATGGATCGATGTCTGCCTAAGAGGGCCATTGCCACTGCGCTCTACTGTGTACTGTAGAGTACAGATATACACCACCTTTTCGTCCTGTGTGGCCATAGTCTGTGGACAATAAACTCTGCTCAATTGTACATCAATCGACTCATCGACTCCCCTCGTACTCTGTACAGTAAGAGTACTTGGACTTTGCGATCCACACAGGTCAATCCAGATGAAATTACAATCACCGTCGCCCAAGCACCAATCATCATCCGCCCTGCGCTTCCGATCCCAATCCGCTTAAAATTCTGAGGCCTATCGCGTGGCGTTCTGAAAGATTCAAATCCACCGGTGGTGCCCTGTAATTTTCAGCCGTTACGGAGTTTTGCTTTTCGCACTTCAGGAGCTTACATCTACTCGGCGACCCGGTACTCTGGTCTGATAATTTAGTTAGGGCTGTCAGTTTAGTTTAGTCTGGTCTAGTAGTACATATATATATAGATATGTTTGTTCTTTATTGAGCTGTACTAGGTGCACACGGAGGCGTAATCTCTCGCTGCCCAATATCATCCCCAAACTCTCCCTGTCTCCCCAGCTCATCCCCCAACAACTGAATCGTCCGTTCATACACCCTCGCCGCCTCCATCTCCCACCGTCCAGGTGTCTCGTGATACTCATCAACCGCATTGACAATCGCATCCACATTCGCATTCACATTCCCAAGCACATCGACCATCTCCTCCTCACTATCCACCTCACTCTCCCCCGTAGCATCCCCATCCTCTTCAGTTGTCTCATCATCGTCACTCCGTTCCCTAACCTCCATAACAACCATCCGACACGCCTCCGCAATACTCTTAATCCGTACCTTCTCCGTCATCGAGACGATATTCCTCTTCGTCTCGAATCCCGCCAGCGGAGCCCCCGAGTCCGCGTCTTCACCCGTTAACAGCGACGCAAAGACGGAGTCTAGTTTGCGGAGGAGGCGGAAGGTCGATTGCGGGGTGAAGGGGTAGGAGGGGAGACTGGAGTTCACGAGGACGGCGAGGGAGATTATGTATGGGATTTGGAGGGTTGCTGTTATGCGTGCGGTTGTTAGTTCAAGTAATTGGTTAAATTGGGGGGGAGGATACGTACGCGTGCCACTAACCCAGACGACATCGACTAAGCTCTCGATATCTCTGACCATTTCTTTGAAACTCTCGTATCCGCGCTCATCCTGGCCCTCACCCTCACCCTCACCCACTCCGTTCAGTGCTCCGCCTCCATACGAACTGCTAAACTTCTTCGCGTGCCGCCGGTTTATCCCCAAAATACTCTTGTCCAAATGACTTATCACAGCCGTTTCTTTCATCGACCCCGCCTTGAGCGGGTGCGTGCGTTGTTGTGGGAGGAGGGAGGGTGTTGCGGTTGAGGTTGACATTGTTGAGGGCGCGGGGGAGGGGAGGGAGGGGTGCATGAAGCCGCCAGCTGAGTCGGAGGCCATTGTCGTATGGTTAATCGCTAGTTGTCAATGGCAAGTATCGTCTAGTGTCTGTCTAATTGTGTGTGGAATGCGGAGGGTGTTGGATAAGCGCAGGACTGATTTCTGCTGCGTCGAAGCACTCAGCGCATACTCAAAGATATATTCCAAAAGTGCTGTCGCTGAGGATTGGCAATTTGTCATTCATATATAGATGTCTAGCTGGTGTATGCGACTGGTTTGTACAAAGTACCCCGGGTATCTGCAGAGCGCAGAAGATGTCATCGCCAAGCCTGACATCTAAGTGGTCTGTGCGGAGTACCATAGCGTAGTATTGTATTCTAGAGAGTACGTCTAAATGGCATTTGAAAGTACAGAGTAATTTATTCATATATATTCCAAGCAGTAATATATATGCTTCTCAGTTCTATACTAATCTGAACATATCAACACTAGACTGCGTTAGCAAATGCCAGAGACCAAACTGACGAGAAGCAGCAGAATGAACAGTGGAACACGTCAGGAGTGAGAAGATAAATAGAATCGCTGGTGTTTGATGGCAAGGCATGACATCTGATCATAGATCGAGTCTTGCTACTCTGGCCCCAGCGAGCTCATCATGTGTATAGAAGAGTACCCCGTAGATGGAAATAAATCGTTATACTTACAATCAAACCATCCTGAACCCATTACTTTTCCCAACCCAAAACGCCCAGCTAAACCAACTTTTAACAAGAACGAAATTATTCCGGCTGCGATAGGTTAGCAATGGCATCTCCAAATCAAGCAGAGAAAAGGAGAAACCCACCCGAATCTTCCCCTTCCGCTCCTTCATCTCACTCAACTTCCTCCTATCATCATCAAACCTCCTCAACAACTCGTTTTGTCTCTCCTTCCTCTTCTCCCGACTCTGGAAGCGATAGAAATCGCCCAATCCCTCCTCCTTCTTCCTCTGCCTCTCAACTAACTCCCTCATCTCCTCCTGCTGCGCCACATTATTCAACTTCGGGCCACTAGTAACAGTAACAAACCCATCGTCATCCGGCATCTGCGCCTTCCGCGCCTCCTCACGCTTCCTCGCCTCCGCAACCTCACCAAACACAACCATAAAGTCGTTCACGGTGTGCAAGAGCGTCGCGCGGTCCGGATACCGGAGCTGCTCGTGGTTCTGGTACCGCGCGAGACCGAGCGGGGAGACGCGGTCCTCAATGCCCTCGGCCCAGACGATCTGAGTGCCCTTTTTGGCGGCTTTTGCGGCGGCTTTCAGGCTGTTTTCCATGCTGGGTTTATCGGCGAAGATGACGACGGCGTGGGCGCCGGATTTCTGGAGCTGGCGATCCCATGTTGAGGGGAGGTCGATGGCGTCGAGTTGGGATTGGAGATCGTCGGCTGTGATGCGCTTGCGCTTTTTGTTGTTTTTGGAGGCGGAGAGGGTTGGGGGGGAATGCTTCTTTTTCGTGGGGACGTTTTCAAAGTGCACTTTTTCGACGCGGCCGGCCGAGAGTTGTGCAGCGAAGAGGTGGCGGAGGTGGGTTTCGGTTGTGTCGATGGGAGCGTTGACGATGAAGAGGGAGCGAGGGGAGTCCGGATCTGGGATGCGAGGTTCGTGACGGCGTAGGTAGAGGTAATGGGTGGCTGGTTTGGGGAATGCGGGTGTTGGGGGGAGTTGAACGGGGAGCACGGTATAACCGGCTATCTCTGGTGACTCTTTCTTCATTTTCTGTATTTCGGTATTTCAGGAGAAATTCAGCAAGGGAAAGAAGTTGAGATACGGACGTGTCTGCGCAAAAGAAATTATTCGTTCTTCCGCTCCGAGTTTGCGCTGCGGGAATTTTGCACGGCGGAAGCGGAGACCACCGATAAGGCTAAGCTATCTCAAGTACTTGTACATCGACATTTGAAAAACAGTAATATCAGTTAAAAAAACAGAGAATACCATAAAAAAACTTTTAAGAAATAACTCAAATCATGCCATCCCACATAATTCTTTCATTGCAACGTTAAATCTTATCAGGATCATTAATTCCGCCGTTCGTGATCACATAGGTCGCCTCGCGCTCAGGGCAATCTGCAGCTGTTAGACAAACTATCATCCTCAGAGCTAATGAACACTAACCCGGTGAATCCTGAATCTTGGCCACACGTTCATCTCCACGTCCCTTCCGAAGCAGAACACGAGTCGCAGACGCATGCGCCAAGACATGTCCTCCAACGGGCTTACGGCCATCAGCTCCTGCAAAGAGGGCACTGGCGCCAGGATCGCTTTGGACTTGGTTTGTCTGGTATTGTCAGCAAGCATTATGTAACTGAAGAAGCAAGTGGCTAACCATCAGAACGCAGATGTTGAATTCTAAACCACAGATGAGCCTTGTAGTCAAGAAAGAAGGAGCAGAGACATACCTTCAGCCATATGCGAAAGCTTCATCAAGAACTGGTTAAGTTTCTGCTGGCGATCCGCAAGCTCTCCACGTCCACAGTAGTCCACACGGAAGCAATTCATAATACTATCAATAATCAACAGCCTGTACTCGCCCGCCGCGAACTCCTTGCTGAGAGTGTACAACAGCTCCAGCTGATGCTCGCTATTGAGCGCTCTGGCGTAAGCGATATTCTCCTGAGCAGAGTCTGGATCAACACCGAAACGCTCTGCAATCTGGACAATACGCTCTGGACGAAAGGTACCCTCGGTATCAATGTAGGCAACCTTGCCATCTGCGCCTCCCATCTCCTTAGGAAGTTGTGCGACAACGGACATCGTGTGTGATAGCTGTGTTTTACCGCAACGGAACTCACCAAAGACCTCGCTGATGCTCATGCTCTGGAAGCCCCTATGAGCGGTTAGAACAGACGAAGCCAACCAGAACGGGAGCCAGGCGTCAACTTACCCTCCAAGGATAGCATCAAACTGCTTGCTTCCAGTCGAGATCTTGGTAACCCTCTTGCGCTGATGATTCAGCTCCATGGCCGTGATGAACCCAGAAGCAGAGGGCTAGACGGTCAGCATCAGCGAAGGATCACACGCTCGTAATGACTAAACGAACCAGACACTTCTGAATAGCCTCTTTAACCTTCTCAACCTTGATCTCGCTGAACCCTCGAATCTTCAACAGGGTCTTCCGCGTAGCGCCATGGACGGACTAAGCGTATTAGCCCAATAAACGATGACAATCGTCCAGGAAGAGTCTGTACAGCAACAGTATAGAATCCATTTGCCTTGAGTTTCGTGATATCCGCTGCACTGATTCCTATTGCATCATTCTATCAACACAGGTTATCCGGGCGAGATGAGGCGAGACGAGGGGAGGACAGCCCTGGACGTACCATGAGCCTGGATACCGTCGATATCAACGATGAAATCCTATTAGATATCGAGACGACCAAAAGTTAGCAATTCACATCAATCGTGGACAGAGGAGAAGGAAAAGGAGGAACCTCTAGATCATCGTTGAACTCGTCGCCTGCGTCAGATCCGGACATTTTCTCACCAGGTTATTGTTATGCGGGTGTAGATATAGAAGTGATCGATATATATGTAATAACACAAGAATAAGAATGATAGAAGTAGACAGGATGGATTTGTATGGGATGAAGGTGAAATTGATGCCGAATGCAAAGAGGATTGGATGGAAAGAAGTGCTCGAGGAGAGAGCTGCGTCGCGTCAACCCAAATAGGTTATGGTCAACTTGGCCACCATCAGACAGCGTGCCGCAACTATGAGACGGAAAACAGACAAAGACAAGAAGAATCTAGATTTTGAAGAAATTTCCTTTGTTTTTGTTCCTTTCTTTGCTTCCCATTTTTAATAATACTAAGATAGCACAGTACACTATCTTATATAGCCATTCCGTACAAAAGCACATCGTCCTCGGTCCACCAGTATCTCTCTCCACCTGCACTCAATTGAAACCCATCTCCTTGCCTCGTCTCCTTGAATGAGAAGGAAGATAATCCGCAGAAAGAACAATAGACGCCAATTCACGAGACTTGAGTCGTGCATGGGGATCCAAGCCATGTGAGAACCTGGGACTTCGTGAAAACTTTTTTGGTTCGTCGTATACATAATATAAAAAGAAACAGAAGAACACCCGGTGCCAATAATCCGAAACAGGGCCGTAATATATGCAAGCAAAAACACGGGGGAAGAAGAGAAAGTGATAGGCCGAATTAGGAAAAGAACCCTAATACAATAAGAGAAGAAGAGAATAGTTCCCCCGTTGGATGTGGGATTCGCACTTCGAAGGATACGTCAAGTGGTCCCTTTATGCGACAGCAGCGGTGGGAGCTGCTGTGACGGGAGCAGCCTCCGTGCTGGCTTCAGCGGCAACAGCAGCGGCGGCAGGGGCGGGGTTGGACTCAGCAGCCTGAGTGGACTCGTTGCTTGGACACTCCCGAGAAATGTGACCGGCCTGAGAGCACTTGTAGCAGACCTTGCCGGCAGAGCTCAACGGACCACCGTTGGGAGCGGTGCAGTCACGGGAGATGTGACCCTAGGATTTTGTCAGAAGAGGCTCATGAACAGACACTATTAATAGTACACTTACAAGCTTTCCGCAGGCATAGCACTTCATAGCCTGGGCCTGGCAGTCACGAGCGAAGTGGTTGGGGCCACCGCACTTGTAGCAGGTGGCAGCACGAGGGTAGCCGCCAAATCCACCGCGGAAACCACCGGTGAATCCTCCACGAGGACCACCGACACCGCGACCAGCACCAGGAGTAGGGGTACCGCAGTTGCGCTAAAAGGACAAGTCAGTCATCCCATCCTTGCCAATCCTTCAATCCATTGTAACGGAATAGACGTACGGCAAGGTGACCAAGCTGGTTGCAGTTGTAGCAACGGCCGCTAGTGCCACCGTTCAGGCGCAATGTGGGACAGTCAGCCTGGACGTGACCAACTCCCTGGCAGTTGTAGCATTGTTTAGCTGGAGGAAACACATGTTAACGCTTTGTACTCCCCAACGGTTGAATCCTGCGAAGGGGGGTTCCTTACTCTCGGTCGTACGAGGGTGCGGGCAGCTGCTGGACTCGTGGCCTGGTTCCTCAGGTCAGATCAAAGCTCGGAAGAAAAGACGACATACGTCCGGTACATACCAGCCTGCTTGCCTATAGTAAAACGTAAACGCATTAGTCACAATCTCAGAAAGCAACCATATAGCTGCACAATAAGGGTTCACCAACAGTTGTAGCAGAGACGCTCGGTCGAAGAGCAGACCTCTATTGTATCCCGTCAGCCAATTTCCTCCCATTTCCGGCCGAATTGCTGAATATTACTGACCAGCGTAGTGGCCAATGTTGCCACACTTGTAGCACGCACGACGAGAAAGCAACATTTTGACTGTATACTAAACTGATTCTTTTCTTCAGTCAGCCGCAGTCAATGGACAATGCTCGTTGGCCCGTGAAACTCCGCATTACGATATCAAAAGACCAAAGGGTTGGCGGTGCTGGCTTTTCCTCCCCTCTCTCGATATCAACCGTTGTAAGACCGTTATGGCAGTTGCTGGACCATGCGACAGCCCGCATTGCTGAATCCATAGAAAAAGCGCCCGAATATCCCATCTCAACCCATATTCAGTATCCGAAAAAAAAAAAAAAAACCGAATCGGCCATAAAAATCCAGGCGAACGATTGAAGGAATCGAGAGAGGATCGTAGAGGAAGATCGTAGGCAGCCCGTCAAACCCGGTTGGAAAAGCGTCGAGCAAAACAAATAAAAGAGTTTCACACGGAAGGACCTTGAAGAAAAACTCACCCTTCCAGAAAACTCCTATTCGATTAAAATCTGATTTTCCGCTGTCAGTCCTGAGAACCTTGGAGGAGGAACAGCAATTCTTCGACAGCCCACTGGTAGAAGCTCGATGGTGGTGTAAAAAAAAAAAAAAGTGGGCTGACATAAAAAGCCCACAAGAGAACGAGGGGAAAATAGAAAAAAGCTTACCTGCTTCACAACGCGACTCTCAACACTCACACAACAGCTCTCCAATCCCGGACCGCGAGCAACACAAAAAGAATGAATGAAGAGGTATTTCCCAAAGAAAATTAACAGTAAATCTGTGATGGTGAAGGGAAAAAAATAGCCCTTTTCCCCATCAGGGCCCAATCGCTATGCAAAAAAAAAAAGTTCCTCTGTTTAGCTTCCGGGCTTTTCCGTATTGCGTAAGGCTGCAGTGGCCCAGATTTCTTACAGGGAGCCTGAGGCATGTATTCCTCTTCTATACGCCATAGACTACAGAGCGCGGATTGCATAGTTTGGTAGATGCTACGATAAAGAGCTCACGAGGACATTGAGATTAATAACACGGGTATAATATGCTTCCTATTCGCAACATCACCACTTCCTCCGTAGATCCGTAGACAGTATCTCGTTCATGATTGTGCTAATGCATTAAAATTATATACATAATGCGTGCCAACAAAAGGCTAATGTTAATACTCTTACTCTTCCTTCTCGACAAGAGCCGGAGCCTTGATCTCCCGGCCCTTGAGGAAGTCGAGTCCTTCGCCGCCCTGGACATCAACCATTAGCGAAGTGATCAAAACAACGAACAAGGAAGCAACTTACGTAGCTAATTAAGGGGGAGACCTCGACACCAACAGCCTGGCCCTCAGTGACAACGACACCGCCGGCCTTCTCGATCCATCGCTTACCCAGCTCCATGATGTCCCGCTTGCTCGTGTCAGGGTCGTCCTCACCGGTGCCCTTGGCGTTTTTAAGAGGCGAGAACTCGTCCTCACGGCGGACCTCAATGGAAGCGAACTTGTCAAGAGGGGTCAGGGGGAAGACGTCAAAGACGAACTGCTCCAACTTGATACCGTTGGGCTTCTCAGGCTTGAAGGCCTCGCCAGTCTCGGGCTTGATGCAAGGGATCTTCTTGCGGGCAACGTGGTGAGGTAGCTTGTGAGACCAAGTCTCGATCGACTCCAGGAAACGGAAGGAGTAGTAGTGGTTGACGATGTTGGCAGCCCGGAACTTCAGCACATCAGGCTGCTTGGGGTCCTTGGCCTCGGCAGTCTCCTTGTCAATCTCAGAGTATTCAACGACATCCGGCTTGCCGTTCTTCTGCAGAATCAAGCCAACAGACTCGGTGGCATTGCGCTTCCGCACCACCTTGGTGGCAATGTCGACGTCCTTCGCGGCAGCGAAACCAATGAAGACAGGGTCCGCAACCTTGACCAGACAGTTATCAACACAGTATGTGTGGATGTGCTGGATGCCACGGTTACGCATGTTCTCCCGCACTCCTGAGGTGACGAGGGCCTGGTAGATACCGCCATTTCCATCTGGTGCAACGGCAGCCTAGAGGAAAGTTCAATGATTAGTACTTGGATAGTCATCATGAAAGTGGGATGTGCTTACCTTCGACTTGGACTCCAACAGGATCTTACCCTCGTTGGAGATACAAGGCAAAACACCCTGCTCGAAGATAATCACGTTGTCCTTGGACAATCCAAAGTAGTTGTGCTTCTGGAAGAATTCCTCTGTAGGCTTGCGAGTTGGTCCACTGGTCATGACATACCAAGGAATAACCGCCTCCTTGCCCGAGACCTTCTGAGCCAGCAGCTGCAACTTAGCAATCCGCTCACCCTGGATCTGGAAAAGCGACTTGTGGCTAGGAAGACCAATGTCAAAGCAACCCTTGGGGTCAGAGCTACCCAGACGAGTACCCTGACCACCAGCCATTAGAACCACCGCAACCTTGTTCTCCGAAACCGCCTTGAGACCAGCATCGTACCATTGTTGGATATCCTTGGGATCCGAGTCGAGAATCGAGGCGAGAGCCACATCGGGCAGAGGTTCGAGGGTAGGAGGGCCCTCCGGGGCGGCGGCAGGGCTCAGGGCCTTCTCAGCCAGTTCGTTGACACGGGTAGGATCGAAGTTGGTGAGTTGGTGGTAGAGCTGGGTCTTCTCGCTAGGCTGGAGTTCATCGACGAAAGCGAACACCTGGTCTTGTCCGGCTTCGGTATATTTCTGCTGGAGCTTCTGGAAGTCCTCGGCCGAGGGTTCAGGAAGAGCAGGCTCGGCGTGGGGTTGGAGCTTGCCCACGAGGTTGGAGACCGTCTCTTTGATAGCGGCAGCCATTTTGATGATAGGAATGTGAGAGTACTATGGAAGAAGAGAGGAGGACGGGTGGAAAGGAAAGGGAGAAGAAAGGAAGTTAGATTGAAGGAAGGAAGGAGGGAAGGAAGGAAGGAGGAGGAGGAGGAAGAAGAAGAAACAGAGGGGAGTTAGCTGATCGGGGGACCGCGGGGCGTGAAGCTGTCCTCTATACTTGCACTAGTAGTACTAACGGTAGTAGAGAAAACACTGACCGCCACAAAAGAAGGCCGTTCCTTGGCTGGAGGCAAAAATAGTAGTTATTTCCATACCTTTTTTTAACCAACCATTACCACACTTTGGCTGGGACCATGTTTGACATCGCGGACTGTGAGTGGCCAGCAGCCAGCGGATGTCTCTGTTGCTGTGGCGGGGCATAAAAGTGAGGTTTGGAGCTTCGCCAACAATCCAATGCCAACACAGCAATTGCTGTAGGTTGCATGTATGTGACTGAAGAGAGTTATGCAGAAAATGCGATACAGATGATTTACAGCTGGTCAAATTGCTCAGCCGAGCATATTTTTTGCTCATTGGTACATGCACACACCGACTAGTACTGCACTCTATTGGACTGTCGGTATGGACTATTCAGTGTTGCGCAAGAGTTTGGTTTTACATACAATGAACCATATACTGTGTGAGGTGCAAAAAGAATATACTTTTTCTTTCAAATAGTAAACCCCAAGAACAATACGCCATACTATGTAGGAGTCTAGCGACGTCGCCTTTCTCGGTATCGATCGTCATCACGACGATCACGACCTCGTCGCTCATCATCATATCTGTCTCGACCCCGGTATCGATTATCACGGCGAGAGTCCCCTCGTCGTGGACTCCGGCTGTACGATCGGTCGCGGTACCGATCCCGGTGTGAACCTCCCCGTCTAGGACTTGGACTGACTCTGCGGTCTCGTTGAGAGCTTCTTTGTGGACTTCGACTCAATGACCGCTCACGGGAGGCAGGTCGCCGCCGGGCAGCCTCACGTTTGTCAAACACCATGCCATAACGGTCGTCATCATCGTCTCTGCGATCGACCTCGGGGGATGCCCTATACTGGCGTTTCCTTTCAAGCTCAGCTACACCACCAAAGCCACCCCGTGGACCTCCACGCTTAGTGATGGTGGCATTCCGCCAGCTTTCTGACAGTTTCGACACCTATTGCTAATTAGATGACTGCAGCAAGGAGAGACATTGTGGTAAGACTTACACTTTGAGAGAAATCCACGTGGATACGATGATCGTCAATCAAAACGCCCTGCATCTTGAAATATGCTTGTTCGCAATCTTTCTGGTTCTCGAATTCTATAAAAGCGTACTGCAGACTGTCACCAGTTCGCTTGTCTCGGATGATCTCGCAGGATAGGATTTGCCCGAAACGACTGAAAATCAAGTGGAGATCCTCGTCTAGAACAGTGTTAGTACGAAGTCTGAACAGTGAAAATCAAGTGAACATACCCTGCGTGACCGGGTTTAGCTTGCAGACGAACAAGACATTCTCAGGCGGCTTGACTTCAGCGAATGGAAGATCTCCAACCATTTCCAGAGTCAATGCCTGTGCTCTTGCCTCGCGCTCCCGCCGCAGTTTCTCCATTGCGTCCTCGTCCATGTCGTCATCCAGATCCTCATCATCGGCGATTCTAACGGTATCCAATTGGGCCTTGGTCGGTAACGGACTTTCAGGTGGCTCTACCAATCCCGACGGATCATCGTATGGATCGTCTAGGACGACCGTATGACGGATACGAATGTCCTTGAGAGGTCGACCCCGGTCATCGGTAAATGCCTCATTAACCTTCTCAAGAATATCGAATCCTTCCACCACCTTTCCAAATATGGCCGCCTTCCCATCCAAGTAGTCCAGGTTATCGCCGAGTGTAATAAGGAATTGACTAGCCGCGAGACGCTGATCTGGATCGTGCGAAGCGGGAATCGTAGCCATGCTCACAGTACCTCGTTCAACGTGCTTCAGCTTCGGGAGCTCGAGAGGGAATGTTCGTTTCGAGGGGCCTTGCAACAGACCCCATATCGAGGAGCCACCATCGCTCTCTGGGGAATCGGGCCCGATAGGGTCACCGGTTTGGAGGGAAAAGTTCTTCTGAATATTATGTACGGGCGAAAAGTTGTAATATTTGACTTTACATAGCTTCAAGAAGCTGCAGCGGTAGAGAACGGGGAGCTGTTAGTTTCCGTTCAGCCACTCGACAAGGTAACCACGCAAAACAAGGCAAAAGAGGGGACTCAGCTTACTTTTCACATGCTTTTGGAGACTCGTCAACCAGAAGGTCAACGACAATGTCGCCAAGCGAAGTCTCTAGGAGTACACTCATGGCGAATGCCCGGCGCAGGCGCGAGGATTAACAGCGCGTTCTCGTCCAACCAAAAAAAAAGAAAATAAGAAAAAATGGAATTAGAAATAGCTTGCAGACAGGTCTCGTTGCAGAGTCACAACTAGAGATACTAGCATGGGGGTATGTTCAGATACACGGGTTGCGTGTTGTGGTGGTTAAGATGCCAATAACTAATGGCGGCGATGATGCTTTTCTGCCCCGTTACCGCTTTAGGACACGCGCGCTTTCACTCTGCGGGCTGACTGGGCGGCTCCCGGGATCTACCATGATCTCTCCGCTCTCCGCCCTCGACTGCTCCCAGTAACCAAACCACCATCACCCCGGGAATAATTATATTAGGTCCGGACAGATGCACATGCTCACGATGCAAGACAGGGGCAGGGATTGGTTTGGCTCTTCTTGCTCATATGTCAGAAGCACTTAACTTCCGGAGGGCCGACCCGATGGCTCCGGTGTAACGGCTTTCTTCTCAATCCGACGGTATGAGTCGACTGGGGGGTTTTCCAAAGTACGATTACTCTACTCTGTACTGGTACTTATTTTCGTCGTACTTCTTCATGGAAAGTGAACGTGTTTGGTGGATATGCACCGCATCGCGCACGGGACTATTTTTCGACTAGGATCCAGCGAATGCACGCTCTGGGATTCTTTTTTTGATCATGTTCAGTCCCTACAATACACGTACTTGTACACAATCCGGACTACGGATTTGATCGAACAAAGACTCTCTAATAAGGTTTACAAGGGAAGAAAGAGGATCGACGTCTATCGGTTGCCTTTATGTCGACTTTGCACCGTTCAACCCATTGTGCGAAACCAATTTCCCTATTGCAACCCCAATTACAAAATTGGAATACGCGCCGAAAGAAAGTCAAGGTGTGCAACTTGGATATCTCTACGCTCTTCAGTGAGTTCCACAGCAAAGGTGTTGCAATTAAACGGTTGGCCTTTTGCAACATGCCCAACGTCTGCGGCGCAGTACGCCCCATACATATCACGTACCAACACTATCCGGATACAGAAGACACGTGGAGCAATGTTCCCAGTTATGTATGCGGTGTGTTCGCTTTCACGTTCTATTCTGAAAAGCCGAGGAAAACTATCGGAGTTGTAAAGTGACAGGTAAGTCGCACTGACATCCTGTGGCTGGCCCTATTACCAACGACAATCGCATCTGGCCATTACTATCGTGACTTTGTGGGCTGCATTGAATATCATTTCTCTTTCTTCTCTTTCTTTTCTTTTTCCTTTCTTGAGTGAGCATCAGGCGCATTGTCAGCCTATAGGTTGCACCATTCGACTTGCTGGGGATTCGACCATTCCCCAAACTTCACTATTACTGTATTTTTGGAATTATTTACGAGTAAGATTATAGATTATGAATTTGTGAATTTGGAATTCGATTGGAAACGGGTGGCTGTTGTTTTGATTGTTAGGTACAAGACACGGATTCGGATTTTTTCTCGGTTTTTGTATAATTCTGTAGGGGTTATAGTTTTTCTGGTCTCTGTATTCTCACTCTCTGCTCGACTGGGGACGTTTCCATTGAGCTGAACCTGTGACCAAACGGTCTCAATCACGATCAATTGCAATGCAGGACACCATAACGCATTTTGATGGCAGCTTCATTCATCTTACCAACTGGGTCGGTCTTATTCCACAAATCCCTGGGCTGCATGCAACTAAACATTTTTCAGTCGGCGGCTGTCTTCCGATTTGTTCGATTGATGATAATATGATATGGATATTATTTTATACTTGTATCTTCTTTGTGCCAGTCCGTCTTCTTTTCTTTTTTCTCTCGTTCGCTAATTGTTGTTTTGCCTTCTATGTGTCGGTCCAGCCTCGTATATGTAGTGATGAAAACACCACTACGGTGGAGCAAGAGTACTCCCAACGTGACTCGTCCATTTCTGACTTCTGTCAATGTGTCTTAACTGATTCGGTTATGGACTTGATTCATCTGCGCGTTGGTGGGACTAGTTGGTGACCTGAACGCGAACCACGAAGATCGCCCTGTTGCGACGAGATTTTCAAACGTCCCGAAACATCAGAATGGCTGTCTTGGAGACCTTCGTTTGCCCGGTTCCCTTTAAGGGAGGAAAGTCCCGATTGTATGGTACCTTTTCGCTTTTTCCTTTTTCCCCCTTCCGTTCCTGTTCGGCGTCGAATTATCCTTGATCGCCCTGATAGGGTTCATGAACGCCCGACATTGTCGCCTGCTTAGCGGCTGCACGCTAAAAGGCTCCGGCCGAGACTAAATGGCTGGTCCTTGTCTGTTTGATACTAAACCAGGAGAATTGCAGCTGTCAGGCCCATGGATCGCCCTAGAAACAGGGCAAACATCGTGCCTTCCGCGTTTATTCCACCGCGGATGTAGCCAATCAATGCATGCTTTCTGGGAACTCATGCAAACGTAGTCGGTGGCGGCCTTCTTTGCAGCGACGAACAGCATCTGGAACTTTGACCTGGGCATTGATGGCAGATCTTTTACTACTGCGAAGAAACGAAGGATATCCCTATCGCGAGAGAAAAAGACGGTCAAAGAAACAGCAAACACAGTGGAGCCTTTTCTCTATCACGGCTGGTCTAGAAAGCGTTCCGCGGGGAGCTTCAATTGTTCCAGTTTTGGACGATTGCACGCCGCTTAAGATTATCAGGTCACTTGCAAAGCAGTACGACGTTACTCGTGTGAAACAAGTCCTCTAAAAATTCCGGGATATTCTGGATGTCTGGCCTGCCGCCAGCACTATGTCGGGTATTCCAACCTTTCTCCGTACATGATCTGGGAATATAAGATGCGACACGGGATTCTGCATACTTGCTTTTCTTACCCCCCTGGTACGACGGCGCAGCAGGGAATTACTGGCAGTATCAAACTGATCACACTCTTTTTGTATGTATGAAAATGCACTAGTGACTTTACCAGTTTTGAGGGGGAATTCCAGATGGGGTTATGGTGTGGAGTCTGAGCAGCCCTGGTCTGCTGGCACCGGTTAAAAAAAAAAAAAAGAATGACAATCAACAATCAGCGTGAATCAATATCCAGTCCATACTAGACTCCCATGGCCTCAAATCTTTGCATCTACATAACCCCGGGACTCCTTTTAATGCTTGCAGAATCCACGAGGCATGTTATTCATAACCCCATAACCCACTTTTCTTTCTTCTCTTCTTCTTATTCTTCTTTACATCTTGCTTTCCCTGACAAGTATCGTTGTCATATTTACTTTTTATATCTTAAATTCTCCGTGTCTTGTATGAGGCTCTTAGGATGAGGGATATGACTGCGTCTACTGGTGCACTGAACGAAGCTATGGCTCACCAGCTCTTGCCCCAAGACGAGAAAATCAACCTTCATCATCATAATCACCATATCAAAAAGGAACCTTTCCCATCGGCACGACGCTCCACTCGCCATGGACAGCAACGAGACGCCCTGAAGCAAAGCATCTCTCGTGTCAGCCCTTCTCGAGAAAGAGAGAACAAGGACCCGAACAAACGTCGCAGTCGACTTGCAGTAAGTAGAATGTCTAGCATGGGAAGCATCTCGCGAAATGAAGCTCACATATACCATCAGTGTGCCCGATGCCGACAGCGAAAGATCAAATGCAGTGGCGAAAACGAAGACGGACAGGCTTGCACGAACTGTCGAAATGCAGGCGAAGAAACAAGATGCCATTTCTTGAGGGTGAGTTAACTTGCTCTTGTCACTGGTGGTAAATTCTAACCTGTATCCTTTTGCAAAGGTCAAATCAATGCATTGTCCTGCCGTGGGTGGTGCTGCGAACCCTTCGCCACCCAACGTGAACATGTATGCTCAAATGCACCAGAAGCTGGCTGCAGTGTCGAACGTACGGTACTCACCGTATTCGCGGTCGCCAAACTACTACATGGGACCAGTCGACACGCACTCTGCGTTTCCTCGGCAGTCATACGGCGTCGAGCATGGTGTCAACTACGAGGATCCTTCTGCTGCAGTATACAACGGCCAAGCTGCTGCGCACGTGCTGCCTAGTACACCACAAAACGTTTGGAATGATTACTACGGTATAACCTGGAACCAGAGAGGATGGAATACAAATGAGGCTGCGTTTCCGGATCAAGGAACAGAGAATCCCCTGATCCAACCAGCCTATTCCTACATGCTCGCAGGACAGGGGACCCATCGAAACGTTCCAAATCCTACGTCACAGCCGCAACTGATGACACCTTCGCCTGAGGTTACTTCTGGAATGCCTTACCCCCCAGCCAGCGGAAGCCCTTGGGAGCAGAAATGCACTGATGCAACGACTCACCGTGGCTCGATGCAAAGCATGACCAACGAATCCTTCCCCACAAGTCCAGAAACCCAAATCAAACCAGACCCAGGAACTCAAGACATGGTCTTGGGCTACGTCCCGACGATTCTATCGCAAAACACACCCACCATCCCCAACGGCACATATCCAGCCCTCGACACAGTCAACCCAGTAATGGCAGGTGACTTCCAAACACCACCCGATACACAATTCATGAGAACCTTCTCACGAGACAGCCGTCTACTATCCATTGGTACCAGCAGTGACTACAGCCCGTCTGATAGCTACCACTACAGTAGCAACGGCAGCAACAGCGGTAGCGAGCGCGGCAGGACCCATTCCGAAGCAAGTGACTCTTCAGCAACAACGCTGGTTAACGGGTTTCCATATTCGCCTATGAAGCAGGTCGATTCTCATGCCCACGCCCAGCACGGACTACAGTTCAATCTCATGGCGTCGGATTCTATGGCGGATTATCACCCGGAGATGCAGCGGGCTCTTCAGGGTTATTGAGTTCGCCCAGGGCTACTTGATGTTTGTTTTCTTTTCCTTTGTTTGTGCTTATTAGGAGCCGGGTTTTCATGGGTGGTTTCTTTTGTTCTTTCATTTGTCCGTTTATGTCTATTGTACTTCCATATGTATTCTGGCTCGGTTGTTTGGCTTTGAGTTGGGTGGCTATGTGGCTTGCTAGTTAACGCCCCAGGGGTAACTAATTATGTGATTCATGGATGGGTGGCGCTTGTTTTCTTTCATTTGTTGGTCTATCGAATTAAAAAGCCATACATAAAAACAACCCAATTATCCCTCTTCTGTTGGTTATGAGTAAATGCTCACTACTCCATACACGCCCTACGAATCTAGTAACTTAGTAAACCAATAGACCAAAACCACCGTAACACATCCAATCCAAATCCCAACTACTCACCTCAGCAAAACACCAAAACACCCATGAATAATGATCTACGACGTTGGAAATGCAGTACTACCATTCGTCGGCGGTTTCACCGTCCGGTCTAGCCGTACCGCACTGACTGTACGGTGTATGTATGGTGTATGTACGGTGTACTATGTATACACGCTAACTGGAAAGGAAGGGGTCGCTCAGCGTCAACGGGGAAAACCGGGAAATTAAAATCGTTGCTGCTGTGTTATGGTATGAGCTTGGGCTTGGGCTTGTGCTTGTGCGTCGGGGGAGGGCGTGCAGGTGCCGGTGCTAGTGCCGGGGGCCGGATGGTGGAGGGATAGTACTCCGTGGTACTGTTGGTGATAAAGAGATATCTGGATAAATGGGGAAATGGAAGAATTGAAAGAATACACTTGGTATGAGAACTTGCGCAGAAGAAAAAAAAAAAAAAGGACAGACAATGAAATAAGTAGAGCATCATGATATTCTTTTCCCTGTTATCACCACGGCCATGAAATAAAATATGGGTGTGGAACAAGTAAGTCATCTTGCAAACACAAAATACCACCTCGAATTCAAAACCACAGGGTTCAGTTTGTTTCAAAGCAGCAGGGTCATCAACAGTCGCCCCCGGGAAAAGCCGCATTCCATTCCTTTTTTTAATAAAATCCCTTTTTGTGTGCAAGTGCAAACCGTAATGCGCGAAGAAACGAGAAAAAAGGTTGTCCATTTCCATTTTCCAAATTCCCTAATCCCTATAATCACAGTAAACCCCCGCCCATAATCACCAGCAGCACTATCACCAGAAAGCGTCCGTTGGCGATTACATTTAGTCCTTGCTCTTCTTGGGGCCCTTGGTCTTGGCGGTACCGCGGAACTTCTTGGAACGGTTCTTTCGTTGCTTGCCTGTTGTCGAGAAGAAAAGTATTAGCCTCGATCCTGGTTTCCTAGCCGTAGTCCTGAACCATCTCGAATCCCGGGATAAACATACGCTGCTGTCTGGAGGCCTTCTCGATCTTGGTAGCGGCACCGATACGGACGAGACGGTAGTGAGGCTCGAACTTCTTCAGGGCCTCAGCGGAGTCGTAGACCAGGGCGAAGCCGGTGCTCTTGCCACCACCGTATTGCGTGCGGAAGCCGAAGACGGAGACCTCGTCCTTGTTGGCCTTGTAGAGACCGGCGAGCTTGTCGCGGAGCTCATCCTTGGAGACGTTGGCACGGTTGGGGTGGAGGACGTCACTAGAGAGGATTATTAGTTTGATGAATTGTCTTCGTGATTATCCCCCTGTGATAAAGAAAAAATCCCCCTCTTGCAATTTTGACGGTATTTCCATCGAACAAAAAAATATCCACATCACATTCCATCCATCCCAGATCGACGGAAACATCGAAAAAGCGATAAAAGAAGGAGAAAGAGAGCCTTACACGACCATTTGTCTCCGGGCAAGCAGAGGGTTGCGGATGAACTTGCGCGTCCGCAGGGTAACGGGAGCGTCGGCCATGGTTGTCGATTTCTGTGATTGACAGCGAGAAATCTGTCGACAAGTGACGAAGGAAAAAGGAAAGTTGTTGGCGGCCGCGGGGGTTGTCGAAGTTCGCTGTCGATTTTCTCAGCCAGCCGGATTGCGATAGAACGAATATTCGTTGTGCACTGCTGTGGGCTCGGCTAGGGCATCTGCTAACCTCATGTGGTTAGCGTGCACGTGATTCTGGCCTCAGGTGTCAACTTCCGTTCCTGGCCGTAGTTCAACCCCATCTCGACTTGACTTTCTATTTTTGCAAACTTTGTAGAGAATACATGCGCTTGCGTTTTTGGATCAAAATAGCGGTGATATTTATAGCTTGCGCGGGCACAAACAAAACCTTGTATTCTGATATCACCAAGCTCAGCGTCCCCATAATCCCAGGACTTCGCCAACTGTCATTTCAAAGGGCTCCCATCATTCTCTGACAAATGTGATCACACACGACGTCTGTCTTGTCATCTTGAACAGTCCTAACCATTGGGTTGGATCGACCGTGGGTTAATCCCAAGACTTCGTCCACGGTTAACTGGATGCGCCTTCGCTTCATGTTCCGATTCACATGTCCGGCAAGCCCTTCTGTCATGTTAATTGTCGATATTGCTTCCTGTGCTTTCCTATAAAATCTCAATATAGCTGGCTCTGAAATAATTCAGTGAGCTCACCCATGGTTCAATGCATGGGCGACCGCTTCATTCTCCAAGCAATATGTTCACTCAACATTTCTGTCGAGTCATATCTCCATGACACTTTCTGGGGAGCTGAAGTTTTGTACAAATTGCCAATGCTTTCTTAGAGTCTAGGGAAAGCGTCTATTCAAAAATTAGCATTCCCTTGCCCTTTCTTTTATTTCTCTTCTTTTTGAAAAGGCCATGATTTTGCATAAACCTGGTGCTTCTTCGAATCCAATATCAAGCCTCATGTCCTTGAAGATTGTGTTGACCCGTGCTGGCTCTGGTATGGCATTCTCGTCGACTATTATATACTCTGAAGGGTCAGAAGTTCTCCTTGCCTTTATGAACAAACATTGATCATCAGATCTTTGGCTGTTTAACTAGAGGTCGACGAATAAAGACGTACCAGAAAATTGATCGGAATTGAAGTATTCAAAGAATTAATCAATGTCGACATATCTCTGCCTTTCGGGTTTTTAATACTGGACAATCAAAGCGGCAAAATAAACTGCCATGGGGAGTCTCCATCCGAAATTGAAGAGACTTGCTATATCACCAACCACAGTCATCTGAAGGTGTGTTCCCCCCGAGATGGTTTCGAATGACCTTTCGCTAGGCCATAAAATACTGCGAAGTATACATACATCGTTGGCCCAGCCCGGTCTTTCGACATGTGTTTGTATCTTAAAGATATCATCCAAGCTAGGTTGCAATTATCGTGAGCAAAGAGCGATGCTGCAGAGACCACTTGACACTTGTTCGATATCTCCAAAGACCCCTGCGAGAAGTATTCTCCGAAGTGATAATCAGTCTGAAACGCAACTCCCACATACCTTCCAAGCCACATTGAACGGGCTCAGCATCGAATTTGCGGACGTGATTCATCAAATCCAGATCGCGTATAAATGTTTGAGGAAAGAGCGTCGTGTCTATAACGCAAAGTTTGAGTTGCTCCAAGCTCGACCCGTCTTTTATGTTCTGGTGTAAATTATAGATGTATCGGAGAGCAAAAAGCAATGAGCTTGTTTAAGAGACAAAATTGTCTTCCAGGTCGCCCATCTGCCACCACCGGACATGCTTATCGAGCGTACGAGCAATAACTTTTCTTTTGACGGAAGTCATGCCGGGAGTCCAATCGAAGAAGACATCTTCTCGACAGATCGACGAGTTCATTCTGGCTGCGTCTGAACGCATCCATGTTTCATTATTCTCCCCACGAGACTTGGTTTTCCACGAAAGTCGCAACACGGAACAGATAACGGGATATGTTTCTGAGAGCCTCGCAATCAATGATATGTTCCTCTTGAGGACAAAACAGCAGCCATTCTGGCTCTCCCCTATACAAGGTCTGCGTCGCTGTAGTCAGTCTCGGCACATCCATGTTGTTTGAGTTGCCTGAGTGGACAAGCGGAGTATGATGAGGGGTATCTTATGCACGTTAGCGCAGCCCTTTAAACGGGCTACATATATATATTCAGACTCTATGCTTTTATAGTACCGGTTTCTGTATTAGAGTAAGG
The DNA here is from genome assembly GCF_016861735.1 of Aspergillus chevalieri. Taxonomy (NCBI): domain Eukaryota; kingdom Fungi; phylum Ascomycota; class Eurotiomycetes; order Eurotiales; family Aspergillaceae; genus Aspergillus; species Aspergillus chevalieri. The sequence goes on along the minus strand of NC_057368.1, from coordinate 2,222,841 downwards.
AGTTGTTAGGAGGACGTGGAACCTTAACCTTCAGCTCCATTTCATAGTCCCGGATATAGCTCGTTCTTCTCCGTTAAGTCTTCGGCACTAATAATGCCCATCAATACCGAGTGGCATTGGACTCACCAGGCCATCAAAAGATAAGAGAAAGAAAAATAACACAACACGAGCAAGAATAAGAACGATACCAAATCGGACTCCATATGTAGTTCTACCTTATCGGAAATACATTCCCCCGCCCAATCAAATCCCCGGACTTTTTCCATTCATCTAAAAGTTATCACCAAAAACAAACCTCCAACACCAGCAGTCAAAATGGATACCACAATACCCACCCTAATCGCGCAATACAACCAACAAGTTCCCGCGCCCAAACTCCCCCTCCCCGACGGCAAAACCCTCCTCCAACCCACAACCCAATCCACCATCTACGAGCGCATGTTCAACGAAGATAATCCGCAGGCATGGCCGTTACCGCCGGTGGGGTACCGGATGAGCGTGTTGAAGATGATTCTGGGGAGGTTGGAAGATGCGATTAGGGATCCGGAGGAGGATGTACGTCCTTATTTCCCTGTTTCTGTTTCTGGTTTGATCTTATGCGAGGGGTAGTAGAAGTAATGTAGTTGACGTGCCGTATTGTAGGAAATCATGGACGAGCTGGTAGAAACCTGGGGTGATCTGATTACACTTCCGAAGCCCTCGCAGATCCAGCAGGCACAGCAATTGGGTTATATCAAATACACTGCCCCATCGCCTCCCTCTCAGTCACCATCTGCAAGCGAATGCGAACCCCGAACAGTCGTAACGTCCGAATCGCGCGGCTTAATCCTTTCCTCCGGCACAACGGGTTTCCGTACTTGGGAAGCTGCCCTGCACCTAGGCACATACCTCTCCTCACCATCCATCGCAGACACGCTTATCAAAGGAAAACAGGTCCTGGAGTTAGGTGCGGGGACGGGTTTTGTATCACTTTTCTGCGCGAAATATCTGGGTCCGAAGAGGGTTGTTGCGACGGATCGCGAACAGGCGCTTATTGAGAGTATACGGGATTGTGTGGGCAGGAATGGGATTGGGGAGGAGGTGTTAGTTCCGGGGATTTGGGAGTGGGGGAATGAGATGGCGGTTGACGGTGGGGAGGACGGGTTTGATGTTGCGTTTGGGGCGGATTTGGTATGTCTTTTCTTCTTGCCCTATGTTATACATGGGTCATTGGGTATGTCGTCGTTGCTAATGATTGGTGTTGCAGATATACGATGAAGATCTCATTCCGCTCCTTCAATCAACCCTAACTACGCTCTTTGAGGGATACAATCTCCAGCAATTCATTATCTCCGCTACGCTGAGGAATGAAGAGACGTTTCAGGCGTTTCTGGATGCTTGCCGTATGTCTCACCCCTCCCACTGTTCTAACTTAGATGCTGATAATGTCTAGAAATGAACAACTTCAAAGTGGAACGGATACCCTTCGAATCACCACCAGAGGACAAACAAACAGGATTCTTCCATTCAACCTCGATCCCAATAAAAATGTTTAGTATCCGCCGGTAGCCTTATCTACAAGAAAGTGATGGCATTATGAGTGATGCGTCAGACGATTCTTCTAGCTTATTATGCGAATTAGCTTAGTGTATTAGTATAATATATCGCAAATTAATGTAAAAGAAATATCTTCTACCCCAGAGCAAAGCGCCTACGGCATTTCATGAACCCTCGCATCCTCCAACTCCACCCGCGCCTCATTAGCCTCAAGCTGATGCACACCCTTACTCCGGTTCCCAGTAACATCATGCCCCGATACCTGTGCCTGTGCAACCCATGTCCATATGGCGGCGCAGCAGAACCAGCAACTTCATACGGCGCGCCGGCATTAGGATCCCCAGCACCAGCAGCCCCAGTCCCAGTAGCACCCGTATTCTTCTCCGCACCGGCACCCGTCTTCGCAGCAAGCGACCGTCTCCAAAGAAACAGCGCCACACCAGCAGCGATCAAAAACGGAACACCAAGACCAACACCAAGCCCGATCCCAAGCTTCGACTGCTCGGTCAGACCATCGCCGCTATCCGCCGCATTCGTATCGGCAGCCGTCGTCGTCGCAGACGCACCGCTACCACTTGTAGTCGCATTCGAGGACGAAGTAGGCGTAGCCGAGGTAGTAGTCGTGGGGACCGTGCTGGTTCCGATAGCCACAATCTGCCCGTTCTTCTTGTTAATCTGCGTATAGTTCCCGGCTTTGCAGCAGTCGTCTGCGTTGGGGCCGCAGCAGAATTTCGTCCCGGCGTTGTCGCATGCTGTTAAGGCAATACCGGCGGCGCCGTAGCCTGTACATTAATTATTAGCATTAGCCCATCCCACGAACTCTCGTATGCAAACGTAACCCAGGCACAGTGAGAGGAACGTACTAGGACAAAGCTGCGAACATGCATCCTCGGGCCAATCCGGATCCGTGCAATACTGCCTTGTGTACTCGCCAGTACTACGAGAATGGCAGAGCAGATCGACGTCGCAGTACTCGCTCTCTAGGCAGCAGGTCGTCGCGCCTGTGCCGCACGCAATCAAGGCTCCATCGCGGGTGGCGTTGTAGAATTCGGAGGAGTTTGCGTTGACACCTTTTTGTCGTTAGTGTTAGTTCATTTTGGTGATTGGGATGAAGGGGGTTTCGGGGGGTGACGGGGAGGGTGCCATACCATTGTGCGAGTAGCAATCGATAGCAGTGGCCGTGGGAATAAGAGAGGAGAGGGAGAAGAGGAGAGCAGCGAGGTGTCTCTTTTTGAATTGCATCGTGATTTTGTAGCGACCGTTTCGTTTCGTGCCCCTGATGTTCAATGCAAACCAAACCACCGGTACAGAAAATCACCCAGAGAACATGAAGAGCAAATAAAAGCAAGATCACAAAATTCTCATCCTCAGATTACAAGCCCAACCCAACCCTGCAGTAAAAGAACGGCCCAGTAGTCCCTCTGAGGGTAGTGCAAAATCAGCCTCGCGCCAGCCATCGTGCGGTTCGCGGACAAGCATGCCACTCCTAATTGGGCAACTTGAAATTAGTCCGAGGCTTAGCGTAATCCTTCATGGCGGAAATACCGAACAGGACCAATCAACTGGGTGCGGTGGGATGTGCTCGGATACTATGTGCTCTATGGTTAGAGTGTTTTGGGAAGGGATGTGATGGTCTACCGGGAAGGGTTTGTCACGTGAGGTGGGTGAAGGATGAAGGTCGTTTTGTTATTCAGATGAGGATTGAACATTGAAATGCTATTGAACAGTCTATATATATTGGTATAGTATCGGTACAGTCGTATACATATCAACAAAAGAAAATCGTCAGTGGCCCGGAATGTAGTACAGGTCAGAGTACAAGAATACAAAGTGAAGTCAAAGTACAGTCAGAAAGAAAACGAAGAAGAGAAGCTACTCAGCCAAACTCTCCCTTAACGCTCCCTCATCCACCACCTCCGCATGCACAGAGATAGGCGGATGAGACGACGGCCGGAACCCCATAATCGGGCCCTTCTGGTTCACGCCAGGATGCCGGAACCGGAACGCTGCGGCAGGCGCAGGTACATACTCCGCTTTAGCCTTGTTCTGGTTCCTTGTGAGCGCATTCACGGCTGGTGAAGGAGATGGTGGCTGTGTTTGGGATGCAGGTTCACCTGGCTGAGGCGGCGCAGCGACAGGCACTGTTCCCCAACGGCCTCGAACCCAACCGCCGACTCGTCGGGTGATAGATGGTTTGCGCGATGGTGGGTTGTCCGCTGCCGGTGCGCTATTTGTATCCTGAGTCTGGGTCTGGGCCTGGCTTCGGCAGACAGATGCCAGCAAGCTGCGCGGGGAGTGCGGGTTCTTAGACGGAGCCTCTCGATCGGCCGTGACGGTCGTTGTCGCAATAACCGGCGGCGTCGAGTATACTTCCGCGCCAGACGGAAAGTTGTGACGATGGATCCCGGCAATGGGTATTGGTCCCGGGCCGCCCGCGCGAGAACGCCGACGACTGGGCGTGTGGATGTCCATGCCTGCCACAGACAGCAGACTATCGTGGGAACCGCGTCGACGGCGGCGGTAGCCATCTGGCGTCACGGGTCGTTGATTGTTCTCTTGCGTATAGTCTTCTCTCTCTTCTGGGATGGCGGGAACGGTTGTGCAGTGGTCGTTAAGGGCGTCCAGATTCGCAAGTTCATCCTCGATGGCGCGGCCGAATGAGTCCTCACGGAACGGGGGTTCAAGAGTCTTGCCCGGTCGAGCTACCCCCTTAAACATAGGAGATAACTCTGGACTTGTTGGCTGGGATGACTCGAATCCTCGCTCCATCCGGTCAAAGATGGATGTTGGACGGTTATGGCATCCTGAATACGGGGAGCTTGCCAGCGACTCTGTAGCAGACGAATGTGCAGACCACCGATGCGATGACGGAGGAATAGAAACAGAGGTCTGAGAAAGGATGGTCGAGGTGGAAGAAACAGACGGCTGACGAGCTGAATGCATAAGGGCCGGATTGCCCAGCGAACGTCGCTTCTTGGTGAATCGACGGCCCAGCTTCGGCTTCTCCTTCTTTGGTGTCGACGGCGGCGGGTGGTAGTGGTGATGGATGTGGTACTCTGGTGATACACGTGTCGGTGTCCCGTCCAATTCCTGGCTCAATCTCTTTCCTAGTGCTGGCTGGGCTTCAGACGACGGTCTGCGGTCCTCTCCATCTCCATCGTCATGGTTTAGCGGGTGATGCGACAGGACCTGATCGCGCAGGTTCTGCACCTCCTGATTCGAACTCTCGAGCATATCTCGCAACTCCATAATCCCGATCTGCAAATTCGCATTGTCCTGCAAGATATCCCTAACGAAGCGCGAAACGACACTGGTCTGCTGAGGTTGACGACCAACCTGGTGATGCGCTGTAGCAGCACCCTTCAACCGTCCAGCCGCACCATCCAGCTCCCGCTCGACGGTCCTTTGCCGCTCCATACGCTGGACAAGATCTGCATGGCTCTCTCGCTCCTCGCGCGCCTCCTTCTCCAACCGCACAACCTGCTCTTGCAGCTCGCGCAGCGTCGAATCGGCCTTCTTCCACCGCTGCGAAGCAGACTTCTCATCCTCACGCGCAGACACCAAACTCTCCTGTAACCGCGACTGTTCGGCTTCCATGCGATTGAGCTGAGCCTCCAGCTCTGCCGCCCGCGCCGCGCTAGCGCTAACAGTGCGCAGCTCGGCCTCGGTATTCTCCAACGCAATCGTCAACGAGTTAACATGCGCGTCGGAGTCAGCGACAGTGTTATTCAGTGCATCGAGCTGTTCGACCAGACTCCTGTTCTCCTGGATGATGCGCGAGTTCTCAGACTGGACTTGTCGACGCTCGCGCTCGAGGGCATCGATGTTGTCGAGTAACCGGCGACGGTCCTCTTCTGCCTCGGCGATGTAGGACTCATGGCGATGGAGGAGGGCCTGTAGGGAGAAGGTTAGCGATGAGGAACAGACAGAATCCATTGCCATGACGTGATGGAGACGGACTGGAAAGCATTGGGAGAGGACGGAGGACTGTAGCCCCTTGACCTCCATGGCATCTCATGTATACGGATGTTGGGGGGAGAGAAACAAAAACAATAATAACGAATCAGTCCTTATTGGGAAGGGCCATACATTGCCAGAGTGATATAAGGAATGGAGGGGGACAAGAAATCAACAATGTGAAAACCACCCCGGCATGTAAGCTATCTGTATATAGGGCGTAGAATGGAGTATATAAGAGGGGCAACAAAGATCAGGGATCTGCCTGATATCATCATCCCCCAACTGATACAAAATGACAATACCAATAGTCTCCATGCAAATGGTCTACTATAATTAAAAAAAGTGTCTTACCTGTCCCAATCGCGCAGCCGTCTCGAGGTTCTTCTCAACAGCCTCCAGCGCCAACTGGTTTTCGCGCAGGAATGCGCACTCGGGCTGGCCACAGCAACAACGTATATTGCCGTCATTATCAATCGGGTGATGATGTTCGTATTTGTATTCCATGGCCCGAGTCTTCTCTCTATGGATCAGAAAACGCGATGCAGCAGCGTCATTCGATCGGGGGTTTTTCCCACGGTCAAGGGAGGGCAGTCAAGTCAGAATTGGCCAGCGAGAAGGCGTGAGTTGGCCTGGCATCAGATCCCGGATGAGACAGATGATCATCGGACAGTTCCGGTTGGCAGTGGAGAGCTGAAGCGATTGAATATCTTAATGTAATTGAGAGACGAGGGAGGAATAGGAGAAGGAAGAACTGAAGATGTGAAAGTCAACTAAGCAAAGTCAAAAGACGGTGACTGAGTGTATTATTGTATTGAAATTACGCTTTTCGGCATGCAATCTGCATACATTACATCGCAATACGGACCCGTTACAAACATCTATATACAAACACCCCCGGAGTAAACATCGGACTCCGGCACAAAAACAACAAAACAACAGCAAAATATTAGAAATAACTGAGTTGTTACTTATAATCGCCCCCAATATGTCAGCATTCATGAAACCGGCATCTTCACCCGACAGATACCCGGTGTGCTGGCCGCTGCCCAAGTCTGCTGTCTGCATCCCCGATCCGCTTGCCCCAGTCATGCCCTGCATCTCGGCTAGGGTAGGAACACTACGGACAAACTTTCTCATCGTGACCCCGGATTAACCGAATTGCCCATGCGAGCCGTAAGGAGAAGGAACACATGTATGTGCTCTGACATACATATGCTGAGCGGGTTCACCCGGTTCCATATGGTGTACACGGGTTAGACGCCTGTGGAAAAGGAAATATTATGATGCATGGAGTAGACATTCATAGTAAAATACAGACTGATAATATCTCGATACCTATCATAGCAAAATATCATTTCGAACATTGATAAACGCCCCCGCACCCCCTTCGTCACTAACCTCGTTCATCAGTGCTTCCGTTTGCTGGTAAACTCGCTCCAGCGCCGCCGACGATGCTTTCCCTAAAGAGACTGTGATTATTCATCACAGTGGTCAGCTAAAGCCCAAATGTTGATCGTTTTCAATGCACGAAAGAACGCAAGGGACGCGAAACACAAAAAGCAAAGAGAAGTGGAGCGAGCTTACCTAAAATGACCGAGTTCAGCTCTTCAGCAACCGCCACTCTTCCAGCTGGGTCCAGATAATGTCCGTGAACTGATCGTCGTGGATCCGGATATGCCACTAGGGAAAATATGTCGTCCAACATTTTTTTGTTCCCCCCTCGTTCATCGGTCAGGTAGTCCATGCGCAGCTGCTGTCCGTACTGCACGGCCTCCGTCAACAATGTCTGGAACTTGGCTGCTGCTTCTGGATCGTCCGTATCCATGCCATCGGCTTCCCATCCGTCTCCGTCTTGCGTTTGGTCGTCCACTTCCATCTCCTGACCATACCCAGCGTTACCGTCGGAGACTCCGTTGGAAGCTGACTTGCTGCGCTTGGCTGCGGCTGCCATCGACAGATCGTTCGATTGACGCATCATCTCTAAGAACTTGCGACATCGTAATTTAAATTGAATGTGAGGGTAGTCTTCCAGGACTTTGGGGTAGTAGGCATTAGTGTATTTCAGAGCTTTATCGATATCGCCATCCAGGATAGCTGCCCGGATTTCTGCAAATGGTTAATATATTGCGCTGATTGAGAGAATTGAAAGAACTCACTCTGCCGGTTAATCGCTTCGAGGTCCTCTTCCACTTCGTACTTTTTCAATGGGTCTCCATGGTCGTTCAATGCCGCTGTCTCAGATGCCACTTCTTCAGCAAATGCACGGGCTGTTTCTATGTAGCCATCATGTGCCAGGAACTGGGCCACCAGTTCATGAAGAAGTGCGTCCTCGCCCAATGGGGGACGGAGATTCGAAGCACTGGTGCGACTGATATCCGAATATATCGCCGCTTTTTCTCTCTGTCTGAAGTTAACTTCATATACATCAACTCCTCGAAGATAGCAATACCTTAACCATGCCATCAATATCAAACATGAATGACTGTTGCCCAAAGTTGGAGATCAGATGAACAGTAGGATGTTTCTTCATCCCTACTGACGGATACAACTTCATATTTTTCAATTCCCGGAACGCATTTCCTACTAATGTCAGCACTTTGCCATGTTCTATGGTTGACGATACATACCAAGAAAGACACCGTTCTTGGTGAAGAACGCACATCCCGTGGCAAAGTTTACACCACAGCCGACTGTATCATTCACACCGAACGTTGGACCATACGGTCGCCCCTGTCCCTGATTCTCTCCAAAGAATGATTTGCCGTCATCTCCATGATAGGCCCACGAGTCTGTCTCCCACCCGGGGAGTCTCTCGTTCGACGCTTTACCACCAGAGAACCCGATTCCAATCATTCTAAACAATTAGCTCGTGACGCGTTGGAATGACTGGATCTAGGGAACATACCCATCCTTCGGTTTCGACAAAATCGTAACCTCAAAATAATAGATCCCACACTGCGGCGGCATCGGATAATCCGTACGCGCCGCAGCTGCTTCATGCTCATGCTTATTGAGCGGTCCTGTGTACCGAAGCTCCAGACCCCCATGCATCATCTCCAGTGTCGGGTACTTATCCGTCTCACTCCATCGAGTCGGCAGCGGAGGAACATGGTCGTCGATGCTGGGAGGTTCTCGCTCGATGACCTCATGGGTCATGCCGCGATGGGATGGAGCAATCCGGGGTAAATTCGCATGGCTCGAGGCGGAGGAAGAGGAAGAAGATAGCGTTGAAAAAGGATTCGACGGGAGGGGGATATCATCGTTCTCGCCGGATGCGATTCGAGCGATTCGAGCTCGATGGTCGGACTGCAGTCGGGCGGCGTAGCTTGAGTTTTGGAGGTAGGAAGGGGTGAAAAATGGGGAGGGATTGAAAGGATCGTGCAAGCTGCCGGGACCGTGAAGGAATGTATTATTATAATTGTTGTACGGGGGATAACTAGCGAATTTTCGAGAGTAGGGAGGTAGGGGACGTTCGGTCGTAGTCGTCGTTGTATTATTATTGCTAGGGTATGTCGCCGTCATTCCCGACCTCCAAGCAGCTGAATTCATCTGCATATCGGCATTTAGAAGCAAAGGGGAGAATGAAGTCTGGCCGTCAGAGAAGGGATTCTGGAGGAGATTGTGGTTGTGGTCCTGCAGCTGATGACGGAAAGGCGGGGGAAGATAAAGACGATGATGACGATGGTTGTCAGGCGGATTCCACGATAAACGGTCAGTAGTAGTATTCTCAGATGTAGTCGCGGCGCCCGATAGAGCAGAAGCGTAGGACAAACGGCGGAGGTTGGAGGAGAGTAGATAGCTGGGAGGGGGATTGGAGAGTGGTGAGGGAGTCGCAGTCGTTACTGTCGGAGGAGCTGCTCGAGATCCACCGGCCGATAATGATGTTGCTCCTGGTGGTGATGATGGAATGGAACTCATCTTGTTCAACACCACTCAGTCTGGGCCAACTCAACAACTGCCGGAACTAATGGATCTCTCTGTGATCGCGTGATCAAATTGATTTTCAGTGCTTTTCCCTTCTTGATCAGTTCTTGTAGAGCTTCCGGGTTGATATTGCGATTGCAACCGTTTTCGTACGGACAACAGCCACCTTATCAACTCTTACAAAACTGGATGAAGAGAAAGAGCAAGAATAGTAAAAGAGGGGAAACACGACAAATGAAAAGGCCTATTTATCCATACAGCCCTGGATAGCCGACTGTACGACTGTCACAACAGCCATCATCAAGTCATGCGGGGAAATCAGATCATGTATCATCGTCAACAATAAGAGTGAATATACGCAGAATGGTCATTTGCATAGATGAGAATAGATCAGACGCTGAAAATGAATGCTAGAGCCTAGTCTCATTAGATAGTCAGGTCAGATTCAGACGACACTACAGAATACACTGACATGATAGAAACATTTCAACCACGCCAAACCCATACAAGATTAGCAATGTAAAAAAAACCACTTTTGATAAAGCATTCCAATCCAGTTCCGTACATTCCGGCCCAAATGACAAGCACCTAGAAAACCCCCCCAAATAATTCCGGGTTTCCGGATATAGCCCTAATGATACAAGAACCAGTCAAGCCTGTCATAAACAGACCTAGGAACAGCGAGCCAAAAACAAAGCACCACCGATCAAGAGCAAGAAACTGATAGAACAACCGGGTGGTGGACCGACGCCAAACAAATCACAAAACAGACAAACGCCTGACCGCTTCCAAAGGGGTAAAAACAAAAGAAAACAAAGGCAACGAAAGATAAGAATAATATACACGAAGAAATTAGATACGCAGTAGCATAATAAAGCGACGTCGAGAACCTGCTGGCTAGGTAGCCATAGGAATGGCTGGAGACGATGCTCCGACCATTGGTGGAGGAACGGGGGTAAGACCGCCATCCCCCGAGTTGCTCTTTTCGCTAGGGACGTTGCTGGCACTGTTGTTGACCTTACTATCGGTTTCAGCCGCGTCAAGAACAGCAGCTCTGGAGTCACCGTTCTCTTCGACCTTTGGAGGCTTAGGTGCTCGCCAGCTAGGTAGCTGCCAGAGGATCCCGGTAAAGCTCTTCAATTGCAAGGGCTTGCGCTCCCACCGGCGACAAGGGGCACCGGTGCGATCTAGGGCACGGAGACCGGCGTTAATGGCACCAGCGTTGGCTTTGGGTCCGAGTCGGTGACCGGTGTTCATTTTGGGTTGTTCCACAGTTCCATCGTCACTGTTGAGCGTTAACACACTTGTACTTGCACCTGCATGGGTTGGAGAACATACAGTTTTTGCTTCTTTTTCGGGCCGGGCTTCCCTCTAGGCTTGGGTGCCGAGTCAATCTGGTTGGCTCCTCGCTTGGCTCCCGGCTTTGGGCCTGGCAATCCCTTCCGGCGAGGAGTCTCCGTGGACCCTGCGCCTGCAGGCGTCGAGTTCGCTTCCGAAGCGTTGTCTGACGGGGGAACGGGCGCATCCGCCATGGACGAGGCAGGGGAGCCCTCTTTCTCCTTGACCGGAGAGGAAGCATTCATGGTGTTCATGTTCGAGTCGGTGGCCTGGGTAGGTGTGCTCTTCGAAGAATCACTGGGAAATCGACTCAAGAGTTCAGGTGACAGCTTGAGAATGATGACCGTCTTAGTGCTGCCTGTCCGGCTGGAGCGACCGTTAGGTGCTGACGCCATGACTTTGGCGTAGACAGTAAGAAGTATAGATATGGTTGTTGAATTGGCAGAATGGAAGGGAGAATTAATTCTTTTTTACAAGAATTGTTTCTCCCTTATTAGTTTCTGCTTTCGGGTCGACCGGTCGCAAGCGATTGGGAGTGGGTTGAGGTCAGAATTTTGCGATGCTCGGTTGGGAATTTAGTCGGGACGACCGTGACGTGGGAGATTACTCGGTCCAAAGGGGTGGAGGAGGGAGATTAAGAGGAATAATTATATAGAAAGAGAGAGAGAGAGAGAGAAAATGGATGAAAGTTGGGAGGTTTGGACGGTGGAGAGAAAACTTGGTCAGGATGAGGCAAAAATCTGACGAGGCTGATAATTAAGTGAGGTAGAACGGGGCGAAGGTGACATAGTCCGTCTATCTATCCGAAGTTGACGATAGTGGTGATGGTGAGGTGAAGGTGGTGATAGTAGTGGTGATAGAGGTAGGGGAAGAAGTGGTAAAGAGGAAGGAAGAACGGAGAGAAGGGAAGGGGGAAAAGGAGCGGAAGAAAGGGATGCTGGTGTCGAGGCGCCGTGGAGGACCATTTCTGGCGTGTGTTGACTTTCAGTCTGTGTGTGTAAAGAGAGCGAGTGTGGTTGTGTGGGTGTGGTAAAGGCCTGAAAGGAAATTGCCTTTTTCGGACGAGGCGCTTGGCTTGGCCGCGGACGGAGGCGCGTCTGTTACGGTTTGTGACGCGGTATGTAACAGTTCTTCTATGCCGTGGAACGCTGGCGTATGGTTCCTGACGGTATCATACGGTAATATCTTAATCTCTATCTATCTCATGGCATATTTAGTTACTTGTACAGCAGTATAAAAGTAAATGATAATTTGTTTTATGAGTTATTCTTGCTCTTGCTACTAGTATGCACCAAATTGGTACAACGGTGGTGTAATATAACCGACGCGTCCGTGGATGGCGATGGGGACATACTTCCCAGCAATCCCGTCCCTTTTCGTCTGGCCGAGGATTCCAATTCCCTACAGAGTACTCAGGAGACAACAGCACAGCCATTCTGCTTCGGGTATGATCCCACGCTGATGATCTGGCTAGCATTCACAGTAATCTGTACAGGTTAGAACAGTACTTAGAAAGTGTAATTATGAGATGCATCAGATTAAAGACACCGACATTCGATACACTTGACGCTTCATCATCCGAACCATGTCAGAATTGCGAAGCTGGACGCCACGTGACTAGTACATGGACTGGTAGGATTGGAACATAAGTTATCTACCATCCAAAAGTACCAACAAGTCCGATATGGTGTAATGGTTAACATCGCCGTCTCTCACACGGCAGCTCGGGGTTCGATTCCCCGTGTCGGAACATAATGACGATATGATTTTTGCCCTTGATCTTTTTTTTTGTCGATGCTAACATTCACTGCCCATCTCTCTCTCCTCTTAACGTAGTCGTAACCATGCTCTACCTCTCATCGTTCCCTAAGCAACTCTAGTCTATGGATTGTTTGAGCTTTTGATATACCTCCAACCCCAGGATTCAAATTTGCAACATATCCGCGAATATCTGAGATCAGATCCTTGCAAATTGCCAGCTGCTGCTATTTGACCTAGTCTTTCCCCCCGCCCCCGGTAACAGTCTAGTTCCACTGCTTGCTCTGCTGAATTCCCGGTGTTATCTGGTCCTATCATGACTTTCATGGACGCCCATGCGTTTCAGTAGCAGCAATGGCTTTGATCACCACTATCTTGCTTGCCATGCTCGCTGACGCTTGGGAGAGCTTCCAGAAATGCAATATTCAACTCACCACAGCTCCAAAAACCCTACAGCGCTTAAATTGTTGCGGACACCATGCTATGGCCTGGTTCCTGAGTCATTGTGAACGGTTCTCAAAAGGAGGGATTGGTTAATGACCGTCGAAAGGCCTGGCAGTGATATTGAATTGCTAGAAACTTTCGCCATCCAGGAGTCAATGGACACCATGACCTTGGCGCCTGGAAATTGATACTGCTCTGTTGGCTACTTGCAGTACGAATCATTGCCGATTTAATTCAGTAAACACTTCGGTAAACATCCACAGTCTATGACAGAAAATGATGCCGAGACCTGGAAGTTGCCCTGTAGATGGAGGAAAATAACAACCCTAAATCATACTGAGTATGACATTTCCCATCTCCAAACCATCAATAGACTCGAATGTACGAGACGCGATCCAAGTGAAACTCGGGGATCTTGTTAAGAAGAGGAAGCAGCATGGAAAATGGGTGATGTTCTCGAATCTGTAAGCCCAGGGCCCCGATGGCTAACTTGCAACTAACCATTAACAACGCTGACCTAAATCCAAGCCAAACAGATTCGAGCTCGTTTATGGCCGCGAGGCAGCGATGAAGAGGTGCCTATTCCAGGCTTCTAACCAACAAGACGGTCCCTTTTCGTTCATCCTAGATGCACAGAACAATAGTAAAAGATGAACTTAAGGTTCGGTGGCTCGTTCCTGTATCTCTATAAAGCCCGAGTCTTCATCATCTTTGCAACAGCTGATGTCTATAAAAAGACCACAAGCAATTACCTTTAAAAAAAAGCTTGCTTGTTTCAATCAACGGTGCTCATGCTTTCCCAGATCTATGCCACCGACCAACTTGGTTCTGCTTCAATCAGAAGCAGCTCTGATACCTACATCTATTGACAGAACAGTCCCTGGGCTTCTTGGATGGCGTAGTCGAGCATCCTACCACATGGCCAACCAGGGGGCAGAACTCATAATAATCCGAGATGAAATCAAGGGCTAAGGTGAGTGCTAGCCCTCAATTCTCATGAATATTCTTGACAGTCCTGGTCATATCGTGCAGCTTCTCCAGCGGCACCTTTTCCCATGAATTGAATGGCGTCATGCCATAACTGAAACGAGACCGTACAGATATGGAGTCAATTATGGTCACATTCCGGTTTCCGCTAGAAGGCAGGCCTATCCCTGCTTGACGCTAGAAGCAAATGATGCGTCGCCTATCAATTGACAGAATTCATAACGTAGCCTTCATTTATATTTTGTCAACAGAGGTTATCGAACCGAGTCATTGGTACCTTGACACTGATTCCGGTTTATGGACTATGGCAAAGTTGACGAAACATGTCTCTTCATATAGTCCGTGGTACAGATGTACAGGTTACTTTGTCCATTTGTGAACTATTCAGGACTCAGCATTCGTGAAGGAATTTTGTCAGTGGGTACCAAAAGCCTATGAGAATCCCCCCCCCCCCCCCCCTGATTCTATCCCCGTTAAGGATTCAGCAGAATCGGCAGCGGGAACCCTATGAGTCTAGCTATCTTAACCCGCCATTCACGCCGATTCCTTGAGGGTCGCTTTTCCGAGTACATCCAGAGGGCTCTCACAACGCGACTTTCGTCGATGTATAGCGTCAATACGGCGCTGAGAAAGAATCGGCGCAGCCTGGAATATTTACTTGCCACAGTCGATTAACGTCCACACAGCCAAGCTAATAACGAAGAAAATTCTGCTCTACGGAAAGCACTCATATCAGTCCCGATACGAACCCATCACATCATCGCCATCCCCACGACGGGGCCTTTCCCTCACGTTACGCTCATGGAGAATTGTCTACAGCGTAGTTTGCTATCACACAGCGACTAACTTTTGCTCCAAAGTCGTCGTTGGCTGATTGCAGCGGACACCTTGACTTCCATTACACATTCCCTTTCTCGCCGGAAGAGCTCACGCGCTCTTGATTCCCCAAGAATGAGCCATCTAGGCCCGACAGATGGATAAAGGAAGGCATATAGTTGAAGAGCGTAAGCATACTGACTCTGATACGGTTCAGTTTGATATCCTCGATAAACAAGCTGGAGAGGCATGATTTATCCTTTCTTAGAGTACATTGACGGCGTGATTAAGAGGAACACGGATATGAAAAGACTTTATTTGTCTTCATTGTAGCTTTTATGCGATGAAGGATTCTGGAGCTGTTAAACGATTACTGCATACAAATTACGTAGATAGCAGGCAGAACTCTGCGTTTTCCATACCCTATGCCTTTTTGAGCACCATCTATAATCCTAAACGATGATATGCCGAATGTCGAGAAGACATCGTCGAATTCCCACTCGCGCCCATCATCCTCACACTCATCCAGTAGTCACTCGTTCCGCGGCTGGGGTCAGCGTCCTGGGCGTCACACTCCGAGCCCTGATCGTCCTCGTCTTTAGGACCGTGGACATGGAAGTACTCGCGATCATTAGACGGCGCGTCCTTCACCATATTATCCGCAGCCTTGGGAAGCCATCCGTTGATGAAGTCTCCGTGCATACAATACGAGACACCACAAGAAAGCTTCAGCGGAGGTGCCCCAGACCAACCGTCCGGAAGAATAGACCGCAGGTCATAACGGATAGAAAAGCGCAAATGAGGAATCCGATACATGCCAATCGGGCAGCGGTTTTCGCCATAGCCGTCTACCCAGTCCGGATTGGCCGAATAAGCGTACTTCAGGGTCTTTGGATTCGCGCAGTCAGGGAAGAGTAGGAGTACTTGCAGATGCTCTCTGCACGTCTTGGTGGGGAACTCTGCGTCGTCTGTGTCGTTTTCGGAGTCTCCTTCTACTCCGCTGCCGTCACAGAACCACTGGACACCGGCGTTCTTGTCGAGCTGGTGATGAGACATTGCGCTCACATTTCCCGCTAGGAGCTTAAGATTTTGAGGGATTGAGATTTCGGCGCTATCGAGCTCCTTGTAGTAGGCGCTGAATCGGTAAGGCTTGATTGCAGTATAATTCGATCCATTCACGTAGTAGAGTGTTGGGATCCCTTGCATACTGAGTTAATGATAATCCGTCTTTTCACATCCTCTGGGAGAACTCACAATATGTTGAGAAATCATTAGGGTTTTCGGCTGTGGTGCAGCCGCCCTGCAACTCAGCAGAGGTCTTCGTTCTCGCATTGATGGCATCTGAACCAAAAAAATCATGCATATGACTTGTATATTTGCCGGGAATTACCAGAGGGTCAATGTTTTTAAACATGAAATGGTCTGCATTGGTGACAGTGTAAGCCTGAGAGAAGCCCACGACCAAGGAGAGGGGAATTACAGGATGCATAGTAAATACAACAGCAAGAAAAATAGCAAGAAAAATATGATAACCGGCAAAACACACATCTCATGGTCTTTTATCTTTCTTGGCTGTTCACAGTAGCAGCCGCGATCACTCTATATAAAACGAGTCCCACCGTGTATCTGGTACGATTCGACCTGTAAAGGAAATATCTACTTATTCTCCTATTCTTGGTGGGTCTCATTGAAGCCCGGTGTCAGGGATTAAATATATCTCGGCAATGGCCCGTGGTATAGAATGGTATCTCAAGAAAAACCGATTAGCTGGTATGAATGCAGAAGCGCTGTCTCCATCAGTCTCCACTGATTAGCAGGAATACTACTAATGAAACTTCACATGACCCACAAAATATACCAGCATAGCCAACTTGAGATACTATACATCGAGGTCGAAAAATATAATGCGACCGCACGGATGCCCCAGAACAAATGTAGAGTTGTAAGTTGCACAGCTCCTGACACGGTAGTCTGGCGGAAGCCAAATAAGCTTCTGGTTGTCACGAGCAATCCAACCATATTCAAACAGCAGCTTTTGAGCGAGGCCAGTCGGGGATGATGAGATTTTCAAAGATCCAGAGCAGAAATCTATCAATCCCTGATTGATACTCAGATGTGGTCCGTCGTCGGAGAATGAGAGATGATTCAAGTCTCCCTCGATCTCAATAGTTCGTTTACGTACCCCAGAAGCTGTGTCTCAGCAGGATACCGAGGGATCATTTGCAGGAAGCGCTATAGTGTGGCCATCTGGTGAAAAGGCAATTGCTTTGGCGCTCCTCATCTGGCTGTCAAAGGTATGCCTCCAAGATCTCGTGATCATGTCCCAGAGGCGCACTTTATCCTTGGTTGCTCCGAGAAACATTTGTCTCGTACAATCATGACAAAATCCGTGGCCACAGGAAGATTCAAACATGGCAGTATCACACTTTTCAAAACAAGAAACACATTCGTATTCAACATTTGCTGCTTGGTGTGAGGGTGTGCAGCGTGAGCATCTATTGTCTTCACGTAAACAAAAAGGAGCTAACAGATGTACGAGAAATGAAGGATAAAGAGTTAGGAAGTCCCGGATGTAGCGTCGATGTCAAGGGTCGATGATATCCTTGTCAAAGTCGTTTTGAATGGGCCACACTTTTGCCGACGTATTGCATCGGCCATGGGAGCATTCGACCTTCTATATTCTCAGCCCTAGCTCGTAGAAGGACTGGAACTTCATCAGAACTTAATCAAAACAATTTAACAGGACATTATCTGAGAGTATAGTTGACAGGGTAGAGATCAGATTGTAGAAAAAGATCTTTAGAGTTATCTAACAGTTTTATTGTCGCCATTCCTATTCTCCAAATGAAGTAGGTGACTCAATCTGCCCTGGGTTCAGGACTTATGTTGCTTACTGGCAGATGCATGTTGATGTGAGGGTTCCAATGATCAACTCAGGTACCAAAGAGAGAGATGGCCAGTTCTCAATGTGGAATTCGCCTCATTAGCTGGGGAAAGGGACACAGAGTGCTCGCACTCTGACAAAGGACGGGGTAAGAGGGGCCAGTTGGTCAGAAGA
The DNA here is from genome assembly GCF_016861735.1 of Aspergillus chevalieri. Lineage (NCBI taxonomy): Eukaryota > Fungi > Ascomycota > Eurotiomycetes > Eurotiales > Aspergillaceae > Aspergillus > Aspergillus chevalieri. The sequence goes on along the minus strand of NC_057368.1, from coordinate 2,205,020 downwards.
ATACAAAGGAAACAAACAAGGGCTGAGACCCCATGATTTTCTTCTTCTAGATGCCGCCTCACGGACCAGATTCCACTGAGAACACGGTGCTTGTTTAGTCTATTTGGCATATACATACTGGCCTTCGACACCTCATTAGTCCCAGCCCAACCATTATTGCCATGTTCCCCAACTTTCTTCTTTCTCCATACTTGATCGTTGACAAGTAGCCCAGCGATATAGTCATCCCTTAAGCCCTAGTAGCTACTATAGACGGAACAATAATCACAATCAAAGCAACAACAACAGCAAAAAGGGCAGTAACAATCCATGGCCATTTCCTATCCCTCTTCACGGCGGCTGAACCCTCTTCATTTCCAGGCAGCTGCGGCTGCGATGGTATATCATAAACAACAGGTCCCGTGAGATTATTCCCTTGAGATTGGACGGGGTATTTGTCGTTGTGCTCTGGTAGATAGAGGAAAGGAGGTTCGGGTGGACTTCTGTTTTCAACGGGATGCGGTGCGCTGTTGGGGTCTTGTTCGATGTATGCAATTTCCTGTTGCTTGATTGTCAGTTCAAGAAGTTGATTGGTGCCTAAGACAGGGGATCAGGGCAAGTGCATACCGTGTTACTACTTGTATGAATGCTGAGTTAGTTGTCAGGTCTGGACAAAATAATGATGGAATTCATTTTCTTTTTGATAGGCTACGCCTTGGCGCATTGATGACGCCAGTGTTTGACAAAAGAGATGAAAAGAAATAGCGATCAGGGGAAATACGAGGCAAAGCAAATATGGATTGATAAGGCTATGCTCATCCAGAGTGAGCCACGAGGCTGAAGAATTTAAATGCAAAGAGAAGACGGCCACGGCTTAAGAAAACTAGTTTGCCTGTACAAAGAATCTACTAATAACAATACATCCAGATATACGCCATCTACTCATCCTTACTCTCCCTCTTTCGTCTCTCAACAACCTCCGCAACAGCCTGCTGCACCTCCGGACTACTCCTCACACCACTCAACACCAAACCCTCCTTCATACCCTTCCTTAACGCCGCAACTCCCTCCTTATCGCCCCGAAATGGCGCATAACCCATCTGCAACAGCCTCGTCGCTTCCAGATCCGTCGCACGTGAAAGATTAACCACCTGGCCTAGTTTCTGTATGGTCTCTGTAGGGAGACGTTCTCCTGGTGTCGAGGACGTTTTCTTCGCTAACTCTGGTGGTGTGAGTTGAGAAATGAAAATGTGTAGTATAATAGAGGCTTGGCGGGCGATCTGTAGGACTTGGAAGGGGAGGAGGTAGAAACTGGGCGAGTCGGAGATGTTGAGGGCGTTGCGGAGGCCTTCGGGGAGGAGGGAGGCGGGCGTGAAGACTGCGAGGTGGCTATGGGTGATCAGGGTGAGTTCGAGGGTTAGGAGGGCCGCGAAGGTGAAGAAGCGCCACTATCAGTCACCATTAGTTATGTTCGTGTCTTGCACGGAGAAGAGAGCAGACTCACGTAACGCCCCCAATCCGACCACCAAGTAAAGTTCAAAAAGATAATTGTCACAAAACCACCCACATACTGTGGAATTATCGACCGCTGCATAGCCGCATACAAGAAGTCCTGCATCGTCTTCTCATTCCCCCAGTTCAAAATCGAAGGTCCGAACCGATCATACGCAAACCGCTTCGCCGGATCCAAAAGCGTGTCCTGTGCCAGCTTCAAAAATACGAAATAGTCGTCTCCGCCACTACCATACACACCGTCACCTGCTCCATGACCCAGTTTGTCTGGATGGTGCTGCGCAGCCAGTCGTCGGAAGCGCGACTTGATCGTCCGGTCGTTGGCGAGCGGAGAGACGCCCAGCGCGCGGTAAAAGTCGCCAGCGACCTGGACGTTGTGAAAGGTATCGTACAGGGTGTATAGGAGGTAGCTGGTTATTACTAAAATAAAAATGCGACGGCGATGGCGCCCATATCGTGGGGAGGGAGGTTGGGGTCGAGGTTCGCCGGCGCGGACGGTGATTCCGTAGTAGATGCTTTGAAGGAGCGATGTGGCATACTTGCGTTGTTAATACGGTTCGGGAGTCAGCGCCAGCGAAAAACTTACGTTAGGAAGGAACGCCCACCCTAAGAACGAGAGAATGGACGACATGGCGGTATTATGTATGCTTGTATGTTGGAGGAGTCCCTGATCTGCAATTTGGCAGTTTGTTATCGCATTGATAGTTCCTGGATCCGCTTAGTCAGCCGCGCATTTTCGTTGTAGTTAGGTCGTCATTCTTCTTCACTCCCAATAAGAATAAGAATATTTACTGGATGACAGTACGGGCAATCGTGTGACAGTTATTATATGAGCCAGGTATGCACAGTGAAGCCAGACGATATAAAAAGAACACCCACCCCATACCTGGGTAAGCATCCAAATATATTCTACAGTTTTACTTCATTCTACTCCTTCGCAACAACTGACCTCTTCCAGTGTAAGCTCTCATGACCCTAACCCTTAAAGGAAAAGGATATTCTGACAATCTGTGGAGGCCCAAACACACAACAAAATGAACGACCTTCAAAATCACCAATCGCCCACTTCATCACCTCCAAGCACCAACCCCAAATCCTCTCCTCACCAGTGACTCGCATTCTCGCAGTAGCTCACGAGCAACAAGCAAACACAAATCCGTGGTGTTTCTACCTCCAGTCATCCCCCAACACCTCCATCTGCCTGGACTATCAACCCAGCTACAGCGTTCCCAGCACTAACATCCAAGGCGGCTCCAAGGCAAACCTGATCCTCTCAGAGCTGCCGTATCTTCTGCCACCTGATGCACAGGCAGATTTTGCTCTGGAAGTTGTTCCGGGGCTGACGGTTGTGGGTGTTTATGATAGATTGGTTGAGCATGGGCATCATAAGTACGAGTTTGATTCGAAGGGTGTGGGGTGTAGGCTTTTGGGCCACAGAGCAGATGGATGTTTCGCTGAGAGAGAATCTCATCACAGATGAAAAGCAGGTGTCTGCTGCCAATAAGGGAATACTCTTGCTGTGGCCGGATCGAACGCCGAATCTGCTTAATCAGGGGGCTTACTATCAGTGACGGCCAAACTCGAAACTGCTATCACTATTGCTAACAAGTGCAAGGGAGATTATCTGGGAAACACATACAGGTGTTAAGACCGACCGTATCGAGAAGCTTGCTACATTATTGCTAGTTTGAGAGATGAGAATTTGGGAATCTGGTTAGGGTTAAGACATCATTCGATATTGGTAACAGCACTGCAATGCATCTTATCCTTGCTTTATTTTACCTACACATTAGCTGAATTGTGGCCTTTAGTTTCTCAATCGAAAACTAGCACGCTGATTTTAGTGTCTCAGCCCTTGGTTATGAAGGAACCAAGTAGTCAGCACGACCTCCAAAGTCTCCCAAAAAGGCAATCCTCCACACCGCCAACTCCACCGCCTTCCCTTCCCATTCTCCAGCCAGAAAAAAAAAAAAAAAAGAGCAGGTCAATCTCCAACCGCAACCAAAACCCAATATCAACCCGTCGCTCCCCAGCGCAAGCTGGACAATCCCAAATACAACCATGGCAGTCGACGCAATGGATCTCGACTCAAACCCACCCACCACAATTGATCTCCCCGAGCGCAAGCGCAAGCACAAGTCGCAAGACTCGACCTCCTCCACAAAGAAGCGCAAGTCCGATGAGAAGAAGAGCAAGAGCAAGCCCAGCTCCAGCACCAAGAGCAAGAATGCCGGGACAAAGAAAACGCAGACAGTACCGGACTCGCCATACACACTAACAACTGCGACGCTTTATCTCCCCCTGTCGCCTATCTCTATCTCTCCGACCCATGCGCTTGCATCGCTGCTGGCCGAGCACCTTTCTCCTCTCCTCTTAACCTACTACCCGCCATTGAAGGGTATAGTCCTTGCGTACTCTAACGCCTCGATATCGTCCACGCCACCAAGCGCCTCCTCCGCAGCGCAGTCGCAAGACCCCAGCCCACAGCCATTGACTCTCGCAACATCCGCCAACGAATACGGTGTTCTCTACGTCTACCTGACAGCCACATTTCTCGTCTTCAGACCGCAGCGCGGTCAGATCCTCGAGGGTTGGGTAAACGTGCAATCTGAAGGCTTCCTAGGCGCGGTAGTCCTAAACCTGTTCTCCGTGGGCATCGAGCGGAAGCGCCTCCCAACGAATTGGAAATGGATCCCCCCAGGCGAGGAAGCCCCCGCAGCCAACAAAACGGACGACGAAAGCGAATCCGACGCCCCAACTAAGAACTTCGACCCTGAAAAGGAGCTTTTCACCCCCGTCTCCCTAGCCTCGGACGCAAACCCTCTCTCGGAAACAACGTCTAAACCTGCCCGTGAAGGTCAAGAAGCAGGAGAAGATGAGTCCGCGGAAGGATACTTCCAGTCCGTCTCTGGCCACCGCGTTTGCGGAACCGTTCGTTTCCGTGTCCTTGATATCGATGTTATCCCCGGCACAGACCGCGAGCGCGGGTTTATGAGTATTGAGGGGAGCATGCTTTCGCCCGAGGAGGAGAAGAGAGTTGTTGAGGATGAGAAGAATGGGGTTTTGAGCACGGCGACGCCGAGAAGGCCGGCGGCCAGTGCGATTACTATGTCTGGGGCGTTGGCGATTGCGCCTGCCACTGCGACTGTGACGGTTAGTGAGCCTGAGAAGATTGAAGAAGATCAGGAGCAGGAGCAGGAGCAGGAGCAAGAACCTGCCGTGGAAACGCCTAGTAAACCGAAGGCGAAGAAGAGCAAGTCTGATGATAAGGATAAGTCCGAGAAGAAGGAGAAGAAGTCCAAGTCCAAGTCGGATGACAAGGAGAAGAAAGAGAAAAAATCGAAGTCGAAGAAGGTGAAGGAAGAGAAATGAGTTCGTGACCTACTTATCACTTGTTTATACTACACTAGTACACTACTGTATATTTGATTTTGGGCGTTAAGGCAATTAAAACATCACACTATACATTCCGAAGCATTGCATATATTCATTACCAGTACTCAATACGAAAAGGAAGCTAAATCTTAACGCCCTCCGGCACCCCTACCTTCAACACATCCACACCTCCCTCAATCTCCGACTTACTCGGCATATTCCCCCTTCTCATCAACTCCGCACACTTCACCATAACCGGATCCATCGCCATACTAGCAACCGCAACAACCGTCTCCCCGAGACAATAAAACGCCGCAAACTTCGCATTCTCCGGCTCCCCCTTCAACACCAACCCATCCCACCCCTTAGGCGTATTCCCACAGTACCGCAGCTGCGCGCCCAGCGCGGACCAGAAGATTGGAATAAAGGCTTTGGGCTTGAGAGAACTCAACGGGGCGGGGGAGTGGGTGATGGAGCGGGCAACGCTGCGGCCGGCGTTCTGCGCGACGTTCCAGTGTTCGATGCGCGTGTGGGTTCCGGCTGGGTCTGTGCCGGGCCCATGGTAGGGGTATGTGGCTATGTCGCCGATGGCGAAGACGTCTTCGTTTAGGTTGGGGACGGCGAAGTGTTCGGTTGTTTTGATGGAGCCGTCTTTTTCGAGAGTGATGGCGGGATTGTTCTGCAGGAAGTCGGTTGCTGGGCGGACGCCGACGCCCAGGACAACGAGGTCGGCTGGGAGCTCGGTGCCGTCTTTTAGGTGGACGGCGCCGACTTTGGTCGGGTCTGAGGGGGAGGGTGTGGCCTTGTCGACGGAGGCGGAGAGTTTGAAGGAAACGCCTGCTTTTTCGAGGTTGGATTGGAAGATGCGGCCGACTTGGTCGCCCATGATGGATTGCATGGGGACTTTGTCCATGCCGACGATGGTGACGGAGTTTTCTTTGGCGAGAGCGTTGCCGACTTCCATGCCGATGAAGGAGCTGCCGATGATGACGATTTTCTTGTTCTTTTGCTCGCCGACGGCGTTGAGGATGGCTTGCACGTCTGTTACGAAGCGGAGGAGGAAGACGTTGCCTAGGTCTTTGAAGCCGGGGAGGGGGAGGGGACGGGGGATGCCGCCGGTTGCGAGGACGAGCTTGGTGTAGGGGTAATCTTTGCCGGATTTGGTTTTGACAGTCTTCTGGTTGAAGTCGACGGAGGTGACCTCGTCAGAGACGGTATTGATGGCGGCATTCTCGTACCACTCGCGAGGTCGCCAGAGGAGCTTCTCAGGGTCAGGGATTAGGGCCTTGGACAGCTTGGTGCGGTCGATGATGAGGTTTGGTTCCTTGGAGATGATAGTGACTGGGCCCTTATACTTCAATTCCCGAATAGCCTGGATAAGCCCCAAGGTGCCACTCCCACTGCTATTGTCAGCTCACTGCACATCAGGAATCCAAGAAATGCAAACATACCCTCCCACAACAACAACACCTCCCTCCCCCTCCGCACTCCCCTTAACGACCGGATTCCTCTGCCCAGCCTTAACAGCCTTCTCATCCCCCCTTATCCAAACACCCCCATCCCTCTCAAAAACCTCAAACTTCTCCAACGCATTCGGCGCCGGCGCATCCTCCACGTCCCCACTGCACACATTAAAACACGCCCCGTGCCACGGACAAGTAATCCGTCCGTCCGGAGACACGACGCCCAGCTTCAAAGGAGCACCATAGTGCGTGCAGCGGGGGCTCATGGCGTGGAACTGGTCGTTTACGCGGACGACGAGGACTTTGCCATCTTGGATACCGTCGACTTCGGCTTCGACCTTTTCCATGTTGGGGATAGAGGAGAGGGTGGGGAGGTCTTTGAGGAGGTATTCTTGGGGCATTTTGGTGGTTGATGTGAATGGGCGGGTTTGTAAGGAGGATGAGCAGCAGGAAGATGAGGAGGGGTATGAAGAAGACGTATAACGTCGAGATTGATTTAGTGATAACGATGGATGGACGCAACACGAGCACGAGCAGATGCTGGAATTGCGGCAGCCACAGTGACAGGTATTTTGATGAGAAGGGGAGGAAGAAGAAAGAGAAAAAAGAGATGAGGAGAGAGGAGGATATCGAACGATCTTTAAAGAGGACAAGGGTAGATAGATACGCGAGCGGGGGAGATGCATTTACAGAGGTGGACTAATGCCCAATATGATATGATGGATATACAAGTACCGGGGTCGAATATATGCTTAAAGTATGCTGAATTAACCGAGCATCGTGCAATCATACAAACCACATACACAGTCGATGTTTCCATGAATCTGAAGCTAATTACTCGTTTCGGAAACCCAATGACGTCGCGGTGAAAGCAGCACCTGGCCAATCATGGTCGGTGTATTAATGTTCATAACCGGTTAATTATACAACGTGTAGAGCAGTCATCATGAGAACATAACATATAGACAGTATCATACAACTATGTACAGCAAAGCATAATATGGACACAAGCGAAATCAAGTCCTCCTCCGCCTCCCCTTTGAACTCGGCGAGCTAACATTAACATCCTTCGACTTCCTCGTTCGTCGCTTTGTTGGCGGGATATTCTTCTGCACCCATCCCGGACCCTTCCGCAGTCGCTGCGACCTTGCGGAATCCTCATCACTACCCTCGATGGACGCGGGTGGACTAAATTGAGTCAGGTCCACGAAGTCGATGTCCGAGAACTGGGATGCGTGTGGTAGTTGGTGTTCCTCCGTCGGTGCATCTGTTTTGTGTTCTTTGTTTTCACTGGCTTCTTGCCATTGGGATTCCGGGACGGAGCTTATTTGGGATTCCTCTTGGGATTTGGTCGTAGATTTGGGGTTGTTGGGCTCGCGTTTCGTCCTGCGTGGAGAGGGGGAAGGAGAGAAGCCCATGAATGTAGGGTCGTCGTCGTTATAGGGGGAGTTTCGGTCTTCTGCTATTTCTGATTCTCGTCGTTGACGCTCCTCGTGAGCCTTGTCAATTTCGTAGAATGGATTCTGGACGAAGTCATTATCTGAGTGCGGTCCGCGCTCGGGATTGCCTTCTTTTCGATCCTTATCTTCTTGTTTATCATCCTTTCGCTGAGCAACCGGTGAAGAATCCTGCACCATAGATTTGTTGTCCGGTAAAGCCTGGGTCCAGAGTCCGTTAGAGGACATCAGGCTAGCAGGGCTGCTTATCGGTTGTAGGTCATCCTCGCTGACTCTGGGGCCGTTGTCTAGATGTGTTGGTCGGTTTCCGGCTGATTGCTCGTTACTGCTTTGTCTGGGGTCTTGAGTCGATTGTTGGCCGTTGCTGTTACCCTGGTTTACAGCAGCATCATTCGTCGATTCAGGTTGCTCACGTGGGGCGGACTCGGGAGGTGTCTGTCTGGCCTTCTACTCGAGGAGACCGGAAACCTTCGAACTTGGGTGACTTCACAGCAGGGCTCTCACTGCGCTCGCGGGCAATACTGTCATTTTTCTCCTCAGCAGAGCTAGCCTCAGCAGCTTCATTCGCGGAATTATCGACACGATCGACACGATCGACCTGCGAATCGATCTTCTGGTCATTTTCCACAGGAGAACGACGCCCTTCGATGGGTTCATTCGGGACAGACGGTGCAGGATCCGGACGAGTATTCTCAATAGACTCCTCTACAACTGGAGAGCTTCAATCATGTGAGCAAATGACTATAGATGCAAGGAATTAATTTACTGACATGTCATTATATCCATCTCCATTTCCATCGCCCTGCCCAACACCCCTACCAGTACGAAGAAGCTTCGGTTCAATAAAATCAGCAAACGACATCTCCCGGAACCCATCATCGTCTTCATCATCCTCGAATCCCGGCATCTCGAATCCACTGTACATGCGAGGACCCTCGTCTTCGTCGTCTTCGTCATTGTTGGCTTTTGGCTGTCTGCGATGGCGCTTTGCGAGGCGGAGTTTGAGGATGTTGTCTTCTTCGAAGATTTCGTGGATTTCGGCGACGCGGTAGTCGGATACCCTGGGTTGCCAGCTTGTGTCTTTGGACATGTCGAGTTGTTTGAATGCGATGACCGAGTTTTTCTTGAGGTCGTCTTCGGTCAAGTCGGGGATTGTGCTGATATCCTCCGGCAATTCAGGAAGATCGCCCTCCTCCACGTTCTCGGACTTCTCAGGCGCGGTCTGCTCATGCTCAATTCCATCCGCCTCCACACCGTTCGGCTGTTCCTGCTCGACATCGTCGTACTCAAGCTGCATCTCCCCATTTTCATAATCCCAATTACCATTGTAACCATCCTCATAGCCATCGTAGCCATCGTAGCCATCGTAGCCTTCCTCATACCCATACTCCTCGCCACCCCCATCATATATCTGAATCCTATCCTTTCTCTTCCTCTTCTTCCCCCAACCCTTACGCTGTCGGATGATCTCATGCGCTTTCTCATCCCAGCGCTGCTCAAATGGGAACGGCGGGGCAGTCAGCTCGACATCATCAAAGACACATTCCGTAGCGCGGATGATGAGCTTGTCTTCCCAGTTCTCGTCCTTGTCATCTTTCGATTCGTCGGGTTGTTCGGCCTCGACGGGCCGCTGGGATTGGAAGTTGTTGACTTTTCCGGCTAGCTTTTCCCGCGTGGCTTCTTCTTCTTCCTTGGACTTTGGAGTTCTGACACCTAGGGAGCCGAAGAGCAAACGGCGGCTGCTGGCGACGTCCAGTGAGCGCCTTTTCGTTTGGACGTCCATGGTGGTACCATCTTTAGGTTGTTCCTGCTCCTGCTCCTTCTCAGTAAATGCGTCAACATTGACGCCGCCGGCTTCGAAATCGCGCAGCAATCTTTGTCGTTTGACGTTAAACCCCGCCTGTTCCCGATCTTCTTCCGAAATCTGGCTCTGTCTCTCTTCCACGCCCTGGGCGGATGGTGCATTCTCCTTTTCAGTAAACTCGCAAACATCGACGCCACCAGCTGCAAGATCGCGTAGCAACTTTTGCCGTTTAGCTTCAAACTCAGCCTGTTCCTGCTCCTTAGCATTACGCTTCTCGTCCGCTAAAGGCTTGGCCAGAGCGCTGCCATCAAATTTCCAGTCTCCATTTTTCTCCTCCCATTCTCGCAATGCAGAAAAGTCTGCCTGCTCAGGTAAGACACCCAACTCCTTCAGCTTCGATAGCCGTCGTCGTAGCTTGTTGCGGTGATTGCTTTTTTTGGTTCGTAGAGAGCCCAGACCGGGTGGGTTTACTTTGAGCCTGTTGACGGTGATCTTGCGTTCTTCATCCCTGTCCTCTGAAAATTCGGAAGAGGAATCGGAGGAATCGGAGGATTCTGACGAGGTGTCACTCGATGAGATGTTTGAGATGTCTTCGTCTGAAGACGACGATAATGAGTCGCTCGAAATACTGCTGTCACTGTCGGAATCGCTGCTCATGCTTTCCTTGCTCGAGATGGACTTTGCGGAAGACGGCTGTTTCGCACTCACGGGAGACTTCACCTTGTGAGGCGCCGGTGACTCCTGTTGTTGCACTTGTCTTCCGCTCTCGAATCTCACAGATTTCGAAACTTGACGTCCTCCGGGGGATCGTAGAATCGGAGATTTTAGAGATGGACTTCCTTGCACTGTGGGACTTTTTGTTGATCGCAATCGCGAGGCCTGTTCGTCATAGACGCCCAGCAGATCGAGACCGGAGCTTTGCATATCTTCCTTCAATTCTTCTAGTTCTTGGGTTAGATCCTCAGCTTCAGCCTCGTGTTCAAAATCACTCTCCGAGACCTGGGCATCCTCGGGCTTTCCCTCTACCCTTTCTTCCACAGGGTGTCGAATGACCGTTTCGTCACCATCACCGGTCTCGTCATCTTCATTATCATCTTCACTATCTTCACCCTCATGATAATCCTCGTAGAAATCCTCGTCGTCCGCCTCATTATAATCACCATGCTGGTCCGGCAGGTGTGAGAGTTCTTTCCCAGTAGCTTCATAATCCACCGGAGCCCATTCAGTATCCTCTTCCTCATAGCCCCCACCGATACCATAAACAGTGCGCCGCTTCTTTCTCGGAGGAATATTAATCGCAGGTCTTGACGACGTCGATCGTTTCAAATATGGTCTTCCAAACGGTACCCCGTCGATAAGATGTTTTCCGTCCACCGAAATCTGATGACGACCTGAAAGCCGCCTAGCTCGTAAATCCGAAATCTGAAGTGCTCGGATCCTGCAACCAACAAAGCATTAGCCCCCCGAACAAACCAAACAAGCAAACATGGAGGAGGGAAGCACTCACACAACCTCATCCCCATCCCTCAACAAGCCTTCCACATCCATAAAATGTAAACATTCAGACCCCGCAACCTCAACCACATAATCCTCCAGCCCCCACTGTCCCGTAGACCTATCCCCGAATAACTTTGGCTCCGTCTCAAGCGGGACAACTTCGTTCACATCTTCCAGTAGCTGCGCAATGGTGTATCCGCTGTTCGCGAACAAGGCATTCGGGGCGCGGGTTGACGCGATCGCGGACGAGTTCGCTGAGGGTCTATAGGAGGCGGTTTGTTCGAGGGAAGGCGAGGATGTTGACCAGAGAACGCGCGTCACGGGGAGGCTGTGACGCTGGATGACGAGGTGGATACGCATGCTCGTTTCCTCGAGGTAGGGTTGAATGAATCAAAGGCTTGACGATAAAACCATGGATATAAGAGGAAATGTTCAATATGATGGGAGAATCGGTAGTTGTGATATTCTTGCGAGCGACGCGGAATCAGCAGGTGAATGAATAGTAGAGTTTGACGCAAGGTGGCTGGATGAATCGTCTCCAAGTTAAATATACCGGTGACTGAAGAGCATTATGAACGCATATTGAGTTGGAAGGTGAATTCAGACGTTGTTGAACCGCGATCTGGAAGCTTTCGAGGTGCTCCCGCTAAACCCGTTTTGAACAGACACCTTAGGCATTGATATATTTCCATAAAACTATTGGCATTGCAGAGTAAATAATGGACTCTTTTTACATAAACATAAAATACGTATGAACAAATCACATTCCATAGGTAGCAATATTAAAAGAATCTGTGCAAACTCCGAGTAATGCATTTCTATACAACTGGCTGCTCAATGTCATACTATGACGGATGTCCCATGAAGTAAGGTTATCTCACCATGTGCTCAGAAAGTCTAGATGTCGTGGCTGTCGTGGTAGATGGCATCTCAAAAGACCTAGACCAATCAACCTCTGGGATGTGGGCTTCGCGGGACCGGCTTCCTGCTGGGAACTCCGAGGTTCATAGGCCGGAATCCTTGCCGAGGTTGCCTTTGTTCTTGCGGACTTTGCTGCGCCTGGGGAGACTCTCCAGCTATCGATTGATAGTGCGGTGGATCCTCCTCAGGCTGAGGTGGCACTTTGTGGATTTTCAGAACGCTTTGTTGACGCGCAACTGGGGATGTGGGAGGCGAACCAGACTGAGTTTCCGGAGGTGTCGAGGGAAGCATATCAAACGATTCCTCTGATGACATGGCCGCGGGGTTGCCATAGGGTATTGCCGCTGTTGAGGCCTCAGGATCCCTTCCCGGGTTGACTGGGGATTTCGAATCAGCTCCAGATTCAATGGTTCTGGAAGAAGAGTCATCTGGTGGGTTATACTCGCGGCGGGGACCATCCACTGGACTCAATATTTCTGCCATTGCGTCCTCGTAGCTTGGCGGTGCTTCGTCGGGGACTTGGTCTGCACTGGTAGGCTCAGGTGCGGCTGCCGGCCTTGGAGGCATCGGAGGACGTTCCGTTGGACTGTCCGTGGGTCGAGCGGGAAGAGATGGAGCAGCAGGTTCTTGTATGCGTCCAGATTCAGTCATGGCATCCAGAAGGGCCTTGGGCGGGGCGATTCCAGAGTAGATTTTGACTGGCATTCTCAAAGGGAGGATAATGAGTTGTGGCTGTCACAAATCAGCATATGCGACCAAAAAGGAGCGGAATCTGGCAGGCAGCATGGATCGTTAGACGTACTTTGATATTTCCGAAACTGCCGTGACTCAAACCGACTCGAACCTCTAGTTCATAAGTCCTAGAGACGTTGCAGGTTTCAAAAGTCGGAGCAACTGAGTTAGGCAGTGGTAATTGATTCCACATGCGAGCATCTATAGTCCATTCAGTGCCGGCTGGATCACTTCCCTTACCCAACACAGCGCCCATGTTGCTCCGGCTGAATATAACCCAACTGCCTGTTTCTGTTCGGTTAAGATCGTGAGCCAGAATATGAGTTTTTGCAACCAATTCAATCTGGAATGACTGCAAGAAAATCGTTTCTGAAGTATCCGACATCTTCTTGACCAAAACCCGTAGCGGAATGGGCTCGTTACAGGTGAGAATGGAGGGATTTGGTAACCTAGCATCCGCTGACACGCGCGGACCATCAGCGAGGAGATCAAGGGAACCAGAAACCTTCTGGAACAGGCTCTTTGCCTTGGAGGAACTGCCTTGTCTGGTGAACTGATGCTGCCGTCTCGCATACGTCTCTTGGTTAGGATCGCCTGTCCGTGGGGGTTCAATAGGAAGAAAGTTCAACGGCGTGGTCTGTTGCAATTGTCAACATGCGTTCCAACAAATCAAAAATCGAAATTAAACATACCGCACGAATGTTTTCCTTGTAGAATTGTGGCCGAATGATCGTTGCTTTGATATAATATCTGATATCTGCCATACCGGGAAAGCCATTTAAGGACGGCGGAAGAGTCTTCTTAACATGACGGTTGCTTTGGCGCGCCATTTCAACCTTCAATCCGGTAATGTTTAAGTTGGTGAGCATGCTATTATTGTGCGTACTGCACGCATTGTTGAACGGGACCTGGGCGACCATCAGTGTCAATCAACGCATATGCGCAACGGGGTCAATTCACCTTGAATTCAAACGGATATTCATAGCTTCCAGCCGCAAACGTATAGGCAGTATTAGGGCTGTCCGGATTGAAGATCGCAGGAGTTGGGAAGACAGTCACCACTTTGTACAGTATCTGCATGAAAACCAGTCAACCTCCATCTACATCGCATCCCTTCGACAATAGTATAGAATCTGGAATCCGAGTAAGTCGCACCTTATGCACTTCGAGCTCCGTCCGCTTCTTCTCTGGGTCTCCATTGGGATGCCGTGGGCCTGTTAAACGCGTCTTGCTCTCTCCCTCCAATTTGACTTGGATGCCTCCTATCGCGGCCTCAGACGGTAGATTGACGACCACTCTTCCAGTAATGACATCGAGATTGGTGATATGGTTGTGAGGACCGTTCAACTCGATTGAGGCCGACATGGCGATGGCGCTGGAGCCCAATCGGCTCTGAAGGGGCCACTCGTCGATCCCAGCGCTGTTATGATCGGAGTGGACTTTTCGATAAAATCCCCGGTCGGTTCGATGATTTGGTCGCGATATGCAATTATTCCGTAGAGTGGTGTTCCCTTCTGCAATTTTCTGAGCAACAGGAAGATAAGAGAAACTAGTGACACGGAGTGCGATAACAGTCAGAGCGAGCAAGCGAAATGACGTTCGGGGAAGAACTGCCGGGGCGTGGGCCCAACTTTCGGCGGCTTCGGAATGCGTTACAGGGCTGAGTTTGGGACAAGAAACGACAGTGGAGATTATTAGATTTTAGTATGGATTGTTATTGCACACAGCCCGGTTTGATTGCATTTCCGTCTCTGTCGGGCGTTGCAAAGCCACTCGGCATCCATGGCATGCAACAACACCGCCACCTTTCACTACTGTCCCTTTCCGGCCTTTTGCTTACTGACTTATTAAGCAGCAGCAGCATGACTAAGTTATGGGGCGGTGCGTGTTCAGGGAACGGCGCCGGAGCGATCATGGAGTGACCCCAGAATCCTGCCTGATAGTGTATAAGTGAAATGTTTTTCTTCAATTTCCGTCCAGTTGCCCGATTCGGGTGCCGCCGCTTTTATGAGGGTAGCACGTGAGTGCTCCGTGAGTGCTCCGTGAGCGTTCTGAGCCACTCACTGATTGCTCACTGAGCACGCACTTGCCGCTCCGGCCGCTCCCGGATTCCTCTAGCAGGCTCAGTGAGCGATCTGGGAGCAGTTCTCCCTTTCCCCACGTTGTGTCTCATGTGACTACAGACAGGTCTCTAAAGTGTGTACAGACTAAAGCTTCCAGATCTATGATACAGCCCATCACTTTCATGAGGGCGCCACGAATACAAGTGCTGAGTAACTTAACTTGGTCACTGCACATGATGGTTATTCAAAGTATGCTTTCTGGTTGGGTTAAGAGGAAGTGGAGGGAAGTGATCCTGATAATGGGTTTACTCCAGAGGTATTTTGCCCTGATTTTAAATATAAATACAGTCTACACACCTCAATGCTACTCACCTACTCACTCTTCTTACTTTTAAGATCTCATCTTGCATGCAACATCTACAACGTCTTTGTGGCTCTTGTGCTCCTATCGCGATCGATCTATTAAAACATGGCCAAGCGTTCCGACTCGTGGAAGGCCTCCCAACTTGAAAAGAAAAGAAAAGCTCGCTGTGAACTACGTCTGGAGCGGGGATACAATGCAAAAGCCCATCAACAGAAAGATGCTGAACGAACCGGGGGCAGAGCTTCAATGAAGACTAAAAATAAATATAAAGAAAAGGTTAATAAGTACGCGGAGTATGTTCCTATGTCCTTTGGATTCAAGCCACTCTACTCACACTCATCTATTAGATTTCTTATCAAGGAGAAGGACATGCCCGAAGGCTATAAGGTTGGAAAGGGACACCCGACTCCGACACTTGAGGAACTCAAAGAGTTTTTCCGTTGGGTCATCAATTCTACGGAGGGCAGAATTGCGCCTAATGGACGACCAACCATGCACACAATGTTAGTCTGGGCCCAAGAGTTCGTCCCGGGATTCTCCCTTGTAACTGGAAAGGAGATTTCTTCCCGTGATCGAGCTGACCTCTACTATGTAAGCTCACTTTTCTCTCTTGAATAAATGTTTTTTCTAACCATTTCAGTGGATTGAACATGATTTGGTCGAAGAGGGAGTACTCTCAGCGATCAGGAAGCCAAAATATAACTTCAAACTAAGAGATTTTGAACGTGCCATCCTTGCTTTCTGGTCTACTGACGACCCATTCTTCATGTCTGGGAGGTACCGTGTCCAATTCCATTTCATTACACTTCAATTCCTATGCACTGGTGCTAGAATATCCTCCTTCACTCCTACATCACCTGACAAAGTTGGACGAGGACTCCGTTACAAGGTAAGGGCTGTGATTGTCATTTATTTTATTGTTCAGATGCTAACATTAGTCAGAATATTGAACTTGTATTATTTCATGCTGACAATGCCCCTTGGAGGATTGGATGGCGGCTTGACCAGCAGTTCATTAAAAATAACAATGACCCTGAGAATACAGTGTATGCAGCTTTATATTTCACTATTGCCTTTTGGATTATGAGTGCATTTGGATACTGATATCAAGATTCATTAGGTTTGGCACTGCCATCTGGGACTGTGATAAACCCATTTATTCTGGAGCACTTTATCTCCTAGCTCTTGCCCTTGCAGACAATGCTCTCTATGGGTTTTCAACTCCTGAAGAAGTCTTCGAGCAAAGAATTCCAGAGGGGCAGGATGAACTGGTTCTCAGATGGAATGAAGAAGCTGAGGATCGATGCATTGTCAGAGGAGTCACTGCAGAAGGGGTCAGTGAGGACCCGTTAACAAAGGAAACATATTGAGCCGATTTTCAGAAGATCCTCAAGAATGCTTCTTATTTTGTCACTGCCACAGTTCATGCAATGCGTCGGGCCTTAGGAGCAGCTGTCAAGAGTCAGTCATTACTTCCCCTCCCCAAATTAATCTGTCTTCAAAATTGGCTAAAGTCTTGTGCAGAGAAATATTCATCAGCTCATGTAGCCCAAATCCTTACACAAAAATCCAAGGCTGTCTACGGAAATGACTATCTCCCCAACTGCTCAAGTGTGGATGTGCTTAATGCTCTGATGGGTAAACCGGCTGATAATACTCACATTGACTTTTTTCAGGGCTTCAGTCAGTTCCATGAACATGGACTACCACGGCGGCTACCTATAGAAGAGGAACAGAAGATTGATTCAAACCCATGTCTGATTGCGAAAGCCACGGAGATTCACAACGCAGAGTCTGACAATGATACTAAACGCCTGAAGCGTGAATACAGAATCAGAAAGACACGCTGGCGGTGGATTTATATACTCGTGATCAGGTGATCGTAGATCACCTGACTTCGGCACGCTCTTGTGAATAGCTTCAATCGAGAACCATTTATGGTTCGAGGTGCCTTTCGGGCCTAGCCCGTTACACATTGTGCAACCCACCTCCCATCAATGACCAGCCAGCATTATGAAGTGATGGTGTATCGCCATACCACCATCCGTGCTGGATACTGTATCGAATGCATGTGGGATGACAAAAGTGCCGCCACCTGCAGAATGAGAGCTTTTGACAGAAGCAATGTGCTGAGAGCTCACCTGGAAGAGCATATTGACCAAAAGTCATGGCCATCGGTTTGCTCTGACCATCTTTGTAACCACGCCTCTATGAATGAACTGGATTACCGTCGACACCTTCACGATGCACACCATTACAACAAAGCCATTTGTGTTCGACCTGGAAAGGGCCCCAAGAAACGATTGTACACTGAGCTTGACAAAGAGTCTGTCACAGACAGGAATCAACTTGACCAGCAGAAACGTCCCTGCAAGCTTCAGAAGAACTTTTCACCACCCTCACATGCTAGTACGAAGGACCTGAAGATCATTTTCTGGAGGCATCCAGAAACCCAACCGAAGGCCATGTTGTCTCCCCCCGCTAATGTGGAGGATGAGGATCAAGAGAGCCTGAAGAACGTGACTTGTCAAACAGCCAATCACTTTGAGTATTTCAGTGAAATGCCTTGCACAAGACAGGATGGCAACATTACTTGCTCAACCTCATCTGACGTTCCTGAGCTAGCTGATACTTCAAATGTCTGTGCAAGCCCATTTGCAGTTAGCTCTGTTCCCTGTACCATCCCAATCGATCCACAGATCCTGGAGGCATCTAGTGCCATTTCTTGCCAGTCAGATGGTGGACTGGAGCAGCTCAATGGATGTAGCCTCAGTGGAAAGTTGGAAGGCTACTCTTCAGTTGAGCGGCCTGGAATCAATATCCTGTCTCAAATGTCACATGACGACCCAACCCTGGGAGGTATCGAACCTCAAGGCATTGCTGTCCTCGAATCCGAGAATATGCCCAACCACCAGTCCTTAACTTCATTTTCTCTAGGCAAGAAGCTGGAGCGAGGACCAACAAGCAATGAACCGCCAACAGTTGCAGTGCCATCCCCAGTCATCCAAAGCTCTTTCAACATGGGCACAATTGGAAACAAAATAGGTGCAGAATTTGCATCAACACGGCCGTTTACAAGATCTAAAGCAAGGGAACGAGCTACCAAAGTTTTCCAGAGTCATACAATCTCCCAAAGATCCATTCAGAAGGCTAAGCCTTACAGCCAGGAAGAGGATCAGCTGCTGAAGAGGCTGATGAAAAAGGAAACCACTGTCCAAGATGTGGCGAAGAGATTCTCTGTACATTTCCCTGGACGATCAGCTGCTTCTCTTCAAAGACGTTGGCTAGTAATACAACCGCCATCACGGCGATCGACCAGGCCAAGGTCAATCAGACATCCGGCTTAGATTATGAACTTGTATATAGGCTAATGTCAGTTATTGTTGGATTAAAATAATTGGGCCAGATACCTATTTCAATTGCATTCTTAGCAATTTTACTCAAGTTGCGATCGTTTCGAGCTACTACTACTACTACCAATCTCTTTAAATTCTGCATGAAATTGAGTAGATATATGAGGTATATGTATATCTTTGGATGCTGGAAATTGCAACACCAACGAAACAAGCTCTACAGGGATCTGGAGCTGGATGGGGTTATGAGACCCAACGCTGCAGAGGAGCACCCACAAGGACGACTTCTAGGGGAGCCAAAGCGACTAGGGCACTGCTACAATTCTTAGCCAACACCAGCGTAGCTCTACCTCAGGAATATCTACAACGAGGGTCGGGTCTTTCCACGCCTCCACGGCTCCTTGGGAGCCTCGGAAGCGGAAAAGCCCTGGTCCCGGTGCGGGACATACGACGGGCAGATCGGAACTGCCTATCTCCTAGCTAAACTACCATCTATCATCTAAATACAGGTAGCTCCCCGCGCGGGGAGCTGCTTGGGTTTTCACAGCTGTTAAAAGCAATCTAGGCATCTTCGAGTTTTCTTGATATGGAAACAAGGAGAAGTGAGAAGAAGAGGGGGGGGGAAGAAGGGGAAGAGGAGGGGAAGGAGGAAAGGAGAGGAGGGAACCAGAGGTAAGCCCTAGAGGTTCCCAACTTTGACACATTTAGCATCTTAATGGCGTTTACAGATGGCAGTATAGAAATGTGATCTATCCAGCCAATCTGCATATGCAGTGAAACCGGTCTTTTTGGTGAGGATATCCACTACTCGTTGTTGGCCCCAAGGATGTGCCGCTGCTTTGCGACCCTCTCGGCAGAAATAGAAGTGGGAGGGCTCTTTTCTGCGGCCACATGAGCATGTCAGTAGGGCCTCATCATGTTTAAAACGTTCATGGTACTCTGCAAAGTCACCATGACCGCTCCTGGCTGCTAGGAGGCGACCCAGAGCTGCTCGGGGAAGATGGAGCTCCGGTGGCCGCTTCTCTATTCCTATACCAAGGTCCTTATATCGTTTGGGGGCCTTCTCTGCCCAGAAATGTGCAAAGCATTGCCAGTGCACTGTCTGGGCTGCCCGCTTGGCGGCTGCTATTGAGGCAGGTGGTAGAGGGAACTCAAAGGGAGCATGGCAGCCCAACCTGGCCTCCTTATCCGCCTCTTCATTTCCTTTGATGCCTGTGTGTCCAGGGACCCATTTCACCTGTACTGTGCCTGATTGTATGCCAGGTGCTCTGGGGCAGTGTGGCCAAATCTTGGAAGTTCATGAACGTTGATTGACTTGATCCTTTGGGTTGGCCTTGGAGTTGCTGTACTGCTTCCAAGTTGTCTAGGCAGATGTATATGTCTGTTGTGTATCGAGTTCTGGGGTCTTTGAGGGCTGCCTGTAGGCCAAGCAGGGCCGCGTGGGCCTCTGCATCAAATACCTCCTGGTTGGGGAGCTTCCTGTGCCCACAGAGGATCTTGATCGTACTGGTGCCCCAGTAGCCTACCCAGCCAGCGCCTGCAGCAGTGTCCTCCTTTTCTTTGGACCCATCTGTGTATACGACCATTGCTGAAGGTGGGATGCTCTCTAGCCACTTTTTAAACGCTTCTTTGGACTGTGTCTTCGGAATTGCAATTGGCCGCTCTTTGGGCTCTGGATTTATATCCCAGGGGCTCATCAGTAGTGGATCTATCTGTTCAACGAGATGGATGTTTGCCGGGTCGATGGCCCGGCGGAAGCGGGTTTTGATGTGTCGGCTTTTTTGGTGCATGGCCCGGCGGTACAGAGGGTGTCGGGCATCCAGTTGTTGAACTCTGACTTCTAGGCCGCGCCGTCTCTGGTTGAGGAGGAGTTCCACAGGCGGTATAGCCGATTCCCGGTGGAGTGCTGCTGTTTGGGTGGTCCTGTAAACTGGGAGGGTCCCTAGGAGCGCACTGCGGAGCACCCGATCCAGACAGGCTAGCTGTGCAGCTACCCCATTAGATACCAGTTTTTGTTCACCTGAGATGCTCTGCCTTGGTCTGTGTCGTCCTGGCCACCATGCCTCAGCCCCATAGCATAAGACTGAGACCACACAGGCAATTGTTGCTTGCCGCAGTAGGGGGGCTTTGACTCCTCGTACAGTGTTGGCCAGGGCTTGTATGCCATTAGCGGCCAGTTTTGCCTTGGCTGCCAGTGTCTGGGTATGTATTCTGAATTTGAGCTTCCGGTCAAACCAGATTCCCAGCCAGCGTGTCGCCTCATTGAGTAGGGGAGGTTTAATCTCCACTGTGCCCTCAGGGGTTTGGATTGAGCAGGTGGGGTTGTTCCTCTTCTGTCACGGCGCTCTACTAGGATGATGGAACGTCCAACTCATGGGTTCTACCTAGGTAGCTATCGACGAGAATAATCAACATGAGGAAGGAAGAAAGGAGGTAACGCCATATTTATCAACAAAGCAATAAAGCAAACAACCACACCTCACGTGATAATCAACCAACGTGACCAGGCCGTCACATTACCCCCCGGCTTCAATAGGCATTGTCCTCAATGTCATGGTCAACCCACAGGTAAGAAAACATGAGAAGGCAACAATACATGAGACACTTGAAAAAGAAAAACACATGAACATGTCCAAACATCTCCAAAAATCAATCATCGAGATCATTAAGGTCATCAAGACGGTTTGCCTCTAACCTTGCAATCATCTGCTGGTTCCATATTTTATTGGATTCCTTGTGTGCCTTCATGGAACAATCCTTCACCCAATGATCAGAGGAGCCACATCTCACACAGGATCCTTGTTGTCGTCGTCTGTTCCTTTCATCTAGGGAGGTGGACGCTGCTGACAGGGAGTTGATATTGATGACGCTGAGGTCCATAGGATCAGACTTGGTGTGAGAGCCAGATTGGTGTGATTGAGAGTGGGAAACATTGGTGGAATTTGAGCTGAAAGAATGACTTCCCAATTGTTGAACCACACGAAGGAAATCAGTGTATGATTTTGGAAGATTCAACTGCTGGTTGAGACGTCCTCGGAGAGTAGGATTGAGGCCTTTCCTGAACGCTGAAATCTTGGTGACATCAGGCCAATCTTTGCCCTTTGCCTCATAAAGAATCCTCTCAAACTTGGCGATGTAGGCTGCCACAGATTCACCACTATCCTGCTTTAGGACTAGTAGATAATCTTCAGCTTCTTGAACCTTGTTGGGGTTGTCATAAACCAGAGATAGTTGATCAAGGATGGTGTTGTAATCCCAGGTGTTGGTGTCTTCTGCATAAGATAACTGGGGAAGAACTAGAGCTTGGACTTTGCTTTCCAGATTCAGATAGACATAGTAGAACTGAGCCACTGCATCACCAATAGCTGGAGCATCAATCCTAAGCTTAGCCTTCATCGAAGCAAGCCAGGTATCAAACTTCAAAGATTGGCCATTGAATTTCTCGGGATCAGGGAGGCATGGCTTTGGTCGTTGAAGTGGTTTGGGTTCATTTTTGACGGATTCGATTTCATTCTGGAGGGCGCGGATCGTAGAAGAAAATTCGTTTCGGAGTTCTTGAAAGGGGTCCATGATCTTTAAGAAAGGGATCGTGAGCTTGAATCTTGAAAAACTTAAGTCTTGAGAACTTGAAGGGGTGCCAGCATAGTCGCAACCACTGGACTTCTTGAAAGTTGAACTTGAATATGCCAACAACAGAAGTTTCAGTCCTGAGCTCTAGAAACTTAACTGAAGCAGCGCTTGACTTGACTTGAGGATGAACTTGAGGATGGAAACTTGAATGGAGACACTGTTATAGCCTGGCCAGCTCCCGAACTGCGGCACCAGCGAATCCCTTGAAGGGAGAAGCCTTTGGTATTTCTCTCCCTAAGGTATAAAAGGAGGATGTTGATTATTATGTCACGGCGCTCTACTAGGATGATGGAACGTCCAACTCATGGGTTCTACCTAGGTAGCTATCGACGAGAATAATCAACATGAGGAAGGAAGAAAGGAGGTAACGCCATATTTATCAACAAAGCAATAAAGCAAACAACCACACCTCACGTGATAATCAACCAACGTGACCAGGCCGTCACATCTTCCAACCTCTGGTGAAATGCTGGAGCTCTGTTTTAGCCAGGTCAAAAGTGAGTCCTTCTCTTCGGCCCCAAGCCATCAGGTCTGTTGTGATGTTTTGTAGCCTGGTGGTGTTTTCTTCAAGGGACTTGCTGACAACTAGTTGGCAGATATCATCTGCATATCCAAAACGACCTCTGCGGGCGATTGTTGGACCTATCTTGAAGACAGGTTCAATGTACAGCATGAACAGGATTGGTGAGACTGGGGAGCCCTGAGGCAAGCCTGCTGGGACTGCAAAGGTTGAGCTCTGATGCCCGTCCAATTGTATAGCTGCTGTTCAGTCTTGGGTGAAGCTTGACACCCAGCGGAGCACTGTGGCAGGCCATCCTTGTCTGCGGAGTCGATGGTTCAGCCTGCCTGACAGGACCGCGTCAAATGCGCCTTTCAAATCCAGAGTTAGTATGGAGGCGCTGAGACCCCGGGCCCAAGATTCTTCAATGTCATGCACCAAAGCTGCCGCCAGGTCGGTAGCTGAACGGCAGGGGAGGGCCCCAAATTGTTGGGGGTGGAGGACCTTGTGTTTGATGGCTGTCCAAGCTAATCTCCGGGCAATAAGGCGTTCCAGTCCTTTCCCCAAGGTAGAGAGGAGAGCAATTAGTCTGTATGAGCGTGGGCTACTGTAGTCCTTCTTCCCTGGCTTGGGGAGGGCTACCAACAGGGCTTGTCGGAAGGGAGTTGGGTGCCATCCAGTTGCAGCACAATGTTTGTACAGAGCTGAAATATGGGGGCCAAGAGCAGGCCAGGCCTTCTTCAGGACTGCATTGGATATCTCGTCTTGCCCAGGTGTGCTGCTCTTGGCTTGGAAGATAGCTTGGTATGCTTCTCCAGATGTGATGGTCGGAAAGGGGAGGGTTGCCTCCAGATTGTCACTATTGTCAAAGGGGATGTCATCTGCACAGGCAGCCTTCTGGAGGAGGGTTTTTACCAGGAGCTCTGCTTTGGCATCAGGAGTGGTGTGGACTGTTTCTCCATTCTTGAGAGGTGGGATTGGGAAGGATCCCACTGTCCTATTCCACTTGATTGCTCTGAAAACATCCTGGCTGTCAGTGAAGTTATCCAGTTGTGTTCGCCAGTATTGCCGTTTTGCTTGGCGTACTGTGCGGCGCAAGGTTCGTTGTGCCATTTCTAATTCAGTTGGGGGGCTATCTGGGTCTCGTGAGGCTCTTCGGAGTGCCACTATTGCATCCTGGCAGTCCTCATTCCACCATCTATGGCCTGATGGGTGAGCATGGGCTCTTTTTGTGGATGCTTCCAGGGCATTTGTGATTACTTGTGTGATTGCAGAGGTGTACTGGTCTAGAGCTTCGGGTGTGAGGTCGAGCTGTGCTGGTGGCGGTTTGCCCAAAGCTGTTGCTTCCTTATGGATGACTGAATGAAAGATGTCTTCCTGCATGGTGGCCATTCGGAGGGGCGGCACAGGCTTTGTGTTGTTGATAGGGTGCCAATGGACGGTTGTGGACAGAGCTATGTGGTCTGCTAGGACTGGGAACCCTGGTGCTGGCTCTGTGTGTGTTCCTAAGCAGACCAGAGGCCTATTGGCCCAGGTGAGGTCAATGGTGTTGTTATCATGTGTTGGGGTGTTTGGCTCGAGCATCAAGGTCATCCCCTGATGATCTACCCATTGCAGGAAATGCTCTGCTCCTGCTGAGTTGATTGTATTGGTCTGCCAGGATGAGTGGTGGAGATTGAAATCCCCTGCAACCAAACAGGGCCTGGTAGGGAGGGACTGGCTTAGGAGGTGCTTCAGCCCCTCCCCTGCATCCACAGATCCAGGGGGAGCATTATACAGATTCGTTAGTGTCACTTGTTGGTCTCCTGAACCCACCTGGACTGCTGTCAAGTCCCGGCTGGGTTGGGGGCCATATGGCACAAGCTCTGCTTTAAGCTGTGGATGTTTGCGAGTATATGTAAGGGTACGTGGTTTGTGTGTCCAGTCTTCTATTGGTGTGAATAGCTTGAAAGCAGGGTGGTGTTTAGAGAGGCGTCGTGCGCGGAAGGTGGAGATCCAAGGCTCTTGGATGAGAACAATGTGGTAGCCTTGTTCAAAAGCGAGTTGCAGAGCGGCTTCATGTGGGGATGGGCTCCGGGCCACGTTGACCTGGAGGATCTGCAGTTGTGGGAGAGATTTGTCATATCTCATTGGGGTGATGTGGGACTGGGAACTGCTTCCACAGCAGGGTTCACAGAGGAGGCATCAGTGCCTGTTTGTTTATCCTGGTTGCTGTCCTCTGTAGTTTTGGGTGGCAGAACTTGTTGTCGACCAGATTCAATTCGTTGAATAGCTGTTACCTGTGTCTTGGGAACCCGGACCAAAATGCCCTGCTTGATACTCGGCCGTACAGGGCAATGTGCATGGTCAGCAGGAGCAGGTCTTTGGCAGTTGGCACATTGTTGGGTGCTTTCTTTGTGACCCTCTTCAGTGTGGTCTTTAGCTCCACATAGCCGGCATTTGGGTCGTCGGGTGCAGGTCCGGGGGTTATGGCAGTCCCAGCACCGGGCACATTGTTGGACTTTGGGGGTTATGATCTTGCGCCTAATGCGGAGGTTCTTGCCGAAAAAATGGACCCAAGGTGGGATCCTGGGGGCAGAAGTCTCTGGCACTGCCAGGACCATTGTTGCTGTGTTGTCTGTATTGAGAGAATGTTCTTGGCTCTTCCTGGACCAGTGTAGCTTTAGGGGCATGGTGCCTGTCTGCAGCTTAAATTCTTCCTTTGCTGCTTGCTCTGATATAGTGACAACAGAACCATCATAGCCAATGTATTGTTTGATGGCACCGGGGATGACAAAGATTGCCCATCTCTGTTCTAACTCAGCATTAGAGCCTGTCACGAGCTCGGAATAGTAGATAATAACGAACTGAGTTCCTATCTAGACTATTGTAGCCATCAACGAGAATATCGAATCTGAAGAGGAAAAGAAAAGAAAGAAGAGTCTATTTACACAAAGAAGTCTTATATATGGTTGTGTGTGGCCTCGCTAAGCAGCTGTTTGTCTCAATTGCTTTCATGGCATTGTTTGCCATGTTGACAATGAATGTTCATGAAGGCACTGAGCTGAGCCGTCACATAACCCCCCTTCTTAGGCGGAGTCTGTCCTCAGACTCTATGTGGGCATGTTATCATCAGGGTGGTCCTCAATCTCATCAACTCCTTCCTCCCAGGCCTTGAGCCATTCCTGTAGTCGACGAGGTGGTCCTGGCCGATCTGGGTACCGTTGGTGGTAGTCACGTACGCGATGTGGAGAACCTTTGAAATTGGTTGCTGGGTACCATGTCCGATCCTCGTCAAATCCTATCCATTTCACCTGATACTGCAACTGACGTCGAGATATGCGTGAAGCAAGCACTTCCTCCACCTCCCACTCCTGCTCATCAGCCACCACAATCGGTTCTGGAGGCTCAGTCACCTGTCCAGGCAAGGGATCATTCGCCGCCCGTCGTAGCTTGTCTGGCGAAAAAACAGGGTGTATCTTCATCGAGTCAGGGAGCTCTAACCGGTAGGAGTTACCCACCTGTTCAAGTATTGGGAAGGGTCCAGCCATCTGGCTATCAAGCTTCTTGTTCGGTCGGTCTGTTTGATATTGACGAAGGGAGAGCCACACCTTATCACCCACATCAAAATCGACAGGGCGACGTCGACGGTCTGCTTTCTTCTTCTGTCGATCCTGGGCTTGCTTAATCTGATTGCCCACTGCTGTCCATGTCTCCTCCATTCTTTTGGCAGCTTCCTGCGCCCGTCGTCGGCTAACCTTCTCATCCCGGGGGAGGTCTTCTCCAACTGGGGTCCAGTCAAATGAAGTTCGAGGCTCATATCCACAGTCAATGAGGAATGGAGAGGCATCTGTTGATTCTGAAGGCAGTGTAGCCGCAGCAAAGTCAATCAAGGGTAATAACTCAGACCAATTGTCTTGATGGCGGTTGATGAAGGGTCTGAGACGGTTAACAATATGCTGATTCACAATCTCAGTCTGCCCATCAGTTTGGGCATGATATGCTGTGGAAAGCTTCAGCTTCACTCCAAGAATCCGACAGAACTCATTCCAGAACGCCGATACAAATTGGGGTCCACGGTCAGATACAATAGTCAATGGAGGTCCTCTATGGCGATAAATATGCTCAATGAACATTTGTGCAACATCTTCAGAAGTGGCAGTCTTCTTGCAAGGAATGCTTATAGGTCTCTTGCTAAATTGATCCACAATCACTAGTGCGGCATCAAATCCTCTCTTGTCAGCTGGGAAGGAGCGAAAATCCATAGATATGTGCTGCCAGGGCCGCTCTGCAATGGGTAAGGGTTGGAGCAGTCCAGGGGCACGATCACGTGGGTTCTCAGCTCTCCGGCATTTTGAGCAATTCCGTACATATCTCTCCACATCTTGTCTCCAAGTTGGCCAGTAGTACCGTGTTCTGATGAGCTGTTGGGTTTTTGTTCTCCCTGGATGTGCAGTTGATACCTGTGCATGCACTTCATCAAGTAGCCGGGTGCGGAGCTCAGGGTCATCATCAGGAACAAACAATCGATTTCCCTTCAATAGCAGTCCATCTTGCAGATTCCAATCATTCCTTCCTGTCCGAGCTTCCTCACGATGTTCCTCTGCTGTGGTAGAGTTCCGGTTTGCACTGAGTACTCGGTCTACAACTTGTAGGGTGGGCTCCAGCACGTTGATAGTGTGGACTTCAGCACATTCATTGATCTGGTTAGTTTCCATTGGCTGTTCAACAGATTCTGGTTTCAATAAAATCTGTTGGCGATAATCATCCTTTCTCTGCACTTCTGTACTGGGTCGGCTTAGGGCATCAGCCAAAGCATTCTCTCGGCCAGGGCGGTAACGGATTAGGAAGTAAAACCGGGAAAGGAACTCAGCCCACCGGGCTTGTCGGGCGTTCAACTTCTTAGTAGTCATGAAGTATTCCAGAGCGCGATGGTCAGTATATATGTTGAAACGCTCTCGGAGTTGCAGTCCTTCTAGCTCAGTTCGCCACTCCTGCAGTGCACGGATGATGGCTAGCATCTCCTTGTCATGGATCTCATAGTTGCGCTCAGCATCAGACATGTTCTTGGAGTAGTAAGCCACCGGGTGCCAGAGATCTCCATGTTTCTGGGAGAGCACTCCAGCTACTATTCCATCTGATGCATCAGTTTCCAACTTCGTCTCTAGTTCAGGATGATAGTGTCGCAGTATTGGGGCATCTGTTAAGCGTCTCTTCAACTCCTCAAATGCCTCCTGATGCTGTCCAGCCCAGGTGAAAGGCACATCCTTTCTTGTTAGGTGATTTAGTGGCTTTGCAACACGGCTATAGTCCTTGATGAATCTTCGGTAAAAGTTGCAGAACCCAAGGAATGATTGCACACCTCGAATAGTGGTTGGCACAGTCCAATTGCGGATTACTGCAGTCTTCTCTGGGTCTGCTTCAATGCCATCTGTTGTCAGGATGAACCCCAGATACTTTGTCCGAGTAACATGGAACTCGCATTTCTTAATGCTGGCTTGGAGTCCTGCAGCACGTAGTCGTTCAAGAACTTTCTTGACATGGAGTTCATGTTCCACAACATCCTTTGAATAGATGAGTAGGTCATCCACAAATGCAGTGACAAAATCATCCAAATAGTCCATGAGAGTATCATTGATAAAACGCTGGAACGCTGCCGGTCCATTGGTGAGCCCAAAGGGAACCACATGGTATTTGTACGTTCCATATCGTGTTCTGAAGGTGGTCAGGTCCTCTGACTTTGGGTCAAGTCGAATTCGGTGAAATCCTTGTCGTATATCCAGTTTTGTGAAAATCTTTGCACCACTGATCCTCTCCATCAGTTCATCCACCAGTGGAATGGGATATCGATCTTTTCGGGTAATAGCATTCAATTTCCTGTAGTCAACACAGAATCGCAGTCCGCCTCCTGGCTTCCGTGCCATCAAGATGGGAGATGAAAAGGGTGCAGCGCTGGGTCCAATGAATCCCTTATGGAGGTTATCCACAATGTAGTCCCGTGCGGCTTCCAATTCCTCTGCGGTTTGCTTGTACAAAGGGCTATAACCCACTTCTCTTTCTGCAGTCTTCCCATCTTCAAGTTCAATTTGGTAATCGTTTGCCCGTCGAGGGGGCAGTTCATCAGAAGCTGCTTTGGAGAAAACATCGGCATATTCCTGATATTGCTTGGGTAGTAGTTGTTGTACTAGTTCTTCCTCATAGTGATCTTCTTTCTGGCGGTCCTTCTCGCGTTTCTCTTCAATGATGCGGTCAATTTCAGACAGGCTAGCAATGAAGACCTCAGTGTCCTTCTTCTTCAGGTGTCGTTGGAATGGTGCTGCTCCAATTGCTGCAATGTCAATTCGGGCTGCTTGATGAGGTGCTGTCTCCCTTTGTGATCTCTGGTTGGCCATGACTAGTCTAGAGAGGTCCCCTGATTCCACTGATTGGTCAGTCAGGAGTGACTGGCTCCTGAGAGCACGTGACATCTTAGCCATGTCCATTCGCCGGTCTGACTCCTCTTTCCGGGGAACTCGATATCGCTCTCTTTGTTCCTTCTTCTCAATTTGTCGATCACGTCGCTCCATATCAGCTTGGTGGATGGGATCAGGCTTGGAATGTTGAAGAATCTGCTTTGGAGCCACCAAGTACTGTTTGCACTGGATTTCATCCAAGAGGCTTCGCTGCTCTGGCCATACCAGCTTCCGGTGTTTGACGTTCAACCACACATCCTGACTGTCAAACCACTTTCGTCCAACAATCACATCATGCTGTCCCAAATTAGCAATCAGAAAAGGTTGGTTCAAGAACCGCCGCCCATCAATAAGCAAGTGACAAATAATGGCATGGGTAATTGCTGAGCCAGTTCTTCCATCATAACCCTTTGTTCCTATGGGTGTATCAAGTCGTCGTGTTGGGACCCCAAAGAACTTTGCTAATCCAACTGCTCGTTGGGTGTCCATAAAGAGATAACCATTTGCTCCAGTGTCAGCCAGGGTCGTCAGAGGGATACTGATTCCATTATAAGCTATCTGACTATTCACATTGAATCCCTGTCCCCCAATCAGTTGACTGAGATCTAACTCGCCCAGGTTGACACCATCTAGGCCCAGGTCAGAGACTTGCTCCTGGGCTAGACTTTTCCCGCATCATCATTCATCACATTCACAGGTGCTTTCTGCTCGAGTTCCTTTAGTTCAGAGGTTGAGGCCTTGGTAGGACAGTCACGAGCAAGATGTCCATGTTCCTGACAATGGAAGCATCGGCCTTCCTTCATCAATCGGTCGTGTTCAGCATTACCCATGCGCTGAGTGGTAGGGCTGGTGCCTTGAGATGGGGTTGGTTCTTTCTTGACAGCAGTTCCTGATTGGCTCGTTCCTTTATTGGTGGTGTCCCGATTACTAGGAGCAAAAGAACGGTTTCTCTGAGTTCGGTGATTGATAACTTCAAGGCGACTTGCAGTCTGAGAGACAGCACTGGAGAACTCCTGGAAGCTGCTATTCTGGATACTAGCAGTGATGCATAGCTTTTGGAGCTCTGTGGTCAGCTTGTGATAGAGTTCATCCTTCCAATCATGCTCAGCCACTCCAGCTTCCACAGCGAGGTACAAGAATTCTGAGAGGAAATTATGGAACTTGTCGCTGGCCTTCATGTACAGCTGTCGGAACTGGTGCTTTGCAGTAGTGACGCGATTCGGGTCGTCATATATTGTTTTCAGATGGTTGAGCATGTCCTTCGAATCGGTATATGGGTTCATTGCATCATCCCGCATGCGTGGGATGATGTGCTTTCGGGCTTTACCCTCACAACGGCTCACCACATATGCCTTTCGCAGTTGAGGTGTGTCAAAATGATCTGCATTGGCTGCAAGCTTCTGACTTATCAGGAGCAACCAGTTTTCAAATCGGGGTTCTTTGCCGTCAGTGAGCATTGGGGGATCAGGAATCTTTGCAGACTTGCTGGGGATGGTTCTGGGGGAGCTCTGCTGTGCACTGGTAGTTCTGTTCATCATCATTCGAGCTACCTGGGTAGCGAAGGCGTCTCGTTCCTGATCAGTTTCTGTTTTCTCATGCTTCAAGGTGATCAGTTCACTGTCCTTCTCCTGGTTCTGGAGTTCCAGTTCCACTATCTTCACATCCTTCTCTGTGGAGACTCCATAGAACTCCTGGTGGACTCGGAGCAACTTGTCATAGAGATTCTTCGGGTCTCGCTCATATTCAGTAATAAAATCATCATAGGTCAAGTCATGGGGAGTATCGTCAGGTTCATCATGGATCCACAGGGACTCTCGGCGTCCATTATCATTCAAAATCTCGCTCAGTTTGGCCATGGTGGCAGGTTGGGGTTCTTTGTTGATCTCTCGTTCAGTTCGTTCAGTTCGTTCGGAGGGGGCACGCTACTATGGCTCCACGATCGCTGGATCGAGCCAATGAAGTAGGTGTGTGTTGAAAGGAAAAAGGTGAGATTCGATATTATGTCACGAGCTCGGAATAGTAGATAATAACGAACTGAGTTCCTACCTAGACTATTGTAGCCATCAACGAGAATATCGAATCTGAAGAGGAAAAGAAAAGAAAGAAGAGTCTATTTACACAAAGAAGTCTTATGTATGGTTGTGTGTGGCCTCGCTAAGCAGCTGTTTGTCTCAATTGCTTTCATGGCATTGTTTGCCATGTTGACAATGAATGTTCATGAAGGCACTGAGCTGAGCCGTCACAGAGCCTTGGATTACCTGTTGTATATCATCCTTATTGACAAGTAGGATCTCTGCATTTTGGACATCTTTAGGCCCAATAGCGAGCCCTGTGGGAACATGTTGTATTTCCTTGATGGCGTCAGTGACTGCTGGATCTAGGCTACTGCGAAGCTTTTGTAGAGCCGCGTGCGGGCTGGCATGTCGGGCAGGGTGGTCTGTTGGGAGTCGAAGGAAAAGGCGAAGAGGTCTTGCTGGCTTAGGGGCTGAGACAACAAGTTTTTTTCCAGTAGTGTTGTTCAGTTTGGGCGTGGGGATAGCGTTTGCATACGTTTTGGGGGGGCTAGCTGGGCCTGGGTTGGCTGTGTGGCCTTGGTTATTTGCATTGGCACCAGGTTGGGTGAAGTAGTTGTGCGCAAAGGTTTGGAGGGCCTTGCCAAAAGAGGAGGCCCTGGGGAGGTTTTTTTGTTTCATAGAGGAGAGCTTCTTGTCCAGTATGTTGAGGAACTCCAGTATCTCCTTGTCTTCCTCTTCTGCTTTTTTGGCTCGGGCTTGTAGGGCGATGCTGGCGTTTTTTCGGAGCTCAAATTCGAGTTGTTTGCTTGGGCATTGTGGCTCCAGCATAGCTGATGGCGTCTGGGTTGCCATTTCATAGTCCATGAACAGAGGTGTTGGGGGTGGAGGCGAGGCATTTGGCTCGCCTGTGCCTCCCTCCATCTGATTATCTGGCTTTTCGAGTTTTCGGTGTTCGCGGGCTTTCACTAGCGCGGCTAAGCCTTGTTCCCGGGGGCTATCCCCGTAGCGGGGACCGCCTGAGGCGTGGCCTCTGGCCGAGTGCCTGGTGACAGGCGGCATTACTCGTCTGAGCTGTACGATGTATACTATATGTGTGCACATGTTGCCTATAAGAAACTCCTGACCTCGCTACTCGGGCGAACTATTTATCCGATCGATCCTTATCAGAATACATCACATATTAAAGGAGTGTCCCTAGTAAAAGCGGGAGTGTCCCATCAATTCCTGTTGAAAAAGAGCCTATTAGGTAATACTAGGATCCAAGAAACAACAACTGCAAAGGGCTATGGCTGATTCGTTCGAAAATACTTTTGTGTCTCTCCATTTCCATGTTGGCTCTACATTAATACCATTTTGAAAGGCTCCATTGTGATAAAGTGCTTCAGTCTCCAAATATCAGACCTTTTTTTGAGCAAAATTCGGGCTGTGCTTGGAGTTCTTCTGTGCCATAGCGTCGTGAATGGTTTTCGTCCATCGGGAGTAGAGATCGTCTGGGAGCATTTTCTTTCTTCCGATCTTTTTGATCTCCAGTTTATCTTCCACCGGATTGTAGCGAATGGTACAACTCCCACCCCAGTTTCTGGTCACCCGAAGGATGTGATTGATAAGTGCAATGAGTTTCTTGATATCATCTTGGTGGGTTTGTTCCCATTGTTTCACCGCGGCAGTGATATCTTCCACTTTCGGCGTCAAAAAGTTTCCACGCTGATGATAAGCACGGACAAGCTTGGGTGTCTGGGAAGCCCAGAGCTGAGGTGCAACTTCTGACAGTTCCAAAGGTCTGTGGAAGGATCGAGTTTTGATCTCTAGGGTCGATTCCCGTGGCACTACCCGGCCTTCCCTCTTGATAGCCAATTTAGACCGAACAGAGATTTCATCCGTGGTATCCGATGAGAGGCACAATGATTTCAAAACGTTTGCAAGATTGTCCCCTGTTGACTCATTATTCTTTACACCGGGCTTCAAATCACCAACACATCCGTCTGTCTCATGGCGTACGAGAAGATTGAGACCGCCCAGTCGGTACGAAATTATGCGGTGGTGTCCAGTGCTGTTTTTAACCTGAGTGATCGTGTAAGCTTTTTCGAATTCATGTCCAAAGCCCCGAAATTTGTCTGGCCCGATCACTTCATGGGTGGCGGTCTCATCACGGCAAAATATTGCAGTTCGAGCGGTTGTGTCTACCTGGATGGTAAATGAATCTAAACCATCTTTGGACAAAGTAGGATTGATAAATGACAGAAGTTTACGAATGTTGTTCCGGTCGGTCACAACATCGATTGAGTTTATGTCAAATGTGGGTTGCTCAATGTAAAGGGAGCGGAATAACGGCTCCAGAGGGCTATCAGGATGGCGAGCAGCATTCTGAGCAATATAAACAAGGCCGCTATCCTTTTTCACACGTCGGTTCCCTAGTGGAGGAGACCACTGAGCTGGACTACCTGGGACAGCGATAGTGGGTGTGGATGCTTCGATCCAGTTATAAGAAGCCAGGTGCTTCACATCAGTAATGATTGCTTCTGCTGGAACAGAGGATTCGAGATCGAGGCGGGAAATCTTCACGAACTCCTGGGAGACTGTTTTGGGATCTGGCATTTTATGGATATGGTAGCCTAAGAGTGGGGAGACCTGAATTTGTCGAGACTAGTCCACAAGATGAATTGAAAATAAGAACGTTGTGGTTGTGTAGTAAAAGAATTTACTGGTAGGCGACGAAGTAGAACACCAGCATTCGGAAAGAAAGACGGAAAGAAAGACGGGAAGAAGGAAGGAAAGAAATGAAAAATAAAACGAAGGAAGCTATCTTCGTGCTCCCAAGGGTAAGGGCCCTAGACCTCGCTAATATAAAGAAAAAAGAAGCAAAGTGAATAGTGTAAACAAAACAAAGAAAAATGTCACAGGCTGCGCCCGTGAATAAACGATGTGTTATTCAGAGGGATGATTGGAGTGGTTACCTATCCTGTATAACGTACTTTTGTACATAAGGGCTGTCCGATCGGACATCCGTTCTTTTTCCTTGTCGTAATCTCTTGAAGATAGTTAGCTAGCTACTAACAATGCGGGATTAGCCCTTAAACACGCACTTTTCGATTTTCCCGGCGCCAGCAACAAGGATCCTTCAACCTCAGCTCTCAGAACCTCACACTGAGCTGCTAGTTTCATCTCCTTCCACATCCTTCTTTGTTGTTCAATCCAATCTGAGGCGAGGCGGGGCTTACCTTGAGAGAATCCGGCCAGTTCCTTACCCCGCAACCCATTCTGCGATAGTCTGGCTCGCTGATCCTACCGATAATATGACCGGCTGTTGTTCTAGGTCACTTTCTCATCCGGAAGCATGGCCGAGGAATTTACCGGTCTTGTTAATTCAATCGAAGGATTGAGGCTTGCTGATAGGACTCTCTTAAGGTAGTCAAATGCCTCGTCATCTAACGACTGAGTTGCCTGGCTCAGACTCCAATCACCCAAACCCAAATCAGATAGCTCTCGTGGAGGCGATTCGGGCGCTAAAACAATCTGTCGAAGCCACGGCCACAAATGCACTCTTATTAAACTGGTTCCTTGTAAGACTTTGAAATTTCAGGAATTCTCTGCATTTTATACTCCGGCTTAGTTGTTGGACAAGATACTAAAAACTGATGATTATGAAAAGATTCCCTTTTAATACTCAATGTTGACGGTGTGATAATGTTAGATTATTATTATTATTCATACACGCATCTGTCAGCCCTATAGGCCGAGTGGCGGCAGGTCCTGCGGGGCAGCCGGGTAAGCCGCCGTAATGGTAGTCTCTATGTACATCGTCGCCTTTATACACATATCCTGATATCTCATTCCGCTTGTTGTATATCCCGTGCTGCTGGTTTTCGTGCTGCTGCTCCCATGGCCACGAAGATCCATGGGATTGTTGGATACTGTCTCGTTTCCTTCCCTACTTCTGCAAGCGTGTAACCTCGGCTGCGCTATGCTGCCGGTTGCCCCAAGTCTGTTATTGTGACTCGGTATGTGGTTGGTAGAGTTTGAAACTGGCCTAGGAGGCCTGTCTCAAGCATGAAGCGCACTGCCTTCGGCACCAAGTCCGGCCGAGTTAGGTAGGCCCGGTAATCCAGCTCCCGCCTTGATCCTTGTGTAAGATGACGCATCCGAGGTCCTGCCTGGTTTGTACAGTGGAGGAGAACATGGCGTATATCTTGACGACCACGTCCACAAGAGCATTCAGTTGATTCCATAGCCTTAAAGGTGCCAAGATAACTAGCAAGCGCAATCTTCCCGGTTTGCATTTGAATGAGGACTGATGTGGCGGCTCTCCATAGGCCTTGGTATAGTTGCATTGGTGCTTTTGAAGGCTCTTTCCATAGACGACGGAGGGAACTCCCATGGGTGGAAGTAGCCCATTCAGTCTTCCATGCATTTGCTGCTTCCATGCGGAGGGCTCTTCGAATGCTAGCTTTGAGAGTGAGCTCCTCCACACCAATGGGTACTGGAGAATTAGCAGCTTCTTTTGCAAGAGCGTCAGCACACTCATTGCCGCAGATGCCTTCATGACCAGGGAGCCAATACAGCTGTATATCCCAGCCGCATTCCTGTAACCGAGATGCAGTGCGTGTAATCTCGCTCAGGATATATTGGCCAGAAGACCTTCCTGGAGCTGAACATGCCTGAATTGCCGCCTGATTGTCTGTAAAGATGATTGCTGTATAGGCCCGATGGGAACGTTGTGATGTCAGTCTGAACATGTTGCCTATTTGGGTGAGAGCCATCTCTATGCCTCGCAATTCCGCTGCATATACAGTATGAGTAGCTGGGAAGCCAATGTGAGCTGCCTGGCGCCCTAGAGGTGAAACCACTGCTGCCCCAACTCCCTGTTCTGTCAAGCTGCCATCTGTGTATGCAATGATGTCAGCGCCGCTATGTACAGCGGCTTGGTGAGCTGTTAAGGCATCTTCCCGAGTTTCTGCTATGTGGGATTCCAGACCTGACCACCATGGAGGGGTCACATGTGGGTGTATAACCTCCAGTCTGTTCTGAGGGATTGCAATTCGCCGTCCCCACCGTTCTAGCGGTGATGTCAGAGGGTCGTGTTCTGGGGTGGTGGCCCATTGCATGTGTCGCCGTCGTTCCCATGCATTCTTTGGTGCTGGTCGTTGGCCAGAGTGGCGTATCTCAATGAGGGTGGCCATAAGGGGAGAGGTGGCTATCCGGAGATATGATTCTTTAGCCGCGCGTTCCAGTGCAATCATTGGAGGAAGTATGTTGAGACATATCTCTAAAGCAGCTCGAGAGGTTGTTCTGAATGCACCAGCAATCCTATAGAGGGCCTTGTGCTGGATAGATTCCAAGGCTTTCCTAGCAGCATTTTCTGCCGCCTTGAAGCCCCATCCAGCCCGTATGAACCATGTGGAACTGGCAAATGTGATCTGCGGCCACAACACTGCTGTGTACATTTGGCGGAGATGGGATAGGGTGATTCCCCAGGTTGAACCTGCTATGGAGCAGAGCGCTGCTATCATTTCAGTTGCTTTAACTTGGGCGTGTTCAATTTGCTTCATGCCAGTGAGATGCTGGTCTAACTGGACACCAAGGTAGCGAAGGGTAGGCACTGGCTTAACCTCTACCCCTTGCACTTTGACTGAAGCATTGGTTGAGCTCAAGGGTCTAGGAACACCTCGGACCTTCCGCCATAGATGTATCAGGCCATATTTTGCTGGGGCGAACTTGGAGGCATGTTGAGTTTCCCATTGTTCTGCTATCTTGTGTATTTGCTCAAGACGTCGGCAGTTAGCTGCAGCAGCTCGGCTCCAGACAAGTATGCATATATCATCAATGTAGCCAGTCACCATGACATTTCCAGGGTAAGCCTCATGTATTCGGTTGATTAGGTCTGCATTGTAGAACAGGTAAAGAATTGGAGAGAGAGGTGAGCCTTGGGGTATGCCTGTGTTTGTGGTAAACTGGCCTGTTGCACCCTCCATCAGTACAATATCTGTGATGCGGTGGTGTAGGAAGCTTGCTATCCAGTTGACAGCATTTATTGGGACCCTTCGTTTCCGGAGGTTATGGATCAAGCGTTCATGTGCAGCATTGTCAAATGCACCACTAACATCCAAGGTGAGCAGTGTGGCTACCAATGCACCAGTACGCCATGATGCATGGACTCGTTCCAGCAGGAGGTGAATAGCATGTTCACATGATCTCCCTCTGCGGCCACCAACATGGGTCTGTGGTAGGAGACTGTATGCTTCAATCATAAAGCTTATGCGGGTTGCAATAACTGCCTCTAATGCTTTTCCAATTGTATTAAGCAGGGCTATTGGTCTGTATGCCTTTGGATCTGCATAGTCCGGTTTGCCAGGTTTTCGCAGTACCACTGTAGTTGACTTTCGGAAGTGCTCTGGGCAGTATCCCAACTGCAGGCATGCATTGAACAGGTTGGTGAGGTGACTTAGGAAGGCTGGAATGGCTATGGCGCGATGTAATGTCAGGTTCGGTATTCCATCAGGACCGGGGGCCTTGTTTGGTGCAGCCCGCTGGACTGCCTGACAGACCTCTTTCTCTGTGATGGTAGGCATCTGTAGTGGTTCAGGGTATTCATAGCCAGGGATGTCTGAGAGATCTGCCTCAGGAATTGGGGGAAATAGAGCCTCCTGCAGCGCCTGTGCTTTCCTTTCTGGAGTGTCATATGTTTGGTTCCCTGCATGAAGAGTTGGTGTGTAGGTTGGTTGGACATCTCCACGGCGGCGTGCCCATCGGGCTAGTTTCCAGAAGCCTTCTATTGACTCAGTTGCCTCCTCCACACGGCTCCGGTGGTTGTTCCGGCTCAGTTCAGTGGTTTCTCGGCCCAGTCTGTGCCTGGCCTGATGGAATGCCTTGATATCTTCCTCCTGGCCAGAGGTAGCCCAGCGCCGTGTGCGGTTAACATTGTTGCGTAGTCTCTTCAGTTCCAGAGGGTATCCTGGGCGGGAGTAGGGTTGATAATGTTAGATGATAGAATTTCTAGTATTTAATTAGTGTTGACATCAGAGAACATCAGACCCATCTTTTGGACTATATGAGATAATGAACCGGCTGTTGCTGTTCTTATGTTGCCTATAGATCGTGTTGAATTCTGAACTTCTTTGCCGCTAGAAATTGCGCCCTTTCACAATGGATCATAAAAGACCCACATAAGCGTCTACAACTGATACAGATTAATTTGCCGATTCAAAAAGCTACCAGCTGCAATACCAAAAGGTGTCGCAAGAATGTTCAAAGTTAACGGATTCCCAGTATCCATATATTGGAGGTCCGTACTCTGTACCAAGATTCAGAGAAATAACCGAAACAACACCTGATGACAATGCATCAGAAAATTCTTACTTTGGTCGTCAGTGCTTTACCAGATATTATAAGGCTAGGTGCCCTTACGACGGTGAATATCCCCCAGGTTCACAACTAAACTATTTGGCTAATATCAAGGCACGAGAAAAGACAGATATCAAATGTCTGTTAAGTGAAAATAATAACGTACTCCACATGCGAATGTAACACACGGGCGAATGTAACACGAAATCGCTCCGCCGCGATGTTAACTCCAACATCTCCACCAATGCACTAAAATTCCATTAAAATTATTCAGAATCATCTTCCTCAGACGTCTCTACTACTATCTGACAGGAACGCGCATTGTGTCCGGCCTTTCCGCAATTGCCACAGCGCCGCGCGCGTGTCTCAGTCCGCGGTCGCCGACCAGCCCTAATGCGTGTTTCCTCCTTTAGTTGCACCTCAACCTCCATTTGATCCCCTAATTCCTGAGCTTCCAGTATTGAAAGCGACCCTCCTTTCCTTAGACGTGTTTTTTTAGCCCTCCGGCGTTTGCTAAGGGCCTCGTTTGCCGCCCGAAGATCATGAATCTCTGCTTCCATCAAATCCATCTTATGCATTATCTTCCTCGTGCCTTTTGTAAGGACATCAGCAGTGTTCAAGATTGCCAGGCTGTTTTGCTTTTGCCTTTCCATGTTGTTCAGAGCTTATGACAACCATTGTAGTCGAGATCACTCCCATCTGAAACCCAGTTTCATCAAAGTTATAGATATCTGCTTCCTGGATGCCATACTTCGCAATTGTGTTTTGAACAAGTGTAAACCAACGACAAATAACTTCTGGGTCTTCGCATAGAGCCCTCTGATAGTCATATTTCCGATTGAAACGAGTTGTGAGCTCTGGGTGCCGTTTGACAAAGGTGCTAGCCCAGTTTACCCCAACGCGTCCCGCGTCGCGCGTTGTGAGTAGTCGGTAGTCGGTTGGCCATATCTTCCACACCAGACAACCGAGGAGGAAACCCTTTGGAATCTAGATCAAGTATGTGTTCGACAATCGTTGATTCCTCTAGATCAGTGAGCTTCCGTGAATTGGCTGATATATTGCATCGTGATTGCATGCCACGCCGGCGGCGACTAAGCTTCACATGATCCACGTGATAGATCCTGCCAGCGGCTCGAGCGCTTAGATTTTTATCATTTTGCATAGCTTGAAGGGCCAATATTACTTGGCTTTCATCATGTTTCTGAGGCATCGTTGGGTGTGGTGAAATTTGTAGTAGAAATCGGAAGTCGCGTCGGAGCGATTTCGTGTTACATTCGCCCGTGTGTTACATTCGCATGTGGAGTACGTTATCCGAAAATCTGAAATTCTCCATCCCATCAACTATCTTGAAAAGAATTCTTTTCTCTATGACTATAAGAGTGGTTGCTCAAATGTTGCTACTTGGAAAGGGGCAGGGATATACCTTTGCCATGATGTGAGTTTCTTACCAAGTCTTTTATTCTTTGGTCCTACAACGTCTGACTGCCCCTAGAAACCAAGTCCTCTTACTATCGACTCACTGGAAATAGGAAGACTTGCCCATGAAGGAAACCATGGATGTTGGATGTCACATCTCCAAGCCGAGGTTTTAACCGCCCAGAATATCACCATATTGTTGTCAAGGCCGAGGTAAGAGAGCAAGGTGACTTTTCCTTTGTACATAGTATTTGCATTGAAGTATGAATAAATGAAAAGACGTGTTAGGATATCAGGACTTTGGGGCCCCAATCTGAGGTCCCCTATCGAGGTCCCCTATCGGGAGATATATGTGATAGATCAGATACCCCGCAGCGGGGTCGCCTGGAGGGAAAGGAGTCAAACGGCGCATATTGTATCTAACTCCGTTCGACAAGATTCAGTCTTGTAACAACCTCACAACACTGTTCTCCCTATTCCAACATCGTTACCCTTACCTGGTTGACAGGCTGATCTACACTGCCCCGTAGATCATAACAAGACGTGACATCCTTGTCCAGGCAGCACGTCTCATGGCTGTCCTGCTGAGTGGGATGATTGGAGACATTCGGCTGTTGGTGTCTGTAACCAGTCAAAACGCACCACAGCATAAAATGGTCCGTTTGTGCTGATCGTTCTATGTAAATCACGCAGTCTCCCATAGTGGCTGCGGCGGAGGGTCTCCACACACACAGCGCCTAGGGTGGG
Source organism: Aspergillus chevalieri (assembly GCF_016861735.1). Taxonomy (NCBI): domain Eukaryota; kingdom Fungi; phylum Ascomycota; class Eurotiomycetes; order Eurotiales; family Aspergillaceae; genus Aspergillus; species Aspergillus chevalieri. Next base: position 2,164,424 of record NC_057368.1, on the reverse strand, counting down.
GCGGTGATCCGCCGCACCACTATGCTGGGAACACGCCGGAACCCCTGGAAGGTGGAGACACTGGCGTTGACCAGTTCATGTAAGGATGGGTGATGGCCCGACCCACAGGGATAAGGAGATAAGCCAATCCCTACTAATTGCAGGCGAAGCAGAAACACTGACAACGTAAAGGATCGGAGGTGAACATACTTAGAGCCGTGCCGCAGTGGATTTAGCGCCAAAGCATAAGAAATTATCCTATATCCATTCATGCTGTTTCCGTGATGTCGGAAGTGTATCAGGCTAATCCTTGCCTGGACTGGTCGACATCTAGTTATATCTAAAGTAGATTTGGCATCAGTGTCTCCATCTTCCGGGTGGTTTCGAACGGACCACGTTGGCCACATATTTGTGATTCGGACTCGGATTCGGATTTACTAATACCCGTCTCAGCCAACCTTATCCATGGCTATGCGGGGAACTGCCCCTCCGGCTGTGGGCCGCCGGGGCAGTTTTTGATACCTATTTACGTCTATGGCGCGTGCTTTTCTTGAGGGCTCGGCTCCTCTCGGTTTCATGAGAATCCGGGGCTCCCCGGGCCCTCTTTGGTTGCTATGTACCCAATGACCTCAATGCTCCGCCTAACTTACTTCCTTCTCGTTTACGGCCCCGAACTGCCCAAGGAGCCTGGTTCGCAACATGAATTTGGCTGCACGGATTGCCAGCTTGGGCGTGTTCAGGATCGTCTTTAGATTCCTGCCTCCTTCCAGTCCTCCACCTTGTCTTTCCAGGAATTGTTCTCGAAGAGGCACGCCAGGAGTACGTGCCGCACTGTCTGGGTGGCCTGGTATGTCCGGCGCCCCGCGTTGATAGAGGAGTCAGCTCAGGAACCAGCCATTTCAAGCATCGATCTTTTATCGAATTCATAGAGGCTAGTGTCAAACGTGACGGGCCTGTACTTGGGCTATGTAAAACTCATGCGCAATCATAATGATGCAAAAGTTGAGCTCTGCTGATATGCCACGTTTGAAATTCCTTTGGGCGGATACTCTCTCTGTGCCTCCATGATGGCTTATAAATGCCAGGAGGCCCATATGAGTTGATTGACGTGTGGAAAGGACGTGTTTTCCTTGCATCTTGATTTTGGTGTTCTAAGTGGCTCTTCGCTGTGCTTTTTTGACTGAGCTAACCCGGCTAGGATGATATTGTTTGGCTGTTTTCGGAGTACCCCGACATCATCTTCCGCGGATCTGAAGTCGTTCAGCATATGCAATAATGATGGGAGATTGTGAGGTGCCTTTCCTATGTCGGGGTTTTTGGTCCTCCGAGCAGGTAATCCCTTTTGCTGGGTGGCAGGCAACGGCATCAGGCTCTATATTCCATCCACATGGTAGGACCCATACATACGTTAGAGAATTCTTCACTCGCAAAGGCAAATAAGAAAAAAAAAGAAAAATGGAAGAAAATCTGTCTGCTCATTCATTACTCCTGCAAGTGCCGTCATGCTCCATTCTCCATTCTTTGTGCCCTAATAATACACTAGTAGTAGTAATATTTTCCCTGCCAGTTCTTTCTACATGCGCCGTATTGGATCCAATCCTGTACAGACTTGTTCATAACCGCCACCAACAAGTCATACGAGAACTGAGGAGCGAATTTCAAAAGGCTATCTTCAAATGCCGCAGGAGCATCTTCTTCACTCCTCAGTGAAGTTAGATTGTCCATCGTATATTGTATGGCCAAATCTCGAAGCCCTCGGTCCTCCGGGGGAGTGGAGTTGTAGATCTCCAAAACCGCTTGTGGGAATGAGACCGCGTCCAGCTGTTGACCCAGTTCCCGCTCAACATTTTGCTGGGAAAGAATTTTCAGACCTCTTATGAACATACGGTCTGCAAGCGAATACATCAAAACATGAAAACAAAGAGGATCAAAAGCAGGTGCTGGTTCCGTGCGCAGCTTAGATGATTCCAAAAATTCATCTGCATTGCCTGAGGACGCCTTTCTTTTGGGCTGGAAAGATGTATTCTCTTTGTATCCCGGAATCTAGAACTCAGAAGGCTCAGTAATCATACATCTATTAAGCACACTTCTATCAGTTGCTGCAAGAAGTAGACGAACCTGATAATCCAAGGTGTAAAAATATTCAATCATCTGCTTTACTAATGCTGGCTCTTCATCTAGCCTAACTGTATGCGTGGAAGCCTCCTGTCATTAGGTTATCAGATTAGATACTTTTGAATAATTGAGTCACCGAAATTACTGACAGCGAACTTCCCATCACAAGCTCTGGCAAAGAAGTCTGACCGTGTACAGACTATGCACCGATGAACAGCGAAGGATTCATCACCGCACAGAATGGTCAAATCACTGTACCTCGAGTCGAACCGCATGCTAAAGCCCTGTCAGAAGCTAGATATAGTTTGTTATTATCAATAGCAGAATACCTTGCTAAAGCGTCCAGAAGCTCTTTGCCTGGAATACTGTCCTGGGTCTCATTGTGTGCTGATCCATTTGCAACTTCTTTGGACATGACGCAAATCAAGGTATTGATGTATATTTGTAGAAGACCTTCAGCTGTTGAGACCTCCTGAATTTGTCGAAACCGGTCGTGAGCTGGAAATAGGACGTTGTGGTTGTGATAGACCTCATGCAATAAAAGGATCTATTGGTGGGCGACGGACTCGATAGAACACCAGCATGTAGGAAAAATGAAGAAGCCAACACAGGAAGGAAATGAAAAATGAAAAAAAAAGGAAAAAAGGGAACTATCTTCGTGCTCCCTAGGGTCCATGCCCTGGGCCTCGCTAATGTAAAGACAAAGGAAGCAAAGAAAGCAAAAAGCGTAAATGGAACAAAGAAAAGCGCACTGTCAACATCCCTGACTGTGCCATTACCCTTCTTCCATAAAGAAAGTGTGACGGCTTATAATCGCCTTACTGGGTAGTAATTATGTATCAAGTTCCATACCTGACGAAACTTACAGCGACCCTCATTAAATGTAGCTCAGTGATCCATCCACACTCATGTCTTGGACGCGGGCCTAGAGAATTATCATCATGCGTTTGTTGGTCTAGCCAATTTTGAGAATCATCGTATTACTGGAGTATGATTATTTCAGGGGAAATGTCGCGGCCGACCGGCCCGACATACTAACATTACAAAAACAGCATGAATGGACATAGGATAATGTCATACTTTGGCGCTAAAATTCGCTTCAGCACAGTTTTAGCTATCTACATGCTTACACTGCCACGCCCACAATCCTTTGTTGTCGGTGTTTCTGCCTTGTTTGCAATTAGTTGGGATTGGCTTAACTGCTCCCTGTGGGTCGGGCCGTCACCCATCCTTGTCTGAACTGGTCAACGCCATGCTATATCCGGAAAGGAATTGAGCGTCCAGACTCCCAGTGTCTCCACCTTTCAGGGGCTTCGATGTGTTCCCAGAATAGTGGTTCAACGAGTCACTGCCCTGCCCTAAACGCTGGGTGTGATTCCATGCCCACAGTCACACAAGGTTCATATAGAATGCTACTCCAATAATCAACACAAGGTGCAGCATTGTTTGCTTTGGTGCGTACTGTTTTTATTGGCTACAAACCAAGAGACGGACATGAAGTCTTTGATGCAGAGCTTCTTGAAGTTGTTTGAGCACTCCAGTTAGCAGAGAAAGTGGGAGATCAAAGACCAGTCACCATCTTGCTAAACTCTCAAGCGGCCATTGCAAGGCTGCGACACACCCAGCCAGGGCCAGGCCAAGCATTAGTGATCCAAGCACATGCCATAGCCAAGAGACTACATGTCCGAGATCACCAACCCACCATCCAATGGGTTCTGGGACATGCGGGGGTAGAAGGAACTGAAAAAGCAGACCAGGTGGCAAAACAAGCAGCTGGCAAGCCTCCAGGAACGGGTCCAAAAGAGATCTCCCTGGCTTTTGCTTGTAGAGCCCGAACGGAAGCCATTACAAAACAAAGGCAAAGATGGCTCACTAAGGTGCTTGGACAGCGATCCCAACAAGGTCAACGAACAGGCCACAGAACAACTGGCGGCTTGACCCTGCAGCGGCAATGGCCCCCAAGCACTAGCACGCCGCTATTTTCAACTGAAGTCAGGACATGCAGCCATAGGAGCACACCTACATCGGATCCGGGTCCAGGAGGATGCAACCTGTGAAGGATGCGGTATATCAAGGGAGACAATACACCATCTTCTCCTTGAATGTCGGGAATGGCGACACCAACGAAACAGGCTCTACAAGGACCTGGAGACAGACGGAGTTATGAGACCCACTACTGCAGAAGAATATCCACAAGGACGACTTTTAGGTGAGCCTAGAGCTACCAGAGCGCTGCTGCGATTCCTAGCCAGCACCAGCATAGCTCTACCCCGGGCGCACCTACGGCAGACGGCGGAAAGGACCCAAAGAGATGACGAATGGGGACTGGAAGCATTGGAGGAAGCAGTTAGAACAGGAGAGGGGTAGCAGGGAGGGTAGCCCAAGGCTGAGAGTCAGCCTAGGCCACACCCATCTTGCTCCAAACACAAGGAGAGCACTGTGCTCAAAAGCCCTGCGCATACAGGCGGTTTGGGGCGAGGAAAAGGATCAGAAAGATTGTAGAAAGGGGGTATCGCCCCAGGGACTTATAGGGACAAGAGATTGTAGAATAGCTGCTGGCCTTGAGTTCATGATCGTGGGCTGTCATAGCTCTAGGGCTCAGTATAGACGATAAACTTGATTAAATTAATCATAAATAATAAATAGCCGCACCAATCTATTCGTCCCCTTCAGACTTCACAAAACTCGCTAAGGGCTATCCAGTGGTTACTAGAGCGTCTTTTTACATTTTACTACCTCGATTTTTTACCACCCACTATTAACCATCAAGATATGCTTATTGGACACCGTTTACTCACACGTGGATCTATGTGAAACCTCCGAAATCACTCACAGAAAGATGCCACGCATGGTCCCATCCACGAACACAGACAGATAAGTTTTTCTGTTTGTCTGTTGTGTTTTATCTGCCTGGATTGCCGTTATATGCTCTGTTGATGCGTGGGACGTCTTCAGTGGACAAGTGACTGAGATATATTGGAAAACTCCAGACTCATACAATCTTTCTATTCAAACAATCACAAGATGCTACATGATGGAGTACAGAGAACAATCTAGGTACATGTAGCAGGATGTAGATACAGGCAAATTAACTCAAAATTCATGCCAAGCTCCCGAATCCGAGGTAGATGCAAGCCTAGTCTTCACCGCATCGACTTCGTACTTGATAAATTTGAGAGTGTGCACAGCTTCACGACCCTTGACCTTCCACTCCTCGGGTGATATGCACAGGATATACTTCTTGAGACCGTGGAGGGACCACATATCTGTTAGAAGACTTAGTTTAGATTCAATGCCGCCAATCTGAGATGTGATTCTTTCCAACACCTCGATCTCAGACATTGTGAGGGGACGCTCAATAGCCTCTTTCCAGCTGTCTCGGATGGCCCTAATGGTCCTAGTGGCTTTGTCAATCTCTATGAGGATGTTGATACCCTGCGTAAATAAGAAAGCTCTGGTGTGTATCTTCAAGATATCAGAAAAGGTACGAGTTCCCCGTTCTCCATCCAAAACTGTAGTGCATATTTTCTGTATCGAGATCAGAGTCTGACCGTGGAGTGTTTCGCGAATACGACGCTGGTCGTGAATCCTGGTTAGTATAATCCTCCAACGTCTTTGGAGATACACCACAGTATCAGGGTTGAAACCCATGTGCTCGTTGTCTTCGGATTTGTTCATATTCTGGCACTTTTCATCGGACGCAGCTGCTGCTTTAGCAATTGCCTGGAACTTCTGGAGTATGTCGCTCAGCTTAGTCACACAAGCTCCCTTCTGAACGAAGCTGCTCAGGTAGAAGGGCTGAGTTGCCTTGTCGTCAAGCGTGATGACACAAATCTTGTCCTTTCCATTGTACAAGCGAAAAGAGCCCAAGAGATCTTCTTGCAGTTGTTTGAGGAAGCTAGCTCCTGAAGCAGAAGCGGATGGTAAAGTCTGCCAATCCATTAGTACCATTAAACCAACAGCCCTCGAATCAACTTACAGCTTGAACTTGTTTTATGACTTCAGATAATCCCCTCAGCGGAAGCGGCCAGTTACCAAGGTTCAGGATAACGGTAGCAAGGAAGTCATAACTCCGTTTTCTAATAAAGGCAGCCGGACGCGTACGGCCGAAAGAGACGCCGTACTGACTCATCGCTCGTTCCAGATTGCCAACAATCCTGCAGAATCCAGCGGTGAAGTGCAGGAGACAGCTTCCGTAAACAAAGAATGCTTGATCTGGCACCCCTCCAGACTTCGCATTTCGAGCATGCATTATCGCTGGAAGATGCAGTGCTGCCCATGACCACGGGATGGCCACTGCATTTCCGGGGTTGATCATGCTTAGCTATCATTGATTAGCCTTCAATTCCATCAATTCAGTGCTGCTAAAGTTACCAAATATGTAGCCGTAAAGTCGAACACAGACATCAATGCTTCATATGCATGAAGCGCGTTGATATCAATGTTTTCGATGCGTATCAGGAATTCTCCGATTTGCGAGGCCTTGTGTATGTTAGTATCTGTTTCCATATTAACAGGACAACTTGACTCACGAAAATATTAAAATTGTTCGATGCCATTGCATTGCGAATTCCCTCTGCATAGAGCACGGCATGGTAGGCAATTTCCAGGCCATTGTCCACCTCTTGATGCTGTATGGTATCCATGACCGTATAATTCAACGCTCGACTGAACCGTACATTAATCTGCGGGTCTGGATTTGGATGTAAGCTTTTACCCTCAATGCACGATCAGGGCTGCCTACCCAAAAAACGAGCCAAATGAACTTGCTCAAGCATCATCGTAAGGCTCTGACGAGTGGTCCATTCTTTTGCCAATCGATAAAACACAAGCTCTTCCAAGCAGAAAGCAGTTGCGGCAAGTTGCCTGTTGGTCCGGATGTGCAACTGCGCAAGGACTGTTGCTTCGGGTGATTGCTCGAAAGACGTAACGACTGTTAATTCTTCAATCAGGTTCTCTAACCAGCGCCGCCCTTGGTGCAATATTAGCTCAAAACGCTCGCCTGTATCTTAGTAGACTTACTGCGCCCCAAGAATCGCTTTTGGAAGTCATCGTCCATAATCTTTTGGAGGAAAAGTGGCGTGAGCTGACAAAATACCGAACATATTCTCAACAGCACCTTCCACAGGTTAGCCAGCGCCCTTTTTTGAAGCAATGCCGCTACTGACATTCAATCTCGAGGTACAATATTCGATATCTGGAACATGATGCGCATATTGACAGCCTTTCAGCTTATTTGGACAATTGCCTGAATGTAGGTATTAATCTATGCAAGGTGCTTTGTAAGGCCTCACGTCGCTTACCTCTGGTAATGAAGTAGATGCATCGTTTGTGCGTATCTAGCTTCCAGAGTCTGCTCAATGTATCGTCAAGAACAGCAACTATCTTCGGAAATTTCGGGATAATCCATTCCTTTGCACGTCGAATCAGATCCTCGAACAAGTACGACGTCGTTTGCTCAGAACTCTCAGCAGCCAAAGGCGACCAAGGGAGATAAATCGTCTTCCGACCCGAACCAGGCATGCAGAAGACTCCAAGCAGGAGTGAGAGACCCTCTCGCAATACAGTGTCCTCCGAATTTAGATTTTGCATAATATTCCCAGCTCGAATAACGATATCCAAAGGGATAAGTGAGACTTTCGAACGAGCAAACAGGTGTCCTTCAAAAGCAATCGCCTTCAGAACATCAACATAAATACTATCCAAGCAGATAAAGGTGCTCACTTACAAACAAACACAAGAAGTCTTTCACCGGGCCATCCGCCAGAGAGGAGATATTGTAAGGCTGCCCTTCGTCTTCAAAATGACCAAGAATTTGGAATACCGCTTTCCACTGGGATGCAAGCCTCGTCAAGTATGGTGATTTATGACATTTGAGCAGCAAATCCGGCTGCTTGATGCCCGTTTGGCTTAGGCCTCTGCGTGCAAAGACGGCTTCCGCCATTACATAGTGGAAGACTGCCTCGACGCTTTTCTCCTCGACGCTATAATCCAGATCGTATGACACCGCAACGTTTATGGCGGAGACAAGGTCACCTGTAAGAACACAAATGTTGAACAGGTCACTATATCTCTCCTTGCACTCATACAAAGCGCGGAGGTTGTCGAACAATTCAAATTCTCGAAAAAACTGTTCCTTGTCCATATCAGAGCCGAGCAAGTCGATTGTCTTGGCCCGCAGCTTTGGAGAGATACGTCCCTGCCTTAGAAGAATGTTGCAAAGTCTCGAGTATCTATGAATGGTGTTTTCAGAGATCTTTGCGCTGTTCCTGTAGCAACAGTCAGCAAACTGCACATACAAGACGCAATAAATCAAATGGCGTACCGATGAATATATTTTATGAGTTCATCGAAAACTTCACCACGCCGCAAAACCTCTACAGCTTCTTCACATTCCCAGATCATGTCATAGGATAGTGCGGCACTCACAAACAGACCCGCCTTCTCGTAGAAAAAGGCAGCTTTGAGGTGCTGGCCGTTATCCTTCCATAGCCCTAAGTCAACGTAAGCATCCGCTCATTAACTCAATATCCTGAAAGGTACATACTGGCAACCCTTTCGTATTTCTCGAGACTCTCTAGGCAGCTTGCAGCTTCTCGAATCATACATATCTCAATAAAAAGTTCAATGGCCTTTTCGTAATTATCGGAGTAGCCATCAAGGTCCCCTGCCGCGCGACATGTTCTTCCTTGCTGCTCATATAGATAAGCCTGGGACTCTGTGATTCCTTTCTTGTAGCTGGCTTTCTTGTAGCAGAAGAGAGCCTTTTCAAGTTAGCACTTCACTAGCAAGTCAGAATATGTAAAGCTCACGTCGGGAAAGTTCTTCTGACGCAGGAGGTGCGCGCCACGCTTGATCCATTTCTCAGGATCAACCGAGCCACCGGCTCTTAAAACTTTGACCTTTTCCGCAACCTGGAAATGCACCAGCTTAACGCTAGCAACTTGATTGCGATTCCTTACATCCGGATGCTTCTGCTTCACCACCTCAACAATCTGCTCACTTCCGTTGGCGCGAAGTGCCTGAAGGACCGGGTCTACGCTATTTTCATTGCTTTCGACAAACCACAGTTGATTCCGAGCTCTGGTGATTGCAACGTAGAGGTGTTTCAATTCGGAGCATAGACCCTGTCAGTTAGTTAGCAACTGGGCCCTTCTAACGCCAAAAGAAGAGAACTGACGGTATGTCGTTGAGAATCAAATTGGCTTTTCACTCCTCGAGCCAAATAATGAAGACAACGATAGCTGCTTCCAAGGTCGTTTCCACTAAAAAAGTCATAAACAAGGACATCATCAAACTCCATACCTTTACCCTCCAAAATTGTGAGAACAAGCGCAATTTCGCCAATATGCTTCTGCAGTCGCTCTTTTGCGGCATCATCGCGGACAAGAATGACTTGCTCAGCACCAAAGTCTGCAACCTTATCATTGAGCTTCACGAGTCCGATCATCTTGGCAGAGAGGATCCCAGAGTCAAAGCCGGCTGTTGAAAAATAGTGTAAGCTATATTGTTTTTTTATGTCAATTTTGCGTGGAAATTACCAAAAATCATTGGTCGTGGACCCCCGACTTGACCTATTTCTGGCTCCAGTTTGTCAATTGCGTCGGGAAACCCTAAAGAAAGTCAGTATTGTCAGTATCGTAGTATATTGTGCAGGCACTGACCGCTCCACAGCATTTGCATCGTGAACGAAGCAAGACTCAATATTCCTTGATGAGAGCGATAGTTCTTCGCTAGCGAGAATTGTGTTGGCTTCGCCAATTCCGGTTGGCCAGTTTCAACGGCAACAGAGTCATAGTACTCGAAGAAAACGGCCTTGATTTCGGGGAAACGAAAGAATGAATCCTTTGATATACACTGTGCGGTATCACCAGCTAACAAAGTCAGCAAAATAACCATCTGAATCATTTTAGCTCGTTGCTCACCAAGATGAACGCCACGGGCATCACAAACGCAGCTCAGCAGCAGAACGATATCTAGGCACCGCAAATCTTGGACCTCTGATTGTAGTTAGCATGTGATGATAATTTCAAAATTCAAAGAGATACTGCCATCAACATAGATCTCTTCGAAACCCTGACGCATCAATTGACCCACACCAGGATCATTTCTGATAGACCGCAACAGCCCAAGTACCCGGTCTAGCTCATCCACTTCATTCCTCTGCTTTTTCAGCTTCTCATAGCGCTCGAATGCTGCATACATCCGCTCACGGTCAGCCTCACCAGAGAATGTTGGAGAGGTCTTGTAGCTTCTCAAGAGATATTGATCACGAGTTAGCCATTCCAGCGACATGGCAGTTGAGCTCGAGCCTTTGATGACACCCATTATTTCTGAGAACAAAAGCTCTGGTGAACACTGTGATGGTATGATGCCGGCCAGACAAGTCCAATACTCAATTTTGAAAACATTAAAGTCCACCATTCTCGATCCTTTGGCAACGATATCTAAGCTTGAACTCTCGCCACGAAGAAAATTCTTGCGGTCGACCCTCCTGTACGTACACAGTTAGCATTATATCTCACATCAATTGTAGATTGAAGAACTCTACTGGATGGTATTGTCAAGAAGTCGCAGCAACTGATCGTATGTGCAGACAAATGGAAAGCTCTTATCCTCCAGAGAAAATAGTGACAACGGTTTGCCAGCTTCTTCTTCACTAAGAAGACCGTCATTATTGCCACTCGTATCCATGAGAGGCTTGCCGTGATCTTGAGTACGAATCAAGCTCCTTGCGTAGGTTTGTAGTTTCGAAGCCAGATAGGGCGAACGCGTCAGAAGAAGCTGCTTTCTTTATTAGATATGATAGATTTCGTTTTGAGGAATTTCACTAACCTGTCGAATAGGAGGTCCTTCCGACATGGACTGTGCCCTATATTTGGCAAGAATTTTGAATAAGAGACAAGTAGTCTTCCCAGTCCCGCTTCGTCCTAGAATCAAACTAGAGGTATTGAAATGACTGACAATCTCAATTTTCTCCGGAGATAAATCAAAAGGAACCTCTTCGGTGCCAGTAGCATGGACTATTTTTTTCAGAAATAGTTCAGTGAGGCTGTAAAATTTGTCTGCGTTCAGCGATTAGAGATGTACTTTGATGGCTGTTAAACATGAAAATAGTATACTTACTTGACATCTCGATCAGCTGTTTGCTTGCTGCCTTTGGAGCAGGAGCGGGCTCTGGTCGGAAATAGTTCCTGTTATTTTTTATGTTGTCAAATTTTGCTGGCAAAAACCTCCCATCCGACTGCTGAATTGGACGCTGGCAGCACATCTGGACATCATCGGTAGTATAGGCCTGCTGAAGGGAGATGATCTGGTAAATAGTGTTTGGTATCTATTTTCCATGTCAGTGTTCTTCTAAACATGAGCGGACTGATTTCGGACGAACCTCATCTTCGGAATCGACGATATGCCAGACTGTAGAGGTCAGATATATAGAGAGAAACCGAGGCAGTGGTCACTAACTTTTCACGACTTGCTGCCTCTCCCAGGGCTGTTCCTCATAGAAGCCAACGTCTATCTGCCACAATATGGACAACTCCCGTGTGACAATGGCCCGAAGAATGGGGATTCGCATTTCGTGTCTCTGCTTCTTGGTGCCAACACGGTTCGATATGTCCTTTCCTTTCCACTGACCGCTAGAAAGCTCCCTGAGCTTACGCTCTACCCTATCAAAGGATCCTATATTGTGTAAGGAAATCAAACACTCAATTTGAATTGGGTATACTCGTACCTGTGCGTGCCAGCTTCCTAGAGCTCTTGAATGCCCGGTCCGTCAGCAGAACTTTCCAAAGTCCAATGCGCTTCCCAAATAAGTCAGACTTGACGCTGCTGCCTTTTGTGTTCTCGGAGACCTTGAAATCGTATACAGACAGTGATGACTTCCCAGTCACCGTTTCCCAGCAGAGCCGGCAAGGGTAGGTATCGATGACAGTGCGTAAGATCGACATAGCCTTTTCGCTTTCGAGTTCCTGCTGAATAATTTGAAGGGCTCGGAGTGACTCAGGCTTGTTGATTCCTAGCAACGATAGCTGCATCAAGGTGGGCTCGGGGACACTGAGCTCTCTCTGCTTTGCCTGGCGTGCTCGATGCGTCTTCTTATCTTCTCGGTCAAGCATTCTCATCCCAGCAAGAAGAGGAATATCTCGGGACTTCTGATGCTGTTTTATTTCCTCGTTTTCAATGGAATGAGCCAGAGTGGTTAAAGACTCCATCAGGGCCTTGACCGTATGCCACTCATGGCAAGCTGCCTGGATACCATGGTCACTGGTGCAATTATCACACATTCCCACCAGCTTATCTGTGAATCTCTTGACCAGTTTCTTGTCCAGTTGGGTATTCTTCGATGAGAACCATGCCTTCAGCACCGCAATATAAAGCTCGTGCGAAAGTAGTCGATCAAGCAGACCATCAACGTCGAGTAGTATCTTCGCAACCTCTCTGATACATGACGATGATGATTTTGTAACGGACGGGAGAGCAGCTCCAATCAAAGGAAAGGCTTGGTCAACTGTAATCAGCGGCTCGTCATCCTGGATGAGTGGAAGAACCAGGCCCCGAACAAGTCTTTCTGAGACGTCCTGGCTCAAGTTTTGCTGTTGAAACCCTTCAAATAACTTTTGGAGACGCGACAGAACACGGTCAGCATGCATCAAGATAGAGTCGCGATTGGACTCGTCTTGGAATATGTCCAGATTCCAGCTGGAGATGCTCGACACTGCAATGGTATACTCTAGGTGGCTTGGTGGCTTCGTTCGTAAAAGCAGCGAGGATAGCATTGGTTTCTGGGATGCCATGTTGGACCTGCGTCTAGTGTCAGCAGCTTGAGTATATCTATTTGTTGAATCTTGACGCTCACTTCCGTGAATGCGAACTCTAGAAACCAGATAGGCAAGCGAACGTGAGTCTGGGGATGGGACTCGAGCTAAGATGGTTGAATGGTTGAGAAATTTGAAATGAACAGGAAGGCGATGGAGAGAGGAGAAAAAAAAATTGAGGGAGAGACGCACTGTGGTCCTATGCATGGTAAAAGGACCAAACCACAAAGAGAGAAGTAAATACACCAGACATAATTTTGTTTGTTCGAGCACCTAATTGCAGGGAATGCAGCGCTCCTTTGTTTGCATCCTGTGTCACGGAGCATGAGCACTTGACTGCTGTATAGAATGTTTGATTGCTTTGGCCTGTTTGGCTAGGACACTCACTGAGCCTCACTTAAACCTCTCTCACACACATACACACACGTTAGATAGCTCATCGTTGATGAAACCTGCCTCTTTTCTTTTTCTCTCCATGTTAAAATTTCGTCAGATAGTCTACCAATATATTTCTATTGCACGAGATTGTCACATGCCATGCGTCGGCAGCGCTGGGCTTCAGACTTTGTAAAGCGACAACCGCAACTGAATATGCGCTTTTTCCGAAAACACGACTGTAAGAGAGCTCTATGCGACGATCCAAAGCTAAATTGTGGATGGTTTGCGCTTGTACAAAATACTATTGCAAAGTATGGCGTGGCGGAATCGGATATCTACAACTTCGGTGAGACAGGGTTGATGATGGGCATTATCTCTACAGGCATGGTAGTCACCAATGTGGACCGATGTTCCAGTGCAAACTTATCACAGCCTGGAGGCCATGAATGGGTCACAGTGATCCAGGGGGTGAATTCACAAGGATGAATGACCCCACCATTCATCATTGTTGCGGGTAAGTATCACCTCTCGACCTGGTATGATAAGAGCTCATTATCAAAAGATTGGGTAATCGGTACGTCTGAAAATGGCTGGACGACGAGTTAGAGAGGCCTAGAATGGATTCAGCATTTCGACAAATATATGTATACAGTCATGGGTCTTGAAATATCTTTCGAAATCATCCCTGTAAGCAGGCTTGCATGTCTTGACATTCCAGGCCATAACACTTTCATTATCAAAACGTGGTATCACCATTGGGATATCTGGGGGAAAAGCCAAGGAGTTAACTGCATACCAATATGGGCCGTTGAGTGTTCGTTGTTCTGATTTCTTCTCTTCCCCTGGATTCTTCTCCCAAAGTCCCACAGTCCCGTCTCCAGAGCCTGAAGCCACCATCTGACCATCAGGGGAGAATATCACAGACCAAATCTCAAATGTATGAACGCTAATCACGCTTCCTTCACATGTCTTGACATTCCAGAGTCTGACTGTTCCATCATCAGAACCAGAGGCCACGCTCTGACCATCTGGGGGAAGACGATAGAATTAATATCTTCAGCATGGCCCTCGAGGGTTCGAATATCGTCGCCTGAATTGACATTCCAAAGGTAAATGTTTCTGCTAAAACCAAATAAAGCTAGCGTTTGACCATCTGGGGAGAAGACCATTTCTGTCAAGTAACTAAAATCGCCCTGAAGGGTCCGGAGCTCTTTGCCTATCTTGACACACCAGAGTTTGACAGTCTCATCGTCAGAGACTGAGGCCACTATCTGACCATCTGGAAAGAAGATCACAGATCCAACATTATCAGAATGGCCCTGGAGAGTTTTGAGCTCTTTGCCTGTCTTAACATTCCAGAGTCCGACAGTTCCATCAGCAGAACCTGAGGCCACAATCTGACCCTCTGGGGAAACGTCCACAAAATTAATATCATCAGAATGGCCCTGAAGTGTATGAAGCTTCCTTCCTGTCTTAGAATCCAAGAGTATGATAGCCTTCCCAGAGTGTGAGGCCACGAGCTGATAGTCAGGGGAGCAGGCCAAAGACCGACCCGAGGGGGCAAGGTGCTGGAGTTCTACGCTCCATTAATATTTTTCGATAGCGCTTTCCATAGGCAAGGTAGATGAGGTTATTAGGACAGAGCAACAAATATAACAGCAAGTATTGAATGAAATTATTTGGGCCAGATCGCATATTTCCTAGAGATGACCCAGCTATCTTATACTAGGCTTTGTAATCTCCCCACTTCAAAAACCTTAAAAAAGTACGGGTTAGCCTGCAATGTTGGATGTGGAAGAGGACTTTTGGTAGCACAATTTCACAAAGTTGTAGCATAATGATAAGCAAGGGTAGAGGTGACAAATGAATACCTCTACTGTGGGGCCTTGTCTGTCAAACTGACCCTAGATAGCTCCAGAAGGCACCAGGCTCTCTGCAGTGGCTCAGCGCGGAGATGAGAAGAGAAGAGAGGTGACTGTTGACAGAATACGAATTCAATGGGCCGCTATGTTTGGTGAGGTGAGCTTGCATTGAACCTTCCAGGTTCCGGTCTAGACCCTGGTATTATACACTGTCAAGTACCGTTAACTACCTGTTGGATACAGAACAGGTCATTTACCGGCTATTGATTTTTTATTTTTTTTGTTGAGAATACCATGTCCATGTCTTTAGCATACTATTCAATTTGGTTTTGAAAGATAATCTGTGTGCTTTTGGTAAGACAATTCATATCACTGCACCACTGTGCTCAAAAAACAATTACATTCTGATTGGCAATCTCGATCCTTATATTCGCACAGATCTCTGTTTGATTCCATCCATCAAATGTCCAGTAACAAGTTGTGAACAGCACTCTTTCCAAATGCAATTGAATATGAACATAGTAATGCAAACCACCCAGAATTAGTGCTGATATTCCATACTATTGTGAGCATTGTAGAGCAGTGGATAATTTATTGGACCCAGAAGATTTTATGGCTGTTCAACAGTTTGCCATTTGTTGAACAGCAAGTGATCTGCAAATTCCAATTCCGGCTCTCCGCATCAGTAGGGGCCTTCAATGTAATTGGCTTATTGCTGACACTTGACCCACAAATGTTCACTGTATTTAGCGTATGCAAAATTTTCTTCATTTCTTGGCGCGATTTCGCGCCAAACATACACATGTATACTCTCTAGTTCATTTACCCCGTTAGACACACAATTTAAAGAGCTCAAGTTGCCTAATTTGTCCAATCTGAAGCTATTCAAACACCTGATATTCTCTATCAGCCATGCCACCCAAGCGAGCCTCCCGAACACCGCAGCCAGCCCCCCAACGCGTATATGACCTTCGGAAAACGCACATTCCTCGCATATCCCCCCCTCCGGAGGAAGGCTATCAAGGGAGGAAAAATACCAATGGGGTATATGTTCCTCGTGCTGCTGCCACTAAAGCTGCAGCCATGCGTCGACGAGCAGCTGCCGCTCGAGCTGCACGTGCAAATGAAGAAGCCGATGCGTCTCCTGGGCCGCCGCAAACACGTTTAAGAACTCCGAATAGACGCTCTACAACCCCCCAGGCACGCCGTTCAGCTACTCCTGGAAAAAGAGTGCAGTTTGCACTGCAAAATGCCCAGCCGAAGCCATCATCTGCAGCCAAATCCAACGCGTCACCTCAAAAGGAAGCCTTGCACCGTAGGGCTGCCTCTACGAGTACTGAGCCTGAAACCACTGAAGCAGATGAGGCATCAGAGGCCTCATATGATGAAGAGGAAGTATATGAAGAAGGGGTGAATGAGGATCATGATGAGAATGGTCCAGAAGACGAAGAAAGTGGACAAATGGATGATGAGGGGAGTGCTGATGAGGATGACAATCTACCCTCCATAGATGACCGGGATGTTGATACTGAAGAGGAGGCCTCTGCCCGGGCGCTCTATGATGCGAAAGAGAAGTATAGAGAGCTTATTGGACGACGTGTTCTAGATGAAGCCCGGCGCCGCTATCCAGAAGGCGTACAACGGCAGCCTCGAGAAGTTGAGACTTCAGATTTGGAAGCAGCATTAGAGGATGCCATGAGAGCTGCAGACTATCCTGTAGGCATCATCCTGAATATTCGCGTCAACAAGAAGCCATATGTGAAGAAGAGCTTGCCTGATAGTCAGCGCCGTTCCTTCAATATGGAGAATGTTGAAAAGGCCTTTCTAAGTGCCATTGCTCCAACGGTTGGAGAGGAAGAGTATCAAATCATGGCTCGGAGAGTTACCGTCAAACACTCTTCTGGGCGTGGTGGCACCACCCACCATGATTTTGATGATTTTGACACTGCTAACGGCAGCCATATACTATCAATTATAGATAAACACCATAGTCGCCATCGGACAGGCATGATTGAAGCCCATTTCGATATAAATGTCCAGTGTGATGCCATCTTACCAACACCGAAGCGTTCACGGCAGCCAGAGCCCCCTTCTTCAGACATACCGAGCTCCCCCCCTTCCTTCCCTCCAAAAAAGCGCCAAAATCGATCAAGTCGCCTGCAAGAGCAGCATAGTACTCGGCTTGATACCATTCGTGTTGCTGGCAACTTTCAACGCCAGTTGATGGACCGTTGGCGTTGTCACGATCCAAATTGCACAAACAAGGATAACTACTGCTTTTCTGATCCAACCGAGCGTACAAAGCACTTTAATATCACTGCTGTACAGCATGAAGCATGGGCAAATGCTATATCAAATGGTGAAGCTACTATTCAAAATCCTCCGGTCAAAATGCTTCGCTATTGGGAGGAGCATCAGGGTGCTTTAAATAGACAGTCCCGCCAACCAGCCCGCCAAACTTTTATCCAACAAACGAAGTCATCACTTGAGCGATTAGCTGAAATGCAGCAGCAAATGCATGAGCGGATGTTGGAGGCTCGTATGTATGATCAAATGGATGCCCTGGAGGAAAAACAGGAGCGCAGGGAGGAGAGAAATGAGCGAAGGCGTATGGAGCAAGAACGACGTGAGCATGAGCTGGCACATGCACGCTTGATGTACATGCCTCCCCACTATGCAGCCATGCCATACAGCCATGGCCAGTCTCCCCGGCCAATGATGCCTATTTCAGGCCAATATCCTGCAGCGCAATATCCTCGCGCTCCAATTACTCCTCAGGCGGCCTCTCGGGCACCCCAAAAACGCCGTTCTAGCCCAATTGATGAGACAACAGATGAGTATGAGCTGCTTGAGTCTTTTTTCTATTGGAAGAATGTCAACACGCCAAATCCACGCCAAAAAGAGAAGTGGAATCAAGTGAAGGAAATTGTATTTCAAAATGATTGGACGATACAGGATTTAAAGGACATGGAGGATGACGCCAGCCCCATGTATCAGCGTGCTATAAAGGCAGGCATCTCAGATGGCTTCACTCGCCTTATTCAGCGGGAGCTGCAGGCATTCAAACGTGATGTTCGGCGTCAGAAAGAAGCTCATGAGGAAGAGCTTCAAGCTATTGCCACTTTGGGTCAGCTAGGCCATCAAACAGACATTGAAGGATCGGAATTTATGCGATATACCTGACTATTCGCTCGGCTTCATAGTCAGCTAGAAATCGACGAAATTCATCAAGCTTTTCAGTTTCAATATACACGCCTGCAGCAGCATGTTGGAACTGGCTCCTAGCATATCGACCGCAACGACTATCTCTAATAGCCATCTCCAAGAATTCACCATAGCTTTGACATGTACGGCGATAAAAGGGCCAGTTTCGCTTCATCCATGCCTTTAAGACCGAGAATGTCAACTCAATCGGGTTATAATCAGGCGAATATGGAGGCAGATAACGGATTATATGGCCAGATGATTCTATCAACTGTGTAACCTCCTCTTGTACATGAATGGCGACGTTATTCATCACTATCACCATAGGCCGCCCATGACCATGCTGGTTGACAGCAGGAATCAGATGATTCTGGAGCCAATGAATGAAGTTTTCAGCGCGATAATAACCTTCTTTTATCCCAGTACATGGAAGCCAATCATCTAATGACATGGCAGCGCATATACTCCAGGTTTTGCCTCGTTGGATGTCAGTTTCATAGCGAGCTTCATGCCCGATAGGGGCATAGGCATGATGACGCCAACCAGTCTTCTCATTGAAGATAGACTCATCTATAAAGATGAGATCTTGAGCGCCAAACTGTCAATATCATAAATATAAGCCCGCCGGAGCTCATCACTGCGGTTTAATGATATTCGCTGGAGTTCTTTTCGAGTCCATCCACGCCGTCTGAATACGCGGGAGAGGGTTGACTGATTAATATGCACCCCTCGCTCATTATATAGCCACCAAACGAGCTCATCCTGCTGGTGCCAACCCTGACTCAAGAGATATTCAAAGAGAGCCTCCTCATCCGCATTTGACAGCTTCCTTGCCCGGCCTAACTTCCGCAGCTGGGGGGGCCGTATACTGCCATATCGGAGTAGGTTGGATTGCATTTTGTACACTGTACGGACAGAAACCTGACACTCCTCGCTTATATCCTGGAACTTCCATCCAAGCAGCATAAGACGTAGTATTCGAGCACGTGTTTCAGCAGGTAGACCATGAGAGGAAAGGGCCGCATTGCTGGGGGGTTCGTCTGGAAAATGATATTTTCTGAGAAGTGAGCAAACTAACCACCGAGAAATCTATATGTATGAGTTACCTCGGCATATTAAAGGCTTTATTAATTCTAAAAAGAGTATAATATGGCAAATAGAGTGCAATCAATAAGTTGGAGTAGACATGTGTGTGTTTGATGTGAAAAAGTGCCAAGAAATGAAGAAAATTTTGCATACGCTAAATGGCTCGACCGTGCATGTTGTTCATGAGGGTCTTTTGTTAACTCATCTGAATTTTAACGCTGTTGGTCATCACTCAATGCCTGATAGTTTCTGAGCGCCTAATGCTTAAGACACATTAGTGTTCCACTATTTTACTGTTGATTCCCATAAGAAAGGAAAAAAAAAAAAAAATAGAAAGGGCCTAGGACTTGGTGCCTGGAACATCAAGATTAGCACTCACAGAAACATGTCTTTTCCATGCGTCAATCGACCGATAGGGTCCTCCTGGCAGTTAGAAACCATCATGGACAGAGAGAGTATCCGCCCAAAGGAATTTCAAACGTGGCATATCAGCAGAGCTCAACTTTTGCATCCTTATGATTGCGCATGAGTTTTGCATAGCGCAAGTACAGGCCCGTCACGTTTGACACTTGCCTCTATGAATTCGATAAAAGATCGATGCTTGAAATGGCTGGTTCCCGAGCCGACTCTCCCACAAGGCAGTCATAGTTCAAACTACACCGGAAAAGCACAGCAATTTACGACATGGAAACCGCCAACCCGTCCCTCTCATTTGAATCTAAAGAGCTTGCCGGGCTTCTGTTTCAAGTCCACACAGGAGTGTTCAGTAATGAGCGACAGGATGACTCAGTGGTATTCAAGATAAATTGCAGAGACAGACATACGCCCATTACACGAGGTCAAGTTTTGTCGTGATTCTTAGCCCCCTGAGCCAAGTGACCCCTTTTATGTGCATACATGAATCAAATCTAGTTCTAAAATGGTAGTAGTGTGGTCAGGGTGATAGAACAATACAGTACTGATCCAGTAACAAGACAGCATTGAAACAGGAACTCCAACAGATTCATAGAACAAGTGAGCCTGTTCACTGAAATCCTCTTTCCTAATTCCACAGTACATACTCTAGAAGCAAACAGAACCATAGCTTGCCCCCTGAAGAATTTTATTTAATAAAAGGTGGTCAAAGAGTGTCACGGACTCGGAATAGTAGATATTAACGAAGTGATATTGAAACTACTGTAGCCAAAGACGAGAATATCGAATCTGGGGAGGAAGGAAGAGGAATTCTGTCTATGGAAATAGGGGCTTTATTTCAGTGCTGTGTGGCCTCGCTAAGTGCTTTTCTTTGTTTGCTCAGGTGCGGATTGTTTGTCGATGTCATTCACTGAGGCACTGAGCCATCACAAAGAGAGACCATCTCCTAGACAACGTAGGCCAACAGGGCAGCTTCCTTTGACAAAGCTCTCCCACCTCTTTGCTTACTCTAGGGATCAGTTCTCTGTTATCATTCTCTACATAACTTACCTTGCAGGGCTTCAGATGTCATCACCTTCAATTGCAGCCAACTCCCGATCTAACACTTGAAGGATTGACCGGTTTACCAAATTTTTCACGTTATACCTGTCATCATATTGCACTGCGGCCAGTCCCTGACCTGACTTCCTTAGCCTAACCCACCTACCTGAACCTCCACGGTAAACTTGCACTCACCTTCCAAGATGGAGCCGAAGATCTCACCTGAGCTTGCCGACAGCTCTATTCCTGCGAATGTGGACATCGCGCCAGCTGATCCCCGAGTGATAGGGCTGTATGGCGTGTCCGGCTGCAGCAAGTCATACCTGATGAAACAACTCAAGCAGGAGCTGGGCGAGTCGGATTTCCAGTACTTTGAAGGGTCTGAGGTAATCAACGCTGTGACTGTTGGTGGGCTCAACGCTTTCAAGAAGCTAGATGAGCACCAGAAAAACCAGATTCGCAAACTTGCCATCAACAAGATCAAGTCGGCATGCGCCCAGAGTAGCAACGTCAGTATTGTGACCGGGCATTTTATGTTCTGGGATGATGAAGCAAGCGAACAGCCGTTGAGGGTTTGTACTCAGGCAGACTTAAAGACTTATACACACGTCCTGTACGTCAACACACCTGTGGAAGTGACGGCGAAACAGCGGACAGAAGATACCGAGAAAGAACGTTTGACTGTGTCGATCCAGCATTTGCATCGCTGGCAGGAGACCGAGATTCGGGAAATACGTGGTCTTTGTTGTGAAAATAACATTCTCTTCGCGACCATCTACCCGAATTTGAAGGGTAAGCTAGCGATCTTGGTTCGTGACTTCCAGCGTCATGATGAGAGCCACAATAAATCAGTTGCCGAGCAACTTCTTGATGAAACCATCTCTGTGCATTATGATGAGCTGCAGACTGTTCTTTTCTTCGATGCTGATAAGACGCTCGCCGCGGATGATACTGGTGCACGCTTCTGGAAGAGAATCAAGGAGACAAAAGGCGAAGATGATCCGTTAAGCGCACTGTTTGGAGGCCCGCTAGAGTACTCGTATACCGCATTTCGACAGGCGATGTTGTTATATGAGGAGTCAACCATGGACGATGAATTTGACTCTATCTGCGAAGAAGTAGCCACATACACACAGCTCTATCCGCAAATGTTCGCGCTTTTGCACCAAGCGGGAAGGTACAACCATGTTTGCCCCATTATCATGACCTGTGGACTGCGCCGTGTGTGGGAGAAGATTATGGAGAAAGCAGGCCTCTCCAATGTTATAAAGGTAGTGGGCGGGAATCGAATTACAGACGGGCTTGTCGTGACCCCGTCAGTCAAAGAGAGCTTGGTTACCCGTACACAGCGAGTTCATGCAGCATATACCTGGGCATTCAGAGATAGCCCTGTCGACCTGCCGATGATGATTGCTGCTCACCAGGCTATTGTTGCAGTTGGCGAGCAGCAAAGCCGGAGTAAGAGCATGGAGCACAATTTGTTGACTGCAATGGTGAATGATGGGTTGCAAGCTCGCCAGGCTTTGCTACCAAATGATTTGTCGCCGCCGCGGCTGGACATTGTGAGACTGCCAGTTGTCAATCTCACAGAGAAGTCATTTCAGGATTCAATCTTCCAACCCTACAAGTCCTCTGGTGGCCTACGACTATACCATGGTACGGATAGCAACGCGGCCAAGTTGTTGAGTACTCTGATGCGAGATGACAATATCCGCGGACCGCCCCAGCAAAAGGCTCATAGCAAGGCCGGATCTTATCTAGCCACAAGATATCTGGTCGAGCTCATCAATGTCGAGGAGTTCACTATGCGCCACCCTCAGAAAAAAGATATCGCTGGATACCGGCTGCTCGGAGAGGAGCGAACGTTGATCGTGCCGCTGATGCGCGGTGGGCAGCCCATGGCTTCCGGCGTCAACAAGGTCTTCCCCAAGGCTCAATTCCTCCACGCCAAAGAACCAAAGGACATGAAGAAGGAGCATCTTGAGGGCATCGTTACCGTCATCCTGGTCGACTATGTGATAAACAGTGGTGGGTCGATGGTCCAGTTCGTGCGACACATCCGAGAGATAGATAGCGCAGTTCGTATCATTATCGTTGCTGGGGTTGTCCAGGACCAGGCTGTTAGAGGCTGCAGCCCTATTCGTGCCGTCGCACGTTCCACAGAGCTTACTGTTGTCGCGCTTCGTCTGTCAGGTAATAAGTATACTGGCAAGGGAACCACTGACACTGGAAACCGATTATTCAACACAACTCACCTGAACTGAAGCTGGTATGGATTGGTAACTGTTCCTCGAGAATACGGAGCACAGGGCACTGTTTGGAGCGCTGAGGATGATGTTGGTGATGGCAATGGCGATTATTAGTAGAAGAGATAGAAGTTACAGATAAGACGTGTGTTTAAGAATGTATTTGGATTCAATTGATACTATCAAACTATACCAACACAATGGTATTATCAACTTTGATAAGGTCGGCCACCCAAAACATTTTGAAACTTGGATTTCCATAGTATGGAACTGCCAAATCTCTCGTAGACGAATCCCGAGGCTTGAACTAGATAGTACATTGTGGAGTGGGAAGCTATTAGTCGTAGCTAAGCCGATGTACGCAAAAATGCATGGATTATGGCCAACCAAAGGAAGTGCCCGTGGTTATTGACGCGGCTAAATGGGGGCAGCTGATGAGAGCATCTATGAGAAAATATGTTGGGTCGGACTGGACAGTACAGTACATAATGACAAAATAAGTATCAGTAACTTCCAACTGTTTACAGGCGGCAGAACAATTCTCACATAGCAATAGACTAAGATTGGCCGGGACGAATATGAATAATTTGAATCCAAAGTTATCAATGCTATCACCGATCTCTTGTCAAGAGAAGACTTGTTCGTGGCTATGTGCAGATGCCAAGATAAGTCGGTGTCTTCGAGTTGGGAAAAACAGCCAATGAGCTCTGGCTGTGGCATGTCAGAGCGCTTTTTCTATAACTAAAAGTAATAGGTTTCTCCGCTTTTGAAGGCATTTTGCCATTTAGAACACTAAGATCAACAGTGGGATAAGTGATTCATTAAGATGATATGGCTGAAATATGTCTTTTCAGGTCACCATTGATTGTTGCCGTGACGAGGGAAAGATATCGCTTGCCAAACCAACACTTGCTCCAAGCATTTGTCAATGCAGAAGGCGTTTTCCTCTTTTGCCAGGACCAGGACCTGAAATGACCTGCTCACTTCGTCGAGCTTCTTGCTGGGGTGTTCAAAGTTCCAGTTTTTTGTTGATAATATTACCATCTCAGGCCAAGGCTACCAGTCGCAAGTGCAATCTGGTCGAACTTGAATCTCAGCCAGCCATTTCTTCCCCAGGATGATGCCATTCTTTTATGCATTTCGCACTACTTTTGACTTTTTCTATGGCAATATTCTTTTGTAACTAGTTGATCGCCGCCAGACTGCCTGTAAATAGGTCTTACAATAAATGGGTTTCCCAGTCAGAGTTCTTCGTCTATTCACTCACGATAGTACCCATGACATCGTAACAAGCATCGTAATTAAGCGATGATACACATAGACGGACTTCTTCGCTTGAGTACACAAAAATAACAATGCATTTCTTCTTGTAATTTTCTCTTTCTTTTTCCCCTCTTTTAGAAGACTCCAGTTCACCAGATCTAAAGCGGCAGAGAACCACTTGGTTTGACAAGTGCACTTAGATGGAAGACCCCTTTACTTTCTCGACCCATAGATCAAGTAAAATCAATCTGACCTGGACTTAAAAATCTTTACGGGAACAGAGGCCATATTCGGCGCAGTTGACGGCTGACTCTCTTGAATTGCTCACGGTCAATCCGGTGACGAGAAGCCACTTCATCGAGCTTATGATCCCTGGTAGGATTCACCACCTCTCGCACCAGGTTGTACTGTGGAGCACGGCAAAGCATTGCGGCTACCCTGTAGAACATCCAGCGTGAGGTATACTTGGCTAACATGTACGCATACACTAACACATGCGAAGGACCCGTGATGGAAGGCAGCCTGCGGATGGGGAACCCATCAAAACTCGCTCTGCTGATAGAAAAAAGAACGTCGGAGGCCTCACTAATCTTCTGCCACGGTGTAGTCGCTGTTCGTCGTTCATGCAACTCTTCTCGTAGTCTGTCTCGGTACCAGGACGGTGGTGACTGTCGGGGTAATCCTAGCATTCCATGCCACCTTCTCAACAGTCTTGTAGCCACTGGATACATTCTCTAGGAAGATGTGGAGATTGAAAAATAGTTGAGAAATATCTGTTAATGTTGATGTAAGTTATAGGACTCACTTTGTCTGAGAGAGGGACTCTTTTTCGCCAGAATGTAACCTGACGGCGCATGTTTAAGAGAACAAAGGAATCGTTAGTGTCAGAAGATTGTGACGGCTCAGTACAGCGTAATTATCAGCAAACACCACCAACATGGTAAACAATGCTATGAGACCAATCGAGACAAACAGGGGCTTAGCGAGGCCACACAAACCTCAGTGTAAATAGGCTTTCCTCTTGTTCTCAATCGCTGTAGTTAATTTATGTAGAATAGTATTACAACAACAAAATATGTACCCCAAACGTTAAGGATTATCTGAATTATTTATATTGTCACGGGCTCGGAAAAGTAGGTAATGACGAACTGATATTCCTATCTAAACTACTGTAGCCATCGACGAGAATATCGAATCTGAAGAAGAAAGGAAAAGAAGAGGAAAGTCTAATTACACAAAGAAGTCTTATATGGTTGTGTGGCCTCGCTAAGCAACTGTTTGTCTTGATTGCTCTCATGGCATTGTTTGCCATGTTGACGGTGAATGTCAATAAAGGCACTGAGCTGAGCTGAGCCGTCACAGTATCAGCCATTAGGATCTAGATGTAACATTAACATGAGGGTACCCCTCCAACCTCCATCCCTCTTCATGTGTTCTGACACTGTCTCATAAGCCATTGTCTGCCTTTGCATTGTATGCATCCACTGTTTGTTTCCTTTTGTCGAGGGTTGAGCCCTCACACCCTTTGATTCTGTAAACATACAAGTAACTTCTTTCCCACAAATTGTCCATCCTTCTGTCAACTTCTTCTCTCCCAGCCTCCTCCGTCGAAGCCATAACAACCAGACATGGTCTTCTCAACCCTCTTTTCTGCAGGCAGAAACCTTACTAGAGGATTCTGGCGCAGAACGTCCTCGCTTTATCGTCGTGCGGTCTCCGGATTCGACTGGTTCAAGGACAATTTCTGGGACCTGCTGAAGAAGGCTTTGAAATTCCTTTCACGTCCCGGTAATCATTCAACCACCCACTCCTTTTTCAAATGGCATATGCAATACTAATAGCAAACAGAAGTCATTGGGGTTATTACTTTTGCTATTTTTCTGAGAGCCTTGTTGAGCCTTGGATTTACAGCTGATGGAATTGCTGCAGGTTTGTTACTGGTTTTGGACTCCTCAGTCTACAATGCAAGTGCCTGACTATATGTCCCTCCCTACAGGTTCGGCCGCGGCTGCGTATCAAGCCTTTGCGTTCGGTGCGTATACTCCAGCCGGTGGACATTTTGCTCGCTTGACAAGTATGGCGATGACAAATTTGTACCCTCTTTTTGCTGTGGTACTTTCTGTGGTTGTTGCAGTGGTCGTGGCAGTGATTGCGAAGAGATTTGGACAGGGATATGTTTAGGCTGAAATTCACTGAACTGGATTTGTCCTCAGAAGTCAAATGTTGACTATCTAGTCCAACATGAATTTAACACACACAAATTACTCAATCCTCCTGTAATTAAAGTTTTTTTTGGTTTCAAACAGCGTTGGGGAAAGACATTTACAATGTACTTTTGAATTGTCAGCAGGTCACTCAAAAGCGACAAGGTTATGGACATCATAATCCGGATTGGTGAGTTTTATGTGAGCTGGAAGGTCCGTTTGTTAGTAATGGACAACGCTTGATTGGGGTGCAAATTCAACTGATACTTGGGAATTCCAATCTTTCTGTCTATGGATCTTCTCAATGAATTGGTCGAGCGTATCTTGTCCGAAATACAGTCTCTTCAGGGGGAGCATATCATGTTGAAGTTTTTTTTTTGCGCCATTACCTGTTGCCAACATTTTCTGACAGTGTCACTTGCTCCATGCAGGGTTCATTGAACAAGAGGGAACCAAGGAGGGTCATGTGAAATTCCCGGTTTGAGCAAGCGACGAGCGACCTTCGCATTCGTTATATAAACATGCTCACTAGGCGCAGTTCCGTAAGAGTATTCAACTATGGTACTCATGAACACTACCATGTATTGTTTGTAAAGGTCGCTTGCTACCCACTCAAAGGACAATCGGTGGAGAACGAGTTGTAGGACGGCATGTGTAAAAAGCCAGAGAGGGAATCTTCTCCAAGGGGAGCGTGCATTGAGCCACATCACTTCCTCACGGGTATTCTTCTGTATCTGTGACTTCTCAATATTGGTGCACATCGGACGCAGAAAAGACATGAATAGCTCAGTGATTATCTTCGGGTGCGTGGTATCCCAGCCCTCATTGTGCTCTTGTCCAGCCTTGTGCACCTTGCTTTTTGTTCCAGCGACAGACTGCTCGCTCATTTTCGCAATGGTTGAGGCTATGGTATCCAGGATACCGGTCTCATTAAAAGCGGCTAGATCCATGGCGAGCATAGGGCCTGGAAAATTGCGCTTGAGGTGACCTAGCGTTCCAATAATGGTCGTATTGCGAGGTGACAACTCAAAGGACTCAACACATATTGTTTCTCCCGTCTTGTGCATTAAAATACCAGCGTTCTGGGCATGAACGTATATGGGGAGGAATCCACCTGCAACTTGTTAGAGCTCAGGTTTCTGGGCCTCGCCTAAACTTACATATCTTCACTATTCAGGTCTGTCAGCGCCTTTGTGAGCTCGACTTTATCGACGCCGCCATAGTGGTTGTAAGTCTTACTTAAGCGAGTCATAATTGTAATAACAGTTGAACAAATGCCACTTTCCTGGATTGAGACATGGTTTTTGAACTCGCGGGGCGCTTCAATAACTCTATTAAAAACAATTTCGTATGCTGGATTATGGTCGTCTTGCTGAGGCAGTTTTCCGGTAAGAAATGTGGTTAAATAAGTATGAGATTGCTTCTGGATACATTCTTGAGGTTCAGTCCTCTGGGTTCATTGAATAGAAAACCTATGATCCCATTGGGTATGAAAATCAGGCCAGGATGAATTGTTTGAACGGAGAGGGAAAATCAAAAAAGGCTATGTGGACCAAGGGGGAGGATGACTTCTTAAGCAACAGAAATGAAGGATTTTGGTCAATTGATGAAAGAATTCTATTAGTATATAACTATAGTTAGTCCTTTTCCTTTTTCATGGGGGATTTCGGAGAGTGAGGGTGGAGGGCGGATGGGTCGCGTTTGCAATTTTTAGAAAGCCTTGAACCCCATACGTCAAGGAAAGGCTGTGTATTTGCCGTTACATATCCACTTTTTGGAAAATATAAATCAATGCCTGACCACGAATAGCAGTAGATGTACCCAAGACTAATCATCTAATCCTATTCAGAGCGGTTTCTAGAAGCAGAAACTTTCCAATGAATATGACTTGGCTGCATTAAGTTACGAACTGGGCAGCCAAGGTAAGTAGGGGACGTCAGTCTACCTGATAGCACATAAGATATTGATTGCTATATCTTGCCAAGTGCCATTCTACAGTTACAGGCTGCGCTTGTAGAATAAACGATATGTTATTCGGAGGGATGATCGGAGTGGTTACCTGACCTTAACCCGTATAATATACTTTGGTATATAAAGGCTGCCTAACCGGGGATCCGTTCTTTCTCTTTGACGGAATCTCTGGTATGATAGCTAGTTATTAGCGCTGCGGGCTGAGCCCTTAACAGTATTGCATGACGGAAAGAATTGGCATTGACTGTCATATGGTCCTGGGGGTATAGTGAGCTGCTATTTTCTAGTTATGCAAACAGTTTCTCGCCTTAATTGGTCGAGAGTGGAGCTGGGAATGGCTGCCTCCTATGCCTTGGTTGAATATACGGGCCCGGATCGAGCCGATCCCAACAAGGTGTTGGATCACCTGCCCCACACAAAACAAAAGCCCCGCACATGATAGTAAGGATCAGAAAATCTCACAGCATATTGGGACTCTAATCATTTGGGTTATTTAAGGTCTTGTAGAACGGCTTCTAATCCCCAATATGAAGATGCAGTCACAAAAGAGCAGAGGAAATATCGAGAAGAGGAAGCCCGCTTAGCATATTCATTTGTAATATTAGCTTCGTACCTGGATACTCGCTGCTTTATTTAGAGAGAGAGAGAGAAAAGGTCAATATACACTATTTACACTGTATAGATGTAGTTAGAGTCGTAAAAATTCTTGGTATTGGAACTGTGTTTGTATGGTACTAAACCGTCCACGAAATTATATGTAGCATAGTCCCCATGGCATCTTAAAATCTACCCCTCCTACTACCTCACCTTCTAAACACGAATGAATATTGAAGATAACTACTGAAAGCGTAGGTATAACGGCACCATGAATGGCACGGCCCAAAGTTCTATTAGTGATATGATAAATCATCTCTCAAATCCCAGGGTTGCTGAATATAGTAGAAGACTAGTTTATTCTAGTCGCTTGAACCTAGAGCTGCTTGATTGTTCTAGCGAAATTTCACGATGCGGTCACCTCATCTAGGTTATAGTTACGTTGTGGGCGGAGCAGGCGAAGCCTACACAATTTGCATCCTATGGGGGATAGCTACCAAGTATACATCAGTTGGCATTCAAACAATGTAGCTTGTGTTGCTATAATAATCTCAACCTTTGAAGGGGCTACCCCGCCCACTTCTTCAATTTTCCATGAATTTGGTCAATATGCTGGTGAAGCCCATTTTTGCTAGCAACTGAGTGTTGATAAAATAATTTTACATTGCTCAAGATGGTCATCACAAACTGTCACAGCCACAATTATAGGGTGCAGTCTAAAAAGACTAGGATACTAAGTTTATAGGCTTAGTATTGCACTCACATATATAGCTAGGTGGTTCATACTGTTACACAAACAAGTGTCAACAGAACATGAACACTCACCCGCCATATACAATGTTTGATTACTTTGGCCTGTTTGGCGTAGTTCACTGAGCCTCGCTTAAAACCTTGCACACACAAAATGGCTCGCCGCTGACAGGCCTGCCTTTTTTTCCCTTTCATTTCTCGTGCCTGAATTTCTCCAGATAGTCTACCAACAGATTATCGCGTGAGACCGTTACAACCAGCTTGGTTTTCATCTAGCACTGATTTATTGATCTTTTGTTTCTCTTCTTCAATGTCAGAATGACAATCAATTCCACAATTCAAAACGACGGTGCAGAAAGGGGAACAAATGTGGAAGATCAAGGTATATATTGTCTAAAGTCCTCAATCGAATGATAACCAAGTTACCTATTAACCAATACAAGTCGTCATACAGAGCAAATACCTTGGCAAAGGTGAAAGAAACGAAATCAAGAGAAACGACGCTGAGAGTCAAAAGGCAATGGCAGAAGCAGCAAAAAAGCTCTTGCAATACATTGGAGAAGATCCAGAACGAGATGGCCTTGTTAGGACCCCCGACCGATATGCTGAAGCGTTGCTATTTTTTACCAAGGGATACTCAGAAGATATCCATGAAGTCGTCAATGATGCTATCTTTGAGGTGGATCACCAGAATCTGGTTCTTGTGAAAAACATTGAGATCTTCAGCATGTGTGAACATCATATGGTACCCTTTATGGGAAAGGTTTGTCAATCTTTAATATATCTACATTCTATATGTGGCCTGACTGACACATTGAAGATACACATTGGGTATATTCCCAATAACCACGTTCTGGGTCTTTCAAAATTGGCTCGCATCACAGAAATCTTCGCTCGCCGATTACAAGTGCAAGAGCGCCTTACACAACAAGTGGCCAATGCAATCAACCAAGTGCTACAGCCCAAGGGTGTGGCAGTAGTTGTCGAATGCGTTCATATGTGTATGGTGATGAGGGGAATACAAAAGACAGGTGCGATGACCACCACTTGCAGCAGGATTGGACTTCTACAAGATGATCAAGAGACAAGAGAAGAGTTTAATACATTACTCAATGTGAGACAGTAATATAACAAGATTTTTGATTATTGATTTGTTTTGGTGTTGTTTCAGTAGCGTCATTTGTATCCAAGAACTAGCTACTGAAACCGCTGTATATGTGTCACAGACTGCGCCTGTGGAATAAACGATATGTTATTCGGAGGGATGATCGGGGTGCTCACCTGGCTACCTAACCCGCATAACGTATTATTATATATAAAAGCTGTCCGATCGGACATGCATTCTTCTCTTTAACGAAACCCCTTGTATGATAGCTAGATATTAGCGCTGCGGGATTAGCCCTTAACAACATGTTAATGATATTTTAAGGTAATTAGGTTCAGATATTGGACTGTATACCCTTCGTGCATAGTCATCTGTACCCAACCAGAGCTCATCCAATAGCGGCAGTGAGAAAAAGGGAAGAATAAGTATTGGCTGAGCCCAACATGTGGCTTCAATACGGTGATGGCTAGCAACGGCTGACACCTGAGAGCACAGCCAATAATGGCTATGGATGCTGACATTTGCAAACGCTGCTTACTGAGCAAAGAAGGAGAATGGCACGGCGAAGTATGCTGATAGAGCGATTTTCTTTGTTTACGCTTTTTGCTTCCTTTGCTTCCTTTGCTTCCTTTGTCTTTATATTAGCGGGGCATAGGGCAAAGACCTAGGGAGCACGAAGGGAGTTCCTTTTGATTTTTTTTATTTCATTTTTCATTTCATTCCTTCCTTCGTTTCTACTTTCTTTCTATATGCTGGTATTGCATCTAGTTAGTTGCCTGCCAATAAAACCTTTGTTGCATAAGGTCTATCACAACATCAACCATTCTCGCCAACCATACTCTCCATTCATATTTGTCATTGATACTCATGCCTAATTGACATGGCCACTCTCAAATCTCTCAAGTCTGCTCTTGTGCACAAAGCCACAGCAACGGAATCATCCCTGAAGCAGCCATTGTCAGACACACAATACAGCGCTGGCTTCGATATCTTGCTGCAAGGGTTAGGATGGATAACATACCAAGACTTCATTATTCCTCAACTATCTCAGCTGCTAGCCCCTCTCTTCGACTCGCGTACCCATATATCAGTGCTGGAAATTGGACCTGGCCCAAAAAGCGTACTCGGATATTTGCCCGGTCGTCTGAGACGGAAGGTCAAAAGATACGTTGCATTTGAGCCTAACAGCCTATTTGCTACAAGGGTGGAAGAATTTCTTTGCACTACCTCTGAGACAGACTCCCCGCTGCCCTGTCTCGAAAGCCCGCCTGACATCCATCGAATCCCATTCGCTCTGAACAGAAAGACAGAGAACGGTACTGGTACCGGTACGCGTGAAAGTGAAGAAAAATTTGACTTCATACTATCCTGTCACAGCATGTATGGCATGAAGCCCAAAGCCAAGTTCATTGAACGGGCGCTGGAAATGCTTGTTGAGCGGCCCGAAGGCGGAATGGTGGTGGTTTTCCATCGCAAGGGGACTCTACAATTCGATGGATTAGTGTGCCATCGAACGGCTTCTTTCCCTACCGGAGCCATTAGCATAGCAAATAACGATGAGGTATTGGACTGTTTTGCTCCTTTCTTGGCAGGGTTTGTCATGCAGGGTGTGGAGGCGGACAAGGCTATTCGAGTCGAATGGCGTAAGGTGTGCCGCGCCTTGAGCCGTCGCGAGAAAGCCCATCCAGACCACCTCTTGTTCAGCTCGCCAAATGTTATGGCGGCCTTCACCCAACATGCGACTACATTGCCGGAGCTGACGGCACAGGTGCCATTGTCGATGGGGAACAAGGTGGTTAAAAACCGTGAGGCTCGCCTTCACCATCCCGCCTCAATTTTTAGGCCGACAGAAGTCCAACACGTTCAACAGTGCGTTCAATGGGCTCTGAAGCATGGGGTCAGCTTGACAGTCATTGGTGGAGGTCACAGCGGCCACTGTCTGTGGTCCAACGTCGTTTCGGTTGACATGGCCGCATTTGACAAAGTGCACATTCTTGCGGCCGGGGATAGCGGAGGAAAATCCGGTTCCAAATCCGTTTCCTTGATCGTTGCCGAGGCCGGCTGCAAAACGGGGGATATTATCCGTAAGACCATGGAAGCAGGCATGACAGTGCCCTTGGGGTCCCGCCCAAGCGTGGGCGCGGGGCTGTGGCTACAAGGTGGCATCGGGCACTTGGCTAGGATGTACGGGCTCGCGTGCGATGCCATCGTTGGTGCTGTGGTGGTTAGCGTCAACTCTAGTGAGGCCCTCTGCATTGGCTATGTACCAAGCCAACACTGGCCGGCCGGTGCTGTGCGCCTAGAAAACGAAAGTGATATGTTATGGGCCATAAAAGGGGCCGGGACTAACATTGGCATTGTAGTCAGCGTGACTTTCAAGGCTTATGTGGCTCCGACCTGCTTGACTCGAAATTGGGTTGTTCCGCTAAGTAACAACCATGAGGCGCGGCTCAAGCTTAGTGATTTTGATAACTTTATCGCCAGGAAGCTTCCTCGCAACTGTTCTGCAGACGCATATCTTTACTGGGACATAGGCCAGTTGCATCTCGGAGTGACTATGTTCGAATCTTCTACAGCTAGGCTCACATCTGAAACACCCACGCCCACGCCCGGGCCTGTTGACACGGTTTTGGGACAGAAAAACAATTTCAAGGTTGTGGACGGCGTTGGTTTGTTTGAGGCTGAGATGTACATATCCGGGATGCACAGCGGACATGGCGAGGGCAGGACGTCCTCATTCAAGAGATGTCTATTCTTAAAACATATCGGAGCATTGAACATCGCCGACATCTTGGTGGCGGCCGTTGAGACTCGTCCCTCGCCACTCTCCTATCTTCATTTGCTGCAAGGTGGTGGGGCGGTCGGCGATGTGGCGGCTGATGCCACTGCTTTCGGCTGTCGAGACTGGGACTTTGCCTGTGTGATAACTGGTGTCTGGCCCCGCGACCAGGATGGAACCGAAGTCGCTCAAGCTGCCGTGCAGTGGGTATACAATGTTGCCAGGAACTTGTTGCCCCTGAGCAGCGGAGTTTATAGTGCAGACCTCGGGCCGGACCCCAGAGACGCCGCGCTGGCGACCAAGGCTTTTGGACTGAACTGGCCGCGCCTGGCTCATCTCAAGCACAGCTCGGACTCGCACAATGTGCTGGCTTACGCCTGCCCGCTCCCAAAACCGCAAATTGAACAGAGGCTTATCATTCTTATCACAGGTGAAAACTGTGCCGGTAAGGACTTTTGTGCCGACATCTGGGTCTCTGTATTCCTCACATGCGCCCGCAAAAGCCTCAGGGCACGGGCAGTCAGCATCAGTGATGCAACCAAGAGAGAATACGCGGCAGCTACTGGTGCCGACCTGGACCGCCTGCTTCGGGACCGTGCCTACAAGGAGCAACACCGGCCAGAGTTGACAGCGTTCTTCCAGCATCAAGTGCAGCATCGACCTCGGCTGCCAGAAGAGCATTTTCTAGAGGTGGTGCGAGGTGCTGAAGATGTGGATGTGCTGCTAATCACTGGGGTGAGAGATGAGGCGCCGGTCGCAGCGTTGTCGCATTTAGTACCGCACAGCAGACTGCTTGAGGTTCGCATCAAAGCTAACAAACAGTCACGGCGTGCTCGCCAAGGTTGTGACAGTGGTGATTATGATGGTGACGACAATGGGGACAACAACAGTGGCGGATCAAAACTGACGGCCTTGGAATACCGCCCCAGTTTCATCTTTGATAATGACACAATCGGAAACGAGGCGGCAAAAAGGTTTGCCGAACGCTATCTGCTTCCCTTCTTCCACAAGGACCTCCAGCGACTGGCCGATATGGTGCACCCAGTACCTGGCTTTCCACGCCCGGGCATCGAGTTCCGCCATGTGCTGAACATCTCCCAGCAGCTGGGTGGGCTGGCCCTGTGCACATCTCTGCTGCAGACTCACTTCACCGGTGACTGGGCAAAAGTCGACGTGGTAGCGTGCTGTGAGGCAGGTGGCTTTGTCTATGCGTCGGCGTTGGCCTCGCGGATCAATATTCCCTTGGCGCTAATTCGCGAAGCTGGCAAACTCCCACCACCCACTGTTTCGGTCCTCAAGTCTACATCACATATATCGTCTTCAACATCCGACAATTCAAAAGAGACGATTGAGATGGGCCGGGATCTGATCCCCAGAGGCGCCTCAGTGGTGATGGTTGATGATGTGCTTGCCACGGGGAAGACACTTTGTGCGGTGCTACAGCTTTTAGATAAAGCTGGCATCGGTGCTGAGAATGTCAGCGTCATGGTCGTGGCCGAGTTCCCTGTTCACCGTGGCCGGGAACTGTTGCGCCAGCGTGGGTTCGGCGGAGTCAATGTTCAAAGCCTTCTGGTCTTCGGTGGTGCTTAGGAAAGGAAGGAGACGATCTTTGGAAACTTGGACTTGTGATCAAATTCAACCAATCTCACATCTTTCTTCAAAGTTAATATGTCTTAAAATTCGATCTTAAGACGGGTGCTTTTTGCTACATCAATACCAGACCAATGCAAAAGCGCTTCTGTCTACACCACTAGTACATGCGTCAAGGAGCCCTGAAGGGAAAATCCCTCTCTGCCTGTCGAATGTATGTGCGTACCTCTACAGTAAATTGAATAGATATTACAAAAATTGGCCGAACTCGACAGCCAACATCCTTATGGCAAATCAAATGCATAGATTATGCATTTCGAATTTTCTTTGTCTTGTGCGGCGCTGCGTGATATTTGGCAATCACTCACCGAAGCTTACCCCGGTCGCGCGGCCAACAAGCGGCATCATCCTTGAACTCACCCAGAAAACGTCTACCATTAGTTTGCATCGCTCTTCTTGTGAAATTTTCTAATGCCTCTGGCAAAATACGAAAAAATTATCGCATCTTAGCTTCTCATGTTTCATAGCCAATATCTAGTCAATTGATCTTAAGATGTCATTACATTGGTACCCACTTGAGTGGAACCGATGACCGTGATGCTTTAAGATAATAAAAAACTTGATAATCAGAAAACTTCTATGATGCAGGTTATATTGACGCCCCCTGTAACCAATTATGGACGGCATAACAGTACACTCTAACGACTAAAAAACTTGCTTTCATACAAGACCAATAATTTCAGCAGCCCTTAACTAAAGCCGGTGCTCAATAAGATAACCATACTAAATCGTTCATCTACGTGTAGAGATTTACTATGCGTAAAGTGGGCGCCTGGAACACCAAAATCAGCACCCAAGGAAAACACGTCTTTATCACGCGTCATTTGACCGATAGGGGCCTCTAGGCACCTATAAACCACCATGGAGGCACAGGAACTCTGTGGTGGTGGTATATCGCACGCGTCACCCCCCGGAGTGGACAACGTGGCCTCCCAGTTCGCGGAAACAGAAGATATGCCAGTCACCCCAACGCCAATCCGTTGGCGATCTGGAAACATGATGCAACCTGAATTCAATGAAGGTAGCATGGAGAGTGCAAGCATGGATGAAAATGAGGGCCAGGAACACTGGCAAACCAGAGGATCCAGCAGGGCCCCCAGCCGGGCCCCCAGCCGGGCCAGTGAGGCCAGAAGCGGAATCAGGCAACGAAAGAGTCTACAAAAGACATTGATTGGAAGGCCAAAGCATCAAACCTCTTTACTAGATGTGAGCAAACACGCCCAGGTGTTGGTGGGTGCTTTGGAAGCAGCCCAGAACCAACAACAAGAAATGTTTCAAATGGTCCAGGAACAGGTACAGGCACACCTAGCAGAGGAGCTGTCCAACTGGAGAGCAGAACAGCAGGTTCATGAAGGACTCTATCTAGAGCGGGTCACAAAGCTGGAACTGGAAGTTAGCAAGCTTCGCACAGAGCTCACAGAAGCCCAGAACACTATCCAACGAATCAAACCAATGAAGCAAGACACACCAACAACAACCAATGCCCAATCAAGCCAAATGAACCAACACAATAGCAGCAAGGTCCCCAAGATAAGGGAAGCAACAAGCCAAAAGTCAAGGCAACAACCCACATTTTCAGACCTAGCTACGCTGCTTTCCACTAGACCTGGAGGGCAGGAATGGCAGGAGGTCACCAAAAAGAAGCAGAAGAACCGGCAAATCCAAGCAGTTGCTGCAGTTAGCCAGCCTGATCCAACCAAGCTTAAGCCAGCCAAAGACACCCCCAAAGAGGCACGGAGATTCCTATTTCGCCGGGAGGGAGGCAAGGCTGCCCCAAGATCAGAGAGAGAGGATATCATTCTGGCCATCAACCGAGCAGTAGCAAAGGCACGCTTCCCAGCATTCATCCGGGTAGTGGACGCAGGATATACCAACACTGGAGCGATCACAATCCTTTTGGAGAAAGGTACCCTAGGCTCTATGCTCCTACCTGACTATAAAGACCTATTGGTCACTGCAGCTCGGCAGGCGGATCCTGTCACGGCGCTCTACTAGGATAATGGAACATCCAACTCATGGGTTCTACCTAGGTAGCTCTCGACGAGGATAATTGACATGAGGAAGGAAGAAAGAAGGTAACTGTTACAGAACCCAACGTATCAGCCTCACGTGATGGTATGGGGTCAAGACAGAATCATTGGATATCAGTTCATGAGAGAATGGCGCAGGAAGGACTAGGATAGTCGCACGGAAAACCGGGATCGGGATGATAATCAGCGACCATATCACGTGACTGTATACCGTCCTGACTACTTGGAAAAGTATACCGCTGAGTATATGAAGTACGACGCACTGATTGGCTATACTCTAGATATACCTCTTGAAGGTAGAAGGAGAGTATATGGAGGAAAGATATATAAGGACGCTCATTCATGTACTTAGCTTAGCTCTTCGCGATCAATACAAGTCATTCAGCATTGGTTACCTTCTAGTTTCTGACTCGTCCGCACTTAACCAACAACCCAGTATACGTACTCGGTTGGCCTTGTTTCTCTATTCATTACCTTTACCGTTTCTATTTGTTGATTATCTTACGAAGCCTGGAGGGGGCGATATACCCATCAACACATACGACATACCGAACCGGACCCGGAGGGGCATTGAGCATACGATTACTTGGGAGACACTTAGGGTAAGTGTCCAGTCTCGAAATACAACTAACTAGAACCCTAGGTACGATACAAGAGAAGCCAGGTTGTGACACATTGATCGCCAGTCAGTACGAGTCAGGTTTCGAGACTATATTGACTTAAAAACACAAACTGCAACCATGTCCAACAACAGTAACAGCAACACCACTCCCAGGTCCTCTCGTGGATCTGAAGGACGAACGCCGACTTATGAAGAGCTCTTTGGAATGGTTAGCCAGCTGCAGGAAAGCATCACTACCTTGGAAGAACGACAGTCAGCCAAAGCTATCAAGGTTCGACCACCGGAACCCTTTGATGGTACTCGATACAAGTTGCGACCCTTCATCACTCAGTTGGACTTGTATGTCCGCATGAACCGGAGCAAGCTCATCTTCGAATCCGACAAAGTCCTACTTGCAGCAACTTATTTGACTGGACCAGCATTTGATTGGTTTGAACCTACCTTGCGCGATTTCCAGGAGAAAGATGAACAGTACCATAACGACAATACCACCGAGGTTTTCAGCAGCTTCACTGAATTCAAGAAGCGTCTCCAGGGAACGTTTGGAGATATTGACGCCACGCGGAATGCTGAACGGAAGCTATGGCGACTCAAACAGACAGGATCAGTAGCCAAGTTGGTATCTGACTTCCAGCAGATCATCACCCATCTGAATTGGGACGAAACGATGTACATTGCGAAGTTCGAAGAAATGTTGAAACCAGAGATTCAGGAGAAACTGGTTTGGATGGAACGACCGACTTCATTGAATGAACTCTTTGAACGAGCCGTGAAGATTGACAACACCCTGTATGACCTTAGAGTCAGACAGAAAAAGTCAAGATATGGGAACACCTTCAGAGGAAACCCCCGAACGAGCCATTATTGATCGAACGATAAACGACCAGCTCAACCACGAAGCCAAGGGTATGAAGATCCCTATGGACCACGACCAATGGAGCTGGATGCCACACAGCATAGGCCCTTTGTATCCGACAAGGAAAGAGAATGAAGAAGGAAAGAGAAACTTTGCTTCACATGTGGAAAGCCGGGCCACATGACGAAGGCATGCAGGCAACGACAGAACGTTAGGCCTCAGCAACAACGAAACGATAATAAGCAACTGCACGCTACCCAGGAGAGAGGAGCGTATGACACCACAGGAATTGTGAACCCTGAACTCAGAGCAACGAATGATTCTGGATGGCACATGCAAGAGGCTTCGGATGAGCATGGAGGACCATGGAGATCCAGAACTATGATTGTACCCAACCTAAGCCCATTGAGGAGGTTGATGGAAGAACAGACGACCCTCACGACAGAGGAAATTGATGAGATCATGAGTTCAAGTGAAGAAGAATATTGGCCCAATGAACGGATGGTGGGATCCGACAGCGGAAGCGACAAAGCCCATATAAGGACGGATGGGTCCAAAAAAGCCATCAACGAGCCAGTTCATGAGAAATCACTCGGCGAACTGCCCAACCAAGATTGGTCAGTTAATGATTTCCTTGACGAAGAGTACGGTACTCAGTGGAATGGCCACGATCCCAACGTGGAGGAACTCCATGAGATACCTGAGACACCTCAGAACGCAACTCCCAGAAATGAAGAACATGAAGAACAGATTCTGGCAGAAGACAATGAGGGATACATGAAGTCCAGTGTGTATGGCCCTATTTCGAAGCAACAGCTATGGTCCAAGCGATATACGGAACAATGAAAAGCCGATGAAGAAACGAATACCGACGTTGCCGCGTACTTCATTGATGATGTTGTTATCTCACTTCAGGAGAACCCCAAGAGGCTCTCTAAAGGATTGAAGGAACTATTCAATGAATTGATTACATACTGCCCACATCAGAACTTGAAATGTTGGGAACGAACGAACGAAACTTGGGAAGAGCACCTACAGAAATGCGACCAGCACCCATACACGTGCCACCACTGTGGACAGAACAATGGAGAACTATGGGGATACTTACGAGACATCACGACCAAACGACTATGAGGCCCCATCCACAGCTCATGCAAGTATGATTGGTGTGATTGCGTGCACTATCGAGAGCACCCAAAGCACAACCAATTACCTTGGATTGTGTGTTATAGCCATGCATGTGGAAAACACTATGATCGGAAGAAAATGGCGCATTATTTCCCAGAACGACCTAGGAAATATGACGACAGTTGTCCTTGTTGGGATTGGAACTGTGCATGCAGAGGATATCTACTGCATCCAGAGCATTCAAGTATGCACTGGACTGCTTGTTATGAAGACGACTGCATAGTTCACTTTGAACCCAAGGATTACTACCCAAGTCCACGACGTCTACGGCAACCAAGAAGCATCAGACTCAGAGCTAAGCTCATGGGAATGGATTGACCATAAGGAGCTAGCAGCGACGACTCAGGAACCACAGATTCCACAGGAGTATATTGAGTTTCAGCACTTGTTCAAACAGCCTGAACAACCTGAACTACCGGACCATGGACCACACGATCATCGAATGCCCCTTATGGAAGGGAAGGAACCAACATGCAAAAAAATATACTCGATGTCAGAAAAAGAGTCAAAGGCATTACGAGAATGCATCAACGAACAACTGGAGAAAGGAACAATCCAACCATCAACATCACCAGCAGGACATGGAGTCCTATTCGTTCCAAAAAAGGATGGAAGCTTACGATTATGTGTGGATTATCGACCACTCAATGCCATCACTGTTAAGGACTGACATCCATTACCACGAATTGATGAAATGCAAGATCGAATTAGAGGAGCAAAATGGTTCACAAAACTTGATGTGACAGACGCATACAACCGACTACGAATCGCAAAAGGAGAAGAATGGAAGACAGCCTTTCGAACAAAATACGGACATTATGAATATTTGGTCATGCCATTTGGGCTTACCAACGCACCAGCATCATTTCAACGATTCATCAATGAGGTATTCGGAGAGTATCTCGACATCTTTGTGATAGCCTACCTTGATGATATTCTGATCTTTTCCAACACCTTTGAAGAACACATGCAGCATGTCAAGAAAGCACTGCAAAAACTTGAGGAAGCAAAGCTACGATTGAAGTTGAAGAAGTGCGAATTCCATGTTCAAGAAACCGAGTTCTTAGGACACTGGATCACTACAGAGGGAATCCAGATGGATAAGAACAAAGTTCAAGCAATCTTGGATTGGCCAGAACTGAAGAACACCAAGGAAGTTCAGCAGTTTACAGGACTTGTGAACTACTACCGACGATTCTTGAAGGACTACTCACAATTCATGACGCCACTGTTCAAATTGTTGAAAAAGGGACAAGAGTTTCAATGGGGACCAGAACAACAACAAGCATTTCAACAAGCCAAGGAAAGAATTGTATCTGCACCATCACTTGTGCAGTTCAACCCAGAAAAGGAAACCACGATTGAAACAGATGCATCAGACTACGCCATTGGTATGAGAATGACTCAACCAGGACCAGATGGAAAACCACGAGCCGTTGCATTCCACTCAAGGAAACTAGTTCAAGCAGAGTTGAACTATGACATCCATGACAAAGAATTGCTAGCTATAGTGGTAGCATTCAAGACTTGGAGAGTTTATTTGGAAGGAGCACAACACACTGTACTTGTGAAGACAGATCACAAGAACCTGACCTTCTTCACGACAACCAAAGAGTTGACCCGAAGACAGGCCAGATGGGCTGAAGTACTATCGCAATATGACTTCAAGATCATCCACTGCAAAGGAAATGAGAATGGACAGGCAGACGCACTCAGTCGATGACCAGACTATGAGATCAAAGACCGAACAATCAATCCAGCGATATTGAAAACCAACGAAGACGGAACCATCAGCTATAACCACCAGGTGTTAGCAGCAACAATGCATACTTCAAACGAACCTTTGGAAAAGAAAATTGTTGAAGAGACACAAAAAGACAAAATGATCCAGGATATGATTGAAAACTCAGCAGAAAACAACAAATTGACCACTGATGACAATGGATTAGTGTACTTGCACAATCTCATCTATGTGCCAAAGAGCATGAGAAATGAGATCATCAGCATGCACCATGACACTCCACTCCATGGACATTTGGGAACAGAGAAAACAGCTGAACAAATCATGAGAAACTACTATTTCCCAAACACGCAAAAAGTTGTTCAAGAATATGTGAAGAACTGTGAAACTTGCATTCAAGATAAGGCAGCAAGACATCAACCCTACAGAAAAATGCAATCCCCGGATGCTCCAACACATCCATGGGAATGGGTTACCATCGACTTCATCACACAGTTACCGACATCACAAGGATATGACTCCATCACAGTCATCACAGACCGAATGACCAAATATATCCATTTGGTACCAGCCAAAGGAACCATGACCGCAGCAGATATGGCACAGATATTCCTGAAGCATGTCATTACCAACCATGGAATGCCTCAGAAGATCACATCAGACAGAGACAAGCTGTTCACTTCGAAATTCTGGACGACACTCACAAACTTGATGGGTATAGAGCACCGCCTCACCACAGCCTACCACCCACAAGCAAATGGTCAAACTGAACGAACCAACCAAACAATTGAGCAATACCTACGGCACTACATCAACTATGAACAAGATGATTGGGTTAGATTCCTACCCATGGCACAGTTTGCATACAACAATGCAGAGCATTCAACACTCAGAGTAACGCCATTTTACGCCAATTATGGATACCACCCAGTGCTATATGAAAAGCCACGACCACAAGAATCCACATCAGAAGCAGCGAACGAGACAGTTCAAAAGCTGAAGAACTTACACCACCAACTATCAAGAGACATCGATTTCATGAACCTACGAGCGGCTATATATTACGACAAGCACCATGGAGAGGGACCTACCTTAAAAAGGGGGGAGAAAGTATTCCTGCTCCGCAGAAATATCAAAACGAAACAACCAAGTCAAAAGCTCGATCACCAGAAGATTGGACCTTTCACCATTGAAGAAAAAACAGGACCAGTGAATTACCGCTTGAAACTACTGAAATCAATGAAGCGCATACATCCAGTATTTCACATCTCGCTATTGGAACCAGCACCGAAAAACGCCATGCCAACAGAAAATATCGAAATCGAAAGCGATGATGATGAATATGAAGTTGAACGAATTCTGGATTACTGACAAGTCAATGGACGACCATGTTACCTGATCAAATGGAAAGGGTACGATACCTCTGAGAACACATGGGAACCTATTGCGAACTTGACTGGTTGCCACCAGTTGGTGAAGGAATACCACCAGCGACAGCAGAGTCGAAATTCTCCCAGAAGGAAGGGGAATTCAGCATCTGAGTCAAACTAGGATCATCAGACATTGATGCCAGTTGAGCATTGTACTCAACGTCCTTTCTTTGTTTCTGAAGATTCTCTTGCTCTTCACGAGCCTTACGTTCCTTTTCAAGACGTTCAGATTCCTCTTTTTCTCGACGTTCAAGATCTTCCAACTCTGCAATCTCCTTATAATCGCGAGCGATAAAATCACCGGCACGAGAACGAAGCAAAGACTCCTGACGCTCAAGACGCATCACCTTAGCCAGAGCATCTCGCCGTTCCTCAGCAATTTGTTGTTGAAGTTTCACCAGTCGCTGCCATTCAGCATCGGAATAAGTTGGTTTGGACATTTCGCACTTTACCCCACTACCACGAACACACTCGCTACAACGATCGGAACTCTCGGACTTGAAGCAGACCTTATGAAGACGCACACAACGATCGCAAGGGATAACCACATGAAAACCTTCGGATTCAATACGTTGACG
This sequence comes from Aspergillus chevalieri, assembly GCF_016861735.1. Classification (NCBI taxonomy): domain Eukaryota; kingdom Fungi; phylum Ascomycota; class Eurotiomycetes; order Eurotiales; family Aspergillaceae; genus Aspergillus; species Aspergillus chevalieri. The sequence continues at coordinate 2,120,521 of NC_057368.1, read as the reverse complement.
TAACACGTTCTTGCGCACTGCAGTTCTGGAGGACATAATGAATCAGCAAAAGAAGATGAAAAGAAGTTGGGCAGCCAGGCGCTTACCTGAGGGATGCCGCAGCTTTATGACTTTCGAGGACGAAAGCCTGAAAGAGGGGGAGGTAATGTTACAGACCTTGCCGTATCAGCCTCACGTGATGATACAGGGTTAGGATGGAATCATTGGATAACAGTTGATGGTGGATATGCAGGAAGGAACAAGGATCAATTTGATATTTGGCAGACCTATCACGTGATCACCAGCGTATCCGGGATACGCCAAGAACTTATCATGGCTATGAAGAGAACATATCAACGACACGCTCGGAGCGTATCGAGGATCAGACCCGAGCATATCATGGATACGACCAGGAAGGATATATAAGGACACTCATTCATGTACTTAGCTTAGTTCTTCGCGATCAATTTTCAAGTCTTACAGCATTGGTTACCTTCTAGTTTCTGACTCGTCCGCACTTAACCAACAACCCAGTATACGTACTCGGTTGGCCTTGTTTCTCTATTCGTTACCTTTATCGTTTCTACTTGTTGACTATCTTACGGAGCCTGGAGGGGGCGATATACCCATCAACGCATACGACATACCGAACCGGACCCGGAGGGGCATTGAGCATACGATTACTTGGAAGACACTTAGGGTAAGTGTCCAGTCTCGAAATATAACTAACTAGAACCCTAGGTACGATACGAGAGAAGCCAGGTTGTGACAGCTTGATTCTGGGCTGAATCTCAAAGCCCACTATTAGACTGCGACACGATCCGCAAAATATCCAAATTATACATATCCAAATCCGCAAATTTGCGGATTTGGATAGCATTTGACATCCTCATATCCGTGCGGATATGGATTTGGATAGCATTTGCTATCCGCATGTGGATTTGGATATCCATGTGGATATGTAAACAGTGCAAATTTGACGAATCTGTGTCTACATAATTTATGCGATCCTTGGCAGTATTAAATGGTATTGTAGTTGTAAGAAAGTCTACTGGTTGAATAATTCACATTTGTTGATATTGGATCGAAGAGAACTTTTGTCATAACTCAATTTATTGTAATTCTTCTAATAGGAACTAGTATCTATCAATTTCAAAGCCAGCTGGCATCTTTGGCTGTTTCTGAACTCTTCTTGAACGTGCCTGCATACTACTCTTTTCTTCTGGTATATTAGGTAGAGGATGATCACCATCATCATCATCAAGCTCATGGTCTATCTCATCCCTTGGCTCAGAAGAAATGCTTCTGCATCGTTTCCCTAGGGCACGCTCACTAGGTGCTGCAGGCTGTGAGTTATATAGTATATCATCTTCCTCATTGTCGCTTATTGGTTCCAAATCTTCCTGGGGCTGAGAGAGGGCTTTTTCCTCCTCAATGCCTGTAATTTCACCAGCTGAGAGATACTCTTTTATCAAATCTAGCTCCTCTTGTTTAATCTCAAACTTTGATGTGCACATATACATCATCAGATCCTTGATTGTATCAGATTTGAGGTTTCCTCGACGATAATGACAGATATCACGAGCAGAGTTAAAGAGGCGCTCAACACCAGCACCACTAGCTGGGATAGAAAGGATATCCCGAGCAAGGCTTGATAGTGCTGGAAATTCAAGCTCATGCTCTTTCCAGAAGAGTCTTGGAGGAGTATAAACAAGACCTGCTATTAGTGTTAGTCATAATCATCCAAGACATAAAATAAGCACTGACCTCTCTCTAGATATTGTGTAAGCTCATCATTATTCTTTCTTGTTTGTGAATGCTGAGATCTGGGGGTTGTAGAGTTAAGTAGCATCTCAAGCTCAGAAGTAGGGCTTGTAGATGGTTGATGCATTGGCAGTATGTGCTTATCAGAAAGCTGCTTTTTATACCGCTCAAGATAGTTGTCAAGGCTATTGCGGTATCGTGCACAATAGTCAATTGTATCATCCTCCCAATCCTTAGTGGAAAAGAACTGAAGCTTGTTTGATGGAGCCATAATTGTGCTAATTGTGAAGATATCACCATGGAGCTCATTATCTGTATTACCATAGTAATCAGAGAGCTTAGACCGCGCTGCTTCTAGTGCATCAAGCATTGTCTTCTTCCAGGGGACTTTCTTGCGCTGAAGCTGCTGTATAGATGCCTCAAGGTGGTCAAACAGCTTATTGTAAATGCCAAAGATCAGATGAACAGTAACATCCTTTGTCTTTGAAAGGGCAGTGGTGAATTGAAAGAAAGGCTGGGTAACCCAAAGAAGATACTCAATTTGGCGCCATTCCTCCTTATTGAGCTTGAAATGGAGATATTGATGCATCATACAGTATTCATCGAAAATAGGCTGCAGTTGTTTGGCACGGCGAAGCATCAAAAATGTAGAATTCCAGCGTGTACGAACATCTTGGTAAGGAACAAGCTTTGGCTGTTTGGTCTGAAGATCTAGGAATGCTTCCTGGCGCTGTGGACTTGCATTGATAAAGATAGCAAGGCTCCGAACCTTTCAATACTGTTAGTAGTTATTAGATATTAGGGTAGAGGATAAGAGCATATTATACCTTGTTTAATGTGTCTGCAATCTCCTTTGTCTGATATCTTGTATGAAGGGAGTGTGTACATGCATCTGACCATTCTGTCTCTGTTGTATCGTTGACTGGGTTTGCTTTCATTTTCCCAAGGAGCTGATTCAAGCTCAGCTGAATAACATGTGCAATGCATGGAACCCGGATAATAATGGTATCACTATTAAGATTTTGTGCCTGAACAGATGCTTGAATGCTTGACATCATGGTGTTATTGTTCGATGCATTATCAGTTGTGATTGATAGCACACGGTCAGTGACATTATGCTCCTGGAGAATATTGAAGAGGACTGAGCTTAGATTACTGCCAGTATGGGTTCCATAAAGCGGCTCAAAGCCAAGAAGGATCTCACAGTAGTTCCATTCCTGATCAATAAAATAGCCAGTGATTGCCATAAATGCTTGGCAAAAGGGAGATGTCCAGCAGTCAAGTGCAATTGAAAGCTTCCCTCCTGGTGGAAGCCTCTGGAGCAGCTTTTGTTGTCGTTCTTTAACCATTGTGTGTAGATGGCGTCGAATAGTTGTGGTGGAAGGGATATCTGGTCTTGATGGGGCAAGCTGTGCAAGTTCAACAAGGTCCTTAAATTCAGGATGCTCAACAATACAGAAGGGAAGCCGTGCAATAGTGATGAAATTAAGCAGCTTTTCCATCCATAGATCTGGGGTAAACACTCTCTTGGCGGATAAATGTGACTAGAAATTATTAACATTATTAGTGTTCTTAAAGTAAGAAAAAGAATTATATCAGCACTTAGCCTTACTGAGTCCTGTAGAAGCTGATCAACACCTCGCTTTCTTGGTATTAGACTGCGACAGCCAGATCCTTTGAGGTGTGCTTGCATTGGAGATGATCCTGCACGGCGATGATGTGGGTGAACAAGGATATTATGGCAGCGTTTACACATGACCTTTAGCTCGCCAGTCTTTTCATGTGCAACTTGTTCAAATTGCTCCCAGCATTTGGATGATTTTCTACCATCCCAATGTATTGTATTCCTCACCTCCCTCTTTGATCCAAAGTCTGTTTTTAACCACCATTCAACAAAGTCGGTTTTTGCCATATTGCTGTAAAGAATCCAATTCTGGCGGAATTTAGGACCAACCCGAGCAAGAGTATCAGGAGCATGAGGTCGTGGTGGTGGAAAAGTGAAGTCTGAATCAGGTGCAGAAAGGATGGTTTGCTGACTATCAGAGAATGGTTGTATAATGTCTGATTGAAGAAAGTCAGAATCATAGAAAGAATCAGAAAACTGAGATTGTTGGTTTTGTGACATATTGAAAAATGTGTAAATAGGAAACTATCACTGAGCAAAATGTGAGGGACTCACAGAAAGATTTAAACATGGCTTCAGGGGACATTGACTATTGCAGGGAGTTACATGTAGAGTAGATAGATCTATTATTATGGAGTACCGCTCTATATTATGATAGGTTTAAATGAACACTAGTGCGGATATGATATGGATATCCTTGGATTATCCGCATGATATCCATTAATTATCCATGTAGATCCGCAAAGTTCACGATAAAATCATCAAGTTCCCATTTTCTTGATTTTCCAACAATTACATATTGAACTATATGGACTAGGCATTGGAAATATATAAAAATCAGCTCCTGCTACTGCTTGATATCTTATTCAGGCAAATGTTCCCCTAAATCAATCTTCATGAGAGTAGTTCTCTTGGTAGAGGATACACCTGCACACTCCAGCAGTAAATATATATTTTCACCTGTAACACCCAAGGTCAGCTTTTAATATCTAAATCATTAGTAGCTACCACCACTTCGCCTGTAATTTGAGATACTAGAATTACTTCAAATGCAGAGGGTCTAATATACCTAAGCATTTTCAAAAATTTCATAAGGAGGACAATGGAAAAGTGCCAACTGATCCTATTACAATCAGAACAGGCGTAAATAACTGATATTTACGAATCTGAATCAGCGAGTTATGCATCACATGACAGCCTGAATGTAGTTAATTTAGCGAGAATTGTGCAAATGCGGATACCATGCGGATATCCGCATCCTATCCACGCGGATTTGGATTTGGATTTGGATACCTGAGTCATATCCAAATCCGTGCGGATTTGGATGTGGATAGCAAAGTGGTATCCGCGGATGAGGATATGTCGCAGTCTACCCACTATCAGACCTGTATGCACAAGGCACGGGCTGCGGAAAACTGGGTACAATGCCTATGCCAGAGTCATGGACTTGCTCCAGGACTGGCTCGCCAGGTCCAAGTTGCAGTGATACAGTCAGTAGCCCTGTATGGAGCAGAGCTCTGGTGGCAAGGCCAGAAGGATCAACTAGTGGGTATTGTCACAACCTGGCTTCTCTCGTGTCGTACCTAGGGTTCTAGCTAGTTGTATTTCGAGACTGGACACTTACCCTAAGTGTCTCCCAAGTAATCGTATGCTCAATGCCCCTCCGGGTCCGGTCCGGTATGTCGTATGCGTTGATGGGTATATCGCCCCCTCCAGGCTCCGTAAGATAATCAACAAGTAGAAACGGTAAAGGTAATCGAATGGAGAAACAAGGCCAACCGAGTACGTATACTGGGTTGTTGGTTAAGTGCGGACGAGTCAGAAACTAGAAGGTAACCAATGCTGATTGACTTGTATTGATCGCGAAGAACTAAGCTAAGTACATGAATGAGTGTTCTTATATATCCTCCCTTTTCCTGGTATGATGTTTTCATAGTATACTTGTATACCTATACCAGGCTGATGGTGTGTGTGTGTGTGTCTCTATTTAACGTCGAGGGTCGGGTCTTTCCACGCCTCCACGGCTCCTTGGGAGCCTCGGAAGCGGAAAAGCCCTGGTCCCGGTGCGGGACATACGACGGGCAGATCGGAACTGCCTATCTCCTAGCTAAACTACCATCTATCATCTAAATACAGGTAGCTCCCCGCGCGGGGAGCTGCTTGGGTTTTCACAGCTGTTAAAAGCAATCTAGGCATCTTCGAGTTTTCTTGATATGGAAACAAGGAGAAGTGAGAAGAAGAGGGGGGGGGGAAGAAGGGGAAGAGGAGGGGAAGGAGGAAAGGAGAGGAGGGAACCAGAGGTAAGCCCTAGAGGTTCCCAACTTTGACACATTTAGCATCTTAATGGCGTTTACAGATGGCAGTATAGAAATGTGATCTATCCAGCCAATCTGCATATGCAGTGAAACCGGTCTTTTTGGTGAGGATATCCACTACTCGTTGTTGGCCCCAAGGATGTGCCGCTGCTTTGCGACCCTCTCGGCAGAAATAGAAGTGGGAGGGCTCCTTTTTGCGGCCACATGAGCATGTCAACAGGGCATTGTCATGTTTGAAGCGCTCATGGTACTCTGCAAAGTCGCCGTGCCCGCTTCTGGCTGCTAGGAGGCGGCCCAGAGCTGCTCGGGGAAGATGGAGCTCTGGTGGCCGCTTCTCTATTCCTATACCAAGGTCCTTATATCGTTTGGGGGCCTTCTCTGCCCAGAATTGTGCAAAGCATTGCCAGTGCACTGTCTGGGCTGCCCGCTTGGCGGCTGCTATTGAGGCAGGTGGTAGAGGGAACTCAAAGGGAGCATGGCAGCCCAACTTGGCCTCCTTATCCGCCTCTTCATTTCCTTTGATGCCTGTGTGTCCAGGGACCCATTTCACCTGTACTGTGCCTGATTGTATGCCAGGTGCTCTGGGGCAGTGTGGCCAAATCTGGGCGGCTTTTTGGAAGTTCATGAATGTTGATTGACTTGATCCTTTGGGTTGGCCTTGGAGTTGCTGTACTGCTTCCAAGTTGTCTAGGCAGATGTATATGTCTGTTGCGTATCGGGTTCTGGGGTCTTTGAGGGCCGCCTGTAGGCCAAGCAGGGCCGCGTGGGCCTCTGCATCAAATACCTCCTGGTTGGGGAGCTTCCTGTGCCCACAGAGGATCTTGATCGTACTGGTGCCCCAGTAGCCTACCCAGCCAGCGCCTGCAGCAGTGTCCTCCTTTTCTTTGGACCCATCTGTGTATATGACCATTGCTGAAGGTGGGATGCTCTCTAGCCACTTTTTAAACGCTTCTTTGGACTGTGTCTTCGGAATTGCAATTGGCCGCTCTTTGGGCTCTGGATTTATATCCCAGGGGCTCATCAGTAGTGGATCTATCTGTTCAACGAGATGGATGTTTGCCGGGTCGATGGCCCGGCGGAAGCGGGTTTTGATGTGTCGGCTTTTTTTGGTGCATGGCCCGGCGGTACAGAGGGTGTCGGGCATCCAGTTGTTGAACTCTGACTTCTAGGCCGCGCCGTCTCTGGTTGAGGAGGAGTTCCACAGGCGGTATAGCCGATTCCCGGTGAAGTGCTGCTGTTTGGGTGGTCCTGTAAACTGGGAGGGTCCCTAGGAGCGCACTGCGGAGCACCTGATCCAGGCAGGCTAGCTGTGCAGCTACCCCATTAGATACCAGTTTTTGTTCACCTGAAATGCTCTGCCTTGGTCTGTGCCGTCCTGGCCACCATGCCTCAGCCCCATAGCATAAGACTGAGACCACACAGGCAATTGTTGCTTGCCGCAGTAGGGGGGCTTTGACTCCTCGTACAGTGTTGGCCAGGGCTTGTATGCCATTAGCGGCCAGTTTTGCCTTGGCTGCCAGTGTCTGGGTATGTATTCTGAATTTGAGCTTCCGGTCAAACCAGATTCCCAGCCAGCGTGTCGCCTCATTGAGTAGGGGAGGTTTAATCTCCACTGTGCCCTCAGGGGTTTGGATTGAGCAGGTGGGGTTGTTCCTCTTCCAACCTCTGGTGAAATGCTGGAGCTCTGTTTTAGCCAGGTCAAAAGTGAGTCCTTCTCTACGGCCCCAAGCTATCAGGTCTGTTGTGATGTTTTGTAGCCTGGTGGTGTTTTCTTCAAGGGACTTGCTGACAACTAGTTGGCAAATATCATCTGCATATCCAAAACGACCTCTGCGGGCGATTGTTGGACCTATCTTGAAGACAGGTTCAATGTACAGCATGAACAGGATTGGTGAGACTGGGGAGCCCTGAGGCAAGCCTGCTGGGACTGCAAAGGTTGAGCTCTGATGCCCGTCCAATTGTATAGCTGCTGTTCGGTCTTGGGTGAAGCTTGACACCCAGCGGAGCACTGTGGCAGGCCATCCTTGTCTGCGGAGTCGATGGTTCAGCCTGCCTGACAGGACCGCATCAAATGCGCCTTTCAAATCCAGAGTTAGTATGGAGGCGCTGAGACCCCGGGCCCAAGATTCTTCAATATCATGCACCAAAGCTGCCGCCAGGTCGGTAGCTGAACGGCAGGGGAGGGCCCCAAATTGTTGGGGGGTGGAGGACCTTGTGTTTGATGGCTGTCCAAGCTAATCTCCGGGCAATAAGGCGTTCCAGTCCTTTCCCCAAGGTAGAGAGGAGAGCAATTAGTCTGTATGAGCGTGGGCTACTGTAGTCCTTCTTCCCTGGCTTGGGGAGGGCTATCAACAGGGCTTGTCGGAAGGGAGTTGGGTGCCATCCAGTTGCAGCACAATGTTTGTACAGAGCTGAAATATGGGGGCCAAGAGCAGGCCAGGCCTTCTTCAGGACTGCATTGGATATCTCGTCTTGCCCAGGTGTGCTGCTCTTGGCTTGGAAGATAGCTTGGTATGCTTCTCCAGATGTGATGGTTGGAAAGGGGAGGGTTGCCTCCGGATTGTCACTATTGTCAAAGGGGATGTCATCTGCGCAGGCAGCCTTCTGGAGGAGGGTTTTTACCAGGAGCTCTGCTTTGGCATCAGGAGTGGTGTGGACTGTTTCTCCATTCTTGAGAGGTGGGATTGGGAAGGATCCCACTGTCCTATTCCACTTGATTGCTCTGAAAACATCCTGGCTGTCAGTGAAGTTATCCAGTTGTGTTCGCCAGTATTGCCGTTTTGCTTGGCGTACTGTGCGGCGCAAGGTTCGTTGTGCCATTTCTAATTCAGTTGGGGGGCTATCTGGGTCTCGTGAGGCTCTTCGGAGTGCCACTGTTGCATCCTGGCAGTCCTCATTCCACCATCTATGGCCTGATGGGTGAGCATGGGCTCTTTTTGTGGATGCTTCCAGGGCATTTGTGATTACTTGTGTGATTGCAGAGGTGTACTGGTCTAGAGCTTCAGGTGTGAGGTCGAGCTGTGCTGGTGGCGGTTTGCCCAAAGCTGTTGCTTCCTTATGGATGACTGAATGAAAGATGTCTTCCTGCATGGTGGCCATTCGGAGGGGCGGCACAGGCTTTGTGTTGTTGATAGGGTGCCAATGGACAGTTGTGGACAGAGCTATGTGGTCTGCTAGGACTGGGAACCCTGGTGCTGGCTCTGTGTGTGTTCCTAAGCAGACCAGAGGCCTATTGGCCCAGGTGAGGTCAATGGTGTTGTTATCATGTGTTGGGGTGTTTGGCTCGAGCATCAAGGTCATCCCCTGATGATCTACCCATTGCAGGAAATGCTCTGCTCCTGCTGAGTTGATTGTATTGGTCTGCCAGGATGAGTGGTGGAGATTGAAATCCCCTGCAACCAAACAGGGCCTGGTAGGGAGGGACTGGCTTAGGAGGTGCTTCAGCCCCTCCCCTGCATCCACAGATCCAGGGGGAGCATTATACAGATTCATTAGTGTCACTTGTTGGTCTCCTGAACCCACCTGGACTGCTGTCAAGTCCCGGCTGGGTTGGGGGCCATATGGCACAAGCTCTGCTTTAAGCTGTGGATGTTTGCGAGTATATGTAAGGGTACGTGGTTTGTGTGTCCAGTCTTCTATTGGTGTGAATAGCTTGAAGGCAGGGTGGTGTTTAGAGAGGCGTCGTGCGCGGAAGGTGGAGATCCAAGGCTCTTGGATGAGAACAATGTGGTAGCCTTGTTCAAAAGCGAGTTGCAGAGCGGCTTCATGTGGGGATGGGCTCCGGGCCACGTTGACCTGGAGGATCTGCAGTTGTGGGAGAGATTTGTCATATCTCATTGGGGTGATGTGGGACTGGGAACTGCTTCCACAGCAGGGTTCACAGAGGAGGCATCAGTGCCTGTTTGTTTATCCTGGTTGCTGTCCTCTGTAGTTTTGGGTGGCAGAACTTGTTGTCGACCAGATTCAATTCGTCGAATAGCTGTTACCTGTGTCTTGGGAACCCGGACCAAAATGCCCTGCTTGATACTCGGCCGTACAGGGCAATGTGCATGGTCAGCAGGAGCAGGTCTTAGGCAGTTGGCACATTGTTGGGTGCTTTCTTTGTGACCCTCTTCAGTGTGGTCTTTAGCTCCACATAGCCGGCATTTGGGTCGTCGGGTGCAGGTCCGGGGGTTATGGTAGTCCCAGCACCGGGCACATTGTTGGACTTTGGGGGTTATGATCTTGCGCCTAATGCGGAGGTTCTTGCCGAAAAAATGGACCCAAGGTGGGATCCTGGGGGCAGAAGTCTCTGGCACTGCCAGGACCATTGTTGCTGTGTTGTCTGTATTGAGAGAATGTTCTTGGCTCTTCCTGGACCAGTGTAGCTTTAGGGGCATGGTGCCTGTCTGCAGCTTAAATTCTTCCTTTGCTGCTTGCTCTGATATAGTGACAACAGAACCATCATAGCCAATGTATTGTTTGATGGCACCGGGGATGACAAAGATTGCCCATCTCTGTTCTAACTCAGCATTAGAGCCTTGGATTACCTGTTGTATATCATCCTTATTGACAAGTAGGATCTCTGCATTTTGGACATCTTTAGGCCCAATAGCGAGCCCTGTGGGAACATGTTGTATTTCCTTGATAGCGTCAGTGACTGCTGGATCTAGGCTACTGCGAAGCTTTTGTAGAGTCGCATGCGGGCTGGCATGTCGGGCAGGGTGGTCTGTTGGGAGTCGAAGGAAAAGGCGAAGAGGTCTTGCTGGCTTAGGGGCTGAGACCACAGGTTTTTTTTCAGTAGTGTTGTTCAGTTTGGGCGCGGGGATAGCGTCTGCATATGTTTTGGGGGGCGTAGCTGGGGCTGGGTTGGCTGTGTGGCCTTGGTTATTTGCATTGGCACCGGGTTGGGTGAAGTAGTTGTGCACGAAGGTCTGGAGGGCCTTGCCAAAAGAGGAGGCCCTGGGGAGGCTTTTCTGTTTCATAGAGGAGAGCTTCTTGTCCAGTAGGTTGAGGAACTCCAGTATCTCCTTGTCTTCCTCTTTTTCTTTTTTGGCCCGGGCTTGTAGGGCGATGCTGGCGGTTTTTCCAAGCTCAAAGTCGAGTTGTTTGTTTGGGCATTGTGGCTCCGGCGTAGCTGATGACATCTGGGTTGCCATTTCATAGTCCATGAACAGAGGTGTTGGGGGTGGAGGCGAGGCATTTGGCTCGCCTGTGCCTCCCTCCATCTGGTTATCTGGCTTTTCGAGTTTTCGGTGTTCGCGGGCTTTCACTAGCGCGGCTAAGCCTTGTTCCCGGGGGCTATCCCCGTAGCGGGGACCGCCTGAGGCGTGGCCTCTGGCCGAGTGCCTGGTGACAGGCGGCATTACTCGTCTGAGGAAGTGACCGATGGTTGAGTGTGGACCAGGCTGATGGTATAACATCCGTCTTGTATATTAGTATACTCCTTGCATATCACGTGAAACACGTGATCATCAGGTGCCAACACGCCGAATATCAATTTGATCCCTGTTCCTTCTTGCATATTCTCCATGAGCTGTTATCCAATGAGCCTGTCTTAACTCTGTATCATCACGTGAGGCTGATACAGTGAGTTCTGTAACAGGTATACAGCTCATGATCAACTGACAGGCCCGTGCAATCACCAGCATGTTGAAATCCACTCCTGTAGGGCCACTGGTTTGTGAAGCAGGCCTGGCACCAGCAGAGGCCCTACTGGAGGCCCGACAATTGAAATACACTACCCGGCTGCTCAGCTTACTGGAGAACCACCCAGCTAAGGAGATCCTCCCAGTGAGCTTCTGGGAAGGGGATCAGCACACCCAACCTGGGGAACAGACCCCAGGGAACCGACAATGGGCTGAGAGAAGCAACCGAGGCTGATGGTCCCTGGGACAACACCTTGCTTGACAACTAGCCAATATTCTACCAGTGAACCCATCTGGGGGCTTTGAGAGCACAACACAGACAACCAGTAGCCAGTTCCCAGGCCAAATAGAGATGCTACCAGGTCCAGAGGCCCTAGTAGCAGCGCAATCTCTCCCTCCAGAGCTAGCAATCTGGTCAGATGGATCAAGATTAGAGAATGGCAAAAGTGGGGCAGGGATTGCTTGGCGAGAACCGGGAGGAACATGGAAGACCCGGGGGTTCCCATTAGGCAAGGGATATGAGGTCTTTGATGCAGAGCTTCTGGGAGTTGTGCGAGCACTCCAGTTAGCAGAGAAAGTGGGGGATCAAAGACCAGTCACTATCCTGTTGGACTCCCAAGCAGCCATTGCAAGGATGCAACACACCCAGCCAGGGCCAGGTCAAGCATTAGTGATCCAAGCACATGCTATAGCCAAGAGACTACATGCCCGAGGTTGCCAAACCACTATCCAATGGGTGCCGGGACATGCAGGAATAGAAGGGAATGAGAGAGCTGACCAGGCAGCAAAACAGGCAGCCAGTAAGCCACCAGGAAGAGGCCCAAGAGAGATATCCCTGGCCTTCACCTATAGAGCCTGAACAGAAGCCATTATAGCACAAAGGCAGAGATGGCTCAGCAAAGAACTTGGACAGCGATCCCAACAAGGTCAATGAACATACAGGCCACAGAGGAACTGGCGGCTCAACCCAGCAGCTGCAATAGCTCCCAAACACCTAGCAAGCCGTTATTTTCAACTGAAGTCAGGACATGCAGCCATTGGAGCATACCTACATCGGATCCAGGTCCGGGAGGATGCAACCTGTGAGGGATGCGGTATATCAAGGGAGACAATACACCATCTTCTCTTTGAATGTCAGGAATGGTGACACCAACAAAACAGGCTCTACAAGGACCTGGAGACAGACAGAGTTATGAGGCCCACTACGGCAGAAGAATACCCACAAGGACGACTCCTAGGAGAGCCCAAAGCTACAAGGGCATTGCTACAACTCCTAGCCAGCGCCAGCATAGCTCTACCCTGGGCGCACCTACAGCAGACGGCAGAAAGGGCCCGAAGAGATGACAAATGGGGACTGGAAGCACTGGAAGAAGCAGTTAGAACAGGAGAGGGGTAGCAGGGAGGGTAGCCCAAGGCTGAGAGTCAGCCTAGGCCACACCCATCTTGCTCCAAAACACAAGGAGAGCACTCCGCTCGAAAGCCCTGCGCATACAGGCGGTCTGGGGCGAGGAAAAGGATTGGAAAGCTTATAAGAAGAGGGCACTGCCTTAGGAACTCATAGGGACAAGAGACTGTAGAATAGCTGCTAGCCTCAAGTCCATGAATCATGGTCTGTCATAGCTCTAGGGCTCGGTATGGACAATAAACTTGATTAAATAAATAAATAATGGACTAACATATATGATGCTGATTAATGTGTGTACTCTCATACAGAATTTGAAATGTTTCTCCATCCCTCCATAACTGGGCCGAATATATAAACAAGGTAGTTGCTGTGGTCGTTGCTCTTCCTTTCCTTTGCCCTCTGATCTGTCCTGCAAACCCTCTTCCCTGTTGCGTCGTGTTTTTTTTTTTTTTTTTCTGTTCGTTTTCTCAGCCTCTCTAAGTCACACATAGGAAAAGGAAGAAAAAGAGAGATGTCCTCCTATGGGGTACGTCCACATTACGAACGACCGCCCTATGAAGGGCCACACGATAGAGGATACGGGGATGTCCGCCTTACGATGAAGGGCCTCCCTACGAGGGAGGATACGGCGAACGCCCCTCCTACTCCATCCCTCAGCCGTCCGCCCAACCCCCTCGGTTCCCCCCACCACCACTGCCCTACGGTTGGGCCCAAGAGTGGGAACCCAGAGTGCGGCGCGCCTTCTTCGTTGAGATGGCCACCAACCACTCACAGTGGGAGTATCCAACCGGTGACTCGGAATATGCATCACGAGAAGTGCCACCGCCCGGACCGCCATCAGGGTATGAAGGTTATGAAGACCCACATGGGAAAGAGAAGAGCGACAAGAAGAAGATGTTAGCAATGGGGGCGGCTGGATTGGCTGTTGGTGGTGTTGTGGGTGCTGTTGCGGCGCATGAGTTGGGTATGTTCATACTTGTCATGATGTCGCTTAACCTGCCTGTTTAGGGCTGTTTGGGGAAGCTATAGGTGTATGTGGTATGCGCTAACGAAGGAAACAGGTGAGGACGACGAGGGGGCTCCTCCAGAAGAGGATGGTTCATCCAGCTCCGACGAGAAGGATGAAGAGTACGCTGAAGAACACTACTCGGATTAATGGTTGATCGATTTTTAGATTCGCTCCCAGGCTCTTGTCTGTACTCCATCGTTGATGGCGATTGAATGGTAACTGTTGTTGGTCCACCCTGTTGGGATACACATGTAGTGGGGGTGAAAGTTGTTGATGCTGGTGGGACAATGTATAGCAATACACCTAAAGAGGCTATGCGGGGACAATAGCAATGAAGCATTATATTAAGGTCTTTTTATCTGTCTAGGCTATCTACGTCGGGGGCATAAGGAATTTTGCTCTTCAGTTAGGCGAATGACTAACGTTGCATCTACCAAGATGGGACTAGGTGTAATATAGTTATTGCAACAAAAGTTAAATACTAAACAACTATGCACTTGGACAATGATGTAATGATCCCGTTCAATATTTGGAGGCGTATACACCTCAAGACATACAACACTTGTTTGGCTTAACACCAGTAACTAGCCCTCTTCCTTTGTTACAATTTTCATCCGTTGTTTATGTATTCTACACCTAGTTAGCTACTAGCAATCCATCATCACTCCCAGATTGCATGAGATGCACCTGCGACGGCATGCTCAGGATGCCCATCGCCTTAAAACATGAGACTTGGATTTACCATTCCGGGTCTTGGGTTCCTGAACATTTCCACTATCCATTCCATTTTGAGCCTATTGGATGGAGTTATTCTTTACATTGCCTGATGTTTAATTGGCAACAATTTCTGTTGGTTGCTCATGTAATCATCTAAAGTTCTGGCAAGCACTCTTGTTTCTTTTAAATCTCAGCGGTGGACGTTTAACTACGCGAGTCAATATCCAACAATATGACCTGATTATTCTGTAATAGAGTCGCTTCAAAAGCGGTCTGGCAGACAAGAAGACATGGTCTTCGGGCTAACCAGGGCCAGAGATAAACCAAGATTTGGTCGATTAGGGATCTATTTGGGCTTGATACCAACCAAATGGCGGGATCTAAGGCCTTTACGTGACGGCTTGAAAGCCATTGCAACTTGTAATGAAAATAGATTTTGAAGGATCGAATGTGATGATGTCGGATCCCAGGATATAGTGGATATATGGCTCAACCAATGGAATCGCTAAAAGAGGTCTGAATTGTTAACTAGTACAATTTCATTTCCTTCATGACATGCAAGACTTCGTCTGGATTTCTCTTTGAATCAATCCAAACAGCGCCGAGGATCGCTTCAACCATAGAAGAAAGAGTACCTTCTGGAACACTGCCATGATGAACGGGGTTTTTTATAATGTACCTATCCAACTTCAATTCTTCTGCTCTAGAGCTCAACACATTATTGCTTGCATGTGTTTTTAATAGGCGGTTACCATCCTCTATTGGGAGTTAGTCTCAATCCCGGGGACCAGGTTGTTTGACGATGACTTCCCGGTGCTTTGGCCACTTTCATACCACTGCTCTAGAAGGACCGTTGATAAGACTGAGTCGCCGAGGAGAGCAAGACGCTTGTTACCATGTCGATCTCCATGAACCGCAGGATCAGAAACAGAAGATCCAGCTGCTTGTAAGAGCTCTTCTAACAGATTATGGTCACTAAAGTGGTAATCAAGAAGGCTTTCCAGTTCTATTTCGAGTTGGGCGCGATCTTCCATGGCTTGGTTCAAGTAAGATGCTTTGACAGAAATCGAATAATGGAAGCGGGAAAAGGGATATGAAAATGAAAGGTTGAAGAATGGGGCTGGGGTTTCCTCTTATTTTAAGCCTCCAATTCTCTGGATGATCTGAAATGACGCAAGATTCGACCGAGAAAGATACTTTTGGATAGAGTTCCTTCGTGAACCCAAAGAAAGAAAGAGTGGGAAAATCCATAATCAATACGTCTAGCCTGGAAAACACCGTCACTAGTCATGGCCAAATGCAAAACCTATTCAAATCTCCTTTAATGTTATGTCTGCATGTTGAAAGTGGCCTTCCGCTCTCCTCTTTCCATCATTATCAACGCACCGCCGAAGGAAAGAATGAAACAACTGATCAGGATTTCCCTCATATTCTGATTAAGCTTTCTTGATGTAACCCAGCAAAATAACTCCTCAATAGGGTTGAAGTGCGGCGAGTAGGGTGGCAAATACAAAAGCTTAACTCCTACACATCAGTGCACAGCTGCTTGACTCAGTCTGAGTGATGAAAAGACGCATTATCCATGATTAAGACGGATTTGGGCTCTGGCCATCTCCCACGGTGCTGGAGAAGCTGCTGGATGAAGGATTTAAAAACATAGCATCAGTCGAGCCTTGATAATGCGAGACAAGATAACACCATTTTGCGCATATGCTGGCAGTATCTGGCACCGCTGGTCTAGATGATGAGTTAGACTTGAACTGGCGTGACGTCAAGTGGAGATCATCCAGTCCATCTATATTCAGCTCGCTTGTCACCGCCGGATTTGTCGACAAAAACTAATTGATATGAATGAAACTCAGATAGCTTATGTTGATAGAAATCTTGCTGTTGAGGGCTTTGCTTTGTTGCTTTCTGCTGGGATCTCTCTCCATCCACCTTGCTAGGAAAGGGCACATTTAATACTGGATGATTATGACAGTATTTCAAACTCGTCACATAGGAAGATAGCCATCTCTTCAATGTAAAGGCCCGGTTATCCAATTAGGTAATCACAAAGTGCTTCAAGCATTGGAGGGGTGATGCTTGATGGCCAGCCAGCAGAAATAGGGGGTATCTGGCACTGCGGAACAGCCTCATGTTCTTGTGTATATTAGTGATAAATTACTCACTGCATCTCGCAACCTTGGCCATTTGTGATGTGCAAAATATTTTGCTGCGTGTTATATGGCCAATGATTTCATACTGCCAGGACTCTTGGTTTCGTGCCATTTCGAGGTGGATTGGTATGTTAAGGATACCGTGAATTGAGACAACGTCATGATGGGCGGGGAAGATATTAAAACTTTCATAATACAGGCACATGTAGCTTATTCAGGCCCTTGTTTGTTCCGTATTATACCGTTCGACGACTAAACAGATTTGCGATACTGAAGTAACCATATACGGATAGTATGTCTTCGCGATCTGAGATCTAGAGATCTAGGGTTCAAGAAAAACTCCATATGTACACAATATGGGAGACGATATCAGTCGTCACCGTACAGGCTTGCCACATACTCTATTGGTCTTTTTTTCCCATCAACTTTGAGAGGGTGGCCAACCTCGATGTTCACAGGGTCTGAAAGTGATTTCCTGGCTGTATCTGATAGTCAATCAACTAGTCAAGGACAATGTTGACACATCTAATCTGGCTCTCTGCGCAGTTGCCGAGGTGGTAGTCCCTTGTTTTTACTTTGATGTACCGGTGTTTGCCCCAATTGTAGTCCATAAAGCCACAGATTCAATGGTAGCATTAGAACATTTGGCATTGATCTCTAAGTATAAGTGCTATAAAATGACGCAACTCAGGAACCAGAGAAATTGGATGGAGACAAGAAGCAAAGTTTCTGCACTGCTTTATCCACATTAACTAAGTTCTGGCTGCCGACGCAATGCAGACTTTCTTCAAAAATCACCTTTCCCAGCAATAGTACAAAGAATATTAACAGGGCGTACACAGTGTGGTACAGCAATCTGAATAAATGAGTGCTAAAAATGTTACTGTCAGCAATAACATTAATGTTTTGCTTGTTCCTGGATATACCTGAAGGAGATCCTTCGCTGTCACGTCCGGTGGTGCGGCAATAAAGTCTACGGCAAGAAGACCCAACGTGCCCCGTACCCCAGTCATATTATCATGGCCCAGAAGAGTGCGAGCAATATTACAAACTGCCCTAATATCTTGAAACCTCGCCTGAAGTGAGGATTTTCGAATCATGCTTTCACCAATGCCGGCTGGAAGAGTTTGTCAACACCGCCTTATAATTAACTAATAGGTAGGATGTTTTATAGAATACTGACCAATTTTTACATCACCTCCGTCATTGATCAAGACAGTGGAACAGGACAAGTCTCCGTGGCAGACTTCTAGGTCATTATGGATATACTCCAAGCCTTGAAGTATCTGCTTGCAGTTAGCCTGTTTACAACTCACCCCTCCTACAGATTCAGCTCAGGAGGT
This sequence comes from Aspergillus chevalieri, assembly GCF_016861735.1. Lineage (NCBI taxonomy): Eukaryota > Fungi > Ascomycota > Eurotiomycetes > Eurotiales > Aspergillaceae > Aspergillus > Aspergillus chevalieri. Next base: position 2,102,579 of record NC_057368.1, on the reverse strand, counting down.
ATACCCCTTTGCAAATTGTTGCAACTTCCACTTCACCGAGTCGGAACACATGGGATAGCTGCTGGAGTTCCTCTAGTGTGATGCCCCATGCGTTGTAAAGGAAGAAGGCGATGCCATCTTTCAGGTAAACTTCCTTTAGGCCCAACAAATTCGTATGAGTTACTTGCCTCAGGTGCTTTACCCCATGATCTTCCTCCTTTATAGTACAATGACTGATAAATGAGACAGGGACTCCATTGCGCATTTCAATGGCACAAATCCCACCCCCTGATGACTTTAGTCCGACATAGGCACGACCGGTCTCTGCGTAGGGACTTCCCCTCTTAACAATACTTTCACTCCTGCTCACATATTGCAGAAAATCTGGCGTCGAAGATCCTTTAGCCATGATTATTTCTTCATGGGATGGCAATTTGGTTGCAGGCTCTGTTATTTGTCAATCTTTTACCTGTCACGCTATGTTCAAAAACGAATTTCCATGTGGCCATAGGAAACTATATATCTTCAATGTACTCCACTATGTCCATGTGCCCTTAGGTATTGCCTTGTTAAAAGACGCAGATGTCATGGTAAACAGAAATGTACCCTCTCGGCACAGCTTATCGCAATGCGGACAACCGTTGAGGTTGGTCAGATAGTTGTAGCGATCATTCTGACTGACTTGATCAACCTGAACACTTTATTATTATTTAATCAAGTTTATTGTCCATACCGAGCCCTAGAGCTATGACAGACCATGATTCATGGACTTGAGGCTAGCAGCTATTCTACAGTCTCTTGTCCCTATGAGTTCCTAAGGCAGTGCCCTCTTCTTATAAGCTTTCCAATCCTTTTCCTCGCCCCAGACCGCCTGTATGCGCAGGGCTTTCGAGCGGAGTGCTCTCCTTGTGTTTTGGAGCAAGATGGGTGTGGCCTAGGCTGACTCTCAGCCTTGGGCTACCCTCCCTGCTACCCCTCTCCTGTTCTAACTGCTTCTTCCAGTGCTTCCAGTCCCCATTTGTCATCTCTTCGGGCCCTTTCTGCCGTCTGCTGTAGGTGCGCCCAGGGTAGAGCTATGCTGGCGCTGGCTAGGAGTTGTAGCAATGCCCTTGTAGCTTTGGGCTCTCCTAGGAGTCGTCCTTGTGGGTATTCTTCTGCCGTAGTGGGCCTCATAACTCTGTCTGTCTCCAGGTCCTTGTAGAGCCTGTTTTGTTGGTGTCACCATTCCTGACATTCAAAGAGAAGATGGTGTATTGTCTCCCTTGATATACCGCATCCCTCACAGGTTGCATCCTCCCGGACCTGGATCCGATGTAGGTATGCTCCAATGGCTGCATGTCCTGACTTCAGTTGAAAATAACGGCTTGCTAGGTGTTTGGGAGCTATTGCAGCTGCTGGGTTGAGCCGCCAGTTCCTCTGTGGCCTGTATGTTCATTGACCTTGTTGGGATCGCTGTCCAAGTTCTTTGCTGAGCCATCTCTGCCTTTGTGCTATAATGGCTTCTGTTCAGGCTCTACAGGTGAAGGCCAGGGATATCTCTCTTGGGCCTCTTCCTGGTGGCTTACTGGCTGCCTGTTTTGCTGCCTGGTCAGCTCTCTCATTCCCTTCTATTCCTGCATGTTGTCACAGGCTCGGAATAGTAGATAATAATGAACTGAATTCCTATCTAAACTATTGTAGCCATCGATGAGAATATCGAATCTGGAGAAGAAAGAAGAAGAGGAAATCTATCTAGGTCATGAAGAGGTTTTAAGAGGATTGTTGGTGACATGACTGGATGGTGTTTGTGATGTATCATCCATTGCTGTAGTGTTGAACCACCATGTGAGCTATCATATGTGAGCTGTCACACATGTCCTGGCACCCATTGGATAGTGGTTTGGCAACCTTGGGCATGTAGTCTCTTGGCTATAGCATGTGCTTGGATCACTAATGCTTGACCTGGCCCTGGCTGGGTGTGTCGCATCCTTGCAATGGCTGCTTGGGAGTCCAACAGGATAGTGACTGGTCTTTGATCCCCCACTTTCTCTGCTAACTGGAGTGCTCACACAACTCCCAGAAGCTCTGCATCAAAGACCTCATATCCCTTGCCTAATGGGAACCCCCAGGTCTTCCATGTTCCTCCTGGCTCTTGCCAAGCAATCCCTGCCCCACTTTTGCCATTCTCTAATCTTGATCCATCTGACCAGATTGCTAGCTCTGGAGGGAGAGATTGCGCTGCTACTAGGGCCTCTGGACTAGAGTGTCACAGATGGCCCCGTGACCCCGCCCCGAACCCGCCCCAAACCCCGCCGGGGCGGGCTTCGGGGCAGAGGTGCTCACCCCGCTCTGGGTTTGGGGCAGAGGTCCCCGCCCCGCTAATTTTTTGGGTGCCCCGTTGGGGCGGGCTGAACTGGGGCAGCGGGGTTTGGGGCGCCCCAAGGCCCCGTTAGGCCCCATTACGAAGCCAAACATATATTACTGTATGGTATCTATACTGTGTAACGATTACTTTGAAGAAACCGAGTGTTTGACTGAGAGGCTTTGTCAGCTCAAAGTTATGAACTTATGCTATTATATTACAAAGGATCATGCTACATCCCGCATTTTAATTGTCATGATAATTTTTAACCATAGTGAAAACGAGTTGGAATTTTTTAACACTATCTTGATTCTTGAAACCTGATACTCCATACATCTTCCAGCATCAATGATAAAGGGGAACCCTTACAACCTCTGCAGGAATGAGAAAGCCCGTGCACTTCCAAGATCAATATGGATAGTACATCGACTCAGTCTCACAAAGACTACCAGCTATTTACCGTTCTCAAGGCGCTGAAAATATCCAGGTTCATGGATAACACGACGTGGCCGGGTTGTTGCAGATTGAGGATGTGGGTTTATAACCTCCGACTGGCTTGTCGTAGAATGAGCTTCTGCGTTCATGGATGGTGAATGGATGGCAGACGGTCGCTGGTAAGACTGCAGTGGAGGTAGTCTGAGTCCATCTTCCTCATCGTCATCAGCCCAGCGATCTCTATCATCATCCTCAAATCCACCTAGATCCTCTTCATCACTGATATAGTTGACATCCAATTCAACATTGAAATCCACATATCCCACATCGTTCTGCTCATCATTGTCACCATCTTCAACAGATATGTATTCCCGTTTCAGTTCAAAGCGGTCAGCAGACATTTGGATCATAATTGCTTCAATTGTTTCGGGTGCGAGGCGGTTACGCCGATAGTGGCAAACATCCCGAGCAGTACTGAACAGATTCTCGACACCAACACCACTCGCTGGAACTGCAAGGAAATCACGGGCCATTCGAGAAAGGATTGGGAAACGGGGTGCATTATCACGCCACCAGTCAAGGACATCAGGGACTGAACCCAGTGGTAAAGTTGCTTGAAAGTCACCATGGTTAGAACAATTGAAAAGGTCATAAATGCAGAAGTAACAAAAGAAGACTAACGCTCATCATCCAGGTATCTTTGCAGTTCAGTGTATTGATGACTCTGTGATTGTTCGTTTGAGTCAGACTGTTGGTTGTATCGGCGACGCTTGTACCGGTGAAGAGCTTGATCAATTACATTCAGATTGGTGGAGGATGCAGTCGCTTCGTTGATCAATGGATATCTGTTTCGGTAATAAGAAAAGACTTTTTTTAGTACATTCTCATATTTAACCGACCAAAGCATTCCTGAGCCACCATTTTCTTCCCAACTTGCTCCTTGGAAAACAGAAAGCTTTTGGCATGGATCAAGGACAGTGCCGATTGCATAAATGACGCCCTGAAATTCATATGTCTTTCCATAATATTCTGAAAGTTTTCTGTGCGCCATTGACAAACCCTGATAAAGCTGCCTTTTCCACGGTCGCTGTTTGTTTTCAAGGTGATGCTGATTATCCTCGATGTGATTGAAGAGACTGTTGTAGATCATATACACCTTGTATAAATATTAGCAAGGATCTAACCGTGGTGAAAATTGGCACATGCCTTATGAACTGTAACTCCATGGTGCTTAGACAGGCTGTTTGTAAAGTAGTAGAACTCTCGAAGCAGCTGAAGTAGGTACTCCACATGTCGCCATTCATGTTCTGCAAGACTCAGAGGGAAGATAGCATGGTCATCCGTTGTGGTGATAAACCTTCGAATTGGCTCCCTCAACTTATAAGCCCGTTCAAGCATAAGAAAGGTGGAATTCCAGCGAGTTTTGCAATCTAGAAGAAGACCAAGTGTTTTAGTATTGTGTGAATCCATTCGCTGATATCGTCGAAAGCTTTCCCGACGTTGAGGGCTGGCATTAACATATCGCACTAGTTTCCGGACCTATCTAGCATTAGCCGAGAACAAGTAACAAAGAAAAAAAAAGAAAAAAGAAAAAAGAAAAGAAAAGAAAAGAAAAGGGGAAATAGAATCAAAGCCTTACTTTTTCGAGAGTACGAGTCAATCCTTTTTCTCTCAGGTTTTTATCATCATCATTCCAGCGGATGCCAACAACATCATCATTTTTGGCATCGATCTTTAGCTCACGCAAAAAGGCATTGACAGCAAGTTGTATGACATGTGTAAGACATGGAAGATGGTGTGGAGTGCTAAGAATGGCTTGTAGGCCACTGTCCATGGCATGCTCAAAGAAGTCATGTGTGTTCAAAGCGTCTTGCAAGCCATGAGCAACATCTGGATCTAAAGTCTGGGCAAGGGAATCTGTGATGTAGACAAACATTGTCCCATTGTTTCCAGCCTGTAATAGTCAGTATGATCTCAATTTCTTATGTTCTAACCATGGTGAGAGGATGTGTATATTATGACGTACATTGTCCGTTGTAATGCCAAGGAGGCGATGAGACAGATCATGCTTTCCCAATATTTTCAAGAGCACAGATCCAAGACGATCCCCAGAATGAGATCCTTCCAATGGAGAAAAACCAAGAAGGGCCTCGCAAAACCGGAAATCCGCTGAGATGAAATACCCAATAACTGCCATGAATGGTTTCTGATCTGGACTTGTCCAGCAATCAAGGGCAATGGAAATTTTACTGTCAGAAGGAAGGGTTTCCATGGTATTCCGTCGAGAAGTATGAGCAAGCTGCATTAGCAGATCTTTCACACCATTTCGATTGGGAAAATGCAGCTTTTTGTTCGGACCAGCCGCAAGATTTAGAAGACGTCGAAATTGTACATTTTCAATGAGTCGGAATGGGAGACGGTTACCAACAATGCAATGAACTACCTGTTCCTGAAATGCCTCACGAGAATAAGTCTTGTCTGGCGTGTTTATCTGGGAGATAGAAAGAATTCCTGAGTTAGTATACTTGTTTTGCATAACAGCATATTGGAGTAGACCTTGCACTTACTGGTCCTTTTCCAAGAAAGTCTCGAATGGAAGCATGACATTTTTGAGGATGCTGATAAGTGCATTGCCTGGTATTTGGATGTCTGATCATTGTTTTGGTCCCATTGCCTCTACCTGGATGATCAATAAAGGTCTCACAGTGAATACAGCGAGCATGTGGAGTGCCATCATCAAGACGTGCGACTTCTATGAAATGCTGCCAACCTTGAGAATGTTTGGATCCTCCCCATCGCATGTCTTTACCCTTCTTCTCAAACTTTCCAGCTGATATAGTTGTCCTCCACCAACGCATAAACTCATCTCGTTTTTGAATGAACTCAGATTCAGTGGTGAGGTTCTTGCGTTCTGGATATTTGACACATGTGTTTGTTCCATGTCTGCTTGAAATGATATCCAGGTCAAAGTCGCCGATTGGGTTGTTTTTCCGGTTGACAGAGGAATATGGTAAAGATGTATTCGGAAAGGGATCAATTGGCAAACTTCGCTGGCTCTCTGGAAAAGGAGAGGACTCTAAGTCAAGATTGGGAAGTATATCACTGAATGATGATTGTGGTGCTGGCGCAGGTGAGGAATGAGAAGTGTAAGGAGTATTTGCTGGAGAATCCATTGTACATAGCATTCATATAAACATGATGAGAAGGAAGAGAAAAATCTAATAATCCAGAGCAGAATTTCAAATTCAGCGCCCAACACACCCCAAACTTTTCTGTAATTGAGAAAAACACTTTAACCATGGTTTGAATTTTAATTTTCGTTGTCAGTTGCCTCTGTGTTCTCTTCCGGTTCCACACCCTCTCCTGGTTCTACATCCTCTGTCTCATTTCGCTTGCGCTTCTGGGTCTCTGACTGTCTGATCACACTATTCTTCTGAATAGATCGGTTGTGCTCCTTGATCTTTGCTTGGATCTCCTCTGCTTGGCTTGTGAACATCTTCGGCCGACATTTTAGGAAGCCAGGAGTCTCCTTGATAGTGATCGCGGCCGGTTCTGAACGATCCAAAGAAAATGCACTCAAATCTTCGGAAAAATTATCGATTGCGTGTGTATAGCCGTACCGTTCAAGCACTTGTGCCTGGTCCTTGAGAACAACCACAGCCGCCTCATATTCCGCCTAATGAAACTAATGAGTTTCTAACCATGGTTAAAAGTGCGAGGAGCACTTACCTCACATCCAATCAGATTCTCTGGTCGCTTCTTCCCGCCCTTAAGCCCCCAACTGATCGTTTCCAGCATCTTGCTTTTGAGGGATCGGTAGTGCCAGAGGGCACCAAAAATTTCACCTTGCTGGACCAAGTCTTCCTCCTCATTTTTGTTGAGCATTGAGGGAGTTCGGCAAACTGCTTGATTCTGTTTAAGCGTGCGGCCAATCACCGGGCCCCACGGTGAGTATGGCATCTGATTGGAGATCTAAAATATGTTAATCTCACCACGGTAAGAAAAGTGGAGTGAGGGGACCTACTAAAAAACCCAGATCATTATACGCGCTCATCGCATTGGTCAGAACCGGGCCGGCAGACTTGACAACATGCTGTATAATTGCAGCCCAATTCGGGTGGAGGAAACGCTCAAAATATGCAGCTGAGTGCGACGCACTTGCAAGGGTATCAGGGGGTGGTTTGAGCTAGAATCAGTTTTATTAGCAACTTCATGTTCAATACTAGTGAACTGTCTGGTCAACCTACTAGGTCATTGAGTTTTGGGTCCTTCCAGAAGCCGTCAGTTTGGACCTGTCTCACAAGCTCATCGATGAAATTACGAGCTAACCGAAGACGGTCAGCATCCAGAGAAAATGGACGATCAAAATTCTTGTCTCCGAAAAGAAGGTCTTGGATCTCCAAGTCCCATTGGAAGTCCTTCAGATCATGCGAGGCTGCTGCAGGGTATGTCCAGTCTGGGTCAATCCATATAGCTATGTGGCGAAGAATCCGTTTGACCTTGTCAACTGCTTTTTCCAGGTTGCACCAATCATTCCTAGTCAGAAAGTTAATGATTCAAAAAGCTACTAACCGTGGGGAGATTATGGAGTCAGGGAACTGTAGCTTACCAGCATGGACATGGGAGATTTCGATTCTCCATTAGGCGTGAAAAGATGAAGTGGTAATCTTCTTCACTGAGATCCTTGAGAAACCCTGGGCGACGCCAGTCGAAGCGATAGTCATTGGTTTGGTAGGGGCTTGAGAGTCGCGGGAGTTGCTCATTCCGATAATTTGGAGGCAAAGGCCAAGGATTCTTGCGCTTTTTGTTATTCAACCAATAGTCCTCACGGCGTGGATAAAACAGGAGCCGAAGAGGGTAGTCTGGCCGACCAGCCTCAACACTGAGGATTAACTCCCAGTCCTCACATCGAACGAGGTGCGCGGTATGCCCGAAGATCTTTGTGGTGAACTCGAGAAATTTATCAAACTCTCGAAACCAGATCTGACTGTGGTTAGTACCATCTTCAACCTTTGATGTGGAAATCAACGTACAAAATCAAGTTTTGATGAAACCATTTTTCCTCCGAGGGTCCAGGTAAAGCGACGTTCTCCATATCGTGTCATTCCATATCGAAAAACATACGGCTGAAAGCCTTCATGGCTGATCACAGAGCCCATCCGGGCAGTGTGTGTGAGATTCAGACCAAAGAGTGTCTGCACCCAGTCAGAGAAAGTTGAGCCTCTGACAATTTCTCCTCGCTCTTTCTCTGGCACACTCTCCAGCCGACCGAGTATCTGGACTGCATTGTAGCCATCACTGTTTGAATGGTGCATGACTTCACGATTGGCCATCAGGGCAGCAAGGGTATCCTCTGTCATCTTGTCATCATCATAAAGGTCGATGGCCCACAGATAGTCATGGGCTTCAGGTCGTGTGATGTCTTCCCCAGCATCAGCGCGTTCAATGGCCTCTTGAAGGATCTTGAGCATAGCTGAAACCCGATGCTGTCCATTTCGCAGTTCAAACGTGGTACCTTCTGGCAAAACTTGAATGTGAATCAATTCATTCTGATGTAGTTACCGGTTAGCAATGTAGTCACCATGGTTAGAATGTTAACGTACAGGATCACTAGTTTTTCTGGTAAGGGATTTGTGGAGGTCCATGAGCGTAGTCGTTTCTGTAACATGATCTGCCAAAACTGTCTCCAACATCTTGCTTGTAGTCGTCACTTTTAAGCGGTCCTCCTGTGCAAAACGCCGAACACCACACTTGAACGCCTCAGAAAGCTTCTCAATGAAACGTTCATCAATGGCTCGGTTACGTTCATTATGTGAGAGAGCACGAATATCCACCACAACACTCCCAAGGTATGCACTGTCAAGCTGGGTGACTATTCGATCGTCATGGATGAGCTTCTGGAGTGGTCCACCATTTTCAGATTGCTCGTTAGCCTGAGGAGCCTCAGGAGCAGGGTCAACATCCTCAGCACCTTTCCTGGCTTTGCTCGTGCTGGCCAGGGTTTTTGATTGTTTCTTTGGCGGCGCCATGGCGGCGAGCAAACTAACCGTGGGGAGAACAGGTCTCAGCGGTGTTTACTAACTTTTCATAAAACAGCCGATTTCTGAAAAACCTGATTAAAGAAAGGAAGATGGTTTCTTAGCATGGCGAGAATTTCGCGGAGTGATATTTATGCCCACGCCTCTTTTGTATTCACTAACCAGAGGAATGAAATAAAAAGCCAGTTTTACAAGTTTTATTTTCTCTTGCTTCACTGAAAGACACTCCGTAGGTTTTATATTCTTTGTGGTGATCTAGAATATAATTGGCGGATTTAGATTATATAATGCCCGGAGGCAATGTACTCTGTGGTTGCGACCGGAGGACACTCATAGAAGAGAAGTTGTAACCGGAATGCTATGTAGAACCTGTGAGGCTGTGACCATCTCACATTCCTCCCGTATTAGTTCCTTTGTTTAAAAAAATTCTAGACATATATTGATATTGCATTGTATAATGATGTCTTTCACCGTGGTGAGATTGCTATTGCGCAGAGTATACATGTAAATCGCATTAGCGCTATATATGTATATATATCTCAAGCTATATACTCTTGGGTACAGCATTCAAACAGAACAACTTCTTAGGCTTGTAATGCTTCGGAGTTGCTATTACTTTATGGATAGATATAAGTGTCTATATGATTCCAGAGGGATTCCTTCATGATAATTATGTATATTGCGACCGCTGCAACGATATTCTACTTACAACTTCGCATGAGGATGTATGTCGACATGGTAAATGTGCTGTAATTATACATGGCTGCGTAAACTATCAAGTGATCGTGTCTCAAATACAAAAAATACCGAAAACTCGGGGCGGACTGGGGACCCCGCCCCGTTAACTGCCCCAAACTAACCATGGTTGGAATAGTGCGATATCCGATCGACGGATTGGGTATAGCACGGAGAGTCTTGGGGTTTTGGGGCAAAACCCGCCCCAACCCGCCGGGGTTTCGGGGCGGGCAGGGCCATGGCACACCCCGCCCCAAAGCCCACTGGGGCGGGGCATTACTTGCCAAAGCCCACCCCGCCCCGCCCCGAGTGACACTCTACTCTGGACCTGGTAGCATCTCTATTTGGCCTGGGAACTGGCTACTGTGTTACAGAACCCAACGTATCAGCCTCACGTGATGGTATGGGGTCAAGACAGAATCATTGGATATCAGTTCATGAGAGAATGGCGCAGGAAGGACTAGGATAGTCGCACGGAAAACCGGGATCGGGATGATAATCAGCGACCATATCACGTGACTGTATACCGTTTTTGGTGTGTGATGGATGGTTGATTGGTTGGTGGCCTATCGGCTAAGGCTAACTATAACTACCGGGCAGAAAGCGAGGGCGGTGAAGACACGTGACCCGCTGGGTACCAACAACCGTCCTGACTACTTGGAAAAGTATACCGCTGAGTATATGAAGTACGACGCACTGATTGGCTATACTCTGGATATACCTCTTGAAGGTAGAAGGATAGTATATGGAGGAAAGATATATAAGGACGCTCATTCATGTACTTAGCTTAGCTCTTCGCGATCAATCTAGTTAATCAAGCATTGGTTACCTTCTAGTTTCTGACTCGTCCGCACTTAACCAACAACCCAGTATACGTACTCGGTTGGCCTTGTTTCTCTATTCGTTACCTTTATCGTTTCTATTTGTTGATTATCTTACGGAGCCTGGAGGGGGCGATATACCCATCAACGCATACGACATACCGAACCGGACCCGGAGGGGCATTGAGCATACGATTACTTGGAAGACACTTAGGGTAAGTGTCCAGTCTCGAAATATAACTAACTAGAACCCTAGGTACGATACGAGAGAAGCCAGGTTGTGACAGTTACAAGCCCATGATGGAGCGCAGGTTCAGGCTCACAGAGACACTGGTTCATGTAAGCAAATGAGCTTCTGAGATGAGCCTCCATTACTCACATTCAGACAGCACCTAGATCTGCATTTAAACCGAGATTACCCATGCCTTCTCTCTATCCAGCATACATTCCATATAGTGCTCAGCATTCTGCCTTATTGAGTATCCAACAAATCTTGGAAGAATGCTGTTTCGATTTTACAAAGAAATGGGTTACCTTCTGAAGTCGAAAACCATGAATGGGATTGTGCCGCGGCTATGGAGCTCACAGAATGGATGAAGTTCTTAGCAAAGTGGTCACCACAACTTCCACATGAGTCTTTGCAATTGAGAGGCTCACAGTTAGACACACTCCTATCTAAAATTTGTCAAATTCGACACACAGCAGTTCACCGGCAGCCAATTACAGCAACCAGTGTCAGTTTGCTGGTCCTCACAGCTAAGAGACTGGCAGAAGCTTTGCAAGATCCCTTACGCACATCAAAATTGGAAGACCTTCACATCGACATACAGAACAAGATCCAGGCAATGGAGCTAAACAAGAATGCTCTTGAAGATAATCATGCACATGAGCTTAGAGCCTTGCAGCTCCAACGAGAAGAATTAGACCAGAAGGAGGAGCATCTCAGAGCCAAAATTATCAACAGCGACAAAGAGAACAAAACTCTCACAGGTCTTCTGATTAAGGAATCAATTAGAAGGATATTTAATGACAGAAAAAGCGCCCTTGATGATGATTCAGTTGGGTTTGAGGCGGAGGATGACGGAGCAAATAAAATCATTAGTCCAGGTTGTCAGCTTCTATGAATAGGACAGACAATGGCTCGCTGACCGCGACTTCATTACCTAGCAAAACCGGCATGATAGCACTTGTATATTTTTAATTCTTTTGTTCTGTTCGGGCATGCGTGACATAAGGTAAGCGCATCAAGCAATGTAGGGAGGCAGAAAATTCCATAGTTACAGTGCTGTTAGAGAAGTCTTGGAATTTGCTAGCTCCCGACTCTTGACCGCCCTCGCATAGGCCCAATTAGGTCGCCCGACGGGCCACCCATCCAATCAAGCATTGCCTACCCAAAACCAGCGCGGTCCCACCGAGCAGCCACCCGGCCCGTCTGTTCGAGAGCTTGCATGGCTGCCAAGATGATGACAATGTACACTACATGGTCGCAGACGCCAGTCTGGCATGCGTAGGTCGACAAGGGTAAATGGCAATAAAACAGTGGTCTCTTATAGGTCGTTATCGAGCCCTATTTGACGGATGTCGAGAATTTGCTGTATTATTGTTATGCCAAGTTTTCGGATAATCTTGATTTGGAAACCGGTGGGTGTTGGGGGTTCCCATTTTTATTGGTATGAGAGAAAGTTGATTGTCTGCCTATGGAATGAAGGCCTTCGGGGAAGATTTTCGTCTCCTCAGGATGGACATAGCGCCGTCGTGGAGTGGCCTGTAGGGTCCATGATGCATTGGTCTCCCGCAGTTGACTGCTTTGAGTACCAGTACGCGTGCTGCATCAGTCATTGTCCATCTCGTGCTATCTGTCCTTCAAAATGCTCGTAGAGAAACAATTGTGTGCTTGGCAAATGATCCTGGTTTGATAATTCTTTTCTCTATTACACAATAGTTGCACGCGGTTGATGTCATATTTATCGAGAGTACTGGAACTTGATGCAAAGCTGACTATTGATTGCCCAATGACGAAGTCGTATCTCACCGTAGTAATGGAATTTCCGGCTAAAATATACTGCTGATTGGCTTTCAACGTTCTACCCACATTTCCGGCCGTTGTTAACTCTCCCGCAGATCATGTCAAGAGCATGGAGTATTCTGGTTGAAGATTGATTTAAGGCGTTTTCGCCCGGATAATTGTAGTCCCATTGTTCTTCCATCTTTTCTTCTCTACAATCCATGTTGCCGAGCCACACTCCTGCAATCTGAAATCCTACTATTTTGTCTGCACCTTCCAGGCGCTTGCCTCTTATCATCTGCCATGTCATCCTCTGTTAGCATTGAACCATCAATAAACGATCCTTGGCCGGCTACCCTTGATCTTTCACCTATAAATGATCCGCTTGGGGTTCTTGACTCGATGTCACCGGCTCTCTCAGCATGGGGTTGCCAAACCACTCAGGACCTGTGCATTCCCGGCTTGGAATTGGACTCAATTCGAGGGGGTAGCACTAATAATGTTCCTCCGGATATATTACTATGCCACAATGACTTAAATAAGAGCTCCTTACCTGCTGCAAATGATACCCATTCCAAGAATAAAAAAGCCGGCGTGTCAAAGCCAGTGCAAACAGCTAAAGAAAGTACATCACGGGAAAGGCTTCTAGAGCGAAACCGTCAGGCAGCTAGTCGATGTCGACAGAAAAGGAAAGAACATATGCAGCTGCTGGAATCGCGGTTCAAGAAGCAATTAGAAAAGCATCAGCAGCTCCAATCTGAATCCCGTTGCCTCCGATTGGAGATCCTCAGTCTCAAAAATGAAGTGCTGAAGCATGCATACTGTACAGATAATCAAGTTTCCAGCTATCTACAGCAGATGGTTCAGAGAGTAAGTTTACAGATGAGCCGTGTGCTGCACATTTGACGATGACAGGTGACACTAATAAATAATAGACCAGGGTGCACTGCCGCGAACGACAAGAAGGGGCATTTAACATTGGTGGCTCTTCGCGCTTAGACCACTCCACTGAGTCACTTGGCGAATGCTCACAAAACGCATATTTTGATGAATTTCTCGTGTCGGAATGATGGTCTTCAAATCATCAAGACTGCTTGATATCGAGTTGAGCTCTTTGCTCGATAGAATACGCACCTGTGAGGGATGCGGTATATCAAGGGAGACAATACACCATCTTCTCTTTGAATGTCGGGAATGGCGACACCAACGAAACAGGCTCTACAAGGACCTGGAGACAGACGGAGTTATGAGGCCCACTACGGCAGAAGAATACCCACAAGGACGACTCCTAGGAGAGCCCAAAGCTACAAGGGCATTGCTACAACTCCTAGCCAGCGCCAGCATAGCTCTACCCCGGGCGCACCTACAGCAGACGGCAGAAAGGGCCCGAAGAGATGACGAATGGGGACTGGAAGCACTGGAAGAAGCAGTTAGAACAGGAGAGGGGTAGCAGGGAGGGTAGCCCAAGGCTGAGAGTCAGCCTAGGCCACACCCATCTTGCTCCAAAACACAAGGAGAGCACTGTGCTCAAAAGCCCTGCGCATACAGGCGGTCTGGGGCGAGGAAAAGGATCGGAAAGATTATAAAAGGGAGTGTTGTCCCGGCAACTTATAGGGACAAGAGACTGTAGAATAGCTGCTGGCCTCGAGTCCATGAATCATGGTCTATCATAGCTCTAGGGCTCGGTATGGACAATAAACTTGATTAAATAATAATAATAATAATAGAATACGCACACACATATATGTATATTTTACTTGCACTTGGACAGGCCATTTCCTTATGAAAAATCATTTCACCGGCTCTCTTATATGTAAAGTAATGAAGAGCGTGAATAACCAAAAGTTCTGAATAATGCTACATATTGCAGCCAAACGGAACCAATGGCAGGCAGATCCTTCAAGACGTCTTAGTATGGTGAAATAGAGCCTCGGAGAATAGTAGTAGTAGTAGTAGTAGTAGTAGTAGACCTCATTAACCTGTCCTAGCTAGCTTTTAGATACATGCAGTCATGCAGGGTTGAGCCGTGAGCTCAGCTCGCGGCCATGAAACGCTGCGATCAACGCAGGCGGCAGATCACGGCAGGATTGCCGTGAGAAGAATGTAAAAGTAACAGACAACAACTTGAAATGAACATCCTCCTTGCGTCCATCCGCTGCTTTCCTCCTTCATGCAGCTTCTCCCTTAAATAACCGAGGCCGAATCACCGATATAACCGCTTGGCTCGCCTTTCTTGCCCTCTCCATCGTCTCATTGCGGTGCCACTGCGCTTTTTCTGTGTTCGCTCGTTTTTACCGGCGTTGGGGTAACCTGGATCCCCTTCGCTGTTTTTGTGCGCCCTTCATCTCATCATGTTCAATCGTCCTGGTCTGTGTATTCATACTCCTTTGTCACGCCTGTCGCCTCAGAGTCTACCGCTTGAAACTGTCCGAGCAGGCCTGTTTGTATCATAAAATCCGCCAGAGCAGGAGCGGCCTTTGGTTCCACCAACAGGTCATTGAAATCAATGGCTCTGGACACTCTATTGCAGAGCTTTCTCCACATGTTGGTCCTAAGCTCGCTGAGGAGAGGACACTCCATGACCACATGGCAAGGTGTCTGGTTGCCCAGTTCACACCTGCATTGTGCGTTTTCCCGGATGTTGATCCGACTCAGGTACTGATTCAACCCAATCCTTCCCGTGCGTAATCGTATCAGAACTTGCTAACTTACGACTTTTGACTGCCCTCCCATAAGCCCAATTAGTCGCCCGACAGGCCACCCATCCAAACAAGCATCGTCTATCCAAAACCAGCACGGGTAGCGCCCGGTGGCCCATCCGCCAGAGTCTCAGAGAGTTTGCATGGCTGTCAAGACAATGACAATGTAGACGGTCATGGACGCCAACCATGCAAAGTTGCTGTGAAGTCTCTATACTGGTGTTAGTGCATCGCGTACCCATATGAGGTAAGCAATATACTTTGTAGTTCGATCATATACTGTACATTGTAAACAAGAATCGCTTGTAAACCAGAATAGAGATTCATTGAAAATCACTGAGAATTGCTTAGAGTACTCTTTATTACAACGACACAAGCCCAGCTTGGTGTTGACATTCCAATGCTAGCCTTCCCTGAGTGGAACCTCGCACAACTGTTCTGTGACACCTCTCTGTGTGATTTAAAAGATGAACTTTCTGTTCAGCAGCTTTGCCCCACAGATATTACACTCAACCCCTTTGGTTGGCCAGGGAGGATTGACATGTTTTCGTAGAAAATGCCTGGTGAGTGAACCTGGTGTTGCATGTTCTGCAATCCGATTCTTTAGCGGGAGATTAGCATTCCCCAGGCAAAGAAAGCAGAGCTTAGGTCGCTCTTCTGGAGATTTGATCCGTACAGATTCCATCGCTTGGCGCAGGGTAATCTCGGTCTCATCCTCTGAGAAATGCTGTTGCCGTTTGGCAGGAGGACAGGGTTCGTCATTGTCAGGTACAGGCCGGCAGCAAGATTGGCTGGGCCGAGGCATGGGCCGCCCCTCTTCCACAGGGCAGAATGCAGTCATCGCGTTAATCACATTGATCTGACGCTGATACTCCGCTTCAAGAGTGGTACCCGGCATGCTCAAGGTGGCGTCAATCACCGTTAGATGCTGTGGAGGCATAGAACCCTTGTGCTCCAGAGCCCCCATTACCTTGGTATCCACCAGCTTCCCTGCCAGTTGACATTCAAGGTCGATTACAGGTTGCTCATTCCGATACCGTTCTAGATTCTCCCGAATCTGTCAGTTCTGCTGTTGTTGCTTCTCATTACGAAGTTCACAGACAGCTTTGTTATACTTCCGTTTTGCTTCCATCGTCCGATCCTGGAAAAGATCCAGCCTTTCCCATAAATGACGGTGGTGCTTGGAAAGCGCTCCTTCATCAAGGTGGCCAAAGGCAGCTTGATATGCTATACTGGCACGGTCTAACTTGGCTTGGCGGTCATCCCATTTCCGCCTGCGTTTGTTTACTGTGTCCTGCCGTGCACGAACCACAGGGAGCCAATTGAGGGATTTGGATTCTTCAGGAGAGAGCTTATACAGTCGGTTTTGGTCAATTGAGGCGCTCAACGAGCACGCAAATCGCACAAATGGGGTTTGAGAACCTGTTTTGCGGATAATTCCCTGAACGTCAACATCAACATCCACTTCATAATGCCGGACGAAGGTGCGGATATCTGCATGCTGTAGAATGACGTTTTGGAGGGCATCGGTAACTTCTTCTATCCATAGGGTTAGCTACTCAACTAGCAGATATACGTTCAAGTGAATTATAAAAGCTGATCGAATTTATTAACTTCTGCCAAAGGACGGGGTCATTTTAGCCAACTTACTAGAGCAGATTTTATCGTGAAAAGCAAGCTCATGACCCTTAACAACAGCTCTTTGAACCCCTCCATCCTCCCACAGGTGTCTCATAGCGTTACAGACTGCTATATCCAGAGGGCCATCGCAGGCCATAATGGACTGTGATTTAACAATAAAATTGGCTGCATACTGAAAGCACTCATAAGTCGAACTTGAACAAAGATGTATAGGAGTATTGAAAATTACCTTGGCTCTCTCAGTCTCGAAAACAATCTTCTCCGCAGTCATGATATCCAGCAATACATTGAAGGCGACAACCATGTTGGAATAGATTATAACCCGTGTCTGACGGCGTTCGTCATTGGAGAATCCACCCTCATACATAATGCGCATTTGCTTGATAATTGTTGACTTCCCTGATTCTCCAGCACCTAGCTTTGGAATTAGAAATGTCTCATATAGGTCTCTGTCTATACACACCAAGCAAAAGGACCTTGATGGTCCTGCTCATTCTTTTCTTTTCCGCTTTCAACAGCTTGTTAATTTTGGTGTTGTGCTGTGGAGTTTCAACACCTGCTGGGTCTGTGGGTTCTGAACTCGAACACCCCATGATACTGTGCTTAAAGAATTCCATTAGATATCTAAATAGGGAATTGTCTGTTAGATTCAAGTTAAGTTTCACGCCCAAAACTGAGACAAGGCAGTATGGCTGTCACTTCTGACCACAAGCCAGGTGTTACAGAACTCACTGTATCAGCCTCACGTGATGATACAGAGTTTTTAGTGGGCAAGCGTAGTTGATTCGATGGGTGGTCTATCGGCTCAGCTAACTATATAACTACCGGGCAGAAAGCGAGGGCGGTGAGGCACGTGACCCGCTGGGTACTAACACCCCCCCTCGCCCGAGCTGGGTGCCCGGAGATCAGAGGTTCTAAATACACATCAAAACGCATACACAATAAAGCAGAAGAATAAACAGGCAAAAAAAAATCAATCAAGAAGTGAGAAAGTAGTGAAAGTACATCGAACAAGAAAGGGTGCAAAGGTATAGGGGCTGAACGATTGGCTGCCCAAGTGAGGTGCCGAGATGTCGAATGCCTATTATTGAGCAATTAAATCTTCCCTTCTTTAACAACTTTCTTCATCCGCAGTATTGTCTGTTTGATGATGTTTATCCATATTGATGAGATGAAGGAAGTGGCGATGGGCTGGAGCGTTGAGGATCTTGGTAAGTCCATCTGCCGGATTCTCCTTGGAGCGAATGCTTTCAACGCTGACTAGGCCTAAAGCTTGCAGGTCTCGTACATGATGAAATCGCACGTCGATGTGCTTCGAGCGTTTAGTTCCTTCTGTTGAAGTTAACGCAATAGCGCCCTCATTGTCCATATAGAGCTCTAGTGGTGGAGTTTCATGGCCAATCAGGCCCATTTCAAAACAAAGACGGCGAAGCCAAACAGCTTCCTTGGCTGCCTCAGAGCCAGCCATATATTCGGCTTCATTGCTGCTTGTCGCCACGCAGGTCTGGCGCTTTGATTGCCAGGAGATAGGCGATCCACCAAATAGGAAGATATATCCGCCAATCGACTTCCGGTCTGAGTTGGGGCCTGCCCAGTTGGAATCCGAGAATCCCTGCAGCTGGGCAGTGACGGTTCTTTGTGTATGCGGGTAATAGATGAGACCTTCATCAATAGTCCCCTTTAGGTAACGTATGACATGAAGAAGTGCGTTCCAACATTTCCTGGTTGGTGCAGTGTTGAAACGGGCTAATAGGCAAGCTGCCTCAGCAATGTCAGGTCGGGTTTTCACTGCGAGCCATTGTAACTTCCCAGTACCACGTTGGTATTCGCGGGTGATGATGGTACTGTCGGGTAGATCATCTATCATCAAACCTGTCGGTAGGGGGTAGGCTGTGAGTGAGCTTTCTCAAGGCCAAATGATTTGATGAGTTCCTTGATATATTCGCGCTGATTGAGGTAAATACAGCCGTCTTCGGACTTCACTTCCATGCCAAGATAGTATGTCATATCGCTAACATCTTTGACTTCCCATTCATTGGCTAGGGCGTTCTTCGTCCATTCAATATCCTCAGCACGCTCAGCGACAAGCTGAAAATCATCGACGTGGGTGGTAATATAAAGATGTGGGCGTGTTTGATGAATGAAGAGTCCAGCATCATATGGACATGTCTTGAAGCCCAAGCGGTGAAATACTGCAGTCATGGTGTCATACCATATGCGGGCTGCAGGGGTAAGGCCATATATTGAATTCTTTAGCCTCCAGGCGAGGCCATCGCCCTCTTCAAATCCAATTGGCTGACGCATGTAGATTTCATCCATTAGTAGCCCATTCAAGAAGGCTACGGCGATATCAAATTTCCGCAGATGCCATCCATGTGCTGCAGCTAAAGCAAAGAGCAGGCGAGTGGTGGCTGCAAATACAACAGGGGCATACTTGCAGTAGTCATACTGCATATCATCTTTCTCAACAAGATTGCCCAGAATCACCCATCGGGCTTTATAAGATCGGTCATCTGTGGGCTCATAATCTTCCTTGCTGTCATACACCCATTTGCCAGGGAATATGCGCTTGTTTTTCGGAATATCACTAATGCGGACAAGCTCAAAGATCCCTTTGCTTTCTAGCTTTGCAATCTCTTTTTCCATTGCGTGCAACCATTTAGCTTTATCATCTCGATTCAGAGCGATCTTCAGTGTCTTAGGCACATCTCGAGATGTAGCACCAACTGTGTACGCAGCGAATCCTTTGGCAGGGCGTGTCATGATGTCGTCTGAATAAGATTGGGTGTTGTTCGAATAAGGTTGTTGGGGTGCTTCTTGTTGATTGGTTGATGGAGCGTGTAGAGCCACTGATGGCTCAGTGAATGACGGGTTGCTAAGTGAGACTTTTCCCTCATCGACGTGCCCATCAGGCACGTCAATTATGGTGTTTTTTTCCTGGTCCCAAGCCAGAGCTATGTTGCTCGCTCGATGACCTAGAAGTATGCCAGATGCTCCACGAGCATCTATTTTATCTTCTGGTTTCTGAGTGCCATGGCGATGATACCATATTTTAGCACCAAAGGGGCGGAGGTAAGCTATATTCATTGGGCGGTTTTCCCAAGCTTCCGCAGGGATATAAAAGGCTGACTTCTTGATGTGCTCGTTTAGGATATTGCCATCCGGTGTTGGATCATTGAACAAAGGGGTTGATGTGGGCAGATAGTTGGCTTTCTGCACTGTATCCATTAAGGCATCTAGCCAAAAACGGCGCGGCAAGCCTGATGCATACAAAACGGCTCTAGTGCGCTCCAAAAGAATCCGAATTCCACGCTCACTAACACCATTCTGCCAGGGTGAATATGGAGCGGATGGTTCAATTTTTATGCCAGGCCAATCTCGGGGGTTCTTGAAGAATTCACCATCTCCTCGCAGATAGGCTACTTGATAGCCTATTTTTGCAAGCCAGTCGATATGGTTCTTGATGGTGTGATTGGGTTTATCGCGATTTTGAAGAGGAAATAGCCATCGAATTCGAGTGGCGTCATCAGTAAGGATCATGACATATCTGTATTTGCCGTTTGCAGGAGGGGTATCGTCGTCAGATGGCTTGCCTAGTGTTAGGCCGCCACCAAAAATATCAACATGCAAACGCCGGCCAGGTTGGGTGGCACGGGGTGTCGGCCCATTGCCTACTCTTCTTGTAGTCTTTGCTTGGCGACAGTAATCACAGGTGGGTAGGAGCTTCTTTCCTTGAATATTGATTCGTCCAATTCGATGTAGGTATTGTAGATCGTGCTGATTCATATGGGATAGGCGATGATGCCAGTGTTCAATGGGGGCTGGAGGAGGCCTATTTGGCGTCAAGTTCCTTGATTTATTTTCATCGGTTTCCTTGGTGTCATTGACTGCATATGCTACACCTTTCTCAGCCTCTAGACGGTCGAACATGCCATCTTCAACTGTTCTGGAGATGAGGAAAGCGGAGCCATTGGGACTGATTATCCGGAATCGGTAAGGCTTTTCAGCAGTCAGCTGAATATGAAAGCCTTGCTTTTCGAGCTGGTTAAATGAAAGAAGGCGTGTGTGTAGTGCAGGCACATATCGGACATTTTTCAACTCTACCACGTGCTCTCCAATGGGTAGGTGAATGGTTCCAATTCCTTCTACCTTATGAGTGCTGCCATCTGGCAGTCCAACAGTCGACGTTGTCGTCAGTGGCATGTAATTGACAAATGCTGATTGATCATCATAGATAGTCCAGGTGGCACCAGTATCTAGTACCCAATCATCTGTGTTGGCGGTTGAACGGGCTAGATTGGCGAAGCCATCCGGCTTCCTCGGCGTTGTATTAGAGTTATTTGATGTCGAAATTGGATTGTCAGATTTCGGTGGGGGTCGTTTCTCTGGGTGAAGTATCCAGCAATCATCCAGTGGATGCGGGCCTCGTTTGCAATGAGAGCAGAGGGGTAATCGTTTATTAGGCAACGATGATTCGCTAGAGGTGTTGGAGCCCAGGGAGTTAGGTTGAGAGCTCCCCCCTTGTGTGTGCCACGATTGGCTGGGTTGGAAGTTGGGTGACTGGGATTCCAGGGATCCTGTCGATAAATTGTGTATGAGAGCTGTCGATATGTGTGTGGTGGAGGTGGTGTACGGCTTTCTATTTGGTCAATCACGTCGGCCATATCCATCTCATGAAAGCGGTTTCTTTTTGAGCCGGCGAAAAGATTATCCAACTGAGTACGGACGAATGAGCGCTGGAAGTCACCTAAAAGGATGATGCCTATGTCATGGCATATCTCTGAGACATCATATCCTTTTCGCTCTATCTCAGTGGTTATACGTTGCCACTGCCGCATCATTGCAACAGTGTTGCCATTCGGTTTCAAATTCATGAGCGTTTTGACAAGAAGCAGGCGTTCTTCTGCAGGTGAGACACCATAAATGGTATCTAAATGTGATAGGATCTCGCTTGGATGTTGAGTATGGTCTGTATGGACTTGATGGAGGATATCGAGGGTCAAGCGGTCTAAAATTCGGGTATGTAGCAGCTGCTTGGATGTGGTATATTGAGCTAACTGCAGTGGTGTGTCTTTAGGGACATTATTGGGGCGAAGTAAAACATCTCGGGCGCCAATATAGTCAGCATCAAATAGGAGGTTCTTTCTCCATTCGGAATAGTTATCCCGGCCTTGTAGGCGTCGAGTATCTCGCCAGTGAGTCTTTGCAAGTTCATGAAGTCTCTTTTCTTCCTCTCGGACTTCCTGCTTTTCTTGTTGAATTCGTCTTTGTTCATGTTCAAACGCTGACCGACTATCTGATCGCTCAAACAGTTCTGATAGTCGCTCCATAAGTTGACTACCCCCTCCAGACGATGTACGCTTAGGCTGTCTAGCCTGGCGGAGGGTATCGACTTCATCACGAAGTACACGAATGATCTCATCTCGATCATCTGTGGTTTCCGATCGGCTAGTTTGGTGTTCTGATTGGGTATCAGCCGGCTGGGCGGCTCCTTTGGCGTTCATATAGGCAAATTCCTGGGGTTGAGGTTGCGGTTGGTCCCCCCCTTGACCGGGTGGTGTATTGGGAATTGGGTAATCGGCGGGATTTACATGAGTTTGGTCGTCGATATCCATGACAGTTTCAGCATCAGGATTGGTAGAATGGTGGCGTATGGTATGAGGCGTCTCCTGCTGGAGGACTGCCGGCATTTTATTCTTCTTTGGGGGCATATTGGCGAATTTTACAACGTTGCTTTGGGAGGTGGTGAAAAGCGGTTGAATTCAGGGGATATCGGAGCGTACGATAGCTATGAATTCTCACAGACAAATAGCGCAATCTGATTAGTCTAGCAAGAGATTCAAACGCTAAAGGAACCAAACAAAAAACCTCTAAAAGAATGGTCTCTCACTATAGAGCAAGAGGGCTCATAACCTTTTAGTGGGCAAGCGTAGTTGATTCGATGGGTGGTCTATCGGCTCAGCTAACTATATAACTACCGGGCAGAAAGCGAGGGCGGTGAGGCACGTGACCCGCTGGGTACTAACAAGAGTTAAGACAGGCTCATTGGATAACAGCAACAACCATGGGCGCCAGGAGAAGAATGGGCCCTGCTACCAGAGCGCAAGATCGCCTGCACTCTATGCGATTGAGAAGTGAGAAAAGACTCAACAAGCACAATGGAAAAGAAGATGCCAGCATGGAGGATGCCCCGGAGGTCTGCAAGACCCCGACCGCGCCTCCTCGAGAGCCCACCACCCCACAACAATCACCAGAACAGCTGAGATGTGAGATACCGATGCAAGCTCAACACTTCCCTTGCAATCCTCCTGAAAACCAATATCTACCCACACAGCCTGAACGGGATACCCCTCCTACAACTCCGACCCACGAGTCCCCCCAAAGCCAACTGGGCTCAGAGCTCCAGAGCCACATTGCAGCAGCAGTGGCATCGAAAACATCGCAAATAAAGACCACCGGAGATGAGGTTCTAGAGCTTGTCTCCATGGTTAGCCAGAAGGTCATTGATTGGGAAAAGCAGAGCCTACAGGGAGCAGCCTCCTTGGGCAGAGATATTAGGACTCTGGTCCTCAATTTCGGCAAGAATCTAACAACTGGAAATCCTTCTGAACAGGAGAATCACCACCCCCGCACCCGGTACACAACAGCTATGCCAAAACTGTTGGATCCCCATCCACCGCCCCCAGGACACAGCCCAAGCTACCCAAGACCACATACAAGCCACCACAACCAGAGAAACCTCTACGCATTTTTCTCCGCCTCTCCAAAGATCACCCAGCCCGTCAAGCTAGCCCGCACGCCACAATGGACATACTGAGGAAACACCTGGACAAGACCTGTTCTGCAGCTATTAAAGAGATCCAACAAGTGCCCTCGGGCTTGGCAATCTGGCCTAAGGATGGCCCGGGCCTCCAGCTCCTCACAGAACACAGGGAGCTCCTGGAACGCCTTATACAGGGAGCCACAGCCGAAGTCGAACAGAAATGGGCTATCTACGCCCTACCAAATGCACCCCAGCAGTATACCAGTTATGATGGGACCCAAGTGCCTGTAACTGAGCAGATGGCTCTGGATGAATTTAAGCTTCAGACAGGCCTCTCCCCTCTGAGATTTTACCGCTCAAATAAGAATCCGCTGTCTGGCACCCTTGTCATGGCAGTCCCAGAAACTCAAGTTCAAACAGTGCCCAAAAGGGTCTACCTCTTTGGTGAGAATATACCAATCAAACATAAACCCCTCCGGCCCCGAATAGAACAGTGCACACAGTGCTGGGACTATCACAACCCCCGGACCTGCACCCGCATCCCTAGATGCCGCATTTGCAGCCAGAAGGACCATAGTGAGGAACTGCACTCCCACCACAACCACAAGAAATCACCAGAACCAAACTGTGCCAATTGCTGTGGCCCCTTCCCAGCGGACCACTCAAACTGTCCCACCAAACCTACCATACAACAGGGTGTCATCCAACGACTATCCAGATCACAATTCATTGCAGTCAGGAAAGCGGGTGCACGCCAACATATGCTAAAAGACCAGACTGACACAACTGGGCCCCCTGAAAACCTGAGCTCCCCACCAACAAGAGAACAGCCTCTATCATGTTAGATAGGATATCTCATCTACAAATTCTCCAGCTAAATGTTGGCCGAAACTGGGAAGCACATGAAACTGCGCTTCAACTGGCCTTTGAAAGTGATTGTCATGCAGTGCTAATTCAAGAGCCCTGGATATTCACAGACCGCTCCCGTCGAATATCTAAACACCATCCATCATTCCACCAACTCGCCCCAATTGAGGACTGGTCAAACAGGCCCCGAGTCCTCACATACATACAGAAACACCCACACTTGAAAGCAGAACTAGTTCCATTTGGACCAACATCCAGAGACATCCTGGCCGTCCGAATCAACACCCCCCAGAAGACAGCACTCCTGGTTAACATGTATAACGCCCCCCGGAATGCAGTCGATGAGGGCCAAGGCTTGGAGTCTCTCATGACACAGACAATTCCATCCCTCCCCTGCCTGATAGCTGGAGACTTCAACCTCCGACACCCTAACTGGCAGTCTTCTGCTCAACCTTCTCTCAGAGCAGAACCCTTCCTAGCTTGGGCAGAGTCCCAGGACCTCACCCTAACACTCCCACCAGACTCACCAACTCGTGGACAAAACATGATTGACCTATCTTGGGCCAATAGTGCTCTGCTCAGCCTTGGGATATCCTCAGAGGTCACTGCAGATCTCCCACCTCTTGCAGACCATGAACCAATCCTCACAGCCATTCAATGGGGCACAAACAACCTACCCCGAGATGCTCCACCCTTCCGCTGGTCTACCCTCAATGACAATTTGTTCCAGGAGACAATACAAGGGGAGAAAAGGCATGTGGATGGAACAGCCTCCACTCTTCCCCCATGCCCCTCTCCCTCTCAACTGGATGAGCTTGCAGTCAGCATCACCCAGGCGATTTCCATTGCTCTGGAAACCTCCACTAAACGGGCTTATACTCGCCCTGGCGGCCACAAATGGTGGAATCAGGATTGCACCAAGGTAGTCAGGACACTCCACAGGATTGCACGAGACCCAACATCCACCCCAGAAGACATCAGGGATGCCAAACGGGCCCTCCGCCGTGTTGTCCGGCACAGCAAACGCCAGTTCTGGCGCTCAAAAGTTGAAGAATTTGAAGAACCCAAGGATGTTTTCAACGCAGTAAAGTGGAACAGAACAGAAGGAACTTTACCTATCTCCCCTCTGAAAGAGGGTGACCAGCTTCATTCCTCTACAGATGACAAGGCAAATTATTTGGTCCGGGCACTCCTACAAAAGGCCTCATGCTCAGAGGATGTAGAGGTCAATTTGGAGCCTATCAATGATCCCAAACTGCCCTTCCCTGCCATCACAGAGAAAGAGATATATGCTGCAGTCGCCAAGCCCAAGAACAGCACCCCAGGAAAAGATGGTATAACTACCTCTATCCTTAGGAAGGCATGGCCTTCCCTAGGCCCCGCCATCTCAACACTATACCGACACTGCCTAGAGCAGGGTTGGCACCCTACTCCATTCCGAGACGCTTCGCTTGTAGCTATTCCAAAGCCAGGGAAGAGGGACCGTAGCTCCCCCGGGCCTACAGGCTCATTGCTCTCCTGTCAGTTCTGGGAAAGGGACTTGAGCGCCTGATAGCACGCAGGATGGCATGGATTGCTATCAAATATAAAGTCCTCCACCCTCAGCAATTTGGAGCTCTCCCACTGCGTTCTGCAACAGACCTAGCCACAGCCTTGATACACGACATCGAGGAGGCATGGTCACGAGGTCTGAAGGCCTCCATGCTCACATCAGATGTGCAAGGCGCTTTTGACGCTGTCCTACAGGGGCGTTTGATCAGACGGCTCCAGGAACAGGGATGGCCTATCAACGTGGCCCGATGGGTAGCTAGCTTCACCCAAGGTCGAACTGCCAGTCTCCGCCTAGGAAACCATACAAGCCAGACATTCCAGGTTCCAGCAGGTCTCCCACAAGGCTCCCCAATCTCCCCAATCCTCTTCATGTTGTTCATTGAGCCCATGTTCAAACAGGGCTCAGTCTGCACCCGACGTGGCCGCTTTGGATATGCTGACGACATATGCCAACTGGTGGCCTCCCCTTCCTTGGAGGAAAACTGCACTGTGCTTCAGCACTGCACTGAGGAGCTCAGACAATGGGGAGCTAGAGAAGGCCTTACATTTGACTTCAGTAAAACTGAACTGCAGCACTTCACACGTGGAACCAACCACTCCAACCCTACATGTTCCATAAACACTCCTCAAGGCTCACACACAGTCACACCTCCCCCTCCTGGCGGTGCAACGCGTTGGCTAGGCATCTGGTTTGACCGGAGGTTGAGCTTCAACAAACACTGCAAGACCCTCACTGCAAAAGCCAAGCAGACAGCTGCTGGTATAAGACTGTTAGCAAACACAGTTAGAGGGACTAGGGCACACCTACTGCGACAAGCTACAGTTGCCTGTGTCATTTCAGTTCTTTGCTATGGGGCTGAGGCCTGGTGGCCGGGCCAAAACAGGCCCAAGCCCAGGAACCAGGGCTCTGTATCAAACCGAGTCGATTCATCCCTTTCCTGCCTTGACCGGGTACTCAGAGATGCTCTCAGAGCCACCCTACCAGTATACCGAACCACCCCTATTCCATCCATCCATCGAGAAACTGCCATTCCCCCAATGGAGATCATCCTTGACCAGAAACGCGCCTCTGCCAGACTGCGAGTTGCCAGACTGGATGACCGCCATCCAGTTCACAGGCGCTTATTCCGAACACGACCCTTTCCTGTGATCACACGCCTAACCCATAATCACTTGCCATGGCTACAGGGGGTAGAACAGACTGACCCTCTGTTATATCCCCCCTGGCAGACAGAGAATCCCAAAGCTATCCAAAATATAAGCCCGACTCGAGACAGGGCAGGTGAGACCTTTCAACAATGGGCTGATACATGCCCTCCACTCTCCATGTTCCTCTTCACTGATGGCAGCCGCTTAAGCAACAATGCCGTGGCTGGTGCTGGATGGTATGGACATTGGGGTGCTTGGAAGCAGGAGTCCACCTGCGGCCATCTCTGCCTCCCCCAGGCATGAAGTTTTTGATGCAGAGGCCACTGCAGCATATGAAGGGCTGAAGGCCGCCTGTGATAGTGCCCAAGCCCCCTACACACAGAATCTGTATGTCCTCCTTGATAACCAGGAAGTGGCACAGCAGCTACAGGGCTCCCCCAGAGGCTCCAGTCAACGAACCATCTTGGCCTTCCAAAAGGTTGCAAAGGCCTGGCCCTCCCGGTCCCCACGATGTCAGGCCATTCAGCCTGGACAAGTCTATGTCCACTGGATCCCCGGTCATGCTGGCATCACAGGGAATGAACTGGCTGATGAACAAGCAAAAAAAAGGTGCCAGACTGATCCCACAGACGAACGCCCCTCCAGCAAGGTATGCCTGGGCTCACCGCGCTCTGAAGGAGTTTTTCTGGCGACGATTTCAATCGTACTGGATTGAGAATGCGCCACAACAATATCAGGATCTCTCCATCAGCCTGGATAAACAACCCCATGAACTATCCCTTCCCAGAACCACCCTCGGTCGTCTCCTTGCCGCCCGGTCGGGCCATGGGGACTTCGCACAGTATCATGAGCGCTTCAGACATGAAGACGCCAAGTTGGAGTGCTCCTGTGGACGCCCAAAGACCCCCACCACTTCTACTACTGTCGAAAAGGCCACAAGGCCTCCCCACAGCCATGGGGTAACCGGCAGGTGGATGAGATTCTGCGCTCCAAGTCAGGAACAAGGGATCTCCATGGATGGTTGCAGAGGTCTCACTTTTACAGCACGATATGTCCGGCACACTGACCTCAAACCCACCAACCCCCAAAAAAAAAAAAAATCTCCTCTTCCTCTCCCTTTTCACCTCCTTCTCCCCCTCCTCCCCCTGAATGGATATATAGTGCTGGTTATTCAGCCCAAGAGTTTTTCAGCAAGTTCCTGCGAGGGAGTCTTCGCCAGTGTATGATAGAATCAGCTTAGCTACCAGATAGGCGGTTTCGCTCCGCCCGTCGTATGTTCCGTTCCGGGACCCCCGCGGCACGTGATCTTAGTTGACATGTGACCGAATTTCCGACGTAAAATAGCAACTACTACTACTACTACTACTACATTGGATAACAGCTCATGGAGAATATGCAAGAAGGAACAGGGATCAAATTGATATTCGGCGTGTTGGCACCTGATGATCACGTGTTTCACGTGATATGCAAGGAGTATACTAATATACAAGACGGATGTTATACCATCAGCCTGGTATAGGTATACAAGTATACTATGAAAACATCATACCAGGAAAAGGGAGGATATATAAGAACACTCATTCATGTACTTAGCTTAGCTCTTCGCGATCAATACAAGTCAATCAGCATTGGTTACCTTCTAGTTTCTGACTCGTCCGCACTTAACCAACAACCCAGTATACGTACTCGGTTGGCCTTGTTTCTCCATTCGATTACCTTTACCGTTTCTACTTGTTGATTATCTTACGGAGCCTGGAGGGGGCGATATACCCATCAACGCATACGACATACCGGACCGGACCCGGAGGGGCATTGAGCATACGATTACTTGGGAGACACTTAGGGTAAGTGTCCAGTCTCGAAATACAACTAGCTAGAACCCTAGGTACGACACGAGAGAAGCCAGGTTGTGACACCAGGTGTACGCATGGACTATGCCAAGCGAGCATCAACAATATGAACCTCAAGTCATATGAGCCCAGCAAGGGAAGTAGGAGGATTTAATGGCAAATTATCGCCTTCTTGCTGTGGAAGGGAAAGAGCAATGCGGGCAGGGGCTTAAAATGTAATTAGAGAAAACTGACCCAGTGGATAATCAACAAGGTCTCCCATGGGTCTAGTTCTGTCGAATAGGTACTTTGTACCACATTCTTTCCCCTTCCCAACTGTATTGGAATACAGATACTTAAGCCCCATTCAACATTGTCGGAATGCAGTTACGTGTCTTGTACCAGCAGATTGTCAAATTGTTCGGCATAGAGAGTGTGACATGTGGCTAATACACATATCAATACTACATATCAATACTCCGGATAAGCCTTTTTCTTCTTTTTTTTGGCATGAAAATCTGAGGGACAACGATCTTCACACTGGAAATGGGTGACCGACCAATATAGTTGATGTTGTCATTCAACTTAAAGTTAACTTCACATGTTTGATCTAGAACGCGTTCGGTTATTTTCACAGCTGTCAGCAGATGTCCTCTTGGTAGACCTGCTTATGGTATCTGTCAAGAAACACAGTCCCTAAACCGGTGGCAACAAATGCCATGCAAGGTAGATGCACCCAGGAACATGCAATCCATTATTTCTCACACCGCACTACTAAAACAGAAATTGTAGAAAGCACACACTATCCTGCAATGTGTAATGGGCTGAAGCCTTTGCTATCTAATATATAGATATGTTTTCGTTGGGGAAAGGAAAGAAAGAAAGAAAGACACGCTGGCGGTGGATTTATATACTTTTGGTGTGTGATGGATGGTTCATTGGTTGGTGGCCTATCGGCTAAGGCTAACTATAACTACCGGGCAGAAAGCGAGGGCGGTGAAGACACGTGACCCGCTGGGTACCAACACCCCCCCTCGAACGAGCTGAAGCCCGGATGAAAAGGCTCTAAATACACAGATAAATCGCATACAAAATAAAGTAAGGAGAAAAACAGTGAATAAAGCAATAGCAAACAAAGACTATTCGCCAACGGTCAACTCGCTTAGTAACGTGCCAAGAAATCGAGGGCATATAAAGGCATTGCCCGCCCATCCTCGAGTATTTCAATACTTCCTTCTTCATTTACTCTCCATCCGAAGTAGGATGTAGATGATTGCGATCCATGTTGATGAGGTGAAGGAAATCTCTATGTTTGGGTGTGCTTTGGATCTTAGTAAGTCCATCAGCTGGGTTATTCTGGGATCGTATTCCCTCGACGCTAACCAGGGCCAATGATTGTAGTTCCCGTATATGGTGATAGCGTACATCAATATGCTTCGACCGCTTCGTTCCCTCGGTTGACGCCAACGCCTGGGCGCCTTCGCTATCCGTGTGGAGGAGGATAGGTGGGGATTCCGGGGTAGCCACGTGCATTTCAATACACACACGGCGAAGCCATAAAGCTTCCTTTGACGCCTCTGATATTGCCATATACTCGGCTTCATTGCTGCTCGTTGCAACGCATGTCTGGCGTTTCGACTGCCAGGATATAGGGGATCCTTCGTATAGGAAGATATACCCCCCGATTGACTTCCGACCTGAGTTAGGACCAGCCCAGTTAGAGTCCGAGTAGCCAATTGGCAAGCATTTAGCTGTTGATGATGTTGAGGCAGGGCCATAGGTAAGGCCATCATTCATTGTCCCCTTGAGGTAACGCATGACGTGTAAGAGGCCGTTCCAGCATTTCTTCGTTGGTGCAGTGTTGAAGCGGGCTAACGTCCCTGCTGCTTCAGATATATCAGGGCGAGTTTTAACTGCAAGCCATTGCAGTTTTCCAGTTCCCCGTTGGTACTCGCGGGTTATTATGGATCTATCAGGCTCGTCGTCAACCTCAAATCCCTGGGGTAGAGGTGTTGTTTGATGATTAGCGTTATCAAGCCCGAATGATTGAATAAGATCCTTGATAAACTCGCGCTGGAGTAAGTTGATATGTCCATTGACGAATTCCACTTCCATGCCAAGGTAGTACGTCATATCGCTAACATCTTTGATTTCCCACTCTTTAGCTAGAGCATCCTTCGTCCATTCAATATCTTCGTCGCGTTCAGCGACGAGCTGAAAGTCGTCGACGTGGGTGGTGATATATAGATGTCGACGCTCTTGATGGATGAATAGGCCTGGATCGTACGAGCATGTACGAAAGCCTAGGCGATGAAGTGCAGCGGTGAGGGTATCATACCAGATACGTGCGGCCGGAGTCAGGCCGTATATTGATTTCTTCAACCGCCATATCAAACCTTCGCCTTGTTCAAACCCGTATGGTTGCCGCATATAGATCTCATCTATCAGATCGCCATTTAAAAAGGCTACAGCGACATCGAGTTTTCGCAACTTCCATCCAAATGCAGCGGCTAAAGCAAAAAGTAGCCGGGTAACCGCTGTGGATACCACTGGGGCATATTTGCAGTAGTCATACTGCATATCATCTTTCTCAACCAGGTTACCAAGTATTACCCATCGGGCCTTATAGGACCGTTCATCGTCAGGTGGGTAGTCCTCCTTACTATCATACACCCATTTTCCCGGAAAAATCCGCTTTCCTTTTGGGACATCGCTAATTCGTACCAGCTCAAATATCTCTTTGCTCTGCAGTTTGGAGAATTCACGCTGCATGGCCTTAAGCCATTTATCCTTATCCTTTCGCTCCAAGGCGCGTCTCATAGTTCTCGGGATATCACGAGAAGTGGCGCCGGCGACATAGGCTATGAAGCCTTTGGCAGGACGTATCATGATGCCGTCATTGGGTGGATTGTCGTCTGAATAAGGTCGGGTTGGAGGAGTTGTCTCATTGGTCGAGGAAGCGAGTGAGGTAGGTTGGGGAGTGAATGTTGGATCAGTAAGTGAGATATCCCCTTCATCTACCTTTCCATTTGTAACATGGATTATCGAATCCTTGTCAGTATTCCATACTAACTGATTTGTACTTGATAGATTGGCCAAAAGTAGGCCATATGCTCCGCGTGTATCCATCTTGTCAGTTGGTTTCTCAGTACCATGACGATGATACCATATCTTCGCCCCGAATGGGCGATAATAGGAGATATCCATTGGACGGTTCTCCCATGCTTCAGCGGGTATGTAAAAGGGAGATTTCTTGATATTTTCATTCAAGATATTGCCGTCCGGAGTTGGATCATTAAAAAGAGGTGTCGAGGTGGGCAAATAATTGGCCTTTTGGGTGGTATCCATCAAGGCCTCTAGCCAAAATCGGCGAGGTAAGCCGGAGGCGTATAGAACTGCCCGGGTTCTCTCCAAGATGATCCGAATCCCTCGTTCACTGACACCATTTTGCCAGGGTGAATATGGAGCTGATGGCTCTGTCTTTATGCCTGCCCATTCACGTGGATTCTTGAAGAACTCGCCATCACCACGCAGGTAGGCTGTTTCATAACCGAGACGTCGAAGAAAATCCATATGGGTACGGATGTGGTGATTGGGATTCACGCGATTTTCCAAAGGGATAGTCCATCTCATCCGCGTCGCATCATCGGTTAATATCATCACATATTTGTATTTGCCATTTGCTGGCGGAACGTCATCATCTGACGGCAGGCCCAAAGTTTGCCCGCCTCCAAAGATATCAACATGTAGTCGTCGACCAGGGCGTGTGGCTCTGGGAGTAGGGCCATTGCCTGAACGTCGGGTGGTCTTTGCCCGTCGACAGAAATCACAGGTAGGGAGAAGCTTCTTCCCTTGAATATTGATTCGTCCAACTCGGTGGAGGTATTGCAAATCATGCTGATTCATATGAGATAGGCGATGATGCCATGTCTCAATAGATGCTGGTGGTGGCCGGTTTGGCGTCAAATTACGCGCTTTATTTTCCAGCCGGTCATTTGCATCATTTACAACATTTATCACTCCTTTCTCACTCTCTAGACTATCAAACATGCCTCCAGCTGTTGTCCGAGAAATAAGAAAAGATGATGATTTATCAGGGGTGGTTATCCGGAAACGGTAAGGCTTATCATCAGTTAATTTGATATGAAAGCCTTGGTCTTCAAGCTGATTGAAGGATAATAAGCGAGTATGCAAAGTAGGGACATGTCGGGTGTTCTTCAACTCTACCATGTGCTCTCCAATTGGCAGGTAGATAGACCCAACTCCTTCAACACGATGAGTGCTGCCATTAGGCAGCTCAACAGATGATGCCACAGATAATGGCATATAACTGGCAAATGCAGCCCTATCACTGTGGATAGTCCATGTGGCTCCAGTATCAAATATCCAATCGTCCGATCGCCTTGTTGAACGGACTAGGTTGGCAACACCAGTTGTGCCTGTAATAGGCTTCGATTGATTATCCCCATTAGGGGATGTGTCATTAGATGGAGAATTCTCCTTTTCCTTTGGTGGACGGAGTTCTGGGTGTAGTACCCAGCAGCGTTCGATTTTATGATATCCTCTTTTGCAATGAGGACAAAGTTTTGATGTCTTTGATTGGTTACCAGATGGTTTCTGGGGTGGAGAAGGGTCCGATGAAGTGCCTGTGCTAGGCTGACTCTTCTTGTTCCCCCCCTTGGGTGGTTGATTTTCCGTTTGGGGTATGTGGCCCCATGGTTCCTGTCGATAAATTGTGTATGACAGTGGTTTGTAATGGCCGAGTGTGGATGGTGTACGACTCTCCAATTGGTCAATGATTGCGGCCATATCCATCTCATGCAATTGATTCTTTTTCGATAACATGAAAAGATGATCCAGTTGGGTACGCATGAATGAACGCTGATATTCACCCAATAGGACTATGCCAATATCATGGCATATTTCCGAAATTGAATACTCCTGGTGCTCTAACTCAGTAGATACTCTCTGCCATTGCCGCATCATTGCAATATAATCGCCTTGCGGCTTCAAATTCAGGAGTGTCTTCACCAAAAGAAGGCGTTTTTCAGCAGGTGATATGCCGTAGATTGTGTCCAATTTGGACAGAATGTCGGACGGTTGTTGTGTGTGGTCAGTTTGGACCTGATAGATGATGTCCGGTGCCAATCGGTCTAATATCCGTGTATGCAGTAGTCGTTTGGCAGTGTCAAATCGGACTTGTTGAAGGGAAGTCACCTTCGGTACAGTGTCCGGTTGGAGTAGGATGTCTCGGGCATCCAAATAATCGGCATCAAGCAATATGCCTTTTCGCCAATCAGAATAGTTATCTCGTCCATGCAGTTTCTTGGTGTCTCGCCAGTGTGTTTGGGCGAGCTTTGTTAAACGTCGTTCCTCCCTTTCCAGCATTGATTTACCATCCGATTGCTCAAACATTCTGGACAGCTGATCAACTAGGCGGGAGTCTATAGAGGATGTGGTGGCATTGATCTGTGCCTTGCGGAGCTCTAACATCTCCTCATCCTTCTGCTCAAGTCTGCGCCATAGTTCTGCAATGAGCTCATGGCTAGACCTCTTTGCAGGTCGTCTTTCCTGCGTGAACTGTTCATATCTCTCAGATGCTTGAGGCCTCTCCGGGGCCTTCGCCCGTTGAAAATCTTGTTCTTGAGGCTGGGGGCTTGACTGTTCCCCCCCCTCGAATCGGTGTTGTTGGTGGTTCCTCAGAGTGTTCACCCTGAGTATCCTCCTCAATCGAAAATTCACCTTCAGTAGGCGCTGGTTGATTGTCGATATCCATCGAATCAGCCTGTTGGTGGTTGTTGTAATGGACGGTTTGGGGAGTAGGCACCTGGGTAACCGGTGCCATCTTAGTCTTCCGGGAAGACATATCGACGCAGAAAGCAGTGAAATCAACTGCTATATGATTTAATATGCGTTGACGGTATAGCCGATTTGGATCAATTGGTATCGGGCGTTTCGAGGTGTATGTGAAGTATACTGATGAAAACGTTTTTCGGGGTCAAAATCGAGCGTACGATAGCGATTGATTCTTATAGGCAAATAGCACAGTCTGATAAGCCAAATAAGAATAACACACTAAAGGAACCAACACGTATATCAGATAGATATATATCGCTCTTCTCTTTTTCGAGCAAGAGGGCTCATAACCTTTTGGTGTGTGATGGATGGTTCATTGGTTGGTGGCCTATCGGCTAAGGCTAACTATAACTACCGGGCAGAAAGCGAGGGCGGTGAAGGCACGTGACCCGCTGGGTACCAACATATACTCGTGATCAGGTGATCGTAGATCACCTGACTTCGGCACGCTCTTGTTGATGAGGATCGATCGGATAAATAGTTGGCCCGAGTAGCGAGGTCAGGAGATTCTTATAGTCAAGCGTGTGCACACATATAGTAGATTAAGCACGGAAGCAGCCATTCCACCAATGGAACTTCTGCTCAACCAAAGACGTCGTGGACTGGCAATCAGAGTACACAAATTAGACACTCGACATCCTCTCCACCGCCGGGCCACATGCCAGAGAAGCCTCCACATCAACACCCGCCTGCTCCGGGCTTTAGACCCATCAAATTTCCACGCCATTGAACAAATAGACCCGCTGCTGATAAGCCCCTGGGACACAAATAGAATCCCCAAAGAGCAGCCAACCGCTGTTGATAGAGCACAGGCCAAGGAAGATTTCCAGAGGTGGCTAACTTCTATTCCACCACGATCGATGGTCGTCTATACAGATGGATCAAAAGGAAAAGACAGCAATGCTGCAGGAGCCGGCTGGGTGGGCTACTGGGGAGCCTGTAAAACCAAGATCTTCAGCGGGCACAGAAAAATCCCCAACCATGAGGTCTTTGATGCAGAGGCCAGAGGCGCCCTGCTAGGCCTACAGGCAGCCCTAAAGGACCCCAATGCCCAACTCTCCACAAACATCTATATCTGCCTGGACAACCTGGAAGCAGTACAGCAACTCCAAGGCCAACCCAATGGTTCAAGCCAATCAACCTTCATGAACTTTCAAGAAGCCGCCCAGACATGGCCACAACACCCTAGAGCCCACAGCATACAGTCACGCACAGTACAGGTGAAATGGGTTCCTGGACACACAGGCATTGAAGGCAATGAAGAAGCAGATAAGGAGGCTAAGATGGGTTGCCATGCCTCCCTGGAGCTCCCCCCTCCACCCGCCTCAATAGCAGCCGCCAAGCGGGCAGCCCAGAGAGTGCACTGGCGAGGCTTTGCACAATTCTGGGCAGAAAAGGCCCCAGAACGATATAAGGCCCTTGGCATAGCCATAGGGAAACGGCCACCAGAGCTCCAGCTCCCCCGAGCAGCTCTGGGTCACCTCCTTGCCGCCAGGAGCGGCCATGGCGATTTTGCTGAGTACCATGAGCGCTTCAAACATGACAATGCCCTGTTGACATGCTCATGTGGCCGCAGAAAGGAGCCCTCCCACTTCTATTTCTGCCGTGACGGTCGCAAAGCAGCAGCACATCCATGGGGCCAACAACCGGTAGCGGACATCCTCACCAAAAAGGCCGGGTTCACCGCATATGCAGATTGGCTGGGCAGATCACAATTCTATACTGCCATCTGTAGACGCCATTAGGATGCTAAATGCATCAAACATGGGAACCTCTAGGCTTACCTCTGGCTCCCTCCCCCTCCTCCCTCCTATTCTCTTTCTCCTCCATTTTCCTTTGTTCATCCCCCCCTTTTTTCTGGTTTCCTTCCCTTGATTTCCGTAAGGAAACCCCAAGACGCCCAATTCGCTGTCGAACAGTTGTGAAAACCCAAGCAGCCCCCCGCGCGGGGGGCTACCTGTATTTAGATGATAGATGGTAGTTTAGCTAGAGAACAGGCAGTTCCGATCTGCCCGTCGTATGTTCCGCTCCGGGACCAGAGCCTCACCGCCTCGGCGGAAGGACTCGCCCCCCGACGTTAAATAGTACACACACACACACACACAGCAATCCCACCTCTGAAAAATGGAGAGACAGTCCACACCACCCCTGACGCCAAAGCAGAGCTCCTGGTGAAAACCCTCCTCCAGAAGGCTGCCTCCGCAGAGGATATTCCCATTGACTGTAATGACAACAATCCAGAGGCAACTCTGCCCTTCCCACCTGTCACAACTGGGGAAGCACACCAAGCCATCTTCCAAGCCAAGAGCAGTACCCCCGGTCAAGATGAGATACCCAATGCAGTGTTGAAAAAAGCTTGGCCTGCCCTTGGCCTCCACATTGCAGCTCTTTACAAGCACTGTGCTGCAACTGGATGGCACCCAACTCCCTTCCGTCAAGCCCTGTTGGTAGCCCTTCCAAAGCCAGGGAAGAAGGACTACAGCAGTCCACGCTCATACAGACTAATCGCCCTCCTCTCCACCTTGGGGAAAGGGTTGGAACGCTTGTTGGCCCGCAGACTCTCCTGGATAGCCATCAAGCACAAGATCCTTCATCCCCAACAGTTTGGGGCTCTCCCCTGTCGCTCAGCTACTGACCTAGCGGCAGCTCTGGTGCATGATGTTGAAGAATCCTGGGCCCGCGGCCTCAGCGGCTCCATGCTAACCATGGATGTCAAAGGCGCATTTGATGCAGTCCTTTCAGGCAGGCTAACCCAACGACTCCGCGGTCAAGGATGGCCCTCTGCAGTGATTCATTGGGTGCTGAGCTTCACCCAAGACCGAACAGCAGCTATACGATTGGATGGGCATCAGAGCCCAATTTTTGCAGTCCCAGCAGGCCTGCCTCAGGGCTCCCCAGTTTCACCAATCCTTTTCATGCTGTACATTGAACCCGTCTTCAAGATAGGGCCGGCAATAGCCCGCAGAGGTCGTTTTGGATATGCAGACGATATCTGCCAGTTGGTTATCAGCAAATCCCTTGAAGAAAACACTACCAGACTGCAAAGCATTGCAACAGACCTGATGGAATGGGGCCAAAGAGAGGGTCTCACCTTTGACCTGGCCAAAACAGAACTCCAACACTTTGCCAGGGGTTGGAAAAGGAACAATCCCACCTGTTCAATCCAAACCCCTGAGGGCACGGTGGAGATCATACCTCCCCAACTCAATGAGGCCACACGATGGCTGGGAATTTGGTTTGACCGGAGACTAAAATTCAGAATACACATTCAGACACTGGCAGCCAAGGCCAAACTGGCAGCCAATGGCATCCAAGCCCTTGCCAACACAGTACGAGGGGTCAAAGCTCCCCTACTGAGGCAAACAACAATTGCCTGCGTGGTCTCAGTCCTATGCTATGGAGCAGAGGCATGGTGGCCTGGACGACACAGACCAAGGCAGAGCATCTCAGGTGAACAAAAACTGGTATCTAATGGGGTAGCTGCACAGCTAGCCTGTCTGGATCGGGTGCTCCGCAGTGCGCTCCGTGGAAACCTCCCGGTCTATAGGACCACCCAAGCGGCTGCCCTCCACCGGGAGACAGCCATACCACCCATTGAACTCCTCCTAGATCAACGAAAACAGGCGCTATCTGTCAGAGTGCACCAACTTGATACCAGGCACCCAGTGTACCGCCGGGCAACACACCCGCGGAACCCCCAAATTAAAACTCGCCTCCTTCGAGCCATCGACCCAGTGAACTTCCACAACATTGAGCATGTGGACCCTTTGCTAACAAGACCCTGGGACTCAAGTATAATGCCCAGAGGTCGGCCTACTGCAGCCCCTAGGGCACAGGCCAGGGAGGATTTCCAGTCCTGGCTTAGCTCCATCCCCCAACCATCGTTGGTTGTCTATACAGATGGGTCCAAAGAAAAGGGGAGCACTGCAGCAGGAGCCGGCTGGGTGGGCTACTGGGGCACCAGCAGGATCAAGATCTTCAGTGGACACACAAAGCTTCCTAATCAGGAGATCTTTGATGCAGAAGCCAGAGCTGCCCTGCTAGGCCTGCAGGCAGCTCTCAAAAATCACCGACCCTGGCATGCCACCAACCTATATATCTGCCTGGACAACCTGGAGGCAGTACAACAACTCCAGGGTCAGCCCGGAGGATCAAGCCAATCTGTCTTCAGAAGCTTCCAAGAAACGGCCCAGTCGTGGGCAGACTATCCCAGAGCACCTGGTGTACGGCCAGGCGCAGTGCAGGTCAAATGGGTCCCTGGCCACACAGGCATAGAAGGCAATGACGAGGCAGATAAAGAAGCTAAGATGGGATGCCGAGCTCCCCTGGGGCAGTCCCCACCACCTGCTTCAATAGCGGCTGCCAAGCGAGCAGCCCAGAGGGTGCACTGGCAACATTTCACACAGTACTGGGCAGACAAGGCCCCTGAACGGTATAAGGCCCTTGGCATAGCCATAGAGAAACGGCCACCAGAGCTCCAGCTCCCCCGAGCAGCTCTGGGTCACCTCCTCGCCGCCAGGAGCGGTCATGGTGATTTTGCTGAGTACCATGAGCGCTTCAAACATGACAATGCCCTGTTGACATGCTCATGTGGCCGCAGAAAGGAGCCCTCGCATTTCTACTTCTGCAGAGACGGTCGCAAAGCAGCGGCACATCCATGGGGCCAACAACCAGTAGTGGACATCCTCACCAAAAAGGCCGGGTTCTGTCACAGGCTGCGCCTGTAGAATAAATGATATGTTATTCGGAGAGATGATCGGAGGGGTTACCAGACTACCTACCCCGCACGGCGTACATTTGTATATAAAGCTGTCCGATCGGACATCCGTTCTCCTGTTCTTCAACGAAATCTTTTGTGTGATAGCTAGTCATTAGCACTACGGGCTTAGCCCTTAACATTAGATTTCGTTCCTTTCCTTTCCTATCGGCGGCTCAATCGTGCGATAGTGGGATCGACCGAGAATAGTATAATCACGCACGACGAGAACCACGACGATAACCACGACGATAACCACGACGATAACCACGACGACAAGAACTATTGCTCTACTATATACAACAGCAACTGGCTAGAACTCATGCCCACATATGAAGCCCCTACCATTAGCGATCACGAAGAATCCGCACTGAGCGCTGAACCGGAAACTACAGACTCACAGGAGACCCCAAGCACTATGAGCCAAAGCAATGATAGCAATAGTGTGCACCAGCGCCCCCGACAAATCCTACCGGATCCTGAGGTGTTTAAGGGAGATATTGCTTCCTATCAGAACTTCAAGCATCTCCTGAAAGCGAAGCTCCATGTTGACAGGAAGGCCCTGGGAGGTCCTTACGAATGCCTCTGGTATGCCTATGGACGATTGTCTGGCAATGCAGCTAGCCATATTCTTCCATGGATGATTGCCAACGCTGATTCGCCCACTATGGTAAACGACGATACAGTGACCAAACTCTTCGAACATCTTGATTTCAACTATATGGATAAGGAGCTCCAGAGGAAGGCTATGTACAACCTCAGCACATTGAAACAAGGCAACAAAACCATCAATGAACTGCTTGCAACCTTTGACCGTTATCTGATGGAGGCTGGCCAACAGAACCAGCCCGA
This sequence comes from Aspergillus chevalieri, assembly GCF_016861735.1. Classification (NCBI taxonomy): domain Eukaryota; kingdom Fungi; phylum Ascomycota; class Eurotiomycetes; order Eurotiales; family Aspergillaceae; genus Aspergillus; species Aspergillus chevalieri. The sequence goes on along the minus strand of NC_057368.1, from coordinate 2,062,262 downwards.
CAATATGAAGATTTTTTGGTTGGAAAACACCCTCAATGATGATATATTCAATCGGCTTGTTAACGCGCCTACCTGCAAAACATTTAGCGAATACTGTGTTCAACTCCAGGGTATCTATGATAGGCATCAGAAATACCAACAGCGCTCTGCAGAACACCGACGTCCCCCTAATCGACGGACAACTACACCCATGTTTCCTCCTCCAGCAACCTCCCCCACAGCTACTTCTACCCAAGGAGACCCCATGGACTGGGAGCCCACCATTTCTCGTGCCCGAAACCCCCAACGCAAGCGGGCTCGATGGGTCAGTGGCAAAGAGATTGAGCGCCGGAAGCAGGAGGGATGCTGTTTCCGATGCGGCTCTGCTGGTCATCAGATTAGCCAGTGCCCATTTCTCCCTGCACAACGTCCTACACCTAGGGTTGCTGAATTCACTGCAGAGGATGTCACAGATGCTGTCCTGGATGACACTCAAGCCACACCAGTGCCTGATGTACCTTCGGGAAAAGCCTAACTCCTGTGCAAAGTCGCCCACAGGAGTCAGAGCTAGATCGGTTACAGAGATATTGGCGTACCTTCAATCAAAACGTTCACTTCAATGGTCCCCCACTGCTAGTTAGCTCCTTAGTCAATGGAAAGAGCAATTGCAAAACATTAGCAGATTCTGGTTGTACAACATATGGTATCATATCTGAACGCTACGCCTCACGTCACCGATTACAGCGCATATCCATCTCCCCCGGAGCATGCGAGGATTTGATGGTCCACGAGATGGTCTAATCACAGAAGTCGCCTATTTTTCTATGGACGTTGGTGGGAATAAACAACAGGAAATGTATGCATACATTGTTCCCCGCATTGATGGTGAAGACCTCATTCTTGGCCTACCTTGGCTTTACCACCAAGGAGTGTCCATTATTGCACACAGCCCCCTGGGTGTACCTGCTCTACGTCTGGCCAATGGTGATCACGTCCCCTCGCTGCAGCATGAACCAGACATGGAGATCCATCAGGTCAGCGCTCAATCATTCAGGGTCTGGATGGATCGCCGCAAGAAAAACCATAGTGTACAGATATTTACTGCCAGCATGCGGGATATTGAGAAGGCCCTAGAGGTTAAACATCACTCTGACCCTAGAGAAAAGCTACCCAAGCAGTATCATGCCTGGTTAGAAGTGTTTGAACGGAAGAAGGCGGACACCTTGCCCCCACACCGTGGACCACAGGTGGATCACAAAATTGAGTTAGTAGGGAAGGATGAGAAGGGAAGCACACCTGAACCCCCCTGGGGTCCACTATACAACATGTCCCGGGGAGAGCTCCTTGTACTGCGGAAAACCCTGCGGGAACTCTTGGACAAGCAGTTCATACGTGTTAGTGATTCCCCTGCAGCTGCACCAGTCCTATTTGTCAAGAAACCTGGGGGTGGCTTGCGATTTTGTTGTGACTATCGTGCCCTTAATGCAATCTCCAAGAAGGACCGATATCCACTACCCCTGATTAATGAGACTTTGGAGCGTATTGGAAAAGCTAGATGGTTTACCAAGCTGGATGTTATTGCCGCCTTCCATAAGATCCGCATTGCGAAGGGATATGAATGGTTAACTGCATTCCGCACACGTTTTGGCCTCTTTGAATGGCTAGTCACACCTTTCGGCCTCGCCAATGCACCAAGCACCTTCCAACGCTATGTGAACTGGACTCTACAGGAATTCCTTGATGAATTTGTGTCTGCATACCTAGATGACATCCTAGTTTTCTCCTCTGGATTCCTTCAGGACCACTGTGAAAAAGTCTCCAAAGTCCTGCAACGGCTCAAGGATGCTGGTCTTCAGCTTGATATTGACAAGTGCGAATTTGAAGTACAATCCACCAAGTACCTGGGCTTTATTATTGAGGCAGGCAAAGGCATCCGCATGGACCCTGCCAAATTATCAGCTATCAAGGATTGGGCAGCCCCAACCAGTGTACAGGGGGTGCGTTCCTTCCTAGGGTTCGCCAATTTTTATCGACGGTTCATACGAAACTTTGCAAATATCACAGCACCACTCACTTCACTCACCAAGAAGGAAGCAAAATTCACATGGAATTCAGACGCTGACAAGGCTTTCAACCAGCTCAAGGAGATGTTTACCACTGCACCTATCTTAACGCAATTTGATCCAGACCGCGCTACAGTGGTAGAGGCTGACTCCTCTGGCTGGGCTACTGGTGGTGTATTGTCCCAATATGATGACAATGGGGTACTGCGCCCATGTGCCTTCTTCTCAAAAAAGAACTCACCTGCAGAATGCAACTATGAGATCCATGACAAGGAGTTGCTAGCAATCATCAATTGTTTGAAGGAATGGGAATCAGAGCTCATTAGCACACCCAAGTTCATCATTATCACTGATCATAAGAATCTCCGCTATTTTATGAAGCTGCGACGCCTTAATGAACGACAGATGCGCTGGGCAGATATATTGAGCCGCTATGACTTCTACCTCCAGTACCGACCTGGGAAACTTGCCCTTACTCCTGACGCCCTATCTCGCCGAGATCAAGACATGCCCAATGACCCAGGTGATGAACGACTGCAGATGCGAGAGAAGCGCCTCTTGGACCCTAATGCATTTGTTGAGACCAGTGAATGCACCATATGCTGTGTGTCAGCTGTACAGGTCGACAAGTCCATTCAAATCCTACCAATCCATACTAGTAATGGAACTACAGAAAATGAAAACACCACCTCAGATCTTGAACAGCAATGGAGCCATGCAGAAGCTGAGGATACCACTATGCCCATACTTTGTGATGCCATCCGTGCAGGATTACCTCATTTCCCTCGTGAATTGGGAATCCGGGTCTCAATTGGCGAATGTGAATTAGACTCTGATGGTCGGATCCTCTTTCGCAAACGACGATGGGTTCCCAATAATGAACCTTTACGAACAAGATTAATGCAAGAAGCCCATGACTCCCCACTGTCTGGGCATCCAGGTAGCACTGCACTATATAGTCTACTTGCTCGACAACTTTTCTGGCCCAATATGAGTGCAGATGTGAAACGTTTTGTCAAGAATTGTGACCAATGTGGAGCTACCAACATATGGCGAGATCGACGACAAGGACTGCTGAAACCCTTACCTATCCCAGATCGCAAATGGCGTGAACTCTCCATGGATTTTATAGAAGGACTGCCAGAGTCAAATGGTTACAGTGCTATCCTGGTGATAGTAGACCGCCTCACAAAAGGGACTATCCTAATCCCTTGTGCAAGGACAGGAAGTGACTACATTGTACCAAAGTTCCTGCAGCATGTTGTGGCATACCATGGCCTCCCAGCTGCTATCACCTCTGATCGCGGCTCACAGTTTGTGGGTGAACTCTGGGAACGCATGTGTAGCCTCCTCAAGATCAATCGACGCCTATCCACTGCCTACCACCCCCAAACTGATGGGCAAACAGAGCGCATGAATGCAGTTGTTGAGAGCTATCTCCGTAACTTTTGCAACTTTGCACAGGACAACTGGTCAGAAATCCTACCTATGGCGCAGCTTGCAATTGCCAACCAGACTGCAGCTTCTACTGGGTTCAGCCCCTTTTTCCTTGACCATGGGTTCCACTTGGAGACACTTCAACTAGTTGAACCAGTCACTGAAGAACTCCAACAATCATCCAGTGGGTCTGCAGGTGCACGAATAGCTGACAAACTCAAGAATGCATTGGAGGTCGCTCAAAGTGAGTTAGCTGCAGCCCAGGAACGACAGGAACAATATGCCAACCGTTACCGAAACCTTGCACCACACTACAAGCCTGGTGATAAAGTTTGGCTCGCCCTGCATAATATCCGAACAAGCCGTCCCAGCAAGAAGCTTGATGTGCGCCAGGCCAAATATACCATCCTAGCACAGATTAGCCCGTATGCCTACCGACTGAACACACCAGAGGGTATCCACCCTGTCTTCCATGTTGACCTCCTCCGGCCAGCAGCAAACAACCCCTTTCCCAGTCAGCGCAATGACGACTATCAGCCCCCAGCTGTGCTTGTTGACGGCGAGGAAGAATACCAGGTGGAGCGTATACTGGACTACCGACAGATCCGCCGTGGACGGGGATTTCAGCGACAATACCTAGTGAAATGGACCGGTTATCTACATCCTGAATGGACTGCTGCGCACAACATGGAGAATACCGCCGCACTGGATGAATGGGAGCAACGCCACGGAAGCCAGAGCCCTGTGAGGGATGGGGATGATTCTTAGGAGGGGGGTGTTGTCACAGGCTGCGCCTGTAGAATAAATGATATGTTATTCGGAGAGATGATCGGAGGGGTTACCAGACTACCTACCCCGCACGGCGTACATTTGTATATAAAGCTGTCCGATCGGACATCCGTTCTCCTGTTCTTCAACGAAATCTTTTGTGTGATAGCTAGTCATTAGCACTACGGGCTTAGCCCTTAACAGGTTCACTGCATATGCAGATTGGCTGGGTAGATCACAATTCTATACTGCCATCTGTAGACGCCATTAGGGTGCTAAATGCATCAAACATGGGAACCTCTAGGCTTACCTCTGGTTTCCTTCTCTCTGTTTCTCCTTTTCGTCTGCCCCCCTCCCCCTCCTCTTCCCATCTCTCCCCCCTCTTTTCTCCTACTTCTCCTTGCCTCAGTTTTCGTATCAAGAAAACCTGAAGACACTCAGTTCGCTCTTAACAGCTGTGAAAACCCAAGCAGCTCCCCGCGCGGGGAGCTACCTGTATTTAGATGATAGATGGTAGTTTAGCTAGGTGACAGGCAGTCCCGATCTGCCCGTCGTATGTCCCGCACCGGGACCAGGGTTCTCCCGCTCCGAGGGGTGAAGCTCCAAGGATGCGTGGAAAGACCCGACCCTCGACGTTAAATAGATACACACACACACACACACACACACACACACAGTAGATTAAGCACTCAATCAGCTACGTACGCGCACATACGTTCGATAGACAATATAACTCTACCTTCCGCTGGTCCTCTCCATATAGACCTCTTAGTCCGGGATAAATCGACTCCCGATTTCCCCTCTGAGCTACGATCCGAGAGACCCCGCTTCACTTGTGAATAGCTTCAATCGAGAACCATTTATGGTTCGAGGTGCCTTTCGGGCCTAGCCCGTTACACAATGCAAGACAATAGTTAACAATCAGGTTTGATTTGTAAATACAAACAACCAAACCAGAGCATCTCATCTTCATCCCTTTTATTGATGTTCGTTTTCTCCTAGTTAACTAGTTTATGGGTCTTTGTTGAGTCATCCTAAAAGCAACCCATAATTGCTCATTCTACCCGGAGATAATTCATAGCTGTTGGATCTGAAGACATCTTTGCTCTAAGAATGGTGACCCAGCCACTCGCATGTTCTTATGGTACTTCATTCTTGTTGCATCAACCGTGGTGTTCTGTGTCACCTATGGTCTATCCATCGTCAGTGGTAGTAATGGGATTCATTGAAGACTCATGGCTGACTTATCTTTAATCATGAGTAGAATTTTGCGAATCCCGAAGACCAAAGCCCGACAAAACCTTGCCACCGGAAAAATATTTTGCTTTACCGTCCCTGTAACGAAAGACGTAAGTTCTTTGTTTTAGGGGTATTAGGGTGTGAATCTGACTGTTTCAGTTGACATTTCTTATAAGCATTGGATGTTTGCTAGCAGAAATTGCATTCATAATCCCGTGAGCTCCATGCACCCATTCATTCCTAATACTGCTTGTCCCACAGTAATAGTCACTTATCACTAACATGACAGTCTGTATCAGGCCGGTCAGGTCGGGATTTGATCTATCTAACCCTTTTCATGACTAGCCTTAGTATGCGCCAGAGGTGTGCTAGAATATGTAAAGTTCAAAAAGCCAATTATCCCGATATGGCTTTATGCATAATGATCAAACTCTGTAACTACTCAACAAGGCATATCAATAATGGCCAGAGTCCTGGCTCAGCCACTGTTATGACTTAGCACTAAGTGGCAAAAATGGATAATCAAGGCAGAATGACTGTGTACAAACGGCGCAAAAGCTCAGCATGCAAGCAGGAATGGCCTGAGCATCAACTAAATAACTACATTTTAGTAAGTATATATACTGCGCCCTTGGAACAAGAGTTGAATTATGTGGGAAGATAATGGTCACTTTGTTCCCCACAGTTAACAATGTGGCTTAAGGCAATGTATTTTGATTTAGCCCAGAATGAATATTTGGAATTCTCAAAGGTGATCAGCGTGATTGACAAGCTCTAGGCATTCCTCGTTGAAGAGCAATAATTGCAATACTCTATCCCCAGCACGACAGGGTTTAACAGGATTACCGGATGTCCCGGCCGAGGTGATGTACTCGCTGGCTCTGTCAGATGTAGATCTGTTATGATCAGTCAATACTAGTCAATAGTTCCGACCACACTCACATGTGATGCCCGTGTAGTAATACAAAAATGCAAATCCCTACTGTTAAGCCCCGTCTTCCTTGCAGCATAAAATTTGATCAGGCTTTTGCTAAAGCCACTAACATTTTCTACACATTCAAAAGAGCACAAGTGATTCTGTCCTTGGCATCTTGCATTAATGTGTCTGTGAATTAGCATATGCCCCAGGACTGCCTATACACTCCTGCAAATGGTATCACTCTTTGGGTACTTTTGTAAGACTGAAAATGGTGATAACCGAGATTAAGGTTCAGAAGAGAACTTGACTATTTACAGAAGAGGGTGTTTGACCTATATATGAAAGGATACGCTCGCATTCAGCTCAAGAATATTCACTTTAGATTCCTTGGACAGATTCGTTAAGGCTCTTAAGGAATGGATTTTGAACGACAGATTTTTCCTGCAGAGCATGATGCGATCGCATTCAGTGATGATGATTCCACATTGGGAGATATTGAAGTGTTAGTGGCATTTGAAATTCTTGAAATTTTTGCACTTTCTAAAGACTACGATCTCAGTGCCGAGATGATACCTGTTCCTATGGACTACTACAACTACCTTTATCGACATGGACGAATATATCCATCTCAATATGGTATGTATATCTATTTTCTTCGGCATAAATGACCTGACAAATATTCAGAGGACTATCCCTGGCCTGTTGACAGAGTAAGTCAACTCCTTTACCTGCATGTACAGCACTAATGCAGTGAAGATGGAACTGGAAAGACAAGGTAGGTAGATTCCACAGTGCTAGCACTCCCAGAATTGGCTTCTGCATTCTGCACTCTTTTTTGACTCCTTCCACTGGCAAAGCCTCTTTATCTGACTGATCTTTAGAAGAGCAATTCCATTTGCTCATTCAGCTGTATGGTGCCAGGTTACAACATGCTCCTGTTGTAGGACCTGCGAGAGTGCTTGACATTGGCACTGGAATTGGTTCTTGGGCAATTGAATTTGGTATGTTTTATCAGGTTGCGCTCCCACTGCTCACATACTAATATTTATCCAGCGGACCAGCACCCATACTCTGAGGTATGCGGATGAGTTTCCTGTATTCCCAACTAATGTGAATTGCAATAACTCACAAGTCATACAGGTGTCTGGCATCGATCTGGTCCCGATACAGACTCAATGGTGATTATAGCAAATCCGCGCATCGCATCCCAGCCAGATGACTGACCACTGAAGGGTGCCTCCTAATTGTGAGTTTTTTGTTGATGATTTTACCGCTGATGACTGGAGCTCTCCTCACCGTGACATCAATTTCATCCACATTGGCTGGTGGAATGGAAATGCCAATGCTTCCGAGGAATTCTTGAGAGAAATTTACCGGTTTGTCTCCACCAAATTACCGAATTAGTGAAGCTTAACTAACAAGACATGGCAGCTCCTGCGCCTTTGGGGGCTGGGTAGAAATCACTGGATTTGCAATAGAGGTTTCCCATGGATACAGGGATACCGTCTTTGATCGTTTCTATGTAGGCCTCTGTGAAGCCTATGAGAAGACCAATAGGGCATTTGAAATGCCACCCTCATGTTCCCGATTACTGGAAACGCGAGGCTTTGTGAACATTACAGAGCATGCATATTACATTCCGCTAGAGTCACAACATACAGACGGCTTGTACTATCAGATTGTCGAAAATTGGATAGCTGGGCTTGAGGCATATGCCTTGGAGGTGTTGGCAGGAACTACTGAAGTGACAGGCCTGGAGATTCTTCTGCTCTGTGCCGCTGCTCGTAAAGAGTTTAGGGAAAACAAGCCTCATGGGTATCTCAAAAGGTTTGTAGCCCTGGAATAAAAATATTATATAGCTGACACAATTTGTTAGGTGCATAATCTATGGGCAAAAGCCAGGCGCATTTGCATACAACTAGCTAAACAAATAGTCTATACACGGTTGCAATAGCTGGATTCAGTGTTACTCACCCATCCCAGCTAATCTTATCCATGAAAGTCTGCCTAATCTTAATCTGGCAGTTGTGACGGCTCACATATGATAGCTCATATACGGCAGCTCAACACTACGGCAATGGATGATACATCACAAACACTACCCAATTGTCACAACCTGGCTTCTCTCGTGTCGTACCTAGGGTTCTAGTTAGTTGTATTTCGAGACTGGACACTTACCCTAAGTGTCTCCCAAGTAATCGTATGCTCAATACCCCTCCGGGTCCGGTTCGATAAATCGTATGCGTTGATGGGTATATCGCCCCCTCCAGGCTCCGTAAGATAATCAACAAGTAGAAACGATAAAGGTAACGAATAGAGAAACAAGGCCAACCGAGTACGTATACTGGGTTGTTGGTTAAGTGCGGACGAGTCAGAAACTAGAAGGTAACCAATGCTTGATTAACTAGATTGATCGCGAAGAACTAAACTAAGTACATGAATGAGTGTCCTTATATATCCTTCCTGGTCATATCCATGATATGCTCGGGTCTGATCCTCGATACGCTCCGAGCGTGTCGTTGATATGTTGTCTTCATAGCCATGATAAGTTCTTGGCGTATCCCGGATACGCTGGTGATCACGTGATAGACCTGCCAAATATCAGATTGATCCTTGTTCCTTCCTGCATATCCACCATCAACTGTTATCCAATGATTCCATCCTAACCCTGTATCATCACGTGAGGCTGATACGGCAAGGTCTGTAACACCAATCACGTCGCCAACGTTGCGTTTAAAACCACTTCATCATCTAGGTAGATTTCCTCCTTTTTCCTTTCTTCTCCAGATCCGATATTCTCGTCGATGGCTACAATAGTTTAGATAGGAATTCAATTCGTCATTATCTACTATCCTGAGCCCGTGACAGCAGTAGAGATCTTTGGGATCTCTGTCAGCATACCATCACCTCCATCGCGCTCTAAGGTGGATGACTGTCCTGCAAACAGCACTTCATGTCGCTTTTGCTGTTCATAAGAATAAGATGGCAATAGATTCAAATGATCGTGCTCAGCAGCATGGCTTCATGGTTGGTTTTATCTAATTGAAATGGTTCCAGGATTAAAGTCTAATACTCATTCCAACATTTGCTCGACTGCGACATGTAACATCGTCCAGAACTTTCATCCAGAGTTTTTTATTACTATACATATAAGAGAGCCTATGCAATGTTTTTCTCATAGTTAACTTATGTTATAGTTAAGGAGATGGCTTACATAAGTGCAGGTAAGAGTATACCATCTAACAGTAGGAAAGCCCGAATCGACCGCTCAGGAACATGAATCCAGTCTAATTCCAAGCTAGGAAAGCATGGATCCTGGCTGATTTGGAAATCCCATGCTGAGAGAGCCGGTGACTTCAAACCAAAAACTCCGAGCGGATCATCTGCAGGCAAAAGGTCGAGGGCGGCACTCCACAAAGATCATTGGTTGATGTGCAGGTTTGTTGAATGCCAACAGACAACATGGCAGTAAGAGGCAAGCGCCTGGAAGATGCACAGAGAATACTAGAAACCGGATCACAGCACTGTGATTTGGTGGCTATAAATTTAGAACGAGATGTGTAACGGGCTAGGCCCGAAAGGCACCTCGAACCATAAATGGTTCTCGATTGAAGCTATTCACAAGAGCGTGCCGAAGTCAGGTGATCTACGATCACCTGATCACGAGTATATAAATCCACCGCCAGCGTGTCTTTCTTTCTTTCTTTCTTTCCTTTCCCCAACGAGTTCTTTCGTACATATCTATATATTAGATAGCAAGGCTTCGGCCCATTACAGATGTGATGGCAAGCAAGGTCATGATAACTCAAGCAAACACGTCTTAAATAAATTTTGGGCCAGAGTACCCCGTAATCTGACATGATCTGTGGCAAGTTAACAACAGTCAAAATGTGGGTGGTGCGTTGAACCCAGCTAGCAGTCTATTTCAGTTGGACCCCATTATTGCATGGCAAGATACTGAGCCTCATCGTTGTATCAATCCCAGAATCCTCAACAGTATGATATCAGCCACACCACTATCCTGGAACCAAAAGAAAAAAAAAACACATGACTGATGCTGCACACGTTGTGATACCCAAAGCAGAACTGTGGGAGATAAATGAATCATGGACCCTGCGAGCTAATTCAATGGGGCTGTGGAGAGACAGTAGCATGCTCCATCCTGAGTGGTTGATGGGGTTACTTTCGTCCTATCAAGAGACGGCTTAGTCCAAGAGGCAGTTGTCTGCAGGAGTATATGCCAATGATATCACACCATGAGCTAACCCCCATGACGTCACAACGGCTTTCTCTTCTACCAATCAACATGGAAGCCTAACACCGACCAGTTTTCAATTAAGACACATATTCCTGAAAACCTGGCATAAAAATTGTACAGCGGATTCTTGACGTCTGTCAAATAGGCTCGATAACAACCCATTCGGAATCACCGTTTCATTACATATTGGAGGAAGATGGTTGCACAACCACCAGTGAGAAAGCACAGCAGTAGACCTCCAATCACAATCAAAAAGAACTAATCACAACAACAAATAGAGTCCCATTGTCTTTTGTCTGCTGCTGGCAGAGCAGAAATGAGGTAAAGGAAGACAGGTGGGTTTTCAAAATGATCATTCAGAATGTATTGTCTGTCAGAAGTGGGGGATTTCCGCGGCAATCACTTCCAGCCAATTGCACTGGAAGCATTGCCGAATAGGTCAGAAGACGAAGCAGGACCTTCTGACTGCAGGGCTGCAAGTGGAGATGGATCAGCAAAAATTTGGCCTTTCAAGCAATATGAAAGTACCGTTGAAACCTGTACAGCCAATCAGTAGTAATGCCTTTTCTCCATGACCCCGCATGTTCCATTTGGGCCCTATTGAATTGCGTACTCAGTATCGGGGTTGTGAGGCTTACATTCTGTTACAGTAATTGCCACAGCGGCAAAGTTGACCCACATGCAAGCACAGAGAACAGTCAATGCCCATTTTGCACCTGAGACAACTCTTAAATGGCTTGTGAGAGGGAAATATCTCAAGCAAGGTTCCTGTTAAAGGCTCAATAAACCCCCCTCCCCCTTGCCAAAGTATCATTATTAACCATAACCTGCTGAGTTTGATTCATCATTTGCACTTGCCACGCAACCTTACATTGTTTGCCATTTGTATGCTTCTCGGGCGGAGCGAATAAGACGCCCAGAGACCTGATGTCTAAAAATTCAGGTAGTTATGCCTTCATTCCCCTTTTATCTACACCCAAAACCTGATTAGTATAGGAAGCCGGAAACCTGTGAGCAGCAAGAACGGTTGCATCTCTGGTCAAATGTGCAATCAGTCCTGTCTCAGCTTCGCCTACTGCAGAGAAGCGCAACAATACCGTTGTGCCACCTTTGCGTTGATGGAAAAAATCCGTTGTAGCGATGAGGTGGGAATCCAGGAGCTTTTGCAGTCGATTCGGAAGCCGAAGACCCTGTCTGAAGCCATGGAAGAGACCATGGCATTGAAATATTTTTGATCTGGAAATGGTAGGCGGCACAGCAGGTAGGGAACACATATGGTTACATTTGAGTGTTTCATACCAAAGACATTTCCAATTAGCATTTTTCGAGCAAATGTACCTTAGTTGGATGCCTCAATTGAGTCAGGTTTGAGTATATGCCTTGTTTCTACATTATCCGACTAAAAGGAAATTATCGAATAAGAATGTATGGAACCACCCAAGTGTAGAACTTCGCTATCTCCTAAGCAAAGTAATGTATTGGATATGAGTTGGGTGGTTCACGTGGATTCCTTCGACCTGTCTTCAGGCATAGAGCTTTACTTGTCATGGAAAGATATTATGGCATTGAAAGGTGTCATGACTCCAGTCCTCTGATATTATACAAAGACGGGGATGCTCTTTGGTAAGCCATCCATCGTATTATTATTATTTAGTCAAGTTTATTGTCCACACCGAGCCCTAGAGCTATGACAGACCATGATTCCTGGACTCGAGGCCAGCAGCTATTCTACAGTCTCTTGTCCCTATAAGTTCCTGAGGTAACTCCCCCTTTTATAATCTCTCTGATCCTTTTCCTCGCCCCAGGCCGCCTGTGTGCGCAGGGATTTCGAGCACTGTGCTCTCCTTGTGTTTCGGAGCAGGATGGGTGTTGTCACGGCGCTCTACTAGGATAATGGAACGTCCAACTCATGGGTTCTACCTAGGTAGCTATCGACGAGAATAATCAACATGAGGAAGGAAGAAAGGAGGTAACGCCATATTTATCAACAAAGCAACAAAGCAAACAACCACACCTCACGTGATAAGCAACCAACGTGACCAGGCCGTCACAAAAGCAGAGCCCTTCCCTCTCAACACTGCAACCAGGGACATCACTGCCGTTCGAATCACCACCCCAAAGAAGGCTGCCCTCCTCATCAACGTATACAATGCACCACCAGGATCAGTTGATGAGGGCCTAGGCCTGCACAATCTCATGGAGCAGTCATTACCTTCTGGCCCCTGCCTCACAGCTGGGGACTTCAATCTCCGACACCCCGCGTGGCAATCCTCCGCCCAACCATCCCCAGGAGCGGAGCCCTTCCTAAGATGGACAGAATCTCAGGACCTCACACTCACCCTCCCCCCAGATTCACCAACCCGAGGGCCCAACATGATTGATCTATCTTGGGCCAATAATGCCCTACTCCGACTTGGAATAACTTCAGAAGTTGCCACAGACCTCCCTCCTCTTGCAGATCACGAACCCATCCTGACCACTATCAAATTGGGCTCTAACAAATTCACCCGGGACCTCCCCTCTCTTCGGTGGTCCACCCTGGATGAGGAACCCCTACAGGAGACGCTCAAAGGGGAGAAAGACTAGTGGACAAAGAAATAGCTACCCTTCCTCCACAGCCCTCCCCCCTTCAGTTGGACAAGCTTGCAGCAAACATCTCCCAGGCCATCTCTACTGCAATGGAGGCTTCCATCAAACGTGCATATGCTCGGCCCAGCGGACATAGTTGGTGGAATGATGACTGCACCAAAACAGTCAAGTCGCTCCACAGGACCATTAGAGATCCGGATTCCACCCCTGAGGTCATTCAGGATGCTAAACGGATCTTCAAACATGTTGTGCGGAACAGCAAACGCAACTACTGGCGAGCCAGGGTAGATGGATTTAAGGACCCTCAAGACATCTTCAAAGCAGTAAAATGGAACCGAACTGAAGGATCCTTACCCATCTCCCCTTTGAGAGAAGGTGTTAAGGGCTAAGCCCGTAGTGCTAATGACTAGCTATCTCACAAAAGATTTCGTTGAAGAACAGGAGAACGGATGTCCGATCGGACAGCTTTATATACAAATGTACGCCGTGCGGGGTAGGTAGTCTGGTAACCCCTCCGATCATCTCTCCGAATAACATATCATTTATTCTACAGGCGCAGCCTGTGACAGAAGGAGAACACATCCATACATCCACTGATTATAAAGCAAACTACCTTGTGCGTGCACTTCTGCAAAAAACATCATGCACAGATGTGATGCTCAACCTGGAACCTGTGGATGACTCTCACCTTCCCTTCCCTCCAATCTCAGAGAAGGAAGTATACGACGCAGTTGTCCGACCCAAGAACAGCACCCCTGGGAAAGATGGCATCAACACCCTCATCCTCAAGAAAGCCTGGCCCCTTTTAGGCCCGGCCTTTGTGCTACTCTATCAGCAGTGCCTGACTCAAGGCTGGCATCCTACCCCTTTCCGGGATGCTTCACTCGTGGCAATCCCAAAGCCAGGGAAGAGAGACCGAAGCTCTTCCCGGGCCTACAGACTCATTGCTCTCCTCTCTGTGCTAGGAAAAGGACTAGAGCGCCTGGTGGCCCGAAGATTGGCATGGGTAGCCATCAAGCACAAAATCCTTCATCCCCAACAATTTGGAGCCCTCCCACTCCGCTCTGCAACGGACCTTGCTGCCGCACTGACCCATGATGTGGAACAGGCCTGGGAACACAAGAAGAAGGCATCCATGCTCACTACAGATGTACAAGGTGCCTTTGATGCGGTCTTGCCAGGACGGCTTATCCAACGGCTCCGAAGACAGGGGCTGGCCAACCAACCTAGTCTGCTGGGTGGCTAGTTTCACACTGTCACGGGCTCGGAACAGTAGATAATGTCGAATTGAATTCCTATCTAAGCTATTGTAACCATCGACGAGAATATCGGATCTGGAGAAAAAAAGAAAAAGGAGGAAATCTATCTAGATGATGGAGTGGTTTTAAACGCAACGTTGGCGACGTGATTGCGTAGTGTTCGTGATGTACCATCCAACTCCGTAGTGTTGAGCCGCCGTATATGAGCTATCATATGTGAGCCGTCACAGTGCTTGCCTTGCTTTGGCTTCTTGCAGCAGCAAGGAGCAACGCCACTTCCACAGCGTTGATTTTAGAAGCCTTCTCACTCCCAAAGCAGCCCAAAGCTCTATCATCATTGTAGACCATGTCATCTAGAAAGCACATGCTATTAGCTCAAATGGTCGAGTTGGGGTGAGATGGATATACCCAAATATGCTGCTTGGGTGTTCACACCGCCGCTCCAAGGGCAAGCACCTAACATCATTGGTGGTGAAGCAGATGAATCCATCCATGCAAGACAACCACCACACTTGAAAAATGCCTTTCCCCTAACCGACTTGGTTAGTGTGTCTTATTATCTAGATTAGATGTATGGCACCTACCCCTTGACTGGGCTCAATTTACCCTGAAGATTGGCATAGCATGACCCCAAATCTAGCTGACTGTTGCAATGAGTGCCATTGATTGCAACACAATCAGCTGTCAGGAGCCCATTTGAGGTTAGGTTGACTGCACTACATGTCTTCGAAAATATTCCGCTCCCTTCAGCTAGACAAACACCAAATAGGCAAGCCCAAGATAAAATCGCCTGGGTCATCATACTGTCTTTGCGAGGTGTCTACCTTAATTCTGGCATAGATTAAACAAACAGAGTTAGAAATACTTATTTAGGAAAAGCACCTGAGAGCCTGGTTCAAGCTCGACTTTTTCAGCACATCAGTAATGAAGACTGATAGTTTTTCTTATTTAAAAAGAAAAGTCATCTGAACTAGTAGCCTTAATTTCCTTAAATACATTCATTAGCGAATTTGCCTTCAATGGGAAATATACGGAGATTGTTTTCTGGTCCCATTGCCAAGACGTTGGTACTGTTAGCTTATTGAGCGGTATACCGGCTTTGATTGAGGGCTGCTGTAAGCTTCTGGTACGATAGAAAGGAGTATACGGAAATGGTTATACCTCAAATATTAGGTTGGAAAATACGAACCCCATCATATCAGTGGAACTTGATGATCAGGCGTATGATGAGATCCCACCAACCTCTATCTACTACTTGATTTACTACATGGTTACCCTCAGTAATAGGACCGTGATAGAGGGCAGGACTTTTTGAGCCCAAAGATCTCATTGTCGTTTCACCATAGTTGAAAAAACTAGTGTGCAGGAAATACAAGGATTGTGCCAGATGGCGGTTGTTACTCTAGCGAAGTCGTCTTCACCAGCAAACATATCACAACTTTTCTCAGTTGTACTATACAAAACCTACTATATATATTCTATTCATCTGCCAGCTTTTAATTGGGGGCGCTGTAAATTACTTGGACAAAAGAAATCTACCAAAAATTACATTACAATTAGACAGTGATATTCAGTAGTAAATACAGAAATGGGCTACGTGACGCGTACTGTAGTAGCCCAAACTACATTAAGTGATGCCATTGGCGGATATTAGCCACCAGGACTGGATCACACCATGAGTATACAGTACATGCTGTTTTGAACAGAATGCGACGAAAAGCAAATCAAGGTGTGCAAGAGGTCTACGCCAAAGGTACATTCTGGAAAGTGCTGGACCTCTTGGAATCTCTGGAGCGGAGCCGGGTTGGATGTCACTGTAAAGCACTTGGCTGTTGGATTCGATGTCAGCGTTGACAGACTCAAGAGGTAATTGTTGCAGTGGCTGAGGTTCGAAATGCTATTGCAAAAGGAAACAGAAAATGAAATGAAAGAAGATGAGACCTATCACTCATCCAGCATGATTTCCTGTCTTGTAGTTCAGGTATGTTGAACCTTTATTGTCGAGTTCAGGCTTGATTCATGAGCGCAGCTGCAGCTTAATTTGGCACACTCAGACTCAAGTCTCAACGCGCGACCTAGCCAGAAGTGGCTTTGCATAGCCATGTAGCCAAAAGTACATTGTCCAGACGAGCCATTCTTGCCATCCATTCTTGTCAAAAATTGTCTCGTTTTATATAAAGATAAATGCCTCCAGCGAGCACGCTGGATGAGAGCTCCACTGCCAGCTCTCAGGATGATAATTCTCACATTCTCGTGGTGTCCAGTGTTAGTACTTGTCTTTTGACGAAGAAACCAAGAAGAACCACCCAGTTACGATAATTATATAGACACATTGAATTAGTCCCTTGACGCGTCCGCGTCCTCCCGACCACATGCACTGCCATATAACAGGTTATCCTGTGTTGATTTTAGGTTATGAGGCAAGAAGACGGCTGAGATTCCTCCTGGCCCCAGTGCGCTGTCCAACAAGTTTACATGCGACGCCTCTGACCATACTTGTGCCGATATGCCTGCAAGAAACACCCTGGCACCGTACTGTCACTCAGCCGACAACTAAACACGCCGCTATACCTGCGACTATTGACAGCTGATCGTGCCACTGTGCTGTGGTACGTGCACAAAGTGGACGCCCCCCTAGCTAAAGTTGTGCTAGCGCTAGAGGAATACCTTGTGACGAGTACTGATCAAATGCCCTGTGCAAGTAGGCGGAATGGGGACAAGGAAAGGAAACCGAACGATCAAAGATGTATTTAGAAACTAAGTAGGAGTTTGTGCTGACGAACCGCACGGTCTTTCATAGCCCATGGGCCTGGGTAAGGATAAGCAACTTGATTACTACTACTATGAGTGTTAATTACCGATCCGGGCAAATGTGGATTAGGGTGATGAAGGGTACTGGCCAAGAAACAATGTGTGCGTGTTCATAGGGGAATCTGTTTTCGAAATCGACATGTAAGATTATGTTAGAATCCAGTACATACTCGGAGACGGAATATTTAGATTGCTGATTGTTTGCATTAGTCGGCCTGACCCCCATAAATTGCCAGATAAGGGACTTCATAGTATTTCAGATCTCTTTTGCGATTCCATTGGTTGAGCCATAATTCCACTACACCCTAGGTTGCTGAAACGAGTAAGTAGCTCAGGATCGGAAAATCGGGGAGTCGATAATCCGGACTGCACGAGGTTATATGACAAAGTCTTATTTTAATCAGAAGGATATGATATTGAATACTATAGACACCTTGATAATAGAGTGAGTGCTCAACCATCTAAAGTGCATGGCTAAGGTGTCTCTATTTAAGTACAAGGATTTTTCCGTTTTCGGAAATCAGGCCGCTTTCGGTACTCGGGCCGACTATTAATCCAATGTTACTTTCATCAGTTGCGACAGATTCGGATTCAAATTCGGATTAACTCATACCCGTCCCAGCCAATCTTTGAAATGGAATGATATCGGATTTAATGTAAATCCGAGGCGGAGGTTGGATGTTATCAATCTGCCTGGTTTTTTTTTCTCATTAATTATATTCATTCACGCTCAAGTCTAATTTGTTTACAGATTCAGTTCAAGGTTTTCACCCATATTGACCTCAGCTATGGAGTGCTTAGATATTCCCGTTATGTTAACTAATCACAGGCTCGCTAAAATCATTAAGCAATTGGATGTCTTCTCTTCTATTGATAGAAGTTCATATCTTGAATCCTCGAAAGTTTTTGGTCGGACAGCGAAACGCAATAGGAAGCTAATCTCAAATTTTGAATTGAACCATGGATCGGAGCTCACAGGTCCCGGTATAAAGGGCGAGGTCTTAATCTCTTTACTCCGACCACCTCGAAACCAAACGTTTGAGAATGGGTTCACTGTCGACTTGTGTAGCTGCCGTATGTACGACAAATGTGATCAAGGACCTCATACGTGTCGGTTCTAATGAAAACATGACCATCAACGACGTCAGTACTTTTGTCACGCTAGCATACTCTCTTGAAGGTTCAGACAAATCTGCATTCATCGAACAAGCCGAGCTCGCATTCTGTGATTTGGTAAAGGCCAAGAAGCCGGACGTCGTCCTTTGTTGCTATCAAGGAAACTCGAACAATGGTTTTATCCAGAACCTACGCAGTTTAGGTGTGGGAAGTCTTCTGCCCACCAGATCTCTAGATCACGGCTGATTGCATTAATAAAAGGATAAATGCATTTCACCCTAACCATGCTATCAATTATCAGCGAATTTTACAGCTGTTTCCGTCGATTACTTCTGGAGTTTGTGAAAGCATTTGCGCATTTGGTCGGCGAATGGAAAGAAGAAGAATGAATGGATGATCTGCGATCACCGCAACTCTGGCATGAAATCTCATTGGTATGAGACTTGCTTCGCCTCCTTGAAAACACCGTAATACTAACCGGGCTCTAGGGGAGTCAAATCTTAGTCGGGATACAGTCGACGATGTTGGAAAGCCATTCTTAGCCATACGGTGGAGCTTTTCTAGCTTGAATTATTTCAATTTTCATACTGATATTGAGCACAACCAACAGCGCTTTATTGATAGCAACTTGTTATGGAATTGCGCTGATGCATCTCTATTCCTTGACAAAGTCCAAGGAGGCAATGATAACTCAAAATTCGTCTGCCGTCAACATCTCCATTCCTCGCCACTAGCCAATCTCCCCACCGTCTTTTCCAACGTATACTAGGCTCCCATCCTAACTTCTTAAGGACCCTTTTTGAATCATTCACTTGATGAATTCTTGAGAGATGCTTCTCTTATATTCTCTCATAGATTGCAAGTCTTGATCGATAAAACCGAACGATGTTTCCAAATCATTTACCCGAGGATATCATCTTCAGATGCACTAACTCCTGCAAGCGGGACTGGAGAACGGAAAGCTTACTGTAGTGATGAAAGCAGTGATAGATTAGTAGTCGGCTAGATTATGAAAAAGGCTCGATTACCGAATACAGAGTATTCCTTATGTATAAATAATGACACCATAGACAAACACTTCAGATAGCTAAGCACTCATACTACTGTTCAGGCGTCTATAGATTCCAGCATCATGATCTTCTATTTTCGATAAGTCTCTCGGCATATAGCCTCGTGCAGTCCGGATTATTGACTCCTCAATTTCCTTGAATTATCCACTTCACGTAATTTATGGAAAGCTCACCCTCGAAAATTCCATAACTTGACGGTTCAATATTGATATGCATTTCCTTGCGTATAAAGATCTTCTTTCTCTATTCCAAAATGAAATAGCCAGCAAGTTGAGGCATCCAGAACCAGAACTCTTCGAGCCACGTGCGTGGGTGCTACCCTACACACCATATCCACCCGAACCGGAGACGGCTATTATTTGTTTTTATTTCTACAGAACCGTGAAATTTTGATCCCCCTTCGTCTTAAAACGGGAGCCTTCAATGATCATTTGCCTCCCCTCACCAAAATTATTGTACTGACGATTATTACTACCATACTGGTTGGCAGTATCGACCGATGATCCAGTCGCATCCACTTCTTTGATCCACGGACCTAGGGTTTCACGAACAGCAATGAATCCGGAGTCATCCACCGTGGCGAATTTAGTCATATCCATATGATTTTTGTGGATTCCAACGGAGGTGCAGCCCGGCAGCGTGGCCAAATCCCGAGTCAGGACCTATTGCCTAGGCGTCAGTAATTGGATGGAATCTTGCTTCACCTGACCTACGAAATTAGATTCCTCCATCGGCAACTCCGCGTAGAAGCAAACGACTTTGATTGGCGGCAATTTTCTTGCAAGGCGCACCTCGTGCATTGTGTCGAAGTCGGTTGGATTGTCTGAAAGCACAGCTTCGAAACCGCACCTGAGAACATCGACGATGTCCTTCTGCTTGGCCAGGCCGATGGATTGGGTCACGATCTCGGCCAATATAGTAAGGCTGGTTCCATAGAGCGGCACGCCACTGGCTGGTTCCATAGGCGACCACAACGGCGTGCCGAGAAAAGCGATACCATGAGTGGAACAAAAAACACTGCACATTTTCCACTCCAGCAGTTTGCTCGATATGAACAAGGCCTGCGGCGCGCATTAGCACATATACCATAATCAAAACCAGAACGCACCTGTTTGCAGATCAGCCCCCCCAAGCCATGACAGACAAAGATGATCGGTTTTTCATCCTATGCGTGTCAATACGCTGCGACATCTATAAAGCTGGTTGCCTTACTGTGCAATCATTCTCTCGGAATGATGAAAGTTCACTTAGCAGATTCCATGCGTGGTTGGCAATAATTTCCTTTAACACTACCCTTTGCACGTCGCCCACATACGCGTCATATCCAAAAGCAAGTATCCGAGCTGTTGGAAATATGGATGGAAGGAGGATTTTAGGCCATGGATTGCTCGTATCTTGGTTAGTCCACGTCGCATCGCGATTGGCGGTTACTCCGTGTATGAGAACTATGCTGGAAGAGCAAAGTTAGGAGTGATCACTAATGTAGGAGAGCACATACTCTACTGTGCTGTTATCCGGCTTGTGGAGCTCTTCAATGCCGGAAGGGAAAGTTTTCCACGACGAGGATCCCTTCATAGGCGGCGAACCATCGTGGGGGGGAGTTGCAGTTTTGCGAGATTCTCTTTCACCAGAAGCCTGATATGGCAGAAAACCTCGCCACTTGCGAAACAAAGGCAGACATCCAGGCATTGCATTCAAGTCTTAATCAGGGCGTTTTGCTCATGGACGGAAGTCAAGTGCCTAGCGGCTGACCAAATGTCGTCGGACTCGGTTGGTGGTGTCTAGACGTGAGCGTTGAGAAACCGCTTCACTGGTCTGTACTCCTCCGGCTGGGTTGGGACTTGAGGCGGTGTAATTCACTCAATAGTAGCTAACAATTCTGAAAAGAAATTGCTCTTGAGAACGCATCTCAATGCATGCGATCGGAAAGAGAAATATATTGCTCTATCTTATACCTGGTGGCCCTCCTCGAACCAGCCTAGCTCTCATGATGCTTATCTGGTACAAGCGCGGGATAGGAGCTTTCAAGGTAGCCAAGTCAGAGATCAGGTGTTTGATAGGGTCATCGCATATGTCAATTACCGCAAAGCTACGACAACCTCCGTTCGGGGTTTCTGGATTGATCAGGAATGCATTGACCAAGTGAACGAAGCGGAAAAGCATCGTGTCATACAATCCATGGAGTATGTGTACATCCAGATTGCCTTCCCAGTGGCATTGCTGTCGGCACGGATCAAATCAGAGGGTCATTTAAGGGACTTGATATATACCTTCGGAGACGAAATCCACCGAGGAACCAGGGAAAAGGCTGGATCCCCAGCATTCTTAACCTTTCAAATTATATCACATCTGATCCGTGGTGAGAAAGAGGCTGGATATTTTAGGAAGACTATTGCGCGTCAACAAGAATGTGCCTTTTAATTCCTCACTCTTCCTCTCTGACGGAACTTAAAGGGGAAAACTGTAAATTACCGGGCAATTTGGAGGAAGAGCTTTGCATCACATCAGCCGAATTTCGCTCTCGAGCCACTGGGTTTTTCATGGATTATCAAAAGAACTCACAATTCTAGACCGCGTGCGACAAAATTTTAGACAGAGCTGGAAAATACAATGTTCAGCTTCTGGAGCTCGGGGGCAATGATGAAATGAAAGTAATTTCCACAATATGAACCCCTATCTCTGGTCTAAAATACTATGTGTATATGGGGCGGAAGCTGATTTCGCTAGAGTGTGTATAAATGCCGAGGATTGTGGATTGTGTAAATCTACTTTTGCAAGAAATCGTACGATACGGCAATCTACCAACTGAGGGTAGAAATGCCACAATGAATAATATATATTCAAGTACCTTTAGTAACATGTATCAAACTTTGACAGAGCAGAATGAAAGAGTTGAAACAATTTTCCCAGAAAATGAAAAAATCACGTAAGATATATAATCAACACTCTACCAATTCCTTCAATTTATTATCAATAGCCCACATTGTCGGGTCGCGGCCGTAGACTCTTTCGTCTTTCATAAGACGTGATCCACTGCGCTATCAATGGTTCACATTTCAAGTCCTTGGATAATGGGATTTGTAAAAGGTAAGTTCCGTCTTGTGTCCTCCCAATAAGCTTGCAGAGACTTTCGCATTCTTGCGTCACTCCTTTTAAGGTAAGCTATCAGGAAAGCTTCAGGATGTGGTAGCGGCACAGGTTCAACCTGCTTTGCTCTCTGAACCGTGAGCTCTTCTGTTGCGGACGCAGCGGGGGTCCTGGTGTGAGAAGAGGGAGGTTTGACCTTGTCGGTAGGGGACATGGTTTGTCGTATGTTAGCACAGTTTGGTAATGTTAAAGATCTTGCTCATTGCTATGTGGGTTGGACTGTCTTATACAATGCACAGTAGAGCTTTAAAAAGTATGCCCCTCTTAAAACAACGTCCTGTCATTGCTTTGGCTTTACCAGAGCTGGGCTTTTTTTTCTTTTATTTTTTTAATTCGCCAGTTGGACCTTGATCATCATCGCAGATCTTTAACGCAAGTGAACAATGCAACCCACATGATAGAAAAGGAAAGGAAGGGGAGCAAGGCCATTTATCACAATATAATTATCTCTGCCCCGATATCATTTTTCGGAAGTTCGATGTTGTTTAAGGGGACATCCATATTTCTTTTAGCTTCTAATTTGCACCAAATCAACTCCGCATTATTGTTATAGACAGGCCCCGAATACCGAATACCGTTTTCTATCTTTTCATTTTTACTTTGAGCTGAAGCGCTTCGAGATTCGGTGCCAGGCATGCTGTCCCATCAATCCTGAAATGCGGTCGTCAAATCCGTATATTTGCTGCTATTCAGCACCTCTGTGCCCGGCTTGCCCTTTACCACCTGTGCCGCCTCCTATCAAGACACGGCCATGCCTAGGCTGTCATATTCTCATTCGTGCGGAGTTGTCTGATGTACTTTGTGCCCACTGTCTATCATTCCACGTATGACGAATTGGCAGTCATCCACTTATTTCTCAGAATGTACGCCCCCTGTTCTGACTGCACCAGCCTACAAAACAGACGCCTTGTGATTAATCTTACAACACCCTGGTCATCCCAAACCAGACGATTGTT
The DNA here is from genome assembly GCF_016861735.1 of Aspergillus chevalieri. Taxonomy (NCBI): domain Eukaryota; kingdom Fungi; phylum Ascomycota; class Eurotiomycetes; order Eurotiales; family Aspergillaceae; genus Aspergillus; species Aspergillus chevalieri. The sequence continues at coordinate 2,038,651 of NC_057368.1, read as the reverse complement.
TGCTGCTAATGGAACTAGGGATGATAGGTCTCTGCGGTGTTTCGGCTCCCTTGCATAGTTCCTCTTGGAGGGCAAACGAGGAACGGCCGAACGGGCAATTGCAACCCTTTTTGGACACCATGTTATCCAGTACTTCCGGTCGCGACTGAATATCGCGGAGATTAGATTGCTTTGATTGCCTATATGTGTGTGTGTGTGTGTGTTTATACTATGTCGAGGGTCGGGCGCTTGCAAGCTTCCTTCGAAGTGGAAGCGGGAAATCCCTGGTCCCGGGGCAGGACACGACGGGCTGATTGGAACTGCCTGTCATCTAGATAAACCACTATCTATCATCTAAATACAGGTAGCACGCCACACGGGAGGCTGCTTAGGCTTTCGTGGCTGTCAAGCAGCAATAAGAGCTCGGAACAGGTACATAAAATGGAAAGACATAGGCAAAAAGAAAACAAAAAGGGTGAAAAAAAGGAAAAGAGAGGGGAAATCTGAAGTAAGCCTATATACTCAGGTCCGATGAATTGGCATCTTAATGGCGTTTGCAGATGGCTGTGTAGGATCGTGTTTTTTCTAAGCCAGTCTGCATACGCAGTGAAAATTGACTTCCTGGTGAGGATGTCGGCTACCGGCTGGCGTCCCCATGGGTGAATTGCCGTTTTGCGACCCCCTCGGCAGGAGTAGAAGTGGTAGGGTTCCTTTCTGCGAGCGCATGAGCAGGTCAGTAAGGCGTCCTCGTATTTGAAGCGCTCAACTGTCACTGCCGGTGATGACACCAATGTTTTGGTTAGTCACATGTTGTTCTCCTTCAACATAAATAGAATAACATTCCCCCTTAATCCTCCTGTAAGCCACTTTCGTCCATCGCTTGTTCATCGCTTGTTCATTGTTTGTTCGTCGTTTGTTCATCGTTTGCGGTTGAGGACTCCATCCCCCTAATACATGGTCAACTTGATTGAGTCGTTCAGATATCCTGGATGACTTAAAGCTAAGCCAGGCTCAGACATGACTACCGTTCATCGCGTCTATAAAGAGCTAGGTCCCTTTTTATATTATTTACCAGTCTCTTTCTCATCAAGATCATTCCAACGCACGAGCAAAGGTTATATCTCTATGGATACCATGTCACAAAAAGATTGGATTCCGCTGGACAGTGGTCAAGTCCGAAGCGGACTTGGCCTAGTGTCATCCAGGATATCTGAACGTCTCAACCAAGTTGACCGTGTTCGTGCCCGTGGGGTTGGAGACCACATCGCGCTTCCGCAGCTGGTTGTCTGTGGTGATCAATCAGCAGGAAAAAGCTCCGTCTTGGAAGGTATCAGTGGTATTCCATTTCCTCGCCAGGATGGTGTTTGTACACGATTTGCCACGGAAATCATCCTCCGTCATGAGCCAAATGACCAGCGAAACACAGCGACAATAATCCCTCATATGTCCCGCGCAGAAGATGAAAAGGTCAGGTTGAGCGCCTTTCACCGCGACATCAACGATCTTGTGAATTTGCCTGGCATCGTTGACGAAGCTGCGAGACTTATGGGTGTACAAGGCGCCAATGACTCAACTGACGCGCCGACTTTCGCCGCTGATGTACTTCGCTTGGAGGTTGTCGGGGATACTGGCTTGCATCTTACCCTTGTTGACCTGCCTGGTCTAATCTCCGTCTCTGAGAATGAGGAAGACGTGCAGCTTGTCGGCAATCTTGTGAATTCATATTTGGAGAACTCGCGGACAATCATTCTTGCTGTGGTCCCCGCAAGCAGTGACGTGGATACCCAGAGTATCATTCAACGTGCTCGTCGATTTGACAAGGATGGGCTCCGGACTGTTGGAATTATCACGAAACCCGATCTGATCAATGATGGTACCGAATCACGTGTTGCAAAATTGGCCAACAATGCTGATAGAACGAAATTGAAACTTGGATTTTTCCTCCTTAAGAATCCTAGACCTATTGACTTGGAGAAGGGCATGACCATGGTTGAGCGTCGGAAGATGGAGGCGCAGTTTTTTGCCAATCCCCCTTGGAATAACCTTGGACTCAATCCTTCACGGGTCGGCATAGACAATCTTCGGGTCTTTATGCAAGACCTCCTCGACCGACACATCGAGCGCGAGTTGCCAAAGGTTCGAAAGGATGTGGGTCAATTGCTTCAAGAGATCAGCAAGGAGCTTATGGATCTTGGGACAGAACGAACCTCGCCTCCGCAGATACGAATATATCTGACGCGCATTGCTACAAATGTTCAGGATCTCATGAAAGCTGGAGTTGAAGGGATATATGGTAGCCGAGACGGATTCTTCGAAGAAGTCGATGACGGAGAGGAGAGTCACCGGCTTCGGGCCGCGATCCACATGGAAAACGGGAAATTTGCCAACTACATGAGGCAGCATGGACAGAAACGCAAAGTGGTTTCGGCCGAACATCAAGAAGACACTGACCCAGAGATTGGCCAGATCTTGGTGACCAAGGAGCAAATGTCGACGTGGATCAAGAAGGTGAGGTCACCGTCATTTCCGAACAACATAGAGCTAACTGCTGATTGCTGAAGATATACGACCGGACCCGCGGCCGAGAACTTCCTGGCAATTATAACCATGCATTGCTGGGTGAATTATTTCATGCGCAGTCATCTCGCTGGGGTGATATTGCTCGCGACCATGTCACTAAGATCGCAGACTTGGTTTTTCGATTTGTACAATCAGTTTTGGCATTTGTAATAAAAGATACCAATGCCCGGGAAAACATTTGTCGACGTGTCATTGCGACATTGGATGAGAATGTCAAGTGCGCATTTAATGAATTGGGCAAGTTGCTAGATGACGAGGCTGGATGTCCGATTACATACGACCATTACTACACGGATAACGTCCAAGAGGCGCGCAACAACCGTTCGAAGCAAGACCTTGGCACATCGCTAAATAACGCTATCAACGAAGACTGGAATGGTCGCTTTCACGTAAGCAACTCGTCCATTGAGATCAGTCGGCTTATGGCGTCTCTCCAAAACCATGGTGTCATCGTTGATATGGAGGTTCGGGCGTGCTACGAAGCAGAAATTGATCTAGATGCCTACTATAAGGTTTGCTTTCTCTCCGGATATTACCACTACTTGTATTGACAATTTGCCAGGTCGCTATGAAAACCTTCGTCGATAATGTCTGTCGCCAGGTTATCGAGAGGCACATTCTTGCTAAGCTTCCAAATGTATTCAATCCGATGACGGTCAGTAGCTATTCAGATGAAGATCTATTCTGCTTGGCTGCCGAGTCATCTAAGCTTAGTAAGCGTCGAGTTGAGGCAAGTCAACTACAAGAGGCATTAGAGGACAGCCTTCGTGAATTGCGTTGATTTAGCTTGTATCTATTGCTCCGGCGGGGTTTTTTCCCATCCTCGGTTTTCCCCCTCCGTTACGCGAATGCGGGAGCGACTTTCTGCATTAGTTTTCTATCCTTCCAGTCTGTTTTAAGAACAATGTACTTGTGGAATTTCCATCTTACACACGTTGGTCGCCATTAAATGACTGGACCGGTCTTGGAATGTATCAAACATAGCCTTCCACATCCCCAGTCGGGTTCAAATATTCCTTTGCTCATGAATATAGTATCCCTGCCTTGAAACCGGCACCGGGAGCGTCATCAAGTTTCTTTCATAGTAGTCTTTCAAAATCCAAAGGATCAATTCCAAATTTATCCGCAGTGGCTAGATCTAATCGGCAGTCTTTCCTATCTAGTGTGGGTGGCTGGCACGAATCTTTCCGGCCCCACCGGCCCCACAAAGCTCTTTGTGTTGGACTCCTGAATCCTGATGTCCACAGTCCACAGAAGGAACCTTTTCTCCGCGCGCCCCGAGTGGAGTTCCTTGTCTATCACAGTTGTTACAAAGTACCGTGCCTAGATAACGGGTCCAGTTCCCAAATGGTGACGGCAAGTGGTGGTTCTTGGCATTGCTGTATAACGGTGCTTCCGTATTTCTTGGAAAGGAACCCAACACGAACAAGCCAAGTCACAAGCAATACTGACCAAACTTTAACGAGAGAGGACACACCAGTCAAAGTCAACAGAGTTCCAACAGTTATCTTAAAGTAATAAAAAGCGTCTAGCCTGAACCATGGTGTATCATTCGAAATAGAAACAGTCCATTGATTGGCTGAAAGCAGATCGGAGAATATGCCTGGGTCGTTTTCTTTGTTGTGATGTCGTTATCAATTATAATGACTACTATTGGCTTTTGTTGGCGTGCTAATGCTATATAAAGCTATCCCAATCACTTAGTTTAGCTGCTTGTCATATATCTCATATCAGTTTTCAAAGAATAAGAAGCCTCATTTTTTTCTCTTGCTTCCCTATCCCTTTCCTTTCCCAGTTTTGCAATCTTTCAGCTAAACTGAATTGCTATGTCTGAACATAAACATAACTCCCGTATGAACACATATCTGGGTGTGGGAAAGAACGGGTGAGTCCAAGTCCTGGCAAATGCATATCATGCCAACTGGCAAGCATTTTTTTATGTTTATGATGGCTAATACAAGAGTAGTGAGGCTGAAAATGAGCATCAATGGCGGGGAAGCTTCATTCAGGGATCGACAGGCTTCTTACAGACATTAAGGCCCTTTCGGCCATAGTTGAAAGGCTTTCTTCCACTGTCAAGAACATGGCACCTGCCATTGAAAGCCTACGTGTGAAAGTGGCCAGCTTGTCTCTGGCGGTCGACAGCCTTAATGCAAAAACTGATCAGGTTGCCACTGCTATTGGCTGCCTATCTGAGGAAATGGATAAAATTGTCACCATGGTGGAAGTTTTGAAACTGGGACTTCAACGAGAGAGCTACTTCCAAGGCGGCCAAGGACCATTCGTTAAAATGCCCATGTGATAGTCAAACTGGGCTTCAGCATTTATTAGTCAATTATATATTCCATGTAACTTAAATGCCCAATGAATTGTACTTGGACAAGCTACATACCCACAAAACACGGCAAATAGATACCATACGGGAGGAATCAAACTTATACTCTGTATATTACGCATGCTATCCTAAGACTCCAGGCTCTATCCCATGTTCCATACTGTATAGCCTTGCACCAATGTTAGAGTATATGGAGCTTCTTCCACGGGTAGGATCCATTTTGGTTTTACCGTCTTGGTTATAAGACGGCGGCGATTGAATCAGAACTGAACATAGAGCGCGCGATGCAATAGTCGTAAGCTTCAACAACCAAGGACATGACTGGATCAAAATGGCGGGTGCTGGAGCTATCGGCTAAGATTCCAATCGGTACTTATTATATATATCAGGAAAGTTTGGAAGTTTCGTGATGTTGTTAGGCGGAGGGCCTGAACGTAATGTCATATTCGCATGCCCATCTTATCGGATAGCAACAACAATTCCGAGCGGATATTTCCCTGGACGGAGATCATACAACGCACTGGAGGATATAGAGAATGAAATCTACAGTCACACGGGAGTTCACGACTATATGAAGCGAGATGAGCTTGTGAAAGCAATCACTCGGATGCCCATCCCCTGAAGCAACCTTCGTTAGGCAATGAGGTAGTATATGGGTTACTTTCAGGTACTGAAAATTGCCATGTGGTTCCGACTCAAGGAGCTTTCCGTCGTCATCCTTAAAGAGTGTGTTTTTTTTCCTTTGCTAAGACGCCTTCTAGCCTCCACTATATCAAATTTTCGACTCACAACGCATCGATGGCGATCACGGACGAGGCAGTTATGTCTCAGGAGAGACATGCGTTGTTTTGTGCCAGTGGGGGTCGATGGGAGCATAGTGTGTGTGTGTGTTTCTATTTTACGTCGAGGATCGGGTATAGACTGCGACATATCCTCATCCGCGGATACCACTTTGGTATCCACATCCAAATCCGCGCGGATAGGATGTGGATATCCGCATGGTATCCGCATTTGCACAATTCTCGCTAAATTAACTACATTCAGGCTGTCATGTGATGCATAACTCGCTGATTCAGATTCGTAAATAACTATCAGTTATTTACGCCTGTTCTGATTGTAATAGGGTCAGTTGGCATTTTTCCATTGTCGTCCTTATGAAATTTCAGAAAATGTTCAAGTATATTAGACCTTCTGTATTTATAGTATTTCTAGTATCTCAAATTACAAGTAAAGTGGTGCTAGCTACTAATAATTTAGATATTAAAAGCAGACCTTGGGTGTTACAGGCGAAAATATATATTTACTGCTGGAGTGTATAGGTGTATCCTCTACCAAGAGAACAACTGTCGTGAAGATTGATTTAGGGGAACATTTGCCTGAATTATGATATCAAGCAATAGCAGGAGCTGATTTTTATATACTTTCAATGTCCAATCCATATAGTTCTATATGTAATTGTTGGAAAATCAGGAAAACGGGGACTTGATGATTTTATCATGAACTTTGCGGATCTACATGGATATGGATAATTATGTCAGGGTGCGGGGTCAGGTGCAGGAATATGGTAGGAATTGACGAACAGATTAAGCTACAGGTCAGGCTATCTACAGGTTCATAGACAAGACGCAGCTCGAAGAGCTGCAACAGGATCGCGTTGGCGCAGATAGATAACTCTGTGGGTCACGTGCCCGGTCACGTGCATATATCACGGGCTAGCACCGTGACAAATTAACGGATAAGTTATCATGCGGATAATCCAAGGATATCCATATCATATCCGCACTAGTGTTCGTTTAAACCTATCATAATATAGAGTGGTGCTCCGTAATAATAGATCTATCTATTCTACATGTAACTCCCTGCAATAGTCAATGTCTCCTGGCTCCATGTTTAAATCTTTCTGTAAGTCCCTCACATTTGGCTCAGTGATAGTTTCCTATTTACACATTTTTCAATATGTCACAAAACCAACAGTCTCAGTTTTCTGATTCTTTCTATGATTCTGACTTTCTTCAATCAGACATTATACAAACCATTCTCTGATAGTCAGCAAACCATTCTTTCTGCTCCTGATTCAGACTTCACTTTTCCACCACCACGACCTTGTGCTCCTGATACTCTTGCTCGGGTTGGTCCTAAATTCCGCCAGAATTGGATTCTTTACAGCAATATGGCAAAGAGCGACTTTGTTGAATGGTGGTTAAAAACAGACTTTGGATCAAAGAGGGACGTGAGGAATACAATACATTGGGATGGTAGAAAATCATCCAAATGCTGGGAGCAATTTGAACAAGTTGCACATGAAAAGACTGGCGAGCCAAAGGTCATGTGTAAACGCTGTCATAATATCCTTGTTCACCCACATCATCGCCGTGCAGGATCATCTCCAATGCAAGCACACCTCAAAGGATCTGGCTGTCGCAGTCTAATACCAAGAAAGCGAGGTGTTGATCAGCTTCTACAGGACTCAGTAAGTGCTAAGTGCTGATATAATTCTTACTTTAAGAACACTAATAATGTTAATAATTTCTAGTCACATTTATCCACCAAGAGAGTGTTTACCCCAGATTTATGGATGGAAAAGCTGCTTAATTTCATCACTATTGCACGGCTTCCCTTCTGTATTGTTGAGCATCCTGAATTTAAGGACCTTGTTGAACTTGCACAGCTCGCCCCATCAAGACCAGATATCCCTTCTACCACAACTATTCGACGCCATCTACACACAATGGTTAAAGAACAACAACAAAAGCTGCTCCAGAGGCTTCCACCAGGAGGGAAGCTTTCAATTGCACTTGACTGCTGGACATCTCCCTTTTGCCAAGCATTTATGGCAATCACTGGCTATTTTATTGATCAGGAATGGAACTACTTGTCACAACCTGGCTTCTCTCGTATCGTACCTAGGGTTCTAGTTAGTTATATTTCGAGACTGGACACTTACCCTAAGTGTCTTCCAAGTAATCGTATGCTCAATGCCCCTCCGGGTCCGGTTCGGTATGTCGTATGCGTTGATGGGTATATCGCCCCCTCCAGGCTCCGTAAGATAATCAACAAATAGAAACGATAAAGGTAACGAATAGAGAAACAAGGCCAACCGAGTACGTATACTGGGTTGTTGGTTAAGTGCGGACGAGTCAGAAACTAGAAGGTAACCACTAACCAATGCTTGATTAACTAGATTGATCGCGAAGAGCTAAGCTAAGTACATGAATGAGCGTCCTTATATATCTTTCCTCCATATACTATCCTTCTACCTTCAAGAGGTATATCCAGAGTATAGCCAATCAGTGCGTCGTACTTCATATACTCAGCGGTATACTTTTCCAAGTAGTCAGGACGGTATACAGTCACGTGATATGGTCGCTGATTATCATCCCGATCCCGGTTTTCCGTGCGACTATCCTAGTCCTTCCTGCGCCATTCTCTCATGAACTGATATCCAATGATTCTGTCTTGACCCCATACCGTCACGTGAGGCTGATACGTTGGGTTCTGTAACACTACTGTGAGATCCTTCTTGGCTTTGAGCCGCTTTATGGAACCCATACTGGCAGTAATCTAAGCTCAGTCCTCTTCAATATTCTCCAGGAGCATAATGTCACTGACCGTGTGCTATCAATCACAACTGATAATGCATCCAACAATAACACCATGATGTCAAGCATTCAAGCATCTGTTCAGGCACAAGATCTTAATAGTGATACCATTATTATCCGGGTTCCATGCATTGCACATGTTATTCAGCTGAGCTTGAATCAGCTCCTTGGAAAAATGAAAGCAAGCCCAGTCAATGATACAACAGTGTAATGGGCCGAAGCCTTGCTATCTAATATATAGATATGTACAAAAGAACTCGTTGGGGAAAGGAAAGAAAGAAAGAAAGAAAGACACGCTGGCGGTGGATTTATGTACTCGTGATCAGGTGATCTACGATCACCTGACTTCGGCACGCTCTTGTGAATAGCTTCAATCGAGAACCATTTATGGTTCGAGGTGCCTTTCGGGCCTAGCCCGTTACAAACAGAGACAGAATGGTCAGATGCATGTACACACTCCCTTCATACAAGGTATCAGACAAGGGAGATTGCAGACACATTAAACAAGGTATAATATGCCCTTATCCTCTACCCTAATCACTAATAACTACTAACAGTATTGAAAGGTTCGGAGCCTTGCTATTTTTATCAATGCAAGTCCACAGCGCCAGGAAGCATTCCTAGATCTTCAGACCAAACAGCCAAAGCTTGTTCCTTACCAGGATGTTCGTACACGCTGGAATTCTACATTTTTGATGCTTCGCCGTGCCAAACAACTGCAGCCTATTTTTGATGAATACTGTATGATGCATCAATATCTCCATTTCAAGCTCAATAAGGAAGAATGGCGCCAAATTGAGTATCTTCTTTGGGTTACCCAGCCTTTCTTTCAATTCACCACTGCCCTTTCAAAGACAAAGGATGTTACTGTTCATCTGATCTTTGGCATTTACAATAAGCTGTTTGACCACCTTGAGGCATCTATACAGCAGCTTCAGCGCAAGAAAGTCCCCTGGAAGAAGACAATGCTTGATGCACTAGAAGCAGCACGGTCTAAGCTTTCTGACTACTATGGTAATACAGACAACGAGCTTCATGGTGATATCTTTGCAATTAGCACAATTATGGCTCCATCAAACAAGCTTCAGTTCTTTTCCACCAAGGTGTCACAACCTGGCTTCTCTCGTATCGTACCTAGGGTTCTAGTTAGTTGTATTTCGAGACTGGACACTTACCCTAAGTGCCTCCCAAGTGATCGTATGCTCAATGCCCCTCCGGGTCCGGTCCGGTATGTCGTATGCGTTGATGGGTATGTCGCCCCCTCCAGGCTCCGTAAGATATTCAACAAGTAGAAACAGTAAAGGTAACGAATAGAGAAACAAGGCCAACCGAGTACGTATACTGGGTTGTTGGTTAAGTGCGGACGAGTCAGAAACTAGAAGGTAACCAATGCTGAATGACTTGTATTGATCGCGAAGGACTAAACTAAGTACATGAGTGAGCGTCCTTATATATCCTTTCCGATCATATCAGTGATCTGTCGCTTCATATCACTGATATGGTATTTCGTAGCCCTGCTATGTTGTTTCATATCATCGCTATGCGGAAACATATCACTGATATGCCGATCACGTGACATGGCCGTCAAATATCAGTCTGATCCCTGTTCTCTCCTGCATATCCACTAATAACTGTTATCCAATGATTCCCTCCTAACCTGGTATCATCACGTGAGGCTGATACGACTGTCGAAATCAAAGGCTTAGTCAGGGTCGAAAGTACGTATCGGGCGTATAAGGGTAAGGTCTCTGATTCTCTAGCCGTGATCTATCTAGAACACTATATAAGGCGAATATCCATCTAGTAGACCTAATTAAGCGATCTTGTGAGCCCTAGTAGTGAATAGAGCAGCTAACTGGGTAAAAGAATGAATGATCTGCCTGTTCAGATGATACATAAATCAGGCATCAACCAGGCATCAGTTGGTATTGTTCGGTAAGGAACCTCTATATTCCGACACACCCCCCAGGCTGGCTGCTAAGCCAGGCTGTTTTAGACGAATTCAGTAAGCCCAAGCAATCGAATGAAGTTGTGAAATCGCTGGCCGGTCATGATCTTCGTCAGGCCATCAGCGGGCATACGAGAGGTTGGAATCCAATCAATGAGGACGCGTTTTGACTGGGTTTCTTGACGGAGCCAGTGTTGATGAATATCAACATGGCGTAGCTTCGTCTGAATGGCTGGATCATCCTTGCAAAGGATTCGAATAGTCTGCATATTGTCGCATTTGATAGATAGCTGATGTTTGGGATCAAATCCAATGGCATTGAATAAGCGCTTCCACCATTGCAAAGTCTTGCCGGCTTCTGAAATAGCAAGGAGTTCAGCTTCAGTAGATGATGTAGTAATCGTCTTTTGCTTGGATGCTCTCCAATCAATTGGACCCCCATATAGGGTGGCTAGATAGCCTTCAGAACTATGACGGTCTGAATGATCACCAAAAGCAGCGTCACTTGAGTTAACAAAGCATTCGGATGGATCAGTGGCATCTCTATTCACAGTAGCTGAATACTTGATTCCCACTTTCTGTGTGTAATTGAGATAGGCTAGGACTCGGTTAGCGGCCTCAAAGTGCTCCGGTCCAGGGTTTGTCATGAATGTTGCCAAGTGCGATGCTATCTTTGCAACATCAGGACGAGTAGCTATCGCAGCATAGTTGATTGATCCAATCTTTTGTTGGTAATGATGTATATCTTTCAGAGAAGCAGTGCCATTATAGGTTGTGAGCGCTTTGACGGCAGGCGTTAAGGCGTGTTTGTCCTCCATATGGAAGCGACTGACAATCTTCTTTATATAGTCAGTATTGCTCAGATGAACCACTTGGTTGACCCGGTCTTGGATAATCCTAACGCCTAAGAAGACATCGCCTTCTCCTTCATAGCGGAGCTCATATCGTGCCTGCAAGGCAGAGGCGATTCGTTCTGCTTCCTGTGTCTTGTCTGGATGGTAGACAAACAGTAGATCGTCAACATAGACCAATAGAATAACTCCATTTCCTGTAAACAAGCATGGTTCTTCATTGACTGGTTCTAGTCCGATCTGGCGTAAGGTTTGGGTCAATTCGTTTTGCCATAATCGTGGAGATCGACGGAGTCCGTATAGAGCTCGAAGCAATTGTAAAGCATAGCCAGGTTGTGATCTACCAGGTGGCATCTCCACATAAACCATCTCATCCAATCGGCTATTAACAAAGGCATTGATGGCGTCAAACTGCTTCATATCCAGGCCAAATGCGGCAGTGAGTGCCATCAAGGTTCGGAAGCAGCGGGCAGCTAGGGTAGCAGCCCTAGTCTCAGCATGTGTAAGCACTTGCTTGTTTCCTTGCACACACAATCGTGCTTTGACTTTCTTAAGGAACCCCTCATCATCAAATTTATATGCATATACCCATATGGTTGGGATCACATAGGCGTCATGTGGTCTTCGTACTTTGGTCCAGGTTCCCTTGTCTTCTAGTGTCTTCAATTCCAATTCCATCGCATCAATGAACCATTTGCTGAGCGGATTCTTTGTCATTTCTCGATAATTCCTCGGAGCGTCAGGCAGGTCTTTGCGATGGAGTCGAATTGTCGGGATAGAATCTGAAAATGAATCCATCAAATTCAAGGGCCTTGGTGTTTTCTCCCATCCTAGTGAGAAACCCTGGCACATAGCAAAGACATCACGGACCACTGGATTCCTCTTGCGCTTTCCGGTGACGATAGATCCGGGATTGAAATCCGCAGAGATCTCATTAGCTCGCGGTGCAGTGTTTTGACCTCGGCTAGGCTGATCTGTCTGATCTACTTCACCCCCCACAGCAGCTGGTGGGTTGCTGCTTTCTTCAAGTTCAGAAGACAGTTGTGCTGCTGCATCATCAGGATCAGCGTCATCACCATCAGGCGGACCCCTATCGCTGGGTGATGGGATGAAGAAAGCGTCCATTTGAGCAGGTTCAGGTGAGGTCGGCAATGAATCTCCAAAGGCGCCTGGAATTTCCACTCGGCTATCATTCCGTGGAGAATCAGGCATTGGCGTATGATCTGGTGTCATAAGCAGCTGTGACACATCATGGTGATCCAATTTCGGGTCAGATGAATCCTCATTGGATTCAGCATGTACAGTCGGTTCAGTGTGTGAATCAGTATGTGGAATAGAAGGACGTGTCTCGCGATTTCCTTCATACAAATCATCAAAAGTTGGTTCAGCATCCAACTCGGCATCGGCTTCTTGAACAGCGGGTGGTAGTTGAATCGTCTCAACTACCTGCGGTGGCAGGTTAACTGGTATATCCTGTGGTGGTGGTAGATCTGGATCAAAAAACAAAGATTCATCGAAGACGACATCTCGCTCATTGAAGACCTCTTGATGGCGTGGACTCCATATCTGCCATATGTTGGAAGCTATAAATCCAACAAGGTAGCCAATCCAGGCTCGAGGAGCCATCTTTCTACCTTGGGGAACCCGTGCATCCCTGACATAGGCACGGCACCCAAAAACTCGAAGATTGGCTATATTTGGCTTTGTGCCTAGCATGCGTTCATGTGGCGTCGTCCAAACATGCGATCCATCAGTGGTGGCGATCCATGCAGGTGTTCGGTTTATTAGATATGTGGCAGCCTGCACAGCGAGCGGCCAAAGCACTTCGGGCAATCTAGCAGCAATCATCATGGCTCTCATCTTCATGAGAATCACCCCCCAGCTCTCTCAGGCTTGCCATGCTGCGAATCAGCATAGCGGGCTGAGTGAAGAATCTGAATCCCTTCATTTTGTGCAAAGAGGGCATAATCAAGGCCAAGAGTAGCATCATTATCGGAGAAGAAAACCTTGACTGTGGTGTTTAGCTGTGTCTTTGCCCAATGAACCAATCCTTTAAAGGCTCTGATTAGGCGAACTTGATCTTTGTTTGGCATAGTGACAGCTATATGCCAACCAGTGGCGCTGCATATAAAGTGCAGACAAAAGCGATCTCCATTGTAAGCAGTAGGAGAGTTGCTGAAGAAGTCAAAATAGACCTTCTCCCATGGAGCATTTGCTGGCGGAATAGACCTTCTTGAGATCTGGCGTTGTGATTTAGCGAGGTTGCATGTTTCACACTTTGCAGAGACATTTTTATGACGACATGGGGGTAATGAGACCCCCTCGGTAGCAGCAGTGAGGTGATCAACTGCAGCAGTTCCTGCATGAGCTAAACGTGCATGCCATAGCTCAGCATCAGCAGTTGAATGCGGAGGAAGTTCTGACTTCTTAGAACTTCTTTCTTTGGCGGTCGCGAAGGTGTTTGCAGTGATAGGAGCCTCATCAGCAGGGCTTCGTGGGTTGTATTCAATCACATCTTGGGCATACTTTGAATGCAGCTGACAGATCATTTGGCCCTGGCCATCCTCAAGGCAATTGAGTCTACCATTCAAATAAATTCCTGCTTGTTTTGCCTTGTACATGGATACAGTGTTGGTATGAAGGCCAGGCACATAGGCGACATCCTGCAGTCTCAACGTCACTTGGCCTTCAGGAAGAGTTCCGTAAATTAGAACAGTCCCAAAGCCCAAAATTGGCGTCATACTGTTTCCAAATCGCAATACACTTCCATCCATAGCTTCCTCTAGATGTTGAAAACGGCTCAGATTGTTGCACACATGCGCATCAGATCCTGTATCTGCAATCCAGCTATCTCGGAGTTCGTAGACAGATGAAGATGGAATAGTAAGCGAGGTATGGAGGGCTAATGTATGTACTTTTCCTTGTGGCGGTCCTGCTTGCGGCGCGGGTGCAGGAGTAGGCAGTTGACTATTACCAGTCTCTTGAAGGGCATGATCCAAAGCAGCCTGAAGTGCTGGGTGCTTAGGTTGATTGAATTTGGCTTGTGTAGCTGGATCAGGAGTCCATCCAGCAGGTCTTGAGGCAGGATTCACGTATGGGCAGCCAGTGAAGCGGTGGTTGGCACCACATAAGCAGTTGGTCCGTTTATCAGCGCGTTTAGAAGCCTTGCTGTTTGATGATCCGTTTCCTTCAGAGTGACCCTGGAAAATACCAAATGCGTTGTGCTGTTTCGGGAATTGGGCCTTATGGATGGCATATTGTTGCTCAAACTGGTGGATCTCGTTTGATAAATCTATCTGATCCTCAGAGCAGTTGATAGTTGCGGCACTCCTAATTGCGGCGAACATAGGCATGATTGGTTGAATAGCGCTGTGGAAGTGGATCAAGGCTTGCATCTTGTTAACAGCGTAATTAGGACAATTCCTTGCATCAGTGAGGAAATCCCTCCATTCTTGAAACCATTTTTCAACTGACTTATTCTTGTTCGGCGCTTTGAGGAGCTCGTACTTCTGGTTTAGCTCCAGGAATCGGGATTGCACAGACTGTTGGAAACTAGAACGCAGTGTCCTAATGATCTCTCGGATAGACAGGTTTGAATCCAGTCCCAATCTGTGGTTGCTAGGGATAGATTCAAGAATAGTGGTACGAAGGGCTAAGAAGTCTTTGCGACTTTTATCATGGCGTCGGAGGTCGAAGTCATACTGGCGTTGGTATTCCCTCCAAAGATCCATTATGCCTTGATCATGAAGCTGACGAAGATTTTCAGCTCCCAGGTCTTGGGGTCTAGGTGGAGTAGGAGGCTGAGGCTCAGGCGTATTTCCATCTGGATTTACATACGTCCAGATGTTTCGGGCAGTGGCTATATCTTCCACTTGCTTTATCCAGAACCACCAATCGCCTGGCTTAGCCAGCACGATGGAGACCTTGGCGTATTCGGACATTGTGGAAGCGTAGGCAAGTGCTGATGCGTTCCCTCTGAGGGTATTCGGAGCAGGATGAAGCTCTATAAGCTAAGAGCTTCGCAGCGAATGGGTAGCAATGAAGCGGTTTGCTATCCAGGCGTTTGAACAACACGCAGCGTTGTGTAGTTCAATAGGCGATTTCCGAATGTGTTCAGGGGTAGCGGTACGGCGGTCGCAGGAAGACGTCTATATGCGTAGGAGACTTCCTATAGCTGTTTTATATGCTCTCAACGACTTTCTAGAGGCAATCCGGGCTCATAACTGTCGAAATCAAAGGCTTAGTCAGGGTCGAAAGTACGTATCGGGCGTATAAGGGTAAGGTCTCTGATTCTCTAGCCGTGATCTATCTAGAACACTATATAAGGCGAATATCCATCTAGTAGACCTAATTAAGCGATCTTGTGAGCCCTAGTAGTGAATAGAGCAGCTAACTGGGTAAAAGAATGAATGATCTGCCTGTTCAGATGATACATAAATCAGGCATCAACCAGGCATCAGTTGGTATTGTTCGGTAAGGAACCTCTATATTCCGACAACGACAAGGTCTGTAACATTACCTCCCCCTCTTTCAGGCTTTCGTCCTCGAAAGTCATAAAGCTGCAGCATCCTACTGGTAAGCACCTGGCTGCCCAACTTTTTCTTATCCTTTGCTGATTTCAACATGTCATCCAGGGTTTCCAAAACCAAATCCTCTTCTGCCCGAAAGAACAAATTGTTGCGCAAGATTTCCGATAACGGTTTTGCTATGGTTTTTTCTTGTACTCGGTGTGCTCGTCTGGGTAAAACCTGCGTCAAATCCGATGATTCCGATCGTTGTAGCGAGTGTGTTAAGGAAGGCGGTCGTTCGCGTTGTGTTGAAATGAAACCTTCCTATTCTGATGCTGAATGGCGTCGTCTTGTTCGTGCTCAGCATTCCATCAAAGATGAAGAAGAGGCTCTTCTGGCGAAACTCCTTCGGTTGCGAAAGCAAGAGCGTTTGCTTAGGGAGCGTGCGAATGAATTTATTTCTCATGAATTCCAAGCGATTGAAGAATTGGAAGAACTAGAAAGAGAAGAAAAGAGAACTCATGAAGAACAAGGGAAACTTCAGAAACAAGGAGAGGATGTTGAGTATGACACTCAACTAGCACCAGCGTCTGATGATCCTAGTTTGGCTCAGATGATGAATTCCCCTTCCTTCTGGGAGAACTTCGACTCTGCTGTTGCTGGTGGTATTCCTTCACCAACTGGTGGCAACCAGTCAAGTTCGCAATAGGTTCCCATGTGTTCTCAGAGGTATCGTACCCTTTCCATTTGATCAGGTAACATGGTCGTCCATTGACTTGTCGGTAATCCAGAATTCGTTCAACTTCATATTCATCATCATCGCTTTCGATTTCGATGTTTTCTGTTGGTGTGGCGTTTTTTGGTGCTGGTTCCAATAGCGAGATGTGAAATACTGGGTGTATGCGCTTCATTGATTTTGGTAGTTTCAAGCGGTAATTCACTGGTCCTGTTTTTTCTTCAATGGTGAAAGGTCCAATCTTCTGGTGATCGAGCTTTTGACTTGGTCGTTTCGTTTTGATATTTCTGCGGAGCAGGAATACTTTCTCCCCCCTCTTCAAGGTAGGTCCCTCTCCATGGTGCTTGTCGTAATATATAGCCGCTCGTAGGTTCATGAAGTCAATATCTCTTGACAGTTGGTGGTGTAAGTTCTTCAGCTTTTGAACTGTCTCATTTGCCGCTTCTGATGTGGACTCCTGTGGTCGTGGTTTTTCATATAGCACTGGGTGGTATCCATAATTGGCGTAAAATGGCGTCACTTTGAGTGTTGAGTGTTCTGCGTTGTTGTATGCAAACTGTGCCATGGGTAGGAATCTAACCCAATCATCTTGTTCATAGTTGATGTAGTGCCGTAGGTATTGCTCAATTGTTTGGTTGGTTCGTTCAGTTTGACCATTTGCTTGTGGGTGGTAGGCTGTGGTGAGGCGGTGTTCTATACCCATCAAGTTCGTGAGTGTCGTCCAGAATTTCGAGGTGAACAGCTTGTCTCTGTCTGATGTGATCTTTTGAGGCATTCCGTGGTTGGTAATGACATGCTTCAGGAATATCTGTGCCATATCTGCTGCGGTCATGGTTCCTTTGGCTGGTACCAAATGGATGTATTTGGTCATTCGGTCTGTGATGACTGTGATCGAGTCATATCCTTGTGATGTCGGTAACTGTGTGATGAAGTCGATGGTAACCCATTCCCATGGATGTGTTGGAGCATCTGGGGATTGCATTTTTCCGTAGGGTTGATGTCTTGCTGCCTTGTCGCGGATGCAAGTTTCACAGTTCTTCACATATTCTTGAACAACTTTTCGTGTGTTTGGGAAGTAGTAGTTTCTCATGATTTGTTCAGCTGTTTTCTCTGTTCCCAAATGTCCGTGGAGTGGAGTGTCATGGTGCATGCTGATGATCTCATTTCTCATGCTTTTTGGCACATAGATGAGATTGTGCAAGTACACTAATCCATTGTCATCAGTGGTCAATTTGTCATTTTCTGCTGAGTTTTCAATCATATCCTGGATCATTTTGTCTTTTTGTGTTTCTTCAACAATTTTCTTTTCCAAAGGTTCGTTTGAAGTATGCATTGTTGCTGCTAACACCTGGTGGTTATAGCTGATGGTTCCATCTTCGTTGGTTTTCAATATCGCTGGATTGATTGTTCGGTCTTTGATCTCATAGTCTGGTCGTCGACTGAGTGCGTCTGCCTGTCCATTCTCATTTCCTTTGCAGTGGATGATCTTGAAGTCATATTGCGATAGTACTTCAGCCCATCTGGCCTGTCTTCGGGTCAACTCTTTGGTTGTCGTGAAGAAGGTCAGGTTCTTGTGATCTGTCTTCACAAGTACAGTGTGTTGTGCTCCTTCCAAATAAACTCTCCAAGTCTTGAATGCTACCACTATAGCTAGCAATTCTTTGTCATGGATGTCATAGTTCAACTCTGCTTGAACTAGTTTCCTTGAGTGGAATGCAACGGCTCGTGGTTTTCCATCTGGTCCTGGTTGAGTCATTCTCATACCAATGGCGTAGTCTGATGCATCTGTTTCAATCGTGGTTTCCTTTTCTGGGTCGAACTGCACAAGTGATGGTGCAGATACAATTCTTTCCTTGGCTTGTTGAAATGCTTGTTGTTGTTCTGGTCCCCATTGAAACTCTTGTCCCTTTTTCAACAATTTGAACAGTGGCGTCATGAATTGTGAGTAGTCCTTCAAGAATCGTCGGTAGTAGTTCACAAGTCCTGTAAACTGCTGAACTTCCTTGGTGTTCTTCAGTTCTGGCCAATCCAAGATTGCTTGAACTTTGTTCTTATCCATCTGAATTCCCTCTGTAGTGATCCAGTGTCCTAAGAACTCGGTTTCTTGAACATGGAATTCGCACTTCTTCAACTTCAATCGTAGCTTTGCTTCCTCAAGTTTTTGCAGTGCTTTCTTGACATGCTGCATGTGTTCTTCAAAGGTGTTGGAAAAGATCAGAATATCGTCAAGGTAGGCTATCACAAAGATATCGAGATACTCTCCGAATACCTCATTGATGAATCGTTGAAATGATGCTGGTGCGTTGGTAAGCCCAAATGGCATGACCAAATATTCATAATGCCCGTATTTTGTTTGAAAGGCTGTCTTCCATTCTTCTCCTTTTGCGATTCATAGTCGGTTGTATGCGTCTGTCACATCAAGTTTTGTGAACCATTTCGCTCCTCTGATTCGATCTTGCATTTCATCAATTCGTGGTAATGGATGTCGGTCCTTAACAGTGATGGCATTGAGTGGTCGATAATCCACACATAATCGTAAGCTTCCATCCTTTTTTGGAACGAATAGGACTCCATGTCCTGCTGGTGATGTTGATGGTCGGATTGTTCCTTTCTCCAGTTGTTCGTTGATGTATTCTCGTAATGCCTTTGACTCTTTTTCTGACATCGAGTATATTTTCTTGCATGTTGGTTCCTTCCCTTCCATAAGGGGCATTCGATGATCGTGTGGTCCATGGTCCGGTAGTTCAGGTTGTTCAGGCTGTTGGAACAAGTGCTGAAACTCGATATACTCCTGTGGAATCTGTGGTTCCTGAGTCGTCGCAGCTAGCTCCTTATGGTAGATCCATTCCCATGAGCTTAGCTCTGAGTCTGACGCTTCTTGGTTGCTATCAACTCTTTCTGAGCGATACTCCTCAACCGATGCTGATCTCTTGGATGTATCCTCGTCCCTCAAGTATTCGCAATACTTCTGGGTCGTGTCCGGTGCCCATCCGGGTAAATTCATCAGCCAATGTCGTTCTGAGGCCCTGGTGGCTGCTAAAACAATGTTCGTCGCTGTGTCATTCATTTCTCTGTTATTCAACCCACCTCTCGGTTGCTTCACGTATCTACCAGGTCTCCTGCCTGTAGATCGTGGTGAGGTCCCGGCCTCCCGTTGACTCGGTCCTTTCATTCTTGGGCAATCACAATTCACAAAGTTCATTTGTCCAGTTTTCCAGTTAATTTCCGGGTTGTGATTCCTGAGCCATGGAATCCCCAACACTATATCGTATTGTCCCAGCGGTGTCACGTCGAAATTGATCCTTTCTTCATGTTCCGCTACAGCCATAGGGACAAATCCCGATTCGACCGTCAGGTGGCTTCCCAAATTCTCACCATTCAGTCCTGAGATAGGCTCTGGCTGCGCCTTCTCAATTCCTAAGATCCCCAATTGTCGCTGGAATCTTGGATCCATGTAATTTCCAGTAGCTCCTGAGTCAACCATCACTCTGGCTAGTTGATTGAGAACTGGTGTCATAAACTTCAAGTGGTATCCTCGCTGTGTCGCTGATAGGCTCGCTTGCCATCTTGGTTGCCATAGACGTCGTGGACTTGGGTAGTAATCCTTGGGTTCAAAGTGAACTATGCAGTCGTCTTCATAACAAGCAGTCCAGTGCATACTTGAATGCTCTGGATGCAGTAGATATCCTCTGCATGCACAGTTCCAATCCCAACAAGGACAACTGTCGTCATATTTCCTAGGTCGTTCTGGGAAATAATGCGCCATTTTCTTCCGATCATAGTGTTTTCCACATGCATGGCTATAACACACAATCCAAGGTAATTGGTTGTGCTTTGGGTGCTCTCGATAGTGCACGCAGTCACACCAATCATACTTGCATGAGCTGTGGATGGGGCCTCGTAGTCGTTTGGTCGTGATGTCTTGTAAGTATCCCCATAGTTCTCCATTGTTCTGTCCACAGTAGTGGCACGTGTATGGGTGCTGGTCGCATTTCCGTAGGTGTTCATCCCAAGTTTCGTTCGTTCGTTCCCAACATTTCAGGTTCTGATGTGGGCAATACGTGTTCAATTCATTGAATAGTTCCTTCAATCCTTTAGAGAGCCTCTTGGGGTTCTCCTGGAGTGAAATAACTATATCATCAATGAAGTACGCGGCAACGTCGGTATTTGTTTCTTCGTCGGCTTTTCGTTGTTCCATATATCGCTTGGACCATAGCTGTTGCTTTGAGATAGGGCTATACACACTGGACTTTGTGTATCCCTCATTATCTTCTGCCAGATTCTGTTCTTCATGTTCTTCATTTTCGGGAGTTGCGTTCTGAGGTGTCTCTGGTATCTCATGGAGTTCCTCCACGTTGGGATCGTGGCCATTCCACTGAGTACCGTACTCTTCGTCAAGGAAATCATTAACTGGCCAATCTTGGTTGGGCAGTTCGCTGAGTGATTTCTCCTGAACTGGCTCGTTGATGGCTTTTTCGGACCCATCCGTCCTTATATGGGCTTTGTCGCTTCCGCTGTCGGATCCCACCATCCGTTCATTGGGCCAATATTCTTCTTCGCTTGAACTCATGATCTCATCAATTTCCTCTGTCGTGAGGGTTGTCTGTTCTTCCATCAACCTCCTCAATGGGCTCAGGTTGGGTACAATCATAGTTCTGGATCTCCATGGTCCTCCATGCTCATCCAAAGCCTCTTGCATGTGCCATCCAGAATCATTCGTTGCTCTGAGTTCAGGGTTCACAATTTCTGTGGTGTCATACGCTCCTCTCTCCTGGGTAGCGTGCAGTTGCTTATTATCGTTTCGTTGTTGCTGAGGCCTAACGTTCTGTCGTTGCCTGCATGCCTTCGTCATGTGGCCCGGCTTTCCACATGTGAAGCAAAGTTTCTCTTTCCTTCTTCGTTCTCTTTCCTTGTCGGATATGAAGGGCCTATGCTGTGTGGCATCCAGCTCCATTGGTCGTGGTCCATAGGGATCTTCATACCCTTGGCTTCGTGGTTGAGCTGGTCGTTTATCGTTCGATCGATAGTGGCTCGTTTGTGGGTTTCCTCTGAAGGTGTTTCCATATCTTGACTCCTTCTGTCTGACTCTAAGGTCATACAGGGTGTTGTCAATCTTGACGGCTCGTTCAAAGAGTTCGTTCAATGTTTTTGGTCGTTCCATCCAGACCAGTTTCTCCTGGATCTCCGGTTTCAACATTTCCTCGAATTTCGCAATGTACATCGTTTTATCCCAGTTCAGATGGGTGATGATCTGCTGGAAATCAGATACCAACTTGGCTACTGATCCTGTCTGTTTGAGTCGCCATAGCTTCCGTTCAGCGTTCCGTGTGGCGTCAATATCTCCAAATGTTCCCTGGAGTCGTTTCTTGAATTCAGTGAAGCTGCTGAAAACCTCAGTGGTATTGTCATTATGGTATTGTTCATCTTTCTCCTGGAAGTCGCGCAAGGTAGGTTCAAACCAATCAAATGCTGGTCCAGTCAAATAAGTTGCTGCAAGTAGGACTTTGTCGGATTCAAAGATGAGCTTGCTCCGGTTCATGCGGACATACAAGTCCAACTGAGTGATAAAGGGTCGCAACTTGTATCGGGTACCATCAAAGGGTTCCGGCGGTCGAACTTTGATAGCTTTGGCTGACTGTCGTTCTTCCAAAGTAGTGATGCTTTCCTGCAGCTGGCTAACCATTCCAAAGAGCTCTTCATAAGTCGGCGTTCGTCCTTCAGATCCGCGAGAGGATCTGGGAGTGGTGTTGCTGTTACTGTTGTTGGACATGGTTGCAGTTCGTGTTTTAAGTCAATATAGTCTCGAAACCTGACTCGTACTGACTGGCGATCAATGTGTCACAACCTGGCTTCTCTCGTATCGTACCTAGGGTTCTAGTTAGTTGTATTTCGAGACTGGACACTTACCCTAAGTGCCTCCCAAGTGATCGTATGCTCAATGCCCCTCCGGGTCCGGTCCGGTATGTCGTATGCGTTGATGGGTATGTCGCCCCCTCCAGGCTCCGTAAGATATTCAACAAGTAGAAACAGTAAAGGTAACGAATAGAGAAACAAGGCCAACCGAGTACGTATACTGGGTTGTTGGTTAAGTGCGGACGAGTCAGAAACTAGAAGGTAACCAATGCTGAATGACTTGTATTGATCGCGAAGGACTAAACTAAGTACATGAGTGAGCGTCCTTATATATCCTTTCCGATCATATCAGTGATCTGTCGCTTCATATCACTGATATGGTATTTCGTAGCCCTGCTATGTTGTTTCATATCATCGCTATGCGGAAACATATCACTGATATGCCGATCACGTGACATGGCCGTCAAATATCAGTCTGATCCCTGTTCTCTCCTGCATATCCACTAATAACTGTTATCCAATGATTCCCTCCTAACCTGGTATCATCACGTGAGGCTGATACGACAAGGTCTGTAACACAAGGACTGGAAGGATGATACAATTGACTATTGTGCATGATACTGCAATAGCCTTGAGAACTATCTTGAGCAGTATAAACAGCAGCTTTCTGATAAGCAAATACTGCCAATGCATCAACCATCCACAGGCCCTACTTCTGAGCTTGAGATGCTACTTAACTCTACAACCCCTGGATCTCAGCATTTTCAAACAAACAAAAATAATGATGAGCTTACACAATATCTAGAGAGAGGTCAGTGCTTATTTTTATATCTTGGATGATTATGACTAACACTGCTAGCAGGTCTTGTTTATACTCCCCCAAGACTCTTCTGGAAAGAGCATGAGCTTGAATTTCCAGCACTATCCAGCCTTGCTCGGGATATTCTTTCTATCCCAGCTAGTGGTGCTGGTGTTGAGCGTCTCTTTAATTCTGCTCGTGATATCTGTCACTATCGTTGAGGCAACCTCAAACCTGATACAATCAAGGATCTGATGATGTATATGTGCACATCAAAGTTTGAGATTAAACAAGAGGAGCTAGATTTGATAAAAGAGTATCTCTCAGCTGGTGAAATTACAGGCATTGAGGAGGAAAAAGCCCTCTCTCAGCCCCAGGAAGATTTGGAACCAATAAGTGACAATGAGGAAGATGATATACTGTATAATTCACAGCCTGGAGCGCCTAGTGAGCGTGCCCTAGGGAAACGACGCAGAAGCATTTCTTCTGAGCCAAGGGATGAGATAGACTGTGAGCTTGATGATGATGATGGTGATCATCCTCTACCTGATATACCACATGAAAAGGATAGTACGCAGGCGCGTTCAAGAAGGGTTCGGAAACAGCCAAAGATGCCAGCTGGCTTTGAAATTGATAGATACTAGTTCCTATTAGAAGAATTACAATAAATTGAGTTATGACAAAAATTTTTTCTTCGATCCAATATCAATAGATGTGAATTATTCAAACAATAGATGTTCTTACAACTACAATACCATTTAATACCGCCAAGGATTGCATAAATTATGTAGACACAGATTCGTCAAATTTGCACTGTTTACATATCCGCATGGATATCCAAATCCGCATGCGGATAGCAAATGCTATCCAAATCCATATCCGCACGGATATGAGGATGTCAAATGCTATCCAAATCCGCAAATTTGCGGATTTGGATATGTATAATTTGGATATTTTGCGGATCGTGTCGCAGTCTAATCGGGTATTTCCACGCTTCCTTGGAGGCGGAAGCGGGGAAACCCTGGTCCCGATGCGGGACATACGACGGGCAGATCGGAACTGCCTATCACCTAGCTAAACTACCATCTATCATAGGTAGCCCCCCGCGCGGGGGGCTGCTTGGGTTTTCATGACTGTTGAACAGCAATCTGCGCATCTTGGGGGTTTCTTGAAGAGGAAACCGAGGGGATGAAACAGAGAAGAAGAGGATGAAAAATTGAAGAATGGAGGAGAAAGAGGGAAGGGGGGGAGGAGGAATGGAGGAGGAAGCCAGAGGTAAGCCTATTGGTTCCCAGGTTTGATGTGTTTAGCGGCCTAATGGCGTTTGCAGATTGTTGTAAAGAAACGTGATTTTCCCAGCCAATCCGCATATGCAGTGAATCCTGTCTTTTTGGTGAGGATGTCTGCTACTGTTTGTCGGCCCCATGGATGTGCTGCTGCTTTGCGACCATCACGGCAGTAATAGAAGTGGGAGGACTTCTTTCTGCGGCCACATGAGCATGTTAGTAGGGCTTCATCATGTTCGAAGCACTCATGATATTCTGCAAAGTCGCCATGGCCGCTCCTGGCAGCAAGGAGGTTGCCCAGGGCTGATCGTGGTAGGAGGAGCTCTGGGGTACGTTTCTCTAGGCCTATGCCGAGGTTCTTGTATCGTTTGGGGGCCTTGTCCGACCAGTATTGGGTGAAGACTTGCCAGTGTCCCTGCGGGCTGCCCGCTTGGCCGCTCCTATTGAGGTGGGTAGTTGCGGGAGCTCCTGGGGAGCATGGCAGCCTAATTTGGCCTCCTTATCAGCTGCTTCGTTGCCTGCGATGCCTGTATGGCCAAGAACCCGTTTCACCTGCATTTCGCTAGGTTG
This sequence comes from Aspergillus chevalieri, assembly GCF_016861735.1. NCBI lineage: Eukaryota > Fungi > Ascomycota > Eurotiomycetes > Eurotiales > Aspergillaceae > Aspergillus > Aspergillus chevalieri. Next base: position 2,013,607 of record NC_057368.1, on the reverse strand, counting down.
TATGCCTGGTGCTCTGGGACGACATGGCCATGTTTTGGGTGACTCCTTGAAAGCGCCTGAGCACTGACTGGCTTGATCCTGTGGGTTGGCCTTGGAGTTGCTGTACTGCTTCCAGGTTGTCCAGGCAGATGTATAAGTTCGTGGGGACTTGGGCTGTGGAGTCTGAGAGCTGCCTTCAGGCCTAACAGGGCTGCTCTGGCCTCCGCATCAGACTTCTTGGTTGGGGAGTTTTATGTGCCCGCAGAAGATCTTGGTGAGAATTGATCGGATAAATAGTCGAACCGAGTAGCGATGCCAGGAGATTCTTCATATAGACCAGCGTGTACGCACATATAGCTGATCAGCACTCAATCAGCTGCGTATGCGCACATACATTTGCAAGGCAATATATCTCTTCGTTTGAACTAGTCCTCTCCATATAAACCTCGTTAGTCATGGAATAACCGACTCTCAAATTCCCCGAGCTACCCACTTCATTGATCATGAGCTCGGGCCTCCATACAGACGTCTTAACAAACGCTTTGGCATCCCAGGGGTTCTATATTTGCTCAACATTGTCTATAGACCAACCAATACAATTCTGACTACAAGTCTCACCCTCGATTAGTTCCTTACACAATTATCGGCCAAAAATCTGCTTGGCAGTGTCACGGGCTCGGAATAGTAGATAATAATAAATCAGTGTTCCTATCTAACTATTGTAGCCATCGAAGAGAATATCGAATCTGGCGAAGAAAAGGAAAGAAGGAGAAAGGCCTATCTACATGAAGAAATTTATAGGAGTTGTGCAGCATCACTAAGCAGGCATTTATCTTAATTGATTGCATGGCACTGTTTGCCACGTTGATGTTGTTTGTCATTAAAGGCGCTGCGCTGAGCCATCACAAACACATTCATCGATGTGACAGCTCCACACCATACAAGCAATCTGGGCAAACAAAGGCTTAAGCCTCATCGCACAGATGTCTATAAAGACCGTCCGTCACCTAGATAGATTTCCTTTTCTCTTCTTCCCCAGATTCCATATTCTCGTCGATGGCTACACTAGTTCAGATAGGAATATCATTTCGTTAATATCTACTAGTCCGAGCCCGTGACAATCTACAAATGATGAATCTGATGATGACGGCCCTGCTGTTTCACCACCTTTGAAAGCAACAATTGATGATCTTCACATTGTTATACAATATCAGGAACACTCTCAGTAGGTCTGTCTTGAAGAAACCAAAATGCTTGAATGGATGGAGAAGCCGTTTTATATAAAGCAGCAGGCAACTCTAGATCAGTCGCTCAGATAGTATACTTTGATAATACGGATTTTCTTTAAACCAACCAAATTCGCATGTTAACTTTAGTACGGCTAAGCGAGGCCGCACTGTACTCCGCATGGTGGGTCGTGGTATGGATGATCGCCGTCCGGGGATGAATGCCAATCTGTATTATATAATACGATCTGACACCTTATCTTGCCGCCGCCTACTACTTACCGTCTTCTACGCTGTAGTGCTGGCTCCTTCCTTCCTCGCAGTAGACATGGTCTCAAATGTCGTCATGCGGTGGTTTCGGTTTCCATTTTCTGCCCCTCCATCCTCTCCTCCATCCGCTACCCCATCCTCTGCGTTAATCCAAACTGGACCTTCACCTGTGATCACTTCGACGACAGAAGAGCCTTCCCCGGACGAAACTCGCGTCGTCAAAATAACCATGGGTAGCTGCACTTTTATACATCACAAGTGGGGGCCATGCGACTGCAAGACAGGCTCAACTATCACTCCCGGTCACCATAATGGTAACTGCAAGACCTGTGGTCATGACATGCAAGTTCATAGGAGCTATGGTAAGCCTATTTCCATCTCACAGAAAGTACTTGGCTCATTCGAAGATCATTCAGGTCATCATTACCATTATAGTCCTCCCAATCAACCTCTGCATCCCGATATCTGCCCACGTTCTGAAACGATCACGAAACTTGTTGATGTCACGGCGCTCTACTAGGATGATGGAACGTCCAACTCATGGGTTCTACCTAGGTAGCTATCGACGAGAATAATCAACATGAGGAAGGAAGAAAGGAGGTAACGCCATATTTATCAACAAAGCAATAAAGCAAACAACCACACCTCACGTGATAATCAACCAACGTGACCAGGCCGTCACATTACCCCCCGGCTTCAATAGGCATTGTCCTCAATGTCATGGTCAACCCACAGGTAAGAAAACATGAGAAGGCAACAATACATGAGACACTTGAAAAAGAAAAACACATGAACATGTCCAAACATCTCCAAAAATCAATCATCGAGATCATTAAGGTCATCAAGACGGTTTGCCTCTAACCTTGCAATCATCTGCTGGTTCCATATTTTATTGGATTCCTTGTGTGCCTTCATGGAACAATCCTTCACCCAATGATCAGAGGAGCCACATCTCACACAGGATCCTTGTTGTCGTCGTCTGTTCCTTTCATCTAGGGAGGTGGACGCTGCTGACAGGGAGTTGATATTGATGACGCTGAGGTCCATAGGATCAGACTTGGTGTGAGAGCCAGATTGGTGTGATTGAGAGTGGGAAACATTGGTGGAATTTGAGCTGAAAGAATGACTTCCCAATTGTTGAACCACACGAAGGAAATCAGTGTATGATTTTGGAAGATTCAACTGCTGGTTGAGACGTCCTCGGAGAGTAGGATTGAGGCCTTTCCTGAACGCTGAAATCTTGGTGACATCAGGCCAATCTTTGCCCTTTGCCTCATAAAGAATCCTCTCAAACTTGGCGATGTAGGCTGCCACAGATTCACCACTATCCTGCTTTAGGACTAGTAGATAATCTTCAGCTTCTTGAACCTTGTTGGGGTTGTCATAAACCAGAGATAGTTGATCAAGGATGGTGTTGTAATCCCAGGTGTTGGTGTCTTCTGCATAAGATAACTGGGGAAGAACTAGAGCTTGGACTTTGCTTTCCAGATTCAGATAGACATAGTAGAACTGAGCCACTGCATCACCAATAGCTGGAGCATCAATCCTAAGCTTAGCCTTCATCGAAGCAAGCCAGGTATCAAACTTCAAAGATTGGCCATTGAATTTCTCGGGATCAGGGAGGCATGGCTTTGGTCGTTGAAGTGGTTTGGGTTCATTTTTGACGGATTCGATTTCATTCTGGAGGGCGCGGATCGTAGAAGAAAATTCGTTTCGGAGTTCTTGAAAGGGGTCCATGATCTTTAAGAAAGGGATCGTGAGCTTGAATCTTGAAAAACTTAAGTCTTGAGAACTTGAAGGGGTGCCAGCATAGTCGCAACCACTGGACTTCTTGAAAGTTGAACTTGAATATGCCAACAACAGAAGTTTCAGTCCTGAGCTCTAGAAACTTAACTGAAGCAGCGCTTGACTTGACTTGAGGATGAACTTGAGGATGGAAACTTGAATGGAGACACTGTTATAGCCTGGCCAGCTCCCGAACTGCGGCACCAGCGAATCCCTTGAAGGGAGAAGCCTTTGGTATTTCTCTCCCTAAGGTATAAAAGGAGGATGTTGATTATTATGTCACGGCGCTCTACTAGGATGATGGAACGTCCAACTCATGGGTTCTACCTAGGTAGCTATCGACGAGAATAATCAACATGAGGAAGGAAGAAAGGAGGTAACGCCATATTTATCAACAAAGCAATAAAGCAAACAACCACACCTCACGTGATAATCAACCAACGTGACCAGGCCGTCACAGTTGAGATGCTAGACGAACTGGGAGTTATCCATATTCGCGGGACACCTGCCTCGGGCAAAACGACCCTGGCCAAGCTTCTGAGGGAATACTGCATCTCACACGGGAGGCCTTTTGTTTTCATGACAGGTTGGCCAGACACGTCCGACCCAGAACAACTGATGGCAGAAAAATGCGAAGAAGCCGGTTTTGAGGGCACAAACACATCGAATCTTTACGACCGAAAGGTTACCTTTATTATGGATGAGGCTCAGGCCACATATTATGATACGCAACTTTGGTTGACGTTTTTCAAAGCACAAAGCAATCGGCAGTATGGGCCGAGGATTTGTCTCTTCGCCTCCTACGGGAGTCCGCAAACGGGCCTGATAGAAGCGCCCTACGGTACCCCTCTCAGGTTCGGCCCACAGCAGTGCGTTTCGATTTTGAAACCTCGGGTCAAAGATGCACCGGACGTACACCTTTTTTATAATGAAGAGGAATTTAAGGATGCAATCCAGAAGTGTTGTTCCGGCCCCTGGTCAACCTTTGACATGGACCCCGAAGCTTGCGACTATCTCTATTTCATGACCAATGGACACCCCGGTGCAGTCAGTTCATTGGTGTCTTACGTAAATCGGGTTCGTTTCCCCATGAATCATCTGCCATACTATTCAATAAGCTAACGTACTCCACATGCGAATGTAACACACGGGCGAATGTAACACGAAATCGCTCCGCCGCGATGTTAACTCCAACATCTCCACCAATGCACTAAAATTCCATTAAAATTATTCAGAATCATCTTCCTCAGACGTCTCTACTACTATCTGACAGGAACGCGCATTGTGTCCGGCCTTTCCGCAATTGCCACAGCGCCGCGCGCGTGTCTCAGTCCGCGGTCGCCGACCAGCCCTAATGCGTGTTTCCTCCTTTAGTTGCACCTCAACCTCCATTTGATCCCCTAATTCCTGAGCTTCCAGTATTGAAAGCGACCCTCCTTTCCTTAGACGTGTTTTTTAGCCCTCCGGCGTTTGCTAAGGGCCTCGTTTGCCGCCCGAAGATCATGAATCTCTGCTTCCATCAAATCCATCTTATGCATTATCTTCCTCGTGCCTTTTGTAAGGACATCAGCAGTGTTCAAGATTGCCAGGCTGTTTTGCTTTTGCCTTTCCATGTTGTTCAGAGCTTATGACAACCATTGTAGTCGAGATCACTCCCATCTGAAACCCAGTTTCATCAAAGTTATAGATATCTGCTTCCTGGATGCCATACTTCGCAATTGTGTTTTGAACAAGTGTAAACCAACGACAAATAACTTCTGGGTCTTCGCATAGAGCCCTCTGATAGTCATATTTCCGATTGAAACGAGTTGTGAGCTCTGGGTGCCGTTTGACAAAGGTGCTAGCCCAGTTTACCCCAACGCGTCCCGCGTCGCGCGTTGTGAGTAGTCGGTAGTCGGTTGGCCATATCTTCCACACCAGACAACCGAGGAGGAAACCCTTTGGAATCTAGATCAAGTATGTGTTCGACAATCGTTGATTCCTCTAGATCAGTGAGCTTCCGTGAATTGGCTGATATATTGCATCGTGATTGCATGCCACGCCGGCGGCGACTAAGCTTCACATGATCCACGTGATAGATCCTGCCAGCGGCTCGAGCGCTTAGATTTTTATCATTTTGCATAGCTTGAAGGGCCAATATTACTTGGCTTTCATCATGTTTCTGAGGCATCGTTGGGTGTGGTGAAATTTGTAGTAGAAATCGGAAGTCGCGTCGGAGCGATTTCGTGTTACATTCGCCCGTGTGTTACATTCGCATGTGGAGTACGTTAATTCATTTTCCTTTCTACTTTCAAGCAATACCGCTCTGATTTGAAGAAAGGAAACATCGATCGTATCACAAAAGAGCATCTTCTCAGGTCACTCGACGATGACCAGTTTGTATTCCGTTGTCTAGAGAATACAGATGTGTATCGATCCTTTCCATCACTTGACAAACTCACCGTCCCTGCCGCAGACACGCTCCGCAAAGTCTTACAAGAGAAGGTAATACCATGTGATCTGAAAGATCCTGGGGTGGACTATTGCTCTAAAATGGGATGGCTGCATTCCGACATTCCAGATGAAGAAGCATTGAAAAAGGCAGAGGTAGTTTGCTTCTTCCCATCGCCATTGCACAGAAAGTAAGTGTTTCCACACTCTCTTCTCCTCAACTCTTGAACACAGAGCTAAATGATGGCCCACGCCTTTAGATTTGTTGAACATTTTTTGCAGGTCCACGATCCGAAGCCTTTTCCATTTGCAAGGTTTCCATCAATTACATCCCTTTGTGAAGCCGTTCTTCGCGAGTTCTCGAGGAAGAATTTGTGCATGGGCTCACGCAGCGTGTACAATAAACCAACGCTTTCCCATCCCCCAGAAGCACACTTTCAAGATGAACTGTACCGTGCCTTTCATTCTTTGGTCGGTCATGGTGTTGGCATTTCGAGTGAGTGGACTCAGGCCGGTGATGGCAGAATAGATTTCCGAATAACAGAGCCAGGATGGGGAATTGAGCTGCTTCGAGATGGAAATCGTCTTAGTGAACACTGTAATCGGTTTCTGCCCGGAGGAGCATATCATCGGTGGATAACAGAAGGCCTTCTTGAAGACTGGTTAATAATAGACTGTCGACACTCATCCCCTCACCCGTACAGTATGTTCCCCGAAGGAATTTCTTGCGCTGGTTCTTGGACACTAATGAATTGCATTAGATGTTATCAATTCCAAGCTTTGGCGTGTAGTGTTTGGGGAAGGCTACTCATCCATCCGCGTCCTTGGGTGCAGCAATGAAGTCATTGTTCCCGAATTTCCTCTTTTCAATTAGGTGGATTCGAGTTTGGATGTCTTCATCTGTGGATATCACCGACTCGGCTGTGACTGGCTCTTTTGTCAGCGTACCCATCTTTTTCTACCAGTGCCCAGACCGTATACGAAAAAGACTCTGGCCCAACTGTCTCTGTGGTGTATTTAACTTGAATACTCGCAGTTGAATCTGATCGTTATTTCTCCTATATTTGAACTTGAATGGTTTTGGGGTTTCCTCTTCAACTCACATCTGACTGCTTTCCCCTCTACAGTAGCAGAAAACTGCAAAGGAGATGACCCAGCACCTGTTATTGTTATGATTATCGGAGGCTATCAATATCACAGGATCGGTGCCTGTACTAGGATAATCTTCGCTTCGATTTCCTTTCCCCCTTTCCCCCTCTCTTTGTTGACCCTTTTCTGTTTCCAACCTTCTTTTATTTGTCCTTTTTTGAGCTTCTGTTTGGTTCGCTTTTTCCTATTGCTCTGTATGTTTAGATCATTGCGTCGATGGGTATATCGCCCCCTCCAGGCTCCGTAAGACAAATAGAATCGATAAGGTAACGAATAGAGAAACAAGGCCCAACCGAGTACGTATACTGGGTTGTTGGTTAAGTGCGGACGAGTCAGAAACTAGAAAGGTAACCAATGCTGAATGACTTGTATTGCATTACATTGGGCTTGGATGGTCATCGGAACATACACGTAGTTGGAAGATACTTAAGGTAAGTGTCCTGTCTCGAAATACAACTAACTAGAACCCTAGATACGATACGAGAGAAGCCAGGTTGTGACAGAGGAATTGATTACAACTTAGTATTAGATTGATAATTACAATGTGTTCGAAAGCAAGTTAAATACAGAACTGAATCAAATACCACCTAGCGAGGCCACACAGCACAGATATAAAAAGCCCTTTTTCCTGTAGATAGAATTCTTCTTCTCTTTTCTTTCCCAGATTCGATATTCTCGTCGGTAACTACAATAGTTTAGATAGGAATATCAATTCATTATTATCTACTATTCTGAGCCCATGACATTTTCCACAGTACCATTCTGTCTGATGTTTGACTCACCCTGCTCATATCTTCCTGTCCACCTGCCTGCATCAAACGGGTCGAATGATGGACAATATGAGCTAGTATAATCACCATATGCTCAGTACATAGAGGATTTAAGCTTACCAGAATGGCGGCATTTGCTGGCGTGAAGAGCAGGTGTGGGAGAGGCAGGGTTGATCTCATCACTGCTTTTAGAGGGAGAGGGCCTTGCTTGCGTTTACTTCCAGGTATAGTGATGCCTCGGTCACGGTGAAAACGCACCTTCCAGTGGTCAGCAAAAGCAGGGTCTAATGCACTATTCTAAGTGAGCATAGATTCTCTATGAGATGTGCATGGGGAATACTTACGCCAGAGCCTCACAGGCATATCTCAATCCATACATCTCCTGGGATATCACCTCCATCGGACTTTTTCTCTGCAGTGGACTGAAGTGATACATACCCAGGCTCACCGCTCATGCAGGAAACGGCCATTGCGCCAGCCACCAGTGAGAACATACCGTTTCAAAGCGCTATACAGAACAAATGTGTAATCAGCATATGCATACAATAGGTTATTTGTACACTTACTTCTGGCCTGCAATAAGCTCAGGATCTTCACATTGCAACAAGTCCGGTTCTCAGCTAGGATGTATTAGCCATCATGTCACATTCCAGCAAAGGCTTAACACATACTGGCTCCAGGGTGAGCCTCGCGCATGTGGTGTTGGAGCTGGAGAGATTTAATTAGCCCTGTTGTCAATGTGTGCTGAGTATAGACACAACATACAGTGGGCTGGGTCCCTGCAATTGTTCCACATTGCTGCGATCCATTACGGCAATCACGCAAACTCCTGGCTGGCGCCCATTTCAGACACATATCAACTGTAATTGCCCTGATGCCATGATCACCGCCATGGATATGTGGGAAGCGGACAGGCATTCGTGAAACATTGTGTATGACCTGGAATAGTTTTTCAACATTACTGCATATCCCCATCGTGTGTCAACGTTGGTGAAGGCATATATGTAGGTGTGGATGCCTGTAAATTCTTCTTTTAGTAATGATGATGTTAGGAATAATGGCAATATGTGTTTACGTTGAATTGTCTCGTTCCATGCTGAAATACCAAAAACACTTGTTTGTCCTGCAACCATTTTGAACGAGACGTCCATCTCAAGTGTTTTTGCATTGTGAAACTCCTGTGCCTGTGCATCAGTGCAGCAGATAATAAGATATTGTGTCTTCTCAATCACGAATCCACTGATTATGGGTTTTTCTCCTTTCGAATTTATACTCTCGAAGAACTTCTGGAATGTAAAGATGAGGTTAGCAACATATTGGCTGGACACCTAGCGTATGCTGGGTAAATACCTGCAAGATGTGTGCCTTCTGGATATTGAAAGAGTCTCTATTTTTGAACAAGTGCACTAATTCGGTCTTGAAGAATCAAGCTGGGATGGAGTAAGACTGGGACTGCATTCTTATATCTTTCATAGCAAGCCCTGAACTCAGGTGAAATGAGCAATCGGCCTATGATGGTTTCAGTAATGGAACTGTGCATATGTTCAGACCAAACCTACATGTTGTCAAATCTAAGCAATCCCTTTGCTCAAGAATGCTTTTGATTTGGTGAGCAATTGCCTTGGGCTTTTTTTGTGGTGGAGGTGGAGGATGAACATGGCGACCTCAGGTCACAAGTAGAACAAGTGGAAATTGGGCATAGTGATGAGGGATATAGATATCAAATTTAGAATGACACCCATTTCAATCCAGTTGGTCCATCAACATGATCATAATCTATAGAAATCAGCTCGGACATGAAATCAGTATATGTGAGGCATCTTACCACAGTAGATTTGGCAGGACGTATTTTCTCGACAAAGCAAAAACTCGCGCATTGTATTTCAATGCTATTGCGTCCCATACGCACTGGTTTTGTTCCATCCTCAACGCGCTATCGTTTTTTGGACTATGTAAGGTATCATTGGACGACTCTTACCAAGCATGTTGAGGTAGGGGTTCAGCTGTAGGATAAATTTACACGACTCGCACTGATCATGAACGAAACCTGGAAGCTGCACCCGTGGACAACAGGTGACCGCTCCTAGCTGCCTCAATTACATGCAATGTTCGGATGGGCAGTTAAAGAACATCATATACCACTTCTTCACCTTGCTTTGCGATCCAAAGATCACATACAGAAAGTTTGCGACCTTCCACTTATGGGAGAGGCAATCCCAGCATTGCACTTTGCCTGCAAACATGGACATGATGAGATCGTCTCGCAACTATTATCTTTTTGCAGCAGAGCAAACTGCACGTCTACGGGTCCTCGAAAACCGACCCTGGGAGGTAGTCGGTGTTTTCCTCGATTTTGACTTGAGGGAAGGTGTCTCTAAGATCGAGTCAGTGCTTCATTCTGACATTGAAGATGACGAGCCCAAGTTGGTGAACTCCGCATCGGGAAAGGACTCAATCCGAATTCAATATTCCCAACCCACAAAACACCTAAAGGCCATAGTTCTGGTACACTTCTTACATGGGCAGCTAGGAAAGTATATGCCACTTTTGTACAAGTACTTATCGACAACGGTGCAGATATCGATTTGCAAGATGACGCTGGGTGGACTCCTCGGCTAGGACCGCCGAGCTCAACCGCGAGGAAACAGTCACGCTTCTCATTGCCTGCAGAGCAAAGATTAACTTCCCGTTTGATCAATTCACACCTCCCCAAATCGCTTCGATGAAAGGAAACAAGGATATAGAGGAACTTCTACTCAAGTATGGCGCAAAGCCGAGCGATCGGAATCGCGGTGCTTCGATTGAAGGAAGAGACCACAAGGGCCGTACATCTCTCCTGTTGGTCGCAGAGGAGGGCAGCAACAAGATATGAGATTGCTAACGAACCACGGCGCATCATTGGACGCAGGAGATCATGCAAGTCGTACACCTCTGATGCAAGCTGCAGAAAGAGGTAGCGAGACAATTGTCAAGACCTTGCTGAGATTTGGCGCAAATCACGAACTACGAGATGCTGATGGTGTAGATGCTCTGCGGCTGGCGACCAAAAATAATCATCCTCATGTTGTCTATCTGCAGAGCTCATCCAAAAAGTAACTAAGTTAACTAGTTGATGATATTGCCAAGTAATTCCACACCAATTATGCTAATCTATTTACTCGCCTCAGGCTCTGAGAGATAGATACTACACTACTGGCTAATGAATATTTGTTCCTGGTATCCTTGGAATCTCTATCATGAAATATATATCTATGAGTGTGGAAACCACTTTCTACTCTATATACAATGCCAAGGTGACAAACAATGCTTGATTCGACAGTGTAATAATCTTGTTTTATTGGGTATCCCAGTCACTCCGAAACAGGCACCAGAATTCTACAGACCCTCCTTCGCCAGCATATCTGTCGCATATCAGCCAATGCCACACGGAGTATGTATAACGACAGAAATGGTGTTGTGCTTACCTGCAATGTCCAAATAAAACGCAATGGCGTTGAACCTGTAGCAAAGTGTCAGCAGAGAGTCCGTCGGCCATTTACTGATCAACATACTTCCGTCTATTACCGGTGATTTCACCAGCCAACCATTTCAGCCGGTTAGTCCAATTGATCAAGTCCAAATGGCTCACGCCGACAAGGGTCCCCTTATAGCCGTGCTCTCCTCCCCAGCGGCTACTGGCAACGCTGACCAGGCCGTCGTTGTATCCTTCGGTTTCTCTGAGGATCCGGTGAGATAAACGGAATGCGGACCATATGCTGGGCTCCATGGCTGCTCCGTAAGAAAAGTACCTGCAATTGTTCAGTCTTATGCTGTATGCTTTTCTTGGCATCATTATCGTCGGAGTATACGTACCGGACATCCTCAATATCAGGCGTTGTTGGATTGAATCTTTCTGCTGCATACTTTTGTGTAAGCTGTGCAAAAGCTCCGGTTTCGAAACCCAGGCGCTCGAGGGCATAGTAAGCCTGGGGCAAGCGTTCCGCTGCCGACGACATGAGCGTTCTGTTCCTTTGCGGAGGGGGGAAGGGGATTTATCGAAGGGACTGACCTCCGATTTGCTCAAGGATATAGTCTGCAACTGCGGAGCCTGTAATACGTTTAGTAAAAATCCGTTTCTATAGGCATTACTACCAACCTCTGTGAGGAGTTGCAATAGTAGTCAGAGACAGGACTTTGAAGTCCTTTGGCTTGAGATGGCTGATCATGTACCGAGAATCAAGCCCACTTGGACAATTAGTCGTTCAGCTCGACATTATTGTTTCTTCGCGGTATATCTCACCCCTAGAGCTTGTGAGTAAAGCAACCTTCAATGCCAAGACGTAAGACCATCTTACCATACTATGTCTATTATCACGTCAGACACGAGCACTTCAGTCAATCATATCATACAGAGAAAGGGATATCAGACTCACGCAATAATATTAACATTCTTTCCCCGCGCACCAATGGCAATATCTCTCGCCAATTCCTCGGCGCGCTGCTCAATAGACCCAGACGGCGGTACAGTCGCCGTAATAACCTCGATGCCCTTCATTGTCAATGCCTCCCTGATGCCTCGCCAATACTGGACACCAGGAAGAAGCGGGCCAGCAAGGCGTAGTTCATCGAATCCGAGTAGTCCATGAGCGAGGACTATTGGATCTCTGGGCGTCTCTGATTCATATTTAATTTGTGTACTCTGTTAATTGAAGGAAACTGACCATAATTATCTCGAATTATTGCGTATTCATCTTGGATAACGTTGCCCATTTCCTCTAGCCGTGGATCCAGGGTGTGTGCCCCTGGGTGCTTGTGCGGGCGACATCTGCGTGAACAAGCATGGAAGCTCCGATGCGTTGTTATTGAATGAGATAGACTGTTGAGCCCATGAAACCGGTTTACAGGACTGGAATTGGCCAGCTTGGTACATTTTACCACATTGAAAATTGTGGCTGCACATCCCATCTTCGGTGTTTACATTTGTGTATCTTGGTCGAGTTGCGGTGCCTGATGACGCAAAGGGCTAGATTTACTGCCTCAGGCACATATATATAACTACGTTATAACTAACTACAGTCAGTTATAACTATATATCGAACTACGAGTGATCTCGTGTCGCCAGTCACAGGCCTCCATACTCCATTCTATCGTGACCAAAGGATATATGTATACTCCGACTAGTATCACAAAGCCGTTTTGAAAAGCTTATATCCGAAAATAGCATTTGAATTGAAACCGAGAACATGTCATATAGGTGTGCGCCATACTAGAAACAGACAATCAACGCCTCCAATCGATCTATGCACTGGCCAAGATCTTCTCCGAGGGTTCGGGCTTCACATCCACCACTCCATGGATAAGGCCATCGACCACCTTGTCGCCGTGCTGGCTGCCAGCAGTCTTGATATCTGCAAGTCTTGCCTCGGCTTCCTTGGTCGCATCTTCTTCAGCCTTCTTGAATCCGCTCGAGTGCTATTTCCGGGAAAACCTGTTAGCCGTCTGCTTCGTCTATCCAGCAAGAATACAAAAGCGCCGAATCCTCACCTCTCCCTCGAACTTCTTAAATTCTTCCTCCTTCTGCTGACGGTATTCCTCTATCTCCTTGTGCGCCTCCGACTTGGCATCTTTTATCCGCTTTGTACGGTCTAGGGCTTCTTAGAACGATTCTGCCTGTAATTTGCGGGGGGAGGTTGGGGTCATACATTCTCTAGCTAAAGACAAACGAGACGGATTAGCTTCCATTCAAAAAACAACCTCAGACATTACTTCCAAAACACACCTTTCTGCACAATCTTCTGGGCCTCTCTCTCGGCCTATAGAGCGCGATGTCAGATCAACCGTCCAAGCGCGATTGCATTCCAGCTTGACCTACATCGAGGAGAGTTTGGATGCCCGCGGAGTTCTGAGCTGACTGTCATCCGAAGTTAGCATTTCCAACCACATCAAATACAAACGCCACCTTCTGTCGCAGACTCACCATATTGTCTGTTTATTCTTTCAAATATTCGACATGAACGTTCTATTCAGCGCAACGGGACAGATAGGCGGAGTGATGTCGCCGATGAGCCCCTGGGCGGTCGGAGTTCTGCCACTGGTCACCGCCTATGCTGATAACCAGCGATAATCCGGCGAGCCTGAGGAAAATGTTGTTGGTTCGAGAGCAGGAGCATATCATTCGCGAGATACAGAATACGTTTGTTCCAATTGATCGCCTGTGGTTGATATTGGAAAGTGAGATCAAAATGTCCAAAGCATCTAAGGCGACGTTAGCTATGACTGGTCTCGGTACTGCGGGGATTGTCTGGTTTGTCCACTGGGCACAGGAACAAGAGAGAGCAGTATGTTTTCTTTCTTTCTTTTTGTGAATCTTCTCCTTCATATTATGAAAATATGCTAATCATCCTGTAGGCAATGCACAAGGGTGTGGAACGAGACATGGAAAAGCAACGAATTCGACAAGAGCGAGAAGCTGATTTCGCGATGCAAAAGGCCCTACAAGAACAATACCTCAAAGTCCAGACGGTCTCTCCTAGTATGGACGACCCAGGGGCAGGGCAGAATAGTGCTGGCCAGGGTACATAACGTTGGTGGTGATACGGACTTCTTTGCTGCGGGACAAGAGGTGACATGTCGGTCTTGGACCTTGTACAAGGTGAGTTGAACCACGTTGCTGTTATGTCCTTGGTGTACCCTGTATACGGAATTTACTAACATCCTGCAGTACCATACCTAGAACAAAAAGCGAACTGTATACGAACAGTCATGAGCATGCGTGTATATTATACCCATCTGTACAATACAAATCAACTCTCTCCTACGAAATCAATATCGGAATACCCAGCACCTAGAAATATGGAGGGGAAAAATTCTATTTTCTTTCCGTGTACTCCGTACCGAACATTCTTTATAGGACTGATGAGACTGACCCTTGCACAGCGATGTCTACGGTTCATCTCAGGGCTCAAGGCTCTACTTCGTATCTGAACATCGACAACAGAAGCTGCCTGTTGTCTAGCCCTACATCGACAGCAACGTACAGTGCACCTGATAAGGCTATCCTGTTACAGAGGCTGTTGTCATACTTTGCTTATCACGGCTATTATCGGAGGCCGGTTCAATTCCGGCCTCCGGCGCTAACGAAGCTTATGGAGTCTTGGCAATATGAAGCATACAAAAGTCCGAATCACATACAATGACAATGAAATGCCCTGACTGATCTTCGGAATGATCAGGCCGCTATATTATTTGCCACATAGCATCTCGGGTCCTTTTGGAACCCTGCTGCATTGGGATTAGCGTGTCCCGTGATGCTGTCATGCCCTGCCAAGTCCGAGTATAGGTGTCTGAATATGGCTTCATGATGTCGTCTAGAACAGCAGGGAGAGTGAATAATCGCTTTCAGTGCAATCGCAGCTTATGAGAAGACAACCTCTAGACCAGAACAGGCATATCCTCGCAGTCCTTCTATCTCTTTCATAATGTGCCCCCCAAGGCCGGAATTGATACCGGCCTCAGGATATTATAAGAAGGGCCTCCTTTCCCGCCCAAATCTCAATCTCTGTGCTGATTCCCAGGCCCCTAAACTACAAGCAGCCTCGCTGAGAATTTTTCTTATTTTTTCTCGTGCCTTTCCGAGCGTTCGTTCTTGTCCTATTCTTCATACTTCCATCTACCATATTCCCTTTCCTTCCATCATGACGATGCCTAAGGTGACCCCAACTTCTACTACCTTGAAGCGCTTCCCTCACATCCATGATGACCCTTCTACCATCCCCCATTCCCTAGACCCCTTCACCATCACCACCTCTACTGGTTTCCTGCCCTACCAGACCTCACCTACCACCCTACCTGAAGTCTTCCAGCCTCTGATGTCCATCCTGGACCGTATGTCCGTCGTCAGGGAAGACGGTACTCCGGGTTTGTTGGCCACCTACGAACTAGGTCCAGTGGTCGAGTCCGAGTTGCCTGATCTGACCGACGAGGTGGACAAGTTGGTCACTGCTGATGGTCTCCCGGACTTGTATACCATCACGGCCCTGTTCAGGGACTACTCCTTCCTGGCATCGTCTTACTTGCTTGAGCCTTGCTGGGAGAACTGGCGCAAGAACCCAGATGGTGGTTATGGTCTAGGGAGAGACGTGTTGCCTAAGGCTGTGGCCCGTCCTATGTATCATTGTGCTCAGCTGTACGTTCCCTATCCCTCTTACGTCTTTTACTTCTATATACTAAGTGTGTAGACTGGACATCCCACCCTTCATGTCCTATGCTGCCGCTTACTCCCTCTTCAACTACCACCTTGCCGAACCATCCAAGGGCTTGACGTACCCTAACCTCCGTCTAGTCCGGGCCTTCGAAGGTGGTCTTGACCCTAAGAGCTCCGAGGCAGGCTTCATCCTAACTCACGTCGATATGGTCAAGGAGTCGGGTAGCTTGATCAGTGGTGCTGTTCGGGTTGTTGACGCGCTGGAGAAAGGCGGTCCTCGCTCGGAGATCAATGATGGGTTTAGGGAGATCCTCATAGCAATGGAGAAGATTGAAGCATGCATGGAGGGTAAGTTACCTTGCCCTTCCATTCTGATACAGATTTTGTAGTAGTTGCTAACTAAATATCTACAGATATGTGGGGTAACTCCAAGCCTCATGAATACCTCTCCTTCCGTGTCTTCATTTTCGGCATCACAAATCAATCTATGTTCCCGAATGGTGTAGTGTACGACGGCGTCCTAGACAACAAGCCTCTCTACTTCCGTGGTGAGAGCGGTGCCAACGACAGCATGGTAAGTCCTCCTCCTTTCGTCCACATCAACATCAATTGTACTAACAACAAAAAGATTCCCCTCCTGGACCACCTCTGCCAAATCCCCATGCCCTCAACCCCACTTACCAAAATCCTCCACGAATTCCGCGCCTACCGCCCTCTCCCTCACCGGGAATTCCTCGCCTACATCAACGCCAAAGCAGCGGAAGTGAACGTCCGTGAATATGCGGTCAAGGATGTCGAGACTGCGATCCTTCTTCTGAAGACGCTGGACCATGTGAGGAGCTTCCGCTGGCGCCATTGGTTGTTTGCGCGGGAGTATATTATTCGTAGGACGCCGCATCCTACTGCCACGGGTGGGAGTCCGATTGTTACGGTATGTTTGCTCTTCTTATTGGGGTTGTGGAAGGTGCTGACAAGGACAGTGGCTTCCGAACCAGTTGTCTGCGGTCATGGATTTGATGATCTCCATCTACGACGAGTATCTTGCTCCCGCTCTCAAGTCCAACGGGGAGAAGAATGGGCATGCGCAGAACGGATCGTACGAGTCTTACAGCAAGCAAGTTGGGCCGATGATGGAACAGGTCCGTGATCAGAGGGAGAAGTTGGCCAAGGAGGTTGAGCGGTGGTGTAAGGAGAGGGGTGTTTAGACTGGTATCTGACATGGCTGTGCTTATGCGTCTATGTTCTTTGGTGCAAGTCACTTCTATTAGCTATGAGCTGTCATTATTACGCGTATAGACATTATGGTCCAGACCAAAAACCTCCACGGGCAAGATGCAGACTCCCAGTTCTATATATCCTTTAGGGATAGATATTAATTAAGTGAAAACCTCAATCCCCCGCGCCCTTCCGTAAGCAACTGCATCCGAAGAAACACCTTCACAACCTTTGACGTACAAGCGATCGACCCTCGTCCTCTTCTCATCACCAGTCACACGAGCATCCGCAAGCATTTTAATCGCTCGACCGCTTATATCAGTGTATGAAAGATGGAGAACCTTGAGATCCGGCATAAACGCCACAATATAGCCTACCAGCGCATCCTCAACTTTAGGAACGCGTGAGAGACTAAGCTCCGTGATATTGCCAAAATAGCCCTGTATGACTTCGTTAAGCTCATTGCCCACCCACATACAGCTATCTAGCCAGAGGGCACGGAGGGATCCATCCGTATTAGAAATGAGCTGCTTTAAATTTCGCGCACGCAGCCAATTGACATCGCTGAGCACGAGGGTCTTGAGATTTGCGAGATGAGGGCCGGGAAAGGATTCGACATCTATGTCAGCGACACATGCGTGAATACGGAGGTATTCAAGATCAGGTGGAAAATAGCCGTCCGCGTTCGAGAAGGAATGGCCGCTCACGTCTAATCTGCGTAGGCGGGGAAAGTCTTTTGACATGAGATTGACGTGGGGGCGCTGAAGTGCGTGTCCGTACCAGTCTAGTCGCAGCTCTTCTAGGTTTGGGATGGCATGGGATAGCCTATGATTCTAGTCGGTATGAGCAAGTCATCGTGCAGGGCAAGGGAAAGGGCAGGCATACATATAAAGGAGGTACGAAAAGCGCAGGCCCAAATGAAGCAGGTTCCACATCTTCTGAGCCAAGTGTGATACTCTTCAGATTCGGCAGGTTGTGAGGCCATTCCATCTTTGTTCCAGGAGAGGGTTTGGCATTATGGATCTCTATTCGTTCAAGACGAGGTATGCCGTGAAGAAACCCTACGATTCGCTCCTGTACCATTGGCATATGTGCAGAGACTACGAGTGTCTTCAACCGTTTCGAGCCCTTGATCAATCCGTAGAATGCAGCAGGATCGTGAGAGTCCCAGAACTCCAGATGCTCCAAATGCGGACATCGACTGATAAATTCCAAAACTCTTTGCGTAGATTGAGAGGATATGTTCTTCACGATGGCATGTGTCAGCATGCCCTTTGAGCGTCGAATGTAAGAACGGACTGAAGTCCAATGGACTCTCCCTCGAGTGCCACGGGCTTCTGATAGATCCATGCGCAGCCATGTGTTTCGCATCGAGGTGAGGAACTGATCCCATCTCTTCGAAACGCGGAGGATGGCCCTAAAGGCAGTTAATCAACAAGATGCTCATATGCGAGTACACAGCAACTAACACAATTTGTTTGAAGTTGAAGTGCTGAAGAATCATGACAGCAACTTCCAATGGAAGGACAGTGAAGGGGTCCAAGAGCTTTGCAGACATCTTATCCCGGAGTTTGTTATGTAATTGTTCTACCAACTATACAAGTTAGTCGGCATAAACTCAGACTGGGGCAGTTAAGGCAAAGCTCACATGACGCCGTGGATGGCTTGTAGGTAAGGTCTTCAGCCCGTATGCGTAGACTTCGAGTGCCTTGTCCGGCTTGCCATTCAGCAGGAGGGTTTTGGCACAGCGCAAATACCCCTTTCACAATCAGCACTGCATAGACACAGACGACGTGAGTCACGCACTCTTTCATCATTTTTACCGCATTTTATCATTTGCTTGGTATCTCGCAATGCTTGGTCATGCTGCGCCAGTTTACTATAAGCAGCAGCTCGACTATCCAGGATGCTCAACAAGTCCGAATCTCTATCTTTCAGCGCCTGCATTATCCTATTTAGTTTCTAATCTGCCAGAGATACAGAGGACTAGGTATACCTCCGTAAAGGCTTCAACAGCCGCCGCAAAGTCGCCCTGTTGGTATAGATTCCGACCATGTTGCAGCAACACGGCTCCTTCGCCACGCGGGACACCACCAGTTCGTCGATCTCCAACGTCTCTACCGGCCGAGCTGAGACCCCTGGACCCATCAAGCGATCGCGAAGCCATTCTACCGGTCAGTGGCCCCGTTGACGAGCGATAGAGGATCAATAGCGTGGTTCATCCGGCAACGGTTTTGCATTGGCGGAGCTGCGCGGGTGGCGGCTGCGGGCGGCCGGACAACAGGCCGTGTTTACCTTCTTCCCCTTTCGGTATGCGGAAAATACATCATACCCGACAACACAGCGACGACCACCTCGACACGGCTCTGTACAGAGTACTAACCATACAGGGGAAGAACTAGAGGCAGCTTGCAGGCAAGCCATGGAGCAGCACAACTTGAATGCGGCCTCGTCATATATCAATAATGTCCTCCTCGCCAGGGGTCTTTTAAAAGGAGGCACCCCGATCGACTTTGCTCAGCCGGAGAACGATGAGGGTGGTGTCGATGGGACGATGGCCAGGGTCATCAACCTGGTTAATGATTTGGTTCTGAGAAGAGATGTATGTCATAGCGATGCTGCGCATGCTTTTCTAGCACAATGGTCAAAGTCTGATAGCCTACAGCGCGAAGCCGACCATAGGGAAAACCTCGCTACGACGATACGGACACTCCGCGCGAACGAATCGCAGCAATCAGTAGAAATCGTACGCAAAGAAAACAAAGGTATGGTTATGGTCAGAGCTCAATAGCTAAGACATTACTGCAGGGCAAACTCCGAACAAAGACGTCCGAAATGAGCCGGTCGCTAGCGCTCGCAGAGGCTCAGGAGCGCGCACTCAGAACGAATATCGCCAGTGCAGAATCAACTATCAGAAACATGAAGGAGCAAGTACAACGCATGAAGACCACCGTTCAGCAAGTCCGAGCACAATGCGCGAACGACATTCGCAAACGAGACCTGGAGTTACAAAAGCTGAAGTCGCACCTGGCAGAGCGACAGAGAGGGAAGCGAGAGGGACTCGGTGTTACGACTATCAACATCAATCCGACAGTCGACCGCGCATCGAGATCGAAGACTCTGTCCGGCGGCGAAGGGATTAACAACCCTGGGTACAGTTTGAAGCAAGAGACGAACGAGTTCCTCACGCAGCTGTGCCAAACTCTCAGTGACGAGAACGACATGTTGATCGCGCTGGCACGCAACACTGTCCAGACATTGAAAGATCTACAAGGCCTAACACACGAGGACGAAGAAAACCCAAGTGGGACGGCCAGCAGCGGGACGCAGAAATCGTCGCATGACCCTGTTACTATCCTTCCGACATCGTGCGATGAACTTTCAGCCCATATGGGTATGATGCTAGAGCACCTACAGACACTACTCACCAATCCTTCATTTGTGCCTCTCGAAGAAGTTGAAGTGCGCGACGAGGAAATCAACCGCCTCCGGGAAGGCTGGGAGAAGATGGAAAGCCGATGGAGACAAGCGGTGACCATGATGGATGGGTGGCATACACGGATTGCCGACGGAGGTGACTCGGTTCAGGCCGAAGAATTGAAGATGGGTCTGGGCCTCAGTATTGATTCCGCACATGCATCAGCAACAAATGATGCAGATATAAACATGGAGTCTCCCATTCTGGAAGACCAGCAGGCAGAAGAGGAGGAGGAAGAAGCAGAGCGCAAGTCTAAACAGAGTTCCCAACAGCGTGCACCGTCGAAGGAGACCAAGCCTACTGGGACGCGCGAGACTAGGACTCGAAGGGCATCGAGTCGTGCTCTTAAGGAGCGGAGCGACAACATACAATCCGGCCGGTCCCGGAAGGTCTCTTTCACGCCAGGGCTAAATGGTTCTCCCTGTGTAAATGAAGACGAGACTTTGCAGGTCAAAGCACATAAATCAGAGACTGTGACTCGGCGGGCATTGAAGAAAAGAGTGGAAGCGAATGCTCCGCGAAAGGTGAGCAAGTTTAATCCATGTCAACAATAGAGCCGCGAATCTGACAAACAATCAAGCAGGACCCTCCCAGTCGCGGGCGAGTAACTTTGTCACAGAAACTTGCCATGGCAGAAGACGATGCCCGAGCAGCAGAGCAAGACCGCAAAGAGAGCCAAAGCCGGAAGCGAAGTCGAGGCACTGGCAAAGAAGCCCGAGACCGACGACGTAGTACCCTAACCAACGACGAACTTGACGAGCTAATGGGGCGGCCGTCACCCGCGAAAGTGAGCTAAACAGCTCTTCTGACTGTGTTATGTGTCATTTAATAAATTCATTTATCGTGTGATTGTACATACTAGTTTTTACGATGTGGCGCATGTAAATACACTCTTTGCATTGGAAATTACTACTGGCATACATATTTTATGATAATGAATTGTTCGATTCGAATTGGATCTTGAATTGCTTCTCACAGGATATTGATACATGGACATCAAACCTCGGCATTTCCGGTTACGGTTAGGGAAGTCTCCGCCATTTGATCTCTGCACTTCTTCAATTGTCGTCTCTCTTGCCGATATAAGTTTCTTGACTTGCGCTCTTCTAATTCATATTGCGCTTCTCGATTGCAATTTTACCACTATAACGCGCACGTCAATCCGATACTCACTCGGCGCATAGACGAGAGCCCGTGATAACCAGGTCTCGTCTCATATCAATCCTTACTTGGCTATACGAGCAGTCACACAAACACAACGCTACTAAGCCTCTACAACATGTCCTCACCACCCAAACCCTACCACGGCTGGGTCGCCCACAACGCCACAGACCCCCTAACCTACACAACCTTCACCCCCAAACTCTTCACCCCCACCGACATCGAAATCAAAGTCTCCAGCTGCGGCATCTGCGGCACAGACATCCACACCCTCAGCTCCGGCTGGGGCCCCACCGACTACCCCTGCGTCGTGGGCCATGAAATCATCGGCATAGTCACGCGCGTCGGCGCGGACGTCCCAACCCTGCCATCCTCGCCCGCATCCCGCGATATCAAAGTCGGGGATCGGGTCGGGGTAGGCGCGCAGAGTGGCTCATGCTTGAAAGCAGAGTGTGAGGCGTGCACTGATGGACGGGAGAGTTACTGTCCGAGGATCATGGGGACGTATAACGGGCGGTATCCCGATGAGGAGAGGAGTAAGTCGTATGGGGGGTTTGCGGAGTATTGGCGCGGGCCGGCACATTTCGTGTTTAAGATCCCTGATGCGTTGCCGTCTGCTGAGGCGGCACCATTGCTGTGCGCGGGTGTTACCATGTTCTCGCCGTTGCGGAAGTACGGTGCTGGGCCAGGGAAGTCTGTGGGAATTGTCGGGATTGGGGGACTTGGTCATCTGGGTGTTTTGTTTGCCAAAGCATTGGGTTGTGATCGAGTGGTTGGAATCTCGCGCACGTCGGGCAAGCGCAAGGACACGCTCGAGGGACTAGGCGCAGATGCCTTCATCGCAACAGATGAAGAACCGAAATGGGCGCGCGCGCATTCCCGCTCGCTGGATGTGATCATCTGTACGGTCTCGTCGCCGGACATGCCATTATCTGGATACCTGCGCTTGCTGAAGACAGACGGCGTGTTTGTGCAGGTGGGAGCACCGGAGCAGCCATTACCGCCTGTTATGGCGTTCTCGTTGATCCAGAAGGGTGTTAAGATCACTGGGTCGAATATCGGGTCACCGGAGGACATCAGGGCAATGCTTAAGTTAGCCGCTGAGAAGCATGTGTTGCCGTGGATCCAAAAACGGGCTATGAAGGACGTTAACGTCGCATTGAAGGATATGCATGCTGGGAAGGCTCGGTATCGATATGTTTTGCTTAACGATATGGAGACGGGGACACAGGCAAAACTTTAATTTTTCAATTATTCTAGAAGGCCGAGTTTATTTCAGTATATCGACAGCGAATTTCAAAAATATCGCACGGAGCAACATTGACATATGGAAACGGGTACGAGTTCTGTACAGTTAACCCAAGAGGGTTTAGAATACGAGACCCATAAGGCAGCGGGGATTCTCCGACAGCCTTAATTTACGCTATTCTTAACTATAAAATCCTTATCCAATGGCCGAGGTGGCTCCGATCCGTATTGGAAACACCATCCATACCCCATTAGGAAATGGGTACGAGATATACGAACAGTAGCAGATCCAGGGTTTCGTTTCTGGCAGATGGAAAAAAATAGAATTGAGAACGAGCGAGGGAAAGGAGGGAACGTGTATGTATATAAGATGTCTGCATCTGCAGGAATTTCAATTATTATCTATTTAATTCCATTCTCTACATTGCTCCTCTTGACCATCGAGTCCATATACCCTTCATACTATACTCCGCCTATATCCCATACATACCACGAACATGTCGTCAACAGATCACGGAGGCTGGAAGGCCTATGAATACAACCCGTCCATGGCAGCAGCCGTCATCTTCATCATCCTATACATCGTCGTGACTGCCCTCCATACCTACAACCTCTTCCGAACCCGGACATGGTTCTGCACCCCCCTCGTGCTCGGAGGATACTGTACGCCCTCCACTCTCCCTCTATTCCAACTTTCTATTGGAATACAATGATACTGACCAAACAGTCGAAACCATCGGCTACATAGGACGAGCACTGTCCGCACAACAATCCCCGGACTGGACGCTTGGCCCGTACATTATGCAAAGCACGCTGTTACTCGTTGCACCCGCGCTTTTCGCCGCTAGTATTTACATGGAGCTGGGGAGGATTATCTATCTGGTCAAGGGACAGAAGTTTGCTTTGATTCGGGTGAACTGGATGACCAAGATTTTTGTGGCGGGTGATGTGCTCAGTTTCTTGATGCAGGCATCAGGTATGTCGCTCCTCTCTGCACGAGGATAGCCATTGTTTGGAGAAGAAGAAACACTAACAATACTAGGGGCTGGAATCTTGGCAAAAGGCTCTCAAGACACCGGAAACAACATCATCATCGGCGGTCTCATAGTCCAAATCATCTTCTTCGGCTTCTTTGTGATCTGTTCCATCGTCTTCCAAGCCCGGATTACCTCCCACCCCACCGCAGAGTCCGTGGCCGATTGTGTTCCCTGGAGGAAGCACCTGTACGCCCTGTATGCGACGAGTATATTAATTCTCATTCGGTCGATTTTCCGTGTTGCCGAGTATGTCCAGGGGAATGACGGTTATCTCCTTTCGACGGAAGTGTTTATCTATATATTTGATGCCACACTCATGTTCCTTGTGATGTTGGTCTTTATCATTATTCATCCGAGTGAAATTAACTGTCTCCTGGGACGGGGGCGGGTGATGACGACGAGGGGTGGATTGAAGCTCAGCGAGGTTTCCTCGTTGCCTCTTTAGATAGATAGCGTGGTTGATGATGAAAATTGACATTGGCGCATAGTTTGATATTGCTTGCATCTCTGTTTTGCTTTCTGTGCTGTATTCCCGGGCATGGCGTTTATTTTCAGTATAGAGAAGGATGAAATATAATCGCAATCTTTCAACATCGAGCACCAATTGGTCAATACTAAGAATGGATCAAACAGGCGGCCACCAAAGAAATCACGTTTCATTTGAAAAGCTCTGTCCAAAAATAGCAGTCATCGGCCACCGAACCAATGGCCTCCATGTATCATCCAACACCACCCAGATTGCTCTGGAGACCCTGACGCTCCAATCGTCAAGACACCAGTGATGACGAAGAGAATGCATTACCACACAGTAGTATGCAAGAATGACCAAAGCCAACGGTGCATGCTCCCGTACCATATTCACGTATGTCGGCTTGAGTCTAATTGCCCACCGGCCGATAGTGGTCATGGAGTGGTCCACATTAAGCAGGCCTATTGCCTCTGTTAATTTGTCAATGGTGTCTTCGTAAATTTCTGTATCGTGGGTCTCGTCCTGGGCGCCACAGGCATTGTTGGCTTCAAGGAGCTCTCCAAATGCTAATCGGGCGTCATCTGGTAAAACGGGCTCGAAGTCCCCTGGGCGTACCAATGGTTTGAAATTGCTTTCCCTTAGAGATAAGGAAGCTGTGTTGATCACCTGCTGCACACCACGTATCAAGACAATAATTTGCGATAAATCATCGATACAGGCCCACGGATTGCTCGGGTTTGGTTCGTGCGGGAAGCCGAAAGTGTAAAGCACGACCAAGCTCGCAAATGAGAACATGGCCTTTGCATTCGTGTCATTAATATCGCCAAGTAACTCACGGAACAGTGCTAGTGCTTGATTCTGGTGCGCAACCGCCAAGCTACTGTATATCGGCCGGCGATGGTCATTCCGTGTCCGCGCCAGATGGAGCGCAGAGAGAGCCAGAATACCATGCATGAGAAATGGATGCGATACTGCTTCCTCAGGAACTAAGCACCGCCAGACGTGATCAGTGCTCTCATTCCGAGAAAGAACCTGGTACGTCGAATTGCACCACTGCATCATAAGCTCCAAGTCGGTGAGATTGAGACTGCCGGATGAAACTGCCTCGTTGTGCTCACCTAGCCTGCCCACAATCCCTAACGAGTTCGCTGCCGTCAACGTAGGATCTGGTGGAGATCCCTCAGGGGTTGGTACGGAATATGTTTGACGCGACTGTGACTCTTCATTTGTCCAGCGTAATGAGCTGGTGGTTTCGTATTCACATTCAGCATGGCGTTTGGAGCAGTTTGTACATACTGGCCGAGCCTCGTCGCACTGTAGAAATTAGCATCTGATGTTGCATCGAGGACAGGATATGGGAATACCTTGACACGTCTTCGCTTGCACTCCAGGCAGCCATGACGGGACTTGCGATGAGGTCGTCTGAGGGCCATGAGGTGTGGTTCAGCGGCTCACCATGCCCTCTGCCGTATCTATGTAATAACAACTTGATGCATGAATCTAAATTGGTGATGGTTCCGGAAAGAGTCCCGCAAACCAGGCGGAGATATGGATGGATTATGTAATGCATACTTAAGATTCAAGAGACAGTGTTCGAACAAGTTAATCGAAAGATAATGTTACATGGAAATATTCAGTCTATAGAAGTAGTCGTGAAGATACATTTCCAGGTATTTCCAGAACAATCTATGACAAAAAAGCTTGGCGCCTGGAACACCAAAATCAGCACCCAAGGAAAACACGTCTTTTTCACGCGTCATTTGACCGATAGGGGCCTCTAGGCACCTATAAACCACCATGGAGGCACAGGAACTCTGTGGTGGTGGTATATCGCACGCGTCACCCCCCGGAGTGGACAACGTGGCCTCCCAGTTCGCGGAAACAGAAGATATGCCAGTCACCCCAACGCCAATCCGTTGGCGATCTGGAAACATGATGCAACCTGAATTCAATGAAGGTAGCATGGAGAGTGCGAGCATGGATGAAAATGAGGGCCAGGAACACTGGCAAATCAGAGGATCCAGCCGGGCCCCCAGCCGGGCCCCCAGCCGGGCCAGTGAGGCCAGAAGCGGAATCAGGCAACGAAAGAGTCTACAAAAGACATTGATTGGAAGGCCAAAGCATCAAACCTCTTTACTAGATGTGAGCAAACACGCCCAGGTGTTGGTGGGTGCTTTGGAAGCAGCCCAGAACCAACAACAAGAAATGTTTCAAATGGTCCAGGAACAGGTACAGGCACACCTAGCAGAGGAGCTGTCCAACTGGAGAGCAGAACAGCAGGTTCATGGAGGACTCTATCTAGAGCGGGTCACAAAGCTGGAACTGGAAGTTAGCAAGCTTCGCACAGAGCTCACAGAAGCCCAGAACACTATCCAACGAATCAAACCAATGAAGCAAGACACACCAACAACAACCAATGCCCAATCAAGCCAAATGAACCAACACAATAGCAGCAAGGTCCCCAAGATAAGGGAAGCAACAAGCCAAAAGTCAAGGCAACAACCCACATTTGCAGACCTAGCTACGCTGCTTTCCACTAGACCTGGAGGGCAGGAATGGCAGGAGGTCACCAAAAAGAAGCAGAAGAACCGGCAAATCCAAGCAGTTGCTGCAGTTAGCCAGCCTGACCCAACCAAGCTTAAGCCAGCCAAAGACACCCCCAAAGAGGCATGGAGATTCCTATTTCGCCGGGAGGGAGGCAAGGCTGCCCCAAGATCAGAGAGAGAGGATATCATTCTGGCCATCAACCGAGCAGTAGCAAAGGCACACTTCCCAGCATTCATCCGGGTAGTGGACGCAGGATATACCAACACTGGAGCGATCACAATCCTTTTGGAGAAAGGTACCCTAGGCTCTATGCTCCTACCTGACTATAAAGACCTATTGGTCACTGCAGCTCGGCAGGCGGATCCAGCAGTGATATCGGTCGAGCTACCTGAGCAATGGTACCGTGTCAAGGTCCATGGGGTCCCAATTAAACGTTATCTCACCTGTGGCCTGGCTCTGGCCCGTGAAGAGATTGAGCTGGGGACTGAATACCAGCTGAAGAGGAACCCAACATGGCTCCGGAGCTCAAAAGAGCTACACACCAGCAACCAAAAGTGCTCAACTATTGTTATTACAGTTGGCTCACTAGAGGAGGCTCGAAGGCTTCTTATCAACGGCATTCGCTTTGGGGGGTCCCGATATAAGACGGAGCAATACTGGGAAACAGGAGTGGATACAGTCTGCCCCAGGTGCTGCAAGCTAGGCCACCGAAGCTTCAAGGCCTGTGGTGGCCACCCACCGTGCTGCTTTATATGCGCGGGGCCCCATGAGGGCACTGAACATGTCTGCCGGGTGGTAGACTGCCCAGCCAAACCAGGAACCGCCTGTAAACACATCCCGGCCAAATGTGGCACCTGTGGAGGCCCACACCCCGCAACAGTAGGGAATTGCCCAGCCAAGCGAGCAGTGAGGAAGGAACTGAGAAAGAGAACTGTGGAGTCTAAGGACATATCCCAACTGGCTGAGAGACCTCAGCAAATGACCAGTGTGGAACCAGCTATTCTGAGCTCACCAGGATTCGCTTTCAGTGTGGTCAACCGAAACCAGCACCAATCACGACCACGGAGCAGCTCAGCTCCTAACAGCCCCCAGACCCAGCGATATCTGGGGCCCAGCCTGACAACAGGCCAAGAGGACACTGAGATGAGGGGCACTGACACCCCAGGGCAGTCAATGGCCCACTAATGCGACTACTCCAACATAATTGCCGCAAGACTTATGCAGTCACTGTTGCGGCTTTGGAGGCAGGACTGGAGCTAGGGGTGGGACTAGCATGCCTACAGGAACCATATATTGATATGGAGTTCCGACATGGAGGATATCAGATATATTGGCCAGAAGCAGGATCTCTTCGAGACCGGCGAGTGGCAGTAGCAATCCGGCGGGATATATTGAATGAAATGATTGTGGAGGCCCGAACAGATCTCCTTGATCACCCATACCTCATGGTAATGGATGTATGGGAGTTAAATCGGGCCCGGGAAAAAGCACGAAGAACCAGGATAATCAACTGCTACGACAATTGGTTAGGAATCGGCCATTGTTGGCATGGGGGGAATGAGAGACAGAGAAGAGCACTAGAGGATGTGCAATGGGACCAAGTCCTTGAGGGAAGATGCCTGCTTGTGGGAGATTTCAACGCCCATAGCCCACTATGGAACCCTCTAGCAAGAGCCCGTGTGAACGCCAGACCGCTAGAGAACTTGATAGACGAAGCAGGTCTCTACATCAACAATGAGCTAGGAGTTTCCACTCGACCGAAAAGAACTCCAGGGATCTCAATTATCGACTTGGCTCTAACCACGGTTAGTATGGGGCCTCTGGAAACATGGGTGATTGACCAAGAACACCCAACTGGTTCAGATCATGAACTGATAGTCATGGAATGGACCTCTCTGGAGCGAATACCCACAACGCCCTCACAGGATGTAACAGGGTGGCAGATCCAGACGCTTCAAGCCAACCCACAAGCCCTGGAAGAAGCCAGGGGGATTGGCAAGCAAGAACAGAATCTAGACCCTGTTTGGGGGACTCTTGCTCATCAGAAGACCTAGCTGGGGAAGCCACATGGATCCAGGAGGCCCTGACAGCAGTATTAAATCGACATGCAAAACAACTACGGGTGACTCCACTATCAAAACGCTGGTGGGGAACGGAGATTAAAGAGGCCCGTAGGACCTACAGTCAGGCAAGACGGGCATGGCAGGGTCAAGAGATCTCTACAACAGAATTGAGAGAGGTCCGAAATAACTACTATCGAGCCATCCGACGAGCGAAACGCACCTGCTGGGAAACCTTCCTGGAAGGGACAACTACCCACCCTGGCTCTGTGGACACAGTGAGATGCTGGCAAGCTCTGAAATACACAAAGCCCAGAACAGCTACAACTACGCCAACCCTGCATGGACCCCAGGGGCAGCTAGCCAGCTCCCTTGAGGAAAAGGAGGCCCTAATTCGGGAAACAGCCTTCCCCCAGGTACCAGGAGATAGCCAGGAAGTTGAGATCTCCCAAGGGTCCTGGCATAGTCAGGTGGATGAAGAAATAGTGAGACATGCTCTGTTTCACCAGGCAGTACAGAAGGCTCCAGGAATCGATCGTTTGAATTTTCGAGCCCTCCGGCTCTTGTGGGAATGGGACAGCCCTAGAATTGTTGCTCTGGCCCGACAATGTTTCCGGTTGGGTCTACATCCACCAGTATGGAAGGTAGCGAAGGGTATTCTGTTAAGGAAACCTAATAAACCAGACTACACAGCTGTGAAGGCCTACCGGGTGATTAGCTTACTAAACTGCCTAGGGAAGGTGGTTGAAAAGATAGCGGCAGATGCTATTGCCTACCACTGTGAGACTATGGGAGTACTACACCCAGGACAGATGGGAAGTCGCAAGCAACGGAGTGCAATTGACGCAGTGGCATGTCTGATACAGAACACCCATGAAGCCTGGAAACTCCAACAACTTATGGGAGCACTATTCCTTGACATGAAGGGAGCATTCGACCATGTGAACCCAAGCCGACTGATAGCCCGACTGATTGAATTCAACCTAGATGGGGATCTGATCCGATGGGTACAGTCCTTCTTGACCGACAGATGGGTACAGCTACAGATTGACAACACACAGTGCCCAGCACACCCAGTTAACTCAGGGGTGCCACAGGGCTCGCCAGTGTCACCAATTCTCTTCATTATCTACCTCAGCGGTGTATTTGATGCAATTGAGAGGAGAGTGAATGGTATCCAGTGTCTCTCATTTGCAGACGACATAGGCCTGCTCGCTCCAGGATATTCAGTTAGAGAGGTCTGCAAGAAGCTGCAAGAAGCTGCCAAGGTGGCCATTGAGTGGGGGCATGGTAATGTGGTCCAGTTTGATGCAGGGAAAACAGAAGCAGTCCTACTTACTCGCAAACGGGGCCGGGAACTGAAAGATCAGATTCAACGAGCACGAGTGGAGGTAGATGGCCACTGTGTGCCCTTCAACTTAGAGGCAACGCGATGGCTTGGTGTCTGGCTTGATTCTGGGCTGAATCTCAAAGCCCACTATCAGACCTGTATGCGCAAGGCACGGGCTGCAGAAAACAGAGTACAACGCCTATGCCAGAGTCATGGACTTGCCCCAGGGCTAGCTCGTCAGGTTCAAGTAGCAGCAGTGCAATCAGTAGCCCTGTACGGAGCAGAGCTCTGGTGGCAGGGCCAGAAGGATCGGCTAGTGGGTATACAGCTCATGATCAATCGACAGGCCCGTGCAATCACCGGCATGTTGAAATCCACTCCTGTAGGGCCACTGGTCCGTGAAGCGGGCCTGGCACCAGCAGAGGCCCTACTGGAGGCCCGACAATTGAAATACACTACCCGGCTGCTCAGCTTACCGGAGAACCACCCAGCTAAGGAGATCCTCCCAGTGAGCTTCCGGGAAGGGGATCAGCACACCCAACCTGGGGAACAGACCCCAGGGAACCGACAATGGGCTGAGAGAAACAACCGAGGCCGATGGTCCCTGGGACAACACCTTGCTCGACAACTAGCCAATATTCTACCAGTGGACCCATCTGGGGGCTTTGAGAGCACAACACAGACAACCAGTAGCCAGTTCCCAGGCCAAATAGAGATGCTACCAGGTCCAGAGGCCCTAGTAGCAGCGCAATCTCTCCCTCCAGAGCTAGCAATCTGGTCAGATGGATCAAGATTAGAGAATGGCAAAAGTGGGGCAGGGATTGCTTGGCGAGAACCGGGAGGAACATGGAAGACCCGGGGTTCCCATTAGGCAAGGGATATGAGGTCTTTGATGCAGAGCTTCTGGGAGTTGTGCGAGCACTCCAGTTAGCAGAGAAAGTGGGGGATCAAAGACCAGTCACTATCCTGTTGGACTCCCAAGCAGCCATTGCAAGGATGCAACACACCCAGCCAGGGCCAGGTCAAGCATTAGTGATCCAAGCACATGCTATAGCCAAGAGACTACATGCCCGAGGTTGCCAAACCACTATCCAATGGGTGCCGGGACATGCAGGAATAGAAGGGAATGAGAGAGCTGACCAGGCAGCAAAACAGGCAGCCAGTAAGCCACCAGGAAGAGGCCCAAGAGAGATATCCCTGGCCTTCACCTGTAGAGCCCGAACAGAAGCCATTATAGCACAAAGGCAGAGATGGCTCAGCAAAGAACTTGGACAGCGATCCCAACAAGGTCAACGAACATACAGGCCACAGAGGAACTGGCGGCTCGACCCAGCAGCTGCAATAGCTCCCAAACACCTAGCAAGCCGTTATTTTCAACTGAAGTCAGGACATGCAGCCATAGGAACATACCTACATCGGATCCAGGTCCGGGAGGATGCAACCTGTGAGGGATGCGGTATATCAAGGGAGACAATACACCATCTTCTCTTTGAATGTCGGGAATGGCGACACCAACGAAACAGGCTCTACAAGGACCTGGAGACAGACGGAGTTATGAGGCCCACTACGGCAGAAGAATACCCACAAGGACGACTCCTAGGAGAGCCCAAAGCTACAAGGGCATTGCTACAACTCCTAGCCAGCGCCAGCATAGCTCTACCCCGGGCGCACCTACAGCAGACGGCAGAAAGGGCCCGAAGAGATGACGAATGGGGACTGGAAGCACTGGAAGAAGCAGTTAGAACAGGAGAGGGGGTAGCAGGGAGGGTAGCCCAAGGCTGAGAGTCAGCCTAGGCCACACCCATCTTGCTCCAAAACACAAGGAGAGCACTGTGCTCAAAAGCCCTGCGCATACAGGCGGTCTGGGGCGAGGAAAAGGATCGGAAAGATTATAAAAGGGAGTGTTGTCCCGGCAACTTATAGGGACAAGAGACTGTAGAATAGCTGCTGGCCTCGAGTCCATGAATCATGGTCTATCATAGCTCTAGGGCTCGGTATGGACAATAAACTTGATTAAATAATAATAATAATAATATTTCCAGAACATGAGTGATCGCTTATCACCAACCACAATCCAACTCCGTTAAAGCAAATGGTATCTCAAAAAAAAAATTTCGAAAACATGAACAGAAACATAAGGACAAAAGGACCATAATGACCATCCCCAAATGTATGGCTTTGGCTTCGGCACCTTTAGCAGCCGCCGCCACCACCACCACCGCCACTAGCGGACGCATTGTGCTTCGCTCGTCGGTGTTTCTCGATCAAAGCTATAACAGTGATAAGAACCAGTACATCGAATTCCTGACCATAGTCCACGTAGATCTCCAGCTTGCCGTTTTTATCGACACTTTTGTGAGAGCTGCTGGTGAACACCGCTATGACCTGTTCCGACTTCTCATCGACCAACTTGTAATTGTCGTAGGCCCAGATTGAAGGCGACGAGTTGGTTACGCCGACATTCGAGGTCCGCTTCCACACGAATGCATGATGTTTGGATGCAGGGTGGTTTCTCAACGGCATTCGCCAGCGGTATTTGACGCGGGTCCAAGATTGACAGGTGAGGTCTTCCCAAGTGACCTGATTGGGCTGATTAGGATCCCCCAGACCGAACTTGGCATGTCTCGAGAAATGCGCGTATTTGCAAACGGCGTGAATCGGGGCTTTGTTGTCCGTGCCGGCGTGGAGGGTGAGACTCGGCTTCTTTGGCGTCCATATGGAGTTATCCACATGATATAGATGTCTTTTGTCGGCAGCAGTGACGTTGTAGTCCCTTGGAAACACCGTGGAATAAACGTGGTAGAGGCTAGGGCCTTGCATGATGTCTTCGGACATTTTGTATTTTGCAGTAGACTTTGCACGAGGTTTTCAGAAAAGACCCAGATGAAAGAGGTTCAACTCAAGGAATTTATATACCGTTGACCCTGGACAGCAAACCTGCTTATTTTGACGTTTGAGAGGCTGGGTTTGCCCTGTTCGTCTAATGTGGTTAAATACGAGTTCACAGCCTTTGGGGCTTAGCGTTTGCCCGGGGCGCTAAGAAATCCATGAAGATCTTAATAGAGCGATTGTTGGTTCTGCGGAGATGATGCCAATTCTTGAAGCCAAGCTTCCCATGACTCTCTCTCTGGGCAATTGTTCAGCCAATCTTCAAGCGTGTTGGACAGTCAGAAGAGGCTCAAGATGGTAATTGAGTAAGTGAATCACACGGATACGAGGGACTGTGACTCGTCATTATGCACAGATGTGTATTTAGCAAGGCGCATGAGAAGAAAAGGAAAAGGAGAAGCCAACGCACGCATATGCCTCAGTTTGTTCCGTATAGCCCAACAAGGTGATGAGGATCTATCGGACAAATAGTTGGCCCGATTACCGAGGCCAGGGGATCTTTATATAGGTCGATATTTACACGTATTTAGATAGTCAAGCACTCAAGCACTTGTTCTACGTGTGGTTACCATAGACTTCAATATTATTCCCTTCGGCGTATAATATACTCTCCATCTTCTGTACGCCATATAGCCTCGTGCAGTCGGATTATCGGCTCCCGATTCCCCGAACCTGAGCTACCCGCTTCATTGGTTATGAGCCCGGGCCTGCCCAAGATATTTGGATATATCAACGCCTAACCAGCGTGCGGCATCCTGGGGGTTCTGTATATCGCTTTACCGCATATATAGACCGACCGATCAATCGACGATTGCGAGCCTCACCCTCGAGACCTTCCCACATGATTAACGGCCAAATAATCTGCTCGGCGAAGCCCATTGAGTCGTGAGAACGCTATCATGGCTGGAAGACCTGAGAACCCGACATTGACGCCGTCGCAAGTGAACGATGAGGATGTTAGGAAGTCTGTACCAATCCGGAAGAAACCAACACAGGAGAAAGGGATCAAGATATATCCTTTTACAATCGACAAGCTGTGCGAGGAAAACGCAAGGTACTGGTTTCATGTGATGGAGAACCAGTTGAAAGCCCAGTTCTCTTGGGAGGCGATTGAGTACTACCATGAGGTAGGAAGGAAGGAATTCAGCACTATTCTGAGGGAGGATGTTGAGTGGTTCAAAATCAACCTGAAGGCAGACATGATTATTGAGCAAGGCCTTCAACCAGTGACCATACTCGATATCAAGGACCTAGACAATGCTGGATTGAAATGGGATCGCCTTAAGGAGATCTTCTTGAAGTCATCCAATGCCAAAAAGGCCATGAAATTGATGAAGATGGCCAATTGGACATGGGATTCCACAAGGATGAACGAGAAGGAAGCATACCGAGAAATAAAACAACTGGGAAAGGAATTTGTTGACATGAACGGT
Source organism: Aspergillus chevalieri (assembly GCF_016861735.1). Classification (NCBI taxonomy): domain Eukaryota; kingdom Fungi; phylum Ascomycota; class Eurotiomycetes; order Eurotiales; family Aspergillaceae; genus Aspergillus; species Aspergillus chevalieri. Next base: position 1,978,949 of record NC_057368.1, on the reverse strand, counting down.
GGTAATAAGATCACCATTGAGGAGCTGGTCGTGCTTTGGTATCTCCGTGGCTTGGGAGATAAATATGCGACTTTGAGAGATACTGTGATGAGCTCGAATGTGACACTAGATGAAGATTATATCCTCAATCGAATTGATGATATGATGCACATGAAGAGTGGGTCAACTGAGAAGGGATCACGGGTCTCCAATCATGGCAACAAGAAGAAAAAGGGGTCCAAATGCTATGTGTGCGGCCGGGCCGGACATTTCGCGAGGGAATGTCAGAGCAAGCATGAGGACAGTGAAAGTGATATAGAATGGGATCAACAAAAGCCCAAAGGTCGACGAGAAGGTCGGCAAGAACATCGGCGAGGAGGTCGACAAGAAAGTCGGCGAGAAGGTCGACAAGGCAAATCATCAAAGCAGAAGGGTCGACTTGCTGGAGAGCAAGACGATGATTCTTCCCAAGAGGAATTGTGCGAGTTCAGTTCATATGCAGCTGAGAGGTCAGAACTGGGTCGTTTCACGAGTGAAAAGGGAAGCCAGGCAAATGGCAGCTGTCCATCAGTATGGTGTTTTGACAGTGGAGCAACAAGCATGTCAACAGGCAATAGGGACATTTTTGAGAAATTGGACATGAAAAGCCGAGGAACACTGACTATTGCAAGTGGAGTTCAAATGCCAATTTTGGGCAGGGGAACAGTCAAATTTAACCTGCCAAATGGCTCTGCAACTGTCCGATTAAGCAATGTCATATATGTACCTGGGTTGACAGAGAATCTTCTATCTTTGGAAGCTCTCCATGTTGCTGGATTTGAATCAAGGGGTTCAATTCGAGGATACACACTACTGAAGGATGGGAAGATAGTTGCTAGAGGACGGCGAATTGGAAAATCGACCTACCTAGATACGGTATCATACACGAATGCTCTGTATGTGAAGCCAGAGCAAGCAAGGAAGTGTGTGGAATTAAATGCAAAGCCTGATGAGAGGACAATATTGCAGCTGCTTAGCAGGCGAGCTGTTAGGGCTGATGATGAAACTGAACAACGCCGTGAGATCATCCATCAACGATTGGGACATCCTGGAAGGAAGCGCTTTAATTGGTGTGTTGAAACCATGGATATGGATGAATTGAAAGTGCGCAAACGAGATAAACTGCTGGATGATGATTGCGAGATATGTGTCAAGGCGAAGCAGGTGAAGAGTCAGAGTCATCTCCCAGTCCCTAGAGCAAGGAGACCGCTCCAACGAGTGTATATGGATTATTGGGGTCCATATGTTGGAGGCGTAGGAGAAGAGAGATACTACCTGTCGCTGATTGACGATTGCACGAGGTATTCATGGGTCTTTATCAAGAAGGACCGGACGTCTAGCTCAGTACAGAATACACTGGAGCTATGGCTGCGCCAGGCTGAGCGAGAGACTGGCAAAATGTTATTGGTCATAAGGACTGACAATGCAAAGGAGTTCCTAGCCCTGGAACCATGGGCCCAGTTGAAGGGCATCCAATTGGAGTTCACTGAGCCTTATACCCCTCCGCAAAATGGAGTTGCGGAGCGATTCAATCGGTTTATCCTTGAAGTCACCAGGGCATTGCTGTTCAATTCTGGAATCAGCAAGAGGTACTGGAAGTACGCGGTAGTTACAGCTAATTACCTGCGGAATCGGACAACAGGAGCTAAGGGTAGTGGTGGTAAGACGCCATATGAGCTATGGCATGGGTATGAGCCAGACCTAACCCATCTGCGAATTTGGGGATGCCGGGTACTCTATCACCAGAGATCGAATGATAAGCTTGAGAGCAGGGTGATGGAAGGAACTTTCCTTCTGTATGGGAAGAGCGACAAACAATATGCTGTATTGCCAAAGGGCGCTGATGAAATTCGATTGGTCACCAATCCAAAATTCCGGGAACGGGAACCTGGATATTTGACAATGGATAAGGATTCTAGTGCATTTGAGGCACCAATGATGGAACCAGCAACCAATGTGAATGATGCGCCAAGGCCAACACCAATGGCTATTGATGTGGAAAGTCAGCAGAGAGATGCTGCACCATTGGGTGGAAAGGAGGCAAGTGATCAGCAAGGTGTCGCAAATGGTCAGTCAAGGGAGACCAATGAATCCACACCGGAGGTGGATGGATCACCGCTGAAATCTGCAAGCAAGGTAGATAATGCGGGTAATGAAGCTGATACTCAGTGGGAAGAACAACGTGAGGTTGATGCCCCGCTGGGAGAAGGACATCAGAAGAAAGTTTTACTTGAAGGGGAGAAAAGACAAGAAAATCTCCCACAGAGTGACACTGGTGCAATTGATGAGCATCAGGTAGAGAGACGACATTCAGGTCGTACACGCCAGCCATCAAGTACATTGATGGAGAGTCGCCAAACTGAGAAGATTTATGGTCGCAAGCGCAAAGCTGAAGGGGAGGACACTGGGAATAGTGATCGTCCAGCTCAGCGCTTGCGAGCACATTTGGCGAGACTTGCAGTAGCTACTGAGCTACTGATTGGAGATCGAGAATATGAGGCTACAGAAGGAGCACGTGCTGCACGTGAGAAAGCTGGAATCCGCATACCGAAATCATACAATGAAGCCGTTAACGATCCGATATATGGCTCAAAGTGGAAAGAAGCTATCCACAAAGAGCTAAGCACCCTAATAGGCTTTGGCACATGGGAATTGAAGCCCCGAAAAGAAGCCGAAGGAACGATCTCATCAACCAGATGGGTGTTTGATGTGAAGCTAGGCCTCGATGGTCGAAATTGATCGCTTCAAGGCCAGACTGGTTGTCAGAGGCAATGAGCAATCGGATGATGATTTCGATGAAACGTTCGCACCAGTATTTCGGCTAGATAGTCTGCGGATTCTGGTGGCTATAGCAGCCCTGTTCGGCTTGGAAGCACATGTGCTCGATGCTATAAATGCATTCGCCGGTTCCGATCTCGATAAGCCTAATTGCATGGAAAATTCCAGAGGGACTGCAAGACTTTGATCCAGAGGCTACTAGAGGTTTGGTTTTGGAGTTGAAGAAATCACTCTATGGCCTCCGTCAGTCTGCTAATCTATGGCATCAAAAGATTAGCAATTTCCTGAAGAATATAGGCTTTAAATCCATCACTGCAGACCCTAGTATTTTTCTCAACAGCAGGGGTCTGATTATCGCTGTGTATGTAGATGACATAGTGATATTTGGCAAGGATGTCAGGGACATCAACACAGTGAAGCAGAAGCTCAAGGAGTTCCATCCGATGACTGATTCAGGGTTAGTTAGGAAACTATTGGGCATTCGCTTCACATGGGGAAGAGACAGGTCTATACGGCTGGACCAGGAGCCCTATGCACAGCAAATTCTTGAGGAGTTTGGCATGGCTGATTGCAAGCCAGCAAGCACACCCATTGGCCCAAGCGTTAAATTGGAAACACCAGATAGCTCACTGCTTGGACGAACTGAGCATAAGCTATTTCGGAGATTAATTGGGCGGTTGATTTTCTTGGTGATAGCCACACGGCCTGACATTGCTTTTGCGGTCAATCAACTGTCTCAATATCTCGCGGAGCCAAGGGAGGTTCATTTGGCAGCAGCAAAGCATGTGCTTCGATATGTTAAAAGCACTATAGGCTATGGCCTAACGTTTGGTGCAAAGGGGAGCCAAGGGTTATATGCATATGCTGATTCTGCGTATGCCAATTCAGCAAAGAATCGGTCAACTACTGGTTTCGTTTTCTCCATTAATGGGACGCCAATCAGCTGGATAAGCAGAAAACAATCAGTCACTGCACAGAGCTCAACAGAAGCTGAATATATGGCCGTGTCGGAAGCAGCCAAGCAAGCAATTTGGATTAGACATTTCCTATATGCCATAGGGAAAGGGTCTATATTTTGCAACGTTCCGACCACCATTTATGAGGATAATCAGGGCGCCATAAAGATCGCTGACAACCCGGTTGACCACCCGAAGACGAAGCATATAGCCGTACGATATCATGCCATTAGGGACCATATAGGCAATGGAGAGATCCAGCTTGCATATCTCCCTACCGACAAGATGATTGCCGATGGCTTGACGAAGGCTGCCAACCACGTGAGTCAAGGGCGGTTGGTTGAGGACCTGGGCCTTGCTTAATCAAGTAAGGAAAGGATTCAACACATGTGAGAGTTGAAGCGTGCGTCCAACCGCCGCTTATCAAATTGCCAGATCTGTTATTTTGATTGATTTGAGAGAGCGGCGATTGTACGAAGGGGAGTGATGAGGATCTATCGGACAAATAGTTGGCCCGATTACCGAGGCCAGGGGATCTTTATATAGGTCGATATTTACACGTATTTAGATAGTCAAGCACTCAAGCACTTGTTCTACGTGTGGTTACCATAGACTTCAATATTATTCCCTTCGGCGTATAATATACTCTCCATCTTCTGTACGCCATATAGCCTCGTGCAGTCGGATTATCGGCTCCCGATTCCCCGAACCTGAGCTACCCGCTTCACAAGGCAAGTTAGTCACATGACTACACGTGATACCGCTGCCGCCAAGACATCCGCCCAAGCGCGTTTTCGAGCATGAAGAGCATCAGTCCAGAAAAGAACCTCGACGGCGACGGTCGATTCCAGTTACAGAGGTTCCTTCCTGCGTTTATCCGTCGCCTGCTGTGTTGCCATCGGTTGCGCTCTTTATTGTGTGCACTCTTATTTGTTACAGAGTGTCTATTTGAAGCTCTGGGGTAGCTGCTAGCCCCCAAAGATTTCGCTGGGATTGTTTCGCGACTGTTTACAGGGTTCATATCAATTTATCTCTTCCCGGACCTATTCGCATAATCCAAGATGAGCTTCAAAAAACCATACGACCCATTCGACTTGGACTCTCCATCAACTCCGGACAAGTCTCGCAGCTTTCTGAGTAACGTATCGACAACACCAGCCGGACCTCCGCCATCAAGTGCCAACAACAACTCCTTTATTCCACGAGCCGCACCACCGAAATTCGGAAACTCACCTCAATCTCTTTTCGGCAAATCCGGGATCGAAAATGACAGTATCTTCGGATCGTCAATCGGGTCGGACCATTTCATGCCACCGCGCAAACAAGACCCTGCGCCGGCCAAACCTCTCGCTCAGTCGCAGTCGCTTTTTAACACGACCAATGGCTCGCGGCTTAATGAATCGACAAGTTTTGGGCAATCAAATAGCTTTACATCTTCATGGATGAGTGAGGAGGGACAGGAAGAGATGGAACCTGAGGAAGAGTATGAGGAGGAGTGGGAAGATGAGACTATGGACGTGGATAAGACAAAGAAGTCGGGTGGACTCAGCTTCATGGACTCCACAATGAGTACGGAGCCGATTCGGCCTACTACTGCTCTTGGTCACAGAAAGTCGATCTACTCGAATCCCACCAACGCGAAACGGCCCAAGCTCGACGAACGATGGGCGAACCAATCGCCAGTGCGCAAGACCGCGTTGCCTCCGAAGAAAGACTCCGTGTTGCCGTCTATTATCCGCAACTTCGCATCTAGATCTTCGCTTGCGCCCGTCGATGAGCACAGTGATATTATCTTGAGGACGGAAGATGAAGTCTGTCGTCTGTATGACGAAGCGAGACAGGCTGAGGAACAAGGAAAGGACTTTTACGTTTCTCTGTCTGAGATATCAAGTGCGCTCGCGAGTGCGTGGAAATCGAGCGCAGAGCGGAATGGGTTTTCTGGGGCAGGTTTCGGCGTTGGCCGTGGCGAAGAAGCCCCGAACGTTGTCAAAGCCGGCTTCCTGGGTTCTCTATTGCTCCAGCTCCACCATCCGCCAGTCAATTCCACCAAGACAGCAAGCCCCCCTGGCCCTTTTGGCCGTTTTGCGCCTCAGAGTCTCATACTCGCCGGACCTGAAGAGAGCACGTTTACGCCCATCCCGAAGGTTCTTCTGGATTGGCTAAACGCGAACCATGTTTCGCAGTCGGCTGATATTCGGGCTTTGGAGGAACCTGGGTCTAATCCTACTACGTCACCCAACTTTTGGGAAACCATTACCTCTGCCGTTCTGCGTGGGCGTCTGGCCGAGGCGTCAGCAGTTCTGCGTTCTGCTGATTTCAACTACGCGCGGTCTGCGCTTGAGGATGGACTACGGCAGTCTGGTTACCGTGGGGCACAGCTCCAAAACATCCAAAAATGCGTCAACAAAGCTCTCCAGGTCCTGGACAGCTGTCCAGGTGTTCAGCATGAGGACTGGGACGTCAAGGGCACGGAGTGGTCAATGTACAGGAGGCGGGTGGCTGCAGCCATGACAGAACTGGAGGAATTTGCCGAAGGTGATGAGACTTCACCGGAGCCACCAGTTGTGAAGAACCAGTTCCAAGCGGTTAATTTTGGATTGAAGCCAACAACTGGCGATCAGGGATTTTCTTTCACCAAGTCTGCGCGCATGGCGGAGAGTCGTGTCCCATGGACTATCTACCAGAATCTGCGGACGATCTATCGAGTCATTCTAGGCGACCCGGGAGCGATCATGGGTCTGTCACAAGATTGGATCGAGGCCGTGATTGGCCTCACAGCATGGTGGGATGGGGAGGACGAGAACAGCGCAGAGGATGCTTACTTACGTCGACTTGACTTGGCCCTTGGTAGCGCGACAAATGATCCAACCACTGGTTTCCGGATAAACACGGTTAGTGGCCTTGAGGTTGGACTGGCATCCGTCTTTGAGGGCAACGTTGATGGTGTGCTGAGATTACTTCAAACTTGGTCGCTTTGCATCGCGTCCGCTGTGGCTGAAGTCGCTTCGGCCGGTGGATGGATGGACGCCGATGATGGCGCGCGCAAGCTGCCTGGCCTGAGTGAAAACGACCTCATAGTCCTTTCTTACGGTCAGGACACGAGTGCTGCTACTCCTGTTCGCCGAGATGACGTCCTCAATACTTACGCTTCTGGGCTATTCGAGCGGCGGTCTATCAAGAATGACATTGGCCTTCGAGATGGATGGGAGTTAGCGCTGGAGGTTCTCAGCCGGTTGGAAGATAACGAGAAGATGCTAAAGACAACGTCTGAGCTGTTGGGTAAACTGCCGCTCGATACAGCCGAACAAATGGATAAGGTGGTGCTCCTTTGCTCGGAGTTGGGCCTGGAGAGTGAAGGCCGGAGAGTTTCTGAGGTGGGTTCGCCAATTTATACTGATATGAGCAGACAATACTGACTGAATTAGCGATATGGCGATCTTACTGTTGAGAAGTCTGATGAATACGGTCTCGCACTGGTGTGCTACGCTCGTGCGCATAGCCGACGCAAGGTCAAATCGGTGGTTGACCTGCTCATCTCGTACAGCTTGGTTCAATCACGAGCGTACCCTGCATCTGGAGAGCTAGACGAGCAACTACGAGCACTGATCCGCGAACCGAAAACCTGCCTTTCTGCCATTGCGGGGTCGGATGAGGAAGCAGCCAGCATTCTCCAGTTCTACTTTAGTGGCTACGCGACCTTGCGACGGTTCTACGAGACGCGCGATGAGGCAATTTCGCTGGCAGAAGGTCAGCGACCGCGATTTAAGCCGTTGGCGCGACGACGGGCGGCGGCGCAGGCGCTGGTCGCGGTGATTGGCAGCGCTGCTGACAGTATCTACGGAGGACTATATGATCCGGAGCGTGACTCTGCAGTGCAGGTAGATGGGTTGCTGGCGCTGCTGGGAGAGTCTCTGGTTTTCGTTGGAGGTAAGCATACCATCTGCCATCAAAAGAGTTCCTTCACTAAAACTAGCAGAATCTAACCCAATCCTCACCCCCTCACAACAACTCACCATCCTCTCTGCAGTCGAGGATCTCGAATCCGTAACCAGCCGCGTCTACGCCCAATGCGAAGAATGCTTCCGCTCCACCTTAATCGCCTACAACCACTCCACCAGCTCCGGCTCCCGCACAACCTCCGACTCCTATGTCCTCCCTCCCTCACCCCGCGCCCTCCTCAAGAAATCCGTCTCCGCAACCACAGCCTCCAGCAACTTCTCCCTGATCGGCAGCGACATGCTCGAGTCCGCGCGGACTCGCTCACAGTCTGGGTCTGGATCCGCATCGGCTGGTAGTTCGGGGGTATTGGTTCCGCGGCCGGGCGACAAGGACGGGCCATACGAGCGCGGATGGGATTGGCGGAAGGGACTGGGTGAGGAGACAAGGGGCGAAGATATCCTGCGGATGCTGCGGTTAGGACTTGCACGGGGATTGAGCTTGGGTGTTCTGGGTTAATTCCTACCATTGCTATCTGTTTTATGGATTGTACTGAGTAATAGCATCCTCTTCATCTCGTCTAATCAGGCAGACACATACAGCCTCCTTAACTCTATCACTAGCTTAAACACTACACCCGTAGGGCTGAATCTCCCAAACGCCGGCCAACTCGCGTATTTCCCAATCAGGCAAGTCGTATGCTGACAAAGCAGCGGTACTGGTGGGGCCGGACATAGGCAGACAGATATCTAAGGCCCTGATTGGCTGGGAAGTGCCCAGGTATCTAGAATAGGAAGGTGCGGCTGTTGTAGGGCTGAACATTTTTTTCTTTCTTTTTTCCCTAGTGTCATGTAATTCAATGCAAATTTACTACATGCTGTGCTGTGTAGGAATGTACATTCATTTGCTATGACAAGGGTAGGTATAATATAGTAGAGAATAGATGTTTGTATCCAAGGTCGCACAAAGTCTTGTCCTGTCTTACAATAAAGTATGAGTTGTTCTTGTCGGGCAATGAGTGTCACTTTTTATCCACTTCCACAGAGACTAAATATATCCGGCATATTGCGATCGATATGGAGTCAGGGCACGGGGCACATCACTTTTTCTCTTTTTATATTTGATTCTCTCCGTTTGTTCTAACCATGTTTCTCTCAGTTTAGTTCCGGTTTAACAGACAGTTTCATTGTACCCCCGTGTTGATGCTTGGCTGACATTGTCTGACTGCGATGGTTCCGGGGTATATTTTCCCGTTGATATAACTGGATATATGGGATTTCGCTGACGATCTTTGCTGCAGAACTATTGGCATTGCTTGCTTTTGCTTTTTGCTGTGTCGTTGAGTGATTGACACGGATTGTCAGACATATGCATGCTTGTTCGGATCTTCGGATTTTATCTGGGTTCCTGTTGTCGTGACTTGTCGTGTCTGTCCGTCTGGTCTGGCTATAAATGAACGGATGACTAGACCTCTCTTTCTGTCGATTCGTCAGTCGGTTTCGGTCTTTTCTCCCTGATTGTATGTCCGCCCCGTGTTTGTTTGAAGGAGGTGTGCTAACCTTTTTAGCAGTCCATCTCCATCAACAATCACTGAAGCAAGCATCATGTGCTACAAAGTGATCGAGCGATACGCCGTCTGCAAATGCCTCTACTTCGAGCATGCAGTTGACCCATGCGAGAGGTACGGCCATCATGAGGTCGAGGAAAAGACGGTGTTGGTGGGATATGTTTGTTCGAGGCACTCGATGAGTCGGCGATGTGACCGGTAGTCGTTTGTCGTCTTCAGGTGCTATGAATGCATTGGATGATATGGCGGAAACTTGATTGAAGCGCTGGACGCTCACTGTTGTTGAGATTGAGGTTGATGTTGTGTATTGACATTTCGGTATTGATTAACAAGCCGCTTAATCAAGAAGAAATAACTCTTTCCAAAAATTCAAACCCCTGCCTCTGCAACTCCCAAGTCCTTCCTCCAACCTCCATCACCATAGCAAACGTATGTCCCTCCCCAGGTACCTCTACCATCCCGCACTCCACCCCTGCCTCCTTAAGTACCCGTACCAACTCCCGACTCACCTCGATCGAAACCATTTTATCCTCCAGTCCGTGCACGACAAAGGTCGGCGGAAACCATTTCTTCACATTAAGCACGGGGTCAATTTCCCTCCGCACATCAGGATCCGGACAGCACGCCTGGATCACGGTGCCGTTGGCGATCTGCGTAAAGGCGAAGGCGTCGCGGGGGCGAGAGAAGTCGGGGCCTGCGCTTTGGCCGGTTTCACTTTGGCCTTCTAGGGAGACGTTGCTGCTGATTGGGATAGGTACTTGGGTGTAGACTTGGTCAAGGAACGAAGAGGTGAGATCTGGCGGGAGTTTGGATTGGATGGTGGGGATCGGTTGCGTCCAGCATGGGTGGGTGAAGTGGACTGCGCCGTAGAAATTTAGGATTGCCCGTGGTGGACGGGGGACGCCATATCCCTGTTTGTGTTAGTATCTTCGAATTTCACAACAATAGATCAAAGGCTTACCAATCCACAAGCCAACATCCCTCCACTCGACGTTCCAAACGCCATAACCTTCTCCTTATCAACGCTCACCCTGCTCGCTTCCTCATTCGAACGTAGAAACCTATCTAATCCATCATCGGAATAAACCCACTCTAAACAATCCCTCACATCACGCAGCGGACCGTCCCGGATATTCACCTGCGGACACAGCCGGTGATTCGGGACGACGACGATCCAACCGCGCGACAGACAGTCATCTACTTGGGGAATTGAAATCATGCGCGAGTCACCTAGCATGAAGGCGCCGCCGTGGATGTTTATTACTGTTCCGATGTGTTAGCTGGTGTATTTGATGAATGAGGTGGGTTTGAATACGCACAGACGGGGCATGGAGAGGAAGTTGGTGCAGGGAGATAGATGTCGGTTGTTATTTTGGTGGAGACTTGTTTGTAGGTTGCTGTGAGTGGCATTTTGCGGTTGTTTAATGTAATGCCTCAGATGTGCTTATGTTGGTTATTGGTGCTGGATGCGGTTATATATGTCCGGAATTTCCGACTACACACGGACCTTCCGAGTCCACATCAAGTCATGAATTGGCACCAGTATTATTATAATTATTTAATCAAGATTATTGTCCATGCAGAGCCCTAGAGCTATGACAGACCATGATTCATGGACTCAAGGCCAGCAGCTATTCTACAGTCTCTTGTCCCTATAGGTTCCTGGGGCACTAGCCCCCTTCTATAGTCTCTCTGATCCTTTTCCTCACCCCAAACCGCCTGTATGCGCAGGGCTTTCGAGCACAGTGCTCTCCTTGTGTTTCGGAGCAAGATGGGTGTGGCCTAGGCTGACTCTCAGCTTAGGCTACCCTCCCTGCTACCCCTCTCCTGTTCTAACTGCCTCCTCCAATGCTTCCAATCCCCATTCGTATCTCTTCGGGCCCTTTCCGCCATCCGCTGTAGGTGCGCCTGGGGTAGCACTACACTAGTGTTGGCCAGAAATTGTAGTAGCGCCCTGGTAGCTCTGGGTTCTCTTAAAAGTCGTCCTTGCGGGTGCTCCTCTGCAGCAGTGGGTCTCATAACCCCATCCATCTCCAGATCTCCATAGAGCTTGTTTCGTTGGCGTCGCCATTTCCGGCGTTCAAAGAGAAGATGATGTATTGTCTCCCTTGGAGAATCACATCCCTGACAGGTTGCATCTTCCCGAGCATGAGTCTGATGTAAATACGTTCCAATGGCTGCATGTCCTGACTTCAGTTGAAAATAACGGCTTGCCAGGTGTTTGGGAGCTAGTAAAGCTTTAGGGTCGAGCCGCCAGTTCTTTTGCGACCTGTATATTCGTTGGCCTTATTGGGATCGCTGACCGAGCTCCTTAGTGAGCCATCTCTGCCTCTGTGCTGTAATGGTTTCAGTTCGGGCTCTACAGACAAAGGCCAGAGAGATCTCTTTTGGGCCTCTTCCTGGAGGCTTACTAGCTGCCTGGTCAGCTCTCTCATTTCCTTCTACCCCTGCGTGTCCCGGAACCCATTGGATGGTGGGTTGACGACATTGGGCGTGTAGTCTCTTGCCTATAGCATATGCTTGGATTACTAATGCTTGACCTGGCCCTGGCTGGGTATGTCGCAGCCTCGCAATGGCGGCTTGGGAGTCCAGCAGGATAGTGACTGGTCTCTGATCTTCCACTTTCCATGCTACCTGGAGTCCCTGAATGACTCCATGAAGCTCTGCGTCAAAGACCTCATATCCTTTGCCTAATGGGATCCCCTTGGTATTCCAGGCTCCTCCTGGTTCTTGCCAAGCAATTCCTGCCCCGCACCTGCCATTCTCTAGTCTCGAGCCGTCTGACCAGATCGCCAGTTCAGGACCAGGAGGAAGAGATTGCGCAGCTGCTAGGGTCTCTGGACCTGGTAGCACTTCTATTCGGCCTGGAAACTGGCTACTGGTCGTCTGTATCATGCTTTCAAAGCCCTCGGATGGGTCCGCTGGTAGGATATTGGCTAACTGTCGAGCTAGGTGTTGTCCCAGGAACCATGGGCCCCGGTTGCTGCTCTCAGCCCATTGCCGGTCCCCTGGGGTCTGCTCCCCGGGCTGGGCGTGCTGGTGCCCCTCTCGAAAGCTCACTGGGAGGATCTTCTATTGGCACCAGTACATTTAAAGATACCATGAATACAAATGCTACATTTCAATATTGATACATGATATAAATCCCAACATCAAACACCCGGTTCAACATGCACACTAGTATCAAACTCCCTCACAATATTCTCCTTCGCCCACTCCCTAACCGCATCAAAATCCCTACAAGTATGCGTAATTGCAGCCACCGGCTCTAGCATTTGATCCTCTTCATCCCAGGCCCACGTAAGAGGAGTAACATCCGCCGAACACATGAGACTCTGCCGAATACTGTCGATGCAGTGATCAATATGGTCGATATTCATCATCTCGCGGTCGAACTCGTAGCCTTCGGCATACCAGGCTCTTTTGCGGAGCATTTGCTAGATTGTCGACCAGTGTTAGTATCTTGATACAGGACAGGGGTGGGGTGAAGCACCAAGCAGTGGAGTTGATGAAAGACGTCGATTGACACGGCATAGTGGTCTGAGTCTCCCGGGATGGGTACGGTGCGGTTTGCTATCTTTGATGCGTCTTTTCGATCAATTCTGGAGATTGGGTCTGTTGTCTGTGTTAGAAATTGCAGTTCGTCACAGCCCGGGCCAGCTCTCTTACAATTGTAGAGTTCACGCCATGCGTCGTCTGTTTCGGGAGATGGAGGGCCTTGGTATCTGGTCAAGTGCGGTTTGAAGCTGGGCGAGAAGACGACGTTTTTGTAACGGATTACATTTTGCGCCGGTGCTAGGTATTGTAATTTGTCAGTACAGGTCCAGAATGGGACATTGGCCGCATACAAAAAACAACATTCGAAGGAAATTGACACGATGATTTCGAAAGCAGGTATACGATCCCGGATCCCAAGATAATCAGAATCAATGTCTCAACCACGACAATAACTATCAGCAACAGTGGCCATTGTTGTCGTTTGTAATCAAGTTCATGTGGACTATGGGAAGACCCCAGGAGAACAGATGACTCCTCTGTTGAATTCTTCCTACCAGTATACCCATCACCATCATGGCGATGAGTCCTGCCGTGGAAAGACATGCTTGCGTGCGAGTCGTTATCCTGTCCAGAGAGTTTTTAATATCAAATGCAAGTACAGCGCAGGAGTCCTTGTGATAGAGTTATGATGTGAGAGACAGCCCGAGCAGAACCATGCAGGGTCAATTCCGTCAAACTGCAAATACACACCATCACCCGTTTAGCATCAAGAAACACCAAGCTACTCCTCCCCAAGAGCAAGGTGTATATCCGTCCGTCGCCATCTACCAGCGATAAAATCTCCGGCCCAACAAAGTCAACAGACCCCAAGCACCTCAAACCGCGCAGATGAGGAGAGACCCCCGCCTGATGCAGCTCGATCGTAATTCGTGATCTTGTGGCTACCTGAAGAGACATCGTGCGACATGAGCACTCAATGGCTATATTATGGGGTAGCACTCTGTACGCACGAAATCCTAAGTCTACTAGCACAGGATAAGGTTCTTGTTATACAGTGGAATGCTACTCGGGTCAATCGGGTCGATCAGGGTACTAGGATCTGTCCATCCTGCAGCCCTGTTTCAAAAGGGGACGAGGTCGGAACTGGAGATATCATAAGACAGTCCGAATTGACATAAATACGTTCAACTATCCCCAATCCAACCTCGGATTTGGACTCATCACGACTGCAAGACTTGTCTGTTTTTGCGCGCAATTCAATCAGTAATACGATATTGCAATAGATTCAAAATGAAGATCGCGACCTCTTTCGTTGTTGCCTTTGCCTCTCTGGCTGCTTGTGCTCCCATCGTAGCAAAGGTTAGTCCAGCCTTTCGTCTCTCCCAAACCCAATACAACCACTAACTACGACTACTACAACTACAGAAAGCAACCATTGTGGGCTCATCAACCTCCATCCAAACGCGTGGGGAAAACGACGCCGACGTCGTCTTTGTCGTCTGGAACAACGGCAAGAAGCTCCAAGAGAACGAAATCGAGAAGCGCAACGATGCCGATGCCGACGTTGTTTTTGTCGTCTGGAACAATGGCAGCAAGAAGCTTGAAGTGAGCGAGGGCACTGTGGCGAACCAGAAGCGTGACGACGCCGACGCCGATGTTGTTTTTGTTGTGTGGAATAATGGTGATAAGAAGATGCTTGCGCAGATTGAGGAGAGTGGTGCCCAGGAGCAGTAGTGGGTTCATGAAGGCTTTCTCGTGCCGATGTCCGTCTGTCTATCCGCTTTTCTTATTGTCAGCTTGCATGGTTTGAGGACAGGGATGTTGGTATGGGATGGGGATCTGTTGGTTGTTAGGAGGCTCGAGTCAATTCATTATCTGGTTTTCGTCTATTATCTGTTTATCAATTCTAGCTACGTGGTACGGCGAGCATATGTACCTAGAACGTAAGATAAGATGCCGAAAGCGAGTACATGCCATTTGGGCCTGGCCTCACGTATGTACGAGTATACTAGGCTTGTAGCGTAGTACTCGCATCGTACAATCGGAAGCCAATATCAATAGAACAAGATTATGTTACGCCATACGTCCGAAGTCTCACAGCACTAGTAAGTGCCCTGCCATATACTAAAATATCATAGTACCCCGCAGCTGGCTGAGGTTGCATTCTCAATATCCAGTAGTACAGGCACATGCAGTATTGGACATTTACTCATCAAGCATGAGGCCAGAGCTGTACTGGACCCAGTCCAGGTTATGGTATGAAACTGGTATGCGTGTACACAGATATTGACCGGCTTCGTAGGAAATATGTAGTATAACATAGGGCTACGCCCAGCAATAACAACAATCTCCTCCCTCCACCCACCATCCACTCACTCAACATGAAAATCTTCATACCATTAATCACCTCCATCCTCCTAACCCCCACAACCGCTACCACTGCACAATTCCAATGCCCCGACACCTCCAACTCATCTCCAATAAACGTCGACATCGCCATCCTCGGCGGCGGCGCCTCGGGAACCTACTCCGCCCTACACCTCCACAAAAACTACGCAAACCACACCCTCGCCCTCATCGAAGCCCGCTCAAAGCTAGGTGGCCAAGTGAACACCTACCACGACCCATATACAGGCTTAACAGTCGAATACGGCGTAAATCAATACACAGACGTCCCCGGTGCAGCGGAGTTTCTCGAGTACTTGGAGATCCCGTATACACGGTCTGGAACGGGGGGTGAGGGATCAGGGTATATTGATATCCAGAACGGGAGGATATTGGATGGGCCGAGTGAAGAGGAGGGCAATGAGACTGTGAGGGCGATACAGGTGTATAGGGAGCTTCTGGGGAGGTATCCAGAGCTTGAGGAGGGGTTTTTGCTCCCCGAGCCAGTTCCAGACGACTTAGTACTCCCGTTTACAGACTTCGCCAGCAAATATGGGATAGAACGCGCTGTGTTACCGCTTTCAACTGGGATGGGGGATTTGTCGACTGTGCCGACGCTCTATGTGATGAAGCACTATGGCGCGCATGTTTACAGGAATCAATTCCTATACACAGCCCGTAAGAATAACCAGGAGATATACGACAAGGCACAGACACTCCTAGCAGACAGTGTGTTCCTCTCAAGCAGACCCCTCGCCATCCGAAGAAACGAGAACAACGTGCAGCTATGTCTACAAACACCAACAGGCACCCAACTCCTCCAGGCAAAACGCCTCCTCATCACTATCCCGCCGACCATGGTCTCCTTAAAAGGCACAGGCCTAGACCTCACCCCCGAGGAAACAGCCCTCTTCACCAATCTCTCGCAGATAGGGTACTACTCCACCCTAATCCGCATCCCGGGCTTTCTGCCCTTCCTGCCCTTTCGGCAAAATACCACAGACATTACAAATAATATAACCCTCCTCGAAAATAAATCCCCAACAAACAATCCCTTGAATCTCCCGAAATTGCCTGCAATCTGGAACATCCACAAAACACACATCCCAGACCTGTACCAAGTTGAATACGGCGCTGCCACACCACTATCCGAGGATATCGTCAGACGGAATATCTTTGCTGATCTAGCTCGTTTGCGGGACGCGGGTTTGATCATCGCCACTGCCGCTGATACTGATACCAGTACTGGTAGTTATAGTGGTGTAGAAGAGGAGCCAATGGTTGTGAGGTTTGCTGATCATTCGCCGTTTTATCCGTACGCGTCACCTGAGGCTATAAAGGATGGGTTTTATAAAAGGCTTGCGAAGTTGCAGGGGGAGATGAATACGTGGTGGACTGGGGGGGCTTTTCATGTGCCGGATTCGAGCCTGTTATGGAGGTTTTCGGAGGGGGTTATTGCGGGTTTGGTTGGGGGTTGAAGGGGGGTGGGTGGCATCGGGGGAATATTATGATTTAGCTATGGTGTTATGGAGGTGTTGCGTGGGAAGTAGTTATAAAAAAGAATAGGGTTACGATGATGTGCATGATAGTCTAATCATTCATTCGTATCGTCAGGATCCAAACAGGCTAGTTACAGGTACGGGTACAGAGTACACCATACAGTAACACCACGTCTGGAAAGATCGTTGTCATTGTCACATATCTTCGTTCGTATGTAAGTACATCATCCATCTGGCATATCCACGGCATTGGTATTGATATCGATATTGATATCAGAACCGATGTCCAATGGACAGGACGGTCCTGTTGTCATTCCTTTATTTCATTTTGTTTCATTCGATTCATGCCTCATCCTTCATTTCCATTCCTATCTCCATCTCCACGTCACCTTCATCTTCATTTCCTTCCGTCCCCGACCTGACTCATGCTTCATCAATACCACACCCAGAAACGAGTCCGGCTCGTTTCATGGCCACGGCAATGTGAGACACAGTCCGGTCTTTTTTGCTTTTTTTTTCTTTTTTTTTTTCGGTTGTAAAATGGTCGTGCAGGCGATTGTCACCTGCCAGTCAAAGGAGTGACTGCGCATGTAACCATGCGAAACTGTTGGTAGCCATAACGGCTCGAATATAGCCAAGCTGGCCGGGCCGGGCTCTGACTGCCACGTGCACTGGACGCTCTTCCACGGCCCATCGCAATAGCGATCGTAAGAGTAATCGAAAAACAAGAGGGAAACGATGTGCACTCAATTACCTCCTCACGACAATTCCCTGACGGCGCACAGCAGCCTTTGCCTGCCGGTACTCCTCATCGCTATCTGACTCGGAGCAACTAGCCTCGCTCGACTCCGTCACGTATCCGCACCGGCTTCCCCCGCAGTCAAGCTTGACCCGGTCTCCCTTACGAGTGATTCCGTAACGCTCGCAGTGGCAGGTAGGCGTTGGCGGGTCACTCATAGACGACAGCGAAGATGGAGAGGTGCTACCAGACGAGCGGGAAGAACGGGAGGACAGCGACGAACCAGCCGAACTGGGCGGGCTGTTGGAGAAGGAGTGCGACGAGTAGGAGGAGTACGGGGAGTACTCGTCGGACATGCGGGAGCCCGCGAAGCGGCGGGTGAGGTCATCCATGGTTGGCGCAAAGTCTGCTTCGCGGAGCTGGCGAGAGGCGTAGGGCTTGGAGGGCTTTGGGTGGTGGATGCGGGAGGGCGAGAGGGCACGGCCCTTGGCGATGTCGTCAGATTCCCGGCGGGTCTTGGGAGCTGAGGAGGTGGCCTTGCCGGAGGGGACGTCGAGGATGTTAAGTTTGCGGCCGGTGGTGGGTTCGACGGTGTATTCGGCGGCAGGGTCGTGGGAGACGTGATAGCCGTCCATGATGTACTGTCCAGCATTAGCATCCCGCTTCATACAAATCGGTTGTATGGCAACTCACGTAGTACCAGTATCTCCCACCCAACTTAAGCATCGACGTCTGGAATCGGAACTTGCCTACCCACGCACCGGGCTTGGACGAATCCTTGGAGAGAGGGATCTGGCGATCGTAGTGGTCCCACGAACCGACCAAGTGCACGGTCTTGACGTTAGGCGAAGTGCGGAGGTTAAACTTGAGCTGAACAGCAGCCATATTGCTTTATAGTTTTCGTTTTTTTCGTAGATTCAAAAAGGATTTCACTAGAATTATATTATAGAGAAAGTTCAAGGTGTTGATAAATTCGTGCCGTGTTTAGGGTTCGTTCGTCGCAGACTGAAACGCTACCA
This sequence comes from Aspergillus chevalieri, assembly GCF_016861735.1. Classification (NCBI taxonomy): domain Eukaryota; kingdom Fungi; phylum Ascomycota; class Eurotiomycetes; order Eurotiales; family Aspergillaceae; genus Aspergillus; species Aspergillus chevalieri. Next base: position 1,960,554 of record NC_057368.1, on the reverse strand, counting down.
GAGCAAATTCAATCAAATTGGCTGAACAACAAGCAAATTGAGATCGAGTCGAAATGAAACAGAGACACGAGTACTTCTCGTCAATGGAACCGGTCCAGAAGCGAGAAGGCGAATAGAATTATCGAGCAAGAAGTTAAATATAGTCAGTATATCGAGTTGAACCAACAAAAACACACGTCGACCCGCAACGCAAATGCCAGACTGTTGGAAATAAATTGTATAGTCAGGAGTATAATAAGATAGAAAAAATGACAATAAATGAAAGGGCAATGAGCACAGCTCTGGGGGAGATAATGTATGAGGTTTCTTGGTTGATATGGGGGAGTGGTCTTGGATATTAGAATATAGTAAGTAAACAAGAAAAAAGCCCGATGCAGCCAGTGCACCAGGATACTCCAAACTAAAGGCAACTCGAAAAAAAGAAGAACAAAACTTGCTGAAGAAAAGAAGAGGGGAAAAAGGGAAAACGAGATGCAGGTTGCGGCTGTCTTTAAGAGGCGCCCGTCATGTCAGCGGTATGCGTATTGTGACGATACGGTACAGCTGCTGATGCTATTCTGGGCAACAACCAGGAAGTGGAGAGAATTCAGCCAATAGATATACTCAATTGATATTCCCCGCTGGTGATGGAGGGTTCGACAGGTGCCGGGCGGGTATTTATGCTTCTTAATTGGTGGAATAAGTCCATTGTCTGCACTCAGATCCCCCAATCAGAGCTTGCCGTAGGGCTCCCACTGCGGGCCTTATCTGTCTGGCGGTAAATCCAAGACTCTAGTTGGCTCGACTTGTTGAAGAACATGCATAACGCGCATAAGTGCATTGCATCGTGTGCTTATTTTACATCGAGAGGGGTCAGACAAGAAAAGAAAAAGATACAATATGGCAAAAAGAAATCAAACACCAGAAGTCCAAGCCCAATCCTAACATGCTGGCTATTTTCTTCCCTAATTGCTTGCTGTAATGTATGTAAATATTGTAGAAGAAAGAAACTAGCAATCCGTCTTGCAACCCGCTGGACGCCGCGAAAGCAAAAGAAACATGTGCGAAATTATCATGATTATGGTGAATGTGGGGATAGAAGAAATCACCGCACCGACACTCCCGAGCGGTTGGTGAACATCCGAGCGGTAATGTTCATCGACGCCAGCTCTTGGAAGAGAAGCTTGGCCGCATACGGAATATGCACCTGCGAGATTCGGTGCTTGTTGTTGCACAGTCGACATTCAAACAGTCCCTTTTTGAGTTTTCTGCAGCTGTCAGTTCATTGCCCATGATATAAGAGAATAAAAAAAAAAAAAACTTACGCAACCGGAGTCATCAATCCACAGTCGTCGCAAATGTGCACACGGAACGGATCCGACACATCAAACAGACGCTCTTTCAAAAACGAACTGGCTCCATGGGCAATCATACAATCACGTTCCATTTCTCCGAAACGCAATCCACCATCACGGGCACGACCTTCAACCGGTTGTCGTGTCAGGATCTGGGTGGGTCCACGGGCACGCGCGTGGATCTTGTCGTCGACCATGTGTCGCAGGCGCTGGTAGTATGTCGGGCCCAGGAACACTTGCGCAACCAGTTTGCGGCCCGTGTGGCCGTTGTACATCACTTCGAATCCACGCGATTGGTAACCGTGCTCACGCAGGAGCCGCGAGACCGAGTCGACTGTGACATCGGTGAAAGGTGTCGCATCACCTTCGAATCCGCGTAGTGCAGAGACCTTACTGAGTTGACACTCAATCAAGTGAGCAATGGTCATACGAGATGGAATGGCGTGCGGGTTGATAACCAGATCGGGAGCCACACCCTCCCGAGTGAACGGCATGTCCTCTTGCCGGTACGTAATACCAATCGTACCCTTCTGTCCGTGACGAGAGGCGAACTTGTCACCGATCTGAGGAATCTTCGTTGTCCTCATACGGACCTTGACGAACTTCAAATCGTCATTACTGGTGGAAACCAAGACCTGGTCCACAATACCGCTTTCCGTACTACGCAGAGGCGTCGACACGTCAAGCTTGGTGTGCGACTTGGTTCTCTGACCGAGTTCCTCCGCTTCAGGAGCCAAGGGAGCCGTCTTACCAATGATGATATCTTCTCCGGAAACACGGACACCGGGGGCGATGATACCATCGTCATCGATCTTGTCGTATGTACCTTTCCGCATACCGAGGGTGTCGGTACGCATCGGCTTCTCAAAACGCTCAACAACCGTCAAACCAACCATCTTCTCCGTGTCGGTGTATGTACGGTAGAAAAGACTGCGGAAAAGACCACGATCGATACTGCTCTGGTTCATGATAACGGAATCTTCCTGGTTGTATCCCGAGTAACAGGCAATAGCGACAATGGCATTTTGCCCTGCGGGCAGCTCACGGAACCGAAGGAATTCCATCGACCGTGTTGTCGCCAACGGCTTCTGTGGGTAGTACAAAATATTTGCCATTGTTTCCATTCGCTGGTCGAAGTTGGTCAAGAACACACCCATGGCTTGCTTACCCATTGCTGCTTGGTAAGTGTTACGGGGCGACTGATTGTGATCGGGGAACGGAATGATACTGGCGCAAACACCAAGAATCATACTCGGGTGAATCTCGCAGTGTGTCCATGTGTGCGCCTTCTGACTCAGGATCGACCGTACACGTTTGTTGGGATCTTCTTCCGGAGGAAGGGCATAACCGGCCTGGAGTTGTTTCGAAATTTCCAAGTCTTCAGGCGTCATGGAAATCATAATTGTCTCTTCTTCTTCTGCATCGACGTATTCCACAACTCCCGACTTCACAAGACCATCCCACCCGAAGTACCGTTCCCTGCGCTCTTCGGGATCAAGGTCAGGGGGCAATTCCTTGTCTTGCTCCAGCTTCCGAATATGCTCCTTGTTGAGCACCAGCGAACCGCAGTTATCACTCTTTGGATCATTGTCGATGACGAACAGCGGCCGGCAAACACGACCAGCATCGGTAAAGATTTTGAATTCACGCTCACGGATATCCCGAACCAAACTAACTTCGTGCGAAATCATGTTGCGCCGACGCAAGGCAAGCATGGTGTTCACCAGATGCGCAGAGTCCCGGTGAATACCAACCCAGACACCATTGACAAAGACTTTGGTGGCATTAGGCGTAACTTGAGGTTCGAACTCTTCGAGAACTTCCATGTTTCGCTGAATCATGAAGTCGATAATAGGCTCGCTAGGAGTACCAACGGTAATGTAACACATAAGTGCCAGGTTCTTGACCAGACCACAAGCTTGACCTTCTGGAGTTTCTGCTGGACACACCAAACCCCAGTGGGTGTTGTGAAGTTGTCGCGGTTTGGCGATCTTTCCGTCACGACCAATTGGGGTGTTTGTCCGACGAAGATGCGACAAGGTAGAAGCATACGTGTATCGACTCAGCACCTGCGACACACCTGCCTTTGCACTAGCCGCCTTCTTCTGTTCACCCCAGTTACCCGTGGCCAAAGCATATTTCAAACCTCCGGTCAAGGTGCTGGCCTTGATACCAATGTTCAAGTAGATCTCACGGTTTGTTTCCACGCATCTTTGCACGTACCGTTGAAGATCACGGGTGACACGGGTGAATAAGACCCGGAAGAGGTTTGCCAAAAGTGGTCCTGCAAGATCGAGACGCTTCTTTCCGAAGTGGTCACGGTCATCAGGGTCAGCACGACCCAAAGCGCACTGCAAGAGTCTGTGCACCATGTAACCCAAGAAGAAAGCCTTGCGAGTTTCACTTCCTTCGTTCTGGGAAATGTGGGGAAGGAACTCTTTCTGCATGATTTCTCTTGCGTACCGGACACGGCGGTCATGGTTCATGCTCGACTGCGTAGATCCTCTCTTGGCAATGAAGTCCAGTGCGACTTCACGGTCTTGAATGACGAAACCTTCTTCAATACACGGCTTCAGCATCTCCAGCATTGGTGTATCGTTGCGGTCGTAACAAATGTGGTTAAGAATGTCCTCATCAGAAACCACACCCAGCGCTCTGAAAACAACCACGATTGGAATATCGGCCTTCACGTAGGGCAGTGTAGACCTAATGGTAGGTCCAAATCCACCCTTGGCACTGTCACCTTTAGCAAATAGCTTCAGAGACAGCTGCGAAAGGAGTCGCGAGCCCTTCTCGACGGCACTTCGAATTTCGGCAACGTAAGGCGTAGGGCTGGGCGGCGCTTTCTTGAACACCTGAACGGTGTTACCGGCACTCCGTTCCTGTGCGATAAGAACCTTCTCACTTCCGTTGATGATGAAGTAACCACCAGAGTCGTAGGGGCATTCGTTCCAGTTGTAAAGCGCCTGTTCACTCAAGTCCTTGAGAATACAGTACTTGGACTTCAGCATAATAGGCATCTTCCCAATGAAGACAGTCTCCTCTTTGGCCTGATCCTCCGGAAGGTGCTTCTGCTCCCACGAGAGGAACGTGCCACGCGCTTTCCTGTCCTCGTCATCATCTCCCATCTCATCATCATCCCGATCGCCTATCGCCTTTTCCCGGCCTTCCATAATTCTCTTCGTGATTCCGAGGTAAAGCGGACTGGCATAGGTCAAGTTTCGCAAACGAGCCTCCTGCGGCAACATAATCGTGGTTGCACCATCACCCTCAGTTACGGAGGGTCTCGAGAGCATCACGGTACCGAATTTGAGCTCATAGCGACGGACAACGACGGGGTCGACTTCATCTTCGGAGGGCGGAAGCGTCTGGTCGAGCGTGACTTGGCCTTGTTCCTCCACCAACTCTTGCATCGTCGAAGAGACGAATTCGTCAAACGAATCCAGCTGTTGAGACACTAGACCTTTCGTGTCGAAAAAGGAAGAAATAACGGTCCAGCAGTCCTCCGACGTGATTCCCTCCTCATCATCGTAAAACTCCTCCTCGTAAGCATCGTCGTAGTCGGCCATTTTGACGGGTATAAAAAATAATCAACTAAAATATAGAATAAAAAATAAAAAGAAATGCGAAATGAAGGAAATCGAAAGGTGAATGTGAATAATCAAAGACCGTAGAAGGGCGCAACGCGCTCAGTGAAAAGATCCCTCTTTCGAGATCCGTCCGGGTGCTGGGACAGGGACGGGTTCACCAGCTAGGACAGTGTCTTAGAATGTCACTAGCGACGGAGCAACAAACTGGGACTCAGTTGAATCGAAAAATCCCAGATCCCATGCCAAACGAGACGGTGAGGATGGAGCAGAGCTGGATGCTTGTCCTTCTCCGGGCGCTGTTGAGCCGCCACTAGCGCCTCGACCGCCGGATTCACACTAGTCCTAGAATGGAAGTACTAACACGTGACTTTTCTACTGGATTTCGACAATTTGCATTCAACATGGAAATTATTGGCTTTATGTAGTGATATAATACACGACTCGACACACTAATGGTCTGCAGTTGTCAAACGAACTGCAGAAGTGTCTCAAGCATTTCTTTATGGTCCTTCTGCCCAGGCTCATCTTCCGACAGCCCCTCAACTTGCTCTGTGAACAGTTAGCATTTAGAAAAGTAGAAATCAAATGGAGAAACAGTAACCCACCTTGCAGTGTCCCTCGGATCAGAGACAAGTCTTCGTCATGGTCCTTCAAAAGTGAGACCACTTTCTGCTTAGCCCCATCATCTTCGGCCACAAGCCATGCCAGGATGACATCAATGAGCTGTATAGAGAAGAGGCCGGCATCGAAGCGTCGCGAAAGCCATTCTGGCGCCATGATTTCTTGTTCTTCTTTGTCGAAGCTTTTCTTCTCCTTTTCGATGGCCTGCTCAACCGGTGTTACTCTCGATGCGTAATCCCGTCTGAGCTTGACCAGCTTGTCAATCTTTTCGTATTCTTTCTCCATGAACTTGGCCAGGGTACGGATGCGTGCTGCGGAGCCTCCGGGTAAAAGTCGTAAAAGTGAGGCAAAGATGCCCAAAAGGTGTTCTATAGTTTGATTCTCTTGCTATATGCTGTTAGCTTCCGTACTCTGCCCCTGGCAATAGAAAACTGAACGTACCTTTTTCATGAATATTCCGAAAACCGTACGCAAACCCGCTACTTCCACCAATCGGTCACAGGCAGGTGCACCACCTACTCCGCCTAAAGCATGATCCAAGACCCTCAGAGCACGTTGCTTGCTAAACTTCCCTTCCTTGAGCATGATTTGTGCAAGTTCAACTCCTTCTGCGTCCAAGAATTTGGTCTTGCCAGTATCCTCGTCGACAAGACAAATTAGACAGTCAAACAAATTTTCAACATACTCTTCTTCGTCGGAGTCCTTTTCAGGGTCGCGTTTGCGATATTGACTTAGAAGCTGGAGGAGAGTGTCCACGCCGTCAAGACCAAGGAACTTCTCCCTGTTTTTGGAGGACGATTGCAATAAGATTGCCAGGATCTCAGCAGCATACTGTTTGTTCTGGCTCACGGGTACCTCTTTCTTCTGCGCGCGGGATAAAAGCCATGACAGCATGGTCGAATCTTGACCAATCTTTTCTGCAATGGATTGCTGCGACGCCAGATTTTCGAGCACACCTAGATCACAGGGTCAGCAAAGGGATTTAGCCTGGCATATAACAACATGACTTGTCACTCACCCAGCACATAATACACCCCTGACCTATCAATGTCGGATGTTTCGTCGAAGCGGGTCAGGTTTTGGCTTAGAAGTTCTATGAGATCCGCGTCCATCTAAACAACCCGTTAGCTTATGCAACTGAGTGCAACTGGAAAATATCGCACCATTGCATTAACTAGGGTATCCCATTGCTCTTGTTCTGCCTCCACATCTTCATCCGTCAACTCGCTGATGATCTGAATAGCGTCTATAGCGATATCCGCGTTTTCATGCGATAGCAGCGAGATTAAAGAGCCAACGCAGCCCATTTTAGAAAACTCGCCGTACAACTCTGGGTGCTCGGATAGGATGGACAGGTTCTTAATTTCCGTATGTAGATCAGCCTCGGACGCCATGAACCTGGAAAAAGAGCGTCAGTCCATCCGTATTCTTGAAAGGGTGTTTGCATTCGACTCACTTCTGAGGTTCATTTTCGAACTTGCCTCGCAACTCTGCATTCTTGGATATCTTCCTCTCAAAGTTGAGCGCGAACCGGCGCACCCAAGCAGAATCGAATTTCTCGGGCTAGAACAGCGTCAGTACGAGATTAGGCCAGCGCACTCATTCTGCTTCACACATACCGCCGCTTGCCCTTCCTCCGCATCCTGCTGATCGATATACAGCATTGCCTCTGCCGTCTGACGCTCCATACCTCCGCCGAAGAATCGTCCTTCTTCATCGTCTGGTTCGTCCTCCTCGAAATCGGGGGGCAGCTCTGGGCCGGCTTCACCATCGTCTTCCTCCTCATCTTCCACCATGGGCCCTTTTCCTTTCGATTTCGCATCTCCATTGGATTCTAATTTGGCCGCTTTATAGAGCTCATCTGTTCCAACGCGCATTAGCACTCATTGTAGCGAAAACGTAGGTCGGTCGCAGGACATACTTGGATCTTGGGCCGGTTCTAATTTGCGCTTTCCGGTTCCTACCGACAAGGGTTTCTATGTCAATTAGATACTGGCTGAAAATAAGAAATCGCATTAACACACCTTGAAAAGCTCATCGACGTTCGTCATTGCGGCTTCCGCAGTTTGAGGCCGACTTGGTTCGTTCGATGTACTACCAGTACACAAAAAGACGCTAATTCACAAGGTAAAAACAAAAAAAATACGACTTGAATGACAGACGCGAATCGCAATTTTTCTTCAGAAAAGAACAAATAGATGTTTTCGCGTATTCTACTGCTTCGTCGCACTGCCGATCCGGAGATTTGTACGGGTGCCGTGGAAAGCTAACGACGCAATCGGTGCCAAGCATCTGAGGCTCGAAAGATTTCTCGACGGTCAGTAGTATTCAACCAACTTCCACTGACAGCTTTGTCTACCGTCTTCTACTTTCTACTCCATATACACATTTAACCATGGCTCCTAACCAGCGCATTGTCGTCTCTGGCGGCGGTCGCCCTCAGAAGGGCTTCGTCGGCACCCTCTACGATGAGATCACCTCGTCCGAGAACGCCACTATTGTCAGAAGCCTCCTGGTCTTTGGTGTAAGTATAATTGTCTTCTATTGTTGCCGTGCTTCTGAGGCAATTGTTGAATGGGTTCTAATACGTCTTTTCTATAGGCCGGTGTCGCTTTCTTCCACAGCAGCCTCGGCGAGCTGCTCGTCCCTCCGTAAGTCGACCAACCTTTCACTGCGTTCCTTTTCTAGCATCCGTTCACGAGATAAAAAAAAATCGTTTCTGTTCGCTGACGTGAGAAGTGTATAAATCCGTCCCTTACACCTTGGGTCGACATGTTATGAATCTTTCACGACCGGATCGGATGATTAGCGATTAGCGAAGTCGAAAAAGAACGTGCGGCCTTCAATCTCCTACTGCTTCGAATTCTCTTAATGAATCCGTGTATTATATTTGCTTTACAGGCACATGCGTCTTGGGTGATCTCAATGTGGACGGTTTTGTCAGTCTATAAATTCACGAAATGAATCTGTTACGGCGTTTATTGGGACCCCTGTGGTATTACGGCCATTGAGATTGCTTTTGCAATTCATTTGGACTGTGGCCAACCCTTCTTGCTCTTAGTCGATTCCCTTAGCTAGGAGCTTGCTAGCCGCTCGGATATTTAACAACCCTTGCGAAGACTTCCGGTCTGTCGCAAGCAGACAGAATACTGACATGAGCAATTCCGTGCTCTTAGTAGTAGATTCTCAGCCATTTAGATCATCTAGATCAACATGGTTATATCCGTAGTCTTCCTGGTATGCCAGTCCAACAGACAACCGGAAGGTACATATACATATCTATGGTAAACCCCGATGGTGCCAATGTTTATATTACATTCTTTATACTAAATTGTGCATAAGAATCCAATCGGATGTATCCCTGTACCGCTGTAGTAACTAACTATTGGGGCCGTCGAGCATCGTTGATAGAGTAGTAACTCACCGCACTCAGCGTATTTACCCATCCGCTATCCCCAATGACCCAAAACACTATACACCTAGTCCGGATAACATAGAGACTATCTCTATCATCTCTTCACAACACATCAATTTCCCGTGAACGGCTGCCATGAACCCTCGTCGCCATCAACTAATTCGCGGGGGGGAAACCAGTCCCGAACACCGCCTTCTGGTACTGCCGGAATAACGGTGTCAGCCATCTACTACTCCTGCTTAGTTCGCACTCTATTTACATAACAGACGTCAAATCTACTTTTATGTTCGAATCTCCCATCTGCCCGCTGCCATAGCGGCTATATATTACCATCTCCAGGATGCTGGCCGCCAAGCGCAAGTCTCTAGACGCCGGTCGATACCACGAAGACGATGGCGAAGAACCACCAGCCAAAAGAAGTCATAGCTTGGACTTCAACGCTCGTGCACCGTGGCTTCAGAGCTCCAGAACAGAGCGAGAATGGCGAACGCTGGGGAATCGAGCGGTACAACCGTCGTTACCGTTAGCGAACATGGTTACTGCAGTACAGGACTTGATCGACCCCGAGTTCGACCCTCTGATAGCCATCTTGGATGATGAACCGCGCTTTTTGAAGCCCTTGCCGTCGCGGATGGCGCCGGAGGACCTGGAGTTTTTGCGCATTCGAGGCGCGCTTTCGATACCGGAGAGTGGATTGCGGAATGAACTGTTACGGTGCTATATCAAATGGGTGCATAGTTTCATGCCGGTGTTGAATCTCCAAAAGTTTCTATTTTCTATTGCTCAGAATGACCCAAACGGGAATATCAGTTTGTTGCTGTTTCAGGCCGTTATGTTCGTGGCCACTGCTTTTATCGATTTCAAGCACCTCCATGATGCTGGTTATACAACAAGGAAAAACGCCCGGAATGCTTTCTATACACGATTAAGAGTACGTTGCCTTTTGTCTGAATAGCTGCAACTGCTAATTAGTTTTAGTTACTATATTCTTTAGACTGCGAAGAAGATCGCGTGGCGATCATCCAGACCCTCCTGCTCATGACATATTGGTCAGATCACGCCAACCACCCCCGAAGAGATATCTGGGATTGGATTGGGGTCTGTAACACACAAGCGCAGTCCATTGGGTTAAACAGGGACCCAGCCTCTGCTCCTAACATGGACCCAAGCAGCAAACGGCTGAGAACACGCCTTTGGTGGTGCCTCTATTCGCGAGACCGCTTAATAGCCATGGGATTACGGCGCCCGAGTCAACTTAATGAAGGGACGAGTAATATCCCGTTGTTGAAACTTGATGACTTTGATTTTGAGGCATATCATCCATCTGTCACCGCGATGTTTCATTGTCGCCAGCTGGAAGACGTTTCGCACCAGAAACGCCTGGCTACTATGTTTATCGAAAAGACTAAGCTCTGCCAGTGCATTGGCCGAGTGCTTTTCGCTCAATACTCCCCTTCCCAATGTCAATTTGGGACAACTACCAGGACAACCATCACTTTGGTTCCGAGGCTGGCGTCCGAGTCCGAGCTGGCGCGGTGTAGCCAGAAACTCGAGTCCTGGCTAAACGGGCTCCCCAAGGATGCTCAGTTCATTCCAGAGTCCAGAAACACCATTAAAGAAGGCGAAGGTGTTCTCCTGCTCCATAGCGCTATGTTGAGAATGCTATACCACGCCACAATCAGCGCGCTATACCGGCCATGGGCTACGAACTTCCACAAGAACCAGTCGAAGGCGCGTCAAGAGTTGATGAATACCGCACGCGCAAAGATGCATGACTCAGCTCTAGGCATAACGCACATCGTCCAGGGCCTGAATCAACTAGACCTTACCAGGTTTCTGCCCCAATCGGGCGTGACTGTCATCCTGCCCGCTGCTGTTGCACACCTGACGAATTCCAAATCAGACAACCCCACAGTCCGCGAAACAAGCCTCTATAACTTCCAGAGATGTGTTCAAGTACTGCAGGGCTTGAAAGATATCTATCCAGCGGCGGATATGGAAGTGGCCAACATTGAGGCTGCCGTGAAAGTGCAATCTGACAACACCAATGCTTTCCTTCGCATCATGCAGTACAGTTCCAGCAACTCTGACTCTGGGCAAAAGAATGATTCACTCGAAGAGAATCCTGAGAATCCCCCAAACAAGGATATTGGTGAGCAGCACCGAAAGCAAAGCACCGTCTCCGACCTCCAATCCACAACAGCAACCAAACCCTCCCCATCACCAACAGCACCAACACCCGCCCCATCCCAACAACACCGCAATAACTCATATACCGACTTTAACAACCACCTCGACCATCTCAATCTCGACACCCCACCCACAGACTTCCTCTCCCTCGATATCCCCAACCCACCCTTCGACTTCGCCGCACCCACAAATCTCGACCAAAACATTTCTCCTTCCGATCCTGATCCGTATGGAATAGACTGGACGCAGGAGCTTTTGGCCGGGGCCATGGATTCGGAGTATGGCGGTTCTGGTTTTGAGAATGAGCGCAGAGATGCGTGGCCCTTTTCGCCGGACAATGGGAGTACTGGGATTGGGTCGGCCACGGGGCATACGCATACGCCGGCGGATATTACGGGGGATTTGGATAGGGATTTGGGGTTGTGTCAATAACGATTATGCCTCTTGTATGTAGCTTTCGGCTTGGATGTATATATATATTTGTTAGGAATTTTGTAATTCTTTTCCCCTTCCTCCGGGCAAGAAATATATATAGTCATGAGATGTCTATCAAGCAAGCCTTTTTTATTTTGTACCCAAACCAAAAAAGAAAGCAAACGGATATATCTCGTGAACACAACTCGCAAAAACATCCAAGTAATTGCTCGCTCGAATCATATCCATACATAGATACTTAAAAAAACAAACAAACAATATACATAGTGAAAAAAGCTACCATCCATTCATTTAAAGCAAGCATTGCATCGTAGAAGATACATTTAGCTCTTCTTAGCCCATCTGTTAGCCTCATCACCTTGCTCCCAGGTGTGCTCGACGTATCTGAGCTTCTGCTTGACGTGCTGGACGGTATCCTTGTCGCCGGTGTTCTTGCCCATGTTATCGCTGAGCTTGACGGCCGGGCGGCCGTTTGCGGTAGCGATTTTGATGACGATATTGAGGGGTTTGGATTTTTCGTCGTTGGCTTTGTTGATGAAGTCGTCTGGAACATGATATTAGCTTGATTTGGATTGCGTAGAAGGGATGGGGCTTACTGGTGAAGAATGTTCCGACGCCGAAAACAGGCTTGAAGTTTGCCTCCTCCGCAATGACCTTGTACTCTAAACAATTCTCGATGTTGAGCGAGTCCGAGAAAACAATGACCTTCTGGCCTGTGATGCCATGTCCGTCGTAGAAGTCACGGACCATCTTCACGAAGTACGCGGGGTCGCCAGAGTCCTGGCGAACACCGGTGTAAACATCCGCGTATGTCTTCTTCTCGTGCTCGCCGCTCTTTTCGTGGATTGGTGCTGTGATAGGTGGTGTAGTTTGCGCCTCGCTTTGGATATTGGATTGAGTTGTGGTAGCGGCTCCGGAGGCGCTTGTGCTGACGGCTCCGACTCCTGCGCTGGTGTATTTGGGTATTGGCTTGGAGAAGGCGTCGAGGAAGGCTGGTGTGCCGAATGTATCTGTTAATGCGATTCCAAGGACCTAGTTTTGTCAGTGTGCCGCCCAGGCAAAGGCATGAAAATGAAACTTACTCCTTCACCGAAGCATCCGAGCCAGTATCTCAATGCTATCTCATTGGCGTTCTCGTAGTCATCAGTGATAGCAGCAATCGTCATGTACCACTCGTGGGCAACAGTGCCAACCGGATCCACGTCATACTTCATCGCAAAGTGGACGTTACTCGACCCCGTAAAGACTCCCTTCCAGCCCTTCTTCCGGCACTCTTCCGCAGCCGCGCAAAGTCCCTTCATGACCAAGTCCTGAGTGTGATAGTCCCGTCGACGTCGCGAACCAAACTCCGAGAAAACACAGCCGTGTTCAAGCAGTGCACATCCTTTCCGGTACGCCTTGTCTTCCTGACCGGTGTAGTCCCAGTCCTTATCGCAGAACATAAAGTATGCTTGGCTGGTCAGCGCAAGCAGAGGAATCTCGTACAGTATTGTCTCGACCCAGCGGCCCTTGATGAGATATTCGATACCGCCGACATCTTCTTCGCTACCGGTGTCGTTCACGGGCGTCCAGGTGATATCGATTTGCTCGGAGGGTGTAAGCTTGAACGTCGTCAAGAACTGTAGGTATGCGTCATTGAAGTAGGGACATCGCTTTCTCAGGAATTCGATCTCGTCCGGTGAGATACGAATATTTGCGATTTCTACAGAAAGAATGCGCTATTAGCAATACGAGGCTTCCGCGATTAGATGCATTGACATACTGTCCATCTGTCGCAAGAGCCATTTGTATGCGCTTCGCGTGAATTTCATTTGCGGGGTACGATTCGTGAACCCATAAGTCACATCTGAGTAACATCAGTATTTTGAAACAGCCATCTTTCTAGTGTCCAGCGACTCACAAACATCAGGAAAATACTTGAGAATAGCACACTGCATCGTCAACTTGTAGAGATCAGTATCAAGGAGGGAGAAGACTCCCTCCGGAAGCGGTTCCTCGCTCATGGTCATCTGGTATTGTATGGACCCTATTTTCAATAGCACGTCAATCGGGTCGTCAATTCGAATCTGACGGTCGCTTTGTTACTGTCACTAAACGAAGTCTTTGAGACGGCGGAAAAGAATTGAAGAGAGTGGGGGAAAGCAAAGACCGATAGAGGGGATCATTCATAGATATCCTCCGTTTGCACCGTTTGCAGCGTATGCCATTGAACGTCACCTAGTTCAATTGATAGAAAATCTTTGAACAACATGTATAGACTTTATTCCTTGTTATTCCTTATATACTACTCAATTTTCTTCTCCTTAATGGCTTCAGCTGAAGCTGAAGCTCAGCTGAGGTTTATTCAGCTGAGGCCCGTGTCTGTTCAGCCGAAGCTTATCAGTGGCTAGTGATGTGGCTTGCTGTAATGTGGCGCTGAACCACGTGACTCGCAGCGATCCCATTCCTCCGCATCGCGTCTTCACTTTTCAACTTTCCCTTTTCAGCTTCAAGATATTGTCGCCATCGCCAGTCGCGTTGGCAAATTAAGCAGCAAATTCTGTTTGAAGAAGGGCCCATATTGTGTTGAATCAAGAGAACCGTCAAAAGTGGCCAAAGAGACTGAATACGTTTGATCGGAATCAAGGAAGGCGCAACGCATTCGTTCTACGATCACCGCAAACTGAAATATTCAAGAGAACATGGCACACGGCGCAGAAGACTGTGCATCGGTGCTGGAGCAGTTCGTCCACGACGTGGCGAACCTGCCAGCGGAGATCAACCACCTGATGGAGGAAATTCAGGCAAAGGATAAAACTATCCAGGATGCCCGCACAGCAATCAATACCCGGGATGGTACTTTACAGAAATTCATCAAGTTGAACGGTAGTCTTGCGCCGAATCCCAAAGAAGAACAATACGGGAAGATCATTCTGCAGAACTTTGATAGGTCCCAGCAGCTGCAAGAGGAGAAGATCCAGTTGAGCGAGAAGGCGTGCGTTCTATTGGATCGACAGATCAAGAAACTGGATATCAAAATCCGCGATTTACAGAATGACGGCGTCTTGTCTAATGACCCTCCTATCCCTTCTCTCTTCAACAGCAATAAAGATCAGTATCGAGATCCGCCCAAGATCTTCTTTCCGGATACCACGGCGGACTCAACGGCTTCCTATGCCGCTCCTCTCAACCCTACATCGGGAAACGCAAACGCAGTATTAGGCGCTACTCAGAGACTCAGCCAGTCCCTCGCCCGGCCGGGTGGTCCAGCCGCTTTTAACTCGCAAATTAGTGCGCGAAGTTCCGCTCCAGCAACGCCCGCCGCAACCGCGACTTCACATTTCCAGCAACGACAGCAACGAGAATCATCCGCTGGCGCGGTGGACAGCAAGCGACGCCGTCTTAACCCATCACTTAGTACACTTCCCAACACATCCTCCAATCTCCGTCAATCATCCCTAGGCCCCGGGACCCCCAGAGCAGGAACCCCCAGCACCAGCCGCGCCGGCAGCGCCGGCCCACGCACAGTAGGGGTGACTCGAAAAGCCCTGACAAAGAAAGTTGCCCCTCACCAACAACTGAAGAAATTAAAATCAATGGGCAAAGCCTCAAAGCGATCCTCAAGCGCATCGCGGATCCGAATCGGCATGAAGAAATCCCCATCCGCCGGTGGAGACGACGACGAGGATGACTCGATGTTGAGCGACGCGGATATGTCTGATTCAGAGAATGCGAGCGCGGGGAATGACCTTGACGATGACGACGAGGACGAGGGAAACGAGGACACGAAGGTTTATTGCACTTGTCGCAGCGTCAGCCATGGAGATATGGTCGCTTGTGATAATGATAATTGTCCATATGAGTGGTTTCATTGGAAATGCGTGGGGTTGACGAGGGAGCCGGTTGGGACGTGGTATTGTGACGAGTGTAGGGTTACTTTGGGGAAGTAGTTCTCTCTGCTCAGGTTGTTTCGTTGGTTTGGCGCATCGTTTGTACTGTACATATACCCATTGCGTTTTTTAAATTCATTGACCATGGCCACCCGGCTACGACTTCGTATTATCCAAGATATACTCTGTATAAATCAGGATCAATTATCCTTCTCTAAAAATTCGTTAGATACAGCTATAGATACAATCTCCTCACAAGAGATCCCAATCTTGCCAATGCCAAATAGAACTTTTTAAATATAACGCCAACGCTATGCAAAGAGGGATGATCTTCCCAGCCACCTGATTATAAGCTTAGAAAGAAGCAAAACCCGGAAACCACCGGGTCATAGAAAAGAATGACAAGCCGATCTATATGTGATCGACAAATCAAAATCCAAGCGCCTTTTCGAGCCATGGGTCGAAATATTCGCAAGTCTCTGGGCTGACGGCTCCGCCAGGAGCGCATAGTCTGAACACAGGGCACTGGCCGCACGGCGCTTCTGTCATGCCGTTTTTGACCAGGTAGTCTACCTCGTCTGCATCTTCGCCCCCGGGTTTCCGTGCTTGCGCGGCTTTGACTGCCTCTGGGTGCTTGACGGACTTGTAGACCTCGCCGTTGCTCAGCGCGATCAACTTGTTGTCGAAGCACAGCATTTGGAGTAGCTGTACAATACTTTCCTCGCCCAGTCGCACGGGCGTGATACCACTCTCGTTCACAGCAGCCGTGATCATGCTGGCAGTCGGATATCCTTGATACCCAGCAGGAAACGGAAGATACTGCCTTTCACCCAATTCCTGCTTCACAGCCACGCTGCCGGCCCCAGTTTTGAGACGCTTCTTCCCCGGCCCATCAGCGCTGGGTACCTCGTACCAACTCTTGCGACTCACGGTGTACTCGATGTAACCCGCAACGCTGTTGATGAAGTTCGCATCCAGCACTCCGTCCGTGAACCAGGCGCCTCCGGTGACATCCTCACTCGGGGCCAGGCCGGCGAGCATGTACATCTTCCGACTAGGGAATTTGACATTGTGGACGCTTTTGATGTAGTTCTTGCCTTCGAGCGACTTGAGGCAACGGTCGAGAATGGACTTGTGTAGGTTGGTGCGGGTCTGGATAGCGCGGACCCAGATTCCTGAGCGGCCAGTCGAATGAATCACATTATACACCAGACTTTCGTCGGGGCTCAGGTTCTGCAGTCTAAACGGTACCGGTTAGTATTTTGGGAAATCCCAAGTCAAAGAAACAAAGACATACTTATCCGCATCTTCGCGAGAGATGAGCTTCCATGCGAGCCGATCATTTTTACCAGCGAGCAAACGGAATAATTTCTGGTCCACCAGCGACTGAGTGCATTGTAACAGAAGCGGAAGGTCATTCTTCGGCACAATACCCAGACCTAGCAGGTCTTGCTGGTAGAAAAGATGGTCAGACGGGAAATTGCTCAGACAGGCATCGTAGAGCTTGGAGGCGAGCTCCGTCACGGACATTTTGGAGGTCGATATGATGGGAGGTCGCCAACGAGAGGACAAAGGAGGAAAGAGCTGCGTAAAATCACCGGAAGGGCTTATGGAATAGCATATTCAGTAATCCATCGCTTGCGACTAGTTGCGACCACTGAAAACTCAAAAAAGAATAATGAATGAAAAATGACACAGCGAACGAGAGTGTGAGAAAAGGCGGCGGAGATGTTTTTCAGCGGGGAGGCCTGAAAGAGTTTAGCGCGAAAGAAAAGCTAGTCTGCCTTGATGCCTGGGAGTACTAAGGTACTTCTGCCTGAGGCACAACGTAAGTGCCGGAAATTTCGAGAAGATCAGCCCGTCAGAGATTATGAACGCAAGCTTCCCCCCGGTCCAGATTGCAAGAAGATTCTTGAATTCAACCTAGCATCTTCATCTTGATACCCCATATCTGCACCATGGCTGACGCGTTGAAGGCCGAGGGCAACAAAGCCTTCTCTGCTAAAGACTACTCTACTGCTATGTATGAATCTACCCCGCGCTATGACGGTTTTGCATAAAAAGAGCTGGAGCACTGACATGACTTCACAGCGACAAATTCACTCAGGCTATTGCGATCGAAGCTTCCAACCACATCCTCTATTCGAACCGTTCTGCTGTGTATTCCGCCCAGGGTGACTACCAGAGTGCCCTCGACGATGCGAACAAGGCAACTGAGTTGAAGCCCGATTGGTCCAAGGGTTGGGTGCGTAAAGGTGCTGCCCTTCGTGGCCAGGGAGATCTCTGTAAGTGATGAATGACTGAGCACGAGAACTACAATGTGGGAATAGTTTGCTAATCGGTGCAGTGGCCGCCCACGATGCCTACGAAGAAGCCCTCAACCTCGAGCCCGGAAACGACCAGGCCAAGTCTGGCTTTGCCGCCGTGAAGAGAGCCATTGATGCCGAAGTGAAGGGAGGCGACGCTGACCCGTCTGGAGGTCTTGGTGGAATTTTCAACGATCCTCAGCTGTTCCAGAAGCTTGCCAACAACCCCAAAACATCCCCCCTCCTCGCGGACGGCGAGTTCATGGCGAAGCTGCAGCGTGTTAAGGAGAACCCCAACAGCGTTGGCCAGGAGATCCAGGACCCTCGCTTCTTGCAGGTTATGAGTGTGCTTCTGGGAATTGATATGAACTTTGGCGCTCCTCCTGAGGGTGCTGCACCAGAGGCTCAGCAGGAGGCACCCAAGCCCGAACCGAAGAAGCAGCCCGAACCCGAACCCGAACCCGAACCGGAAGACGAAGAGACTCTTGCTAAGAAGAAGGCACAAGAAGCCGGTGACGCTGAGAAGAAGATTGGTAACGACTTCTACAAGAAGCGACAGTTCGACGAGGCTATTGAGCACTACGAGAAGGCTTGGGAAGCGAACAAGGACGTTACATACCTCAACAACATCGGTGCGGCCAAGTTTGAGAAGGGCGATTATCAAGGCGCCATTGAGGTCTGCCAGAAGGCTATCGAGGAGGGTCGTGAATACCGTGCGGACTTTAAGGTGCTTGCCAAGTAAGTGTCGAAAAGTCACCTACATCTCGTTAAGTTTTTCTAACGCGGTTTAACACTACAGGTCGTTCGCACGTATCGGAACTGCTCATGAGAAGCTCGGTGATCTCGCCCAGGCCATCGAGTTCTACAACAAGTCGCTCACTGAGCACCGCACCCCTGATGCTCTGACGAAGCTCCGAAATGCCGAGAAGGCTAAGAGCAAGGCCGAGAAAGAATCATACATCGACCCTGCTGAAGCTGAAAAGGCGCGCGAACTGGGTCAGCAAAAGTTCCAGGAGGCCGACTGGCCGGGTGCGGTCGATGCATTCACCGAGATGACGAAGCGGGCGCCGCAGGATCCTCGTGGATTTTCCAACCGTGCTGCCGCGCTCGTCAAGCTCATGGCGTTCCCCCAGGCAGTGCAGGACTGCGACGAGGCCATCAGCCGGGACCCCAAGTTCATCCGCGCTTACATGCGCAAGTCGCAGGCTCTGGTGGCTATGAAGGAGTACAACAGGGCACTGGACGTCTGCACTGAGGCGCAGGAGCACGATGACGGTTCGTTTGCTCGCGAGATCGAGCAGCAGTCACAGAAGTGCCTGGAGTCTCAGTTCAGCGCCCGTGCTGGCGAGACGGAGCAACAGACCATGGAGCGCATTCAGAATGATCCTGAGGTAAGTTTCTAAACATGTGTAGGGGTCAATTCGAATGATACTGACTGTACTAGATCATGTCGATTCTCCAAGACCCCGTTATGCAGAGCATCCTGCAGCAGGCCAAGAGCGACCCGGTGGCCCTGCAGGAGCATATGAAGAACGCGCAAGTGCGGACAAAGATCCAGAAGCTGATGGCGGCTGGTGTGATTCGCCTGGGACGGTAAACGCAGTGACGACGAAAAGAAAAAGTGATGATGCATGTAATTCGTTTAAGTGGCTTTTTTTAATGATATGCATGTGCAGTTTTAACAGCTGTTGTGCGAGGCACACAACCATCGTAGGGTTTGTATTTTGTACTAGTACTTGTACAGAGTACTCTGTGGTCGGACGCTATCACACCGGATCGCTTTCTATTGAAGTTTAAAAAGTCTGAGCGAGTCAGAGTGGATTTTCTGGGCTTGTGATTGTGGAGCAAGTCGAAATCGCACAATAAGAGTTTCGATATTCCAAACTTTTGTTCAATTGACGTCTCAAGGCCTTTCTCTATTTCAATTTCGATTTTGCAAGTTGTGAGGTCATGTGATCTGCACGAGAACTGACCGATTGGGACTAGCGATGCACTTGTACAGATCTCACTAAGGCACGATGTACTCCGTACAAGCACTTCGTACTGCAGTTCGATTCTGCATATTCAGTGCTCTGACCTCAGCTGGAGAGCTGAATACCGCTACGTGTCGACACTGTCACCGCACTCTCTTTTGTAACTGTACTCCGTACTCCGTACTCAAGTAGACCGGGTTAGAACCTCGGTACTATGAAGGATTCGATCCATGGGAGCCCATATTAAGCGGTGGGAACCATCACCAGGGGTTCTTGGCGGCTCTACAGTTCAGTCTCCCACATTCTCCGTTTTATTTTTTACTCCGAACCCCTTTGTTTCTATGTTAAGGTAGAACCTGATATCATTGTTTTGATTCTGCATATTAATGCTCCGATTCCAGAACCCCGTCTGTACTTGTCCAAATTCAACGTGGCGGTGCCTACGTAAGCACATTTCCGAAATGGGACACATTTCCAATAGATCGGCTCCACTGCTGCGCCACAGGTCGATCGTGAGCTGTACTGTACAGTATCAGTACGTATCAGTACTTTGTTACTGCACTCTACGACGTCATCTCTGTCCACTGATTTCTTTTCTATCGGTAATACCGTACATCTGTGGCTCATGCGCCAGCCACAGCTGAATCTCCTTTCGATACGCCGAATTCGTCCTTTTGGTCCCAGATCTGTCCTCTTCTCTCTTATTTTTTCTTCTGTTTGCTATCATCACTGTTACCTCACTATCACCCCTCGTTACTCAATTCCCTCTGTCCTTTCTCCTTGATAACACTCCCCGACCGAAATTGTCGCTATCTCTCGCAATACGAACCCGATCGTCCCTCGCGGAGTTGAGCTGTAAGTCAATCAATCAGCCCGTCCCCGCTGCGGAGGCCGCAGAACCAGCCGCCTCTTCTGACGTTCTTCGCTCGTTCCGTCTCCGAATCTTTTTCTTTTCCTTCTTCTCTTTTCCTCCAATCTTTCCCTTCTCTTACTCTCCCACTGTTCTCCCCGTCGTTCTCCCTCCCTACCTACGTTACTCCGTATACTAGTCCCTCGGATCCGCCTGACTCTTTTCCAGACTGAGCTCCTCGAGAGTCTCGTAGTAGGCGGCTAAAAGTCTCTCTGCCTCCGTCTGTCTATCCCCCTCTCCTCCTCAATCCCCGCCTCAGCGCAATGGCGTCCCAGCATGGTGAGGAGGCCGAATTGAGGCAGCAGGGAGCTATCGAGACCGCCCAGATTGCGGCTCAGGACCCCCAGTCCAACTTGCGCCCCGAAGATGTCGAAAAGGCTTTGCTCGAGGAGACCAAGAAGGCTGGCATGCCTGCTTACCAATTCGATCCTGATGCTTCTCCCGAGGACAAAGCCGCCGCGGCACAAGCTGTAGGTCAAATTCTGCTGTTGAGATCTCAATCGGTTGTAGCCTAACTGACTGTCGTGGAAATAGCGTGTGCCTCCAAATTTCCACCATGAACACAAACCAAAAGGAACTGCTGTTATCACGGATAAGGTGTGTTTTTTCTTGAGTCAATTGCTTCAAGCCGTTTATTAACACGACCGCTCAGGATAATGGCGGAGCCGATGAATACGAACTCCCTCCCATGAGGTCGGCCACGGACCTGCTCAAGCGGGAAGAAGCAGCTGCCGAGGAAGGGAAGAAGGAGGAAGCAGAGGCCGCCGTAGAGGAGGATATGCGATGGGCTCGCGACAGGACTGGTTGGCAGCCGCAATTTGTTCATGAAACGACCGAAGGAGAACAGGAAGAAGGCACATTATTAGACCACCAAACCTTCCTGGAAGGCAAATTGGATGACAAGTTCTTCGGAGGTAAGAATCCAGGCTAATGCTCCTTGCATTCAGTAGCTGACTGACTTTGTGCCGTCCAGATTGGTATCACAATGCCGGTGTCATCGTTTTTGCCTGTCTTGGTTCCTGGGTGATTGCTATTCTAGGAGGGGGTCTTGCCTGGATCTTTATCGTCATGGCCGCCTGTAGTACCTACTACCGTACCTCCCTGCGCCGTGTTCGTCGAAACTTCCGCGACGATATCAACCGCGAAATGGCCAAGCAGCGTTTAGAAACCGACACCGAGAGTCTTGAATGGATCAACAGTTTCCTCGTGAAGTTCTGGCCTATCTACGCCCCCGTTCTCTGTGACTCGATCATCAACTCCGTCGACCAGGTCCTTAGTACGGCCACTCCGGCCATGCTTGACAGCTTGCGTCTGAAGACCTTCATCCTCGGTACGAAGCCGCCGCGCTTGGAGCACGTCAAGACATACCCCAAGACCGAAGTCGACACCGTCGTCATGGACTGGAAATTCAGCTTTACGCCCAACGACACCATGGACTTGACAGCGCGCCAGCTCAAGAACAAGATCAACCCCAAGGTTGTTCTCGAAGTTCGTTTGGGTAAGGGTGTTGTCAGCAAGGGTCTCGACGTGATCGTGGAAGACATGGCCTGCAGCGGTTTGATGCGAGTCAAGGTCAAGCTCCAGATTCCCTTCCCGCACATTGAGCGTGTCGACGTTTGCTTCCTGGACCGCCCTGAGATTGACTACGTCTGCAAGCCGCTCGGTGGTGACACCCTGGGCTTTGATATCAACTTCATTCCTGGTCTCGAAAGCTTCATCAAAGATCAGATCCACAACAACCTCGGTCCCATGATGTATGCTCCTAACGTCTTCCCCGTCGAGATTGCCAAGATGCTGGCCGGAAACCCCGTCGACCAAGCCATCGGTGTCGTGGCTATCACACTGCACGGAGCTCATCACCTGAAGAACCCCGACAAGTTCTCGGGCACTCCTGATCCGTATGCCACCGTCGCGCTCAACAGCCGCAACGAACTGGGCCGGACCAAGACCGTTCACGACACCGATAGCCCCCGATGGGGTGACACTGTGTACGTAATTATCACCTCGTTTGCCGACGCCTTGACCATCCACCCCTACGACTGGAACGAATTCCGAAAGGACAAGGAACTGGGAACAGCCACTTTTGCTTTGGACCGGCTGGAAGAGCAGTCTGAGCACGAGAGTATTTACCTCGATGTCATGGCTAGCGGCCGAACTCGCGGTGTAATTCATGCCGATGTGCGGTTCTTTCCCGTTCTCGAAGGCCGGAAATTGGAAAATGGCGAGATGGAGCCCGCTCCCGAGCTCAACACTGGCATTGCTCGGTTTACGGTTGAGCAGGCCAAGGACTTGGACGCGCACAAGAGTATCGTGGGCCAGCTCAACCCCTACGGTGTACTTCTCCTCAACGGCAAGGAAATCCATATCACGAAGAAGCTCAAGCGTACCAACAACCCCATTTTCCAAAATGCGTCCAAGGAATTCCTGGTCACGGATCGGAAGTCGGCTCGTTTGGGTTTGGTAATTAAGGATGATCGCGACATTGTGGCGGATCCGATTATTGGCAAGTACCAGATCAGATTGAACGACTTGATCAAGATGAATGAGAAGGGCCAGGACTGGTTCCATTTGCACGGGGCTAAGACTGGTCGTGCCAAACTGACGCTGCAGTGGAAGCCCGTGGCTGTGGGAGGTATCTCGGGCAGTGCTGGCTATGTCGACCCGATCGGCGTCATGCGTTTCCACTTCAAGAGCGCGACTAATCTCCGCAACCTGGAGACGATGGGCAAGTCTGATCCTTACGCTCGGGTGATGCTTTCTGGTATCATGAAGGCTCGTACGGTGACATTCCGCAACAACTTGAACCCCGAATGGGACGAAGTGGTTTATGTTCCGATCCATAGCCCTCGCGAGAAACTCGCAGTGGAGGTCATGGACGAGGAATCCATGGGTAGCGACCGATCCCTAGGCTCTGTCGAACTGTCAGCTTCCGATTACGTCCACGAGACGGAGACTGGCGAGTATGACATTGATGACGAGAAGCAACCTGTCTCCAGTAACCTCAAGATCGGCAATGGACAGCCCAAGGGTACTATTCACTACACAGTCGCCTTCTATCCTAGCATCCCTGTTGTCAACCCCGAAGAGGAGGCTGAAGAGGAAGAAGCGGAGCAAGAGGACACCAATGGCGAACCTCCGACTCCGACTCTGTCAAGGAGGAGCACCGAATCCAGACCCAAGGTGTCTCACTCCAAATCGCTCAGCACGGACTCGAAGGTCACGAACGGCACCACGTCCAATGGCGAAGCCAACGGCCGTGCCAGTCTCGAGACCGTCGGATCTCGTCCTACAACTGCCAAGGACTCGGAGGCCATGTCGATCAAGTCGACCCAGATTCCCAAAACCTACGTTGGTGTGGAAGATCTTCACAACTACGGTATGTATCTCTTTCCTCTTCATCTATGAATAACCAAGACTGACTGAAATACCAGAGTCTGGATTCATCGTCTACAAGTTCCACGAGGTGCAGCTTGCCCATTCCAACGTGCAGTTGGAAGCTGTAATGGACGACTACATGTTCCCCGCCTACGTTTCACCTAAGCTTCGCTCGAAATCAGTCAAGCTTGGAGATGTTGGCGACGCTTTTGTGCGTGAGCTTGAGTTCTCCAAGATCACGCTGCGCCTGGTGGATAAGAACGACCCCAAGGACGACAGTGATGAACATTCCGTTGCCAAGTTGGCCGGAGACACCTTTACGACTTTGCAACGTATTCTTGTACGTGGTTTCCTCTTTTCCGTGACAGCTGTTCTTATTCTAACTTTATGTAGTACAACCCAACGGAATTGGCCCTGCGTAGCGAGCACGGGGAAGTGAGCAAAGTCACGGTCAGTGCCAGGTACATTCCCGTCAAGATGAAGCTCGATCCTTCCGAGAGTATCAACAACATGGGTACTCTGCGTGTGGACGTGTTGGACGCCGCGGAGCTTCCGTCGGCCGACCGTAACGGTTTCAGTGACCCGTACTGCAAATTCCGACTGGAGGACAAAGAAATTTTCAAAACCAAGGTGCAGAAGAAGACTCTCCACCCAGCTTGGAATGAATTTTTCGAGACTCCGGTCAAGACCCGTATCGGCTCCGACTTCCGCGTCGATGTGTACGACTGGGACTTTGGAGACAAAGCCGATTACCTGGGTGGTACCCCGATCAATCTTGAAACGTTGGAACCGTTCCACAGCCAGGAGGTGTCCCTCACCCTGGACGGCAAGTCGGGTGCCATCCGCTTGAAGTTGCTCTTCAAGCCCACCTACGTGATGCGTGCGCGACAGGGATCGTCTACTTTCTCGGGTACGTTCGCCACCCCCGGCAAGATTGTTGGGGCGCCCGTCAAGGGTGTTGGTTTCGTTGGAGGCAACGTTATCAAGGGAGCATCGTTCCTCAAGCACGGCATCAAGTCGCGATTCTCCAAGGGCGGTGGTGATGACGCTTCATCTACCACCAGTGGTGATGCTGCTGAGGAGCCAGCTGAGAGTGAAGACGCCGTTGGAAACCTGGCGCCGTCTGCAGTCCTCGTTGAGGGCCCTACTCCACCAGGCTCGTCTGCCAACAGCCAGCGACACGAGCGGACACGCAGCGTGGCCTCGCACTTTAGCGACCGTCTCGGCATCGGCGGTGGTGGTGGCAAGGGAGACACCGGCACTGCAACCATCTCCATCGTCTCGGCTAGCGGGTTCCCATCTGGAGCCAACATTCGCGTGTTCGTCAAGAAGGGCAATAAGGATGTGCACAAGTCCAAGGCAATCAAGGCAAGCGGTGGCGCGGTGCAGTTTGACTCTTCTCACGAAACCTGCCGGGTGCACAACACTACGGAGGACGCTCAGTACCATATCCGAGTGGTCGACCACGCGACGTTTGGTTCTGACGACCTTCTGGGCGAGGCCCTCTTCTTCGTGAGCAACCAAGGCTCTGGCGCCGGACAGGAGAAGGCTGTCACCGTTGGTAACGGAAGCGTTTCGATCCGCAGCAGCTTCAGCTCGCCGGAAT
The DNA here is from genome assembly GCF_016861735.1 of Aspergillus chevalieri. Lineage (NCBI taxonomy): Eukaryota > Fungi > Ascomycota > Eurotiomycetes > Eurotiales > Aspergillaceae > Aspergillus > Aspergillus chevalieri. The sequence continues at coordinate 1,934,930 of NC_057368.1, read as the reverse complement.
CGGCATCGCTCCGTCCGACTACATCTCACTCTAACACTGGCGACAATGTGTCGGAAATAATGGATAGCCCGGACTCGAAGAAGCTAGGCCGTCGCAGCTTCTTGAGTAAGAGGAGCGTTAGTGGGGCATGATCATGTTTCATTTTTCTTCATTGTTTTACATTGCTTTAGAACGGTACATAAGTTATTGTGTGTGGTATGATATCCTTTGCGTGTTTGCTTTTTTTTTTTTTTTGTTGCTAGCCATGATGATAATGGAATTGTATATCCTGCATGCGGTGTGTATCACGTGGAAGTCACGTGTGTCCGGAAGCGGTAATAGAGGGGTCGGAAACGTAGAGAAAGGGGGGGCATCAGTGTGACGTTCCAGACTACAAACTAAAGATAATAAATTGACAGGGTCCAAAAATATCGTGGTTGTGGCGTAGGGCTACTACATGGTACAGGTACACCGGTATAGTACTACTAAGTAGTAGGACATGAGTAGTGGGACACCATAGAGACACCGCATCCATTGCATACGCAGAGAACTATATACCCATAAGCTATTATTATTGTAGTTCTTGTCTTGGATTCCGGAATGCGATTGGAATGGAGCGGATTGGAGGGAAGGGTCTTCGGATATCGAACCCACTACGGAGTACGTACTGTTATTGGTGACAGCAAATGAAATATTATTTATAGCGTCGGCGAACCTGAGGGGAACTGAACAGAATAGAGGATTCTAGAGCAGTAGATAAATATCTGTAAAAAGACTATGGTGAGACTATTGCATTCTGCTACTATATACAGGACACGCTCCTATATACAAGTACACCAGTCCACCTGGACAGTACCCCACTTGGCCCTATAATTATCATCATCGTCCTCCTTTTATTGTTTACGTATTCCTCTTTTTTCCCTCTCAATTTCTGCTCCTCTTAAATCTCTGCTTTTTTCTTCTCTTCTTTTTTTCTTCTCTTTTCACTACGCTCTCGCCTTCTCTAATAATTGTACTTCTCTAATACTCAACATCGGGAACTGTACAGGTACGTGCCAATGACGGAAGCTTGTCGTCGCCAGCCACACCCGACGATCGACGGCGGTCCCTTTCTGGCGTGGCAACTGGAATCTCCCCTACTTCTCTCTCTCCCTCCCTTTTCTCTCAATCCTCCTTCTCTCTTTCCCTCCTCACATACTCTTCTCTTACTCTCATCATTGAGATAATTCTCTCTGTTGTTGAGCTGTTGCTGATTGACTCCCGACAGTCCTGACACGCCGATTGACCACCTCTCCTCTTTCCTTCCCTACGAATAGCACCTTTCACAATGGCCGCAAACGCAATTCCCTCGCACCTCAGAGCTCCTGCCAATGAGGCCTCCCAGGGTGGCTTTGGCAAGCACCACGGCAAGTCCCAGTCGCACATGGTAAGTTGACGAGAGTCGTTGTTGCCGTTGTTGCCGTTGTTGCCGTTGTTGCCGTTGTTGCCGTTGTTGCTGTTGTTGCTGTTGCTGTTGCGGTGGTGGTGGTGGTTCCTTCCTGCGGTGCGGTCGCAGTATTCAAAACAGATGGACGGATAGCGCTTTCCCTTTAGATGGATGGTGTCTATATATGCCTCTCGTCTTCGTTTGCTTCCTCTGATTCTTCTTTTTGCCCTTCATTCTACTCCCGCCACCATCGTTTACTGCTCCATCTACCGTTTTACCTCTCGCATTCATTACTGCTGCAACCACTGTTACCTGTCTATTTTACTCTCATTTCGGGATTTCGTTGCAACATGCCTTTCATTTGCTCTTCTCGTCAACGTTCTCTGACCAAATCCTACCCTCTCCAGGCCTTCGAGAATGCCTCCACTAGCGTGGCCGCTTCGCAGATGCGTAACGCCTTGAACGCCCTCTCCGAGACCGTCCCTGATCCCCAGGAGAAGAAACGTTTCGAGGCTGAGATGGACAATTTCTTTGCTCTCTTCCGCCGTTTCTTGAATGACAAGGCCAAGGGCAACGCCGTCAACTGGGATCGCATCGCCCCGCCTCAACCTTCTCAGGTCGTCGACTACAACGACTTGGGCAACGAGGCCTCTGTTGAGTTCCTCAACAAGCTGGCTGTTGTCAAGCTGAATGGCGGTCTCGGTACCTCGATGGGTTGCGTTGGCCCTAAGTCGGTCATTGAGGTCCGTGAAGGCATGTCCTTCCTTGACTTGTCCGTGCGTCAGATCGAGTATCTGAACCGCACCTACAATGTCAACGTTCCTTTCGTCCTCATGAACTCCTTCAACACCGACCAGGACACCCAGTCCATCATCAAGAAGTACCAGGGTCACAACGTCGACATCATCACCTTCAACCAGTCTCGCTACCCCCGTATCGTCAAGGACTCGCTCCTGCCCGCTCCAAAGAGTTTCGACGCTCCCCTGCAGGACTGGTACCCCCCTGGCCACGGTGACGTGTTTGAGTCCCTCTACAACTCAGGCACCCTCGACAAGCTCCTTGAGCGTGGTGTCGAGTATATCTTCCTGTCCAACGCGGACAACCTTGGTGCTGTCGTTGACCTCCGTATCCTGCAGCACATGGCCGACACCGGCTCGGAGTACATCATGGAGTTGACCGACAAGACCAAGGCCGACGTCAAGGGTGGTACCATCATCGACTACGAGGGCAAGGCCCGTCTCCTGGAAATTGCCCAGGTCCCCAAGGAGCATGTCAATGAGTTCAAGTCCATCAAGAAGTTCAAGTACTTCAACACCAACAACATCTGGATGAACCTCCGTGCCATCAAGCGTGTTGTTGAGGAGAACGAGCTCGAGATGGAGATTATCGCCAACGAGAAGTCCATCCCCGCTGACAAGAAGGGTGAGGCCGACCAGGCCATCTACCAGCTCGAGACTGCTGTCGGTGCTGCCATTCGCCACTTCAAGAACGCCCACGGTGTCAACGTGCCCCGTCGTCGCTTCTTGCCCGTCAAGACCTGCTCTGACCTCTTGCTCGTCAAGTCGGACCTCTACCGTCTTGAGCACGGTCAGCTCCTCATGGATCCCAACCGCTTCGGTGGTGTGCCCGTGATCAAGCTCGGATCCGACTTCAAGAAGGTCTCGGACTTCCAGAAGCGTATTCCCAGCATTCCTCGCATTGTCGAGCTGGACCACTTGACCATTACCGGTGCCGTCAACCTGGGTCGTAACGTCACCTTGAAGGGTACTGTCATCATTGTGGCTTCAGAGAGCAGCACAATAGACATTCCTCCTGGTTCGGTTCTCGAGAACTGTGTCGTTCAGGGAAGCCTGAGAATCCTGGAGCACTAAGGGACTCGGCTTTATCATTTCTTTTATCTGTTCTACCCGTCCACGTTATCTTTTCTTTTACCGCGTTTAATGTCTTTTTCCTTGCACAGGCCCTAATTCCGATAGGGACGGGTCTTCTTCAGCATTGAGGCGATAGGTATGCCCTGAATTTGGGTTGGTCTATTAGTTTTATCATGGGGATATCTCTGTGCGGATGTCAAGGAGGCGCCATGATGGTCATGGGCTTCTGTAGGTAGTGTTATGTATCTGGCGTGTTGTTTAGTCACTTTAATCCAGCCATGGTACACGATTTCAATGAGTCTTGATTTGTAGTCGAGCATAGCAGAGGTTTATATCACGTGCCTGTCGTGCATGTTGTTGGTGGGTGCCATTTCCGGCGAAGGCCTCTACTCTGTACTGTCTCGATTCAAAACCAGCACCAACTTTTCTGCACGGCAAAAAGAAAGATTAAAGGGAAAAAAAAAAAAAACCAAGACTCAGCTATCTATATTTATTGTCCTACCATAGTTTGACTTTGTCTGGGAATAGAATAGGTGCCATGCCCTGTGAACGTTGTATGGCCGGACTTCAATTCCGGTTATGCGTCATGCCATCTGCCCAGCATGTTTGAGGTATCGTCCTGTTCCTCTTTCGCCATGACTTTAATACCCCAGCTTTCCTTTTCTGCAATGGTACATCACCAACTCTATCTCTGCGTCGCCCGCCTGCAACACCACGGTTGATTCACATTCTACCTTACAAACGACCGAATCTGACATGTCTCCATACCGCACAACGACCACGATAACGACAACATGAACGAATCGCAATATTACCGCCAGATCGCGCCGGGCCCGTCGCCGACGTCTGAAGAAGCGCCTAGTCTGCCGAGCCCGTCTGGGGAGTCTAGATCAAGCATTGCTTATAGTGCTGGGAGTACTGTTGGGGGTCCTAGTTCTAGTGGAGGAGGGTATGGACAAGCACCGACGAGTGGTGGGAGTGGCCGTGGGAGTGGGAGCGGGGGGAATAGTCAGTGGAAGAAGAGGGTGTCAACGGCTTGTTTGGCTTGTAAGAAGTCGAAAAGAAAGGTATGTCTCGCCTCTTTCTGGGTGAATGATTTGGATAAGGTGTGGTTGGTGCTAACAGGTGTTGGTTAGTGCTCTGGAACAGCGCCGTGTGATAACTGCCGAGCGTTTAACCGGGTTTGTGTGTTTGATGAATCGCTCGACCAGAGACGACGGGTCGCTGCGAAACGCACGGCTGATGAATTGACGTATCACCGCGACCTTCTGAACGACCTGTTCAAGTTGATTCGTGCCGCGGACGAATCGCACGCCCTCAAACTCCTCGAAATCATCCGCAAAGATGCCTCAGCCGAAGAAATCAGAACCTACATCGACGAAACCCTAGCCGGCCTCGACAGCACAAGCTCACATTCCAAAGAAAACAACAAAGAAATGGTCAACAAACTCGAAGATGTACGACAGATGCTCAACGTCGAAGGCACGAGTCCCTCGTTCCGGCGAAAGGTTATGGATATACACTTTCTGTGCGATGAGGCGCCGTGCAAGGTTCCTGCGAAGCCGTGGACGACTGTGACTGAGGACGATGATCTGGTATCGCATTTGATATCGTTGTATTTCACGTGGGATTATCCGTTCTATTCATTTTTAGACCGGGATGTGTTTTTGAGGCACATGGCGCTGGGGAATTTGGACTCGGAGTTTTGTAGTCCGTTTTTGGTGAATGCGATTTTGGCGAATGCTTGTGTATGTCCTCTCCTCCGGCTTCTCTGGATGGTGTCACTCTGTTACGCTGGCGTGACTAACGCTTGCAGCATTTCTCGGAATTCACAGAAGCATATGTCGTGCCCGGGGATATCCTGACCAAAGGAGCGGATTTCCTTGCTGAAGCTGAGCGGTTGAGGCAGCAAGAGACGGCGAAGATTGGGCTGTGCTCGTTACAGGGCACGCTTTGTTTATATGAGAGGTGTGTATTGTGCTGGTGCACTATGATGCGTTCACTAATAGCAGATAGGTATGCGCTTTCGGAAGATGATGATTTGGGCTACTTGATGCTGCACCAGGCCATTCGAGCTGGTGAAACACTCGGGTTGATTGGAGATAAAAGAGCCAAGATAATTCCCGAGCAGCTTTCCTTTGATATGGATACCTCTCTCAAGCGGACTGCTTGGGGGTTATTCCATGTTGATACGTAAGTCGTCTACTCTATCGTGTAATGCATATCTAACAATTGCAGTGTAATCCACACTAGCTTCCTACGACCAAGTCTAGTCGCCAAAGTCAACATGAACCGAATGGACCGCAATGCATCTACTGATAACGATCTTTGGATTCCATATCCTTCGCATCGTAACGCCAGGCCAGCGTACCTGAGCCAGTACTTTGATGAGGCATGTAATCTTAGCGAGATTGCACTGGATATTTCGAAGGAACTGTTCTCGGAGGATAGGAGCGAGACTTCGGCTTCGCAGCGTCGTCAGGTGAAGGGGGATTTGTATGAACGGTTAAAAAGGTGGCATAATGCTTTGCCGGGTATTTTTGGGCCGGAGACGAAACCGCCGCCTTATATTATTCTTCTCAGGTGTGCCCTCCGGTTTACTCATTCAAGAACATAACTGATTATTATAGAATGAGATACTACGCCCTGGTCATCAACGTATTCTGCAATGCAGACGACGACATCTCCAGCACTACATCTGACGCCCCCAAAACCCCAGAAAGCGAGCCGCGCCAGAGCCCGACAAGCAAATACGACGCCTGGGAAGTCACACAGTCTGCTGCCCGTGGCATCGCAAGCCTTGCGCGTATACATCGACGTGAATACGGTATGACCCGCGCGCACTACTTTGCCATGTACGCCATCAACCTGGCGCTCTTCACCATGCTCGAATCCGAATCTTTCGACATTCTAGACCCCGACTTCCTTTCTCTCTCCAGTGCATTCTCTGTAATTGCAAGCCGCTCGCGCCTCGGCCGCAATCTGTTTCATATCTTCCGGCAATCGGTACGATCCAAATCGCAAGGGAAACGCATCCGTGAGTCTAGCGTTTCCGAAGAGTTGAAAGAACTATTCGACGAAGACGTCATCGCAAAGGGACAAAACTGGTTTGATGACTATGCCAGGGGTCTTGAGAAATTAAACCAAGATGAGCGGTACAGTGGGCTTGGGAATGGGAGTCATGACGGCGAAGATCTGCAGGAGTATCCGGGGCTAGGGCTTTTTGATATGCTGGATCGGTATGAGAGCTTGAGTCTAGGGAAGGATGAGGTTGCGAGTGAGAGGACTACTTGTAAGCAGGAGGAGTGGTAATAGTGCCTGTAAGTAATGCAATTGCTATGTATATCTCTACTATATACAGGGGTGATAACCACAGGTAGCTAGGCAGTGACGTCACGATATGAAATCATACATACATACCCCGGACGGACTTATTCTCTTTTCCTTTTTTGAACATTTTTCAACCTCCATACCTCCACAATTGAGAGATCTAGCTCAAATCAGAAAGCACCCACATGGAATAGCTAGCCACAATGGACAACCACAACCACAACCACCTCAGACCCTACGACCCCGAAAACCCCCAACGAACCAATGTAATGGACATTGACCTCTCCGAAGAAGCCATGCCTCCTTCCTCAGCAGCAACAAGCTGGCCCTGGGACCAATCCATGGTGGCCTCCGCGTCTCTAAGCACAGGCCCAATGGACCAGCAACAGCAAATAAAATCTGACCACACAATGGTAGACCCCTACCTGATGCCGGGGCATAACCACAACCATCTCGAAACATCAATGTTCAATCCGTTTCCGAGAGGCCTGTCCTCGCCGTCGAACGATGTACCCCCGCCCCCACCGGCACATACAGCTTCGTCACGGCCCCAAACCCCCACCCTTCGGCGTCGCGCCATTGCGGCCTCCACTTCATCCTCATACCCATCCACGAGGAGCCAAAGTCGCAATCCCCCGAACAGGTGGTGAGAGCGCGACATACCGTCGACACCGCTCCGCGCGCGCATGCGAGCCGTGCCGTAATCGGAAGATCAAGTGCGACGGCAACAAGCCCATGTGTCGGCAGTGTGTGGAGCAGAAGATCACATGTACGTTTTTGGATGTGAAGCGGGTGCGGGAGCAGAAGCAGTTGGGAACGCTGGGGAGAAAGGTCGAGCGGTATGAGGAGTTGTTGAGGGAGTTGGAGCCGGATGTAGATATTGCGGCTGCGAAGAGGATAAGGAAGGCTCTTAAGGTGTGTTTTTGTTTTGTCCCCTGCGTCTGCTTTTGGCGGAGAGGGAGGGCAACTGGGTTTGCTGACGGATGTAGCTTGATGATGGACAGGAGGAAGAGGAGGATAGGGGAAGTGAGACTTCGTCGCTGGGATCGCTTGATGCGATTGATCTGGTGGAGGAGGATTTGAATCGCAACGAGAAGACAAGGGCGACGGGGTACTTTGGGAAGAACTCCGAAGTAGCATGGATGCAGAAGTTGGAAAACGAAGCGAAACATCGCAGTCGACACGGGATTCAGGATGGTGATCCAGCGGGTGATTGTTCACGAGGACGACCAGAAGTACCAATTTCATTGATGAGCTACTACCTCGACGACCTCGACATCCCCATGTTCCACGAAGTGGATCCCTCCGCCGTGCCCTCGAAACATCTCGCTGATAAGTACTTCTCGGCATACATGCTCGTCTTCCATCCATCATTCAACGTTGTCCGCAGAAAGGCATTTACCTCGCAGTACGCACGCTTTATCCGCCAGCCGAGCAGTGTCCGACCACCGCGGAAATGGCTTGCTGTGCTGAATATGATATTTGCAATCGGGTGTCACTATTGTCGGTTGACAGGGGATGATGTCGGAGACGATAGGGATAGTCTGGTATTTCTGGCGAGGGCGCGGAAGCTGAGTTTGACAGAGGATACGCTCTTCGAACATTCAGATCTGCAGCAGGTGCAGGTTGAGTTCCTAGTTGCGTTCTACCTCTTGGCACGAGGCCAGGTTAATCGCGCCTCCAAATTCACAAACATGGCTTTCCGCTCCGCCCTATCCCTTGGCATAAACCTCCGCTTCGTAGACGACTGGACTGACCACGCCGCCAAAGAAGCCCGCAGTCGTCTCTGGTGGTCAATCTACATCCTCGAGCACTCCATTGCGGGACTGACGGGGCGAGTCTCCTGCGCGAGCGAAGGCCTCAGCTCCGTGCCTTTACCGGTACCCTACGAAGAGGAATACTTTGACAGACCGGACGTGCTCAAATTGTTCCAGGACATCAACCTGCGCCAGAAATATTTCAAGCCAACGCTCTTCCAATCAGACGAAGAATCACGTGCCCACGGCGAGTGGCTTGAGAAATGCGGGCCTAGTCCATCATCGTTCTTCTTCTGCTTCGTGGATCTGGTCTTTATCACGCAGGCCATCATCAACAAAGTCTACAGCATAGAGGGTATCCGTGAACGATCCGGGCAAATTGAGCAGCGTATCCGGAAATACGGAATCAAGTTGGATAACTGGCTCGCCAAAGTTCCATCTGTGTATCGGTTCACGACGACTGGTGGACGGGAGGCGTTGAACGGGGATATCAACTTGCTGGTGACAAGCGAGTTCGATGGGGATGAAGGCAAAGAGAAAGAGAGTGAGAGGAACTTTGCAAGGGAAAAATTCAGTCTTGCGATGCACTTCTACAGTTCCAAGATTACCCTCTGTCGACCCTGTCTCACGCACGCGAATGCCAGAAACATCGCTCCATCCACAGACATCGGTCCTAGCCATACCGCCAACGGCGACGACAACGACACCAACAACCCTAAAGACGCCGATACCGATGGCGACACCGACGGTGATGATGATAACAGCAACCGCTGCACCTCCGACCCAATCTCCGAATCCAACACAAGCACCTACACCACCCAAGCCGACATCACCCGCTCCAACCCAACCCCCCACCTGCACCCAATCCCCAACACCTCAAAGGCCCGCCGCGTGCGCTTCCGCACCGAAATGTCCCTCTCCTGCCTCCGCGCCTCCTGCGCCCTACTCTCCCTCCTCCCTGACGAACCGGACATCCTCTCGCTAACCCGTCTCTCACCATGGTGGCACCATCTCCACTATATCATGCAAGCCACCACAGCACTGCTACTAGGACTAAGTAGCTGGCCAACAAGCCCCCCTGCAGAGGAAAAATACAGCACATCAGTACAAGCGCCAGTTTTCGGCACCGCCGTGCCAACAGAGGCATCCGCGGACCCCGGCAGCGAAGGCGACGGCGGCACAGGACCGCGCATGAACCCGCTTCCAACACTCCAGGTCGCAACGGTGATAGACTGTACCAAGAAAGCGCTGCGCTGGCTGTACCACATGTCCGTCCATGGGGACACCGCGGCGCGCCGCGCGTTTGTTTTATCGGATAGCTTTATGCGCCGTATAGCGCCGAATCTGGGGATTAGTGTTGACGATTTACCGGAGGTTGATGCGCTGCCTGTTGGGTCGCCGGCGGAGGGGATGCCTGTTCCGGCGAGTGAGATTGGGAGTGGTGTTGAGGGCGTGCCTGGGGGAAGGGAGGAGGCGGAGGAGAGGGAGAGGGAGATGGAGGTTGAGGGGAGGGAAATTGTGGAGAAGGCGGCAAGAGAGGTTGATCGGGAGTGGGATGGGGTAGGGGGGAGGATTGCTGGTGTGTACCAGCTTTGATGATGATGGCATGGCATGGCGTTTTGGTTAGGGTTTGGGTTGGTTATACGGGAAAGGAAAGTGTATGTTGGTGATGATTGGCGGTTTACCCTCTGATTCAATTATGCATAAATATGGACTTTAGTGAATGACTGCCGCTGCCAGATATGCGTCAAATCAAAGCACGATGAATGGCAATTTCATGACAAAAGGAAGGGGGAATAGAGAATAAGAGTAAAAAGAAAAGAGATGGCAATGCTCAATTCATAGCAATCGATCAATCGACAAGCAATAAAAGACAGATGAGACCAAACCGAACTTCGGAACGAAAACGAAAATAGACAATGCATAATTAGTCAATACAAGCCAAAAGAAGCAAATGGAGCCAATCACCCATGGACATAGACATAGAAAATAGAATAAAATAAACTTGAAGATATTGTAGAAATCAGTAAACAACGAAACTAGAGCCGAAAAAAGAGGTCACCTCATCCCCTCAATTGAATGAAGAATATCCCTTTTCGGAACAGGATTCATCCCAATCCCCATATTCAACGTACTCATATGCATCGCCATTGATGGCGGCGCCTGCGTTGGCGCAGGTGCGGGTGCAGGCGCAGCCTGATTACCCTGCTCTATACCCGTCCCCATCCCTGACTGCTGTTGCGCTTGTTGTTGGGCCTGTTGTTGTTGCTGGGCAGCAACGTCCACCTTGCGCGGTCGACCACGAGGCCGCCCAGTCTTTGACGGCTTGGGTGGACCAGCTGGTTTCTTGGGTTTTGGACGCGGGGCAGCAGTTGTCCCCCCTGCTGCGATGGTGTCGGCTTTGCGGGGTCGGCCGCGGCGGCGCTTTTGGGGTGGTCCTTCGGGTTGGCCTTCTGGGGATTGTTGGGACTGCTGTTGAGCTTGGGGTTGAGCTGCGGGGGAGGGGACTGGGACTTGGACTTGTATTTGGACCGGGCGTGCTTGCGGGGATTGAGTGTGTTGTTGTTGTAGGTGGTGCGGTCGAGGAATGGAGGGAGGTGGTGGCTGCGGTTGCTGCTGCGGAGGTTGGGGATGGGCGTGCAAGGTAGAATAATGAAATTGGGGTTGATGCTGCGGCAGGTGCGGTGCAAACTGCGCTTGTGCAGGTGGCGGAGGAGCAGCCTGGACATGAGGAGATGGAGCAGGATGCGGGTGCTGATAAGGAACACTGGCTGGAGCCGTGTTTGGTGTCGACGATGTCGATTTCGACTTGGCCTTTGGCTTTGGTTTGGGTTGTGCTGGTGTAGTTCCATCAGCTTTGTCCGCCTTGCGTGGTCTTCCTCGACGGCGGGGTGTGTTTTCTGTACCAGCAGCACCACCGGCCGATTCGGACTTGACTGGTCCATTCAACTGCTGCGGGACTGATGCTGGTGCTGGTGCTGGTGCTGGTGCTGGTGCTGGTGCTGATGTTGATGGTTGCGACTGCTTTGGTGCGGGCTTACTGCGTTTCTTTGGGGGTGCCAGTTTCTCCTCCTCATCTTGCTCTTGCTTTGTTGCCGTCGTCAAAATCTCTGCAACGCCAATAGTCGAGGGCATTGACATTGGCGCCGTCGTTGCGGCTGGCGCTGTTGTCACTGCTGGCCGTTGTTGGGGTTGCTGGAGTTGTTGCTGCGGCGGTGGCTGTGGCGGCTGTTGTTGTTGCTGCAACAAGGCATGCTGCTGCGATTGCGGGTGATGATATTGATGAGGTTGAAAGGGGAATTGCTGGTATGGATTTGGCGCGTATGGGTTCTGCTGAGTCTGATATTGAGGTTGTTGGGGTTGTGGTAATGACTGCTGTGGCTGTTGGTAATGACGCGCTTGCGGTTGTGATTGGTATGCTTGTTGGGGAGAGAAATGAGGTCGTTGCGTCGGTTGATATGAACTCTGTTGGGGTTGAGGCTGCGGTTGCGGTTGCTGTGGATATTGCAACTGTTGAGGGTATTGCGCTTGCTGTGATGGGTATTGGGCCTGCTGTTGCGCTGGTGAATAATGCTGTGCCTGAGTATATTGCGCTTGCGGTCGTTGCGTCTGATACGGACTATGATGAGGCGGACGTTGCGACTGTGCTTGCGACTGCGACTGCGACTGCGATTGCGATTGCGATTGCGATTGCGATTGCGGAGGCGGTAGTGGCGGCTGCTGCGGTCGTGGACTAGGCGCTAACATGGGCGATGCCGATGTTGCCGAATGTGAACCCTGACGGTGGTGATGAACTTGCGGATGCTGTAACCGTTCGAGTGATGACTGCTGCGGCGACTGCGATGATGACGAAATATTCATGGCATGCGCATGAGGTGACAGAGCCGAGTTCATAGCAGCGGGATGAGGACGAAAATTCGCCATGGGATTGATGTTCCTCTGGAGTGTCTGCATTGACAGATACGGATCTTTTACCCCACCCACCGAGTCCGTATTCCGAGACAACATCTCAGACGAATTCTGGGCCTGGAAATTCCCCGGGAACGGACTAAAAGTACCCCCTGCTGACAGCCCGACCAGCGGCGCGGAAGTTACCGGCGTCGTCATTTTGCGAAGATCAGGAGAATGGGTTAGATCCGTAGTTGTCGGCTGCGGCTGACCCCGAAATAACGGGTTGGCACCTCCAGGGATCGATCCATTGGCATGTCTCGGGTGAGTATGAGCAGGATGGCCAGCGCCGCTCATGGAGGGAGATTGTAACGAATGGTGTTGAGGGTGTTGCTGATGCGATGTTGGGCGGGGATGCTGCTGTTGCGGCGGCGGCGGCGCCTGGAAGGGGTGGCCTCCGTAATTCATCATATTTGCAGGCAAACTGTTTCAAGATTCCGTGTCCCCGGTTCCTTTTTGACTCAGGATCATACAAGCACTTTGTCGGCCTCAGGCATCAAGCATGTGATAACCGTCCCTGGCGCGACAAGTAGATTGGTCTTGGGCGACACACGGGAGGAAACCCGTGACAGTTGTCCAATCGCGCAGAGCACACGTAATATATGGGATAGGGAAAAGCGAATCAACGAATTGACAGAAACTGTCAAATAGCGGCGGCGCGTTGGCAGTTGTCGACGTGTTTGTTGTTGTTGTTGTTGTTGTTGAGTGCGAGACGCTGTCCCACGCGATCTGTGCTCTGTACACCGTTGCTGGCCTCAGGCAGTCAATTGTACGGAGAACGGTTCGGACCGGTTGCGCAAGGGAAATAGAAAAATAAGATAAAACGCGTTGCTGATGCACGTCAAAGGAGAGACAGAGACTGTATAGCGGAGAAAAAAGAAGAAAAAGATCAGAATAATCTGGAATATCACAGCAGAGATGGCAGGATAAAAAGCAGGCAATAAACTGATGCCCAGCCGATGCCTGTTGGGGGTGTTCTTTTTTTCAGCAGTCGCGGTGTCGGTCGCTGGTTTTTCTTTTTTTCTTTTTTCTCTCTTTTTTTTTAGCGTTGGGGTATTTTTGGCTCTCCGCATCACGTGATGTGCTTTTGTTGGTCCCCGGCCCCGGGCAGAAGGCTTTCTATTGTGTGAGATGGGTTCTGCTATATAATATAGAAGGTATATAGTAGTATGGACTCCGTAGGTTCAAGGTGTATGTACCGTGATTTACTCCTGAATACGGAGTAAGACTTCGACTGACAGACTGACACTGACAGATCGATCTCAAGTTTTGGTTCCTTACGTTAACTTTCTTTTTTTTTTTTTCTGGGGTGATTTTAATTTTTAAAATAATAATTAAAATACAACAAACTGCTATGATATCATCCACCAACAATAGTGCTATGATATATCTGACATTCTATCAGACTCAATATTTACTATGTAGCAGTAGAGATCCTTTATAGATTTCTATGACTGCCATAGACCGTCTGCTTTTTGTCATGTATCTTGCTGCGAGCGTTCTATTTTATTTATTTTTTATTTCCGGTTCTGGCCCGAAGTGAGATTCTCCACATGTTCTTCTAATTTTATTATTATTGTCATTATTATTATTATTATTATTATTTTGAAAAAGGAAAACAAGAAACTATATCATTTAGAAGTATTGGGTATTTTATCGACATGAACACTACCAGGAACTACTTCCTCTGCACACCGGCTATATAAGAAGCCAATCCCCTCCCAAAAACCCTATGTGAAAAATCCACCTCGACTCTTGACCCTGTCCATCTGCCCACTGCCAATACTGCCGTACAATCTTCCCGGCGTTCACCGCATTCAAACACATTGTGTCCTGCCAAAACTTATCCAAACAAGCCGTGAGGAACTCCCGCTGTGCTGGCCACGAACTTTCCAGCGCCGCAATGCAAATCGGCCATAGGATACATTTGAATAAGGAATAGTCGCTGCGTAGGGAGTCGATTACGCCAATTAGTTCGTATAGCAGGTCATCTTGTGCAGTGGTTTGGTTTGTTAGTGCGTCGAGTACGCGTTGTCCGTAGAGGAGGGCTCCGAGTTTGTAGGCTTGAGAGAGGATGCAAAGTTTGTTGATGTCATGGACTTGGGATTGATGGGGGAGCGTTGAGGCCCAGAGATAGCAGTCGAATTGTTGGATGGAGTCGAGTACGGTCGTGAGATTCTGGATGGGGATCTCGATGGGTACGTTGTCCAGCGTATTCGTATCTAGACCGGCTATGACGTCTCGCTGGTGTGAGATACATTGGATGGCATGAAGGAGGTATTCGGGACATCCGAGGAAGGACTGTTCTACAGTGTCTTGGGGGAGCATCCCTGGTGGTGCGAACTGGGAGAGTAGCTTAGGACGTACAAACGTCGCTCCGAGCGTTTCGATCCTACCGCTGTCAGTAATGTATCCACATCGTAAGATCAGTTCGCAACACATACGAATAGATCTGCTTGGCAACGAAGTTGCGTATCTCCTGTACCGTCTGGCCAGGATTATCGTTTCCGAATGGATGGTTAAGCGAAATTAGACTCTTTGCGCCTTCAAGGTGAACATTCCACCGATCACTCCCAGACTCAAGCAGGTCCAAGAAAATCAAAAGGAAGATGCTGGCCAGGGTCGTATCTTGTCTGCACAGTGCGACATCCTGCACCGCCTGGGACAATCCCTGGATTGCCTGATGCTTAAATGCCAGAGCATCCCGGTGAGAGGTCGTGAGACTCGAAGGTGATTGTTCAGATTGATCAGAGTAACCCGTGTTGGCTTTGTGCTGCGCCGCCAGGGCCAGAACAGCTTTGAGCAGGGTCTTGTCATTCACAGCCAGTGATATCAGACTCCGAAAAGGGTTTTTGTTGCTGTCATAGACAATAAACAGCTTGCATATTCGATCGTTATCTAGGTGGCAGACTTGTCAGACTCATCCTTCAGCCATCAATGAATAGCACCAGCAAGCGATACGTACAATAATCCAAATAAAACCTCGACGTCCGATCCAAGCTCCCCACAGCAGTATCTCCTAGCCCCACAGGCACCCTATCACCCCTAGCCACAGCTTTCGAAGCATCCTCCACCGACATACCCTGCAGATTGCCTCGTATGGCCATACCCTTTACCCATCGCAGCGGTCGCTTGTCGGTGCATTCGAGCCCAGCTTTCTCGCATTTGGCGCAGGGGACTTTGGACCGGTCGCATTGGACGTGTCGGCGACGACATGTATAGCAGGAGTTGATCATTGCATACTTTATGCGTTTGTTGTATTCTGATTTGCCATGGTATGGTTGGTGCGTGGGGAGAACGGGGATGTTATCGCCGCAATTTTTGCGGAGTATCGCTATCGTGATTAGTCAGAATTGAGTCATTCTTCAATAGAGCTGCGAACTGTGATTATTGCTCTATTAATATTTCAAAGATTTCAAAGCTCGTCATATTGAGATGCTGTCTATGCTGCACGTTCTGCTCCTGTTGTATAGTGCAGACCCAGCTGCCAGAGTATCCAGTACAGCCAGTGACAAAAGTTCCATAAACGCCACACAGACCTATCCCGACCTCTCACGAACAGTCTTCGCAATCCCCTCACCCGTCTCCGTTCCCAACTTTCCAAACCCCTCAATAACACCCTCTCGATCTCCTTTCCCCATCTCCTGACTCATCTTAAACTTGCCCTGCAATCGCTCAATTCGAATCTCAATCCCAATGATGTTCTTCTTCAACAACTGCACATAGTTCTCCGGCGCATCAGCCACCTTCCACGGCGACGCATACCCCATAACCCCCGTCTCCGCATGCTGCGACAAATCCTCGATCTGCTTCTGCAAGAACCCACCCGTAATGTCGGACTTCGAGTCACAGTATACCTTTATCTTGCCGTAGGCTTGCACAGCGGAGTAGTTCCAGGTCGGCACAACCTTGCCTGTGGCGGGCTTGGTCTCTGTGTAGAACTTGGGGGTTACGTAATGGTGATGGGGGCCGTTG
The DNA here is from genome assembly GCF_016861735.1 of Aspergillus chevalieri. Classification (NCBI taxonomy): domain Eukaryota; kingdom Fungi; phylum Ascomycota; class Eurotiomycetes; order Eurotiales; family Aspergillaceae; genus Aspergillus; species Aspergillus chevalieri. Next base: position 1,918,644 of record NC_057368.1, on the reverse strand, counting down.
AAGAGGACGAGGACTTCGTCGGGGAGTTCGAGAGTTTCGACATCGTTCTTTTCCGACTGGGTGGCTGTGAGGGCGTCGATTAGGGCTTTTGCCTGTGGGTTTTGTTTGGCGACGTGGCCACGGAGGGTTCCTGGGTTGTCTTCTGAGGAGTTTTCGGGAACGTCGAGGAGGAAAGGGATGTGGCTGGATTGGAGGAAGGGGTGAGTTGGGGATTTGATGGCTGTTGTTAGAATGCCCAGAGGGTTTTCCCGGATGAGCTGTTGTAGCACTGGGATACGTGCCTCTGCGTGTACTGGGCGGAGGTGCATTGTGGTGAGTCAACCCGATGGTGGTAAGTAGTAGTAGAAGAAAGAGGTTCAGGATGAGGGGTTATCCTGCGATGTTTATCTTAAATGCTGTAGCCCTGCATACCATCCGGTCAGCACCTGATATATAGCCCATTTGATTGGCAGTCAACACCGACTCATCGGCGTAGGGCGTCGCATTCCTTCATTCTGGTATGGTTCTTTATCGGCGAATTATCGATCGCCTTAATCATCAGCTAACATCCAGCCAATCACAGCCATGCTTACGGCATCAGTACAAAACGAAAAAAAAGGAAAGTACTATGCACTAGTCCAAATTAGGATGTTGACAGGAGTGGGGCAAATCGGCGCTAAAACGAGCTTAATTCTGATTTCGGAAGTTGGCAGGAGTGGATCTTAACGATTAGATATAAAAACGCCCGAGTGTGAGGGGCAGAGAACTTTTTCTCTACTGCATTTGAACTCATCTTATTTAGGGTTTATTGTAGCTGCTTTACAATGTCGCGTCCTTCTACCCAAGCGTTGCACGCGGATGACCCGTTGAACCGGGTTACAGACGTTGCGCCTCCGCTTCATCTGTCGACTACCTTCCGGTTCCCTAGTGAGCCAGAGAATTTGATTCCTTCTGTCGACCCGGTGGTATGTTTACTTCCTCAAGTTTCAGAAGCTTGACTAACCCATGCAGGACGAATTCGACGGCCACAACTATGTCTACTCTCGCGAATTCGCCCCCAACGCAACCCGCTTCGAGGCCATCCTCTCTGCTCTCATCGGTGGACAAGCCGTGAGCTATACTACCGGTCTCGCAGCCCTTCACGCAGCCCTGGTACTGCTGAACCCCCGCCGTGTGTCTGTTGGCGAAGGGTACCACGGCAGCCATGAAGTAATCGCAGTCCTCTCCCGCCTCTCGGGGCTCCAGAAGCTGCCCTTGGATTGCTCAGCTGAGAGCCTTGAGGCTGGCGATGTCATCCTCCTCGAAACACCCGTCAATCCCCTAGGAACAGCATTCAGCATCGAGGAATTCGCCCAAAAGGCACACTCCCGTGGCGCATATCTAATTGTCGACAGCACATTCGCCCCGCCAGGCCTACAAGACCCCTTCCTCTGGGGCGCAGATATTGTCCTCCACTCCGGATCCAAGTACTTTGGCGGCCACAGCGATCTCCTCGCCGGCGTCCTCGCAACCAAGCGCCAAGACTGGACGAAGCAGTTACTCGAAGACCGTCTGGCCCTAGGCAACGTCATGGGCAACCTGGAGGCCTGGCTCGGCGCTCGTAGTCTGCGCACACTGGAAGTCCGTGTCCAGCGCGCCAGCCAAAATGCTTCCCATCTCATCACCTGGCTGCAGAGTGCATTAACAGCCACTGCCCCAACCGATGAGCAAGAACTCATCAAATCCGTCCTCGGCAAAATCCACCACGCCAGTCTACAAGAAGAGCCCTGGATCAAGAAGCAGATGCCCAATGGCTTCGGGCCTGTTTTCGCTATTATCTTGACCAGTGAGGAGTATGCGCGCGTGTTGCCTAGTAAGCTGAAATTTTTCCATCATGCTACTAGTCTGGGTGGTGTGGAGTCGTTAATTGAGTGGCGGGCGTTGTCGGATTCGAGGGTTGACCGGAAATTGTTGCGGATTAGTGTAGGGTTGGAGAATTGGGAGGATTTGAAGGGAGATCTTTTGCAGGCTTTTAGGGCTCTTGTTTGATTTGGCTTTGTGTGTATGTAGCTGGGGCGATGTTTGTACAGTGACCCCGGAGAGGGGTTTATGAGATAAAAGTATATATGAAAGCTATAGACATTATGAAGCACTTACAATGAAGAAGAAGATTTAAAACCATTGAGAACCGTTACAGGTGGTATGTTACGGGTCACTACAAAACTTCTGACAAAAGCGGTAATAATGCTTCAAAATGCCCATACCACCATTCATTCGGTAACCTCGTGACTTTCATTCCAAACATATACTAGGCATTTATTCGACCATTATCGTACTATACATTACATTATAGGGGCAAATTTATTTGCCCCCACCACCAGTGATGTTCCCAATAAAGTCCCTAGCCTGCTGTCTCAAGTTCCCCGTCGCATTGCCAAACTTGTCTGACACGTTCTGTCCGCCAGAGGTAGCGTTGTTCGCCTTGTCGCCGAGATTACCGGTGGCATTGTTGATGGTGTCTTTGGCGTTGCCGGTGGCTTTGTTGAATTGGTCGGAGAGGTTGTTGAATGGGTTTGAGCCTTCTGTTCGGTCGTGGGAGGGGTTTGTTAGTCTTGGGTAGGGGAGCGGGGGAAAGGGGGCGAGGGAGGGAGAGCAAGGCGTACGATTTCCGCTGTTGCTGGACATCTCGACGGTTGGGGTGGTTGTTTGGTGTTCTTATGGATTATTTGTGGAGGAAGTAGGGAGTAAAAGGCGATTTCAGGATTAAAGATCCGTAAAAGTAGGGTTCTTATAGATATGGGGCTAGGTAGATGCATGACGTCAGGACGCATCAGTATCTAACGTTGTATACGACCTGATGTCGAGATCGGGAGAAGCCATGGTTCGCTCGTGGCGATATGACGATACGAGTGATAGCCCGATAGTATGCTCTAAATACTGTATTGTATATTATCGCGCATCGGGTATCTATCAAGCAAATGGGTAGTGGCAGATAGCAGCAGATGTGCAAAGGGGGTAGTCGCTAGACGGAACGCCAAAGAAAAAAGGGAAAAAAAGACAGGATCCCGGAATGTAAGTGTAAATAGAGGAAGAGAAAAACATTAAGGAATAACCGAGTGGACCTCATTGCCAATCACCGGGATGGCTGGAGGTATCGGGAGGGTCAAGATAGCATAGGGGGAATAACAAAGCAAGGGTATGTAGAAGTAAGTGAAAGACTGGGCCTGCCGTCGACACGCTGGAGTTGGAGAGCACCGCATACACGAAAAACACGCAGGTTAAAGCAACAGTAACAGGAGATAGTCAAGCCGTCTCGTTTCCTGAATCCGGACCGCTGTATTCAGTAACAGACGAGTAATCGTCTTTGAAGTTCGAGGCCGATAATAATCCTCGAGCACTTTCGCCAATGTCTTGCAATTCTTCAGGGGCAAGCACGCGTCCCCCAAGTTCAATATCGTTGACGTGGACGTTGTATTCCAAGGCTTTCTGGCCATCCTTGATCAGTTCCTCCGTCCACGCGAGACACCGTCGAAGACTTTGATTCATTTTCTGGCTATCAGTCAATAGCTCCCGATGTTTGGCAAGATCAATAAACACTCGTTTCTCGTCTCGTGCCCGATGTTTGGCATCATGCTTCGCCAATGATCCGGGACTCATCACACCCTCATCTGCAGAATCTTCATCTTCATCATCATCTTCATCATCATCTTCATCCTCCTCGTCCTTGTCTTCATCTTCATCCTCGGCATCACCATCATCATGGTCAGATGACTCTATATGTGACTGCACCGAAGATATCTCACTCATTCCTTCCTCTTCCGTTTCGGTGGTTGTCGAAAGAGCTGTCCCGGAGACTGAACGACTAGATGGCCCAACGGGGATACGGCCTGCACGACTAAGACGCCGGTATCGTCGTAATTCTGCATTCTGCTTGCGCATCTCGCGCTCCAACGTACGATTAATCGCCAGGAGTGACGAGTTGCTGATTTCCAGGTCCATAATCTTGCGTTCAATGCGGGCATTGGCAGCCGGGTCATTGGTATTCACCTGTTCCTTCGCTTCCTTCACAGGACTTGCCGTGTCCGCAGATCCAGAAGACCCATTACTGAAAATCCGAGGTCGCAGGCCTGGAATTGGTTCTGATGCCGCAGCACTGGCATCAACTTCCGGATCCGTTGGAGACACGATAATGGGACTTGGTCGGAGTGCTTCTCTGGGTAAGTTACTGTTACTTGCGGAATCTAAGCTTGACGACTTGATATGGCGTGCGATAGAGAGGGGAACGGGTGGTGGTCGATCAGGACCGATAGCTGGCAACGAAGCCTGCCGCTGCGAACTAGGCTCACTGGAATCATTAGTGGGCGGAGGCCCAGACTGGGATGCCGCACTATCCGATAGTCGAGGTGCAGGATCAGCCGCGAGCTTCGCAGTCTTCAACCGTGGAGAAGCGGAATTACTGGTGGGAGCTTTCCCCCCAACCACAGACCGGGGCAGGCCTGTTGAACGGCGCTTGATCGCCGGTGCTGCGGGGTGAGATTCATCTGCTGATAACCGACGTTCTTCTTTTTTCCCGTTGGCATAGATAAATGATGCTGGCGAGGACGGTTTCCCGGGCGGCTTGAGTCGAGGTTCCGGTTCGGGGGTGTTGGACGACCTGGCATCGGAGGCATGAAAGAACATCGGCGATCCTGATGACGACATATCAGGAGAGGACATCGGGCGCGCAGAGTGATGGCTCTCTGCGGTCAGGGTTCTGGCCCTGCTGGTTCGCGGGGGCTCCAGTTTCGGTCCTCCGCGAGCCGGACTCCGCTCTGTTCGATGATGCCCTCCATTCTGCGATCCAGGGGTCACCACGGACTGCGAGTAAGGGGTATTGGGTGCCGACGGGACTCCCGGTGTACTCGTAGGCGATGACACTGTTCCATCTCGTCTAGATGTTCGAGAATTCGTTCGCGGAGTCACATTCGTGCTGAGATAACTGGCGGTAGAATGATAACCGTCCTTGGAGGGGGTGGTATTAGCTGACGCAGGGTGTTCGGATTGCGCGACTCGCCGGGGCGTCCGGTAACCCCCCGGAGTAGCGAGTCTGGGAGTCAAAGGCGATTTATTCGATGATCGATGAAAGGCAGCGCTCAGCGTCGGGGTAAAGGGTTTGGCGATATGGCCGGGGTTTTGTTTATCAGAGGTCATAGTTGTGGACTTCGAGGGGCGGAAAGGAGGGCGAACTTATGGCATTGCGAGGCTCGATGACGATCTGCAAGCATGATGGAGGCATCCGCCACAGACACGCCGGTATGCTCTGTCAGGTACTGAGCCGTAGTCAGGTACCCTGAGAGGGGGGTGATGATAGTGAAGTGAAGAGAAAGTTTGCTGCCAACAACAGTCATGGGGAAAATCCCATCCCCGCCGAAAACGGTCTAGTGCCAGCCACCCCCGTTTTCACCGCCATTGCCTCGGGTCAAGAGTCAACATATTTAGAACGATGCTTGCACTGATAGAGCGTAGTGTCAAAGTAGATTCATTTTACTTAAATTGGCGGCTATTATTATCTGTTTATAGAGTTCTGTCTATGGAGTCCAGGCCGGTAAACATGGGGCGACCCGGATTATGGCGGCTATTCATCCCTGGTTCATAACACAGCGGACCAAACATTCATTCTTCATATTTAAGACAATTGGTATCCCGGCAATTGCGCGTGACAACCGTCTCTGTTATTCCCACCAAATTCTCGGTAGAATTGCGTTTCGAAGCCTGGATTGTGGCCTGAGTTCCTTGAGTTTCTCGGTACCGGGCATTCATCAAGCGAGCATGACTCGTATTGTTCGGGAATGATGCCCTCGATTCACATACAAGCCCCAGATTTCCGGGAGCTGACGTGCGGTCCAGTAGGAATAGGAGTATTCTCATCCAGAATCACGTAAAAAAGAGCCGCTTTTGCTTCGGATCATGAGGGGGCGTCGTTTTCCTCTTTCGACCTTTAGAAGGCATTGGCAAAACCTCCTCGGAAACGCCCTGGACGGCCTCCTTGATAGTGTCTTTTGAGAGACAGAAGTCGACGTGATCATTGAAAATCTTATCATCAGCCGGTTGTGGTCTGCAGCAAATGGGACAGTCCCAGTAGACGACCTCAGGGGTAGACGACTCGGTCTGTTTGTCCACACTATTGCCCTCAGCGTTGTCCACTTCCTTAGAATCAGAGACCTCTTGGCTGAGCTGTTCCAGAAGATCCATTTCATCTTGATATTCTTGATGTGCAGCCTGCTCAAAAGCTTCCTCTGTGCCGGGTTCTCGCTCTGCGTTTGCATTTGCCGTGCATTTTGCGGCAGGCTTGGATCGAGAGGTCACTCCAAAGAATTCAATGCCAACTTTTTTAGTGCTCACCAAGTTAGTACAACGAAGACCAAGAAGCCGAAGCTTCATATTCGGAATATCTTTCTCCAGTTTGCTCAGCATAGGCAGCGCAAATGCATAGAGATCTTTCGCAACTGACACTGCCCTTGGTGGTGCTGTCTGGCGGGTCAACACCTCAAATGAATGTAGCTTGACTTTCAATACGAGAGTCCGGCCTTTGAATTCCGTGCGAGCAAGGTCTTTTTCAAGCTCCTGTGCGGCCCACCAAAGCTTGCTTCTGAGTTCTTGCTTGTCCCCAATTTCCTGAAAGGTGGTTTCCGTGCCGACGCTCTTGCGCTCATAGCTCTCAACTGGCTGGATCTTGGTCCTTCCCAGACCCAGGTAACATTGTGCCAGGAACTGGAATGCTTTTTCTCCAAAAAGCTTGGTCAAGAAGCCCCGTTGTGGGTATATATCGCCGCAAGATTTGACGCCAATTGAATCGAGTTCTCGTTCAAATACTCGGCCAACACCGTTCACCTTGCGGACGGGGAGGTCCCTCATAAAATCCATCACAGTATCCCTGTCATTAGAGACGCGGAACTGGCCATTTGGTTTATTGCGGTTGGACGCAATTTTTGCAATTTTGGCGTTTGGCCCTATACCAGCAGAGACGGAGACAAGGGTCTTTTCTAGGATTTCTTCTCGCATGCGTTGAACCGCTTCTTCTGGGTCGAGCTGGTTCTCCACACAGTAAGATGTGATATTGAGATATGCCTCGTCTATACTGGCACTTTCGAAGAGAGGATCGTACTGGGCCATAATGGCGCGAATCTCTTTCGCTTTGGCGGTATATTTCACATAGTTTTGGGGCAGGCAGACCAGCTGAGGACAAAGTTTCTTAGCCACGAAAGATGCCATGCCACTACGGCAGCCAAATTTTCTAGCCTCATAGTTGCACGTGGTAAGAACACCTTTACCAACGGCCATAGGTACCGTCTTTAGTTCGGGCCGGTCGAGCTCCTCGACCGCAGCGAAGAATGCATCGCAATCAACATGTACCACGTACTGCGACAGGTCTCGAGTGAGTTCTAGTTCCGCAAAGAATTCATCTGCTTTGCGGAAGTCCCAGGATAAATCCATCTTTTCTAGACGGGCTTTCTCTTTTAAGATACGCTCAATTTTCGTCGTCAGGATATGGTCACGGTTCTGTTCATGGTTGAAGAATTTTGAGCCTTTTGATGCATTGTATATAATCTCCGACACCTTATAATATATCGATTCAGCAAGGAACTACACGTTCAAGGATGATGTTTGCTCACCTTGCGCTGGTCAACCGCATCTTGACCGGCTTTGGTCAACGACGGGCCCAATAAGTGATACTTCAAAGTTTCATCTTCAGTCGTCCCCAACTGCTCTTCCTCCCTCTCCTTCTCCTTTCCCTTCTCCAGAGACTCTTCGCCCTGAGGCTCCATCTTATCTGTCGGTGACTGTCATCGCGATCATTGCCGAAGCAGGCATCTATTGATACGCCTGATCATGTGACCACGCGTTGCGGGCCGTGTTTCACGTGGCGTTGAATCGCCGCTTCGCTTCGCCGAACTAGCTGCAACTTTGGCGCATCATCACTGACACTGATGTGGATTCTTGATTCGGAGGGTGATTTGCTGGAGGGTGAGTTATCCTATGCAGTATTGTCGGCAGTACAGGGATACTGATGATTCGTGCTTGGCTAAGGGAAGCGGGTGTGGTTGCGGCCGGGGAAACAGTATCTTTTCGGTCGGGTCAAGCAAGAGGGTGGTAAGCTGCATTCATCGGTCGCTATGTGCTTGAGAGCTGCATGCTGATGCTGATGGTGTTGTTCCCTGCAGTTCGGCATGTAATTCAGCATAACTCGATATCGCGAAAGCACATGGTGATCTCGGTATCGCCAGTGCAGCCCGGTGATGGAGTATGAAGTCCTCAACACTGACTGTGCCGATGCCTTTGCTGATTCTGCTAGTCTCATATATATACCAGGTCGGAGATTACCGTAAGCGACGAGAAGTCGAAACTGGGAACAACGGTGGACGGCGAGCAGATCAAGGGCACAAGCAAGAAGTTGACAGGCGTGGAGCATTCAGTCAAGCTGGGCAAATACAAGCCTGCGCTACGGTACGTCTCGTGTTCTTAAAAGCTTCTGGAATGCAATCTGATTATGATTTCTATTCAGAATCAAGTGGCAGCCGACCGTCCTCACTTTCTCGTTTTCCTCGAAAGAACTCAAAGCAAAAGATCCTCTGGCGCATGTCCGCTCGCGCCTCGAAGATTTGGATATAAAGACGATCATTCCGTACATCGTCGATCAGACTACGCATGTCGTCCAGAGCAAGCGGAATACTGCAAAGGGGTTACAGGCTTTGGTGAATGGAAAATCGATCGTGGATCAGTCTTATGTCGATGCACTCGTCTACGCGGCCACCCCAAGCGATTTGGAGAACCTGGAGTCTTTGTCCCCGTTGGAAGCCGATTTTGATACAGCATGGCCGGATCCAAGCTTGCATCTTCCGCCGCCGGGAAAGGAACCTATGCAGAGACCCCCTGAATCATTCGCTCCGAATCCTGATAGGATTAACATCTTCTATGGATATACGTTCATTTTCAGCGATGTTACTCAGTATGAGAACCTAGCCGATCCGATCAATAATGGACACGGGAAGGCGTTGCTGTATCAGATAGACCCTGGTGTCACTACAGCAGAAGAAATCGTGCAGTTTATGAGAAATGCAGCGGGTAATAAAGGCCTGGGTGAGGAAAGAGAAGGCTCCGGTGGTGTGGTGCTTGTCCGCTTTCGCTCTCAAGGGCAGCACGAGGATTGGTCGATTGAGCTAGGTAACCAGGTTGCTGTCATGACTGATCAGCGCGTTATCCAGCAGAGTGAGTTCCTTGATGCCATTCTGGCAAACGATGCTTCCTCTCTGTGTCGCTCGCTCCCACCAGCTCCAGATTCTGGTCCAAAGTCTGGTATAAAAGCAGTTACCGCATCTCAGCCAGCGCCTACTCCCTCCGAGAATATCGAGCCAACCCCAGTCTCCCAAATTTCTGAAAAAGTTTCACAGATTCCCAATAGCCAACCTTCTGGCCGATCGAAAACACCACGCGTTCGCGGATTTGTCAGCAAGATGAAGAACTTTGACGATGGGTTCGACTTGGCTTCTATCCCGGCATACGTTCCTGAAGAAGGCGCGGGATCGAGTTTGCCTTCTGCAATAGATCTAGAACCGCTGTCAGAGCCGCCGTCCCAGCAACCTGTACAACACCCATCACAGAAACCCTCACAGAAATTTCAGCAACCGTCACAGCGACAGAACCGGTTAGAAGACGTGGAAGAAGCAGGACAGGAAGAAGAGGACGTCATGGCCGGCCTATTGCCCGGTGCAAATGCGATGAAACGCCGTCGTGCAGAAACAGGCCCGGGCCGTCGTGCAAGCCCAGATGCACAGCCCAAAGAAGTTGAACGCAAACCGAAACGCCAAAAACTGGACATTCTAGAAGCCGCTCGAAAACACCGGGAAGCGGAAGAGAATGCCCAGCGGCGTCAAGAGGAGGAAGAAACGCGGCGAGACGACCTCAATGACACGCCCATTGAGAAACTCAAGGGCCTTGCAATAGTTGAAGAATGGGATGTGCCGCTCCGAAAGCCGCATGAACCGCGTGAGGAACGGTGGGACGAGCGATGGAATGGGCGAAAGAACTTCAAGAAGTTTCGACGCAAGGGCGAACCCCGGTATGCTAGCAATCGCGTGCAGAGGGTGATTGTGCCACTGGTGGAAGTGACACGGAAAGACTATGGCATCGGTGATCATTATTGGACCGCCAGCCATGAGTCGCGCATAGATAGTCCTGCAATTAGCCATCCTCGGGAGCAACAGCATGCGGATGATGGCGGTGATGCTGAGGAAGACGGTCTTGGTGGTTCTACAATCCCGTCTGCTTCAGTTTCCCGCGTGGAATCTGAAGTGCCCAGCCAAAACAGAAGTCAGAATTGGAGCCAGAAGCGGCCGAGAGAGGTCCGCGATTCTGATAGTGAAGATGAGTTGCGGTTTCGGTTCCGTCGGCGGAGGTAGCTTTTATTACACTTCTTGCTGTATTACTATTGAGGGATTATCCCGGCAGGCCAGGAGATTAATGACTTATTCAGCATTGCTATTGATTGTCATAAAGATGCTGAAAGCAAACAGAACTATTCAAATGTGATATGAACACGTGATTGTGTATACAGCGTCAACAGTTGCCGTGGATGTACGGAGTATACAAGATCGCCAAAAGTGGACACTGCGACGGATCGCCTCGGATCGAGAAGGGCATTTAAAAGAAAGAAAAAAACTCAACGGAATGCGGGTCAGTTGCAAATAAACTACAATCCATCTATAATAATCTATAACAATTACCTTAAGGTCACCTGTCTCAGAATCTCAGCCTCCTCCTCCTGCCATCTCCCTTTCTTTTCCTCCCCTTCTACTCTCTCTTTCTCTCTCTTTCGTCTCTGATCCTTCTTCTTCCCCTCTTCTCTCGCTCTCTCTCTTTCTTAATCGACTAATCTTCTTCCACCGTTCCCAATAATTTCTCCTCTTCTTGTGCCCGACTCTGCCTCATTTTCCTGGAAACCCCTCTTTCTGGCACACACACACACACACCCACAGCCACTTACTAACATAATCTACCAACACAACATGCACCACGCTGGCGACTGCTGCTTTCGACGAGATTGACTGTGCTTATCTCTGTGTGAATTCCTTCTGCCTCTTTTGCTCAATCGCTCTTAAAAACCCGCTGTTTTCTCCGTCACTCTCTCCCCCTTCTCCCTTCGAAACTCATACGACGGACCAACCCGGACGGACCTCCGCTTCTCTTTAGTACGTCTCACATGGTATCGCTGATCGCCCGATTGCCTGAATCTGCCTGGCTGACTGACATCTGTGCATCTGCAGATTTTCGCCTTTGATTTAATTTTTTTATCTTTCGACTATCCGCCGTTTGTCCGGAACATACGCTTGTCCTCCCTTTGCTTCTCTTTCTTCTACTACGCACATCCGCTTCTTCCGACCAATTCCTCTATATCATTCGCTCTGGGCGTCGCTGGAAACTTCATCCTCGTCCTCATCGCCCCCCATGTTAACGACCATCCCTCCTCGTCCCGTCTCGGTCAATTCTTTGGCGAGCCCTCTCTCCTCTTCCTTATCATATCAGAAGACCGGTCGAAGCACTAGTGCGGAGATCCAGATCCACGATGACTCCGCTGCTCCGACCTCGGCCCCTGCGTCCGCAGACTGCCAGTCCCCCGTGGATACCGAGATGAACGATAACGATACGCATAGCCGCTTGGACGACCCTCCATCTTATCGGTCTGAGGCTTGTTTTGACAACCTACCAATTGAGATTCATGAGGCGATTCTCGATTGTTTATTTGGTGAACGGGCGCCGGCATCAGCAACAGTAACTCATGGGAAATCTGCTGCGCGCAGCTGGACAAAAGCCCTGCGACATCCTCGACGAAAGGTCCTATCTAATCTTTCTCTAATATCGCCGGTTTGGAGGCCTCTGGTTCAGGCTCGTATCTACAGGCATAGTAAGTATGTCGTCTTTTTATTCACCTGAGCTTTCTGACGTGCGTGATCGCGTACATAGTCAAGGTCAAGGGTACCAATAGTGGATTGGCCGACTGTGCAAGTTGGTTTAGAAACAACCCTCATCTCGCCGCGCACGTCCGTCATATCGAGGTATGGGTTCCGGTCTGGGGAAATCGTGTACCGAAGCATAGCTCAGTCCATCCGCCCGCTCGCCGGCATCACCACCACCACCACCACCATCATCATCATCATCATCATCATCATCATAACAATAATGACGAGGGCTTGGAAGGTGTCGCAGCTCTTCTCCAGGCGACAATGGCCTGGGAAGATGACTCCGACTCATATCCCATGAACCATTGCAATTTCTATGGCGCAAGTCAAAACGCTTCACTGGAGGATATCTTCCTCCATGTACAAACCCACTTCCCCGAGGCCCGTATGCTGACACTCGAAGGAGGCCATTGCAAAAAGCCACCATTGATTCGTCACTTCAACAACGATCCCTATGGTTGGTCGAATACGCAGTCTCTCGCCGTCCTCCCGAATATTCAAACTTTCGTTATGCGTGGCGCCTGGAATATCATGCGGGATTATCAGCACTGGAAAAATATGGCCGAAGCTCTGCCGTCGATCCGGGAATGGGACTGCGCATATGCGAAACCTAAGATTGAAGCTTACGAGACGATTGCTGGGATTCTGATTCAGCTGCCTCCGACGCTTGCGCATGCGAACATTAGCCTGGATGGATTTTACAACAAAGGTCATGTGCATAACCTCTGGCCCAGCGATGAAATGAACCCGCCACATCTTTGCAATTTGCTCGGTGAAGTTGCTCCCCGGCTCGAGTCCCTCACATTCACCGGCAAGATCTGCCATTGTTTCTTCCACGGCATGGCCAACTTTGCGAATCGAGCTTCCATGTCTAGACTCAAGTCTCTGGATCTGGTAGTCAAGTCCTGCTGCCGAGACCGGCGATTACAACCAGCGTTTCCCTTCTTTGACGAGGTATCTGGAATCACGAATATTAATTTTATCCGTTCATTTGAGAAACTTGTCGCCGCTGGCGCGGACTCTCTGGGTGCACATCGATCGTTGGAGTACGTCCGTATCCGATTCATCGATCTGGACTCCGCCTGTCCACTTCTCAACCCTTACTTCCAACTAGTGAACAATCAGTGCACTGGTATTTGGAGCGATCGCATCCTTGAGAACCTTGCAGAAAGCCGTCCACAAGCTCGTTATGCCGAGCTTACTGAGGGTATCTACCCGCAATACGGGCCTAACCACCAAATTGTTGGGGCTGTATTTCCACGGGCCAGGCCGTTTGCTATCTATGCCGCCAACTATCGAATTATAGCCGATGCAACTAAATTCTAGCACCGCATCTTCTCAGCTGATTGATCAGAGTGGGGTACCATTCCTTGACATCCTTACTCCTAATTATCTTTCTATACGTTTTGAGTACAAAACCCTGGGTCTCTCATTTGTTATCTTTCGACAAGAGCAGATGTTGCCATTTGTCAGAGTCCAGCTTGGTGGTCTTTCACGAAAAGAGTCTAATAATGACACTACCTATCTGTGTCAGCTGCCCAGCGAAATCTCTCATGTCTCGTTTTGTTATGTTTGGGCTTTGCATCCATATCTACAGTGACTGGTTCACCTTTTTATTTCTGGCGAAATTTTCCACGCAAGGGACTGGATTCCCTTGACTTATTTGACTTACTTGCATGGTTTGCAAAGAGGATTTTGATTTTATTGAATTTACCGACTCCATTTATGATGCGCGATTTGTCTGGGTTTATTTGCAGGGATTATAATATGGCGTCTATTTAATAGGATCTGGGATGGTTTACTAGTTTATGGGTTAGCATAATGGACAAAAGTTTTGTTACATTCACTTCTGTATCTGTTCTGTACGACGCGTCTATTCCGCAACCTGCTCTTGCGCTGATAAGCCGCCAACATCCTCAACAAGGATCCCCAGAATCCAACAGTTCACGGCGTAGAAAAACAAGCCCGCTAGGAATAATCCGGGCACGAAGCTAGATATCCCGAGAAATTCAAGACGGAAACCTTGGTGGAGCCAAAGTGCCTGCGTCGAACAGTTAGCCATGTACGAAATGAAGGATACCATGCCAAGATAGATGAGAAAGCCATACTTGAGCGATAACCCACAATGCAGCAACCGAAAGCCCCAGCCAGGGCTTCCTCAATAGAGACGAGTTTGGTAGGTAGAACGGGAGGAAGATCAGGTACCACAGGAAATACTACTCAAATTAGCATCTCTTTGACACACTCCACTCCCCTAGAGAGAACAAGCGAATACATACCTGGCTCGTGCAGACCTTGTTAAACCCCACAAACGCAAACGTCTGCGCAAGCATCGCCCCCGCCAAATCCCTCTTCGCCAGCACCGCTGGAATTAAAGCCACGGAAAGCAGAATCTGCGGGATAAACGCCAACGACTCGAATTTGTACCCGTACCCGTGTCCGCCGTCCACCGATGCGAGATAGAGCAGCGTGCTGTAGGGGGAGAAGTTGTGGCGGTGGTCGATGCGGGTGAGGTGGTGGAGGTAGGTGTGTTGGAGGAAGGGGGTGCCATAGAGAGTGTACATGGCGATGTTTAGGGCGAGGAAGGTTGTGAGGGCTGTGAAGGTTAGAAGGATGCGAGAGGGGGTGATGAAACCGAGAAGAGACTGCAGAATCGTCCTTCCTTTGCCGTCCTCGTCCTTGGACGACGTAGAGGAAGTCCGCTGCGCATCCAACCACCAAAGAATCGACACCCCATAAACAAACGGATAAATTTTGAAATGCACCCCCAGCCCCAACAATACCCCTGCAACCACAACCCTCCTACTCAACGCCGCCCACAACACCCCCGCCACAAGAACCCCCAACAACCCTTCCGAACTTCCCCTCGTGCTAATATTCGCGACCATCGGGTTCAACAACCACACACACGCAAACTTAATCGCCTTCGCCGTATCCATCCCATAATGCGTCCTTAGACACTTAGCAACCAGCCACCCGGCCAGCACATCCGCAGCAGCAAACAGAACTTTCCCGAACGAGAAGAGCGAGATACCCGCTACATTCCAAGTCGTGGGTACAAGGAGCCATGCTAGCAGGGGCGTGTAGCGATAAGTGTCGCGGGAGTAGGGCGAGAGGCCCCGCGAGACGTAGCGCGAGGCGTCGGTGAAAACTAAGTAGTCGATATCGGTGTATTTGACGGGGGAGACGGCGTCTTGCCAGGCACCATAGATTAGGAGAGTGGCGCGGAGGGCCAGGGAGAGGGTTATTATTAGGGGTGGGGAGGTGAAGATTGACACTGCCATGGCATTTCTTTGCCTGAGGGCTGGCTTTCGTCTATGTTCCCCTTGTTGTGATTGGTTATGAACTTCGATTGACGAGATCAAGGCTCATGGATTGTTGCAATAGAATTGGAAGTTGATCTGGTTACGAGTTAGTTAATGCTTCAATGAAATCGGGAGTACAACGCACTTTATATATGTAATTCTCTAAATGATACTCCAGATGATGAATGCTGTCTTTTCGGATGTTGATGTTGGCGTCGCCGATTATGATGAGTCAGCAATCTCGATTCTCATAACTAGTTAACTATAAGTTAACTAACCACCAGTTCCTCAGAAAAGAAGAATGAGGAAGAATGGTAAAAGGGTAAGTTGATTCTAGAGACTAGTCTTGCATATTTTATATCTCCTAATTCAACGCGAGTACTCTGTATTCTCAAGATCTTGTGTCGCTGGAGCCAGCTGCATTGGAAATATTTCGCTCCCAAGTACATTGCCCGAATAGGAAAAATCAGCACGTGAACGATACTCCTCATCTTTTTCTTGTAGTGAATGAGATGCAGCTGCAATGAAGTGACAAGTTCGATGCTTGACTGCAATAGGATTGATGGACTTCGTTCTCGCTACATGAGAATTTCCTATCATCCGATCCAGTCTCAACTCCGGACAACCCCGCAAAATGTCAAGATTCTTTCAACACTCTCTATCCAAAGAATGGAGCTTCAAAGATAGCACAGATGAGTCCGAAGGTGCTTGGATGCCAGTTCCATCGGTCCCCTCTGTAGTCCATCAGGATTTACTAGTCAACAACAAGTATGTACCGAGCCCGTCACCAAGATATATATTCTGACCAGCCGCCAGACTCGAGGACCCATTCATCGGTCTCAACGAACTCAACGCCAAATGGGTAAACGAGAAATCATGGACATATCGGAACGTCTTCCACAAACCAGAAGCAGCCCCTGGTTCAAGAATCATCCTAGCCTTCGACGGCCTAGACACATTCGCCAAAGTGAAGCTTGATGGAAATGTTATCCTGGAAAGCAACAATATGTTCCTTGCCCACCGGGTCGATGTCACGAAAGCCTTGGAAACAGATGGCGAGCATATCCTGGAAATTAATTTTGATTGTGCCATGCTGCGAGCTCGAGAGCTCCGTGGCCAGGACCCCAAGCATAAGTGGGCTTCGTTCAACGGAGACCCGGCTAGGATGAGTATCAGGAAGGCTCAGTATCACTGGGGCTGGGATTGGGGTCCGGTTTTGATGACGGCAGGTATCTGGAGGGATGTGAGGCTTGAGGTATACACTGCGCGTATCGCGGATTTGTGGACGGAAGTGCAGATAGCGGCGGATCATCAAGAGGCTACTGTTTCTGCTTTCGCTGAGGTAGACTGTGCAGCCGGTTCATACAAGGCAAAGCTTAAACTGAGTCTACAGGGACGAGAAGTTGCGTCTGAGGAGACTACCGTGGACAAAGGCAATACTGCCAAAGTAACGTTTAATATCAAGAACCCATCTCTATGGTGGCCCCACGGATACGGCGATCCCACACTCTATGGACTGTCAGCATCATTGACAGATGGACAGAACGAAGTCCATCATGTCTCGAAGAAAATCGGCATTCGTACGGCTAAAGTCATCCAACAACCTGACAAATATGGGAAATCTTTCTTCTTCCAAATAAACGGAGTCGACGTCTTTTGTGGAGGCTCTTGTTGGATCCCCGCCGATAGTCTTCTCACGAATATTACCCCAGAGCGGTATCGAAAATGGGTTGAGTCGATGGTTGTTGGTCGTCAAGTGATGACTAGGTTTGTTCATTTGCATCTGTCCCCTTTTGAAACCTATTACTGATATACTTGTAGAGTCTGGGGCGGCGGAATCTACGAAGACGATAGCTTCTACTCAGCCTGCGACGAACTCGGAGTCATGGTCTGGCAAGACTTTATGTTCGCCTGCGGTAACTACCCAACCTGGCCTGAGCTACTCGACTCAATCCGAAAGGAAGCAACCTATAACGTCCGCAGGCTGCGTCACCACCCATCAATAGTCATTTATGTCGGGAATAATGAGGACTATCAAGTTCAGGAGCAAAATGGACTTACATACAACTACGAGGATAAAAATCCGGAGAATTGGCTGAAGACGGATTTTCCGGCTCGGTATATTTACGAGAAGATCTTGCCGGAGGTTGTGAAGGAGCTGGCTTCGAGTACTTTCTATCATCCTGGGAGTCCTTGGGGTGATGGGAAGGTAACGTCTGATCCGACTGTTGGGGATCTGCATCAGTGGAACGGTAAGTCATGACTCGTTGATAATTGATAATAGAGGTGATCTTTGCTAAGGACGTAGTGTGGCATGGAACACAGGAAAAATACCAAGTCTACGAGACCCTCGGAGGCCGATTTAACAGCGAATTCGGAATGGAAGCCTTCCCGTACTTGCAAACCATCGAGTCGTTCATCGAAAACGAAGCCGACAAGTACCCCCAGTCTCACGTTATCGACTTTCATAACAAGGCTGACGGCCACGAGCGAAGGATCGCTACTTATTTTGTTGAAAACGTGAGAACAGCCACAGATTTGGAGGTACGTTCCACCCCCAATTGCTGATTATACCACCATCTAACCAGATAGACATACATCTACCTCACGCAGGTGATCCAAGCCGAAGCAATGATGTACGGATACCGCGGCTGGCGCCGCCAATGGGGAGATGAACGACGCTGCGGTGGAGCTCTGCTTTGGCAGATGAACGACTGCTGGCCTGGGATTTCCTGGGCTATCGTGGATTATTATCTACGGCCCAAACCGGCGTACTATGCGGTTGCGCGAGTGTTGAGACCACTTGCTATCGGGGTACAAAGAGAGCATCATGATTGGAGCGTCACGCATGCGGAACCACCGAAGACAAGCAAGTACAGCCTTTGGATAGCAAGCAGTTTGCTGAAGGGGGTTTCTGGGAAAGTGGAATTGCGGTTTGTTTCTGTGCAGACTGGACTCGAGATCCGTGAACGGAGGTTGTGGGATGATGTCCGTATACAAGCCAACGGGACTACCGACATCATTATAGCCGACATTATTGATCACATAGTATACCCGGAGGCCCATGTCCTCGCAGCACGTCTCTGGGTGGACAACGATATCGTTGCGCGGGATGTGGACTGGCCTCAGCCATTCAAGTATCTGGACCTGTCGGAGCGGGGACTTGACGTGAAGGTCTCTGAATCTGAATCTGATGATCTGCAGAAACTGCGGGTCAGCACGCGGAAACCTGTCAAGTGCCTGGTTTTTGAAGAACGGGACGGCGTCAGAGTTAGCGATAGCGCCATGGATATTGTGCCGGGGGATGAGCAGATTATCACCGTTAAGGGATTGAGGGGTGACACTCTAAAATATAAATACCTGGGACAATAGTCATAGTAGCTACCTGCTGTTCTAACGGCTCAATATCAAACATACCCACCATCTAACTCCTATCTTATCAGATAATCACCTCGAAGCGGTTAGCCCCGCGCGCAAGAATGACGAGCCGGCGACATCGCGTCCAGCATTCACTCATTGACACTACTCCTTCCATTCACCGTGACATGACCGGCACAAAACGCTCCTGGGAAGGAAATCCACTCGTCGACAAAACCAAGCTCACTAGCACCGCCAAGAACAATAACACAAACCCAGCAATGGACGAACCGTCGGGCAAAGTGCTCTCGATCTTCGGGACGTTTCGCGATGAATTGGACGAGCACCATGATCGCAGAGAGAGGATTATCAAGACGTCGAGGGATATCACGGCATTAAGCAAGAAGATGTTAGTCCCCTTCTACCTATGATTTTCAGTGTGTGCTAATGATGTCTAGTATCTTCTCATTACAGCGGTACGCCTAACCCTCCCTCCCCCCCCAATATCCAGAAACATCAACCATAACAAAAACAGGACCCGCACCATAAAATCCCTCCTCCCCCCCACCATCGCCAAAGAAACAACCACCCGTTTCGACCAAATCCACTCCCTCTTCACCTCCCTAGCCCCCGACCTCATTGCCGTAAACACCTGGCGCTACCAACGCAACATCAGTCCCGGCATCCAGGAATTCATCGAAGCATTGTCGTTCCACCATTACATCCTGACACAGGAAATTATTACGAAGGAGGAGGTGCAGGCGCAACTGCCGAGGGAGGTGCTTGTTACGGAGGAGGATTATTTGATGGGGTTGTTTGATTTGACCGGGGAGATAATGAGGTTTGCGGTTACGGGGCTGTCGTCGGGGGCAGCGACTTCTGCGAAGAATCAGGAGAAACAGAAGGGGAATAAGGGGGAGGGTGGGGCTGAGGGTGAATTGAGGATGCTTCCTGAGTCGCAGGCTGGGCTTGTGGTTGATCTACGGGCCATGCGGGCGTTATTTGAGATGCTTAGTGTTCCCCGTCGGCATCATATGCTCCGTGACTTGGGGAAGAAGATGGACGTTATGCAGTCTAGCGTGGAAAAGGTCGAGAAAGCTGCTTATGGGATTCTGGTCCGTGGAAGCGAACGGCCAGCTGGGTGGATGCCGGATTTGTCGCACGCGGTTGACGTGGAGAGCTATTAACCTCTCAAGTATTGTATTTAACAATCTAACCTAAAGCACATGAAACAAAACCCGAAACAAACGATCATAACTCATAAAATCTTGTCAACCCCACCCCATACAGAGTATGGAGTATACAGGGACACAAGGACTTAATAGGTAGGACTCCTAGGATCCTCACTCTCGTCCAGAATCCCCTGCGCAATAAGCATCTCCGGCTGCGGCCGATTCTGGATCTTTTGCTCGAGAGTGTCCGCACGCATGTGTTTTTCCAATTCGCGTGCTTGAGCCTGGAGGGCTGGAGCTGCGTTTACAGAAGGGAGGATATTTCCTGTTCACAACCACCATTCATTAGCACCACGTCAATTGTTTATGAGGGATGGTAGGTAAAAGGAAGGGAAGCTCACGCTCAACCAACTCTTCTCTCTCAGGCCTCTGTTCAAGATGTCTCTGCAAACTATCCGAGGTATGTCGACGTTCCAGGGTACTTGGGAAGGCCGTTGCCGAAGATCTGCACTTATCAGCATCACATCGCCCCATACAATCATTTTTAATTAATTGATGTGAGGTGAGGGGCAACGGCATACGGAGCCATATTCGTATCAACAAGGATATGTCTGTTGCGCAGATCCTCAGGGTCAGGACGGTGCTGGAGATGCTTCTCGAGGGAGTCGCGGCGCTCGATGGAGGAGGCGGCGAGGGAGGTTTGGTCGATGTCGGCCATTTTGCTCTTGCACTGCTGGTGTAGTTGTATGTAGAATGGAGATAAGAGTGTTTGTGTGGATGTATGTGCTAGATGATATTCACAGGGTAGTGTGATGCTTATATACACAAGCAATGTCCGTGCATGTGTCAGGTTAGATGAAGATTCTCAGGAGGAAATAACAGGAGATAAGGAGGTAAAGTGTCAGAGGAGAGAAATGCAGAAGCCAATGATGTCGATGACGAGGTCAGGTGAAATGCGGAGGCGAGGTGGCAGCCGATCATACATCAAACAGCCTCGGGGAGGCTTCCCGTGAGGCGAAAGCGTCATTGATTTGGTTTGTTTTTAGTGGATAACTAAGAGTCAATAGTATGTTTCATTGAACACCATCCTCCTGACATTCTAGCTTATTTGATGGCCCAATTCAGTAAAAACCAATACAAAACGAGCGACTGAGAAGAAAACGAGTAGTAAAAGCAACGACTGCCACGATAACCCTCACCCCTCTTCACTTTCTCTAAATATTTTTTTTCTTTTTGAGGCTTATAAAACTTTAAACTGTAAACTGTAAAGCAGTGTAGACACGTGAAAAGCGAGACTAGAGCAAGTCCCTTCCAACAGTAGCAGAGCAATACTCCGTAAGTAGGCGATTCCCAAAAAGAAAAACGTGCTGATTTCTGATACCCTCACGAGGGGGACAATGAAAGCAACAAATCCGGCCGGAGACACTTGTCCGTAGATTATCTGGCATGGTTCCAGCCTTGTTCTTCTGACGACCCCTGTCAAACATATCTCATGACCCTCAGACTACTCCATGGAAAACTAGTCAATGTCCTTTGACTGCGCCGTATCCGATTCGCGTCCATCTGTCTAGAGTCGCATATCGTTCCATTCAGAGAGAGAGAACTCCATACTATCACCGGTTGGCAGATCGGATTCAGTTGCAGCCCTGGCAAGACGGATCGCAAGACGGGGATTTTCGATACATTTTCTGCGGCGAATAGCAACGACTGTTGTTTCCAGCCCCTGGGGAAGAGAAAAGACGAAGGAGAAAAGCATTCGGCAATAGATTGGCTCATCAATTGCTTGCACACTGATAAGCCCCCCTCCGTGTTCTTCAAGGAACCCAGAGCTTGCCGCGACCACGACCGTTTCCACGACCACCGCGAGGGCCGCCCCGGCGACCTCCGCGAGAGGGCCTTGCTAGACCCTGCGAGGTTCCAGCCTGTGTGCTAAGATCAACGGTCTGTTGCGGCTGCTTGACAGCGCCACCAATGGACCGACTGAACGAATCCGGATCAATGGGGGCTGTCGGGACTTCCATCGTCTCCTCCAGAGGTGGTGCGACATTTTTCGAGGGCGCCGGTTTGCGGTTGCTGCTACGTGAACCTGAACCTCCGCTCTTTGTGGCAGTTCCCTTTCCACGGCCGCGAGGAACAAAGACCAGCTCATCTTCTTCACTTTCATCGTCATAGGATAGAAGCGACTTAGGTTCGGCAGCAGCACCAGGACCAGCACCTTGGGTCTTCTCGACGTATTTGCACCGGTTCTTGTATTCTCGTTCCTCGTATTGGATCGATGTCCGCAATTGGTGGATGTTTTTCACTCCGATGCCGAATTTTTGAGCCCAGGATTGAACCACGACGTCGTTCGATATGAGGATGCAGCTCTTCGCCACGTTGGATGCGTCGGGTCCATCGTGCAGTCGCCAAAGGATGGCGCTAAGCAGCGGTCGGAGAACAAGGGGGACCGTTGGGATGGCCGTTTCCGAAGCGGTGCGCTGGTGTCCATTTACGTGGGCCGCTCTGTTTGGCTTCGATCCTTCTCCGTTCACATCACCGTGGGAGTTGGCGCATTCCGGGCTGGTTCGGGAGCTTCGCGAGGACGTTCGGGAGGCAGGGCCACTATGTGTACCGGCGGAGGTGGTCGAAACGGCATCGGAATCCTTCTTGAAGTTCAACTTGTTGAGAAGCATCTGGGACAAATCGTCAGATCCAGAAGCGCCATTTCTCTTGTTATCCTTGGTGCTGTCCGGCGCTCGCTTCTCTGGCGAAACATGACCATCGCCGTTCACTCCGTGATCGATCGCCTCGGGCTCTTCTTCGAATTCTGGCAGGAAGAACTTCTCCGCGTCCTCCCATCGTTCATACTGCTCCATCGGACCCTGCAAAACGACTCGTTCAGCGGCGATGTTATCCTTTCCCGAGGTGACACGGTCGAGAAAGCGCACGGCTTCGCGGGCGTTGATGGCAACTTGGCTTCCGGCTCGTTTCAGCGCATGGAGACGTTCGAGGGCTAAACAAGAAAAAAAAAAAGAATCCCGGATCAGCACACAGATCACGACGACTATTTCCCCACCTCTCACAAAGGGACTTTCAACATACTGTACAGAGGAACTACCAGGGTGATAGAACCATTCGTAGTCCATTTCTTGATTTCACTGATATTGGTAGTCAAGGCGGTTTCGTCCACAGCACAGTGGAAGACCTTACGTCCGGTCGGCATGACGGATGGCAAAAGGAGAGTTTTGTGTTGGTGTGGATAGTCGCAGGATGGAAAAGACGACCAGGTAAGAATAAAGTAGAGATAATAAGGCAGCCCCTACACCAGGCAGCTCAATCCGAAGGCTGCGACTGCGAGCGCAGGCAACACTGGGCAGTGGGATGCTGGGAACCCACGAAGGAGGTTTGGAGGCGGAGGGTCGAGAGATCTGGAAGATGTGGGGGCAGTCGACGGGCATTGATCAAAGAGAGAGAAGAAGTCACGCTGACTACTCGCTACCGGAGACAGCAATATAAAGAAAGACACTCATCTGCAACATTTTGCGATCTCTGGATGATGGGTAACAGGAGTCTGAAGAGGGATGAGGTTCTTGGAGTCACTGCGATGCCTTCAAGGTGACCAAGACATGACTAAGCGGAGGCTATAACTACAAAACTAACTATACAACAGGCAAGTTACAAATACATCCCTTGAAGCACGTCGGTACATTCTTACATTCAATCAATTGAAATGAGTAGACATTCTTCGTTCTATGTACTTCTGTACAGTGGTTGAAAACATGGTTATCTAGATGCCGAACGCTTCTATGTAACGAAACAGATCTGCCCTTTGATACCAAAGTAACCTGGAAAATAAATACGCGCAAAGAAGATGAACATCGTGTCATAGAATCCATCTTTGCCATGAAACAATGAAGATCGAGATCGTAAAAGAGGTATGGTATCAAGTCGCCTTGCGGATGAGACCGTCCGCCGGCTTCACGCGCTGTGCCCACTCACTTCGGCCAGTTAGCAATTGCAGGTATATCAAATGTGAAACATAGGGAACTCACGTCCAGCTGCCATCGTACACCCTCCGAAGGTTCGGGTTCCCATACTCCGACACATGCAAAGCTGTCTCAATGATGGCAGCAGTCACACCGGAGCCACAAGAGCTGATAATTGATTTGGACGCATCAATATCGCGCTCTTCAAACACCTTGCGAAGTTCTTCCGCGGGTCGCATGGTCTTGGTCTCGGGATCAAGCAATTCAGGGAAAGGCAAGCTCTTCGATCCGGGGATATGTCCAGATGACAGTTCAGGCCGGGGCTCGGGGTCAGTCCCCGCCCAGCGACCGTAGGGCCGTGCATCCAAGATCTCCGCCTCTTTGGAACCCTCTTTCCGATGCTCCTTGGCGATCTCTTTCAACTCCGAGTATGGCATCACGAGTTTCGCGTCATAGTTGGGAACGGGGTACTTGGTCTCCTCCACTGGCGCAGGCTCTCCAGTCTCCGTCGGGTATCCCTCACGAACCCACAGGCGGTAGTTGTTAAGCACATGCACGTTAGGGTGACCAAACACTCGCAGGGTCCAGCCCACACGAGGAGCACTGAAAAGCCCCAATTCCTCAGTATCATAAACCACGATATTGTCGTCGCGACGTATACCCAAGTTGCTCATCGCTTCCGCAAAGGTCTCGCAAGTGGGGAGCATGTGCGGATACGGCGACTCGGTATCCTTGACCCCGTCCAGGTCGAAGTAGCGCGCCTGGGGTATGCGACTCTTCTGGAAAGCGTCAATTCCCTTGCGACCCTCGGGGTCGTTGGGCATGAACCAGGCGGCGCAGAGAGGGACAACGCGCGGCGACGTCGAGATTCTTGTGGCCGGGTTCTTCCGAAGAGCTTCATTGAGCTCCTTGGGCGTAACCAGATACGAAGAGAAGGAGACCTGGCGACATTGGGCCGGTTGTCGCAGAGATTGAGACATAGTCGAGCGTACAAAGCGAGTTGGCGAAGGGACAGAGGTGCGGAGAGCCGAGGAAGCCATAGTCACAGTGGGATAGAAGACGGAAAACCAAGTAAATTTATAGTATTTACATGCCGCCAATCGACCCTAAGAATCGCGTCATCCACGACGAATAGATTAAGCCCTGGCAGACGTTAAATGAGCACGGTGAGAGAGAAGGTGTTGTAGTAGGAAGAAGAGAGATAAAGAGGACGATGAGGCGGGGAGAAATGCGGAGTTCGGATTATTATGAACCCACAACTCCTATCAGTACCTGGACAAACTCTCTATCAACGACTCTATCTTCAGGCTTATATACATATACCCGCGAAAATGAAGGTCACGTTCAAAGAGTGGAACGCCGTTGCAACTTGGCGTTGGGATATGCCCGACGACGATGTCTGTGGTATCTGTCGCGTTCAGTTCGACGGTACCTGCCCAACCTGCAAATTTCCTGGTGATGATTGCGCGCTGTGTACGTGGTAACCTCTATAGAGCTGAATGATAGCGAATGCTAACGCTCTACAGTACTTGGAAAGTGTGGCCATTCTTTCCATATGGTGCGTGAACCGTCCGTGTCGCGAGGACCAGACTGTTTTCACTGACGGTGATTGTAGCATTGTCTGATGACCTGGATCCAACAAGAGGCTTCCAAGGGTCTTTGCCCAATGTGCAGACAAAGTATGTATGCGAATCGTCTGGTTTAGACTGGATGCTGACCATCTGTAGAATTCGAGTGGAAAGGAAACGAGGAAGACGGAAACGCTAGTCAAAACACCCAAGACATCACTCAGGACACTACTCAGGACATACAAGTATGATGCATATGGCTTACCAGGATGAAGGCGTTTGAAGGCTTATAGACATGATACCCTCTTGAATGTTATGCTCTTATCTTAAATGACAACAATGCAAACTCAAGCAGAAATGCAGCGGAAAGAAGCGCTCGAACGCATTATGCGCAAGTATTATCGTTAGATGCAACATGGGGTCAATCTACCCGTTAGCCGAAGATATCTTACTCCTAAGGCCTTTCCTTTCGAGTTAGAACTATTGTCGGGATACTATTCTGATCAGCAAGCAAGGGGATAGTAGCCGCTGTCCAATCGAGATGAATCATTTCATAATGCTAGTGCCTTTACTAGTGGTGTATATTCATATTCAAACACATTGCTTGAACAACAATAATAATGTATTAGTTACAATCGACTGCTAGGCCCCGATAGCCGTGAGCAGTAATGGCATATTCTCAATCTCACACAGTCGGTTTCCTCGACAAAGAGTTCTCCATCGTTAACATCCTCCCTACAGTCCTCTTGGGCATCCTTGCTATTCTCACATGGCGTTGGATGGGAAGCCTGGCAATCCCAACTATCAACTCCTATTCCGGAGATATAACATTGAGAAAAGCTCATGCAGAATTTATATCGGATGCTAGGGGCTTAATTAGAAAATATTTCGGAAGGCCAATTAATCCCCTGAAAGAAATACGGTATCTAACCTGTTATTATTCAATTCAACGGTCCATTTCGCATTATAACTAGCCTTGGTTCTCGAGTAATTCTTCCAGCATCTTATACAGAATGATTGAAGAACTGCCCAGATCTAGACCATCACGTGCTTTTACATGACGTACGTTGAAACTCCCTGCGCCGAAATGATACGGAAACTGACGATACAAAAAGGAATACTTTGCTGCATATTCTGGAATGAAAGGACAGAGTATCGTCACTGATCCCAAGAAAATCCTCGATGCAACCAAGAAGAAATCGAACCAGGATAGTCGTATGTGAAATTCCGGGGCTACTTGTCAAGACGGAGTTTAACTGATCATATTAGAGTGTGAATTGTTTCATGAACACCTTACAGAGGCCCTGAGAGAAATTTGGACAGATTTTGATGGTATGTCCCGTCTCTCTGTGACTGATCTCTTGACTGAATTTCGTAAGATTGGCACACTGTTGATTGGCCTCAACACGGAATTCGCTTCATTGGACGGATATCAGCATCCGTCTTTGTCGGCCTTCGACTAGCTTATGATGCTGAATGGCAGGGGCTGATTCTCACGTCTACTTGAATACGTTCATTGGGGTTCAATCACTTTGCGCTTGGCTCGCTTTCCTTCGCCCACTCGTTCACTGGTTCTTGCCAGAGCTTAGAACATGCCGTCAACAATTGCGTCTCGCTCGTCGTATGTTGCAGCCAACTTTCGACCACAGGACACGCGTTCTAGCCATTTCTATTGAAATAACAAAGCAGAAAAGTTCAATAATACCATCGAATCGCTCAAGGAGATAGCCGCGGGACGCCCCTATGATGCCGCTGCTGCACAAGTAGCATTCGCAATTAGTGCAATGCACACAACCCCTGAGTTGTCCAAACAGGCTCTCCTGGATATCTGCATGCACCAAGAACTGATTCCAGTTATAAGAGATTAAGCAAATAATGCTATTGAGGGAAGCGGATGGACAACTGCGGGTGTTTTCAAGATGCAGCATTTGGACAGTGCAATCAAGGAGACCCAACGGCTGAAGCCTGGAATATTGGGTATATGGCCACTTATACCACATTTATTCCTGTTTCGAAGTACTGAAACTCTCATCCTACAGCCAATCTTGAGCGAAAGCCATGCGAGATATCGTCCTCCCAAATGGCATGACTATTTCCCGCGGAACCAACATTGCTGTTGATTCGCCCATGATGTGGGATCCCACTGTTTATCTTAACCATTCCGCCTACGACGGCTACCGTTTTCTTCGTCTACGCCAATCCGGCAATGCTGGGGCAGCACTCGCTTCCATCAGTCCGGAGCATATCGCTTTCGGGATTGGGAAGCCAATCTGCGTGGGGAGGCTCTTTGCTAGTAACGAAGTCAAGATCGCTCTGGCCAAGATTATGTTGACTTATGATGTCAGAATTCTAGATAGTGTCAAGCCAAAGGTTGTGGAGATGGGGTTGAGATGTTGAATAACCCAGAGGCAAAGCTGGAGATTAGGAAACGGCCAGATTGTGAAGCATGACGGGTTGCTGCAGGAAAACGATGTTCTGGACCATCTGTGGACTATAAAAATATGAATTTGTTCCGAAATTACTGAGTAACCCTAGTAGAGATAAGAATAGCGTGATTGGAAGGAAGAGTTGCATAGTAGGAAAATCACCTGACTCTTATCGATAAGATCGGATCTCCAACAGCTCCAACCATCATCACTACTACACTACCACGGCATCCTCCTTTTCCCTTCTCTTTCTGACCATGTAGTCTCGCAGCCGCGGAGATGTCACTTCCAAAGCATTACACCAACGCTGCAACTCCCTCCCTATCCTCATCTCCCAGGCAATTCGTCCGCGACCCTTCGAGATCACCAGCTTCCCGCCCTCAGACCATCGACCGACCTCCCACGACACAACCACCGGAACACGACCAGCAAACCTATCTAGATCAAATAGAGAACCTTCAATACGAGAATGATGGCATCGCAGATATTCCAACCGGCCACCGCCAACCCTTCCAACCATTCTTCACCTTGGTCGAGGACGCAAACACGGGGGAATACCATCATCCAACAGTCCACTACATCTTCTCCGATGACGACACGGATATCTTGACCGAGGCTGCTGTACGGTCACTAGAGTCAGAGCAGGATAGTTCTACCGGCGGAAAAAGACCAACCTCGTCACGGCAAGGCGAAAGCGGCGAAGACGGATCACGCTACAATGAAGAGGATGAGCTATCGGGTCTGAGAAAGGACACTCTTTTACCACCTCCCATCCCCGGGGTGCGGGATAGCTATATCATTCTTGATGTAGAACCGACTGCCAGGACAGACACGAATCCGAATAACGCTGGCGGCACCAATTCCATCTCAACCTCGCCTGCAACGAACCCGGCAGCCATTCCACAGCAGCGGAACCAGCAACCGCAGCAACAAACTCCCCAGTTCACGGTCACCTCAGCCCAAAGCCTTACCCCCGCATGGCAAGTCCTCAACACCGAGCTAGTCCCGGCCCCAACATTTGAGAACAACACGTCAGGCGAAAAACCGCTCAACGGAGGACTGATGCTCAAAATCCATGGCACGCCCGGGCTATCACCGAGTACGGCTTTGAAAGAGAAGGATAAAGAACGGGGAAGTCAGCGACTGGAAGACATGATGGACCAGTTTGCGAAGCGGATGAGTGAGCTTAGGCAGGTGATAGAAGCTGGGGAACATATGCATCACGAATCGGATATGGAACAGCAGCAAAGAGATGGAGCGGGAGAACAGGATCATGTTGGAGATCAACAGAGTGCGGATAATGATAATAATACTACGGCAGGAACGACAGAGCAGGAGCCGCCAGGGAATCTTGAGCCCCGATCCGATGCACCTGGTGAAGCTCGATGCGTGAATACAACACGCAGCACGGGAGAAACAAGGTAGTTGAAATTAAGAGCAGACCCAATATTACTAAAATTTACGGGACATAGATCTCTGGCAAACACTTTTACTTCAGGAGGAGAGCATATTGATAAAAACAATCGCAAAAAGTAGGCATTGAACAGGCAAATAAGGTATCTAAGAACCACGACCATCGAAGAAAAGAACAAAAGAGATAACCCGTAAATCAAAACGCCAGTTAAACCACATTCTATAGAGCTTGCAGCAGAAACGCCAAACAAAAAAAAAAGAAAAAACCACGGGGTATAAACCAAAAGCTTTTGACCCGATAACCAAAAAGAATCAATAGCCACGAAACACAAACACGAAAAAGACCCACACCTAACCAGTCATAGAAGGACGACCCCTTAGTCTTCGCGAAGCCCGCGTCGCAGGAGACGGAGCTACATTCTCCCTACCCTCCATCACCACCGCCATCTTCCTATTAGGTGCCTTATGCGGAAGTTTGCTATCCGCGACCACAGCGTCAGAGCAGTGTCGTTTAGACGGCGGTTCGTCCGACGACTCGGGGCGATGATGCTCACCCTCCGAATTTGAAAGTTTTACCGATGAGAAAAGGCCGAGGGTGGCTTCATCGGCAGCTCTGGCGACGATGTTTGCATCGACTTCCCTAAGTCCTGTGTTGGAAGGAGTAGTGGTGATAGGGGCGGAAGTGGGGGCAGGTGGCTCTGTTTCTACCCCATCCTCAGCGTCATTGTATACGAAGCCTTTGGATGGTGAGGCTGTGGGTGAAGAGCTGTTTAGGGGGGTGACTTTGTCTTCACCGCCGAATGGGAGGTCTTTGAGCTGCTTTGAGTTCCGGAGTCTTGCGATGAGGGCCTCGTGGGATTCGGTTTGGGGCAGGGATGTTGGGTACTCGTAAGGGCGCTTTTGTGGAGTGATCCCGGTAGCGACGTATTCCTTCAGTGAGCGAGCTTGGATGTTCATGCGCAGCTCCGACAGGGGGTTCCGGACCTCGTCTGTCAGAGGTGCAGCGGCTTCCAAGAGACTGTCTTTGTCCTGAGCAGTGTCGTTCTGTAGCTGACCAACCCGTTCACCGAATCCTCCCACTTGATTTTGGACGGTCGAATACGATTGACGGACGTTGGACGCCATGTTGGTCAAGCTGTCCAGATGTGCTTCATGAAAGCGGCCATTCTGCGATCGTGCCTTGGCCACGAAATCATCTAATGCGCCCATCTGTTTGCCCATGTCGTTCATCTGGGCGTCGACAATACGGATAGTTTCCTCATGCACGGACTCAGTGACCTTTTGGATAGATGCGTTGCGATGGTCAAATGCCTATAGCAAACAGGGTAAGCATGAACATGGGCTAAAAGATGAGTATTTATGTCTCTTACCTCCCAGTCGTTCTGCATCTTCGTCTTGACCTCGTCCCGAGATGCGGTGACGTCCTTTGCGAATTGCTCCGTCTTGAACACCCACTCATCAACATGGCGGTCATGCTGGGTTGTCGCTTGCTCCAGCGCATCGCCAGAGGACGAGATATCTGCTCTCACGCCGTCAAACTTGCTCTTCATGCGGCCGTATTGTCTTTGTCGTGATTCATCCATCAGGGCCTTAATCTGGGACAACAACTGGTCCCGCTCCGCTTCAGCAGTTGCATTCTCTTCTTCCATAGATTGTGCCAATTGAGACGAAGCCTTGCGGTTGGCCTCGATGGTCTCCCGATTGGCCTGCTGAAGTTGCGATCGCAGCTGACTGATTTCAGTCTTTTGTTCATGAAGATGGTTCACGACACCGTCAAACATGGACTTCATATCCTTGCCAAGGGTGCTGTACGATTCATAGAGCTGTGCCTGTCAGTAAGCACCATTTTATTCGTATGGAAACGGCCGGTCTCACCTGAGCATGGAAGTCAGCAAACTCGCCAAGAACCTCCTTGGAAATACGAGCAGCTGCAGCCGACAGGCCATTCAGCCCTTCACCGACTCGACCCTTGACTTCTTCACGTAAAACCTTGATTTCCTCGAGTACCTCGTTCATTTCGTCGTGTGCGCCGGCGGTCTGGGCTGTAGCCTCTACCTCTGCTTTGTCGAACGATGAGCTGAAGGCTTCAAGCTGCGACTGGCTCGACTGCACATTTTTCAATTCAGTTTCGACAAATTGGCTGATCCGGTTCGAGATGGCCTCCACGAGCGTCGAATGTTGATCCTGGAAAGCTCCCACCCGAGAGTCGATTTGCTTTGTAACATCGGAAACTTCGCCGCTAGACGTTTTCCAGGATTGTTGGTTGAGTGCTGCCAAGTCGGTCTTGCGCTGAATTTTTGCATGCAAGCCCTCCACGTCCCTAACAGTGCTTCCTAGTGTCGACATTAGTCCGGTTCCAACATTTTTCAGCTGTTCCTCGGTATCTTGGTGAGCTTTTCGGAGCATTTCCTCTTCTTCAAGGATCGCTTTAGTGTCATTGAGAACTATTTC
This sequence comes from Aspergillus chevalieri, assembly GCF_016861735.1. Lineage (NCBI taxonomy): Eukaryota > Fungi > Ascomycota > Eurotiomycetes > Eurotiales > Aspergillaceae > Aspergillus > Aspergillus chevalieri. The sequence goes on along the minus strand of NC_057368.1, from coordinate 1,887,036 downwards.
CGTCTTCTCCAGGACATCGTTGGTATTGTTGAGGGCGGCCTGCGTCTCCTCATTATCCTTCTTCAGGTTGTTGAAGTTACTGGTCAACGTAAAGAGCTCCTGGACTTTATGGCGCAAACTCGATTCCATAGTTTCAATCTTGGCTCGCTGTTCCTCGTTGACTATCCTTCTAGACTCGTTCTCCATAGTCATCTCCTCATACGCATCGGGGGTCATGTAAACGCCATTTCGATGTCTTGTGGCGATAAGCTCTCCCTTGAGCTTCTCAATCTCGAAAGTGAACTCTCGTAGAAGAGTCTTCTTGGACATCATGGAGTTGATCTGCGGTTTGTTGCGAATATTCTTGGCTCGGAAGGCGTAATCCAGGGTCGATATCGTTTCCTCAAGATTCGTTTTCGCCGTTGAGACCGTGGCGATAATGCAAGTCTTCGTTCGCCCTCCCAAAGAGTCTTGCAGCAGACGCGTGAGTTTCGATTCTCTATAGGGAATATGGCCACCCTTGTCCACAAGCGCATTGATTACTCTGCCCAGTGTGAGCAAGCTCTTGTTAATCAACCCAGCCTCCGCTGCACGTTTGTTCTCAGCACCACTGCGTTGGATGTTCTCACTTCCAGCCAAGTCGACTAGGTTTAATTTTCCAGGGCTAACATATTCCTCGCCCGATTCTGTCGTTCGCTTGGTGCACACTGTTATTGTAAAAACGGTATGACTGCGCGAACTCAGGTCGTTACACTTGGTCGCAGCAACCTGGCGCTTGTGGCTACCAAGCTGGAGCAGCTTGATACCGGCATGCGCTGAATCAATGTAGGTCTCTTCCATTCCCTGAACCATGGTACTCCCATTTTGACCCTTCTTCTCGTTCTCGTAAATCTTCAACTTCGAGTTGTCTTCGGACGATAGTAGGTCGCGCAGGTCTTCATTGTATAATTCGATGAATGAACACTTTACGGTGCTATCTGTGTCCTTCAATTGGTTAAACAATGAGTACAGAACGCGTGGAATAATGCCAGCATTGTCAGATAAAATGCCCAATGTGTCTGTCATGTCACCGGACATTGTATATGTCTTTCCCGTTCCGGTTTGGCCGTATGCAAAGATGGTGCAGTTGTAACCCGCAAGCATCTGAACCTCCCGTTAGCTGAATGACCCCTTTGTATCTCTGTCGAGTGAATTACCTCGTTGACGATTGGAAGGACGACATCATCATAAACAATTGTCTGATCAGCAGCCGGAGAGAAGACCTTGTCGAACGTGTACGTCTTATTCGACACCGCGTTCGGTCCCATTGACAGATCTACTGACTTCCCTTTAACGCCTTCTGTCGAGACCACCACACCACTGTTCTCTTGGACTTCGCGTTCACTCCGACCACGACATCGCACGACAACACGGATACTAGTGTCCTCGTTGATTTCCCGCTCGAAATCTCTCTCCTTTCTCTTGCTCACGACGCTGGACGGTTCACTCGGCGACTTCAGCGCGCGCGCATTACTAGACGGTCTAGTCAAAGAAGCAGAAGAGGACGATTTATCGGTAGCGGTTGAGGTTGTTCGTTTGGTAGGTGGTCGTAGCGCGCTCCGTCTCGTGGGCAGACCAGAGGCAGGCCGTTGGGGGCCAGCCATGGTAACAATTTAAAAACGTCCGCAGGTTCAGTGTCCGCAAGTATAATTGCAAGAATTCAAAGATAATTACAACACCGACATATATTGTACAGATTGTGGGATAAGTAAAGAAGTTTCGCCGTGGTGGATGTTGTGCTCCGAATTCTCAAAACGGAAAATGTAAACAAAAAGCGGTCTCCGCACACGTGTCACATGACGGCCAATGCTTTAGGGGGTCATGCCCCCTCATCACATGACCCTCTGCCTTATCGCCAGCTGACGTTCTCCTCATACATTTAAACGAAAGACTTCTGAGCCATCGTCATCGTGATTTTGTAGACATCTTTTTTTGAGACCTGAGGCTTTTATATTTTATATATTGACCGATCCTTTACAGCTCTTGCTGCTGCATGGACTTGTTCTGCTCCAGCTGGCCCTGATAACGGCCCGGACATTATCGATATGACCTCCTCCAGAGCTTCGGCGCAGGCCCAGATCTACCCTGGAAAGGGCCTGGGATTCATAAGCAAGCCTCTCTCCGATACTATATACGCGTCTGGGAAAGTAGACTGACAGCTTAGGATCAAATAGCCTTGGGAGCTTCCCTTCACAATGTTCTCAGTCGTGTTAAAGCCCATCCCCAAACATACCCCGCAATCGATCTGGCATACTCGTCTTCAGATCCCCTGCGAAAGCCAGTTGTCTTACAGCTTCCGTCGAATGGTCTTCGCTTACGATTCGATGGCCCTGACCAGAGACTGCGTCTGATTGAGGTACTCGACTTCACCAAGATATCGATGGTTTACAAGAATCAAGATGTGGTCAAGGGCACAAAGGAGCAATCGCCATCCCAACAGGGTCCTAGCTTTCGTCATGTCTACAATCGTCTCTTCGGTCCCTCGTATCCGGGAGAATACATACCTCCAGCCTCTCACACTCCTTATGGCACTTATGTGCTTTCGTATCCTGGGGTCGCGTTCTCCTTCCCGCTTCAGAACTCGGCGTATTCGGACCAATGTGACTTTGTAGCATTGCTCTCATCCTCAGCAGCACTGCCCGCCACATCGATGGCGATCTACCAGGGCTCATCGTGGCCGGAATCCAGGTCCAAATTGTTCACACAGCCGCCTCAGTATCCTCGTTCTCCAGCACTGGTCGGGAAGAACAGGGAAGCGGTTCCGGATGAGATCGAGGAGTTTAATGTATTGGGAGCTGGGAAGATTGAAATCATCCGAAGATCAACTCCTACCACATACATCTCACTCTCTGAGACCACTCCCCAAGATTTGATCGCAGAATTTGGGCCGCCAGATGCTATCTATCGTAAGAATGATCGAAGGATCTCAATCCACCGTGCTGCAGGCAGCGGCGGTCGTGCAGATGCTTTGCATATGAGTTCATCCCCAGCCAGAGGGATTGATGTTACTGATACCGACCAGTCTTCGAACAACAGCGTGACTGATGATTCTGACGAGGAAATTTCCCATGGGGAAACCTTGGACCCTTCCTCAATGCCCACAGAATGTTTCTACAATTATTTCCACCATGGATTTGATGCTTTTATCAGCTACCCTACCACGCCTGGCCCTGCATTTCCGGGGTCCGATCTATCTGATCCAGCACCTCCCACTCCATCGTCTCAACTGGTTGTCACAAAGATTATCCTACATGGAAACGTCCCGGGCTCGTATCCATTCAACCGCCATCGGCGCAGTCGCTGGACTATCTACTTTGATGCACATGGTGATTCTGTGACTTCAGAGACACCTTACGACGAGATCTCATCACGGCTCAGGGACGTCTGGAAGGGATCGTACGCGAGCGCTACAGAGGAGCGGGCGCTTCAACGTCCAATGGTGTTGAATCGCGGCTGGGGCGACAGCCCAGAAAGCAGCGTTGAGTTTCTCGGCGGCTGGGAAGAAAGTACCGGCCGGGGACCGAGAGCCGGCGGCGATAGCCAGGATGGTGGTCTAGGGAATACCGAGTTGTTTGGATTTCCTGGGCTTCTATTTGAAGTCATGAAGAACGGCGCAGTGAGCTGCGTCACGATTTATTGATCATCCTTTGGAGTAATGTTTCCGTGGCAGGCGTTTAGAGATTTTATCGGCCAGCACTACCATTTTCTACTATAAGGTACTACCAATGTAATAATGTTCTTATACAATTCAAGCATCAAAATCGCTCCTGGTGTAATAATACATGTAATAGCATTACACCATTTCTTGGCCATTTCTTGTCCAAGAATGGTAATATTACGTATCGTTACCCACATAGTGAAGATTGCCCGCTCTTCTCCGCCAAAGAGCCGGAGACCATTTCCAAACAGCAGCGCCGTTCTGAACAGGACATGCTTCTTCAGAGGTAGTATGCCGGAACTGCCGCGGACGCTCACACGGTCCTGGTCGTCGACACTCAAGCTCCCCAAGTCGACGTTCCCGGCGCGCGTGTCCCCGGCCGATCAAGCAAAATACCTACGACGATGCACCGATGAGCTATACGCCTGGCAACGCCATGAACGACCCGCTGACCGACCCTTCGTCCTTCACGATGGACCCCCGTATGCGAATGGCGAACTTCATATCGGTCATGCGCTGAATAAAATCCTCAAGGACATTATCTGTCGAGTGCACCTGGGGCGGGGGAAGAGAGTGCGCTATGTTCCTGGGTGGGACTGTCATGGGCTACCTATCGAGCTTAAGGCACTACAGGGCGAGAAAGATGCTGGGATGGTGGCCAATGGGCCAGTCAGTGCGGCGGTGGTTCGCAACAAGGCGCGGAAATTGGCCGGGAAGACGGTTAAAGAGCAGATGAAGGGATTCCGCGGGTTCGGTGTCATGGCTGACTGGGAGAGTCATTGGAAAACTATGGATAAGGAGTTTGAGAAGAGGCAATTGGGCGTTTTCCGTGAAATGGTTGACAAAGGCTTGATTTATCGAAGGTTCAAACCGGTCTATTGGTCTCCGTCTACTGGTACGGCGCTGGCAGAAGCTGAATTGGAGTACAAGGATGACCATGTGTCTACGGCTGCTCTGGTTAAGTTTCCGCTCGTTTCGCTCCCGCCTCACTTGGCGCAGAATCCTTTGCTTTGCGACAAGGAGGTCAGTGCTGTTATTTGGACAACCACACCTTGGACATTGCCAGCCAATGCTGTGATTGCGGTTCACGAATCTCTGGAGTATACGATCGTCGAGTCTGACACACGCGGGTATCTTCTCATTGCACAATCTCGGTTAGAATACCTTCAGAATATTCTGAAGGAAGACTTGTCCGTCATCGTCCCGTCTATCCTTGGTTCGGAACTGGCAGATCGGACTACGTACCGGCCACTTTTTAAGGGACGAGATGCTCAGGCTCAGCCCATGATTGCAGCGGACTTTGTGACTGCGGATTCTGGATCTGGACTCGTTCACTGCGCTCCTGGACATGGTATGGATGATTACGAAGCTTGTGCGTCTCATGGAATTGCCGCGTTTGCCCCGGTCAATGATCACGGAGAATTCACCAACGAGGCCATGCCTATCGATCATAGTAGATTGAGTGGCAAAAATGTCCTTGGAGAGGGGAATGCCGCTGTTCTGGAATATGTTGAATCGCAGGGCCAACTCATAGCGCAGCATCGATACGAGCACAAGTACCCGTACGACTGGCGCTCTAAACTCCCGATCATCATCAGAGCTACCGAGCAATGGTTCGCCGATGTTGGAGACATTCGCGACAGTGCTGTCAAGGCTTTGCAAGACGTCCACTTCTTCCCTCAGCCTGGAAAGCAACGGCTGGAGAACTTCGTCAAGAACCGTAGCGAATGGTGTATCTCTCGTCAACGTGCATGGGGTGTCCCAATTCCTGCACTCTACCACCGCGACACGGGCGAAGCTGTGCTTAGCAAGGACAGTGTATCGCACATCATGTCTGTGATTGATGAGCGCGGTGTCGATGCCTGGTGGACAGACGATGCGAATGATGTGGCATGGATTCCTGCAACCCTGCGGGATGCTTCTGGCTCTGGTTACCGACGTGGAACGGACACCATGGATGTCTGGTTTGACAGCGGTACCAGTTGGACTGAAATCGACGGACTCGCACAGGATAAGGGTCATCTTGCGGATGTTTACCTCGAAGGAACCGACCAGCACCGTGGCTGGTTCCAGTCAGGATTGCTCACCTACATCGCACACCAGCTTGCTTCGGGACAGACGAGTGTTCCCACTGCGCCATTCAAAAACCTGATTACCCATGGTTTCACCCTTGACGAAGACGGTCGCAAGATGAGCAAGTCGATTGGCAACGTGGTGGAACCGCAAGCCATCATGAACGGAACCCTCCTGCCACCGCTCAAGCAAAAGAAGGGCAAGAAGAAGCAATCAGAGAACGCGGTCTCAGTCTACGATGCTCTTGGTCCTGACGCGCTTCGCATGTGGGTTGCTAGCAGTGACTACACGAGGGATGTGGTTGTTGGGAAACAGGTCCTCCAGACGGTCAACACCAGTCTGCATAAGTACCGTGTCACCTTCAAGCTTCTTCTCGGAGCCCTTGCGGATTTCCGCATGGACCGTATTCTCCCGTACGATCAGCTGCAGAAGGTTGACCAGATCGCGCTCATGCACTTATCTGATATGGTGGTCGCTAGCCAAAAAGCCTGTGATAATTTCGAGTTCTACAGGGCCGTTAATGCTATCAACCGATGGGCCAACCTCGAATTCTCTGCGTTCTACATGGAATCTGTCAAGGACCGTCTTTACACGTATGGAGAGGATAGCGCCAGCAGACGCGCCGCGCAGACGACGCTGTTCCACATCTACAACTACCTGCAGGAGGTACTTGCTCCGATTACGCCGATGCTCGTCGAAGAGACCTGGGAACATGCTCCTGAGGCTGTTAGGTCGCAATGCGATCACCCCATGAAGCGCATCATTTCCGCTCCCGCACCCGAATGGCAGAGCCCTGCTCTCGAGACTGACTACCAAGACATTATGGCCGTTCATTCAGTGATCAAGACGGTACAGGAAACTGCACGAGGCAAGAAAGAGCTAGGTTCATCTCTACAATCTTTCGTCCACATCGTCCTCGCGGGTGAAAACGTCACCGACTCGGTTCTCCAGCGATACCTGTCCGAGCTCCCTGACCTGTTCGTGGTTTCCTCCGTGACTTTGAGTGCACAGAGTGAGCCTGTTCTTTCCAGCATCCAAAATGCTGAATGGCATTACATGGAGCAGTTTGAGCTGCCTAGTGGCCAGAAGGGGACCGTGTATGTGTACACGCCGCAGCAAGCGAAGTGTCCTCGATGCTGGCGCTATGCTGTGCCGGAATCGCCAACAGCGGAACAGGAAGAGGAAAAATTATGCGATCGGTGCGACGAGGTTGTTCGTGAATTTGATGCCAACGCTGCATGAGTATGAGTTTGGATTTTAGATTTATGTGACTATGTACCATAGCGTTCTTATTCATTTGTATCATATTATTCTTTTCTCCTATTCTAGACCGGAATCAAAAGTTACAGATTGGATACAATTAAATCAGAATCCGCATCCATAATCCTAATGCGGCTGTCTGTAGCGGAGGCAACAACTCCTCCATGTAGCATCAAATGACGAACTCGACAACACATTGTGCACCTCAATACCTGCATTTTCTCTACTCCCACATAATACACTGCCTTCTATTGGGAGATATGAATCTTTACCATGGATAATGCTAGATACCGATTCCGCGTGAGATCCATGACGACAACGTCGAAGTCAGGATGACGATTTCCGCTGTAATCCTGTACTTCTCTAAATACGATGTACTCCTTTAATTGCACTCAATCTCTTCTCTTACAGATTCAGAATCACTGTTCTAATCAGTATCATCGAGCTGTATACAACGACCATGATTGAATCATTCGCCAGCAGCACGCTTCCCCCCCTTCCGACATCGAGTCCGTCGGTAGGGCCTGTTCCTACGGTTATCCCGGGTCCTAGTGCTGTGTTGCAGGAGATCCATGCGACGGGGAAGAGGACATTATGGTGAGTTAACTCAAGCACCAGATGAATGAAATGCTAATTGAATAGGGTCGTCACCGTGCTCATGGCGCTTTCGTCCCTCGTCTTCTACGTGCTAGCTTCTAGGGCATCATTGGTACGTTCCCAAATATCAACCCAATCCACACAATCACTAACCGAACCAGTCCAAACGCATCCTCCACACCCTCGTCGCCATAACCACTACCGTCTCCTTCATCACCTACATGGCACTTGCAACTGGCGCCGGCCTAACCTGGAACCACTCCATTTTCTCCCACACCCACAAACACGTCCCCGACACAACCGAGCATCACTACCGCCAGATTCTCTGGCTGCGCTACGTAAACTGGTTCATCACCAACCCGCTCATGCTCATCAACCTCGCCCTCTTATCCGGCCTCCCCGGCGCACACCTACTCGTCGCCATCGTAGCGGATCTCGTCATGCTTTCTTCGGGACTGCTGGGCACGTTTACGGATAATGCGAGAGTCAAGTGGGTGTGGTTTGTGGTTAGTTGTGTGGGTTACTTGGTGACGGTTTATCAGGTTGGGATTCATGGGTCAAGGGCGGCGAGTAGCAAGGATTCGCAGAGGAGGAGGTTCTATGGGACGGTTGCGGGGGCTACGTTGTTGGTTAAAGTTTTGTATCCGATGTATGCACTCTCCCCCCTCGGGTTATTGCGAATCGTGTTGTTGACGATGACAGTGTCCTCGCCGCTGGTGGCATCGCGCTCAAGTTGAACGTCGATGCTGAGACTGTTCTCTTTGCTATCCTGGATATCTTCTCTCAGGGTATTTTGGGCTACTGGCTTTTGATTGCATATGAAAGTGCAGCTGGAACGTGAGTTGCCATTCCCTGTTGTCTGCACCTAGAGTGTATTAAGAGTTCTTATGCTAATATATGCAGGACCCTCTACCTCGACGGCTTCTGGTCCCGTGGAATTGGTAACGAAGGCACCATCCGTATTACGGATGAGGACGGAGCGTAGCTCTCTGCGCTTCTGTGGAGAGTTGGGCTCCTTGATTGGGAACCAGGACTATAGTCAACCTCGAACTGGTACATTCATTCTGGTGATGGATACTTAACGACATGATAGGTGATAATGATTCTTGATAATGGAAGGGGTAGATTGAAATTGTATAGGCATGGAAAGTTGTTTTTTCGGATATCAGTAGGATACGTGCGCTTGATGTTATCTACTGGTTCAATTACCTTGATTTTTTGAGCTTTGGTTGATATTATGCTTCTCTAGGATGCATACTGAGAACTTCGATAAATGGAAAAGAACATAAACATAGACTCATGTCTCGTAAATCATGAATGGGAGATATCTCCTCGAAATGAATTAGGGCATACAGAATCGAGCAAGCCGATTGAACGGCGCGGTTGAGTTACTGCTCCACACGTTAGTGTCCATTCAATCATCAGCTGAGTGTTTCGGGAGTATACTGACGAACACATTGCGGTAGTACGCATACGAAGCACCCTCTCCATTGTCATGTGCATATGCGGGCATGTTCTTGATTTCGACAACCGTAGTAGTCCTAATGCCCTCTTGCTCAGGACTGTCGAGCTTCAACTCACCCGTTTTTCGCTCAAAGTCACGGCCCTCAACCCCCTGGACACCATTTCCATCTCCAGAGCCAATATCATGGCTCTCCCGGCCGGAATACGGCGCCTCACTAACCTTCTTCCCACCTCTTAGCTCCACGATTTTCAGCTCTTTGCGCACATCAACCCTCCTCACAGTAACAGTCTTCTCCTGAATCTCCGTAGGAAATTTCACCTCAACCTTCCTCATCGGCCGACACAGATAAAAACCCGCGTCAACACAGTTATCTCGAAAATTGATACAACGCAGCATCTTTGGATCGAACCAGAGCAGTATCGGATCCGCGTCGACAACGAAGCCGTTCAGCGTCAAGGTTTTAATGGAGAGACGGTTCAGCGTGCGGCCGGTGGCCATGGCGCGGACCTTGGCCTTTTCGATGCTGGTTTTGTCGAGGTATTCGCCGATGCCGATGGTGCGTTGGAGATTGCCGGTGCCCATGTGGCCGCTGTCATTGTGTTGTGATTAGGACTAGCCTTGGTAACGGTGATATGTGATATGTGATATGTGGTGTAAGGCGTAAGGTGAGGGGGTGAGGTGTATGTGTGTTACTTACTAGTAAACCGGTTCACCGTAAGTATCCTGCTTCAAAGTCCATCCACCCTTGATAAAAGGCCAGTCACCGGGGAAATTCCGCCGGATGCGTGGTCCAATCGCCATGCCCAGTTCCAGCTCCTCGAGTTCCGTGTTCAACCACGCAGCTTGCCAGATGTACTTCTGGTACGACTGCAACATACCCGTGATTTTGAGCACACGCAGTCCGCGGAACTGGCACAGCGGGGCCATCTCCTCGATGTGTAGGACCTCCCGATCACCCTCTTGATCCTGCTTGACGGGCCAGAATAGGTCGATGCCTATCTCCTGCATGTCTCTGGGGAGGACGTTCCAGGAGGCACCGCCGCGGAAGAACATTAGTGGTTTCTCTGGGGTACCTGGGTCCTTCGGGCCGCGGAGTGGGATTGAGTAGATGGAGTCAGTATCAGCGTCGTCGTCTCTTTTCTTTTTGCTGTTGCACGCCATGGTGAGTGCGAAACGTAGCCGCGAGTTCGTCCGACGACTCTCTGATAGAACGCTGGGAGGACGCGTGGGTGAGTGTGAAGAGCGTGAACGAGAGCTAGAGCGAGAACGTCGACCAAGGAGGTGACTAGGGCTGAGGTTGAGGGAGCTCAAGCTGAAAGCGTCGTTCATGCTAAAACGGCGGCGACGACGGCCTGGTTGGTGCTGTTGTTCCTGTACGTACTCTTCTTCCTCCTGTTGCTGGTGGTGGTGGTGGTGGTGGTGGTGATGTTGCTTGGTAAGTGTCTGGCCCGCGCTGCCGGGAGGACGGGGAGCAGGTCCCTGCTCTGGGCCTAGGTTGAAGGGAAACTTGTGGAGGATTTGTTCGTGTTCTCATGCGTATCATCTTGAGTCAGTAGACTATATACACGAGAAGAGAGTGTGTTGGTGGATCTCACCAGCCTCGATTTCATCGTTGGTGACCCGGTTAAAGGCTTCTGCATCTTTCCAAAAGTCCTCGCCTAGGAGAGTCGACTTCCAGTGGTCAGGATGGTCCTCCATTTTGACTTCTTCCATATGTTTGTCGTTCACTGGGTGGAATCTGGATGGGGTCTCTTTTTTTATGAAAAGGGGTTATGGGTTGTGAAGTGGAGTGAAGGTGAATCGAGTAAAGCAGAGGATGGGAGTCGGCATAGTAAAGGTATTCACCATCCTTGACTACTTGGCTCCAATTTCAGATTATTGAAATGGTCAATTTGAAAGGATCTTTTTCTTTCATCTTCTCTCCTTCGCGACGAGTACTGAGGACAAACAATAGAACAACAAAGCTGTATATTCAGTCCCTTGTCCTCCCAAGACCTACAAAGAGCATAGACACCACAACAAGATCACGAGACCTTGACGACACAAACTGCTCACTGTTGCGAGAAAGCTCAACGGCATTACAGTATCGCTCAGGAGTTGCTATTCCATTAGAATCATTGTCAACTACACACAGTACATAGTACGGCTGTGGTAAATATATAGTGGTGGTACTTCAAACGGGTTTGAGCCAGGCTATATATATATACGGGGTAATTTGGTTAGGGCTTGGTGGATATATATCTTTGACGTGACTTTTATGCTTTCTCTCTACCTTTAATAAACTAGCTACTGGCTGTGTCTATTATGGCTAGACTACCACCCTGATGCAGACCCGGTCCAGAGTCATGAATGGGCTACGCCAGAAGAATATGACAGGTCATAATCATTAATTGACTGGTGAATGGCAGCTTCATTGACTCCACGCTATTTTTGTAGTCCATTCCCATAAGGCGTAGCAGAGCGTCATACTTTTATTTTTAGAGTAACGATAAAACTCCCATTAAAGCATCACCGATCCTCCAGTCAGAATACAAAAGTAAAAAGGAATCCGTAGAAAAAAGGTAGTTGTTCAAAACAAGTCATGCAAATTTAATTTAATCCCATCACTACAGAGCACCTAGTACTTCTTGGGCTGACGGAGAACGTCAGCAAACTCCTCCAGAGGGCTCCGGGTGAGCTTGGTCTCGGTCCACAAGTTGGGGGTGAGGAAGCCGTAAACGTTGACGACGGCCTGGAAGGTGGCCTTGAGGGTGTTCTCGAGGGTCTTAGTCGAACCGGTGGACTGGGTGTAGGCGTCGTGGACACCGGCAAGCTGAAGCAGACGCTTGACGGCGGGGGAGGCGACAAGGCCGGTACCACGGGGAGCGGGGATAAGCTATGAGCCAATTAGTACGATGAGATAATTTCCATAGCGCTTTCGCTTTCGCAATTTCAATCGCAATCGCAATCGCAAATCGAGGGTTTCAAGACGTACTCTGACGGAGACGGATCCACACTTTCCACTCTGCTTGACGGGCAGAGAGTGAGGCTCACCAAGGTTGGTACCCCAGTAACCTCTCCGGACGGGGAGAACAGCGAGCTTGGCGATGGTGATGGCGGCACGGATGGCGGTAGCGACTTCCTTGGAGGTCTTGATACCGAGACCGATGTGGCCCTCCGAGTCACCAATGAGGACGACGGCCTTGAAGCGGGTACGCTGACCGGCACGGGTCTGCTTCTGGACGGGCTTGATCTGTATTGTGAATCGATTCGTTAGTGAACTGTTCGTCCCGGTCCCATCACTTCAATTCCCGAGTTCAATCTCCCAATTTCGCTTTATCGATATCGAATTCCTCCAATTGTCGAAAATGCGCAAATTTTTCCCATAACAATCGTAGACCGTTCCTCCCAAATCGACAAGTAAAAAATCGTTCCGTACCTTCATAACCTCATCCTTGAGCTTGGGCAGGAAGAAGTCCACAATCTGGAACTCCTTGACGGGCAAAGAGTGCAGGTAGATCTGCTCCATGCTGGTGATCTTGCCGGCCTTCACGAGACGACCGAGCTTGGTGACGGGCTGCCATTCCTTCTCTTCCTTAGCGCCGCCGCGACGGCCACGGCCACGGCCACGGCCACGACCACGGTCACCACCGCGCGAGCCAAATCCTCCACGTCCACGGGGAGCGGCGTCAGCCATTTTGTATGTACTTGGCGATTGAGAGAGGAAAACGACGGGGGGAGGACGGGAGGTGTCGTTAGTTGTCGACGTCGAGGTTGCTTTTCTCTCGCTATCCACAACTGTTTGGGGCGGGCACCCAAGGGAAATTTCGCTGGCGGGTGCGCTAAGCGAGGCCCACGAGCCCTACCGCTGGCAACCCTATACCCTAGACTAGTATCCCAATCGGGAAATTCCGCACGGGCCATATAATATGATCTGATATGCTTCCCTTTCAGGTAATCTTACCGCCAAGCGCTGGCGGGACGGTTCCTGGATTGGGACAGGAAGCTCCAGGCTTATCGGTGAAGTCACTTATCCCCCGGACTTGTTTTTCAGCTCCGTCAGACGTCTTTTGCTCATTCCACAATTTATCCCTGAAATCTTTATTTCTCTCGAGTATCCAGTCGAATTGAGAATATTCTCTCCCTTGTCCTACATATACGGCGAAATGTTGCGGTGGTAAGTTGTCCCGCTAAGAATTGAGTATCAATGAAGCTAAGCTCTAATCAATCCCGACAGGTACCAGTCCAAGTTGGCCAAGCAGCCTATTTTCACTGCGAGTGTTACCAGTGCTGTACGGATACACCTGCACCTCCAGTCTCGTTGACCATTCTTTGACACTATCCAGATACTCTTCGGTAGCGGTGACGTCCTAGCTCAGCAATTGGTAGACCGTAGGGGTGTCGAGAAACATGACATCGCAAGAACCGGGCGCATGGCTCTTTATGGTGGAGGTAGGTCACTTGAGTATATGCTCATATGGTTCCCTTGCTCACGGTAATAGCAATCTTCGGTCCGGCCGCCACGACATGGTTCGGTTTCCTCCAACGTCATGTCGTCCTGAAGAACAGCAAGGCTACTATTGTCGCTCGAGTGGCAGCTGATCAATGTCTCTTTACTCCGACACACCTTACTTGTTTCTTGTCGTCTATGGCCATCATGGAGGGCAGTGACCCGATAGAGAAATTGCGCACCACCTTCTGGCCCAGTTATAAGGCCAATCTCACTATCTGGCCGCTGGTGCAGGGTGTTAACTTCACATTCGTGCCATTGGAATACCGTGTACTCGCGGTTAACTTGGTTAGCTTGGGTGAGTGCACCTGATAACCTTCTGAGTTGATGAATACTGACTGTCTTGTACTAGGTTGGAACTGTTTGTTGAGTATGATCAACAGTGGTGACGCATGATTTCTCTTTTCTCTTTTTTGGTTTCTTTTTTCAATTTTGCGTTATCTTGACTTTCAGCCAAGAACATCTGCTATTCTTGTGATAGAATAGAGGGGCATGTTGATCGGTTTATCTTTCGGGGTTATATAGATCTGCTAGATTGGCGGCTAGATCGCGTCGACTCTTTCTACAAAATCCAGCTACTATTCTACTAGATGAGATTATCATATCCCAGCTCGTGTCTACTGGACATATTATATTGAAGTAAAAGTTCTAGATTAGGGCTATAGTCAGATCCGCCACAGCCTATGAGAGGACTGGAACGCCCGATAGTTCCCAAAAGGGTAAAGCGGCGCCCTGGACCAAAGCTTTGCGGGCATCTCCAACGAGAGCGAGTCAAACCGCCTTCCAGATCCAACTTCTCTCTTTTTTTTACCTCTTCCTTGTGTCGCAGAAAGTCACCACTTCCCTGATTCCAATCCTATTATTCTGCCTGGAGCAGACGCTCTTGCGTGAATTTTTTTACGCGTTGACTGCTTCGTGAAAATTTCGCTTTGTTTGCCGTGAGCGTCTCTTTGCTGAGTTGCTCTTTCTCTCTTCCGACCTCAACGCAAAATTTCCCTCCGCCGCCTAACTCCCACCGCACCCCTCCGACAACCTTCATCTACCGCTCTCTCTAAGCGCATTCTCACTACGACTCTCTAATTCTTACTCCTTGTTTCGCGTCCACCTAAGAATTTACCACCGATCATAATGGCTGCTGTCGAACACGCTCCCGCGCCGGTCAACGACGAGAACACCGCCCCCGGTGTGGCCACCGATGAGAAGGCGAACGGCGATGTTACCGTCTTCCATGACCCCGAGAACTTCACCGTCAAGCACCCTTTGATGCACGAATGGACTCTTTGGTTCACCAAGCCTCCCAGTGGCAAGGTACGGATTGGTGGTTCCTGCGGGCGGTTTTGATAATAACCCGGACAGTTGGCTGACTGGTGTGCGATGAACAGGGCGATAACTGGAACGATCTGCTGAAGGAAGTGGTCACATTCAACTCCGTCGAGGAGTTCTGGGGAATCTACGTATGTCTCTCCCTGTCATGATTTGCCTAATTGCTTCCCTGTTGGACCACCGCTGACCAAGTTCTCTAATTAGAACAACATCACACCTACCTCCGAATTGGGCCTCAAGGCAGACTACCACCTTTTCAAGAAGGGCATCCGGCCAGAGTGGGAAGATCCCCAGAACAAGCACGGTGGCAAGTGGTCGTACTCGTTCAAGGACAAGCGCTCCGTACCTATCGACGACTTGTGGCTGCACGCTCAGCTGGCTGCGATTGGCGAGACTCTCGAGAATGATGATGACAACGAGGTCATGGGTGTTGTTGTGAACGTCCGCAAGGGCTTCTACCGTGTTGGTTTGTGGACAAGGACTGTTGGCAAGAGTGTTCCGGGAGACAAGACCACTCGTACCCCTGCCCAAGGCAAGGATATCTTGGAGTCCATCGGTCGTCGTTTCAAGGATGTCCTCCGTCTCAAGGAAGCCGATGTTGTGGAATTTTCCGGACACACGGATAGCGCCCACAGCGGTAGTACCAGGGCCAAGGCCAAGTACACCGTCTAAAACGATGAGGCTACGTGTGCTTTGTTTTTTCTCCAAAAAACGTCTTATGATTTACTCGTTTCCCTGAGCTTTGCATCTTACGAGGTTGACTACATGCTTAAAGGCGATTACGAACGAGACTTGGACTTGAGGTGAGAAAGAAGAGGAGGAAGCAGAAGAAGCCCAGCTCCGTTTTCTCTGCTACCTCGTAGGGAAGAATTGGATCATGGGCACCCGCGACATGTATCGTATTATCTTCTCCACATCTTATCAGCCCTATACCATTACATGTCAATGCTCTAATTTCCGTTTTTCATGTGGTTATTATCGAATTTTCTTATTTATCATTTCTTCTGTCCTCAACGTTTGGCTGCGCTTTCTCTGTACATTTCTTCCTTAGTTCTTAGACTACGAATTGAGATACCTTAAAAATATTGTCAACCTTTCTTCTATATAGGTGGTTTACTTAGTGTTCTTAGGTCGAGTTCTTTAGCGATCGTAGATGCCGTTGTTTAACAGATTGGCGTCATGACCGGCCATCTAAACAAGACTCGATCCACGCCGAACGAATGCAAATGAGAGATGAACTGAGCATCTAAATGGGTCTTTATCTATCTGTAGAGCAACTTGAGTCTCAATTCCTCGTCTCGACAATATTCGAGACACACCCTAAGCAGCGTCTCTCACTCTTCCCGTCACCTCATCATCCCATTAGGCACCAGGGGAATATTAGGGCAAAGACCTGGGCTGGCTTCTGCCTACAGGACCTCCCTATAGCACCGACCGTCTCTCTCTTCCTCAACTCTCCTTCTTCTACCCCCCTCATGCCCAGGAGCTTCCATCCTTTTCATCGTCTTCCATCGTTCTTTCCATCTTTGGCTTCTTCTGATACTTCTCGTACTTGTATTTTGGTTAGCATCCTACTTCTAGTGTCCATCGTTGCATCGAGATGGCTTCTTCATTCTTTCTCTTCTGGTTCATCTTCGTTCTCGTTCGTTCCATCGAACTTCCCATTTTTCTTGTTATAGAGAGCAGGAGCCTCATCTCAGCTCGTTAGCCGTTTCTGCGTTTTCATCATTCTTTCCTTTCTTCGTTTTGAGCTCCTGCTGTCTCTCTCTGACTCATTCTGAGAGAGCATCGTTTTTGGGCCTTATGGCCTTGTTTCTGCTGCTGCTGCCTCTGGGATCTCAGGTTCCTGCGTCCCGGGTGCTCTTTTCCTCTTTCCTTTCCTTCCTCGTTTCTTCTCTTTTTCTCATTGTGTCTCCCAATTCCTTCGTTTCTTCCGTCAGCTCACCTCTTACCCTTTCCTTTTTTGTATGCTTTCAGGCCTTGGTCGGGTGGTAGCGTAGGAGCCGGGCTTCGGTAGGCAGGCAGGTGCGCTGCTGCTTGGGTATCTCACGGTGGTGGCTAGAAGAGTTGTGCGAGTTCCTTGGTCCCTTTCTGTGCTGTCAGTGGGGCCAGCGGCGTGCCTATCGACTCACCAGGCTTGTAGGGACGTTGTCTCTGCAGTAAGTCCTCATGGGCCGTAGGGAAAGCCCTGGGCAAACTGCAAGGGCAAGCATTGTGACATGGGGCCATCGACCTTAGGGCCAGGTAAGTTTCCCTGCATCAAACTGAACCAATGTTACTGACATGATACACAGAAGAACAGAGAAACGAAACAGGCCCCGGTGGGGGTGGTCGGGATGAACCTGGAATTAACTGCTTCGACATCTTCGTTTATGTATCGTATATTCCGTTCATTGAGATATGATCATTTTTTTAATGTACTTTACAGACGGCAACTGAGCAACCAAGCTCCGGCCCGGGTGGGGTGGTTGGGATGGGCCTGGGGGGAAGGCCACCGAGTGTTCCTCGTTTTGACGTGATGTTGTTGAAACTCTTAACCATTGTCTGTGGTGTATCTTGGATAAGATACACAGCAACGGGTCCTGGCGGGCGGCATGAATGGGCCTGGATATGGCACATCCGTATCCGCATTTGATTTAGTGCCCCGTCCACGAAACTATCTTCAGTTCACCTGTTAACATGACTCGCAGCGTCAGATAAGTGAATCCCGCCTTCCCACTCAGCTAACTCGACGTATGAAACCCAAACAACCCTATGTCCAACCTTGGTCGGGTGGTAGGGACGGGCCTGGGGGAAAGGTTATGAGCTATCCCCATTTTGACGTGCAGGTCATCGAAGCATCCATGTACTCTCTGCGTTATAGGTTCAGCAATAGGCCCTGGTCGGGTGGTCGGGATGGGCCTGGGAGGAAGGCCATCGAGTGTTCCTCGTTTGAAGCGATGCCTTCAAATTATTCTCTCATTGTAAGCATTAAGCCTTTCGACGCTGGTTTGCTGACTTTGTATAGAACAAGGAGCTTAACGGGCCCCGGTAGGGGGGTTGGGATGGGCCTGGGACACCCGAAAGATCAGCCTCAAGTATGGGCATTAGGGCAACGAAGAACATGGCGACCCAGCTGCGTCTGGATACCCTAGTGTTCGGAAAGTTCTGATTGTGTCTTAGGGACATCCACGTCAAGGTATGCATCGAATAGTCTTCTTGCGTTCATGCTCACCTTGTACAGATATCCAAGCAACTCAGCAACGGGCCCCGGTAGGGTAGTTGGGATGGGACCGGGGGGGAAGATCACTGTGTTTCCCCGTTCTGACGTGATGTTCTGTCAAATCGTTCAACTTATAACAATACATTCGAACATTCAGCAACAGGCCCAGGTTGGGTGGTTGAGAAGGGGTTTTGGTAATCAGAACATCAAGAGGAGCATGGAAGTTACGAGGAATGAATACAGCAGTGCCGAGGTACCATGACAACGGTGCCCTTTTTATGTTTGCTGACTTTGCAGATATTGATATTCAATAATTGGCCCTGGAGGGTGGTAGGGAGGGGCTTGGGGAAAAGATGTCGACTCTCCTCTGTTCCAACATTATTCGAATCATGTGAGGCTTCGCCGATGATGTCTTTTTGGCTGACCCTAGACAGATCAACAAACCGCACAACAACAGGCCCTGGTGGGAGGTAGGGATGGGCCTGGGATTTGCAACTAGCCATTTATGCCGGAGGGAATTAGTCGTCGCGCAACACATGATTGCTTGACGGGGTGTTATTTGAGGGGTATGGATAAGAACAGAGGAGGGTGTGGTGGAATCTGCGCCTAATACTCGACAATCCGAACAATATAAGACGCCGTATCATCGGTCGATTGACGAAGCGACGAATTGACCAATCGACCGGTTATCCGAAGAATTTAGAAACGACAGAACGAGAAACGGACAAACACCGAGCGGAATATCGAGCACGGGGTCCGAAAAAGTAGCGCTCACACAAGCTGCACTCTCCCTCCTTCATCAGCTTTTCATCGAACACCAAGGCGATAATAATCGAGTCTTCCCATTCCCGACGTCCACCGCCAAATCCCGTAAGCATTCATTGATGCCATGCCTGCTGCTGACCATGTATAGACCATGAATGTACTCAGCAACATCCAGTCGATAGAACGAACCATCGAGAGCAGCACCGAGTCATGGAAATTAGAAGACGCAGCGCAACCGTGTTTACCATTCAGATAATCTTTATCCGATATTCATCATCACCGGCGGGTGGTAGGGATGGGCCTGGGAAATCGCCACAGAACGCTAGGACGCCGAGAAAGCATGGATCGAGGGAATTGAAGGAGAATGTGAGGGGAACAAAGATGAAAAGGAAGATGAAGGTGGAACTGGAGAATACGGTGAGTATGCAACCATCGTCTAAGTGTACGTTTCCTTACTTGACATAGACATGTCAAGACACCAAGGGAAGTCTGGTCATGGACTTATGGAGAAAGAAATAAAACGCGGAGGGGAACGAGAAAGAGTGTGAAGAGTGTGGAGGAGGATTAAGGGAAGGAAACGGAGACCGTGGTGCTCCAGAGGCCCTCGTCCGAAAACCTCGGCGAGTCTTCACATACCTTCACATACGTTCAGGTGTGTTGGCTGACGCAGTATAGATATGCAATACATCTCGAGGATTCTCGACGATAACGGCCCCGGCGAGTGGCAGGGACGGGCCTGGGAAAAGACCGATGAGCATCAAGAGTACCGACAGTAAGGAAACGAACATACGGCGCTCACACATCCAGATCCAAGCCACGGCGAGTGGCCCATGCACCACTTAAGCGCGTTTGTGGCTGACCTGGCATATACATCAAAGATATCCCAACAACGAAAACCGTCCCAGCTGGGTGAACAAGATGAGACTAAGACACAATGGCATCTGGAAAGACAGTGACTCTCGGTAAACCTGCTGCGCAAAAACAATTCCAAAGGGCTTGGGGTGTGAGGATTCTTTGCAGCATTTCGCAGTTGGGATTTGAAGATACTCGCTCGAGACTTTACTTTTTTGCACCGTCTGAACCCAGCATGAAAGCCCGCAGTGTGTCAATATCCAGACGACCTCACAACGGCCTCGGTTGGGTGGTAGGGATGGGATTGGGAGGACCGAGTCTCCTCTTCTCAGTGATTTCAGTGAAATTTAAAGTCTTCATTGACTGATACTAATCGCGTCTCTGAGTATGATACGTCTCCCGTAATCTAGTCGCTAGTGGTACAGAATACGGAGCGGAGTACTAATGATCGTATGGCAGCTGGTCTGGCGGTAAAGACAGTCTGACTTCCTGTCCTGAAAGGAACTAATGGTGTGATTGTTGTACTTGGATCACGATCGGACCCAGTTTCATGTCTCTCGCATCTTGCTCCACCTAGACTGAAGTGTCTCAGTCCCTAAACGTTACCCGGGGCAGTTGGACAGCATCCGATACTGTAACCACACCACGGGAGGCGTAGTAAGGAGTTGATAGATTTAAGCTACCTTCCCGGAGAACTTGAGCGGTATAAAATCGTCCGTGTCGCTGGAATGGACTGATGATGGCTGCAGCAATTTCAACGATCCTCATTGAGTAAGAGCGGAGACGGGATGGCAAGCTTGACATGGATTCGGGATTCCAATCAGAGATACTCTGTACCTGTACCTTGTACCCCTGCTGTCCCAGTCAGTGTTGGAATATGGGTTTTTTTTTTTTTTTTTTGCTTTTGTTTGTTAGATCTGACACCCACGGCAGGAGACCGGTTCGATCGTTTCCGGCAATCCCATGCGAATATCGCTGCCTGACGAATCAGGCGGCGATATCTCGGCAAGCGGACAAGCTTTTCCAGTCAAGCTCCGCATATCAGAGGGATTCTGTGTGGTACATATCTCCGGCTATTATCACGGCCTAAGCACGCACAGCGCTAGTCGTAGCTAATTAGACAGGACCCCGTTTGGCGGCTTGAGCCGGTCGACAGAACACTGAACCTCAGGACAGATTCGGGACAACAGACACTAGCATTCCAAAGATTGACTTTCAGCAAAAAGTCTCTCCGCATTGATTTGTTTAGCCGAGAAATGTTGAGCTTGTGCCTCTCTCACGCGGAGAAAGCCGACGTTGCACGTTGATCAAGCCTGGAGATACGCTGATTGGGTCAGGAAAAAAAAAAAAAAAAGACGGCGAACTCGTACAAAGCGAGACTGCCATAGTATCAAGTCTATCCCAGATGATTTACCAATTGCGGATATGCTCCGGTGGCAATCCACAGTGTGCCTCCGGAGGGAACCCCCCAAAGAAGGGCTACGGAGTAGGTGCCATTCCGGGCTTTGGACTCAGTATGGGAAACCGTTATCAGCCCGGAAAACTCCGCCCATAAAGATGTTCGAGAAAGCGGCCGGTCCAATGGGAGGGCCATTCACCAATCCGCCTGTCATATCGCTCATTCTGGGGTTACATTGCCGAATGGTGGTGGGTGTTATTCACTGATAACAGGCACTAAGAACGGTAGTGTCGCATGTTGCCAGGGCCCGGGTTACTCGCGTGCTGATTTCTTCCTGTTTAAAATGTCTGCTCTGCCGGCGGCGTGGCGTTGTGGTAGCGTCCCGAGGCAGCCCCCATTATTGGGAACTTTTCCTAGAGAAAGTTCTACTCCTGGGAGGTCGTGAGTTCGATTCTCACCACTGGCACATTATACCACCATGTGGCCTTTTTCCGAGGAATTTGGCATGCTACGGCACCCGGGAGCATCTAGGGGCTCCCAAAAAGAAGTAAGTGAGCGTTCTCTAGTCTATCACACACGGTGTGGGGTGTTAGAGGACCTTTCCCAGCCTCTAACCCCTAAGGATGCTTACGAAGAACGGCCTAGGCCAATTAACAGTTTGAATCACATCAAGCTCAGATGTAAAAAGGAGCGGATGGTAAGCTCATGCCTCAGCTAAGCTACTTATCCCTAGGGATAGGGTACGGTCCTTATGGACAAGGAATCATGGGTTCTTTACCCGTCGAAGGTGGCTAGAGTGAACTAGCCAATAATACAAGGAGGGTTAGGAACTTTCTTAGGGCCCTATAGCCACAGTTATCGTAGCGCTATAGGGGCATAAGAAATAAGTACTGCCCAAATGCCCTGCGCAGACAAGGCGGATTGGGGCGAGGAAAAGGCTACGAATGGTCAAGAAAAAAGATGTTAAGAAAAACTGAATGTACTGAATAAGTCTACCATCTTGGTAGCGGTCTGTCATAGCCCCTAGGGCTCGGTATGGACCTTAAACTTGATTAAATAAATAAATAAATAAATGTCTGCTCTTCTTTTTTCTCTCCCGTCCTTTTTGTTATTTATTTCCCCCCTCTTAACACGCATTCCTTTGTGTTCTGTGCTGTGTCGTCGCTGTTTATCTTGCAAGATAAGACGATAGTCCCTCCGTGGTTTCCTAATCTCACCATGGCCGCAGAACACGAGGTTGAGCCTGCTCAGTGCGTTCTTCTTTCCTTTTTTCGCTCACAGAAATACTGACTACCGCAGACCCCAGGATACCATCACCACCGTGAAAGACCCAGCGGAAACCACCGAGAAAGCCCTGGGCGACACTCCTGACGGCGAAGAACCCAACGAGGATGAAAAGAAAAGCCTTCGCCATGTCGCTGAGAACCTTCCCATCTCGGCCTGGCTGGTCGCCGTCGTCGAACTGTGCGAGCGTTTCACCTTCTACGGCATGTCAGGTATCTTCCAGAACTACATCAACCTGCCTCTCGACGGTAGTCAGGGTCGTGGTGCGCTGGGAATGGGTCACCAGGGTGCTACTGGTCTGAATACGTTCTTTCAGTTCTGGTGCTATGGTGAGTTTTCGTCCGGTTCCGGTGGATTGCGCAGTGAATGCTGACTTTTCAGTCACTCCTATTCTTGGTGCTATTGTGGCCGACCAGTACCTGGGCAAATACAAGGCCATTGTGCTCTTTTCGCTCATCTACATGGCTGGTTTGCTGATCATGGTGTGCACCTCGATTCCTGCTTCTTTGGAGAATGGCGCCGGTCTTGGTGGTTTCATCGCGGCGATTCTGATCATCGGTATTGGCACGGGTGGCATCAAGAGTAACGTTGCTCCTTTGGTAAGTCACCCCGAATATCTTAATAAGAGAAGGTACTAACCGCGCAGATTGCGGACCAATACAAGCGCAAGAAAATGGCCGTTAGCACCAAAAAGGGCGAACGAGTCATTATTGATCCCGCCCTGACGATCCAGCGGATCTACATGATTTTCTACGGTTGCATCAATATCGGCTCGCTGTCGTTGCTGGCAACGCCATACATGGAAAAGCTCGTGGGCTACTGGTCTGCTTACCTACTCTGCCTGTGCATGTTCATAGTTGGAACTACGACCGTTCTGCTTGGCCGCAAATTCTACGTCGTGCGCCCTCCGCAGGGCTCCATTATCACCGATGCCTTCAAGGCTCTCTGGATCATGGTCATCAACCGCAACATGGACGCCCCCAAACCGACCTGGCAGGCAGAGAACGGTGGCCGCCGCGCACGCACCAACCTCCCCTGGGACGACCATTTCATCGACGAACTCAAGCGTGCGCTTGTCGCATGCCAGGTGTTCTGCTTCTACCCTATCTACTGGGTCGTGTACACGCAGTTCTCGGGTAACTTTGTCACGCAGGCCGGACAGATGGAGGGCCATGGCATTCCCAACGACCTCATGCAGAACTTTGACCCCATCTCCATTCTCGTGTTTATCCCCATCCTCGAGACCGTGGTCTACCCGCTCATGCGCCGTCTGCGCATCCCCTTCAAGCCAATCACGCGTATCTCACTGGGATTCATCGTCGCCTCTCTCGCCATGATGTACGCCGCCATCGTCCAACACCTCATCTACTCCGCCGGCCCCTGCTACGAGCACCCGGGCTGCGATGCCTCCATCGTCGACGGCACAACGCAGGGCAACCACGTCCACATCGCCATTCAGACCCCCGCCTATGTCTTTATCGGTCTATCCGAAATCTTCGCCTCCGTCTCCGGTCTCGAATACGCCTACACCAAGGCCCCGCCATCCATGAAATCCTTCGTCCAATCCATGTACCTCCTCACTAACGCCTTCGGTGCTGCTATCGCCGAAGCCCTCACACCCGCTGCATACGACCCTGCTATCCTGTGGATGTTCACTGGTGTCGCGTGCGCGTCGTTCTGCACGGGTATCATCTTTTTCCTCACGTATCACCACTTGAACGCTAAGGAGGAGGACATGAATGCGTTGGATGCGGATGATCCGGATGCTCCTGTTGCTAAAGAGGAGCGGAAGGAATAGGGTCACGAGTTGGGTTTCTTTTCGTTTCGTTAATAATGTTTAAAGTACATAATGCAGCTCGCGGGTCGGGTCGGGGATGTTACGAATCATGATGAATGTTCATTGTCAAGTATTGGGTTAATGAATATCAGAAGCTCTTGTGAACATCAAGTAATCATCAGTTTTTGAAGCAGCCCCTGACTTTTCGTTGGGATCGTAACTATGTAGCAACCAGTCAAGCTCCGCGCAGTAAACATTAACTGTCATGCATTATATTGTCTGGTGTGACTACCATCCTGAGCTTGTTTTGATCGGCCAAGTTCGTCTAGTTGTGACAAATGCGCAGACACAAGGGAACTAATGCACTTCGTTTTCTTTCTGGTATTTTAAAGTTGTGTTCTGCTTTTCGCTTGTGGACGTGTTAGGGGGTGTGTGTAGATGGGTAAATAACGATGACTGAGTATTTTGCTCTTTCCACCCTGTCTTTGGAACTATGATATGCACACCCTAGATCAAGAGGCCGCTATCGGACTCGTCATGTGCTCATCTTGTGATGGTATGGGGATACTATCATATTCCCGTCCGTTAGGAAAACACAATCACATACTATACAACGGTGTAAATCTCTTTTTAGATAGTCCTGCCTGCAGATTCCATAGATGAAAAGCGTAAAAGATCTTGGCGATTCCATTATAGACCCAAAGCACGACATCCTGAGTGTGTTTTTATGGTCAATTTGGTCACAATCGTGACATGTAGCAGCTTGCACTGCCGGGGCTCACGAGAGGCGCATTAAGCTGGTAGGTGTCAAAGCCAACCAAACCTGACCTCATATTCACTTTCGAGTTTGGGACGATAGAACGCAACGAAAGCCTTGGTTCGAACATAGCCCCTGACCGAGCCACCATCGTCAGTGGTAAATGGCACCGAGCGTTCGTTGGCTCTAGTGAAGCACAACTTGGAACGGGAATCTTATTGGCTTTGTACCTTTTTTGGTGTAAGGTAAGGTCTCAGCTCTCTCTAGTCCGTCTGCTCATAGAGCTTATGTATAAGCTGCACGTCACTGTAATATAGTGTGCATGAGTTGCAAGCAGGTTTGATACTAAGAGTCTGTTCGAATTGCCCTCCTTATTATCTGTGTTTAATATATACTCACTTGAGAACTCATTGACTAGGAATCCTTCAATTGCCTTCTATAACACTTCAACTCCGTGTCCTTGATCTGATAATTTTTTCATTTCTTCCTTCAAAATCTGCACAACAACACAATAAAATGAAAGGAGAGGGAGGAGACGCTGGTAGCCATTCTAGAAGTGGTGGATCTCTTAATCTCTGATGCGTCTAGCTTGCTCCGCTTCGGAACACCTAAATGCTATTACATAGCCAAGGTTTGCTTTGAATATCCTGCCCTGAACAGTGCGTCTCTCTGTAGGATATGTCTGTGACAACAAGGACCATGAGTCAATCTTAGCACTCAAAGCAATCTTTTAGATGGGGCGTCGCCAAAGCCAGCTGTCATCCATAGTTTTGACAACTCCATTCTACCGTCTCATTCCAAAGCACGTTTTGAAGGCGATGTCTTCGCTCATAGCAGCAATTATTCATTCTCATTGCGGTGCGTTGCTTTTGGTGATCCAGGTCAAAAGGTTAGGCTCATATTGCTGCTGGTGGCCAATGATTTCGGAGCCGACGTCTTCGTCTTTACTCTCAAATACCTAATTTGAAACGATAGGACAAGAAATATGAACTGGTTTTAAATTGTAGTTTGCGTCTCTTCCGTAACGAGCCCTTTCACCGCGCTAGACGATGAGATCACACGTCTCTGCTTAGACATATAAGATAAAGTCTCGGCTTTAATTTTGAAAAGGTATGGGTCTGCTGGTGATCGACTCATACATGCGTATGAGCACTAAGAGGGGAACACACCAAATCACAATTCCATACTATCAACTAGGGCTGTAGCTTTCTCTTTCCAGTATGATATGGATATCAATAAACTTGAATTCGATGTTATTCGGGGCAAGTCCCGTAAGGGGTCATTGGTGATTTTCCACTCAGCGAGGGACCCGAAGCGAATAATTGGTAATTGACAATTTCAAACACGATCTTCTCCAAAGACGTTAATAGCTTTACTGTAAATTTCTGCGTGGAATTCTGTGAGAGCAGATGTCAGCTTGAATTGGATAGTGTTTGTGACTGACACATACAAGTTTTCTTTCCCCACTGAGAGCAGTGTATGAGATTATATGGCCTGCTTGAATATTGCTGTATTCTGATTTGTTCACTTGCATCTCAATACCATCAACCAGACCTAACCTTCTTGTATATGGTGAATCGCGAGCTGCTTTGTTGTTATCCTTGAATACTACAATGTGGCGCAGATCTCTTCACGCACAAGCATGATGAAAGAACCAGGCTGAAAAGTGCCCAATATCTGTGTCCTGGGGGCGCTTGAACACGACGTGCCTACGGAGAGAGTAACGTGTACTGTGAGCCAATGCTGCAGGCTTTCGTTTCTGTTTGGACATATGAGGATAGCTCTTAGATCTGCTTGGGTGGGAAGAAATTGCGCTATAAGAAAACCCATACTCCTGTGTTTCCACGATACAGCAACACCAAGATGTTTTTTTCTTGGGTCGCATATTAGAGTCCCTCCAGCGCTAGCCGTACAAATTATTCAATCTGAACGACTGTCGAAGTCAGATTCATGTCCAGATAAATCGTACCATTTCGTGATTCTTGTAACGTATCCATAGCAAGGCGTCGCTTGGCCAGGCGACAGAGCAAAACTGGCCCCCTCGGGTAGGTTCGTCCACTTCAGGTCATTCTTTTTCCGGCGGCATATGCATTGCGTCGACTCCCTTCTCTCAGAGAATCGATGTCCATGTCGGACAGAGCTCTTCCTGATTGGTTCTGGCCTGGCAAAAGAAAATACCTTTACATATTCCTTGAATTTATCGTACAGCTTGGATCACCAGTATCTGTTGGATAAGCAGTGTGTCCCTTCTCGTTCTCTATGGGCAGTGTAATCTGTAGCGTCATGCTCTGTCATTTATCGTCGATTGAGCGAGCTGTAACCCGACTTCGGTGTCATCGGGATTTCAGGTTCTTTAGGTCTTTCTGGTTGTATCCGTTTCGCGGGTAACCTTCCCTAAAACGATTTAACATGTTCAGCTTGCTGATTGCTTTGATTGTATAGTGGGAGCCTTGTGTAAACTTGTTTCGAGGTTGCATGGGCTACCGCATATATAATAGCCGTGACATTCCTGTCAATCAATCAGATAGAATCGATCTGCATACAATGCTTGCGTGGCTAGTAGAACTGCGACACGCTTGAGTATGTGAAGACCTTAACACAAGAGCAGCCTCTTATGTTGCTGTCCTGACGAAAATTTGCCGGGACACTCAGGTTTCTGCGATATTCTCTGGCCAAGACTCTCAAATTAGCATGGCTCTCCCCCCAATTATACGCACGTGATTTGAAACCTTCGTTGCAAGCATGCGTGGAACTTTCAAAAGCTTTCTTGGTAACCTGGTCGAGACCTCGTTTTCTCAACGTGTCTACTTCAGCCATAAAGTTTCCTTCCTCCTGCTCATCGTGATACCAAAAATCGAGATATAAGAAGAATTGCAGAAAAGCTGTTGTCTCTCGGTTATAGGTAGATAATCAATTCTGTTATCCCATTGACAAGGTTGGATGATGATTGAGATGTTCGACAGAAGGCTTTCTCAGTGAGGGCAAGATGCCCTCTTGAGCTATTAATGGTAGGCGAATGCACTTGGTCCTCTAAGCTATTGGTATCTTTGCTTGTGCGAAGAGCTGTGTATACGCCCAAGTTCTTTTCGAAGTGGCAAGTAGCTGCTATACAAGCATGGACTCATTGAGGAAGAATTATCTAATTACGGGAAAAAGAAAATTTGGTGATAAAGTCTTATGCTCTTGTCAGGAAAGACTGTCGGTTATGCCATAGTTCTTGTTCACGAACCCGGGGATTCAATGAGGTATCAGGATAGAAGCCGCTGCCTGATATCGTTGACTTTGGTATATGGAAAGCAGATAGGAGACTGCGAGCCATCATGGATGTGCGATGTATACCACGTGACCTGCATGACTTGCATAAACGGTTCTCCATAATGCTTGTGATGCAGCCACCAGGGATTGTACTATGTACCCTGTATGGAGTACAGAGAGCTAAGAATTATCCGACATCTTATTCAGTCTGTGACAGGGTCGAATAGCCTCATAGTTGCCGCATTTGGCACTGCTGAGTCACACACGGCACGTGATTTCTAAATTGGGGGTGGCTGTTAAGCGCAGAGGCGCTAAAGAGCGTTAGAGCTTTAATATACGAGTGTCTCAGTGTTTAATTATAGCCAAGGTATGGCTGATGCGACCCTAACACGAGGACGAAGAAAAGTGGTAGCCTGCGTCATGGTTATTCATAAACTCTAGTATTCAATTGTGACACTCATCTTTTTCTTCTCCAGAAAAAATCTGCTCTAATTCTTCAAATCTCTATCTCTGTATATACAGCTACTATCTATCTAATTTGGTGTGAAACATCAATGAAAAGGGGACCCGACGATCACCGCTCGGTCTGTGCATAAGTGATTCCCCCCTAAAAGAAAAGAGTCTGCGCTGTCGGTGGGAGCTCTAGTAATATTTTTCTCTTTTCTCATTTTCCCTTCTTTTTATTCTCTATTTTCTAATCTTTACACTCTTCAACATACGCTCTTTAATCGGTGGCATTGCTGAGTTCGTTTTGTGGTTGTTCTCGCCCGCCGCCACACTCCGTGTACTCAGCCGCGTTGCTCCTGTCACTCTCATTCTCTCGTTCTCTCATTCTTCTCTTCTCTCCTTCATCTTCCAACTTCTACTTCTTTCTTTCTCCCTTTTATTTCTGATTTTATCGCTGAATTTTTCCCTTTGCGATTAATTAATCAGACATTTTATTCCCATCCGGTCGATTACTCAAACTACCACCTCGATCGGTCATCGGAAGAAACGGACTCGCGACGCCCGAACCTCGTTTCCCCTTCTCTTTTCGTTTCTCTTAAAAGCGATTTTATAGACCAGACCTAATAATCATAATGAGTGTAAGTCATTTTCACCATCTCTATTCGATATCTGCTCACTTTGCAGTACCAGAACCTCGAAGGTGGCCAGGGTGGCTACGGCCAATACAACCCCTACGGTGCCGCCGCGCAACCCAACCCCTACGCTCAGGGTAATGCCATGGAGCAGGGCAACGGCAACTATGGTGCGTCGATATCTCGAGACAAGCGACTCTGGAAAATAGCCTAACAGCAGCAGAAATGAACCAGGTGCAGCCCGGCGGCGGAACCACCGGCATTCTGAACAAGTGCAAGGAAATCAACGATGGAATCGGTGATCTGCGCGCCAAGCGCGAAGGTCAACTCTCTGCCGCCCAGAATGCCTTGCTGGATTCGAGCACCGAAAAGGAGGATCAGACTGCCCGCCAGACCCTCGACTACATCGAAGACGAGATCAACAACGGTTTCCGCTACCTGCGCGACCTTCTCAAGCGCATCAAACAGACCCCCGGTTCCGGTGACGCCCGCGTCCAGACCCAGATCGATGTCACCAGCCGCAACCTGCGTCGAGAAATCGAGCAGTACCAGCGCGCTCAGTCGGACTTCCAGAAGCGTTTGCGCGAGCAAGTTCGTCGTCGTTACGAGATTGCCAACCCTGAGGCCACTCCGGAGGAGCTTGACCAGGGTGTTGATAACGTGTTAATGGGCCAGGAGCAGAGCTTCCAGGTACGTACACCGCACATGCGCATTAACGGATGATGCTAACTATTACAGGTCGCCGGTACACGATCCCGTCAGGCCAACGATGCCCGTCGCGCCGCCTTGGAACGATCGGCTGCTATTCGGAAGATCGAGCAGGATATGATCGAGCTCGGCCGTCTGTACCAGGAAATCGCCGAAATTGTGCATATCCAGGAACCCCAAGTGGAGCAGATTCACCACGGCGCCGAGGATGTCGTGGGTAATGTGCAAAATGCCAACACTCAGATCGACTCGGCCATTTCCAGTGCGCGTAAAGCCCGGAAGTGGAAGTGGATCGCTCTGCTCATCGTCGGTAAGTAAACCCCTGTTCCCCACGTTAAATTAGATACTAACGCCTGCAGTCCTCATTATTGCCATTGTTGTGGGTGTTGCTGTCGGTGTCACCCAAAACAAATAGACGTCGTTTCTCGTTCTTTGTTCTGGTTGCTAGACTTTGGTCAGGATTGGGATCATGCTATTTTATTCCCCGACTTTTGGTCATTGATTGCTTTTTTTTTTTATCTTGTGTTTTTATTTTGCTTTTATTCTGATACTCCCTCTTGTGTATCTTTGCTGGCTTCGGACAGGGTTATATGATCAATTTACCGAGTACAAATCCTGTCTATTCTCTCGTTTGCTTTTTGCTTTAAAAAGCCTCTCCTCTGTCGCGTTTCCTAGTTCTGTTTGTGTTGTGCTGTATAATTAGCCATGGCGATGATGTCCTCGTACATGGCTGGACACGCATGATGCTCCTGCTCATGTACATATTAGACTTGCTCGCTATACTAATACATATCTAATAATGCTGTTACCGTGAATATCTATCCCTGCTTCTCCAGCTCCCGCTGCTCTTCCTCCGGCGTCCTCGTTTTGAGTTGTAGAGCATGAATCCCGCCTTCCCGGCTCATTTCGTCTTTCAGTAGAGCGTAGATCATCCGGTGTCGCGCGGCTTGCATCTTCGATTGGAACGCTGGGGATGTAATCGTTACACTATTCATCCATCAATATTCACTCTCGGGTATGTAGAAACAGGTGGGTGACGAACTGGAAATGCGTCTCCCTAGACGTCGACCCCTGCATCGGGGCGTGGTGCGCGTGAAGATGCGAGTCATTACGGATGAGGAGGGTTGAGGGGGTTAGAGAGGTCGTTAACTATTCATTATACCTTATTAGTATCGCTGGTAAAACTGGGGTGGAGGGGGAAGAGGGGGGGGACCTTTTCGCGAATGAGGTCCTCAACGGGGGTAGCGGAGGAGGACATTGTTCGGGATGGTAGTGTCGATGATACTGTCGAGAACAGAGGACGACGGAGAGAGGAGAGGGAGGATCGGAGATACATTGGCGGTTTTTGTAGATGTAGTAACTAGTGGTTGTATTTAGTCCTGCAAGATGGAGAAATTATCCACGCGGGACTCCCGGCTGACATCAACTCCGCATCCAACTAAATTTCCAGACATGCTTTCGACACACTAGCAGCACCGATCATGCCCTCAACAACCCTCCTCTCCCTCTCACGGGGAATCCGCCGTCTCAATGCCAATTACATTGCCTCATATCCATATCCATGTTTGACTGCGACCTCGCGCGCGACTGCCAGGACATTGTCGACCCTCCCGAACATCCCCCTCTTCCGCGCCCTCAAAAACCACGATCCTACGTCACAAGCTGTGATCCATAGCGCGTCTTCGCGATCATTTACATATGGGAATTTACTCGCGGATGTGCTTGCAGCCAAAGAGAAACTACGGATAAAGAGTGGCAGTGGCTCGTTGGCAGGCGAGAGAGTTGCGTTTTTGGCGGAGAATAGCTATGATTACGTAGGTATTTCTCCCTCCCTACGCCCATCCGTCAATGGATTTGACTGCGCTTTTGTTTGAGTTGTTGAGGAATTGGGGCTAATTTGGGGATAGTAACGCTGCTCTCGATCCTGGCGCATGATGCCATCGCCCTTCCCCTCTCGCCGGGGTTCCCCGTCGGGGAACTAAAGTATATCATGGATAACTCTGGCGCAAGCGTTCTTCTCGCCACGGAGCGGTATGGGGATAAGGCGCGAGAAGTCCTGGGTGCTGGGCTAGATAATCAGATCGTCCTGGATGTTAGGGAGAAGATTCTCCATGGGGGGAGCGTTTCGGAGAAGGTATCGCTGGAGGAGTTTGGGCAGGGTCTGAAGGGGGGGATGATGCTTTATACGTCTGGGACTACAAATCGGCCGGTATGCCTTCTTTTCCTGTATATTTGTGATGGTGGTGGCTAATTCGAGCAGAAAGGAGTCTTGATACCCCAATCCGCGCTCACAGCGCAGGCCGAGTCCCTGATCCAAGCATGGAAGTATACCTCCAACGACAGGTTACTGCACCTTCTCCCCCTGCACCACATCCACGGCACCGTCAACGCAATTGTCACGCCCGTGCTAGCAGGCTCCTCGATTGAGTTCATGTACCCCTTCAACCCAGCGACCGTCTGGAACCGCCTCGCCGCGCCATTCTTCCCTAACACCACCGCCCACAAAAACCCACCCACCAGGCAGGAAATAACCTTCCTAACCGCCGTCCCCACAATCTACACAAAACTCCTCTCCACCTTCGCCTCGCTCCACCCAGAAACCCAATCTGCGGCCCAAAAAGCTATATCCCCGCAAATTCTTCGCCTGAACATATCCGGCTCCGCGGCCCTCCCGACACCCGTCAAGCAAGCATGGCAGGAACTAAGCGGTGGGAACGTATTGTTAGAGCGGTATGGGATGACGGAAGTTGGGATGGCGATTAGCTGCGGGCTGAAGTTTGGGGACCGGGTTGATGGGAGTGTGGGGTGGGCGTTACCCTCCGTCGAAGCGAGGTTGGTTGACACGGATACCAACGAGGTTATTCGACCCGGTGAGGAAATCGATCCCGTCACGGGTCGTGAGCGGGAAGGTGAAATCCAACTGCGAGGACCGTGTTTGTTCAAGGAATACTGGGGTAATGAACCCGCTACCACGGAAGCCTTCGTCCCCGGTGATGACGGGAAAGGGAAGTGGTTCAAGACCGGCGACGTCGCTGCGAGACGGGATATTCGTGCTGCTGGGAAGGGTGGTAGTGGGGAGTGGGCGAGGGGACCTATGTATTTCATTCTGGGCCGGCGGAGTGTTGATATTATCAAGACGGGTGGGGAGAAAGTCAGTGCGTTGGAGGTGGAGAGGGAGTTGCTTTCTCTGTATGTTCCCTTCCCCCTACTCATATCCGACCTATACATACGTGTAATCCCTGATACAGGTGCTAATGTGTTAATACAGGCCCCAAATAACCGAAACCGCCGTACTGGCCCTTCCCAGCGAGCAATGGGGCCAGAAAGTCGCTGCCGTTGTCGTATTGCATCCCGATGCCGGAGCATCAGGCAAGAAAGGGAAATGGGGCGTTATGGATATGAGGCGCGCGTTGAAGGATCGGTTAGCGGCGTATAAGATCCCAGTGGAGATGAGGGTTGTGGATGCGATTCCGAGGAATGCGATGGGGAAGGTTAATAAGAAGATGTTGATTAGGGAAGTTTTTAGTGCTTGAATTTTGCTTGAATGGAGAGTGGAGGGTAAAGGGAGGAAAGAAAAGTTCTATGTAATTGTAGGTAGGAGTGTATCTTGTACTATAATACAGTCTATCATCAATCATACATTTTATGTACATATAATCCGAAGTCATCCAAATTATACAGGGCAATGGGTCACGCCCACTCACCCACTCTCGTGAAACCCACACCCGCCTTTACCCCCTCCATAACAACAATGCCTCTCCCCAAATCCACCTCTCTTATCCTCGCCTCCACCGTGCTCAAAATCCCCATCTCCCCAATCTCCTCCGCAACGCCTGACCCCTCCGCAAACACAACGGAGCACTTCACACCGAGACTCGTGATCGTACCAGCGTAGCCCTGCGCATACTCTGTCCCCACTAACGCGGTTTGCGAGAGAGGTTTGTGCAGGATGCAGGTGAATGTCTCGGGCAGGGTGCATTCGGCGAAGTAGAAGGCGCGGAAGAGCAGGTGTGTGGCCCAGTGTTGGGCGGAGGCTTTGGAGACGTCGCGGATGCGGGTGCGCAGCCAGCGCGTGCGGTGGAGGTAGGTTTCGACGGAGTCGTGGGTGTAGGGTAAGGTTTCTGAGAGGCCTGCGGAAGGGTTCGTTGCGGCGGCGCGCAGGGCGGCTTCGATTTGGTAGTGCGCGAGTAGGTCGGAGTATCTGCGGAGAGGACTTGTTGACTTGACGTATGCATCTAGGCCTAGTGTCGTGTGGTGCAGAGGCGTTGACGACGAGATACCCCGTGGCGCGGCGATATTCAGCCACGACTCACCGCCGTACTCGTGCATGTTGGTGTTCGTGAGCGGCGCGTACTCCGGATGATACCAAGTTCCGTCAAAGACAGCGGGTATGTTGCGCTCTGCGCACCAACGGCCGGAGACCCAGCAGGCGAGGTTCATAAGTAGGGAGATGAGGTTTCGTTTTGTGAGGTCGGGGACTTCATGGGGATTGTCGTCCTGCGGACGGAGTTGGATGATGGGATCGCCGAGGATGTATTTCCCCACTGTGGTGCTGCGCATGTTGTATGGTTTGAAGGGGGCGGAGCCGGCGCTGATGGAGACGGGGGTGTCTGGGGTGAAGGGAAAGTCCATGGCGCCGTTTTTGAGGCGGTAGGCTGAGCGGAAGGCGAGCATGAGGTCGCGCATTGTGTGGAAGGTTTGTTCGTCGGAGGGGGTGAGTGTGTTCTGGATGTTTTCGCGGGTGGATTGCGTGGTGAGGGTCCCGCCTACTGTTAGGGGCGGTTGGGGTGGTGATTCGGGTTCGAAGAGGGTGCGGAGCTTGTCGTGGGTTATGTAGATTACGTTTCCGGCTGTGCCATTGCGGACGTCGGTCTCTAGGACTTCGCCCTGGCGGTTCATTCTTGCGCTGAAGGTGAGTGTTGGACGGCCTGGGGCGAGAGAGAAGTTCTTGTGTGTCAGGGTTGGCGGGAGCATTGGGTAGGTGCGTTCCGGGGTGTAGAGAGTCTGATTGCGCATAGCCGCGTACTTCATGATCACATTGTCGTGCGAGATGAAGGCCGACGGATTGGCTACGTGCACGCGAAGCCAGAATTCGTCGTTTGAGCCGGGGACCGGCTCAAGAGAAACACCGTCGTCGATTTCCTGTGCGTCCACGTCGTCAACGCAGTAGATAGGCAGCTCACCCCAGTCCGTTCGCAAGTCCTGCATGGTGTCTGTCATTCCCTCTGTCTGGAGTCTGCGGGATTCCATCCGCACTTCCTTCAGCATTTTGTCGTTCCGGCTGGAGATACCGTGCCCTGGAAGACCCAAGGCAAGGTCGAGCAGGCGCATATTCTCCCAAGGAGACACCACACCTAGTTCCTGTAGGAACAGCGGTGCTGTCACAGCGTCCACTTCCAAGCCACCGTACATTCCCGTAGTCCGAATGATGTGTGAGCCTGACGACCTCAGCGAACCAGCTGTCATGCGCCTTGGCGGGATGCACCATAATTGCAGAAACTCGATGATTTTGCGGTCAAATTGATTAAACTTCTCGGTGACAACCTCCCGATATACCAACGGATTCTCGTTCTGCTCTGGTTCGAAACGTTGAGACGTAGGTCCCACGTTTGCCATCTTCGTTGGTGAACGGACTTTTCGACTGAGTTGGACGAGGCGACGTGCCTTCTGAGTAAAGTCTTGAATCGGGTGGTCCTTCAGCTTTGGCGTGTCTTCACCCATGGTAGATCGGACGAGCATTTCTTGGTGTTCATGGACCCATGTCGTGACTGTTTGTAACGTCCTGGCGATCCTTTTTGGCTGCACGAGGTAGTAATCCGAGAACACGAAGCTGCGATCATTCTGGATGAGGAATGAATTCTGGATAGCAGCACGATGAACAGCAAACAGAATCACGTCATTTAGCTCCTCTTGCTCCATGTCCAACGCCTTCATAGCTAGTTCTTCAATCGTGTATCCGACGCTATCTACCTCATCAGCCACGAGCTCGTGGATGCTATCCAACCGAGTCGAATTTTCGCGATAAAAATCCAGAATCTGATTGCTAAACGAGCTCATACTTTCCAAGAGATGAGCGCCCAGTGACCGTGGCACACCTCCTTCGATTGCTGACTGCAACTCCTGGCTCAATTCGGCGACAGCGTTGGGGAAGTATGCAAGCAGTGGTTCCATGTCTTCCGGCTCAGCAAAACCCTTGAGCACGTAGTCAAGATCTCTGTGAAAGCCGATGCGCCATTTTCCTCGCTCTGTGTAGAATTGTTGTTGTTTCTGAACTGATCGCACGTAGATGCCAAAGGTCAAGCTTCCGTCGGTGCTGCCGAAGTCAGTACCTTATTCCCTGATTGCTAACCACGACACTTACGAGTACAATGCCACCAGATCTCCCGGCTCTAGAAATTCGTCAATTCCCTCGCCTTCATCGCCAATGTTGGGAAAGTCTACAGCCTCCGCCTCTGAGTGCAACTCATCGATACTCGCACCATCGGCCTCCCGGTTATCGTTCAACATGTTGCCCCTCCACTGGGACGACATATCCTCCGGTTCTCGAACCGGGTCAAGGACATTCGGATTCCGTTTCTGCCATTTTACCAGATAGTCCCGGATATCTCTGTTCGCCTCGAACTCGTTTTTCAATTGGATTTCTTCGATCGATGCCGTTTGCTTTCCTATATCTTGTAATGTGGCATAACTCTGGCCAAATTAGCCTAGTCACACATCATATATACGCAAAAAGACATACCTGATATGTGTTGCTGAACGATTGCATCTGAAAATCTGAGCGGCGGCAAATCACCGGACGGCCAGAGACAACTCTGACAGAGGGAATGGTTGCCCGGCTAGCTGCGCGAGCACAAACATAACCTCCGTCCGGAATTCTCTGAAATATCCTTGTTCTTGACAACGCCAACGACATCCTGAACCTACGCCAGGAAAGAAAAGAAATGTCGCCGCCTTTCTACTATACCGCGGCGAAATTTTTGGTATATTGCCGGCATATACGCCACCGCCTAGGCGGTGTCTCTGATATGACCATGGAAGTCCCGAAAAGGAAACTCGTCTTTTCATCCTTCGTGTGGCAAGATATCGAGCCCCTTTTCAAGATAACACAGGTCCACATTGAAGTTCTATCCTCGGGTATCACGACATCTATCTCGTCCGGAAAATTTCTCCGGGATACCATGATTCAATCTTCTTATGGCAATGTATGGCGACGTGCTCCGAATTCTCCGTACCAGGATGATTTTCCCTCGGTGGATACGGTGTGGATAGCACTCAATATCGGCTCAGACTTAGACTGGAAATTCCCCGCAAAGTATCAAATGTGGAATGCTGATTGCTACGGGCTCGACCACTCATCTTTGCGGTTGATTCAAGTCTTTCACTGCTCATACAGACTCCTCCGAAGTGCATGATGCAGTTATATGCGGGGTGCATATCGCACCTTATCCTCGGTTGTTGTGCAATCTCATGTGATGGCTTACTACCTACAGACACACTGTAGAATTAACGTCCTGGCAGTTGAAGCACTGCTTATCATTGCTTTTACAGTCCAAGCGAGATATCCTTTTAAGGCCGTTGGCCAGGGCTGCATGCATTTACTCCGGTCTTGTTTCAAACCGACTTGGCTATATCCACTTTTCTTCGGCTAGAAAGTTAACTCTCGCTTAAGCATTTATAGAACTCTAGGTAAGTCGTCGGAAACACTCATTTGCGTGGTCAAGAACAAGTCGACAATGCATCTATAGAAACAACTGCATTAACTTCCACACTGAGTGGACACTGGCTTCAACCAAGTCAACCAAGATATATCCTATTGTGGAATGCAACCCGAATGTATTCTGCAGAGCGTATTCGACAGTCCACCGGATCGCCGTCCAAATCCACATGGCGCTAGCTTGGCACTTGAGCTATTATCTGGATATACCTCGGACTGGGCTCCGGTCCGTTGACAAACACTAACCCCAGATCGTCGCGATGATGCAAAATCAATCTCGGTTCGAGCATTGTTCGGATTCTGGTTGCTTTGTATAGCGGACGCTATCCATCATTAGCCCCTTGTCTGAGGTATTAATATGCAAGTGTGGCTCGCCGGAGACAATTGCACAAGCATCGTTTGATCCCCTTTCCCAGACACCATGAGTTTCAAAGGGTGGCGTGCACTCGCCACATTCTTCCTCGCTCTAGCCCCTCTGGCAGCAGCTGACATCTGTTCCAAGCTTGAAACCGAGAATATCGAGATCGAGCAGTCTCCATCCTTGGACTATACTTCCGAGCTGCACGACTATTGGTCGCTTGCATGTGGTGACCTCAAGCCAGCATGCATTGTGTATCCGTCGAGTGCCCAAGAGGTGGCTACAATCGTCAAGGAACTGCATCAGACGAATGACTTCTTCGCTGTGAAGTCTGGAGGTCATATGCCAAACACTGGATTTGCTAGTGTTCAGGATGGTGTTCTAATCTCGACCAAGAATCTTAACCAGGTCGTGTATCACGATGATGACCTGACGGCTGACATCGGACCTGGTCTTTCGTGGGAAGATGCGCAGAAGGGATTGGATGGAACAGGTCGAACAATTGTCGGTGGACGTATGGGAGGTGTCGGTATCGGAGGATATATGCTGGGAGGTGGACTTAGCTTCCTCAGCTCGCAATATGGCTGGGCTGCCAACAACGTCGTTGACTACGAGGTGGTCCTTGCTAATGGCACTGTTGTCCATGCTACCGAGAAAGAGAATTCCGGTAAGTCCATGGTCACGGTTAGAGAAGATTATGTCTAACGGAAATAGACCTCTTCCTTGCTCTGAAGGGCGGCGGCAGCAGCTTTGGAATCGTCACGAATTACCAGATGAAGACGCATCCTCAGGACCACAAGGTCTGGGGAGGAAACTACTTCTTCTCAGCCGATAAAACCCCCGAACTCCTCGAAGCTGTCCATGGCTTTACTGCAAACTACCCCGACGACAAAGCGGCCATTATTTTGACAGCCGACCACACCCCCATCCTCAACACATGGATCATGTTCCTCTTCTACGATGGCGAGTCTCCACCGGACGGCGTCTTTGACAAGTTCAAGGACATTGGCCCGACAGATGCTACCAAGACCTGGGATTCGTATTACGACCTGCTCAAGAACAACGACTTCTTCATCCTGAAGGGTCAGCGCTACGTGATCGGCACCGAGACCACCCCCCTCCCCAGCAAGGATGCTGCATCCGATGTGTTCCAGACCTACTACGACCATTGGATGAACGTCACCAATAACGTCCTCGACGTCCCGAACGTAATCGCCTCCATGGCTTTCCAACCAATGCCTCGTACTATCACCAAGAAGGCCAAGGAATTGGGCGGCGTAAGCACCCCTTCCCTAGATCTAACTAAACATGAACGAGAATGCTAACAAGAACAGGACTTGATCGACTTCCCCACCGACCAAGACTACATAATCCTTGAACTCGACTTCTCCTACGCCTTTGCCTCCAGCGACACCAAGATCGACGGCGCGCACCAGAAACTCTACAACGGCTTCGACCGGATCATCTCGAATTACGTCGACGAGGGCGTGCTGCCCGATGTGTATAGGCCATTGTTCATGAACGACGCATATCATCGCCAAGATTACTGGGGACGGTTGCGGACAACGGAGACGGCCAGGAAGACTAGGGAGAGGTATGATCCGGAAGGATTCTTGCAGAAGAGGACGAGTGGTGGGTTTAGGTTAGAGTAATTGGATATACATGCTCTGTACTGGGTAATAATATCTATTGAATAATATTTAAGGCGTTTATAATGTGATATGTGGTGGTGATTTACACGGGACAGTTAGCGCCGGGTTGTATGTCTACCGCGGACCTGGATCCCGACACCAATACAAGGATAACATTGCAGCTCTAAGTGTACCCGTGAATATCCACAAAGCCAAAGACACGACAAGCGACAAGCGACAGATCAAGTCTCAGATCGTACAAAGTTAACCGGATCATTGGCCCTGAAGATTTCGGGGAATAATAAAGGTCTTTCCAAGCGCCGGGGTTGTGGAGCGCCCTGTTCTATTTTTGCTTTTCTGTAGACTTTGTTTTTGAGGTACATTCTATGAAGAGAAGAAAGAAAGGGAATGGAGAGGTCTAGATGAGTCTGGCGCTGGGTGATGGTCTAGACTGGTATAGCTGTATGTGTATGTCGGGATGGGATACGAGTATAAAGACTTGCTTTGCACCCGCAGGTAGATAGCAACCAACAGGCACCTTTTAGATCACGAATAGGTACAAAATGCATGCCCTCCGAGCAACATTCCAAATCGCGCGCACCTTTCAGTTCTGCGCGCTGATTGCCGTCATCGGCCTGACGGCCAACTTCATCGCGGAGATTGTCAAGATTAATGCAAGACCGCCTAATATCTTGATTGGGACCATTACTGTGGTATTTATGCATCTGTAAACAGTGATATTTAGGGTGACAATGGCTGACCAAGCGAGTATTAAGACCTGCATCGCCGTGCTATACTGCATCTTGACATCCATAATCCTCTTGGATAATGTCCTGCCCTTATTATACTGCGCTATCATCGATACACTCCTTATGACTGCTTTGATAGTTGTTGCGGTAATTATTGGACCACCATTCTCGTATCTGCAATGCGCGGGGATTCCCTCTCTCATGCGACGAGGCGATGATACATCAGCGTATGCATTCGCGACGCGGTTGAGCGAGTATCTCAGCAACTTGAACGGCGGAAACATCGATTATGGAAATTGGATCGGGGTATCGAGGGAGGTGTGTTTGGAGGCAAAGTCAACCTGGGGATTGAGTATTGGGTTATGGTGAGTCCCTCCCCTCTCTCCATTGGAATGAGCTAACTGATATAGTGTGTTATTCTTCTTCTCGGCGGTTTGCAGCGGATATCTCTGGCACATGAAGAGAAAGGCCGCCACTGGAGTGGAGAAATTGGACGGATAGTCATCGTTGCAGTCGCATCGCATTATTGTTTTTTGATTGTTGTATAATAATCACCCTGAACTGACCGGGGGAATAATCGCAACCTCGTCACCTGGCTGAATCACCCTTCCTTCTCCTTCTTTATTTCCCTCTGTATCAATATCCACATATTCATCGCCAACACTCACACCACAGCTCTGCAGGACCTTTTCGCGGATGCCCGGGTATCGCGACTCGAGGGTATCGAAGAGGTAGTTCACCGGGAGGGGCGCGGGGAGAGACTCGGTGTTTTTGTTGGTGTAGGAGGAGGCGGTGGAGAAGTAGTGGATTTGGAAGGTTGCCATTGTGTGGACTCCAAGTAGTTGTATGAGGAGATGTATGAGGTTGAGTGATGATGGTAGTGGTGGAGAGTTGGTGGGGGAAGTGGGATGATAGTGCGGGGTCAGGTGATATCGAATTGGAACGAGTCTTTTTTTATTTTTATTCAGGTACCCTGTTGACCCTGCATAATTGTCTATGAGTTATTTGTTTATTTTTTGCTTACAGAATTGAACCCTGCATAGGTTGTAACCATGCAATCGATCACTAATTAACCACTCCGATGTCTCTGCACTCCAACACACAACCACACCACACTCTCACCTCTCTCTCACGCCTTCAAATCTCAATCCATTCTATTCTACTCTTGAAACTAGCCTCAAATATAGCGAATGCACACGCAATCGATCCATACTCAGAACGCAGTGCATCTCCGAGCTCGGAGATAAGATAATCTCTACTGCCCATCAGTTACCATTTTGGGTATACTTCAGGATAAGCTCTTTTCCCTAACAACAGCAGATCGGACTGGATTGCCCTACACAGCAGACTCATCGAAGCATGGAAACATCATCCATGGTTAAACTTCGTCTAAATCAGGGGCGCGACGTGTGAAGATGACGACGTTGAGCTTTATTTCAGGGGCCGCTGAGTCTATATAACTCTATTTCCTTCGCTGTCTTCCTTCCGTTTTCTATTTATCAACCAACAGTCACTCTTTTGACTTTGCTGCATGAATATGCGCGTCTCTCGTTCGACTCTCGCCGCTGCGGCTGCCACTACGCTCCCTTTGGCTGCTCAAGCCGCTTCCCTGCAGTCCGTTTGCACTACTTCCAATGTGAAAAACGCTCTCCCTCTCGATGTGGCTGAAGGCATTGAACTCGATTCCTCGTCTGTCACCACCAACGTGGTCACCAACTACTCCGTCTCCGATGAGAACTACTTCCCCGACGCTACTTTCGACTTCTGTAACGTGACGCTCGCCTACTCGCACGCTGGCAAGGATGACCACGTCTTGCTGGAGATCTGGCTGCCCGCGCCGGAAAAGTTCCAGAACCGTTGGTTGTCGACCGGCGGTGGTGGTTTCGCCATTAACAGCCAGGAGAGCTCACTCCCTGGTGGTGTTATGTACGGCGCTGCGGCTGGTCAGACCGATGCTGGATTCGGGGGCTTCTCGAACCAACTGGACTCGGTGACCCCGATTGCGAACGGTACTAACAACCTGGATGCTATCTACATGTTCGGATACCAGGCTATTCACGAATTGAGTCTTATTGGCAAGGCGTTCACACGTAACTTTTTCTCTGTCGCGGACAAGTCCAAGGTCTACTCTTACTACCAGGGTTGCTCCGAGGGTGGTCGTGACGGTTGGTCCCAGGCGCAGCGGTTCGCTGAGGACCTGGACGGTGTCATCATCGGTGCTCCCGCCATCCGCTATGGCCAGCAGCAAGTGAATCACCTGTTCCCTGATGTTGTCGAGCAGACCATGGGCTACTACCCACCCACCTGCGAGCTGGAGAAGATAGTCAACCTGACCATCGCCGCATGCGACGGTCTGGATGGCAAGAAAGACGGCGTCGTCTCCCGCACAGACCTCTGCAAGCTGCACTTCAACATCAACTCGACCATCGGCAAGCCCTACTCCTGCGTCGCCTCGTCCAGCACAGAAATGCTCCGCAAGCGCACCAGCACCACCAGCACTGTCCCCGCGCAGAACGGCACCATCTCCGCCAAGGGCGCCGCCGTGGCCTCCAAGATGCTCGACGGCCTGAAAGACTCCCAAGGCCGGCGCGCCTACTTCTGGTACCAGCCCTCCGCCGGCTTCGACGACGGTGACGCCCAGTACAACTACGACACGGGCAAGTGGGAGCTCTCCATCACCTCCCTGGGAGGCGAATGGGTCGCCCGCTTCCTTAACCTTGAACAAGCAGATAACCTCTACTCCCTCGACAACGTCACCTATGATACCCTCGTGCAGTGGATGGAACTCGGCTGGCACCGCTACGAGGACGTCCTGCAAACCACAAACCCAGACCTAACCCCCTTCCAGCAAGCCGGCGGCAAGATCCTGCACTACCACGGTGAATCGGACAACTCCATCCCCCCGGCCTCGTCCGTGCACTACCACGAATCCGTCCGCAAGATTATGTACCCCAACCTTAGCTTCGAGGACAGCAGCAAGGCCCTCGCCGACTGGTACCAACTGTACCTCGTCCCCGGTGCCGCACACTGCTCGCCCAGTACCTCGCAGCCCAACGGGCCGTTCCCGCAGACCAACCTGGCTGTTATGATCGACTGGGTTGAGAAAGGCAATGCTCCGACGACACTGAACGCTACTGTGCTCAGTGGCGAGCATAAGGGTGAGAAGGGTGAGCTGTGCGCTTGGCCGCAGCGGCCGCAGTGGAAGAATGGGGAGATGGAGTGTGTTTTCGACCAGGAGAGTTTCGAGACGTGGCAGTATGAGTTTGATGCTTATAAGCTGCCTTTGTACTAGTCTTGTACTATGGCGTACAGTACTATACTAAATCTGCATAGTTGATCAGTTAGGACTACCGACTGATATACAATAGAACCCAATTGCTTGTCAACTCCGCCGAAATGCATTGCTAATAGTAAAACAAACTTTTTGATATAATTTACAAAGACAACTCAACCCGGACACAAGGCTTAAAGGAATCCCTTAGGACCCCCCCAAGACCCCTTAACCAACGCCGAATAATAAACCCACGGGAAAAAGTCCTTCTTAAGATGATAAAACGCCCTGCGCGGTTCAATTTGATCCCACCCAAACCACTCATTAAACGACTCCTTCGGCACATTCCCATACTTGAACTCCGCAAGCAGCACCTTCCCGTACTCCGTCGTAATCGGACAAGATGTGTATCCATCATACCCTTCAGCCGCAGAACCAGCATCAACCTCCTTACCCTCGAGGGCCTGCACAAGGCCGCGGACGAGGACGGGTGCCTGCGCGGTGACAGCGGCAGCGGTCTTGGAGGTGGGAAGGCTGGAAGCATCACCGGCGGACCAGACGTTGGGGAAGGTCTTGTGGCGGGTGGTGTTGTCGTTGACGTCGACGAAGCCGGCTTCATTGGCGAGGGGGGAGTTTTTGATGAAGGAGTAGGGGCCCATCTTCGGGACGACGTGCAGCAGGTCGAATTTCTTCTGGACTTGCTCCTTGCCGCCGACGGAGAAAGTAGCCGTGTTGCCGTTCACAGCGACTAGGTCGTGCATGAAGAGTCCCTCGACACCGCGCTCCTTGCGCAGTTCCTCCAGCTTCGCGCTGTACTTCGGCACACCGAACATGCCCGGAAGTGCCGTCGCGAAGCTAATATTAATCGACGAGCCCGCAGGGTTGGTAGGGTTATACAACCCGCGCTGCTTCCAGTGGTCCAGCG
Source organism: Aspergillus chevalieri (assembly GCF_016861735.1). Lineage (NCBI taxonomy): Eukaryota > Fungi > Ascomycota > Eurotiomycetes > Eurotiales > Aspergillaceae > Aspergillus > Aspergillus chevalieri. The sequence continues at coordinate 1,842,427 of NC_057368.1, read as the reverse complement.
CAAGCCACATGATCTTCTGCGGCGCGCCAGCACACTTCATCACACCAGCGGGCTGGGTAAACAGCGCCTTGCCCTTCTCCATCTTCTGAATCGTCCCGAACACCTTATCCACTGTATCATATCCGTAAATCGACGAGACAAGCGAGTCCTTGTCCGCGAGCGCCTCGGGAAGGCCCTTGATCTTATCATAGTCGATGCTAATCCCGGGCACAACGACGAGCTGCTCATAGTTCACTTTATCCCCATTCGCAAGCGTAACAGTATTCTCCTTCGGCGCGAAAGAACCAACGCTACCCCGGTACAGCTTGAGCTTCGGATCAAGCAAACTCTGCAACGGCCGACGCAGCTCCTGCTTCGTCTTCAGACCGCCACCGACAAGCGTCCAACCGGGCTGGTAATGGTGCCATTCCGAGGGGTCGACGATAGCAATGTCGTCCTGTGTGAATTTGCCCGTGTCGAGGAGTTGGTGGCTGATGGCGAGCCCCGCGGTGCCGCCGCCAATAACAACGACTTTGTGGTTTTTGGCTGCGCTGGTTACGGGGGGTTGTGTTGCGGCGGTCGCGAAGGACCGGATTGTGCGTGCGGCTGTCGCCGTGCGTGCTGCGCGACTGCAGAACATCATTTTTGCTTGGGAAGGAGGAGGATGGGGTGGTGTGGTGGTCGGGGAAAAATCGGGGTGCTAAATATTGCTTGGGATCGCCGTTCTCGGCGGGGATTGGTCATGTGATACTCATACGGTCTCTCAGGTCTTTACTAGAAGCCCTAGGGATTTATTCTTTTCGTTTTGATCCCCGAAGGACGAGGAGAAAGAACTACTTTCCGCTCTCAATGATGAATGTGTATCTAACTGACAGGTGTGAATCTGGATCCTTAAGAGTATTAGCTTATTTGACCCTAAGACGTAAGTAATCCTTGACAGTACTTTTACCCATTTGACGACGCGAATAATGTGAGAACTTCCAAGCGAGACAGCAAGATCAAATCCGGAAAAGGCAGACGAACTACTGCCAAACAGGTTCGGATACTTGGAGATAATATAGCCCTCAATCACGATGTCCCCATCCGTCCCCTGAGAACAATCCAATCTCTGAATGGCTCCACATCTTCACCTCAATTGACTTCACATGCTGTTTGATTTGAGCTTATCTTGGTAATAAGTTGTCTGGAGACAGTCAAAAGCCGAGCTGGGTACTACCATTGAAATGAAATGATCGTACTAGCTCTTTTTCCATCGAACTTTCGCCAAACGCGACGATTCTACCCGATAAGACCAAGAAAACAGCATAAGAAAAACAGACCATGACCTCAAAGCATCAAATGGTGGCTTTATAAAATGGATCTTGAGTCCAATATCTATACCGCAGACCCTGAAGTGGACAAGTTAGTGCTCAGTTCAATTTCCTACGAAGCCGTGCCAAATCTCTGAACTGATCCTTCCACATATACACGAGCTATCCTATTTGTCGTATTCAATCCTATTTTGCCTCCGACCCAAGGACAAAATGAAGTCCTGGTTGGCACGTCTACTGGAGACATTCGACCTGGAAATTGTCTTGTCTGGCTCTGTGGGTTGCAGTTGTGGTGGACGTGGTTGTCACACATCACTTCTTGCGCTAATAACTAATCCAGAGTAGGTCATAAACGAACCCCAAATTGTACCATCCTGCTTTGAGCATGCTAATTCGCTTACTGCTATTAGAAACATGAGACAAGGTTCCTGAGCACATATCCAGACCTTCGCGAAAAGCGAAAAGAGTGCCCGCCTTCTTTAATTGTGCGTCTGTGTCTCACTTCCCTCCAACCTAGTCCGTTCTGGAAGTTAACCGTCGTGGACGGAGAAAAATCACCTGTTATCTGGAGATCTGGCGGTCCCTGCCTCGGGAAAAGGCAATGAAGGGAGAGACACGGAATAGTTCCAGTGGAGGTCAACTTGCAACATAGCTTACCTCTGGCTTTTCTTATGTACAGGGCCTTCACTCAGATTACGCCGTGATAATGCCCCCCTTTGGAGGGAGAGGGATGCGAGGCTTTTGTCTACAACTCTACAATGCGCGACTAATCATTCGACCTAGATTTTTGTCCCTTTATTTGATCATGACATCGAAGAGTCTCTCGAGCGAGCTAAAGGTGGACCTTTGGTCACCATTGCCCGATCTCATCACCGATATCATGTTTTGAACCATAGCTGATAGCATATTGCTACAATATCTTGTGTCTTTCTATTTTTATGATAGGTGCACGTCGTTATGTACCGACCACTCATGACGATGCTTGTCGTTGAAAGTAATTGCTGGGCCTGTTGTTATCTGGACGGGTGACTGGGTTCTGTCCTGAATTTGAAGATGGCGTGCATAGAAATCGGGAATTTTTTTTTGGGTCGAGACCTCTACTATATGGCTCGCGAGCCTAATTGATTTCAATATACAATGTGTATTCACATTCGTATTGCATCACTCATCCCACTACTCTGTATAATACAACTAGGCCATCTCCTTAAACGCCCCCACCAAATCCCCCCTCAAATCCTCCCAATTCTCCAACCCGACGCTAATCCTCAGCAACCGTCTATCAACTGTCGGATCAGACATCGCCCGCCACTCAATCAACGTTTCCACGCCGCCCAGGCTAGTCGCGTGCTGCAAGAACGAGAGTTTACTAGGCAGTCGTCTTGCCTGGTCTTCCTTCTTCATGAGGATGGAGAAGACGGGACCGAAACCGTTGGGCATCTGTTTGCGGACGAAGGGTTCGGTTTGGAGGCTTGCATGGTAGACGGACTCAAGGTTTGCTTGGACGGCGGCTTCGTCGCTGTCTGGGGCAGGGTTGGGTGTGTTGAGGGCGTTGTGGATCCAGGTGACTAGTTTGTCTGTGTTTTGGCTTTGGCGTTGGACGCGGACTTCCAGGGTTCGGAGACTGCGGACGCCGAGCCAGCCTTCCATGTTGCCCATCACGCTGCCTAGGAATAAGCGGTCCTTGCGCAGTTGACGGGCCCAGTCTTCATTTTTTGTGGCAATCACTCCGCAGAGCATGTCGCTGTGTCCACCGAAGTATTTGGTACCAGAGTGCATTACCAGATCCGCGCCCCATGCGAATGGATCCTGCAGGTTGGGCGGCGCAAAGGTGCTGTCGACCATCAAGTATGCTCCCCGAGAATGCGCCTTCCTCGCATATGTTTCGATATCGAATGCCGTGCCATGGGGATTCACCGGGGTTTCGAGGAGGATCAGGTCACCGGATTGCAATTCCTCCGCTGGGCAGTCAAGGCTCAACTCCTTTAGCCCCGTCAATCGGCTAAACATCTCGACAACACCGTGACAGCCATGGTATCCAGCGCCAATGGAAACCCGTTTGGGGTTCAGCAAGACTAGTACAGCATTCAGAGCGGACAATCCAGACGAGTAACTGACAGCGTGACCGTGGAGCAGCGACGAGAGGATGAATTCAAAACGGGTGTAGTTAGGGGCGGAAAGGCGGGAATAAATGTGCGTGTGGGGGTCTTCATTATACTGCCATAAGTCAATGCCGACTCCTGGGAAAGGGAAGTAATGAATGGCGCACATTTTCTGCGTCCGCGACAGGCACAAGATGCTCGGGATTGTCGGGGTACCGGAACGTGGTAGCGACGTGGAGCGGAGGGGCCACATCGGTGACCACATTCACCGGGTCATCGGCGTGCAGCGAGAGCGTAGAGGGACCGGTGTTTTCAGATGACGAATGCATTTTTGCGTTGACGGATAACAATTGAGAGTTGTCGAGAAGGCGGGCACGCCTTTTTATAGATCACGTCACGTGTGGGGACTGAGGGGTCACTATCTGACTCATCCCAGAAACAAATATCGGCTTGTCTCCGCTCGGAATCACCGTCGAAGAGATCCCATTCTCGATGGTTCGCGGACAGATCCAGGAACGGCTGCTTGGAAATTTGCGCGATCTACACTGTCAGTAAAGGTAAACCAATGGACCAGCGGAATGCTTACCAGTTTCAGAATCAAAGGCAATCGAGATATCATCATGCTCAATGGGGTATTCCGGCATGTCCAAACAAACAAAATCCGCAGACGCATCGTCATCCTTCCTAGGCAGGGCGAATTTGGCATCGACAAAGCGGATCCAGAACTTCCCAGACCGCATAAAACTCTCCATGTTGTCCGTACCCTTGAGGACCCAGTTCATGCATTTGCCGTGGGGAAAGTCATTGAAGAATGCCAACAGCTGAAAGACCTTTTCTTGCCGGACAATCTGGATTCGGGTAAGAGTTGCTTCCCACTTCTTGTGAATTGGCACAACCATTCGACGGCGGGAAATAATAAACGATGTAGCAATGCTGTCGTAGAGTACTCTAAACCCAGTCACGGCGGCTTCGAAGTCATGGAGAGCTGGTAAAGTTAGCAAATGTAGGACCAAAAATAGTAGCGCAACATACCAGCTAACGAGGCAAAGTCAAACCGTCGAATCATCGGCTTGACCATTGCCGCCTGCAGAAAATCGCTCAGGCTACCGGGCATTTCAGGACGGACGAGGTTCTCGGCTACCGAAAGAGTCAAATCTTGCTGTGCAGGGCGGTACAGGCTCAATCCTGTTCTGTTGTTGACATCCAGGCCCAGCTTCAGTTCGCCAGGACCCAAATTGATTCGATCCGTAACAGACCCCCATTCACTAGTAATGAGAGCCCGCAGATGCTCTGAGAGAATAGTGGGGCCATACTGGTGCTCCACCATACCAGGCTGCTGGTCAATCACAATAACAGTCCCAGCCGAGAATTGAAGATGAATAATTGCTGCTCGACCACTGACTCTGTCATATGGTTGTTCAATAGAAAACGCGCGAATGGGCACATCGGAAGTCTTGTGTTCATTCTGCTTAGCCAGCACGCCCAGGAGAAGCGAATGCATCATTGTGCGCTCCTGGACGTCGTGGAACGTCATCAACATGGACCGGGTCCTGCCCTCCTCGGTGACCTTGAGCACAAAGGCAGGCGCGCCGTCTTCACCGCGCAGCAGACCGAATACCACGGGACTTCCGTATCCCAGGATATGACGAGCGTTGCTGAGGACCTTCACCTTGGGGCTCGTAAGCACGGTAATCCGGAATCCTTGGTGGACATTCCGCGTGCCAGTGCCTTCAGTCACAGTGGTCGATCGCTCAAACAGCCGCAACCGACATCGTTCGATGGGCTCCGCGGGGAATGCCTTGGGCATGCCGGGATCCATGTACTGAAAAACCTTGAGGGTACTTTCGAAAATGACCCTTTCACCCGCCTCGGGCTTCAGACTGTCCTCCGTCTTCATAGTGTACTTGACAATATTCCAGATCATTTTGAAATCGGCTTCCTGGAACATGACATCCAATTCAAAACCACGGGGCAACCGGACCCGCATGGAGTTTGAGCGAACCTGCCATTCCACATCATCCCAGGTGGGACCCTTCTTTCGATCCGACTGAATCATCACATTGACCAAGTCACTCTGACTGTTGATGGCAGCAAAAACATACCAGTCCGTGCGCTCACGAAGGATAGACAACGCACAGGGAACCGCGAATTGCTGGGTGTCGTCTTCAGCGGAGCTCACATATACGTCGACAAACATCGTTCCGTAACTGAAATGACGAGGGGTATCACCAAGAGGCATCATCGTGAACATACTAGGGCCATCTCCGGAACGATCCACTAGCATGGAGCGAGAGGCGGCTCCCGAAAGGACGGCAGATACGTCAGGGGCAAAGAACGGGTACCGCAGCCAGACATTGCTCTCGAGATTATCACCGGGCTCGAAAGCTTCGGACGCGACGATCTTGGCAAGAATATTGTTTTTCTTGATCGACATGGACAGTGAGCGCAGGTGATTGAGAATTCCCTGGTGTAAACCGAGAACATCCGCCATCTGTTTGTCGCCCGTGCTCATGACAATCTCTTGCAACGCGTCGACGCTTGATGCGCCATACCGAGTGAGTTCCTCGTGCTGGGTGAAGATGGCCTCATTGATCCACAACGATTTCCCCAGGTCCAGGACTGCTTGTCGCGCGTCAATTGTCGAGCCGCCTCCTGGGCTAGCGGGCCCGCGGGAACGTGCATAGGCTTCGAGTGCCTTCCGCCCTTGTAGAAACCACCACACAGCGGCCCTCATCCATTCCGCTAAAGAGGTCTCCATGAGAGGCTTAACACTCTCTGCCGACATTCTGAACAAATTGGTGTAGCGTGCCACATATTGTTGGAACTCGACAAACGCAGCATCGCCAGCCTGATTGGCAACTGCTCGCATCGAAATGCGCGGCGCCTGTGGTTGGTACGGGGATGCATTGCTGTCTCGCGTGGTGGGACGACCTTCGTGGGTCTCACGGGTGGTGGGACGACTACTTGTTTCGCTGGGTGAATCGTCATCTATCTTAGGCTGTGCCTTGACAGCCTTTGTCGGTGTGCGGTGCAGGATGCCAGTGTTCGCGGGCTTGATCCCAAACGGAAGCGTGGGTTCCTTGTGGACCGGAGGTTCTGGTGGCACGCTGTCGGATCCCTGGCTGGGAGACCCTTGAAGGGCATTGTTGGCTGGCGGAGTTGGGTCTATGGCGGAGAAGGGCGGCGTTTCGTAGAGAGAACCGACGCTGGCGGGCGACCCTGGTCGTTGGTCACTTGCAGGTGGTATTTCCTCTTCGGCTGGGGAGGGAGGATCGTCTTCGAAGCGGGTCTGCAAGGCACGGCCTTCTTCTAATTGCATCTTTTGGCGGACACGCTGAGCAAACGTATTGGATTCTGGCGATGCTCGGAAGGATAGACGAGACCCGCGCTCGCCCAAACTAAGCGTCATGAGAAAATCCGCATCCTGGGGGTTCTGCAAGAGGGGTGGCTTGCTATCTGGGATGATTCTGGTAACATCAGGTGGATTTGGACCGACGGTTGATGTATCAACTCGCAACTGTGGCGTTCCCTCTTTGTGAGGTACCGGTTCCGGTGGAGCAGGTATATCGTTGGTTTGAGGCACGCTTTGACTTTGACTCCGGGCGCGTTTGCGCTGTATCGAGACTTCAATGGTAGGAACATCGGACTCATCACCACCCTCTCCAATCAATTCAGGCGTTGCCGTGGTGAACGACACCTTTAAACCCTGCCGGGCAGGATTCTTCTTCTTGGGTGGCATCATGGTGTAATGTGCAGAGTCGCTGCCTGCCGAGGCATTGATAACCTCTTGTGGTGAGGGCCATTTCGAAGCGGTGGAACGGGGAGTCGCAGACGAGCCTTGGGATTGGGACGCGGTGCGAGTTGGGCCCAAGAAAGCCTCGACTTGCTGGTCAGTAGAGGATCTGTTTTTATCTCTGTTGAAGAATTTTTCCTTCCAAAGAGACCTCTTTCCAGCGGGCTTGCTCTCGGGGACAGCAGGAGTACTAGCCAAGAAGGCAAAGGGGTCGTCGCCAGCCATGTTTACTCCCGGAACCAGCAATTGAAAAAGATGCAATATGGAGAATTTTGAAGATAAATAGGCACGTAACAAATATGTACGCAGGGGAACCGGTCCTCGTCTACAAGTACAATATTCTGGCCGGGCCAAAATGACGCGAAGCGCTGGGAGCTTTTGCCCGCAAAGAGAGGGATCGACAGGGGGGTATCGAAGTTGTGGAGGTAGAGGCACGAGCGTTTGATTATGACGAAATGACGGTGCTCTTGTCAGTCAAAGACAAGTCAATTGAAGCAGACAAAGAAGAAAGAGGCTGTGCTGCAGTCGGGGGAAGATCGCGGGAGGAGGTCGTCGTTGTTTGTCGTCGTCGTTGTCTCGGGGAAGGGATGTGGTTGTTTGGCGGGGTGAGTGAAGAGTCGCCCTGGGGAGGGGGGGCACTGCGAATACTGAGATCTCGACGGTGAGCAAGAAACCAGGACTCTAACGCTTTCAGTCTCAGTGATCAAGAAATCTCACAGTGGTGGCCTCTTGGAGTCTGAGCTCAGGGGATTTCTTAGGCCGAAGCCGTTAGTGAGGCTAGTCGCAACCTTAGCCTCGGAGATGAGATGCGCTTGAGATGCAGATGAATGAGGATATAGACAAGGGAAAACGGGACAAGCAAAGAACAGATAAACAGAAACACAGAGAGAGAAGAAAGAAAGACAACCGCCGGCAGTTGTGCTCGCAGAGAGACGTCCAAAGAGATGCTGCTTTGGGGACTGAGAAGCACCCGCGCTATACCCGATTGGGATGTATTGCGTTTCACTTCGTATCATTCAATTGGCATTTCTGAGTAGTAAGGAATCCCTTGAGTGAGTTATATATGACAATTTTTTACTTGTATATAATACCTTTGTCTACAGTATTCCGTACATAATGCAAGTATCTCTACCGTGTGTACAGAGTACTACTACATCCACTCTCTGCGGCAGCTCTGAAACGGCACTAATCACTAATGCCGACACTAGCCTGTCTACGGTTAGTATGTCTTGCTGATGAATATAACGTGCATCACTTCGGTATTGACACTCACAAGTCTTGTTATAACAGTTATTTTTGGATAATAACAGAGTCAGAGACAAGGACTCTCTACTCTCTACTCTGTACAGTTACAGAGTACAGAACAGTCCAGTGAGTCGAAGGCGGTCAGAAACACGTAGTCACCAGCCACCATATCCACATATCCACGCCAGCCACGCGAAGGTGCACGGTTACTGTCTCAAATCCGCGTATGGCCTGTGCCGGTTAGTGAGCACACGACCGTCAGTTATGGAAAGGCCAGCCAATGCAAAAGGTTGACTTGCAATTAGGTGGCTGACTGTCTATGTTATGTATGAGAAGGGTTCTTTTAAATGGATCGCAGAAAACTCCGTATATAATCGAATCAAGCTCAGACTAACGCTAAGACAAAAGCAAGATACCTCAGAAGCAAACTATTACCGCCACATTTTATCCGGGATGTTAACGATCTCAGTCTCCATAGAATCCACATACGCGCTATAAGCCTTGTACACCGGAGAGGACTGTCCGTCTCTGTCCGCATACCCAGACTCATACCCTGACTCCTCCAAAGCCCTGAGGAAATCCGCGAACCGACGGTGGAAGATCGGAGTAACCAAGTGGGCCTTTGAAGCAACCATCTTGGCGTAAAAGTCTATTGCCGCAATGGTGGGCGTGTAGTCTGTCAGCTAGTTAGCATAACTTATGTCTATCGTCGTATCCGCAAAGCATGGATGGGATGGATTACTCACCGATTCCGTTGACGACCGACGGATGCAGCCCGTACAGACAGATATAAGCATGCTCATCAGTCCTCATATCCTCTCCCGTGGCATACAGGTCAGCATCCAATTTGCAATCCGCAATCGTACAGGCAGTCTCGCACAGCGCGATGAGCTTCCGATCAGCATCCGTCCCGCGGTTAAGCTTCTTCTGCTTGTACTCGGAGAGGAAGCGCTGGCGATAGGGTCGGGTTCTCATGGCACGCATCAATTCTTCCTCTTTCTGCGCCAGCTCTTGCTTGAGCTTCTCCTCGTCGTATGGCTGCATGAAGCTAGCCTCGAGGTTCACCACTGGCATGTAGACGCTGTCAGCCGTGACGATCTGGGCATCCTGAAGAAATTCGTCGTCTTCCACGACCTCGTTGGGATCGAACATGAGCTCCGAGGTGTTGCTGAGGAGGGACTCTTGACGCTCGAGCTTGGCCATGGTTTTGTCCAAGGTGGTCTGAGTGGTTTGAGACATTGTGTTGTTAGTAAGTTCAGTTATGCTGTTGTAGTAATGGTTGATTAATGTCAGGATGATTGAAGAAAGAAGAAATCTTTGCAACTGCTGGGCTACGAGAGCAGGATTGTATAGACCAGTGATAGGCAGGCAGCATTTCGGAAGCTCTTTTAGTCAGGGCAGGCTGCATTCTGGATGCCTTGAGCTCCTACGAGGATGCTAATCGGACGTCAGAAGGCATCGCAAAAGACCATTTTGTATACGTCACCATTAGGACTTCATTATTGAGATATTAGCAATCCCATTTCCAATATATAGCAAGTGGACATAGCTATCTAACAAGTAGTAGAGTGCTAGAATAAATCCAATAACCTGACACATTGACCGTTTGTGAATGATGACGGCCTCATGCCAATCCTCACCAATGCACACAACCTCCGTATTCAGAGCATTCGTAAACGCCGTATAAGCCCTGAATATGGCAGACGGCTCTCCTTCCAAGTACCCAGATGCATATCACGATTTTTATAGGGCATTAATAAAATCCCAGAAACGACGGTGGTATAGAGCTGTGACAGCGCGGTCAACCATGGAAACTCATTGTCCCATAATCTTCCAATGCTTCGATGGTGGGCCCATAGTTTGTTATCCAGTTAGGAAGGTACGGATATGAAGTACTAGAAGGTTACTTACCATTTTCTTTTCAACGATAGACGGATGCATCCCATACAGATAGATGTAGACCCGTACATCAGTCCGCACATCATTTCCATATTTGGGTTATATGTTTTCGCATCCGATTTCAGAATCCATTATAGCCTACTTTCTGGCAATTTGCGGTGTGTTCTTGGTCAATATATGTTGCGCAATAGCGCTTTTTTTTTTTTTTTAATATATTAGGAAATGAATCGTTGTCGGCATGTTCGTTCCTTATCATTGTTGCCGCTGTCACTCGTGGTATCGTCAGGATTGAGCTTAGGCTTAGCGAGATCCTTGAGCGAGCTCTTATTATGGCCCTTATCGATCGCGCTATCGCTTGTACTTGAAGTTATTTTGCTTCTATGCTGCTGATATCAATGGAAGAAGTACTTTGCTGTTCTATTTCTTTTTTTTTTTTTTTTTTTAATATGGTTAATATCATATCTTGCGTCATGATTAGGGCTTCAAATATACATATGACTAGTATCAATAAAGATTGTTTATTATACAATGGCATGGTTGCATAGTGAATGAATGGAGTATCTTCCAGCTTCCTTCCGTCCCTTCACACTCACATCTCTCTTCTTCTCTTCTCGTTCCTCTTCCCCTTTCCATCTTTCTTCGTCCGCCCAGCTCTACTTTCGTCTACGTTCTTGTCTACGTTTTTTGCACTGACAAGACACATGACCTTGACAGACGGACGACGCAGTCGAGCAGTGTAAGTGAGATTGCATCATCATTCCAGGGCGTGCTCTCTCTGCAGAAAACGCAAGGCCAAAGGTTATCAGGGCACGCCCTGCAACAATTGTCAACATTCCGGAAACGAAGACTGCGCCTATGAGAACAACCAACCTCTGTCTCTCCAAGATGAAACCTGAGTCAGACGACTATTCCTGAATCAATTCCAATGTCTCAGAAGTACACCCCCGTTGGTAGGACACCCAGTGTGAGCGACTGGGCATTCCCAAGCTACCCCTCAGGCTCACCGGGCGCCTCTTCGGCACGCGCGGCAATGTGTACAAACCTGATGACTGGTCATAACGCTGAGTTGCTGATTTTGAGGGCTAGGAATGGGCGGCTCGAAGACCAGAATCGGAAGCTTGAGGAGAGGATTCGAGAACTGCTATCCAAACAGACTCCAGCGTCCATCCAAGACCTCAATCTCGAGATGATAAGCTCACGTCTGAGCGAAACTTTTGACATCCCTTGTGAGCGCGACTCGCTTTCCAAGTGTCGAGGCATTATTCGCGGCGTTATGCACAAGGCTCGCTTCATCGGCCAGATTCATTGGATAGTGACTGAATTTCGCTGGTGAGTCCACCTTCTAACTAAGTTATTAGGGCTGGAAAGGTGACCTAACAAACATCTAGATCAGCGATATTTTTGAAACGATGAATAACCATCTACGAGAGCCCATCGAACCCCTGGTCCGGGCTGAAGAGGTGCAGATGATCGAAGCTCAGCGAATGTCTTTCACGTCCTCTCTATCCACGCCTGATTTGCCCCCTAAAGAGCTGCCGACAAATTAGTTGGTTGCTACCTCCGCACGTCTGAAGCTATCTATCGAATCCTCCATGTCCCTACCTTCTTCAAAAATTATGAAGCGCTTTGGGTGTCTGATACGATGGCCAATACAGTCTCAGGTCAAGCTTGTGGTCACTCAGGTCAAGCTTGTACTTGCTATCGGTGCGACTACGTACGATGGGGACTTCAAATTGCGGACTTCAGCAGTGCGATGGGTTCAGGAGGCACAATTTTAATCCTCGAAGCCTGAGTTCAAGTCGCGGTTGAACATCCAATCTCTGCAGACTAACCTCCTTCTGTTGCTTGCTTGGGAAAGATTAGGGGTTGACGGAGTCTCAATCGGGATTTCGATGAGTGCATTGGTTAGGCAAGCAATTTGCATGGGCCTACACAGAGATCCAGTACTCCTACATCAGAAAACAGTCCCGGATAGGGAGGTGCATCGAAGACTCTGGAACACAGTCCTAGAGCTGACACTACAGTCTAGTTTAACCTCCAGGGATCCTCCTCTTATTTATCTTCACGATTATAACAATGACGACAAACCCCTGACCGACGATACAGTGCCGAGTTCAGCAGATACCTTTACGCAAACGTCTATCGCAAGAGTGCTCCGGAAAACCTTTCCGCAGCGCCTTGCCGTGGACAAGCGTTTGAACAACCGCACCTTCCCGGAGACATACAAGCCGACTTTGCGGCTCGACGAAGACCTACGTTCAGCATACAAAGAGATTGGTCGAGCCCTGAAAGCCTGTAGTAGCTCGAGCACTGAATCTTGACGCAGGCGGCTGATTTCCTCATGCACCGGTATCTTTCAGCTCTTTACGTTCCGTACTTCGGCCCAGTACTGTACGAAAGAGCGTGGAGTTTCTCCCGGACGGCTGTGGTTGAATAGTCGCTCAAAATCTGGCGCGCGGTATATCCCCACAGCGACGCAGCGTCCGATGGTGGCGATCTACCGCGGCTCACGGTCTGCAGCTCAGGTTTCTATCGGACGGTGACCATTCATACCGCGCTGCTCATCGCGATGGAGCTTCGGGCGCAGCTATGTGAAGAACAAGGACTAATTCCTGTCACTTTGCGACCGGATCTGCTGGCGGTGCTAGATGAGGTTAAGGATTGGTGCTTGAATGTCCACGAGGCCGGTGAGACTAATGCCAAAGCTTACCTACTTATGAGTTTGGTTGCTGCACAGATCGACGGGCTCAGGCGCGGTTTAGGGAGCCTACGAGATTGCCGAGTTATTGATTCAGACTGTGGAGAGCGTTGGAGAGAGATGTCTACCGATTCTAGAAGACATGGCGGCCGCGCTAGGGCCAAGGCACTGAGGCTGGGCCTGACCAGGTATTGAGCGAATGGAAGAGTTGGATAGTCAGGTGAGTACAATGCCTTGATGACTTCTCTAGACATCGCTCACAATGAAGTAGTCAGAATTCACGTTTGATGGTCGGGACAACGTTGAGCTAATGAGTTGGATGTACGACATCAACTCCGGATTGCAGTCAGTCTGAGTCTGGTAAGGAGTGTTTGTTTTCAGAATGCATGTATTACCTTACTCGGGATTCTATCATTGACTCTACTTGAGAGCATATGGGAAGACTATTCATAGCACCTGGTGACAGGTTGATAGCGATATAATCCAGTTTAACTCAAATGTCTTTGCCTTGCGTACACTACTGGTGCCTGATATATTTGGCAGAGAAAATCACATGCAAAATCATGTGACTGATTACATGACTTTAAGCCGAAAGTATTGAAGCTCTGCTGCACGCTGGATACAAGGAATTAACTTGATACGCCTTGCTTCGGAATGGCGTTGAAGAGACGTTCGATAGCGCTGCCACTATTCAATGGCGCATCCCTTTGCTGACTTGTCAGGATGCGAGGAGGATCCGATGTCAGAATTTAGTGTTTGTACACCTGTACAGAGTACGAAGAGCATACAGCTACTAGCATAGTAGCAGAGACATACAGTAATAGTCTCGAGAATAATACGGAGAGCTATTGCCTGTGTAGAATTGGTGTAATATCGCCGTGTCTGTCCTACCGAGCATTCTTCTCCATTCCCCCCTCCGTAACACCGCAGAATCACACGAAAATAAGAATAGAATAAGGACAGAGTGAATGTCTCAGTTGAGTGTCTAGCAGAGAGGGCTAATTGATAGTTGCCAACTATTTGTATGTTCCAAGTATAGAACACCGCCTCGATTATTGGAAATCTGAGGCGCAGCACCTCCCGATTAGGCCATTAGGTTGGAACTGAGCTCTCGCTCTCTCGCTCGCGCTCTGTCAGTCTTTCTTACTGTCACTCCCTCACTCTTTTCTTCTCGACTCTCATTTTCGTACTCATTTCCTCTCTATTCTTTCGCCCCCTCCCTTTCCACTCGTTACCAACTTTTTCTCTCGCTGTTTCGCCTTCTTTCTGACTCCCCGCCGGTTCCCACAGTTATGCGTCGCACCCCCTGACCAACCAAAGTTGTCCCTTGGTTCTCCGGGGAAGAAAAGGAAAGGAACAGGAAAAAAATAAGCAGGGAAAAAAAAAAGGGATCTCGAGAATACGGAATACCTGTCGAAAGTCAGCCTCCGCGCCCTCCCGTGAAGCCCGACTGCTCGATCGCAAATATCCATCTCCGTATCGCATCGCCGGAATCAGGCAGAACAATTACCAGCACATCTCTCATCCGATAGTCGCAGCGCGCAACGTGGATTGAATCGCTTACGAGGGGCTGACCTCCCCGAGGAGGTCATCCCGGTCACGCACGACGGTCGTGATGTCTACCAGCCACGACAACGACGGATGGCAGCAGAGGGAGGATGATAAGAAGAGGCGGAAGAAGATCTCATCTTCGGGCATGCGGAATGTACGCGGTGGTGGTTTACAGAGTTGGGAATGGCCAGATCCATTACGAGGACGGAGGCGGCGGAGACGATTGCATCGGTTGGGATTCGGGATGGGTTGGATGGTGATAACAGTGATGGTGGTGATGCTGTCGATGCTGTCTCCGGCGAGTGCGGTGTTCTTGGATTTCGATAATTGCTTGGATGCCACTATCATCAACTCGAGCCCTTTGCAGCTGCAATTTGTGCCTTTCGACGTGGACGTGTGGTTTGACTTGACCGATCCCCTTCGTCCGCTTAATATCACCGTCTACGGCAATGTCTCTGGAACGGCCGATCAGCGTTCCGACTATCCTGCTCCTGATGATCCACAGTGGTTGAATGCTAGCAATACCGTCGGGAAGATTGCGGATCTCAGTGTGTCGAATAACAAGTATTCTACGCTGCTCAAGTCCGTCGACGTCGTCAGTTTCACTCCGTACAGTGATGCGTCTAGGTTCTGTGATTCCGTCATTCAAGGCGAGTGTCCTCTGGGACCTGTCTTTTATGCGAATTCGTGAGTACACTGCCAGGGTATCATTAAATATTATTCTGACATGGTATAGGAGCGATATTTCCGCTTTACGTGCCTTCACCTTTCAAGAAGACATGCAGTCATCGTATCATTTCGCAACCTTATCGTCACAGCTGTTGGTCAAATCAGGCGACGCCTCGGCTGCTCAGCTAGCCTGTATATCGGTTGAAATCACCCCCGACCTCGGTTCATCTCTGCGAAACACCCTGACCTTTGTGCCTCTCGTCATCCTTCTTCTAGTAGGGCTCGCGACGGTCGTTGCCGCCATCTACAGTCCATGGGGCACGACGGATTCGTTCCGTTGGACGAGTAATTATGGTCGAGACGAGGATGTGCTTCGTCTGGTCACGCCAGGGTTCGGGGACTGTCTGCAGTACATCCAGTTTGCCGTGTTGACAGGAGGTCTGTCTTTGAACTATCCCGGGTATTATCAGCCCGTGATGAGCCAACCAGCCTGGTCGGCTCTCATGTTTAACCAGAGCTTCGTGAACCCTGGAAAGGGACGAAACCCGGTGATTGATGGGATCTACGCTGTCAACGCAACATACGGTCTGGACCGACTGGAACATTTTGTCGGCATGGCGTCCGCCCAGGACATATGGCCAGGAATGATGGTCTGGTTGCTAGTCATCGTGGTCAGCATCACGTTTCTAATCCAGATAGCATTCGCCCTACGCTGGGTTCATCACCAGATCGCTAACATCCCCGAGGAAGATTTACGCGCGAAGAATATGCCTTTCACAGTAGGCAACGTGGTCCGCATCGTCTTTAATTTCCTATTTCTACCTCTCATCTCGCTCTCCTTCTTTCAACTGGTTATTGCCGGTGATTCCCCTGCATACTGCGTGGTGTTTGCTGTCGTGGTTATTCTAATCCTAATTGCATTCTCCATCTGGACCATCCGGTTGATCGCCTCCACCCGTCCGAAGTCCTACCTTTTTGACGACCTTTCCACCGTGCTATTGTACGGTCCGCTCTATAATACGTTTAATGATGATGCAGCTGCCTACGCTGTTGTTCCTATCTTTATATCCTTTGCACGGGGCGTTGCCATCGGTGCTCTGCAGCCGTCAGGGATCGCCCAGGTCGTTCTTTTGGCTATCTGCGAGGTTGTGTCTATATTGACGCTCGTGGCTTTCCGGCCCTACCCGTCTCCGACTTCTATGAACCTATATCATATCTGCTTTTCCATTGTTCGATTTCTGACGATCCTGCTTAGTGTTGTTTTTGTTCCGTCTCTTGGGGTTTCGGAGGCCGCGCGCGGGTGGATTGGATACGTTATTCTTCTACTTCATGCTCTCGTTCTTGTGTTTGGATTCTTCTTGAATGCCCTGCAGACCTTGATTGAGGTTATTGCTCGGCTTGCTGGCGCTGGTGGTAATGAAGGGAATATTACCCGTGGTGGATTGGTCAAGGTTTGTTCTTGTGTCCACACTTTCCTTGGATGACAGGCTAATTGTACAGGTCTTTGGTATGCGACAATTGTCCCGTCGTGAACCCCGTCAAGATCTTGGCACCCGTCAAAGCATGGGCTCGGAAGCAGGCATGCTCACACCCATCGACGGTCGACTATCATCTCAGCTAGACTCACGGGCTAGAAGCATGTCCGGAAGTTCGGCCTTGTTACTCGGTCGAGCAGGCGCCAGCGACGGTAGAGCCAGTGCAATGCTCGATACAGGAAGTGCCCAAGGCGGAACCAGCAGCCGGGCTAACAGCAGTGGACTTCAATCACCCATCACACCCAAGGCCAATGCGGCCTTTCCTCCTCCTGTTGGTTCAACGGCTGGTAGCAGTGTTTCCAGAGGCAGTCCGTTGTTCAGCATGCAGTCGCACGACCCCTACTATCGTCCGCCCCGTCCACGGAAGAAAACGTTAGACGCGGATGCGTCCGGGTCCGCTGCTGCTAACACGCCACGGACGACGCATTTTACGGAGGCGGCTGAGGACATGATTGATGGTCCCTCTAGTAACCGCGGAGCACCCGTACCTGCTTACCTTTCTGGACCCAAGGACGATCTTGACCTAGATGACCCTCGACCACCACGGAAAGACAAGGACTACGCCGTTCGCGAAGTCGATTTCTACTATCGAGTTCGTGGTCCGCCGCTTTCCCACACTGGCACCCGCAAACTCAAGACGGGCCCCGCGGATCCTACTGGACCTGTTTCTTCAGCGACTGGGTGGTTCCGGAACTTGTTCAGAGGCAAGACCAAAGAAAGCGGCAAGGGATTCGAAGTGGTCCGTAGTGCCAGGGCGCCACCACAGGGTCTTTTTGTAGAGGGCGAAGAGTTCCACGAACCGTACCGAGACGAACCGGACGAGTCAGGTGCTGCTAATGCCACTCGCCAAGCTCCAGATCAAGATACATCATACCACGATTCAGACGGGGAAGGTCACAATAAAAATCATGACAATGACAACACCGAGAGCAATGGCAATGAACAGCCAGCCGACGGCGTACCCAGTTTACCCCCCGTCGACTCGGGTGGCGGCATCGAACTCCCAAGCCGCATGAACTCCCAACATAGCTCACACGCTCCGTCGATATCAATCTCCAGACAACACTCCACCCGCCAACCATCAATGTCATCAACCGGACCCCTTGGCGCTGTTGCCGAAGACGAGCCACACGACCCCACCCAACTCCAGCCAACCGTCGGAATGGGTCGATTCCCATTCAGCGCCACCAGTTCCCCGTCGCGAGATCGTGACTTTTCTGTCGCGTCATCGACGGCACAATCAACCACATCGAGTGCTATTGGACGGGGAGATAGTGGACGATCACGCGGGGGCCGGCCGTCGAGTATGGGATATGTGACATCGCACCGGACGCAGGATAATATCCATGAAGCGAGTATGGATCAGATGTCGCTTAGCGGGAGTGCGGCGGAGTGGGTGGATGAGGGTGTTGCTGAGTTGGAGCATGAGCATGAGCCTGAACACGGCCATCAGCATCAGCATCAACACTCTTTCGATACGGAGCGGTGATCACTCTTTTTGCATTTCCTGGATAATACCTTCTTCTTCTCACTCCTCTCCTCAATATCCTCTATCGCCGCTCCTTGATGTCAAGGTTACGAATTTTTTTTCTCTATCTATTTCTCTTTTGTCTATCAATCTTGGGGAAAGAAAAGAAATCTGCTTGGTGGCGTTTGTGATCTACTGGCTTACCCTTGATATACGTTGGGTTTTCTTTCTTGGTTATACTTATAGCGCTTGTGTGTATTCTTGGGGGCAAGATCATTGTACAGTGTAAAGATTTTGATTCTTGTATCAAATTTTGGAATATGGATTTTAACTGGCGGGTTAGCAGCTATGCTATGCTGGAATAATATGTATATTGCTGTACTTTATTGGTTGTTATTCGGGGCTCTCCGTCTCCAAAATACATATAGAACCCCGCGGCGAATTCGTTGGTACAACGCCACAGTTATTCTATCCCCTTCTTTTTCCCCTTTCTTTACCAAGGGTAAATACCTCTTATCTGTTAGCTCATATTCTCCCTATATTCTATTCTACTTTATATATACTTTTAAATCGCTGGTGGTGACGGACTGCTGACTGGCGTCACGAGACCTCCGACTCCTGATATCCCCTCGTGCTCGAGTTATCTGGTCACCGACTCTCACAACACCACATCTTTCTTGATTTATATCTATCTATATTGGATACAAGTACAGCTCAATATACAGACATCGATTATAACTGTATTCTCCCTCGCCACGCCAGTCGATGACGCCCCCGGCCCCGACAAACGGCGGAGAGTAATCCTCCTGCGATAACAAATAACCCCTGGTATAATCGGACTACTACGAAGCCTATTCTACATACGAACGATTGATCCATGTCAAGCTGGATACAAGGCATGCAGGAACCATAAACATGGAACGACGGAGAGCGGATACCCTCAGTGCGCCGGATCGCAAGAGATCGAGGCTAGCTCTCTCAGACGGCGAGCCATCATCATCATCATCATCGTCATCGTCAACTTCCAGGGCAGGCTCATCCTTCACGACACCCATTGACCTCACCTCGTCCCCCCCATCGCCTCCCCGACAACCATCACGCCCGCGTGCACCCCCGCGTCCCCCGAGCCAAAGCCAAAGCCAATGGCCCCCCAGCGACGGAACGGATTACATGGAATACGTGCGTCCGCGATGGCAGCCAGACGATGAAGTGGATGAGTGTCCAATTTGTGAGGTGCCATTTAGTTTCTGGTACCGCAAGCATCATTGTCGGAAATGCGGGCGCGTGGTGTGTGCGTCGTGCTCGCCGCACCGGATTACGATTCCTAGACAGTATATTGTTCGGCCGCCGGCTATGCATCGGCCGTCTGTGCCTGCGACGTTTGTGCCTATTCGTGTGGCTGATGGGGGTGGCGATAGAGACGGGGATAGGAATGGAGATGGGCATACTGCTGCTGGTGCTGGTGTTGGTGGTAGTGAGGGCGAGGCTGTTTCGCCTGCGGCGATCAATCCAGCGCTGGGAGGAGGCGAGGAGGTGCGGTTGTGTAATCCGTGCGTGCCGGATCCGAACCCTGAACCGCCGCGCGTGTTTGTGCAGCCGAATCCGCCGCGCCATCGCTCGTATCATTCGATGTCTGTGCCAAGACAGCGGTCGTCGTATGGCGTTGGCGTTGGAGTTGGCATACCCGCTGGTGAAAGTTCCTCGCGCCCGGGGCGGAGGACTGTCGGGTCCAACGACTACCCATGTTTCGGTGGATTAGGGAATCTCTTCGGTGGAAGTGGCAGTTACCAAGAACGACCGCCGCGGTTTGGTTCCTTGCCCAGTAGTTCCCAACAGCGTCTCCCATCTATCCGTGATAGCAGCCGTCCACCCCGTCCGCGCCGCCAAATCAGCGAACGCGACATATGCCCAATCTGCAACTCCCAATTCCCACCGCTGAGCGAGGGCAGCGAAGAAGCCCGCGAAGCACATATTCGCGATTGCATCGAGAATCATGGTCCGCGGGCGCGATCATCCTCTCTGGCTGCTAGCGGTAATGCCAATGGCGCCGGCACCGGCACCGGGCGTACGGGTCCGGGTCCGATCATACAACCCCAATTACCCGTGCGAATGGTCGCGTTCACCGCGACAGAGAAGGATTGTCTAGGCCATGATACCGAGGCACAGGAGTGCACGATCTGCATGGAGGAATATGAAGTTGGACAGCCGCTGGTGAGGCTGGAGTGTTTGTGCAAGTTCCATAAGAGGTGTATTGTGGAGTGGTTTGAGAGGAAGAAGGAGTGCCCGGTGCATAAGTCTTGATTCCTTTCTCTCTCCCCTTCTGTGATTCATGAGTTGGTCTCTTCTCTTTGGTTATATGTTTGTTGGATGGCGTTGATTGATATAGAATATACCTACCTGTCTTCTGTCTTCTCTCTTCCCCTGTTGTCGACGTTGGTTTGCTTGTGTCTGGATTTGGTTGATTATATATTCCCGTTGATTTATGTGTTATGTTTGTTTTTCTATTTTGCTCTTGTTATAGCGATGGTTGGCGTTTCTAGATGGTCTGCATTAATTCATTGTTTTCTTTACTATATCAGTGCCCGATAATAGACTGTAGTACCTGTAATGCTGGTAAATGTTATAGGTGAATGAATGTAGGGCTATTAAATCTTAGTATTGACTGTTAGTTTCCTCTCTTTTCTTTTCCTTCCCACATAACTTGCTTGACAACGCAAACGAGTGGCTAATCTTCTTGTCTGTCGCTAGAATGGATCTCAGTCAACTCATCGAACCAATCGATTCTCCGGGGTTACATAGGTTGTCACCAACTGGCAGTCAAAATCTAGCCCGTTGCTGTTACCTTTTCTATGGATTTTTTGAATCTTCATATCACTGTTTATCTCTCAAGCACTTCCAACGTGCTGCCACTATCACTTCTATATCCTTTACAGCAAAAACCAGTGACTTGTCAAGGAAACATTTCCCGCGCAGTACTTCACATAGAGACACGACTTTCTTCATCCTCCGTGATGGAAAAACGAGTGGACCCAAAACCCCAGCAGCACTAATGAGTGTATTGTGTTATTACAGTTGACATGGTCCAAGCAATAAAAAAGCCTTCATATAACTGTTTATATGGGGCCAATACCACATCTCGAGAAAAAGCAATACTTATACTCGTGATGTGAGTGAATTCCTCGATAACAACCATGGCACAGGACAGGAGAGCCGCCTTTCCGTGCATAAAGGGCACAAACAGCAAAAGAAACGCTGGAGTTTGCAATCAATGGAGCTTGAAGGCTGAGAGCGTGGTGACTTTAATAATCCAACATATTCTACGGATGAAAATCAGCCTGGACGGCTTGCTCTGTTTCTTTCCGGGGCAATCTATAAGGAAAATGTCGCATCTTCCGCGAGAGTCCAAGAAGACTCGAGACAACAATAGCCATTGACAATGAGCATGCTGCCAGAAACTCCATCAGAATGATCGAGCAGGTACACCGGTTTTTCTGCTGCCCAAAACATGGGTTATGCACGCTCATCAGTCTTATAATGCCGAATGGATGAAGTGAAAGACGAACGCGGGATGGATATGATAAAGTGGTTGAATCCATTCCTGCATGAGCAAGGTTTCGATAACGCCAGCTTTTTCCCTGCCCTTCTAGACTCTGGCAAAACGCAATGAGCAGGTATGTTGACTCTTGAACTGCGCTCGTCAAACCTGACACTACCATTCGAAGTTCTTGAAATACCACGTGTCAGAAAAGGTAGATTTAGTGGTAAAAGAGAAGCCTGCCAAGGATGATCATGTGTTTGCTCCTTCTGACCACATGGAACATTGTGTGGAGTCATGCCGCTGCGAGAGAAACCCAGCAGCTAGTGGCGAAACTACACACATCTGCTGGTTGAAAAGCAGGTTTCCTATACGTCTCCATTGCCAGCTTAGTATACGGGCGTCATGCAAAAGCAGACTCGAGACAGCTTGTCTAGAGTGCCGGGGATGTGGACTGTGGAAAATATGCAAGTTGCAATCACACCAAGATGATGAGAAATCTCTAGCAATCACGCTTATCGTGAACTTGAAATCGCAAATGTGCTCCAAGAAGCTTGACAGTTATAAGGGAACCGGGCTAATGTCCTGTTATTTCAGATCCTTCTTCTTGTTGCACTCAACATGGGGAAAATTTGCAGCAGCAAAAGCCATCTCGTTTCCTGAGTTTGCCAACCGAGAAGCCGGGAAATTCTAAAGCGCATATGGTCCGCGGGACCAAGCATTCTTAATTGAGGATGTGCGAAAGGTCGCTATCAGGGAAGAGATGTGATAAGGCCGAAAGAGGTCTATGGTTTCCTGAAAAGAGCTGGCTCTCCGCTGCGGTTTTGGGTTGGCCTGATTGTGCCTTACATTCTCCTGTTTAATATGGGCCCTATGGCATCCGGAATCATACAGAGAGAAATGAAGCAGCTGATAAGATTTCTCATAGCAATCATACTCAATGTGAGCGAACTTGGATGCCACAAAAGTGCTCCAGCTTAGCTGGCGAAGCGATCCCAGACGGGACCCTTTTCCTGTGATATTCCCTGTTGTTTATGCCTATACCCTGTAATATTAGTGTGCGGCTAAATTTTTAGCTCAGCTCTCAGCTGATCTTTGATCTCATTAGATCGCAAATAAAGTCCTCTGACTTTTCTCATATATTCCATTCTATACAAGTGCTCTGTTGCACTATCCACTCGTATCTTATCACGGCATCGGCATCGGCGCCCGACTGATCCGTGCCGACTCTTTCAACAATTCTACTCTGTGTTCTCTGTACAGTTACGCTGCATACATGCCACTGTCTTTATATATACTATCTTGTTCTATCTTAAGATATTCTAATCTAGATGGACATCGATCCACGACTCCGCCTGGACGGGCGACACCCCCAGAGTCCTCATCGCCCTCACTACCCATCGGATACGCGACCTCCGCCGCCGACCACAACCGCACCGACTGCGACACCAACGGCGACGGGGGACTACACATCGCCGGCTTTGACCACCGGTAGCACCAGCCCGGGCACCAATAGTGGCGTCGGACCTAGTCCCCACGAATACCCCGATCCTCCTGCACACACTCCTTTCCATCCCCATCACCCCGCGGACAATGAAAACGACAATGACGACCCCTACTCCGACCTTAAACGGCCGCGCGCATGCGAAGCTTGTCGCCATCTGAAGGTCCGCTGTGAGCCGGATCCGAATAGTCATGATGGAACTTGTAGGCGATGCGCGAAGACGGGGAGGCAGTGTGTGGTTACGGTGCCGACGAGGAAACGTCAGAAGAAGACGGATAGTCGGGTTGCGGAGTTGGAGAAGAAGATTGATGCATTGACCGCGCGATTGCAGCCGGGCTCGTCTACAACCGGGTCGGGGATAGCAACAGGAGGCCAGGGCCAGCAGGCTGGTGGTGCTGCGCGGAGGTGGCTTGGGGCAAGGCAGGATGTGCATCCATCGTCGCCTCTAGCTAGTGGAGTGGGATTGGGCCTGTCCGGCGTCAAGAGACGGTTCAGTGGAGAGGTGAAGGAAGACAGATCTTCTGGATACCCGAGTCCTGCGGCTAGGCCGTCGCGTTGGGCTGGATTCGGTGAAGCACCTATCAGCAGCAGCTTCGTTGATGTTATCGACAAGGGATTTGTTTCTGTTGAAATGGCTGCAGAGGCGTTCGACCGGTACATGAACGATATGGTACAGTATCTTCCGATTGTCGTGTTTCCCCCAGGCACTCAGATGCACGAGATCAGACGGATCAAGCC
The DNA here is from genome assembly GCF_016861735.1 of Aspergillus chevalieri. Lineage (NCBI taxonomy): Eukaryota > Fungi > Ascomycota > Eurotiomycetes > Eurotiales > Aspergillaceae > Aspergillus > Aspergillus chevalieri. The sequence continues at coordinate 1,818,404 of NC_057368.1, read as the reverse complement.
TATTCTCTTCCACGCGATTGTCGCCGTATCCATCGGGGTTATCCAGCCCGATATCCAACCACACCTGATTGAGGACTTTTACAAGATCATCGCAGAGCGCGTGGTCGTCAAAGGTGAAAAGTCACTCGACCTGGTCCAGGCTCTCATTGTCTCTACGGTCTGGTACATCCCCCCCGACCATTTCGAGGAGCTCAAGTTCTACCAGCTCACGCACATGGCTGTCACCCTCGCAATGGACATCGGGATGGTCCGCTGGACAAAAACTGCCAAGAGACCCTTTAATCTCATGAGAGATGTCATCGGGAAGAAAGCGTTTTTCTTAGACCCGGATTCGCCGGAAACAAGGAGGACTTGGTTAGGCCTTTATTATCTTTCAGTGCAGGTAGCAGCCGCCTTACGACGCATCCCTCTTGTCCGCTGGCATTCGTATATGGATGAATGCGTCGAGATCCTGGAGACATCTCCTGATGCGTTACCGTCCGACAAGGCATTGGTTCAGTGGGTGAAGCTTGCGCGGATCATGGAGGACGTTTGCTTTCACTTCGTCAGTGATGAACAGGATTTAAATGCTACATGCACTGAGCCAAAAACTCAATATACGTTGAAGGTGTTTGAGAAGCAATTGGAGCAGTGGAGGAAAGATACGCCTCCTGAGCATTATTCTGGTGAGTTACTGCTCTCCGAGTTTGCCTTAGGGGTACGCTAACTGTCTAGTAATCATGAAACAAACCGACTACCTGTTAAACATTTATATCCACGAACCAACCATGCACATCAATTGCAACGGCAATGAATATAAGTCTCCCGAAAATGAGTATCAAAGTACGACAATTAACACAGCCTATATCAACGCCCTAAGCACCTGCCTCACCTGCACCCACCGCGCCTTGGATGTCATCCTATCAATACCCCCGCCCAGTATCCTCTTCCTACCAACCTACGTCCTCGCTCGTGCATCATATGCAATGGTCGCGCTGATCAGACTCTACGCCATCGTGAGCGCTCCCGACTCTCAGATTGGGCAGGTCATTGATCCACCCAGTCTGAAGATCGATCATTACTTAGGTCGAGTGGTGGAACACTACAAGGCTGCGGGGGAACATGTGGGCGGGCGCTCACCAGGGAAGTTTTCGGTTGTCCTGGGTATGCTTCGAAACTGGTTTGTCAAGCAGAGAGACCAGTCACCAAGTTTGAAGGATGCACTCGATGGAAGGGGGAGATCAGCTTCCACATCCGCCAACAACATGGCCGAGGGTGGACAGGAGGAGACCAACCGAATGGGCCCAACTCCACTACACCTCCTAAGTGAAGTCGCCATGGGCGAGCCAAAAACCCGACAAGGCTCGAATCCAACCCACCTCTCCCCCTTCCCGTCGCGGACATCCGGATACTACACATCAACACCGCACCCAGCCTCCATCGACTCCCTTGTCTCCCAAACCCTACCCCCCTCAACCTCAACAATGGACCAGCAACAACAGCAACAACAGCCATGGGCGCAATACCCCCAAATGCAATCAACATACCCCGATCCCAGCGCCGCCCCGATAGCCACAACCACGGCCGCGGGGTATATCCCTGAGTTAGGCCTGCCGGTTGGCGTGGGTTTTGAGTCGGAGAATCTGTTTACGTTGGGGGATATGCTTGGAGATGGTTTTTTTAATTTTCCATTTACGGTTGATGGGAATATGGGGCAGGGTTGGTAAATTCGTTAATTTGTATGTGTTTATGATGGATCTGTATAGTGATCTCTTGATGTTCTTGATTTTATTCCCCTCTTGCGATTCTGCGACTCCATGATTAGTTAGGTTCTAGTAATTAATTGTGCTCAAGTAGTCTCATTTCTGAGACACCCAAATCTGAAGATGAACCAACGCTAAGCGCAGAGCAACCATCTAAATCTTGCAAGTTTATTCCGGTGTTAGTGATGTTCTAAATGGTCCCCATTGACGTGCTGCTGTCAAACACCGATAAACTGCATATTCACATTGAAAATGGTGAAAACATACAGCAAACAAGCGAAACAGCCGCTTTGTTTCTATTTGTTTGAAAGGGAAAAAGCTGTCACCATGTCAGATAGCCCCCTCCTTCGATTTCATATCTACCATCGCCAGCGCTTGCAGCTCATAGCCCATCCCTCAAACCTGACACAGAAATGACTTTCCAACTCGCTGTCGTCCCAGCCCTGATGGGCCTTACAGCCTTCACCATGTACCGCTATACCAAACCAACCACATCCAAAAACAAATTTCATCAATCCATCGACATCGATAGGTGTCGCTCAATCATAGCCGCAGAAAAACACCCCAACGGCCTTGCAAACCACCTTACACCGTATGAATCCCGAGCCCTCCCCAACGAGCGTCTCCAGATCGCCTTTGGAATCAAGAATGCCTTCACCGGCATGGATGAAGAGTACGCAAAGCGCTTCGCCAATCATGCGAAAGATCTTGTCAATCTGTCGTCCACGGAGGAGTGGAATGAGTTATCTGGTTCCCTTCGCGATGCGGTTAAGATGTGGACGGATGACCAGGAACAGATTAGATTGACGAGTATGATCCAGGCATTATCGTTGAGGATGATTCTGCCGGTGTTCTTCAAGAATAGACTGTTCTATGCTGAAGCGGATGCACCTTTTGTGGATCTCGCGGAGGCGATTAATCGTGTATGGATGGAGACGAAGAACAAAGACGACATACTCCGGTTTGAAGACAATGTCGAGCTGCAAGAATGTCTTGCTACAATCTTCCCGGACTCAAACTTCTCAGACCCGGAGGACAACCCGCTGAATCTAATCCTACCAGGCTTCGAGACAATGTGGCGTGTTGTCTTCAGACTGACTCTTGAGATCACCTTCACCACTGGTCAAAAGCACCCTGAATGGGCGGATATGCTTATTGCATTCGCAAACAATCCAACAACTGCACAATTCACAGAGATTCATCCCGACAACAAGAGCCACATATCCATATCCCCCAAACACCTCGTCAACGAAGCCCTCCGCCTATACCCACCCACGCGCCGCGTCTACCGCGCTTTCAAAACATCACAAAATGCCACCATCGAGACTTTATCAGCAGACATAGAAGCCTGCCATACATCCGTCGATATATGGGGCTCGGACGCAATGATATTCAGCCCGGGTCGCTGGACGGAGCGGACAAGTCAACAGAGACAAGCTTTTCTGCCATTCGGAAGTGGGCCATTTGTTTGTCCTGCGAGGCTGGCTTTTGGACCGAGGGTTATTGGGTTGCTTGTTGGGTGCTTGGTTAAGGGGTTGAGAAGGGGAGAGTGGAGGGTTGAGGGTAACGGTGTGAATGTGGGCTTGAGTGGTGGGAGATTGAGTAATGAAAGGGGTGCTTATCATGATATGTATCTAGTGAAGGTAGACTAATAACAGTGCTAGTCGGCATAGTAGGAGTATTTTTCAATGTGTTTCATTTATCATCAGTTCAGTCTGCCATGAATTGTGCACCGAAAGCCTCCTAAGAGGATGCCATCGGGTCAAGTCTATATCCATCTGATTGAACATTACCATATGTACAAGGACAGAACAAAACTAACTCATAGGCATAGATGCCAACAGGCTGATATCCTCCTTGACAAAATGATCCTCACCAGGCTCCTCATGAACTCCATTTGCACCAGCAGTAGTCCCATTAATTCCATTGACTACGCCCTCCACCAACGAACCGTTCACATCCCCATTCAATGTCGGCAATTCCGTCAACGGAATCCGAGTCTCCTGAGCGTACAGCTCCTCCACCGAAAGCGAAGCCTCAACGTCCCGCGCAATCATCTCAATCTTAAGCGCTAACCGTTTCATGGCATCGTCGGCAAATCCACGGGCCATCGCATGGTTGGAGAAGATCATCTCCATGCGGACGACGTTCTGGCTGTTGACTGGTGTCGCCAGGATACTAAGACCGCAATCGTCAGGTGCGGGACATATAAAGCCAGGTGCGCACTTCAGAATGCCCTCGACGGGGATGGATCGGCCAGGGGCCAGTTTTTCGCCGCCGCTGAACTGCTGGTACTGGAAGACAGAGCTCAAGTGGGTTCTGGATGGCAAGTCGGTGCACTTGTCGATGATCTGGCGGAAGCCCATGCTCTCTGTGGGATGGTGTCTGTTTGCTGTTGTTGGATGGTTTATAGAAGGTCGAGGATTGTGTTCGTGTTGTTCATGTTCGCTCGAACAGGCAAAACGTTCAGACAAGGGCCAATGACAGATTCGACGCCCTCAAGTGGCAAGTTCCGTCCTGACACCGTGTATCCATAGACCACGTCTGAAGTTGCGGCCAGGTTGGCCAGAACCAGAGTCCACGCCACTTTGATCATAGTCGCTGCTGTGATGCCGTGATTTCGGAACGCGACGAATGGGATCGCCTCCATGATCACCGTGTTCATCACGTTTGCACTCTTCTTTGACGCGGGGTTGATCATCGACGTCACTTCTGATCCAGCCAACATTCGAATAAAGAACTGCTCTGCCCCCGTCATTGTTGTACAGCTGCATGCGCACAAAGTTTGTGAACTGGGGACGTTTCGGTAGCGGCTGGCTACGGTACGCGGCACGGAGATCCTGCATGAGCAGCGGCATCTAGGTACCGTCGTACTGCGCGTGGAAGACACGCATGAAGAGATGGTGCTTGGTTGCGCCATTCTTAATCAGCATGAGCGCACGATGGGTTTGCCCAGATGAGGCGTGCGAGCCTTGTCAAGGCGGTCGAAAAGCAAGTCGAGTGTCCATCCGTCGTTATCATCTGGGACTATCCCATAGCGCGTAAGTGCATCCCAGGCTCGCATGGGATGCTGTTTGCCATCTTTCATGTAATCATCCAGGCTCTCGCCCGATTGCCATTCGATCTTACCTCGCAGGACCGCCTGGAGCGCCCCGGATACTTCAGGGTAGATGAAACGAGTCCGAAGGATCGGTTGGACGGTGACTACCACTTGGCAAGCCTGCTTGAAACGAGCCAGGCTGATGTTTTGTCCAAGTGGTAATGTGTGATGGGCAATATAAGCACCGTTCTGGGTACCGCTTAAAGCCATCAGTCCCTCCTGCATCGCAGTTCAGGGATATAGGTCTTCGATCGCTGACTTGCCAACGTAACATTTGTGTAGCGGCCGTTTCGATAATGTCGTCCAAACCCGCGCCCTGGCTAGATACCAGCGAGAAGGGAACATCGTTCGAAAACCTGGACCTCGAGATGCACGGACGCGTCTGCCATCTTGTCGATCTGGGGATGCATGAAGATATCCGCGACGCTGAGCCCGACGTTCTGATTTCTCGCTAGGTTGACCAGTTTCATAGCTTCGATGGAGCTGCCACCTAGCTACAGGGAGCTGTTGTCTGCGGAGATGATTTCTTCATTGGTGTCTAATGCATGCGCCCATAGGGTCCGCAGGGCTTTAGCTGTGGTGGTTGTGGGTTCCTTGTGTTCTTTTTTGTTCGATGCGCCTGTCAGCTCGAGAATGGTTGAGCTTGGATGCGGGGTCGCTGATAGCCTTGTGATTCGTCTTTCCTGATGCCTTCAGGGAGGCTATCTCGCCATCGCAGAAGATGCACGTTAAGACGACGATTTGGCGTAACGTGCAGTTCCTTGTTGAGGTGGGTTATGATGCAAGGCCGACGGGGCAGAAGATGAAATATGTTGCTGGGAAGGCGTTTCAGCACACGGGAAATGTATGGGAGAATGTGAAGAAGTTGACTATTAATGGCGTATCATAATTGTCGGTATTCTATAGGATGGACTAGTCTGTTTTTATTTCACGTGCGTTATATGTTTGTGATTGATGACTGGTGTACTATAATCTGTGTATGTTTTTCCATATATATAAGAATGATGACTAGGCTGGTTTATGAGGAACTGGGAGTATACCAGATAAGGATGTAGGATCTAGATGCAAAGTACGTATTTAGGGCTTCGTCTGATTTGACAGTATCACAACCACCATTTCGAGCGCGAGATTTTCCCCATGAAGCGCCAGTCTGGTATGGCGCTTGTCCCCTGGGCGCGATTGAGGGCGGGAAATTCCAGAACGAAAAGGCGCTGCGTGAGGGCCAGAGACGCGGGGAGGGCAGCCTACGCAAGATGATGGGCAGCGATGGGCAGTCCGAAGACGAGATCCGAATGAGCCAGGCGCTCGCAACATCGCTGCCGAGCATGGTATCGAGTCTGTTACTGCAATTGCGCTGGATTATATTCTTTCTAAAGTGCCATATTTCTTTCCACTTATCGGGGCCGCAGGGTCGAGTATCTGTACGATAGTGTCCGGGCGCTTAGTATTCGGCTTTCGGAGTAGATTCGGTTCTCGAAAAGAGTAAAACCGTCGGATGTTGGATATTCGCAGAATATACTTGGTGAGGAGCCCGGGGTTACGGGGCATGAAGGCATGGCGTTGGCGCCTCCTGGGAGGATTGCTTTTGTGAGTTATCCGAGAGCTATTGGGTACGACTGAGTCTGTAGACATTAATACTATTCGGAATGTGTTTTCGCTTAGTATACCCTGTCCGGACTAGTGCGTACAAAACAAAGCATCTTATGTTTGTCTATACAGGTGGCCTTATGCGAGTTTTATTGGCCCGCTTATTACCCACATATGCAAGTCTCCCAAATCGAGAATTGCCGGCATTCAATCTACAAGCCATGCACAAGTAGGGATATCCCTGTTAGCCTCACTATCAAACATTCAAACATTCCTATATTACAGGCTATTACTACATACAGCATAGTACAACCCTGTCCTCTACATAACAGGCCACCGACATATCACGTCTAACCCAGTCCAGCCAGTCCAGTCCAGACTTGCACTTGCACTCCACTGTGATAAGTACGGAGTATCTCCACGGCGGTAAATAATAAGCGTGGCTCCATAGACTATCAGTCCTCCGGAGTGATATATTGAATTATTATTGTTTGCTTTTGCTGCCCACAATCGGGAATGGGTCGGGAGGAATTATCCGCCGTGCATAAACTTCGTAGCCGCCGGAAGCGTCAATTGCATTTCCGTCATAGTAGTCACAACGGTCATGTCATGTCATCGGAGAAAGTACGGAGTACATACTGTGATGATTTCCGTTCGACGATGATCGTCTGCCATGAGCCATGGGCGAGCGCTGGATTTATTGACAATCGCGCTTCCGATTCCGATTCGGTCCCACCGGCTTAACGCCGAACCGCGTTCGGTGATGGCTGGATTTGGAGATTGAGGTTGGGGATGTGCTGTCGCTCTCGATAGTTAGACGCGAGTCAACAACGCCAACAATCCATAGAATGCCAGCCTGGCTATTCCCGTAAACAGTAACAGCCAAAACGGGATTGTGGGTTGTGTTGCTGTGGACTGTGGACTGTGGACTGTGGACTTCGTGTGGGAACGCCAACCCGCACTAGCATAGCGACTACTGCATGTCCGAAAAGAGTGCGGGAAAAGAAGTTTGGCGGTAAAGCCGTTGACGTTGACGTTTGGCGACCTTGTTTTTTTGACCTTTTTCTTTGTTTGTTTTCTATGCAGATCATCGGACAGTCAGACGCCAATCTTGAGTTAGTTTCTGCATCATGAACGTCCACGGCCAGCCATTTTCGGCTTCTGTTCGCCGGAGGAGGTCGAGGAGGATATTTTGGGCTTGGGCATCGCGGATCCAGGAGCCGCCTGTTGTCCAGAATAATACTGTTTAGTTGGTGTTCTGAAATTGCAGTTGAAAATCCGCATAAAAGGGGGCGGAATATTTCCATACAGGCACAAAGAGCATGACACGCCATGGTGCGTGCGGAGGGATCATCGTCCGCCGATAAAGCGATTCCGAAGAGAACGCTGAGGTTTTCCATGACTTCTTCCTGTCTGATTGTCAGTAACGTTGTTTCTCGGGGAATTAGTCGAAATGGAAATTGACAGGGAAAACAAAGAAGACATGGTAATTTCTAGAAGCCGTACATTCAACCGTCTTGCATGCCGGTCTGAGTCAGGACCCATATGCATGACTCGTAAGTCATGTTCCCTTATCAGGGCTTTAGCCATACAGATGTGCTGGATCGCAGTCGCTGCGGCCGAGAAAACCGTTAGCATATAGCCCCATACTCGAATCGGGAGAAGTCCCTCTTCCTCCATGAAGTTAACACGTCGATAGAATGCCACGTACCATGCCAGGGACTAGTATACCACACGACAGGAAACGGTCGGTTATTTCTCGGGTCGGCTGGGGAGAAGTGCAACGGCTGGAATTCAGCTGGGTGTTCGGATTCCCATGAGCAAATCTTTTCCCGTAATGCCTCTCCATCGATCGCGTCGAGTTGGCTCTCGCCGGTGTTGCTGCTGTAGCAGTAGTTGATCGTTTCTGCTAGGATCCAGATTGCCCGATGGGTCCAGCATCGGTCGTCCAGGAGGGTTTGGGAAGCCCATGCCTGTCGGAGTTTCTCTTCAAAGGGGCTGAAGGTCAGTCGAAGGGGGTTTTGGTAGGCCAGTGCGAATTGGATGTCTTGTATGACGAAAACCCAGAAGGAGGCTTCTGCGAGGCCGCCGGAAATTGCGCAGTCGACGTGCGAGCTGATGTAGACGGATCCTGCTAGTAAATGTCGCTGCAAGTCGCAAGATGGATGTTGGGCTGGTACAGTTAGCTTAGAACGCCCTTTTCCGGGTTCATTGCACGTACAAGAAATTTGTTCGAAAAACCGTAGTATCACGGTCGAGGCGAGAAGAATCTCAATGCTAATGTTGTAGTCTTTATTCTCCAGAACCGGGAGAAGAATCGCAATACATCGTTCATGGTATTCGTCCGCAACATGCGGCGGCACCGATTTCGTAGTATGACAGAGATGACGGGCAGAAATTGCCAGACAAGCGTAAAGTAGGAGTGCGCATAGCGGTGCACGGTCAACCACCTCTGTCGAAAAGTGTCTTTCAAAGTCACACGCGTCAAGCTATTGCATCTCTATTAGCTGTCCGTAGCTTCAGATATGAGAGGATAAAATGTGCGCACCCATGCACCAAGAGCCTTTCGATAATGCCTCAGAAGAAAAGCCTCGTTCAAACTAGCCAGCTTTGGACGAGCGACCAGGGTATCTGCCGGAAGCAAAGAGTTGACGGAACTAGGTCGAGATACAGGTAAAGCCGTAGGATGCGCCAAATCGCCCGGCGAAAACGAAGGCAGCAAGCCGGTGGGAACAACTGGAGGAGTCATCGTGGCCAAAGAAGCTGATGACCGGCTGTCAGATGTTGTTTCTGCGCCGAATGGCATCGCCTCTGGACCTATAACGTGGTAATCCGCTGCTGTGCGGTCTGTTTCGTCTTCGAAAGCGACTGCTACAGGTCAACCTTTGATTCTTTTCCAGAAGGCGATGAACGAACCGTCGGGAGGCGTCTCAACCCAAGTCTGATCGTCCGGAAATGCCAAATCGCTCTCCCCGTATCGAGGCGGCCCTTTAGCTCTTAGTGAAGGATTCTGACCGTGTCGAAAAGTGATCTCTTCCGGTTTTGCAGGCGCGGGTATACACCGTCGTCCGGAGCGCTGACACCGTAGACATTCGACACCGGTTTTATCACCTGCAAGCGCAGATATTAGAGACGTTTGTGCAATATGCACCGAAAATACGGTCTGGCGCATCAGATATAGTAGGAAAGGTATGCGTACATTTCAAATGGCGCTGGCGGCAGGTAAGACTATAAAACCGGGAGGACGATGTTAGCGAGTCACGACCAAGAAGGGAAACCGATTCAATCGCATAAACTGACCATCCCCTCATCACGGTATCCAGTTGGTCATCGAACAATGAGTGAAATAGCCATGGATAGAGACAGCATCAAATGGGAAGAAAAGGAGCGAAACAACAATGGAAGCAATCGCGCAAGTCTAGCAAGCAAAAACCAGTTGTATTCTTTGAGACTAAAACGAATCGCCAACATAACAAGGATTATGATGGGGGAAGATGGTGTATTAAATGCCCAATAACCAGATGGTTCGTGCGAGTGGAGGGAGGGGGAATGATAGACAAGACCGAGAGGACAAAGTCCAGCCCCGAAAAATAATATAATAATAATGATAAAAAAACAAGACCCAGTGACGAACAGCAATTATTATCAAAGCCCAGGGAAAAAAAAAAAGGAAGATCTTTCTGTGCTTGGCGTGGACAATCGACTTGAGCGATTTCGCAGTAGCCCAGTCCCCTGTAGAAGAAGTGCCGTGTGCCAAACAACCCCCATAAATGACAGGCCCATATGATGTGGATACTCCGGACAGTGGTCTTGCAGTCGTTGACCGTTAAGAATCCGCCGAGAAAGCCGGGGACAACAAGGGCGATGATAAGCGTACTAGCAAGCAGCAAGCAAGCAAGCAGCAATTTCCAGCAGCAATCATCGGCAAGTGCCTTATTTTGTTCCCACGGCATGCGTTATGCTGCCACACAATAAGAAGCTCTCACGGAGCTAATAATATTTGCCTTTTGCCTTTCCATTTTGCCTTGCTTTTCTTCCGGCACGGTAAAGCATGGCGAACTGACACTCCCGCCTCTGATCACTGCCCGAATCAGAAAATACTCGAGGAGTTTATTCTTTCAGAGCCATTGGGCGGAGTCACCTCGGGGGAAGCGATTAAAAGGGGAATAAATCGGGGTATAATGCACCAGCAGGGTGCCTTTTTGGTTTGCTTCTTCAGGTTCCGGCATCGCAATCATCCATCGTCCGCGTCGTAGTTGTAGTCGTAGTCATCGTCGCCGTTTGTCGCGGTCCCCTTCATCAAAGACTATGCTTTTTCTTGTTACCGCCAGGATCCGCTCCAGAATACAGTAGCGTGCGTCCAACGTCCCTGCACCGCCGAATTGACCCGGCTATTCCTGTTGTGTACATCGTGGCCGTTAATTAGCCCATGAGTTCCTCACCACCACCAAAGTCCCTCTAGTGATACCACTAGACCTGCTAGTGAGTGGTTAGACTCCCCTGCCAGATACACCGTCAACCCCTCGACTCCAACCATTTTCGTGCAAAATCGGTCGGCAAATTAAAAACGATCTGCCCCGTCTGGCCGTCAATCAGTCAAGGTTAAAGTTGACAATTAGCAATGACTGACTTTTTACTCCGTCAAGCCATACCCCATTCGAACCGGCCAAGGGACTTAACTTGTACGAACGCCTGAATGGTTCACCCGTCCGAATAACTATCAAGTCCTGTGGTTCGCCTGTGGATCCGCTTGCTTAATTATTATATTTGTTGAATCCCCGCAACACATGGCCATGTTCAATTCATGTGCAATCACCGTTTTGGACGTTGTTCCTTACTGCTGACTGGCTGACTCGGGGGGATGCTGATGTGCAGGGACAAGGGGTCTTGCTTCTTCCCACGCAATCCCCGGCAACGAACCAGAGTCAAATACCGAATGATAGTTATTTTCATCGACTAAGTAAGCGGATTTTGCATGTGTTCACCATCCGCCTTATCCGAAGAGCACGCACTCTGTACTCATTTGCTACTCCGTGAGTGTAGCTGTAGGGCCATCGTTTAGCGTACCCAGAACGTGATGGTAGACCCCCAGTAAATATGCAACAAACGTAATCAAATGCTTGTATTTCGCGACACAGCGTGCCAGTGGCTACGCACAAAGCTCCAATGGTATTCTTCCTCCGGCGGGGGATTTTCTGGTTGGTTCAGAGCGGGCATATATTATGGTATATCACCGCGCTAAAATAGCCTCGTTATCTCCGGTCGAGTCAGTCCACTCGCGGCCGTTGTACTACTCTATTTGGTTATCCGGGCAGCCACCTGCATGCATATAGACCCTTCGAGACAGGTTGACCGCCAGAGGACTATGCATGGAAATATTATAGTGGATTCACAGATATCGCACCATTGGCATCTGTATTATGTTGGACTGCTCCTGGCTGAGTGAGAATTGGAGAATGGATAGAAAATGTGGGTGTGCGGAGAGTGCGGGGTCATGTAATGCGCCAGATCACCACTCTTGAACTCGACATGCCTCACTGAGAAAAATCAAACGCAGATATAGAAACCCCCGGAGATATGCACTCATCTGGTTAGGTTCGCACATCGCAACAAACTGTGGAGTACCTTGCCCATCTCTTACTATTCACAGGAACCCCAGCTAACTAGTGACCGCAGTGACCACTACGGATCAAGGCTGGCCGTGTGAATGATCACAACACGAAACAAAGCAGGTGGAATAAAACAAGGGCCGTCATGTCGCTGAGCCGTATCCCCTATCTTGAATGGTTGGAGGGTAACTCTGGCGCGTCGCGTGAGGATGTGGATCGGGCTTCTGTCACTGATTCGGATGAGGATGCGTATCTGGAGCTTCCGGATGATTCAATAGCGTCTTCGTTTTCGTCGTTGAGCTATGTTCCTATAAGGCGATCCACTAAACCAGTTGCAGGATTGGGATCAAATGAGTCTGGAGAGGTTGAAGCAGAGGTTGGTCCACCAGATTCGGGGACGCGAGAGGGAACAGGCATAGGATCAGAAGGCCTGCCTTTGGATGAACCAGACGGTCTTTTGAAGACGACTGGGGCTTTCGAAGTATACAGCCACAAGCGAATAGCCCAGGTCTGCATTGCGGTATTATCCTGCTTCCTGTCAGGAGGGATCATATTTGGATACGCAGCTATCAAACCAATCTTGGTCAAAGAAAGTGTATACCGAGATCTATGCTCACAGGAAGAACTCCATCAAGGCGTATCCGTATGCTATGGACAAGATATCCGGTACGCCTCCCTTCAACCTCTTATCAACAGATCTAACAGTTTACTCCAGTCTGAACATAATGTTCACCACAGCAGCCGTCGCAACAAACCTCTCGGCACTCCCAATAGGCACAATCCTCGACACCTATGGCCCACGAGTATGCGGGCTTATCAGCAGCAGCCTCCTAACCATCGGCTCTCTACTTCTGGCATTTGCCAGATACATACCCTTCGACGCATATATTGCAGGATACCTATCCCTAGCCCTTGCCGGACCATTCATTTACATCCCCTCATTCCACCTCTCAAACACATTTCCCGCGCACTCGGGATTAATTCTCACTATGCTGACAGGGGCGTACGATGCGTCTACTGCGGTCTTCATGGCATTCAACTTGATTAATGAGTATACGGATGGGTTCTCGACGCAGCGTTTCTTCCTGATATATCTGCTGATGCCACTCTTCGTACTCACTACGCAAGTCACAATTATGCCAGCAACTTCATACAAAACAGTAGGTGAGCTAGTCCTCCAAACAGAAGCTCATATAGCCACAGAAGCAAACCAAACTGTCCGCGAGGTCAACCATCACCAAGAGACCATCACCAAGATTCAATCATTCCTCACTTTCCCCAACAGCACACACAGAATCATGTCTTCAATCAATCGATGGACACCAGTCCTTCCACAGGACCAGAATAACCACACACCTCAGACCCAAACACAAACCCACAAAGACCCCATCCAAGGGACTCTACACAATCTCTCCGCGCGCGCACAAATCCTATCCCCCTATTTCATCCTCTATACACTCTTCACAGCCCTCACTACCCTCCGCATAAACTACTTCCTCGCTACCATCCACCACCAATACACATCCCTCCTACACTCACCCACTCTAGCAAACTACATAACCCAAACCCTCACAATCCTGCTCCCCATCGGCGGTATCCTCGCAGCCCCCCTCACAAGCATAATCCTAAACATCCTCCCTACGCCCTCCATCACACTCATTCTAGTCATTATAGGATCAACCCTGTGTCTCATGGACACCATCTCAAGTCTCCCCGCCGCATACATAACCATCCTCCTTATAAGCATCTACCGTCCATTTTTCTACAGCGCAAGCTCAGACTACGCGGCGCGGGTCTTCGGATACCGTCATTTCGGAACGGTGTATGGGCTTGTTATTTTTGTCTCTGGGGTTGTGGGGTTCGCGCAGGTTGGGCTGGATACCCTTGCTTGGAAGGAGGGTGGGGTTGAGGTAGTTGATTGGTTGTTCACTGGGGTTACGGGTTTTGTGGGAGGGTTGTGGGTGGGTATTACTTTCTTGGGAGTGCGACGGATTGTTGAGGGGGATTTGGAAAGCGCAGAGAGGGAAAGGGAGTCGTTGCTTGTTGACCCAGTTGCTGAGAATCAGTATGGAAGTACGGATTATCCATAATCCAGACATTTTATATGTTCAAGAAATAATGAATTGTTGCTCATGCATACACATTAGACAACATGAAACCCTTTAGATGCCAAAAGACATGCATGCAAAACCAATATATATATCCTCATGCCATACCACACCATGCTCATTCATACTCCCTTCGTAGGCGTCATAATTCATATCCTTCTTTAATTTTGATTGGGTGTTCAAAAAGGGAAAAATCCATCAACAACCCAACTGAAACGATCTCGCCACTTCCAACCACAGCCTTTGCCCCGGTTGCTCGCAAGCAGCGTCGCACCATAGTAATGTCCCCACTGTATTGCGGAAGTCGTTCCAGCAGCATATCCGATTCTGGCGAGCTGTGTGGCCAAGTGCGGAGACGAACCATGTTCGCTGTGGGAGATTTTCCGCGGCGATGCCGCCCAGCGCAAGGACCCATGTTAGTGCTGTGCTGGCGTCGGTGTAATCCCAGATACATGAGGATGTGGGACATTGTAAGATAGTTTGGATGAGGCGGGCGAGGACGGGGAGTGGTGTGCTTCCTGAGGGGAGGGGGAAGACGACGCCGACGCCATAGATTAGCGCTGCTAAGCGGCAGGTTTCGTAAATGATTTCGTGCGTGCGGTAGGTGTGGCGTTGTTGGAGTTCGCTGGCGGAGGGGAGGGAGAGGATGGTGAAGTGGACTAGGTTGCGTTGGTCGACGAGCATGGTGAGATCGGGTTTGACAATTCTTCCTTTGAAGTAGTCTTCGGCTATGTTTGTGTAGACGCGGGCTGCTTGGAAGATTTCTGCCATTTCGGGGGTAAAGCCGAAATCGCGGAATCGCCCGAAGCCGTGGTGTATGTCGAGAGGTGTGAAGTTGAGTAGGGTTTGTAATGTGTGACCTCTACGGTGCTTTTCGAGGGGCATCCAGGCGAAAACTGGTCGTGAGAGGTACGCACTTGCGGTGAGTATGTCGGAGCTGTGGATGTCAGCAATGCTCATATCGCGAACCACCCTGCATAGTAACTCACAAGGACAGTATCGAGGCAAGTCCGGGAAGCTCGAGCTTTTCCACGCCACCCCGAAGCATAACCATCTGAATCAAACCCTTTATGTGAACGAGATTCGGAGGTAAACTCCCGTAAACATCAAGCCATTGCAAACGCTGCAAAGGTGCCGTGAATGGCGTACTATCGGCACGTTGCTGAGAACTAGTATTCGACGTATTGTGTGCCATGCATAACACACTCAGAAGGACGGCATCGCTTGCAGCCCGGGCGGGATCCTGAACTGCTTCGTTGATCGACTTGATGGTTTCGATCTCGACCATTTGTAGAGTCCGCAGGTCCTGAGGCTTAAAGGCGCCTGCTGGAATCGAACGATTGCGCCACCGAACGCACTGGTGAGATAACGAGCCGAATAAAAATGCCGTGAATAATGTGGCATCGGTCAATGAAAGCGGGAACCATGTCGAATTGCCAATGACCCCTGAGCCATTAGTGGATTCCGGAGTCAAAAACGGCCAAACGACCGACAAGCCTGTACAATTAGCCGTGGTTCACATAATACAATGAGAGGGCACTAACTGTAGCCTCCATGTAGACGGATAAATTCCGGCGAATAACGAGAAGGATAGGTATGAAACGGATCCCAGGCACTAACACCGATGCGGTCAATAGACGGTGTTGGAAGACGTGATCTGATGACATCCTGGATATGATTATAGGTATGAGGGTTTTCGTGAATACTGGTACTCATTTGTTGTGGTGTAGGGGTACGGTGCGGAGTACGGGACTGAGGTTTCACAACAGGGCGATCGACTAGGCGCTGTTCAAAACTGCTATCAGGGACAGCAACCGGTGCATTAGAGTCAGACGACGAATGCGACGACAACTCAACAACATCAGGCGACGAAGACGACCGCGACAAGCCCTCATATTCATCCACAAACACCACTCTGGAAGTCCCTGGTGTCCCATAATTCATGCCTTCATCACGCCCAGTTTCCTGTATTATACTCTCCATCCCATTCTCCAACCCGGGCGCAGACGACCCCTCAGCAGACCGATCCCTCGTCTGATCCGAAATCCACTTCCCAACATGAGCGCGCACCATGCGCTGAATCTTCAACTTCTCCGTCTCAGACGACGGGCGCGCATTAACGAAATGGATCTGGTCCTTTTGGTTTTGGTTCTGGTTCTGGTTCCTTTTTCGCCATGACGCAGCATCTTTCGAAGATGAGGATGCCATTTTCCCATCCCAGCAGCGCGCATCAGCATTACTAGCTCCGCTGCTAGTTATCACGAGTATAAGAGACGGTTCTGGAGACAGTAGGGCGCGGATGCCAGGGCCAGCATCCTGCGGTATGCGAGATCGAGAGGCGGAGGGCAGTTAGGGATGCGTGTTTACTGGCCAAGGGCTAGGCTAGGCTGGACTGATCGCCTCGTGTCTGCGGCGGTTCTGGTGCGATGCGGATATGGTGCGGCTGACGGTTATGGCGTCGGAAAGGAGATTGCGAGGACAACAGACCTTATCACTGCAGGAAAGTGTCTGCTACCAGAACGAATGGGATTCTGGTAATTGCAAAGGCCAGAGACCAGGGGACAAGAAGTTGATGAAAGTGTTGGGGAAGCGTGGTGAGAGACAGAAAAATGGAAGCGGAAATTGGTTTGTGGCCTGCTGTTTCAGGCAGCGATTTGGCCATGTGGCCAGTCGATCGGTGACAGCACAGATGGCTGATTTTGAGATTCGCAGTAATACAATTGGCCTATTTAGTTAGGATACTTCTACTTGATTCTTTTTGCTGGATCTCTGAAGATATGGACATATCGCCGAACTCGGAGAGCGGCTGCGGAAACACCATTCGTCACCGAGGCAAGGGTTGTACTTTACCACGAGGTGCAGAATATGTGCAGAAAATGAGGTATGTGGTAGATTTCTACATGTGGTATTTAAATTATGCACGTTTTGGGGCACCGTACTCCGGATCAATCAATCTCAAGCAAGGTATATTTCCCGCCTTCTCCGGTTTGGGGATCACGGTACTCCTCCAATGCCTGCTCCACCGCAGCCATGTATCCCAACACCTTCTCTTCCTGCCATCTTCTCCCAACAATCTGGACTGCAGTAGGGAGACCCGCCATCTTGGCCGCATCGTAGTGCATCCATGCACCCTGCGCAATAGCATGGTTAGATCCGAGGCGCTTTAGTATCGTCTTGTACGGAGCGACAAGGGCGTCTTTCACGGCATCCACGTGGGATACTGGGATTACGCCCGCGGAGTAATCAAGTAAGTTCCAGAGGAAAGTATAGCCACACGACGAAACGGCATCGCGCATAGCCCTGTGAGGAAGTGCCGGAGTAGCGTTGGCGGGGCATAGGATGAAATCGTATTGCTGAGGTTCGGCATCCCACCAGGCGTGCCAGGTGGCACGGTACGTTTCACGCTGGTAGACAAGCTTCCAATTCTCCGCAGCGGACTTTGGACTGAAGGATTGAATCAAGGTGGCCCATTTCACGTCGCGCTTGATGTACCGGACGTAGAGGTAGTATAGATAACGGAGGGCACGGGGGAGGTTGGCAATTCGGGATAGTTGGTCAGCACCTGGATCGGAAGGCTCGAAGCTGTGGAAAAAGGAGTTGAATGTGGCACAGCCGTCAGAGTTGAGCAGCTGGGAAGCGAGGTTGAAGCCGGTAAATGTGTCAGCAGTCTCAGGTGGTGTGATCTCAACAACCGTGTGACCAGCTGCGGTGAGAGCGGCGATAGTGGTCGAGAGGGTGCGCTCAATTGCTGGGCTTGGGGGAACGACACCTGGTCTGGTTAGCGTTGAGTCTATAGTCCAGTGGAGCTCAATTACTTACCATCGTTCGACATCACACCAATGCGCAGCTTCTTACTTCTGGCTTCATTCTCTTCTTCGTCTCTCCAGGCAATCGGATGGACTGTGTAGTCATACTTCCACGGCTGCAACCCAATTATGGACCGCGCAAAGTATGCCAGATCATTCAACGTGCGTGCCATAGGACTATAAACAGCAGGGACTCCTTCCTGTCCCGGCATACTCGTCCTACCACCGGACTTGGGCCAGCGACCAGTACTGCAACGCAGGGAATAGATACCACTCCAAGCAGCAGGGACACGGACGGAGCCAGCAACATCAGTACCGATACCGATGCGACCTCCCAGGGCGAGTAAAGCCGCCTCTCCACCGGTAGAGCCTCCTGGGCTATATGCGGGAACGTGAGGGTTCTTGCAAGTTCCCCAGAGAGCGTTCGCAGACTCAAATGACAGAAGGGTTGCCGGCAGTGCGGTTTTCGCGTAAGGAACGGCGCCTAGTCGATCAGTCGATGCGCGAATGCCAACGTACTGGGTCAAGTGTGCTTACCCGCATCCTTAAGCAACTTAATCATAGCACCATCCTCCTTCTCCGGCTGCCCACAGAACTTAGTATACCCAACCGAGGTCTCAAATCCTTTAACCATAACCGTATCCTTCAAAGAAACAGGCACACCAGCCAACGGCCCCTCCAGATTCACCTCCTCCTCTGCCCACTTCTCCGCTTCCGGAACAAGAAGTTCCGTTACACAGTTAGTCTTCTCGTGAGCCTTGATAGCGACCTTGCCGTACGTGCGGAGAACATCGACGGCAGAAACCGAATCGGCCTGGACATCTTGCACCAGTTCCTCGATTGATTTGTTGATCACCGACTTGTCAAAAGCTGTGAATGGGGCATGGTAGCCTGGCGGAAGCGAGGCAATACGGTTCGCCCGTGCTTGTCTCTTCGAGTCGCTGTATAATGTGAGTAGTCATTCGGCTGAAGTATGATCTCCGCACGGTTTTGGAGGGTGGTGAGGGTTTCAACACTTACCGGATGCGACGATATGTGAAATAATCGAACGGAGGAAACATTCTAGTTTATCACTGACCAGCACAACGTGACACGTACGGAAATGAAAGATTGCCAGGGGACTGCAGCGCTTTAATATAGCAGCGGTACCTGAGGTATCTGCGGGGAAAGCGGAGGCGCAGCGATAAGCCGCTGATAAGCGCCCTTCCCGATTGGGTTGTCGTTCCTCCAATGGAGGGATACAGAACTGAAGTATTCTACGGAATCCTAGATGCTCATCTGCGTATCTTGTAAGAGCCTGGCACTTAGATATTACAACACAGTAGGTATAATCAATTGGTAAAGAAATGAATTGTAGCAAAGGCGAGGTGTTTACTGATAACTAATGATACGCGTGATTGGCTGTCCCTTCTTGGTAGGTACATGCGGGCTGATCACGTGGGTTTTTAGTAGGACTTGTATGCAATTTATCCTGTATTAATCGATCTAACGCCAAACACCAAGAATGACCTGAATGACTCTGGCTTGTGCTCAGAGCGGGACCAAAAGAAAGGGTATTTTCTCAAATCAGCACCACCCAAACGCCACAAAGGAAACCTGCTAATCCAGTCACAGAGATGATAATATCCGTCACGCTGGGTTGCCCAAGCCCTGACATCCTGCCTCGTGTTTTTTATATTGGTAGAAGAGGTCGCCCTCGGTAATCAGAAGTCCATGATGCATGAACCCACTTAAGCGGGCGATTGTCGGGTATCGAGTTACTCATGCGACGGCTCGCGTAGCCAGTTGTGCGTAGCGAACCACCAAATCACCACCACGGCCGCTGCGATGAAGAAGCACACGATAAAGGCAATCAAGAAGCCACAGGCGCAGGTCTTTCGTTTTTTGTGTTGTTGACGTCGAATCCACTCGTGCCTATAAGTGCCCTTGTGTTAGCCAACTGGGCGATAAAGCCGCGGTACTGGGCAAAGGACATACGAATATACGACCGTTTCTGCACTTTCAGAAGGTCCCTTTGCTTCCTCGTCTAGATGGATGGCACGTGAGAAACGGCGCCAAAAATCCGGGTCCCGTACCAAAGCCATTCCCTAGTTGCAGGGAGGTGTATGAAGCGTTATTGGTTTGAGCAGATGGATGGTTGAAGAGAAGGTAGGTAGTTGGATGACAACAGTAACAATAATAGCAACGAGAGTCGAGTAAATGAGTGAATGACGCGCTGTTTTCGGAACTGAAGATGCCCGAAGATGTCCCCGAGGAGTGGCTGGAACTGTACACGAAGGAGTGAAGCGTACAGCAGACAATAGAAACAAAGGAGTGTCAAAATGGTCGGTGCAAACAAACGGATAAAAGAGTGACGATACAGCACCTCCACAGGGACATTAGCGTTAGGTCGACGAACGGGGTTGAAACAGAAAGAAAAGAAACAGGACATCTGAGAATAGCTGATTATACAACGCGAGTCGGGCGATACTTGTTGTGGACATTCTCAGTAAAATACTTTTGTATAGATTCCAAACAGCCCTGGAATGAGTCCAAATGCAGAATGTGGGGCTTCTAACAGTTCCGACCAATGGAAATGTAGCATTAAGTGGACTGGCCAATGAGAACGATTTATCTCTCCGTACACCGCGTTCCGCCAATCAGAAGCCGCGAGTGATCACATAGGTATTCTACCTAGTATGTAGCATAGTATAGTAAAAGAAGACGTGTGAAGCTCAAAAGGCAGGGTCTATTCTTAGTGCCTGGCTGTTTCAAATATCTGTGTGCTGTCAGGATAAATACATCGCTCGTCTCTATCTATGGGAAAGAAAGCAACGTGAATCCTTTCAACAAATGGCTGAAGAAGGACCTCAAGCAGCAGTCAGTAAAGGCAGGGACACAGTGAAATCACTTGAATAGAGCCCAGCAGATCTACTATGGTGCTTATCTGGCCAAGGAGCGGAAGATCGATGTCACGGCCACCAGTTAAAATACCTTGTGTATACTTGTACAGAGATGATAGCGTGTTTACTTGTGATTAATTAGGTAAGTGAGCGGGGAGTCACCTGACGTGTCACATAAGAGGGGTTGTCAGGTCTCACCACCTTCTCCTCTACTCCTTGAATAGAATATGCTCCCTTCTCATTCTCTCTGTATATATTCGCATCTGCACAATACTCTATACACTTCTTTTTATATCTGCCACAGCGCATAGTGTACTATCACTGCCTGTGATCCTGTCATCGGGCCCCCGCAGTGTGTGCCTGACCGCCCCGCCTCTGCCTTGCGCCCACCAACTGCGACAACGCGGCATTTTCTTCAAATTTTCGCATTCGCAGATTATGGCATTGTTGCTGTGAATGCGACCCAGCTATAACTGCTCTCAAATGACCCCTACGCATTTTGTTGTGGCCCCAATTCCCTCCCGGCCATGTCGTTCAACGATCGTTACTTCTGGGGGCCGCTTATCAATGCCGACAAGAGCCCGGCTCCATTGTTGGAGCAGCTCTGTCTGGGCATTGCAGAGTTGATGGTAAGCATGTTCGCGTTATTTTACATAGAAAGCGAATGCCAACACAAGATTTCCGCAGATAAGCTTCCACGATTGCGGAACAACCGATCTCACTCCAGAGCGACTGGCTGCGTTTTACCATAAAGTCGGCGGCAATTATGATCCATTGTTTCTCGAAACGAAACCGGCTGCGCTCTCGTTTATCTATCAATCCTTAGGATGCTTTCACAGCCTTCAGCCATCCACCAATGCCTTTGAGCCCCCGTCCCTTCCAGCGCTGCTACCAAGTGGCTTCGTGCGATGGCAAACAATCCAGATTCTGCTGGACCCGAATGAGCACGTGAGATACCTGCAAAATGCAGTTAGAATGTGGGATATTCGGAACCCATTCGGGGGTTTCTTTCCCAAGTCCCTTCCTAGAGATTCTTTTCCCCCGGGACCGGATATGGAAATGATTCAATGGCATGAGCAGGTCAGCCGGCGACTGGAGTATGATTACCTGAAAAGAAGTCTGCCCCGATCGCCGCCGCCGCCAATCTCTGAACAATATCAACATCGCTTTCTTCCCAGTCAATCGGCTTTAGTCCCAGTCCGAAAGGAGGAGCCAGAGGAGGATAGAGCGCTTGTTCGAACCAAGAACCGGACCGTCCCGCAGTATCGGTACGTTGAGGCAAATGATACACCACCCCGTGTTCCAAATGGAAGGCGCACTAGCGCAGAGCATCCACCGCCGCCCTCGCACAAGGTGCCACCGAGGTTATCGCCGCCACCCGAGATCAAACCACGGGCTCCGTCGCCGCCGGTCTGGCCAGAACAACCGGCTAGAAGCAGACGCCGGCAACGCGCATCAAGCATTCCCGAACCTGTTTTTCCGGAAGCAATGCCAGGGTATTACCCCTCTGATGTATCTTCTGAACCTCAGTCGCCAGCACCGGAACCATCACCTCGATACCATCGCCGGTATTTGTCCCCTCATCGAGGATCCCGTGCGCGTCGACACTCACATGATGCATATTCAAGAAAGCCCCCTCGAGACCTCTCTCCAGACTATCCTAGACACTATACGCCTCAATATAGCCACAGACATTCAGGCGGATGGCATGACGCAAACGTACCCCCACGAGTCCATTGGGCATATAAGGACGAAACACCACCACCCAAGCATTCTGGGGTCAGGTTCCGTGAATATGCTTCTGAAGAGCCAGTAACGGTTCCCTCCAGTCCTGAATCACCCGTATTTGTTCCCGTCCATCCACGATATGCGAGCTCTGGCTACATGCCACCTCATGCCCCAGATCCTATTGAAGACCCAAGACGACGCAGTTATAGTGGTGGCAGTCTTCCAGAACGTCCTCGATTTGCAGGCCCGGGAGTCGCTGGCCCTTGGCCACCACAAGCTCCTGTGCGGATGTATCCTGCTCAAGGTCCACCTACGGCATATGTTCCGGTACCAGTACCGGATATGGAATATGTGGCCCCAAGAAGGGTGTATAGATGACACTACTAACAAATGAGATTGACACAGCATAGCCTTGGTTGTTCTAGTACCCGTGTTCCAGCCTGACTTCCGATTGCTTCGCATGCTCCGCGACATCGGGTTCTTCTTATCCCGTCGGGTTTATCTGGTATGACATATACACTCGCATCTACACTTTCGAATTGGTGAGAGCTTGGCTACAACACCAAGCTACATTGAGATGGCGGCGGTACTTTCCTTTTTTATACAGAATGTTGCACTATGTATTTACGAATAATGATGATACGATCTAAGCACACACACAAGCAAGCCTGCAACTTGAGTTTCTCAACCGAACTGTCAACCTTAACCCCGAGCAAAAGAACTATCCCAGTAGAAACCCCACCCCAGCAAATACCCCATGAACCCTTAAACCGGTTCCATCAACCCCCTAACCATCTCTACCTTCTCCCTTCCCACAATCCCCCTCCCCACCAACCTCCCCAGCACCCTAACACACCATCCCTGACAATTCTCCCTCACAGATGCCCGATTCTCCGCTTTCGGCGGCATCTCCCCTTCCGCAATCTCCTCCACAATCCTCACCTGTTCATCCGAAATCTCCGCCAACTGGTACAAAGTATAGAAGCTCTCTGCCCGTGTGATATCCACATCCTGGATCGAGGGCTCGTAGGTCATGCTCTCGGCGTCGCCGGTGACTTGGTATAGTTTTCCTGGGGCGTTTTCGCGGGCGAGGAAGAGGGACCAGTGGTTTGGTTCGGAGGGGGATTGGGACTCGAGGGAGAGGGAGAGGTAGATTGGGCTTGTGCTTTGGTCCCCGGAGTTGTCTCTTCTTGTGGTACTGCTAGTGGGAGGATCAGTGGAGGAGCTGGTGGGAGGAGTGTATTCGATCCAGGTTTCTGTGCCTCGGAGACGGCGGAAGTGATGATTGTTTACTTGGCAGATTTCGCGGAGGCCGATTGTTTGGATGGGGGTTGAGGGGTTGGGGTAGCCGTCTAGCATCTTGAGATGTAGTTGTAGCTTGCGGGGTTTGTATTTCTATGGTATTAGTTAATTTGTAGGAGTTTGTATGAGAATGAAGTTAAAAGGTTGTTGACATCTTTTTTTTTTTTTTTTTGGAAGGTTGAAGGTAGTACATGGAAGGCTGGAAACTTCAAACTGTCTGACTCAGTATCTTCCTGATTTGTGCAGGGGCCATGGTGTGGTACCGGGGTGGGAGAAGCCTGGGGATTTCCTCTTTGCGGGTTATTTTCCGACGGAAAGCCAAATATTAAGCCTTGAAGACATGTGTGTTTCAAAGGGCAGCTACTTTTCCTCAGATGACATATTTTGTTAGCACCATGCCAATAGCTTCTTGACTGCTCATTTTACGAGATGTGGTTATCCCATATACCAGGTCAACATGTATTGGAGCTAACATTAGTGCCATCCACTTCAGCCCTTACTTGCTTTCCAGAGTATAAAAGGTCATTTCCTGCGCCCGTTCTGTTGAATGCTTAGCCGGAAGGAAAGCCGCATGCTTGACCTCGTTCTCCGCTCTGCATCCGGTGACTTGTCTGATAATCACCACTAATACGGGTGAGTGGAAGTTATCATTACCGTAGACATTTATACATGGATCATATGGATTGAACTGCTGTAAACGACATACCAGTTCAACGAGTCTCGTGTCATGTAAGCAGAATACAGCCTCGTTCTGCCCGATCTCTCAAATCGTCAGTTCTTTGTCCCCATACCCCTCTTCCAGCCATGTGGTTCTATTAGATACGTTGCGCCACATGGCTTCAGCTCATGTCGTAAAATCCTCGATTCACGAAGATCCCCTCTAGTAATTGGACGCCGACTGCCACTGCAATATATTTCTTCGGCTGCAGCACGAGAAACAATATAAGTTTGGTGGTTTACTCGTGGTGCAAGCGAAACCGACTGCCAGAGGCTATGGGAGCATAGTGAATATTGTGCCAGCGGAATAATGGTAGCGATATGTTCAATTGACACAGCATACTGCAATCGCGAGGACGATTGCTTCGCTGTTAGGTATTTTATGGTCCGTTGCTTGGTTGATGGCCTCGTTCGTACTTTCTTGGTGAATGTGCCTAGTTTGTCGAGACTCTTCCATAGTGAAGCAGAGAATAATTTTTCCAGGTTTACCCTCTGGAAGGTGCTATTGATGTCTTGAATGAATGGATACGACATTCCAAAATTTCGGGTGAGACGGCATCGATGCTGTCGCAATGATAGCACGGTTTTCAAGAGAACCCTAGTCAAAAAGATATCTCCGTGAGAAGAATAAAATTCAAGTGCAGGAAAAGCTCCATTCGCGCCAGACCAGAAGAACTGGGGCAGACGGTCAACTTTGACCTTCGGTTTCGCAATATGTACACTGTCAAGCGACCGATAAAATAATCTTTCCTGTCCGCTTTCGCCCACCAGAAACAACCATAGACTGAAGGATAATTGGTCTCTCAACACATTATCGTGAAAATCAGATTCTATGTTTGGTGTCGAAAATAAATCGTGGTGGTGTTTCTTTTTCAAACACTGTTTAGAGAACGACATCCAGTCTCTGGAAAAGTTAGGCTCTGGGCCTCCGCGTTGTAGACGTGTTCCTTATTATAACGTTCGGGTATTATTCGTAGACATGCACCTTGGAACAAGCATACCGTCTGTAGCTTTCTTTTCATCGGTCTTAGGCTTTGCGTGCAGCGAGCTGCCCGTCAACGTGTCCCTGCTTTTAGCGCCACCAGTTTGTCGTGGTCTATTGATCCGCCACAAAAAGATCGTAGATCCCTTGGGGCTATTACCTGTGGCTGGGGGATCTTGCTTCTCTCAGAGCTGTATAGTAGCAATGGAGAAGAATACATGTGAACCGAGTCTGGTGCATGTGGTTGGCAATTTGATCAAAGTCGACGATGATTGATTGTGCGAGGATGAGCGGGAACCCTACTCTACGTATAGTTCTTGATCTGACAGAGTATGTGCTACATATTGTATAGCAGTGAATTGGACACAGCACCTATGGTCTATTGGATTATTCGCATATTCTTGTCCCGCGTGTACCTGAGGCTCGGTTCGGTATATGCAAAAGATAGCTTGGTAAGCGTTAGGTGCAGATTTGACCTTGTTAAGGTCAGGCCAGTGCATAACGTGTAATCTAGGTTAGGCTATTAGGGCTGTAGGGTCCAAATATATTCATTTGCCACCGCCCAGGTGAGTCGAGCCCTATCTTGGTCGGGTTGGATCAAACCTGATATTACTCCGTAGACTTTCAAATATCTGCTATCTACGCAACTGTTTCTGTTATTCCTTGCTACATAGAATTCCATAGATGCGACTGAAACGATCTCATCGGTGAGTGTCGTATCGATAATAACCGCATCCGGGGCATTGTACTTACCCGATCGGGAAATGCCGCGGTCCGTTCTTCCGAGAACATCAAGGCCCCGCGCGATGAATCATTCTCTGCTTAAACATCATTACACTTATATATTCAACATTACATAGATTTTTTCTTCTATCACTCCTACTCATTGCCAGATATGTCATGACAAATCATGCCCGCCAGCGCAGTCCGAATCGTTGAAGTCGGCCCCCGCGATGGCCTGCAGAACATCAAAGAACCCATTCCAACAGCCACGAAAGTGGAACTCATCCGGCGACTTGAGCGTACGGGTCTGCGTACTATCGAACTGACATCAGTCGTCTCGCCGCGCGCGATACCGCAGTTATCGGATTGTCAGGACGTGCTGAGTGATACGAGCGTGGAGCAGCTACAAGCGGATCCTGATCGACGGTTCCCGGTGCTCGTGCCGAATCTGAAGGGTCTTGATATTGCGATTCGATACGGGGTTAGAGAAGTAGCGGTTTTTGTGAGCGCCACGGAAGGGTTTAGTAAAGCGAATATCAACTGTTCTGTGGAAGAGGGGATACAAAAAGCAAAGTGTGTTGTGGAGAAGGCTGCGCAGTATGGTATCCCTGTGAGAGGATATGTGTCCTGCATATTCGCCGACCCCTACGATGGGCCGACAGAGCCTTCAGCGGTATTGAACTGTGTACACAAGCTACTAGCCATGGGATGCTACGAGGTCAGTCTAGGCGATACGCTAGGCGTGGGAACACCGTCCAAAGTGCACAGTCTAGTATCCTACCTCGTCGAGAGCAACATCCCTATCGACCAACTAGCCGGTCACTTCCATGATACCTACGGCCAAGGCGCCTCCAACGTCTGGCGAGCATACCAATGTGGAATGCGCGTGTTTGATAGCAGCATCAGTGGCCTAGGAGGATGTCCGTTTGCACCCGGAGCGAAAGGGAACGTCGCCACTGAGGATTTGGTGTATATGTTTGACAATGCTGGTGTCAAGACCGGGGTTGATCTCTCGGGACTGGTTGAGACGGGAACATGGATATCAGAGACTCTGTCTCGGAAGAATTCGAGTCGGGTTCAGAAGGAGATTTGTGCGAATGAGAGGCTTTCGACTACGTTACGGCATGTTGGATCGGAGGGGGCGTTGGTAAAGAAACCGATACTGTGTTGACTTCTGCTATGAGGCTACTCTGGCTAGTGAAAACACTACCATACATATTCCTGCACCATGTATATAGGACATAGAACCATCCTCAGACTGAATCACCATGATTACCATTTTCGGCAGATCAGAGGCTAGCTGAGAAACCCGCCATGACGACATGCCAAGACATTGCTGGACCCATCAGATCGCCCGATCGAGAGATCATCACGTAGAATTCTCCATTAGGGCGGCTGCTGCCTTTGATTGGCCTTTTCTGCCTGCGGCGGTGATGATTCTGCCGTGCGTGGCCTGGTCCAAGCCTAATCGGGAAATGCACAACAGCTCAGAGTATCAGACTCAAAGCTACCTATAAAGCTTGTCCTCTCCCTCTCTTCACTCTCTTGACTCTCCATACAATCTTCACTGTCTGAAATAGTGGAGACGTGAGTGCTGTCAACAGCAACATTGTTTATCTGATTTGCTTTTTCTATACTCCGTACCAAATACCAATTGATACCCCACGACCATGTACGACCTCCCAAGCCTCCCCGCAAAGCATCATGACTTCATCAGTTACGTCCAATCGCATCAAGACAAGCCAATTGAAGCCTTGGTCCGACCGTACAATGAATTCGACGCCGTCGCGCGCAAAGTCTTTGCTCAAGAACCCTCCCATCCCGCACTGAAAGACAACCATCTTAACCTCGTCCCTCTTTACGACGAATCGACAGGATCAAATAATGTCCAGGTTCGAGCGCGCAATCTGGATGCAGAGCCCCAGGAGCTCAAGGACCAGTATCTACTGCCCCTGAAGAACCAGGATCGGAGACCCACTGGTTCCCCCGCCGTGGTTCCAACTCTCGAAGAGTTCCAGAAGAACTTCACGCTGTTTTCTGAGGGCGCTTTGAGTGATCTGGAGTGGAGCAATGTTGTTGTCGCCGGAAGTGCCGTGGTGACTTCTCTTTTACCCGTGCCGGAAAAACATCGTGGCTCGAAGCGTGCGTTGAGACAGTTTTACCATGAAAAATTCGCTCCGGCGTCGGATGTGGATCTGTTCTTGTATGGTTTGACGGATGAGGAAGCCGTGGAGAAGATCAAGCACATCGAGTCGAGGATCAAGAATACGATTCTTTACGAGACCACCACTGTCAGAACGAAG
This sequence comes from Aspergillus chevalieri, assembly GCF_016861735.1. Classification (NCBI taxonomy): domain Eukaryota; kingdom Fungi; phylum Ascomycota; class Eurotiomycetes; order Eurotiales; family Aspergillaceae; genus Aspergillus; species Aspergillus chevalieri. Next base: position 1,789,815 of record NC_057368.1, on the reverse strand, counting down.
AATACGATTACCATTGTCTCTCAATATCCGACTCGTCATGTCCAGATTGTTCTTCGGATTTACAAGTCGGTCGCGGAGATCCTGACTGGCTTTGATGTTGACTGCTCTTGTGCTGCGTATGATGGCAAGCAGGTCTATGCCTCGCCCCGTGCTTTGGCATCGTATATTACGCAGATAAATCAGATTGATATGACGAGGCGCTCGCCTTCTTATGAGAACCGCCTTTCGAAGTATTCACACCGCGGATTTGAGGTATTTTGGCCGTCGCTGGACCGCTCCAGAATTGACCCGGTATGCTTTTTCCCGTCCCCCTTCTTTCTCAGTCCCGTTTCCTTCCTGACTCCTTTAGACAATCTTCGAAAGAAGTTTCTCGAGGACAGTTGGTCTTGCACGCTTGCTAGTGCTGGAGAAGCTTCCAAAATCCGAGGACCGGGAGAATTATCTCATGCAGAGACGGGCGGAGCGTGGCCGGCCACTTGCCAATAGATACGCCCAAAGAACGAAGCAGCTTCCCGGCAACATCAAAGATGACTGGGACGATGAAGCTCCTGAATGGCAGGAAGAGGATGAAATCTCCGACTACAATCATTTTGTGAGTTTCCCGGTTTTATTACACCGACCAATTCACTAATTCGTCTACAAGTCCATTCCTTACGGACCGAGATATCATGCCAAGCGCATCGAAAGGCTCCTGTTTACCAAGGACTTGCTGCTCAATGCAGAGTGGAATAGGCCAAAGGACAGGACAGTTAGGCTTCATCGTCACCCCGCCTTCTTCGGCGACGTTGAAGACGTGATCCATGATTGTTGCGGCTACTGTCCTGAGCCTGTCACAGAGGAGGACAAGGAGGTCGCTGAGGAAGAGAGTAAGATTTATATTTCTGGTGATGTCTCATTATTCATCAAGGATGATCCTGGCCGTCAGGAGATTGGCAGTTTCAATCCTATCACGGACACAGACTGGACAGGTGAGTCTTCCATGAAATCCTTGCAACTTGCATTGCAATATTAACATACGCAAGAAATGGCGTACATTGGAAACACGGAGCAGTTGTGTCAAGCGATCGTCGACCACGACCTCGAAGCTGTGAAGCAATGGCTGTTACAAGAATCAGCCGACCCGAACACCCGAGACTACACCGGCAGGACGCCTTTACATCTGGCATCTTTGACTTCTACCCCAGAGATCGTGCAGTGCCTGGTCGATCACGGTGCCCGAATGATCTCGCGTGTGGCTGATGGCCGGACTGCGCTGCATTTCGCGGCCACCAGAGGCAATGTGGACATTGTCCGAGTCCTTCTCATTAAGAGCGAGCAGAATGAGGAGCAAGAAGCGAAGAAAGAAGATCTTCGCAAGAGTGAGCCTCCACAAGAGAAGGGAAAGCCCACGGATCAGCCTGAAGACGATGATATCGAGATGATCGACATTGATGATGGCAGCTCTCGCACTTCCGCATCATTTGTCAGAGTCGAAGCACCGGAATCTGGCGATGTCTTTGATGGGACTGAAAACGAGCTCGAACCCGATGTTTACGATGTCAACGTGCTGTCCTGGGATAGCCGCACTTCACCTCTTCATCTCGCGATCCTCAACGGCCATGTCGACGTTGTTGAGGAGCTGGTTTCGTCTTTTGGCGCCGATGTCCTACTGCCAATCAAGCTACTGGGTTCTGAAAACACGCCTACGGCTGCAATTCTCACTTTGGTTCTGGCACTGCAGCTACCGCTTGAAAAGGCCAAGGCAATGACTCAGAAGCTTCTGCAGCTGGGTGCCTCGCCTGCCCAAGCCGACCTAAAGCACAACACACCACTGCATTATCTGGCCGCCTCCAACTACTCAGAGCTTCTGGACCTTTATCATCATCATGATGAACCAGCAGTTAAGCGTGCCATCAATCATCTTGCATTTCTGGGATACTCCTGGACTCCCGAGCCTTACTCTGCGTTTGTCGCTGCAATCAACTCGAAAAACCCTGTCGGAGCAATCAAACTGCTTGAAGCCGGCGCCGAGCCGACGCTTGAATTCAGTCATTTTGTTCAATCCGCCAAGGCAGTGTTCGAAGCGATCCAATCAAACTCGTCAGAGAAAAATACAGACATCTTCCGTCACAATGTGCCTCAGCCCATCATCTTGGCTGTCAAGAAGGAGCTGCCAGAGCTCGTCATTAACCTTCTTGAGCGTGGTGTGGATCCCAACACATTGACTACTGAGGGATGTTTAGTGGTTGATGATGAGGATGTGCGCGACTACACCAAGGGGGCTTCCTTGCTTGACAACGTTCGTGACAAGATCAAAAATCTACAAGCGTACAAGGGTGAAAAATGCACTTCGTTACCCCCACGCCCACTCGAGACTGATGACAAGGCTTACCTCGACGGCATCAAGGAAGGAACTTATGCGATGCTCACTGCTCGGCAACAAGTGAAGGAGGCCAGACAGGAGTATGAAAAGAATCTAAGGTATCACCAAGATGCAGTGAACGAAGCGCGAAACTGCAAGGGAGTGGATCGTAAATTGGCAGCGGCCAAAGACCTTGCTGAGGAATTCCAGAAGGTAGAGGCTGTCTTGCTCGAGAAGGGTGCAAAGACGTTTGTGGAGCTGTATCCTGATATCGAAGCGCCAAGGGAAGATGAGGAGGAAGAGGAGGAAGATGAGACGCTGAAGAAAGATAAATTCAAGGTGACTTACAAATTCCGTGTGCCGGATCTGACGAAGACTAAGAGGAATGGTTACCTGGAACTGTGAGTTTTGTGCCATCGCCCCTGCTAGAAAAGCTACACAGCTAATCATCTGAACAGATACGAAGCAGCATGGAACGGAGATCTGGGAACTATCAAAGCCCTTACTCTTACCACGTGGGGTCCCAACAACGAAGAGGCGCCTCTTCAGATTGCCATCACTGACCGACACTTCTTCTCGCCTTTCTCCATTGCAGTCCTACGCGGACATCTGAGTGTGGCAAAGGCAATCCTTGGGATTGTTCAGGCTCAGTATAAGCCAATGGAACAAAAAGGGCACAAGAGATACACAGCGGACTATGACACCGACCAGCCTCGCATCTACAGTGAGATTGTCGATGACCAATTCACTGTCGACAACATAGGGGAGGTAGCCACGCAGGTGGAATGTCCTATCAAACCACTCGATGTCCTCCGTTGGGAGTGCTCTGCTCGGTTATTTATCGAAAACGACGGCATATCCGACTCGGCACGATATGAAGTTCAATCCGGAATCACATCTGTTCTCCAAAATTACTTCTCTACTTGGCGCTTAGATGACGACGCATCGCGAATTCCCCAACATGTGCTCGATTACGCAGTCTGGACCGACAACGTTCCTTTGTTGGTATTCCTGCTTGAACTAGGCCAGGAGCTCACCAGCCAGGATGCGGAGAAAGACACTACGATCTACACCGTTCCTGAGCGCGTTTTTGTCATGGCTATCGGCTTGGGCCGCTTGCGCTGCCTCGAAGAACTCATTAAACGAACCGGGGCAGGCATGCCGATCGACGAGTTTGTCGAGAAGAGTGGCGTGAAATTGGCAGAGAGACCTGAGTTTTATCAGGGACTTACCATCCGCGGAAAGAAGCGCGCGGATTGGGCTAGGGCCGAACGATGGCAGGGAGGACAAGAGAAGAGCAAGAGTTCACCGCTCCTGGTTGCTGCGTCTTACGGAAAGCTCGATTCTACCAAATGGTTCCTGGGCAAGGAACCGGGGCAGCAGTATGTTGCTTTCACGAAGGCGTACGAACATGACAAGCGCTTGAAGCATCTTGAAAAGTCTGCAAAGGGTGTTGAGGGCGCTTTGATGAATTGGCTTAAGTCGAGGAGTAAGTGGCTTGTCTTTTTGTGATATGGTTATGGCTAACCAGTACCAGGTGGTCTGTCTCTGCATTGTGCTGTGCTGTCCAAGCCAAACGAGGAATCTGAACAATTAGTCGAATACCTCGCAAAGCAATATCCGGGCGGCTTGGAGACCAAATCTCAAGAGGGACATACGCCCTTGGCGCTTGCTTTCTCCTTGCACCGGGCGAGCTTTGCGAAGATCCTGATAGAAGCTGGAGCGGATCAAACCACCCGTGATCGCAGCGGAAACAACCTTATCCACTTGCTGTTGTGCGATAAGAACGGCGAAGCCCGAGAAAATCCCGACAACATGGAGTCACTACTCGCCCTTCTCGACTCCCGCCTTATCCCGTCATTGCTCACAGAGCGGTCTTCGGAGCGGCCAGGATCGTTAACTCCGCTTGCTCGCTGGATTCTCAAAGCGTACGGTTTCGATTCCTATCAGTCCAACAGCATAGAAACAGACGGCAAAACGGCCGTGCTGCGTATAATCCTGGATCTCGCCCAGCCGGCAGGCCAGAAACATCTGGAGATGCTCGATGGTGCCGGCAACACGCCCATCCACGACGCTGTCAAGGGCGAGCTGCCACGAGCCCTGAAGCTCATGGTCGACAGTCGCGCGGACCTCTTGCACCGCGAGAGCGCCACGGGCACCACACCGTTCGAAATGGCAATTGACAAATGGGTCCACAAAGCAACCGAAGGCCCGCCGCGTATTCCGTCGGCAGAGACGTCATCGTGGAACGATGAGGACGCTCCGTACAGAGGAGTGTTGAAGCAGCAGCCCGAGTACTTTGTTGAGGAGAAGCAGACTCAAGATGTGCGGCGAGAGATTTGCGAATTGTGTCGTGAGCGGGCGCAGACTGGCGGTCAGAAGAGGAAGCTGGTTACTTTGTTCGAGGCGAATGAAGTCGCGAAGCGACTGGCGGCGAAGTCTCATGGTGATGATGAGGGTACGAAGGTGGAAGTTGATGAGGTGTCGACGTGGTATGAGCGGGCTGCTCATGAGCGGGAGGAGTGAACTTGCTATCGGTGATCCAGATGTCTGCTCTGCTGCGTTTCAGTTGATAGCATGATATGCGGATGGTTAGTTGATATTGGATGTTTACGTACAGAATTTGATGCGTGCCATGTCTTGAAGAATGAATATCACCCCATGATGTACATTGATGGACAAAAACTATGCTTTGTTTGCGATCAATCCTCGGATACCCGAATATCAGTCGGATTTCGATGCTCCAGTCGGATAAGTAGTCATACTCCCGGAAATGAAAGCGGATATGACACTCGATACGAGACAGGCGGGTTCTACTGGCAAGTCGATAATCGCAGTCAGATCAACACTATCACGGTCGTTGTTCTTTTTCCGAAGCATAGGAATTATTTCCACTTACCCTCATCCCCCATACTATTTCGGACAAGACACTGTCATTACCACCAACACTATCGCTCCGCTTCTCACGCAAAGCACAATAAAAAGACCAATGCCACTTTCCCCGCGATAATCCGGGGCCCCAGGAAATTCCCCGCTGCCACGACTGCCATGTGAAAGCTTCGCACGGTGGACCCCTTGGCATTACCTAGCACATACTCATACAATAGTAAATAATATCCGCTTAGCAGTGGCCTCCTCATACGAGTTCTGACATGGGCTCTAAATAAAACTGCTTATGCTTATTTCCCCGCGTTTTCGCACGGACTTGGATATTTGAGACGGGAGTGGGAGTGTAGGTGCTGACTTGGTCATGCAGATCTGTACATCCCATTCGTGAGGAGTAGGTGTCGAGTCATGTCGGATTGAGCTAGGTTGGATTGAGTTGGGGTCATGCATGTATAGCATTATTGTATTTCCGCTGCGCTGAGTGCTAGTCCAGGGTGCCATTGGCATCGATATAAAAGCCCAGTCTTGCCCCGTTTGCTTGCACTTGATTACCCGGGAGTACAAGCGCCAAGCCACAAGACACCATGGGCAGAGAAGGGATCTATGACGAGCGAGATGAGAAATTCTCCGAACCTATCCAGCAGGAAAAAGTCTCGAATATCATCACTATTGATAATTTCCAGGTCCTGGGGCTGGATCCGGATGATGCGACTTTTTACATGGGGTTTTCGGAAGAGAGGAGGAGGAAGGTTATTCGGAAGGTATTCACCTCCCCTGGCTATTTTGGTATTTGATTATTTGCTTATGAGGATGTCAATGTGCGCAGGTCGATGTTCGATTAGTCCCCATGCTAGCCGTCCTATACCTCATTTCGCACCTTGATAGAGCGAACATCGGGAATGCGAAGATTGAGGGGATGTTAGATGATCTGGGGCTTGATGGGATTCAGTATAATACTGCGTTGGCTATTTTCTTTATTCCCTATGTTTTGCTGGGTATGTTTATATCGCACAAGCATGAGACTAGGGCAATTACTGACGGTGATTATGCAGAGGTGCCGAGTAATATGCTCCTGAAGAACTTTACCCGGCCGTCGATTTACCTGGGCATTCTTATTCTTTGCTGGGGTATTATCATGACCCTCACCGGAGTTGTGCAGGGTTATGCGGGATTATTAGTTGTTCGTGTGTTGTTGGGTATTTTCGAGTATGTTCCTGTCCACTTTAATGAAACCCATGATTAACGAAACAGGGCCGGCTTCTTCCCCGGTGCCGTATACCTCTGCACATTCTGGTACATGCCCAAGAACCTCTCCTCTCGCCTCGCCTTCTTCTACTGCGCCAGTGCCCTATCCGGCGCATTTTCCGGCCTCCTCGCCGCCGCAATCGCGAAAATGAACGGCGTTGGAGGGTACGCGGGCTGGCGCTGGATTTTCATCATTGAGGGCCTGGCGACTGTTGTCTTGGGCGTGGCGTCGTTCTTCCTGTTGATTGACTCGCCGCGAAGATCCAAGTGGCTGGACGCAGATGAGATCCGGTTCCTGGAGTTGCAGCGGTTTATCAAGGAGGGTGGTGAGTTGAAGAAGGAGAATGCGCAGAATAGGTTCCGGTGGAAGGATGTCTGGGGTGTTTTGGGTAATTGGCGGCTGTATATTCAGGCGTATGTGCTTTTGTGTCAATCTGCTTGTTCTTACGGTACCTCCCCTTCCCAACTCCCTATATCGAAATACAGGGCTAACGACCACAGGAACCAAATTTACCCTCCCCACAATCACCAAAGCAATGGGCTTCAGCAGCACGAACGCCCAACTAATGACCGTCCCGCCGTACGTCGCCGGCGCCATCTCCGCAATCTGCTTCTCTTTCCTCTCCGATCGCTTCTACTGGCGCATGCCCTTCGTCGCCATCCCCGTCACCATCATCGCCATCGGCTACAGCATCATAATCTCCTTCCACGGCGCCCTAGCCGACAATATCGGCCCGGCCTTCTTCGCCGTCATCCTAACCTGCATCGGTATCTACCCGACCCACCCAGCGACAACATCCTGGACGGCGAATAATCTAGCCCCTGCAAACCGTCGCGCGATTGGCGTCGCGTTTAATATCTGCATTGGTAATGCGGGGGGTATTATTGGGAGTTTTATGTATTTGGATTCCGAAGCGCCGGCATATTATACGGGGTTTGGGTTGAGTTTGGCGTTTGGGGGGACGTCGTTGGTTTTGGTGTTGTTGTTGGAGATGAGTTATGTTTGGGCGAATCGGAGGAAGAGAAGGTTGGCGGAGGGTGAGGTCAGGAATATGTATAGTGAGGAGGAGCTCTTGGATTTGGGGGATAGGTCGCCGTTGTTTAAGTATACGCTGTAAGGTATGTGGTACGGATGCTATGGATCTACTACTGCATAGTATGTATTTGTGTTAATAAACTACCAAATCCGACAGATAGCAAAACATTGGTCGTGGTCATAAGCAAACGGTCAAGCAGGCTCCTCTTCCTGCTTTAGCCTCAGGAAAGATATAATAGTACTGTGGCATGAGCGTAACGCATAGTCAAGCGCAGTATATTCGCGACAATTAGTATTACCCGAAATTTGAGCCCCCTTGTTCAATAGCAGCCCAATGGCTTTCATACGGGCATCAAGCACATCATTACTATCATGAAAAGCTGATGTTACCACACCCGCGGCATAATGCAGCGGCTTAAACCCATTCGCATCCGAACTAAAAACACTGGCTCCCTTGGCCAGAAGTAAATGCACGATTTCCACGTCCACCATATGCGCTGCGTAGTGCAGTGCGGTGTCTCCGTCAGGAATTCTGGTGTACCCCTCAACATGACATTTCAGTAACAGTTTCAAAATTGGAGATGGAGATTGATCATTGTAGCATTGCATAGCATAGTGGTATGCAGAGTGCATTGTGTGTTTCGTAGACAGCCCCGTGTTCAAGCAATAGGCGCACAATATCCTCATGGCCACCCACTATTGCAGTGCGGAAAAGCCTCTCAAGCTGGGAAGTCATGCCGTGCTCAAGAAAGATCTGTACACACTCTTTTCTACCTCTTGCCACCGCAGATTGTAAAACTTTTTGACCGTTGAGGTTGGCGCCCATATCGAACACATGTGATAAGATTAGCCTCAAAAGACCTACATTCCATTCCTTGCTGCTGCAGTTAAATAAATATCTTGACACAGGAGAAGTGACCCCTAGCTGCAGCCGAGCCCAAAGCCAGATTCCTCATTTCACACGTCAGAGCCTGCTCATCTCGAGCTCAAAGGCCCTTGATTATAGTTGTGTAGCCTCTTTTTTTTTTTTTTTTTAACTGTATGCGCGATTATAGAAGAAGATATGCAGAATGGTTTGCAAGTCATACGATGTGTTCAGGAAGGAGTATACGTGTCTCAGTTTGAGATAGCTGGCGACTTCAATGATGATTTCGTTGGGGGACTGGAGGAGGTAGCATTTCGGTGTTGGTGCTTTGGTTGTTGTCGTAGGTTCTGGTTTGGACATCTTCTGAGGAAAAGGCCTCAGTTGCCTTGCTGACTGAATTCCCATCTGGCGCGCGACTTTTATCGTCTCGTCTCTTCGATGGTATTGAATGGCGGAAGGATCTATGTTAACTGGGTGGATGGTGGCTTCCAAAAATACATAAACCAGCTCTCCTTCGTGACATCGTATCAACCTCACTACTACCCCCAAAGACCCAATAGCTGCCTAGTCGAAAATTAAAGACAAATACAGATAATCTGCTTTTCCCACGCTGCTTTTTTTCCCATGGTTTGTGAGCTGCTGAGGGTTGGAATGCGAGCGGATTGGCGGTCATAGAAGCAAAGATGCGAAGATATGATGTTAGAGGCCAGAAAGTGGGTTCGTTGTACGGTAATTAGGAGATCACCATGATAGTTCTCTGCATCACCAGATTAGCCTTTCATTAGTCAAGCATGCTAAAGCATGAAAACCGTTTAGAACAGTATTATTCCGCCTATAACAACCTTATATTACCCGCAGTCGTCTTTTCCTTTCCCGTCCTCCGGGTTCAATTGCCTTTTTTTCCGTCGACACGAGAGTTAGAAGCCCCGTCTTGCGCAGTTTTGGCGGCGGAAGGGGGGCAATTTCACCGATACCATCGGCCACGATCGCATTTATATGCGTGTGAGCTCAGGTCTTTTTCGCCGGGCAGTCCTGACCTACCTGGGAGGAAGTAAAAGAAGAAGCTGCAGGCATTCATAACAACCTGGTTTTTCGGGTCGCCGGGCGTATAGATAGCTTCGCTTTGAGGAGGTAGACGGTAATTGTTTAATTGGTAGCAAAGAGGCTAGCCGATGAGATTGCGATCTGCCGACGGTAATAGCATTGGGACCTCTGGTCTTATCATCGAAACTCACATATCACGATGTCCTCCTCGATGATGGGCACAACACTCTCGGTCAGAATGATTACTATCGGGGGAAGGGCAGATGCCCATTCATTTCACCAGGGTTCCATTGACGATGACGAGTGCTTTGCGGGCGATATTGACAGGCTAGGTTCCTTTGGGGACTTCCGCCGATAACAACCTCGAAGGCGCTTCCCGGTGTCAAAGTGATGAATGTTGCGCAGGCTACCGACCAGTCATTAATCGATCTTGTGGTCTGGATGTTCTCGGGGACGGACGAGTGAGCAGCCTGATTAAGGCCCAGTCTTCAATGATGAGTGGTTGTTTCGTTGTTTCCCCTAACAGTTCAGATTATCCTTATAGTTGACACGGATGAGGGCGAAGGTCGTGACACGAGGACGGCGCGGTTATTTGGGGAGATTTGTGCGAGGCACACATCCTACATCCGGATTGACATCCTGAAATCAATCTTATAGAATCTAGTAGCCCTAAAGTCAACACACACACACACACATATATATATATATATATATAAAGAGAGAGAGAGATATATCTCAAGAACTCCCATGGGCAAGGTGGTTGGTGTTGAGGTTGGGGTGGTACAGAATAAGATGAGTTAAGGTCAGAGAGGTGACATTGGTGAAGAAGAGTGCTGCGGTGAATTGTATGTCGATTCACACGATTACATTTGCAGATCTCGATTCACCTGTTCAAGCATACGTTGTGACGCTGGCTGTATAGGTATGATGACTCTATGCTACTTGGACTGCGCAAAAGTTCAAGTATATGGTTAAGCTTGTCCATGATTTGTGGCTTAATATCATGATAGTAGCAAGAGTGAGCAAGTGATTAACCGAATTAGATTCAATTAGATTCCAAAGATATAGGTACTCTATTGAGAAGCAAAGGGCACCTGTACCGCTATCAAGAAACATATGACTCTTCGGCCTCTTTTTGCTTCAAAAAACATATAATACTCGCACAATGCCAGCGCTTTGCATATCCCAGAGCAGTCCATCCAAGATGATTAACATCTGAGGCCCGAGCCCCTCTGTCCATGAGCATCTTGATAATTCTTAAACGGTTCTCAATCGGCGGATTGCGGTTATCAAAATACTTCGACCAGGCACCTACAGCATAGTGCAAAGACCTGAACCCGACTTTATCCGGTGAAGAAGCGTTGGCCCCTTTAGATAGAAGTAACCGCACAATTTCATCGTCGCCAATGTGCGCTGCGTAAAATAGTGCGACGGTTTTGTTAGAGGTACTATCCTCGGCGCAGCACTTCAGTAATACTTTCAGGATCCCGCGTTTCCCAAGTATCAATGCTTGATGGTAGGCAGTCTTCCCGGCGTATCTGTTTTCCAATGGATTGGCCCCGAGATGCAGTGCTCGCCGTAAAAGACCTTGGTCTTCATTCATGATCGCAATATGCAAAAGAATATCAGGTCTGTGGCGCTCACCATATGCGAATAGTATTCGTAGGCATTTCCAGTTGTAATATAGTACTGCATACTGCACAACAGTTTGCCCATCCTGTTCGTCCTTGACATCCACATCCGCACCTTTATCAAGCAGCAGTTGTACAAAGCTTGGATGGTTTGACCTTGCCGCTTTGTTCAGGTAAGTCGATAGCTCAGCCTGTGAACTCTTCCCGAGGATATATCTCACACAGGTAACATGATGATTCATTACAGCATATTCCAGAGCCGTCAAGAATTGAAGACTTCTCGTCTCTGTCCTTGCGCCTTTGGAGATAAGAAGCTTCACCATGGCTAAGTTGCCGTTTCTGGCAGCCCACATCAATGGTGAATAGCGTTGAATATGATGATCATAAGGGTATTGCGACACCTCTGCTCCCATCGCAATCAATGGCTCAATACATGATAGATGGCCGTTGGCTGCAGCTAGACATATGGCTGCATCTTTCGTTCCGCACATGAAGACCTGTTCTCGTCCTCGTAATTGTAGCTCCTGAATCACGTTTACATAGCCCTCCTGCGCGGCCCATTCTAGCATAGTAAATTCATAGTCAGGCAAGCCACTGCAATGATTAGCTATGCGGTCATAGAACAGACTGCGCAAAGCATTATGGAGGCCATGTGATGTTTGTAGTAGGGCGTATAAATGCCTTAGTTCTAGATAGCTGCCGATTTTAAAGATTATCTCGTTTGAGCACTGAAGAAAGCCGCATTTAGGCATCTTGGGGAGGAGATAATTCTATAGGAATTTTTTTAGGGGCAATATTTGATTTTTTTTTTTTTTGGAGAAGTGATTCAATGCTACTTCATAGAGCCACGTGATCAGGGTTCTGGTGCCTGGGTATTCAGGCGTTTATTGAGAGATTTGCATTAACTATAAAACCTTTGTGTACCTGCTGTTCTTTCAGACAGTTTCTAATATAATCACGATCCCAGTGTACTGCATAGTCTAACGCAGGAAAGCCAAGCCGATTGGTATCTAAAACGCGGGCCGCGTGGTCCAAAAGTAGTTAGCAAAATAACGGTCCTGGGGAAAGCATACTTCTTAGGCGAGTACCTGATGGGTGGAACCTTCAAGGATGCTATCGCAGATGCTATCATAATGCAAGCTATGGAATCCCATTGCCTCCTACCCACGTGCTCCGGGTGTTTTAACATGGTCTTTCATATGTATGAGAATACGCTGGACTCAGACCTGATCCGCACCTTGCTCGTTGATGGATATGTCTGGCGGGCGCAGGAACTACGTCCTAACTGGGCTTTCTCGAGTATGGCCAGAAAAACTCCCGAGAGAATTCCTATTGGGGTCTTGGGAAAGCGGTCTAATATGCCCTCTGAGCCGCCGTCGCGCTGGCCTATATGCTTGCACTACGGACACGGAAAGGGTTGTTGTCATGATGAAGAATTATTTCCCGGTTATTAAAGCGTGGTTGAAGGATAAGAACGAGACTTACTAGGCATATATCTAGTCGTACCCGTTCATCATACCATGTCGGTTTCTCGGCCGTTGTGTTTTGCATCGCATAGATCTGCTTTGTCTATTAACCTCTGACAGATCGGCTGTTGATCTATGCGCCGTCGATAAGTCAACCTGGAATCATCCCGATATGTGAAGCTGTTTGCGGGTTCGGAACCTGAAGCTTTTGAGCGTTAATCTATCGGTGACCTGTAGATCAGGCTATGGCCAAAAGGAGCATGCTAACGAGACCGGAGCGGATCCGGTGGGTCAAAGCTTCTGTGCCGTCCGCATGGCTTTCTGTATGGAGTAGTCATATCAAAGTCAAACGGATCGGCCGATGCGGCGTTTCAGTTCTTAATCTATTTCGTGACAGTTGCTGGTGGCATTGGGGGATGCGGCTTGATACTCCTATATCTATGCCTATGCCTCCTATCATTCTCTGGCTTCTATTCATCCATGTACATTCCTTACGGCATTGAAGCCAATTGACATTCTTTAATTCCATTCTCTTATTGTTCTTAATATCCATTACCTTCTTTCCTAATCCTCTGGCAGGATTCACTATGTACTTTAATCTTTTCATCCTCGCGGCCCTTCTGCCTCTGGCAACAGCCCAACTCTCCGGCAGCGTCGGCCCCTCGTCGCCATCAAGCACCAAAGCCAACACCAAAACCTGCAACGTCCTTGACTACGGCGCCAAAGCAGACAAATCCACCGATATAGGCTCCGCCATCGACTCCGCCTTCAAGGAATGCTCCAACGGCGGTGTCGTCTACATCCCACCAGGCGACTATGCCATGGAGAGCTGGGTGACTCTCAGCGGTGGCAAAGGCTGGGCGCTGCAGCTAGATGGAGTTATTTACCGGACTGGCTCTGATGGAGGCAACATGTTCATGATCGAGCACTCTTCCGACTTTGAGTTGTTTAGTAGTACCTCCAAGGGTGCTGTACAGGGATCTGGGTATGAGTTCCATAAGGAAGGATCGTTGAATGGGCCCCGGATTCTGCGGTTGTATGAGGTGACTGATTTCTCGGTGCATGATGTCGCGTTGGTTGATGCGCCGGCGTTCCACTTCTCTATGGATACGTGTGAGAATGGAGAGGTGTATAACATGGCTATTCGGGGCGGTGATTCCGGTGGATTGGATGGTATTGATGTTTGGAGTACCAATATCTGGATTCATGATGTATGTGCCTCCTATCTATGGCCTCGGGATGATGCTAATAGTACTGCGATAACAGGTCGAGGTTACCAACAAGGACGAATGCGTGACTGTCAAGGTACGTTCTGGTAGAGCAAGGTCGCTCGACAATGCTAACGCTGCGCAGAGCCCTGCAAAGAACATCCTCGTCGAGAACATCTACTGCAACTGGAGTGGTGGATGTGGTATGGGTTCACTGGGATCCGACACCGACATTAGCAACATCATGTACCGCAACATATACACCTGGAAGTCCAACCAGATGTACATGATCAAGAGCAATGGCGGCAGCGGTACCGTCTCGAACGCGGTCTTTGAGAATTTCATTGGTAAGTCAAAGCTGACCTGGATAAATGATTCCAAGCTAACCATCTAGGGCACGGCAACGCCTATTCCCTCGACATCGATAGCTACTGGAGCAGCATGAACGAAGGAAGCGGCGATGGTGTCCAGCTTACCAACCTAACCTTTATGAACTGGAAGGGCACCGAAGAAGACGGTTCCCAACGCGGTCCCATCAAGATCGAGTGCCCCGACGCCGTCCCCTGCACGGACATCACCATCCAGAACTTCAACATGTGGACCGAATCCGGCGACCAACAGTCCTACACCTGCCGCAGTGCTTACGGGTCTGGCTTCTGCTTGGAATCGGACTCGGACGATTTGTCTTCGTACAGCACCGCGCTGACTGCTACTGCCACTCCTTCGGCCTTTGCAGCACCTCGCATGCCTAATGATTTGTCCACTGCGTTCGGTACCGATTCTGCAATTCCGATTCCCACTATCCCGACCTCGTTCTTCCCCGGAGCGACTCCGTATAGTGCGCTGGCTAGTGCGGGGAGCAGCGGCGCGACGCGGTCCAGTTCGATGGTTGAGAGACGGTTCCTGCCCGAGCAGACTGGTGCGTATCCGGACTTTCACGGTAAAAACCGTCGGATGGTGAGAGGAGCGGCGAGACGATTCCCGTATGGATACTTTGACTGAACTCATCTCAAGTACCATGCTCCTGGTGTCTATTGACATCGTAAAGTAGTGTTATACAGCCAAATGTCACATTTAATGGTCATACAGTTACACAATCCGTGATACATATGCAATGGCTTTGTCCGAAAATAAACCGTCCGAGATCTGGTTTTAATTGAGCGTTCAAAATAGCCTTGCTATCTTTCTTCATAACAACAGCTTTATCCTCTCATTATGCGTGCCTCTAGTATCCTCCCTCTCATCCTTTGTGCTGCATCAGCCTCTGCCGCCCCTGCCCCCAGCCAATGGTTCGCTAATTTCTACGCCGGGCATATGTGTGGCAAAGACATGGTATTCAGTCAGGCTAATACCGAGAAAATCGATTGCCAAAATATCGGTACTCGTGTCAACGTCCACGCTGCCCAGAGTAAACCGGGCCCCTTCACTATGACGTTCTACTCGCAAGAGAACTGTGTAGAGGGCCCCAGGGAGTATCGAGTCAGCCATGGGAATGCATGTCTTAGTGCACAATTTGACTTTCCCGAGTTTAGGTCTTTCAGGGTCAGTACATTCTGTAGACGGTTCGAATTAAGAGAAGATTTAACTGATGAGGCTTCGATATATAGGTCGAATAGGTTGTTTTGATGCCTTCGCATTTGTTCAAGCAACCGTTCCATCGGCTTTTCATGGTTTTCTTATTGTAGTTTTCGGACTTGACAGTTGTATAGCGTGTGGATGATACTTCCGGGTTGCTATTTTGGGAAATCAGGTGACATCACCGCCAACGTGACTTGATATTCAACATCTTTATATGTATTCTCTCCTAGTTTTATGTAGATTTCGATATTATCATCTATATATTCCATGGGTTTCTCGCTGGGTTTGCTTCCAAATCGAACTAACCCCGCAATGAGCTCCTCATTATAAATCAGAGCACATCATCAAGCTCAGCCAGCCACTGGAATGCACTCCCTACTCACCTCTCGTCCTCAGTCGCCGGAATACATCGCTCTTTCTCAATGGAACAACAGGACCATGTCCACTCACTCTAAGCAAAACGAAGAATCGCCATTTTCTGCGCTCGAACCGCTCGATCCTGAATCCACTACCTCCCCGTCGCTTCCCGGCGATAGCAATGGCCGCAACGCCGCCTACACGGCCAAAGCCACCGCGCTCAACCGTGCCATCCAGGATATTGGCATGGGCCGGTATCAATGGCAACTCTTCTTCGTGATCGGATTCGGCTGGGCGAGCGATAATCTCTGGCCGATCGTGGTGTCATTGATCCTGCCGCCAGTTTCATACGAATTCAACGCAACCAAACCGCCGATATTGACGCTGGCGCAGAATATCGGGTTGCTTATCGGAGCACTTTTTTGGGGTTTTGGGTGTGATATCTTTGGACGAAAATGGGCGTTCAATCTGACGCTTGGGATTACAGGGGTGTTTGGGTTGGTTGCTGCTGCGTCGTCTAGTTTCGCGGCGATATGCGTCTTTACGGCGCTGTGGTCGATCGGTGTTGGGGGAAATCTACCCGTTGACTCGGCTATTTTTCTCGAGTTCTTGCCTGGGTCGCATCAGTATCTGCTCACGATTTTGTCGGTTGCGTGGGCGTTTGCGCAGTTGCTGGCAACGTTAGTGGCATGGCCGTTGCTGGGGAATATGACCTGCAACGAGGATAGTGGGGAGTCATGCTCGAAGTCGGGTAATATGGGATGGAGGTACTTTCTCCTGACGATGGGTGGCCTTGCTATGGTTATGTTTATCTGCAGATTTGTCTTTTTCACGCTTTTTGAGTCGCCCAAGTACCTCATGGGTAAAGGACGCAATGACGAAGCTGTGGAGGTGGTCCGCGAGATAGCAAGGAGGAATGGACGTCGGACATCTTTCTCTTTAAGCGATCTGCAAGAAAACGATGCGGAAGACGAAGAGGATGTCGGATTGAGTACATTGCCAGCATTGAGCACGCGAAACCTTATCCGCATGCGACTGGAAAAAGTTAGTCTGGAACATGTCCGGGGTCTCTTCGATACACCCCGTCGCGCCTTGTCGACCTCGATGATCATGCTGGTATGGGCATTCATTGGCCTGGGATCCCCTCTTTACAACGCCTTTTTACCATACATCCAGCAATCTAGAGGCGCTGAATTTGGCGATGGCTCGACCTATATCACCTACCGTAATTCACTCATTATCGCCGTCCTAGGGATTCCGGGGTGTCTGCTCGGCGGCGCGCTGGTCGAAATGCCCCGGTTCGGCCGCAAGGGCACCTTTATGCTTTCTGCCGTCTTCACTGGTGTATTTCTTTTAGCGTCCACGACGGCAACATCATCAAACGCGCTACTAGGTTGGAACTGCGCGTACAACTTCATGAGCAACATCCAATCCGCCGTGTTGTATGCATATACGCCTGAACTCTTCCTTACGAAAGACCGCGGGACGGGAAATGCATTGACGGCGTCTTCGAGTCGGGTGTTTGGAATTATGGCGCCGATTATTGCCATGTTTGCCGATCTAAACACTGCTGCGCCGGTGTATCTTAGTGGGGTTTTGTTTATCGCTGCCGGTGTGGTCGTGATGTTGATTCCGTATGAGTCAAGGGGGAGGGCGAGTTTGTAGTGTTTTGTAGTGTTTGTATTGTGCTTGTATAATGCATTCTCATTTGCATGAGGCGCTTTGATATTTGAATTTTTCGATATGCATGCATGTTCCTTGTAGACGAAGTTTATATGGAGCCAGCAATCAATGCTTCTATGAAATAGGGTTAGAGTCCACATAGCTACACGCATCAAACCGTCTATCTAGTCCCCCGAGCGCTGTCCCATAGATAGTGGGGAAGTGCAATGTTTTGGATATGATTTTGTTGTTCCATATTTGATTCGTGTCTATTAGCGTCTGTATTCCCGCTCAAGGTACTCCGTATGTACAATCTAATTACATGACCTCCGCAGTCAACGCCTCACTCCATCCTCGCAACACAGGCGGCGCATACACATCCCCCGTAGTATCCTCCTTCTTCGCAGCCAAATACTCTCCAACAGCCTCATAGAACTTAGCCGTGTTCTCAGCCAGTCCCAGGTTCAGCGGCTGCTGGTGATTCGCGATTTGTCTGATATGCAACACCGAAGCCGTCGCCGTGGTCATAAAATCATCCTGGCTTAACTGCAACGAGATGGCCGAGGGAACCTTTCCGGCCAGGATGTGTGAGCACAGGTATGGTTCCTGGCAGAGGGGACGACCCAGACCGATACCATCGACGACATTCAGGGCATCGACCATGCCGGAGACGCTGCGGAAGCCACCGGTGAGGTAGGACTTGGTCTTCTTCAAGGTTGGGACGATGAGTTGGGCGAAGTCGAGGAAGAACTTTTTTGTCAGCTTGCTATGTTTGTAGACTAGGGAAGGGAAAATGGCTTACAGCTTCGCGCTTCGAGGTGGTCTCCCGTCTCTCGTCCATAGCCCACTTCTCATACGTACCACCCGACAACTCAACAAAGTCAAACGCATTCTCCTCAAGCGTCTCGCACAGCACCCGCGCCTCCTCAGGCTGGAACCCATGCTCCTGGAACTCAACACTGTTAATCTTAATGCCAACAATGAAGTCCTTGCGCACCCGCTGCGCAACCGCCTCCCGGATCTCCAGAATCAACCGCATCCGGTTTTTCAACTCCCCACCATACTCATCAGTCCGCTTGTTCGTCGTCGACGACAAGAACTGACTCAAAAGATACCCATGCGCAGCATGCAACTGAATACCATCAAACCCAGCCTTATCAAGATACTCAGCAGCATGCGCAAACCCCTCAACAACGCCAGCAATATCCTCCCTCGTCGCCGCACGCGGCACCGCAAACTCAATCCCCAACGGCGACCCCGCAAGCGGCACCTCACTCGCACTAATGGGACTCGGCTGCACCGCAGCAGCAGTCTGCCGCCCCGGATGCGACACCTGCGCAACAATCAAACACCCATTCGCCTTCGCCTTGCCCGCGAGCTCGGCGAACCGCTCAAACCGGACCCCCGACAGCGGCGCATCGGATGGGATGATCATGTTCCCGGGTGCTTCGAGCTGGTCTGGCGCTATCATCACGTTGCCTGTTAGCGAGAGGCCGATCTCGCCCTCGCCCCAGTGCTGGTACAGGTTGATTAGTTCCCGGGATGGGATGCCGCGGTTGGCCTTGTCGGCCATGGTGAATGAGGCTAGACGCTCGCTCATAGCGCCCTTGAGGAAGCGGTTTGGTGCTGTTCGGCCCGAGAAGGAGAACTCGAGCGGCTGTCCGAGAGGACTCGGGTCGGCTGGGGCTGCGTCGTAGCGGGTTGTAGACATGGTTTGCTGGTTTGGTTGATTTCCTGGATACTGTAATTGGGAAGATCTGGGTTTTAGCACCCTTTTCAAACAAATATCATTGTTCCTAGTCCATTTTTCTTTATTTATAAGCCGCGCGATCAACATTGATTTATAATAGCGTATGGCGAATCCTATCCGCAGCTACGTCCCGATTGGGCAATATTCCCGTGCCGAGGTCGGGCCGAATCTCAACGGTTTTATATCGGTGAGAAATGTAGGGCTGCCACTGGTATTGGTGAGCGTTGGCATTGAAGAACGGGAGACAATGAATGAGTTGTCAGATTGCGCAAGAGTAGATACAGAAGCCAAAGTTGGATAAATGCATATTGGAAATGATTTCCACAACAATGAAAACAAGCCTCCCATAATGATGAACCTGCACCAGATTCAAAGATAAATGGGATGAAATGCATTGGAAGTCTGTCCAGGCCAGTTATTAGATACGCCTTTCAATACATTGAGAGTTGAGTAGATTGAACAATCACTGGCTAAATTATTTCTCTACACTTTCACATCGTACTGTACATAGCACTCATTTCATGACAATTAAATTCTTCATATCTCCAAGGCGGAGGACAGAAACACAGGGCCTCTGTACTATGTAGACTTTTCAGCGTCGACGTGTACAGCTCTGGATCTTGACGATTGCCTTGAGATCATGTCAGAGATGTAATTATCTATGTATAATAAACAAAATTTCTTTCACTTTTGGCGTCTAAAACAATACTACAAGTAGCCATTTGGTAAGGGCTCCTTGTAATTTGATGGGACCACTAAAAAAACGAAGAGCAAACAAAGGATAGGAAAATTCTCAGGTATCTGTCTCAAACGGCCTGAACCTCTCTCAATCTTCGCTGAGACCTACGGCACCTCTGACAAGTCCTCGGCTCCAGACTCATTCAAAACTCCTTCGATTCCATAGCCTTATTCCTTGATAGGAGACCAGGGCCTATCTCAATTGAAAGATGGACCGACAGTAGGGGTGGTCTGCTCCATTATTCCTTGCAAAGATAACGCACGTTCAAGGCACTGGTATACCAGGTCCAGTGTGTGATAAACGCTTACTATGGCCGTGTTTTTCATCATCGGTGTCACCCTCACGGCCATCGAGCTTGTGGCTTGCTTTGTTGTTGAATATGTCCATAGGCATTCCTCAAGGTAGCGTTATGTGTGTTCAGTGGGTGTTCTCTGGTTAGAGCAAGTTAAAAAACGACTCAGTCCAAGCCTACGTGGGCTTAGTCTGCTCCTGAGGTGCACTCGAAAGAGTAAGGTTGGAGAATGCTGCGCTGCATGCAGGGCTCTTTTGTAATTACAAGCACGGTGGGCTTATCTGGTCGAACATAGTGCTGACCTCCAAAAAAAAAAAGAAAGAAAAAGATAAAGCACCAACGTCACATGACATGAATGTATATGAGATGAGATTGGGGTTATGCGGTAAGAAGGATGTCAGTTATATCCGAGAGCAGAATCCCTGGCAGAAACTCAAGAGTGCCAGATCCCACACAATGTCAGACAAGACACAGCACCAACACTAAAATGCTCCCTCCTCCAATGCTCAAAAGAGATTATTCCTGAATCATCTGCGTAGAGTTGCAGGGCATTAATGCTTTATTGCTAACATCACATGACTTGCACAAAGTGTTGTGTATGCCATTTTACAATGTTGCATCCAGTGTCTGGAGATCAGCACTGTCATTTGCCCAGTACGTTGGAAAGGGCTGCGCAGGAGGGCTATGCAGCTGTGATCCAGGAACTTCAAGCTCAGGGAAAGGAAGAGAATCTTCATCGTGTATAGTGAAGAATGATGCCTTGTGTCTAGCCGCAGCCAATGGTCACTTGCAGTGTGTTGAACCATTACTGGCCATGAGTGCTGAATTATCGCCTCTTCCTTTTATATTTCCAATTACACATTACAAGCTAGCCATGCTAGAGCTCCTTCTTGTGGGAGGCGCGGCACCAGGCACCCTGAATCGTGAATATCTGACAGCCTTTGAATATGCGTTGAATAACAATCACAAAATATGTGCGAAACTACTCTTCGAGAAAAGCACCTATGTTGAATTACAAAAAAGCCCAGGCATAGCAGCAAATATGGGCCGCCTATGTACTGTGCGGGTGCTTCTTGAAAAAGATGTGGGTGTAGGTACCAGGCTTATCGACAGTAAAAATCCTGCAGCATGCGGTGGCATGTTGTGATGTGGGATGTGCTCGAGTCCTTTAGTCGTGGTGCGTGGTTCGATCCTGAGGTTCTCTTGTTCTCTTGCAGAGTGCGCTAATCTATGGGCGTGAGGCTATGGTGCGATTTCTGTTGAAATGTGGATGTTCTTGCCCCGGGCGGATTGCATATTGCGGGGCATTGGAATCAAGCCTATGGTCGATTCTGAAATTGCTGCTTGAATCCCGTGTTGGCGCACAAAGAACTAACGGGGACATTGCATTACACTTTGCAGCGCATGTTGGTAGTGAGAAATTTCTGCAGTTGCTTTTGGCTTATGGAGCCGATGCTTCTGCTCCTGCGAAGATGGCTCAGACCTTTGCATTATGTTGCTGGGGGGTTACCATTGTGTTTGAATGTCCATGATAACTGGGTCAAGACTCGTAATAATCTGGACGAGACCCATGAAAGGATTATCGGGATGCTTTTGGAGAAAGGGGCCTGCGTCTCAGAAAGAGATCGTTTTGGGTGCACCGCATTTGACTACACAGTATGCTTGGATCGTAAGAGTATCATAGGGTGCCTGGAAAAGAGACAGGAGGAAGAGCGAGATGTAGTAAATAGAATTATTTCGTCGTAGACTGCGGATACAGTTGGTTCCTGAGGCATTAAGTAGGCTCGCTAACAGGAATGGACGGACGCCCGACTGTATGTATGTAGAACAAGAAAAGTAAAAATAAAAACGATGAAAAGAAAACAAAAAAGAAATGCTCACAGGCGGGATTGAACCACCGACCTCTTGATTAATCTGTAAGTCATCCTCGTGTTCGGGATTCGAACTGAGAACCTTGCCGTACAAGTCAAGCGCTCTGCCACTGAGCTATGCGAGCTAACTGGTTGATACCCTACGCCGCGATAAAACATATAAGTTTAACATGTTATTATTCACGTCCCAGTAATCGTCCTATCCATCCGCAAGTCATGGTAAAGAAAAGTGATTTTTCATTTTACCGACCGAAAAAAATGCCCCAATAAAATCCAAGGAACATGAATGCTAAGTCGGGTTATTCACTGCTGTTTATCAGGGCCCATGGCGAATCGCATACGAGTATAGATATGTACCTCGTAGGTGAGAGGGCACTATCGCGAGGAGATAGAAAAGATCAGCAAGACAGTGGCTTCATTCCATTACTTCGGTCACATTTTCGTTCGAGTGATGAGCAGCAGGGGAGTGGGCCATCAATGGGATCATGTGTCGCACAGCATCAGCACATCTGCCACTAAAATATATATAACCCATGGCTTGCGATAAAGTTAATTAATATCACTCGTCAACATGTGGAATTGATGAATATAATGAACGAGACGCTTCCAAATGAAACAATAACCTAGTAATTGGAGTATTCGGCAAACCAAAGGTTCAACCCTTCCGAGAATCTAGTACACAGAACCAGCAAATTGCTGACCTAAAACTGATTTAGCTTGTAAACTATAAAAGTAAGGATTTTTCAATAATAAGTCCTCGATGGTCTAGTGGTCATGATTTCCGCTTGTCAGTTTAACAACTGCAAGCGCGGGAGACCTGGGTTCGATTCCCAGTCGGGGAGTTTTTTTTTTTTTTTTGTGGCCCTTACCTTCTTTATCTCTTGTATCCTCTATACCCACAGGGACAGTTGTCTCCCGCAAAGGAAGAATGGAAGGTACTAGCATACACTATACTCAAAATAAACCCGACTATCTCGAAGCTACACTAGAAGGTAGACAGGCTCCTCTCTCTTCTACCTTCCTCCATGTGAAGGCCCCGCCCCGTGGAGTCACTCATCAAAAATAGGGCGTAAGGCTAGGATAAATCAAGTACAAGATAGACAGCCCTCTTCATATTTCCACTTCAATCGCAACATATTTCTATCTTAACACTCATATACTATGGCATCCTCAACCAACCTCACCCAATTGCCTGGTCTTGCTGGCGTGAATGCCTTCGTCCGGCCGCTGTCACCTGCCGACGTGGAGGATTGTGTCGTCGTTGAGAATGCTTTCCCAGAACAAGAGCGTTGCTCCAAAGAGAAGGCATTTATCCGTTACCCAGTGTGAAGTGTTCTTGACTCAACCAACCTAGTTTGTATACCGCTTGACGAAATGTCCCGAGCTTTGTCTGGGTCTGTTCATTCGCACCGAGGAAGGGAGCTCTGTACTCATTGGTCACATCATTGCTACTCGATCCTCATCGAATCGAGTAACGGATGGATCAATGGAGATGCCCCAAGACTGGAAGTTACTGGCCGACGACGAGGTAGTTATGGTTAATGGGGAGGTCGTCGGAAGCGAGCCAAAAGGTGGTAGTGTCGCTGTGCATTCCCTCGCTATCAAACCCGCGTATCAGGGGAAGGGTGTTGGTCGGAGTCTCATGAATGCTTATATTGAGTATATGAAGAGTGGCGCTGTGCATGCAGAGCAGATTGTGATTATTGCTCATGACCACTTGATTCGATTTTATGAGAGCGTTGGGTTTGAGAATCGGGGGCCGAGTGCTTGTCAATTTGGGGATGGAGGATGGTTTGGATCTGGTGTGTACTATACGTGGGCAGATCTAACATTGTTCAGATTCTGAACTATTAGGTCTGTATAAAATGGGACCACTTCACCTGCCATTGAATGGCACGTTGTGGTTAACCGGGGAGATGCTCCAGTATAAACCGTTGTGTTGTTTTGTACGTTTCAAGATATGTGGAACATATTTACACTCTTGGAAACAGACCTCATTTCTGTCATTGCCAATGTTCTGTGTAGGGATATCTGGTTTGTGGGGATTCGCGGGCGTTTATGTAGTGAATTCTAGATTGGGAAGGCAGGTCGCGGTCAGCGACTCCCTCTTTGCTCCCCTTCGATTCTTCTCTTCCTCCCAACTGCATCCTCTTTCTTTCAATTTTTCCTCCACATTTTTAACCCAATATCATTCTAAATTGAGGTTTCTCCAAGATGAACAATCATTGGCAATATGGATTGCCTAACTCAACCGCCAGGATAGACGACGAACAAGGCCGGCAGAGCTTCAGTTACTGGGGCTGCCCTGCTTGGTCTGAGAACGCCCTCTACGCGTCTATACCATGGCTTGGGATTGGAGGCACAACGCTCCCAGCATACGCCTCATCCCCATCCTCATCTTGTACCTTCTACCCTTCCTCCTCCGTTACCGTCTATCCTTCTTCCTCCGCTACCACCGTCTCAGAAACGCAGCAGCAACTACCAATCAAAGAATCGCATCTTAATGCCGTCTTTGAGAGTGCGCAGCCCGCAGAGTTGAAGCGTGAGGTGGAAACGGATCACAATCGTCGGTCCTCGATAAGCTTGCAGGTGGATGAATTGATCAGCGCTCTGATGCCTTTGCCTCAGAGTGCTTCGTCTTCTGGGACCGAAGCTGGAACGGATTTCTGTGCGGTTGAGAGCTTTGAGAGGCCCGAGGTAGATTGTCCTTTTCTTTGATCGAATGCTTGGATGAGAATTTTTCCTCTGTTTTGCTTGCTTGCTCGTCTAAGTCCAGGACTCGTCTAACATGAGCTTCTTTTGTATAGGCTGCCCTCAGCTCTCCGCGTCTTGATTCGTTGAATATCAATGAGATTACCTCCAGTCAAGCCATTTTCTACTTTGGTGTCCTAGCCATCCAGTCGCTGCTCCTCCCCAGGTTCCACTACAGTAAGGATCATGGTGGTAAGAAATGGGCGTGTACTCTGACAATGTACGGACGTACAATTGTACGGTCCTTTCTTTTCGAGACCCAGATGGAGGCTAGGATTGAGGTATGTTGGGAAGCTCTAAAGGGACTGCAATCTCAGTTTCCAGGTTGGCTTGTTCCGTATGAGCCCGAAGGGGGTTCCAACAGTCCTGGCTGGAATTGGGTTGAGCTTTTGCAGGGTAAATCTCCTTCCTGGTATTGTCATTCAACCGTTGACTGACATTTGTTGATGCGCACCATGACAGATTACTGCGTTCAGAACGGTCTGCGCAATCCGCAGTATACACAGTATATCCACGAGGGCAACTATCGCCACGAGGTCGAGGTGGAGGGTGGTTCTTTTTTCGGGTTGCAGAAACAGTGCCCTGATGCCCTGAGCTCGAAAAATGCAGCAGCACATATGGCTTTGCATGTGTTGCTCGTATATGGGAACAGCGTGCTAGACTTCCCTGGGCCTTTTACTATGAAGATGTCCAGAGAAAGTTTGTTTGCACACGTCCCCAAGTTTCCATCAAGGGCGTGCGCCATCAGCTCTAGTCCAGAGTCTCCAGACCGGCGCGGGGCTATAAAAAAGAAACAAAGAACCAGGAGCCACCACAAGAAGCTATCGCCCCGAAAGAACGCAAACTTGCTACCTCTCACTGAGAGCAAGCTCCCTGATCTCGAGATGAACCCTGTGAAGGAGAAGCGACGATGGAATATCTCTCCAAGTGAGCTTCAGAATCGGCTGAAGAACTTACCCACTCCATTTGCGCGACTCAAAAGTAATGCTTAACCACCATTCCCTCTTCCTTCGCCTGTCTTTCATGTTCTTTCTCGCTAATAAGGCCGTCACCGTATGGAGTTCTAGAAGCCTGCCGACTCTTGTCATTGCAGCCTCCAGAAATTCGCATTACACGTCTTGATGGCTGCCCAGTCGATACGGAAGGTGAATACAGGACATCTGCTCATTTTAAAGGCGACCCATTCCTCACCCGTGCCGGCGCTATTGGTTCCACCAAAGGCCAGAGAGCGAGCAAAGCGGCGGCTAAGGAGTTATGTGCGGCTGAGGTGGTTAGATACCTGATCAAGATGGTCAGCGAGGATACCGAATTGGAGGAGGAGGAAGCTGCGAAACGCGAACAGCCCAAGCACTGGCAGGAGAATACCCTCAGGATGTATGCGAGCCAGGGGTTTGTGGGATGTTGATGAGGATATGTGATGTATACGTATGCGCATGGTGTGTGTTGGAGTGAAAGTTTTTGGGGCTACAACGTACTCTCAGAGCTATTGTGAACTGGAGTATGTACTGTAGGGCGTTCACTGTTTTTAGAAGTGCTTAGTAGCAAGTTATCACTCTTTCCTGATTTTACTTCATCGTCTTGCTCCTCGCTCTTAAGAGTTGGTAATTCACCTCCTTTGCTTTTCTACCTTTCTAGATAAGGTATGTAGACTCTCCACTTCGAAGCCAAACTGGAGATGAGCATGCTAAAAGACTTTTTTTAGCCAAAGTCAGTTGTATCAAGCATGAACTGCTCCGAGTGCTTGAAGCGCTCTGTTCCAACCCGACTACGCACTGGTACTTGATATATCCTTGTCCTACGCAGAAATCATAATTCCGTTGCTCATAATCTGTAATGAATAATAAAAGGAGAGAGGCAAAACCAACAAGAGACCGGAATTTGCCTGTCCCTTGCTGCGTCGGTCTAAGAAAGGGGAACGCTTTGGGAACTCCAACGCATCACCCGTAGGCATTGAATCTATGTGAAGAAAGTTATACGTCAACATACCTGTATATTTTACATCGCATGTTTATGATATATTCAACAATTGCACACATACATTGCAGGACAAATATGGCATGGTATGCGTCGCATTGGCTGACACAGTGCCGGCACATCTATGTGACCTGCACGAACATAGTAGGCTCCTGGGAAGCATGTTTGAGTGCATTTTTACTTTCTTGCAGGCTATAACGTATTCGAGGAAAGTATACTCCCTTTTATTTACATGGGCTAGTCCTCATGCAAATTACAAAGTTGCCTGGATGTTCAAAGGCCTTTGAAAAAACTCGAATGTCTGGAGAAACGCATCAAATTCGCAGATTGTCTGCTTCAGTTTTTTTCTTTTTTTTTTTGTGTTAACTGCTGAAGTAAGCCACATGACATTATACTCAAGGAGCTTTGCTGATTGTATACGATGAAATTTAGCAATAATGACATGTTATGTTTAAAGACACGTCTACGAAAGCGCAAGGCATGTCACCAGCTGAAGAACACAACCCATCATTCAAGATGGTCTCAATGGACTATGACAATTGCATGTCAGACATCCAGAATTCCACATCCTCCATTGCAAATGGAAAAATCTATGCTCTATCTGGTGCAACAAAGACCGCTCAGTTCTCTTGCAGCATTAAGGGTGAGATGGGCATGAACTTCAAGATGAACATCAATTTCAACGATCCTCAAAGACCTATCGTAGTCACCTATCCCATCTCTCAATATCACTCCTGGAAGTGTACCAAATCACCTAGCGATTCTGCTTATAAGCTCACATCACAGTTAATTACTCGGGAATGCTTTTCAGGAGACACTGAGAATGTTATCACGGCCATTATCCTCAACCCTCCTCTCAATTTTATACCTGCGCTGATGTCTCACAGGCAACGAGGAAGGAGCAAAGTCCCATTTCCTTATTAGATGAGCAATTGGTCTTTGATCAATTCATCGCCAACCACGATCAACTTTCTATCAATATTGATGCAAGGCAGACACAGGAGGATCGGACTGTGCCATGCTTTTGTGTTGCCTGTAATGCTTGACC
This sequence comes from Aspergillus chevalieri, assembly GCF_016861735.1. NCBI lineage: Eukaryota > Fungi > Ascomycota > Eurotiomycetes > Eurotiales > Aspergillaceae > Aspergillus > Aspergillus chevalieri. The sequence continues at coordinate 1,762,071 of NC_057368.1, read as the reverse complement.
GGATTGCTTCAAATGCTGATCCTACAGATCATTTCTCTAAGTGAGGACATACACACATGGAATGATGTGTAAAATGGGTATATTGCTACGAATGGAGCCCCTCCGAACCTTATGTACACTGTATAGAAGCACCAGTCAGTGGGAAGTGGCACCTTTTTTTTTTTTTTTTTCGAAACGCCATGGATGGCTTCGAGGACAAATAAGCACCCGACATACAGGCGATAGTCCATAAAAAGCCATATACTCATGCTAGCAGCCTGACCCTCATTCATGTATCAGTCCGGACATTCGTCTAATTGCCGAAACCAAGGGCTGTATTACACTTTTAAAACGAAGAGCGGCGTTGCAACCGCGATAGGAAAGGAATATTTTTTCTCTGCTACTTGACGGGTTGCCACCACTATTCAACTCGCTTAGACAGATGTCTTTTCGGTTCCTCCAGAGACAGATAACCGGCAAAGGCCAATACAACATTCATTTGACATTTTCCCTAATGTCTACACTATACGCAAGAAATTGATCCACAGTCAACAACATACCTACTAGGTGTGGCAGGAGGCAAAGGACGAGGTTTATTGACTTCAGTGCCATCTGAATACTGACATTTACTCACTGGGATCTGACTGCACGACCATCTCACAGTGCATAAGCACTATTCTATCTACCCAGACATTGGACTATGCGATCAAGCTGTATTGCCGGCTGGATGAGTTCAGCAGCATCCAACAGATAGTGAGGTAGTGCTTTGGTTTTGCAGTGGCATAAGTGGGCAGATGACCGGGATACTGCTGGTCTTCGGATTGCTGAGCCTCCTGCTAGATGTTCTCTATCACCTGGCTTTGCAAATGGCTGGTCCATCTACAGGGCATCTTCAGCCTACGTCATCAAATCGTGTTGGGTGCTCATTGTACCCAGAGACAATATGGTGCCTTGATGGTACTTCACTCACGTCGAACGCTTGATGCCCTACGTGGATCGGTCCACTCTGCTAAGCTGTGGCGCAGTATCAAATTAAAATATCGGAATATCGTACACACAAAGAAAAAAGAGACTAAGCTACACGTTTGACAAGCGGGTTTACTTTCTCCGCGAGGATTCCACCAATGGACGAACCTTGTCCTTTGCGGCTGCAGGATCTTCTGCCCTATCTGAAGCGACGGGCCATTGTTTCCCTGTTCCCTCATCACCAACTGTGGTCAACTTCTTGTCGACCTTGATGGCAAAGCAGTACCTGGAAATCAGGGTAGGTTGTATTGTTGTTGTTTGTGACGCTTGATCAAATTGTTTGCAATGCAGATCTTTCTCTGGTAATGCCCTGAAATGAAGACATACATATGGAATGATTGTAAAGTGAAGGTTTTGTTAAGAATGGCTCATACGGGAATAAACCCTATGTGCCAGTACCACCAACTACCGACTACAGCCAAATCAGGAATAGATATCAAGATCATCCATGTATGTATAACGTACTCCACATGCGAATGTAACACACGGGCGAATGTAACACGAAATCGCTCCGCCGCGATGTTAACTCCAACATTTCCACCAATGCACTAAAATTCCATTAATACTATTCAGAATCATCTTCCTCAGACATCTCTACTACTATCTGACAGGAACGCGCATTGTGTCCGGCCTTTCCGCAATTGCCACAGCGCCGCGCGCGTGTCTCAGTCCGTGGTCGCCGACCAGCCCTAATGCGTGTTTCCTCCTTTAGTTGCACCTCAACCTCCATTTGATCCCCTAATTCCTGAGCTTCCAGTATAGAAAGCGACCCTCCTTTCCTTAGACGTGTTTTTTTAGCCCTCCGGCGTTTGCTAAGGGCCTCGTTTGCCGCCCGAAGATCATGAATCTCTGCTTCCATCAAATCCATCTTATGCATTATTCTCGTCGTGCCTTTCGCAAGGATGTCAACAGCATTCAATATTGATGTTGGAGAGCTATCTTGGTGATGAGAGATTCGGCGTTTTATAAGGTTTGTCTGGGATGATGCTTCAATTGGGTTATTTGGCGTTTTAGAGACCCAGCTATGGGAGGTACTCGGTCGTGAATTTGATGGTGTTGGCGTTTTGAATCGGACATCAAGCTTAGATATTACCCTCTCAGGGTCAAAGGGGATAAGTCCAGCCCCTCGAAAACCACCTTCAATATTTTTTCCTGTCATGGTGGCTTGGTACGCGGCGTAAAATGCAGGAAAGAAATCTTCTTTGGTGACATGGGTAATATGCGCCCGCATCAGCCCTTCAATATGCTTACCATAAGCAATCTTCAAAGGGCTAAAGTATCCGACATCAAGAGGTTGAAGGATATGGGACGAATGTGCAGGCATACAGAGTGTAATAATGTTGTTATTCTTGCAATAAAGCTCGAAGTCGGTTGAGTGGTGACTCTCATGGCCATCAAGGATCAGGAGACGATAACGACCGATTGTTCGGGCCTTTGTGTATTTGTCAAAGTGCTTGATCCATTCCAAGCCGAGTTCATTTGTTATCCAACCGCTTTCTGATGTAGCGATAACCCAATCCATTGGTAGTTGATTATTCTGATACCAAGAAAGAAGGTGATATTGACCTTTGACAATGATGTATGGCGGGATCGCCCAGCCACGAGCATTAACTCCCTGGATCACTGTGACCCATTCGCGATTGCCAGGCTGTTTTGCTTTTGCCTTGCCATGTCGTTCAGAGCTTGTGACAACCATTGTAGTCGAGATCACTCCCATCTGAAACCCAGTTTCATCAAAGTTATAGATATCTGCTTCCTGGATGCCATACTTCGCAATTGTGTTTTGAACAAGTGTAAACCAACGACCAATAACTTCTGGGTCTTCGCATAGAGCCCTCTGATAGTCATATTTCCGATTGAAACGAGTTGTGAGCTCTGGGTGCCGTTTGACAAAGGTGCTAGCCCAGTTTACCCCAACGCGTCCCGCGTCGCGCGTTGTGAGTAGTCTGTTGGCCATATCTTCCACACCAGACAACCGAGGAGGAAACCCTTTGGAATCTAGATCAAGTATGTGTTCGACAATTGTTGATTCCTCTAGATCAGTGAGCTTCCGTGAATTGGCTGATATATTGCATCGTGATCGCATGCCACCCCGGCGGCGACTAAGCTTCACATGATCCACGTGATAGATCCTGCCAGCGGCTCGAGCGCTTAGATTTTTATCATTTTGCATAGCTTGAAGGGCCAATATTACTTGGCTTTCATCATGTTTCTGAGGCATCGTTGGGTGTGGTGAAATTTGTAGTAGAAATCGGAAGTCGCGGCGGAGTGATTTCGTGTTACATTCGCCCGTGTGTTACATTCGCATGTGGAGTACGTTATTCGAACGAATCATACAGTAAACAATAGCCGAACCTTTTCAGAAACGATAAGAAAGACGAAACAAGTATGTAAAGCAAATCCCATATTGACTCGCATGATTATATCAAGGTCAGTTCAAGTCACTCATCAAGTTAAAACGCCATAAAAGAATGAAACCAAAACCATATGTTTTCCAAAAATAAAAAGAGAAAAAGAAACGAAGAAAAAGAAAGTAAAATGTGGAGAAACAGAAAAAAAGGAAAAAGAAAAGAAAGAAGGGCATAGGCATAGCTTTGACAGGAACCCAAGTATGCATCAATTGGGATCAAAACAGACAAGATGAGATCGACAGATACTAAAATTTAGTATGACGCCCAGTCCAAAGCTAGAGAAGGGAGGAAAAACGATTAAGTAACCAAATAAGTAATAATAGTATAAAAGAAAGGGAATAGGTCGAAAATAGACACATAGGTCACCAGACATCCAAACGTAAACAAAAATCCAACGACAAGATAGCGTCCATCGTAGACCAGTCGACACCAGTGACTGGCCTCATGTAAAAGTGGAGGGGGATATGCAACAGCAGATACACCAACGCCTGTCTCACGACACATATCCAAAAATGAATCACTCGACAGTAACACGGAAAAAGCGGAAGGAGGGTGAATGAGCAACCGAACAGCACAAGTTGAAATTGATCAAATGTACAAACAAGGGTGGGTATATGGAACTTCAAAACTGAATCACCGTCGGACTCGTTCACAGGCTATCTCCGGCACCTGTCTCTACACCGTCTGCGGCATAAGATATGTTTGGATCAAATCCAAAGCCGGCCGTGTCTGCATCGGTATTAAGGAATGTGTCAAAATCGAAGTTTTCAAGTAAGTCTGGGTTTTCCAGTGCGCCAAAGTCAAGATTGAAAGCAGATGACTATTGAACCATGTTAGTGTGATAATCTTCTTTTGGCAGAGATGTAAGAAGAAACGTACATCCGTAAGAGTATTGAGATCACCAAACGGCTGGTTCGGGTCTGGCGGCGGCGGTTGCTGCTGCTGTGGCGGTTGAGATGGTTGCGGCTGTTGCTGCGGCACCATAGGCGGAGGCGCTGGTGCGGATGTCGGTTGTTGCGGAGCGCCAGTTGTTGCATTGGCCCCATTCTTGTTAAACGAGTTGGGGTGCTGAGGAGTGATCGGTGTCGAAGGTGTCGGCGTGGGCGGATGCTCCGCTTCCGACGATGGAGTAGCCGCCGTGTTGGCGTTCGCAGCAGCAGCGGCCGATTTCTTTGTTGGGCGCTGAGAAAATGTTCAATAAAAAAAAAAAAAAACCAAAGGGTACCAAAGAAGAGAGGGGAAAGGAAAACAATGAAGGACAGGGGGGAAACATACCTTCCGAGTATCTTTCGTGTCTTTCTTCTTGGGTGCGGCCTTATGAGCCTGCTGGGGAGTCGGGGGCGCGGCCGTTTGAGGAGATGCAGGTGTACGGCCGGCATTGGGGCCTGTCGCTGGGGGTGCCTGAGGAGGCGGCATTGCACCCCGTTCCTGTGGAGTTCCTGTCTGAGGCTGACTGGCGGGCGATGGTACCATGGGCTGGCCCTGAGGACCGCCTTGCTGAGGCCAACTGCCACTGGGAACACGGTTGGCCGCACCGGCAGGAACCGCCTGGCCCATTTGCGCAGCGCTGAAGGCCGGATTAGAGCTAGGGGGTCGCATACCGTTGGGGTTGAAGAACTGGCCCGTCATATCGGGGCCTCCTAGCTGGGGATTGAAATTCATGGAAGCTGGGGAGGCACGGTTCTGGCCCATCGCATCGGCGGCGCTCGGGGATCCGGGGAGTCCGGTCTGAGGCATCTTCGGAGTGCCTCTCTTCATCTGGTCGCTCGGGTTCGGTGATGCGCCTGCTCTGCTGCCGGGAGAGGTGCCTGGAGGCAGAGCCTGCTGCCCGGGCATGGGAGGCTGGTCGGGACGGGTCATGCTATCCTGCTCTTGACGAGCCATCAACAAACGCCGCTTATTCTGCTGTTCAAGCAGCATAAGCTGCATTTGATAATCTTGGAGAGCATGATTGCCATGCTGACCGCCAGGCGTCTGCATCCCAGCCCGAACCTGGGGCATTTGACCGTTCGCGCCATAATACTCGTTGCCCATCGGGTACATACCCTGACCGTCTGGCATCGCTACGAGATCCGGTTGGTTTGGCATAACGCCGGGGTTCATCATACCATTCGGCAATCCCTGGTTATTTAATGCTGAGCGTGTGTGATGAAGAGCCAAGTTTTGAGCATATACCTGGATGGATTTTTGCTGCGCCCCGGGGGCCGGTTGCTGGAACGCGGCCTGGGCTTGCGGCGCCATACGCGCATTGAGTCCGTTTTGCATCATCAACGGGTTCGGCTGACCGGGCATGCCTTGTCCTTGTCCTCGTCCGTTGGGTGCCAACTGTTGTCCGTTCATCGGTCCGCCATCAAGACGGGGTCGTTTCGACGGGGAAGGCGCATTGTCTGCGGACGAGGGGGACTGCGGACGATGCCCGTTCATGTCCATTTCCGACTGGTCGCGTTGCATCTGCATCATCTGGGCCTGCTGGCTTCTCTGAAGGTGAGCCATCTGCTGTTGAGAACTACGAAGGGGTTTCGGAAATCAGTGAAAAATGCTTGCAATAAAAACCGGAGTTGCACAATAAACGTACAGGCCAGCAGTATTGTTTTGCAGAACGGTCTTCTGGAGGTTTGGAGGAACCATGTTGTTCCGACGAATGTTATTGAGTTGCCCTATCTGCCCCGGCATCATGGGTTGAGGTCGTAATAACGGATTTTGTTGCGATTCTCTGAGGCGCATGATGTTCTATGCTACAGTTAGATAGACCAGGAATTGTGAGTGCTAAGGATGGGAAAGATTGTACCTGAGTGTGATGGAGATATTGTCGCACATCGTTGCGGTTCCCTTTGTTGCGTTGGGCCCAAAAGAAATCCCAGAAAAGGCTGAACCAATCGAGGAGGAAGGACGAATGTTGGGATTCATTGGAAAGACTAGGTCGAGGGAGATCGTCAGGGATCTTGACTTTGTCGCCATCTTTACCATCAGTCATCATCGTATCGCCATCGATACCATTCACATCGCGATTACCCGGACTTGTTTTGGCGGCCGGATCGGTGTTCAGCTTGAACGAATCGTCCTGGACGAGAGCTCTGGCGCAGTCGTGGTAACCTCGTCTCAAGAAATAGTCGTAAATATAGGTATTGAGGTTGGTAATCATAGTTTCAGGGATGTTGTTCACATTTCCATCGTTACGAGGAGCCGTCGAACCGTTATTGATCATGGGAACACCACCAACGGGGCCTCCCATCCCGGGATTCATCCCGGGCATATTCATTTGATTCATGACAGGCGATCAAGTGTCTTTGCCACCCTCGCGTTTCGTTTGTTTGTTGAAGAGGGTTGTTCAAAATCCAAAATTGTCAACGCGCATCCACCGTTCATGCAGTGAGTCTAGCTTCACCGCAAGATGCAAGTCAGGGTTGTGTGACAAGCGGGGATGAGTTGAGCCAACCAGACGAGAGACGGAAGAAAGGCGAAATGACCGGCGCCTCTAACCCCCCTAGTGTAACAACTCTTTCTTTTCTCCTGCGATCAAAGACGGACAAGACGCGCGAATGGGGGGGCGCAATATTGCGAAGACGGAGATGTGGAGGACCAGAGACCAAACGGGTACGGGAATAAAACATAAACAAAGGACGCGGAAAAAAGTCCAACGTCTGTAGAGGAGCCGATCGGGAGGGAAGACGATCAGGCGAGGAGGTGGTGTTGTGTGTAAATGTCAGGCACACACCGCGGAGAGCGAAGCGCGGTAGGATCAACCGGGGGAGGCGACGAGCGGCACCAGCGGCGAGAAGCGGCGCTTAGCTGAGGAAGAATGGGGGAAATGAAGGGAACGAAAAGATCGCAAGATGGTATCGATTCGAAACCCCACGAGAAGAAGTATAGAAAAATCAGGTATCAAGAAGAAAAAGGCGAAAGAGAGATGTGGTCAATTAGGGGGAGCGAGAGGGGAGGAATGTGGAAGATGGGAGGGACGGTAAAAGAGCAGAAAAGTAAGACAAAAAGAGAAAGAAAGTAGAGACTATGAATGACTCTTGACAAGAAACACAAAGATATAAAAAAAGGCGAAAAGAGGTAGGATGGTATTAGAGCGGTGGTGTGTAGTAGTAGAGGTGGTGGATCAGAGAGTAGGTGTTCGGTGGATTAGCAGCGATACTGAGCGAGAGAGAGCGAGAGAGCGAGACTCGGGGGGGAAGAGAAAGAGAGAGCGTCTTTCTCAGCTGGCTGCCGGTCTGCCTCAGTATAAAGTCGACTTTTTCCAGGGTATCCTTCGTCAACAGTCGTCTTGCTCGACTTCTCGTCGTCGTTCGACGGGGTGCGCTGCGCAGTGGCTGGTCTCAAGCGTCGACGACAATTAACGGATTGGCGCGAAGTCGCTTGCTCGGCCCGGATTAACCTGTGCGGATTTCGGCGGAAGGGCTGCAGATGCGCGTAGTTGTGAGCATGCTCGTATGGATATTACAAGTATAGGACTTAGAAGGGAAAATATAGAAGGAAAATAAATACAAAGACATAAAATATAACAATATATTATATCTTTAATATATTATAGCTATGCTCGTAGAAACTGCCCGAATGAAAATTCAAGAATTGCTGGCAAAATGATAGATGTGATGTGCGTTGTCGGTATTAACTGTAACACCACCAACCATACAAGTAGAGCCCAATCTGCACCTCAACAATCAACCAGACCAGCACACAATACACACCTAATAAAAGCAAATCTACCAGATCATTTTTTCACCATTGACATTGACCATATCCTGCGCTGTGCAAAGCACTAGTAAGTGCCATGGTGACAATTCAAACTCCTACATACTGATAGAGATCGGAGTTGAGGGCGATCATGTACGTGATACCGTATAATACCGTATCTTACCGTCCCCAAGTGTCAATCATTACTCCCCGCGCACTTTTCAGCATGGCGGGAGGCCTCCTATTTGGGATTAGCGCGTCACGTGGCGCGTCGCCGAGTTATCTGATCCGCGTCGCAGTGTCAAAAAGGCCCGGGATGGAGGTGCTTTATGTTCTATATCATTGTTGGGATCTCATAGAATTGCGTCCTTATGGTGTATGCGAACAGTAACAATGGTAAGAGCCAAACTCCGCGATTGAAATATGGAAGGAACCGACTTGATAGACCGCAAGGTGATTTGTGAGACGTCACTTCTTGATATAAACAACTATTGAATCAAGTTTGAAAGCTGCGACGTAGTGGGCCCATCGCGACAAGTATAACGAACATTTGAACTAAAATTCACACAACCCAGAAACACCAGACGCCTCAATGGTTGATAGACTTCAAATACGCATGGTCCTCCCAAGGTGTGGCCCCGTTTACTCCTCGTCTGGTGGCATCTCATCTTCAATGTATCTCACTAGCGATACCCGCATCTCCGTCGTATCATCGCCGCGCAGGACATCGCTGACGAAATGTGCGTCAATTTGCATTTGGACCTGTCCGATTCAGAGTTAGGTTATCAATTCCCCGGTAGTTGTGCGAGCCGGCCTTCTTACCATCTCAAGTGCGCCGCGGAGGACACCACACAGGATATTGGAGAACCACAGTTCATCTTGAGCGCGTCCGTCATCGGGTAGTTCTACAAAGTCTGCTAGCGGGTTTTCTTCGAAGATGAGGGAGAATTGGTTGTTGTCGCTTGTCCAATTCGTGACCGTCGGCGAGATATTAAGGAACATCTTGAACCCGACCTATCCATAGTAAAACAATTAGATTCCCGACACCGTATACCATATTCACAGTGAGCACCAAGACCGACCTTCGCGACCATATCAGCCGTTTCCCGGAAGTTGGCGCATCGGCCTACGCTCGACCGGGCCAGAAAGTCCTCGATAAGTCGCAACCCAATATTGTAACCCATCTTGTCCAGCTGTTTGTTCACTTCGGTATAGTCGCCATCGTAGTCATGGCAGAGTTGTGCCACGATCGTTCCGTACGTCAATGTTACCAGCTCCGCATTGACTTTGTCAACCCTCGTTCTATAGGTGTCATTTCAAATTAGTCTCTGGGCGGAATTCGCTGCTGACAATGGAGGGACGATTCTCGAAACAGCAACCGGCAATCTTCAGCTTACTGACTTCCAAAGCCTGTTGGTGCAAGAAGTAGTTAGTTATATGCGATACAATATCGGCCACGAAACAATAATCGATAAGGGGCTTACTCTTCTCCGATTCTTGCTGTTTTTGTGGTGGACGACATGGCCAATGTTTATTTTAGTGTGATGTTCGATAGTATGAGAGTTATCGCTTTAAGCAAACGTCCCTAAACCAGATCAAAAGATATCTTGATGTTCCGTGGCGCAAAGTGTAAAGTTAACGATTAGCATTCCTTCCTCCCCGCCCGAGTCGGTGGATCGGCATCGCGGGCGGAGGAGCTGCGGTGGATGAATTCGCGCATGTTGGCGTCTAGCGCGGCTAGCTGTCCGCTACGACTGTCCGCTCCGCCAGCAGACAGGCTCCGCGGTGCTATTATCTTCGAGCTAGCTGAATCATCCCAGTCGCTGTGGTCTTTTCCTTCTTATATTAATCTTTCCTTCTTGACTACTTTCTCTCCCTAGGGTCTTTTCGTTCATTTCCCAGCTGTCGATACGAGAAACCTCTTCACGATGATGTCGGGAGAGAAACGCCCTGCTCAAGCAGCGTTCGGGTCATCGAATCAGCTCGTCGTGAAACGCAAGAAGTCCGATAATGAACTTAACCCGAGTACTTCGGTCGTTAAGAGCTCAGCTCAGAATGGGTCCTTAATACAAGCTGTACGTCCCCAGTCCTCTCAACGCGTATCCGAAATCGCCTCCGATGGAAAAAGTTTCTTTGGTTAACCATGACAGCAGGTTCCGCGTACTAGCGGGCTGGATGCTCCCATTATGGAGCTTAATGGTGCGCCAAATTTGGACGCGATTGTTGAGGAAATACCAGCTGACATGGGATTGATTGGCAGGTCACTCGGGTGAAGTCTTCTCGGTGCGATTCGACCCAACCGCGCAACACATTGCATCCGGCTCGATGGACCGGTCTATTTGTACGCCAGCTACCTATGCCATGTTGTTGAGATACATGCTAATGGAATACTAGTGCTCTGGAATACCTACGGCCCATGTGAAAACTACGGCATCCTATCCGGCCATCGAGGCGCGGTTCTCGACCTGCAATGGTCACGAGACTCCCGGACAATATTCTCCGCGTCGGCGGACGCAACACTCGCTAGCTGGGATTTGGAAACCGGACAACGGGTACGTCGACACGTGGGACACGAAGAAATCATCAACTGTCTCGACATCAGCAAGAGAGGACAGGAGTTGTTGATTAGCGCAAGCGATGATGGCTGTATCGGCATCTGGGATCCTCGCCAAAAGGATGCTCTCGAGTATCTGGAGACGGAACTCCCAATCACAGCGGTTGCTCTGTCCGAGGCAGGAAATGAGATTTACAGCGGCGGTATCGATAACATGATCCATGTTTGGGATATAAGGAAGAAAGCCATTGTCTACTCCATGGCTGGACACACAGACACCATTACATCCCTCCAAGTCTCGCCAGACTCGCAAGCCCTTCTCTCCAACTCTCACGACTCGACAGTACGCACGTGGGATATCCGGCCTTTTGCGCCTACCAACCGCCATGTGCGCACGTACGACGGTGCACCAGTCGGGTTGGAAAAAAACCTCATCCGGGCTAGCTGGGACCAGACAGGTGAGAAGATTGCGACAGGAAGCGGTGACCGGAGTGTCGTTGTATGGGATGCCAAGACAGGGAAGCTCTTGTACAAGCTTCCTGGTCACAAGGGTACTGTCAACGATGTGCGATTCTCGCCGAATAACGAGCCTATCAGTAAGTGTCGTCCCTGCTTAACTCTTTCTACTGTTTCCGTGTTTACTAACAATGTATTAGTTGTTTCTTGTTCGTCTGACCGGTCACTAATGCTCGGGGAATTGGGCAAGTGATCCTTCTGTATTTGTACATCTTAATTTCGAATGATACCATATGAATTTAGTAGTCTGTTGGTAATGTCCCTCCATGAGTAATACATCACACTACCACCTTTCAACCTCCTAGCATCCAAACACCAGAAACAAATTCGATTTGTCGTAAAGAAGGATGTACGAATCAATTTTGATTGAGTAAGCACCAGCTTGAGGATCAAGATGTTTTCTCCAGTGCCCAGATGAATTAATCATTAAAACTTCCATCTTGGAGCTGAGTAATGTATATGCATTAACTACGGCAGACATCACGTATCTTGTACTTAGATTTGCGCATCGCTTCCTATGATCGTGCATCGACATGTACTCATAGCCGTGACCGGCCTTCTATGCTAGAATGGGTGCAGACTTGTCACCTTTGCCCTCTAACCATCAATATTGCACACCATTACAATATGCAGCAAACCAAGGCCACCCTTATTGCAAAAGGTACAGCGCCAGGGTGGAATTACTAGACTGAGATATATGTAATGCATACCACAAAAGTTGGGCTTCTCTCAGCTCCCTATACAGAAAATGGTCCCTTAAACAGCACCAGGAAAAGTTTCTGCATTACGGGGAATTCGCATCTCGAGCCAGACATGTCTATAGCTTATACGGGGTATCTATAAATCGATCTAAAATCTCCTCGATCAGGGCTGTTGAACTGCATCATGATGATGAGTATCAGGAGCTTATTATTACTATTTCTGTTCTTGATGCATATATTGCAGGTCTGGAATTGTAGAATCGGACATAAATTTAGATCTGAGCTTGGATGCTGATCTTTTGTCGATGCTATTCTTGGTATGTATTTGTAAATTACCGTATTCCGCAAGCTTCATCTAGATGAGCTCGGCGACGGCTCCGAAACCGTGCAGTGACCACTACTCTGCCACAATAAAACATAGAATCAAGCTCAATTAGCTATTGAAAGGACTTCTTTAATTCGAGCTTACAGTCCTTTTGAGTCCCTTCAGTTCAGTCCTCTGCAGACGTTAAGTCTATTTGTACATATAATTACAGTGGGTCATCCAGGGGTAAGGTCGATTACCCGTCATGACAGGAAATTACCCAAGTTATCTCCGAATTGCTGTAGATAAGCGTAATTAATACCGCGCTATGTATCCTTTAGGCTTGGCGCACTGCATCCGTCATGAAGGACTCCTGTTGAATCGCTGCTTTTTCTCTATTTAGTACTCACTTCTTTTCTTTCATTCGCTCGTTTACCGGATTCTACACTGTCTATTTTAGCTGTTCTCTTTTGTTGTCGTTTTCGACTCTGCTGGCTGGTCTGGTGGTGCTCATCGTCCCTCTACCCCCTGATATCGATCCTCTCCTTTTCCCTTTTCGGAGACAACTGCAAACACTCTGGTTCCTTGCAGCCACATGTTTTGCCCTTGGGAATTGGCACTGTCAATCGGTCTCTTTTCCCTGACGCACTCATCATGAATTTCTAGCCACAGTCACCTTCGTTCTTTTCACACATTCGTCCCGCTTTCAGTTGTATAGTCGAGCATCGCATACCGAAAGTGTTTCAAACATATATCGCTCCCTCCGAATTTCATTTCAATTCCGCCTGTCATTTGCGTTCGCATGCGGGGTGTGCATAGCACATTCCATTGATCTAGCTTGAAGAAGTTAAAAAGAGAAGAAAGAGAAAAGCGTCTACTTCTTACTGCAACTCCCGGAAGAGTGCATTGTACAGAAACAGAAAGACATTCCTCTCACCTCTACCTCCTTGCGCGCTATATCTACCAGCCCCGTCCAGATGACATTCATCGCATGACAATAATACCGTTTGTTCGACATGGATTCGGCTCTGTTGTCTCAACCGGCGCCGTCGCATTCGAACACCACTGCGGCTTCCACCCGCCAACGAATCCTGTTCGATTCACTCAACACCACTCGCAATGAGACAAATACACATATCGACAGCGAAAGACCTTATACGGCGATAGAGGATACCTCTGCTGGTCAGAGATCCAACGGTCGTCGGGATCATGGATTATTCAGAAATCGCGCTGAGCGTCTGGCAACCAGGATACCTATGCTGTCGCGAACTGAACCAGCCGGCTCCCAGTACTCGCCTGGCAGGTCGTACGTCCAGATTGATATGCAGTCGGTAGCGACAGAGAACCATTGGGGTGATAGGGCACCATCGTCATCGAATGGAGCTTCAAGAGAAAGAGAGCGTACTGAGAGAGCGCATGACAGACGGTCACGGAGAAGGCAGGAAGAACAGCCCGTACTTCACGAACGGTCATGTTCCTCTATTCTCAAAGCAAACCATCTCCGAAGGAAGCTGTTCACCTTGGCCACGGCCGGTCTGTTCTTCATCATCGTTCTCGCCATCTGTGAGACTTCCTGTCCGGTATTCTCAGGCAATTTTCACTAACTGATTTCTAGATGTTGCTTTCACCGCGTCTCATGCAAAGATGGGACGGGAACTCCATATCCTTTTGATCTTCATGCTTTTGATCCTTGCGATTGTATTCTGCCACTCGTTTGTCCGGTTTGTTTTGGCCATCGCCCGAGGGCCTACCAACAGGAGTCGCATTCCAAGTCGATCAGGGCCCCGGGGATACGCTGAGCCAGATCGGCCGATTCCCGTTGTCCTTGCAGCCGATGAGGAGATTATGGCTGAAGGTGCCCGTGAGAAACTCGCAAGTCCGCCTCCGGCATATGGACTCTGGAGGAGCAGTGTGGTAAGTATAGATTAGTCAAGTCCGTTCACTCGAGAACACTCTGTTAACTGCCTCCCAACAGAGAATCAATCCCGACCTGCTGTACTGGCAACGCGTAAACGAGTCATCAGCACCTCGAAGAACCCCAAGCGGAAAGGTCACAAATCAACGACCCCCGAGCTATGCGTCCGACGATGGTGTCGATTACGTGGTCGAGGCACAACCACGATCGTTTGTGCCGAATCGAGGGCAGCCCGGCCCAAGTCGCATTCCTGAGATCTCGGAACTTCCATAACACAGTATAGCCCACTCTGTGACCATTTTCCACGACCTTTTTTGCTTGTCATCTATTTCTCCGCGTACATCTGCATACTTTGTATATGCATTCTGTTCTTTTGAGATATCCATTGGTGTTAGTGTGGGCAGGTTATTCATGATTTATAAGCGGGAGTTCATCTGGCGGACAAATTGATTTCTTTGGCATTGCATATTGTATTGTTGATAGTAAGTGAGCCATAATGCATTGTAGAGATTTTCCTATATTTTCTTGTAGTCGATGTATATGTATCGGCAGAAAAAGCGGCAATCTGGCTACAACTTCACGTGCCACGATCTATGCTGCATTGACAGACAACCCACCAACTCTTCCCTGAACCACTGACGGGGAGCGCATAACGAATCTTTTGATTCGTTGGTTTAATCAATTTATTCTCCAATTTAACCACCCCGGAGGCAACTGCTTTTGAACGAGTGCTCCCATGCCATCTACGGCCGAATCGCCTCTCCGGTAATGCGCACGCGATGTTGGAGCTCGCAGATGCTCGACCTCCGTTCAGCATGGATGGCCTGGGTCTTGCTGTTGTCGCTATGGCTACCCCTGGCCCAGGGCATGAAGGATAACCAGATCAAGGAACTCAGGTACTTCCCCCCCCTCTCTCTCTCTTTTATATTCCTTCCTCACAAGTCATCCCCGTTTGTTTGTATTGCGTGCAGGAGCTAACAACCCGGGGGGGAGGTTTAGACAAGAAACAGAACACATGTTCTACCATGGCTTCGACAATTATATGAGACACGCCTACCCCGAAGACGAACTGCGCCCGCTTACTTGTGGCCCTCTCGTCCGCGACCGTGATAATCCTGGACGCGCCGATCTTAACGATGTTCTGGGGAACTATAGCCTTACGTTGATTGATACGCTATCCACCCTTGCGATATTGTCGTCGAGTCCTGAGAATGGAGAGAAGTCTTTGAGTGAATTCCAGAATGGCGTGAAGGATTTTGTTCGATTATACGGGGATGGATCGGACGGCCCTGCTGGTCAGGGTGAGAGGCAGAGGGGGTTTGATGTGGATAGCAAGGTGCAGGTTTTTGAGACAGTCATCAGAGGGTTAGGTACGGTGTCTTTCACTCGTTTTATATAATGCGCCGGGGCATTGACAGAGTGGTTGTGTTCTAGGTGGTCTACTGAGCACTCATCTTTTTGCGGTTGGCGAACTTCCGATCAGAGGATACAACCCAGCAGAGACCGAAGCAGCGTTCGCAAGAGCATGGGACAAGTCATCCTTCTCGAAAAAAACACGCGGAATCAAATGGAAGAACGGATTCGTCTACGACGGCCAGTTCCTCCGACTTGCCGCTGACCTCGGAAACCGCCTCCTACCCGCCTTTTACACGGATACCGGCCTGCCCTATCCTCGAGTGAACCTGCGACACGGAGTTCCCTTCTATGCGAAGTCTCCGCTAAACGCGGGCATCTCTTGCGAGGAGTCTGAGCGAGAATTCTGTGGGAAGACGTCTCGTTCTGCAGAAACGACGGAAAACTGCAGCGCTGGCGCCGGCAGTTTAGTGTTGGAACTCACTACGTTGAGCCGGCTTACTGGAGATGGTCGGTTTGAAGAACTTGGAAAGCGAGCATTTTGGGCTGTTTGGTCTAAGAGGACTGATATTGGATTGATTGGATCGGGGATCGATGCAGAGTCGGGACGGTGGACGCAGCCATATACCGGGGTATGTGATGAGACCGTACATCGTATGATGAAGAGCTGACTCGCGCACTAGATTGGAGCAGGCATTGACAGCTTTTTTGAATACGCATTCAAGTCCTACATCCTCTTGTCTTCCGGGGAACGTCCGTCCCACGATAACCAAAGTCAATGGCATTCCTTGGATTACCATTATCCCTCGTTGAGCGAGTATGAGCATTCTCCCGATGCCTTCCTGCAGGTTTGGCAGGAATCGCATGCATCGATCACACGGCACCTGTACCGCGGAGAAGGGTATCAGCATCCGCATCTGATCCAGGGAGACATTTTTACAGGAGCCACGCGAGCCTTCTGGATCGATAGCTTGAGTGCCTTCTACCCCGGTCTTTTAAGCATGGTTGGTGAGTTAGATGAGGCAATCAGCATTCACTTGCTGGCGACAGCAGTCTGGACGCGGTTCTCTGGCCTCCCAGAACGTTGGAATGTGGCCACGGGGAATATTGAGAACGGCCTCGCATGGTACGGAGGACGTCCTGAATTTGCAGAGTCCACGTACTATCTGTATCGGGCGACTAAGGATCCCTGGTACCTGCACGTTGGAGAAATGGTCCTCCGAGACCTCAAGCGTCGGTGCTGGACCAAGTGCGGCTGGGCTGGTCTTCAGGATGTTCGGACGGGTGAGCTCAACGATCGAATGGAAAGCTTCTTCCTAGGAGAGACGGCCAAGTACTTGTTTTTGCTTTTTGACCCTGGGCATCCTTTGAACCAGCTAGACAAGCCATTTGTCTTTTCTACTGAGGGACACCCGCTTATCATTCCCGAGAGTACTATTAGTACTTCACGCAAGGAACCCAAGAAGCAGAAGCAGACTATCGATCAGTTGAATGAGCTGACCTGCCAAACCGCACCTCCAGCTCCGAACCTGGGCACATCATCGACCGCAGCGCGTCCTGATGTATTCCATGCGGCGAGTCTAGCTCGGTTGCACTTCATGCCCAGTCGAGGAGCCGCTGAGGGTGCTCTTCTGGAGTATGCGAGCGACCACCCCAGCGTCTCTATATCTGACTTGTCATCCCCTACAAATTACACATTCTACCCTTGGACACTACCACCAGAGTTAGTGCCATTCAATGCGACCAGCTCGCCGATGACGATCCGTCCAACGCTGGATATATCATTCCCCGCCCTCCCAGGGATGATCATGGGCCCCGGCTCCCTGGAACGAGTTCGAGACGGAATCTTAGTGAAGACGATTGGAGGACTCCGACTAAGCATGGTCCAGGACGTAGCCTTACCGACCGGAGCAGACAACACAGACGAGGATGGATATCGAGTACAAGTGCTCAACAACGTGCCACTGGGCAAGGATGAGAAGGTATACCTTTCGCGTGACATCACCTTTGACGTGTTGGATCCCACTGATCCGAATTTCACCCGGATCCGCGACACCAGCATGGTTGACCTCGTCATTGACGTTATTCCAGAGCTTCCCCGTCGGCGAAATGATTCAGATGCTCATCGAGAATCACGTGCCGGTGAAGGTGAAGCGGAGCAGGGACCTTCTTTCGATGACGGCGACGGCAACAACAGCGGCAACGGAAACGGCAACGGCGGCCACGCCGATGGCGATGGCGATGACGATGAGCCCTTAGCCGCGTCTGGCGTGAAAGCAGCCTGGTCGTCACTGATGAGCTCCGTGTCTTCTCTCCTCCGCGAAGAAATGCAAGGCCACTTTACCTGGTCATCATCCACGCAGAAGAAGATTCCCTCGCTGCGATTGACGCTTCCCGCCGCTATTTCGACGGGGATTGGCTCCGCACCGCTGCCAGACGTGCAAGATGCATCGACTGTGTCTCTGCCAGATAATCTCTCCTCTCAGCCACTCTCCTGGTCGACCATCTACTTTGCCGACGAACTGTGCAACGATCGTGTGATACGACAGGTCGTGCAGAACCACCAAATCCTCGTGGTCAGGCGCGGCGGATGCAGCTTCTCCCAGAAACTACGCAATATCGCAGCCTACCCGCCATCGCGATCTGCGCTGAAACTTGTCATCGTTGTATCGGAAGACGATTACCTTGATGGCCAAGATGCTACTGCAACTGGCCCAGGTGGATCAGGCCCCCCCCTCTCGCGCTCATTGGCAGCCCTACGCGCGGAACCATATCTGGTACGGCCATTTCTCGACGAAGTACAAATGACGACCGGGGGAATTCCACGACGGCATCTGATCAGTATGGTGATGGTCGGCGGAGGGCAGGAGACGTATGAACTGCTACGGCAGGCGACGGGAGTGGGGATTAAGAGACGGTATACGGTGCATTCGCAGGGGGTTCCGATAAGTAATTTGTATATTATCTGATAGATTCAGTTACATACGAGCATATACCACGGGTAAATAATGGCATTATTGAAGTTACTGTACTATGGACCTGAGCGAACCATGTATCGCAGCCGAGGCGGATACCGTTCCTGCCCGATCAGGCAATGTCCACGGGCTTATCGATAAGAAAGTTATCATTACACCTTCTTTCAGCTCCATCACTCTCCTTCTTCATACATTCTCCATACCTTTTCATACCTTTTTCGAACGAAAACTACCAAAATGACCTCCGACAACGCCAATCCTCCCGAAAAAATCACCCTAACAACAACCGAAACAACCCAAGACCCCAAATCTATCCCCCTCCCACCTCACGACAACGCCGTCCATCCTCTCAAACCAAAGCAAGCACCCCAACCAAACCCCTCGACCCCTCTCTACTTCGCCTACGGCTCAAACCTCTCGCCCACGCAGATGCGCTCCCGCTGCGCCTTCCACCCCAGCCTCTCCGCGAAACCAGTCGCTCTCGCCAGACTCGATTGCTGGAGATGGTTTATTTGTAACCGTGGATATGCGAATGTGCTTCCGCCGGAGGAGTTGAGGATTGTGCATGGGGGCGAACGTGGTTCTGTCGGTGATGGGAGCGATGTTCCAAAGTCTGGGGAGGAGGATACGGTGTATGGGGTTCTGTATGAGATGGCGCGGGATGATGAGGGGTTGCTTGATGGATATGAGGGGGTTGACTGGGAGAGTGAACCTGCGGGCAAGGATGGAAAGGTTCCTGTGAGTGTGCGGCCGAGGGAGCAGGGAGTTGGGGAGTATAATAAGTGGTATTTGGGGGCTCGGGTGACGGAGTGGTTGGATGAGGAGCAGAAGAGGTTGAGGAGTGGGAAGGAGGAGCAGGTTGTGTTGGTTTATGTTGATGAGAAGAGTCTGAGGGTTGGGCCGTCGAAGAAGGAGTATGTTTTTCGGATGGATCGGGCCATTCGCGAGGCGCAGGAGTTGGGGTTTCCGAAGAAGTGGGCGGATGATGTTATGAGGAAGTTTTTTTAGATGGTTATGCTGGACACCCATATTCCTCTATCAACACAAAGGAGATGGCTCATAACAGGCATAGACATGTCATTGCTTAAAATCGACTCTATATAAAATATACCACAGGATTAAAACGCGGCCAAGCACGTTGTATCAATGCATAAAATTATTGCAGAATGCATGCAGTACTGCACATCGACGCAGCCTTGTACTCTCATTAGACTTGTCGTAGTCAGAACCCAAACTTAAACGGCGGCGATTCTGTGACCGGAGATTAATCCAGCATCAGGACTCATTTTCGTTTTCTATTGCGGGTGAATGTCGTATGCGATCATATTTCTCGTATTAGAAAGCAGTTCACGAAGTCGAAGTGAACTTCTCCTCCTGACCAGTCAGGAGAGTGTAAACCGGCGCCGGGAGCTTCTCGCGTCCCTTGAGGAATTCAAGCTCGAGCAAGAAAACGAATCCAAGGAGCTCTCCGCCCATCTTCTTGACGAGTTCACCACCCGCCCATGCAGATCCACCTATTCAGTCAGCATTTCTGCTTGAAAAACAGTGTAAAGAAACCTACCAGTAGCGATAATGTCATCAACAATAATAACCTTCTGACCAGGCTTAATCGAATCCGCCTGCATCTGGAAAAAGTCCTGCCCATACTCCTTCTCATACGCCTGGGTCTCACAAGGACCCGGCAGCTTGCCCTGCTTCCGCACAGGAACAAAGCCAGCACCCAACCGCAGAGCCAAACTAGGGCCCATCAGGAACCCTCTAGCCTCCAGACCAACGATGACATCGGGCTTCTGGCCACCGGCGGACTCGAGGATGTGCAGCTCCAAGCATCGCAGGAGAGCTTCGTGCAGAGAGGGGTCGGCGAATATGGGGAGGATGTCTTCGAAGAGGATACCCGGGGACGGGAAGTCGGGGAACTGGCGCAGGGCAGAGCGCAGTCTTACCTTAAGACTGGCGAGTTCGGTGGTGCGGGAGGGATGGGCGGGGGGCTGTCCGGAGACTTGGGTGGTGGTGGCATCGGGAGCGGTGGATTGGGACATAATGGAGAGGGAAGAAGAAGAAAATAAGGAAAGAGAGAAAAGGAGGGAGAGGAGAAGGAGCACTAAATAAAGGCTGAACGAGGAGACCTGAGCAGCGGCAGTAGTGCTGGTGGTGGTGAGAAATGAGGAAATTGATAAGCGGGTAAAAAAAAAAAAAAGGCGATGAAGATCTGACCGTACGTGACGGTATGTCTGGTATTGTACTATGTAGCTATACACGTTTTTATAGAAGAAGAATTATTCTGAACATCCATATGGAAGATGAGATGAGAGGGTTCTATCCAAGGTCATCATCAACACCAATAATGGTATTATTGTGTGTTGATGGTACTACATGACCCCTCTACAATAACGCCATACAACCCCTCCGAGTCTAGAATCCTCACCTATATAAACAACTACGGAGTACACCCGGAGTATTTAGAATAACAAACCCATAGAGTATAGCCGTAAGTAACATCGGAGGATATCGTTCCGCAATACTTTAGCAACCCGATCAAGCAGCTCGATACGGTTGGCTATTATCGTCCGTCTTCCGAATGAGTACGGAGTATAAATCCCTGCCATGCCGACTACTGCAGCCTGCCTGCATCGCCTCACCCGGGCTCCATCACATTAGCCAGGGACATCCGTCACTGACTTTGCGGTGCCCAGTGGCGCGCTCTGAAAGTACCGCACTCAATTCAATACCGGACGCACGCAAATAGAAAGTCTTCTTTGTCTGGACTGGTCCACGATGCCTGTTGTTGCCCTGTTCGAAACCGGATGGGCTCCAATAAGTCTTTGCCGGCCGGTGTGCATTGATCGTCAGGCGCAGACATCGTGGGGGTTCTGCATGCAGGCTGAGCAAGTGTTGCAGATAGCAAACAGAAAATCCTGTCAGATACAAGACGCATTCAATTGAATTGTAACTGGCTCTTAGGTATGTTGAGCGATTGGGGAAAAATAAAAACAAGAAGCAAAAAAATGATCAATCGTGATCGTCTTCTCATTGAAGCCGAACGCGGGGGTCGAACCCGCAACCTTGAGATTAAGAGTCTCACGCTCTACCGATTGAGCTAGCCCGGCCGGGCTTGTTGAGAAGGGTTTTGTTTTAGAAACATTGAAGCCTTTTCATCCTCATTTCGAAGTCCAATTACTAATAACAATCCTTGAACTCGCAACTGCATAATTATTGAAATCGATTGTCAACAGTTTGTCTCAACATTTTTATCGCGATGGGGTTTTCGGTTTATTATGCTTCATGCTGCATCTCACTGTTGCAGACTGTCGAGATGTAGGCAACAATACTCTATATGAAGCTGTGAAATCATGGTATCATATCACTCTGCCAATATGGAGCGACCAGGGAAGACACTATGGCAATCTAGATAGGGCTAATCTACTTTGATTGTGAATCTCCGAGCAGGTCGACAACGTGTCGACTGCCTTCCAACATCAAGCATCTGAATGCCTCTTCACTCACGCTTTTGAGCTAAAAAGGCTTTTGAGACTCTTGTTCATTGCTATGAGCCTCGTCAGTCTAGAAGACTGCAGGAGAGTCACTCTTATCTGACTGACATATGAGAATTGCGACCAAGACGCATTTCTACAACCCTTCTTCACCTATATTGACTCCCTGTTTTTCAGGGTACATCAGCTTTTGCTCGAGTATTCGCCTTTGACTCCAAGAACCCTACGATCGGTGCAGAGAAGCTCCTCTCTTTTATGGGGTATCTATGCATCAACTTTTACAGTAAAAGTAGGTTGATGGACTGATACACAAACGAACTTTACTTATACTTTTATAGTAATGGGCCGGCAAAAGGTCATGAGCTGGGAATCTCCGGGTCAGCTATCATCAAGTGCTACGCCGGAAACAAGACGAGAGGCCAGCTCAGGAAGGATTGCTTACCTCATGACCACCATCATTGTGTAGTTCCTCGCAAGTTTGGCCTTCCTACGGCTATGAAGAGATTGGGAGAAAGTAGTGTAAAAGATGATGACCGCAAGAGGGCTTTTTCCGATGATTGCATGAAGGTCGACATAGTTCATATCATCCCTCTCTAAAGCCAAAGACAACAAGGAGTTGGTGGGTGCCACGTTCTTGGAGTACACAGGTTCACATGAGTATTCGCTAATTCCATTTCCAGAGTCAGTCTCAGAGGCTGATGATCTTAATATTTGATATGTTTAACCCAAAAATATCACTAACCATTTGTGAAAGCGATATCGACAAGCCCAGGAATGCCATGTGTCTCGTGTGCGCACCGCGGATAGTTTGACGAGATTGCTGTCTTCTCCAGAGATATCGAGCACACCCACATACATACGAAGTCTCTGCTCAGTATCAATCCTATTTGGTTTTCTTAGGACTCTTGCTGCATGTGGACTTCAGCCTTTACCGCTACAGGCACATCGATCCGCTGTGTCCCTACCTTCTTCAAATCCATCATGTCATCAGCCATATCCTCCATCTGTCGGGCACAGGCGAATATCTCCGAGAAATAACACAGCTATGGACGAGCCCGTTGGGGAAGACGGTTCTTCGAAATTAGGGTCAATGCTTTCGATGAAATTGGGCGATTGGGCTGGAGTTCTTCCAGTCTATGCGTAACAAATCAATATTCAGGTGTCACCTTATATGTTGCTGCCGCTTCTGCTACGGTCCAGTGGGCTTTCATCGTCATACTCAGCCGCTAGGTCAGGACCAGTTTCCTCGCTTTCTCATGATTCCGCAAGTACTGCCCTAGTCTGTCTAATGCCGAAAAGTTCTTTATCAATGATCTTCTTGCTAGCGAGCTTGCACCAAAATGGATGTCAGCTGTTGAGTAGGTGTAGGGAGCCCAAGCAAAGCTAGCTATATAGAGAAACTAATGGTTTGCCCTAGGAGGATACATTGCAACCGTTTGAAGAGTATATACTTGTCGGTTGCCAATGGGCTATTACACATTTCGCAGAACAAAATTGTTGAGCGCTCCTGCAAGCAAATACTACTCACCGGATCGAAGCATCTAATCTGAATTTTATGAAATACAACTTTAGAGCAAAAAGTCAGGCATCTCGTAGCGCTTGTACATGCACTACTTTTGTTCCATCATGACATCATTTCCGCAGCCCCACACAAGCCCTATCAAACCCTACGCGACCAAATTTTTCAGTCCCCATCTGCCCCCCCCCCCCCCCCCCAGAAAAAAATCAAAAAAAGATAAAGTGATCAATCGTGATCGTCTTCTCATTGAAGCCGAACGCGGGGGTCGAACCCGCAACCTTGAGATTAAGAGTCTCACGCTCTACCGATTGAGCTAGCCCGGCCGGGCTTGTTGAGAAGGGGTTTTCTTTTGTTTACAAAAAAATGAAAAAACTTCTTACCATATTGCACTAATGTAAGTGAGGACCGCTCACATGCATCGGTATGTGGTTCAATGCTTTTTTGAGCTCATTGCTATTTGTTGATTGATGTCGCCATATCCCTGCGAAACTCCTCTTCTAGTGGCTCGGATTCATATTTGTCTTGGTCCCATGCATTGTGTACGATTTAGCAATGTTCCAGAAGTAGACCCAGAAATATATAAACGGCACCGAGACTCTACATACAGACTAGTCTGCATCCCGTCGAACCGATACGATTGTTCGACTGCACAAGACAGCCGAATCATCGACACCGGAAGATCCGCCGGCCACCTACCAATAGAAGAGTAGTGATTGACTATCCATTATAAGTCGGATTGAAGATACGTGGAAGGGCATTTCTCCAATCTACTACTCCGTACTTCATGCTCCCACCCTGCTCGGGCTCTAGACCAACATCGACCAATTCCACCAAGTAGAGATCAGAGATGAGTTGCTAGAAGCGAGAATGGCTGCATTAGGCCTTGTAAATCAGGTATCAAGCGATGTTACAGTGAAACACAGATCAGGCCATGGCTTGCGGCACTCTGTCAACAATGGCAGACTCCCCAGCACATTGATAACAAACAGTGGGCACTCATTGGCGCCCCCGGCTGCTGGAATGTCCGGAACTGAGACACTGATCAAAGTGATTAAACATAATGAGAAGGCACCTGACTAGTTTTGGAAACTGGACGTGGAATAACCGCAGCCAGTAAGTAGGCTTGTTGGGCTTGAATGAGTGGTCTGATCACTGATCCTTCAAATCATTATTCTCCATATTTCGGTCAATTCTCAGAAGAGAATTAATCAAATAGTTATTTATTGGATCATACAAGTATGGAGAGTATTCCGGAGTGTATTGTCTGATGTCAACCTGGGCCACGGACCGTTGCTCGGAGATAACACGTGACACAGCACGGGCCAACTCGCTTAAGGAGCTTCTCGCCCGTCAGATTTAAGCCCAACTTCTTTCTCCCTCCAGTTTTTTCTTCCCTTTTCTCTCTCTGCTCATAAGTTTATGCTTGGTCAGCCGCGCTTCTGCCAACAAGCAGAAGCGCCATATTGGAAACAGATGAAACGTCTGTGCCCTTGTAATCCTGTTGCTTAAATAGGCAAAATGTCGCCTACTCCTGTGGTCCCCGAAACGCAGCAAAACCTGCAACTACAGACGTTGGCTAAAGCGTTTGAGGCTCTTCTCCTGACAGTCCACCAGCTGAACAACAAGGAGAGGAGTTTGCAGCGAAGGCTGAAATATGCCCACGAACAGGTAAATACCTCTTCCACCCCTGTCCCGCTTCACCACCCCTGTCTCCAAAGGATGAGAAAATTTAGCTCTAGATCGGAGTCGCTATATGCGGCGATGACTCTTTAGTCATGTATTATCTGATGAGACTCCACACCGTTTATTTTGCATTCATATGCAGTCTGCCTGTCGAGACATAATGCTAACACGTCTCAGTATTCCAAACTAGCAGATCGAATCCCCGGCGGAACCGATACCCATACCAAGATCGTCGCAGAGAAGATCATTCGCTGCCCTCCAGATTCCATCCCACCTCATGAACAGTCGCTGAAAGCTTCTGATGTAGTCAATACACTTGCAGAATCTGCTCACGTAGGAGAACCGATTGTCAACGCTATTAGGGAAGGACTGGACTGCTACCAATCAGTACCACGTCCATCAGATGATAATCTGCTCACATATCTCAATTCATGCGTCGTTGCGACGAGGGCCGATACACCTGCCCGTCTAGAAAAGGACTTCACGACAAAGGGCACGCAGGGAAGCCTGCGCTGCCCCTTCGCGAAGATAAACAATAAAGCCTCTGAAAATGGGGCCCTCAACGGGGTCGAAGACGCCTTCGACTCCAAGAACGATGACGCGTGTGGACACGATGTCGATCCCATCAAAGCCGAAAAGAACGAAAGGCGTTCCAGCCAGGCTGGTTCTGCGAGATCGTCGACGGCCCGATGCCCCATCTCCAAATGCCCTATCAGGTTTTTGGACCAACACACCCCGGAAGAAGTTGCCGAATATGTCGAGAGACACAAGCACGAAGTACCTAGAAGCCATGCGATTTGCGTTGCACGATACCAAAGAGACTCGTCAAGCATGCGGCAATTAGATGCCAAGTACGGTAATCTCATCAGCATGATCCGAGGACTGTCAGTGAAACACCAGGCGTTCCTCCCGGGTGCTGAGAATGGCGTCCCGGGCTCCAGCTCCTCTGCGGAGCGAGTGGAAAAATGGGCAGAAGATGTTGGTAATACACCGAAGCAGGACATGCACCCTACTATTAGGGAGGAAGAGGGAGAGGGTCACCAAGAGGAGGAACGACAAGGCCACTTTGACCGTCCACTGCGTGATATTCGTGTCGGGGAATCTCCAAGCAGGCCTTGGGGAATCCCTGTTCCCATTCCGCCAGACCCGTTACCAGCATCACCTTCCCAATCTCCATCCGCTCCAGTTCCACCCCCTCAAACACAGCCGAACATATCTCCAGATCACCCGGCTACGGATGATGCTTCTGTCGCACCCCTGCGAGAAACCACCCCGAATGAGTCCGATGCAGCCCCACCACCGCGTCGATGTCCCTTTGGCCATGGTGCACCGAAGGCTCCTGCACCTAAGCCTGAAAAGGCAGAGCCAGAGACACAGACGATCCGAAATGATGACAGCAAGGGCCAGGTCCCTGGTGTTGCAGTGGACCCTGGGGAATCACCCAATGACCCTCAGCTGAATAAGTCGGCGCCTTCCCCACCTGCGAATATCGTTTTCAATGGCCCAGTGTTCTTCGGATTCTCTCCCGAGCAAACGGCCATCTTATTACAGCAGCTGCAACAGCTTGGTGGTTTAGGCCAAACATAATTGATAGCCATATTTTACCTGGACATATTTCTTGATACGACACTGTGAAAGCAGCTTATCATCACTAGTACATACAATACATTGAAATAATATGATACCCGTGTACCCCTATATATGCACATCCTTATCAATGTAATCCATGTACGCCCTCCAGTCATCTGACTCCACCGATAGCGGGGCTCCAAGCAAGCAACGGACGACTTTCCCGCGGAATACTCTTCAACCCCTCCAGAACTTCTCTCTCTATTTCAACTACTCATGCTCCGGAGCACTTCTCGTCTTTCTCTCCTCCTTCGTAATCTCTCTTACCGTCCTCCTGTCCGTACCCAGCAGTCGCCTTTTTTCTCTACATCCGTCAATATGTCCATGACTCCTGTCTCTGCTAAGGAAGCTTGCCCTCGTACGTTCCCATCCCGCTGAGGAATTGGAGGATAAGCTCCAATTCCTATCAATTGAGTCAAGCTGTTACTGACAATCACTTCGCTCCATAGCTGCGGGCCCCTACGTAAGTCCGTCCACGCTCATCCAATGCCCATGGCGCAAACCCATTCAAAACCATCCATGCGAATCCCAATCCCTCGCAGAAATAACGAACCCAACTAACCAAATCTCTCCGTACAAACAGTCCCAAGCCATCAAAGCCAACGGCCAGATCTTCGTCTCGGGCCAGATCCCCGCCGACGCTAACGCCAACCTCATCGACGGCTCCATCGGCGACAAGACCCAGGCTTGCTGCGACAACATCAAGGCTATCCTTGACGCTGCCGGGTCGAGCGTGCAGAAAATTGTTAAGGTTAATGTGCGTGTCCTTGCCCCCGTCTCATTGGATTTTGGTTGAGTTGGTGGTCTGGTGATATTTGGTGATGGTGGCTAATGGTGGCGTAGGTCTTCTTGACTGATATGGCCAACTTTGCGGAGATGAACGCTACGTATGAGAAGTTCTTTGTGCACAAGCCGGCTCGTAGCTGTGTGGCTGTTGCGCAGTTGCCCAAGGGTGTGCCGGTTGAGATTGAGTGCATTGCTTTGGAGTAAACGATGTCAAGATAAAATGAACGAATAGTCACTAGGAATTGACCTTACCAAAGTCTACTAGGATATCATGAAGAGTATTACTGGATTAGATTCATTAACTTGGTAGCTGCGTATCTCTCGTACCATCGGCCGTCAGATTTCACAAATTGGCGCGCAAAACGAAACGACAACAACATATACGCCGTGGCCCTCCTCTGCTTGCCAAAAAGAAACATGTATTTACTTCGAGGAAATAGATTCTCAAACGATCAATTCAATTACCGCCGTCCAAGCGTCCCCGTCATCCGTCCACCTGCACCGGCCATAAGACTCTGCTTCACGATGGCATCCGCAGCCGCGGCAGCGGCAAGTCTCTCCTTTTGACGGCTCCGGTCGCGCAGATATCCAGCTGCTTCGGGCCGCATACGGAGAATACGCAGGATCATGTCGTCGTTTGGCTCTGCCTGGGCTTCGCGCCACTTCTCCTCTTTCAGCTTCTTCATTGTTCCCAGGTTCCGGGAAAGCATGATGCTCTTGGCGCGTCGGACGCTTGGAACACCCAGAAAGCCTCCTGTGCCTCCGGCGCTGAGGTGTGGTGGTGCGGAGACGCGGTTTTTGTTGGCTTGTTGTCGGGAGATTGTGACTGAGGCCATTCGCTCCGATGTGCGGATTAGGCTGTCGGTGGGTTCGAAGTAGAAGAAGTTTATGGATTGGATGTCGTGGTACTTAGGTGATTTCAGGATGTCGATCGAGACGCCGTGTGCCTCGCCGGTCTCATCGTCGATGGCGTGGAAGAAGTTCAGGAGGAGCACGAGCCAGCGTGATACGATATCTACCTCTTGCATCGTAAGAGGCTTCTGATGCGATGGTTTGTCCGACAAAGGTGGCACAAGTAGACTCTCAATGGTAGCCAGTACCTCTTTCCATAGACGGGCCATAACCATCTTCATTGCTTCAGACGTGAGCGTCTTGTTCATAATGGCAAAGTTGTCATTGAAATAATCGAACAGCGGAGTTAATGCGTTTTCAACATCCGCCGCAGTTGGAATTGCCGAGTTCGATTGTCCACGATTCCGGTTCAGGAAATTGGAAACAGTGCTGATACTAAGCCCGCGGGACAATAGAGATTTCAACGTCCGCCGTGACAGACAGTGGCTAATATATGCAGACAGCTTCTCCGTAATCTTGCGTGTCATATCTCTTTCACTCCGCTTGAGGTTTCGGAAAGCCTTGCCAAAGTAGAATTGGATGTCGTCCCGCTCCCCTTCCATACTGACACGAAGTAGCAACCTGCCTTGAGTATCCAGATCCAGCCAGTACTCTCTTGGCAGGAAATCACTAAAGTGCACAGGGTCCAATTTGATGGATGTACGACCCACATAGTCGTGGTCACCCACTGCGTCCCAATCCCAGATCGTTGCGATGATATTCAAGGGTCCTTGGGTTGTGATGTCGACTGCGTCATCCCATCGAGGGTTAAGGTTGTTGTAAACGATACGGGATTTGGCGATGCGTCTTTGATACTCATCGGCGAGAACGACATAAGGATCACTCCGTCCATTCATGTCACATGCCTTAAGGTCTTCGGCCTCCACAACCTTGATTGTGAAGACGTAGGTCGTCGACTTGCGGATCTTACTCAATTGGGGAGGAGCATGCTGTGCAATTACCTCAGCACAACCGTCAACGTTAATCTCATGCTCAAGCTTATCAAGTTGGGTGAGACCATATTCAATGTTATTCAATTTGACCATGGACTGTGAATCGTTGTTAGCTGTGCTCGAACAAGGTAAAAGGGAGACAGTTGTACGAACCTCAGGGAAGAACTGGAATGGCTCAATTTTCTCCTTATTTGTCCAAGTATCTTTGGCGAATTGCATCAGTTTTTCCTGGGCCGTTTGGTTCATAGCTGCTTCCTGATCGGGCGACAGCCGATCCATCTCCCTGGAGAACATCTTCTCCAGCGATTCACAGTATTTCGCTACTCCATTGCTTATCGATTTAGACAGAGCAGTCATGAACTTGGCATATCCGAGGTCATCGTCCCATTCAAGCTGGACCAATTGCTCAACCACTTGATTGAACGAGCGGAAAATGTCGATGGCAGATACGCTATGTCTGTACTCTTCGGGGACTGTTTCCTCTGAGCCATCGCCCCGGACGCCGAAGTTGTCTTTTCTGATCGCCTGCTCAACCCAGTCCAAGACCTTCGCTTCTGTCAAGCGCAGCCACTGCCATACAAAGTCCTCAAGTAGGCTTTCCACATGGAACGGGAAAGGAACACTGTCAAGTATGAGTATCGGATGTAAAGGAAAGAAAAGGTCTCAGAACTTACTCAGGCAATGTCTCGGCAAAAACACGACGTATCGCTGCCAGTTGCTTGTAGAGGTCAAACCCGTCTTGCATATCCATTTCTTCTCCCTTTGCTTTTGTGTGTTCCATGATTCTGACCACCATCTCATGAGCGTCTTCTGCAAAGATGGGGAGAACATTGGCCAGCAAAGTAGTATATGGATTTACCCTGCGATCGGTGAGTAAGGATGCAAACAGTGACATATATCAGGATAAAAATCCTTACCCAATAATTTCCGGATTATTCCTATAACGCTTTCGAATCTTCTGACCAAGTTTCATTATGGTTTCGCCAAGCTGAATAACATGGTCTGGTTGCCAGATTTCCTGCTCCACAGGCACCGTTTCACCAAGAATATCCTGATACTTCTCCGTCGCTTTCTGAGAGAGCCCTTCCTGAACGTATGTGCGAAAACGATCGATATCCTCGGCATCCTCTGTATAATTAGGGTCCATTTGGACGTGGCTCTCTAGCACGTACATAACTGGACCAATCGGGCGAGGCTTCGTTTCAAAACAGTCCATCATGACATCGTAAAGTTCCCGCAGTAAAGCCTCGTGGAGCGAGGAAAGTAGCTGTTGCATCAAAAGAAGATCGTGGATCGTCCATTTCTTTCTGTCGTAAAGAACCGAAGACATATAACTGCTACGTTTCTTGCCCTCTGACCCAGGCGACTGCTTGACAAAGGTGAATGCCGAGTCGAGGGTATCCAAGTCAATCTCATTATCAACGAATTTCTCTCGGGCAACATCCAAGAACAAAGCAATCCTTGAGAAACTGGGAATTCGCCAGCGAAGACAGATTTCATTCAAGAGCTCAGTAGACTGCTTCGAAAGCAGCTTGAATGACGGGGCTTCCGAGTCAGCTTGACTCGCTTCAATCTCACGGTCCCTCAGATCGTGATTCAGTGTCTGAGTAAGGATGAATCTGTATGCAGCCCGTGGGTCTGATGGTATGTACGTATAGGTGTCGGACTCATCCGAGGCATCGCCGTTGTCACTCAGTGCTAACGAACTAAGGTCCACGGGTTGGTCAATGATGTATGAAGTTGGCCTGTCGGAGTTCGACCTAGTCAATTCCACGGGACTCGAATCAGAACTGTAATCCGCTGCACCAGGGTTGAACCGTGGAAGCACACCCGGTGTATTCTTAGCGAGCTCCGGATTGGACTGAACGATGGCAAGCATCATTTGCGACAGATCAGGGCCCTCGCTCTTCTTCCAGTGTTCATACCCTTCATCACTCTCGAAGTCTTCTTGCGCCAGGGTCTTCCGGGTTTTGAGACTTAGGTGAGCTTGATAGGACTTCAAATCCTGCAGGGCTGCCTGCGCGGTCCAAACCGCTCTGTTTTTGTCGATGTCCGATTGCACCTGAGAGTTGGTCATCCCAAATATCTTGGCGACGTGCTGCACGAGAGGCATGTCCTTCACGTCGTAGCTCAGCGGGGCCACCACCTCTGTCGTCTTCTGGTCAGACCCATTTGTCTGGACTAAGTCTTGGTCTTGAGAAAGTAACTTGTTCTCAAGGACTGACAACCGATTGGACAATTCGGGCCGTTCCTTCGACCAGTCGTTATCTTTCAGGATGAGCGAAATCAAGCGGACGAAAAGAGCAACATGTCTATCGACCATGAACTTCCAGTGATCATCATCTGGGTCCTTGCCTTTGCTAAGTTCCTTGGTTGCATTCGAGTAGAAGATCAAGACCAAGTCTTCAGCGCGTCGATCTTTCTCCATCCGCTTTTTGAATGACTGCTCCTTCAACGTGTTCAAGAACGCAGCAAATGTCCTAACCACCAACGCATCCTGGTATTCCTTTCGTTTTTCCTTCCCGATCAAAACACCCGTCAACCGCTTCTCAAGCTCTGCGATGAATCCATGCGGAAACCGCGTACTTTTGGAATCCCTGACCAGTGAGAAGTCGCTCATCAGGTCATGGAACGACGTCGACGCTCGTTTCGGCTTGTGCGGCGTTTGTACATTTTGTACTCGACGAGATCGAGGCTGGAGGAGGTGTGCCAGGTAAGCTACACGGAGAGCATAGCTATAAGCTGCGGAGGAATTGACGGGACGCCTCCGTGACCCGGAGAGGCTGCGCGAATGTCGGGCTTCATTCTGGAGGCTGTTGATGCGTCGATTAATGCCTCGGGATTGATTAGATGCTGTCGACATGGAGTCTTTTCGCCTTTCCTTCTCTCAGGGGTATTATCCAGATAACACTGTAGCGTTCGGGAAGAGGGGAGGTGCGGAGTGTGGGACCATGGATAAGGGAGGATCCCCGAATAATCAACCCAGGACCTTGTGCCACGAGTGCTATATTATTTGGCAGTATAGACGACGCAGTCGAAAGGGAAAGGAGGGGTAAATCAAGTATTCAGCGGGGGGACGATTTCTGTTGAAGATAGAGGGAAAGGACCAGGAAAGTGAGAGGTTGGAAGCTGTCCTGCGGCGGGATTGTTATTTTTTTGTCGCACCCGAAACAACCAACAGAAGAGCTAACCACCAGCGCCCAAACCACGACGCCAGGTAAAACAATGACCGAAAAGAGTTATTTGCGTCTGGATTATTTGTCCGGACCAGTTACAGGCTTGCAAAATGTATCCCTAACAGAAAAGAGAAATTGGTCCCTTTATCGACGGTGTTTTTCTACGGTCGTCGTTTGTGGCTGCCCAAGCATCAAATTAGACAAAGACATACCCACTATTATTTTATATTTTTAGTAGACACTCGTCACTTTGGCGCACTAGATGGCAGATAAAGTAGCTTTCGCGCACTATCCCCTTTCGCTCCTGCTCTTGACCCTAGTCCCTCCATATGTAGACTACTCTGAACCCGTTTGCCTGACGCTACCATATGATTGCATCACAATCGTAGTGCCACTAGGATAATAATCAATCACTCAATGATATCCCGATGAAAGTGAGCCCGACTGTTGGAGCATCGACTATCCGATCCACGAGTGACGCCGAAGGAAGAAAAACAAAAAGTTCGTGTTGCAAGTATGTTATTTACACATGTAGAAATGGAAACATCAAGATGGCCATTTACCAGGACTCCTGGCCGGGCTTGCGCGCCTAAGATGCGATGTTAGTATGCAAGAATGAAGTGGCCATAAAGCCATCTCAGGCATAATCAGAGAACTTACCGGAGCAGCGTGTGCGCCTCCAAGCTCCTTCTCCAAGCCATCAGGAAATGTCCGGGGGACACTAGGCTTGTCTGGGTAGAACTGGGCTACAACGGCACTCAAACCGAAGACAGCTGCGACGAAGCATCCGATCTGGAACAGACCCTTGCGGGGGGTGACGTGGGTGTACTCCTCGGGACTGAAAATACCAAGGATTTCGTTCTCCTCGTGAACGGGTTCGCCAAAGTTCCGACGCTCCTGCTGATCCCACCAGCCGCCATAGGGATCTCTGAATTGACGCTTCACACGGGGAGGGTTCTGGTAGTTGCCATTCTGAAAGGGTGGAAGCACCGGAGCCGTCAATTGACCTGATACCAGCAGAACACTATCGCCGGAATAACACCTCATACCTGCAAAGGGTCATCGAGCTCAGCAGAAGCACTGAGGCTCCGGCCTTGCGAAAAAGGAGCGCGGGGGACAGTCGTGCGGGCAGCCAGCTGGGGCAGGCGCCGGGTCAAGATTCGCTGAGACAGCATCTTTTTTTCCTCACACGTTAGTATTGATACTTCAATCAGACACTCAGGCGACACCGTAAATGACACAAGGACTTACCGTTCTGCCAAAATGAAGTACTGGCAGTGCGAAAGGGAGTATATCTGAGAGCAAAAGAAAAGAAATGGCCCATCGGCCAGTGATGAAGTCGGAATTGCAACCATGACGGCTGCTTATCTAACATCGACACCTCGGGCACCATTACAGACGCGCTTACATACACGTCTCCTCGTCACGTATGAAAAAAAAAAGACCACTTTTCACGCCCATCTCTCTATTGCTGCATGACTGTGTTTATTTCCTTGCCAGCCACGCTATTGAGCCGATAACTATGCCAAACTTTGTGTGGCATATCTACTTACTCACAGCTATCCGTTGATGTCAAAATTTTCCAATCCGATTGCGTCCTCATTCGGAAAATTGGGGTCAGCTGTCAAGAGGGCCCCTTTCATCTGTGGTTAACGAGACATGCAAAACGGCACCGCGAATGGCACCTCCCACCAAGATGATCGTGTGACTTCCCTATCAGACCCCAACACCCACGAACAACCTCCGTCCGCCGATTTTACCAATCCTGCGACCCGCGATTCGATCCCTTCCGAGCTCCAAAATGATCCAGTCCCAACGACCGAGCCCGAGGGGCCTCCATCGAAGAAGCGGAAACTTGGCGGGCCCCGACGCTCCC
Source organism: Aspergillus chevalieri (assembly GCF_016861735.1). Taxonomy (NCBI): domain Eukaryota; kingdom Fungi; phylum Ascomycota; class Eurotiomycetes; order Eurotiales; family Aspergillaceae; genus Aspergillus; species Aspergillus chevalieri. The sequence continues at coordinate 1,727,653 of NC_057368.1, read as the reverse complement.
TTTCCCGAGCACCGTCGCCTCCCTGGAAGAAAGCTGGCGCAGATGGACCGACGTCGTTCATCGAAAATGGAAGGCGCAAATCTTCCCGAGTCAATTCGAGTCGTTCCGATATGCAACCTCCGTCCGATAAGAAACCCGCGCAGGAGGTTCAAAAACAGGTTACGAACAAGAATGGTGTTGGGGGAGCAAGGACGGCCACGTCCTCGCCGTCGCAGCTGGAGAGGGCTGGGAAATCCCGCGGGGGCAAGGCTTCAGCAAACGGATCGCCAATGACTTCGGGTATAACAAGGGGGGCAAATGGTCGAAATAAACGCGTCTCACAATCTCCATTACCGAAGCAAGTGCATTCACGGACAAGGTCACGGAGCTCTGGAGTTCACGGGCCTCTCAGCGAGAGCGTCAACGGCTCCAGTCCGAATGCGAGTCGGTCCCGCCAGTCTCCGTCAACGCCTAACGGGTTGGACGATATCGAAAAAGGCCTTTACGGTGATCAGGATCAAGTTGATGAAAGTGGACAGCGAGTTCCGAGATTACGGATCAAAGTCAAGAAACCTTCCCTTAGCGCGCAGCATCCGTCCCATGTTTTATTACCGCGAAAATACGGATCGTTTCGGGAATGGCTCGAGAGCGACGACGCGAAATTCAAAGACGACGGGATTCTTACGCCTGCAGAAGCTGCAGGGGAGGCTGAGAAGCGGCGTCGGATACAGGAGGCTGCGAAACCTGGTGGTCTTTTGAGTGAAGAGGTTTGCTCCGCATATCTTCCAGAAGCGCAAGAGGAGCCTCCACCGCAGTACTCCCATCAAGATCACCTCGTCGCACATGCATTGTATTTCAAGAAACTCCTCGACCAGGAACACCGGCGGCATCGACACACAGCAAAACTTTTCGCACAGTGGTGTGCAGATGCATGGAGGAAGCGAAACAAGGACCCGGAAGACATACTTCGAGAGCGGCAGGAGGAGATGCGCGGTAAACGCAAGCAACTGGCCAAGGATCTGCAGAAAATGTTCGACCTTGCCCGAGCAGAAGTGGATCGGATGCGTTTGGCACGTTGGGAGGAAGAGCGGAAGGTCGAAGACCAACAAGCTCTAGATCGTGCCATCAAACAATCTACGATGCTCTTTGAAAAGAGGCGACAAGAGATCCTTGGTGAGACAGGAAGCGACGTGCCCGGTTCAAGTGAAGGCGAAGAAGCCGAAACAGATGATTCATCCGATGACAATGCGGATGATGAAAGCAACATGTCGTCCGATTCAGATTCGGAAGAGAGCGCTGGTGGAATCGACGATGATGAGGACTTAACAGCAGAAGAACTCCGGCTGAAATACGCGAATCTCCCACAAAATCGGGCGTCCGTAAACTCTGCAGAGACCACTTCGCCAGACGATGAAGGTACTCTCGTTGACCTTGAGTCATCAGCGGAGCAGGTGGAACTGGATGAAGTTGATCCCATGCTCATTGATGATAGCGACGCATCAACCGATATGGATGACGATATGGGGGATAGTGATGGAGGCGGGGAGTCCGAGGATGCCGGTTCTGAAGAGGAGGAAGTTGATGAAGGTCCAGGGTTACTGGGATTTTTCTCTTCGAAGGACAGGGAAGTTGATAATAATGGCGGAGATGATGATAACGTTGATGTTCATGGTGATGACAGCGGAGTAGTTCCTAATTATGAGGAAGATGATGACGAGGACGAGGAAGACGAAGAAGAGCCCGAAGATGCTGATGAAGTCTTTCTCGTTCCCAATAACGCTCCTGCAGAACCAGAAGCTATTTTCCAAGATGTCATCCCACATGATTCTCCTGACGATACACCACTACCTCCCCCTTTTACTACTCTCGAACCAGCCAAAGAATCTAAACCTGAATCCGATACTGTACCAGTACCAGAATCCGAACAAACATCAAAATCAGGTCCGGTGCCGGACACAGAACCAGAACAAGATCAAGAATTCCCGGAGACTGAAATGCCCGATGTGGCCGTGCCCGCTGATAATGAGACACCTCTTGAACCTGATTCACATCTTCCTACAGAAATGGAGGTGGACCATGATAATAAACACCCTGAAGCTCGACAACCAAGCGGAGAAGAGGTTTCTAGTCAAGCATCTCCAGGTACATTGGCCACGAAGCCATCTGATCCCGAGTCATTCTCATCCTACGAAGCTCCTCCCGAGCAGAAAGAGGAAATTGAGGAAGTCGAGAAGTCCGTGCAAGTGACGGGCGGCAATGGCACAACGACGCCTGGGATGAAGACACCCATCCCACAGTTGATACGGGGCAGTCTACGTGAATACCAACACTTCGGCCTAGACTGGCTGGCGGGGCTATACTCCAACCACATCAACGGCATTCTGGCAGACGAAATGGGTCTGGGTAAGACGATCCAGACAATTGCGCTGCTGGCGCACCTGGCAGTGGAGAACGAGGTCTGGGGCCCGCACTTGGTCGTCGTCCCGACCAGTGTCATCTTGAACTGGGAGATGGAGTTCAAAAAGTGGTGTCCAGGTTTCAAGATTATGACCTACTATGGCAATCAAGATGAGCGGCGACAGAAGCGGAGAGGCTGGATGGACGATACGAGCTGGAACGTTCTGATCACCTCGTACCAGCTGGTCTTGCAGGACCAGCAGGTGCTCAAGCGGCGGAATTGGCACTACATGATTCTTGACGAGGCGCATAACATCAAGAACTTCCGCTCCCAGCGGTGGCAAGCGTTGCTTACGTTCCGGACACGAGCGCGTCTTCTCCTGACGGGTACGCCATTGCAGAACAACTTGACCGAGCTGTGGTCTCTGCTCTTCTTCCTAATGCCAAATGACAGCGGCGATGGCACGGGTATCGAAGGTTTTGCGGACCTGAGGAACTTTTCTGAATGGTTCCGGCGGCCTGTCGAGCAGATCCTCGAGCACGGCCGGGAGACGATGGACGATGAAGCCAAACGGGTCGTCACTAAGCTCCACACCGTGCTACGGCCGTACATTTTGCGACGGCTCAAGGCCGATGTGGAGAAGCAGATGCCGGGCAAATATGAACATGTCGTCTACTGTCGACTGTCGAAGCGGCAACGGTTTCTCTACGATGGGTTCATGTCGCGCGCGCAGACCAAAGAGACACTGGCATCCGGGAATTACTTGTCTATCATCAACTGTTTGATGCAGCTACGCAAGGTCTGTAACCATCCGGATCTGTTCGAGACGAGACAGATTTCGACGTCCTTTGCTATGCCCAGGTCGATTGCTACGGAGTACCTGATCAAAGAGTCACTCGTACGACGCCGTTTGCTCTACGAGCATCCTCTTGACAAGCTCGATCTCGATTTTCTCAACCTAGTCCCCATCTCGCGGGAAAATATCTCCCGCCGACTGGCGGATGACAGCACCCGGTTGATGGCCTACGCTCCGTTCAGCACGCTGCGAGAACGACAATACAATCGGACTAACTGGGAAATGGAGTTCAACGGTTCCACCGCACTGTCTACGCTGGAGTCGTTGGAGAACGACTGCCGAAAGGCGCGGATGGCCGAGTTAGAACGGTGTCTGTACTTCGAGTCAAATCGCCACGGCCGCCGTCCAGTGTACGGAAACAGTCTTATCGAGTTCCTCACGGCCGACAGCAAAGACCGACCAACCTCTAACGGCCCGCTGCGGAAGCAGTCCCTTGCGGATTGGCTGTCCAATCGATCCTCTGTGCTCGCCTCCATGATTCTGTCTATTGAGGAACGGTCGCAGATGATGGAGGGCTACGTGCAACGCTTTGCCTGCGTCACACCCGCTGCCATAGCAGCCGGCGTCACCGATGCTGCTCTTACGCCAATTGAAAGCCGATCCCTGACTAAAGCTGAGCGGCTGCCGCCGTATGACCCCTTCCACGAAGCGCAGATGCGCCTGTCTATCGCTTTCCCCGACAAGCGTCTGTTGCAGTACGACTGCGGCAAACTCCAGCGACTCGACAAGCTGCTTCGCGACCTGAAGGCGGGTGGCCATCGGGCTTTGATCTTCACCCAAATGACCAAGATGCTGGATATCCTGGAACAGTTCCTCAACATTCACGGACACCGTTATCTCCGTCTGGATGGCACAACCAAGGTCGAGCAGCGCCAGATCCTAACCGATCGGTTCAATAACGACAATCGTATTCTGGCGTTCATCCTGTCTAGTCGGTCTGGTGGATTGGGTATCAACCTGACGGGCGCGGATACAGTCATCTTCTACGATTTGGACTGGAACCCGGCAATGGACAAGCAGTGTCAGGACCGATGCCACCGTATCGGACAAACGCGCGACGTGCACATCTACCGGTTTGTGTCTGAATACACGATCGAGTCAAATATCCTCCGCAAAGCAAACCAGAAGCGGATGCTGGACGACGTCGTGATCCAGGAGGGAGAGTTCAACACGGACTATATGACCAAACTAGACCCGCACGAGATGTTTGGCCAGGATGACGCGCTTGACGGTCATCAGGACGAAGCGACAGCAGCCATGGACCGAGTGTTGGAAACTCGAGTAAGTGGCGGGCCATCACGGGGATTCGAGCACGTCGAGGACAAGGAGGATATCGACGCGGCCAAGAACGCACAGAAAGAACTGGAGCATGCAGACGAGGGCGATTTCGAGGAGCACAACGTGCCTGGACGACGCCCAGGGCAGACATCGCCACTGGGCACGGCGGGTCCGGAACAGGACGGAACAACACCTGGGGCCCAGCTTCTGACCACACCGCAAGTGCATGGACCGGACGATGAGGCCGGTGTGGACTGGCAACCGGGTGACGTTGACGAGTATCTGATCCGATTCATGCAGTGGAACATGAAGGATGAGCCACTTGTTTTGCCTGCAGACAAGAGTAAGAAAAAGTCCAAGAAGGGCAAGGAGCATCGTCTCAAACGACGCCGTTGAACAACGTGCATACCAGAGACCACTCGGACAACGGCCGTTCTTCGTTCAATCATGAGTTTGTTTCTGTCCTGGTGGGGAGTCATGCAAGATTTATTGGCTTGATTGGTTCTGAGTCTGTCGGATGGATTCCGGGTGCTCATTCTTGTTTGGAAAGAGAAGGGAACTTATGTACTCTGTATGTGATAGTGATTGTATACCGGAGTCTTGCGTGTGTTTGTCTTGTATGGGCTGAGCAAGCATATTGGTGTTTTCTATTTGTATTTTTTGTGATATCCAAGCCGCATCTGGCATGAATGAATGGCATGATGGATAGACGACCACTCAGGCACGTCTAAGTGTTGACTTCTCTTCTCATTTCTTCACTTCTTGTATGTGTTGTTAGCTTAGCCACTTAGCCAAACCTACCACACTCCAACACCACTTTTTTGAAACAATCAATCGAAACCTAATATTATGCATTTCTCTCTTCCGGGTGATATGTACCTGTCCTCGTCTAGAATGACAAGAATAGCACTCCGGAGTAGAAAATCAGATCCTGTGCGAACAAAGTACATCGTTGCATCCCAGTGGACCGTCGTAACCATAACCATAATCATATTGACAGGGTTAGCCGTTGTGCGGTGGAGGTCCCAACAAGGGCAAGTTTGTTAAAGTCCTCCCCTGGCTGACCTGAAACGATGGCACGGAAACGACGAGAATATTTTTGACCCATCATCCGCGTGCTGGATCACGGCTGTTGGCGGGGTCATGGTGTGTTTTGTGTTCTACAAGCCAATTGGCATGTGCTTGTGAGTGTAGATAGATCGAGCGTAGTATACAGAGTAGAGGAAAGTGTTATGTTGAATAGAGTACAGATAACTACGGAGGATCGTTCATGTAGTTAGTCATCGTGCATAATGTTCAGGCATAATTCTGTAAAGTATTTTGTATCTAGCCAGCCAGCTAGCCCAGTCCACAAGCACAATGACATAACTAATGTAAGATTACAAAAACAGATGGAGCGGAGGCAATAATGGTGCAATCAAGCAAAGTTAAATCTCCAACAGCTGTACTACTCCATACCCGGGCAAAAAAGATCACCGCGGATCAATGATTCTCTAGTCACGGGGCCTTCGACCGATTCGGTAACCAGCGCGGCGTCTTAGTCAGAACTACACGTGCAGCACTAGTGTTGTATAGAACGAACGGAGTATGTACGGAGTACAGCTTTCGATGACAACCGTAAAAGGGAAAAGGCGTTGATCCGTCAACTGTAATTTTATTTAGGTTTCCTGTGCTCTGTGTACTTAACCACCTGATTTGATTTTGTATCATTATCGTTGACTACTGCTTCAGGGATGCAGGAAGGAGTTTGCCCTATCCGGGATCATGAAACAAACTGTTTCTGTCACGGTATGGGTTTCGTTTCGTGTTCTACCAAATCCTATAGGAGTGACTGCGCAGTGCTCGTCATAGTATCCTGTACAGGAAATGTCAGAGACGAAAATTCTATCTGAATTACAAATGTGCATGGATGTCTGTGTGTATGTACTCCGGCTCTATGGGCCAGGATCAATCCGTAGCTAGTCATGCCGACAAATGTCTGGACTCATGTCAAAAACCCAATCGTCTAGAATGGTATAAACGCACCAGCCATTCTCGATCAGCTCAGGATCAGTTTCTGTCAAGAAGGTAGAGGGGGGCAAGGACATGACTCGTACGGAGAGACATGGTGGGCTCTATTCTGGGCACAGATCAAGTCCGTTCATTTCCCGTGGAGAAATGACAGTCAAGCGACAGGCAGTCAGGAGAGAGGCTCTTTCTACAAATAGATGTTAAGCTCTCGTAATTTGAGATACTGATTGCAATCGTCATAGAAACCTGATCACCTAGCGTACAGATAAGAGGTGGGTGATGAATTGGGGCAAGATGACAATCTTCATACACCCGATGTGCAGGAACAACTGCATGTCGTTGTGCTACGCTGCACTACTCCCCATTCAGACCTTCAACCGGAACAAGCAACATCATCAAACAAACGTTACCATCATCCCCAAACTCAGAGGAGTTGCAAAAAGGAGGACACATGGTGGACGGAGGCCTGGTAGGGCATCGGAATCTTCGCCATATTTGGTATAGCAACCGGGCAACAAACTATGGTTCGTTCTGGTCTGGGTCCAGTCCCAGTATGGAATCTATACCGATTCTGGAATATGGACAGAGCACCGAATAGTTACCCATGCACCCATGTGCTGGATTAAGTAAAACCGTTGACGATCCCATTTATACAGGGTAGCAAACGTGATTCCTCCCAAAGGGTCTTCCATTCCTTCTGCCTGATCCAAATGAACAAATGCCTCATGTATGGCAGAGGGCCTCGGTGCCGAACACAAAGGAATGTTAACTGCCGATGGCTACAACTACTGACATGTATCTGATTAATTGATTAATCGCTGACGCAAAACGTGCCACTATCTTGGAATCCCTGTGTATAATAGAAATTGATATCAATCTCATCATGATATCCTGACTGGCGCCAAAAAGAACTGTCATCACAGACTCGAATGACTCGGTTCGCCAGCGGGCGAATCAGGGAGGGATCTCAGCGTGGCCCTTGCGGATCTTAGGACTTACTTTCCCTCTTTTCTTTTTGTACTATGGATTGCAAGTGTAGCTGATCACCCGAGGACTATTGTACGGAGAAAACGGAGATATGTATGTATGTAGTTAGTACAGGGATAACAGGGGCTAGTAATGCTAGAGTAACGATGTTGTTATTATTACCTTGCTTTAGTTCTGACTCTTTGTCTCTCAAATCTTGCATATCCAATTTACCCTGTAATTTCCTCTCGATATGTTATCAGACATCTTGTGAAGAAATGTGCTCAACCTCCGTGAGGACCCGGGGAGATCCCCTAGGTTCGACCCACTAGTTTCCGGATATGGCTAGCTCTCCCGGTGAATCCGGTTCGCTCCCTCAGTAGCCCTAAAATGGATTTAAAAAAAAAAAAGAACGGGTCTGTATTAATTACATACAGTATTACAAGAGAGTCACAATTTCCGTCCAATAATGAAAGCGGAAGGGGCAAAATCGTGGTCCACTATCGAAAGAAGGTTTATCTGCGGGTTATTGCTTGTATTATATCTCCTCATCACGGACCAATTACACCTTGGCCTGATCAGCTTGGTTTCCACATTTCCTTTCTAGGACCAGTTCTTGCTTAGTGAGTTTGCTCTTCAGGTAGAGAAATCTCTCGGCCGGACCAATTCTGGACAGGTTACTGCGGAGGTGGTATCACCGCGTGCTCAGGGTTGCATTCTGCAGTTGTTGAAGAATAACCTCTTGATTTGTTATTGTCGATTTTTGCCAGGCAAATCAATTGATGATCGATCTATATGAGCTCATGCTCAATTTAATATCTCATAAAAAGAAAGCAATGTCCATCGCGCAGCTCTCCCGTAATTAATGATCCATACCAAAATGCTATGACCGGAGAACCTGATCTTCCACTACGGATGACTAGCAGTAGCTAATTCCGAAGCCTTACCCAATCAAGACACGCTAAAATGACCTATCCTCCCAAAACCGGTATTGGTCAACTCAACGGCCGCAAGTTGGAGTCTGGTTGCATTTACCCTGCTGAGTTCGGATCATCGTCTGGCAATCTGGAGTTGGAGAAGGGCCCTTTTTGGCAGGAAATCTGGAAGCCGTCAAAACTAAATAGATTAAATGATGGTTTAATTAAACAAAGCATCGGGGATCTCTCTCATTTTTTATTCAGTTTTTGCCTCCTCCCGGACGATGTGCAGTGATGAACGAGTCAGTTCAATTAATCTGATTCAGTATGTACAGGGGATTACGATGCTGTCTAGGATGGTCGATAATAAGTACGATATGATAGAGGTACGGAGTTGATGCTATAGATAGAGCAGTAACCAGGGATTATGCAATGACATTGGACCGGCAGTTACATACCCCATGTTGAACCGGGCTTGAATCCTCGCAGGTGACATTTAGAGTCAATTATCCGTACATAACCACAGCGCACCCTGTACGGAGGTGGGTTTTTGGTACCATGTGCTGTCAGAAAAAGCAGGTGACTGGTCGAACTGATAGATAGAGATTAATTAAAAAAGCGTATTAACAATAGAAAGAAGAGAATTTGTGAAGAGTTCTCTATGGAAGCATGGGTTACATGGATGAGGAAACAATGGAAACATGGTTCAAGGTCGAAGAGGAGACGAGAATTTCCCCTTGACTATTGACGGAATGGATGAATAACGGCAGCCAACTCTATGTAATACCCGACTTTTCATACATAGCTACAGAGTACTACTCCTATTGTATAGAATCCTGTCTACTCTGTACATCCTCGAAATGATACGTCGATCATGATGCTCTACTCCCTACTCCGTACAATGTTATAGATAGATAATTGCGATGCTCGAGATGAATGATGGAAATCATGTCAATCTTCCATGTCACATGATATTTGATCAAATCTGAGTATTCATACTTGCATAGTCCTCTTTCATTTTCGAGGATCTGCCTGGCAATGGTTCAGAGCAATGCTACTAAGTACTCGGAGAACACATAGATGGAAACAGGCTTTCCTCTCCGAGGCCATGGATAAGCGGCTTGACAGGACCCGAGACAATGGACTGTGCCAGAACTGAACGCCTCCATCGCCTGCCGTTTTGTGGTTGGCTCTCCGGGGTTCCAGATATCCACTTTTCCCCTCTCAGACCAACCAATTAAGCATAGACTCTCTCGGAGCCTTACCGTTGTCGGCAACGGTCTCCGTGGTATGATTACCGTTACCGTATCAGACTATCCCTATTGTGGACAATCTCCATCCAAGGGCAAATCTTCCTCTCCATACTACGGAGTACTCACACACTAGGTAACTATGTTACGGAGGCAGTTAGTCTAGGAGCAATTTAGTCTGTCCAGTGTCAATCCTTCTTTCTTTTTTAATTTAACGGGGGGAGGCAAAGTGGATAAGCTCAGCACTTACTGGTTCAGCCAGGGCCAGGACCACCACCGAGAGAGCGAGAGGAAGAGAGAGTTAATATCATTCCCTGGGCACGTCCACGGTTGATCGACCTCTTGTTTTCCCTCCCCCGACTTGCCCCATCCATCATCACGCACGAGGCTCTCTAGCGTGGTCCTGTCTGTTCTGGGTCGGGTCGTTATCTCCATCTAATTAGTGCATTGGTACATATAGATCTGTCTTCGCTCTTTCTGACTCTTCCCCCATCTTCATCGGTCTTTCTCTTTAACTTCCTTTTCTCTCACGGACCAGGTCTTCCTGACTTGTATTCATCGTTCTTAAAACCCTCAAGGGAGCTTTTTTGATTTGTTTTCTTTCCCCAACATTGACCTGTCCGCATCGCGAGAAATGAAAAATTCAATTCCTTCAGACGTTTGGGAGAAGAAGAGGGCATTGATTGCCAAGCTCTATAAGGATGAAGAATGGCCACTCAAGCAGGTCATCAAGCAGATTCGTTCGGAGGACTTCAATCCTAGGTACGAATCATTTACATACATTTAACAAACTGCTTCCAAGCTAACCCGCCCAGCGAAACCCAGTTGCGAAGCAGGTTGAAGAAATGGCGGGTGACCAAACCCTCTCGTCAGACTCGCAAGAAGTCGCACGATGGTCAGCAGGAAGCTACGGGGGAGGAAAGTGACCTGGATGATGCTTCGACCAAGGACCGCACCTCGACTGCCTCTCCCATCACACAAAGATCTTCGCAGCCGGCTGCGAAGAACCCTTCGACATCAAAGGTGGACTGGCACGTGGTGTCTCTCGAGGAGCAAGATTTCTCCAGTTCTTGGATTCCAGGTAACCCTCACCACCGGGATCTCTCCAACAGTCCCTCCATCATGAACCAATTTCCCAATGTGGTTCCTAGCACCAGTTCCTACGACCCCTCGCAACCTTCTACTCCCGTGGATGGCGTTTTGCTCAATCCGTCTGTCACTATGGCTCCGCCTTACTCCAGTCCGACCTACACAATGGCACCCGATGTGTGCTTGCCAGCATCCTCTGCGCCAACAACCTCTCTTGCATCGGTACCATGGTCCGTTCCTCCGTGGTTCTCAATTCCTATCGATCCCATGTCTTCTCAGCATCACTCGGTTCCTTTCTACACTGCTGCACCATCCGTCGGCTCTTCGGTAGCTGGCTCTCCGGACCCGTCTGGTCGTATCTACTCGCCTCAGCCCATGCAATATCATGGGATGTTGCCGCATGGTGGCATGCCGGAATTCATGGGAGATTCGAAACAATGGCGGCGTGCCATGTCCCTTCAATGCAATAGCCCAGGGGTTATGGCCGGTGGCATCAACACTGGTGCACGAGACGATGCACGAAAATATATGGAGAGGAAGGCGTCTATGCCAGCAAAGACATCTTCGCAAGCCTACGACATGGGCAATCCGTCGTCGCAATTCTTTCTTGGTGGGCAGCATCCGATGATGTGCGCACCTCTCTACCCATATCCGGATCATGAGTCTCTTGTGCACAAGCCCCCAGGCATTGGATTTTAATTTCTAATCTCCGTTTTTCTTTTGTCTTTTCCTTTGTCTTTGTCTTCCAGTTATTGATACCTCAAACGGTTGGATCATCTCTTACCTTGTTTTTATTTTTATATGCCTTGCGTCTATGCATGATGGTCCTGTACTGTTTCGAATTGTGTCTATCTGTCTATCTATATCTGTGTTTCGGTGGCATGTGAAGCGGTTGGTTGCATTTCATTTCCTTTGTTGTGAATATGCTTGAAAAAGGCGAATACCCAACAGGAACGGGGTCCTTGGCGTATGGGAAGAAAAACGCTTGATCATTTATTGAATATTGTATATATGTATCATGTCTGAACTATATCCATGGAGCAAGCAGGAGTTCGGGATGTTACTACCGCGTTTAGCTACTACTATTACTACTACAGTCACTACTACTGCAAATAATGTATTGGCATGGTTTCACGTGGCGAGAATCATTCCCCTAGACTGACAAGAAACAACCCTCCAAAAACAAACCCTGTCTTTTCTGTCACAAAGTTGCCGTACTTCACCATTGTCACGCAACAACTCTAAATGGTGACCGAAAACGTCCCAGCCCCGAGATAGTTGATATATGATGTATGATCTACAGCCTCAACCATGCGAGAAAAACCGTTCAAATACAAAAGCGAAAAGTAAAAGTCAAAAACCAGCCATCGCTTTATCAAATTAATCACAATATGCCAAAGGGACACAAAACTCTCCCGGAGCCTTATCCGAAAACAGACCTCGGCTGATTACCCGTTTTGACGATACAGTAACGCGGGGATGGCTCTACTGGGCAGTTCGTCCATTGCGCATCTTGATCTTCGTCTTAGTATTTCATCCTTCCCATTCCCCATCTCTTGTCTCCAGTTCTGACATATTTTTTTGGGCTCGGTGTTATTGCGGGTTTTCTTCTCGGAACTATTTCCCAAGTGAAGTTGACCGCCAACGTGGTGTCTCAATTTTAGGTGCGCCGTTATCAGTCTTAATCTGAGGATCTTAATCGGAAATTCCGAGATGCGAGCTATTCAGCTTCGGGAATATGTCAAGGTAAGGAACCCGTGTCTTTATTTTGGTCTTTTGCCTTTTTTTTTTTTTTCAATAGTTCCAATTGTGCTCTATTTTCGCGCCCAATAGCTAATCATGAAACCGGTTTAAACAATAGGGTCCTCTTGACCTCACCGTAACCAACCTTTCCACGCCCTCCCCATCTCCCGATCACTACCTAATCGAAATCCACTCCGCGGGCACCAATTTCTTCGACTTGCTCCAGATCCAGGGCAAGTATCAACACCAGCCACCCTTCCCATGGATCGGAGGCGCTGAGTTTGCCGGCACCATCCTTGCCGTCCCAACGGCGACAACCGTGAGCCAGCAGCGTCGCTTCAATGTTGGTGATCGCGTCTTCGGAGCGACCCAGGGCGCCTATGCTACTCACATCCTAGCGCCGGAGCAGGCTCTCCTGCCCGTGCCGGCGGGGTGGAGCTTTGAGGACGCCGCTGGGCTGTTTGTCACGGCGCCGACGTCATATGGGGGTCTGGTGCACCGGGCGAATGTCCAGGCGGGTGATTGGGTGCTTGTGCATGCGGCTGCTGGGGGCGTGGGATTGGCTGCAGTGCAGATTGCTAAGGGGAAGGGGGCGACTGTGATTGCGACGGCGGGAACGGAGCGCAAGAGGCAGATTGCGAGGGACTTCGGGGCGGACTATATCATTGACTACCGGGAGAAGAATTGGCCTGAGGAGGTAAAGAAGTTGTGTGCGGCGAATCGGAGTGGGAATGGGAAGGCTGGGGTGGATATCGTCTATGACCCGGTCGGTATGATTGAGGCGAGTCTTAAGTGTGTGGCGTGGAATGCGCGTCTGTTGGTGATTGGTTTTGCTGCGGGGAAGATTGAGAAGGTCGCGCTGAACCGGGTGTTGCTGAAGAATGTCAGCTTGGTTGGTGTGCATTGGGGACAGTATGCCAAATTCGAGCCGCAGACGGTTGAACATGTTTGGCAGGGGATCTTTGACCTGGTGGCCCGCGGTCAGTTCAAGGGGACTGCATTCAAGGACGAGAGCTTTGTCGGCTTAGAGAGTGTTCCCCGGGCTTTGCAGGCTCTAGGTGGAAGAGGAACTTGGGGCAAGGTGGTGGTGAAGGTCATCGACGATGAAGCCAAGAGCAAGCTGTAATATATATATATTCGAGCTATCTTTTTTGATACACAGGAGATCTAATACATTATATGTATTCAACAAGGTATGTAGGTGCGCAAGGAGTCATGCTCTCGTAGAAAATACAAAAGCGCGAGCAAACGCATGAACTATGAAGGCCCTGTATTTCTCTTGCAACTCGGTACCAAGTACCATCGAAAACACGCAATTGCTCGCATGATCCCATCGCAATCCCAGCTCCAGTCAGCGACAGACACAAGACGTGACTGTTTCGACCGTCCTTGCGAGAAGAGTCCGTGTTGGTGTCCTGGTTCCAGGGTCTACCCGAGGGAAGAATGGAGATGGACAGGGACAGCTGGATTGCGGAGTTGCTTGTATCGTATCACTTATATCGCTTGTGCATTATCATTATATGCACTTTCTGTCCCCGACTGGTTGAGTGGTTTGATTCGAATCGTAGAAATTCATCAACCATCACCGTCCTGGAAACTGAGACCTCTCAAACAATTATGATTGATCAGTTATCATTGTATGCGTGGGTGTTGGATGAAATTGACAAGAACCGGCAGAAATTGCGATGATTTTGTTTGTCTCGCTTATTTGCTTAGTCATTATAATTATCTTATCAGCACGTGCTGTCATTGAGCTACATTGTAACGTAAGTCACATGCGAGTGGCCACCACATGCGAGTGGCCACCCCACCAATTTTTACTCCACCTTTTACAACTCCCTATCTTCAACCACCCACCATGCCACCAATACGATCTGAATCGCTTCGAAAATCGGCTGAACAAGAAGGCAGGGTCGAACTTGCTATACAAGCCCTTAAAAAACGCGAAATTCGTACTATCACGGAAGCAGCGCGTCAATTCGATGTACCCCGTACCACGCTCCGCAACCGCGTCAGTGGCCGTGGTTATCGCACAGCTACACGCGCTAACAGCCATAAATTGACCCAGAACGAAGAGGATTCGCTTAAGCAGTGGATATTGAGCCTTGATGCACGCGGTGCAGCACCCCGGCATGATATGGTGCGTGAAATGGCCAATATTCTCCTCTCTAAGCGCGGAGATACCCAACCACAGTTGGTCGGCGTCAATTGGGTCTACCACTTTGTGAAACGCTCCCCTGAGCTTTCAACCCGATTTTCAAGGCGATACGACTATCAGCGAGCATTGAATGAAGACCCAAAGGCTATACAACAATGGTTTGACACATTATGGGAGGTAAAAACGGAATATGGAATCTCGGATGATGATATCTACAATTTTGACGAGACTGGATTCGCAATGGGACTTACCAGCACCTCTCGGGTGGTCACAAGAGCTGAATATTATGGAAAACGCAAGCTTCTACAACCTGGCAATCGAGAATGGGTAACAGCCATTGAATGTATTAGCCGTAACGACGCTCTTCCACCAGTTATCATCTTCAAAGGGAAAGTCTTCATTCAAGGCTGGTTCTCTACGGCTCCGCCAGAGTGGCGATTCCATATGAGCCCAAATGGGTGGACTACCGATCAAATTAGCCTCGATTGGCTGCAAAACCACTTCGTTCCGCATATACAAAAGCGCCAAGGTGGTGCCTGGAAGCTCTTGGTTATGGATGGGCATGGAAGCCATTTAACAGCTCAATTTGATGCTATCTGCAAAGAAAACAAGATTATCCCGTTGTGTATGCCTTCGCATTCATCTCATCTTCTACAGCCTCTCGATATTGGCTGTTTTTCCACAATCAAGAAGGCATATGGGCAGTATATCCAATCAAAGCTTCGATCTGGTATACACTCAATTGATAAGCATGATTTCTTACATGCTTATATCCAGGCACGTCTTACAGCCTATAAAACCGATACAATATCGAACAGCTGGGTTGCTGCAGGGATTATTCCATATAATCCAGAGCAGGTGCTCAAAAATATCACCATACAGCTTCGAACACCAACCCCCCTCTAGCCGTGGCAGTGAGGGCTATGTGCCTCATACTCCACAGAGGCCCATTGATATTCATCGCCAAACATCTTCGATCAATACCCTACTACGGCAAAGATCAAAAACACCCCCAGAAGCACTTTTGGACCAAATACAGCAAATGAGCAAGGGCTTCGAGAAGATGGCTCATCGTACTGCTTTCCTTATCCATGAAAACCAGCGTTTACAGGCCGAAGTCGATCACCAGCATAAAAAACGAGCCCGATCTAGAAAGCAGATACCATACAATCAAGGCTTAAATGCTGGCCAGGTGCAGCAGCAAATATTCGAGGAATTAAATGCTCAAGAAGCCGATACTGCTGCCGAGGCATCGGCCTCGGCAAGCAATGAATCGGCCAATCAGCGGCCGCCACAGCGCTGTGGAATCTGCAAAAATATAGGACATAGAAGGAATCGATGCCCTGAGGTACAGGATACATAGAAAAATGAATTTTGATTGGTTGTGGTTGAATTATATATATATGTGTTTGGGGGGTCGGTGGGCCGTGGCCACTCGCATGTGGTGGCCACTCGCATGTGACTTACGTTACAGAAAGATCCTGTGTTTTTGTTCTTTGCTTTGAATACTATGAAAGATGATTATGGCGAATTGATTGCTATGAGGGACATGGTAATTCTGTGTATCAAAATGTATCAATTAGGCAGCGAGCATTCGATCTATTCGTCTATGTACCGGATTTAAATGACATCATGGAGACAATCCAACGTATTCTCTGCATCTGTTGAATGCAGAATTATTTTACTGGTGGATTTGAAAAAAGTGTAAAATGAAATATTAGCATAGAGAGCTGATCTACTAAGCCATCCAGTTGCCTGCTAACAAGCATTGAGATATATCAGTATACGTCATTAGCAGTTCATATCAGCTCCACTGAGCGGCATCATATATTAATCTCAATTCGAGATATCTTCTTGTCTTCGCACTCTTTAAATCCCACTTACCCATTGAAGCTTGGCAAGAACTTCTGGGTCAAGCATCAAGACAATCATCCCAATGATCAACAGCAGCCATTGCTACAAGCATTTTCGAAGCACACCCAAAGCAATTCACTCGATCCGGAATATGTCGACTTCGCGCGGGACATCCAAGTTCCAGAACCTTCCCAGAGCGATCTCAGGGCCATTGGAATGCCCGCTCGAGGTAGGATAGCCCCCGTGTATCGGCAATATAGCCGTGATTGACTCGGTCAGGGAACAAGTCTCTTGCATTCATCCGCATTCAACAAGGGCTCAGCATTTCCTGCTGAAGAGCGCAAGACATTCAAGCTGCATGGGCTACTCCCGCCCAATATCCAGACTTTGGATGAGCAGGTCCGGAGGGCGTACGAGCAGTACAGCAGCCGGCAGGATGATCTGGCAAAGAATACGTTTATGGCGAGTATGAAGATGCAGAGTGAGGTGTTGTATTATAGGGTCTGTTGACTTTCTTTCCTCCTGTATTAACAATAATAATGCTGACGGGTTGATACGCAGCTACTTCAAGATCATTTCAAAGAGATGTTCGGTGTGATTTATACACCGACTGAAGGTGATGCTATACAGAATTACTCGCGGTTATTTCGGAGACCAGAAGGCTGCTTTTTGAATATTACCGATCAGGACAGAATTGAAGAATGTCTATCGAATTTTGGTGGTGGTGAGGATGTTGATTATATCGTGGTTAGCGACGGAGAAGAGGTATGCATTACTCATGTCCTCATATGCCTAAACATGGCCTAACATCAGTAGATCCTCGGAATCGGTGACCAAGGAGTTGGGGCTATTCTGATCTCCACGGCCAAGCTGGTCATCACCACCTTGTGTGCTGGCATTCATCCATCTCGGCAACTCCCAGTGGTGCTGGACTGCGGTACAAACGTATGAATACCCAGTCAAGCAACATTAGGAAATGTCAACTGACAGCTGCAGAATAAAACCCTGCTCAATGACGAGCTGTATCTCGGTCTCCGTCAGCCTCGAGCCCGCGGAAAGGAATACGACGAGTTCTTGGAGAAGTTCGTGACCATTTCTCGGAAGCGATTCCCCAAGGCGTATATCCACTTGTAGGCCAATGCTTGAGAAATGGAGCGGGCAAAAGGCTGACACACATCAGTGAAGACTTTGGCCTCCAGAATGCCAAAAGGGTTCTGGATAAGTACAGATCACGCGCGCCCTGTTTCAACGATGATATCCAAGGAACCGGATGCGTCACGTTGGCCGCTATAATACCAGCCCTCCGCGTGAGTAATGTTAAATTGGGCGATGCGCGATTCGTCATGTTTGGTTCAGGAACTGCTGGCACAGGAATAGCGGACCAAATATGCGGAGCTATTGCGAATGAAACAAGCAAATCCAAAGAAGCCGCCGCGAAGCAGATTTGGTGTTTGGATAAGCAAGGGCTTCTTCTCAAGTCCCAGGGTGACCAGTTGACAGCGGCTCAAGTCCCGTATGCACGAGATGATTCTGAGTGGGATACGAAGGAGACGCCCGACCTGCTATCTGTAGTGAAAACCGCAAAGCCTCACGTCCTGGTTGGGACGTCGACGAAGCCCAAAAGTTTCACGGAGGAAGTGATCCGTGAAATGGCCAAGAACGTCGAAAACCCAATTGTACTGCCATTGAGCAACCCCACTCGTCTACACGAAGCTGATCCCCACGACATCAACAAATGGACGGGCGGTCGCGCCTTGATGGCTACCGGGAGCCCGTTTCCACCAGTGGACCGGGACGGAGGCAAGTACGAGATCGGTGAGTGAAGTTAATCTGTTTACTTGATCAGCTGAGTTTTTAACTTTCTTTCTCTTCTAGCGGAATGCAACAACTCCACCTGCTTTCCTGGGATTGGTCTTGGTGTCGTCCTATCCCGTGCCCGAGTGCTTTCTGACCGAATGTTGGTCGCAGCAGTTAGTGCGTTGGCAGCTCGATCGCCGGCGCTGAAGGACGCTAAGCGACCATTGTTGCCCGACGTCGAGGAGGCGCGGTCAGTTAGCGTTGACATTGCAAAAGCCGTGATTCAAACCGCAGTGGAGCAAGGGCATGCAGAAGAGACTGACATTCCGACCGATCCGGACGAGTTGGAGGAATGGATTCAAGTGCAGATGTGGGATCCCGTGTATCATCCATTGAAAAAGGTGTAACCTGGTCAGAGGCAGTGACTAGAATGTTTGCTATGTCTTGGGATATATAAGTTGGTTATTATCAAGTTCTTATAGTACAATTAAGACATGGAGGCGATGCATCCCTGTAATGTACACAGTAATGATTGGCGTTAGATGCATGAGCAAGCATGAGGCTCTTAAATCCCAAGTGGGCAAATGGTCTTCATAATGACAACAATCAGAGTAACAATAGTGTTGGTGGCAGTGAGGTAATCATTATTGTGAAGGTGCCTCGTTAAACAGCCACAGTAATAACGATCTGCGCCATTCAGGGTCTTTTGTCCGAGTAATGTGCCACCAATTTGCTACTACGCCTTGGAAGTTTGTCTCGTTTCTCAGACAGGCATTGTCTACTTTAATCTCGACTAAATGCGTCAAAGGAAAGAGCAAACTTTGATTGGGATCTTTGGTTTATAAGCGCCGTGTCTACCAGTATCCTGTCGCATTTGCCTCTGGCTCCGATGGTGGCTTCCTATCAACATCATCGACATTCAGTCTCTGCTGCCTCTTACCTACTATATTTTCCTGCATTTTGCTCTTCTATCACTACTTCTTCTTGACATACACTCTTCCCTCACTCTTCCTTCACATACCTTTTTCTCAATATAACTTTCTCGATACTGTTACTGCTTTATATCCGAACAAGCACACGCACTTCCCTAACAACCGACAAAATGAAGCTCTCTGCTGGAATTTCTGCCCTACTGTTCCTCTCCTCGGTCGCCAACTCCGCTGTCATTCCGAAACGGCACTCGACGGATCTTATCGACCCCGCCATTACGCCTGCCTCTAAGCTCTCGGTGTGGCAGGCCCTGGAGAAGCGTCGAGGTGGAGGTGGAGGTGGTCGAGGTGGGGGTTCTGGCGTTGGCAGTGGCGGTGGCAGTGGAGGACGCAGTGGTAGCGGTGGCAGCGGTAGCCGTGGTGGTAGCAGCGGTCGTGGTGGTAGCAGTGGAGGAAGCAGCGGAGGTTCGACCAGGTGAGTTGACAGTCATCCCTCTTGGTATGGACTCTAAACTAACCATTTTCTTTCCAGCTCAAGCAGCAACCGAGGAGGTACCAGCCGGAGTGGTTCAGGACGAGCTCCCTCGTATGGCGGTGGATCGTACTACTCTGGAGGTTCCAGAACGCCCTACACTGCAGGTTCTCGGTCTCCCGGAGGTCTGACACCGTACATTTTGCCCGCAGCTGCACTGGGTCTCGCAGGAGGTGCTTTTGCCTATGGAGCGTACGCTTATCCCTATGAGCACGACTACAATTACACGAACTCGCACTCGCACAAGGAAGAGTCGCTGCCTGTTGTTTGTGTTTGCGAGCAGTACATGGAGTGCGGATGCGACGACAACAATAGCAGCGCTTTCTATGAGAGTCTTTTCAACGGCACGGAGCCCAGGAATGGCACCAACGTTCGCGTCGTCGATGTCAACGGAACGCAGAAGATTTATGTCAATGGATCTCTGCCGAATGGGACGACAGCTGCGGAAAATGCGGCACCAGCGACGGTCCAGATGGCGCAGACCAGCGGATACTTGGCTATGGCTGCTATTGCGTTGGGTGCGGTCTATGCTCTGTGATTTGGCCTGCGAAAAGGGCGTTTTGTCAAAACGCATATCTATGATGGACATGTCACGGATGGATGAGGGATGGTGGTTTATTCATTGTTATTAGTGCAGCTTGACTTCCGATACCCCTGGATCCGGCGTTGGGAGGATTTCGTTCGCTTGGTATATTTTCGCTTATAGATTGCTATGACAGTTTAGTACGTGGTATACGTCAGTAATATGATAAAATTGGCCCTCTCATATGCATTTTGACCTGGAGACACAAATAATTTGCTTGCTGGCGTGAATGGCGAGGATTAACTTCAATATAGCTGTCTCTTTCGCTTGTAGCTTTGGTGGTTCTGGTTTTCTCCGCCTCCGCCCTCCTCGGCTACTTCTTCTCTCCGTACGGAGTACGGAGTAGTATTTCTCCCACATTCAACTCTCTTCCTGTCGGAACCACGTCCGGCTAATTATGCAATAAAAGATATTGAGTGCCTCGAATCAACATGTGATTAAACTGAAACCCCACTGGACACAATACGGAGCAGGATCCTGTACAGAGTACAGGTAGTTGGTCTTACTCCTTGTAAGTACCACTGGACTCCGTGCTCGACATGCAGGTACACAATCTTATCCTCACTACTCCGTACTATACTCCTGTGCAAAGCTAGCAACACTCGATAGAACTACTATTTCTGGCAACAGGTCAGTGAACCGAACTCAACCCCAAGTCATGTGAGCAACGGGCCCTCCCGGGGCACCCGCGGAATCTGCTCTCTTAGCCAGGAGCACCACCACAACACTGCATTTCCGCTGGAAGGGCAGTGGTCACTGCGGGATGGCGCCAAGCAGGCGGTCTTGACGCAGGCACAGTGATCAACAGGTGCAATAAAACCTTCAAACACCCTAGACTGGGCTGTCCAGCGCCCAAAAGCCCCAAATGTCAATAGGCTCGGAGATGGATTGCTCCCTATGGAAGACGAACGACAGCCAGACACGCCGGAAACCATGGCTGAAGTTATATTAATTTAATTTTAAAATGTTACTAGCAGTCTCCGACTAACGAATAGTAGTTTGCATTTGATGTGATAAGGCTCTGCCCCTTTATTTTCTTTCTTTTTGTTTGGTTGTACTTGAAAGAAAAAAGTTCTTCAGTTTAATTACCAACTGACTCCCACGTTGTCGCTGTTTCTTTCTTTCTTCTCTTCTTTTTTTTTTCTTTTTTTTTTCTCTCTCTCCTGCTAAGCAGTGTCATTCGTTTTCTTCACTCTTCACAAGAGCTGTCACTCGTTTCCAGCTCCATTCGCTCGCTATATCTCAAGTCGGTTGATTGATTCGATCGCAATTTTGAAAAAAAAAAATCATACATACGAATCGTTGTCGCGACAATCCAAAAAATCAACAATAGCCAAGATAACACATCTGATCAACCTGATCTTCAATACATATCCGATCTTATCAAAGAAAATCCCGACAATTCAAGATGTACTTCACCAAGGCTCTTCTGGTTGCATCCGCCGTCCTTTTCGCGCCTGTCGCGCTCGCTGCTGAGCATGCCGATGCCCCTGCGCCTACCTCCACCACCACCGTCCAGGTCGTCCTGGCTACTCCCTCCACGAGCACGACCACGACACCCTCGTCTACCCCGGCGCCATCTTCGACTCCTGCTGCGTCGAGCAGCAGCTCGTGGTTGATTTCCCACACTCCCAGCTCGTCTTCCTTCGTCAAGGCTAGCTCCACCTCGGCCCTGATCAAGGCTTCCAAGCCCACTGCCAGCGCTACGACTTCCACGCCTGCGGTTGCTACGGGTGGTGCTTCCCCTGTTCAGTACTCTGGTGCTATGGCGGCTGGTGTCGTGGCTGTCGCGGGTCTGGTCATGTTCTAGTCGACAAGCCTCTGAAAGAAGAATCTCTGGGTTTGCCCTATTATGGAATGAGATAAGTTGCGGTCCTAGTATCCATCATCAAAGCAAGCTCTTGGACAAAGCCGGGGATTCTATATTATCCACTTTCTCATCTGGCCCACACATGACTTCATTATCTTCTCGATACATTATATTGCCAACTATGAGATGGATGAAATGTCCGCTTTCTCTCCTTCCATCAATTTCCTTTTTTTCTCTTTTACCATTTAACATTTTTTTGATCCATTTCTCTTCTTCTTATACCCTGTGGAAGAGCCCTTTTTTGACCCCCCTCCTTTTCTTCTTCTTTTTTCTCTTCTTACACAACTCCTCACATGTCCTCTGAAGTAATGAATGAGTGTAGGACTATTTTGACCTTTCTTGATGAAACTGCAGCTTTCTATTTCTTGTGCATTGCATGCCATGCCCCTATTATGTTTTCTACGGTTGATACCTTGTTTTTTTTTTTTTTTGCCTTGTTTGGTAATTGATAATTTTGCACGTGCCTTTTACATTTTGGCCCTATTTTCCTTATCCTTAAACAAGTATAAATACTGTAGATATGACGGGCATGCAACTGGTACTGTGGTAGGTTAACTAAGAGAAGATAGGTTACTCCATTCCATTGCTTTTGCCTGAGTCAACAAGCCATAGAAGTATGTATAGTACAATTTACAATAAACATGAACATTTCCAGAGATAAAGAGAAGATTCACACCGCCATCAATCAGTCTTTCAATGCCGCCTCGTATCTGTAGAATCGGCTGGTTAGCTGCTATTCTATCTTGACAGTGGAGAAGGGAAATAACGTACCTCTTCCCTCTAAAAGCCCATAATCCCCAGTTCCCGCACGAAACGTCATGAGGATCTAGGTCGTTCAGATCCCACCGCAGACTGCGGAAGATATTCTCGCCTGGCTCTAGCAAGATGTCAACTTCACCCCCACACTTTTCACGAACCCAGTTGATGTCTCGCTCCATGTCCCACTGCGTGTATCCCGTACTGATGATCGGGACCTTGGTTTCCAGCAACTGCGGGAGTGTCTCCTCCCATTCGAAAGAGCTGGCTGGGTGGCCCAGGCCGGGGTGGAAGAGGACCACAAGATCCAGGTAAGGGTCGAACGGCTGGAAATAGTTAGCTTTGTACATTGTGTGGAAGTAGTCAACGTAGGTGGTGATCTTCATCTGCCCGCCCAGTCGGTCTTCCACGATGCCTCCGAAGGGGTTCTCCGGTGTCCGCTCTGGGAGCGGGAATTCTTCGTCCCGGTTGGCCATGCTTTCAGGTCCAATGAATATCAAGTGAAACAAGGTACGTGGAAATATATAGCTGAGCTGAAGCCAGACATCACGGGGCAGGGAAGATTCGGCACGAGCTCCAAGAATGAAGATTCGGACCGGGGGCGCTTTAAGACGCAGTCCCTGGATGTCGGTTCCTTCTCCGGTCTTAGGAGGGTGCAAAGTGTATCGCAGAGCTAAGAAGATATTAGTATATTCGCTCTCTTTCAATGCCGAGAAAAGTACTCACCGCTCAAGCTCTTAAGACCCTCAACAGTCAGCCTGTCGTTTTTCCGGACGCTGTAGGGACTCAATTCGTGCACAACGCTTCCAATTGTCATAGGATACGTCAACATTCGAGTAACCTGGCGCAGGCTACGGTCATCGTTGATGGCCTCAAACTCGCGCGTATAGAGAAAAGTATCCCAATTGGTCATGTTGATAACATAGGTATCATCCTGTACACCCGGGTACGAGAACTCGGGGAAAAACCGCCCAGAGTGTAGGTCATGGTCATCCTCGTTGATCTGGCGGATGGTTTCGCAAATCTCCAAATGCGCCTCGAAGTCATCCATCCAGTGTCCCTCTGTACAGTAGATCGGCACGCCGCAGTCGGGGCATTCGAAATGCGAATGGGCAGGCGGGAGACTGGCGTGCTGGGCGCTCTTGCGCGATTCCGGGTCGTGCGGCGACACGGGCAGCCGGGTTTGTTGGTGGCTCGGGTGAGGGCAGAAAGCATTCTGTTTGATGAATTCCGCACGCTGTCGGATAGCTCGTGAAGGCGACCTGGAGAAGGGATGGAAGAGATTATTGGGCCTCAGCAGTTCCCGGGTCCCTGCTGTCCCTGACACTGTAGAGGCGGTAGCTTTTTGCACGACGGATTGGTTGGCGGGCGTAATTGGCTGTGACGGTGACAACGCTACTCGCTTGAGCGGTTCCTGCGTGCCTGTTGGTAAACTGCGCTCATTGCCGTTGTTGCTCCGTGAGTGAGAGCCAAAGCTCCGGACAGAGAATGCGGGAGCGTTGTTGCAACGCCGCCTCGAATTGGCCCAGTTCTGCGGCCGGACGACAGGGCCACGGGGTCTGACCCCTCGACGAAGTACCTGGAGACAACGTCCACAGGTATACTCGCCAGTCATTGTGAGTTTTGTGGGCGAGTGATGTACAATGACTTACAGACTGCTGCCGAGGATCGACGATTATTTTGGTAGCGGTATATCACGTGATAAGTCTACTGAGATGAAAACAGTTCGTATTCCAGAAGCAAGTATATATACAGAACAAGATATTCTAGTATTACCCGCAGGAACACAACTAAAGACAAAAGTCCTCGGTCCTTATTGTTTTATTACGTACTTTCTATAGCCTCTCAGAAAATATCCTCACTGGCACTCCAGTCCTGCGCTTCCCTGGACTCCCAGTACTTCCCATTGTGTGCCCAGTACTCTTCACCAGTGACGGGACATTGAGCTCTGGTGAACCACTTGGGATGGTACTCCACCCCATTAGCTTCCCGCTCTCTTCGAGCCGCACGTTGTTTCTCCTCAACCCGGTGCTTCTCCTCCGCGGCAAGGTCGTATTCGCCTTCTTCCATAGCACGCTGGTCAGGCCGAAGGCGAGTGTCCGTGGGAGGAAGATAGTTCTTCAGGCTTTCCGGTAGCGCGTTCAACGTAATAACGAAGGGAGTCACGTTGAACGGGATGCCCGTGGGGCGTTCATGAGACTGCCAGACCAAGAATGTCTTAGCCGATTCCGGATCTTGAGCAGACACTTGAGCCTCAAAACCAGGAGTATGACGAGCATAGATCTTGTCGTTCCATCGGCCACCGATACTCCACTTGGGAGACCCGCTGGAGTCAACGACCTTGCCCGTCACCTGGTATGCGGATGCAGCTTTCCAACCTCTGGGCTTAAAGTCCAAGTAACAGACCTCCCCAGTGTTCCAGTTCTTGATCTCCATCAATCCATAGTTATCCACAGTGGGATTTCCGGTGATGATACCAACAACGGAAGAGGTAACCTTCTTCCACGTGTAGAGTTCCTCTCCTCCGGAGACGGGACGCAACTTCAAGAACCATGTACCCAAAAGGTTGATGTCAAAGGATTTGCCGTAGAATTTCGACTTGAGAGCCGATTCGCCCTGTGCAAAAGAATTAATGTCAGTCTTGAAAGGAGGCAAAGGATTTCGGAGCACCGCTACTTACGTAGTAATCCCACTTGGCCGACTCAGCCCAAGCAGCCCCAATCGGAGGATGATGGCTGACTTGTTCCACGAAGAAACGATAACCTTTATCCGGCCTCACATACTCGAAGGTTTCACCCAAGAGCGGGTTGAATGGTTTCGCAACACGACCAATGGTGGAAGCGTATTCACTTGCCGCATATGCGGCAACATACACCATACGCTCCATGGAATCAGATCGGTCAGATGCGATATCAAGGAGGTCTGCATATTCCAGATCCTCAGCCACACGCTGAAGCAAGGAAGTTGGCTCGTTGAAAGACACAGGCAGCGTCATCTTTGTCATATCTTTGCCAATCATGGATTTCAAGATTCCCTGAAGAGCGAACGTCAGATTTTCTGCTTATGTTTTACGGATGTCCCTGAAGGTCGACTTACCCATAAAGAGATCCTTGGTCTGTTATCGTAATCCATCTTGAGTCTCTTCCGAATGGGTTCTTCATATCCCTTGAACGAAGGCTGGATTTCCCTGTATTTCACAGCTCGAAGCTCACCGTTTGCGTCGCTAGGCTGCTCTTTTTCCTCCTTCTCTTCAGATTTAGTCAAATCTTCTGCTTCAATTTCGCCCGCATCAAGGGCGTCGAAGAATTCGTCTTCCTCATCATCATCAGACTCGTAAAGACTGCACACCTGGGAACGCGTTCCCTTCTTGGGGTCCTCCTCGATATGGCCCGGAAGTTCTTCCGCATTTTCCTCGGCTCTGGCTTGCTGCGCACCTGCGTCGACAGGAGTCTCACCCTCACTGGTGACTTGCACCTGAGGCGAAACGCCCGCGGCGAGGCGAGTATGATTGGCAGACGCACCCTCCAGCGCTTCCTTGAGCGCCTTCTTAGTCCGGCGTCGCTTCTCCTCGGATTCGCCCATCTTCGACTGAAGTTCTTCATGTTCCTGCGCGACTCGAGCCATACTCTCCTCCCACATGTTGCGAAGATGCGCCTCCCGGCCCAATCGATAGCGCCAATAGGAATCACGATCGCGGGATATCCTAAGGAGGTTCTGCACCAGGCTCTTTAAGCTGCTCACGGCAGCGTCATAGGCGGCCAGAGCTTGTTCGACTGCCGGATCTGAGATTGTCATCTCCGGATTGTTTGACTTTTCGGTTTGTAGGGACGATGCAACGTTTGCAAGCAGTTCAAGCTGAATCTTTGCGGACTGCGCGGTGATATTCAAAGCATCCTTGTCGCCAGCAGGAACTTCGCGGCTGGATGCATAGTCGCCATAATCATCTTCTTCCCCGTCAGGCCCATGACTGGCTACCCTCACATCACTCTGTGGGCCGCCTTGCTCAAAAGGGTCGTAAATGGACCCTTCCTCGTCTCCAAGTCCGCTCTCCGCAGTAGTACGAGATGTATATTTGCTGAGCTTTGAACCACTGCTGTTCGGCAACTCTAGCGACGGGGGGGCCAAGCCCTTCGTTTCACCTGAGGGTTCGAGCCCTCGTCCCTCGGACTGGTCGAGTTTCGCTTGACGAAGTGCCTCGGCATCCTGGTTCTGGCGTCTCTCCTCCTCTTTAGCTTCATCCTTGGCCCACTGGATGGCATTGTTCAAGGTCCAAAACCAGCGCTTCGCCTCCACAACGTGATTCGCTTTGAGGTGGTATTTAACGGACGATTTGCCGTGAATTTCAAACCGTGTCTTATCCTGGGGGTCCATATTCAACCTCGCGATCTTCATGTTGATCGCACCACGGCAAGCAGAGCCAGCATCATCCTGATGCTTGTAGTAACTCAACACTCCATCCTCAAGAACAAACCACCGTAGCTTATAGCCGGTAGTGTAATTCGTCCACTTCTTCAAGTAACCTCTCATTTCGCGCGAGTCCTTGCCCGCCAAAGGAGGCTCACCAATAGATGACCGGCCGGCGAGAGCCTGTGCAGTATTGTTTCCCAGAATGGCTTTCTCCTGGATGCCGCGCTGCGCAATGGC
This sequence comes from Aspergillus chevalieri, assembly GCF_016861735.1. Classification (NCBI taxonomy): domain Eukaryota; kingdom Fungi; phylum Ascomycota; class Eurotiomycetes; order Eurotiales; family Aspergillaceae; genus Aspergillus; species Aspergillus chevalieri. The sequence goes on along the minus strand of NC_057368.1, from coordinate 1,700,044 downwards.
GGCAGCCGGGGACTTCTTGAGAATGGATTTCGTTCGGTCGTCCTTGGTGACATCCTGCGGCAACTTGCCTTTCTTATCACGACGGAAGGGATCGGCCCCATGCATCAAGAGGATCTGGATAAGTTTCGTGTCCTTCTTTCTTGCCCCCTCATGCAACAGAGTCCCTCCAGACTGCGTTGTGGCGGGATCCGTGACGAGTTCCAAACTGTTGACATCGATGGTCCCTTCCACCCGGGGTTCTTCCAAAAGCTTTTCTAATTTTTCATGTTGCTCCTGGGTGATTATGGATTGAATCTCCTGGGTCTTGCTGTCAATGAACAGGGACCGTGCCAGCTGCAGTTGCTGGAAAATCTCTGGAGTCCGGGCGAGATCGAGAGCAGTCTGACCGCGGTAGTTAACCAATGAGTCATTAACAGCCGGACGATTTAACAATTCTCGCACCAGCGGGCCTCTACCAAGCTGCGCAGCAAGGTGGAGCGCCGTATTGCCATCCCGATCTCGCGCATTGATATCAACATCTTCCCCTGCAGACAGAACGTATTCAACCACCTGCGGCTCAGCGCATTGAATAGCCAAGTGAAGGACGGTGGTCCCGGAAAGAGTGCCTGCACCCTGGGGATCTTTGGCTTCCTTGATTGCCTTGGAGATCGCCGTTGTATCCCCGCTCCGCAGAATCTCAAATAACCGGAACGTCCTCACAGATTGTTCGAGAGACACACTTCCGCCCTCAGCGCCCTGCGGGATCGAAGGCAACTTCTCAACTGTATCTCCACCATTCTGGCTAGAGGCGGCGGGGTCCAGGGAGCCATCTGCGGACGTCGGCGGGGAAGTGGTTGTCTCCTGGCGAGACATTCGGCGGCCGTTGTTTCGCGACATGGTTATGGGGGAGCCCAAGAAGCCATCGTTATTCACGGTGGAAGGGGGGTTGGTGGACTCGAGCGAGCCTCTGGCTTCCTCGGGAATCTCTTCGCCCCGCGACTTGTCCCGATGCAAGATGGAAAGAGCCAGCGAACTCCGGGAGCGCTTGTGTCTAAGAGGTAAGGGCATTGTTAGCAGCCGTTTTGCGCCTGATTCCAGTGACGTGTAGGCTTCGTTCCATCAAAGATTGATCGCGACGGCAAAGCGAAAGGTCATTGAGTGGCCATCTGGACAGTTTCGATAGTTCCTCAAGAGTAATGGCTTGGTTTCTCAATCACTATCTGCATGCCATATATACCGGTGAACGAATCACCCGAACGGATGACACGGCTTGCCATCACGATCCATGGAACTAGAGAGGTGTCCCAGAGATATGACTTACCCTTCGCCTCTTTCCGTCATATCTCACACTCGCCACTTGACGCCAATAGGTCTCTGGTACATATACAGACAGAAGGGAGGTGAGGTTTAACAATAAGCAACTCGAAATAACAGCGGGATGAATAGAAATGGTTTACTTTTCAAGGGATAATTCACAGAGCTGCAAGTGGCGAATGGGTGTCCCCCTGATCTCGAAGGGGTCCGTTGCGATCTCCATCTTCACATGGTCCCGCCTTGGCAATTTTCTATGCAATCATAGGATCGTTGCAATCTGTACTAACTTTTAGAGCACGATTACTCCGTATATAGCGGTAGATATTTTACAAGTCTGCTGAGGTTGGTAGCCGTTTGGAGCTCAGGTGATCCATTCTTACTATGTAGTAAGCGTCCATTTTGATCTATTACACATAATGCATATATTTACAAAATCTTATTCGTTAAGGTATCTAACTTAGAATACAAGAGTCTATACAAACGTTTCGAATCTGTGGTATTTATCGAGTCTCTCCGCTGACCAAGACAATCACACTGCCCAGCTGTCTCTTGACGTCCTCCTTGTCAACATCGTGGGTATCCTCCACCTCACCCCACATGTCAGTCTGCCACCTGACTTCCAAGGTCGATGCTTCAGCGGCCTCCTCAATACCGAACCTTCTCTGCTCCACGTTCTGCGCGTGACGGAAGTTCTCGCTCCATTCAGCCACCAATCTCGCGGCGATGAGTAAACTCTTCGAACCGAGTACTCCGCGCTCGAAGCCAGCTAGATCATAAGCCTGGAGGTTGTAGATCCATGTCTTTATAATGTCTTTCGTAGCTTGCGGTTGGGAAGCCGGGATAATGCTGCCCTCGTCCAGGATGGGTTTGATTTCAATCCCTGGCCAGACCTTGGTGCTCAGATACGCAATAACGTCCTTGGCCACCCGTTCCTGGACATCACGGAGACTCTCCACCTTCTCGCCCTTCTCATCCACTTCCGGCGGCGAATACGGGTTCTTCTCCGGAACCCAGCAAAGCAATGTATCGGTATCTAGATATCGCATGGTAGTCCTCACGATTTGTTCCCTGGTGGTGGTCTGGCCTTGCGTATCTTCCCGAGCAATGTCCGCCCCGCGTGCAGTCAACGAAGTCAACGGGATCATATGATGCTTGAGGGCTTGTTGGGCTGAAGTCATCACATCCCACTCCAGAGCAATCGCGTGTGCCAGATGAGGCTTGGTTGGAGGGATCGAGAGGATATCCTTAGTCGGCGTCCGGACAGGTCTGGTATCAAGCAAAACTTGATATTCCTCTGGAAGCGCATGGCATGATCAGCTTTCAGGTCTCACGCATGTAAGCTCCCCGCTTCTGTTTTCTGTTTTTCTTTTTTTTTTTGGTATGACGTACCCGGCTTCTTCTTGACATCGACATTTTTCCAAAAACGTTTTTTCAGAGCAGAGATTTTCGATGGTCGCACTGGAGTCTCTTTTTCAGTTTCGGCAATTTTTGTTTCTTCCTCCGCTGCTTGTTGCTGCTGCTGTTGCGGCGGCTGCTCCTGTTCTTGCTGCTCCCCAAATTCTGGGGCCGGTGCAGGGGCTTTCGGGGGAGGTCCATGAGCGGTAATTGGATGAGCAATGGCTGTCCTCAGCGGGGAGTGATGGAAAAAGCGAGCTGCTGATGCATTACGCCGAACGGCCGTGGAAAATAACTGCGACGAAAGAGTCGCGGGGGCGCGAGTGAGTATTGTCATCGCTGTTCCACACAATCAAAAGCGAGTAAATCCAGACAATGCGATACAAGTGTTGGCAAATTGAATGAGAAATTAAAAGTGAGAAGTAAGGATCAGGTGTGATTACGCTGTAGCTGAAAGAGAGCTTGTCCGAATGAATCGTCGAGTTGCCGACGGAAAACATCAGCGGGCCCAGATTGCCACAAGCGCCACATTCTCCGCAATTCGATGCCTCTGATCCATGCCACTATTATTCCTCATGCCTCATAGCACATATGAGAAGTGTCTCATTATGGTTACGCCATATTGCAGAAACTTTGATGGTTGCGAATATTGCTTTGTCACTGCGCTGACGATCCCTTTAACGGGGTGAACATATGACATGTTGGACCAGAGCTGAAATGGATTATTTTTTTTTATCATAAGAACAAAAAATACATTAGCTATTATGCCATAGTTGACATGAGAGCAAACAATAGAACAGAACTTGAATCAAAACAGAAAGCCGCCCATAATCCTTCAGTCTAATATGAAAACAGATCAGTCCCTGTTCAATAGGTATTAGTGGTATCCAAGTGACGGGGCGAGCCTGCCCACGCCTCCGTAATTTACAGATTAACCTCACGTAAATGAGGTCCTGCCTTTTTTTTTTTCTCCTCTGCTCCCTCCTTTTGTCTTTCTGGTCTCGTCAAATAAGCACCAAATTATTGGTGGCCTGGCACCGTCAATCCTCATGACGGAACGAGCGGATGAAAGCAAGGCAGGGAAGAGAAACAAGAAAACACAATGCTCGAAAAAGTTGTATGGGAAAAGGAAGAAAAAGGAACAGAAAACGAGACAGGAAGTCTGGGTATTAAAGTGACGGAGCAATGCGTAGAAGAACTGAAATGGTATATCGCAGAACCCCATTTGCGAAACCAACTCGATTATAACAGAAAGCGAAGAAAATGGGTAGAAGAGAAGAACGGGGATGCCAAACGTTACGTGACGTCTGGAATCCTATCCGGGAATTCATGTTGGTCATCTTTCCAGATTAGGGCATCATCAAGGCATTTCGTCGTAAGCATGTATAGAGATCAAGGGCCAGCGGTCTCACGATGGCTTGATAGGGCGCCAACAACACGGTTTCTCGGGTTGTCTCGCTCTAGATTGACTCGGTTCGGTTCGAGGGAGATCTTTAATTGGACGGGATACAGCGTACCAACGGACGCTGATGTCGTCAGTTCGGTAGAGGAGGATGGACGGCCGGCCAATCATTCGTCGACCATGCGGAAGACATTTATTGAGTGATAAAGTTGGGGTAGTAAGGTCGCTGCTTCATGCGGTCGACATTTGTCCGCTTTTTCATACGTTCTGCGTCATAATCATCGGCTCCATCTCTGCTACCCCATGCAGTCTGTCGTTGATCCAAGAGTTAGCCATGTATCGATTATCAAAGTTAAGATGTCTTTATTAGGCAAGAGCGAGGCCATTGGCTGAACCATGTGGTAGGATCATGCATTGTGGTGTATTGCGAGAGGGGTTGAACACGGGAATGTGCCGTGAATGGACAAGAAGCTCGTAAACCACTCAGGCCTAGATCTCATCATCCAGCACCCCAAGAGCTTAGGGCGCTGCAAGAGAAATGAAAGGATGGAAAAGGAGGGCTGTGTATTTTGGAACTTACCACATTGAGAGTTAGCACCGCGTATATTTTGATAATTCCGTGGAGATAACCGAATAGGATGGACACGGGAAGTAGCAAAACATCGACTGGATAACGAATGTAATGGCCGATAAGTTTAATAAATTTGCTGACGAACATCCACAATCCCAAGGCTTGCATCGCCAAGGTATGCCATTCCTCGCCCCATGTCACGAAGGCTTTGTGGCAGAGCAAAAGGAGCAACAAGTCGCTGATAAGAGCGGGAGGCGACAGGGTAGTCAAATGGACGGCGTAAGCGCTCCAAGGCTGGCGGCTGGCGACACAGATACGTTAGCGTTGCGGCTTAAATGAAGATGTATGCTTTGGTTGCTTTAGATTATGTGCCTCGCCACATGAACATCCGCGTCGACCTACTTCGCGATGATTCGGTATTGACCACGAATTCCCAACAAGAACAGTCTGATCACCGTTTCACCGTTTATAGGCCAAGACGCGTCGTGTTCATCCACTGAAGGGCAAAAAAAAGGAAGTAATTTCCACGCCCAGCGCAGGGATCATTCAAGAAAAATTTCGATCGGCGGAGATCCGAGAAAAAAGAAAAAGAAACGAAAGAGACAGCCAAATACTTACTACCAGATGTGCTTTTCATGAAACATGCTGGTCAGGTTACTGCGCCAGTTGCTTCGCGACCACCGTGCACACTGCTTCAGGAACTTGGGGTTGTCTTCGAGGGTGGTTTGGACTTCGGCCTCGGGATGGTACTGCATGAACGTTTCCCAGCCGTGAGAAACCATCCAACGAGTGATGAAGTTGTCGTCGTCCGCGTTCAGTTGGTATTTACCAAACCACCATTCCTCGTTGGTGAAAGCGTAAGTGAACACTTCATCTTGAAGGATCTTGGTCCGATAGGCAACGCTGCGTCCAGACATGCAAGGAAGGCCACCATCGATATGCGTTGTAGATGCACAATCAAAGTTCCGTCGCTCCAAGTACAAAGCCCCGAGGAAGTTGTAGATGCGCTGCGAGAATGTTGGAGAAGTCGCACGACGCAAACGCTGGCAAGTAACAACACCACCATATCGCTCATCCTTTTCGAACGGGGCCAAAATCCAAGGCATGACAGTGCGCGGCCAACTCACATCGTCATCGGCGAACATGGTGATAGCCGTCCGGACCTCTGGGATAGCACGAGTCATTTGGCGGCGCTTGTTGGGATGAGTGACGGTGAAGAGACGAATTCTCGACTTGGAGGCGGGCATTGAGCTGAGCATGTTCTCGGCTTTCTTTCGATTGGCCTCGATGGTGACCAACAGAAGCTCGTATGGCCGGTTTTCGAGGATAGTCCTGATTGTTTCGACCAATTCATCGCCACAGCCTTCCAGCGTCGGGATGATTACCGTAACATCCTGGGCGGTCAATTTCGGGGTTTCGGGGGGAGGAATCGGTTTGAAAGTCCAGAAGGAGAACAGGTTGACCACCAAACGTAGATAACGATAGAGACTGCGCGGATCTCTTGGTCAGTTTCTTTGCTTTTTCTTTTTTTTTTGTTATTGTTCTCCTCGTTTTTGCTTTTTGTTTTTTTTTTTTTCCTTCAGGCAAGATAGTATTATAACTACTTACAATACAGCGAGAAAAGCTCGCATAAATGGGAATGCCATGGTCTCGAGAGAGAGAAGATCCCGCAGCTTTTCTCCGTCACAACCAATAAATCCGTTTTTTTTCAAACTTTTGATCTTTGCCAATCCTTGCCTGGTCCAACGATGACAGTAGTATGTTCCAAAGCAGAGGCGAATGGAATGATCTTCAATAGTAGAAGATTGAAAGAGAGTAGAAGGAAGATGGAGGAAGAATCGAGAGGAGAGGAAGAGGGATGGAGAACGAAGAAAGTGAGAGAAACGAAAGTTAAAAACGAATGTCTGACCGAAGAGGAAGATAGCTTCTTCAGTCCGAAGGCAACAGAAAGGGAAAGAGAAAAAGAAGAAGAATCCGGATGGGATTCGGGTTAAGTTGAGGCAAAGTCAGGACTTGAAATATCAACAGTACAGATGCGCATCCATTGGAGGATTTTTATTTGCTGGAGATGAAGTGGTGCGGCAGGGGAATTGGCACATGCTGGCCCGTACACTTTTTTTTATTTTTTTTTCGTCGCCAATTGGTAAAATAATAATCAGAATAATGAGCTCCAGTTCCCTTTGTCATTTTGAGTGTCATGCATGGCTGTATTTTTGCCTCGTGCGTCAAGCCCGAAGGAGAGACCCTGGATCTAGATGGACTTTGGCTGATAAGTGGAGATGGTGGGGAATGGGATTGGCGGCGGCCCATGCAGCTAGACTATGTACAGTGACATGGTCCACGAGTGGGGTGGGCGGTACCGTATTGTAACCTCAGAGCTCTCCGAGAGGCTCGTCTGCCGCCGGGGGTGGGTCTGTCTGGTATGGTACGAGTTACGGAGATAATTTTTCTTTATCCCGTGACGGTTATTGTTCTTTTTTAGTCGATAACAAAAAAAAAAAAACATTGGATGGCCATTGGAGTGGCTGAGTCAGAAGCGTTTACGAGTACTATTTACTATGTACAGATACAGTAGTAGAGTAGGAGCGCACGGAATACTCCGTACTTGTACAGATGCCGATGGGCCGACCGAGTCAAGACTTCCTAATGGTTAATTTAACAGTGGAGGTGGCATTAGTTTACTTCCTCGGGGAAGGCAAATGGGAAAAAGAAAATCTAAAATAGGACTAGAGACTTTGACGCTACGGAGCATGTACATATTCCTACGTACATAATCGGAGAGATATGCTCAGTATTACAAAGTTACAGTGGAGACTGATTGAGCATAGCCATCTGACTTACCGGACATTTTACTTCATTCTCCTCGTGAAAATTTAATTATTATATTGCTCTATTGGTACCTTTCCTTGATCATGGTTAATCTCTGTACATAGTACATAGTAGTCCATGTAGATAGTTATCGGACTATGCGCGTCGTCGTACGGACGGGAACTCCGACCTTTCCCCTTCGGGCGCCACATGCAGCATACATCGCCCGGGTCGACAAAAAGTGGTGGCCAGGTAAGAAAATCTTTTAAATAGAAATTGTAGTGGGGAAAAAAAATAATTATCCCGGCTGATTCCACTCTCTTATGATCTTCAACATCCCCCTTGTTAGTATCATCATATGTCTAGACCTCGTGATTTAATTTTTGACTTTCGTTCATGTTGGTCCAAACTAGACGTCAATTTCGGCCGATGCGCGGGAGTAAAGTTTGAAACTGACGTTTTCAAATTCTTCATATGTATATAGTAAAGTGATAGCCAAAATCAAAATTCAAAACCAGAAGCCATGGTAGATAAGGTTTGAGTAAGGCACATGAATTTCGCGCGTGTAAACCATGAATTTCTGACTCGCGGCGACTATCCATATTCGGTACTGCCGCAGCACGGGGACTCCCTCCCGAGTAACTCCATAGAAATAATATTGGAGACCAGAGTAAATTAATACGTGTTCTGGATTCTTGTTTGAATCGGAACGTAGTAAATAGGGGAATTCGGTAGCGATGACCTGGTTAACCTGTTCGTCAAGGATTAGAGAATGCATGGAAAGTGAAAAAAGAAAAAAACAAAAGTACGCATGAGAGTGGGATAAAGCTGCGTAATAAATGGGCTCTCTTTACTCCAACCGGACGAGGCACGCAATTTAAGCTAAGACCATCCACTGCGAACTAGAGATCAATCCATCATCGGCCGTTAATGTACGGAGTAGTGTCATCTTTCCTAAAATATAGCCCCCATCCGAAATGAGCAACGAACTGCCTTCTGCAGTTAACCGACTAACCCTATACCGAGTAATGTCTAGACGCCTATCTATCTAATTACCGGCATCGTGATGTTTCAGGATTCGGGTCCTTTTTTGGGTCACATACAGAAGATAGCAAAAAAAAAAAAAAGTCTACAACGGTGATCCTGGTGGCGATCGTCCAACAACATAGCGACAATGGTAGACTGGATGGATCATGAAGCTTGAGTGGATAATGCCGGCCGCGCTGCAATAGGCTGACAGCAAATTGATCCAGTCGAGAGCATTTCCCGGGCGTCCAAGAGAACGCTCGAGGTTGCTGTACTATGTAGAATGCAACCGAGTACGGATACGGATAATGCAAATTGCCATTTTCATGGTGCGGGATTCTCTTTCCAGTCTGATATTTGCTTAGTAGATCATCTGAATTGCCATGGACAGAGTACGGAGTACGTAGTAATGCTTCCGTACCTCGTACCTTGCACTCCATAGCCCTCGGGGTAAAAGTCAGGAGCATGGGTGCATAACGGGCTTGACTTTATGCCCAGAGTAAACAAACCCCAACACATGTAGGTTCATGAAATAAGGTACTTCACACGGGCCATTTATTGTCCAGTTCACCGGCATTATTTCCACATTGACCAAAATACTTCCCCCTATCCGCCAATCAAGACCAGTCGTGTAGATTTACGAAAAAGAAAAAAAAAAAGTACCCTACTTTGATGACGGAGATTAAAGGCAACTAGGCGATTGACATAACAGTTGACCCGCATAAGGCCAGTGCCGCGCCAAGGGCCAGCAAGGGCCAACAGAGCTCGTGCTGATGGATGCAAAGAGGAACAGCGCCGTTTCCCTCAGGGATGACAAACGATGCACCTTACCGAAAAGGGCTATCGCGAACGGCCATAAAATTGCGAGTGCATAACTACTAGTAAGTATTATGTATTCAATAGATGGTAGGTTGCTTTGATAGCTCTTAGATAGAAGGTTAGACTAGTTAAACTCAGGGTAGAGTGCTTTGTAGTGCCGTGTAAGATAGGAGAGACACGGTTTACCGTCTACACACCCCCGGGTAGGTGCAAGGTTGCTTGCATATATAGATACCAAATATGCCTACCATATACCCTTTTTGTCGACGAGCATCCCTATCTATACTTGTACATATATAGTAACGACATAAGTACTCTGTTCTCTGTAGTACTGTCGGAAAAGAAGCCGGATCCAGCCACTTGTCACCGGGTTGGTTGTTCCAATATCAAGCCAACACATGTTATCAAATTGACACAGACAGTGCATAGTCCGTACAAACATACCTTACAGAGTAGTCCTCCGTTCGTATCATGGCATCAATGGCGCTCTGAAACAGACGCGTACTCTGTATCTCGGCTGCACGGACTCAGGACTGGACTCCGCCCCGACATGGTCCACCCGTATCCGGGAATGGCCGAACCAGGACCCATTTTTCCACTGAGCGAGTACGCCGGAGTATTTCCGTTAGAGCGCTCAACTATGTGCTGAGTATAGTATGGCATACCTGCATCCATGCTTATTTTTTGTGGTGATACTGCTCTGATTGCTATTATTGCTACTGCATAGCATATATCAATGGATGTTAATAAAGACATCTTCATACTGTATCATCTTGCGGCTGGAGGACTTTTCAACTCACCGAGCCGCGGTTGGTTGGTTGATCCACTTCTCGGTGCACAGTCCACCTGACCCCATATTTGACGGGCTTATTTTGCGGGATGTCAATACGAGCCTCTTCTCTTTCGTCCTCTCTGACTACCTCCAGAGCATGCTGTTGGACGACACGGACATAGTGTCAGCCGGGAAGTCGGAAGATGGAGCCTTTAAGAGAATAGAGATACTCTATCCTCGATGACATGCATCGTACGTCGTCGATCCAAACGCCAAACCGTGTTTCTCTTGGCGATCAATCATACCGGATGGCACACTTCGGCTTCGTATACCGGAGTAGAACGAGCACGTTCAGCAGTCGAGATAAAAGTTATTTCCTTTCAATGACGACGATGGTTAAAAGTCCAACATTCGTGCAATCTTCCGTCATATTTCCCGCTCCTTCCCCTCCTTCACGGAGTCCTATGAGGTTGAGAGTTTGAAAATCTTCTTACTTTGTACTCCATATTGTCCGTGCAGATCGTACTTTTTTTGCGCTTGTAAGAGGAATAAGCTCGTAATTCGCTGCTCTGCTGTTGTCGTATCATATCCATGCTTCTCGGTAGTCTGCCTGTTCTCCTCCGTGGTGGGGTTCGTTACTTGGTTGACATTGTGGGACTGGAATTGAGTTGTTCGTACGGAGTGTACAGAGTCAGTACCGTGCCGAAAAGAAAAATTATGGGGACAGGTTCGTTGTACGGCATTGTACGATGCTTCCCCGAAGTGCCTTTGACAGACTGTGACGGGAATGGAGCAGATGTGTTAGTTAGCTACGTGTTTGATAGTAAATGGGGCTTTAGACGGGCGATAGTGATCTGTTAGAGCAGAATATCAGGAACGTGCAGTAGTACAGCCCTACGGAGGCAGAATGAGCAATTAGCTGAGAGTACGTATCCCATACCTTCTGCACACTGATACATATATCGTAGTGATCACGGTTACCGATGTCAGATAAGAATGAACACTTAGCATCACATTCAACAAAGTATTATTATTATTATTATAGACTTCGTGATTCCAAATCCCGGTCATGACTACCACGGACGGCGGTTGGTTGCGACACGGCATGTATCGGTACGAGGATTTCCCCATTCTTTCTGCCTTGGTATCATTGAATCTGCCAGAGCGCTGATTGGCCAGTCCCTAAAAAAGAAAGAAAGCTCCTGCCACTCATGTCCACAGCTAGGTGGCCCATGCTCTCCAGCCCTTGTCTCCGTTAAGTTTAGTGTGACTGGGCTAATTATGTAGCTAGAATTTAGTGGCGCTTGGCAGCCTGCAGCCCCTCGTGCCGCTGAAGTCGAGTCGAGTCTTGTCTCCACTGTGACTCCGTGGAGAAATGGGTAGACTACACTATTACTACTCTGTATGGTGCTGCGTATTGTTCATATCAAAAGCAATTCTGTTGGGGCATGAATAAAGGCATTATCACACAAAATAGTCGGCGAAGATCCCGATAGCACAATGGGATTGTCACTGGCTGATATCAAGGACATACGGAGCACTTGTACATATTCTCGTTTGTTCCGGTCGATCTGGTCTCGACTCCTCCGGCGTCAAAATAGTGGAGAAAATTAACAGTAATGATAATAATAATATTGTAATTAATTATTCTCGGAGTACGGAGTATGGAGTAGCACATCATATTCAACTTAGGAGGATCAACGGGCAATAACACAAATAATTGATAACAAGAGGAACTTATAATATCAAGAATCAACAAATATGGCCTGGTTGCGTTTCAAAGAGAGAAAACATTATTGAAATTGAAATCTACACTGTAGTCCATCAATAGCGAAGGCATAGACGGAGTATGTCAACGGCATTCCCTTGCATCTCATTGGCTATTCAGAAGTTCTCCATACTGTTGTATCTTGACTTCATTCCAAGCTCGGTCCTCGATTTCAACGTAAATTAATATGAAATCATGGTCAATGCAAAAAAAAAAAAAAAAGTCTCTTTAGCCGGGAGAAAGGTGAAATAAGACCAAAAATGGGCAAAGAGAAAAATAAAAGAAAACGAGCGTGGGCGCATCTTCGAGCCGCTTACGGCTTGATATAAGACTGGTGAGACAACATCAGCTGAGAAAGAAGCAGACATCGATACTGGCATGCTTGGCATGTTGATATGCAAATACTACGTTCTAGGCCATGGGATTAGAATCCCTGTCCTAAAGATCAAATCATGCTACATCCAGCGTTCTTCAAATTCTCCCATTTGGGTAGGCCCTACATCAAGGTACTATACATAGCAGGGTAATGCAGCATGATAAATAAGGCTCAGTTCTCGTGATACGATGCCATGACGTCAAGTAAATCCACTGCAGATGTATTTACTTTAGGGAATGGTCACCATCGGCGTGCTTGTCCCCCTGGATCTGGTATAATAACAATAATCATAAATACATAAAGAGAACAGATCAGCTAGTGACGGGCTGCACCGCGTGCTTCCCCCCGAGACACTAATGTCCGTGTCTAAAGCAGCGAGGATCCTGGTGGAATTGTGTGCCTTCGGATGTACGCAGGACTCGGCTGTCGGGACGTTGCTTTCTAGAACCAGGGGATTGAGCCTGCATGCATGTTATATAAATAGTAACAAGAGCTGATCTTCGTATGATTATGAAAAGGCTTACTCCTACTTTGGGACACAGTCGTGTTGGCTGATCGACGCAGCAGCTGCAAAAGGAAAAATGCATACTTTGGTGCGCCAATGTAGAAGCTAGGGCTTAATTTTATTAATCATAATCACATAATGAGCTTGTCAGACGCAAAAAATGACAGGAATCAAGCGAGAAGAAGAAGAAGAAGAAGAAGAAGAAGAAAGGCCAAGTAAAAAAGCGATCCTGATCGTATCGCTCAGATTCGTGCCCCAGCCGAAACCCGAACATAGATATCACGTAGGTCTCCATAGCCATCCTGTAGGGTCAAAGCAGACTGTGAAGTCAACGCCTCCAAACAATCCTACGGCTCCGTAAAGATCATAATCACCCTCCAGGCCCTCAACACTCCCAGCTTCTGCATCGACTTGCTCATGGAGGTTCCAGCCTCCATCACGGCGGCCATTGCGAGTGAAAAAAACATCCACAATCAGCTTCTTTCCCACATATTTTGTGATCACCTTGTTTGAGAGAGAAAACGTCATCTCCAAGCCAACAGTCTCGCCCACTTGGAACTCATGTGTGAAATGCCGTCCGCCATATGAGTCATTTACAAACCGACATCCGTCATCAGAGAAAACTCCGAGACTCCCTCTCTCCCATCCAGGGGACCTCCAGGAAGGATATGGTTGTGCCACAAAGCCAATTGAAAATCCGCTGGAATCGGCTGCCCCAGGTCCGTCTCTGAGCCCTAGCAGTGTGATTTCAAAGTAAATAGTCTTCGCTCTTCCTGTCACCAAGGGCGAATCCTCAACAGGGAAATAGAGAGGCAAGTGAGTCAGGGCAACGCAGTCCCCATTCATGTCTCTTGTGGAGCCCTTCCAGCGACCAGGAGATATGGGTGACAATTGCCCGCGGAACTCGGTCGACAACATAGGACGAAGGTCATGTTGCTGGATAGATTGAAGGACTGCCGGAGATGGCTTCACGGGTCTCCAAAGGGGCGTGCTATCACAAAATGCATGAGCTCGCTCTGCATCGCTATTCGATGCATTCCCGGCGCCGGAATTGAAGTAACTTATCACTGGTGCTGGTGGGAACGTGCTTGTATCAGGTACTGCATCCTGCCAGTTGTGATAAGGGGGTGGGTTCGTTTCTGGTACACCAGCAGACCCTTGAGCAGGAGGTAGAGCTTTTGACGAAGAGTACTGGGAATCATGATAGCTCGGTGGTTCCTTTCTGATTGAATCATCTGCCATGTGTTCTTTTGAAGGCTGGGGTCGTGACTTCAGCGAATCCTGAGGCGTAGCGTTCATCGTATCACCAGTCACGTCCTGGGTCGCTCTCCGACCCCTGGAAAACAGCGACAGAAAAGACACCATATCGCAAACTTTGAATGTTTTCTGATGGTTGTTAGGAAAGTTTGATCCAATTGTGGTGATGACACATCAACAGCTCTACAGTTACATCACCGATTGAAAACCGTATTTACCGGGTTCTGTCTAGCAATACAAATGCCCTTTGTCCACATCAACTGTAGTCAAAATGAACATTCTTCTTTCATCACACCAAAACAATTTAGCCAAAATGTCACCGGTCCATCCTTTTGTCGCAAATTGAAGCCATGTTCCTAACCTGACATGCACAGCACTTTGATCGAGCAGATGTCTATCGCTATTTGGCTACTGATCTACCAACTTGTTCTCACCTTCATTGAGTACTAGTTACCATCATAAACCACAAGGGCTACTTACCCCCGACTAGATTACACTCCTGGAGTCCTGGGACTATCCGCGCGTCAAGTGTAATCCCGAGCAACGGCGGTCCAGACGATCTACGCTATGTTCAGGGCTTCCAAGAGCTGGGAACCTTTTGGGTTCCTGAGTCGAATGTTTCTAGTTTGAATTATAACGACTATTTAGGCTCCTTCGTCCTTCGTTTTCAGACCCACGAACCATCGGCGTCGGAATCAGAGATTATTGAGTCGATAGTGACAGCACTCGCTGATAATTCCGAGCCGAGCTTACATACGATTCCAATTTATCTGTATACTATATCAGGGCGCAGTAATACTAAAGATGAGCTTTCCAACGGTAGTCTTGTTCCAGTCTGGAAATGGGTTAAACCTCAAAGCGCATTCTTTCATAAGAGCGGCTTCTGGGAAACTGATGTGGATGTGGCGCTTGATTGCGGAAGATGGGAACGGACCAGAGAAGTGTTTCTTCTAGCCTGTGAGATTGCAGAAGAAGCGAAGGAAGAATTCGTAGAGGTTGTAGAGGCGAAAGTTGAGGATTTTGCTTAGAGCTCCAGGCATCGGCACGAAGTACCTTAAGATCGGTGGCAAGGGGGTGTAGCGCCTAAGTGCAATTACGAGGTATTATCAATTCAAGCCCATGAACTAGCCAGTTGGGCGTAGTAGTCCGCTGAGGCAACCAGGAGTTAGCAGCGATATAATAAAACATAGGAAGACAAGATTCTCCACCGTAGATTGCGCCGTGAATGACTTCAGTTATTATTGTGGGGAAAAGACCTGACTATCAACAAGTGGACCGGAGTACGAATTTAGCTTGGTGGTATAGCGACACCAACCGCCAACAACGACGAGAAAAGCGCCCGCATAGTATTGTTTTGTACACCATGGTGCGCCAAAGAGGGATGTCGAATGCGTCTTCTGCAATCTCATCTTCCTCTTCCCCAGGCCAAAACCAGGTATGAATGGCGCCCCCTCCGCCCGGGTTCTCCGCCGCGAGAATGTGAGATTTTAATCTTTGGAGGGCAAATTAGGAGTTGGAGAGCATGTACGATTATCTGGCTAAGATTATCCTTCTTGGACCAAGCGGTGCTGGGAAGTGAGTTCTCTCTTGTTTGTTTCGTTCAACTTATGTCTGCTGCTCTTATCGCTCACGTATGTTCTCCGCATCGCCATAGATCCTGTGTACTACACCGATTCGTAAAGGATGAATGTACGGTCTTGGATTCCTGATTGAGTTTATTTCTGTCTTCTTATCTCGAAGAGACCCTGTTTCTTCTCGAGCTGGATGGCCAGCTCGCTAATCACCCACCGCTGCGCTTGTAGGGAGAGTGCTATCATCGCAAACCATCGGGGTCGAGTTCTCCTCGAGAATCGTCAAACTAGGCACGGGCTCACAGCGAGTACGAATTAAATTTCAACTTTGGGATACTGCAGGCACGGAGCGGTTTCGCTCCGTTTCTAGGTCCTACTACCGCGGAGCGGCGGGCGCCATCCTCGTGTACGACGTCTCATCCTACGCTTCCTTCAGTGCTCTCCCTACGTTTTTGATGGACGCTCGCGCCCTTGCATCGCCTAACCTTACCGTCTTGCTTGCAGGGAACAAGTCTGACCTCGCATCGGATTACTTCCTGCAGAGCCAGGGCCCGGATGATTTCACGGCGAAATATCCCCAAACACCATCCAGTGTATCCAGCAAGCAGTCTTCGTTCCCGCTTGACTCGGGCGGCGGCTCTTTCAGGTCTGCCAGTAACATTGGAGCAACTGGGACGAGAATGACTGCAACCAATTCTCCCGAGGGCCGCCAAGTCAGCCTTGAGGAAAGTTCTCGTTGGGCATCTCAGTCCAATATTCCAGTTGCTATTGAGGTCTCTGCCCTCACAGGAGAGGGCGTCGAGCAACTATTCAACCGGTTGGCCCGGATAATCCTCACCAAGATTGAGCTGGGAGAGATCGATCCCGATGATCCGCAAAGTGGAATCCAATATGGTGACGGTGGCCTGTACGGCCACGGCACTAGTGACGCTTCGAGTATTCGGAGCAGGATAACCCTTGATGACAATGCAGTCCAACTCCATCGGAGAAATCCCAAGCGAAAAGGAGGAGGAACAACCCACCTAAGAAGTGGGATGTATGAATGGGAAGATGTGCTTCGATCAAGTGGCTCTCGCCAAGGTAAGAATAGGGGATGCTGCTGATTATCGTCTTCAATTTATTTCGGGCCCTCATTGTGATCTTGTTCATTTTGCAGCACGATACCCTCGAGTTATTCTTATCTGCAACAGTTGACGTCATTTTTCTTTTACTAGCACTATTCGGATTGGATTCACTGGTGATAGATCCCCTTCTTTTAAGCTTGCTATTATTGCCATATAAAATAAATACAAGCATTTTACATCAGTCGCAAACGTGCTGAAACTTCTTATCTTATTCTCTCGGTCATCCGAACATGCTTGAGTTAAAAAACCGATGCTTAGAACAGTCGTTGAGTATTGTTATTATTCTTCGATACCGGCAATAAGAGTCTTGATACCCTTTCCAGCGTGGACTTCCTTGAATGCTTGTTCAGCATTCTCGAATGTGACTGTCCCGGTAATCAGTTGCTTCACATTGACTCTACCGGAGGCGACAAGATCAACTGCAAGTTTATAGTCTCCGCTTCCGTAACGGAAGCTACCTTTGACAGTCGCCTCCTTGGTACAAGCCACCATGACGGGAAGTCCGGTTTCACTTCGGCCCATTCCACCTTGGACATAGATACCGCCAGCGCGGAGGACATGGATACCCGTATGCACCGCAGGCTCGGCACCAGAGGCATCGATTGCGACATCCGCTCCCAGATGAAGACCGTTCTCCTCCTTTAGGCGGGTCGCATTCTCCGAATGTGATGTCTTGGCTGGTCTGAAGACAGCCGTCGCTGCATATTCCTTGGCGAAGTCTAACCTTGTAGCTTGTATGTCGACAGCGATAGCCGTTGAAGCCCCGAAGGCTCTCGCAACAGCACAACACAGAAGGCCCACAGGTCCGGCCCCAAAAACCACGACGGACTGCCCTGGGCTGACGGCTGCCTGCTTGACAATGTGTACAGCGACAGCAAGAGGTTCAACCACTGCAGCCTCTTGTAGTGAGATATCATCGGGGATTTTATAACAGAAATCTTCTGGCAACACGTAATACTTAGCCAATGTGCCGTCGTTCGGTGGAGTAGCCGCAAAGGCCATGTCAACACAGAGGTTGTATTTTCCAGCTTTGCAAGGATCACATCTGCGGCACGGAATACCCGGTTCCATGGCAACACGGTCACCCACTTTCAGTGTTGTGACTTCAGGGCCAACCTTGCTGATGACACCAGAGGATTCGTGACCGAGAACCATAGGGTCCTTCAAAACGAAGTCACCAATTGAGCCATGCCCCCAATAATGAACCTAACAAGATGAGTCGAAGAGGTGTCAGCGATGATTCTAGGACCTAGATCGGGGAATGAATGCTAACATCGCTACCGCAAATGCCAGTATACCGCACGTTAATTAGAACATCATGGGGGTCCTTGAGCTCTGGAATGGGTCGGTCTTCGAACTTGACCTGACTGACCCCTTCAAGAACGAAAGAAAGATTCTATAAAACGGAATGCCTTCTGTTAGCCTCGATCCTCCCGTAAGGAGATAAGCGGCGGTCTTTACTCTCGCGGTTGCGGTTTGTGTGCTCATGATTGCAACTATCCGCCAACAATTCTTTGATATGATGGCCTGTGTTGTATCTTGGGACAGATGAGATTCAGAGAAACAGAAATGGCGTGGTAGCAATGTAAGCACAGGACGAATTATGATGCTTAAACTTGGGGCTTCTTGGGGATAAGCTATATTATTTAGAACTGTCGGTGCTCAGGGTGTTTGAATAGATAATGGCTGTATGAGTGAAGAGAATCTCTTTAGGGCTTGTCTAATCCAGCCGGCAACCGTCAGAATAAAACCAAACCAACAAACTAAAGAATGCTTTTGAAATTGCAAAGACAAAAGGAAAATAATAATGAATTGAGAGCAAGAAGGCAAAAGCAGATCATTGTGAGTACGATGGGATGGTGTCACTGCGATGTCATGATTTTTACGAGTCCGGATCATACTCAAAAGTGCTCCGATGTCTTTGCCATCCAATGCCAATAGAAATGCCGTTAATGTTTTAAATGCCAGACGTTCAAAGTGGATTGAGCTTGTAATACTTCAGTCAGTAAGCCAGTCAAGTCGCCGTCGGCGTACATCATGAATTTCCAGACCATTAACAGAACTAGTTCCTTTTGAATCATGCATTCCTAGCGCCATTCTTTCTATATGACATCTTGAGAGAAGAAATGAAGTTGATTGAAGTGAAGTACTTCCACAACTTGTGCCAAGACCACTGGCGCACTAACCTCTTTTCGGGTAGTTATAGTCATCTCCGCATTTGGATCGGCCGGGAAGTTCTTCAGGTGATATTCTCATGTTTTTGACGCATCGCACTGAAGATCTGGTCATCCCCTGCCCTCCGCTATGGTCCGACCTAGTGCTCTTCCACTGAGAGTCGTATTGCGTGCCGCTAGGCCTCGGCCCACTCAAATTCAGTTTGCAAACCAACAACGGCTGTTTGGAGCCTCCGTCCGCCGTGAAGCCGATGCCAAAAGCCATTCGTTTAAAAACCAGCTTTATGAGAGCACGCAACAACGATTAAAGCGAGAGCGAGCTGAACAGGAACGCTTCGCTCAGTATCAAACCCAATCCCCTGGTGGCCGCTATGCGGCAATGATGTTCGGTATGCAAATTCCTCCGCACTTGGCCCATTAGTAGAGACCTTTCTCCTAAAAGCGCATGATTCAATTCTAATGATTGTTGCTGTAGCATTGGTATTCTTTACCACCGGTGCCTACTTTCTCGGATCCGTCAAGCCCGCGAGCCTTCCAACTTCATCTACGACGCTTCTTTCGGACGTAGAAGCTCCTCAACATAACATTTCCCAGTCGAATCTCCAGGCCGCTTGGGCTGATTTCGTTGAAATTCTGGGGCAAGAAAATGTATCTACTGCTGCTGGAGACTTGGAGGCTCATTCCGGATCGGATTGGTCATCCTATTCCAGAAAAGACGAAGAGAAACCTTTCTTAATCCTTTATCCTTCGACCACCGAGGAGATTTCGCGGATAATGAAGGTCTGCCATCAGAGAGTTATTCCGGTGACACCTTATTCTGGTGGTACCAGCCTGGAGGGTCATTTCGCTCCCACACGGGGAGGGGTATGTATCGATTTCCGCCGTATGGATCAGATCCTGGATTTTCACAAGCGAGATCTTGATGTTGTAGTCCAGCCGGCGATTGGGTGGGAGGCATTGAATGAAGAGCTTGCCAAAGATGGTCTTTTCTTCCCACCGGATCCGGGCCCGGGGGCTTTAATCGGAGGCATGGTTGGAACAGGATGTTCGGGAACTAATGCCTACCGATACGGCACGATGCGAGAGTGGGTTCTTTCGTTGACAGTCGTACTCGCAGACGGCACAGTCATCAAGACCAAACAACGGCCACGAAAGTCGAGTGCAGGCTATGATCTTACCAGACTCTTTATTGGAAGCGAGGGTACCCTGGGACTTGTCACCGAGGCCACTCTGAAACTCGCAGTCAAACCCAAGAGTCAAAATGTCGCTGTTGCAAGCTTCCCATCTATTCACAATGCGGCAGAGTGTGTGACGCGTGTGGTTGAGGAGGGTATCCAGGTTGCAGGTCTTGAAATCCTAGATGATATGCAAATGAAATATATCAATGCCAGCCAGGCAACGAGCCGGCAATGGAAGGAAGCGCCTACTCTGTTTTTCAAATTTACCGGGACGCCTGCTGGGATCAAGGAGCAAATCAGTTTGGTCCAAAAGATTGTGTCTGGCACTTCGGGTCGATCATTCGAATTTGCCCGGGGTGACGATGAAATGCAGGAGCTTTGGAGCGCACGGAAGGAGGCCCTTTGGAGTGTAATGGCGATGCGAAGAGGACCCGAGGACCATGTCTGGACAACAGACGTGGCCGTTCCGATGAGTCAATTGCCCAACATTATCGAAGCAACTAAGAAGGACATGACCGAGAGCGGGTTATTAGCAGGAATCTGCGGGCATGTTGGGGACGGCAACTTTCATGGTAAGCCTATTCATGTCCAGCTGCATAAAACGAATATCCGAAGCTGATCATGCAACAGCCATTATTCTCTTCAACGATAATGAACGGAGAACAGCAGAGGCGGTTGTCCATCGCATGGTAAAACGTGCCGTGGAGTTGGAAGGAACCGTGACTGGGGAACATGGGGTTGGTCTCATTAAACGAGACTACCTTGAGCACGAAGTCGGCAAGTCTACAGTGGATGCAATGCGACGAGTAAGTACATTGAATAATCCTTTATACACCATCCGTCCCATGTATCATTGTGACTCTTAGTGTCAGTGGAGTTCGTGTGCTAACGCTAGACATGCAACTACAGTTGAAATTGGCTTTTGATCCCCTCCGCTTACTGAATTGCGATAAAGTTGTTCGGGTCGAACAACCGTTCCCGGGAGAAGTAAAACAATGGTGATTTATGTTTCTATACGTTAAATGTACAAACTACTTACTCAAACGGTACGGTGAAGTCGGCTTCGAGCCATTCGTGTTATAGATGGTTTATCCAGCTCGACTGGAATTGGTCAAGGGAGTTCCTGTCGCCATAGCGCCGTCAATACCCATAACCTCCACCATAGCCCCGTCCTCCATATCCATCACCGTAGCCGTGTCCATACCCATGGGGGCGCTCACTACTACCATAGCGTTGTTCGTATCCATAGTGTCGGCCATCATCATATGCTTGCCCATATCCATGGCGTCGCTCAACGCCGTCATAGTCTCGTTCACTGTTGTAACTCTGCTCATATCCATGGTGATGTCCACCGTCGTGTCCGTGTCCATATTCTTGATGTCGTTCACTACTGCTGCCATATCCATAGGATTGCTCGTTATCATGGCGCTGGTGTCGCCCACTATACTCCGCCTGGCTGTCCTGGAATCCAACGCCATAACCGCCGTGGGAGCCATAGCTATCATGGCTCTTATGGCCACCATAACCAGAAGAATATTCCCTACAGTATCTGTTAGCAACTCTTCCAATTGGTGTATCAAGGAGTAACTACTCACGGTTCACGCCTTTCATATCCTCCATAATCACTTCCCTCATGACCATAACCGTAAGACGGGCGGCTGTTACTGGACTCGTTGTGCAATTCAGAGTATCCACTGTGCCTTCCATGTTGGGTCTTGTATGTCTCCGTTTCTGAACGTGAATATCGATTTGCACCATCGTCTTCCCCAAACCGGGATCGGTGCTCACGGTATTCTTCCCGTCTCCGACTGTCAGCCGATGGACAATCGTCCCGAGACTCTTGGCTGTAACCATGGTAATCATCTCTCCTTGAGGGTAAATTCTGCTCATGTCCATATTCATGCCTACTTGCGTGTGACGGGCGGATCTCGGACCGGTAATCTCCTCGAGATTCGTGACGTCGATGTTCCTTATGATGGTGGTGTCTCTCGGAATGCCCATGGGCAGACGAGCTATGCTCGTGTCTATCAGTTTTGGAGCCCCCATCTTCCTTGAAATCATTGTTCAAGATTATTGAACCGATGCCGCCCACAAGTCCGCCGACCAAACCTCCAATGGCGCCGCCTCCAGCAGCATCAGCAGCAACCTTGCCAATACCGCTGGCAGGTGAATGGTTTCCACCAGAGCTGCCATTACCACCAGAGCCACCACGGTGCTTGGGCAAGGATAACGGCTTCCCACATCCATGGCCGGAGTCGTGGACGCCCTCCTTATGGTTCCTGCCCTCGAAGACCCCATCGCGAGACAGTTGCTCACGAAGTGAGTCTCGCTCGCGGTCACTCTTTTCGTTCCACCATTCTTCCACAGTCCCAAACATGATAGCACGGATATCCGCTGCACCATCTCTTCCATACTCACGCTGTGCGGGATGGTGGAAGACTCCTGTTACGATCCTATCCAAAGTTTGCCTTATATCGATGTCTTCGTCGTCCCAGCATTCCATTAGTTGCGGGACAGTCCACTTAACGACCTGGGAGGCTATACGACCGGCTGGCTCGTTGAGAACATTCGAGAAATGATCCTTTGAAAGCATCGAATGTGTGGGGTTAGACGAATCATCGTCATTGAACACAATATGCTGCTGCTCTCTGCTGCTTTGAATAACTTCAGAGGAGCCTGTTTGAAGCTCGGTTTTGATCTGTTTGATGATCGGAAGCACATAGGGGGCAAGAATAGAGAAAACAAAAATGTTCATCTGATCTTGGACCTGTTCAATTAGGTCGGGTAGAACAGGGATGCTCTCGATGGCTTTGTTGATTGCCTTGATCAATTCATCGTGCCACTCTAACACCGGATAGATTTGCCGTTGCACATCGGTTAGAAACTGGGTCCATTCCTCAGGCTCGCGGGGACTGATATGTTCATTGTGCTGCTTAGCATCATCTGCTTTGGCTTTAAATCCATCCACTTTCTCTGCATCGCTGTCCTTGTCTTCAAGTAATCCATCGGGAATTTTAGTAAGGAGATCCTTTAGAAGACTCTGGGAGGGCGTTTCGCTCTGGGAATCGGAGATAACACCCTCCAAGGTCTGGAGTTCCGACTGGGTGACCTTGTCAGATACCTCACCAAGCACCGAGTGGAAAAAGTCAACGCCACCAAAGGTGCCGGTGACGATTGGGTAAACGGGATCCCGTGCGCCCTCAATATCTAACATAACGTTACGGCCAACATGAGGGAAAACGTCAGTTTCGCCCAGTTCGATCAAGCTGAGCTCCGTGTAATTAGAGTGCGCGGCATAATCTTCCAGACAGTGCAAGCCTGTACCGAGCAGTCGAAGGGCTTCGTGGAGATCGTCTTGGTTATTCGACCTTGCGTATCGGCGGCCCAATTCGATAGAGCGGCGGAATACTCGACGTACCAAGCAAGCCGACGTGGCGAGGTCCATATCCTCAGAGGCTATGTAGCTTTTGAGCCCTGTATGGGAATCATGGGTTAGCAAACTTTACATGAAGGGAAAAGCATACTGGCAGTTCAAGTCAGTTCAAGTCACATACCCGTTCTCGGGTCAATCGCTAGCTCCCGTTCCTCATCAACGGGGCCTCTCAATCGACGATCATAGTCCCGAGCGTCGAGGCCTTCACCATAACCGAGAGGGTTATCGATGTGCTCTGTGGGCTGATAGCATCCGAGTCGCTCAGTCGTCACTTCGAATTCGTTGGTACCATAACCAAACGTCATGAATCCCAGCACCCAGATGAGGATGCGAATAGCCTCGGCGCTAACATATTTCAAAGTGCCAATATCAACAGCTTGACTATAGTCGCGAAGCCAGTTTCCGAAATAGACACGCTGCACATCGAGCTTGGTGAACTTTTTGCCACCAGCGATACGGGCCAAGAATAGGGTTAGAAGAGCGTCTTCGATATCGCCATGACGCCAATTCTGGCCCTCAATGCGAGACAACGATGCGATATTGCCAGCTCCGAATGCATGCGCCTGTCCAGCGATGGCCAAGACCAAGACAAGAGTGAGGCAAAGGCTTTGGAACGATGTTCCCATGGTTCCAAAAACCTTTTTGGGACAGGAAATGTATATAAACGAGAAGATAAAGCCCAGTCTCCCGATGAATGGAAAAGGCTCTTGAAGCCGAATCTTATACACTAACGATATGGTAAAATGATCGAAACAAAATCCCGAGTATCACTTGTAGTATTGCGAAGAGAAGTGGAAAGGAGAAAAAGAAACAAAGATGTTGAATAGAGGAGGGGGATCTGACGACCCCGCCATGGAGGGATCCCATGACGATACTGTACATTCTTAGCGTGTACTCTGTAACAGAGGTTACTCCATATGGCGTACATACTCTTGGTGTTTTGTTTGTGTAGTCCGTACTCCTACTCTGTACTCTTACTTTTTCCGTATAAGGTGGAGAAGATATGTTCTTGGCGTCGCGATTGGTGGGTCTTGGCGTCCTTTAGACGATGGCGCCGGTGTTCTTGGCGCTTTGGTCTGCCGCGTCTGCGAAATTCATGGTTGATTCCAGAATTCTATACGGAGTACTCTGTAGCATGGGAGTAATACTCCGTACAAGTATTTGATACTCCATATGGAGGTACCTTATGTAGTATGTACAATATTATATATTACCTCGGATGGGCTGGAGATAAGCCGCAGCTGACACAGGGCGATACATATAATAAAGTACGATAAAGTACGTAGGGTCTGTTGAAGAACATTCGGTCAGCTCGGTACGGGCATGGGTTACTCCGTGGCCCGGGCATACTAGGTAATAATACAGACCACTTGTATTTTGTATTTCAGTGATAAGAAAAATTAATCTCTACCTACTAGGAATTATATTCTATATGTACGTACATTAACGTTTATTGGCAATACCTACAGATATAAGTAGATAAATAATACAAACAATACTAGCATAACAATGAACATTATCAAGAACTGGGAATGTAGAGAAAATCAGAGTACGGGTAATGCATTACCACTAGCCATATGTACGTACGTACGGAGTGCTGCCCCTCCGCATCCGGCGGCCTCCGCCCAACCACACGGTGATACACCCTCGCAACCTCACCGCCGTCTTCTGCAGTAGTATTGCGACTCTCACCACCGCAACCACCATTCTGTACTGATTACGCGCTGCACTACTGGCTGTGGCTGCTCGACTAGTCGTCCTCCTTCATTTAACTGGTCTTCGCTATTTCTTTTTCAGCGAAAGAATTCCCTAGAAATGCCTGTTCAGATCATCAATTCATCTCATATTCATACTTCAGTTTCCCAGTTTTAATACCCCCTTCATCTTTATCTTAACTGGTTGACATTTCCGCATTAAAAGCTAAGCAGTTATCTTATTTACCATTCTAAATAGTATTTATCTTCATTGCCCAAGAATCATCGAGTCTGCAAGAGCGCTTTGAATCAAGGACAAGATATCATCGGTCGTCCATACTACATTGTTTACGGAGTACTTCGGGTTGTGATCCCGCTCACATCGTGGTGATTCGCTATCTTCGATGACGATGAGTTGCCCAGCATAATTGCTGAAATATCTCGCACCGGCTTGAGTGATCTAGAGAGAGAGAGAGAGGAGCGCGAGAAGAGAGGACTACCACGAGCAGGGCTCCTCAAACGTCTTTCAACGCATCTCACTGCGCCTTGAGACTCACCGAATCAACCATCACCGATCTCAAAACCTAAAGTTCTGAATCCGTGGGAGCCCCCGTTCTCTCCGGAATCAGTTCCCGTCCCACGCGTCTGAATTTCCGATATTGAAACGCCTTGGAACGGATCACGAAATGATGCGCCACTGCTAGTTCAACCTTATATCAGGTCTGACAACTCTTGTGAAGCTCCTTTATTTTCGAGTATATCTGATACCTCGCTTCCCGTCAAAGGGAGGAAGATTTTCGATGTCTTCCGGGGCTGTCATCTCGGATCAAATGCCTGGCAAACGACCTTTATGGTCGCGGCGGCTAACGGATGAGTCCACTCTGAACACTTCTTTCGATAATTGTAACCATGGGTCACAGAGGTTTAAAGGGACCTCGAAGCCAAGAATATATACTAGGCCACTACCCAAGAAGACCTCTCTGGACGATGCGCCCTCAATGACTCTAATCAACTCTTCACGATCCGCGGGCGATCGTGATAGTCTAGGAATCCACACGACTACTGAGAGGCGAAATCAGTGTGATCCATTTACCGGGTCCGGCGAATTTAACCCTCATAGTCGACTTCCAAGTACAACCAATCAAATCACGGCCTGCAACCCAAGTACGAGAAAGCCAACCTCCAAGTACATTGATTCCTCGCGTCACGCGCCTCGCACTTATGCACCTGTGGGCCAGTCTTATCAAACATCGCTCGTTGAAAGCCATTGCTCCGAGGGCAAGAACTCTTTTGACGGAGAGTCTCTAGCCCGATCAAGCTCCGACACTTTTCAACCCTTCGTGCGTGCTCAGGCACCGCGACTGTCGCTGCAAATCCATGACGGTTCATCTACACCGTTGCCTACAATCTCGCAGACGAACGTCACAGGTCGATCATCATTTGGATATGCAAGAGATAATGGTAGTGCCCTTGATACCCCTTCTCCGATATCCAGGTCATCACTGGATTTTGTGTTCCGATCCAAGACTCGGACCAGTGTTGACCCCGTATCTCGGGCAGCTACAATCCAGGCGGCGCGTCAAGCTTTCGAGGAGAAGCAAGAAGCCAAAAATCGCAAACTTGAACAACAACAGATGAAAGAAGAAGAAAAACAGACGCGCCGCAGGGAAAAGCAGTACTGGCGAACATCGATGAGAGATGATGAGATGCATTCGTCAACGCCTGAGGAAAAGACTGACCCGGCGGAAACGCCTCATGCTACCACCGCTTCCCAGCAGCAGTCAACCTCGATATCATGGAAATCTCGATCCAAAAACACTTGGATGATTTTCATAGTCTGGCTACGAACCAGAGTCTTTAAATTGCGAAGAAAAATAAGAAAAATGCAATAAATAACTGTTGTCCCTATGTCATATTTATGTTCCAAAATAGCTGAGCTTAGCGTGCGAAATACTAGTACCCTTCTTTTCCTTGCTGAGCCTCTTCTCCCGTGTATAATATGTTCAGCAGTACTACAACAAGTATCTTATGATACATGATGTATGGAGATTCAAATGTCCTTCGAATGATTATATCAAGTCAAGGATGGGTCACGTGATGCGGTGAGCCAAAAATGCACAACTGGGACCTCTGCTCCGCCAGACTTCTTTCCTTCCACGCGACTACTACGGCGTTCCGGACAGCACAACTGAGAGTCGAACTACGGTGTACAAGAGCGACAATAAACGCCTAACGTATCTTCTGCCGCTCCACAGATTTCCACTGTCTTTCAGGGTCGCTGGGTACGATCTTCGAGGACACAACCTCCAATCTGGAGGCGCATAGCGCCTCCGTGACCTCAGTTCGCCCACCATGGTCTACGATTGGGATGGAAAGAGGGAAATCTGTTATCAGATGTATATCAAAGATAAAAAGGCGCTGGAGGAGATTATGGATTACATGAAAACAGCCTATCAGTTCGCCCCTAGGTAAGAACACCACGTGCTTGCCTCTTAAAATTTAAATGACTTTCTCCATCATCTTCTCTTTTCTACTTCCTATAATTTCTTTTTTTTTTTTTTGCCTTCTTCTTTCCTTCTCCTTTCCTAGTATTAAAGGTATTTGCATCATCACTAACATTTTCCCCTCCTATACAGTAAACGCGCTTTTCAGACCCAGTTCAGAAGATGGGGCTTTCCATCGAAACAAAATCCGGCGCACAAAAATGCAGAGCTCGTTGCGCGTGTCAAGCAGCTCTGGGAGCGAAACACGGGTCAACGAGACATGCTACGGATATTGAATGATGAAGGGTTTGAGATAAAAGAAAGAGAGCTTATGCGAGTGCGTGCCAAAAATCGGTGGCTATTGCGTGTTCCCAATGGCATGAAGTCACAATCCAATATGCAAACCCCGGTGCAGCAGCCTGAGGATGAGGGCTTGCTTGCCCTACAGCAGGAAGTATACAAAACTGAAGGGCCATTTGATGATACAGGGACCCTTCCATCTGAAGTAGCGCTCCAACGTTCACCGTCGCCTGGTCTTTCTCCCGAGGTCCTAGCGAAGCGCAAGGAGCGATTGGATCGCCTGAAAGCAGAAAGTGCAGAGCGTTGGGCTACCCGGAAGCGTCGCCGTCGTACTCGGGGATGGGCCGGACTGCCGGCTGATCCACCAGGACCTCCGCGCTTTCCATCCGAAACCACGATCGATGAGAGTAAGAAATATCTCAACCTAGACAATGCCATGTACCGTCAAGTTAGAGATCAATTTCAAGAAATTTGTGAGCAAGCCGGGTTCATCAAAAAGACTGTCGCTGGACCTGAAAGATGGCAAGAGGCAAAGGACAGACTAATACGCGAATCACCACACCTTCAGCAAGTCTTCTGGGCTGACCAGCTCGATGCGAAGGCTCTTGCTCTCGATGTTGTGTGTACGGATGTCACCAAGCGGATGAGAACTCTGGAGAGGCGGATGACTATCGCTGAGGCTAAAAATGTCCTTGGTATCAACCCAGAAGAGAGTCGCCAAATCAGGAACGCATTTTACGAAACATTGAAAGCGGATCATTTCACTAGCAAACTGGAGGCTGGCGATGCACACTGGAATGAGCTCAAAGAACGGTGGATTCAAAACTCACGGCTACTTCAACAAATTCTCGCACCTGGTCCAGCAGATCCAAATCATGCTGCAAGGTTAAAAGCACTTGAAGTTCTCTGTCGCGATGTCATGAAGCGGCTCCGCGATGATCAAACAAAGAGAGACCCGTCACGGAAGCAATCAGCATCTCACTCTGGAGCGCAAAGCCCTGCCTCAAACGACAGTAATGTCAACCATACTTTCAATGGCGGCATCAGTAACGGCATCAGTAATGGCATCAGCACGCTGGCTTCACAAGCATTAGCGAGCGCTCCTATAACCACAAGTGACCTAGGAGATATGCAGATAGACCCTTCGCTGTTACAGGCCGCCAATGACCCATCATTTGCAGCTACGGGTGAGCATGATACTGAAAACTCATTTGAATATGTGGATCCCATGTTGGAATCAACTGTGCTGCATACACCAGTTTATCTTCGTATTAGTCCTCAAGGTCAACATGGATCGTCGAAAACATGGGTTGAGAAATTGGCATCAAGGTCTGTTACTGAATTACGACAATTCGTCGTGGCTCGATATCCCGGCAGTAGTATCGTCAAGATTGAGGGTGTCGACAAAGACGAGAATGGAAACGAGGTTTCCTTTCTTATTAGTGAAGATTCTGAGCTTGACGCTTATCTGACACACGTGCATGGGAGAAAGGCATTGTTTTCAGTTGGCTTAAAAGACATGATATAACTTTGTTTCATTTCTTGCATGGTGTCGATACTTCAAAGGGCCTCGTATAGTCCTTATGGGACCAATGCAGCGATGCAATTTATTAGGAAAGAACAAATAGAAACCGTGTTGTCATCGTAGCAACGAGGAAGAGGCATGGGCACGGAATGTAAAATTTAGCTGGCTGGTACGCTATTCAAAGTACATGAACAGAGATCTATTCTTTTATCATGTTTCCAAATATGACCACGGTCACGCACCCTGGCCCTGCAAGTATCTCACCTAACAGATAGAGACTGTACAACATTCCTGAAAAGAACACTGGCTGGAGGCAGAACAAACGAGGGTGCTTCACCAAAAACACCAGACAGCCCTCCAGACTGTGAAGACGCCCTCTCTGTATCAAGCGTGGCCGTATTTTGTAAAGCAGAAGTTTGACTTCCGAATAAATCCACCAATCCAGAGTCAACACGGCTAGGTAACTCACGAGGGCGTGTTGTGGTCTGGGGAGTCCTATCAGGGCAACCAAATCGCTGCACAGTGGCTCCGGCATCCACAATGATATAATCCCCAGAGCGCGGGTCAGAAGTTAGCACAAGGGGGCACTTCCCGACGCTGAAGGAAAACACTGGTAACAATGACTCGATATCGTATACTTGAACATGGAACTGTGCGGTGCGGGATTTCTTCGTTTGTTGCAAATCGTGCAGGGCGATCGCAAACGTGCGCGTCCTTGGGCTGACTGCTAGAAGTGGTTGCGATCTCCCAGCGGATAAACCGTCAACCGGCGACGCCGGAATCCTAATCAAGTCATCAACCGTATCCCACACAGAGACTGCACGCTTCGACGCCACGATAAGATGACGTCCCAAAAACCGAACTGCACATGGATCATCAGAGTATGCCCCAGGTCTATTGTAACGAATTGTACACTTTTGTGCGTCAAGCAGAAGAACAGGACCAGGGTTTGCGGATGAAGTTGACGGTAAGCACACCGCAAGCACCGATCCATCTTCAGAGAAGGTCAAACAGGCTGTGTTAAGATAGTCGGTTTTGTTCGGGCCAGAGCTTCCTTTAAGATCGACTATACTCCGACATTTCCAAGTCTCAAGCTGCTGCGCGGCGTCAGGTCCTGTTTGCAATCCGCTTAGCGGTCTCGGATTTGGACACCAGACGCGCAATACCGCATCTGCCCCAATGGTTACAAATTCATTGCTGCGGGGCCGAGAGGCCAAGCCAAGAATAGGCGTTGGGCCATTGTCCAAGAAATGGGGTCCATCGATGCGAGTAACCAATTCCCACAAATTTGACGAACCATTCCATTTCCAGAACTTCAAAAAGGTCTCCTCACGGCTGTTCGCTCTACCATCCCCAGTGTTACTAAGGCCAAGAGCCTTAGTATCTTGAGGGAACGGGCTCCAGCAGTCGACAGTAGCCATCCATTTCCCATCTTGAACTATATCCAAATATTTGATGTCTGGTGTAGTTATTTCTGAACCCTCTGGACTGATTTTAAGAACTGTTGTGTTGGTCCGTGCAAGGGCTTGCCGAGAAATATGATTGTTTGTGTGAATGTTGTAGGTTTGAAGGACCGGTGAGATAGCCGAATAATGGCCATCTTGAGACATCTGACGGGAAGCTGGGACCGCCACTAACAATTGATCGGGGTATTGGGGATGCAGTACGGCTGCCGCGACGCTTGAGGATGCGTTTGGGCCAAATTGACCTCTGGATTTGACCATCTTCGGGGACACCTGCAGGCCTATAACAGTGGCATATGGTTGCAACTCTCTTGCCGACAAGACCATTATAGAGTTATCCGCTAATTTGACTGCATATGAATTTCCTGTGGGAGAAATGACGATGTTGCAAATCGGAGAAGAGAGGTGAGGGAGAAATTGCTTTCTACCGGTGTCCAATTGCCATAGTACCATGACCGATTCGTGCCCACCGGATACAACATAGTTTCCTGGGGTTGATTTCAGCACAGCTTCAATTTATATCTGTAAATCAATCTCGCTTACCATCTTTCGACCAACGCAACGCATTAACAGGGCCTCTATGCCAATGTAAACGCCTTGGAGCAAAACTCTTCCCTCCGTCACGGATATCTTGATTGTTGACAAAAAATCCCAAAACATCTTGATATATCAAGATCGACCCGGCCATCTCACCTACAGCGAGATCCAGCTGCTCCGAAACCTTCCTGGCTTTTGCATCTTGGACGTTTTGCCGAGTGTTTTCGCAGACATCGAGACAAGTGATGTTGACAGGCAAGATTGCCTCTCTCCACGTATATTGGACATTTTCCACGCTGTCAAAACCGGAACCATCCGCAATTCCGAGAAGAAGATTTTGGCCACCATAGGCAAGAACAGCTCGGCCCTGTTGCGCAGCCCTTATACGACCGATTCGAATATCCGTTTCGAGTACGACTGTTTCCGACGGCTTTCCATCATGGAACGTGAACACCCTAATTTCTCTCTTCCCGCTTTTCCGCTCGCAGATGGAATAAAATAGAATACGTGTGTATTCCCCAGAAGCTTCGATGATATCGATAGAGCTGGTCTTGCGGCATGTATCCCAATGTAGAGTCTGCTTGCCAGTAACCCATTCCCATTTGCTGATAGAGCCGGTCGAAGTAAACACATAAATATGGTCCTTGTTTATAGGGCAGAGTTTATATCCAATTATGCTTTGATTGGGTTGTGTTTGTAATGTGCGAACAAGATGAGAAGTGGCCGTGGAGTAGATATGGATTGCCGTCTCAACTGCGAGGAACAAATACCTATGCACAATGTTTAAGCAAACGACTCAGAAATCAAATTCAGGGAAACACTCACTCTTCATCCGGGGTAAGAACCGGCTCTAGATCGGTATATTGTCCAGCCCCGAGCTGCGACGATGACCAAGACGTACGCGAGGATTCGTGGGTATTTGTGAGAGACATATTACCATCGATAACTGACAACTCTTGCAACCCTTTAGACACAGGCAATGCAGAGCCCTTCTCACTGTCACTCTTTCTTCGTGCAAAGCGACGCCGCTTGGTCCGACTTTCGTCTGTATGCGCTACTTGACTTTGCGCTGCATCGCTGGCTCGCGATCTTTTTGAGAGTCGGCTAGATTGACTTGCGCCGGACATGGTCAATTGAAGTGAGATTCAAATCTCAATATTAAATCAAATACAATTTCCTCAGGATCGAAAACACATAGCCAATCTGATAAAATATGCGCAGAGTTTAGAATGGCTCTTTGGTGTCTTTCTCACTTTTTCCTTTTTCTTTTTTTTTATTCCTTGTACGGCGGACCCGTTAAGCTAGTCCTTATTTGGCTTAGTGTATATAAAAGCGGGTCCCAAAACAGCAAACCAATAATAACAGCCAGTCTACCATGGGGCAAGAGATATGTAATAATTTGCGGCAGAATCTTCAAAATCCAACAAGACATTAGGACGAATTTCACGGTATTGTTTTGTTTCTCTTAATAATTCGTTCATCGATTTCAGGGCAAAGAACTACGAATCCCAAAAGAAAATGATAATCCCGATTCGATGCTTTTCGTGCGGAAAGGTAGGGGTCAACACATGGGATTGTGTTCATAACTGACATGCGTTTGAAATAGGTTGTCGGAGACCTGTGGGAGCGTTATTTGCAGCTGCTAGACGAGGGAATTCCAGATGGGTAAGCTTCAAATGTTTCAGCTCGGTTTTTGTCTTTCCACGCGATCGATGTTCTGATGGGCGACTTTGAAGTGATGCAATGGACCAGTTGGGTTGCAAGCGATATTGCTGTCGCCGAATGATAATGACCCATGTTGATTTGATTGAGAAATTACTTCGGTCAGTGCGAATTTGTCCGGTGTAGGAGACATCATACTAATGAAACTACAGGTATAACCCGGCTGAAAGAGATCGTGCGAAAGCTCAAATATAAACTCGGTTGCAAAAAGAAAAAACGATGGAAAAGGACCATGCCTAACACTCAGGAGCTCTCCCAGTGTATCTCCGAGCAATCAACTTAATAATGATCAAACTCGGCAACACAGGCTGTCCGACGCTCAGTCTCTGAGGCGTCCAAGGTGATATGTCGGCCCTGCCTTTGTCGCACCGTGATGGCATAAGATGATTCGGTGCCATGGTATTAAGTCATTAAAACGGTTCTTATGGGTAAAACATCGTTCTTGGCTCGGCGTTGGATGTTTTCGGATACACAGAGCGCTTCGAATACCGCAGAGCATTCATACAAGCGTAGTTTGCTACATTGGTTTTTTTTTTTTTTTTTGGGGCGTTAGGGTGAGGGGTCCAGTTGCATTTATGACCCATTTTATATTTATCATGGGAAAAATAGAGTACTATGCTTGTGTTTTTCTTTAACCCTTTAATATGAGCTCTGGAATGATCTCACTTCACCTCAGTAGGTAAAATTATGTGATTCTTGAACAGGAACCCTGATTGAAGGATATCTTGACTGTCAAAAATACCCTGGTTATTCACAGGGCTCAGTTCTACAAAGGCTGGGTTGGTGATGGTCTTTGTTGACAGTCTAAAGACAGTGACTCCATCATATTTAGCAAGTACATGTTAATAATAGCACTTACTTCTGTATGGTTGTTCTAGGCATATTAGAATGTGAGAATAGTCACTTACATTTCTATTAATACTATCAAGAAATTATTCTATGCTGTAAAGAGAATGAGAATAACAAGCAGTCTTTAATGAAATTCACACTGAAAGTCTTATTTCAATTGTGTTTGCATGCCTCACATGCACAGTACACAGTATACTGGATACTGGCCCTATGGCAAATATGAGATGTATCAATTTTATTAGGAAAGGAAATCACTAAGCAGCACAGGCTCTGATGATAAATTCACTGGCATACTGAACTCACCACTTCTGAAACCACAATGAAATCCATTAAAACACTACATTCTAGACATTACATAGTTATCACCTGGTCGGCAGTTTTACAAGGCAAAGTACCGGTGGATACCAGTAATGCACTAGTAAACCAGAGGCCTGGCCACTGTCACGGCGCTCTACTAGGATGATGGAACGTCCAACTCATGGGTTCTACCTAGGTAGCTATCGACGAGAATAATCAACATGAGGAAGGAAGAAAGGAGGTAACGCCATATTTATCAACAAAGCAATAAAGCAAACAACCACACCTCACGTGATAATCAACCAACGTGACCAGGCCGTCACATTACCCCCCGGCTTCAATAGGCATTGTCCTCAATGTCATGGTCAACCCACAGGTAAGAAAACATGAGAAGGCAACAATACATGAGACACTTGAAAAAGAAAAACACATGAACATGTCCAAACATCTCCAAAAATCAATCATCGAGATCATTAAGGTCATCAAGACGGTTTGCCTCTAACCTTGCAATCATCTGCTGGTTCCATATTTTATTGGATTCCTTGTGTGCCTTCATGGAACAATCCTTCACCCAATGATCAGAGGAGCCACATCTCACACAGGATCCTTGTTGTCGTCGTCTGTTCCTTTCATCTAGGGAGGTGGACGCTGCTGACAGGGAGTTGATATTGATGACGCTGAGGTCCATAGGATCAGACTTGGTGTGAGAGCCAGATTGGTGTGATTGAGAGTGGGAAACATTGGTGGAATTTGAGCTGAAAGAATGACTTCCCAATTGTTGAACCACACGAAGGAAATCAGTGTATGATTTTGGAAGATTCAACTGCTGGTTGAGACGTCCTCGGAGAGTAGGATTGAGGCCTTTCCTGAACGCTGAAATCTTGGTGACATCAGGCCAATCTTTGCCCTTTGCCTCATAAAGAATCCTCTCAAACTTGGCGATGTAGGCTGCCACAGATTCACCACTATCCTGCTTTAGGACTAGTAGATAATCTTCAGCTTCTTGAACCTTGTTGGGGTTGTCATAAACCAGAGATAGTTGATCAAGGATGGTGTTGTAATCCCAGGTGTTGGTGTCTTCTGCATAAGATAACTGGGGAAGAACTAGAGCTTGGACTTTGCTTTCCAGATTCAGATAGACATAGTAGAACTGAGCCACTGCATCACCAATAGCTGGAGCATCAATCCTAAGCTTAGCCTTCATCGAAGCAAGCCAGGTATCAAACTTCAAAGATTGGCCATTGAATTTCTCGGGATCAGGGAGGCATGGCTTTGGTCGTTGAAGTGGTTTGGGTTCATTTTTGACGGATTCGATTTCATTCTGGAGGGCGCGGATCGTAGAAGAAAATTCGTTTCGGAGTTCTTGAAAGGGGTCCATGATCTTTAAGAAAGGGATCGTGAGCTTGAATCTTGAAAAACTTAAGTCTTGAGAACTTGAAGGGGTGCCAGCATAGTCGCAACCACTGGACTTCTTGAAAGTTGAACTTGAATATGCCAACAACAGAAGTTTCAGTCCTGAGCTCTAGAAACTTAACTGAAGCAGCGCTTGACTTGACTTGAGGATGAACTTGAGGATGGAAACTTGAATGGAGACACTGTTATAGCCTGGCCAGCTCCCGAACTGCGGCACCAGCGAATCCCTTGAAGGGAGAAGCCTTTGGTATTTCTCTCCCTAAGGTATAAAAGGAGGATGTTGATTATTATGTCACGGCGCTCTACTAGGATGATGGAACGTCCAACTCATGGGTTCTACCTAGGTAGCTATCGACGAGAATAATCAACATGAGGAAGGAAGAAAGGAGGTAACGCCATATTTATCAACAAAGCAATAAAGCAAACAACCACACCTCACGTGATAATCAACCAACGTGACCAGGCCGTCACAGCCACCCTGACCTGGCGACCTGGGACCTATAAGCCCATTCTAGACTGAAAAAAAATCATAAGGCAAGAAAAGTCGTTGCTCTGTTTCATATGGAAATAGGTGAAAACCTGAGGCCAGATTAACAAGATCTAACAACCTACGCTATCTCAAACGCATATTGATATGGTACAATCAAATAATATGGAGTCAATAAGCAGCAAGTTTCTCATTTTCTTATTGCATATAAACAATCGAGGGGGGTGAGGGTTATGAACACTGAGCCCTAACTATTCCGCCAATATGTATTTCCCCCTCTTCTCTTCATCCCCCACGCGGCTAGAGTCTGCCATAAGCATGCATGGATTCACTTCAGATGAGTTTTTGGAGAGGCAGCAAATGTGGTTCTGGGTATAGACCCGTCCAAAATAGGGATATATACTCGATTTTACATCACGAACCTGACACCACATTGACGAAAATTCAGCAACGTAATACTGAACAAAGTATGTTGGAGAACTCCATCTCCCCAGGGAAATCATCCCGAGATCTCTCTCCACGTTTTAGTGGAGGATGTCAAATGCCGCTTCGGAACATCGCTGGGGAAATGCATGTGGGAACATGAAACATATGCACCCAATACACCTATGGTATTATCTAACTAGAATGCAACACATACATATACACGAAGGAATTACGAAGAGGGAGAGACAGACAGAACTCCGAATGGAGTAGAAATCCGACGTGAGTCCGATGATATTTACAGAGGGTGTTAAGCTTTTCTTGTTCTTCTGCTACCCACCAGGCCGCGGGGAAGTCAGTGCCTGCCCCACACCGTTACTCAGGTACAATTCTATATCAACAATGTCAACCCAACATTGACCCTGATGCTATCATACAATCCTAGGGTCAAGTTTATTTTAAACGGTGAGTAAAGGAAGAAGCCCTTGTTGTTGACTTGGAGACATCGCCAGTTATCAGCCAGAGGTTAGTTCAAAGTGACAGCAATGTATACTGTTCCATCATCATTACTCTTAACATCATGATGATATTGAGCATGATGCCTACAAGGATCACGAGTTGGGTCTACCAAACCTGACCCATACAATTCGTTTTCATGACCAATCAATAGGGGATCCCCGAGTTAACCTTTCTGCAGAAATGAGCATGACCCTTGGTTCAATGAAAGATTGTTGGAGTCATCTCTGCCTACCTCGAGGCAACCCGTTTCGGGTTCTGCCTGATAGGTTTATAAGGAGAGACTGGAACCTCGCGTTTTTTCCGTCTCGATCTTTGTTCATTCCATGGTGCTTCACCCTTCTCACTGCTTGCGTCAGTTAGATCTCGTTTTATCTTTTCAGAGGAACAAGAGGTTTCCTTTATCCAAAACGTCAAAGTGTTGCTGCCATCATGTCGATCCCAAAGTTCGCTGGCATGTCCGGCAATCTCTTAATGCGGACTGTAACCGCGTGTGCTACCATGGGATTCTTGCTGTTTGGCTATGACCGTATGTTTCTCTGCTCTAGATATTGACGGTCTGCCCAGGTGTGAGCTGACCCGAAGTGATAGAGGGTGTCATGAGCAGCATCATTGATGCAAAGCCCTTCAACACTGTTTTCCCGGCAACCGATAATGATTCAACAATGCAAGGAACTGTTACTGCTATCTATGAAGTCGGTGAGTATCAGGCTGTCCTGTTACCATGAAAAAGGCAGCCACAACTGACCTAGCTCAGGATGTCTTGTGGGAGCTGCCTTCATTCTTGGGGCAGGCGACTGGCTCGGTCGACGCTGGTCCATTATACTTGGTGCCACTGTGATGATTCTTGGTGTTATCATACAGGTGACTGCCTATCCAGGTCACGTTCCTCTAGCCCAATTCATCGTTGGTCGAGTTATTACTGGCATCGGCAATGGCATGAACACCTCAACTATTCCTACTTATCAAGCAGAATGCTCAAGGACCTCTAATCGAGGTCTACTCATCTGTATCGAGGGTGCCACAATTGCCTTTGGTACTTTGATTGCTTACTGGATTGATTTCGGGTCATCTTATGGTCCAGATAATCTCACATGGCGTTTCCCTATTGCGTTCCAAATTGTCTTTGGTCTCCTGATCATATTTGGAATGTTCTTCTTGCCTGAATCTCCGAGATGGCTTCTCACCCGTGAGCGCTATGAGGACGGTGAAAGGGTCATCGCTGCCCTAATGAACAGGGAAACCTTCCACCACGAGGTACAGCTGCAAAAGAATATCATTCTGGACTCTATCAGAGCGTACGTAACCATCTCCCATTCTAAGAACCAGAAGAGGCTAATTGGCATAACAGTTCAGGTCAAGCTGGGAAAACTACACCCCTGTCTGCCGTGTTCACTGGTGGAAAGACCCAGCATTTCCGAAGAATGCTTCTAGGTTGTTCGTCGCAGTTTTTCCAACAGATTGGTGGCTGTAACGCTGTGATCTACTACCTCCCCGTCTTATTCAAACAGTCGTTGAAACAATCCGAATTTATGTCCATGATCCTTGGAGGTGTCAATATGATTGTCTATTCCATCTTTGCCACCATGTCCTGGTTCCTAATAGAGAGAGTCGGGAGACGCAAGCTCTTTTTGTGGGGTACCATTGGCCAGTGCGCCTCCATGGTTGTTACTTTTGCCTGCTTGAGCCCAGGAACCCCATCTGCGGCGAAAGGTGCAGCTGTGGGCCTCTTCACTTACATTGCCAGTTTTGGTGCAACATGGCTACCTCTTCCGTGGTTGTATCCTGCTGAGATCTCGCCAATCAAGACAAGGGCCAAGGCCAACGCGATTTCTACCTGCACAAACTGGCTGTTCAACTTCCTTATTGTCATGGTTACTCCAATCATGATCAGCAACATCAAATGGGGCACTTACCTTTTCTTTGCCTGTGTCAATGCGTGCTTCCTACCAGTGATCTACTTTTTGTACCCAGAGACTGCTGGGCGCTCCTTGGAGGAAATTGACCTCATCTTTGCAAAGGGGTACTCGGAGAATTTGAACTATGTGAAAGCCGCCAAAGATTTGCCTAGCTTGTCTGATGAGGATGTGGAGCGTGTTGCTATCCAATATGGCTTTGGTCCAGCTGATGTTGATTCCAGTAGTGATGGTGCGACACAGGAGCATACTCAGGTTGAAACTGAAAAGTCTACTTTCACTCAGTCAAGTCAGGTTTGACAGTTTTGCTTCTGAACGTTACTTGTTGCTGTGGTCTTGCTATTGGGATCCATCGATCCAATAAATCCCTTTGGGGTGGATTCAGTCTCTGATACCCATTGGCGTAATAAAACACGCCTACGTAGAAGCCTTGCTATTTTTTTTTTTGTTCTGTCTTACTAGAAATTATCGTATGACTAGGTAGCTAATGTCATCTTTATAATCCTTACTAGTTCCATCTGATCTATTTTCTCGATCCGGATTCACACCTCCGTAAATCGGTCTCATGTTAATGCTCCCGATATGTTACTTCCAGACTTAGAAAAGTATATTATTATTATTTAATCAAGTTTATTGTCCATATCGAGCCCTAAAGCTATGACAGACCATATTCTATAAACTCAAGACTCATAGCTGACCTTTGGCCTCTTGTCCCTATGAGTTCCCGAGGTAGCATCCCCTTCTATGATCGTTCCGATCCTTTTCCTCGCCCCAGACCGCCTGTATGCACGGGGCTTTCAAGCCTCCGGAGAGTGCTCTCCTTGTGTTTTTGGAGCAGGGTGGGTGTGGCCTAGGCTGAATCTCAGCTTAGGCTTTAGAACAGTATATCGCTGCCAGTTATTATCGCCTTTCATTGTGTGAGATAATATTACTAGGGATAGCCGCATCCAGTCGCAATGGCCCTGATTCTGATGGACGTTGATATCATCTTCGCTGACCTTACAAGGCACCAGTCTATATGTGCAATATCACTATGACTGGACAAGCCAGCACAAAAATGCCTGGTTCTTTCCATTTCTGAAAAGATACTCATTCTACAAACTGCCAGTGTGCCTTGGTTGTTCTAGCACATCATATATGTGATCACCCCTACAGAGCATCTTTATCATGATGACACTGGGAGATGGATATGTATGATGTAAACCACTCCAATTGTGACTTGTGAGACGTGTTACTTGGGTAAGGTGGGGACAGGTAAAAAGACAGGGGATTTGTCAGATCTTACCCCGGGTATGCATATCTTTAATTTTCATAAAAAAGCCGCCCCTGTGCAGTGATCGTCGATGTTCAGCGGTTTATCCAGGACATGATTAATTAGAATTAAAATTTCAAATGCGCTCTTCAATCCTGTAGGTCTTTTTTAATTATTGAAATCGCTGCCCTCAGGCGGCTTTCCGGCCGATGGCCAGGCTTAAGCAACCTCTCGGCCTGAGGCTATGGATTCGCTTAGACATGTATGGAATAGATAGTCAATAAAAACACGGAACATTAAAAGGCAATAATATGAATAATCTCTTATTTGAATACCGATCAATGAAGCAAAACTGGAGTCCTGTGAGATGTAGATGTAAATACTTCCATGTCAAGCACGAGGAACTGGGGGTCATAGTATCCATAGTTTGATATTGTGATGGTTTACTCAAGGATAAGAAGGAAAGGAGTAAGGAAGACGAAAGAAAACCCGATATTTTCAATCCGTTACGTTACATAAATATGAAAACAACAGCTACATGATAAGTCCTTCAGGAGACTTGGAGCTGAACACCAATCAGTTGAGGAACTGACTATAGGCCTGCATACCTATACATAGCCAATGAAGGAGCCAGAGGCTAGACTCTGTAGACCTATTTTGGTTTACGACGTACTATTTACTCGCTGACTATGTCAGCCCGTCGCCAGCTTTCGGCGGACCACATCGATATGCGAAAACACCAATATGTCATATTTCTCTACATCGTATTTAGTTATAATTTTTCCAACCGCCATATTTTTGGGCGATATCATATATATAATCGGATTTATCTTTGCGATGACTTAATATCTTATGGTCTGAAAATTAGATAACCGAATGAACATACGTTGATTTGTATGCAAAAACAGTTACAAAGTCGTATGGTTATTGTGAAATGGGGATATTCCATTTCCCTTATATGAGTGAACCAAAATAAGATAGTGTAATAAATCAATGTTTGAAAAAAGATAGAACCCCCTGGATATAAAAGATACGTTGGAGGTGGAGCATTATTTATCAAAGATATATTGCAATATAAATGGTATCTATCGGTGTTATTCGCATAGGAATATGGCCGCCCAATGAGCGAGCTCAATCGATTGCAAAGTGTGGTCTGTGTGGAACGGGTTGAAATGGCAGCCGGGAATGGCCAACAAGAGATGATTATAATTTTAGTTAATTTGGATTTCCATTGAAAGCATAATAATGAAAAGTTATATTTATTTCAAATTTAGTTCATCATATAAAAAACCCAAAGTTTACAATCAAATATTTCCAAATATATTATTAATTAAAATGGAACAAGAAAGGGGGCTATGGTTTACATTAACATTAGAAAAAGAAGTCAGACATTTGTAAGGGATAAACTGTAATTGGATAATATTCACCAATAATGATAATGGTATATTGAAATACTTCTAGAAGTTGCTCAATACATCGGAATCTAGATTTACTAATATCCGGTCAACAGTCCGACTATCCTCTCGCTCCATGAAGACTTATTCCATCTT
Organism: Aspergillus chevalieri; assembly: GCF_016861735.1. Lineage (NCBI taxonomy): Eukaryota > Fungi > Ascomycota > Eurotiomycetes > Eurotiales > Aspergillaceae > Aspergillus > Aspergillus chevalieri. The sequence continues at coordinate 1,658,145 of NC_057368.1, read as the reverse complement.
CGATTGTCATTTTTTCAAATGATATTTTGAATTTTATTTATTCAGTATTGATAGCCTATTTTTTATTATACTCAGAAACGGTAAATCGTTTATCTTTACATATTTTTTTTTATCTCAAAATGGTTTTTACTTCAGCCCTGCTGACCTAGATAAAATCTAATGAAAGTATGGGTAAATGCATTCTTTTGATAGAACTCAGTTTTGATATATACTCTTCTTATTATCAGATAGATTAGAATTTTTTACTTAAAAAATATGACTCGTTTTATATAGTTACTTCTCCACAAAGTAATAGTTTCAATAGTAGCCTTAAGAGTATAATCTATTGGAACTGAAAGATATCTTTGCTAAATTTTGAAATTCTCTTAGCTGGATCCATATGTAAAAAGGAGCATCATTGCATAAATATATTTTTAACAGCCCTTAACTCCTCTAAAATCTATACTATATAAATAATTTAAGTGATGATTGAAGAAAGTAACCCTACAAATCAGACTAGATTAGAAGATGCAGTAATAATGAAAGCGATGATTATATCTTAAAAAAGGTGATATACAGTGATATGCAACAAGTGTCCGCACCCCCCTTTTGCCGCCTAATTGACCGCCTCAATCCCCGCCCATCTGCGTACTCTGTAGTAGAGTAGTATGTATATTAGATGTATATTACCGGTAATATATAAGCGGTCAATATTGGCAGAAGGGGGGGGGGTGCGGACACTTATTGCATCCCACTGTACACAGGGTTCGAACGAATTGAATAGATTACTTACAAGTTTTATTACAAAAAACCACTACAATCGCATAAATTACGCAAGTCACCGGGATTAGTATAATAGTAAAAAGTTATTTTTAAATTATACTGTATGCCAAGATGGTCTTGGGTACAGAGCTGATACCCATACCCAAGTTTCAACACTTGGGTGAGAAATCTGTACCAAAGTGGGTATACCCAAGCACAATGAGCACAGATTCTGGAGAGTCTGCCCAAGATGATTCTGGAACTGTCTGAGATGGCTCAGGTGCCACTACATCCTTCTGTGGTTGTCTATGGCCACGCCTTGGCTGCTCACAGGCCAATACACACTCAAATTCTGATGGTTCTCATTCACTGCCTGTGATTGAGTTGGTTGAATGCTGGTGTTGATGTTGGGGTTGGCTGATTTGATGTGCCTGAAAGCCTGCCTCAGACACACATAGTTCAAGAATCATTTCACAGGGGTTTGACACAGGCATGATTTTTGAGGCATAAAGATGCATTGCTGATAGAAACCCTCAATTTTCAATAGACGTTGTTGATCAATGTGTTTTTTAATCACATGAATACATGGGATACCTTGTGTATGCAAAGTCAAACCAGTACAGTGTTCAGAGATCATCTTTTTCTGGTTATTGAGCTTATCATTATCAGCATTCTGCTGTCTTGGCAGATAAGCATCATAAATCACTGCGACTTTTTGCAAAGTATACTGTGATATCCAGGTATGCACATCACCATATAGGGAGAAGCAGAGCAATCTAGTGGACTTTGTAACCTGTTCATTCTCCAATGCTTTCTTGCACAACTCATGCTGATGTGTAATAGTTTGCTCAAATGATTGAATAATATAAAGATGATCAGCCACTGAAGTACCAAGGTCCTTCTTGAGGTGTGAGTGGGATGCTTCACCATGGGAAGTTGTACACATGTCCAGATGAAAAGCTTTGTCAGTAAAAGAGTACAGAATTTCTGAATTTGCTTCCTCTTGTCATCATTCAGCCACTCTTTTTCAATGTATGCAACTAAAGGGCAAAAGACTTCATCATCATATTGATCACAGAACTCCTTCCATGCACATTCTGACTCTGAATAGGATGATGCTCTAACCACCTCCACCACATCTCAAGCATTCTCTTCCAGTGCTCAAGCATTCTCTTCCAGTGCTCATCTGCTTGGCTATCCATTGCAGCACTGACCTCCTTGTCATGTTGATCAGGCAGAGTTTCCATGCTATCAAGGAGCTCTTTGCAGATAAGGAGGCAGGCTTTTGACAGGATGTTCTTGTTCATATGCCAGAAACAAATCATGGTGTACTATGTAGACATCAGGGAATACACCCTTGCAGGCATTTATGAGAGCCTTACTCTTTGTCAGTCAGAATGGTGCAAGGTGGTTTGAGGCCAAGCTGTTCATAGACCCTGTGCAGAGATGTCAAAGCAAAGTCATATGATGGTTGCTGCTCATTATGGATGAAGGCTACAGCTGCAAAGAAGGTGGATCCAGCTGCAGTGATGCCATTGATATCCAGCATGGGCATCCAGTACTTGTTTGTCTTGTATGTACAGTCCATGATCAACAAGTATGGATTGCTTTGCAAGAGCTCAAGGCAACTTTGATGTGTACAGAACAATCCAACAACATGACCATCAATATCCTTCATATGGTTGAATAGCCATTTACCTTCCTTTGGGACTGCAGTCAGGAGAGCCTGGATGGATGTTCGAACATCCATCAAGAAACTTGATGGAGGTCCTGGCGAAAGTTGTAGATATCGTGTGGGATGATGTTACTCTTATTTTCACGCTTGGCAGTGTCAAGAATCTGACATGGAGTGATGCCAGCAGCAAGTTGATTTTCAAATGTTGTGGCACATTTTTTGATCTCTGCTTGATGCAGTGTTGGGTGTGTATGGACAGGGTGCTGGGCTGTGGTTATGGCCTGGATCCTTAATCTCAAGTGACCATTTGTCTGTCTGCCTGTCTCAACAGAGTGTTGCATGAAAAGGGCAATTCTTGCAGCAGGTGGTTTTCTCACAGACTCACTCGTTATCAGCAATATTGTTCTTATATACACCACTGCGGTTGCAATGGAGGTAATGCTTTGATTTGGCCATCCCCTTCATGGCACTTGGAACTCTTGGTTGTTAGGACATAGCCATGCTGCTTTATGAACTCATCAATGGCATCCATTGCCTCTTTCTCAATGGAATAGATGGCATTAGCTGGCTGTGGAGGTAGGGAATATGGTGGGCAATGATCCATTACTATACCATATACTATACAAGTATTCTCGGCGTTCCAATCTAAATGTCTTAAAAATCCATAAACTCAGTTATTTTGAGTAATGTGGGCGATTGTTGGCTACTTGATAGAATTTTATGGCGAATTTTATAGAAATAAACATACTGCTATTACAATCATATAGATAATGAGCAACTAATGCTATACTAACTTAGATCCTCGTCTAATTACTGAGGAATTTAAGGCCATATTTCATGTATCCATTGATCAAGCACTGAGTCAAATATGTCATCTATCAGTTAAATTAAGCACTCTGAGCCATATGCCTAGATATCTAGACACTCATTAGATTTACATTCTCGTCTATCAATGGTATATATGAGTCTTATTCACAAGCATTTTTTACACCGATTTTACTGATTTCGAGATATATGACGCAAATAACTTTAATATTCCCCTATCAGTTTTGCAGTCTTTCCAGCGTTATTAAATTAAAGAGTCGTTCATAAGAATATTATTTACAACATAATTCCATGTGACGCTCAACGCCATAGACGGCTAATATAGATAAACAACGCGAACATATCAAACGACTACATTATACAAGCAATCCAGCTAGGCAAAGGTATAAGCTTCATCATCATACAGATATTTATTAAGGCTCATTGCCTAGATAATTTTTTTTCTCCAGACTTGATATCTTTGTCGATTAGGCTACGTAGTCTAAATACAAATATAATTCGTTTTATCTGCTATGTTTCCAGCTCGTAACATTCTATCATATTAATAAATGCATTCTCAAAGAGGTTTTCCAATCCCACAGCATCGTTCATTCACCAATTAAGAGATATTCCCGTAGCATATATACAGCATCAGTGATTGGATGATTTTAGATATCTACAACATGGATTGATAACCTACCTTACATATGTAGGATTACGTAGCTATAGGATATCTCAGAACGTTTTGACTACATGCCATATAGTAGGACATTATCCTGGCCTGTAAGCTATATATAACGATCTTCGAGAATAATTGATAAAAAGCCATATATATCACTCATAATATTTAACTTTTTTAAAAAAATAGGTACTAATATTATATTAAGCTACATCTAGATAATAGATGCCTGATCCCTTCCTATTTATATCCCCAGGTTAGACCTCGCCACAGCCCGCCCGTCACTTGCCCGTTTTCACATAATTTTCCCAAATAGGATGGATAAATTGATGATTCATCCGCCTGAATAACTGCCTGTCATTTATCCTCATAACCGTCAGTATTGCTCTCTGACAGTGTCAGTACATATATTGCCTTCGCGTTGGTAATTGGTAATTTTATAGGTGCTGTAAAGAACACTAAGCTTGGTAGGAAATATATATTTTACTTGTACACATTGGATAGCCTGCCGCCGGCAGGCCTTGCCTCTTTCCATTCTCTCCTCATATTAGGATTTTGTCAGACTATCTACCAATATGAATAGATTCATATTGTGCGAGACCATCACATCTTATTCTGATTCAATGTGTTATATACTCTTGGAAAAATGTAAGCCTAAATACCATACAAACAGCCAAAAACCGCATAAAATATGCAAGTCACGGGATTACCTATGTTTGCTATGTTTGGCGGCCCACCGCCCGCCCAGGTAGAGGGGAACAGCCCAAAACCCGCCCGTTGGTAGGCTCTAGGCGGGCGCCTGCGGACCGCCCACGGGTTTGGCGAGGTCTACCCCAGGTATAATATAAAGCTACCGAAAAGAAGATGACAGATAGATATTACTCTTTTTAATAAAATGCCATAGAGATAAGCCTGAGAGCCGCCTCAGACAATAGAATAAAGAAGTTAAGGAAGGTGATTAAATAGTTCTATTAGATGGCTGAACTCATACTAACGCTCATTTCTTTCAAAGACTATTGGATTAATTGTTGTTATTAATCTCTATTTAAGATGTATAAAAACAATTGCACTTTTTATAAATTTATCAACACTCATTCTGCGATATGAAGAGTTAATGACTTTTTGTAGGAATCTTAAATTTTTTTTGATTTGACTGATAGAGACCAACTGATATTCTTAAATGGAACCTTTTTTTTGGTTAAGAAAAAAATGATCAAAATATCTTTATCTTAATACAAAGCCTTTTAAGCACCCTCTCTGATTTCAAGGTAATAAGAACAGCAAACCAAACTGCATATCTCAATTATTTCAAATACGAAATGTTTTTTCTGATGATCTATAATGTCATGTTAAAAATATTCTATTTTTATTCTTCAGTACAGCAATGTAATGCTATTTATTGTTGATTGAATTGTAAAAAAACTAGGAGATTTACATTGAAATACTGTATAAAACATAATGCGCAATATTTACATCTTGTTAAATTTAGAAGATACAATACAGACAAGAGGTGATCGTTAAAAATTTAAAACTTCTTTTAAATAGCGCCGCAGAAGATCATAGATTATATATAGACGAAATCAAAAATGCCTAGAATTTTTAATAAGGAGATTTCGTAAGATGCACTTTATATATTATTTAAAATAACAATATGAAAAAGGCCTGATATTTTATCTTGATGATTTTCATAATCCAATACAGAAATATATATTTGAATTTATTTAATATAGTTTCAAACCTAGAAAATCCATTAATAAACATAAGGATTTAATTGTTAATTTATATAACTGAAGTCATATATAATAGATTCGATCGTGTATTCTTCAGGATTTGCTCCACGTTGGATATGCATTATTAATTTTTCTACTAGCAATATTACATCATTAGATAGAGGCACATTAATTAAGTTAGGAGTTTACACGAGTTGTTAACAGGGTCGCAGAAAGAGCTTAAAACAGCCACTTTTGCTTGCATACATATAAACGTTAAGCATTGGATTTAAGACAACGTACCTTCATCTACCTTTATAAAAGTAACTAGGAATGTCTCTATCTTATTAATAAACTAACACAGCAGAGGATTATTTGGCTTCATAATTTCAAATTTTGCCTACATTTGAAAGTTATTTTATCGGATGATAGATCTCTATATAAAAACCAAGCCCATGACGGCTCAATGCAGCGCCTTTATCACTAAAGAACATCAAGGTGGCAAACGATGTCACATGAGCAATTTGGACAAACGGTTGCTTAAGGATGCCGCATGACTACTAGAAATTTCTTCATATAGATAGGCTCTTCTTTTTTCCTTTTTTTAGTCGCAACTACTACCTGATTTATATAGAAATTCATTTCCATCAATACCTACTAGCTATCGAGCCCATGACAAAGTCCCCTTTGCACCTTACTACGAAAAATCAATGACATTGAGGACTCATTTTCTAGATATTGTGACGTTAATTCGTCTAATCTATTGATTTAAACTGGATATGTATAATATTAATGAATAGAATGTAAAAAAATTGAAACAAAAATCAATATAGACCAACAGGTCGTCCTAAAAAGTTCTTAACACCATTTAACTATAGAAATAGTGATTTAAATTTTTATATGATAAATGAAATCCATATTGAATACAGTATTCCTTACGAGGTGTATAGTTTGGATTCTATCCAATATATATGTAACAAAGGAATAAAGAATAGAATAGAATTAAAAAACGGGTTGCTTTAATTTGCTTTTAACAGTTTTACTAATTATATTCGGCAATAAAATACTTTAGAATGATAAAAATGCCAGTGCTAGATTAGCTCAATTATGAGATTTCCTTACGAATTAATTCAAATGCATTATCAAACCAGCCTGAAAGAACATCTTAATAGATATCTTAAGTAGTGATACGGATGACATATCCTTTTATAATTGAACATCATTAAAACAAAATATCGCTCTGACTCCATCTCTTTAATAATTGAAATATTATTAGAAAACATAGATATATCTAAAATGAATTGCATTGATAGGTCTCTGTAGCTTGTCCTGAGACTTAATTTATGGGTATTTTTATAACTAGTAAGATAGTGACGATTCTGTCAGGAAAGACACCAATTCTACACTATACTACTTTAATACAGTCAATGCTATGGAAACTCTCAAGCTTTCTTTTAATCCATGTCTAATATTATAGATTATCTGATCTGGTTATTCTGCTATACTAAAGATTAATTATAAGAGTGAATGACCATGTATCAGTATGCTTAAAGATACATTAATCGTTTAAGAGGTCAAATAATCAGACGGCAACTCTATTTCTTACGCGAATTAACGATAATTCAAAGTCCAAACCCCGAGTCAACAAGAATATATACAATTTTCTCTTCTAATAAGCTGTATATTTGCTACTGATGCCGCAACAGCTTAGAGTGATAGCCTATAGCGCCATCAATGATCAATAGAAAATATGTAATAAATGAGACTGTTCTAAATATAAATAAAGAAAGCTGCAAACAGACTCTACTGACTAGATTTTTAGAATGAATCCAAATAAGAACTAGCAGATAATTTAGGAGTATGTCATAAAACACCAAGGAATCTTATTATAATATTTTGAAAATATATCAAATGGCGCTATATAATGGAACTATTTTCCTCACATTCCGCTTTCCTCCTTGCTCTCAATATCAATTTTTCTGATATATATATAGCTAATTATTTATTGATGGGGCTCTCTTCAAAGCCTTACGAACGAACCAGCTAATATCCTTAATAATTTATTGACAATACACTAAAAGACTATCTAAACGATTTTATTGCACCTTTTATACTTGACTTGCTTTTTATATTTATAATACTGAGCATAATACCTATATGGAAAAGACGTTTAAAACAATTTTTATAAATTGAAAAATTGGGCTGGAGTGTTTTTTAGAGTATAAAGTCCGACAAAAAAAATTAACAGAACACAAGAAATGATCCTTGCATGTATTAGATATCTTCCTATTTCTGGGATTCTATAGTTTTTTATTTTATGAAGAACTACAATTGAGTATATAAGACTTCGTATTGATTGATATAACAGGATAATATATTATGATAATTGGAAGACCATTAGAAGACGTTCCAAGAAGTTGAAGCACTGATCAACTAAAGCACTTAACGTAATCCACTACTGAGCTGCGCATCCTGCCGATTTTTTTGGCGTCTCTAAACTATTGGACAATTTAAACTACTACTATTCCTTCGGAAAAAATGCCTCCCGAACCTCAAAAATTAGTTGAGCAAGAGGAGAAAGAGGATCCTACTAGCAATATCAACTATTAGAAAGTCCCAAATTCAGACTATATGGCAAGCAGCGCGCCATTTTCAGGTCCCTGGATCAACTCTCTTAACCCAACTTCATGCTACCAACATCAAGGGCTGAGAAACATGCCAATGGTTATAAATTGACTAAAAACGAAGAAGAATCACTTCTACAATTGTTTTTCTATCAACTGACATAGAGCAGCCTCAGCCCTCCTGACCGTCTCATATCTAAGAAATGGCCAATATTCTTTTACTGATGTCCAATCCCTTGGTAAGAATTGGGCATATATGAATTCATTCAACGCCATGATGAAAAAAAAGGTAATATATTTCCAATTACAACCATCAACATAAAAATATTTTCGAGGATCCAACGATCAGAAGTAGTTTGACCTAGTACAAATCACTATGATTCAGCATGGGAGTGCATATGAAGATGTCTTCAATTTTGATGAAACTGGCTAGGGAATGGGAATAATTGCTACTGCAAAAAAAATTTAGTAAATAGAGCCGATATGGCCGGCCTCAAGTTATACGGCCTGGCAACCGGGAATGGGTTACTTTTTTAATGTGTCAACTCTATGGCTGGGCCTTGTCGCCATGCATTCATCTTCAAAGGATCAATCCATATTGAGAGCTGGTATCAAGATTCATACCTACCACGAAACTGGGGGATTGAAGTTAGTCCTAATGGATGGACATCAAATCAAATTGGACTCTGCTGGCTTCAAAAATTCTTCATTCCTGACTGGTAGCTGCACAACTGGAAAATACTGCCTCTTGGTTCTAGATGGCCATAGTAGCCATCTGACTCCTGAATTTGATAATATGCAGTGAGGATGATATTATTCACCTGTATATAACCTCATTCCGTTCAAGCATGCATTCAATCAGCAGTTTGACCCGTTCAAACCACATGTTTGGCCATGAATTTTCAGCCTATTGCTAGCCTCTTTATGTGAGCTGCTTTTCATCCTTAAAAGAAGATATTATGCTGGGCTGAAAAGCAGATGCGGCAGGGCTTCAACCATATAAACTTGACTTTTTTGAGGCGTATCCAAAAGTCCATAGGCAAGCATTTTGGATGATATCAAGGATGGATTTAGAGCTACTGGCTTGGTTCCATTCAATCCAGAGGAGGTGCTTGGGCGTTTTGCTATTCAACTTAAGACTCCTAAACCACCGGGCAGTCAGTCAACCAGTTCAGCACCAAAAACACCTTATAACTTGGGGCAACTAGAAAAGCGGGCATCTACAGTTAAACTCTGCTTAAAAGGCATATAGCAAGCCCTATACTTTCTACCGTAGACTTGTAGTAGTATAAAGAACAACGTAATTCAATATCGAGCTGCCCACTCCGCAGAGCTGCGCAGCTCTGACTTATGTAAGAAACAGGAGTCTACTTAATATCAAAAAAAAATTTCTATATGAAAATAATTACTGTTATGATTAGGACAATGGGTCCGTTTATGTCCTAATAATACATTGCAATCACTACATCATGTGGTGCCCGTACAGAGCGGTATTCTGCCATGGGTGCTGGTTCCGCAGATGTAGTAGGCATGACTTCTTCCTCCTGGCTCCTTCTCTGTACAGAGCCTGATAGAAAGGCCTTCTTCAGCAGTGATCTACCTCCTAGATCTCTTGCGTTTCTGAAGCTGTTTTTAATGTGAAGCCTGCAATTCCTGAATTTCTTGATGTGGAAGAATAGCTTCATTTATTGCCATTCTATGGTCTTTTGATCGTCTTTTCTAACTGCGTTTCTAGAAGACTATTGAGTCAGTTCAATCAACCTGAGATTAACTTTAGCGGGCCAATTTGGTTACCCAGTGATATGAGGGTATAGGGTGAAAATGAAATGACTCCTGCTATGATAGGTATCTGGGGTTCAAAGCTCCAGCCTGCAGTACAAATATTTAACATGGCGCGCAGCTTACGGAGATATGGAGATGACAATAAGATGACTTTTATATAATATACATTTAAAATTGTGTTTAGAATAATATAATTTGATACCACTATACAATAAATAGGGGCGGATTTGAGATTAGTCTAGCGATTAATTACAGATAAAGCGCTACTATCATGAATAGTTAGATACTCTGGTTTCCCACTAAATCCTTAATCCTTATATTATGTGGCAAATATATGATGAAAATATAATACGTTAATGAGATATTGAAGTATCAAGAAATTATGCAATAATTATTTTAATTAGTCACCTTAAATTTAGTTAATAGGAAAAACGTTATTGGTGGAAGATTTCTTTCAACGATTGTTTTTAGTAGAAAACTTAAAATTATGTTATCTTATGCTAGTCACAGTTCCTATTAGAAACATAAGAGAGGTAAGTCTGATATTATCATTATGATCTTTATGTGATCCAAGCTATGCGGCAGTAGTGGCAGCATACCTTTGTGTAACACTGAGCACAACCATGATTTACCATAGTTTTTTATCATAGACAATCTAAAGAGCGGATGAAGTTAGCTAGTGAGGTATTTATATAAAGGCCAATTTAAGTATAAAGCGATCTGCAAATGGTGATTCAGAAACTTCAAAATACTGCGTTATTGCATCCTCTTCGATACGGAAAATACCAAGTTATTGAAAATTATCAGAGTTTGAAGGGAACATTATAACATTATCCATATGAATTCCAGATATTTATGAACATAATCTATCTTTCCAACATCAAATGTCCATCTTCTTGTCTAGTTAGCTCTATCACATCTGAAAATACTCAAGCTAATGAAAACTGGATTATCTGATTAAATACCATTCCAGTTTCATTTCAAATGAACATTAATGTGAACATCAATATGCCAATTTGAAATTCTGAAGCCCATAGTGGACTGACTGGCTTAATTGCATTTGAGAGATCATTCGAAGATATTTGATTGCGTTTTTGAGCAAAATATCTACAAATTAAATAAAACTGGCTTTTGGATGGGACTAGCATCAAATGCGAAAGTTATGTAGTTTGGACACGAGATAGCCATGTTAAATATATCTAGCCTAGAAATTATGAATAGATCACTCTTTTCTTTGTAAAAAATGCTTCTAGTCGTTCTCCGTCAACAAGTTATTTTATGGTAACGAGCATCAATTATAGTGATTCCTGCTATCCTAGGAGAATTTCGGATTAAATAAGTGGTAATTGATGGACTATGACAATCCAAGGTTGATATAATTTTAAGAGGAGATATTTGAAAATCCTGCCTCTTTGATAGCTGGCAAATATTACCTTTTGAATTTAGATGGCCATAACTTGTCATTCTAAAACAACCATTTGATATAAGGCTGCTTGAGCATTCATTGTATGATTTTCTTATAGTAGTGTGTCTATATCACCTCCCTTCTTATATTACAACTAAGGATCTACCAGTTCCACCATTGAAGAAGCATAGAAAGAGAAGAAGCTCATATGAGCCTTTATCCAAATGCATGCAATTTAACCGGTGATGAGGAATTGCAAAGGCTGAGAGAAACAGAAGCCATATAAGAAGATAATGACAAAAGCTACACTGCGGTGTCTAGCACAATGTATAATTACAATAGAGAATACAGTCTCAATGAATTAAATAAACTTTTGATAATTTAAATGGAAAGGATTAGATAGATTTACAGACTAGTCAATTGCTGTCACTCTGCAGCTCATTGACTTCCACACTTTAGTAGTGAATTATGTTAGTTTTCTTAGATGTTAAATAATCATTTTAATAAGCTATTATCACCTATCTAATTTGTCTCATCCATTATAAATTCATGTTAATAAGTTTCTATACTGATCTTTGCTTTTCCGTTCAATATATCCATAAAATTCTTTGTATAAAGAATGACATGCTATTTTATTACACTCACATGACAAAAGGTATTCACCGCGAAATGAATTTATACTATATACAATGATTCAAATCATCATTGCAACATACCAGTCCTCCACCACTGGCACTAGTTCTCCTTGCATTGGACGACAAGAGATCTTTTCTGATGCTGATAAGCGATATATTCTTTTACAAATCAAGCGGGATCCCTTTATCAAAACTGAAGATATCTGCAAATTACTTGGGATGCCCGTTTCTACACGCGCTATCACACGCATGTTAAGAATCTGTGTATGATCACTGGAGAGCACAAAAAAGACCTCAATTGAGGAAATAGCTAAACTAAACTATAAACGGGCATATGTTTGCAAGGATTGGACATATGAGCAGTGGAGCAAGGTTATATGGAATGATGAATGCTCTGTTGAGCTTGGCAAAGGGAAGAACCAATGGATATGGCGGCTCAACCACTTCAATGAAAAATGGAAAAAGAAGCATATAATCCCATACACCAAAGGCAAAGGAATATCTTATCATGATTTGGACAGTGATCTGGGGCGGTAGCCACACTCAAATCTATCAAATGAGTCGGGATGAGGAATCTACTCAAAGAGGGTATTCTTCACAGCCCTATTTGAAACATATTGAAGATTATCCTACCTGCTATATGGCAATCTGTATGGAATTCATGCAAGATAATGCTCCTACGTACACAACCAATAATATCATTAAGAACTGTTTGATGAGCATAGTATTCCCCTTGTTGACTGGCCACCCTACTCACCTGATTTGAACCCTATTGAACATGCCTGGGCCAAGTTGAAGGAGCGTATACATATGCTCTATCCAGACCTTGAAGTATTTAATGGGACCAAAGACCAATTGAAAGAGCAGAATTATAAGGCCATGGAGGATGCATGGGAGAGTTCAAACAGGAATTTTTTTGGATAGGTTTGTAAGGTCTATGGAGAACCATGTCAATGCAGGTTTAGAGGCGAAGGGGTGGTGTACACATTACTAATATAATTTTCATTGTAATTGTTTAATTCATATGCCAATTACCTATCTCTTGTTTGATTATCTAGTAAAGATATTGATGTTTGATTGTGTTATGTGCAAAAGAAATGTTCTGGTGATTATATACATTTTCGTGATTGCGGAGACTTACGTAGATTTCTGCCCACAAACCATTATTGATGGTTAGAACTATATTTATAACATAATCCATTACCGAGCCGCGCGAACCACCGAGCTGCATGGTGGTGGTGACTAAATTACTCTGTATGTCCCATTTCAAAGCAACCGAAAATGTATCAAATCAATACTATTGTCTTTTTGAATAGTGTTTTTATCTATCATAGGCTTCTCCATTGCAATTACTGTGCTGTGGTGGATGGCATGGACTGGATAGCTTTTCTATGATTTCCTTTCCCTTAGCCTCTCCAACCACATTGTCAGTTAAATTGCTCCCATCTTGAATAAAGGCTCATGTGAGATTCGTCTTTTCTTTCCAATTTTATTTGATATGTCAAGTTGATAAATCTCTTGCTATGATAGAATAGAATTCTGCATTGCCATTTCTACATCTTTTACAAAGAGTTTTCAAGAATTGCTCTGCAATAAAGGAGGATAGAATTTGATTTTTAAGACTTTATGGGCTAATTCTCACAATGCTAATGATAACATAATAGTACCATTTAATACAGGAAGTTTCCTTGAAGAAAAGGACGAATCTCTGCTCGAACAGCTCTATATAAATATGTGCGCCGTGCGGAATGTATATCCTATTAGTAATCCAAAAGGATTGTTTCCTTCTCAAAAGGGAAAGTTTGTCTTGTTTTATGAATAAGTTCCAATAGATTACCTAGATGAGTTGATCACTATGATTTAATGCATTCTATACTAAAAAATTAACAAAACAAAAAGAAAAATTCAGCCTATAGAAACCTTTATATAAAAATAAAGTTACATGTAAGCCTCCACCAATTTCTTATATTTAAATTTACCACTCTGGATTGTTGTCCGTCTCCGATTAGTTGGCTCAGTTGACCGCCTGTTTTCTGCCATTCTCTTCGTCTTTGCCCTCTAAAGGACCGAAGGCCCGTTTTCACAGCAGCAAATCCTGGTCGATTAATATGGATAGACAGTTTATTATTTTATAATGACTTGGCGTCAGGAACTGTACCAATTGTGTATTATATATAATAAATTTTTCTACGACCGCTTGATGGTTTCCTTTTCTATTTTTTACTGTATATATATTATGGTATTTAATTCTTTTATAATACTTTCTATAATCTGATGAGAATGTTTCACTGTCATTTAAATACTATTTATCTAGCCACATAAAGTAAGGCATTCTTCTCTTATTATAAAAGAAAAGCAAAAGTTGCTAAGGAATGGACGATAGAATATTTTAAAATTATGAAAATGGCGGCTATCTAATTACATGTAGTAACAGGCTCCAACACCTTTAGTAAAGTTCATTTAATCGAGTTCAATGATAGGCTATAATCAATATTCAACGTAATTCATAGGCGAAGAGAGGTGATACAGGCGCGCCGCTCATGCTACAGGCACACCCTGTTTGGCTACCGGTACACCGTCTAGCTTTTTTTTGTAAATCAGTCGTTGATAAGCGGTGAAAATTTAGGGTATCATCATCATAACAAAGACATCACATCTGCCCTTCTTGGTTACCCACAGCTGCATGCCAGTGAGCTCAATATGGTAAATACTACCCTCAACGGCCACTCCGAGCACTCCTGGCCGAGTACTTGAGTGATGATGAGGACTCTTGCCCGCCATATTCCCTACCTCCACCACCAGCTGATACCATGTATTCAATTGACGAAGAGGCAATGGATGCCATCGATGAGTTCACAAAGCAGCATGGCTATGCCCTAACAATCAAGAGTTCCAACCGCCATGAAGGGGATGGCCAAATCAAAGTACGCTACGTATGTCGCCAGTGTCAGGAAGTGCCATGCTGGATGGCATACGCAGTTCATCACCTGACATATTGGCTGCTGCACCAGTTAGAACCTCAAAGTGGTCGGAGAATTAGATGTGTTGGTAGGGGTGATGAAAACTACCAATTTTATTGATTCAAGGCATATTCAGGAAGGGAGTGATGAAGGCTTTTGGTTCTCTAAATGTTAGTAATACATAGTCAATCATGATAGTAATGATAAATCTCAGTTCAAATATGCTACGGAAATATCACATGACAAGACCCCACAATTTACTAAAAACTGCTAGACGGTGTGCCTGTAGCGAGAGGGGTGTGTCTGTATCACCTCCCTAGGCGAGCCGCCCAGCTTTGTGTTGCATACTAAATGGCCCTTTTCCTAACCTTGATATGTCAACAACAACAATTCAAATTATTCCTATCATAAAGGTTCATATTTATTCAATTCTTCGTTTTTCATATGCCGGTTGTTGAAATATTGAGGATGCCAACTAGTATGCAGTACAAAAGTGGACGGCTCGCTTGTGAATTATGTTAACATAAAAAGATATTAATATTATAACACCTAGAAGTTGAAATAATTTAAAAGAAAATAAATCCTAAAAGTCTTAAGGCCTTTGATTTTGATATATATAATAAATGCAATTTAATCTGCCTTTATGATTATGCTGATATTCTAAGACTAATTCGATTAGATAAGGCTCCAACAAGCCCTCTCAAGGCCTATAGGGCTTTTGAAATTATCGAAATGATTTCATGAATTGCAAGTATATAATTATCATTCAAAATCTATAGATATTATGTTTTCAATATCTACTGTAAGCATGTCATTTTCTACATAAGTGATATCAATACTTACGGAACATTATCATCGAACAACTCTAATGAGTTGATGATAGCCACTCTACATTATTGATATTGCAAGACTGTGAAATTAAAAAAAAAAATAAGTTAGAGGAATATAATAATTTATTTATAGCTTCATATGACTCTTCATTTGCTAGAAAGGGTAGAATTATTTTAATAAATAAATTTTATGATATTTTAATTCTTATTT
Source organism: Aspergillus chevalieri (assembly GCF_016861735.1). Taxonomy (NCBI): domain Eukaryota; kingdom Fungi; phylum Ascomycota; class Eurotiomycetes; order Eurotiales; family Aspergillaceae; genus Aspergillus; species Aspergillus chevalieri. The sequence goes on along the minus strand of NC_057368.1, from coordinate 1,642,090 downwards.
TTAATCCACAAATCATAGACCAGATAAAATTTGTTAGTCTGATCCTTATTTTATTGAATCTATTTTTTTTTTGTCAATAGAACCTGCTAGAACGAGAAAAAGTGCTAAAAGTATAGATAGATATAGTCAATGGATGTGAATATAAAGCAATATGTCTAGGATGCAAATAATGACAGTCTGAATCCCGCCCTGGGCAATCTGGAACACAATTTCATTTATATTATAGACATCAGATGATATAATAATAATAATTATTAGATTAGTTTTATCAAAGAATACTTCTTAGCAATAAAATCGGAAAATTTAGAATTAATTATTATTATATTACATCTTTTTAATTGATTGAAGCTTGAATTGAATCAGTATTTTTTAATAACATGAGTCATATTCTTATAAATCATCTTAAAAAACTTTTTTATTATCCAATTGATGATCTTTTACTCTAATAGTATGAATAAGAGAAGCGTGTTACTAGAAATTATTAGAGTTTACCCAGATTTTATTAAAAAAGAACTTCGAATTTATTATATGCAACAAATGATGTATCTATATTAGGCTGCGACACATCCTCTCCGGCGGAGGTTCCCGGACCTCCGTAAGAATCTGCGAATGTCGTGTTGATATCCACGCTAGCATAACTTGCTAATCTACCGTCTATCAAATGACTTTTATACAGCTGACATCTCATTTAATCAAGATATATACATGCTCTATAATAACATTACTCTAGCTTAGATTCTCCTACGTAACGGGCGAAATTATTAAAAAACCAATCTATTTTGGCGAATGATATTCAATTGCCTAATTCTACATTTTGTAATGGAGCGGGTTATAGAATCCTTTATTTAATAGACTTTTAGGATTCTAAAGTAATATTGTTATATTTTCTTCTTAATAAAATTTCCATAACGTAATCGGACATCGAGCGGCGTGCCGCATCTCCTTTTCCAGTTTCCACCTATTTTTCCTCCCATATGAATATTCAACCACGAAAATCAGCAAATGTCATCAAAATCTAAAACTCTATCTTTTCCTCAAGAAGACTGAATATCCTTAGCCATCCAAGCCTATGAAGATGGGCAATTTCACACGAAAGCGGCGGCGACAGCAGCATTTGATATATCTATCACCAAGAACATTGCAGTATCGGCTATCTGGTCGGAAAGCACGCTCAGATAGAATGCACAATCCACAAAAAATTAGATTAGAAGAGCTGTCCCTCAAGCAATGGATACTGGACATGGATAAACGTGGCCTACCACCAACACATGCTATTGTGTACAGAATGGTCAATCTACTTCTGTCAGACCGCAAAGCATCTGATTCAGTCAGTGACAGATGGGTATCCCGGTTCATTGAACGGCATGGCGAGCTTAAATCCAAATACAATCGCAAATATGATTACCAGCGGACACAATGTGAAGTGCCTGAAATAATGGGAAGATGGTTTGCACTTGTCCAGGATACAATAGCAAAGTACGGCATCCTTGAACAGGATACCTACAATTTTGGTGAAACTGGCATTCAAATGGGTGTGGCATCTACAGCAAAGGTTGTTACTGGATCTCATCATTCTACAAGCCGTGTTCGAGCTCTACAGCCTGGTAATCGTGATGGGTAACAGTTATTGAAGATATTAATGCTTCTGGCTGGGCTACACCACCAATGATTATCTTTGCAGGAAAGGTACATCAGTCCACATGGTATCGAGATATTCCAAAAGACTGGACCATTGGCCTGAGTGATAATGGATGGACCAATGACAAGCTCACCTTCCAATGGCTTCAGCAAGTCTTTGAAAGACATACTGCATCGCGGACAATAGGGAGATATTGCTTGCTTATTCTGGATAACCATGAAAGCCATGCTACTGCCGCCGACTTTGAACATTTCTGCAAAGATCACTTCATCATACCCCTCTATATGCCATCTCATTCGTCACATCGCCTGCAGCCACTTGATATTAGCTGATGTTAGCTGCTTTGCACCTCTCAAGGAGTTCTGTGGCCAACAGGTCCAAGACAGCATGGAGCTCGGAATCAATCATATTGACAAGCAAAAATTTTATCATGCTCTATGGATATTCCTGTACAAGAGCATTATCTGCAGCTAATATATGCAGTGGATTTGCAGCAACATGTCTAGTACCTTTCAATCCACAGCGTGTACTCGATAAACTTGGTGTTGTCAAGAAGATAACTCCATCATCTTCTCATGGACCTTGGACTGCAAAGACACCACAATCTACCCAGGAAATTCAGCATCAGATGCATCTAATCCGACATCTAATCAATCGAAATTCGCAAAGCCCGCCTAATCAAGCAATCAATCAAATGGCAAAGGCATGTGAGACTACTATGCATGAAGTTCTCATGCTCCAGAACCAGGTCCAAGACCTCAATGCAGCCAATCAACGTCAAAAACGCAAGCGTGAAACTGTAAGATCATATATATCAGGAGGGATTCTTACAGGTGCTGAAGGGCAGCAACTTGCTCAAGAAGCTGAGAAGCTGCAAGAGGCTAGGGAGCCAAAGAAACGGGCACCATCACGCTGCAGCAATTGTGGTATAGTTGGACATACACGTAAAAAATGCCCTAGTAAATAACTTTTCAGTATATACATTTTAGTTGATTTGAATATAATGCTATAATGCTATCTATAAATGCTTCGTAGGCATTTTGCGCGCCGATCGGTGTCGTCGCTCGGTGTCCGATTAGTTACGTTAAACCAGAATTTATTACATAATATTATAGATTGTTGCTGTGCATTTTTGTAAGTCTTGCTTGAAATGGACAGGGGCCACCAGCTACATTACAGTCATTACCGGAGTTAGGTTTAGACTGAAGACTTAAAACTGCATTCGGAATGCAATCAGAATGCAGTGACTATTCCTAGTATACACTCGATAAATTTCAAAATATCAATTATGGCTCTTAAGGCGTTATATTTTATCTATAGCAACCATTTAACATCTCGCTCTGAATCTCAAGCCTGACATGAGATACTATATTAGGTAGTATCTGACGGCCAAGTTGACTGCTTACATTTGTGAGTGATCAGGTCTAAGTGGGATATTTAAACATTACACAAAAGAACGTCCCTTATGTATTTTAGATAGAAAGAATAGGCTCTTTTCAGTGTGTATAATGATGAAAAATCTTTTATGAAGATATTTTATATGTTAGATCTATATAGAGATATGATGGAACCTCCGATAGACATATAATTCAAAAAACATGTTTAAATGATACATAGTTAGATATAAGAAGTATAAGTTATAGGATTAAAATCGTTATAATAAATAAAAATAGAAAAAAAAAATGATAAACAGTATTATTTATAAATCAGTATAATATTCATATCGTTATTATAAAGGATTTTCCTTCAATTTATGATGGATACTGGCCCTAAAACCAAATAATGGAAAAGTAAAATATGAGACTGAATTTCTCCGAACCTTCAATACATTCAATAATGCTCAAGCATAGCTTAAGTTTTTCCGTCTTAAAAATAATGATAAATAGTAAAAACCAACAGTAGAATCATAAGTTAATACATAAATACATATATATTATTCTACCCCACGTGATTTCTTCTCTTCATAGTTAATAATAATAAATCAAAAAAATAAAAAGAATTAATTCATTAGTGCTCTCTCCCGGAAGAGAAAAAGAAAAGTGGTATATTTTCTATCTCCATTAATATTCTAGGGTACAAAATTCTACATTGATAGAATTAAACGATAAATTTGTTAAAAATTTTATATATCCCTTAGAGTAAGGCTTGGGTAGCCTAAGATTTAAATGGAAGTATATAAGGTGGTATTGGCCTAGTAGAAGTCACACAATTCAACCAGTATGATTTTCATGATCTCAGCATCTTTATTCAATCATTGTCATATATTCTTTTGGCTTTGTATATATTACAAATAAGTACTTCTTCTATTTACCCTCATTTGTCTTTCCGTTTCCAAGCCCTATGACTTATACCCCCGAATCTTTGCAAATAGGTGCAGTGACTAGTCATCTGGGTACTCATCCCGTACATTACTAACAAATGACCGAGTGTGCGCATCCCATCGCTTGAAATGCCTCCCGGCTACTGCAGCTAGGTTTAAAGGCAGCTCGTCAAGGGAACGGTCAATGGGCTCGATGTTCTCCTCAGCTACATAACGGACTGTTCTGTCCTCAACCCTAATATTAATTAGTGATTTCATGAACCAAAGGGGAGGTTTCTATGGACTTACAGGGCGTGGTAAAAACTTTGGTGCCTGCCTCCCTGCAAGTGATCTATTCCCATTGTTCTCATCCAGTTTTCAGCAGCCTCACATTCCATATCCCAACCGGTGATGATCGCCTTATATTTATAGCGACGGTGTCGAAAGACTTGACCTATCCGATATCTTACACTCTTGTTACTGGTGGTTCGACGCCGCACTTGCCTTGGCATTTCATCAGCGGTTCGTATGTCATGAAGACTCTCCAAAATATCTTCATATTCCGGCAGGCCACTAAGAAGAGGGACAATATGCTGCTCGACAAGGTGGACGTCAGATGGGAAATCCGTAGTAAATAGCTCCATTAGCCAGGGTAAATAATGTCGAAGCTCCGCTGGCTGATTAGACCCTGAGAAAAGCATAAACGACCAAAATGCCGCATATTTTGCGCTTGGCAAATCAATTTCTGCCTGGCGCACATTAGGAAACCGATGCATGCGTTGGATCGAAGCCAAAATATTCCTTCCGCATCGTAGGACTATTTGCGGAGTTGAAGATTCGCCCAGAAAATTTGATCGTTCGATATTGGAAGCCCCCAAGAGAAGCAATTGATTTTGTAAGTTTGAGATATGTGTCTCTTGTTGTGAATTGAATGGATCCAAGTACATGGGTTCACCTTGTTCCGCAAAATCGAGTTCATTTCCATCAATATCAAAGCCCGGTGCTGGCGTGACAATGACGTGGACATGCAAGGGGAAACCACAAGGCCGGGCGTTCAAGCCAAGCTTCTGCGCAACATAGCAATATATAGCTGCTGAGATCAACGGGAGTGCATTATGATTAGGATCATCTAATGCAACTCCCAGGAAATTGTGTTCCAAGAGGTGGTACTCTCGTTCTGGCTCAATGCCTGTCAGATTGCTTCTCCTCAAGTATGACGCCACGGCCAAGGCCTTCTCACGGGGCGAGAGTTGACGTATATTAGGGTATTCGGAGATAAATTGTATGGCAATGTCATTTAGTTTTGTAGTTATCTGTATTGCTATTAGAAGCACCGCATGTATTAATTGTGAAATCCAACCTACATCATCTAAGCCCCCATCGCCATCCTTTGGAATGAAAAGATCGAAGGCACCCAATGCTCTCTCGAGAGATACAATCCCACCAGTCCTTATTTTTTCCCATTCTGCAATGGCAAGGCCTCGGTTGAGTTGGGTTAACAATGCTTGTGCGTAATATCTATTCTCATTCAACAATGAGCTACAGGATATTCCCGAGAACAGTATCTGGAAAGAGCCAACCTTCTTGCTAAATAGTCTTCGGTTTCCGGTCCTACAGAGAGGTGCCGTAAAAGGGTGTCTTTGATATCATAACCAAAATCGACAATCGTCCGGAATTTATTGATCCGCCCAGTTTGACTCGCAATGATTTTGTCCAGGAGACTGCTAGTAACGCGGTCGACATGATGCCTAGATACGTAAAGAGCTTTCCAGCTCACTGACCTGACAGGGCCAGCGAGTTTCTCTGGCAACCTGTGTTTTTGGTCCCAATGCTTGAAGTGGGTTTTGCAGTAGGAACGCCATAGTAAAGGCTCATTCGTTACATTTTTGAACCGGCGAGCTGCCTGTTCCAATGCAGCTGAGGAAGTGGGGTGGCAATAACATAGGATAGAATAAAGCACTTCTTCGGGAAGACTTTCGAGAGATAAAACCATTCCGATATTTAGAAGGATTCCCTCGGTAAGGCATATGGTGGAACAGTATATGTGTTGAGCGGGGAAGAAAGAAATGTTATAATATTGATAACCGGAGATGAATTATGATGTCAATCTTTCTTTTTTCTTTTCTCCCCCAAAATTTCCTCTCTTTTTCTACACCGGCCGTAGAGTGATGGTATTGACATAGGGCTTACTCTTAACTGGCTAGACTTTAAAAATTAATACATACATACATGCATTCAATGCATGTATGTATGTATGTATGTATTCATTTTATATTTATATTATAATATGGCATATATTGGGCAGATGATTAGCTTGTATATGAATTTCTGGCTGGTCGATTGCTCCATGTGACCCACTGCATCAAGCACAGTTCTTACTACGTACTACAGTAGTAAAAAAAATTTTTTCCACGAGAGAAAAAGCGCATGAGGAGGGGTAAAAGTTTAGCCAGCATACAGCCAATTGATCATCTCTTGCTTTTCTTTCCTTTCCTGTCTGTTTCTTCTTCCATTTATCTTTATCTGACCACAGCGCAAAGGCCTAACCAATGGGGCAATTCCACTCAACAAGCCATGGAGGCCCAGACGTACCCGAGGAACAAGTTAAGAATGATTATTATGAATTACTTGGGTTACAGTGGGATGCTTGTGAAGAAGAGTAAGCTCCTTTCCCCTTATGACACCAAACAGAGCTCTAATTCCACGATTAGGATAAAGAAGGCGTACAGAAAGAAGGCACTTGAGCTGCACCCGGATAGAAACTACGGAAATGTTGAGACCGCAACAAGATTATTTGCGGACGTACAATCTGCTTACGAAGTCCTTTCGGATCCTCAGGAGCGGGCGTGGTACGACTCCCATCGTGAGGTCTTCCTGGGAAGCGGCGCCAGAACAGAAAGTGGTGATTACTCCTATAACACCCGAATGACAACTACAGATGACATATTCAAACTTTTTTCCAATTTCAGTCCCCGTATGGAATTTTCGGACTCAAAATCGGGGTTTTATGGTGGTCTCCGTGAAACATTTTCCCGGCTGGCTTGCGAGGAGAAAATGGCATGTCAATGGGAAAACGTCGAATACGTTGATTACCCAACTTTTGGATATCGCGGTGACAGTTTCGAAGATATTGTACGCCCTTTTTATGCTGTATGGAGTAGTTTCTCCACAAAGAAATCGTTTGCATGGAAAGACGTATATCGTTACTCCGAGGCCCCAGATCGTCGTGTGCGCAGGATAATGGAGAAGGAAAACAGGCGCTTAAGAGAAGAAGGAGTTCGAGAATTCAATGATGCTGTGAGATCGCTTGTCTCTTTCATCAAAAAGCGAGACCTGCGATACAAACCTAATCCCCAAAGCGAAACACAACGCCAGGAAACTCTTCGCCAATCGGCGGCAGCACAGGCTACCAGGTCGCGAGCAGCTAACCAAGCTAAGCTACGTGAATATATTGCTCCAGATTGGGCCAAATCGGAAGAACTGCAAGATTATCAGGATGACAGTTCCGAGAGTGAGGTGGAGCAATTTGATTGTGTGGCGTGCGACAAGAGTTTCAAAAGTCAACAGCAACTTCAAGCTCACGAGCGTAGCAAGAAACATTTGAAAGCCGTCAAAGATCTTCGTCGAGAGATGGCAATACAGGATAAGCAGTTGGGTCTGCAAGGGAATGAAAATGGAAATACTATGTTTGAGGATGCACATCTGGTACAAACCAAGGAACACATTGATGACAACTGGATGGCTACAGCTAAATCAGGCCGTGAATCAGATGTACGTGAGTCTGATGATGTGATTGCTGACAACCAATCTGGCCGCAGGAGATTTATAAACTATGGCTTAGATCAGTTGGAAAATCCTGATATCAGCGTTTCAGACAACGGTATTAGCCATGACCTTGAGTCGCAATCACGTTGTCTTCTTACCAAGGAAGACGATGGAAGCATAGACACAGATAATGTGTTGGCTGGGATGTCATTGACCCCCGGGCAAAAGAACTCGCCTGAGAAAATGGGAAAGGCCAAACAAAAACGTGCCAGAAAGGCTGCACAAAAGCAGACCAACCCTTCAGCGGACCTGACCTGTGCAAGGTGTCATTCGGCTTTCAATTCTAGGAGTCAGTTATTCTCCCATATCAGAGAACTCGACCATGCGCAGCCACTTCCCAATGTTTCTAGGAATAGGAAGTAGACAGGCTGAAGAGGCATCATATCATGTCCTGGAGTACGAAAACTAGGCCCATTTGATGAACTTTACATAGAACATTTTCAGTACTATGTATCTCTACCAATGATATTTACTTTTCAAATATACAAAAGCCCCAAGAGGGTGGTTAGCCTAGACCAGCTTTCGACTTTTTAACCACATGTGCAACAGGTAGTAGAATACCCTTGTTGTTAGTCGCACCAAGAGCAGTTCCTGAGCTCCATCCCATCTTCTCTAGCATAGCCCGACCCTTGTTTTCTGCGCCGATTTCAGGTGCTGATGCGCCAACAATATCACCGTCCATGTAAGATACGGAAGTGTCCGGGCGACCACCCCGGGTTTCCGCTGATTTTTTCGCACTTTGGTCACCTGTCTTAATTGTACGATGGCGGAACCTCCCATGCGAGAGTATCTTGTCGGCTTGAGAAATGTTATGTTGATTATACTTCGAGGTACGAGAAGTTTTGTAGAGAATAGGAAACCTGGAGGGACCCTTGCCTCGGGAATGCGATTTCAGTGAGAGGGCGTTTGCCATGTCATGGACGAGTTTTCTTAGTTGCTTATTGATCGGAGGTAAAGGAAAACTAGCGCTGTCAGCGATTTACGGTATAAGATAAGGGAGTAATTACCTGTCTTTCGATGATAAAAGAAAGGAACGGATCTCTGATTTTAAGTCGTCAACGCCCATGCCGTGTGCATACTTGGACTTGAAGTCTGGCCTGCCTATGCTTCGGCCTAGCAATCCCTGTGAGCGAAGCTCCTCGCGTTTTTGCTTTTTGGATTTCTTCTTTTCTCGGTCATTTCTCCATGCCCTTTCTAACTCCATCTCGAGTTCGCTATCAGATAGCATCAGGTCGGGAGGGCCTTTTCTCCCCTTGGCCTTCTTCCTCAAGCTGGGTCGATTAAAATCCATTATATCAAATCCATGATAAGGGTCTGATTCTAGCGCATCAGCGAAGGCCGACGCCGAAGGGAATTTTGTTTTTCTTGATTTGGCGCTTGTGTTCCAGCCAGAGGCAATTTTGTATAGTGACTCCATGTTCTCCGAATCGACTTCTTCGTCAAAAAAATCTTCATCAGACTGAACCTCTGAGCCACTGGCTTCGGATTCTTTAAATCTTTTCATGTTTTCATTGCTTGGCAGACTGACTGAATCAGGATCTTCATTGGGACGTGGTGATAGCGCAAATTTGTTCATGTCAGTGTTTTCTGGTTGCGCGTCGCTTGATGTATCCGTTTCTTCATAGTCGACATCAATGTTGGCGATATAGTCGGCAAGTATATCATTTTCATCGTGATTCGTACTTTCCCTGTTGAATACCGTTTGACCATGTCGCCTGGTGGTAGAACTGTGTCCTGCTTCAATTGAAGTTTCTAGAGTTAGGTTTCGTATGTTGACGGGCGTATCTGAAGACTGAGGTTCAAATTCATCGTCAATCGTAGTAGGGTATTGCGAAGAATTGTTCTGGTCCGTATATCTGTTCCGTCCATGAAAAACTATTTCATCCCCACTTGAGTCTTCCGGACTGAGCGAACGCAGTCTAGAAACGGGGTTGGGTAGACCTGTGGGTGCGATGCTCTGACTTGACCGATCAATAAAGAAACTAAGCTCGTGGGGTGTATCCTCGTTATCAGGAGGAATATCGTCTTTCTCGATGTCCCTTTCTGTTTTCGGCGTCGACTTGCATGACTCTTGCTCGGGCGTTGTTGATGATTTATTTTCCGTCTCCTCCGGTTCCAGGTCGCCACCTCTCACGAAATGAACTGCTTTATGGCGCAGTTGGGAGCTTGGCAGCCAGATATTGCGACCTTCGGTGTTTCGCGCCGCTTGCTGCATGGTGAGCTGGTTTGGCAACTGGCCTTAAAACAGTCAGCTAGGTACAGGTATGGTTATCAAAATGTTGATTTTCGTGAATCGTACTGCCTACACCTTGACGGACCCTCGCCATGGTCTCCGGTCTTTTCATCCGTGTCTTCGATTTTCCATGACGAGCCATTTCTGGCCGCACGTCTCATATGGGAATTAAATGTCGCGATGGTGATATCAATTAATGCACGATAGGAAGATGAGAAAAGAGATGCTCGGAATAGAATGGCGTATTCTGTGTTTTGAAGGCTGGGTTTTTCTTTCATGCCAAGCCAGAACAGTGATAACGGCTATCAAGCACTGCATGATTAGTCATTGATGCTTATCATCTTCTTGGGGCGGGGCAAGGAAGACACACTGTACATCTCTGTACTTTATACCACGTTATGTTTGCTACAAATTACTATATACCACTCAAATTATAAAATACACATACTCTAAACATACTACTAATCATACTATACTGCTCTGTAACTTACTATTACAGACCTGATGTTGTGGAATCAGACCCCACTTTCCCTATGTTGTATATAGTTCTCACCTAAGGCTCCATGGTGACCTCGCATACATACCCTAGGGGTAGATGCAATTCTACTTCGTGGCTTCGATCCTGGGGATACTGGTGCCGAGCTGATAGTGGATATTATTCGCTGTGATTCTTGTGAATCTGCCTTCTCCTGTAGTGTATGCCAGCAGGAATATCTTGCTGAAATACTCTATATATTCCCTGTACGTACGACTTCATTCGACAACTTTTTTATGTGGGTAAGACTACGTGGTTAGTTTAATTTCCATTGGCTGATGCGATTTCTGAGCGCGACATCTGTAATAATACTATTATATATATCTGGACTCTATGTGATATCGGTATATTTGTATTGTGGGCGGCTGCCGATGCGTGGTGATTATATATTTCGGACTATGGGTTACCTGAATACCTCTCGATGTACATCAATATAAAATACCTTCACTCTCCAAAAAGAAAAGAAAGAGAAAAGAGACAATAATAGTAATGACAAACATCTCATCCATCCCATACCCCTGTAGTATTCCTTAGAGGGCATAGATGGAAATTCTCATAAATCTATCCGAGTCACATTGGTTCCATATGCTTCAACGCAGCAGAAATTTTATTATGAGATGCCAGTATCAGTTGGCAATAGATTTCTCGATATACGCTGACCAGTGTTATTATTTATACAATGAATACCTCCATATATACCCAGTGAAAAAGCATGCGGAGGAACGTAGATATAGCTGATTGCCTAAAGCCGCAAACAAACGAGCGGATCCGCTCCGCTACATGTACACTTGATAAAAGGAAGATGGCCATCAAAATATGGTATATGTAAACCCGTCTTCTGGATGAGCTCCTTAGCTCAGCTCTATATCACACTATCACCAGAAGACTCCAACCCATAGTTTACTGCACTTGCCCTGCAGGATTGCAGGGTGATGATGACGTCTGGACAACTAACCATCATTTGGTTTCCTCGTGACTACAGACAGACCCCTCATTCTGTAGGTATCATACCTCTCACCCTTTACAGATCAAATTTATCCTTTAGCCTTCTACTTTCATTAACTCTATTATTCTTGTCCCGCCTTCCTCGCATATAGACAGGAGGCTCGAGAGGTGTGCATCATCATTCCATATCATCCCCCTCCCTTCATACAGTCCTCATAACTTTGCTACTTAGCAACCAATCTGAACAATTTGCCCCACTAACCAGTATGAAAGTGAACCAGAAATGAACAGCGTGGACCTGGGAAGATGCAAACGCATCGTACAGTACCTCTGGGACCCTGAGCCCAAGAACGATGAAGAGCCTAGTTCACCTATATGGTGCCTGGGCAAGGAATATAATAGACATGTACCAGTGACTACATCAAAGGGCGACACCAGTAAGCATTCAAGGAAAACCATGATGGCGATACGTCAGCTAACTGATTATCAGGACCACAAATGGTCGCTTTTGAAGAGGATGGGCATGATCCAGAGGATCTCGCACAAGACGCAACAACACAGACTCATGAGACAGCCCTTGGGTGGCCAAAGGCATTCGTGCGCGATTTCGAGTCGAGGATATGGATAACATATCGATCCAACTTCGTCCCAATACCGAGACCCCAAGATCATGACGCGAACCCGAACATGACACTGAGCGTGCGGTTGAGAAGCCAGCTCATGGATTCACAAGGCTTTACGTCTGACACGGGATGGGGCTGTATGATTAGATCTGGTCAAAGCCTTCTCGCAAATGGCCTTTCTTCTTTGCTCCTGGGACGCGGTATGCATATCCCCCCTCCCTCGCCATTGTGGCCAGTGCATGGCGAAAAGGGCTGTCCGCTAATAAAAAACTTAGACTGGCAGCGAGGGAGCAAGGCCGACGAAGAAATACGACTGCTTTCTTTATTCGCTGATTTCCCGGATGCGCCATTTTCAATACATCGTTTTGTGGAGCTCGGTGCGGAGCGTTGTGGCAAGTATCCCGGGGAATGGTTTGGACCTTCGGCAACCGCACTCTGTATACAGTATGAAAAAGAAAAGGAGAAAACTACCCTGCCAACTGAACTGTGCTCATGCATGATATAGGGCGCTCTGCGAGCAATGCCAGGAACCGAAACTCAGAGTATATGTCTCTAACGAGAATGCGAACGTCTACCAACACAAGTTTATGGAGATCGCTCGGGACGATGCCGGATATATTCGACCCACACTTATCCTACTAGGCACCAGACTGGGCATTGATCATATCACTCCTGTATACTGGGATGCACTCAAAGCCGCTTTGCAGTACCCCCAGTCAGTGGGAATAGCAGGGTACGTTATAGGCTCATTAGCAGACAGACCATTTTGAGCTTAGTACATGAACATGATACTGATGACATCGGAACAGGGGTCGCCCATCAGCGTCGCACTACTTCGTTGGGGTCCAAGGATCGCATCTCTTCTACCTCGATCCTCACCATACCCGACCTGCCTTGCCTTATCGCCCGGCCCACGAGCTTTATAGCGAAGAAGAGCGTGACACGTATCATACCCGGCGTCTGCGGAGGATACACATCAAAGATATGGATCCAAGTATGTTACTGGGTTTCCTTATAAAGAACGAAGAAGACTGGGAGGATTGGAAGAAACGCGTTGAGGCCGGCCGAGGAAAGCCGATTATTCATATTCTAGGTGACATGCAGCCGGATTACGGCCTTGGCCGGGAAGAGGCACTCGATGAGGTTGAAGCTCTAGATGATATCGATGGTATGGTTAGTTGAATACCATTGAAACGTTATGACTATTTATTTCCTTTTTTTTTGTGGCGTTTTTGCGAGTAGATCTAAACGCGCTGCTCCTATCCGGAGTTTATGTAGCAAGACCCACATGAACATGCGACAAGAGCACTACTCAGTAGTTAATGGTATTCCGAATTCTGGTAGGGGCGAGACCGCGCAACCAACCCCAGATTCGAGTTATGTTACACCGCATTCACATCTTGAAATAACAACCATGAAAGACATTGGGCCCAGGAAAAAAAGAACAAAACAGATATAGCAAAGCCATCCCATGACACATTAAAAAATCCCGCGAACACCCTTAACCCACGGCCTCAAAACCCTGATAGATGAAGAGGCAGCATAACAAATAAACAAAACCAACGAAAGAAAACAAGAAATAAAACAACCTATTTGGCGGAAGAGGAGTACTTCGTCACTGCCTTGGTGCCTTCCGACACGGCGTGCTTGGCGAGTTCACCAGGCAAAATGAGTCGCACACTGAGAATATGTCAGTCAAGCCCAGGTTGAGTATCGCATGAGGTCACTTACGATGTCTGGATCTCTCGCGACGAGATTGTCGACTTCTTGTTGTAGGCAGCAAGTTTCGAGGCTTCAGTTGCGACACGCTCGAAGATGTCTAGAATCGTCAGAACCATTTTCATCACACCATTTCCCAGTTTAACATACCGTTGACGAAAGAGTTGAGGATGGACATGGCACGAGTGGAGATACCAGTATCGGGGTGGACTTGCTTAAGAACTTCATGTTGTTAGTTTCGTTTCGGACTGAGATGGGATCGTGTCATATGAACCTTTGTAGATGTACGAAGAGTAGGTTTCCTTCCTGGTCTTGCCGCGCTTCTTCTTCTCACCCGAGGCAGCAGCTGCGGTCTTCTTGCCAGCTTCCTTCTTCTCAGCGGGGGCCTTTCCAGCAGGGGCCTTGCCACCAGTGCTGGGCTTCTTCTCGGCAGCTTTGGGAGGCATTTTGTTCGCAAAGTTGGATTATTTGTGGTCGAAAGTCAATTAGATTCAAGCTGTAAAGCAGCAGTTCAGGTAGTCGGAGACGTATGGAACGGGGTTGTAGACGTGGTCGCGGATAGAATGGGAGGAGAAAATGACTGAGACGCGGTGACGAGGGAGGCGCGATACTTATACGATGCCGCGAAAGCGCAGTTGATCTTGAAGTGCGCAAAAGAGGCAGAATTTCAATACGGTAATGGGTGTGTATGATCCGTATGATTAAGGAGGGGCGGACGCGTCAAACACTGCGGGAAAACGGCAACAATCACGCCAAGAGGCTGGTATTAGAAACGTTCAAAGGTTACATTACGGCGCTTAACTCGATCTGGAATACCCGCACGACTCCTTAGCAAGCTACCCGCAATTCATAGCGGATATATCTTTGCCAAGCAATGAATACACCAGTACGTGATCTCTGTTATGATTGGCCAACCCCGCTAAGCGAGAGGGTGATCTGAAGGACCTCCGGGTAGCCCAACGTCACCCTCACCGCGTTCTTATAAATGTCCTCCGCTCCCTCGCGCTGCCTACCACTTCCCTTAACTTACGCTAAACATCAATTTTGTCGCGCTAACCTGCTGTTACGAACCGGTACATCTTTTTTTCTATCCCAACCCGACGTTCTATAACCAAAAAAACGACCAAAAATGACTGGAGGCAAGTCTGGAGGCAAGGCCAGCGGCAGCAAGAACGCGCAATCGTACGATATTCCGTCTCATCCTGCGTTACGAGGTCATTTCATTACAATTGCTAACTTATATTGCTCGCAGGCGTTCGTCCAAGGCCGGTCTCGCGTTCCCTGTTGGACGTGTTCACCGCCTCCTTCGTAAGGGTAACTATGCCCAGCGTGTTGGTGCTGGTAAGAAACTCTTCGCACTCACATTGATAAATACTTATGCGACACAGGTGCCCCTGTTTACCTCGCTGCCGTCCTCGAATACCTCGCTGCCGAAATTCTCGAATTGGCCGGCAATGCCGCTCGTGACAACAAGAAGACCCGTATCATCCCTCGTCACCTCCAGCTTGCCATCCGTAACGATGAGGAGTTGAACAAGCTTTTGGGTCACGTTACCATCGCCCAGGGTGGTGTTCTTCCAAACATTCACCAAAGTGAGTTAACTGCTTTTGGGTGCACCAGAATATGATGCTAATATTCTTGTCAGACCTTCTTCCCAAGAAGACCCCCAAGGCCGGAAAGGGACCGAGCCAAGAGCTGTAGAATGTTTTCACGTTTTCCTTTTCTTTTTCGTGGGTTTATTTCCGGCGCGATTTGGTTTTGTTATTGATGTGATTCGGGGTTCTGGACTGGGCACGTTTATGGCTCTGCTTTTTTTTAATGGTTGTATATTATGCCTACGGGCATGGAATGATACCGGCAGCTTATTAAGGGATTTTAGCTTTCGGTCATTATCAAATTCGATGGGAAACTATCTGAACGATCAATTATGTGGTTCCTAAACAGCATTTCCCGTTGCCGTACGAAGTACATGAGCATACTGTATTCCTAGTAGATTGGAGAGGGTCTCGATTGGTAGAGCAATGTTCAATTGCACATGGTTTTGGCGTAGGAAAGATAATGTTACAATGTCGAAACTTGCTATCTACCACTTGCTGATACACCCATTCGTCATAACCTACAAAACAGTCTGGCTCTTGCTTGCACAGCGCCCTCAGTGACTTTCGGCATGATCGGAAGCAACTGTTACCTGTTAGCCAGTACGACAATAGTCATCAGATCTACATACGAGGTAATTGCCGAGCAGGAATGTTTCTCTCATATTTGTTGCCTGTAATGATCATTAGCATAGTGTCTCTTGGGTATCTCGCTCATTTTGATCACATACCACCAGGAGCAGTGGGCATTCTGTAGGGATCAGGGTGTTTCCAGGTATCTAGTAACTTTTCCGTTTCTCTCAACAGCACCTGCCAAACTGTTCTAAGCCAAGCGCGCAAAGTGATTGTATTCCATATGAAACGCCTACCTTTTGTTGGCGGGGGTCGCGAACGTCTTTGTTTGCTTCGAACAGCGATCGAATGTACACTGCTTGGCCGCGCCAAACTTGTCTGTGAACCGCCCAGTCAAGCGCAAGCTTCAGAGATCGCCGGTACAGCGAGCTGGAGATAAGGAGAATCAGCTCAGCTCAGTAGCCTATTGAATGCCCTGTATGGAAATGGACTTACACAACTGTGTTGGTGGACATGGTAGTATCTTGGAGAGTGGGGGATAAAACTGTAACAAGAAAAAAAAAAAAAACAAGAGAAGCGATTAATAACGACTGCTGGTTCGAATGTATCGGATTGAATTGAGTATTTGAACAGAGGTCTGCCACTCCCTGATGCTGACCTATGCCGACATTTGCATTCGCGGTTCCTGTTCCCTTGGCGGGTTCAGAAAACTACTATATTGGTGCTCTTAGGCAACCGTATGAGCGTAATAATAATACTCCGTCACTTGCCGGATGCATGGAAATGGATGGGTACCGCTGGGAAATTCCGGTTGTCTCGGCCCGGACTCGAGCTCTTGTCGTCTTGCACCCTGGCTTTTTAAAGTTTCGTCACTCTGCACGAGTCCTTCTATCCCCCGTCGGATACCACACATTACTATATCAACGGCGCCTACATCTATAACTGGCCTTTTTTTTTTTTTTTGTCTCTCTTCCTGGACTATCATCCAGTGCCTCTTCTTACGTCTCCCCCTCAACATTGGCGAAACCTGAATCTTTGTCGAACAATCAACCGCCATGGCTTCTCGGTTATCACTTAATCGTTTGTCAGAACAACAAATGAAGAACGTTTTCCGTATCACCCATGTGCCCCGCAATCTGGGTCTAGGCGGCCGTAGGAGTTTCGCTTCAGCTGCACTTCGGAAGGGTGTAGTGAGCGCCGGCAGGCCTGCCTCTGGTTTACTACGGGTTTCGGCCTCGGGGTAGGAGTTTCTGAAACTTGCGCTTGTGGCGGACAGTTGACTTACTCCAGAACTTTAGTGCCAATGTCTTTCTGTCTAACTACCCCCGTCTGGGAGGTAGCCAGGTCCGAACTTATGGTAATACTCGATCCTGGTGCCTGTCGTATAACATGACGTTAACCATTTGTCAGCGGACTCTATCGTGAAGGTTCCTCAAATGGCGGAGTCGATTACGGAGGGAACCTTGAAACAGTTCACAAAACGTATGGATTTCTTAGGTCGCTGTTCTAGGTAACGTATGCTTACCATAATCCAGAGGTTGGGGATTATGTCGAACGGGATGAAGAGATTGCGACAATTGAGACCGATAAGGTAGGTGGATGACTTTGTAGAAAGTTTATGCATTTGTACTTTCTCGACTTACTCACGGATCCCAGATCGATGTGTCGGTCAATGCCCCCGAATCTGGTACCGTGAAGGAGCTTCTCGTGAATGAAGAGGATACGGTTGCTGTTGGGCAGGATTTGGTCAAACTGGAACTTGGAGGTGCTCCCGAAACGAAGAAGGAAGATGCAGGTGAAAAGCCGAAGGAACCTGCGGCCCCCGAAAAGAGTCAGCCTTCTGAACCCGAGAAGCCCAAGTCGCCAGCACCGGCTGCTCCTGAGCAGCCTCCTGCGCCAAAACCCGAGACTTCGAAGCCACAGACCGAAACGCCAAAGCAAGAGCCTGCCTCTGATGCCAAGCCGGCTTTTGGAAGTCGCGAGGAGCGTAGGGTACGTTTATCGCATCTTTTTGCTACGCATATACCCGCTTCCCGTGCTAACAGGGTGCTCGTGCACGGTTTAGGTGAAAATGAACAGAATGCGACTTAGGATCGCTGAGCGTTTGAAGCAGTCTCAGAACACGGCCGCTTCGCTCACTACTTTCAATGAGGTTGACATGTCCTCTTTAATGGAGTTCCGGAAGCTGTACAAGGATGACGTGCTGAAGAAGACCGGCGTCAAGCTTGGCTTCATGAGCGCATTCTCGCGTGCTTGTGTCCTGGCAATGAAAGATATTCCTGCGGTTAACGCATCTATCGAGGGCCCTAACGGCGGCGATACCATTGTCTACAGGGATTATGTGGACATCAGTGTGGCTGTTGCGACCGAAAAGGGTCTCGTGACGCCCGTTGTTCGTAACTCTGAAACAAAGGATCTTGTTGGCATTGAACAAGCAATTGCGGATCTCGGCAAGAAGGTGAGTGGGCACTAAAGGGGTATACGGCTCAACATGATACTAATCTGGTCAGGCGCGCGATAACAAATTGACCATTGAGGACATGGCCGGTGGCACGTTCACCATTAGCAACGTAAGTGCTTTTTGGTTCACAAGCACAGGACTCAGATATTGATTTGGTATAGGGCGGCGTGTTTGGTTCTCTTATGGGTACTCCGATTATCAACCTCCCCCAGACAGGTAGGTGCCTTCGACCCGTGCTACTCTGTGAACAAATATCTGACACTTTCTAGCTGTTCTTGGACTTCACGCTATCAAGGACAAGCCGGTTGCCGTGAACGGCAAAATTGAGATCCGCCCGGTATGTTGAACTTTCCTTAACGTGGTTTAATGATAACTTACTGATATATCTTATTATTAGATGATGTATCTTGCTCTGACTTATGATCACCGCTTGTTGGATGGACGGGAGGCGGTCACCTTCCTCGTAAAGGTTTGTCGACATGTTAAACAGAAGTCTTTGGCTCGTTTTGCTAACTCTTCACAGATCAAGGAGTACATCGAGGACCCTCGTCGCATGCTGCTCGGCTAAGTAGATCGACTTTGGAATTGTATTGTAGGCTTGGACACAGGATGCTAACGCCGCTTCGTGTTTCCAACTTATCCTCGACTATTTATTTCTCTTTTGTCTCTTTCCATTTTCACGTGTAGATTATTATCATGCAAGGAAAATAGCAACTATCTCGAATTTGGTTTATGATTTGGAAAACATCCAAAGTACCAATGGTAGTCTAATAGTAGCAGCTCACATCTCTTTCATATTTAAACATGTTTTGATAATGCTCTTAAGGCTCATCGCATTTCTATGTAGGACAAACACTCATGTTATCGAAATCCCACGCGGTTCTTCAACTGCTCCGTTTCTGCGTGGCTCAGTTGGCCTATTTGCCCTCTTTCAAGTTGGACAAGGACTGGGGCGTCTAATGTTTCCATTAAGTCAGATAAAAAACTAGTCACATCGTCCTCGAGTCGAGAAAACGATTGTCCATTCGATGTCGCTTCGAAATGGGCGCCCGGCGAGATTCCTTTCTGTGTCTGCATATGACTAGTGCACTTTGCAGTTGCTTGTTCCCATACCAGTGCTTGAGTATGATCTTCTGGCTTCCAGAATAGATATATGTCGAACAACTCTGGCAATTGCCCCTCACTGATGTGATATTCCTCGGCTACAGCCTGCATCATGAGTTGAGTTACAATATCAACCCATCGCGTAATTGACACCTTTTCTTCTGCTGTGGCGCACAGATTCATGAACTCGGGTATAATCCTGTACAGGTATGTGTTTGTGCGGGGATTTCTTGGTCCGGCTGCCGATCGGCCATAGTTTGCTGTAGAGGCTTCAGACAGTTTTTGAAAGTACCCTTCATACGAGGAGCTCCCGGCAGCTGATACTCTATACGGCACAAATTGTGTATGAGCATGGGAAAATATCTCCGCGAAGTCGAGCAGCTGCAACTTGATAAGCAGATCCTGTGGGAGCGTGTGGTTTGGAGGTAGTATGTATCTAAATGCTGTTCCACTTAGCATGAATGCCCTCCCACGGGACTGTTACCCATGATACTCCCCACGATCTCGACTTACTGTGTATTGAATGAAGAACCCAGTTATCCCAGTTCTCGGTTTGGCCTCGGCCCATTTTTCTACCGTGGATTAGAGCATCTATGCCGATACATAGGAGGTAGTCCAGTATAATGAGATCAACGTCATGTTGGATATCGGGATCCGCTCTATCTGTATCCATTATGGGTTATTGTTTTCAGATCGAACATTTTTGTCGTGATCTTGCCGATGATCTGTTGGGGTGGAGTGTCAACCCCACATGATTATCATGCTAGCCATGTGCTAGTTGGATTATTAATCAGTTGTCCCCATGTGTAAAGCACATAGTGGCATTTATGGTTATTTGACCTCTCAGTTGTTTATTCTTGGGCGTCTGTATACTATAGTGCCTCGCTATATATTGATGCTAAACCTTTATGCGTTGGTGGCTATAATACACTTTGCCGCATACGGTACGTATATATATAATTGTACAAGTACTCTGTAGTAAGTTATACCCTTGGACACTACACATCCAATTTCCTCCATATTCTCCCCTCTCACTTTATCCTTTGGTATTATTTCCCCGGAGCATTCCTCATTAACTCGGATATCACGTTAATATTATACGGGAATGACGTCATACATAAGACTATCACTGACTGATATGTGACCTAACTCATGGACTAGGCCCGGACACAAGTCCCCGGCCTTGACAATTAACTGTATAATCCCGACGTCGCTCCCTACCTTTTGTCCTTCCACCCATCCTGCGCCCAATTACTCGTTCTTTACAAACTCTCTCGACCAGACTCAACCACAAGCAAGTACAGCAGAGGGCATATCTGCATGCTGAAACCAAGCATACTGACTCCACTGGCATTGAGAACCGTCGCAAAGAGATACTTGTCCATGGCATGGTACTGCTCCGGTTCGACCAATACTGAATTGGTCGAGAATCTATTCAAAGTCGGCCTGATCAAGGATGAACGGGTCAAGAATGCGATGATAGGGGTGAGTTAGCCCCCCTTGAAACAAAGTATTCCTAGCTGGGATACTTTAACAACCCAAACAGCTATCCCTCTCCAAAATCACAATCATCGTGGCCAAAGCTATTACATGGTAGGAACCGCAAGGAATTGACATGAGTTTAAAGGTCGATCGAGCCCATTATGCTCCGTCAAGACCCTATTCAGACTCGCCGCAACCAATCGGCCACGATGCGACAATCTCAGCCCCGCACATGCACGGCCACGCATGCGAGTATCTTATAGATTATCTCAAGCCTGGGCAGCGGGTACTTGATATTGGGTCTGGTTCCGGGTATCTAACCCATGTTCTTGCGAATCTGGTTACCGAGTCACCGTCTTCTGATGGCCATCCAGGCGGTCAAGTTGTTGGGATTGATCATATACCCGAGCTAGTTGACATGGCCCGCAACAATATGCGTAAGTCGGATCAAGGCCGCAAGTTCCTAAAATCCAGTCAGGTGAAGTTCATCACAGCAGACGGTCGCCTGGGATGGAAGGAAGAAGCACCTTATGATGCGATTCATGTTGGTGCAGCAGCAAAGGAGCTTCCGTCTGTTTTGGTCGATCAACTTCGAGCGCCTGGGCGAATGTTCATCCCCGTGGACACAGAAGACGATGACAGCTCCCTTGGGGCCCTTGGATTGGGTGGAGGTCAGTATATCTGGGTAGTAGACAAAAAAGAAGATGGATCTGTTCATAAGGAGAAGGTCTTCCAGGTTAGCTATGTCCCTCTGACTGACGCACCACGCGGATGAAATGTATTGATCCACCAAGGACTGTGTGTGAGAATTTGTACATAGAATTAAATGGGTGAAGTCTCCTTTATTGTTCTCACACTTTAATTTTTCTCGTACTGTCTAGTGATACATATTATTTAACAAGCCCTAAGCTAATAATCGATTTATTTGTTGTTGGGTAGGGTAGCTACACTTATTATATGCATTCAAAATAATTCATTTGGAGGTTTTCGCCCACCAGGGCAAAATTGAGAGAATGCACAGTACATGTGGAGAGAAAACAAGGAGTATATTTATGCAGAATATCATACTAACCGCTCTACGAAAACACGCCTGAAACGAAGTCAACGAAATGGGAAACCACCGAAGCCGGGACCCGAGAACTTAAAATTGAACTGCGGTCCCCCCTGCTGGAAAAAGAACTGTTGTCCACCACCGGGGCCAAAGGGGCTTCCTTGGAATGGGTTTCCTCGCTGGGATTCATGGTCGTTGGGATCATCGCCGCTGTCGTAACGTGCCCTAAGTTCTGGATCCGACAGAACCTCATGCGCTTCATTAATAGTAGCCATCTTCTTTTCAGCTTCTTCTTTGGGAACACCCTGAGAAGCGGCCTTATCGGGGTGGTGCTGCTTCGTCAACTGACGATAAGCGCGTTTGATTGTCCGTTCATCTGCATCACGACTGACACCTAAAACTTTATAGTAGTCCTTCTTCTTGGACCGTTTTAACAATATATGTGCTTTCTGCAGAAGATCCTGGGCGTCTTTGGAATCTGCATGGTGCTCTTTGGCTGTGTTCAGTGTGCGCATTGCGTCTTCAAATCGTTCTTCGTCAATTGCAGTTTGACCCTTAAACAGAAGGGCTTGAAGGGAGTATGGATTCAACTCAAGCGCTTCTGAGCAATAAGGCGTAGCGCGCCTAGACATATGCATCTACAGAGGGAAATAATTAGTAATTATCGATTGGATTCGGCCCCTGGGAACCACGAACCTCGCGATAAGCCTCGCACGTATTTTCAACCAAAGACATGTAAAGATCGTTGGGTGCTGCAGGATGAATATGGCCCTCATCTCTCGCCCGTGTGACATCCTCCTTAACATCATTCAGAAGCCCACTGTCCTCACCTACCCCAACCAGCAGATTTGCAGCGTTGCTATATTTCCGCGAACTCAATGCGCCCCGGAGTTTTTCTAGTCGTTTCAGCAGCTGTCTCTCCTTTCGGTAAAGGCGGTTGCATGGCTTTGATTCAGGATCCGAGTGCAGGCATTTCCGGATCTGAGAAATACCACGGTCACCCTCTCCTAAAGCAAAGAACAACATTGACGATATTTGAAGGTGCGGCTCCACTAGACTAGGAGACATCTGTAGAACATGCGCTAGGTCGCTAATGCCCTCCTCTATTTCTCCTTTCTCTAGGCGACAATGCGCTCGAGTGCGCCGTAGGCCTAAAGAAGTGGTCGCCTTGATAACAGCCGTATTAGCCTGGGTCACACACATTTCCCAAGCGCCTTGTTTCTCCGCATCTTGTGCTAGTTGCGCTGCGTTTTGCGCGTCTAGTATCTCTTGATACTCCGAAGAGGACTTCTTGCCAGCCTTTTCTAAGTCGCTAATTGCACCAATCCAGTCGGCAGACTTGGCTCTCAAGCGCGCTCGTTGAAGCAAAGCACTTTCAAAGTCCGGTTTCAGCTCTAGTACGCGGTCGAAGTCCTGCAATGCTTGTGAATTCTTTCCAATCGACAAGAAAGTCGCGCCTCGCTGAAAAACGGTGAGATAGTTCGTGGGATCCCGCGAAACAGCTGCATCGTAGAAGAGTAAAGCGTCACGAGGCGACCCGTTTGCGAGGTGGGTTTTTGCGGAGGAGATCAAAGACGAAAGTGGTGTATCTGAGGGTATCTGGGAAGCCTGAAGGCCGTGGCAAACTGTGAGACAGGCCAAGAAGGCCGTGAACGATTCAAAGGAGATGTACATGATAAATCGAAGAGTGGCGCTTGCGACAATTATGGTGCTTTAGAAGTACATCGTAATTTTTTCGAAATACAAGACACGACGATAAGTTGGGCTGCTTGGGAGAAGTGAAAAGAAAGGGAAGAGAGACGAGCAGCGAAGAGAGTGTTATATGTTAGATGATCAAACGAGCGTCTGTACGGAGTAGAAATACCAGCGTCTAGGACAAGAATAAGCAGGCTGTATACTTCCAGTCTGGCCTTTACGGTCCGGTACGCGTGGCGTATTTTAAATATTGCACGTGATTGGCGGAGCTCAGTTGCGCTCAACGTGAAATAGAGAATGCATCTTCTCTTACGTTCTGGAATATTTTTTCCAATTAAGAGTATCAAGAGACGCGCTTCCACTCAGGAAAGCATGTCCACCGTCCCATGGACGTGTTCTCGATGTCTTAGACGCCTTCCTAAAATTGCCCTGAATTCGCGGCCATTTTTCCAACGGCGAACTGTGAACACAAGTATGCCCGCCGGCTAGTATTACCATTGGGCTAAGGACCAGGGCTAATATTTCGCCTCTTTGCTAGTCCCTGATACTGGCCTATCTCCCGCTTTACTGATTCGAGCTCGCTCGCTCGCGGATGAACACTCGGCGCTTTCTTCTCGCCTGGCTGATTCGTTTGATGCGAAAACCGCAAAGCGACTCGGTGAACTAGCACCAGTTGCAGAATGTTTGAAAAAATGGGACAGTGCAAACGAGGTGTGCACTCAAGGCGGGATTTGACGTGACTGCGGCCTTTTGTTAGACTGACTATAATCTACAATTCATCTAGTCCATATCAGAGCTTCAATCTATGCTCAACGACCCCGATACGGACTCAGAGCTACGCTCTCTAGCGACCGAAGATCTGGAGGGCAGCCATAGCACCTTGCCGGCAATATCAGACAAATTAAAGGAATCGCTTATACCCCGCCATCCATTCGCGGGCCTTCCTTGTTTACTTGAAATTCGACCTGGCGCAGGCGGTGACGAAGCTGGTCTTTTCGCTTTTGAGCTTTTAAGGATGTACATCTCGTTTTGTTCGCGACGTGGTCTCCAATCAAGTTTGATCAAAAAGGATGTGGCAGATGGACCCGCCGAGGACCGCCTGAGCGAAGCCGTTCTGGAAGTTGAAACAGATGGGGCTTATGAAATTTTGAGGACTGAATCAGGCGTGCACAGGGTTCAGAGAGTGCCGGCCACGGAAACTAAGGGACGTACACATACCAGTGCTGTTAGTGTTATGATACTCCCTAGTTTTCCTGAGACGGGCAGTGGCATGGACAGTGAACTCAATCTCGAAGATCCGAATAGTGACTACTACATTAATCCACAGGACGTCCGCACGGAGAAAATGCGAGCAAGTGGTGCTGGTGGACAGCACGTCAATAAAACGGAGTCTGCCATTCGGTTGACGCATGTACCTTCTGGTACAGTCGTCTCGATGCAGGATTCGCGGTCTCAGCACGCGAACCGTAAGAAGGCATGGCAAGTGCTACGGGCGAAACTGGCAGAAGCAAGACAAGAAGCTCGTGAGCAGGAACTGGTCCAGCTCAGAAGAGGAGCAATGGGGGGCGTTGCCCGCATGGGCCGCGGCGACAAGATTCGCACATACAACTATGGCCAGAGTCGATGTACAGATCATCGCAGTGGCATCACGATACACAATCTGGATGACGTTCTTGATGGTGGCGATGGCCTTGAAACAGTCATGGATAGTGTGCGGACTTGGCTTGTGGACCGAGAAGTCGAAGCTATGGTTGCGGAAGATGCTGCGAAAAAGCAGGGCTGATCTAATGGATCATACATAGGTCGGTGCCGCATCTTGTAAAATAAATAAAAGCATCAATTACGTATATTCATGTAACATACTTTTGTTCTAAGCACTCGTGATGATTTCATTTTTCTTAAAATACTATTCCCTAGGAAAGATAAAATCATATATATTTCCTTTGGGGATCGAGAGTGTCCAGAGCATCCATAGTCTTTTCATACCTGTTCCCAGAGGTTAGCAGTCAGTAACCTACTAGGTGCAGGATTCGGGTAGACAGACATGGTGAATACAATTCCACCACTCATGATCAACCTTGCCAACCGGGGCATAGCACCAGACCAGAATGTGAGGACTCCTTCGTCCTTGAAGATTTTTGCTGCACAAACAAAACTGTTTTTGTAATTCTTGCTAGCCTCCAGAGATTGCATCCTGCGCTTGGGCATTAGCAACGTAGGTCTGAACCTAGATCTAGACATATCCCCTTTCCTTACCTGGTCTTCACAGTGTCAAGGGGTTGAGTAACATAACTGCATTTTCCGATGTTAGTGAAAAAGCTATAACTGAAAGACTTCAATAAACAGCCGAAACGTACACTGTTATTAGACCTGCCACGCCTCCAATAGCGAACGTGCTGGCAGTTCCCAATTTCTCTCCAGGGGCAACATAACCTTCGGCCAACTGCTTCAATGTAGTATAACACGAAAATCTTGTCGCTGAGTTTGCAGCCTGTCTTGCTGTTGTGGGGACAAGACCTTGGAAGAAGCCTCGAATACCTCTTTCTTGAAAGATCACCTTGCTACCATGCACGAGACCGCGCATGCGTGGATTTCCTGATTTCCGGTCATCGATACTGGATACCGTTTGTCAGTTTCGAATTCTGCAAGGTCAGCACCACCAACCGTGGATAATCATGACTGACAGTTGTGTCTTAATACTCTCGAACGGAGTAACAGCTATAAGCGATTCTGTGAAACCAGCACCAAAGCCAGCGAGGACCGTCCGCGGGCCCGAAATCTTGCCATTTTCATCCTGGAGAAGCGATTTTATCTTATCAAAGGCAACGAAACCTTTGCAGAGATTGCAGCGTAAGCACAACGCAGCCCGTCTAAACTACCGGGGTCAATTGAGGACTCACGGATTCCTGCCTTGAACGAATTTCCTATGATCAATGAGGTACATCCAGCGTACCATTGGGGACCGAATTTCGGCCATGGTAGTTTTTTTCCATCAGGTAGTCTGCGATTGAGTTGCGAGCGTGTCTTGGCGACTGAGACGTCCGGGTTAGTCTTTGAAGAAGGACATAGAAAGGCATTGCCGTACATTCAGCCGGATAGGTGATCGCTATAAAGCACGTTAGCCAACCATTGCTGTACCTGAATGCGATAAAGGAATATATAGGTACCAATCTCAATAGCTCCCGCCGTCGAGCCTGCAACAATGGACCGCAGACTACTGGGCTGTGATGTAGTTAGCACCCCGCTGCAAGAGGCTTTTCGGGATCTCAACTCCAAAATGCAGACCTTTGATTTCTGATCTTTGCTTGCCGTAGCCATCGGGGTAAAAATGGAAATAAAAAAGGCACTACTGTAATTGGAATTTGTTTTGGTCGCGGACAATGAGTTCAAGATATTATACGGTAGCCAGCATGAGCAATCCACGCAGTCGTCTCCGAGATCGCTCCGCAACTCCCGAGGTAAAAAAACGATACTTATGTTTATACATACAGTACTGACGCTAGGAAGCCTTGTGAAGGAGCAAAATTGTCATTCATTTGGCCGAATGATGCTATCTAAAATGGCAGCGATAGCAGTATCCGGTGCCCCAACACTTGTGTTTTTTTTGTTCCTTCTTTTGTGATACCCCAGTCCGTCAACACCCCGATCTATCGTCCACATCCACCCTGAGTCCTCCTTTTTCAGTCTTTATTTCTTTTCTTTTTTTATTTTTTAATATGACCCCATTCTCGGCACAACACAATGCACCCATAATGTTCGAAGGCTCCCAACTCGTCTAACCCCGGTAGAACTCCAAGTGACCCTCCTGCTTCAAAGCAAAATGAAAGCATGAAGTTTGGGCCGATAGAATGAAAGAGATAGAGAGAAGATGAAACATAGCTGTCATAAATCCCATCAGCCTGAGTAAAGGTAAAAGGCTGCGAATTCTTCAATCCGAGCCCGAAAGCAAAACTCCAGGATGCCGTGTACGCAACCGTTGCATGATTGACTCTGCAGCGAAGACAGCTGGCATCCAAAAAAAAAAAAAATCAACCAGAACGCCATAACGAAAACATCACTGACCAAGCCCTAAGAACGCCAACCTCCGTGCTTGTGAGGTTCCCAGGATGCAGTGACGAGACGAATAAACATATGTACACCTTAAACAAGGTAGAAGAAAAGAACCACACTCATTGCAAGATGCGCCTGGTGGAGAGCCAAAATCAATCAACTCCTAGTAACCGGTGTGAGACACGGATCAATTGGAGGGTTGACGTATAAGCAGATATGATACAGATATCGCATCTTTATCATGCCGTCATGACAAAACGAAAGAAATAAGATGATGACAGTAGAAAGTAAGAGGAGCTAGGTAAGGCGTTAATGTGACAACAAATCCGATGATTTGCAGCAAAAAAAAAAAAAACAAACAAACAATAAAACAAAGTAGCAGCACAAAAAAGCAAATTAAAAGAAGAGAAGGAGCAGTAGAAGCATGCAGAAGCTGTCGCCAACTTAGGATGCTGGCGCCATTTGGGCCTGGCTACAGCTTTAGCCCTGCGAAGCGACAAATTTGTTGGCATCGCCCTGCATGTTACGTCGCTGGCCTTGGCCACGTCCACGGTATGCACCGCGACCTCGGTTGAACTGATAGTTACCGCCATTCGTATGTTCATTGTGGCGACGTTGCTGCTGTTGTGGGTACTCTCCGTTGTTTGCGTTCGGGACCGGGCCGATCGCCTGACGTGGCTGAGAGGAATGAGCAATGGGGCGGGGAATAGTATCCGGAGAGTCATAGACATAAAGCTTCTTGTCGATGTTCTGAGGAATGGGCTGAATCTCGGTTCCTAATTCCTGTTCGATTCTATACAGATTGAAGCGGTCATCCCAGTTGATGAGGTTAATGGCAAGACCCAAATGGCCGAAACGCCCAGAACGACCAATTCGGTGAAGGTAGGTCTCGGCATTCTTAGGGAAGTCAAAGTTGATGACAACGTTGACTGCTTGGATATCAATACCACGAGTAAGTAGGTCGGAGCAGACAAGGTTGCGGCATACGCCGTTTCGGAAATCATGGAAGACGCGGTTACGGTGATGTTGAAGCATTCGGGCATGAGAATAGAAGCATGAGTAGCCCAGTTCCGTAATCTTTTTTGCAAGGAGTTCGACCCGATTTGTCGAATTGCAGAAAATGATCGACTGGTTAATTTGAAGCTTGGAGAACAGAGTATTGAGGCAATGGACCTTTTGCTTTTCTTCCACGAAAGCATAATACTGAGTGATTCCTCGTAAGGTAAGTTCGTCCATGAGGTTGATTTCATAAGGGTTGCGCATATGTTTATCCTATATCACGGCAGGTTAGTTGAAGAACGCTAGACAAAGAAGGACCAACTGCTAATCATACCTTGAATGACTTGACGATCAACGGGAATGTGGCACTGAATAGCATAACCTGGCGATCCTTGGGATGAAACGATAGCAACTGCTCAATGACGGGTGTAAATTCAGGGGACAGCAGCTTGTCTGCTTCATCCATAACAAATGTGGGACACTCCGAAAGATCGGCAACGCCCTTGCTGGCCAAATCAAGCACTCTTCCTGGGGTTCCAACAAGAATATGGACTGCGTCGTTCAATCGGATAATATCGTCCATCAATCCGGTTCCTCCTGTGGTGACCATGACGTTGATACCTAAGTGCTTTCCAAGTGTCTTGCAAACGGCAGATGTTTGTAGCGCTAATTCTCTTGTGGGGACAAGGATAAGGGCCTGAGTTTTGGTGCTCTTGGGGTTGATGCGTTCTAAGGTGGGGATGACAAAAGCAGCCGTCTTTCCTGTTCCGTTTTTCGCACGTGCCAGGATATCCCTACCGGTAAGAGCAACCGGTATTGTTTCTTCTTGGATAGGCGAGGGCTTCTCAAAACCAGCTTCGAAGATACCCATCATCAACTCACGCTTGATATAGAAGTCTTCGAATTCTAGACCTTTCGTAGCTGTCACGTCCTGCAGCAAGATCAGTACTTTGAGCGATCAAAGACAATCGTCCAACACTACGAACCTCAGTCTGCGGCCTAGCATCCTTTGCAGGAGCGTTCAGATTTTCCTTCCATTTCGCGTCATCCCTATTGAACGGGGATTGCTGTAAGTTCTATGCGGGCATTGCAGCGCTACTGTATGGCGGTCCACATACCCTAGGCTTGTACTGTTCAACTGTGAAGCAAGAGTGTCGGCCATGGTGATCCTTTAAAGGAATAACGGTCGGGTATTCGGGTCCGCAGGTGAGGGGATAATAGGTGCCTTTGTGCGAATATAACGGATTTTGGATGTGGCCCTTTCTTGGGTATAAACAGCGTGTTGATAAGTAAAAGAGATTCAATCTGCAAGAGGCCAGAGTGTGATGATCAAAAGAATCCGGTTGTCAACCAGAAGATTGAGAGACGGGAACGGCGTAAAGTATGTTCGGCGGTGAGGGGCAATGGAGGTAGATAGCTTATTTTTCGAGCTTAATAGCAGGTCAAAGGAAGACGAGGAAAAGAGAAAAGAGGAAGAAACAAAAAAGAAATATGTGCACAAGGCCGCCTAAGGCAGGAGGTAGACCCAGGGAGTGTGCTCTTGAGCTTTCCAACGTGAGGTAGTTAAGAGGATATGCGAAGTCGATTCGAAAGATCGGTTTCGAACGTGGAGACCAGAGAGTAGGTGTGGAGGTAAGAGGTAGGAAGATGTACTATTTGGTCAGATGAAGCCGAGTCCACTTGGTGAATTTGGATGGAGAATATGAGGGGAGGTTTTGCGTGTTCACACAGAGAAGAAGAGAGAAATTAAAATCCTCGGCGATAAGTGGGTTGGTGTGTAAGGGTAATGTCGTTACCCACGGACCACCTGTACTTTCGTATATTACAGAGGATATTACAACCACTACTCTATCTGGATATGGAGAAGAGTACCTGTATTTTGTGCATCAAACTGAAAAAGAGACATTATTATTGTTTATTTCCCTGGGGCTTGTGACTTGTGCCATACAGTGCTGTATCCAGCAGCCCTGACATTCATGTGATCACATGGGTTCATGTAACTCTTGCAAAGCAGCATATGCGGCCATGTAGCATGCGACACAGTCCCCAGCAGCAATATAACACTTGCCAAAGCTATCTGAATTGAGAAACTATCCGGACATTTAACGTATGGCAACTTGGGACTCATGATTAAAGTCCTAACCTGGAACATTCCGCGCCACAAGAGTCCCCAGATGCCAATG
Organism: Aspergillus chevalieri; assembly: GCF_016861735.1. Lineage (NCBI taxonomy): Eukaryota > Fungi > Ascomycota > Eurotiomycetes > Eurotiales > Aspergillaceae > Aspergillus > Aspergillus chevalieri. The sequence goes on along the minus strand of NC_057368.1, from coordinate 1,611,079 downwards.
AGAAAGAGTATACCATGACCTCTTTCATAGGGAAATAAAGCTCGTAATATGGTATTATGATACAGGAGCAAAGTAAAGATTTACAATGGAGGGCAAAAAAACGAAAAGAGGTTTGGAATGTAGGCAGCCATTATAGTGTAAAGGGCAACGTAGTTTGTCCTCGTTCTGGTTCTGCCAACCTGTAAGAGAGAACAGTTGTTAGTTCCTTTTTTCTATATACCCCGACATGTCGTCTAGCTTCAGGAGGGTGGGGAACTTACTCTTTCACCCGGACATCGGGCGCCAGGCTAATATCCGATCTTGAACCAGGCGTGATGAGAATAAATTGTCTTCCGATTGAACGTCGAGCAGCAAGCATCTAGTAGGAATCATCGTTTAGTATCTGCCATGATGGATTAGGGGGACTACCCAACATACAAGCATATCGATTGCCATCTTCCTGTTGACGTGGTCCATGTAGACATCACTGTAGAGAGAAAAGATATCAGTAACACATTCGAATTTCCTATTGTTCTTGAGTGATGATACGGGATGTGGGAGAGGAAGAAAACATACAATTCATCCAAGCAGCGGATGGGCGAGCCCATCGCTTCCCACAGCGCCAATAATAGACAAACCTGGGAGAATGACTTTTCACCTCCAGACAGCGTCTTTGCGCCCCGACCAGCACCATCCTCCTTCGTTATGTCGGGTTCAACCTGAGGATTATTATTAGATTCTGTGCCAAGTTAAGGATAGTAGTGAAGCTACTTGCCTGTAAATCTAGAAGCTTGCCCTGGTGATCAGCAAGAAGCCGGCCGCGGAAACTTCTTTCACTCAAGAGGTATGTGAATTGTGCCTTGGCCCGAGATGAGATGTGTGACCTGAAGATCCCCCACCGATCTTTGCGGTGTCTCAATGTCTCGGCGAAGATCTGTACATGCCTGGTTAGCAGAGGCCCGGCCCATCGCGCAGAATCGGCTCTTACCTTAGCCAGCAATTCAAGTTCTCTGATGTGCTTCTCAGCACGCTCGTAAGCCACAGTTGCTCTTGAGGCTTCTGCTGCCAATTCTTCTCGAGACGCCCCAATCCTTGCATTCGATCAGTTTGGTAACGAGAAACGCACGACGTGGCGACACTTACTCCCGATTATAGCGTTGAAGATCTCTATGGAGCCTATCAAGCTTCTTGTCTAGACTGTGAGTAGTTTCTCCTTCGTCAACAGCGACACGCGTAGACACCATGCTGGCCTTTTCAATGTAGTCAAGGACCCGTGCGACAGCTTCCTCATTTTGTCGACGGATTTTCTCCTGGTTACGCTTGATCAAATCGATTCGCTCGATCACAGCATTTTTGCTGCCAAGAATTTGTCGGCGCTTCTCCTTCACCATTTGTTCTTCGCTCTGCGCAACCCGGAGCTCTTCTTGTAAAGCGGCTATTTGGGCATCTTTCTCCTTCATCTCTCGTCTTGTTTCCTTCAGGGTGTCCATCATAGCTTTCATGGCCTCGACGCTGTCATTGTACTGCCTTTCGTTGAGTCGTTTTCCGGCCTCAGCATCCACGAGGGCTGAACGAAGTATATCGATACTCCCATCACCGACATTTTCCTTTTCGAGTGCCTCCTTGAGCTCCTCCACGCGATCTTCCGCTCTCTGCACAACAATCTGTTGCTGCTTGATCGTCCTCTCATGCCGTACAAGAGCTTGCTTGCAATTCTCTGCGCGAGACCGTGCAAGGCGGAATTCTTGTTCTTGACTATTTAGTCCACGCCGAAGATCTTCGACAATTTCACGTTGATGTCTGTTGTAAATGAAGGTCAGGATCGTACGGTAGAAAGATCGACAAGACCTGGGTATCCTACCTTATCTGCGAATCGAGATCAGATTTCAATCGCGGACTCCCACTGTAAGCTGGAACCGGTGCCTGGCTGGGTTCCCCCATGCGACTATAGGAAAGATGAATGCCCCGTCGCTTGTCTCTCCGGTCAATGCAATAACATCGCTTAACATTCCTTGGGCGGGCCCCGTCAAAAAGTACAGAAGATGCTTCCTCTAGTGTCTCAATCAATAACATCTGTTCGATGCCATGGTTGATGATTAATTGGCGGCGTACAAGGTCATTGTCGATCTTATGATCCAATGTTAGACACATCCAACTATAATTCCACAAAAGCCGCTTACCTGCAAGACACGCGATGCTGTATCAAAATCAGCATCGGGTTCGTGTTGGGACGTGTCGATATGGCCGTCGCTTCCTATGTAAATGGGGCACACGCTTGCGGATCGTATTATAAGCGAGTGTATAGTTAAAAGGGTTTAGGTCGCTCACCAATTAATTCTTTGCATAACGCCGGATAGGATGTTCATGTCCCTTTTCGAAGTCACAATAAAACTGTTCAATGTCGTGCCGAGCGAGGTTTCCAGAATTGATGACCACTTCTGCTTGAGTAAAGTCACATGGTATCCAATTGGGCCAACAGGATGCCTCGAGAATGACCTCTCTTGTTGGATCGCCCTGAGAAGCATCGGCATCTTCTCATGGTATCCTGAATAGTTGACCCCACCTTCCTCGGTAAGATTTTGTAGAAGCCTCTCCGCTTGTTGGACGTCCGCCTTCTTCTTATCAATGGGCGCTTCTGCTGATTTGGCATCTCGTCCGGCCTGTTCCAGTTGCTGACGTAGACGGCCCGTATCTTGTTGAAGTTGCTCATACTTCTCCTTTGCTCCATTTGCTTCTGACTGTGCCTGCTCGTATTGCTCTTGTTGACGTATATAGCTTCCACCACTGACATCTGCCAGTCTTTGAGCTTCCTCGGCAATCTTCTGCTGTGCCTCGTTGATACTTGTCTCTGCTGCTTTCACATATTCCCTAATCTGGCGTTGTTGGGCCTGTCGAAAATATAAGTGAGAAGGTGAGAATCACTTTTCATCCTTTGGGCAACAATACCTGTAAATCATGACGCTCACTCATGTGCTGATCTGACCTATTCTTGATCTCTTCTCTTTCATTTTCGGCCTGCTCGACTTTTGATTGAGCTCGCCTCACAAACTGAGCAGCGGTTTCGGACTCTCCTTCGACCTCTCGAAACGCATCATCAAATCTACCAAGTTCTGCTTCAGCTGCTGCGATATGTTCGGTTGTTTGTGCAAGCTCATCCTCTAAAGCGTCCCGTATCTGCGCTGGTTAGAACGATGCACATAATGTATTGGGCAAAACGCGCTTCTAACCTTTTCCTGTTCCTCAACCTGAGCCCAGGCCATCTGATTTCGAATATTTCTGATCCTGTTTCTCAAGGACTCGTGACGATCAGAGATCTCTAGTCTTTGTCTTGCAACATCTTTGCGGTTCTCCAAGATTCCAATGTCTTGCTTTTTGCTTTTGAGCTTTTCCAGAATCTGGTCAACTGACTCCTCGATCAATCGGTAGTCCTGGTCCAATTGCTCAAGCTGGACTCCTTTCACAAAAAACTTGTACTTCTCGGCCGGGCTGGATGTGCTGAGAAATTGACGCGCCATGTCCTGCGATAGAACATTCATAGGGTTATCGAATTGCAACGTGAAGTAGTCGATAATGGAATCCAATTCGGCCTTCTTGTTGGAAACTATGCGACCATTGTCGGCTTTTATTTTGAAACCACTTGTTCCATTCTTCGTAAAATGGCGTTCTATTATGATAGATTTTCCGTAGTCGTCCGGCAAATAGGCTCCATCGCCTTGATTTTTGATCCGCACAACGATAGCAGCATGTCTATAAGAGAATGTTGATCAGACAAGTTCCAAGCCTAGATGAACGGTTACGTACTCCTTGCCCTCTTTAATAAAGCTTTTCAAACTCTGCCCACGATTGGTAGCAGACGCTTTACCACCTAAACAGAGGGTTATCGCTGTAAGAACTGCACTCTTGCCGCTCCCATTTTTCCCCACGATGAAGTTAATGAGTGGCCCCAGGTCCACGGCAAAATGGTCATGACACATGAAGTTGTAGCATTCGACGCGCTCCAGAATACCGTGCTCCGCGGGAACATTCTCTTCGTTATTCGATGAAGAATATTTCTGCTGAATTGCCTGGGTTGCGCGCAGTTCTAATTCATCTTCATCCTCGCTGAGGGACTCAGTTATTGACGCTGCCTCATCACCATCGCTGGCCTCGTTTTCTTCAGACGTGGGGGAAGCGGACGTGCGAGGGCGTTTTCTCTTCTCATAAGGAATATAGTTAGCTCACTCCGCTGCAATTCTTGGTTGGTCTGCGCACCGAGTGGGAAGAGCCTGGGGCATGGACTGTGTCATCGTCCCCAAGTTCATTATTGTTCTCAAATCCCAAAGAAGACTGAGAACGCTTCAAATGCGACGACATTACGGAGAAACTTTCCCAAGGGAATGAGAGCTAAGTATCCCATACTGTTTGACAAGGTATTTGGTCGCTGCGCGGTTGATGCGTTAATGCCATAAAGTCGCGTCGTCGCGTATCAGGACCCACCGCCAATTTTGCCGCCTAAGGCAATACGGTATTCACCATTCCTACTCCAGAAGTTCTAGAAGGAAGACTACGAAGAGTCGACAGTCGTGCACACCAATGTATTTGAATTTCGAAAACAACTGCTTTGTACGTATTACATACACGGAATATCCTATGCACTCATGGGTTCTTCAGCAACGTAGTGCAAGTATGCACCGAGCAACTTGACACCTTCGATATAGTTCCTCTTGTCAAGTTTCTCATTGATAGAGTGCGCGGCATCGGTCGAAGATCCCATAGGAAGGAGCAACACATTCTTGCCCGTAGCTTGTTCGAAATTCAAGGTGACAGGGATACTATAATCCAAATTAGTACAAGCACGTATCATGGATGTATCGCATCTGATGACATACCTGCCACCTTCACGTGTCATATCTGGTTCGACACCGAAAACTTGCTTCACAGCCTTGCTCGCAGCAGTAAAGTTCCAGTGTTTCGGACTAGCAACCCACCACTTTCCGTCATGTTGAAGCCACACGTCCAGGGTGTTCTTAGTGTTCAACTTGGCGAACTCGGATTTGATGTAGTCAAAGACGAGCTTGTTGACATCTGGGCTCTCCATGTTTGGCACAGTACGGATGGAGAATTTGCCAATGACACTGGCCGGGATTACAGTCTTTGCTCCCGGAGCAGAGTAAGCACCTTCAATACCGTGGATGGACAGGGATGGGTATCTCCATCTGGCCATGAGCGTCCGTTCTTTTGTCGAGTGGATGCTTGTCTCGCTTCCCAGCGATTCGTGGAGATTCTCCATGGTATAGCTGATGTCAGGATACAGGGACTTCTCCTCCTCCGTCAGGGGCTCCACGAGATCCATGATGCCGGGGATCAGGATGTTACCCTGCGAGTCAACAAGCCTAGATAGAACTTTGACCAGGTCTGTCATAGGTTCATGCGCGGAGCCACCAAACACACCACTGTGTAGGTCTTGGGCAGGACCAGAGACCCGGACGGAGTAATAATTGCAACCCCGCAATCCATAGGTCAAGCAGGGTTTCTCTGTACCAAGCCAATAGTTGTCTGAAATGCAAACCGCATCCGCATCTTTGAAAAAGCCCTTACTCTCCGATTGGATAAACTCCTCCAATCCTTCAGAACCATACTCCTCCATTCCCTCGAAACAGCAAAGGAGGTTGACCGGCAATTCAACGCCAGCTTTCTTATGAGCTTCAATCACGTTCAGCCAGCCCAGCACCGGTCCCTTATCATCTGTACTGCCACGACCGTACATCCTTCCCTTTTCGTCGACAGACAACTCAAAGGGCTCCGTGGCCCAGCCGTCTTCCTTCAACGCAGGCTGTACATCGTAGTGTCCATATACCAGAATAGTTCGCTTTTTCTTGTCATTGCCATAGCGAGCAATGATCACGGGAGGCAGGTCAAGGTGTTCTTTTCCAGGCTGCTTTCCTAACGGCCTTTGCTGCACCTCCGCCCCCAGAGCTTCAAGCTCCGAGCTGAGGAACTCGGCCATCTGAGAGGACGATTCACATCAGCCCTGACCTCAAGAACAAATTTGTTGTATGACTGACCTTGAACACATCCTTTCTGTTTTCATCTTGGGCAGAAACAGAAGGAATCGCTACTGCTTTCCGCAGTCCTTTGGCAATTGTTAGTCGTCTGCCATAGTATGCGCATAGAAGAAGAGGAGGACCGCCCGGAAGCTCCAGGGAAGGTCAATAGAGCACATACGTTCAATAAACGAGCCGGAAAGACCATCCACCCTGGATAGTGAAGAGAGAAATGAGCTTCGGCGTCATATACAAGAAGCAGAATGCTTCTAGTGCTCAAACTCACTGTTTGAAGTAGGGTTCTAGCTGAGGCGCCATTTTCTGATCACTGATATGACCGTAAAATGAACGGCGAGAGGAGAAAAAAGGTGTTCTGGAATAGGTGAAATGTGATGGTGTCCGGAATTGCTGCTGACACCAGGCGGGGTAATGCTGCGTGGTTGAATGTAATCGTTGCTTTGCCAGAGACACAGGGACGCGGAGGGGCATCTTTTGGCCTTGGAGAAAGATAGCGGGGACCAACCAATACGTACGACTTACAACTGGACAAGGATCATTGACGCCTCAGGCTCCAAATTTGGGGTCCGATAATAAGCGCAAGATTATTGGCAATTTCTTTCCTATGCTGGAAAGATTTGGGAGAATAATTGGGCTAGAAGGGTAATATACAGTATTTACACTAATACGTGTGGTAATGCTAGAATACAAATCGCTGCAATTCACCCCACTCTGACTGGATCGAAGGTATGGCTTGATGCTTTCTCTCCCTCGTTATAACCAATTCCTTTTCAGCATTTCTGTCATAGATAGAAAAGATATAGAAGAAAACATCAATGAGATACTCATTCATCTCTTCCCCAAGACTCCTTCCGCAACTGTCGGTCTTCCCTGGCCATCCGCCGCTTTGTGCCCCATCTAGATTGCACTGCTTCAAGCACTTGCCGCTGGATCTCTTTCTTCTGTGGACTGGCCTCACATACCATAGCAATGAACATCGGCGAGCAGTCAAAACGTTTGGCCAGTTTCCATCGGCTCCAGGCCATGGGGTCACTGAGTCGGAGTCTGCGGATCTCCTCGATATCCGACTGATTCAAATGATATTTCTTCTCAGAGGTGGATTTGAAAACAGGGGGGAGCTCCTTTGCGTTGTGGCTGTCTGTTGAAGCATCTGTACGTAGGGTCCTTCGAATGTCGTCGGCGGGCAGGAACTTTGTTGGGGTGTGATACACAGAAGGTGCGCTTGAAGGAGGATTGTAGATGATTTGTTCTTGGGATTGATCTGACGAAGCACCAAACGAAGCATCCGGCTTAACACGTAGGCGCTGTTTCGTACGCCTGTAGGAGGATTGATTCCGCCGCGATTCCACGGCGACAGACTCGGATAGCGAGGGTAGGAGAAAGGGGAGGGTAAGGAATGGTCGTTTCGGAGCAACGATAACAGCGGCCATGATGAAAAATGTCTTCACAAGATTGTTGCTTTTTCAATGAGGTTTTATTCTCTAGGCGTTGCCCGCGATTTCATGCAGAAATTGAAACTAGAGTGACGCAGCGAGAATCAGCAAAAGACGACTTTTAGCGTGAGAAAAGATTGGGGAGATGTACAATTCCTTTATATCTGTCGCTATGTTACAACAAATTCTGGTCTGGTTCGACTTCAAGCAGGTATGACCCCGGACTGGCTTTAAGTCGACATCGGGTTTTGCACGAACATTATTTTTTTCCCGAATTGCAAGTGAGTCCCGTGACACCGCAGGCAGCCCGCTTACTAACCGATACTTTACAGTTACGTTAGTTAACTAACGTTAACTAGTTGCTGTAGTTATTTATAAGTACATTACCGAGGATACAGAGAACATGATGATCTTGACAATTTACTTTATGGTGTACATCTCATGTTATTCTATATAGAGGTATCAACACCTTATGCCTCTCGTAATTGAAATGCCATTACGAACCGGGCTTTCACCCGGTCTTCCGCATTTTCATGGTATGTATGACCCCATGGCGTACAGATGCAATGAGATGTTGAAAATCCCCTATTTGCAAACACATGACACTAGAGAACCCATATATTTATGACTTCTTAACACTAGCCACTGCATCTAGGGCTTGTTGAAACCTAGAACGAATGTCCGGAATATCCTCTAACCCGACGCTTACTCTCACCAAGTCAAAATCGATGCCAAATGAGCTTGCCTGCGAAATGTCAGACACAGAACACATATTGTGTATGAGATGAGAAAGTTATTGGATCAACTAATTACTTACCCATTCCAGTTCGTTGTAGTGTGCTATCAATGTGTACGGACAACTGGAGTTCACCGTTAAAATTTAACGTTAAATTAAAGGGACAATGGAAACTTGCCTAAGAGTGAAATTGGTGCCAAGACTAGGTCCCTTCATAACTTCCAAGTTATCGAAGAAAGCAGTCGCCTCGGGAGTTGTGTGGAAAGTGACCGAAAACAGACCGCCGTAACCCCCGTTAGGGTTACGGACGTTATCGTAGAATGGCTTTGAAGGACCATACTTGGGATAGTAAATCTCTTTCACTATAGCATATCAAGTCAGCAACGAATGTGTCAAACCGACACAATAATCGACTTACCTAGTGGCGATTCTTTCAACATTGCCGTGATATCCTCCGAAGTCTTGTTAATCTTCTCGATTCTCGACAGGAAGTCGCGGCTGTTCCTTTCAAGAAACACTGCGTCCTCTGCCCAGTAATCATCCTCGTATTCTTTGCTGAACGCATTTTTCAAATCTTGATAGAAGCGTCCATGTGGGTTGATGACGGCGCTTCCTCCCATAACATTGCTGTCCCCGCTGAAGATTTTTGTCAAGCTGCTAACAACGACGTCTGCGTATGGAAGCACGTTGATATTGAGGAAGTTGCCAACGGTCTCATCCACCACTACAAGAAACTCGTATTTGTCGGCAAGTGACCGTATTCTTCTGAGATCTGGCGTTTTAAGTAGCGGGTTACCAGGCACTTCAGTGAAAAGGGCGAGAAACCTTTCGCCGTTGGCCAAGCGCGACTCCAAATCATCCAAGTCTCCAGACGAACCGTGCCCGTAGAATAAGCATCCTGGGCCCCATTTTTCAAGGACCTTCAGCGTATCAATATACGGGAAGCCGAAGCAGATGCTCTTCATGGCGCCTCTAGCAGCCAGCGCAATCTTATGGGCATTGAAAATTGAACCCATTCCGCTAGGGAAGAGATAGACGTCGTCTTCGGTCAAACCCGCCACACGCCCTTCATCTGACGCCTTCTCAAGAGCCTCGCTCAATTCAACATCAGCAGTCATAACACCTGCTATCCGTCTGCGGACGGCCAGCTTTGCTTGATCGGCCAAAGAGGTGTTGAGGTTCCGGCCAAACCGCTCCTCAATAAACTGGGAATACTCCCGGCCATCTTGGGCCTCTTGGGCCCCATCAACTGCGGGAGATGCGCTTGGCGTCATAGAGTGTGCTCCGGTTCCTCGAGAAAGCCCACTGATAGATCCTTTACCCTGGTATCTTCGTGGTCCTTTACAGGGTCTTTGTGCAGCAGCGTCGGCCATAGCTGACCTGCTCTCCTCCACAAGAAAGTTATCTTCCAGGGCCTTGAGACAAAACTCGCCACGGCGGCTTGACACTCCATTGCCAGTGTGTTGCCATACTTGCTTGGCGATTGACGCATACTCTTTGGGATATATCACGCACGAGAGGAGCGATGTCACTGCGGGAGACTCGGCATCAGTGCGGGTGCACGGGACGAAGTTCACAATTCGCACTCTCGATGATTCTTCTGAACGTATCCTCGATAAAACAAACGAATGGCACACATTCGCGGTCTTTGGCGACGGAAATAGAGTAGCCAACTCGGTTTCGGGGTCACCCTGGCGACGTACAACTTCTCGAGCAAGATTCTGGATTATGGGATGAACGAAGAACCTCGGATAACCACATTGCATCTTCTTTGCGAGCCACTCAGCACCTTCTTCATAAGCCACGTTTGCTTCCCATGTCGGAAGTGACACGCTGACTGCCTTCGTTTCGTTAGCAAGTTTACATGCAAATATGTTGGATCCCGCAAGAAAAAGGGCTCCGTTGGTAATTGAATAAGCCAAATAGAGATAGGATTGTACGCTCCTGTCCCAATTGATCCGTTGTGAATCATAGGAAGGGCGAAGAGAAAGGAGGAGCCCAAATCATTACAGGCGCCGGGCTTTCAAGAACGTACATGGTCTGTGTTCGGAGGGACGGGCCCTCCAACATCCTGAAGCATGACGAACAGTTAAGGGAAAAAAAAAAAAAAAAAGAGGGGGGTGCAAACAAAGAATGCAGGAGAAAAAAAGGTCAATTGCTCTGTTCTGTTTCTAAATCGAAGAACAGAGTAAGATACTTGTTACTATATGACGGAATACACTATGAGTAATTTTGAGTTATCAGTTCTCCGAGGGGAAAAAGTCCAGAGCGACTTCGGAGACAGGCGCAGAATATCTGCAGTCATAATGCATTTGCGCCGATTTGCCCGCTGGACAATTGCCAAACCTAGCATATCAATGAAGCTCTATCTGGTCCTCTACAATAAGATTGACCTATATTAAGGATGACCATGGACATCTACGGTTATTCAAGTCTCATTGTGGTATTATTCGTATTAATCATTACACAAATTGATATGATCACATGACCTATAGATACGTCGGAGATCGGAGATTAGCCAGATACGAGAAAAAAAAAGTTCAACCTCCTCCTGACAGGCAAAAAAAGCAAGGCCCAACAACCACGATCGGGCTGTCCAGTCTTCAATTATCTCTTATTCTACACTTCAATTTTGACGTACAATGTCGGATCATAGTGCGAAGAGAAGGAAAATTAGTCCTTCTCCAGAGAATGGGCAGAATGGACACGACCAGGTTGCTTCAAAAAATGCCAACAAGAATGCTTCTTCGATAACAACTAGTACAACCAAGAGAGGGAAAAATGTCACAGCAGAGCTTGCGCTTGCCAGTGGCTTTTACAAATCGAGCTTCTTCAAGCTACAGATGGACGAGTTATTGACCGAGTTGCGACCGAACTACGATAAACAAGTCTCGAAGATACAAGGCACTCTCCACAAGTTAAAGGAAATAATTGAACGCGTCCCTGATCGTGAACCGAAGCCTGCATTAGTTGCTGAAAAAGAATTGCGCGGCGAACATGGCATTGCCGTTCCATACCCTTCGCCCCGGCCAGGAAAAGATACGAAGTATAGCGTGTCGTATGCGAAGCCGACGAACGTTAATGTGGTGGGTAGTTTCGCTCTCAGGACTGGCATAAGGTCGCAAGCGGCGTACACAGTTGATTTGGCAGTGACGATGCCAAGCAGCCTCTTCCAAGAGAAAGACCATGTCAATCACAGATATTTTCACAAGCGGGCGTACTACATCGCATGCCTTGCTGCCGGTATCCGGGAAGCAAACGACTTGAACGTCGATGTTAAATTTGGATTTCAGGATGGGGACAATCTCCGTCCGCTTGTCATCGTGCAGCCCGGAGAGAATAGCGACATGCCCACTAGATCGCAAATCCGTATTATCACCGCTGTTGACGACAAACTATTTCCGATTGCGCGTACCTTACCTTCGAAGAATAACATACGCCAGGGTTCATCGGCAGAGAAGCCCGACCATGAACAGTCTACGCCTTTTTACAATGCAGCACTTCGTTCGGAAGCTACTGTGGCTCTATACCACAAGTATATATATTCGGCTTCTCGAAGATGCGAAGCTTTTCGAGATGCTTGTGTCCTTGGCCGTACATGGCTCCGACAACGAGGATTTGAATCTTCGTTTCAAAGTGGTGGGTTTGGTGGGTTTGAATGGACTGCCCTCATGTCTTTGCTGTTTGAAGGCGGAGGGCCAAACGGAAAACCCATTCTTCTACCATCCTACAGCAGTTATCAGTTGTTCAAAGCCACTATACAATTCTTAGCGGGTCGGAATCTCAGCGAACCCTTGCTATTTTTCGCTTCCGACGTACCGCTTCCCCCTGGTGGCCCAGTCTTGTATGATGGCAAGAGAGGTCTGAATCTTCTCTATAAGACGATGCCTTGGTCCTATGAGTTGCTCCGCCATGAGGCCATGACTACTCTCAGGATGTTGAATGAGTCTCGTGATGACAACTTTGAAAAGGTTTTCATACTCAAAGTAAATGAGCCCATGCTGAGATATGACCGGCTCGTTTCCCTCCCATATTCTGACAATGGAGACATCCTTCAAACGATTCGCCACCAAGCTGCAGTGCATGAGGTGGTCTCAAAAGCACTCGGAAACAGAGCCAACCTAGTTTCGCTAAGCAGTCGCAGCATCGAACCTTGGGCTGTCTGTGGAAAGCCTTCATTGAAGAAAGACGGTGGAAACATCAACATTGGGTTACTCCTGGATTCTGAAAACGCATCGCGTGTTGTTGACCACGGTCCATCCGCTGAGGAGAAGGAAGAAGCGGCATCATTTCGAGCTTTCTGGGGGGAGAAGGCGGAATTAAGACGTTTCAAGGACGGCAGTATCCTTGAGAGTTTGGTGTGGTCTGATCAACCATCTTCGCCATCTATAGTACGTCAAATCTTGGGTTATATTCTTCGTCGCCATTTCGATATCACCGAGCAGGACATCGGGTATGTTGGCGATGAGTACGATGAGAAACTCCGTGTCGGCGGCGATGGCATTGTTTCGTACAACAGCCCATCGTTCCAGCTTATCGCCGATGCTTTCAACTCGTTAGAACGATCTATCCAGAGCATGGATGATGTACCATTGACGATCAGGCAGCTGGCCCCTGCCAGTCCCATTGCTCGATACACTGCGCTTCGAGCCCAGAATAGTGACAAGCCGGCAGACATTGTTCTTAAATTTGAGAGCTCTGCACGTTGGCCTGATGACCTTGTGGCAATCCAGATGACGAAAATTGCGTTCCTTCTGAAGATAGGCGACTCCCTAGAATCATCAGGAGCTGCTTCGTCGTGTCGGGTTGGACTGGAGAACGAGTCAAGCAAGATCCTGAACAATGCCTTCCTCGACATAACCCATGAGACTGGTGTTCCTTTCCGTCTTAGAATACATCATGACAGAGAGCAGACATTACTGGAGCGTCAACTTAAGGACAAGAGCATCAGCCCGCGCACGAAGGAAGAGGTTGCTTATGCTCTATCTGTCTATAAGCGACATTTTATCCAATCGCCCCGTTTTACACAAGCAATCAGAACGTTATGCACTCGCTTCCCGCTACTGTCGCCCACCATCCGCCTGGTCAAATATTGGTTCAACTCCCATCTTTTCGCAGGCCATGTCAACGAAGAGTTGATTGAACTACTGACCGTCCGCACTTTCACGCAGCCATACCCTTGGGAATCCCCATCCAGCGTTATGGCCGGGTTCTTGAGGACCCTCCATTTTCTTTCTCGGTGGGATTGGCAGCAGGAGCCTCTGATAGTCGACCTTGGCGGAGAATTGAACCATGATGTCATTGAGACGATACGCACGCGCTTTTCTGCGTGGCGAAGCATTGATCCTGCCATGAACGCTGTTGTTATGTTCGCAGCGTCGGATGTCGACACTGACGGAGTAACTTGGACCCAATACGAAGCGCCTCCCAAGGTCGTGGCCGCTCGTATGTTAACTCTAGCCAAGGCAGCGATGAAGTTACTACGGGAGCAAGGGCATGGTCTCGATATTTCCAGCCTCTTCCAGACATCCCTAGCACCATACGATTTCATCCTCAACCTTAGATCAAAGCTTTTTAGCGATCGCTCATCTTCGATGAAATTCAAAAATTTGACGGAGTATGGCTCCCAAGGGCGACGTGACAAGCTTGCAATCGTCAAGTCGTTTGTTGGCGACATTCAAGCATGTTATAGCGAAAGCCTGCTTCTTTTCCATGGCGAGGACAATTGCAGGATCATTGCAGGCCTTTGGAATCCCCAGACGGCCAAGCCCAGGAGCTTCAATTTAAAGACGGCATACTCTACATCTCCTGTCTGTACGAAGCAGGGGCATAGTGATCAAGTTTCCATCAACCACCCTGCGATTTTGAACGAAATAGCTCGGCTAGGAACGTCTTTGATCGACGGCATTGAAATACAGGAGGCTTAGTTTGGGAGGTGGATAATTTGCACATTTCAATATGTAATATACTATCAACTACGCCATAGCAATGCAAATAGACAGGAACAGAAAAGACAATCGTTTTGAGGCATCAGATCCAAAAAAGACAATAATATAAAGGAAAAGTCATTAAAAGCGGTTCCTATCTCCAAATTCATGACCCTGTCCTCGATTTCTCAGACTTTTCGATCGTTGCCTGAGAAGAGAACGAACAATAACTATCCTTGATCGCAACAACTTCGTAAGTACCCTCGTCGGAAGTCTTGATGGTCTTCTTGTGCTCGTAAGAGATATCGTGCTTGATGTCGAGAATTTCTGGCTTCCTCCCTCTTGGAGCATTTGAACTCCGAATATACCTGTCAAGAGTGGTTAATTTCCTTCGCCTTCAATTGTATTGTGGGAAAGACTTACGTGAACTCGAATGGTGGCGTGCCCCAGAACTCGAAATGCAGTTCTGCCTCTCCACCTTCGTGAATATCCACAATAGAGGTTTTGCCTCTGCTGATTCTGACGCTAGGCATTTCGTGGATGGTTTTTGTGATGTTCTTGTGCGCTTTACACCTGCCACTAGCTGTGTCGCTCACGGCGTTTATGGTGAAAACGCCAGGCCGTTCCGCGATACGACGGAAATCAGAAGTTCGAGATGTAGCCTTCCTTTGAGCGTCGTTGAAAGTGTAGAAGACATCAAACGGCGCATGGCCGGATAGCGTGAAAGAAAGACGTTCTCCAACACAGTAATCAGTCTTCGACTCGAGAGGAATGATCGTTGGCACATCGGAGACGGCAACTCTGACAGACGAGGTGTCGAGGTCGCTCGTCCGCTGACAGCCGCGGGCATCGCGGACCTTGCGAATACTGACAACATGTTGACCCAGATCCAGATGACGTCTGGGTATGGCAAGTTTGTGTCGGTTGGAGTCGATGTTAGGAATAGTGACAGTCTCTGGCTTTGATTTTGAATGATGCTTGATATTGATTTCCAGAGAAAATGGAGGAACGCCCTCCAGCGTGATCGGAAGGTATTCTTTACCATCGGCATCTTCCTTGCAGAAACCGTAGATATGACCTGGTGAATCGAACCGTGCGGATGGCAACGGGTTGACTTGCTGAGAAATCAATAGAGGGCTGCTTCGAGGGTCATGGTCGTAAAGGTTATCACCGACTTCTGTGAACTTGTAAGTGTAGCTTCCAGCTTCCGAAGTATCCATTCCCATGGACGCCACACTCATGGCGGTCTTCAAGCTTTGTCGCCGAACAGAAGATGAGCCGCGAAGCGTTTTCCGCTGCTGTTCATACTGAAGGCTGTATGGAGGGTTTCCTGCAAGTCGAAGCTCAACGCTAGAGTCATCACCCTGGCACACTTCAGGCTTCACCACGTTATTATCCGGTCCAACAGGTGATCCATCAACAACTGTAACCCGCGGTCGAGGTATCCAAGAGATGTCGAATACTTTCGCGTACTGATCGACAGTTCCGGGGCAAGAGGCGTCAGTAACTCCGAAAAGCTCGTAACGTCCCTCATTATCCACAGTTAAGATACTGTTTTCCTGCCAGAACACCTTCTCAAGTGTTGGCGAATTGGCGTCTTCAACCTTGTACTTAACGGTCCATGGCCGTTCGCCGCTTAATCTCAGAGGAATATCGACTTTAGAACCTTGTAAAGCCAAGACGCTTCTCTTTCGGTCGATTTGTCCGAACGACACATGTGGTGGCTTAGGGCGAGCATCGATCTTAATATTGTCCTTCAGAATCCGCTTGCAGTTCGACCGGTCTTTGATATTTGTCAAGACAAGGTTGTACTCCCCACCGCTGACAAGTCGGTCGGTCACGATACTTGCGACATCGCTCTCAGATTCAAGAACATGTTTAGTCTTCTTGCCGTTGTGGACGAGTTCGTATTGCAGGGTCCAAGGAGATTCGCCGATGAAGGCAACGTCGACAGATACTGGCTCGCCAAAGCAGGCTTTTCGCACTTCTCTGGATCCAATAAAATGGGCAGAGGCCGGAGGCTTGACATCTTGTTCCAAAACGGGTGTTCTGTCTTTCAAAGACCGCGGCGCATATACAGCATCTGCAACGTCTAGGAAACGATATCGGTAAAAGCCTGCTTCGGAGGGTGTAAAATCAAGCTGAGTACGCAATCCGTCGACATTGAGCGACTTGGTCTCAACGCCTCTGGAGTGTTCGATACTGTACCGAAGGCGGAATGGTGGCGAGCCCGTAAAGTCCAAGTCGACGAGTAACCCGACCGAGTTGTTAGCACATTTGTCGAAGATCTTCTCATGTCGGACACCCAACTCAGGCTCGGGAGGGTTGTGCAGATAACAGGCAGAAGGCTCCATGATATCTCCCGAACAGTATTGACTTGAAATGGCGTCCAACGTATACCAACCAGGATCCTTTATCTGAGGCTTTAGGTCAAGACTCTTCAGAGATAGTTGACGAGTCTTCTGGCCGGTCCCGCTAAACGAATATGTGAGAGAGAAAGGCGCGTCCCCGTTGTATCCTCTACCGACAGGTTGATATTTAACTGGTAGATCGATGCTGTCTCCCTTGGCGACTTCTAAGAAGTGCCGGTCATCGCATCCAGACAAGGACAAACGAGGTCTTTCATGAACGGAGAATTGGTGCGACTGCGATGAGCGCTTCACTGATGGGCGGTCCATCTCGTCCAGGGCTGTTG
Source organism: Aspergillus chevalieri (assembly GCF_016861735.1). Classification (NCBI taxonomy): domain Eukaryota; kingdom Fungi; phylum Ascomycota; class Eurotiomycetes; order Eurotiales; family Aspergillaceae; genus Aspergillus; species Aspergillus chevalieri. Next base: position 1,594,268 of record NC_057368.1, on the reverse strand, counting down.
AATAGTTCGCCACATTTCCAGAACCATCATGGATTTCCTCAATAGCATAGAGCCATTCACCTCCAGCATTCAAGGACTCGTTCAAAGGAACCTCAATTCTCTGGCTCTGAGCCCAGGAGACGTCCATTTGTCGTGAACTGAAAAGCGCACCCGTGCGCTTCTGGTTTAGCAATGGCGAACGCAAGCTGTCTGGCTGGATAGTTTGGAAAGAAAAGCCGCGGTCAAGATTATTCACCTGCCTGCTATACTTGATCTTCAATGGAGGCGTCCCTTCAACCTCCAATACCAGATTCGACAGCTCTCCTCGACATTTGTGTGTATGTGTGTGTTTGATAGTAGCACGAGGGCAGGAGACGACAAGTGCATCAGAGGCTCGCATATGGACTTCGAGGTTGGACTTATCTACAACCCTCTGCAAACGATAGATTCCAGGCCGCCGCACTGGGTACAGTAGATCACGGTGGGATCCCGGGTTGGGGTTCGACAGCTGCTTGTCTGCCTGACGCTTCATCTGCTTCAGTTGCTTTGACGGGATGGAGATTGTCTCGTTACCGCCGTTGTCGAAATCCAGGCGGAACAGTTCGATGATGATCGGGTCGGTTTGGTTGACACGGATGGGCAAGTCGATTGAGCTCCTGTACGAATCTAGACAAAGTGGCGCATATTCCGGATTGAGAACGGCAGAACTAGAGTCATCAGTAAACAGCCTCATAGACGGGAGAAAACACCAAGAATGAGAAAGACCTACCCCTCCGGCAGAATATGGACAATTTGCTTTCCCAGAATAAGCGATGAATTGTGAATGATGTCGCCCGGTTTAACACTTCGCTCAGAGATTGATAGCTCCCTATCGTAAGCCAACCTAACCACTCCCGAAAGCCATGCTGCCACTGGAATCTACTCCCAAATTAGCAGGGTATTCCACCAAACCCGTGGACGAGAGGAATTGACGGAGCCGAACATACCGGAATACGGAACATCAGAAACATATTACCAACAATATGAATCAGAAAGATCGAAAGCGTCGTCGGGAAAGCCCACTCGAGCCATGGTATTCGTAGGGCCTGGAGACCGAAAAGGAAGATGCCATCAATCAAGTTCCACTTCATGAAAAGCCATGTCGAATCCAAGTCGTCTGATGCCGACCAAGATTCATACAGCCGCCAAGAATTGAGAGCGATATAAAACGCCACGACGTAGAGTCTTTGCGATGGTGCATCTATCAAATTGGTCGGCACTAGCGGTGAAGGAGAGCTGTCGACATTCTGAGGGACCTTCGGGGTAGGGTTGAGCTCTCTGGGCTCACGAGGCCTAGGCGATCTGAATGCTGGAGTGCTGGGCCCGTAGCTTCCATAGTTTCTTGTTCGTTGGGCTGTCTGAGGCGTTTGAGGGAACGCAGACCGAAGTCGAGGAGTGCCGTTCATGGCATGCTGTGGTCGCAGAGATCACTGCTGTTGGGGAGATATTTGTGAGTACTTCGTAATGGCTTATTGGATCAGATAATATGGGGAGGGAAGCATACCTAAACCCAAGGTATCGTGGGTTGGGTGGGTTGAAGAGAAACAACCAGAGACCAAAAAATCCTTGGCAGTTCACTTGAGTGCACGCAGAGATAACACCCACCAATAGGAGTTGGGACTATAACAATTAGTCCCCTCCCGGAGAAAAGCAAGGAGTAAATGGTAGCACTCGTTATATTCAGAGTCAGAGGGGAAAGAAACTGATGACGGAGGAGAAGCAGCCAAAGCAGCAAAAGAAGTTCCGCGCGTGGAGTCGCGTTTGGAGCAGAAGCTTCGGCCAATCAGGTGTATGGGCCGATGACCTCTCTTCACCAATATTCATTAATATTCTATTCATTCTTCCAGCAACTGACAAAAAAAAGAAAAAAAAAAACCTCTTACTTCCCCTTCTTCTCTTAAACAGTGTCTAAGAAAACGAAGCTCTGCGCAATCAGACCAGATCATGAGCGGACGCGCTAGACGAAGAAGACTCAGCACTCAGTCTGGGGAAGAAGACTCCGATGAACCATCCCAACCAATAGAACTAAAGCCAGATGAATGGAATGGATTTTGTGAGATTGAATCAGAGCCTGTAAGTTATTTGGGTCGGGAAAAAGGTACATAGGCCCGTAACTAACTCTTTCCAAGGCTTTTTTCAATGTGATGCTACGGGAATTTGGCGTCAAGGGTGTCAAAGTGCAAGAGGTCGTGTCATTAGAAGAGGAATTGCTAGCATTTCTAAAGTATGCTATGTTTTAATTTCTGGTTTCTTCTCGTGCTTTCCTAACCAATGCCGAACAGTAAACCTGTCTACGGCTTGATCTTCCTGTTTCGCTGGCGAGAGGATGATCCCGAAAAGCAGGAACCAAGCTGTCCTGAAGGAATTTGGTTTGCCAACCAGGTTGGTATCATCCGGGGCCAGATGAGCTGAATCAAAGACTGATGTACCGAACAGACAGCAAGTAATGCCTGTGCCAGTGTGGCATTATTAAACATCGTCAATAATATAGAAGGCATTGAACTGGGTGAGAATTTACAGCAGTTCAGAGACTTTACCATGTCTTTTACGCCTGCATTGCGGGGTGATGCCGTCAATAATTTTGAATTTGTCAAACGAATACACAATTCATTTGCACGGTATGTTTTGCCCTTGCTTTCTTTCGGACCTTCATTTCTGACGATGACATTTAGTAATATGGACCTGCGCAATGCGGATCTACAACTGAAAAATGAAGCAACTTCGCGGCGGCGGAACAAAAGTACTCGGGACGACGAAGCAGACGCGGGATTTCATTTTATTGCATTTGTCCCAGCGATGGGTAAAGTGTGGAAGTTTGACGGATTAGAACGCCAGCCCCAGTCCATAGGAAATTGCCTAGAAAATGACTGGCTAGACTTGGTCAGACCCAACATCTTGACGAGAATGGAGGAGTACGAAGAAGACCAGATTGAATTTTCCATTTTGAGCTTAGGCAGGGATCCTCTTCTCGGCCTTACGGAGAAGTTGGCTGTCAACGTCAAAAGTCTAGGGCTTGTCAACAAGCGCCTCGGGAGTACAACCAATTCCGAGACTGCTGCGGCCGACGGCGAAGACAACACTATTCTGGGACCCGATGCATCATTATCCCTGACAAGAGAGGCAATTGACCATGCCGAGATCCCCGCAAATCAAAAAGAGGCGTATGAAAGTTGTTCTCCCGAAGAATTGAACCAATTCCAACGGAAGCTCAGCGAAGAACAGCAAGACCTTCGAGCCGCCATCCGACTTGAACAAGAGTCAGAACATGCGGACGATGACTATGCAGCAGGCCGGCGATACAACTACCAGGGGTACGGACCGGCCGTAGCGAAATGGCTACGCTTTTTGGCGCGTAAAAAGTATCTTGAAGATCAGCTTGAATGATGTTCTTTTTTATTTCACTTATTCTCCTTTTTTGTGCTTGCTATAGATAAAATAATGAGGATCATCAAAATCACTGTACAAAGTATTTTGTCTGTAGTACATAACTACTGCTACGGAGTACATATTTGTTATACTTCCGCCCGTTAACCTCGTGGGGGTTTCGATTGGCCGACAAACTCTCTCAGTAAACAGTCTTCAAATCCTGTGATCGCCCCTCGTGGTTCATCGTTTCATTGTCAGACAATCAGGAAGATCTGTTTCTGTGTATCTCGGTTTTTTGGTAGAGACATCCCTGAAGTTGACCAAAAAGGGTAAAAGAGAAGACGTCCGTCGTCATTGCGAGGACACCGCCTGGACACCGTTTTTTCATCAGGCCAATTCGATTCAATTCACCTCTGCGCGACTCTTGACTTCTATTTCTCTCCTGCTTTTTTCTGCGAATTCTTCTCCCTCTATTTGCCCGTACTCTGAACTTGATTACGGGTTTGCCACATAGTTTCTTGGTCTTCTCTTATTCATCATCTTATCATCGTGATTATCGTCATCAGCCACCGTCACCGTCCACTTGGGACCGCTCCTTCACATCTACTTTGACCCTCAACAAGGAGAGAAGAGAATAATATATACTCCAGTGTTTCGCCATGTCATCAGCATCTGCTGCTACCGCGCCTGAAAAGGCACCGGACGACTCGTCAAAGTTGAAGACTTTCCTGTCTATTCTTCGGAAGTATGCGTTGACCTTACCTCCCACCGTTGATGTCGATATGCTCCGTCACAATTCGCTCGATCGGTACTGATTCAATGGCTTCGTGCCAGGTTCGTCGGTGTGGCAGACATTGCATCCGTCCGCTTCTCTTTACCTGCACATCTTCTGGAGCCAACACCAAACCTGGGTAAGGCCCCAGACTCCATCATACACGCATTCGCGGCTGTGAATTGGGCTGACGAGGTGCTGGGAAATCATTTAGAATATTGGAACTATCTCGATAGACCGGAGACCTTTGCAAGGTCAGCAAGATAGCCTGTCCATCATAACGTCACAACAACACGTTTTCTTCTGACACAGGAGTCACAGCATTGGCAAATCGGATGATGAGTTGGGACGGATGCTGGAGGTCTTGCGGTTCTGGTTCACTAAGGACCTGGTATATTCCGTCTGGACATTGGTGTTTCTTGAGAGATGGTTGAACTGAACCTATGACAGAAATACATCAAGGGCAAGCCGTGCAAACCTTATAATTCTACACTGGGCGAGTTTTTCCGGGTGAGTCAAATATATGGATGTGCGTATGCGTGTATGTGTGGCTAACCCTTTTCGTCTTTGGAAATATCCAGTGCAAGTGGGAAGTTGAGGACAGCGCATCGGGAATATCCGTTCCCTCCGGCCCAAACAGCCAAAATGGGAGCGCTTCTGTTAATGATGATGGTGGTGGTGGTGTTGGTGGAGAACCGGTCAAGGTATGCTACCTGACCGAACAGACGTCTCACCATCCGCCAGTGTCCGCCTTCTACATCGAATGCCCCGATCGCGGTGTTTCGGCTCGGGGTTACGATCAAATCAGTGCCAAATTCACTGGCACAAGCGTCCGTGTTGTGCCTGGTGAATATAACCGGGGAATCTTCGTCAACATTGAAAAGAGGGACAACGAAGAGTACCAAATGTCCCATCCTGCTGCTCATCTTGGTGGTATTTTAAGGGGGGCACTGTCGATTACTGTTTCAGATACATGCTATATCACTTGTCCTAGAACGCGCATCAAAACGATCCTCCAGTACCAGGAGGACAGTTGGATTGGCCGGGCCCAGTACAAGGTTGAAGGCTTGGTCTTCCGGTACAATCCAGAGGATGACACTGCGACAAAAATAAAAGACGTGGCGGAGGGCGATATCTTGGCCCGCATTAGCGGATCGTGGCATGGCCAAATCCACTATACTCTGGCCAAGACAACTGATTCCCAACTCTTGATCGACATCGCTCCTCTTTTCCCAGCTGCTAAGACTGTCCCTCCTGAGGAGACCCAGTTGTCTAACGAGTCTCGCAAGTTCTGGTCGGGGGTCACAGAAGCCATCTTGGACAAGCGGTACAGCCAAGCCACAAAGCTGAAGCAAGATATCGAGGAGCGACAGCGTCAGAAGGCAGCCGAACGACAGAAAAACAACGAAACATGGCAGCCGCGCTTTTTCACGAGTGCAACCACAGCCTCGGGCAAACCAGAGTTGACTGAAGAGGGCCGTCAAACTCTCATGGGAGTAAGGAATGGTGAATATAAATTGGAGGAAAGCGAGAAACTGGGCGCATAGATCTTTCCTTGCCCAGTTGCCTAATGACTGTTTTGTTGATATGTCGGCGCAGTCATTGAGAGACTTTAATTCTTCTGTTCTTTTCTTGGGTTGTTTGTGTACTTCTGATGAGAATAATCTCGGTACCAATTGAGACATCAATTGTTAGTCTACGCTTTCTCGGGCTGGCCTATACAAGGGAGACGAGACTACGATATCTCTAATTAGTTATGATCAAGATAAACATAGGTCATGACCGAATATACTGTAGTCAAACAATATTCACCATCCAGAGGAAGTAAAAAATAAAGTAAAAAAGATTATATACAGTCCAGTAACAGATAAACAGACGGAACTCGTTCAACCATGATCATGTATAATCCCGTAGTCAAGCCCTTCATCCAGTATCACGCCGTTACTCCCAGGGGATCAGAAACCCGATTCCCATTGAACGCATTATAATATGACAAACAGCACTTACCCTAAGCAGCAGTGGCGGCGGCAGGCGCAGTGGCAGCAGTGGCTACCTTGTTGAACCCGGCTGTCACTGTCTTGGTAATATCCTCATTCTTATGTGGCAGAAGAGACAAGGCATACGCGACATCGTTCCACTGCCGTTCTGTCTCGCATCGAGGAAGACGAGCGGCAAGTTTCTCTGCTAATTGCCGGGCGTGTTTTTCCTAGAGAGGGATTGTTATTAGACTTCTGCAATAGAAGAACAAGGGAAAAAAGGACATTGAGAGCATACCTTTTCAACAAAGCCAATCAAGAATTTGATGATGCGGCGCAGAGAAGTTTCCTCGAGGTTGCGCTCTGCGCTCAGCAGACTGAACATGTCGACAAAGTGGTTGTACACTGCATTGTCCTTGCTAGCCAATTCTGTGAAGAACATGCGCGCCAGATCAGCAATCCGCTTGTCGCTGTCTTCCAGACACTTGGCCATTTCACCGAGCTGTCCTTTGACCTTGACTTGACCCGCCAGAATCAGGAAGGTCAGCGTCATGAGACAGGTACGTTTGACTGAGTGATCGTCATCATTCAACCGGCGGTACAGGAAGTCGGTGTTCTCGTCGATGAGGTGGTTGAAACAGACCGCCATGTCACCAAGGGCAATGACTGCGTTGCTACGGACTGTCGGGTCCTCAGAGCGCTCCATAATTGTGATCAGGAGTGGGAGGTTCTTTTCGCAGTACTCAGCCGAGACGCACATGAGTTTCGCCATGCACAGAGTTGCCGCCGCTTGTAGGTTCCGATCCGAGTACGTGTTACTGTTTGCGCAGATCTCTTCAACCAATGGTCCAAAGTTGGACAACAGGGAATTCTCTCCGTACAAGAGTTCTCGCTCACGAATGTGGTTCATAGCATCTGTGAAGTCGTCTTCGGTCGTTCCACCGATCAAATCCAACTCATCATCTTCCACGGATTGGTTGTTCTGAGCCGCCTGGCTAACCGGCTTGTTTTTCTCTTGCTCTGCCTTGCGGCGCTTGAAGTCGAGTTCGCAAAGCTCCAGATGAACTATTTGTTTGATTGCGATATGACCGACAACAAAAAGCAGTTGGGAAAGAGCAGCAGACGTGGTCTTGGGTCTTGCACCTTGGCCGTCTGATGATGCTGTTCCTGGGCGTTGCTCATCGCCGTCTGCGGCCTCCGCCGACGGCGAAGGCCGTTGTAATTGCGGTTGAAAGACGAATCTAGTCTTCCGTTTGAGAATATCAGAGCAAAGTACGTCCGGATGTTTAGACAGCGCATAAATAGCACTGGCAGCTTGTTCTGCAACTCCGAACCACTCTTTGCTATCCGATACAATCTCAACCATGGCCGCAAGCTTGGAAAGAACAGGATGATCATTCGTAAGTTTCGGAATACCCGCGTCTTTGGATTTGGCTTGGCGACCAGGTACCATTCTCCGCAGTGCGACACATGTGTACTTTGCAAGCACAAGATCTGCTCTTCCGAGGCCTCCAAGACCGATGCGCAGCATGGTCTCGATCTCTTTGATGACGACTTCGGGATCCGCTAAAGCAAGCATTCCAAGGACGATGATAGCACCTCGGCGCTGCGTCTTGGAGATCTCCTTCTTCTGAACTCCGTAAACTTGCCAGAGCTTCGCGATTACAGCTTCCGAAATGTGACCCGCATTCATCATCGTACTCAGCAGCTGTTCAAGGCAAGTAAGTTCTGCAGGGGTTGAACCAAAAGTCAAACTGATCATATTCCGGGCAATGTAGTTAGCAGCGTCATTGGAGCTAAAAGAGTCTGGCGCTTCAAAGAAAAGCCCCTTGTAACAGTCGATTAAATGTGTCTGCACTCCTTTGCCCTCATCACTGTTTCCTTTAGTCCAGATCAGCCGCAGCATTCGCCGAATACCGCCGCGTGCAGTCTCAATTTTGTAGGCATCAATCATCACGAAGAAATCCATGGCTTCGATAACCTCACTCTTGTTTTTGGATGATAAAAGCTGGATGACGGTTCCAGAGGCCGTATGGAGGACTTCGATAAAGCGAATAGCCTCACTATAGTACTTCCTCGTCAGTTGGAGCCTGGTAAGCAACTCAGATGTTGCTGCTTGCTCTGCAGCTTTCTGCATCGCTACAGCTTTTTGTTCCTCTGTCATTCGAGGCGCTTTGGAGGGAGAGTCCTCCGGCAGCTGTGTTGCATCGTCCAATAATTCGCTGTCGATTTGCATAGCCTCGTCTCCGTCAAAACCAGGGGTCTCAGGGGGCCTCAATGCATTCAACTCGGCGTCAACAGCCTCAAGTCGAGCATTCCATTCTTGGTAAGAAAGTTGTCCTCCATGCATGACGCTAAATGGATGAGTCGCGACCAACTTCCCAAGTAGCTTAATCGCATTTCGTCGCACGTTACTGCTCTTGTCCTCCAAGCTTCTCGCCGCGAGCTCAGCAACTGCCTGTCTGCGTTTGGGAAATTTCTGTTCGAGGTCGCATATCTTGAGATACACTTGGATGGCTCGGCAGCGACAGTAAGGGTTGATGTCAAGGAAGCGCTCTTCGAGGACGTCGAAAAAGGCGTTGATTTGCGTCTTGTAGTTCTCACTAGGCTCTTCTTGTTTACTCAAATCGATGAGGAGGTTCCCGCAGACTTCAATCACGGCACAACGGAGGGTATATGACTGTGAAGAGATTTAGCCCTCTTCCATTCATGTGATCAGCGCGGGGGTGGTAGTGAAGGAGCACCATACCTCGCTATCGAGCTGCTTTGCCAAAAGGGTCATCTGCTTAATGATTAAGCGTGGCGTAAGTTCTGAGAGCTTCACGATAAATGCAGACACTGATTTCGGTCCCCTTGTATCGTTCGAGTTGAACTCCTTGTTGGCTAGTTCCCTGTGCCAGGTTAGCCTATCGCTCATCACCATGTCATCTTTCGGCGCAAAAGTACTTTAAAATCTCATCCGAGAGTTGTGGATAGTCGTATTGCTCTGCAAGGATATGGAGGAACTCTGCCATGGGCTCGGATAGGTGTTCGAAGTACGTCAAACTCTGTACGATCGATGTCTGGGCTCCTAAAATGACCATACTTTTAGCAATTTGCTCCCATTGTGTAGAACACGCTAAAACTCACCGAAGGCATGACCATGATGCTTGACGGCGATGCAAAGGACCTTGAAAGCATGCATGCGGATCGCCATGCTCTTGACCCGTTGCTCACTCTCCAACATGAGGTAGACTGAGCGGGTAAATAGATTAATAAAGGTGTCACGGTCCGAGGTAGTCAGGAATATCCGGCCAAGCTTGAGCTTCATAACCTTGCACATTGTCTCCATGGACATTTGGATTTGAGGTGTCCAGTCCCAGTGGCCGTCTCCCCGCGCACTTGCTTTGGATTTGGACTTCCCAGTGCCCCTTCTTGCCGGTGCAGCCTCCGCGGGCTTTTCGGCCGCTTTGATTTCAACAGCCGACAAAGCCCACTGAAGCAGGAAGCCGTACATTTCCAATAGCTGCTTGTGATGTTGAATGGCATCTTGCTCATCGGATTCCAGGTCGCCGTGGATGATGTCCGCTTCGACTGACAAACCGGATACAACCAGATCTAGAAGTTTGCTGAGGGACCGCGTAGGGACGAAGGTTGAATATCTGTAAGAGTCCACAAGGTCAGCGCCCAGTCCATCAACATCAATATCGAAGAGTGATCAATGCGCACTTTAATAGAAATTGTAATGAGTCAAAGAAGGACGCTCTGGTCAGTCCTTCCGGACTCTCTGCCACCCCATCTACAACAGAATTCAGCACATTGTCGATCAGCGTCGTCGATAATTGATCGGGGTCTGTTTCGCAGTCTAGCAACTCGGAGTCGGCATCGGGGGTGGGAACGGAGGTCGGGTCGCTCAGGTAGAACTTGAGCGACTCGTTGATATCGAACTGGATCCTGTCCTCCATGATGGGCGAGCCTCAGCGAGCAGAGGCAACAGAGAGGAGAAGAGCAGGATCAAGATATGGAGGGGTCGAATATCGCGGGGTTTAGTGGTGAAGGGAGGAGGACAAAAACGAAGTCGAAATGGCCGGCCAGAGATGAAAACCAAACAAACATAGCCGTTTGTTTGTATTTATCCGTTTATGTACGTCCCGATAGCGCTATCGCATACATCTGTGACGTACTGTAAATGTACTATACACATTTCATTGGCTACGGCTGAGAATACAGGTAATACAGATCACACTGTATGGTACATCGGCGTAAACAAACACCGACCATACTGGATCGGGCGATTTTCCCTCGCCGCTCTAACGGGCAAAAAAGAGACGCGCGCCAGATACATGCATTCGCGACTCGAGCTTGCAGACAGACGCCAACGACGACTTGCACGACTACCGATTGCTTTTCGGTCAATCAGCTGAATTGATACTCCGTTGTATCAGTATCGAGGCTATATCCCCCCGACTGTCTTAATTAACCCTGTCCATTCGATACTCGTTAGACCCCTCACGCAACGCGAACTCCCCTCCACTTCTTCGCCTTATACTTTCATACTATGTCGGCCCACCCAGCTCCTGCAGGAATTTTCGAGCTGCAAAGGACCGACTCTCTGACACACACTCGTGCAACTGGACCGAATTACGTGGTGGAGGATGATGATGCAGCTACAGATAGTGATGTCGACAATCAACTCCAAGAGCAGTGCGATTTTGAAGATGAAGAGGATATTGATGACTCAGTTAAGGAAGACATGAGAAAGCTAGAAGATTCGTTTCCGGGGATTTCAGATCGATTTCGGTTGGTGAATAGAATTGGAGAAGGTAATGTCCTGCTGCATCTTCTCTCCGCGTTTCAGATCCATACAAATGAAACCAAAAAAAGAGCTTGTGACTAATGCTTGATACTTTGCAGGTACATTCTCTACTGTCTACAAAGCGGAAGATCTTCTATACGACCATTATGTCAACGACTGGGATATGTTTCAAGACAGCCAAAACGATACCTGGGAAAGTCCACCATCGAAACGGCGCCGGACTGAAGCTGAGAATGGGCAGAGTCGGTCAGCACCAGTAAAGCAAAAGAAACCACGATATGTTGCATTGAAGAAGATTTACGTGACAAGCAGTCCGCTCCGGATTCAGAATGAATTAGAACTGCTTCATGACCTTCGTGGCTGCAGGTCCGTGTGTCCTCTGATCACTGCTTTTCGACATCTAGATCAGGTCGTTGCCGTCTTACCGTTTTTTCCTCACTCCGATTTTCGCGTCCAATACCGCACATTCATGGTTGCCGACATGCGCCATTACTTCCGGTCTCTCTTCACCGCATTGCAATCAGTTCATAAGCACGGCATCCTGCATCGAGATATCAAGCCCACAAACTTTTTATATAACCCTGATATCCGTGAAGGTGTCTTGGTGGACTTCGGTCTTGCAGAGGTAAGTTAGGCTTATTGGAACAAGTTATGGGAGTTACCTAATACGTGAGCAGCGAGAGGGATCGGAATACACTGGTACCTGTCTTTGCACTAGCTCATCTGTGACGCGCCGAACCCGAATACTCCATAGCTATTACAACACTCACTGCAACCCCGGATCGTTATCCGCTGGCTATCCCAAGAATGACTCGCGGCCGTCGAGGCGGGCTAATCGAGCGGGAACTCGTGGATTCCGAGCCCCGGAGGTCCTGTTCAAGTGTACTTGTCAGACAACCAAGATCGATATGTGGTCGACCGGCGTTATTCTCTTGACCTTGCTTGGACGTCGTTTTCCATTTTTCAACTCGGCCGATGACATCGATGCCATGATCGAAATGGCGAGCATCTTTGGTACACGTCGCATGAAGGCCGCGGCGGCGTTGCATGGGCAAATATTCGAAACAAATATTCCAACAATTGGCGAGAAGGGTTACAGCTGGGAGAAGCTAGTTAAATGGGCCAGTTGCGTCGAAGAACTGACAGAAAGTGAAAAACAAGCCACTCGTCTTCTTGCCGGTCTCATGGAACTCGACCCGCATAAGCGTCTGAGTGCAAAAGAGGCATTACAACACGAGTTTTTCACGGACCCTAAAGACCATGATGTTGCATGGGGAGGACACCCTGACGATAGTGGCGATTCGGGAGAAGAAGACGAAGGCGAGGCGGAACAAGATGAGGCGGATGAAGTAGCAATGCTGTAAACAGGGCAGTCAGAAAAAAGAGACCCGGCATGTACATTATGAGTATGATATCCCATATGGCGTTTTTAATGCTTGACTTTAATAACAATGTTCTTTGGAATAGATTAACGTGGGCGCTGCCTTCCCAGCCCTGTCTATTTGAAACACCGAGCAGATACAGAAAGACCTCATGGAATCTAATATATAATTACCAATTGTACACATGAACATCATTACCTCCAGACTGCATAGAATTAGGCAGCCTCGCCAAAGTCAAAATGCCCAGTTTGCGCCGCATGTTGTGTTGCGCCTTTCTCCCCGATGAACGTGCCCCCACATGTGTTGCAGCGAATGCGAAAACCTGTGGTGTCCGTGTAGTAATGTTTATCCTGCAGAACCCGACACACTTCCAACGATTTCTCTAATATCACTGGATCGGCCGCGTCGAATACCTTGGTATCGAAGTCGGGAGGAGCGTAGACATGGGTAAAGGGCGGATCTGATGGCGATAAGGCAATGGTATCGTAATGGATCCCGGAATAGACCAAAACACATCGGGTTGGTGGACCTTCGTTGAAACGGTCCACCCGGAGCGTCTGCACATCAATAGAACAGATCTCAATATCGAAATGCTTACTCAAGATGCTGAGCTCGATCCCTCCGCCCCACGAATCCTCATTTTGGATCCAACGGCAATAATCGTCGGGTTTCTTCTCAAGAACCGCCTCCGAGTACAGGTCCGAGTTCGCTTGGATTGTCTGCGCAACAATTGACCGCAATTCATTCATAGTGTCCATCCCTCCCATAATCGCACTTCCTATCGCTCGGAAGAGACATGAGTTATCATCGGGCATGATACGGAGCACGAAAGTGCCCGAGTGGTCGGGTGACGGTATCTCCGGAGGGTCATCTGAGACGCCTTCGTGTGGCTTGCGCGATAAAGAAAGAGGTTGGTCTAGGTTTCGAGATGGAGCAACTGGCGTTCCAGTACTATCCTCGCCAATGGGCCCTGGCTGGGAAGCGCCCTCCTTCCGGGTGACGATGAGCTGTTCGCCGTTCAGTTTGGCGCCAGTTTCTGTGACTTTCTGACTTCCGGAATAACTTTCGAGCTCTAGCGGCTTAATATCAGGGTATCCATATTTAACATCGAACGCCGTCAGTCCTGTCTTGTCCGTGATCTGCGTGCGGAGGTCGTCGACGGTAGCGGAGTCGTCCAGAATAACAGTGGATTGGCCCTCAGGACCACGGACTCGGATTCTCATTCTCGAGACTTGGTTGGTGCACTATGGAAGTTGTGAGAATGGACGGATACTTGAAGTATTTAGGGAAAAGATATGTACAAGTGAGGTGAGAGTAAAGGAAGGAAGGGGTTGTTTAGTACAAGTACAAGTGGTGGCTCACGATAGAGTAGCAGGGCGATAGCGAGTGGGGCAAGAAGCAGCCATGCAATGCATTCTGGATATGTACTCCGTAGTATAGTAGCAGGAGCTACGGTACATATATGGCCAAGAAGATACTTGTTAGAATCACTTGACATATCCTACGCCGTAGTTAAAGAGACTCGGTTTCATTTGAAAGCAGCATAGATTCAGATATGCGGCACGTGATGATGTCAGAGATGTATCTATTACCATACCATACCGTATTGTACTTTGAAGCTTCTGGCTGAGTCAGCAATGCGCTCCTCTTCGTGCGCTCTTCTGTCTCTTCTCGCTCTTTTCCAGGAGACGGAAGGGCAATTGCTGTCCATTAACGGTTGCAGCGTCCACGTTTTTGTCCCATTCCCCGTTGGTTGTGCGATCAGTGGATCTGGGTTTTCTGCTGTGGTCCCTTCCCCAGAAAACATGGAGACGTCACAGGAGCCCGTCAAGTCGATCGAGGACGATAACAAGGGCGACGGCCAAAATGGAGCTCCTATCCCCGATGATCTATGGAGGATTATGATGGATGTGGTCCTGACCATCTATGAGGTGCGCGAAGAAGAGTAAGTTTGCTCTCCCCGACGTTCCTGACCGCGGCTGCTGTCGCGCTCCACTCGCGATGACCGCATGCGAGAAAGAGAGCTTTCTAATTAACTATTGCTTAACCACCGCAGTGGCCACGACCCCTCGAGATTGTTCCATCGCAGTGTCAACAAGCGTTATGTTCCCGATTATTATGATGTTATCAAGGAGCCAATGGCTCTCAGCATTCTCAAGCAGAAAATCAACAAGCGAGAGTACAGGAGGTTCTCGGATTTCGTGCGAGATTGCGCGCTGGTACGGATGCGACTTCTTCCAAGTTTATGAACCTATACACTCCCGTTCGTCGCAAGGTACTGACGGTCATCGCGTTTTCCGCTATCAGATCCCGCATAATGCGCAAACCTACAATCGCCCAATGTCCCAAGCCTACGAGGATGCGCTTGTCATCAAGGTATGTGCGGGAACAGTCGCGCAATCGATGGGAAGAGTACTTGCTGATCTCAAAGTATAGGACGTTTTTGCTCAAGAGTTCAACAAGCTAGCCAAGCAAGGGATCGTTACTGCTCAAGAGGCTCAACTGCCTGATCTCGGAGAGATCCCCGAGCCGGATCCTCTTCCTGAGGAGGAGGAAGAGGAGGAAGATGACGACGAGGAGGATGACGAGGATGATTCCGATGATGATGGTCGACAGAAGAAAAAGCGTGGCCCTAAGCCTAAGCGCGATGGAAAAGATGACGGCCAAAAAGAGCCTGAGATGCGCAAAAAGCGAGGCCGACCGCCGCGTGTGGACACCCCGATGGAGGCCCGGATTAAGGCAGTCCTGAAGGGAATTCGGAAATTGAAAGATCCCAGCGGCCAACTCAAAGTGCGACACTTCGAGCGACTGCCGGACAAGGGAACTTATCCAGACTACTACATGGAAATCAAGGAGCCTGTTGCCATCGACCTCATAAAGAGAAAGTCGAAACGGAAGAAGTATCAGTCGGTTGATCATTTCATGAGAGACATGAACTTGATGTTCAACAACGCCAAGGCCTACAATCAACCCGAAAGCCAAATATACAGAGATGCCGTCGACTTACAGGTGGAATCGCGCAAACTCGCCGAGCTCGAGAAGAAAAAGCCCGACAGCGAATACCTGATGGAGGACGGGCGTCTTCCGTTGCCAGACGGTATCCTCTACAAGGGTGAGATGTGGAAAGTTGGTGACTGGGTTCACATCCAAAACCCTAACGATGTCACGAAACCCGTCGTGGCACAGATCTACCGTACGTGGCAGGACCCAGAAGGCGATAAATGGGTCAATGCCTGTTGGTATTATCGGCCCGAGCAAACCGTCCACCATTACGAAAAGCATTTCTACCCCAATGAAGTGGTTAAGACTGGCCAGTACCGTGACCATCGCATCGAAGAGGTCATTGATCGTTGCTTCGTCATGTTCGTTACCCGCTACAACCGCGGACGACCAAGAGGTTTACCTCCGGAGAAAGACGTATACGTCTGTGAGTCTCGGTACAACGAAGAGAAGCACAAGTTGAACAAGATCAAGACCTGGGCAAGCTGCCTTCCGGACGAAGTGAGGGAAAAAGACTACGAAATGGATCTCTTTGACGTTCCACGAAGAATCAAGAAAATCCCCAGTCCAATCAAACACCTACTGAATAAGGATGCAAAGGAAACGGATGATCTTCCCAAGGCGGCCTGGGGAGCAGAAAATGCGCCACCAGTTGTTGGAGCGGTTCATTGCCGTCCACGAGATGAAAACGTGAGTTCCCTTGCTGGACTAAAAGTGAAGGAAAGACTGACAAACCCAAGGAATCTCCACCACCTGAGCCAACGCCGTCTCCTCCTCCCTCCCTACCCCCGTCTTCTCTGCCACCTTCTCGGCAGCCACCTATCAGTCAGAGTCCTGTCCGGCCGAGCGTGGATAGTCAGGGCAACATTACAATGGCTGGTGTTCCTCCTGTGTCAATACGCTCTCCGGCTGCGCCCGTTGTACCAGTCCAAGGTTCTCCGGTGCCAATGCCCTCCGCATCCTATCAATCGCCGAATATGGCAGCGGCCCAGGTGTACCAACCTGGCTTACAAAGACGCCCTAGCTTTGCGCCTCCAACGCCGGGTGTACCTTACCCAGGAGCTGCGGTTTCTAGCCCGTATGCAACTGCCCAAGCAACCCCATATTCACCATACCAGACAAACCGTCTGGCCTCGCAGCCGACAGTGTATAACCCTAACGCACCGCGCCCCATCGAAGTCTTCCAACTAAGCGATGCCGCCAACGCCGCAATTCCCGCTGATATACGGGAACAATTCCACTGCGACGACCACGGCCGTGTCCTCTTCTTCTCTTCACTCCCAATGGACATTCTGCCCTCTTCGCGTCAGAAACTGGGTCATTCACTCAAATATCTTGCCGCGAAAGAAGAACGTCGGAAGAAACTCGAAGAGCGCAAGCGAAAGGCATCTGAGCAGGACGAACGGGAGAAAGCGGCCAAACGCGCTCGCGCTGACGAGGAGTCCACCCTTGCGACTCGTGTGGAGGCGCTCACGAACCGCGCTGTCGAGACGATGACCAACCAGATTGTGTCTGGGACGGACAAGATCTACGAGGCCCTTTATCAGGACCAGGCGGACGCGGCCAAGAGTGCTGATGCCAAGGTCCGCGAGCAGCGTGTTGTTATCGATAGGGCTACACAGGAGCAGACGGCAGGTATCAAAGCACACTCCCAAGGCATCTCTCTTGTAACTCTTAGGGGTAATGCCGTCTATATGAATGATATTGAACCGAGGAGTTGATATATTATTGGTGATGAAGGCAGGTATTGGTTTTCATGGGGGCAAAGGCGTAATACCATAGACAGGTGTCTGGTTCTGGGCAGGTGCGACTGTTCATGTATACTATGAAGAACACGAGTTTTTAATTCATCTATTGTTTCATTGATTTGAGCTTGTCCAGTAATCCTCTATCCTCTTTTACTTGAAAGACTTCGTTAATAAAGTCATCGAGGAATGTATTTGCATATCAACAGTATCTGAACCACTGTACAGTACCTTGCGAGTAACTATAAAACTAATAACATATATATATCATCAAATCATGATAAACAGGGGAGACCAAATAAAAACAGACGAACCCGAATCGTTGTGTACAAAAAAAAAAAGCTGGGCAGGTTATAAATAACAGGGTGAGCTCTCCTTGTTGAAATCTCTCAGAAACACCGTTATTCCAAGCAATCCTGAAAAAGAGAAAAGTGATCCAAAATATGTATCTAAATACTGAATATCGACCCAATGCAGGCACCGCAAAAAAAAAAGAAATGATGTTTTGTGGTAAGACTTCCCAAAGCCATGGCCATGGCCGTTTCTATGCAAAATCATCCGCCAAAACAAGAACGGAACGGAAGAAAGACAGAGAATCAACGCACTCCATATGAAAATGACTGATGTGTTCAGATGAGAGAAAGATGGCTGGGGACTGATACCCCAACATGTACTTTTATGTTCCCTTTTTGAGTTTTGTAGACCTTTTTGACTCCTGTTTTTTCTTTCCCATGCTCACTTTTCAGGCACCTTCAAAGTAATCATGACTAGCTGGCGCTGACCTCATCGTTCGAATCCTCCTTGTTGGTGTCCCACGAAGTGCTGCTTCGCTTGTTGTTCTCTTCCTCTTCCATGGAGAAAACCAAGTCGCTCTGCTCTTCTTCGTCGATTGTGCTGGTATTGACGGGTGATGCAACAGTACGGTCGAGACGGCTGCTCCCACCCATGGAGGAGGAATGGCGTGCAGAGCCGGGATGAAGAGACATGTTGCTGAGCTGTTGTGAAATCATGGATGTCGATGATTGCCGTGCAGGACTGCCAGCGCTCCGACTTCCGATGGGGCCGAGACTGGGACTCGTACCCAGGTTCAGAGAAGACTCGCGGAGAGAAGACTCGCGGAGTGGAGAACCCACTTGAGGGAGCGACGTGCCGGTTGCATGACCTTCCTCTTCCTTTTTTTGCCGTTGCTTGGCGAACAATGCACCAAAACGGGACGGGCTGGAGGCGAGGGGAGAGCCCATCTTAGAGAAACTGGAACTGGCCATGCCTAGTCCGCTCATGTCACGGTGACTCGAACCGAGTTCGTGTTCCGTACGCGACAGTCGTCGAAGCTTTTCTTGAGGGGTAAGGACATCATCATGCAGATTCATAGGCAAATAGTCTTCTTCCATTGGGAAGTTCTCGTCCCATTCGTCCAACATGGTCGGCCGAGGAACACTGGCGGACAGCATTTTCGGTCTCACTGCTCGTTGAGAGTGTAGGAGTCGCGTTCCTATCGCTTCATCTTGCACTCCTGGAGGCGACGATCCCATCAAGGACTGCTTTCGTAGGTCGGGGGCGTAAGTCGTATCGCGAAGGGTGCGAAGTGCATCCGAAGGTCCAACTCTCTGGGCAGGCGGGGACGACAGGTCAAGCCCGAATTTCGATGGCATCGAGGCAGCCACGGGGCCATAACGAGCCGCATGTGAGATCCCTTGGCTGTCAAATGATGCAGGGAGCGGTGCATCGAGAGCGGTCAGGTGGTTGTTGGGTGACATGGGAAACCGAACATCATCGACGGGCGATCCGGCTTCCGGGGCCAACCCCGCATCAATCGAGGGGATTGCATCGTATGGTGCTGCTGGCTGCTGGGGTTGTTGTTGTTGCTGCTGCGCATGCAAAGAGGCGAATTCTTCTTGTGGCGGAAGCTGCGAGACGTATCGGGGATCTTGGTTACTCATCATCCGCTGCTGCGAGAGGACTGAATTCGTCAGAGCCGAGTCTTGGTTGATATAGGCCTGCGGGTTGATGCGACCACCCAGATTGAGGTGGCCTCCACCCATTCCCAGGGCAGGACTTGGTCGATTCACTCGTCGTCCATCCGGGAGAATATGAGCAAGCGCACACTTTGCTCCGAACTTGCAGTTGCCCTGTAACAAAAGAGAAAAGCAGCTATGTTAGTTCGACTGCTACAGTCCCCGTAGAATTAAAACAGAACAAAGACGAGAGGAAGAGGCCATACCTTGGTAAAATATTTACAAGGCGCATAGTCGATCGCGGCATCAGTCGAGTGTAAGAATGGACAGGCTGGACCCGCCTGGCAAGCACCCTGACGGAAGAACTTGCAGGGAACATGCTTGGTATCTAGGTTCCAAGCGGAAGGTCAGTTTATATTCTTTTTGTTCTTTTGCTTTCCTCCTCCGCCTCTACTGAGACATTAGGTGGTAAAATCTCTGAGAAAAAGCCACAGCGGGTTGTTCTTACTGCTTTGATTTGGCGGACTGCGAGCAGCCATATCGTAGCCGGAGAGATTGCGAGAATGACCGTTCTGAGCAGATGGCGCACCGGAGGGAACAGGTAGAGGAGGTTGAGAACCACGACTTCTCAACTCACCCGAGAGGCGGTTCTGGGCTCGGGGACCGTTATTGGAGGAGGCGGAGGCGGAGAGAGGGGAGAAAGGAGCAGGAGGAGGGTTCTGGGAAGCAGAAACCTGCATCTCCATTGGGAAAGGAAAGGGAAGTCCCGAAGAATTAGAGAACGAATTAAAAGAGTGAACAGGTATGTAAATGGAGGAATGGGAAGAAGAAAGACGAAGTCGGAGGAGGGGTTTATCGGGCAGAAGAGATCGAGGGGGCGCCTTGGCGGTGAGAGAGTTGGCAGGAGAAGCTATGGACAACTATGAGATCAAATAGACAGGATGACAATTAGGAAAGAGGAAAAGAAAAGATGACAGGTGAATGCGTACTGTCGGTTGTTATACGGATACTTGTATAGAGTCAGCAGTCACTTGGATAGGACAATTGAACCACAACTCTGCATTCAATAATCATCTAATGGCCGATTCAACTTGGACCATTCAAGGTACACGACATAGCCTCAACTCTCGTCACTAGTTCCGATAGTAGCTTCGATCCTTCTCCGTTGCCCGTCCTCGGTTTGTCATTTGGGTTCGATCTGTTGCAACTGATTAGCAATCGAATCTATCTTTCGACAGTCGACAACCGCGAGCATGTAGAATGATGAGCAATTGAGCAGCAGTTCGCCCTCCTCTTCGAAGGCAAAGGCGCATGACGTTGCCAGATGATTGCCAGATGAATATGCAAGATAGAGGAATCGTCGAGACAAGATGTGTCGTCATCCCCTCACACGCCGTGACAATCTGACCTCGTCGCATGCATCTTCCCTTTGAAGTCAGATAGGTAGCCTTGTAAAAGTTAAATCGGCCCTTCCCGTCTTTCTCTACATGGCAAGAACACCAAGAAGCCGTTTTGATCATTGGTTGGATATTTCTTTTCCATTCATTTAATCGTCTGATTCAAACGGATCTTCTTTCGTGGCGGATGATCTCTCTCCCAGCTGTTGATAAACGGTTATTGTATTTTCACAATAGATACAATGGTGTCACATTGTGGGACTGCTATGTATTTAGCAGGAATGCTATTGCCACTGTCAAAATGTCAGTGCTATCTTTTGTACTCCATACTCCATACAGAATATGGAGTAATCCTCTCCATGCCAATGCAGATCACAGCGGGGGTTGGGAATCCATACCTCGGTTGTACAGTTTCATGTACTTCATACTGAACATCACTTCGTAATATCAGGAAAGGAGCATCAGCTTTGTCTCTACCATTTGCAATCACCCTCAAGCCCCAAGGATTCCTGTTCAATATCTTTAGAAAGATGCTTATCTCTGCCTTGTGGGAAAGGGTCCTGAACGAAAAAAAAAAAAAAAAGACATACCCATAGCTCCTCACGAGTCATGCCTTCAGGTACGACCTCCGAACATTTCATCCACATATCACGGCAGATACGGCGGCGCATATTGACCTGTCTCTGCCAACGCTTCCATTCTCGCTCGACTTCAGCTCGTTTCTCCGGTGATACCTGCGCCGACGAATCATGCCCGTGAAATTCATCCAATCGCGCAAGAATTGATTCTTTCTCTTTTTCGAGTCGGCCGATATCCTGTCGGAGTTCGGAGAGTAAAGGCTTGGAGCGAAGGGTTGCCAGCTCAGCTCGCAAGTTTTTCTCATCGGTCTTCAGGGTTGTGAGTTTCTCTTCCAATTGCTTGATTTTCTCATCGAGGTTCGCTATGACTTCGCTTGTGTCTTCGTCGGATGAGTCCTGCAGAGCATGATAAACAGTTTGTTTTCCTAGATGAAAGGGAGACTAGCGTTAGTATTTGACTCTAAGTTCTCACCAAGGTCTGGTTCGACCACTTGCCAGCTACCCGTCCTTCAATCTCTTTGTTCTGATGTAATTCACGTAGGGCTTTTGCGGCATATGCTTTTTTTGAACAGGATCATCAACGATATTGATTTGAGACTGTCTGTGGACATTGAATAGCTCACCCTTGGTAACCTTGTTGTGCAGGTTTGACGATATATCGATCGCCTGTATATAAAGGAAACAGACATGAGAATCAGCATGTCTCTGTTACCGGGTGAGCCACTTCGAGAAAACGAACCGAATATGGGCGACTGCTCCAAAGGATTAGACGGTCACTATGTGGAAGACAAATACGAGACAGTGGGATAGAAATACTTTTGCTTTCCTACCAAACCCGGTTGGATCCAGGTTAGTCGATGCATATCCATGGAAACCTAAAGGTGCAACACAAGGAGAGAAACCCACGAAGATAGTCGAGAATCAACGCAGTTCCATCTGTTCCTGATGTCAGCTGGCCACACAAGCCTGTTTGATCTCTCATCAAGGCTCACCATCGTTACTAGGCTTCTTATCTACCTTCCCCCTTTTTTGCGACATACCTAGGGCAATGGATGCGAGAAGACAAACAAAGTCCACTAGGAGAGATAAAAACGATAAGTGATTTGAGATGGGATGGATTGTAGTTGTTGTAGTTAACTGATGCCACTGCTGGTGATGGTGTTTACTGAAAGAGAGAGTATAGGACACCAGTGAAGCTCTACCCATCACGTGAATAGCCCTCTCCAGATTTCCAACGCTGGGACGAACACGACTGCGTCCAGCGAATTTGTATTAAAGAAGATACACAATAGCAAATTATACATAGAGACTAAATGGTAAACGGAAACGCTCTATTTCGAAAATGTAAAAATTGAATGAAACCCTCAGAAGGACAACAACCGTCAACACACGCCTATCCCATGCAGGTCATCAACAAGCCCTTCCAAGAATGAGAAAATAGATCACAGATTAAGATGAAATGTTCTTTTTTTCTTCCCGAAATGCCAATTACAATGAAATAATACGAAAAGAATCACGCCGAATGCTATAGCGGCCTGGGTATCACATGACAATCTGTACAGGAGTCAGTATCTCCAATACTGGAAGACTAAAACAGAGAGGTAAACTTACGCAATCGTTGTCCTTCTGGACAGTAGGAACTCCCATCTCTTCAAACGTCTTGGGACCTTTGCCCGGCAGTCCGGGCTTCTGGCTTGCCGAAGTCGAAGAAGAGGAAGTCGGCGGCTTAGGTGTGGATGGCGCAGATTCTTTGGCTGGCGTTTGGACAGACTGTGAAGAAAAGGAAGCAGCAGACGGCGATGATATGGCTGGTCGAGGGGAAGCCACAGAGCCTTGCGAGGGCGGAGAAACAGGGGTTCTTGCAGGCTTCCGATCAGGAGCCCCATCAAGACGCGGAGGCCGGCGGCGAGGATCAGCCCCTGGAGACTCCAAGGGTGCCGAGTAGCCGACATCGAGTTTAGGCGTGGCCGAAGGGCTGCGCATACTCGACGGGCTCGTAGGGGCGGTGGCGGTGGTTGGTGTTCTGGTGCCGCTTGGTTGACGGTGGCCCATGGGCCCTGCCCCATAGGACGCAGCTCGGTTGTAAGGGGGCGC
The DNA here is from genome assembly GCF_016861735.1 of Aspergillus chevalieri. Taxonomy (NCBI): domain Eukaryota; kingdom Fungi; phylum Ascomycota; class Eurotiomycetes; order Eurotiales; family Aspergillaceae; genus Aspergillus; species Aspergillus chevalieri. The sequence continues at coordinate 1,571,190 of NC_057368.1, read as the reverse complement.
ATTAGCGCGAATGTTGGGGTTGATCGTGAATGCAGAGCTTGGCCGGGGATCCGGCATCGCAGCTCCATAGGGCGGCCGAGCCCTGGAGCTTGGCCTGTCGGGATAAGGTGCCGCAGATGAAGCAGGGCTGTTGTCAGAAAGACTCATTTTTGAGGGATCGGGCATTTCAATGTTTTCCGGTGTTGGCCCTAGATTGCCGGGTCGCTGAGATCCATACCGAGATTTAATCCTAGCAATAGCGACCTTTTCGTGATCCTTCTTGGACAACGTCTTGGACCGAGAAATACTATCGATCCGGTTTGTCGCATCCTTGTTCCCACTTGCCGCGGCTTTAGAGTACCAGCTTCTAGCCTCCTTGATATCGACAGGCACACAGATTCCAACTTCGTAGAAGTATCCCAAGGCGAATTCAGCAGTAGGGAAACCGCTCTGAGCGGCGCGTTGGGCGTATTTGAAAGCCAACTCGTCGTTCTTTTCGAATACTCCCTCGTGTCCGCAAAGGAACCACTTGCTAATTGCCATCTCCGCTTCCGGTTCACCCTGACGTGCAGCCAGAGCATTATAATGCAGGGATAATGCAGGATTAAAATCACAACCGAGCTGACACAGCTCGTACGCGGCGCCAATCTTCACCTGGGCTTTGGCGAATCCGTGATATGCGGCTTTTTCGATATTGACGCGAGCAGCATTAAGATCGAGGGGGAGGAACTGCTCAGGAACGCTCACTTGATTTAATTCACGCGCCAAAAGCATACCATAGACCTATAGATAAACATGGTCAGTTTAAGACTCGGAATGACAAGATACCAAGGTTACGCACATAGGCTCCCTGAGGGGCATTCTCGTCACAGGACTCCGCAGCATAGTGGATGTAATCCAGGCCCATCTGGTAGTCTTGCGACTGGCCATGTTGACCAAGAAGCATCATCATACCGAGACGCTGTTCAGACGATGGGTTAGCAATGATCAACAAGTTTCGACAAATGTACCGTCGAGTACGGGGCGCATACATAGTATGAAGCGGAATCACCCAGGTTGACACCTTTTCTGTAATGCCGAATAGCCTTTTCAGGTTCGCCTGCACTTTCAAATTGCATGCCAATTCTATACTCAGCCCTGGCGTAACCCTTCTCTGCCGCTCGCGAGTAGGCGCGGAATGCTTCTTTTTTGTCCACGGCAAAGCCAAACTTGCCAAATTCACGCCACATGCCTCTGATGAAGTCGGCCTTGGGGTGGAACTGGTCCGCCAAAAATCGCACGATGTTCATGGCATCGGCCTTGAGCTGATGCTCTACTGGCGGCGTCTGGGGGCGCGGAGGTTCAACCAGTGCCAGACGGGCCTCATTCTGTATCGCGACCTCGACATATGCCAGCGCGTCCTGCGCCCAGGCCAGCTGCATCTCCGGGTCGTTCGAAGACAAAACCGCCATCCTAGCAGTCTCTAGACTTGCTTCTCTCTGCTCGTCGGTGGGAGGGACATTTGGCGGCGGGTTGCGCAAAATGGGGAACGGAGAGAAATTGGGCTGATCCATCGTGTCATAGACAACAGACTGTTCATAGACACCAGCATCGTAACCTGAAGATGACTGAGGTCCGTGAACGACGGCGGCGGAAGAGGTCCGCTGAGGGTACTGCGCCCGGTCGTATTGTACTTGCCCGTACTGACTGCGGTGCGGGTTGCGCGCTTCGTGTTCGAGGTGGGCGATGTTGTGCTGCATGGTCTGGGGCACTTCAGGCATGACCCTATCAAGAGCGAGAGGAGAAAGTTAGCAACGTCCACCACCAACCTAAGACGAGCTGCTCAATGAAGACAGATCATTCAGGTGATAGATCAGACTCATAACCCACGACGCACCTCTGAGGAGAGGGGGATATGACTTCCGGCATGTAGAAGTCATCCTGACCCCCTGGATACCATGTAGCACCAAGTCGTGGCTGACCACGACCTTGCGGCGGTCTGTTCATCATTGGAGTTTCGTGTGGACGCTTATTGCTTGTTCCTTTGCTTCTTTCCTTTGTTTTTTTCTTGATTAATCCCCAGCGAGTGATTCGTGTGCACGGTTTCGTTTCGCTCTTTTAGGCCCGGCGTTGTCTTGATTGGGGGCACTTCGTTCCCAATAGCTAGTAGTTTGGCGGAGGGGCCCGGGAGAAATCTAAAAAAAGGAAGAAAAAGTACTCCGTACCAAAGGAACAGAAAAACAATCACGAGAAAGAAGCTGGCTAGGAAGAAAAGAGGTGGATCTAAGGGCAATTGAACAGCCCAGAATGGTGATAAATCGATCCTCCACCAGAGAGAGGCAGAAAAGAATCTTGCGCGATAATAATAACTCAGGATAGTAAGAGGACCACTCCAGATCACATGCTGTTTTTGGAGAAACTATTTCACACCATAAAGTGATAGAAATTAGCAAGGGGAAATCGCAATTTTTTTAGTCACACTCATGATAATAACAAACATACAGAGCACTTCAGTAGATAAGAGTATTTGTAGTACTCTAGTATGTACAAACGTATCGATGCAAGCGCAGCGCGGGGTTTGCAGGAAGCGGCTTAAAAGAGAAACATGCATTTCAGGAGAATACATACAGATACCCTATTACAGTTAAGAACTCAACTCTGTACTGCGCCCACCGTTGTTTTCTTCGGCGCCTGGACAGAGACGATGATAATAAAGAAACCAGTGGAATTATAATGCTGTCTAAACGGCCCTCTGCCACTATTAGACAATGGACCCTCTTAAAAACGGAGTCTAGCCCTGGTGGTAATTAATTCTTGTCAGGGGTCGTTACATTATGGTACAGCATTACACCGCCTAGAAAGACCTAGGTGTCTTATCCTTTCCGCCTACTCTGAATCGTAAACCAGGCACAGAAAGAGAGATCGAGCTCTCCAGTCGACTTAGAATAGATACACATCTAATCGGTCTGATTCAGGGCCAAGTGAGTATCCCGAACTTGCCTTGCCGTCTTGCCTTAGAACATTTCCAGAACTTTATGGGCTATGATGATCAGTGGTCTATCCGGCGCTTCGTATTCGTATGGAGTTCATATCCACACTGCTACTATGGAGCACTGACTAGCCCAGAGGATTCTGATAGACCATGCTAACAACGGGGTTACTTCGATAGGTATTCCTCCCGCCTCAGTCGACGTCCATTCCTATGCACGAAAACAGATTCGTAATTATGGGCCGTTTTGCAACTGACTAGGAATCCCAGTCTTTGGTGTAGGTTTGTTCCGCCAGTTAGGATTCGTGAGTTTATGCGGGTAAAAGAAACACCGTCGAACCATGGGTATGGTTAGAGCCATAAGGCGATAACGCTAAGAAAGATTCCTATTCATGCGACCAAGTCAACGTAAAGGGAGGAACAAGAGCCAAGCATATTATTTCCGACATCATGGATCTCCAAGCGGAGAATTTTCATCATCCGTATACGCCCTATGAGATCCAATTACAGTTTATGCGGTCACTCTATTCGTCTCTGGAGGAAGGCAAGGTAGCCATCTTTGAATCCCCCACGGGTAAGCCTAGCATGATTGCTCAACGTTCTTGCATTAGTTCTTTCCTCTGACGTAGTTGGCAATAGGCACTGTAAGTTTTGCACATTCCAAGGAGGGGAAAGGAAGCTAAGCCCCCAAGGGAAAATCCCTTAGTTTGATATGCGGCGCCTTGACTTGGCTACGAGACCACAAGCGCAAGGAGTTCCAAGAAAGAGTGGATAACACCGCGCGTGAGGATACCTCGCTTGGAAACTACCTGTATTGCAAATGCTTATTGGCCTTCTAGGTGATGACGGTGAACCAGAATGGATGTTGGAGTTTGCGAAACGCGAATCCAGTCGTGCTATCACAGAAAAGAGGAAAGACTTTGAAGCGCGTCTGGCAAAGACTAAGTTGGAAGAGGAGAAGCAAAGGTCTGCTGCTGAGCATCCAGAGAGACCTCGAAAGAAGCAGGTGTGCTGCATATCCAGACTTATACCAGAGGCGGCTTACTGATTGCTGCAACAGAAAGTCGACACTTCTACTGAAGCGAAACCGCAAGATGACGACCAGTTCGCCCTTGATGAATATGACAGCGAGAACGAAGAGCAACGGACATTCGGGAAAGGCACCGGCGGCTTCGACGGTCTTTCTATCAGCACCATGGCACTGTTGGAGCGCTTCAAAGGCAGGTATTCGTTTCAGAATAAGGATGATCAAGATGATGGGGATGAAGAGATTAAGATCTTCTTCTGCTCCAGGACACATTCACAGCTGTCTCAATTTGCGGGTGAGCTGAAGCGTGTTACAATACCGTCGAGTCTACCAAAGGAACTCCGGAGGGGTAAAATAGACGAGGATGAGCTCGAGGAACGGATCAAGCACATTTCTCTTGGCTCTCGAAAGAACCTCTGCATTAACCCTCGAGTAGCTGCCTTGGGAAATGCAACTGCGATCAACGAACGCTGCTTAGAGCTTCAACAACCTGGGGTGGCAGCTGACCACAAGTGCCCTTACTTGCCGACAAAGGAGGATGAAGCTCTGACTCTGGACTTTCGCGACCACGCATTAGCAACGATAAAAGACATTGAGGACATAGGGAAAGTTGGCAAACAGGTCGGCATATGTCCATACTATGCATCACGTTCTGTTATCAAGCACAGCGAGGTTAGTCACCCATTTTTCACTCTCCGATAAGCATCTACTAACCATTTTAACGAGGGATAAAGATTGTAACCCTTCCATACCCATTGCTGCTTCAAAGATCGGCCAGGGAAGCCTTGAATCTTTCCATTAAAGACCATGTTATTATCATTGACGAGGCCCATAACTTGATGGACGCAATCGCCGGCATCCACTCTGTCACAGTCACGCTCTCTCAACTTCAGTCTTCCATTTTCCAATTGACTACATATGCACGAAAATTCAAGAACCGCCTGAAGGGCAAGAACCGAAGCTATGTTGCTCAAGTCATCAGGCTTGTCAGTTCGACTGCGGATCACCTCAAATTATTAAAAGAGAATAAGCAGCCACTTGAGGGCTCAGTGCAGGCTTCAGATCTCATGGCCGGGAAAGGAGTCGACCAGATCAACCCGTACAAACTATGTCGCTATTTACAGGAAAGTAAGTTGGCAAGAAAGGTTGACGGATACGTTGAATTCTCTCAAGAAAAAGACAAACCTCGATCAAAAGACAAGCCCACAACGCCCGTCTTGTTTCATGTACAAAGCTTCCTTTTACCGCTGATGAACCCTTCTGCTGAAGGAAGACTGTTTTACGTGAAAAGCCAAGGCGATGTTCAACTGAAGTATATGCTCCTCGATCCAACGAATCATTTCCGCGAGATTGTTGAAGATGCTAGGGCAGTAATTTTGGCGGGCGGGACAATGTCTCCTGTAAATCTTTACCTAGGTTTTCTTTGCTGATATTTGGCTAATGCGCTACAGATGACTGACTACATGCATCACTTGTTTCCTTATGTACCATCTAGTCGATTGAGCACGTTCAGCTATGGCCATGTTATTCCAGCAGAGAATTTGACTGCACAATCACTAGTCAGAGGAATTCAAGGCTCCGAATTTGATTTTACTTATGAAACACGGGACTCCGAAAGGATGGTAAGCTTTCTTCACTAAGCTATTCGAATCCTTCTAGGCTAACGAGGCCCCGCTTTGCTATGATCAGATCATAGATCTTGGGCGAACAACAGCTGCCTTATGCCATGCTATTCCGGACGGTGTTGTTGCATTTTTCCCTAGCTACGATTACCTGGCCCGGGTCCTTAACATATGGAAAAAGCCTACCGCAGAGAACAAGACGCAGACAATACTCAGTCTTATCGAGCAGAAGAAACCCGTTCTGTACGAAACCCGGGAGGCGACAACTAGAACAGAGGAGCTTCTCCAACAATATACAGAGACTATCCAATCAGGATCGGGCGCTTTGCTTCTCTCCGTCGTTGGCGGAAGATTGTCCGAAGGTATCAACTTCTCCGACAGATTGGGTCGGGGTGTGTTGATGGTGGGTCTACCATTCCCCAATATCCGCAGCGCAGTTTGGCAGGCAAAGATCCAGTACGTCGAACAGAAAGCGTACAATCAAGGTTCAGGATCGGAAGAGAACAGAAAGTCCCTTGCAAAGGCAGCCGGGAGAGATTTCTACGAGAACGCATGCATGCGGGCTGTGAATCAGTGCATTGGGCGGGCTATCAGACATCACAACGACTATGCGGCCATTATCCTGGTTGACAGAAGGTATGAACTGCCTCGTATACAAGGGAAATTGCCGGCATGGATCAGGCAGAGTATGGTTGCTGGTGCTGGCCGACGGTCCGCCGACGTCACAGCAAAGGAACTCTCCAAGTTCTTCGCAGCACGATGAAAGGAGTAAGTATTGACATAGAGATAGCAGGATTTGAATTATATATATAAAAAGGCCCTTTTTTCTTTTTTTGTGAAGTTCGTATGTTTCCTTAACATTATACTTACTCTTTAGGAGTATTGTAGGGCGATAGTCATGTGACGCCCAGGACGGATGCCAAGAAATTCCAAGGGCTAGAACCCTACCCACAGGGCAAGCGAACCGGATTAGCGCACACTCTAGGCCGGCGGCCTTGATTTCAACATCTGAGCGAGCAACTTTTGTCACTCATCGCCAACCACTCAGACCGGTCTTGTCGAGCTCAGCACTGCCGACAAGATGCCTACCCGTTTCTCGAAGACAAGAAAATCGTGAGTCGAGAGTCCTTGTCCCTTATCCCTTGGCCACGAATTGTCCGGATCGATCGAAACTTTTTTTTTTCAACTTTCCCGCATGCGACACCGTTCAAACGATATCAAGGCACAAGGGGAAATACTGAATAGTCAGAACTAACATGGTTTTTTTTCCTACTCTAGCCGCGGTCATGTGTCGGCCGGTTACGGTCGCATTGGCAAGCACCGCAAGCACCCCGGTGGTCGCGGTATGGCCGGTGGTCAGCACCACCACCGCACTAACCTTGACAAGTACCACCCCGGTTACTTCGGTAAGGTTGGTATGAGATACTTCCACAAGACCAACCAGCAGTTCTGGAAGCCTACCATCAACCTCGACAAGGTACGTGGAATGCAATTCGTTTACACCCGGAGGTTACGGTTGGCGGAAACCGATAGCGGATAAACGGCGCATGTTTGATGGAGTGACGAACAAACGATCCACGCGAAAGAGGAGGGTGCACGAATGGCAAGGAGTCTGGATGGAATTTGGGAAACAATGAAGCTGAACAGTGGCATTTGGACATTTGGCTGATGGGATTGTGATACAGCTCTGGAGCCTCGTCCCCGCCGAGAAGCGTGACGCCTACGTTAGCGGCCAGAAGACCGACACCGCCCCCGTTATCGACCTCCTTCCCCTCGGTTACTCGAAGGTCCTCGGCAAGGGCCGTGTCCCTGAGATCCCGATCGTTGTCCGTGCCCGCTACTTCTCCCGGGATGCCGAGCAGAAGATCAAGGAGGCTGGTGGTGTTGTCGAGCTTGTGGCTTAAGCGTGGAACGGATGAGAAACAGGCAGGGTCGGTCTTGTGATGAAAGGTCAATTTTTTTTTCCGTTTTGTCTCAGAAAAAAAAAGAAATGGGAATCTTAAAAAATTCGAAAACTGGGAGTCTCGGATCGGTCGTATTGACCTGTGTATCTTGGGAAAGGGTCTCTTGCGACGTTTGGCAGGATCCTTAATGCCATCTTTTAACGATTCAAAAGATACCATAAAAGAGCATTATTCTACTGTTCTTTGTGCCTTTCCCGAGGAGTAGTCGAGTCTACGTATAGCGTGATGGAGCGACGTCAAATATCTTCATGCGTTATATTTCTTCCAGACATTGTACATGGATGTTCTTCTCTATATACATTCTCGTGACTTGTCCTGGCGTATCTACATTAAATCTTAGATTCCCGCACCGAACCAGAGCCCTTTGAACCGTCGTTGCTGGCCGCCAGGGTCTCGCTAATAAAGCGAACAGCCTCGTCAACCATCTTCGGGGTGACTTCGTGTCCGGCGTTCTCATCGATAACGTCCTCCAGCGAGACTGCGCCATCCGCGAACCAGCCATCGGGACCAATGGCCTTCTTCAACCAGGTAAGGAAAACCTCACCACGATGGTATGGCACCAACTTGTCCACTCCCCCGGACAAGTTGAGAATCTTTTTGCCGGCGATTGTACGGGTCAACAGCGCACGCAGGGACTCCTTCTCCGATTCAGTTGGCTCCGGCAGGGGTCCCTCACGCCGGGGTCCGGGTGCCGTAGACTTAACGCTGGTGTGGCTGAAGAACAGGCTGGCCGGGTCATACTTGGAGACGGTGTCTAAAAGAGACGTAGGGAATGCCTCAGATCCCAGGAACTGAGCGCCCGCAGGGTCAGTGCTGGTCCATTCCGGTAATTTGGATAGTCGCGCACGGTCTGCCATGAGGTTGACGTAGTCGGGGCAGCCAATAACTACGACACCGGCACTGACTCGGGGTTCATGAAGCAGGCAGCTCCATGTCGCGTGGCCTCCGAGGGAAACACCAAGCACCAGGTTCTCAACGATCTTGCGGTCTGATTTAGGGAAAACGAATGATGGGAGGTAGTCCATTAGCACCGAGGTATCCCGCGCCGTACCCTCTATCGTCCATATTAGCACCAACCTTCCCAAGAATAGAACTGTAACACCACTCACGGAAAACGGAGAACATGTCCTGCGCATGACGAGGATTGCCCTTCTTCCACGACTCATTACCCTGCGTATCCACCAATCTCGTCCCATGGTTCCTCTGGTCAAAAGAGACAGCAATCAGTCCCTTAGCAGGTTGCTGTGAGCCTGCAATCCTGCGGTTCCAGTCTGCGATAGCTGACTGAGCGATGCCCGTCATGCGGTCCTTGGTCGCCAGTCTAGGGTGTAGAAGCCACAGACAGGCCACATCGGTCGTTTGGGGAGGGAGTTCATCGAGACCAAAGACGGTGGTAAGGATGCCAGCGATAGGATAGGACTTTTCGGATATTTGTGGAGGAGCGGAGGGGGAAGTGGAATCGAAGGTCTTGAGGGGGTCAGTGTCTGTCATTATGCTGGAATTTTTTTTTTGGTTTTCTCGTCTTTCTTTCTGTCCTGGAAGTTGGAATGGGGAAGTCGTTTTCTGGAGAAGTGAGGGTTGATTCCCCGCTGGCTTATCCTCGGCCGTTGCAGAAGCCGATAGCGGACAGTACTGTATGGTACGGTACGGTAAGGTACAGCAATCGAATGCCCAACTTTATCACTTCGGACGCTAATGTATTCTTTTTTGATAACCTGCAATTTGCTCTAATTGCAATTGCATATCTTATGTAGCTCTATGCACTCGTATGCTTCAGGGTTATGCAACCACGTGGCTTTGCTGCCTGAACCACGTGTGTATGCCCCAGGCAGGAACAACGTCCGTACAGAGTACAGAGTATCCTCCTCATATGACAGATCCCGACGGGTCAAATCGGTCAGCTTATTGACAGCCCCCTTACTCTCTCTCTCTCTTATTTTTTGAGAGTCTTTTATGAACCTCTGCCCATTCTCCCTATTAACTCATAACCAACTGCCAAAACAGGCTTCCGTGCATTAATTCCTAGTGCAGCTCCACTGCGGCAAGGAACGGCGTTGAAACAACATCTCCTTTCGAACCTCCATTTTTACCTCCACGACTAATTGTCCTCTTCCTGATGCTCTTTCATTAATAGAAGACGCCCAATATTCCCTTTTTCTGAACAGGATAGAATGACCGCATAGAAAAATAAGGAGAGAAGAAGGTCTTGGTCAGCAGGGGTTTCTTGTGATCCGCATGTTCGTTGGTTCTCCCCCTTCGACTTCTCCGTACGGGGTAATCTGCATACGTCTTGTGCTACATCATCGGCGCTGCTACTGCATGTTCACAGCATTAGAATGCTAATCTTTGATATCATTTGCTTAGAAGCATGGCCGACTCGTCAATTATAACGAATCCTGAAGCCACTGTCCACCGGCCGGATATGAAAAAGCCAGATCCAATACCGCCTTCGAATTCCAATGCCCCCGGGGTAGCATCGCCAGTGCCTTCTCCTGCAACCGACGCCAAAAGTCGCCCTTCATCGTTCAAAAATGACTTGGGACGGGATGGGACGATTGAACGCGCTGGGGGAGGCAGCGGTATCATCAAAGAGAACGATGAAAATGGAGAGGCTGACCGTTTGGACATGGTAACGGCCCTGGGGGACAGGTCCGAGCCACTGAACACTCGGCCGCCAAACCACTCGGGCGATGGACTGCCTGGGCACAGGCATCATTCCTCACTGCCCGGAAATCCCTCCTCATCCCGTCGTCCAAGCGTGCAATTCACTCGTGACGCCTCCGATAATGAACTCCCTTCAGAGTTACCCCACTCCAGGCCCTCATCTGTCTTAGGAGAAGATGCAGATCCGACATCGAAGGGAAAACAGTCGATTTTTACGAAATTAAAAGCCTTCGCAGCTTCGCCTTCCTTTGCCTCACACTCTCGTTCGGCCAGTGGTGCGACTATCGGCGAGTCTCGAACAATGGCCGGGGATTTAGCAACCCCAGGCTCCGAAAGAGGGGAATTTCGGTTCCCAGACACATTGGAGGAAGAAGGAAGTGATATTGATGCTGACGCCGAGGAAAGTGCTGGGGAGCAGCGCACACGCTTGCGGAAGAAAAAGAAGCAACCACGCCGCCGACAGCAGCCACCGGAGAACGATTCGGCCCCTGGAACCGCTCCTACGACACCTAGAACAAGTCGGCCTTCATTTAACCGATACGGTTCTTTTACTCCTTTCGAGAACTACCGCCACAACTTTTTCCCTCGAAGAGCAAGTGCTGCTGACATCCACCAACAGCGCGAGGGTGTGTCGGAGGATGAGGGACGTGACCGCCTTAATAGAAACCGCGCCATGAGACGAAGGAGTGCCTGGCTCGCCAATGCTCGTGGCTTGAGCTACGGGCTGGGTGCGAATGCAGAGGAAAGACGGTCGGGTAACCTGAGGCGATTCGCCGGATTGGCGGGCCCTTCTGAAAACTCAGAGAACCTTGCGGCACGCCGGCGCAATCGTGGTGACCGCGGCTCTAGTCTTAGCACCCAAAGATGGAAGCAGATCAAGGCTGGATTAAAGCTTATCGGACAGCGTCGCAAGGCCGACAATACGGTTGACCATGCCAAATCAGCGGAACTACTAGCAGAGCTAACCTCTGGGGTGCCGGCCGCCCTGATTTTAGCTAGCATGTTCCAACGAGACGAACACGGTAGCAAGCGTATCCCAATCCTGCTTGAACAACTAAAGGTCCGCGTTACAGATAGCCGTATCGATTCCAATTCGGGTGACCGTCACCTGGTTTTCCGAATCGAACTCGAATATGGCAGCGGCATGACACGGATGAAATGGATCATCCACCGAACCCTACGGGATCTTGCCAATCTGCATCTGAAATACAAGCTTCACTTCGGAACACAAAAATATATTCAATTACGGAATCCTGAAGGGGGGCATACTCGTCTCCCACGCTTTCCTCGGAGCGCGTTCCCCTATTTGCGTGGAGTTCGTGGATTGGAAAGTGAGATGGAGGATGAAGAGGATGAAGTTGGCTACGAGACAGAAGCCAATGCCACTAGTGGTAACGAGAGGGGTGGGAAGAAGAAGAAACAAAATCAGCAACAGTCATCGCGACGATCGTCCGCTGCCTTATCCCGCAAGAAGTCCAACGCCACCAATCCGCAGGAGGGTGAGAACACAGCAGCGGAAGCAGGCCCTGCCAACAAGAAGGAATCTTATCCAGAGAAACAACGGAAGAAGCTCGAGGCTTATCTTCAGAAGATGATCCGGTTCCTAATCTTCCGGCCAGACAGCAATCGTCTGTGCAAGTTTTTGGAGTTATCGGCATTGGGTGTTCGTCTCGCAGCTGAAGGCAGTTACCACGGCAAGGAAGGGTTCTTGATCATTCAGTCATCCAAGGGCTTGGATTTCCGCCGGGCTCTTACGCCAGCCATGGTGAAGAAACGTCATTCCCCTAAATGGTTCCTAGTGAGACACAGCTACGTGGTTTGCGTCGACTCACCCGAAGAGATGAATATCTACGATGTCTTCCTGGTCGATCCTTTCTTCAAGATGCAGACACAAAAGATCAGCTTGCGAAACCAGAAAGCGAAGGAGCTGGCAAAGTCTGCAAAAGAATCAGCCAGACACCCGCAACATCACACCCTGAGACTTGAGAACTCGGAGCGAAAGATGAGACTGCTGGCCAGAAATGAACGTCAGCTAACCCAGTTCGAAGATTCAATCCGGTTCATGGTGAGCAACACTCCATGGGCCAGGCCAAATCGCTTTGACAGCTTTGCTCCTGTCCGTCACAAATGTTTCGCACAATGGCTTGTTGATGGGCGTGACCACATGTGGATGGTTTCGCGAGCGATCAACCAGGCCAAGGATGTTATCTACATCCACGACTGGTGGCTGAGTCCCGAGCTCTACATGCGACGGCCAGCGGCGATCAGTCAGAAATGGCGTCTGGATCGTCTTCTGCAGCGCAAGGCCCGTGAAGGGGTGAAGATTTTTGTCATCATGTACCGAAACATCAACTCTGCTATTCCGATCGACTCGGAATACTCCAAGTTTTCTCTTCTGGATCTGCACCCGAACGTCTTCGTGCAGAGATCTCCGAACCAGTTCCGGCAGAACACTTTCTTCTGGGCTCACCACGAGAAGCTGTGCATCATCGATCACACCCTGGCTTTTGTTGGCGGAATTGACTTGTGTTTTGGAAGATGGGATACTCCCCAACACCAACTCACGGACGATAAGCAGACGGGTTTTGAGACGGCTGACATGCCCAAGGACGCAGACCATTGCCAACTCTGGCCCGGAAAAGACTATTCCAACCCGCGTATTCAAGACTTCTACGAGCTCGACAAGCCATACGAAGAGATGTATGACCGCAATACGATACCTAGAATGCCGTGGCACGATATTTCCATGCATGTTGTTGGCCAACCAGCCAGAGATCTCACCCGGCATTTCGTGCAACGATGGAACTACATCCTACGACAGAGAAAGCCGACTCGCCCGACCCCCTTCTTGTTGCCCCCGCCAGATTTCGATCCCAGGGACTTGGAAGCCCTTGGCCTGGATGGATCTAGCGAAGTCCAGATCCTGCGTTCTAGTAGCATGTGGTCGACTGGAACACCTGAAGTTACGGAACACAGTATCATGAATGCCTATGTTAAGCTGATCGAAGAATCCGAGCATTTCGTCTACATCGAGAATCAGTTCTTCGTCAGCACATGTGAGATCGATGGCAGGAAGATCGAAAACCTTATTGGAGATGCTCTGGTGGAAAGGATTACCCGAGCAGCCAAGAACGGTGAAGCATGGCGCGCTGTCATCGTCATTCCACTAATGCCCGGTTTCCAGAATACCGTGGATAGCGAAGGTGGAACGAGTGTCCGCCTTATCATGCAATGTCAATATCGAAGCATCTGCCGTGGAGAGACCTCGATATTCGGGCGGCTCCGTGCCCTAGGAATTGAGCCCGAAGAATACATACAATTCTTCAGTCTTCGAACCTGGGGCAAGATTGGTGACCAGAGCCAGCTTGTCACGGAGCAGCTCTATATCCATGCCAAGTGTATGGTGGTGGACGATCGGGCTGCGATCATTGGGTCAGCCAATATCAATGAGCGGTCTATGCTTGGATCGCGGGATTCAGAGGTAGCGGCAGTCGTGCGTGACACGAATATGATCTGGTCTACCATGAATGGTCAGCCTTACCTTGTCGGGCGGTTCCCGCACACACTTCGTATGCGTCTGATGAGAGAGCATTTGGGCATCGATGTCGATGAATTGTTGGAGCATGATATTGCTGCTGAAGAAGAGAAGCAAATGTTTGAAATGGCGGAGGGAAACTCGAAGGCTCCCGAAGCCAGAGAGGATGCTGAAACCGCGGCTATGATGTTAGAAAAGCAGGATGAACGGGATATGATTGAACGTCGCCATCAGATGCAAGACGAGTTCCTTTCTCGGTCCGAGGACATGCATAGTTTCAACCACGACATCGATTGGGAGCAAGGCAACAACCCGAATCTCAAAACCAGCAAGAAAATGACCACTGATGCGAGAGTCACACAGAATGCTGAGCACAGGAAAGATGTCGATGGTGATGGTCCCGATCGCCTAAACTCCGCTACACAAGCCGGCCTAGGGGATGCACGCGATTCCAAGTTTGTCGACAGCCGCAAGGAAGTTCTGGTATCGCCTGTCTCGGCTGAAGGAAAGGGCAGTCTACAGCAACCCAGGCAAACGGGACAGCCACAACCCCCACAAGTTGCTCCCAACGAGGAATTGCAAGAACAGGCTGCTCCAGCTTCCCCGGAGACCGGATCAGCATTGTCTCCTATCATAGAAGGACTACCCAGTGTACTGCGTCCAAGCTCGGCATCGAACGTTGACGTTGAAAGCAGCCACAGTGGTGCTGCGCTGGGCTCGAAAGAAAGATACGATGCTGCAAAATACCCACAGCCTCTTTCGTCAGAATTGAAGCATATCTTCGTGGACAAGGACTGTATGAGAGACCCAGTGACTGATATCTTCTACCTGGACACCTGGCAAGCTGTAGCTGAGAAGAACACCAAGATCTATCGAAGTGTGTTCCGTTGCATGCCAGACAGTGAGGTGAAGTCCTGGAAGGAGTACAAAGAATATGCCACGTATGGAGAGCGCTTTGCAGAGATGCAAAGCCAGCACAGTGCCAAAGCATTTCAGCCACCGCAGCAGCGAGCAAGTGGTCCTCCCGGTGCGGATGCAGCCACGACGACACCCGCCAAACCTCCTCAGCCTAACACTGAACTCGTCGACAAAAAGGGATCTCAGTCCCCGGACGAAAAGTCTTCCCATAACCAAGAGCCTATCAATGAAAAGTCACATGATCATGGAACAAGTGCCGACGACCTTGAGAAGTCACAGTCAAACCCGCCGCCGCTAGTTGACTACTCGGATGCTTTGAATCGCAACGCAACACTATCACGGAAGCGGAGACGAAGGGCGACGACGCTTGGCTCGAAGCGGGATTTCCTTGCGTCGGATGAGGTGATGGATAAGGAACGATCAGAGGAATTGTTGCACAAGGTCCAGGGACATCTGATTCTTTGGCCTTATGACTGGTTCGCTTCCCTTGTTATGAACGTGTTTCTAGGAGTTCTAATACTAACTGATTCCAGGCTTGAGAAAGAAGAGCAGGGTGGGAACTGGCTCTATGCACTTGATCAGATCTCGCCCCTGGAGATTTAGTAAGTTCTTTTCGTGCTCTATAACACACAATTCCATGAGCTGACTGGGGACAGCAATTAAATTCATAATGCCTAATCGAATGTTCACTCTGAACTCTCAAGAAATAGACGTCACCTGCGAGCGCCTTTTTCTATTCTGTGTACGACATATATGCAACTCATTACAGCAGTTGCATTGGTTTGTTTTAATAACCATACACCAGACGTTCGTTGGCTTGATGCCAGGGCGTCAATATCTTAGATCTGTGTTAAGCAGGCGTTTTCATGGTCTTGCAAGCATTGGCGCAGCTTTGGGCGGTATTATTTTTTGAAAATGTTCGCTTCCTTTTGCAGAAACAACAGATAGTTGCTTTAGATTCGCATGTAAGATATACACATAATAATACATAGATATAATACAGAGGACCTTTTGATATCTAGTATAATTCAGGATACTAGACCATGAATGTCAGCGAGACCATGACGCTTCCTCTCGAAATCCTCGAAATTGGCACGCAGACCATGAGTCAAGATACTCTGCCCAACCGAGCCCCCAGAAGCATCCCAATCGTCCGATGCTGTTCTCAATCGTGCATACGCAGCAGCCCAGACATTCTGTATATCCCTCGTCCGGGTACAAAACCGTCCCAAATCATTCATATAATTTGTCGGATCCTGAATACACAAATGGTCCGCGATGGGCTCGTTACCCTTGAAACCCGCAGTCCGTTTGAGATTCATAAGCGCGCGCTGGCCCCGAATATGCGCGGGGGTCTCCTCAGGCCACGACCAATTCATATCTGCGCTCCGGACGGATTCCGCGTTGAACCAACCTGGTGGGTCAACGGCGACACCATTAGCAGCGAGGTCTACGTCAATTCCGTACATGCGCAGGAAAGCGAGGAGCTGGACGCCTAGGCTGCGTGGGCGTTGGAAGCGGCCGTGGTTCATTTTGCAGAAGGCGACGAGGAGCATTAGGAGGGCGTTTGTGCCTATTGACGAGTGGTGGGGGCCGAAGAGTCCTTGTGCTTCGAGGATGAGACGGGTGGTCCTGTATAAGGGGCGCACGGCGGGGTACTCGGCTAGGTAGTCATTGATGTATTCGACGGAGGAGGGGATGCCCTCTTTGCATTGAAATCGGACTCGTATGCCTGTTGGGTGGTGGATTGCTAAAAGGACTGGGATGCGGTTGTATACCAGGAATGTTTTATCTTTGAACGTGGGGGTTTGCCATAGGGTCTGCTGGACCCTTTCCAGCAGGTTATGATAGGCTTCTAGAACTTGAGGTCTGGTGGAACTGGGTTTACGGATGTCGTCCTTCGACCATCCAATATCTGGTATTGGCAAGACGAAGTCGAGGTCTGAATGAGTCGACGCGACACCCGTCCGCCAGGAGCCAGCCAACTGGGGCCTATGAGGGACGTCTTCGAGGAGCTTCGAGACTGTGCTCACTAGTCCATCCACTCCGTTTTGTTCATCCGAAGTTGGCGTCAGATAGGCGTCCAAGGCTCGAATTTCAGCATTTAGCTGGGCCATAGCATCGGATGTGTGAGCCTCAGCATGATAGCTGAGCCATGGCCATTGTTCTGGTCGGTTCTGCAGAAGGCTCACACTCCATCGCAACTGCTGATTCACCCATTCCGGTGGTTTTTCGTAGTCAGATCGGAGCCGAGACCTGATTTGTCTATCTAATTCCCGGCGACTGATTCTCGGTTTTTGAGTACTTTCCGGCGTGACCTGTTTTTGTTCCTCCCCTTGTTTCTGGGGTGGTTTTCTGATCGCTCTCTGTGTCGTTGGGCGATGGTTCTTCGGAGGTACCGTGGTGTTCACCACGCGAAACAGACTGGCTCGGTTGGAGGCACGATGAGCTTCCAGCGTCTTCTGCAGACTTTCCGGAAAGACTTCCGTGGCATTTTCGTCGCGCGGGTGGAAGTGAGTGGTAGAGCCATGGAGCTGGCAGGACGATGTTGTACCAAAACTGAATAGAGTGGGGAGGCGATGAGGACGTAGACCAGGAAGACGGCCAACAAGGCGCATGGCAGCGCGATCAGGCGAGCAACGGCATTGCGAAGGGAAACGGTGAATCCGGGGCATGTACTTGGACGGGGAAGACCGGATGAAGTGACAATGAGAGCAAAGTGACGCGAACAGAATGAACGGAATTTTTTTAGGATGGGAGATATGATGGTAGAATGATATGTTTGCGATAGCGTCATGTGACCATCACGTGGAGAGCCCTAGTCACGTGTGATAGCAAGAATAGAGTCAAGGTCGACAGTTCTAGGAATGAAATCATAGCAAAAGAGAAGAAAACAAGTCGTTCAGAAAGTGATTCAGGGACTCAAGGAGTGCGACAGAGACGTATCAGTCATACGCAGTCCGGGTATCCTGTTTCGTTCTTCTGTCTCTTCTATTACCGGGACTTCGTATACTCCTCCGAACGCCTACTTTATATATATCTCTTTCTTGATTTGTTTTTTATTAATCCACCCCTGCTATTTTCCCTAATTTTCCCTGTTCATTAGCTCTTCTCTCCTATCCAATTCCTTGGGCCTGTGACCACTGCTTATCGCCTTGACTGGTTCTGGCCGGACTTCTCCCCTCCTCTCTAGTCTCTTCCATTCTCTTCCAGCGACTTTTCCTCCTCTCGCACCTCTTCCTTTTCTTTTCATCCTCGACCTTATTTTCTTCGTTTTATTCTCTTCCTCCCTCTTAATACTCTATTAATCGCTATTCTCATTCCTCATGGCTTCTTCTGCTTTTTCTCTCCCTCAATAGTCCCCGGCCTTCCTCCGTCGCCCTTCGCTGCAACCAGGTACAGTAATCTCCTCTCCTCACCCAACGTCTATCCTTTCCCTAGCTTATCTTAATCATTCCAAACTAACATATACCTCTAGTCCTGTCTACGACTCTTTTTGCGCGAACCAAAAAATCCCTTTTCCTCCTCGTTTTTCCTCTCTGATCCACAATGTCCGAGCACGAGACCCCCCGCGTCCCCGATGGCCAGCCCAATCCGGTCATGGTCGGCCCTGGCATGAAGACCTTGGGCGACGACGCCTACACCAAGGCATCCACCGTCACTCCCAGCCTCAACGTCGATAAGAAGCATCCCGTTGCCAGCGACGCTCCTTCCTACTTTTCGGACAACCCCGGTACTCGCACCGCTCCGCCGCCCGATGGTGATAGCGACGTCACCACCCCCGCCACTCCCGAACAGGCTGCAAAGAATGCGAAATCGGGAAGGGAACTGTTGCGCCGGTTGAGTCTAGTGGGAGGTACGCCGCAGACTATCCCGGAGCCAGACCCTCGTGAGCAGCACCCCGGATTACGCCTCTCCGGGCGAATCATCAGTGCCGCCTTCTGTATACCCTACAAGTTGTACTTTCAGTCGGGATCGGATTGGGTATGGTGTACCTTTCTATACCGCTCATTCTTATTTCAGACTGACATTGGACCCGTTATAGGAACTCAAGACCCGTCGCGGTACGTCGGCGCTGTTTGATTCGTTCGCCTATCTCGGTTCCGATAGCACAAAATGGTCGCATACATTAGTCGGGTGGACAGGCGAAATTGAGCCAATTGAAAACGAAAAATCCCCATTACAGCACATCCCCATCAATGTTGGCGCAAAACCCCAAGGGCTCTCTGGTGCCACCACCGGCCCTGTGCCCTTGCCCGTGAACAAAGCTGCGGCTCCAGTTCCCGTGGATGCCAGTCAAAAGCAACCTGCCCATCCCCTTTTGGAAGGGATAAGGGTCACGAAAAAAGACCGTGATCGCTTGGATGCGCAATTGAGTTGCTGTCGTTACGGTCGAATTGCGCCCGTGTGGCTCACGGATGAAACCGAGGACCAGGAGCCGGAAGATACGTTATTGCTAGAAGACCAAGGTCGATGGAGGCGCTATGCTGAGCGGGAGTTATATCCGCTTTTACACTACAAGCAACATGGTCCTACCGATGGCCGGTGTGAACGTAGTTGGTGGGCGGACTATGTCCGCATGAATCGACTATTCGCGGACCGCATCCTGGAGGAGTATCAGGAAGGGGACATTGTTTGGATTCATGACTACCACCTGTTCCTGTTACCCATCATGCTGCGCCAACGGATCCCCAATCTCTTTATCGGGTTCTTTTTGCACGCACCATTCCCCAGTAGCGAGTTTCTGCGCTGTCTCGCGAAGCGGAAAGAAGTCTTAACGGGTGTATTGGGTGCCAATATGCTCGGGTTCCAGACGTTCTCCTACTCCCGCCACTTTTCATCTTGCTGTACAAGGATCCTTGGCTTCGATTCGAATTCCGCTGGAGTGGATGCATACGGCGCGCACGTGGCTGTGGACGTGTTTCCTATTGGTATTGATGCCAAAGCGATTCAAGATGCTGCATTTGGCGCCCCAGAGATTGAAAAGGCAGTAGCGGGACTTCGGAGATTGTACGCTGGAAAGAAGATTATTGTTGGCCGTGACCGCTTGGATAGTGTCCGTGGAGTGTCGCAAAAATTGCAGGCTTTCGAATTGTTTTTGGAGCGCTATCCAGAATGGCGCGACAAGGTTGTGCTGATCCAGGTCACCAGCCCGACTAGTGTTGAGGAAGAAAAAGAAGACCCAGAAAACAAGATTGCTAGCCAGGTCTCCACTTTGGTTGCCAGCATCCATGGCCGATTTGGCTCGTTGAGCTCTTCGCCTATCCAATACTACCCACAGTACCTCACCCCGCACGAATATTTTGCTCTGTTGCGAGTGGCCGATGTTGGGTTAATCACGACTGTCCGGGATGGTATGAACACGACCGGTCTGGAATACGTTATCTGTCAACAGGAGAACCATGGACCCTTGATCCTTTCCGAGTTCTCCGGTACTGCTGGTACCCTCTCCAACGCGATTCACATTAACCCCTGGGACCTGGCGGGTGTGGCAGGTGCCATCAACCAGGCATTGACCATGTCCCCAGAGGAGAAGAAGGAACAGCACACGAAACTTTACAGACATGTGACTACCAACACGGTGGGATCATGGTCCAAACAATATCTCAACCGTCTCCTCACCAACCTCTCTTCCTTTGACCAATCCGAGTCGACTCCGGCACTCGATCGCGCCAAGCTGTTGAGGCAGTATCGCAGAGCCCGGAAGAGGCTGTTTATGTTCGACTACGATGGGACTCTTACACCAATCGTCAAAGATCCACAAGCAGCCATCCCATCAGACCGTGTGCTGCGAACCATCAAGAGTCTTGCGGCTGATCCCCGCAATGCAGTTTGGATCATCAGTGGCCGTGATCAAGCCTTCCTGGATGAGTGGATGGGCCATATCCCAGAACTGGGTCTGAGTGCGGAGCACGGCTGCTTCATCCGAAAACCTCGCTCAGATGACTGGGAGAATCTGGCGGAGAAAACGAACATGGGGTGGCAAAAGGAGGTCATGGAGGTATTCCAGCACTACGCGGAACGGACACAGGGTTCCTTTATCGAACGGAAACGGGTGGCCTTGACCTGGCATTATCGCCGGGCGGATCCTGAATACGGTGCATTCCAGGCTCGAGAGTGTCGGAAAGAGTTGGAGGAAACAGTCATGAAGCGGTGGGATGTAGAAGTGATGGCAGGCAAGGCGAACCTTGAAGTACGGCCGACGTTTGTCAATAAAGGCTTTATTGCCACTCGTTTGGTTAATGAGTATGGCACGATGCCCGGGAAAGCTCCTGAGTTCATCTTGTGTCTAGGTGATGACTTCACCGATGAAGGTATTTTTTCTTCCCGCCCCCTTTACTATCTTGGTCCTCGACTAACATTTCTCAGACATGTTCCGTGCGCTTCAAAAATTCGACCTCCCATCCTCCCATGTTTACTCAGTCACCGTCGGCGCAAGCTCGAAGCAAACCGAGGCCAGCTGGCATCTCCTCGAACCCGCCGATGTGATTGGGACAATCGGGATGCTGAACAACAGCTCGAGTAATCAGGAGTATTAGAAGACTTATTTACTTGCTTTTTTTTTTTCTTTGAAGATCTAGAGAGGGACTCTGGATTCGATTTCGATTTCGATTTGCTCGCACGATATATACTTTATATATATTTCCAAAAAACCGCCCGTATCCGTGCCGTGCCGCGTAGAGGGAGCTGAGGGTGTTATTAGGTTCAACTGGCGTATTGGCGATCTTAATTTTGTGGTTTTTGCTTCTTGCTCCAGCAGTGACGCGGAGCTGATCGGAATGGGTTTGCTACAGATAGACATGTTAAACGGACTATTAGGATAGAGAATTTTGAGCACAATGATCACTACTACAGCTGTCAAAAGAGATGTTACCTGATATCAAAGCACAAAGTACACGCAATTTACGAATCGATAGGTCTTGTCTATTTCAATCTTGTCCTGCAGACATCCCTCACTGCGTATAGTCTACAACACATTAACTTAATGATCCCAAACAACAGCTGGAATCTGCCCCTTCATCGCCTTCTTCGCATACAACGCCCCCGTCCTACCCTCCTTCTCATCCCACGTCGTAACAACCACCTCCTCTCCATCCTGCAATGCAACAGCCACGAGATGCTGCTGCTTGCCAGGAGAAATCTCGAACTGGCGCGGGTTAATACCGTACGCGGGCTCGAGGCTTAGGAAGGAGGGTTTTCTGAACGCGGTGCCGGACGCGTTGGCGATGGAGAAGATGGCGAAGGAGTCGTTCTTAGGGCCGAACGTTGAGTCGAGGCGGTTAGAGATGATGACGTGGTTGTTCGTGGGCTGTGCGTTGTTAGCGATGTATACTTAAAAGAATGAAGGAGAAAGGAAGGGAACGGGGGGGAAGGGAGGGCCTACCGAGATGGCAATTTCCGATGCCTTGGATCCATCCGGACCAGGCTTCTGTCCGCCAAAGGTACTCTCCTCGGACACACTGGTGAACTCCATGCTCCCAGACTCGGAGTAGGCTACCTTATACCCAGTCAACGAGTTCATCAACTCCGACACAAGGTAACAGTACACCTCGACCTCGCCATTCGCAACCTGCGCCCGCGACGCATTCTTAGGCGTCCAGAATGCCAGATGGCGCGGTCCCAACCCCGGCTTGGTGACCAACGGCGAGACCTCCTTCAACTGGCCGGTGTGCTGGTTGATTTTGAAGATGCGGACAAAATCAGCACCCAGGTCTGGGACGAGGACGAAGCGGCCTGTAGGGTCGAGATAGGCGCCGTGAGGGTGCGGTGCGTCCTGGCGTTCAGCGTTGGGACCGGGGCTGCCCATGTGGAAGTTGAAGGTCTGGAAGCGGTTGAAGTCGCCAGTGATGGGGTCGACGGAGTAGGTAGTCACGGCGGAGCCGTCGCTTCATTCTGTTAGTGCTGTGCATATGGGAGATAGGTAGTTGAGCAGATATAGAAACATACTAATGAGCAACAGCAATGAACTTGCGGCCAGGGACCCCAGATGCAGAATACAGCACCGACATGACCGGACCGCTAATGGTCTCGATATGTTTGATCGGAGTAAGAGAACCATTGGCGTTGGTATGGAACGAGGCGATGCTGCCATTGGGGACATTGAGGCCTTCGTCCAAACAGTACAGGATGTCATGGTGACCGTCCAGCATCAGCCACGAAGGACTGGGACCGCAACCAGTGGACTCTGCAATGACAGACAGATTGCCAGTACCATTGCTAGCAGGCGCCAGGGAAAGCGTGGAAACAATCCCGGCGTATGAGGCGGCGTATAGACGGGAAGCCATGGCCATAGCGGGGAATGCGCAGAGCGCGGCTGTGAACCAAGAAGACTTCATTCTGACAGCGGTCTATTTTTTTCTTTCACTCTATTTTTTTCTATCATTCCAGGTAGGGAAGCAAGGCATGTAAGTATATATGCAGCCGGAGATTAACTTTCCGAGGCGCGAAGAATGCAGGCCCGAGGGGTTGTTGGATAGTCTGCACAGCAGCCAAGAAACCAGGTCGACACCGAAAACCATTTCCGGCTACACGAACGAACTGACAAGAAATAAACCCGTTTCCCTTGAGGGTACCTTGAAGCGTGGCTGAGATAAGTCTGGACTGGACCTGCCAAGATGCACCCGGTACCGGGGCTTAGAAATGATGACGCCGGCCTTGTGTTCTCGAATCCGGATCTTAACAATCCGGCAAGGTAGAGATAGGGTCCAGTAGTGATTATTAGATGGGATTATGTATGCCCAGCGCTCTCGGTCAATATAGGCTCGGAGGGTCCAAGTCAGAATCACCACACCCGCACATCATCCCGGGTCGGTGGTGGAGTCTGGTGAGGAGACCAGGCGAAGATCAACATCTCGTTCCAGTGATGACATTGCTACTCCGTACCTTTTGAGCATGTTGTGGAAATAAGTATAGTCGGCGCCCGTTGCAATTGGTCCGGGCGGACTCCTAGTTCCATAGCCCACGTTAACCGAAGACTGCAGAATTTGAACAGGCCACCCTCATATACTCCTACCAAGTATATCTCTGCCCTATGCATATTTTGGTTCGGCTACAAACCCTCCAGAATAAGCTCAGCAGGGCTCGTAAATTTTCGTTGCGCTGATGTTCAATCATTTTGTACTGCCAATCAATGTCTACTGAACGAACCCGTTATCCATTCCAGGGGTATGGGCTGCATCGTTGGCAAAAGGGGCCCTATACAAAATCTCATGCAAGCGGATTAATCTAAGCCGCCGGTGTTCACTATCGCTCTTGGCTTGCGTATCAGAGACGTTGATGCCTCCCACGTTCCTCTGCCGTGAAATTGGCAACGCCCCACGATCAATGCCCAGAAACCGCCGACTTTGGTTTGTCGTTCTGGGCATTGCGCTTACCTGCACCGCCGGTCATCCTGTTTTCCTACCCGATATGCTCTTGTCCAGTAAAACCGTCGGTTTCGTCGGACTTTGGCGGTCTTGCAGATTCCATCCCGAATCCCAAATTTCCCGACTGAGTTTCTCGGCCTGCCGACCCTGGCCCGTGGAAACCCTCAAACATAGTGCTCCGTACACGGCCCTTTTTTACATTCCCCACTTCGTTGTAGAGTGTATATCTTGTATACTATCTCGGTGCCTTTTCGGTGAGATTTTGACTCTCAAGGTTTGTGGGAACCATCTATTGTCCACACGTGCGCTATATTCAGCCCGCTCAGCTTCTCTCAGGGTTGTAAGCATCGATCTTGGCAGAGATAGGCTCCCGACTCTGGACGAGATAGGTCATCTTGGTTCGGAGTTGTTGGTAGGATGGGTGACACAGCGGTGCTTATCCGTACTGTGATTAGCTCGTCGTCTCTTGCCGTACCAATTTCATATGGTCATAGACTCGTTGTGAAGAAAGACCCGAAAGTCTATATAAGGTGATATCCGCCTCGCATGAGACCTTTCTTCTGCCAGGTCTGGTTCGTCTTTCCATCATTAGCTTTCTCTCTCTCCTTTGGGCAACTTGTTGATTTTTCTTTTCCCCCCTTCTTTTGTTCTTTTTCATTGTTGTTACTCCGTCGACCAATACTTTATCATGAAGCCACTCCTCTGGTCTTTGTTCCTCTCCGTTGCGACAGCACTGCCCAAGTTCCCTCGTGAGCATCTTGGCGTTGAACCTCAACTGCTCACCGACCCAACCGTGCTTGCCAACACCACTGTCGATTACATCATTGCTGGTGGTGGCCTGACCGGCCTGACCATTGCCGCACGCCTGACCGAGGACCCTAACATCAAGGTCTTGGTCATCGAGAGCGGCTACTTCGAATCAAACCGCGGTCCCATAATCGAAGACCTCAACAGATACGGTGAAATCTTCGGGACTGAAGTCGACCATGCATTCGAGACTGTCCAACTTGCCGTCAACAACCGTACCGAGATAATTCGCTCCGGTAATGGCCTCGGAGGTTCCACCCTTATCAACGGTGGTACCTGGACTCGACCTCACAAGGTCCAAGTCGACAGCTGGGAGACGGTCTTTGGCAACCAAGGCTGGAACTGGGATGATCTTCTCCCGTATATGCTCAAGATCGAGAAAGCCCGTCCCCCAAACCAGAGACAGATTGAGGCTGGTCATTACTTCAACCCACAGTGCCACGGGTTCAACGGTAGCGTTCATGCTGGACCCCGTGATACCGGCGAACCTTACTCTCCTATCATGAGGGCTCTCATGGATACTGTCAGCGCGGAGGGCGTCCCTGTTAGGAAGGACTTGTGCTGCGGTGATCCTCACGGAGTTTCCATGTTCCTCAATACGTTGTACCCAAGCCAAATCCGTGCCGATGCTGCGCGCGAGTATCTGGTCCCCAACTACTATCGGCCCAACTTCCAAGTTTTGACCGGCCAAAGGGTTGGTAAAGTGTTGCTGGACAAGACCGTTCCCGGTTCTCCCAAGGCAATTGGTGTTGAGTTTGGAACGCACAGGACTCGCAAGTATGAGGCTTATGCTCGCCGGGAAGTTTTGCTGGCGGCTGGATCGACCATTTCCCCCACAATTCTCGAGTACTCGGGCATTGGTATGAAGTCTGTTCTCGACTCGGTTGGCATTGAGCAGGTAGTGGAGCTGCCTGTTGGTGTTAACCTTCAGGACCAAACCACCGTCCATGTAGAGTCCAGAATCACCCCAGCTGGTGCCGGTCAGGGTCAGGCTGCGTACTTTGCCACGTTCAACGAGACATTCGGCGACTTTGCTCCCCAGGCACACGAACTGCTCAACACAAAGCTGGACCAATGGGCCGAAGAGGTCGTGGCCCGAGGCGGCTTCAACAATGCGACGGCGCTGAGGATCCAGTACGAAAACTACCGCAACTGGCTGGTTAACGATAACGTGGCCTTTTCCGAGCTCTTCCTCGACACGGCTGGCAAAATTAGCTTTGATGTGTGGGACTTGATCCCCTTCACTCGCGGCTATGTTCACATTGCGGACAAGGATCCCTACCTCCGCCGCCTGTACAACAACCCTCAGTACCTCCTAAACGAGCTCGACGTGCTAGGTGAGGCCGCTGCTTCCAAGCTCGCCCGTGAGCTCTCCAGCAAGGGAGCCATGGCGCAGTACTACGCCGGCGAAACCGTACCCGGGTTTGACCATTTGCCAGCGGATGCGAGCTTGCGGGACTGGGCGAAGTACGTCAAGGACAGATTCCGGCCCAACTACCACGCCGTGAGTACATGTGCCATGATGTCCAAGGAGCTTGGAGGTGTTGTAGACTCGGCGGCACGTGTGTATGATGTTGAGAGATTGCGAGTGGTAGATGGCTCTATTCCCCCGACGCAGGTGTCGTCGCACGTGATGACTGTGTTTTATGGTATGGCTGAGAAGATCGCCGAGGCGATTTTACAGGATTATCATGCGCGCAAGTAAATTGCAAAGTGAACAAGTATTGTTTACTGGTGGTTACTGTATATAGTTAGTGAATTGATTCTCTTAGGGGACTTGATATTCTTTTCTGTCAGCATCGGAATCATCATCCGACGCCCTACCTGCCATAGAATCAGAGTTTGAGCAATAATGTAGGACCCCTGATGGACCGCCAGTGAGAATGAGAAGAGAGGGAGGAAGAGGAGAAGAAGAAGGGAGGGAAAAAGAAAACGTGGAGGTGGGGAGATCTGATACGCGTCCCCCGATTAGGCAAGCCGGATACTAACCCGAAGAGGAGAATGAGCCGAATATTCCCCGGATGACTGACGTGACTGCATATGGTTACTGTATAGTTATGACTAGGTACCGGTACAGGCACGGTACATCAATTCAATGTATATAAACGTTCACCACGAAAGAGGATATACAGCCCATCCGAGCCAAGACATACCCGTTACCGGGAAGGAACCCGAAAACTATCCGAGGCTATCAATATCCGGGGTCGGTCATCTGTCCGAGCGCAGACTTGAATGGAAGGAATTGTGACAATCCGAAATCCCTCTAGGGCTGGGACTGAGATTTTTCTCAATGCATCTTCTCCACTTCAGATGCTCTCTGTGACTCACTCTGGTCGAGTCGTGATATTAGAAATCCAGCTGCCCCGGATTTCGAACACGAGCACCATTTCTAATCATTGATACTACTTTATTTTTGTCAAAGACCACCAATAGCCGTCGGGATTTAATGCGAAATAGTCAATTTACAGTGTGATTTCTTACAATTCGAGCCAGAATGGCTTCCTCTTCGCAGGAGAATACCCCAAATAGCTGTCAGAATGCCAATGACGAGAAACCTTCCACCGACGACCAATATGTCGATGCGATTGACTCTCCCAGAGACGAGGAATCAGCAATAGATTACAATCCCAACAATCCAGACATTACCGAATCCAAAGACCTCACCAAAACACGCACCAACGGCAGCCATATCGGCACCCTAACCGCAAGAACCCTCTCGCTCGTCCGGACAAGAGAATCCGGCAAAGACATCGGTCCTCCTCCTGATGGTGGCTTCCAAGCATGGCTGCAAGTAGGCCTGGCGCATATGGTCATCTTCAATACCTGGGGCTACATCAACAGTTTTGGTGTGTTCCAGACATACTATGTTGAGATGCTTGGTCATCCGCCGTCCGATATCTCCTGGGTTGGAAGTATACAGATCTTCCTGCTTTTCTTTGTCGGGACCTTTGCTGGTCGTGCGACGGATGCCGGCTACTTCAAGCTCACCTTGGCGGTAGGGGCTGTGCTGGAGTTGTTCAGTATCTTCATGACTTCTCTATGCACCAAGTATTGGCAGCTATTCCTAGCGCAGGGTCTTGGCCAGGGTCTCGGCTGCGGACTCATGTTCTGTCCCACTGTCGCTCTGATGCCAACATACTTTACCAAGAATCGGGCCATTGCTATTGGTATCTCCGCATCTGGGTCAGCAACAGGGGGCCTCGTCTTCCCCGCAGTGGTCATGCGACTCTTACCCCGGGTGGGTTACGGATGGACCATGCGGACACTGGGATTCATTTCCCTCGCCACACTAAGCCCGAGTGTGTTCTTCCTGCGCCAGCGTCTGCCACCTCGTAAGAGCGGCCCGCTGGTCGAATGGGGAGCGTTCAAGGAACTACCATACCTCCTCTTCGCCATCGGCATGTTCCTCAACTTTTGGGGCCTGTATGTCGGATTCTTCTACATTGGCAGCTTTGGCCGCGACATCATCGGCGTCTCCCAGACTGTATCTATCGATCTCCTCCTGGTCATGAACGGCGTCGGACTTCTGGGTCGCCTGATTCCCAATCTCATGGCTGACAAGTACACCGGCCCACTGAACATGTTGATCCCGTTCAGTCTAGCGACTGGTGTCGTTGCGTACGGCTGGAGCGGCGTGAAAAGTCTAAGCGGACTATACGCCTTTGCTGTCTTCTATGGTCTGTCTGCAGCCGGTATCCAGTCACTGTTCCCGGCGACGCTGAGCACGCTGACGACGGATCTGAAGAAGACTGGGGTACGGATGGGAATGGTGCTTAGTGTTGTCGGTGTTGCGGCGCTGATTGGATCGCCTATTGCCGGTGCATTGGTTCAGGAAGGCGATGGTGAGTATCTGTATGCGCAGATGTTCATGGGGAGTGCTATTGTCGCTGGATCGATGACTTTGGTCACGGCGAGGATAGCCAAGTTGGGATGGACCTGGAATCGGGTATAATTGAAATATGATGATGACCAGAAAATAGTCATACTGTACTATAATAATTAATCGTAATTGGAAAGGAAAGGAATGGAAAAGTTTTGTATGTATACAGAAGTGATTATATCGGCTGCAATCTGATTGCCTCAGACGGTGGATACGATCTTGTTGCTCCCCGCGTGACTCGATTCCAAAACATTCAATTATTCATTCTTCTCTTTTTTCCCATTTTAGAACAGCGATTCTTCAATATCCAGATTGTTCCCGAAGGAAACTTCAAGTCAGAGCTTGTGAATTATCTAACTTTTCTTATACACCAAATTTGGTATGTGAATCATCCCTCCAAAAACCTGCCCTGCAGCCTTACTGACCGAATCTTGCACTCCTACAGACTCCTACAAAACATACCTGATACACCGAAGCGCTCCCAGCTCGTCACATATTCAAACAAAGCATTCAAAATGGCGCCTCGCGGCCGTGGAAAGTTCGCAAAGCCCAGCAGAGGAGGTACATGACCACTCAGGATAGAAGTTTCGCGCAGGGACGGACGGACAGGAACGCTGACGAATTGAATCACGAAACAGGTGGAAAGCATTTCAGTCGCGATGCCCAACCAACCGACAAAGATGGAAACCCCGTGAGCTTATGGCGGGTGCGTCGAGCTTGACTCTCCTACGATTACAGACCACGCCATGAGCATATCTAACAGCTGTTTGAACAAAATAGGAAACCCAAGACGAAATTCCCTCCTCCGATGAAGAAGAACAAGAAGAATCTGGCTCTGGCTCTGGTTCCGACGAAGAATCCTCAGAGGAAGAAGGCGAAGACAAAGCCGGCCCCAGCACCTCAGCCGCCGCCAACATGACCCGTGAAGAGCGCCGCGCCGCCGCAAAAGCCAAAAAGCAAGCTGCCATCACAAAGCGCAAGCAAATGGCCCTTCAACCGGGCGACCTCCCACCCTCAGACTCCGAAGACGAGAATGACGTGAAGGGGAAGAATGGCAGCGAGAGCGAGGGTAAGGGTGAGGGCGGCGAGCTACCCGCAAACCCCAATCACACGGCCTCGTCGCGCAAGCAGCTGGAGAAGACGGACGAAGAGAGCAAGCCCAAGAAAGACCTGTCGCAGCTGTCGCGTCGGGAGAGGGAGGCTCTTGAGGCGCAGCAGGAAAGGGAGCGGTATATGAAGCTACATGCGGAGGGGAAGACGGAGGAAGCGCGGTCGGATTTGGCACGACTGGCGCTTGTCCGGGAGCAGAGAGAGGCAGAACGGGCTCGGAAGCAGGCTGAGAAGGAAGAGAAGGAGGCATTGGCCAAGGAGAAGGCGGCTGCGCGCGAGGCGCTTTTGGCCAAGAAAAATACTAATAAGAAAGGCGGGGGCAAGAAAAAATAATCTGGATTGTTTCAAGACAATCGTTCTTCTACCGATTCGAGCGAGCTTCATGAATGCTATGACATTATTTGGATATGAGGTCTATATAAAAACGCTATGATGAATCTTGATGCCATGTCAAAGTGGTCGAGACAGACCAATAAAAGCAAAGCAAAATAGCCAATTCCCATGTACACCGGCGCCTACCGAATCATGGAATATGTATGAACAGTCAAACAACAGAAAAATAATTAAACTCCCCAAAAGAGACCCTCCACACTGTGACCTTGCAGGACCACTCCCCAGCCGGCGATTAAACTCACCAGCCACAGAACCGCAAAGACCAAGATCGGAAGGAGGAGTAATTCCGTGTTATGCAGGAAGGGCAAGGCGTTGTACCCCAGGAAAGTAATGTAGGTGTAGTAAGTAAACGCCGATAGATAGAGCGTATTTCCGAGGAACGCAGCAAGGAAATTACCGCTGCGGGTGAGGAGGGGTAGGAGGAGGAATTGGACGACGTAAAGATGAAGGTACAGAGGGAAAAATGCACGACTGGAGACCTAAATTACAAATATCCGTCAATAACAAGTCGCTTTCTGGGCGGGACACCAAGACACCTACATCAAAACAGTATCCGAACTCCAACTGATCCTTTTCGCCCGGCTGCGTGAAGAGGCCTTGCGCGGCTCCTCGTCTCCGGCCGCGCGATCCCCTGAATCCCGTCAGGGACGCGGCCGCACCGTCAGGTCCAAACAGTCGGCCGATGGCAAAGAAGGCGACGGTGGATATGAGCAGTGACGACCCGATGAAGTGGAAGAATATGAAGAAAAAGGATAGGCGAAAAATGGACCCGAAGGAGGGGGTATAGGCGAGACCCCATGCGAGAGCTGTAAGCAGGAGGAAGAAGGAGAGGAGATGGGTGAATGATGGGTCGGGTCGATGCCATGTGTTTTTCGTTTCTGTATCGAGAACATTAGCATAAGGGTCGATGTCTCCGGTCCCAGGGCGTAGGTCACGTACGTTTCTAGCAACGCAACGAGTCAGTATTATAATGAGATAAAACCTGGGATTGAATGGACTCACATGATAGTAGATGGATTTGAATACCTTCTTTGGCGCAATCAATAAAGAAGTCATCTCCCAGATGGCCATCTCAAAGTCCATCTGGGGAAACTTGAACAGCCTACCGCAGGCATTAGCAACATTGTACTGCGATCAATGTCGACCCGGCTAATTGTAGCCCCCCCCCCGCTGGACTGATATGCGCATATGAAGTACGAATAGAATGCAATGGATGCTCACCTCTTGAAGAAACGCGGCATCCGTATACTGGACCCTCGGCTTGCTGGCGCTGACACGCCAAAGGTGGATGAGGCATGTTGGCGGGGGAGAGAGATGTGCGGATTCATGTTGTATGATAAAGAAAAAAAAATTCCCAAACCCAAGGTATACCTGACAACGCGACAGTAGACCAAGAGTTTGGCGTGGAACGAATCGAGAATCGTATTGCTTGAACCGTCGTTGTTGATTAGGCATTGAGATGGTTATGTCATCCGCATCGGGGGAACATGAAGCCGTTCCGTTGGGCATGTACTCGTTCTACAGCCATAGATACATCTAACGTGGATCTCAATGGCGACTCGCGAGATGGATGCTAATTCTCTTCATTCTAAACGGAGAATTTGTTCACCGTTCAGTGCACGGTGTACATTGATGCAGCGGAACCTGAGCGATTGACTGCTCAAGAGCACAGAGCATTTGTACATACAACTTGTGGAATGTGAAGAGACTATTGCAGCTTGGAATGAACACTTCATAGGTGCATACTCAAAATTTGGACCTGTCACTTATATCTTTTGCTGCCACTGGAAGAATGTTGTTAAGACTCGGTGGTGAGAAGTGGATCTCTCCCGAACAACCTCAGGATTGCTGACATCCCTCCGGTTAACAAAGTCTCCAGAATTAATCAGGACGCCTTGGTTAGCATTATCAATTGTCCGGTCCTGTTGACCTTTTCTGCATTGATTGAATCATACACGTACTCGATTCTGCCAGCTGCAGATATGCGAAACGCTCGCTGTATGTACGAAGCTGCTAGTGGGCAGGTGATACATCACTGTCAATTGACCATGAGAGAAAACAAAGCAAGAGAAAGAGAAGAAAATCAGCAATAATAATACAGGGTTTGAACTGTCCGGTTGTCTCCGGTTGATCGACTATGTTTCACTGCATCCGAATTTATTATTGCTTTTTGACACTCGCTGCAGAGTGGGTTCCTCCCTTCTGGGCCCTTCTCCACTCACGGCAGATGGCATTGGAACATAGCGTGGAAAGTAGCAGCTGCTGCAGTGGGCAGGAATTGGTCAAGACCGGGCAGAACACCGTTAGATTGATTGAACAAGTGGGTGTATCAGAGTACGGGAATCGTTCAGCAGAGGAAATAATTCCGGTACTCTGTGCTACTCTTGATATTGATCGAGTATTCTGCTAGAGACTGCTCTGATCGTACCTTTTTCATACTTTTAGGGGCACGGAATATACTCCGTACACTTTTGTGCACAGTCTGGGGCAGAGCTCGGCTGCGAATCTCCGAAAAGAAGAGGTCCATTCATAGTCCAGTGCATGATTCAGGGTCAATTATGCCTGATAATATCGCCATTGATTGATTCAAGAGCATCATTGGTAGTATTAGCATGCCCCCTGAGCATCTTCTCCTTTGTGCTACGTCCGTACAGATAGTATTTATCTACCCTGCACAGATCCTCAACGGCGAAACTTTCAATAGTTGATGATCCATCGTGCGGTTAGTTATATGATAATTAATGTTAGAGCTCGTAATAAAGAAATGTATTCCGTACGCGAAGCGATCATTATATTGAGCTGGTGGAGTTCTCTCATCTCCATCTCCCTCCATCTCAGCTCTCCATATTTTCCCTCCCTCTCTTCGCTTCCCTTTTTCCTCACTCAACGCCATCTGTTGATGGACATTTCCACTCTTCATGCTATTTACTACTAATTATTAGTCTTTCCTGTTCCCTGACCTCCTGCTCTTTCTCCTACCTTCCACTCCCACTCTTTCTTCCCCCTTTGTTGTTCCGCCTTTCCATCGCGGTCCCTTTTCTCCTTACGCCTCTTTCATGCAATTCCTCGCCAGAAACCGCATTCGATACAGCCTACAACTATTCCGGATACAAGCGCAGCAAGGAATTTTCGTCGTTTACTCTTAGAAAAAGAAAAGAAAGAGGCTCGGGACTACTGCGCTCAACACCACCTATAACTATCAGCCCAATCGTCGCCTTTGGTTGAGGGTTCGGGTTGACCTAGAATTCATTCCACAACAGTGATTTGTACCTCGTGCCTCCAGGGCTGGCTTCAATTCGTTCTATAACCGCCCATCATGAACCGGACCAAACCAGAAAACGGCAAAGCCCCTCAGCGCGATCCGTCCGATCTTTCCCCTCCGCGAACACCCCCTTCGCAAATGTCCAGATATCAGACCATAAGGAAAAGTCCGCAAGGACGACCGTCATTGCAAGACGCATTTCCGGACGACACAACTGCCACCGACACGGCCAACAGCAGCAACGAGTCTGGCGACGAGCGGGACCCCCATGACCTTTCTCTTTCTCCCAAACATGCTGCCCGAACGTCCATTGTTGATAACATGTTACAATCCCTAGATCAATTCTCAGCAGGGACTTCAGTTCTCGACGATTATCGTCTGTTCCATTCCGTTCTCGAATCAGACTTCTATAACCGAGATTCGCCGGCTTCCTCATCCCACGGCCGCTATCGAGGCCATACCTTTTCTTCCTCGTTGTCCTCCGAAACCGATCTCGCCTACGAAGAAGGTGTCAGCCACTATGGAATACAGACTGCAAATGGCCGCCGGAGCAACAGTCTGAGAGGGACAAGCAGTGTCCGGGGATACGAGGGTCTTTATTCGCGAACCCAACCCCATGCCGGATCCAGTTCCCTTGTGTACCGGCCGAGAAAAGGCAGCAAGGGTAGCTCGTCGTCCAATTATGATTTTGGTCCATCCTCGTCGAGGAATCGTGCGGATTCAGGGAGCGATGCTCAGTCTGCCAGCATTGACTACGACGGGAGGGCCCCCTTTCCCCCATTTCCAGAAGATTATGAACCCCTGCGTTATGATGACCTCGATGCCGCTCCCACCCCGAGTATTCCTGCAGGCCCCAGAAAATACCATTCTCCTTCTCAATCCGACTATCAGAACACGCTGAACCCCCAGTCCTCGATGACTCCAATAGCGTCTCGGAGGAACAGTATCAAATCACCACCCGACCAAGGGAAGAAAAAGCACCGTCCCGAGAATATTGGCACGGCGACAATAAGGAGACCAGTTGATTTGGAACTCGAGCCTCCACCCCCGTTGGGAGATTCGCTGGATCCGCCTGCTCCAAGCCCAACCATCTCATATAACAAACCCATCTTTCCCCCTCCGCCTGACCCCAACCCGCCCAAGGAGCGTCCGGGATTTTTTCGGAGGGTATTTGGGTCGGCAAAGAACTCCACGCCCGATGATGCTTCGTATCTGTCACACCATGATAATGATTTCCCCAAGGTCGGAAGACAACCCTCTAAGATCGATGTGCCTGGTCCAAACACGTCCGTCCGGAGCGAGGGCCGCCAGGTGGTGAATAAAAAATCTTCCTTCTTCCGACGGCGAAAAAAGTCTGTTGTCGACAGTGTTCCGCCTCCCATCTCCATTCCTCAACACCTGGCTCCCAAGGCACTGGATCTCATGAAGCCGGAACCAAGCCCCGTAAGCAGTTTGAGACAAGTTATGAATCCATATATATCGGAAGGGGTTCCTGCACCAAATCGTTCATCCAGAGAGTACCATGGCCGGGAAACCAGCGCAGAGGATGCCGATCACGCCAAATCTGCATCCCTTGCATCCCAGAAGAAGAGGGGAAGTTCTGTTCCTCCTTCGAGTGGGTCGAGGTACAAGTATCCGGGTGCATA
This sequence comes from Aspergillus chevalieri, assembly GCF_016861735.1. NCBI lineage: Eukaryota > Fungi > Ascomycota > Eurotiomycetes > Eurotiales > Aspergillaceae > Aspergillus > Aspergillus chevalieri. The sequence goes on along the minus strand of NC_057368.1, from coordinate 1,536,050 downwards.
CCCTCCTGTCCCATCAGGCGGTCTAGATACATCATTCTTGGCCAACAGTAGTGGAGATGAGGCATCGACAACCAAATCCGTTGATATCGGCGTCACTTCTCCCCTTTCACCACCAGTTTCCAGGGACACAGATAGCGAATCGCTTGGAAGTCCAACGCAGGGCAGGCTAGCACCACCACTGCCGCAAATCTCGGTTCCCGGCACGACATTGTCCCCTGTGGTTGAGGATTTCCCTCAGAAAACACCTGAAACGCCCGAAGCGGCCAATCCTGCCAAGATGCCGACTCCCGGGACGGATAGTGTTTTGTCGGAGACATCAAACTACTTTACCGCTGCTAGCACTCCGGTAATTCAGTCAGAGGAGCCCAAGCCCGCTGAATCCTCCGATACTAAGCAAGATGATACTCCCAAGGATGGTGAGGGCAGTCATCCCACCATCGCAGATCGCGAACAAGCCCAGAAACTGTTCGATAGCCAAGACGAAGTGGTCGGAAACGAACCAGCTGCTGCTTGGCTGGGTGATCCTGACCGCGCAGTTATTCGAGAAGCATATATGGACCTGTTTGACTGGTCCAATATGCACATTCTGGCAGGCCTTCGTAGCTTGTGTAATCGACTCATCTTGAAAGGGGAGACACAGCAAATTGACCGGGTTCTGGACGCCTTTTCTACCCGATGGTGTCGGTGTAACCCACACCATGGATTCAAAGCTGCAGGTTTGCTATCCTTGTTTTCCAAATTGTTGTTCTTGTATCTAACTGTTTTTAGACGTGGTGCATACGATTTGTTACTCTCTTCTTCTCTTGAATACCGACCTCCATCTCGCAGATATCGACCAGAAAATGACCAAAGCTCAATTCGTTCGCAATACGTTGCCTACTATAGAACGTGTCGCGATCGATGCGGCACCTGGCGACTTTGAGAATGGCAACAAGAATCAGGTATCGTCTTCTTCCGGGGCGGATGCGCCTTCAAAACTTGTGAACCGACTTTCTCGGGCGGACCTCTCTGGGAAAACATCAATGGCGGACTTTGAAAATGGCACTGGTCCGTTGGTCAATCAACCATTCCACGGAACCATGCGAGCATGGGAGCAACAGGTTGAGACCGTCCTCAGAGAATTTTACTCCTCGATTCAAAAGGAAAGGCTGCCACTACATGGCGCTCAGCCGGAGAGAGATACACCCCAAGCGTCTTCCAACAACCTCCTTAGTGCGAATCAGAACTCTAGCCTCCGTCGGAGCCCCAGTACGGTGAGTAAGAGCGGCTCCGATATTTATCCCCGTGGCCGCTCTGCCGATTCCCGCTATGGAACTGCGCGGTGGTCTTCCAAGCCTCGCTCGCGCGCGAGATTATATCCCCCATCGGCAATGGGCTCCAGTCGAACCAGTCTGGATGATCAATCTTCGCTCTGGAGTCCGTCTGCTTCCAGCACATGGAGCAAGTATTCCCTGGGTAAATTGACGTCTGTCTCGGTCGACTCGTTCGGATCGGACTTCCCGCGGGGCGAGTATCAACAGTCCATCGGGTTTGCGAATGCGTTGAGTCAGGCCATCATCCGCGAAGACGGGGCCTCGATCGCCAGCACTGAGGACCCAGAAGCCGCTCCTCTCCTGGAAGACGAGACTCTTCAACTTGCAGGTGCTCCGTGGGCCAAGGAAGGTAGCCTGAAACATAAGCATCATCTCGATTCCGTCGACAAGCGAGCGAAGGACCGGAATTGGAACGATTGCTTTGCGGTCATCCAGCAAGGTTGGATGCGGTTGTTTTCCTTCAACCCGGCGACGAAATCTGGCAAGCAACAAAAGGCCAAGCAGCGTCAAGCTGGCAGCGTGGTTGTTGGTGGAGGAAATTGGCTGTCCAATGCCGAGGAAGTCTGGAAATTTACCCTACGCCAGACCATTGCTAGTCAATTGCCGCCGCCAGGATATTCCAAATCCCGACCCCATGTCTGGGCTCTGAGTCTGCCCACAGGAGCTGTCCATCTCTTCCAGGCCGGTACACCGGAAATTGTGCGTGAGTTTGTCTCAACGGCCAACTACTGGAGTGCCCGATTGTCGAAGCAACCTCTTGTCGGAGGCATCAGCAACATCGAATACGGATGGAGCGACGCCGTCATCAACAGTGCTTTGATTCACGCCGATAGCAATAACTCTAATAGTCCTAATCATAATACTAATGGCAAATCCACCCCTACCGGGACACGAACGAGTATTCAAAGCTCGATCCGGAGCTCCATGGATCAACAGGGCGTGCGACCAAAACTGCCCGCTGACCGGGTTAACATCAGCGATTGGACGCCACCTCAGCAGAGCATGGCGGCATCGAATCTGCCCGAAGAGGATCAGCTCAAAGCCTTGCAGGCCTACGTCAAGAACACCGAAGAAGAGTTCCAGCGACACAACGAGCGCCGGGCCGCCATGATCCTCGCATTCTCGCCGCGGCATCCTAACGCTTCCAAGGCGATGGCGAACTTTGAGCGGAAATCTTCGTATCTGCTACGGGAGATTGTCAAGTTTCGCACGTACATCGATTCGCTTCACGGGGCTTTAGAACAGAAGAAGCGAATCTACCCTCCTGGCGAGGAGAACAAGGAGAGCAACCCGACCGATAATGACGATTCCAAGGCTGGCGATGGGCAGGAGACGCCAACGAAGGTGTCCATCGAGACTGCCCATCCGGCATAATCTTTTGTTCCCTTATATTTTTACTTTTGCTTTTTTATAATTGTATAGCGCATGGTATGACGAGGAAAGAAAAAGCACATGCAGGATCTAGCGGCCAGTTTCTTTATTATTTTTTTCTTATTTTCAGACGGTACAGTTGATGAGATTTATGCTATGGATACCATGGATTTTGTTTTTTTGCGCTTCTCTTCTGGATACATTTATGAATTGCTTGATATATTTGGAACATTTATGATACATTCAAGTATTTCATATCAATATCTACGGCTTCCCTTTCTGGCTTACGTAGCGGTGCCTGGTCTGTAGAATTAAACTACCCACGCTAATCTCTTGGCAGTCTTGGCATAATGTTGTATCTTCATCTTCTCATTCTTTCTTCCCCCCTCCAATTCTTCCTACTTCGGGGGTTCTCTCGCCTTGACAGTATTCACTCGTAGAATGGCCCGTGTTAACAGAAACTTGTTATCTACATCAATCAAATTGCATTTATGCTGCTGCCTTCACAGGGCTGAATGTGGAAGCATGACGTGAAAGTGGGCGAGAAACTCGGATAGACACTGCCGATGTATTCTGGTACTGTCGCGGAGTACCACAAGAACAAGTCATCCAATGAGAAATATGCTGATTCTCCGAGGAGAAACCAGTTTGTCTCCGAGACCGATACTATGCAGGAATGACGTCAAAGCTTTTATAGTTAACCGGGTCATACTAGAGGTATACCTAACTTCGATGTCTCGACTGCTGCGACTACACGATGTCTCGATAGTAATACATACACCAGCAGCAATGGCAACCCCCCTGGCAGCAGTCCTGTCCACTCTCAATCTCCCACTACTGGCGCTTTTCTATCTCCCTCCTCAGCTTCGCCAGGAACGAGACTGGACATATCGACAAGCCCTAATGAATAAATTGCTCAAATCATTTTTGCGCAATTATACAGCAGTTCACGTGAAACAACCGCTCTCGCTCAAGCCGCGCCTCGAAGGAGATCGTTTTGCCGTGATTGAACCTGCGAGCCCCGAACTTTACACTGGCGTTGCTGAGGACAAGGAGATTGTACCGGAGACAATTGGGGGGACTTGGTATCCGGTACCTTACCAAGTAAACGAGTCTCCGGTCAAAGATCAGCATGTTGCACTGCACTTGCACGGCGGTTCTTATGTGTTAGGGGACGGCCGGACAGCATCCTGCCAATCGCTCGTCAAGACCTTACTTTCGAACACCCCGGCGAAATATGTTTTCAGTCTTCAGTACCGACTCGCTTGCAATCCGAACGCACGCTTCCCGGCACAACTCCAAGATCTCATCACCGCATACTCCTATCTACTCCACACCTTGCACATCCCACCCTCGCGTATCGTCATCAGCGGGGACAGTTCCGGAGCTCATCTTACTATTGCCTTACTCCGCTACATAGTCGACCACCCGTCTATTCTTCCCGCGCCGAAGTGCAGCTGGCTGTTTTCTCCTTGGTGCGATATCCCCGAAGCCACTGATACCGAAATCTGGAGGAAGAGCCCAAACTACCAAACGGAGTATATCCCCCCGACATTTCCGGCATGGGGTGCCAGTCAGTTCCTGAAGGATGTTGAGATCACAGAGCGCGTCGAGCGATATGTGGCTCCGTTGTGGCATCCGTTCACCGTACCCTCGCCAGTGCTGGTTGTCACAGGGGAGCGCGAGGTCCTGGCTCCAGAACACATAAAGATGGCACAGAGCCTTCAGAACATGACAAAGGATAATAACTCTCGAGTTGAATTGTTTGTGGAGAATAAAGTGCCCCATGATGTCCTGATGGTTGGATGGATACTGGGATTCCGCGAGGAGGCGAAGCAGTGTGCTAGCAGAGCTGGGAAGTTTGTTGGTCAGGTACAAACTATGCCAGAGAAAGATCAATTGGATCAGTCAACTCATGTGCCTGGCAGTCCATTGGGCGAGATCAATCAACATTGATGGCCGAAGTAAAGTTGGTACCTTGACTTTGTTGGAATTGTTTAGCAAACAGACAGATACCCTTATGTCGATGTCTCAAAAAGCACCTCAATTTATCTGTACATACCACTCTCTTATAAAATTATGTCTCTACGAGTATATAGTAATGTGGCTATACTAAGCCATTGTTTTGGTTGTTCCCAGTAAGAGCGCTGATTGGCTGGAAGTGTCTGAGGCTCTTCCCCTCTCCTTGCTTAGATTTTGCCCAGTTTCAAGAGGGGTGTCAACTGTCATACTTCATGCCATCTGTCTTTGAGGTTAGTATCTGTTGAACCGTCGATAAGACATAGAGTGTTCAAGCGAAAGACCCGGTGGAGCGTCCCCATGTCAACGGCCAGATTCCGCACTGTCCACCTACAACTTCCCCGAACCTTGACCGTCTCAACGCGATCGACTGCGCGCTTACACTGCGCGTTTTTCCAGTCATTTTGATATCGAGGATTATCATCGCTCGCCTGTAGAGGCGGTTATTGTGCGGCAACTTTTCGCTCATGGTGGTGGATGACCACCATTATCTGCGGGGAGATCAGTTACCCACCGAGGATAATAACAAAAACAATAATAATCACAGCGACGACGGCAACGAGAACCACCACGATACCTCTTTCATGATGGACGAGAATAACGATATGGCCGAGAAGGATGTCGAGAACCACACGCAGGACGAACAAGGAACAGAAAGAAGGGAAGAGCATGAACAGGAGCGACAGGGACAAGGACAAGGGACAGACCCCAACCCCTCAATAACCGGCTTAGAGGACCAAAATGACCACGACGACTCATTTCTCCCCCCTCCGCTACCCGATCGCGATGACAGCAGTCTCCTGCTCCTATCCAGCGAGGACGACGGTGACCATGAACGCGGCGAGAACGAGACCTTTCTCGAGGAGAGGGAAATGCGGAGGAAACTAATGGACATGGAGTCTAGTTTCCTTCCAGAATCATCTACGATGGACATGAACGTTGCCACCAATGAGGACGCCGGTGCCGATGATACATACTTGGTTGGGGCCCTGGAGAAATATGCTAATGCACCGCCGCCCAATCCTACCCAACCGGAGGGCCAGTCTCAGCTATCCATAGGGAATGAGACAAGCCATGACCTCACGTCTATCCAGGAAGACGATACGCCCGCTCCACAAACGCCGCGTCAGAGTGCAGGAGAGGGAAATACGACGATTGACATGGAGACTACTACGCCTGCTGGTCATCCTCCGGAGCGACAGCATGAAGACGAAGCCACTATACTTGAGAATCCCACTTCGTCACCAGCCGCTCAGGCCGCCGCGAGAAATGAGAACCTGAATTTGTCGGCATCTGTATCAGAGAATACCGGACTTGGTCAGGCATACCAAGAGGGCAAAAACCCATCAGCTGACAAGTCGGCTACACCACAGTCGCGACGGTCCTCGCAACAACTGCGAACCAGTTCACAAAGCGGAAAGTCCAGAATATTCAACGACAGTAGTGACGGAGAGATGGCTCCCCGCGCTACCGTTCGAAGGGGAAACAAGCCAAAGTATCTGAACAGTCGCCAATCGGCACAACGCTTATCCTACTCTTCTATTGCGACAACCAACACCGAAGAAACCCATAGCGATGCGACTCTGGGTGCTGATTATGCACTTCAATCAGGAGGCGCGGCCCCGGAGAGCGCGAATGATGCTCAACCCGGGCAGCATGGCAACTTGGCGCGCTCTGTTAGCTTGGGGAGCGTGGCATCGGGAATCTCGGGGTATAGCGATGAGAACCCGCTTGACAAGAGTAGCAAGAATCCAGCAGGAGCCTCTGATAGCGGTCTACATACTCTGAGCGAGGAGGAAGGTTATACTTCGCAGTCCCGGCCAAGCTCCCGGCCAGCCCCAGGGTCGCCTCAGCAGGAAACATCCACAGAAGACACCGAACCGATGACACCAAAGGCGAAGTCATCAGAGCACAGTTTCCCCACGGACACCGCCATCACGGAGCGCATCAAGGACATACAGGTTCCCAGTGCCTTTTCCAGACAGTTTCGGGAGGAACTTGGCCACCGTGCTTTGTCTCCAGAGAGGCGTACAGGGGCAACATCCACCCCGGCGTTTGGAAGGAGTGGTAGGAGTATGACGCTCAAAGAGCAGAGCAGTACTATCGACCGTCTGTCAAAGGAGAACTTTGATCTGAAGATGAGGATCCACTTCCTTAACGAGGCCTTGAATAAGCGTTCAGAGGAGGGTATTAAGGAGATGATATCGGAGAATGTCGAGTTGAAGTCGGATAAGCTGAAACTCCAGAAGGATAACCAAGGTCTCAAGAGGAAGGTTCGTGATCTGGAAAAGCAAATCAAGGACCAGCAGTCAGACAAGGAGTCCATGGTCAATCACGATCCCGAAGGCTCGGATGATGAGCACCGTGATCCGATGCAAAATGAAGAGATACTTTTCCTACAAGAAAGGATGGAGAGTTATGAGCTCGAAATTGAACGTCTTCGGTCAGAAAGCATCGCGAGGGAGTCTGAGAAGAGAAGGCTTGCTGAGATGGTCAAGTCGCTCAGTAATGGGAGACCCGTTGACTCTGATGTTGGGTCGAGGGAGGAGAGGGTAAGTATACTGGTCCCTTGCTTATCAAAGACAGGCTGACAGGCTTAGGATATGTGGAAGGATATGCTTGACGCGGAAACCGCCGCGCGTGAGCAAGCAGAAGAAGAGAACAAGGTCCTACGCGATGAAACGTTGCGTTTGAGAAGCGAGATGGAATTCGCACTGGGCAGTACCAGATCAGGCCAGCGTGACCCAACAGTCGCAGGGGTTTCCTATTACTCAAGCACGACAGAGCGGGAGTTCAACAACCGTAAATCGAGCGGCGGTACTCTTGTGATAGAATTGGAGCTCCTGAAGCAAGAAAATGCTGAACTGAGAAAGGAAGTCAGTGCGCAGACTTCTATGCTCACTTCTCGGAACCGAGAAAAGGAACGCCTGTACCAGGAGATCGAGGAGCTGAAGCTTGGACAACGCCGTGATGGTAGTCGATCGATTGCTGGGGACAGTATCTTTGACCGCTCGGCTTCACGAGCACATGGCAGGTCGTCCTCGCGGGCCAGTGAAATGGCTCCAGAAGATGAGGCTGATCGAGAGGAACTCGAGCTTCGCAATGGACAACTGCGTGACCAAGTTTCCACGCTGAAGCTGGAAAACCAAACAGTTCATGACCAACTGGAGGAATGCGCCCAAGAACTCGAAGCACTTGACAAGGCCTACCAGGCTGATGTCGAGCAAGCGGAAGAGGAGATCCAAAGTTTGCAACAGGAGCGCGACCAGGCTCTGCAAATGGCTGAGGAACGCGATGCCGCTTTCCAGGACTTAAGAGCGGAGGCCCAAGAAGAACTAGATGCTCTTGGCGGAGAGTTGGAACAGAAGGTGGAAGAGTGCCAGCGTTTGAACGAAGAGGTGCGGAACCAGGATGAGAGTCTCCAAGTATTGCAGGCGGAGATGCGCTCTGCCGGCGAGGGCATTATTCGTCTCGAGGAAGATGCGCAGAATAACCTAGAGCGGTACAAGGCTGTTCAGCAAGAACTTGAAGACTCGAATCGGGAGATGGAGCAGTTGGAGAATAATCTCTACGAAGCCAACACCAAGGTCCAGCGACTTACTGTGCAGATTGAATCGAGCCAAAATGAAATTGCCTTCCTGCGCGAAGAGCAAGATGGCGATAAAATCAAAATTGGCGATCTCGAGTCTGAGCTGAAGACTTACGAGATCAACCTTGGTAGTGAAAGGGACAAGACCAGAGAGCTGGAAGCTCGCTTGGCGGAAGAGAGACACCAGCGAGAGGTCGTCGGAGGTAAAGAGAAACAGGAAGTCCAGCGGATCGTGAACGAGTTGAACCGCGAGGCGTCCACTGCCAAGGACGAGTTGCGAAGACTCAGGAAGGCCCTATCTGCTCAAGAAGTCGAGACTGCTACTTGGCGTGAGCGGCTCATGGACCTGGAGAACAACCTCCGTGAAACGCTTGGTGACCTCACCGGTAGCCGCTCCAGTCTCATCACCAACATTGTCAAGTTGCAAAAGGAGCTGGAGTCGACAGCGCTGGAGCTCGAGAGTACTCGTTCCAAGCTGGACGAAAAGGAATCTCTCTTGCGGAACCGCGATGCTCTTCTTGAGAGCCATGGTCTGGAATCGCGCAAGCTGTCTGAACTTCTAGACCGCGAGCGCCATGCTCGTCGAGCAGACAAGCAGTCCTTCGAACAGGCAATCAAGTCACACCACCAGACCTCCCGCAGCATCACGCAGAGCAACTCGCGCATCACCGAGTTAGAACAAGCGCGCAGTAAAGACCACAAACGCTTCACGGGTCTGGAACAGCAATTTAAAGATCAGCTAAGTGAACGGAACGCAATGCTCCTCACCATCTGGAAACGTCTCTCAGCCATGTGCGGTCCAGACTGGGCACATTCCAACAGTCTCATCAACGGCAACCTCCCCAGCCAAGAAGTCATCGGCAACATCCTGTTCTGGCCTGGGTTCAGTCGCAATCTCATGCTCGCTGTTAAGACAATGGAAGCGGTGATTGGGGGATTCAAGAACCGAATCAAGGGCGTCGAGCGGGATTTGGCCAAGCAGTACCAGAACCTGGAACACACTTTCAGCTTGCGGGTGAAGAAGCTCGATCGTCTTGAGGAGGGAATCATGAACCTGCGCGCCCAGCAGCATAGCAAGAACCAATCCGGAATGTCGCCAGAAATAGCCAAGCTGCGCGGCGAGAACCGATTGTTAAAGGCGGAGCTCAACCTGATCCAATCGCATTCCCGTAGTCGTGGGCCCGTCGCAGGATCATCAGCACAGCCTACTTCTCCAACACACGAGAGTAGCAACGGCAACAACGTCGACCCTGACGTTCAAAGAGGTCTCGTACGAAGCTCCACGACAACCGGCATCCCGCAACCATCCCACTTCTCCGAAACAACCCTAGCCGAACAACAGGGCGCCTTAGTCCATGGTTACCGCGCGCGCCACGGCGCAGATGCAGGAAACAGCGAAAAATGGATCCAGCGTCTCCGCGAACTCGAGAAACGACTGAAAGCCGAACGCGAAGCTAGATTGTTAGACCGCGGTGGTGCACGGAAGAGACTCGAAGAACGTGATGCAGAGAACCAACGCCTTCGCGCTCAGATTGAGAGACAGCAGCGTGCTAGACGGAGTATCGCTGCGGCGGATGAGCAGTATGCTGGGAGGATTCAATCGGGTGATCAACAAGATGATGACCATAGTTCGGACGAGGGGACAGGGTTCTATGTTGATATTGAGGTTTAATATTTTTCTGTTGTTGTTTTTATATGTGCTTGTGCTTGAGTTTGTTGATTCCGTTCCGCGGCTATATACCCTTCCGGTTATGATGTTTTAGTTCTGATGACGGGAGGTAGTGGGCGTTGATTTCGGCTTTATTAATACAGTTATGTGTGCATAAGTTAGTGTGTATATACATGTCTCTATGGACTGGATATCATCTTCCATAAGATAATATGGTACTACAGTTCAGCCACCTATCGTTAATATAATGTATTAGACATGGGTCCTCAAGTCTACAAGTACAGTAAACCAAGTACAATCAGAGCGATTTGCGCGACCAAAACTCATCCCGCACTCTCATGACCTTCAACGAGAAATTGCTCCTCAACATTCCTAAAACCACAATGGGAACGAACTGATAGACAGCAACTGAACTCGACGCTGGCAAAATGATGGCGCCACTCTACCTCGCGAGGATATGTTTGAGATACTACCTCCGTGTCCATAATCGGCTGATCGAAAGAATCACCGGCATCTGTGAGATTCCGGATAAGAGGTGTTCGAACCCATAATGGATTAACGGTACTGTAGTGAGCCGAGTTTGATTTCTTGGGGAACTGGCAGAGACATTACCGTACCTCGTCCGAATTTTAGTCGCCCCATACCAATGCTGGATCTCCTGCGAAAGACCATCATGAAAAGCCAAAGCACTGGCCTTTGTACAAGCATAATCAACCAGTGATAAAACTAGCCATGCTAGCCATCGTGACAACATGGCCATGGTTGTGCCGCACCATGCTGGAAGGAATTCCTTGACTGTTAGGAAATGGGCCACTGTGTTTACTTTGAAAGAACTCCAGATCATGGATTCTAGCTCATCGAAGTTGGCAAAGACAGCAGCATTGTTTATTAGGACGTTTGGATGGCTGTGCTTTGCCCTGATTCTCTTTGCAACAGCCTTTATACTATCGGTACTTGTGACGTCGGCTTTGTAGGAGACATTTGGTGTTGGGATATGTCAGTCTAAATTTGGTCTGTGAACTAATTAAAACAGAAGACACTCACCAAGGGTGAATTCAAGTTCTTGAATGTCAATAATGACTACTTTGACACCCCTCTCCGATAGGTCCTCGGCGATCTTCTGTCCAATCCCACTGCTCCCACCGGTAATAAGCACCAATTCCTGCTGGGAATTCCATGGCTCTGCCGAATGCCAATTGTTAAGAACATAATGAGACAGCAAGGAGCTTATCCTGTTGATAGCGTAGCATCAAATAAGCCACCCAACAAGCCTCTTGCAGTTGGCAACGATTCAGCGGCCTATAAAGTTGTGTCAGACAGTGAGTTTCATCGCCCATTTTGATGGTATAGGTTAGGTTATTGTTGATTTTGGGACAAATGCAAGGTCCAGCATTATTTATACACATATAACCCCTCAATGCTATCGAGTTGGCCCATTCTGGCCGTTTTTGCCTGCGACGAAGGGGTGGTGCATGACCAACAGGATATAATCATATCCACACTGGAACCCATCACAGCACAGAAAAGGAAATCAATACAGAAGATGAATTGATAAACGAGTAGAATGAGACATGCATACAAGTAGATATAGTAGTATGCATTAGCTTAGTGCCCAACCTATTGTACCCCCTGGGGATATGAATCCCTCATGCACGATACATAGAAGCCAACAAGTGCATTCTGCAAACACTTTCGATCCAATGAAACTAAGCAGGTTTAGTGCCGGGTCTTATCTCAGCTGAAGCCCCCAATCTCCTAAGATGTGACCAGACCGCAGATATGTAGCATTCATTCATGGCCAATGCGCATTTCTGCATCGCCAACGTCATACTAATAGACTGTATCTGCAAAAGTGGGAGACGGAAGCGTCCGAGGATGAACAGAATCATGGAATGCTCAATAATTTTGCAGCCAAATTAAGAGACCTGCTGTCAAAAATACTGATTTCCTCACCATTTCAGCATTCGAACGGTGGGTACATTCCATGCCCGCAAGGGAGTCATAGCGTTTGCTAAAAGTTACTATACTCGTTCGTCAGAGCTGAAGATCCCGGCGGTACCCTGAAGAACCTGCTGATTCGTGATGAGTGCCTTCATATTGACGTGATCCTTATTATACATTCATGCAAAATAGAGTATGTAAACATGTCTATGTATGCTCATGCAATGTAACACACCTACCGCAGCGAAACCTTCAGCGAAAAGTCCACAGTTGGTGTCCCCTGGTGGATCGAACTCGTCGACAAAATATCAACATCCTCACAAGCAAACGAAGCCGCATTCGCCTCCGTCAACCCTCCACTAACCTCCACCAAAAACGCGTTCCTTTTCCCCTTGGCCGCCCACTCCTCCTTCAACTGCTTCGCAGCAACTTTTACTCCATCCGCCGTAAAGTTATCCAACATGATAACATCCGCACCAGCCTCAATCGCCGCATTCGCCTCCTCCAGATTCCTCACCTCAACCTCAACTTTCGTCGCAAACCCGCCAACGCTCTTGGCAGCCTGCACGGCCCTCGGAATTGCCACCGCAATCGACTCCTCCCCAACAGCCCTGTTGCCCCCATCCGCCGCAGCGGAGTTGTTCGCACAAGCCCACACATGGTTATCCTTGAGCATAACCATATGGCTCAAATCGTGTCGGTGCGGATCCGCTCCTCCAACCAGAATACCATACTTTTCAATAACCCGGAAACCCGGTGTCGTCTTGCGGGTTCCGGCGAGGGTACCGGCCCAGCCGTGCGCGCGGAGAGCGGCGAGCAAAGAGGCAGATTTGGATGCGATGCCAGAGCAGCGGGCGAGGATGTTCAGGGCGACGCGTTCGCCAAGGAGGATCTTACGGATTGGGCCGCGGACGGTCGCGCAGTGGTGGGTTGGGTTGGGGTTGAGGGAGAGGCCTTCTTTAATGTGCCATTCCACCCTTCTTTATATCAGCTTGCATTCAGATGGGATACGGAGACAGGGTAACGTACGTGCATCCAAGCTGCGAAAACACCTCATCGAAGAACGGAACACCGGCTACCACACCCTACTTCTTTTAGCCCAACTTTCTCTATATCCCTAAGGCAGAAGGTAGGTACCTCGCTTTTCCCAAGTAACCTCGCCTCACCCTCCGACTCACCAACAACAAAACCACCATAGTCAAAGTTAGGGGTGTCCTCCTCGAGCCAAGCCGTGATTAGCGCCTTGTAATTATTCGGCAATAGGTGACGGAGGTCTCCATATGGGGATGCGGACGTCATGGTGATAGTATGCGGTCGTAGACGATCTGTATGTACTTTTGTATTAAGCTGGGATATGTACAGTTCTCTGTAAGTCGTGATTCGTAAATGGTAGAAGATTATGAACAAATCATGAATGTAAATGCATGCATCTGTACCTTCAGCTGAAGTGGAAGCTGTGGATGATTATCCCCGCGCGGGGCGGCTTCTAATCACGTGAGTTACAGCACGTGATCTACAAATCCGCGGAGTAGCGTTTAGACTCCGAGATCCGGAGATTATTTTATCGCCGTTGAATACAAGCATATAAATTACGTACTGGTAAATACCGGTAACCAGCCGTTCGGAGCGCTAGAAGCATTGCCGGATTCGAGAACATAATCCGGTCAGCAGAGAATGCGAGATTTATGAAAAGACGCAAAACGGGACCTGAAAGGTTCTTCATTGTGGGTCTGGTGGATTTGAGTGAATATGAATCAGGCGACCCTGAAAAACGCAGGGCCCAATAACGAAGCGAATTACGCCTTCCACGCCTTATACACATTCTTACACCCATACACCTGCCCCCGCTTCAGCACAACCATAGACCGCCATCCCGGCTCATTAACCGCGTTGACGAACCGACTCGGTTCAACACAGAACCCAGCGCCCTCCCCACGCGCCGGCGTCCCTTCTACCTCCGGCGTGTCGATGTACTTGCCCGTGTACAGCTGGAAGGCTGGCTCGGTGCTGTGAACTTCGAGGTGCAGCTTGGTGGTTGGGTGATGGAACTGGGCGAGGCGTTTGAGGGGCTGGGTGCGCGTATCAAGGGCGATTTTGGAAGGATCGCTTTCCATCACGAAGACGTCGTCGATGTGTGGTACTGAGGGACCGAGGCCGAAGGGGCTGGTTAGGTCTTTGCGGAATTTGGCGATCTCGCCTGTTGGGATGCCAGCTGCGTCGAGGGGGAGGTAATCGTTGGTGGCTAGCTGGGCTTGGGTGCCCTCCACGGTTGGGGTTCCGGCGATGTTGAAATAACTATATTGTCAGCACATGTATACTCTGCACTGTGGGCAAAACCTACCTATGGTTTGTAAGGTTGACCACCGTCTCCTCACACTCATCACCCACGAATTCAATCTCATACTCCGCCGTCAACACTGTCTTCTCATTCGCCTCATTCACATCCTCCTTCCCAGCCGTATACCACACCCGCAACTCCACAGTCCCAGGATACCCCTCCTCCCCGTCACGACTCAGATACTTGAACAACAAGGCATCCTTCCCATCCTTCTTTACCGTATGCGGTCCATCAAAAACCCTTTGCCCCCACCCCTTCTCACCTCCATGGATCGAATTGTGGCCATTGTTCATGGGAAGTGAGTAATCGCGACCATTGAGGTTATGGATCACAGCGCCCTCGATACGGTTCGCGACGCGGCCGATGGTAGCGCCGAAATGCGGCGTGTTGTACTTAACATATTGCTCTTGGGTATTGAAGTTAAGAACGATGTTTTGGTCCGCGATGCGGAATTCTTGAATGATGGCTCCCAATGGGAGGAAGCTGAAGGCGGCTTCTTGGGACATTTTCCCTGACGCTGAGAGATGGAAGAAAAGAAAAGAAGGAAGGTGTTTTGTGGTAAGCCGAAGCTACGCGGGGCATGACGTCTAGTGAGACAACCCCGCAAAACATGATCCCGGAATCCACCACCGACGACATTACCACAAAGGATTAACCACAACCAATCTTCTCAAATATTTGCATGAAATTCAAATAATTCCGCAATGTCTAACAATTGCATTGACCAAAATTTGATTGGCACGTATTGATTCGGTCCTGATGATAGCAGTTCACCGGCCATTTGAACCTGTCGTTGACAGAGCAACTGCTCCAGTGGCTGGATTTCAGCGCGACAAAAGGAAGCATGGACAGTTCCTGTGTATGTTATCTGGTCGAGTAGATAAGAGCTCGAATTAGTTAAGATACAACACGCATGTTCTGTTCTCCAGAGCTGGACCGTAGTAGCTCTTCAGGAAGATGGATAACATAGGCCGGTTGGCCAGGACGATGCACTGGTCATAATAAGAAAAATGACCCTGACCTGTGAAGGATCAGACGTGCATAGTCTGCGGAAAAGGAATCCGTTCCTGCACGGCTTTGGCTTCTGCTGTCACTTGTTAAGGACTGGCAGACGCCTCCAGTTCCAGATGAGACCAGTGTTGTCGGATTATTCGTCTAGGTAAGGCTCTGCTACATTACTATAAGCTTGATACTAACATATGCAGACTACATGGATGAAGAGTATCAATGATTAACAAACATGGCCCGCGTAATAATAAAGAATGGCCCTGAACTGCAACTCTACCATCATGAAAAAGGGTTTACCTTGTGCACAGATGGAAAAGAAGCTCTCATGGAGACATGGTGGCGGTAGATACTTGACCGGATCAAAGAAACTCAACCCGCATCGTTGTGAAATCAGCTTGGCACCCTCGACGGTCTTCCATCACCTGCATGGCACCGGTTCCTGTTCATCAACAAGGTCGTGAACGACGCTGGATCATGGGATACACCAGTAAACGCCGTGCGACTGTCGACGCGGTGAAGATGGACCAAGTGTATGTCGAGCGTTCTCGTTCACAGCCATATATCAACTTCTCTTGGGAACTCCCGTCCGCAGCCTCCTATATGACGACAATGAATGGAAGTCATCCTAGAAGACGGACGCGGATTACATGCCGAGAAAACCATAATCGCGAGCGGAGTCTAGCCAAGCCGTCTCGTTAACCTAACCGGAGTCATGGAAGCCACACTGTAGCCATCGGGCATATACAATTAACCGACGCAGAGTACGCGGGATATCGCCTGTCAACTAATCTCAGCACAGGCCCGAACATCTTCACCCCACTGCGCGGACTCCTCAAAGTCCTGAAACGATCGTCGGGGCTACGAAATACGGTAGACATGCGCGATCCGGAAGACCCTTCGCAGACCTATCGCACATCATATCCCGTTACAGCCCTAGACGATCCTCATCAGAGCATGCCAGTTGACATCAAAGCTGCGATTCGTGAAGGGCTTCGAGAAAATTTTCCCGCTCTGGCTGATCGACCACTTGCCAGAACCCAGATCTGCTGGTACGTAGTTTGTACCTCGCCTATAATCTTGGCTTTCAAACCAAGAGTTTTGACTCGTCGCAAGTTCGAACAAACAACCACCAGTGACTTCCTAATCTGCCCACGTCCCCGATTCTCACCTCGCCACAGGCCGTTCCCTGCACAACTGGAAATTCCTCCCTCTATTTGGCGAGGTTGTCATCGAATCTATGACCGGCACGCGACCAGCGCTCGTACAGAAGTAGGATCAAAGAAGGGTGATATCGGGCCGTATTGATTCATGGTTCAGAGAGCGACTCGGAGATCCGTTCGGAGCAGTTCAGGGCATACCGAGTACACAGGAGATGTCTATGATTCATCGTAGGGTCAGTCATCTGACATCCATGCCCCAATGAGGAAAGTACCGAATATGGCGAACCGGGACGGGTTGGGTCAGGGACCAGACCAGATCAGGTCCAGACTGATGACATTTGTGGCATGTCAGACTGAGATAAGTCTAGACTGCATGTAGTTATGCTGATCATACTTTTGATGCTATACCAATTCATTTGCAACACACAAAGGACCTTCAAATATCCAACACTACTGTACGGAGTACTCCGTAGTCCCACACCGTACCTCCGTATGCACGAACTCTATGAACTATGCC
Source organism: Aspergillus chevalieri (assembly GCF_016861735.1). Taxonomy (NCBI): domain Eukaryota; kingdom Fungi; phylum Ascomycota; class Eurotiomycetes; order Eurotiales; family Aspergillaceae; genus Aspergillus; species Aspergillus chevalieri. The sequence continues at coordinate 1,519,125 of NC_057368.1, read as the reverse complement.
CAGCTCAGTCCATATTCGCGTAAAGCCCACGTGCTAACCCAAAATGTAAAATCCGGAAACCGGACCCCCAAGAAGGACACAAGTTCCGACGGAACACGGAGCAACCGCTGCCGAGGAAGTTATGTAATCGGAGTGCGGAGCACGCTTGTAATATTACATCCAGCTGGTCGGCACTTCGGGCCGTTTGACAGTTGTGGGACTTGCATAGTACTTTACATTACTATAGCATACGGGGTACTCGTACGAGTACGGAGTACAGTGCAATTCAAAGATCACCATCGAACTTGTTTCTTTATTCCGTGTAAGATTGGAGATGCTGTCAGCAGCGATTGGACCCTGATCTATAAACCATCGATTTCTTTGTACTATGTTAGAGTGCATGTCACGGATCACGGAGTTAAGAAGCGTCCTCCGTCATGCTGACTCCACCGTTCCTGGCCTCGGTTCGGCGTTCGGCCACTTATTTCCCCGACTCCAGAACAAAAAATCCCTCCGTCAGAATGATTCATGCTACCGGAAACGGAAAGTATGTTATGATAGACCTAGAATGGCTGAGCATGGGTAAATGTTGTAACAGTGACATTTCAATAAAAAGGGGAACTATCGAAAAGAAAAGGGTAGAAAACCAGTTTCCAAGGCATGACAAGAAGACAAGACTGACGCCTAGAGTGTTCGAACCCGTTTTGAATCCCAACTCCAGACACCGGAACAACCATAGCAGGCAGACAGAATAACCGCATCGAACTCTGTACATTAAATCAAAGGCCCTCCCGGTAAACCAAAACAGAAAAAAGAAAAAACAATCATGTATAGTATACATGCGTCACGTCGTTATCGAAATAATAGCTGCAATATCTCACCGGGAGGTGATACTTTTTTCTTTTTTTTTCTCAAAATATTTCTCTTTCAAATTGATGTAATCTCTGTCGGGTTGGGATTCAAGAATTGATTGAAATCTTCATAATCATTCTTCGTATTATCCAACCCGATGCAGCTGATGGGGATCTGACGATTGAACATGGGCGAGGACATCGGGTCATCAAACGACATATTCGTATAGTCCGCAGACCCTAATAGGTCCATCTCATCGAATGTACCGAAGCCGTTATTGCTAGGCCACGGCTGAGGTCCTTGCAATGCAATGGGGTTGACAACGCCCTGCATCGACATTTGGGCCGCATACGCGGGATTATTTGGTGCCATTGACGACTGCATTTGCTGATGTTGTGGCTGCTGCTGCGGCTCTTGCTTAATCACAGGAGTAGGCTGTGCCGTGCGCGAAGATGACGGGCTGAAACTTGGCGGCGTGGGGGGCAGCTGCTGTTGGGGCGGTGCTGCAGTAGCAGCACCAAAGACATCGGAGGGGAAACGAGACGAGGCCACGGGGGACTGAGCGGCGCTTTCCGAGCTGGCATCGGAGGAATCCTGCCGCTGCATGGCGTTGCGTCGCCAGAGTTCTTGCTGCATGATTTCGGTGTTCTCTTCGAAGCGTTCGCCCTTGGTGTGGTCCAAAGCGCCTAACCGGGTAAGTAGATCGTGCGTAAGCGGGTGGCCGTTGGCTTCGCACCGTAGTGGTTCTCCGGGCCAGCCTTCGCCTTCGCTGGCACGACGGTACATTTCTTGGAGGCCGTGCACGAGCCATGTTTGTTGTTGTTCGAGCATCTCAACGTATCTATTCGTAAGACATGTTAGCCATTGAAACCCTCCTTGTAAATTGCGCAAATAGGTGCGCTCACCCCTTGGGGTACACTTTATCATGGGCCTTCTTTCGCTCGCCAAAGACGCAGATGGCATTGTCTGCCCTACATCGACCACACGGACTGGCGCCGTCACACTGTAGGGGTCAGTGCATCAGAGACTGATGCTGTTGTAATTCTTGTTAATTTGAACTGCTTACCTTGGATTTTTTTAATCTACAGCGGTCACAGGCCTTGCAGACCCTCTTGCGAACATTGTCGGAATGCGAGTGGTCTGATGTTGGTGTTGACTGGCGGGCTGTCATTGTGTAGTTTATTATGTTGTATTCCCTCTATTGATCTTCGTCAATGGCAGTTGACTGTATAGTAAAAGATTGGCAATCGGTATGACAACGGTGATATCAGGGCGATGAATGAATTATAGAGAGCATCGATGGTATCAGAGTAAGAAGCAAATGATTAATGAATGACCCGTAGTCAAAGTGAACAGTAGTATAGAAAACAGAGAGAGAGAGAGGGAGAGAGAGAGAGAGAGAGCAAGTGAGAAGTATACGAAGTAGTAGTTCAACCGGGGACTGCTCGTTTTAAAGAAACACACAGACACCGAGACAACAGCTGGAACTGGGGTTCTTATTTAATAAAAATAAAATTTCCTGAATTTTCTTCATCCTCTGAATCTAATTAGTGATTAGATTATGATTATGGAATCCATTTGCTCTCCTAGACGTTGCCAAACCTGCTACTAGTCCTAGTTAGCTGTCGCTCCACCCAATACCGTATGGTAAGTAATGGTACCGTCGCATAACACGGAGTCTTTTTGCTCGGGAACTCGGAGCCTTGGGTCGGATACTCGGCGAATCCACGGATGGATTATTAATGCACATTTCTACCTGTATGTTCTATGTTCCATATCCGTATTGCCGTATATCCACCCTGTTCTCTTTTTTTCTCGAAAAGCAACTGCGACCCCATAGAGTACCTGTAAGCTTATATCAGGTTATCTCACTACATACCTACATAAGTCTAACTTAACAAACTCATGAGATCAACACATCGCAGTCCAAACGTCATAGGGCCAAGCCTTGGCTCAATACTCGTACTGGTAATACGATGGATACAGACATCCCCCGAGACCCGCTGATGCATAATTTATGTACACAACTGTTTTATGATCGGCCATTGCTCGGCAAACCGCTGCCGTTTTCCTTTCTTTGACCATATCCCTCGAGCGATTTTGATCAGGTATCGATATTTCCTTCTATGGCTAAATCTTTCTTCTTGAATTCAAGAGCAACAATAATTGTGAAGGAACGGTGCTGTAACTCAACTCTCTGGATGAGTTTATCACTCAACACCATGACAGCAGTCATGACGTTATCACCTAGTTCACCATACAGGATCCCATACAGAAACTTACAGATACACCTATTATAATTGATCGAAAGCAGATCTGAACTATGATTTGACTTCACTCTTGCGCCAACTCTACCCTAAGCCAGCGCCAGAACCATGTCTTACTCATTGGCTGATCCTCGCGGGGACCAGCACTGGAATCCCGATCGATGACCCGAACGCCGTTCATAGCACGGAGATACTGCTTTGGGTTGGATGAACCTGGTTTGGCAAAGTCAAACTGCACCCGTCAAAAAACTCAATTAAGAATGAGACACCAAAAAACGCAAGAAGAAAGCTGCTGGTAACCTTGGGTGCACAGTCTTTCTCATGCTGACACCACTGCTTATCTCGAGTCGTCGCGTCATCATGGTCGATCTGGGTCGATTTCTTTGCAACACAAAACGCCGGAAGTTCCTTCCGGCGTTTTGTTGTGCAGTGCTGATCAGGTTATGACAGCTCGCTAAGTTTGTGTATATCAAGGGGATGACCGGTTGACTGACACCTCAAGCAATAATAACGATCGATGACCTGCCCGTTGATAATGCTATGCTACTTCCGATGTACATGTCCGAGTACGCCATTGCGCCATTCATTGCATCTGCTGAATATCATAAACAAGAAGGGTATATAAAACTAAACGAAGGAGAAAAGAAACACTAAATCAACAGCACAACATCCGTTTCCATACGCCCTTTGGTCTTGTTTTGTCTTTTTTCTTACCAAATCCCACTAACCCACCTTGATCTTTGCTATCATCATTATCCTTCTTCGGCGGGGCAGGTGCAAGGTTTATTCCTCTTGCTGGATTAGTCTTGGAGTAGTGTTCTCGACGAGCTTCGACTACACGATGCACCAAAACTATATTACCGTCAGATGAAGATCAAAATGCGGTCATGCAGTATACTCACGAGCAAAAGTTTCCTCAATATTGACCATCTCCCTAGCACTCGTCTCCATGAATCCACAGCCATGCTTGCGCGCATACTCCAACCCTTCTTTTGACCTAATGACACGATTCTCCTTCAAGTCACACTTGTTACCGGCCAACATGATTATTGGGGGCGGCATCCCGACATCGACACTCTGAGCACTGGCACCCAACTCCTTCCGCAAACGATAGTTATCCTCTTCCCGCTGATCTGCCTCCATATGGATCATTTCCATAAAGTAGTCCAATGCGCTCAAACTGAGTTCGTTTGTGATATCGTAGACGAGCAGGAAGGCGTCCGATTTGAGGTTGGATGCAGCCCATAACCCACGGTATTCTTCCTGGCCGGCGGTGTCGGTGATGCAGAGAAAGTAAGGGAGGCCGTCGATGGTACGTGTCACGGAATACGAGTCCTCTATACTTCACGTTAGGGATGGGCTCTGGTAAAGTCAACGGGAGTTGGATGGGTGATTACCGATTGTAGGGTCGTACCTGATCTCGTCAGTTTGCTGTTGTAGTAAAGGGTTTGTTTCCAAAGCAACTCACTCATGCACCCACTGGCTGCGTACCAGTCGCAGAGTCATGGAAGATTTTCCTATCCGCCGTCAATTAGCAGTGCTCCCTTGAATCATTCTCCCGGGTATTTCTTAATTAAAGGCATACCGCATCCACCATCCCCGCAAATGGTGATGGAGATTTTCTCCGGAGCTTCAGCCATTGGTTTTTCCGTGTTGTTGATCGAGATTTCAAAAAGAGGAAGGCAGCTATGCGGCTCAGAAATAGCCAAGAAAGGAAAAAGATCGAGAGGTATGGAGTATCGAATTGAATGCGGAGCACACTCGGGGAAGAAATGGGGAGAATTTGCAGCACGAGTAAGGATCGGTCCAGGCTTTTATATAGACAGAAGAAAGATCCAACTGCAAGGACTCTATTTAAGCTCCAACTTTATATAGCCAAACCATCAAAAGAAAAGGACGAGAAAATCACCGCAAGGGATCCATCGGGAGAACGCGACAGCCCCCCTGGATAACTACATAGTGATACTCGGTAGTGTACATAGTAAGAAGAGATATTTGGATCATCGCGTGCGCCTACTATGCCGTGCTTACCCTTTTCCTGCTTTATTTGTCTGTCTTTGTCCGGCAGTTTTTGGCTTCTGTTTTCCCCGTCTGTTTCTAATTCAATCTCTTTTGATGAGATCCAACTTTTGGGGCTCAATGCGCACGCGTGGTGATTGGTCGCGGAGATTCCGATCAGGTGATCTTCTAAAAAAGGATCTCAGGGGACTTCTTCTCCATGTCATACTAGTTACTAGCACAGGGTACCAGGTACAGTGTACAGTGTACAGTGTACTTCGTATACGGAGAACGACACTCTGAAGATCTTTGTATATCTATGTTAGCTCTATGTCTGACGGAAGACATCGCTAATCTATACAGTTTCAATTCAGCGGTCTGAACCACAATGTGGACTCTGACATCACTGTTTTTCTCCGAATAACCTCAGAAAGGAAATCCAGAATGAACATGACTGCCTCATTCTTCTCGAGTTCTTCTCTACAGCCTCTCTATGGACTCCTTTTGGTCCCGAGTCCAATATATCCCATATCCATCAAGTGATACATCACAAATGAGCCCTTTCCCTCATCTCCAGTCGCGGCTTTCATTGGCGGTGGCCTTTTAAATCTGCCGCCCGCCTTCAGAAACCCTCCGGCACCACCACGTTGATATCAGAATTTGCCTCGCGGATGACTTTTGCTTAGACCAGCCAGAGATCCCAGCAGTAGTTTGGGCAGACATTTGGGCACCGGATCATCCAATAGTCTCATATCTAATCATACCTAAGGGGATCGGGATCGGCTTGTTGCTTGGCCCTCACCCTTTACTCCCCGCCGTCCGCTTAACTGGTGCCCCTGGCCCTGGGCGCGTAAATAAGAGTCGTTGATGCTATCTATCCATGACTGCGTGCGTCTATACTCTCGTTCCTTTGCAAAGTCAAGCTATCCAGTCGCGCGCAATGAGCGGGTTCGATGACTTCTATCACCCGCAGTACTATTCCCTGCCGGCTTCAAATCGAGACCACGATCACCCGCAAACCGTTCAAGATCCAGATGGCGATCCCGTGGTGACATCGTCTCTCATGGTCTATTCCCAATCAGGCGCGTATGATTTCGGTCACTATCAGAATGTGTACGATCAGTCGCAAGAGCCCAGTGTGTTCCGGGACGGCATTCCAAGTACAAGCAGCAGCATCAACACAGGACATCCGACACATGCGAATCAGATGCAGACGCAGAGCCAGCAATCTTCCCACCATGTGGGCTATCCAGCACAGGGATCGAATCTGGAAGGTCGCCTGTCAAATGTTAACATCTCTTATGATCCCTGGTCCGGCGCAGAGACTTCAATGCTCATGAACCCACATGCGAGTAGTGCATTTCCATACGACTTCGCCAATGCGTATTCAATGCCTCCGCAATTAACTTCACAGCACATGGGTCTGAACCCTCAGTCGACCTATTCCACCCTTCAGACGCAAACACCGGCTCAAAACACATATTGGGGAATGGACGGCTATCGTGCTCCACAACAGGACGAACCCGTATCACAAGGACAGTATCAAAATCGTCAAGCATATCCTCAGACATATGCTCCTCAGCGGACGTTGCAATCGAGGGCTATTCAGCCAAAAAACCAACCATTCCAGGGTGGGTATTCTGCTGCATATTGGAGCCGGGCCTTGCTAATCTGTCAATCCCTATTCAAGACAGTTTTCCGTCCAAAGTAAAATCCGAGTCGCACTTTGAGGCCTCACCTTATACTAATATCTATTCAACAAGTGGCTTTGATATTCTGGGTGTTCTGGTAGGCTCCGTCTTCGGGCACACGCTATGTCGCGATACATTGCTAATCCTTTCCAGGCTCGCGTAATATCGAGACCAGACCCGAAAATCAACATCGGTGCCGTCGATCTATCCTGTGCATTTGTGCTCTGCGATATGACCCAAGCTGATCACCCCATCGTGTATATGTCAGAAGCCTTTGGGCGGTTAACAGGATACTCCGAAGAGGAGATCATTGGCCGGAACTGTCGTTTTCTCCAAGGTCCCGATGGAAACGTAGAACCTGGGGCACAGCGAAAATTCGCCGACTCTAACACGGTTTACCGGATGCGAACAACCATTGAAGAACGAAACGAGACCCAAGTCAGTGTGATCAATTACAGGAAAGGGGGGCAGCCATTTATGAATTTGGTTACAATGATTCCTATACGTTGGGATACGAACGAGTATCGATTTTATGTTGGTTTCCAGGTCGATTTGGTGGAGAAGCCGGATGCTGTCACCAAGAAGAATTCAAGTTCGTTCCTTTCTACTGAGATTTACAGAACTTCAGGCTAACATGAATAGATGGGACCTACATGATCAATTACCAACGCAGTCAGTTACCCAACTACGTGGTGCCTCAGCCTGACATCCGCCAAAGCCATCCTGATCTGGTGGTGCAATTTGACCATGATCAAGTGTCTGCCATTTTGCGCTCAATTAGCGCTTCTCGACCAGAATATAAACACTACCTCGATCGAATCCTTGTCGAGAACGCAGATGACGTGATCCACGTTTTATCTTACGATGGGGTGTTCCTCTACCTTTCCCCGTCATGCCAAAAAATTCTGGAATATGAGTCCGTCGAGTTAGTCAATAAGACATTATCATCAATCTGCCATCCCAGTGATATTGGCACCGTCACTAGGGACCTTCGGACCAGCATCACCACAGCCCCGGTGAGCGTGGTGTATCGAATTCGCAAAAAGCACAGCGGTTATGCTTGGTTCGAGAGCCATGGTGCATGGCATGTGGAGCAAGGTCGAGGACGAACGTTCCTTGTTTTGGTCGGAAGAGAACGTTTGGTGTATCATCTCGGACAAGTCGCCAGGTTAGGGAGTGAGGCCCTTGGCGAGACAGATGTTTGGGCGAAGATATCTGCGTCAGGGATCATTCTGTATATCTCCACAAAAGCACGACCGGTTCTGGGCCGAACACAGGATGACCTAGTCGGGACGAGTTTCAAAGACTTGTTAGGCGCGGAAAGCCACTCAGAAGTGCAACAGGCTTTGCAGAACTCCCGCAATGGTCAACGAACAATGTTTAACCATCAAGTCCGTCATAAGAAGGGTCATATGGTTCAGGCGCAGACGGTTCTATTTCCTGGTGACACAAAAGAAGGCACCAAACCTTCATTTCTTGTCGCCCAGATACGGGTTCTGAAATCATCGCAGTCGTCTAGCGAGGAGCCTATGCCAACAGAGACGACAACGTTAATACCAGCTAGGAATCGACCGAGGTCAAGCACAGACCAACAACAAAACCTTGTCAACGCCTCAAGTGCAAACCACTTACCCCCAGACAACCAATTCACATCCCCCACAGAACAAATCACAATCTTCCCCGAACTCATCCCAACCCGCGGCTCAAGCTGGCAATTCGAGCTCCGCGAGCTCGAAAAACGAAACCGCGGCCTCTCCGACGAACTTCAGCGACTACTCACCCGGAGAAAGAAGCGCAAGCGGAAGCAAACGTCAATGCCAGTGGGCAAGAGCTGCGTCATATGCCACACAAAGAACACGCCGGAGTGGAGACGGGGGCCGAGCGGGAATCGGGATCTGTGTAATAGTTGTGGGTTACGGTGGGCGAAGCAGGTGAGGAGTGCGGCGCAGTTGGAGAGATCGGAATCTGGTTGATATGGCGGTTTATATTATGTGTTTTGTGTTCGGAGTAATGTGGTTATGCCATTTGTATAATTGGAGCGTGGAGCGTTTGGTCTTTATTTTGTATAGTATATATCAATGCATCAGCCTGTTGGCTGTCGGGAATAGATATCTGTTTGGCCCTTTGGGAGACATTGGTATTCACCGTCTTTGTCCGAGATCTTAGAACATCTATCTTGTTTGTCCTCTGCATTTCTGCAAAGTGAATGGAAAGGACTGCCGTTGATTCCAAGCTCTTTAAACCATTAGATCCCTATTCCCTTCTACAACCTGCCAGCCCTCAATTAACCTACTGGTATATATATGTGTGTGTGTCTCTGTATGTATATATCCTCTACAATATTTAACCGCCAACCGGCTTCACGAAGTCCGCCCTGAAGCCATGTAAGTCACACGATCTCATCAATGTGTGCATGTCGAGGAAGCGCCCAGTTTCCTCCCTGAGCGATGCACGTCGCGTCAATTATCAAATGCCAGTAACTAATTCTTAACGTGATTGGTAAGGATCCCTATCTTAGCATTGCTACTCCCCCACTGACATATGCAGAACGGATTAACAGCACGTCTGCCTACTTCAACAAAAGCTGCTTATCCATGTCAATTGGCAGAGGTCGGCTCGAGATTGATTACACCAGACGGCTATTTTACGCTTTTGTCCTTTGAGAGATGGATCTAGAGTCCGGATACAAAGGGCCCAGTGTGAGCCAGTCGTCGAATATAAAATATCGAAGAAATTCTCTCGATAGTGCCCCAGACAGTTGCGTGTGCTAAACCATTCTTTGCTGATAAAACGCCCCGATGAAGTTAGCCCTGCGTTATTCTTTTTACAACAGAACCGTTGGACATAATTTCTCGAAGATGCATTTCCGCGTGTCTGGCCTTTAGATGTCAATAAGAAAAGCTTCATATAAAACTGAATATGTATCCAGGACGATGTCGGGTGCTTTTGGGACACCAAAGAGTTACAGTGCTTGCAGCAAGCATGAAGAATAGTCTCTTTTAGCTGGATCGCGAAGTGCTATGCAGTCCACCTATAACTTATAGCTAGTATACCCGCGTCAAAAATATGGGTTTAAACTAACTGCTTGCTAGCCTCACAAAGCCAACGACACAAGCGGCCCAACAAGCTAGAAGGCTTGGAAGAGAGCATTCGCGGTACTATCATCGCAATTACTACTTGACTGCTTTTTGCCTGGCGATGGTAAGTTTAATGTTTCTGTCTGTCTGCTTATACTCTGCTGATTCTTCATACGTGTTGAATTGGAATAGATGCTATTTTCGAGGAGCAACGGGTATCCTGACAATCAACGACATCATGGCTCCGCCAGGGGCCCTGCTCGCCGGCGTTTGTTAAGAAAGCATCGTGACTGAGAAGGAAGTCTCGAGAGGCCAAGGTTCTTGACAAATTCCATCCAACAAAGCATCGTCGACATGTTTCATGCACATGGCGACAGCTGCAGGCTTCCAGGGATCTCATAGGAAATATCGAAATGCCATTGTGCAAGCCATTGGGGACAACAAACATTGAGGCTTCTTACCGGATATACAACATGGCTTATTGCGCCTATTGGGGAGCTGCCTCAATATCACAACGTTGGAATAACCCCGAATGCGCTATAGGCTCACCGGATGTAACCTGTGGATGTCGTTGGCGGTACATATAATGGTACCACCCATGTTACCCTCATCATCGGCTGCGTGTTGTAGGAAATCATTAGTCATTTATGGACAAAGCTCAGCAAAGGCGGAGTAGATCGGAAATCATACCTCGTGGGAGTGGTCGCAACGTTCGAAGAGAAATATATATCCTGCTAGAAACGGCCGCGGCTAAGGCAAACTGCTCTTATACTTTGGCGACTTCCTCAATCCGCATCCAACACTTCCAATTCGATGGCGAATAATCCAGGATCTCGTGAAACTGATTCTGATATAGAAGCAGCGGGTACAAAATAGAGAACGTCAAGTACACTCGGTCCTCTTCATACTACCTTCCGCATTCCAGATATCGGGCTCATGTGCGAAAATTCATTTTCACAAGCAATGAAATTATGGCACCATCTGCTGCTCTGTTTTACCATCCGTCTTCGTTTATTTACCTGAGCCGATTCTCGAATACACAACAGAGCCTCCACCCGAAAGTATGAGAAACGCCAGGGATGAAATGATAAGATATGTCGCACACAAAGCCGATGCCTGGTGGACCGAACCTAAGCATGAATGCGAGAAGAAAGGTGTATACGGCTATTACGCCAGAGCATCGAGTGGATATATACCAGGTGCCGAGGATGAGGGCCAATCAAACGCGGCTTTGATCTCACTTTCAAGCAAATCAAAATCGATTTACATGCATTGTAGAAGCGTTCGGCAAATGCTCTACTCACCAAAGTGCTTGGGATGAATTGGAATTGCCAAAATTCGGCATGATCAACTCATTGCTTTCTCAACGAAATAAACAACTCGAGTGCACATCGTAAAAACTGGGTTAGCGAAGAGATCGACCCTCCAAATCTAGGATACTAGCCCCTTTGTCCTAACGATAATTTTGGGGGACCAAGTACTCCTATATCAGGAGTATCTGGGAGTTTCAGGGCCGGCGTGCTTCCCTTGGTTGGATGCTAATTTCTCGTATGGAGAGGTTCAATAAAACTTTCCAGACCAAGGGAGGCCATGGCAGAACATACTATCCGTGGAAGTACCTTGTTGGCAAAATAGACCGATCGACTCACTGAGATTTCGAACACAAATATTTTACTGGAGATACCCGAATGGATTATTTCTCGCCGGACAGAGGCGTGCTGGGAGCCGCTATCACAACAAGGTGGACCTGACCTCGGTGGGATACCATGAGGAACTTATTCAATTGACGTGAGGTGCCATTGGTTGCCAGAGGATCCAATGTGCCTAATGAATTCAATTCCAAACGCTCACTTATATAATAATGGAACCAAATCACTAGCATCTTCACACGTTGAATTATATAACATGCTAGCTCCGAACCGGCTTCAATTCGGCACACTCGACATCAGACATCAGAATCTCTGTGAGTACGTAACGGTCCAAGTGTCACCTGGCGAAAGATGTACACATCAATATTTTTGCATACAGCCGTCGACCTATGACTCTGCGAATGATCCTGTCGTGATTCTGTTTGCGGAAAGGCAAATGGTACCACTCGGGGCGTCCAGGAATAACCCGGCCCATGAAGCATTCATGAAGCTATTTACAACCAGCCCAGTGTGTAGGAATTGCCATTGATACCGGAAGATATGCAACTGTGTATATTGACTGATTCCGGCCCTGAATGCTGAGTACAACGCGTTGATAATGTGGTAACGACAAAACGTCATATCCTGAACAGGTCTGAGCCATTTACTAATGAGCAGTTGTGACAGGCCGTCGGGATTTTCTTACATGGGAAATATTGCCAGCCCTATCAAGTACCCGCTTGGGATTGCTCGTCTTTGCTTGACTGTATTACTTGATGGGTTTAATGATGAATATGAACATGTCGGCGATGCCAATGGCCGAACATCTGCACGTAGCTGAAGGAGCCCGAGGAGCGAAAGCAGGCGTTGAGTATGTGTATACTGGTGATATTGTACATCGCGCAAGACTCATGCGGGATGGTACAGAGAAGATTGACTAGGTTTTTCGCGTGGCGTCCGGCGGGTATTACTAGGCCCGTGAAGCCCAAACTGCGAGTATGCTTGTCAATGTTGGAATACACATTGGTAGACAATTTTGAATAATGCTAATTTCAACAACAGTTGACTGCGGTCAGGAGCGGTCAGATAACTCTATGAAGAGCCGAACACAGTATCGGAATTTGGATGTGAACTCAACCAGAGATAAATCGAACGGGTACAGTGAGTCATAAACGAACGTATATCACGAAGCAGTGGTCCCCGTACATCGACAATGTACAAAGTTGGCCGTTGCGCCGGTATATTCAAATGCTGGGTTGCCATCATCCATATTAGGGCTATCGAGCCATTTACCTCCCTGATTGCCATGTTTGTCACGATGTTCATAAACCCAAGAGTTCCACACATCTCAGGACACATCCGACAAAATGACAGCTTCAAGACACCTGTTAGGCTAAATCGCGCAGACCCAAACAGGGGGCTAGTACTATGGGCATGCACAGCGACACAGGGCCACATGGAATGATGACCCTGTGCTCATGGATTCAAGTGCACGAGACATCATTCAAGTAAATCCCAGGAGTCTTTTGAAAAAAGGGAAAACGACGTCTTCGACAGCATTTGTTGCTCACCTGGAATCAACTTCAACTTTAAAATCGATGGAAGTATCAACATGTGGTACATATCATATCATTGCCAAAGATAAAGGTAAATTCCGTGACTATGAGAGTATTAGCGACGAAGTAGTGAAGCTGAACTACGAGTCGTCCTCAAAGATGCACGGCGGAACCAAGAACAGCCCAATCGTTATTTAAAGGGGAAACCTGCAAGATAAAAAAGTCCTAATGCTCTTCTTGCCTGTTCATTCTTCCCATGGCCTGCAGCCATTTGCTGGACCTAAGGCAGATCAAGCTTCGAATTCTAAATTGCTCCTGTGTCTGTTTGTCTGCATGCAGCGCCAAGAAGTCGTTAGCCCACCAGTTAGGGATTCAGTTGACAGCCTTCGCAACGAAGCACTGGTCTCGTTTCACCACGTCCTCAAAATGCATGCTATGAACTATCCACCGATTCGATGACGCTAGGCCATCCCTCATGCAAATAGCGAAGGGGAGGCCTCATACTCTACGATACATCAAATCAAGCGCTGGCAATGGACGTCAGAAGAATCCAGCTGGTCTCGTTCGAGGAAAGCTGAACATGGCAATACATCATCGATGTGATATATACATAATCGCTCTTGATCCATTGTCTATGTGAGCAAAAAAATATCTAGATATGCAACGAATTGATTTTCCGGCTCAGGGAGAGAGGGCGTTAGGCATCCTTCGTAGGGCTTGATATACATAATGTGTATGAAAAAAGAAGACCTGTTGCTAAGACAAACTGTATGCATATGCTGCATTATAGATGCAATGTGGTCGCAGAAAATGAGTATTGATTAACTACATCTGTGTATTGCATTCGTCAACTGCTTAATCCTGGTGATTGAACCTCTCAGCTCAATAGGTCTATGCGTACATAACGTGACAAGAAAAGCCGTGGCATAGCTACACGAGGAGCTCGCCACGCTGGTGGACAAGTCTTTGTCTCCCTAGCATAGTTGTCTGCGTGGATGAATGAGAATGGCCATGGTCACAGAGATACCAGTTGGGTGATTGGGTGAGGCCTGTGAGTGATGAGATGGGGCATGTGGCGGTTTATCAAGATGGTGAAAAAGCAAGCGGCTACGGCGAACCCCGAAAGAATGATATGAGTTCCTAGCGATAAGCTATTATCATTATGAATGCATCATGTAAGATTAGATGTGCCAAAATAAAGAAAATATAGTAATACACGCAAGCTGCCAAAAGAAAGTAACAATAAATCAAGTTTATCAAGCCCCTACACCAGATGCTCTTTTCGAAGCGCGTCGAGAGCTGGCACCGCCGTCGTCCTTCTTCTTGCGCGAACGGCTACTGCCGCCCTTGGGTCGGTACCCAGTGTCATCATCGCGCTTGCGCTTATTCTTAGAATTGCTGGCGGGAACGGTATCAATAGATGCACTGTCTTCATCGTCCTCTTCTTTGCGGGCCTGCTGAGCTTTCTTAGATGACCGCTGGTTCGATGGCCGTAAGCCAGACTTCTCCGACGCATTGTCATCATCTCGGAAGATACTGGGCTGTTCCCGTCGCAGCCAGCTGTAGACAGAGACCGGGTTGCGCACGGCAACCTCGCTATCTCGATCCGACGGTGCTGGTTTCTTGGGAATGCGTTCGAGCTGTAGAGCGGCCGATCCATCGCCTAGCCGTGCGTCAATGCCCAGGTAATACTCATTCTCATAGTCTGGGTTGAAATATCCCAAAGATTCCGAAGTATTCCCATTTCCAGCATTATACTCTTCCTCCGCCTGTGACGCAGTATGTGGCACCTTCAGCAAGGAAGTATATTGCTTCTCCGGGGCAAACGCGCGTCCTCGCTTCACGGCATCTTCCAAATCGCGATAATCGTCTGGCATTATCCTACCAGCCTCCAGGTCTGCTTTCGCGCTTCGTAACGCCACCGTCGCTGATTCCGAATCGTCGAACGCAGGAAATTCTCTCTCAGGTGTGGGTAGGGACGGGGTGTCATCAGGCGCGTCCAGGCCGAACCGCAGGCTAGGTGAAAGGTGAAGATTGTCGTTGAACTCCAGCAAGACCTCAAGAAGTTGACTACCGCCAGTTAGTTATTGCGTACATAGATACTCAATTGCTTGTAAGACTGCTTACTCGTTCTGTGCCTGGATTCGCTTGGAAAGCTCTTCGATGCGCATTTCCTCACGGACGAGCTCCTCACTTTCTTTGATCCCGAGTTCAAATTTGATCTTGAGCTTGGCGTACTTCTTCCTGTACAGTCAACCCGTTAATATCTTCTCCTTAAATAAGATTTCAGGATAAATCGTACTTGAAAGACCGGTAGGACTGCTTCGCAGGGGCTTCCACTAAGCTCCCTGGCACAGGTTGCGACTCGTGTATTCCGGACATGGCGAACGATTCTCAAAGTAATATAGCAAAATTCTACAGTAATAATTAGAGAAAAGTAGACAAAAAAACGAATCCTCCTTTTATTCGCGGTGAGGGCCAAGGAGAGCACGAAGGAAATGAATGAATGCCTGTTGATCGGAGTCCATTTGCCAAGTCTGGAACGGGACTGCGCAGTGGGTTGTTTCTGCCCGCCGTAAAAAGTTTCGTCTCTGGCCGACGGTCGAGACAATTCCTTCTACAATTCTCTACTAATCTTTCATATTATTATTACAATCACATTCAAAATGGTCAACCTCGGAGAAGGAAATGAGAAGAAACGAAAGCTCTCCGGGGACGAGCTCGAGATTGACGTTTCCGCTCCCGAACCTCCCTCGAAGAAAGCCCTGCGCAAAGCCAAAAAGCAGGGAATCGACCTTACGGCGAAGGCTATTGAAGAGCAGCAAAAGAAAGAACAGGCAGAGAAAGCTGCAAAGACACGATCCGAATATGGAATCTGGATTGGAAATTTGGCCTTCTCCATCAACAAAGATGACCTGCGCAAGTTTTTTACGAGCAATTGTTCTTTCGCAGACACCACGATCACCCGCGTTCACATGCCCAAGGGTGCGGACAAGTTCAACAAAGCGCAGAACAAAGGTTTCGCCTACGTCGATTTCGCCCACCCCAATGCGCTGAAGGAAGCAATGGGCCTTAACGAACAGATGCTTATGGGGCGCCGCGTGTTAATCAAGAATTCGAAGAGTTTCGAGGGCAGACCGGACAAGCCGCAAGACGACGGACAGGGATCAAAGGCGACCGGAGCCAGTGGTCATGCTCCTTCGCGACGTATTTTCGTCGGCAATCTCGGATTCGACGTGACCAAGGAGGCACTGGAGGAACACTTTGGGCAGTGCGGAACGCTGGCCCATCTACACATGGCCACGTTTCAGGACACCGGGAAATGCAAGGGTTATGCTTGGGTGGAGTTTGAGAACATTGCAGCTGCTGAAGCAGCGGTGAAGGGATATGTCATGGTCAATGAAGAGGAGGAGGAAGAAGAGTCAGACTCCGACTCCGACTCCGATGCCGAGAATCGCCGGTCCAAACCCAAGAAACCTAAGCAGCGAAGGGTATGGGTTAACCAGCTTATGGGTAGACGGATGAGGACGGAGTTTGCTGAAGACCCAACGACACGGTATAAGAAACGCTTTGGAAAGGAGGGAGAAGGCAAAGCCAGGGGAGACCAGTCGGAAGCGGTTGAAGAGGATACGATCGGTGGTCAGTCAGCACCCGCGCTGCCCAAGAAGGCCAAGAAGCCAGAGTACTCTAGGTACGACGAGGGCACTGTCCAGAAGCTCAGCGGTGCCATTGTAGAGTCCCAGGGTAAGAAGGTTACTTTTGATTAGCCATTTGACTCGAATGCTGCAAGGATTTCCGGAGATAATCGGCATATTTCGTTTTGGACTGCTGTATGGCCGTTGAACTGAGAAGCTGCTGTCGACGACTATTGGCCGTCTTGGTACAGATACCCAGAAGAAAAGTTGTTTCTGTATATGAGAAGGGTGTTCTCATGGAGTTATTCGCTACTTTATTCTCAGTCTGTCCATACCCATAGAGCTGGTTAGTCATCAGCATACGTAGTTTGGTTCGTTACGCCGATCCCCGTTGACACCGGCGCCATGTTGACGCTGCAGTGTGTGGTAGAGCTGTACTGGGGGATGGGAATTGGTTCCGAGATACTATAGATTCTTCAAAAATAACCTCTTCTTTTTTCAAGGTGTACAATGAGTAGAAAGATTAAGGTCTTGTCGAGTCTGGCGTCTATCAAGATACAGTCTAGATCAGGGCGCTAAACCGGATCGGGCAGCTTGACATCTTCCCTCGATGTAATGGCTGTGAAAACCATCACAAATCATCCTCTCGTTACTCTCCATCTCTCTTCCATTTCTTATTCTTCCTGCCCTCGCTTGCTTCTTCCTTTTCTCTCTTCTTCTTCTTTCTATTTGCTTACTCTTTTCTGGTTTTCCCGCATTCTCTTTTGTTCGCTTTTTGATCTCGTGTTTCGTCCAAAGTTCATCTCTCCGCCTTACCTTAACCTAGTTCCCTCGTCGCCATCGTTCCTCGATCGGTACACCTATCTTACGGAGTTTGTCAGGATATCGAAAATAATTCCTCTTTTTTTTCGCCCTACGTAATCTCACGAACGAAAATACTCCGCTAATCTCTTCCAATCAACCAGCCCCTCCAAATGGCTCCCCATCGACGCAACATCGGCGCCAGCCGGCGACGAAGAAGGGACGACGAAGGCGAAGAGGAAGGTTCGGATGGTGGATTAGATGACGACTCGCTCAGCGAAGGATCAGACATGAGCCATCAGGACGATGATGCCGACGCTGAGACTAGTGACGGGAGCGAAGATGATGAGGCATCTACAGCCACTCCGCAGGGAGACCAAGCCAACGGTATTCAAGTCAACGGTTCAGGCACACAATCGGGTCAACGCTCAGAACGTCGAAATGCTACATCTCCGGGGGAACAAGGGAATAACCCCACGGTATCAGACACAGAGGCGATGTTGAACGGGCTACAACTCTCCGGAGACTCTAGCCAGGTTGCGGAGGTCCATTTTGATAATACAAAGGAGGAGCAGCCAGGTCAGCAGGAGGGTGGGACATCATCCGGGCCACTAACTGATCCCAAGCGGGAGACTTTTGCAGAAAAAAAACGTCGTGAAAACGAGCGATATGTCAAGGAACGTGACAAGAACCCGGCCTTTGTGCCCACGCGGGGTAGCTTCTTCCTTCACGATAAGCGGTCCACGGAGCCGGGGACAAACGGGAGCAGGCCGCCCAACAAGTCTAAATCGAGGCCCTATGGGCTCATTGTGGACGGCAACGTACAAAGGTATAGGTTACCAACCGCCAGACGGTTATGGATGTATCCACTAACTCCGTACAGAAGCCAACCCAAATCAGATGCCAGTGAAGGGCTGTGGACTCATGATCTTCACGATACAGTTGCAGGAGATGATCCTCCTGCCTCCAAGCCCACGTCTACTGCACCAAACGCAACCTCTGTTCCTGCCAACTACCCCGTTCCTACTGCTCCTCGATCCTCGCCTCCCAACAGGTCGTTCTCCAGCACTGTCCTGATTGGGAATGTGCCCGTTGTGGTGTTCCTTCCTGGGATGGCCCGACCAACCCAAGCTCGCCCTGTCCCAAAGAAGCAACATACACGTCTACCTCAACATCGCCCCCCGCTCAGGCGAGATAAACCTGTCCGGATTTCTCTTCCTGGTCAAAACCCCCGATATATCTTCCCATCAACTGAACGATCTTTCATCTTCATTCCACGAGCGTTGCGGCCTAACCAACAAGCCTTCCGTGGTAGGGGTCGAGGCGGTTTCTTTGGTGGACGCCGTTCGAGTATCTACGCCAACTCAGCCTACAGCCCAAGTGTTGCTCTGAGCCGGAGATCTTCATTGGGGAGGGCACCCGAGGGATACCACTCACCGGCCGCCTCGATCCTATCGAGAGCGACCATGGTTACTACAGATAACGGCAAGCCTGTTGTCCGTCTACCACCACCACGCCCCCCGGGGGGCTTTCCGCAAACTACCTCTGTCCCCGGCGCCATTCCTCCCACTGTTCCGCCTTCTATGCCTCCGCAACCTCAACATCACATTTATCGCGAGAGTCATTCGGACCCTATCCCCATGCACCAGCCTCGTCCTCAAAAGACCGTCTCCGTAGCCGACATTGAAACCCCCGAGACCTATACCTTCAATCCTCCACAACCGCAACAGGAACAGCCGTTCCACCATCAGGTTCCAATGCCTGTCAACGGTGCTGCATACCCGCCCGATGCTCCCCCTCCCACTCACACACCTTTTTCGCATATTCCCGAAAGGGCCATTCATGCCCAACCGTTCCAGCCATACGACTACTCCCAACCGCAAGCATTCTACCCGCCAGGTTATGGTCCGCAAGGCGTATACTATCCCGTCCCAGGGGCTGAATACCCACCGTACAGCACTGCCATGGGACCTGGAGCGTCTACTGCACCTTACCCGCCGCCTGGTCAACAAGTCCCGTATATGATGCCCGCCCCGCCCACGTCAACGACTGAGCAGCCATCGTCGCAATCACAAACCGTCGCCCACGAAGCGGATGGCATGGTATACTATTACGACGCCGCACAGATGTACTCAAACCCGAACCCGTATGCTGTGCCTGCACCTCCTGGGCCCGGAGGAGTCGTGGGGATGGGTGGCATGATGACACCCCCAGGCACTGCCTATTATTACCCTCAACCACCGGTTTATTATCCTTCGCAATAATGGAGGGGAACTATCTTGTTCTTCGTTTCTTTCCCTTTTTTTTTTTTATCATTTACTATTTGTTTACTTGCTGCCTATTTTTCCCTCTTGATCAACAAAAAATCACGACTTCTTATATGCTTATTTTTATGTTGGTGTGACTTCTGCCTGTGACGGTCAGTTCCATGGTAGTCCTTGTTAGATTAGGATTCGATGCATTTTTCTTCTGTCTATTCTAGCGTTGTTTTCTTTCCATTTTCTTGTTCCGGGAATAGGAATGCTTTTGATTTCAAGTTTGATGGTTACTTTATGTGTACACCCGTCTCTCAGCGTGCTGTCGTATCTGCAATTTTTTTTTTGGAACAATCGAACACGTTGCATAATTTCCTTGGTCGTATTTGTTCTTCTGTCTTGTTGGATTGTTATACGTATTCTTGTGGCACATCTGTCGGGCGCTCGCACAGTGTTGACATGTATAGACCGGGTTGCAGGGTTTGGTCTATATGGAAACCAGTGGAAAAGCCATAAAAAGTGACCGAAAAATCAGGGGAAAAAATGGGAAGATTACTGAGTGAAACTAAACTAGACTAAATGTAGTGTGCATGCACTAAACATGTAGAAAGCAGCCACATCACTTTCCGTCCTTTGATAGTAGTTCAGCTGTTAGGAATGAATGACGGCATGTATGGCCTTCACCGCCCCCGGATGCAGCTCCGGGGGCAGAAGAGCAGCTGACCTCTTCCTCTCCAGGGCTGCCTCTTTAACAATCTTCTGTTTGCTCTCTTTCTTTCTTTTCCCTCCATCTCTCCATCCTTTTTGTTTCCTCTTTCTTCACCGTCCATCTCCCCTTTCCCATTCTTAGCCACCTTTCCATTATCATCCCCATTTCCTTCTTGGGCACATATCTCCTTTCGCATCTCGTTATCGCCGGCTACGTCACTCATCTCAGCTGAGTAGACCCATCTACTGCTGCTACCGCCAGTTCGGCGATATCACGAGCAGTTAGTGTGATGATAGTGACGAATGACCATTCAATATCCCTACGATTGATCGATTACCATTACTACGGTCGCAACCATGCCTGCTCCTGCCCCATCAGCAGCCTCGGTTGGCCATGATACCTTGATCACGGTCAAGGTGCACTACGATGGCACTACTCGCCGTTTGAAGATGCCCTTCAAGGACATGAAGGCTGAGGTTTTCCCCCAAAAGGTAAGGTCTCTTCGATTTGCTTTCTCCACGAGAGCTCCAATCGGGGAAAGCTGGAGCCCTCCTTCCATATCTTTCCGAATTTGGAATCCCATCGTCATATACTATTCCCCGTGATCATCATGACCACAACACTCCCGAGGACCCCGATCACAAGAGAACATTATAGACTAATTGTTGTTCGTAACAGCTCCTTCAACTCTTACATGTTCCGTCGGATGCCGAAGTCATTATCGAGCGATACTCCGACAGCGCAGCGTCCTTCGTCCAGCTGGACAGTGCCAATGCGGCCGTCTACAAACAGCTGAGTCGTGCCGCAAGGGCAAAACTCAGGCTGGTTATCAGTGTCACGACGGTTAACAACAATCCCCTGCCGTCTCCTGTGTCACAGGAGAGCTCTGATAGCTCTACGGAGCAGGAGACCCCAGCAAGGAATGACTACCTGGACACGGTTCTGAGTCATCCATTGCCAGAAGTCCCGAGCGAAGGCACTGATGCTACTCCGATGGGCGACGGCGCTGCTAAGGGTACTGACAACTTGTCGGTGGAGCCGTCAACTACGGATACTGTGGCTGCTCCGAAGCCACAGTTCCGGGAGTTTGAGAACAGCGACTCTCCAGTCGTTGCGCATCAGTCGCCTGCAGGACTGTTTTGCATTGACTGCAACAACTGTGGTCAGACCGTTCCTAATGAGCATTACCACTGCAGCATTTGTGATGGCGGTGACTACGACTTATGCTTGCAGTGTGTCGCCTCGGGCATCTCCTGCCCAGCTGAAGATCACTGGTTGATCAAGCGTTGTGTCAAGGAGGGCACCGTGACCAACAGTACCACCGAGAAGATCGCTCCTCAGAACAGCAAGCCAAAGGAGGAAGTAAAGCCCGAGGTCGCTCCTCAGGACGCTCCTGAGCCTATTCCTGAGCAATCTTCTTCGGAGACACTCTCGCCCGTTCCAGAGGTTTCTGCCCCTACTATAGCACCTGTTGCTACACCCGCTCCAGTTCCCGCCCCTGTGCAGTGCGATGAGCGCATCTGCAATGCTTGTCTCAAAGGTATGCCTTGAATCTTGTGAATCCCTTTTGGTTGTAGCGGGTTGATTCTAACATCTGTCAGAATACGAAGAGAGTAAGATGGTTACCTGCGTTGACTGCGAGGACTATGATCTTTGCGTCAACTGCCTTCTCGAAAACGCCCACGGCCATCACCCTGGACATAGTTTCTCTCTTATCCAAGACCGTCAGTTCAGTTTGAGGAGTTCGGTAATGTCTCGCTGTTACCCTGGACGTAACCAATATCATGCGGCGGTTTGCGACGGCTGCGATAAGGTCAGTTGTTCCCGTAATAGACCATGTATGCCCTTAAGTATGGAATTAACATGCTACAGCAAATCACGGGTGTACGTCACAAGTGTTTGGGCTGTCCTGACTGGGATTACTGCTCGGATTGCGTTCCAAGTGCACCTCTCACTCATCCCGGTCATCGGTTTGCTCCAATCTACGGCGCCCTCTCTGAGCCCCGTGTTTCTGCAGAAGTGCACTCTGGCATCTTCTGCGATGGTCCTCTTTGCAAGAACCAGGCTTCTACTTGCATCGTTGGGCCTCGTTACAAGTGCACTGTGTGCCATGACACGGACTTCTGCGCTAAATGTGAAGCTCTACCCACCAACACGCACAACCACACCCATCCCCTGATCAAATTCAAGACGCCTGTTCGCCATGTGAGTGTCAGCACTGTCGATGAAGGTATTTTGAGCGGCCAGGGCAACACGCTTGGTGACCGTGTCGTTCAAAAGTCTGTATCCACGCAGGCCACCGCCCCATCTCAGCCTGAGATTACCCCTACAAAGGATTCCGAGGAAAAGGCAGAGGAGAAGTCGGATGCTGCCAAAGAGGTTCCAGCTCCCGTCATAGAACAGGTCACGGCTCCTACCGTCGATGCCACTTCTGGCTACCAGGCTTTCTTTGTTAATGATGTTGTTGCCGATGGCACGGTCATGGCTCCCAACAAGACCTTCCGACAGACGTGGAAACTTTACAACCCCGGTCCTCTTGCATGGCCCGTGGGTACTGATGTGCGCTTTGTTGGTGGAGACACGATGTTCAATGTGGATACGGTGCACCCCTCAAGCCTTCGATCAGTCGCGTCTGCCATGGAGAGCAACAAGCTCACTGCTCCACTGGAACCCGAGCAGACTGCCGATTTTACGGTGCTCCTCCGCAGCCCTAGCCGGGAAGGATCTGCCATTTCATACTGGCGTCTGAAACTGCCTAACGGTACGCCGTTTGGTCATCGCCTGTGGTGTGACATCCGGGTTCAAGCTGGCGCCTCCGAACTGGAGCCTCAGGAAGTCTTGCCGGAGAATGAGAAGCAGTCTGAGGAACCCGTGGTTGAGGAGAAGCAACCCACGACAGTAGAGACTGACGAGACTGAACAAACCGGGTCTCGGATGATCTTCCCTACCTTGGACAAGGAGTCGCCCAGTATCCACGAGGAGACGGCTGCTCTTCGTGCTGCACCATCAACTGCCCCGTCGGAGTCCAACCAAACCAATGAACTGGACTACCTCACCATTACCGACACCATGAGCATGGATGATGATGAGGAAGTGGATGGTTTCCTTACCGACGAGGAGTATGATGTGCTGGATGCCAGCGACCAGGAGTATCTGGAAGCCAAGCAGTCGCAGTAGTGAAGTTCTTTCTGTAGCTTGTCTTTTTGGTTATCATGCGAATTTTTTTTTTTTTGGCCTAAGCAACAGCGGGAATATCTAACGGGAATTTGCAATGGGTAAGGTTACGGTGTAATTTGATGATGGACAATTAAAAGGACTTCTCTTTTGTTTGATGTCTTGTATTGTTTTGGAATAGTCTACTTTTTAACGAAGTGCTTTTTTTTTTTTTTCGGTATGGCTTTTGGATTGAATGAATGCCGATGCTCCCCACTCCACAGCCTCGGCTAACATCCCCGGGGACTATCCAAGTGTGGGGAAACTGAGCTGGGCTGGAGCTGAAAAATAAAGAAGCGACGGAGCTGAGCTGATGTCCCGGGCTCCTGCTCTTTTCTCCGCTCTTTCCTTTCGTTACTTCAACCCACACAAACAATCATCCCACCTCTCTTTTCCTACGCACAACTCTCAATTTATATAGTCGTGGAGTAGAAGACCCCACTGGTCATCATCACCATGGGGAGCTTCTTGAACATCGCTATCCTGGCCGTCCTGGCCGCCATGCTCGCTGGACCGCTGTATCGCCAGGTGAATTTGTTGGGAGTTCTCAGGAAACCCATTGAGAACAACCCGTACATCGAGGGCCACAATCTGATCAAGATCGAGGATACAATGCAATGCGAGGATCTGCATTACCATGCGCCGGCCAACAAGTTGTTTACGGCCTGTGAGGATTCCGTGCTTCCGCGTTTTGAATGGTTCCCGCCCATGAAGGCATTTAAGAAGCCATCTCTTGCGACGGGCTCGATTCATGTCATCGACCCGACGGTGAGTCGTGTGTAGCATAACACGTTTAATGCTCGACGGTGCTAACTATTGTAGACCATGAAGTCGACGCGACTAACGTTTGAGGATAACTTCTCCGGTCCATTCATCACGCATGGAATTGACGTTTTGGAGGACCCGGAGCGCCCCGACTCGGTGTACATCTTTGCTGTAAACCATGCGCCGCATCCCGCATACCGCCCAGGCCGCTCGGACAGAGAATGGGATTGGGACGGCCCCAAGGCTCGCTCGCAGATTGAGCTCTTCCACCATGTCTTAGGGGCGACGACCGTGAAGCATGTTCGATCTATCCGCCACCCGTTGATCAAGACGCCCAATGATATCTACGCCGAGAGTCCGTACTCTTTCTTTGTTACCAATGATCACGGTTACCGGGATGGCGTGCGGCGCGCTATCGAGGATATTGTTCCGATGGCTAAATGGTCCAGTACCATCCACGTGCGGTTGGATGAGCTGCAGGCGGTGGATGCTGAAGCGGCCATTGATGCGTCGGTTGCGCTGACGGGACTCTTCAACAACAACGGGTTTGGTCATGGCAAAGCCGCAGATGATATGCTGATTACCAGCGCTCAGGGAGGAATGCTGTATCTAGCTCAACCGGTCCGGGATCAGGATGGAGATACCATCTCGGTGAAGGAAGAGATTCCGCTGGACAGCTCCGTCGACAATCCCACCTACTTTACTGACGTGTATCGGACTTCGGAGGCGGATGACGCTAGTGGCTTTGTGCTTGCTGGACTGAGACGAGCCGTTGATATGGTCACGCACCACACTGATCCGACTGCCAAGGACGGTGTGATGGTATGGTATACACGACCCAACACGACTGCTAGCGAGCACAGGAGTGAGAGAGAGGGCGAGCACGAGAAGAACGATGATGAAAAGAGCAGCAACAACGGAAGATATGAAACCCGTTTGCTCTTCGAAGACGATGGCACCCATATTCGAACCGCTGCTACGGCCGTGCTGGTGCCGATTCCGCCGCAGCCAGAACAGGGTAAGAAGGCGT
This sequence comes from Aspergillus chevalieri, assembly GCF_016861735.1. Lineage (NCBI taxonomy): Eukaryota > Fungi > Ascomycota > Eurotiomycetes > Eurotiales > Aspergillaceae > Aspergillus > Aspergillus chevalieri. The sequence continues at coordinate 1,493,669 of NC_057368.1, read as the reverse complement.
GGTTGTTTGTGACGGGATTCTTTTCGGAGAGCATGATTGCGGTCCAGGTTGACTTGTAGTCGCATTCTACTCTATAACGTATTGATAGCATGATGCATGACGGAATGATATGATTATGATGCGCTGGTATGTGGTATCTTGTAAACAAATTGCAATCCGTAAAGTCATTTCATCCTCCGCAAAGCCTTGACGACATCCTCCGTCCTCATAATCTCCGCAAACTCTCCCTCCAAACTGGCAATCGAGACATTATGCACAGTCTCTGCATCAATGCCACCCTTGGCCCAAGCCGCCGTAGCATCCGCAACGACAATAATTCTTCCCGGATCCGCAAGCCCCAGATTCGCCGCAACACGCACAGTCGTCGAAACACAATGATCAGTCGTTAGCCCAGCAAATATCAGCTGGCGGAAACCACGCTGCCGCAGGTATGCCTCTAATTCAGGACCGATGGGCTTGGAGTTGAGCGGTTTCCAAACGACCGTTTCCCCAGCGCCTCCTCCGTCATCGCCACTAATTTTATCGCTTGATAACGGCCGCGCAAAGTCAAGAGGTCGAATTAGCTTCATAGGATGTTGCGGATGCAGCGGACTTGCTGGGTTATCCGAGGTATGGAATATATGTACAACCTCGAGATTATTCTCATTATCATTTTTACTATTACTTTCGTCTTTGTCCTTCGAGGATAGCGGCAGTATCGATGGCGACTGTGATGGCGACTGCGCCATCTCACGGGCAACCCGGAACGCGGCTAGGAGCGAGGTCAGGTTAACTTCGAAAAGGGGATTCGAGCGCGAAGACGCCGGGCCGGAGGGGTGTGCGAAGGCGGCTTGGTTGTCGAGGAGAATGAGGGCTGTCGGGAGGGAGGAGGAGAGGGGTGGGAGAGGAGTGTTTCGGGAGGAGGGTTTTAGGAAGTCGAACATGGTGCTTGCTGTACGGAGTACTCCGTATAAGGACGTAGCTAGTATACAGAAGTGGAGGATGGGTGGACTTTTACTCCGCAAATTTTATTGTTCATGATATTATTGTTGCCTTAGTGCCTGACTTTATTTTTGCCTTTATGCCTGGAGATCAGACATCTCTTCATATCCCGTTCGGGCAATCTGACACCACCCCAGTTAAAACCTCGCCTGTCACAATGCTACACTCGATTCAAGCACACCGGGCCATTCGCCCAATACCTACAGGAACATCAACAGCATTAAAACTCTTCAATCCCTCAACGCGAACCTACGCCTCCCCGTCCTCCAAAACACACACCCGCCCATCCTCCTCCGCACAACCCGACTCCCCGGCAACCGTCCCCTCTACCTCCTCCACATCTACAACCTCTCCAGATGATATCAACCCACCGCCAAGCACACGTCCCGCGGACATTAACACACCAGACTCGCTACCCGACGATGCCGCGCCGGTCGATAAAGTGAAGCGCTATGTCGCGCTGGGACGGGCATACCTCTCTTTCTACAAAACGGGATTGAAGAATGTATACCATAATTATCGCGCTTCTCTCCCGCTAAGAAAGGAATTGGGACTGCCCGTATACCTTCCCATATCACCGCCCCCGAAATCGAAACCGATTGTCTCGTTCAAGAAGGCAATTGAGAAAACCGGGCTCAGTCGTTCGAATTTCCAACTGATTCGACGCGCTGCGTACGATGTCCGACGGATGATACCATTTACGCTTATGCTTATCGTCTGTGGGGAATTCACCCCAGTTATCGTTCTCGCGCTGGGCTCTACCGTCGTCCCGTATACCTGCCGCGTGCCAAAACAATTCACTAAGGACCGTGCGCAAAAGGCAGCGCGGAAACGCGCGGCGCTGGTGGCGCATTGCGTCCAGTCTACCGGCTCCGTCACATACAATCCAGATACAGGGAAGGAATTGGACTTGTTAGCGCAATACGCGAGTCCGGAATGGGTCGACTCCGCATCCTCGGAAGAAGTGCTGCGCGCATGTGCGGTCTTCGGTCTGGTTAAGACACATACCCGTCCGCCTGCGCTTGTATCGCTAGTTTACCGCACGCGGCTGAAGCGGTTTGCGGAGTACTTAGCTGTGGATGATGGGTTAATTAAGCGTGGGGGCGGGGTCAGTGCAATGAAGGGGGTTGAGGTTCGGATTGCAATTGAGGAAAGGGGTGGTGTTGAGATGGTCATGCGGGAGACTGGGGAGGGTGAGAGTGAGGAGTGGGAAGGGGAGAGGGAGCAGAGGAGGTGGTTGGAAGGGTGGTTGGAGAGGAGGGCATAGATCTCTTTTGATGGGTGTTTGGTATAGGGTTGGGAAAAGTTGTATGATTTGATAGAATTGTCTGTAGAAGTTGATACAATATACGCTCCATCTCGCAATAGAAGCAATGAAACACTCGATATAATTCACAACTCCCGAGCTCCTTCACCTGTTAATCCACCGTCAGACAGCTTGCTATGCCCTCATATTCTCATTGCAATGTATAATTGGGCGAGGTGGTCCAGTAGAGAAAAGCCATGTTGATTAGATCCACCCTTAGGTGTGGACTAACGGATTAACAGAAATCGGATATCCTGAATTACTGTGTACAGAATACAACTGGCTTTTGGAAAACCAAGCTAAGGACTATTGTAGATGTTTTCTGCGGAAGCCTGGGAACTTTCCCTTTCCGTTCCCGGTCCAACTTCTCGCCGCTTTTGGCTCCCTGAACAGCCTGGAGAGTATCCAGAGCAGGGCAATGCGTGTCCAGAGCAATCATGAAGTGATCCCGGAGCAATTCAGGAGCATACCTTGATCACTCAGGCTTGGGCCACTGCAACCCCAACAAGGGACCCAGATAAAACATGCAAAGCCAAGAAATTAATTAGATAATATTTATTTTGAAACACACGAATATGATACGATTGTAGATGGGTATCTTGCCCAGGTATGTCTGTATGTGTGTGTGTGTCTATAGAGTCGAGTGCCTCATTAGTGTACATCCCACTTGGTTAGTTGGGCGCCCTTTAATGATTAGTGGGTTGATACGAGGCCGAGTCACTACTCCAGGGCTTGCGCCGGGGCATCCTTTCCAAAGATGCAATAAATATTGGAATGGACAACTTCTTCCACCTGGATGGTGATTCAATCTATCGTCGACCAGTCTCAAGCAACCACTCTACGGTAACAAAGGAAATGTGAAATAGATTAAAAATGTGGTTGATAATGGCTAGTTAAATAAAGAACAGAAGTGAAGCGGTAGCCTAAGCCGAGCAAAAGGCGGCAAGTGGCCGGACGGTCAGAAGAAACTATCCCCCCTCTCAGCCTCCGATTTCTCTGCCTCAGAGCTTCCCTTAACCTTCTTAACTCAATTGTCCATACAGTACCTGTCATTCATAGTTAACAAAGCAAACTTGCTCACAATGCAAAACTTTTCTCAATCCACACCCATGTAAGCACATCAGCTGATACCTGCGTTCCCCTATTGTCCTTCTCATCCTGCCACTGATGCAGATAGAGGTCAGTCTGAGCGCACAGGCTATACAGTCCGCTAGGCAAGATGGGCAAGGCTGTAAGTTCAAACATCCAGGGACTTGTCACGATTGGCATAGACTAAATCTGCATCGTCTGGCAACGTAACACCAGGTTTGCAATACAGCAGGCGGGTTTAGCAGAGGTAGTACTGCCTTGGGTTCCAGACTCTTTTCTCCCTTACAACTAGTTATGCCCGGATACACAGTCTCATCTAAGCCGACGGCAAAAGCAGAATTCTTTGTTTTTCTTTGGCCAGTTGTATTCGGCCGACGGCGACGTGGTACTGCGAGTGTCATGTCCAGTTGGCTTTGGGGGGATGCACAAGACCAACAGACTGGTCTTCGCTAGCATACTGCTCTCTCACATAGATATCAGGCAGGAATCAGGAATCAGGGATCAGGCAGGAACGGCTGTGCAGTGCACACCATAACAAGGGCTTGTCTGGCTGCAGAGAAGGCTATTTTCAGTCACATTGGTCTTCAGTTTGGAATGGAGAGAGAGCTCGGAGGTTAAGCGCAAGCATCACTGCAGGCTAGTGACTAAACAGTTGCTTGGCGGGTGCAGAATAGCGGTGTGAAGCATGTGGTGGGATGTTAAAGCGGCAGCTTGCCAATGGGCATTACAAGTGGAAATGCGGCCGTAAACGGCCTCAGAAATGTTCATTTTTGGCGTCATTTTCACAGATCCTTACATTCTATGTGTAAACTTTTCTCGCATGATTCATTGCAGCAATTGCATCATGCAGATAATCTGATGTTATCGCCGTGGTCTCTTGCAATGCTAGTTTCGATCAATAACAGCCATATTGGCTGGTTCAAAGATGATCGCCGAGGTAAAAGATTGTTGTATGACCACTAGGATCAGACTATAGCAAACCCCGGGCATAGAAGACGGGTTTGGAAGCGTTAAAAAAACGAATTCTCGCAGCTAAGTAACTTCAACACCAAATCATGAATTAGACGTACCATAGCTGTTGATTAAATACTAGCCATAAAGCTGTGTTGCTACCAGCATTCATCGCTATTGATCGATCTTTTCTTATTCGCTGGTTATTGTCGTTTTTGATAGCTGATTGCATCGTATTAGATGAGCTTCGGCCCTGTGTAGCTTCAATACCTCGATGAAGAATATGCTGTTCATTAGAACAAGGACCATAATATAGAATATAAAGAGCACAAGGTTGGAGGTTGTTGTAAAATATGATGGGCTGTGAATAGGGCTGTCTTTAGTCTGTTTGCCTTGTTTGCATCGATCTGCACTGTTTGCATCAAATATCAAGTCTTCATCCGCCATGGACAAGCTCTCTTCAGCGTCATCCTCTCGAATCTTGAACTAGAATTCTTTATGATATACGAAGAATCGAAGAATTGGATTTTGTTAACGATCATTTCACAATAAATTCTGCCAGAAATGCCCATCACAATCCATCCGCCGGTGGTGGAAGATGTCGGCACACCCCACGTCGATTATGATTCCATGTCTGTCGACTCGGACGGAGGAGTTGAATTCGAAGATTCACGACCGAACAAGCGACCATCAATAGGAGTGCTCAAAGTCGGCACAGGGATTGTTACACCGGGAGAGGTTGTGACAGATGATCCTCAGTGGATGAGGTTAGTTTTTACTTGTCGCGCAAAGCACCCATTACGTGCTCCACTGCTAACATTCTTCACTCTACAGAGGCCATGGTACCTACACCAATCCATTATCTACATCCATTATCGCAACAGTCGCCGGAAATGTCCAGAAAACGAACAAATTGCTCTCCGTGACGCCTCTCCGCGCCCGGTATACCCCGGAAATCGGTGATTTAGTGGTCGGCCGTATCGTGGAAGTGCAATCACGACGGTGGAAAGTGGACGTTGCTGCGCCCCTCCTGGCGAATCTTCCGTTGTCTGCGATTAATCTCCCGGGTGGTATCCTGCGTCGACGAACGAGCGCCGATGAGCTGCAGATCCGGACGTATTTCAGTGAGGGGGATTTGGTTGTCGCGGAAGTGCAGACCGTGCATCAAGATGGCTCCGCATCGTTACATACTCGGTCGCTGAAGTACGGTAAACTACGGAACGGATTCTTCTTGGCTGTGACGGGGGCTGGTGGTAGTGGCGCATCGAACTCGACCGTGAAGGGAGGAAACGGGACAGGGAATACGTCTGGTGGGACAGTGGTTCGGTCTCGAAGACAGGTGTGGACGATCGAAAGCGCCAACGGAGGAGGCCAGGTTGACGTTATCCTTGGAGTGAATGGTTACATTTGGATATCGAAGCATGCTGAAGGGACCGATGCCGCATCTTCGGCGACTGAGAACGTCTCCATCACGCGCATGGAAGAGATGGTATCGAGCTCGATCTATTCCAGCCAGAATGACGACATTGCGCCGCAAACCCGACGCGAGATTGCACGATTGGCACAATGCATTCGAGTCCTGGTCCAAGGCGGGGTCCCGGTGGATGAGGAGACAGTAATGACAGCTTACGAAGCCTGTCTGAATGTCGACTTGGAGATGGGAGACGATGAAGATGATGACGAAGGGACACAAGAAGGAAGGGAGTATCTGGAAGGGCGCAAAGCTCGAAGCATCCTAGAGATGGTCACGAGTCGGCAATAAAAGTTTTTCTTTTCTTTTCTTTTTTTTTTTTTGAGATATTAGATACCCATTGGGAATTGATGCATCTACACCATGTAATAGCCAGTACCCAGCTATTGTTTGCCGTAATAATAATGCCTCCAGTAGAAATGGAGTATGTAATCACGTGAGTGGCCAATTGGAGTATATCAAATGTCGGTTAATAATAATTATTGGCACTTCAACGCCGACTCTTTCGCTTGAGTTCGCTTCGTTTCGAACGATTCTTGGATTATTGAAAGCGCCAGTAAACCCTTGAAACCGACTGCCAGGTTCTCAATTCCGACTTTTACTCCGGTCATCTGCTCTGGTGTTGACGTCTACTATCAGGTGCATTGGAGCCTATCCCTAACTGCTGCCTCTAGGAAGGGTCTAACTTGCCCATCTGCCATGCTTCTCTTGCTCTCTCTTTCTTCTCTTCTACAGTTCCCTCCCGTTAGTGTTCCTCGCTTTGTGATACCACTGTATCCAGAGCGAACTCGGTTTTCATCTTACTAGCCACCACCAAGCGGTACTTCCTCTATCACTTTTCCTCCTTCTTTTATATTACTTTTCACAGACTTCACGAGCCAAGATGCGTTCAAAACAACAGCTCTCAGCTGCTCCTGAAAACACCAAGAAGATGTCGCGCAAAGCCGCGGCCAACGAGTATTCCGCAGGCTCAAAGGCAACCAGCCGAGTCGCTTCTCCTAACGGTTCGTCTCGCCCTTCTTCTCGCAACCCGAGTCGAATTCCCTCTGAGAACGAGGATACAGACCTTGACAGGTAAGTGACTCACTCCTTTCTTTCTTTCTGTCCTGTTTCTGAGGCGTCTTCTGCTGTCTTCTTCCTGTCTGGTGGCGGTGACGTCATTATAAAAATATTTGAAGCCTGCATGTGCCTGAGTGCCTTGGCGCCTCATCAATGTCTTAGCATCAGATCACATTAACTAACACTTACCACAGCCTCCTTGATTTCACCGACGATGAGGTCAACAACGAAAACTGGGAACAAGAATTCTCAGATGTCGTCACAAACATTGTGGACCGCAAGCGTAGCAGCGTCCAGGGCCGTGAAGAGGCCTATGCTGCCTTCGGCCGACTGTCCAAGTTCCACTACGTGCACGACGAGTTGTATGGCCGCGTCGGCGAACTTACTGCTGCTCTCTGCAAGAGCGTCAAACAGGAGTCCAGTGTTCGTGAAACGACACTGGCTCTTCGGGCCGTTGAGCTGCTTGCACTCAGCGCCAACGACAACACGGTCTACGAGAATGTAGAACCGGTTCTTACTCGCGCCATTCGCGACTCATCATCCAACCTTGTCAAATCCTCCGCCATTCGTTGTCTGGGCTCATGTGCAGTCTTCGCAGGCGCCGGCGAGGATGGCATGTTGGACCAGATGAACTTTTTCCTCGATATTGTTGCTTCTTACGGAGAATCGATCAGCGCCAGTCACGATACGGACTGCATCGATGCTGCTCTCACAGAGTGGGGCCACCTGGCTACCCACATCTGGGACCTCTCTGCAGAAAGTGAGGAGGCGATCGAAATCTTCGCCGAGCAGTTGGGTGGTAATGACACCGGTGTGCAAATTGCCGCCGGCGAGAACATCGCCCTCCTCTACGAGAAGAGCTTCAGTCCCCGAGCCAACTTTGGTGAGGACGAGGAGGAAGACGACGAAAATGATGAGGCCGAAGAGGACAAGAAAAACAACCAAGACGAGGACGAGGAAGCCCTGCTTAACTACGAAGGCCCTCGGCTCGTCCAAAGATACGAACCATACCACGACACCCCAGAGATCCTCAATCAGCTGAAGTCTCTGGCCACGGCACACTCCAAGAGGATTAGCAAGAAAGACAAGAAATCCCTTCACACAAACTTCATCTCGATCTATACATCTGTGGAGGATGCCCGCCGTGGGCCAATGTACAACACGGCCATCAACTACAACACCAATCGCCACTTCGGAAGCAAAACCCGAGTGAAGATTGGCCGTGATGGCGTCGTGGCCGTTGACCGGTGGTGGAAATGGATTCGCCTCAACAAGCTCCGCCGTCTTCTCCTGGGCGGTTTCTACGTCCACTTTAACCAGGGCAACCAGACTGTCCTGGACAGCCTGCCTCTTGCCGTTCTTCGACTCGATTCCGAAACTGGGACTGGCCAGTGGAAGACGGACAAGGGCAGGAAGCCCCGGGATACCCGTCGTTTCGCGATCCACCACGACGAGGATGACGGGGAGTAAGTGGGGATTGGATTTGGAATGGGTAATCACCAGCTGCGGCCTGAGGGGCTCATTGGATTAAAGATAATTGGCCCAAGTGGTGGAATCAAGGTTACCCATTCCATCAGAGGCAATCGCCCTATTGCGAGGATACGAAATTTGGATTACACGACTACCAAAGTTCTTGGAGATCTCGAATATGTTTCTGTATTCACTTTCCTTGTCTTACACTAGGAAAGGAGCTGGAGATTGGGAAACCAAAATAGTTTTTTTTTTTTTTTGTTTTTGTGTTTGGAAGAGAAAAGTTTTGGGTTCGATGCATGCTCAAGAGGCTACGACCCCGTTACAGAGAAACACAATCGTACAGGTCCTGTGGCGGCGTGAACTTTCCTCTTTTCCCCTTGAAGGGTTTTGGAGGTTTAATGGCAACGTCTTGATGCTTTTAGATAGCTATAGATAGATTAGTTTAGTGTGTGTGTGCATGTGTGTGTATGGCAGTTAATATACTGTTTAACCCCATTTCTTTTTCTACTGTACTCTGGACACCCTACTTGTGTAGGAGCAACTCAGTGACATCAGATTTTATCCTATCTAACCTTATCTACAGACCAATGCACCAATGCAAGTATATGTGAGACTGATACCTACAAAATATACAAATTCAACCATATACCAGGGGCACACCGATCAACCAAAAACCGGCACGACCCCATTCCACTCCCCCTTTTCTCTCTCCTCCCAATACCCCTCCTTCCCATTCCTCAACCTCCACACCACCTCTCCATCACTGGCAACCTGCGTGAACCACCTCGGCGTCCAGTTCTCCCCCGTAGCTTCCATCTCGCGTCTGCGCGCTCTCTGTCCCTCTTCAAGCTTGACTTTGACGTCCTCTGCTTTATCGAGGTCGTTGTCTTCGAGGGCGCGCTGGTCAGGACGGAGACGCGAGTCCGTGGGCGGGAGGGTATTCTTTTCGATCTGCGTGACTTCGTTGAGCGCTGCGGCGAAGGCGGTCATGCCGTAGTGTTTGGGGGCGTTGGGGACGAGCTGTCCCGCGGACCAAATTGTACCGGTACCGGAGGAGTTCTTTGTCAGTGTCAGGGACTGCGTCCATGTTCCTGAGAGGCCGAGGGGTGTTTCAGTGCCGTTCGGGTCGAGGATCTTGGTTGATACTTCTTCGCTGCGGCCTGAGAAGACGCCGCCAGCTTTGAAGGTGGAGATGGCTTTGTGACCGGATGTTTCGTTGAGTACGGACATTTCACCGACTGGCTCGACGTATTTTTCTCCCGCGATGATATTGCGCAGGAAGGATGTTGCCGAAGACCAGCTATAGTGTTCGCCTGTGGCGTGGAGGGTGAGACGGATTTTACCCTCTGTGACAATTTCGGCGGATTTGCCCCAGAACTTCTGCGTTGGCATGGGGGACTGGGTGAGGGACCAGTCTTTGCCGTCAGCGTGGTAGGCTAGCTGGACGGGGCGATGGGAGACTTTTTCAGCGACGAAGCGGAAACCCAGGTCTTCGCGGATAAGTTCGTAGGTTTCGCCGAGCATGGGGTTGAAGGGTTTGCGGATGGCGCGTTCTTTGACGCGGTTGCTGGAGAGGGAGGCTAGGGCGAAGGCGGTTACGTAGGCGAGGCGTTCGACGGGGTCGGTGACGCTGGTTGCTTTGTCTAGGAGGCTTGAGTATTCGAGAACTTCGGCTGCACGTTGGAGAAGAGAGAGAGGTTCGTTCGCGGAGACTGGCATGGAGATCTGGGATAGATCCTTGCCCACGTTCTTGCGGAGGAACCCGATCAAACTTGGCGGCATGACCTTTGGCGCGGGGATGTTGTCGCGGCGAGACACCTTATCGAGCGGCAGGGGAGTAAGCGACTTGGGTTTCGCGGGGAAGAGTGAAGACAGTCTGTCTCGCTCTTCATCATTTGACGGCTCAGGCGTCTCCTCTTCCTCGCTGTCAGATGGTGCATCGTCCGCAACGACCTCTTCTTCGGCTTGCTGGGCGGCAGCTGCAGGAATGTTGTCTACCTCTTCATCATCACTGTCACCGTGCATGGTGAGCAGAGGTGAATCATTGCCATCACCGGCTTCCGCGTCGAAGAACTCTTGCGATACATCGGACTCCATGCTGCGCCTGGAGACTGCCGACGTAGGAGGGTGTCGACGCTGTTCACTCTGCGTGATCAACGACGAAAACTCGCTCAGGACACTGTCCATATCGCGCAAAAGGCCCATCAAGTTATCATGAACTTCCTCCATTGGTTCTGGGTGGCTGATAAGGCTGCTAGGTTTTCGTTCGCCTGTATGAACTTGTCAGCTACTGGCCCCATTGTTAGTTCTGAGGGTGAAGGGTACGTACGCCTAACACTTGGATTAGCGCTACTACCACTAGTCTTCCGTTTCCAGAACGGACGATTCTGCGCACCGACGTCGCCATTATTCAACTCCGCCGCACTCTGACTGGGACTAGGACTGGACGAGCGACCACGGGGCCGTTCCGAGGGGACCGGAGCAAGCGTAGATGCAGTACTCTGATATTTCGGATCCGTATCTTTGGCAAGCTTGCGCACCATGTCGCGCGACGCAGACATACGGCCTACCAATGTCTCGACCTGCACCCATTCACGGTCTTCAGCAGCGCTAGTGGCGGGCGGCGCGGCGCGCTGCGATGGCACTCGTAGTAGTACCTCGCCCTGCGGGTGCTTTTCCTCCTCCGGTGGTGTTCTATGCGAAGCCTTCTCCAACGCACGTTTCCATTCGACGAATTCCTGGTCGTTGCTTGCACGCAGATGCCAGATCTCCGCGCCAGAGTCGACCGAAATCTCCCGCGTCTTCTCGTTGCATGCGACAGCCGCTAGGTGAAGGGGGATCGAGCCTCGTAGAGTAGCAGAATTGGGATCGTGGTAGTACGACAGCGTCGACGAGGTGAAGTCCAGCGCGAAGAACCGTCTAGCCCATCCCTGATGGCGCTTTCGTCGACGCTTATGCAGGAGACCCCTGTGGACAGTAGACGGAGCTGCTGCCTCACCATTCTGCGCCGTAGGAGGTCTAGCATTACTATTCCCCCGTCTCCGCGATATCGGCCTCAGCGACTCCGTCGACGCACCATCGTGAAACGGCTGCCCGTTAGCATGGCTCGCTGGCGGAGCAAGACCAGACTTGGGCGGCACAGCGGTCGGATACGTCAACAGCACCAGGGTCACCGTCTTGGACAACTGTTTCGAAAACGTGTTATCGAACACTAGAGCGTAATTCCCGCCCTCATTCTGCGGGACATCGTACGTCCCCTGCGCGATCTTATCGGCCTCGCACTTCCCGACCCATTTGATCTGTTTCAGCCCAATCCCCGTAAGCTTCTCGATAACAGAGAGGTTATTGTTACTGTGTCGTCCACCAGTCACAGCGCTCCCCGGCAAATTCTCATTCGAATCGGTGCTATGCGAGTCGGAGCCCGGTAAGGCGGAATGGCCGGGATGCTTGAAGATGCCGAAATTCAGGGATTTCTTATGCGGCTGGATGCTCCATGAGATGGTATGATTGGATTTGACGTTTACCCAGCGGACCAGATACGACTGTACACCAATAGGATCCCTGTCAGCTTCTGACCCTTTGACATTTGAGCCGCATACAAATGTACGGGCTAATGGTTATGACAGCTGCCCCTTACTTACCTTGCTATGGACTTCCAATGTTTCCATGCCCGCCATGACTGCAGAGTGGACGAGACAGTCCGGGTGTCAGGTTCGAAACGGTTGACAGGTGCGATGTTCCGTGTTAAGAAGAGGTGTAGCGCAGGGGATGGCTGGGGTTTGTTTGGTGGGGGGTTACTTTAAATCCGTTGGCTGGCTGGAAGTGCTGCTGCGGCCATTGACTGGACAACGAAAGTGGGCGGTAAACGAGTGAGAGGTGTTAAGTATTCAATAGGAATAAAAGAGGACGAGTAGGAGAAAGGGAGAGGGAGAATATGAGAGAGAATGGATGGGAGAAGTAAACTAAAGAATAGAGGGGATGCGGGCGGACAGGGCTGAACGAATCCCGAGGCCGGCGTTCACATGACTGAGGCACTACAGGGACTAGTACTGCTACTATGTGGCTATAGAGGGCTATACGAGGCGCATTTTTAAAATAAGCCGATGGACGCATTTCTTGGGATCTCTTAGAGTATATTACGATTGCGGCTATACATGCAAATGCTCTGTCCATTGCTAAACTCAGCAAAAATACAAGGATTTATAGAAAGATGAAGATTGAATCCAGGATATTACAGTACCAATTCCCATTTACCATGCATCCCCATTGGTATATCATATAGAGATGTAGGGTTAACGCCTCGTCCCAGCCTGCATGTTGGTAAATAGCAGCTTGAACCCATTGCACAACGCCCGCATGTCCGGATACGGGTTCCTCTGCAATTCATAACCCTGGGGAATCACTTTAACCGGCCAGCTGTGGAGCCGAGCCTTCTCACCAGCTTTGAAGCACAAATAGAAGTATCCCGGATGCTTCGGATCAATGCAGAAGGCATATGCCGATCGCCGAGGATTTGCTTTGGTGTACGTCTCCAACCAGGTATCTAATCACCGTTAGTAAAGTTTATCCCGATTAGGAAATCGTCGCGAAATAAACATACCGGTTTCCGTCTTGCTGCCTTCTTGGAACTTCTCATTGAGCATCATCTCGTCCACCTTTTTCGACATCGCCTTGACGTGGTTGAAGATCAGGTCGTCCAGATCACTATACGTGTATCGACCGCCTACCTTCAACGTCCGACCGACAGAGAACTCGTTCTCCTTGTCCAGTTCCAGCACGTCAATGTGCTGGTAGACACCATCCGAGACCTTCCAGGTTACTGCCAGGTGGTCCGGTCCCTTGGACGACGGCCGGATCACCACATCACCCCGGCTCTGCGACCCCAGGTACTCCACCGCCTGGGTGGAGTTGAACGGCCGGAACATCGGGTGTTTAATAACGCGAACCGCTCGGCCACCATCTTGGGTCTTCTCCTCTAACGACTCCCGATCCTTGTGTTCTTGCGAGTGATCCCATTCGCCGTTGATTTGGTCGTTCGGCTTGCCCGACGGTCGGCTAACTTGCTCCTCACGCAAAGACACATTACACGTGAAATGCTTCCGGTTCAGGAATAGGATCTTGGCCGGCACCGTCTGGTGCATCGAGTAAAGCGCTCGCACGGGAATGTCGTAGCGGTCCGTCATCTCCGATTCAGGCACCAGAGCATCGATGCCCGAGTCCAGTTTGCCATCAATGTGGTCGTCTGTAATCCGCTTGATGGAGATTGGTACCACCATGCCCTCGTACAGCGTGTCGGCCGTTTCGCCTGTGAACATGGTGAAAATCTCATCCGTTTCCAAGAACACATACGGTTTCCGCAGTTCCTCATAAGGTTGCTGTAGTTCGGCTCGAATCGTCTCCAGGGTCGCCCGCTTCCGCTGGTTCAGGTTCCGCTCCAGCTGCTCGGCGTATTCCTCCAGAATCAGATCGTTCACACGATCTTGTGCTTCCTCACGGAACAATTTCCGCACGATGGCTCCTGGTCCATTCTCGTCCGTCTCCGCCTTAATGTCTTCTTCGTCCAATTCCAGGGCGTCGGCTGCCATCTTGCGAGCAATATCGTAGTCTTCTGGGTGCACACGGGTGTTGTCCAGAGGATCCGCATCCGGGTCCGCATTTTCGTAGTCAATGTACAGGAAGCTGGCACAGTTGTTCCACACCTTGATACCCATGGCGGGATACTGTGCGTTGACACCCAGAAGTTCCACGCGGTTGTTGACCAAGCCTCCGTTCATGTTCACAATTTTGAGAAGGTGGGCCGCTTTGCGAGGACCAAGACCACAGACGTAGGGTAAAAGATTGGCCGTCGCCGTATCGGAAACTGCTTCGTTGAGGTCGACACCCACCAGGTTCACCATATCCACCAGCGCAGTCTCCAGTTGCTTCGTCAGTAACTCCTGAGCAACCAATTGCTGGCCAGGCTTAAACTGAATCGAGACGACATCCCGACCCAGCGATGCATACTCCTTGAGCGGGCTCTGGAGGTACTTAGCGAGGGCAACACAGTAATGCGTCAACGGAGCAAAACCAGGATGATCTCTCTTGGCTCGCTCGCTATGCTGGTACAACCGCGCAACCTCGTCATTGACAATCACCACTTCCAGGCGGTCACTGACCTCCTCGTCGCGGTCGTCCGTGTATGGAGCCCCACGAAGATCCTTCCGATCAATAACTTCGGCCAACAGCTTGTACAGCTTGCGTGCCTCCGGAGACATTCCGGAAACTGCGATGACGTCGGGTCGCCGTCGATCCACCACATCCACAAAGCCCTCCACATCTTTGCCATCCGGAATTGCGCGATCCCGGTCACCGATCGATAAGTCCGAGAATTTACCATTCTCCAGCACCCGCCCGTCCTCTTCAATGTAAGCCCAATGGATAGGCTCCCGACCGACAATGCCAGTTCCCGTCGAGAGAGCCAACACGCGAGGCACGGTTCCCAGAACCATACCCTTGGGCTTGTAAGGAGCTTGATCCAGGCGCTGGGAGAATGCTTCCCGGCATTCCTTGGCCACATGGTTTTCACATTCTTGACGGATATTTTCCTTGACACTGCGGTTGATCAAGCGCTCTAGCTTGCCCAGGGCCATGTCCAGAACATCCCGACGTGTCCGGTTCCAGGCATCGGCGAGTTCACTGTAATTATCCGACTCGATATCCGGGTATAGCCGTTGCCGGAAGTGCTCAAAGTTCTCGAAACGCACCTTGACTTCCACCAGGCCTTCCTCTTCGGCTTTCAACATGCGAAGATAGAGCTCTGGTCGACGAGCGATGTCGATAAGTTGCTGGTTCCGTAGATACTTAAACTCGTAGTAGGGATGATGTTCATCGATTCTCCGGAGACCCTTTTCAGTCCGGAAGCAGTCGACTGCGCCGTTCATGTAGTAGGCTTGGCGGATCACCTTGCGCACCTTGGGGCTCAGCGCCAGCTCCTCTGCGAACATGGCTTTGGCAGCCTTGACTACGTGCGAAGGGTTAGAGAAATCGCTGTCCAAAAGCCCGTCGGCCATCTCATCTGGCCGCACAGCGGGGTCCTCGGTATATTGACGATGGCCTTGCTTCATGGCGTTTTGTGCAAAAGCATCCGCTGTAATTCCAAAGGCGCGCACGAACTCGTAGGCTCTGCTGTTGCGGATACGCTCGAAGAACGAATTGCCCGAGGCCTTACGGCGCTGCACATCGCCGTTGGCGTCACCATTCGCCAAATTCATGTCGCGCAGCTGCGTTGCATATTGGAAGTGGATGTAGTCCTGGATATCTTGCAGCTCCTCCATGGTGACGGCGATAGGGAGCATCTCTTCGATCACATGATCCTTCACGTCGAACAAGCTTTGTATGTTGTCATAGGCTTTCTGGATGGTGTTCCGCTTGTCTACCAGCGCCCTGAACTTGAGGTCATAGTCGAAAATGTCCCAAAGATCTGTCATGTTGAGCAGCTTCTCAGCCTGGATCTTGTATTGTCCGTCTCCATCCATTGCTCCGTCCGTGGGCACTTTGGCTGCATGGATCATATAATCCTTCCGGTGCTGGAAGATAAACGGGACTTCCCAATCATCTGTAACGAGGAGCTCCAGCACTTTAGCCACGGAACGCTGGAATGGCTCATGCAAATCGGGCTCAATGCGTTTCTTGAGAAGCATGAGGTTCGATATCCAGCCTGCCTCTTCCCGGAGCTGGTCATCTGTCAAGACAACATGTGTATAAGGTTTGCGTGAGAGCTGGTGGCGTTCCGGTTCATCAGCTAGACGAATATGGTTGTCCTCCTCCGTCAACATCTTCTCGGCCAGCTGCGACGGTTCGAAGACGTCCTTCAGGTCCAGATGCCTCTCTTCGTGCTCCTCCTGCTCATCTTCTTGGTCCTCCAAATCCAGGGCAAAAGCATACTCGTTGCCGTCACCGAACGCGGCACGCATGTCTTCCAGCGCGTTTTCGTCCAATCCCGCCATGTCAGAGGGGCCTAGGCCAGTAACGCGAGCTTTGGGGCGCGCAATTTCGAGATCATCCTCCCGCTCCCGCTGTATTTGTTCATCGTCGGAGAAGACATCCTCCTCAATGAAATCGTCCATCTCATCGTGCATTGGTCGTCGAGGTCGAGCATATTCGCCTGCTTCTTCCTCTTCATCCGAGTTGAACATGTCATCGATGCCACGAGACGGTCGGGGACGGTCGCGTTCTTTGTGGCCACGCTTTAAGCGCTTGAATTTGGACTGTAGGCAACGGAGATTTCAGGTTAGTCCTGGTGACTCGAAGGTGGGAAGTCAATCCCCAGACATACCTCTGAAGCGACTGGGGGTTGTATAGCTGGGTTAAGCTCTCCAATCAATTCCAGATCTTCCTCATCCAAATGTTCCTCTTCGCGCTCGCGTTCTTCTCGCCGTCGTTTCTTCTTCTCTTGTCGGCGCTGGGCGCGGTCTTCAATCTCTTCGTCTTCGTCGACAATGAAACCTTCTTGGACCTAAATGAGGGCATCAATAACGCATCACCCATGGTGTATTAACGGGCGCAACCTACCGCGCGAGCAGCTTCTTCGTCGTCTTCTTCTTCGTCCTCCTCACTAGAATCATTTGCGTAGCCTCTCGGCGGCTTCGCAGGACCCTCCCGGACTTCCTCGTCATAATCATCGGGGGGCTCCTGCTCATTCTCCTCATCATCATCCAGCATGGCCTCGCCCTCGATGAATTTGTTTGCGCTCATTTTGGTATATTCGTATTAAAGAGAGTGGTCCAGTAAAGGGAATCTGACAGAATCGAAAGTTTTCGGGGAGAGACAAACAGGAAAAGGAGAGGAAGGGATTGAGACCGGTTCGCAGATACGACCGGCAAAAGCGACAAGAGAGAAAGAAGGAGAAAAGAAAAACAAGAGAGAGAAAATGGAGATGGATGGCAGCAATAAGAGGAATTCCTGGCCGCTTTCCAGCGCGAGTTCGAGAAAGAGCCGCTGTGGCGCCGTGTGGCTTTCACCGCCCTGAATGTGGAGGTGTAGCTCACTGTGGCTTGATGGTCACGTGTATACTGTCTATCATGGCTATTTCTCAGGTGTATTAGATGTGTGGAGCATTTTCTACATCGTGAGTGTACTATGATAGATATGCAATTGTTGCTTGTGCCGAATCCTGTTTGCTTGCTAAAGGCTTTGAAGTATTAGTACAGAGTACTCCACTCAGCCATACAGAGAGAAGATAACTTGTAGCCGTACTCCGTCAGATTGGTATAGCTTCACAGCTGACCATTGATATCTCAATTCTCTCCTCTCTCTACATAGTTAATATCTATCACTTAATATATCCGCGTCCTCGAAGTACCAAAAGTCAATTGTGCGGACTTTCCCCCGCCAAAACCACCGTCTCGTTTCATCGTCGCACCATTGAGACTTCTCTTTCTTCCTTTCGTCCACTCCTTCTCTGCTCCGTGCAAGACAACTATACTCGTACATAAATAGAACTGCCTCTCTTTATTCGTCTTAATAACCCATGGAGCATTGAACCATTCTCTATCTGGCCTCCCCTGGTCTCTGCAGCACGTGTCTGCCGCGATATCTCTTGGTCAGACTGCCCACGTTCAGTCAAATTCTCCAAGCCAGCTTCTCTCGGCGCCTCAGGACAGCCTCTCGCACCAGAATCAGATTATTTTGTCGCCCTCTGGTCCTCGACGGAATCGTGGAGCAGACAAACTTGATTTTCGCAGCCTAAACGCCCGAGTGCGCTTAAGTCCCCCACCCGGTCATCGTTGGCGCTTTCTCTTTCTCTCTTTTCTACCTCTTGAATTTTCTCTCACATTCACATTCAATCTTTTGTCGTGGTTCTTTCAATCGTCTTTCTGCTTGACTTCTCCTCGGGGCCACTTTCCTCAGCGATCGATTGCTCCATCCGTGGTCTAGTGCTGCCCCTCCGTCCCACGATCTATCATCGGGCGCGCCCGCTCTCCGGGGTTATTATCACTTAACTGTTATTTATCCTCTCTTTTCTCCTTTCGTCCTTCTTCCTAATCGATTACCCCCCTCCTTTTTCCTTACTTTTTCCCTTATTCTCTCTGTGCCGCGACAGAGTGCTCTGTCGCCAATCATGGCCGATTCATTCAAACCCCGAACGCTGAAGCGCAAGAATGTCAAAGGCCTCGCCCTGAATGCCGCCCCCAAACCCGAAAACCCTCCCGATGGCGATTCTCAGGCCCCCGGTGCCGGTGGGAACTCAGAAAATCGGACGGATACCTTGGAGATTGGTCTGGAATTTCGTTTAGATCTCCGGAGTGAGGATCTAGTCGTGCTGAAGGAACTGGGTGCTGGTAATGGTGGAACAGTGTCCAAGGTCATGCACGCCTCGACCAAGGTCGTCATGGCTCGAAAGGTACGAGTTCTTGCACTTTCCATTCGCTGTCTGCGACATGTTGACATTTAATTCTGCATGTCTAGATCATCCGTGTGGATGCCAAGGAGAATGTAAGGAAGCAGATCTTGCGGGAGCTGCAAGTCGGGCACGACTGCAACTCTCCCAGCATTGTCACTTTTTATGGGGCGTTCCAAAATGAAGCGAGGGATATTGTGCTGTGCATGGAGTACATGGATTGCGGGTGAGTTTTTGCGATAAGGCTGCAAGCACTGGACGTTCTCTGACTGTTATGACGTGCAAAAACAGTTCTCTCGATCGTATCTCCAAAGACTTTGGCCCAGTTCGCGTCGACGTGCTAGGGAAAATCACCGAATCGGTTCTGGCTGGCCTTGTGTACCTCTATGAAACCCACCGTATTATGCATCGTGATATTAAACCGTCCAACATCCTTGTCAATTCGCGAGGCAACATCAAGCTTTGCGACTTTGGTGTCGCAACGGAAACCGTCAATTCCATCGCAGATACCTTCGTTGGTACCTCGACTTACATGGCACCAGAGCGAATCCAAGGTGGCGCTTACACCGTGCGGTCCGACGTCTGGAGTGTAGGCTTGACAGTGATGGAGCTGGCCGTTGGTCGATTTCCCTTCGATTCAACGGATACGGCCGCAGGAAACCGTGCTAGTGCTGGGCCCATGGGTATTCTAGATCTTCTGCAACAGATTGTTCATGAACCAGCGCCCAAACTCCCTAAAAGCGATGCTTTCCCTCCTATTCTGCATGAGTTTGTCGCCAAATGTCTCATGAAGAAGTCAGATGAGCGACCAACGCCTCGGGAACTTTATGTACGAGCAAGCCAATACCCAGACAAGGAACAAGCAAGAAGATTAACATTTATCTGCGTTTAGGACCGAGATGCCTTCCTACAAGCCGCCAAGCGAACTCCCGTCAATCTTGAAGAATGGGCCGTCAGCATGATGGAGCGACACAACCGGAAGTCATATCTGGGACCTGCGGCGCCAAGGTCCCTCAAGGATAAAGAGAAGGAGAAGGAGAAGGAAAAGGAAAAGGAGAAGGAAAAGGAAAAGGAGAAGGAGAAGGAGAAGGAGAACGAGAAGAAAAAGGAGGAAGAAAAGGAAAAGAAGGAGAGCTCGCGCCCTGCGCCGCCGCCTAAGCCAGTTTCCAGCCAGCTTTCTCGCACTCCACCTTCTGACGAGATTCCGTTGAAAATAAACGACACATCTAGCCGATACAACTATGCTCCGTCCAGCTCTTCCTCCCACTCGTCTCGATCGAACCGGTCCCCGCTCGACCATGCACCTTTGGTGACGAGAGATGACGACCCTCGTGTCAGTCGTCCAACTTATAGCTCTCACGGTAGCCCAACAGCGACATTAGATGTCCCTGCCAGGCCGCAGATGGCGTCGCGATCTGCCAGTTCAAGTAACATGCGATCTCAGGCGGCGCTTCACAACACCACATTGCCTATCCGCGCCGCCCCGGCGCCTAACGGATCCTCTACATCGGCACAATCATCAAGTGGAGGGCCATGGCGACGAATGCGCGACATGATGGGGGCTGCGCATGGCAGTTGAATTCCTACATTAACTCCCGCCATGAAAAAAGCATACCATTGACCTGAACCGGAATTTTGGTCCATTTCGAATCAGCCCAACTCTCTTCTCTTCCATATTCCATGTTGCCTCTTGCGTGTTCGAGTGACCATTGAGGGTATTGTATTGGATCTTCATTCCCACTTTTCTTCCTTGCATGCATCGGCCAGGCGTACCATACCTTTTTTTTTTTTTTTCTTCCTTTTCTTTTCTATGGGCTTGTCAAGGGATGTGATGTGATGTGACCAAATACTGGTATCATATCATATACCAGATATGTTTCCGATGTTGGACTTTGTTATGCACATTTGCTGGATGATGGACAACTGAATATAGAAACATGCATACATATACGTACGAGGACATGTACAATTGCTTAACTTGTTTCTCTTCACCCGTGGTAGGAATTGATAGACACTGATAAAGTTATCTTTACTCCACCAGCCCCACATTCTGCACGATGATGCCAAGACGATCTTCCCAGAATAGAAATCATACGGCGTTTGTATTCCGGTGCCGGCTTGAGTCTCAATCTTCGGATTTATACCCATGACTTACCTGTTGGAACCAGCTTTGATAAACCACCAAAAGCAATCCATGAATGGATAGCCTGTAGGCTGGCATATGGGACCCTTTACCGTCGCTCCAGTAGCCACCCGGTACGTGCCAGTTCGGCTCTATGATGCCGGGTGGCTTTCTTGCAAGACAAAGCAATTCGAGTTTGCTAGCGATGACCACATTGCTTACATTCGGAATTGCCTCGAACAAACGAGGTATGGGCTTCACGAGCTCGATGCGCCTGCTGTGTGGGTTGAACACCAACGAAAGTGGCGTCTTTTTGTCGCTTGGGTCGAATATTTCTGTGATTGAGGGCCTCCTTAAACTCTTTTCCACTACAGAATTTGTATGTAAGAGAGACAGTTTGATTTCGTATGCCTCCCTTTCTCTGATAGCGGTGCAAGAACGATAGTGAAAGATGCTCCAGAAGAGTCATTTTCGTGGTCCAATGTCTCGAATGTCTCTTGAGGCTCTCCCCTCTTTGAGAGGGCAACTCAGCAAACCGTGCTACCAAAATGCTCAAAGTATTCGCACTTTTCATTTTTTGTTTTTCCTCTGCTTGATTGAGCAGGTTAGTCACGATTTGGCGGTATTAAATTCGTGAAGAGATAACTGGAGCACCTGGCACTTTAGAGCTCCTGATCCCCAAGCTATTCGATTTACTCCATGGATAGACGAAATGAGTTTTGACTCTATTGCCTTTGGTATTACATCATAAGCAGCAGGGCAAATATAAACATGCACCACGGGTTTTCCAGTCGCTTCCACGAGATCAGAGGTGACAGGCGGGTAACATCTTTTTTAAAAGCAAACTCTTCTTTTACCGAAGGAAATTGCCTCTTTTGTCTTAAACAAGGTCAACGAGCCCATGTAACTGCGGTCTGTGTTTATCTGGACGATTGTTTTAGGCGTAAGTTGACTAGTCCAGTCTTTGGAAGATAAGCAGACCATGCAGAGTCGACCATTTGCGATCTCGTTTGCAAAATTCTCTGACGCAACTTGACTTACGCCTTTAGTCACAGTCAGTGTATGGGGAAGATGGATACTCACTGAGGCAGGGTTTGAGGGTTTGTGTCTGGATAAACTCTCCAAAGCCATTCCATTTTGGAAGTCTTCCTATCGATATCTTGTTCTACCGGATGGATTGCCGAACTGGTCATCATACTCGGTCCTTTAGCGTAAAAGATATCCCATTAATTCTTACAGCAATTAGGAACCTCGAGTTATTCAAAGTGATCTGAAAATGGCCAATAAGTCACTAAATAGTCTTATCGTGCCATCGCCATTCCCATGCAAGTGAGATCCTTCTGCTGTGGTAAGATGGCTTGGTCATACACTTCCCCGACCAGTAGAGATCTGCATAAGCACTACTTCCATATTTTGTTGCTGGCTGCGCTTCTGTGATAGGAGAGACGCTTTGCAGAATTTGTCGCTGGAGATGCTTTCAGGGCTCCTTCGTCGACACCTAGAACATTAGTTCGACATTGAGAAATTGGTTAGTAATCAATGTGCATAAGCTAGTTAACTACCGGCATAACTACTCCTGAGGAATCATCATTTCATCCGAAACTCGTTGCAAATATATAAAAATCAAATAACTAAATACATCACAATGTTTCAAGCACAGGCTCTTAGTACTCCAAAAGCACCTTCAAACATGCGAGGCCGGACCTGCCAGTTCCCAACAAGCATTTCCGAGGTAATTCACGCGCCACCTCTTCCAAGCCAACATGCTAACCCAGCACAGCAACAAACACAACAACGGCGGAAACAAATCCGAGAAGCGCAGAGGGCATATCGGTCTCGCCAACAATCGCATCTTGAGTCGCTGAAAACGCGCGTCGCCCAGCTAGAGGATGTGGTGGCGCAAGTTGGCCAGGTTATGGGCATCTTTCATGATGCTGTTGTTAAGCAGGATGTGTTGCTGCCACAGTCTAAATTGATGCAGACTGTTATACTGCTTCAGGAAGAGGTTGGGGAGCATTTGAAGAGAGCTGAAAAAGCTACTTCCCCTGCTGTCCGTGGTTGTGAGTTCCAGGGGAAGATTAACAGAGTCCTTTCAGAGGCATGCCAATTCACACATGGCCCTGCTAATGAAAGCCCTCCTGAATTACCATTAACATCAGACTTCTGGCGCCTATTTTTCAACTCGACAAACTCCATCCTCCCACCAATCCAGACCACAACCTCAAGTCATGATGACAACGCGACATATCCACCCCTCACCCCAGCCAACCAAACAATCCCATACACAACAACACCTTTCACCCAGAAACTCTACCATGCATGTGCGAAAAGTGGCCATCGATACCTCACTAATCCCACTGTAACAGACGCGCATATGTGGCCCGAATTCGGACTCATGTTAGAACACCTTCCGCGGCAAGAAGTCATCTCTTACTTTGAGCGGGTGCTTAGCACGAGTCCCTGTAATCCGGTTCTGGATGATCGATTCCCGTTTATTAGTCTTGGAAATGCAGGGGTGCGCTTTTCTTCTGGGATGCACAATTTACTTCCCTTCCAGGGAACTAATGGGGTGCGGGTCATTCCGAGCGAGGAGGAATGGTTCGATGTGAAAGATGTTGAGAAATATCTGTTTGAGAAAGGCATTCAACTCGTTGGATGCTATGATCCCGCTTCATATACTGGCGAGTCTAGTCTGATTGTGCCTGGACAAGTACTTATGAGTAACATGATCGCATCTCTCGATGAGGCGACTCTTATCGACGGTGAGCCTAGACCATGTTCCCTGGTGGTTACAACAGGTTTACTTACTTGCTTAGGACTAAGCCATCTCTGTATTTGTATGGGGTGCGTCGCTGGATTCCGGCGCCGCGATGTAGAAAGCTTTATATGGCAGAATGTACAGTGGACTTTGGATTGATATATTCCAAGCAACGTATAATATAGACCATACATCACACTGCTTCCTTCTCGTTCTCTCCTCATTCTATAGTGTCGGTTAAACTCTATCTATGAATTCATCAATGTCTGCCGCCCAATAAATGCTCCCGCCAGCACCAAACAGCAGCAGCAGTTGCCCCCGGACCAACCAATCCAAACCCGGCAACAACAGCACCTAATCCACCCAGTAAAGTAACATTCGATAATCCCACCCTGTACAAATCCCAGACAGTAACCATGCAGCACAAGAAAACAGCAACTGCGGTCATCAGACAATCATTTTGAAAGAAAACGAAAACACCATCTGCCAGATCGGAAACAGGAGCAAACGAGTCTTTTCGTAGCAGGACATCGGTTAATGAGAAGTCGCTCAACACTACACAACCAATGGTGACGAAAGCGTGGAAACAAGCGGCTATGATACCTGTCGCTTTATAGACCGCAGATAGATGAGGGAGATATGTATCCTCCTTCGTCCTATTGGACGATTCATTGCTGTGTTGGCCGGCACGTAGTTTTGTAGTAAAGTATGAAAAAATCCCTGTTAAAATAGGAACGAGCACTGGCGCGGGCTGCCAGAAAGCTATTATGACCTGATGTGTATCCGTGTCGGTATATGGAAAGAACAGCAGCATGCTCGGGATGATGTATCCCAATATCACTGCTGGGAGTATAGCCTTGGCCGTGGCTACAGACAATTTTATGGATACTGATGAATAGTACCAAATACTTCGCGAGACAAAGGCACTCGTTAGAAAGTACAGCGGTGCGATGACTCCGATTCCACGAAGCTGGCATAGAGTTGCCCATAGACTGGGACTGTTGAGTTGTCAGTTCTCAGCAGTCAATAAGGAGACGGTAATAGGGACATACAGAGCAAGAAGCGTCCACTTATTTTTGAGTCGAAAGCCTTCGACGGTGAAGATAGTAATCAACGGGAGCACCGCAGTGAGGAAGTAGAGTATCTGCACGATCTGCTGCGGAGATGGGCTGGTCACTGTCGAGAAAAACATAGCCACCAAAACCTGCATGATTCGATCAATCCCCTGAAAGCCGGTATAGTCCTGACGGAGAGGAACTTCCTTTTCCGTCATCATAGGTCGGATAACAACATCTCGAATCAGATCCCGAGTACCATTCCCCTCCATGGCAACAAACAAAAGTTGAAATGCAAGCCAAGCGAGGCTTATGTATGCCACATACACCATAAACTGCAATGGTCCACGAGATACTGGTGCTCTAAGCAGTTCATCATGATACGGGATCTTCCTCGGGCGGTTGGGCTGAGGAAGCATATTCAACGAAACTGCCGGGCAGTACGTTTGTATCCATTGATCCCTTATGGCCTGCTTTGGGATAAGCGGGAATACGTATTTGGCGACGAACTTGAGCGTCGGTGTCTCCATGCATTCAAAGCGCTGGCGTGCATGGGAGGCTTTTACTAGGTCCCAGACGCGGTCATGTCGTTGTTGTTGCACTTTTCCAAAGACGGATGAGATTTCCTCTGTTGATAGGGGCTGCGAGGCGTTTGCATTCAGCGCTGATATAAGGTGATTGGTGAGTGAGGCTGCTGTTTCGATGGCGTTGTTGCCGCCTTGTCCGGTGATCGGCTCGAACTGGGCGTTATCAGCCTTCCATTGTATATAAAGACAGGTATATTGCTTCGGATTACCTTGTGGCTGGCATCACCAATCGTCATGATCCGCTGAAAATACCATTTTTTGTAAACATATTCGGGAAGACTCGTATACACCGAGCTAATCTTATGCTCGTAAATATCAGAGAACCGCACTGTCGGCGTAACGTAGTCATCCCAGTGCTCTTTTACCAGGGCTTCTTCCTCTCGCTTCGTGAACCGGGGGATATCCGATCCATACATGGTCTTACCCAGATTTCTCACTAAGAACCAGTACGTCCTGTCACCAGGGCCACTGGGAATGAGATATGAAGTGTGTTCGTTGAACACGGAACTGAGTGTCCCCTTCTCGATTCCGGGCACGCCTTTGGATATACCAAATACACATGCGTATGTTGCCGGGAGGGCTTTGATAATCAGCCCACAGCTTGCGAATCAAGGTAAAAAGAAAAGAATGTATACCTTTCTCCTCTGATGGATCTATGCATGTTGGGTCGGTCTGTTGAGCTTCCTGCCACATTTGCTTCCGGACTGTTGAGTGAATCCCGTCTGCTCCAACGACGATATCACCCGTATAAGAGTTGCCCGCCTGCGTAGTGACAGTGACATGCGATGCGGTATTCTTGACAGTAGCGACCTTTTCCGAAGTGAGAACCTTGGACTTGTCTTCGATCTTGTCGTACAGTATCTGGATCAACATCCGGCGATCGAGAAATACAACAGGATACCCATGACTGCAAATGCGCGTAAGCCAAAGGAACTTGACTGGAGATATAACCTACCAATCAACCATCTCCCTCCCAAAATCGTCCAAAGACCAAAACGTTTGCCCAGCCGAATCTCGAAAGAGCACCTTTTCCACAGGATACTCAGCCATATCAACCACTTCATTGCAGCACCCCAGTTGATCGAGTATGCGCAGGCCATTGGGCAGAACGCCAATGCTGGCCCCCGCTTGAGGCGCGATAGTCGGGTAGGCTTCGAGGACGACGAAGTCGATGCCATTCCTTTCTAGCATCAGGGCTAAGGAGAGGCCGGCTATGCTGCCGCCGGCGATAATGACTTTTAAGGGCTTTGGCGTCATTCTGATTGGATCTGAGTGGTTGTGCGCTGCTTGAGATGGACAATTTTGCCCTTGACTTGGGTTCCCATGACTATATATACATTGCCGATCAGCACACAGCACTACTCACTAATCACTTCGCTTAGTATAAGTGATCTTGGATTGGCCTGAATATATCACACCGCTATATAAAAACCTACCACGATAGCATAATCGCAGGCAGAGTCGGTCGGATTAGGGCCCTGATCAGTAATCAGACGAATCAGATGCAAGCTCGGGGGAACCATCAGGCCGCAGCGGGTCCAATATGATGAACCAAGTAGTATATGATCATAGCCGAGATACATCATGAGATACCCCTTTAATCCTTTTTCTTGAATTTTATGTGTGTTAGTACCGCCTGCCTTATAACCTTGCTTTTCAATATGGGATTCCACGTGGTGTTCGGGTTATGAAAACATGGCAATTGGCACGTCGTGGAAGCTGCAATGCACGCTTTAATGTATGAAACCCTTAAATTAGATCTTGCTTTCAAACTGTATAGTCTATGCCAAATTACAGCGCTTCGATGCCTTCCATTCAGTCTGACCCGAAAAACCAATCCGACACAATGATTGCAATTGCTGCCACCTGGTCCAGCATCAGTTGATATACCATCGAGATATTGGTTCACACTCTTACCAATGATATATCCATCCCGGGAGCAACGATAAGGTCCAACGCAGGCCGATGGCTTCCTCCGCGGGAGCCTCTTCTCAAAGCCAATTTCTCATTGTGGTTGACGCTCTCGCGTATATCGGCAATCCTCCTATCACCATCCACAACATCAAAGAATGACAGGGCCATTCCATGTTTTTTTACCATCAAAGACAGCTTCTTGTCCTCTTCATCTTTCGTCTCGACAGCGGCAACATTGCGAAACTCTAAACTCAGATTGATGCTACCCCAACTCCACTGAGGCGTCGCTTTGGCTATAGCCGCGTCCGCGCTGGGTTTGCTCCCGGGCAAGGTAACGACCCAACTAAAAGGACTCGAAAGCGGCTTTTTGTAAATATCGAATAAAGGCAGGCCCGAGGCGTCGCGGACTTCCCGACAGGAGCGATCACTGTGTTTCCGACCTGTTGCCGTGAATGCGGGGGCGCCCTCTTCATGGGTTATTTTATATGCATTCTCTGATTGGGCGTCGCCGTGTGGTTTGAGGATTAATGTGGTTTTTTCGTCTGCGATATGCTCCTGTCGGAAGGCGACTTGGCGCTCTGGTGCTTTCAGAACATATCGCGGTCTAGATGTTTTGGGTATGATGTTACGGTCCAGTCGCGCGTGGTTGTATGTGGCACGTGACATGATGCTGGCGAGCTATGAACAGTTAATCGAGATTAGTTTCTTTGATATAAAGAAGCTATTTATTTACCAATACGAGACTCAGATAACAGAACAATAGACTGAGTCATGTGACCGAAGTAACCTATTATTGTCAACAAATATCTCAAATTCGAGATAAAGGAAGTGCTCTATGACTTCAGTGTTGGTTGTATGGCCCCTCTGATTGGTATTCCAGTGCTCGTATTGAGCATGGGAAGCCTTAAGAGTCATGCCAAGATGATCTTCACTGGCCCCGGGGCGTTAACTGCATTTCATTGAGGCATTTTCAGGTGCATCTAGCAGCGGCAATTAAGCGAGCTACAGTTTGGGAGTCTTGGGTAACAAATAAGGATCCCTCATATTTTTCTTGCTTTATCATTGATCTTTTGTTGGCTAGTGTCAAAGGATAGCAGTTGACTCGGCAAGCATCTTCACCTAACTACCAGTTCCCGCTCTGTCATAACGATGGGGAAGTTGATTTTCCCGCACCGGGCCTCGAAGTGTATGAAATATGATTGGCGATGTCAAATAGGACGCAAGTCAGAAGCCAAATGCGCCCAGATACTAGCCAACAGCCCTAATTGATCGATCAGGACCCACCGATGCCGGCCAGACACGGTATCGGATCCAGCGTTCCGAGCGGCTCAGTTCATCCCATGAATAACAGTTGTCCATTTGGCTCTGGGGCATGCGTTTAGGAAGACTGGATACCCATGCGCCACACGGAGCATGCTGCGTCTAAATCGAACTCGCGGGCCGATAGTGGGCGCGGGAGGAGAGTCAGATACGACTTGCTTGGTCAAGCGGTTTGTGTTCATGCTGTCTTCCATCTCATGTCTTCCCGCTGCATAGGAATGCCACCGAAGAAAATCGGCAGTATGCGTCTTTAAAGAACTGTATTTTGTATCAGCTGTTTGATAGCCACGTCATATCGTCTCTGTTCTCTCTGGCATATAGCGTCTTCAAGACCATTGTTTCGAATACCTTTCGTATTTTCGAGCGTATTGTTAGCATCGTTGAGCTTCTTGCCATATGCCAAAAGCAAACCATACCAATCCTATTATCCTATAACTAATCATTAGAGCGTAATCTACCCGTTTTAAAAAATACTTTGCCTTCTCGTACGTGGCAGATACCGCGAATACTATTCTGTTGCCTGCCACTTCCGAAATGAGAGCGTCAACACGTTCAGGAGGAGTACAGGGAGTTTGAAGAGGTTTATGTGTCCAGTAAAAAACTGTTCGTATCATATGACACCAAAAAGTAATCAACACCCATCACGTGCTGATCCTTGTTCTACAGTCAGATCAAAAAGCTATGTAAACATCTGGTAAGCTAGAAGGTCTATTGAAATTACTTCAACGCAATGGTCACAGGGCCCTGGAATCTACATGTTAATGGTATTCTCATATCCAGACAAAGCCAATTGAATTATGTTTACCGCGTGATATAGGAAAGTGGTTTCCCTATTATCCCATTATGGAAATCACAAGCGCTCCCTGGAATAAAGTGACGTTTCGAGATATAAAGCGAATTTAAGAGAGAACGGAAGATTCCAGTCAATGGCAAAAGGTTCCTATGTGTACCGAGTTGACTTGGATATTGTGCTCTTGACAACCGCTGCATGGATAAAGACCGGTGGGGCTACGCCGTCGGTATTTCGACTTGAGCTTGCGGATATTCACGAACCTTCAGATCTGTCGCTTGAGTCTTTGGTGCAGAAACCTGTAAAGCCGGTGTGCGAGCAACGCTTTTCTCTGGGGACTTGTACATTAACGTTAAAATGTCCACGTCGCTGAATGAACTCCAATATCGATTCTTTACTGACTTTATTTATTAATGGAGACGCTATATTGATTATTATACATTATGGCGTCCTCATTCATGTTGCTTAATGTTCTTGCTATTGCTCTACTACGACTTGCAGCATGGGGTTTCGAAGTAAAGCACGAACCTCAGGATTTGATCTCACTGATCATCTAAATAAGTTGTCAGTTACCTATATGTCTCTTCATGGCTGGGAGATCCCAGAAACACAAACATTTTGGTTCCATGGACGCCTTATTGTCTTATGCGGTGCGCTTGGTACTGGATTATCGATAACTGCGGCGGTTCTACAGACTAAGGCCTTTCTCAATGATCATGATAGGATGCAAGGCAAACCTCAACTGATTCTCATACCGCTACGTTATCCAATTCTTCAAATTCTACCAGAGGTCGTGAAGAGTTCTTCGGTGCTTCCGTTAATTGTCAATACATCAGCAGAGACATGCTCTCCTGGCTTTTGTGCACTCACCCACGTCTTGACGTTTTTCTGCTGGAAAGAGTCACTTGCTCATGGGGAACAATGCGGAGCAACTGAGATATTTAACATGACATTCAAAAAGTTGAGCCTAAGAGACATTCTATTTTTATGCCAGAGCTCACTGGGGGCTGAGAAATGGTACTGCTTTTCAGTACCCCAATTTGGCAATCTCAAAGTGCGGCGCTCCAAGTCACCGGTCCCGAGTTGCGGTTCCATGGATAATCTGGATGGTCCGTTTGCTGCTCCTCGTACTACACGTGGAAGCACAGAGAATGCGCTGGATTGGCTTCCCGCTCGTCTGATAAGCGATGCCTTTGTCCCGATTGCCATGGGGGCAAGAATTGCTCCAGTCTTGTCCCTGGCGGCATTGCTCATACTACTGGACGAAAGCCCAAGACCTTGGGATATCATCCTGATAGTCACCCTGATAGTCATCCCGTCAGCCATGCTGGGCGTCATGTTAATATTAACGATTGTCCCAAAGTCCTTGAGCAACGTCTGCATCCGTCCACACGTCCTTCACTTGTACAAAGTAGAGCCATACCGGCGTACGCGATTGGCTTTGCAATATATTCTGAGGATATGTTTTCTGGTCTAGCGTACGGATCGGAAGAAAACCTGTCTTGAGCTATTCAAGTTTTATTTTGTTTACAATCAGTTTCTTCGTAGACATGCTGTTGCCAATGACAAGCGGACTTTTGTATAACCACATTGAGGATAGAAAAGGACCCAGTTCCCGAAAGTACAAGTCCCTCGTACCTTGTGATTGGTCGGGGTATATGTCAGTGGACCACCGCGGCTACTATCAGACCCAAAGAGGAAAAGCGCAGAACCCTAAACAAACATGAGGAACCAACTATATATAGACCAATTTTTCCAAGTCATTGACTCTCGCAATCAGACAATTTGTCAACATGCGACTCGACATTAACGAGGAAGAAAACCTCGCGCGGATGCGGCGTGGCGAGCTCTATTACGCCTTTACTCCGCAGCTCGTGGCCGCCCGGAAACGATGCGCACGGGTGGTCAGCCGATTCAATAGTGCAGGGGAGCTGAGCCGACGAGAAGTTGCAGAGTACTGGAAAGAGTATGTGCAGCCCGAACGTTTCCAGTAACTACTCAAATAAGCACTAACCATAAAAAAAAAGAATAACAAATGACGACAAACCACTCCCACCACCAGCATCCGCAACCGCAACCGATACCGATGAAGACGCCACCCTGCACGCCTATCCCTGGATAGAACGACCCATTAACATCGACTACGGCACAAACATCACCGTCGGAAGCGGGGTTTTTATAAATTTCAATAGCACATTCGTCGACACCTGCCAGGTGTCCATAGGATCCCGAACCCTGGTCGGCCCGAACGTCTCGTTTTTCAGTGGCACGCACCCCCTGGATCCAGACCTGCGCAATGGCACCAATGGGCCCGAGATGGGCGCGTGTGTTACCGTCGGCGAGGACTGCTGGATTGCCGGGGGTGTGATTATTTTGCCAGGGGTGGTGATTGGGGATGGGTGTACTATTGGTGCCGGGAGTGTGGTTACGAAGGTAAGTAAATCCGTAAGCGGAAGGGGGAAAAGCAATATAATTGAAACTGTCGAAGCAAACATTCTCAGGACCAAAGCTGACTCTTTTGAACTAGGATGTTCCAGCATATCACGTAGCGGCAGGTAACCCTGCACGGATTCTTCGGAAAGTGGAGCGCAAATACAAAGCAGAACAGGAGAATCGTCAGATCGAGAGTCAGCAGCAATAAAGCAAACATTTCGAAATCGGAATTCTAAATCATGCGCTTACTCTGTACCCGTACAAGAATGGAAATGCGAAATGCAAGAAGCCGACCTGTTTTACACACATTATTAGTGGGGTCAGCGCGGCTGTTCTACATATTCTGGAAAGTAACTAGTTTGTACGAACATATACTCCACCGATCAGTTCAATGGAAATCACTCTGTGACCAAGATGGATTGATAATTGCTATTATTGATTGGACATGCCTCGCATATGCATATCACGCGCATATCAATAGCCTTAAGGCGTGTTGTGACCGTATTCGCAACACGGCACATATAATAATCCCCCGGTATCACTTCCCCCCGGGACCACTTATCCAGGCCGTCAGAAAATAGATTCTGGTCTCTTTGCCAATAAACTATAACGACAGATATTACACTAGGAAATATGGAAAACAAAAACTACACAGAATCTAATCCTGGTTCCTTGTTCTGGTATAGGCGCGTTTACCGCGAAAGAAAAGTCTCAGGTTGTTGTTCTGAGCAGATATATTACAGACATGGCCGCCCTCTTTTGGGGTATCCAGTCGCTAGATATTTCTTCTTCTTTTTTTCGAATTTTTTAATACTTTTATCGATTCCTTATTTCTTGCGATTAGAATGGAACTATCTTCGAGTTTCGCAGCGTTGAATATTAATTCTCCGCACGCAGAGCAATTCTTCCACCACTTCGTCAAAGAGATGCCAGATATCCTGACCCTCCCAACAGAAGAAAACGAATCGTTGGTACCGGTAATTGTCGCAATAGCCCGGAGGGATAAAATGATTTCAAAAGCCCTGCTCTGCGTCGGAGCATCGCACCTGATCAACAATACGCCCGCAGCTGAAACCCGCAGTGTAACGGAGGAAAGGTTAAAGTTGCTACAAGAGGCCGAAAAAGAATTATCGTCACGAGTCGCTGCAATGAAGACTGCAGATCCCGAGGCCTTGTTTGCCGGTTACCTGTTGCTGTATCTGTACGAGCTGTCGGAAGGGACTGGGAATGGAGCGTGGCGGGTGCGATTAGACGGTGCGAGGAGTATCATTTTTAATATGCTTGGGGCATACAAAGAGCCGTCGCGTGAAGACCTTGAAGATCTAGGCATTAACCAGTCCCTCGTACAATTCTTCATCTACCACGACACCCTGGCGAGTGTGACTCTTCAGCAACCGCCCAGGAAGATCCTAATCTCCAAAAAGCCGTCGAGCAATCAAAGCGAGCACGTATTCGGGGTGAATAATGGACTTCTAAATTTCATCGCACGCGTTTCCGCTCTCCAGTCAGAAGCCAGAGCCGCAGGGGCGATATCCAGCCCGATCATCGCGCAAGCATTCTCCATCTGGAAAGACATCGATAAATGGAGACCACCAGCATACAGCTCAGACGATGAGGAATCGTTCGACTACCGCAACATGTGCGAAGCCTATGTCGCTGCAATATTCATCTGGCTGTTTGTCATCGTTTATCCCGACAATCTTGCTGATGATAAGGTGCAAGTCATGGTCCGGAAGGGCTTGGAGAATCTGGATGCTATTGACGAACCGTGGCTGATGTCATTTGGGCTGTTTCCGGCGTTTCTGATTGCTGTTGCTTGCGTGCATGCTCAAGATAGAGAGCTGTTGGAGGATCAATTAGATAGGATTGAGGAGGCTCGTCGGTTTCGGAATATTCAGGTGTGCAGGAATTTGATTAGGAGTTCTTGGGCATGTTATGATGCTGGGGAGCGGAAAAGTTGGGATTGGATTTGTCTTATGAAGGCACAGGGGCTGAGCATGTCGGTAACTTAGATTGGGTTGGTGTTTTGAAGAGCGTTAATATTTATTCGTAATGTATCACTGAAGCGTTGCTGATTCGTTCAAAAGTTTGGTCTTGTAGTTGGGCAGTCTGTAGGCGTTTCGTAACTTAGTGACGCTGCGTTGAGACTCAAGGATAGGGAAGGTCCTTCCAGCTAAACGAGGACAACTGGCAGACAAATGTCTTGAAGAGAAAAGTACGAGGCCAAAGTCACGTCAGGACAGTCACCACGTGTTCTGGATGTTCCCTCCAGCTCACGGTATATCTTCCACCTGTCACGCAGAAACTCCATGCTTCGAATTATTATGTCCGTTCTCCAGGTTTTATGAATCGTGCGAAAACGCCCAATAATAGTGCGCTGATGAGCACTGGCTACAGCGCAGAGGCCAACGACAACCAGCGGCCAGACTAAAAGACCATTCAAAGGTGATCCTCTCGGGAGAGAACCTAGTTCATTGACGAATGAAGTAACGGTGTGCTGGAGGGGATGATCGCGGGGCGATATTTGCGGATCGAGAATGTTCCCGGCGTATACAAGACAAGCGAGACGGTATAATTCGAACAGCGCTAGATCGTCGTGGGACAGATCACCCTGGTCTGTAACCGGACAGTTCGTATCCAAGTTCTGCAACTGTAGCTCTATACGTGTCAGCTCTAATCGCCTCTTATTTTTCGTCAGCTTGTTCGAAGAATGCATCGTCAACATCGAGATGCGAAAGATGGTAGCGATCAAGTCTTGCGACGGCCCTAGAAGCAGACTTTGACTTCGAGAGTCACCACTATTGACCGAGATCGACTCAAATACCCGAGCTGCTGGAGCTATGTCCAAGCTCGATCCGTGTGAGAAAGCTACCAGGGCGAAAAAGTAGCAGAAGATCTCCAGAAGGAAGGTTCGCAGCTCGGGATTTGATGGAGCAAAGCACAACTGCTGCCGCAGTATGACGGCAGCTGCGTTGAGATGGGGAAACATCCGACTGGCATCAGAGAAGTTGTGTGCCTGCCATTGTTCCTTGTCAGTTATATTGTCATTGTTCTTGTTGGGGGAGGGTTACGGACTTCATGCACGCACAGCAAGAGAATAGCCAGCAAAACATCATCTTCTGGACCGTCAGACCTCAAACTCCGCAATGTGCAATACGCGTACCTACCAGATGCAGGTACCGATATTCCAACTGACACTTCAGAAGTCAGTTTCTTGTCGACCGCCGCACTCAGCCCGGCTATGGCGCTACCATAAAACTCAAGCGCCATCGTTCCAAGCTCCGGCTCATCAAGGTCATATTTGACCAAGTCCGCAGCCGACACAGCCAATACACATTTCAACGTCAACGGATTTTCCAACGCAAACCAAGCCACATGGTGTAGAAACCTATCTCGTCGCCCCGGTCCAATGGACATCCACAACGGACTGGAGTACGTAAAGTGGTCCAGCAGGCGGCACATCATCCGCCGGCTCGGTACCGCAAACACAGTGACCATGTCCGTGAATGAATGTGGGATGCTGGCATCACTAGGCCATAGTCGTCCATTCTGATGACAGGGTCGACGCCGCCGCTGACGTTGGGGCTGCTGCGACGTGTCCGCGGGCCATTGACATGGCAGATTGTTTCTCAAACAGCCACTGCATGTCGGACGTGCCTCATCACATTTCTTTTTCCGGCGACGACAGGTTTGACAGCCATCCTTTGATCTTTTAAAGCTTGTGGTTGGTGCGTTGGATCCCTGTCCTGCGGTTAACATGGTGCCATGCCTCGGCCAGACCGGCTCACATATTTGACGTTAGTCGTGGCATCTTTAATTCATTTCAAAAATCTGACTCACTATTGCTCACAATACATCTGAGATTTCTAGTTCTGTCATGCAAAGGGCGATTCTAGTTAATTATTTTCGTCGAAAGACGTAACGTATTCAACGGGCGAGCGGCGAATACGGCCGAAGTGCGAATTTTCCCCGCAACCACCAAAATATTCAACACAACCATTTTTAACACATCATTTCTTCTACTTTTTATACACAAAAATGCCTTTATCTAAGGAAGCCCGTATGCAAATGGCTATTACTGCATGGAAAGAGAAAAAAGTTCAATCAAAATTGAAAGCCGCCCAGATATATGGTGTCTCTGAATCCTCCCTCCGCAAGCGGCTTAATGGAATCAAACCACGTACAGAAACACGTGCAAATGGCCATAAATTACAGAATATGAAGAAGAAGTGCTTGTCAAGAGTCTACTAGATGCAGACAAGCGAGGATTCTCAATTCAGTCAGAATTCCTGCGTGGAATGGCACAAATTTTACTTCGTGAGCGTACACAAGATCCAACTGCAATTCTTGGAATCAACTGGGCCTATTCCTTTACCAAACGTCGTCCTGAACTACGTACAAGATACAATCGAAGAATCACATACCAGCGGGCAAAACAAGAGGATCCAAAGGTTCTTAAAGAGTGGTTTGAGATTGTACGCAAGGTTATCCAAGAACATGGTATACATGAAGATGATATCTGGAATTTTGACGAAACTGGCTTTGCAATGGGACTCTGCACAACATCCAAGGTTATTACTGCAGCAGAACGCAGTGAGAGACCTTGTACAGTTATCCAGGGAAATCGTGAATGGGTCACAATCATTGAATGTGTGAGCTCTAAGGGCATTCTTATTCCAGCGGCAATTATCTTGAAGGGGAAAGAACACCAGGCTGCTTGGTATGAAGAGGATAATCTTCCCCTGGATTGGAAGCTTACCAACAGTCCAAATGGCTGGACAACTGATGCAATTGGTCTCAAGTGGTTAAAGCAAATTTTTGATCCTTTTTCAAAGCTGCATTCAACTGGCGCGAAGCGGTTGCTTATCCTTGATGGTCATTCAAGTCACCAAACTGCTGAATTTGATGATTTCTGCAAGAACAATTCAATTATCTGTCTTTGTATGCCTCCACATACATCTCATCTTCTTCAGCCCCTGGATGTCGGGGTTTTTGGGCCGCTCAAACGCGCATATGGAAAACTAGTGGAAGGTATGATGGTGGCTGGAAACAACCACATTGACAAGGAAGATTTTCTACATTTATACCCTCCTGCACGCAAAGCAGCATTTACCAAAGGGAATATATGCAGTGGCTTTGCAGGTGCAGGTCTTAAACCATTGAATCAGGGTCGGGTTCTTGAGAAAATCACCTTTCAACTTTGTACACCAACACCACCGCCAAATCTAACTGAAGGCTCAATCTCGTCTGCTTTTCAAACACCTCAAAATCCTCGCCAGTTAGACCATAAGGTTCGCAGCCTACAAAGAAGTCTTCGGAAAAAAAGGACACTTTCTAGCAGCCCAATCTCTCATATTCAACATCTTGAGAAGGCTGCACAGATGGCGATGAATATGAACCTCATTCTACAAGAAGACATCAAGGTTCTACGGGCTGAAAATGAGCGGAAAATGAAGAAGAAGGCAAGGAAACACACTTCTCTAGGGGATGACCTCTTTATCTCTGTACAGGAAGGCCGTGAGCATATTCAGCAGCTTGATACTATTCAGCAGCTTGATGCACAGCTTAATGAGCAACTTAATGATGCTACACCTCGCCAGCGAGCTCCACCACGCTGTAGTGGTTGTGGGATTATTGGGCACACTATAAGGAGATGTTCTAGTAAATAGACATGTATTTAACTAGGAGATAGTCTCATTCAGTCAGATTGAATGGTGTTGGTGGTTGAAAAGCTTCGAAAAGTAATGGTTGCGGGGAAAATTCGCACTTCGGCCGTATTCGCCGCTCGCCCGTTGAATACGTTATCAGATCTTCGCACGTTTTATCCGCTCATCACGTGTCCAATATCAGCGAAAATGCGGAAGTATATATTTGTTGACCAATCAAGCGGAAGCAAGCAGTGCAAGTACTATGTAGTTATCCTTAGCTGTTGCAGAACTTCGCTGCAGTCTCATTTAGACAATGGAGTAAGCCTTTAATTGACGCTCTCCTAGTTCTTTCATTGGCTAAGAAATTACTGTACTCTGATTGGTTGTGATCTATTATTCCTAATTTGGCATACTTTGACTATCGCACTCTCTTGCTCTGCATATATCCAGTAATTTACTGACTAACAATGCACTACTGTCAGATAGTATGACCTTGCAGAAGTAGCTCTCGTTTCCATGCCCGCATTCATTCTTGTTCCAGGGAAGTGATTGGACCTACGAGGAAAACGAGCTTATAATTGTATAGTATGAGTATACCATTCAGAAGCAAAGCGGGATTGGGTTGAGGATCTGAACGCGTATGTTAGAAGAAAATATATCCCTTGTAGGCTTACGATATTGTAAACATCCTGGAAGCTCCTTGCCAAGGGACCATCATCCAGGGTCTTATAGTAAAGACCCCATAACAGTTCAGGAGTTGTTCGCCAGATTTTGCAGCTTCGCCAGTTCATAATATTATCCACATTGCTGTAAGAGCTCTGAATTGGTGCCTACTTCGACAACCTCCCCAGCATCCAACACAAAAATCGCATCAGCATTACAAACTGTGCTTAGACGATGCGCAACTACCAAGGTTGTACGTCCCTTGGAGCCTGATCCAAAGCATTCCGCACAATCTTTTCCGAACTGGTATCCAATGCAGAGGTCACTTCATCTAATAACAAAATTTTCGGATTGCGAACCAGTGCCGCGTGCAATGGCGACCCGTTGCTTTTGACCACCTGAAAGAGTACTGCCCTTGCCGGCGATCATAGTCTCAAAACCATTGGGGAGACTCATGATGAAGTCGTAGATGTTTGCGTCTTTGCACGCCTGGGTCAGTTCGTCCTCTGTAACTCTTTCGCTATCCACCCCCAGGAGTATGTTTTTACGGAGTGTCCCTTCGAACAGAGTTGGCTCTTGGCTGACCAGAGAAATGAAAGATCGGTAGTTCATCAACTTGATTGTAGATACGTCCATACCATCGAGATATATCGCTCCAGTATCTGAATCATAGAACCGTTCGATCAAAGAAACGATGGTCGATTTTCCGCAACCGCTTGCGCCGACTAGGGCCACAAATTGACCCGGTTTGACCTTCAGGCTAAGACCTTAAGTCTCGTGTTGGATAGCAAGACTTTGCTTTCCGAAACTCGATCTCCCACTTTGCGGACATCAACTGAAGACCGTCTTGGCTCCATGTATCAATAGAGGGTACTTTGTCAAAGAGCATTTGTAGTTCGCCAGCTGCCTGTTTGGCTTTTCCAATGTCATTGGCAAAGGTGAAAACGTAACCTGTGGTTGGGCACCGAATATGACGGAGCCGGAAGCAAATCAAGAAGCGGAAAAGGTCGTATTTGTGCCTCGCAACCGAGGTATCTCCATACCAGAATTCTAGCGCCATGGAACAGATGATCAACGCCTGCGATAGAGCAAATAGCACAGACGATTGTAGGCTGGAGACAAGTGTCCTGCACCTTTGAGCAATTACTTGACTTCGATAGTGCATAACAGTGTGATTCTCCCTCGTGAGAGAGGCAATCGTGCGGATGGCGGACGTGGCTTCACATGCATAACTAGCAGACCTCTCAT
The DNA here is from genome assembly GCF_016861735.1 of Aspergillus chevalieri. Lineage (NCBI taxonomy): Eukaryota > Fungi > Ascomycota > Eurotiomycetes > Eurotiales > Aspergillaceae > Aspergillus > Aspergillus chevalieri. The sequence continues at coordinate 1,454,423 of NC_057368.1, read as the reverse complement.
ATTCCTTCTACATAAACATGGCTCACAATGCATAACGTTTATCCTGCTCCTCAAGGATATATGGTACATGCCCAACCCCAATGATCGCGACTACATGGCCTTCCCTGACTTCGCCTAAGCGTGAACGCCCCAAAATATCCTTTTCTAGTTACAAAGATAGATTTGTCCTCAAAATCAAGACAGGCAGTGTGACGGTCTCATTCAATAGGAATCTATTGGTAGACTATCTGACGAAGTTCTAACATGAGGAGAGAAAAGAAGAGGCCAGCCTGTCAGTGCCTAGCTTTCTAGTATGGCAAGGGATTTAAGCGAGGCTCAGTGGATGTCCTACACCAAACAAGGACAGAAGTGAGTAGGGACAGAGGTGAGTAGGATCAGACTGGGAGTAGGGTTAGACCGGGGAGTAGGGACGGGCTGGAAGGTCTGGACAGATTATGTAGCAGGGGCAGACTAGGGAGTAAAGATGGATTTTGAGTGGGAGTTGTGACGGCTCAGCTCAGTGCCTTCATGAACATTCATTGTCAACATGGCAAACAATGCCATGAAAGCAATCGAGACAAACAGCTGCTTAGCGAGGCCACACACAACCATATATAAGACTTCTTTGTGTAAATAGACTCTTCTTTCTTTTCTTTTCCTCTTCAGATTCGATATTCTCGTTGATGGCTACAATAGTCTAGATAGGAACTCAGTTCGTTATTATCTACTATTCCGAGCTCGTGACATAATATCGAATCTCACCTTTTTCCTTTCAACACACACCTACTTCATTGGCTCGATCCAGCGATCGTGGAGCCATAGTAGCGTGCCCCCTCCGAACGAACTGAACGAACTGAACGAGAGATCAACAAAGAACCCCAACCTGCCACCATGGCCAAACTGAGCGAGATTTTGAATGATAATGGACGCCGAGAGTCCCTGTGGATCCATGATGAACCTGACGATACTCCCCATGACTTGACCTATGATGATTTTATTACTGAATATGAGCGAGACCCGAAGAATCTCTATGACAAGTTGCTCCGAGTCCACCAGGAGTTCTATGGAGTCTCCACAGAGAAGGATGTGAAGATAGTGGAACTGGAACTCCAGAACCAGGAGAAGGACAGTGAACTGATCACCTTGAAGCATGAGAAAACAGAAACTGATCAGGAACGAGACGCCTTCGCTACCCAGGTAGCTCGAATGATGATGAACAGAACTACCAGTGCACAGCAGAGCTCCCCCAGAACCATCCCCAGCAAGTCTGCAAAGATTCCTGATCCCCCAATGCTCACTGACGGCAAAGAACCCCGATTTGAAGACTGGTTGCTCCTGATAAGTCAGAAGCTTGCAGCCAATGCAGATCATTTTGACACACCTCAACTGCGAAAGGCATATGTGGTGAGCCGTTGTGAGGGTAAAGCCCGAAAGCACATCATCCCACGCATGCGGGATGATGCAATGAACCCATATACCGATTCGAAGGACATGCTCAACCATCTGAAAACAATATATGACGACCCGAATCGTGTCACTACTGCAAAGCACCAGTTCCGACAGCTGTACATGAAGGCCAGCGACAAGTTCCATAATTTCCTCTCAGAATTCTTGTACCTCGCTGTGGAAGCTGGAGTGGCTGAGCATAATTGGAAGGATGAACTCTATCACAAGCTGACCACAGAGCTCCAAAAGCTATGCATCACTGCTAGTATCCAGAATAGCAGCTTCCAGGAGTTCTCCAGTGCTGTCTCTCAGACTGCAAGTCGCCTTGAAGTTATCAATCACCGAACTCAGAGAAACCGTTCTTTTGCTCCTAGTAATCGGGACACCACCAATAAAGGAACGAGCCAATCAGGAACTGCTGTCAAGAAAGAACCAACCCCATCTCAAGGCACCAGCCCTACCACTCAGCGCATGGGTAATGCTGAACACGACCGATTGATGAAGGAAGGCCGATGCTTCCATTGTCAGGAACATGGACATCTTGCTCGTGACTGTCCTACCAAGGCCTCAACCTCTGAACTAAAGGAACTCGAGCAGAAAGCACCTGTGAATGTGATGAATGATGATGCGGGAAAAGTCTAGCCCAGGAGCAAGTCTCTGACCTGGGCCTAGATGGTGTCAACCTGGGCGAGTTAGATCTCAGTCAACTGATTGGGGGACAGGGATTCAATGTGAATAGTCAGATAGCTTATAATGGAATCAGTATCCCTCTGACGACCCTGGCTGACACTGGAGCAAATGGTTATCTCTTTATGGACACCCAACGAGCAGTTGGATTAGCAAAGTTCTTTGGGGTCCCAACACGACGACTTGATACACCCATAGGAACAAAGGGTTATGATGGAAGAACTGGCTCAGCAATTACCCATGCCATTATTTGTCACTTGCTTATTGATGGGCGGCGGTTCTTGAACCAACCTTTTCTGATTGCTAATTTGGGACAGCATGATGTGATTGTTGGACAAAAGTGGTTTGACAGTCAGGATGTGTGGTTGAACGTCAAACACCGGAAGCTGGTATGGCCAGAGCAGCGAAGCCTCTTGGATGAAATCCAGTGCAAACAGTACTTGGTGGCTCCAAAGCAGATTCTTCAACATTCCAAGCCTGATCCCATCCACCAAGCTGATATGGAGCGACGTGATCGACAAATTGAGAAGAAGGAACAAAGAGAGCGATATCGAGTTCCCCGGAAAGAGGAGTCAGACCGGCGAATGGACATGGCTAAGATGTCACGTGCTCTCAGGAGCCAGTCACTCCTGACTGACCAATCAGTGGAATCAGGGGACCTCTCTAGACTAGTCATGGCCAACCAGAGATCACAAAGGGAGACAGCACCTCATCAAGCAGCCCGAATTGACATTGCAGCAATTGGAGCAGCACCATTCCAACGACACCTGAAGAAGAAGGACACTGAGGTCTTCATTGCTAGCCTGTCTGAAATTGACCGCATCATTGAAGAGAAACGCGAGAAGGACCGCCAGAAAGAAGATCACTATGAGGAAGAACTAGTACAACAACTACTACCCAAGCAATATCAGGAATATGCCGATGTTTTCTCCAAAGCAGCTTCTGATGAACTGCCCCCTCGACGGGCAAACGATTACCAAATTGAACTTGAAGATGGGAAGACTGCAGAAAGAGAAGTGGGTTATAGCCCTTTGTACAAGCAAACCGCAGAGGAATTGGAAGCCGCACGGGACTACATTGTGGATAACCTCCATAAGGGATTCATTGGACCCAGCGCTGCACCCTTTTCATCTCCCATCTTGATGGCACGGAAGCCAGGAGGCGGACTGCGATTCTGTGTTGACTACAGGAAATTGAATGCTATTACCCGAAAAGATCGATATCCCATTCCACTGGTGGATGAACTGATGGAGAGGATCAGTGGTGCAAAGATTTTCACAAAACTGGATATACGACAAGGATTTCACCGAATTCGACTTGACCCAAAGTCAGAGGACCTGACCACCTTCAGAACACGATATGGAACGTACAAATACCATGTGGTTCCCTTTGGGCTCACCAATGGACCGGCAGCGTTCCAGCGTTTTATCAATGATACTCTCATGGACTATTTGGATGATTTTGTCACTGCATTTGTGGATGACCTACTCATCTATTCAAAGGATGTTGTGGAACATGAACTCCATGTCAAGAAAGTTCTTGAACGACTACGTGCTGCAGGACTCCAAGCCAGCATTAAGAAATGCGAGTTCCATGTTACTCGGACAAAGTATCTGGGGTTCATCCTGACAACAGATGGCATTGAAGCAGACCCAGAGAAGACTGCAGTAATCCGCAATTGGACTGTGCCAACCACTATTCGAGGTGTGCAATCATTCCTTGGGTTCTGCAACTTTTACCGAAGATTCATCAAGGACTATAGCCGTGTTGCAAAGCCACTAAATCACCTAACAAGAAAGGATGTGCCTTTCACCTGGGCTGGACAGCATTAGGAGGCATTTGAGGAGTTGAAGAGACGCTTAACAGATGCCCCAATACTGCGACACTATCATCCTGAACTAGAGACGAAGTTGGAAACTGATGCATCAGATGGAGTAGTAGCTGGAGTGCTCTCCCAGAAACATGGAGATCTCTGGCACCCGGTGGCTTACTACTCCAAGAACATGTCTGATGCTGAGCGCAACTATGAGATCCATGACAAGGAGATGCTAGCCATCATCCGTGCACTGCAGGAGTGGCGAACTGAGCTAGAAGGACTGCAACTCCGAGAGCGTTTCAACATATATACTGACCATCGCGCTCTGGAATACTTCATGACTACTAAGAAGTTGAACGCCCGACAAGCCCGGTGGGCTGAGTTCCTTTCCCGGTTTTACTTCCTAATCCGTTACCGCCCTGGCCGAGAGAATACTTTGGCTGATGCCCTAAGCCGACCCAGTACAGAAGTGCAGAGAAAGGATGATTATCGCCAACAGATTTTATTGAAACCAGAATCTGTTGAACAGCCAATGGAAACTAACCAGATCAATGAATGTGCTGAAGTCCACACTATCAACGTGCTGGAGCCCACCCTACAAGTTGTAGACCGAGTACTCAGTGCAAACCGGAACTCTACCACAGCAGAGGAACATCGTGAGGAAGCTCGGACAGGAAGGAATGATTGGAATCTGCAAGATGGACTGCTATTGAAGGGAAATCGATTGTTTGTTCCTGATGATGACCCTGAGCTCCGCACCCGGCTACTTGATGAAGTGCATGCACAGGTATCAACTGCACATCCAGGGAGAACAAAAACCCAACAGCTCATCAGAACACGGTACTACTGGCCAACTTGGAGACAAGATGTGGAGAGATATGTACGGAATTGCTCAAAATGCCGGAGAGCTGAGAACCCACGTGATCGTGCCCCTGGACTGCTCCAACCCTTACCCATTGCAGAGCGGCCCTGGCAGCACATATCTATGGATTTTCGCTCCTTCCCAGCTGACAAGAGAGGACTTGATGCCGCACTAGTGATTGTGGATCGATTTAGCAAGAGACCTATAAGCATTCCTTGCAAGAAGACTGCCACTTCTGAAGATGTTGCACAAATGTTCATTGAGCATATTTATCGCCATAGAGGACCTCCATTGACTATTGTATCTGACCGTGGACCCCAATTTGTATCGGCGTTCTGGAATGAGTTCTGTCGGATTCTTGGAGTGAAGCTGAAGCTTTCCACAGCATATCATGCCCAAACTGATGGGCAGACTGAGATTGTGAATCAGCATATTGTTAACCGTCTCAGACCCTTCATCAACCGCCATCAAGACAATTGGTCTGAGTTATTACCCTTGATTGACTTTGCTGCGGCTACACTGCCTTCAGAATCAACAGATGCCTCTCCATTCCTCATTGACTGTGGATATGAGCCTCGAACTTCATTTGACTGGACCCCAGTTGGAGAAGACCTCCCCGGGATGAGAAGGTTAGCCGACGACGGGCGCAGGAAGCTGCCAAAAGAATGGAGGAGACATGGACAGCAGTGGGCAATCAGATTAAGCAAGCCCAGGATCGACAGAAGAAGAAAGCAGACCGTCGACGTCGCCCTGTCGATTTTGATGTGGGTGATAAGGTGTGGCTCTCCCTTCGTCAATATCAAACAGACCGACCGAACAAGAAGCTTGATAGCCAGATGGCTGGACCCTTCCCAATACTTGAACAGGTGGGTAACTCCTACCGGTTAGAGCTCCCTGACTCGATGAAGATACACCCTGTTTTTCGCCAGACAAGCTACGACGGGCGGCGAATGATCCCTTGCCTGGACAGGTGACTGAGCCTCCAGAACCGATTGTGGTGGCTGATGAGCAGGAGTGGGAGGTGGAGGAAGTGCTTGCTTCACGCATATCTCGACGTCAGTTGCAGTATCAGGTGAAATGGATAGGATTTGACGAGGATCGGACATGGTACCCAGCAACCAATTTCAAAGGTTCTCCACATCGCGTACGTGACTACCACCAACGGTACCCAGATCGGCCAGGACCACCTCGTCGACTACAGGAATGGCTCAAGGCCTGGGAGGAAGGAGTTGATGAGATTGAGGACCACCCTGATGATAACATGCCCACATAGAGTCTGAGGACAGACTCCGCCTAAGAAGGGGGGTTATGTGACGGCTCAGCTCAGTGCCTTCATGAACATTCATTGTCAACATGGCAAACAATGCCATGAAAGCAATCGAGACAAACAGCTGCTTAGCGAGGCCACACACAACCATATATAAGACTTCTTTGTGTAAATAGACTCTTCTTTCTTTTCTTTTCCTCTTCAGATTCGATATTCTCGTTGATGGCTACAATAGTCTAGATAGGAACTCAGTTCGTTATTATCTACTATTCCGAGCTCGTGACAGGAGTCACCAAAAGGGTTCGCACACCTCAATGGACAGATTAGACTATTCACAGAATAAAAACTCACCAAGAAAGCATGGAGTTTTGCTAGCAGTAGCAACCCACTTGGCCAAAGGGCCAATCTATTAGCACAAAAAAGACCGCAATTCTATTATGGACATGCTATCATTGAAATACACCCACCTTGCATTTGAGAGTGATTGTGATGGCTTGACACCTCCATGGTTGATATCAACAAACGCCGCCATCTGAGCAAACCAAGAAAGTACCTAACACGGCCACACATCATGTAGATAAAAGCGCCCTTTCCTGTAGATAGATTTTCTCTTCTTTCCTTCTCCAGATTCGATATTCTCGTCGATGGCTACAGTAGTCTAGATAGGAAAATCAATCCATTATTATCTTCTATTCCGAGGCCGTGACAACAGTATTCATGGAAGCTTCTAAATTGTGACCTCTAACACAAACAAAGAAAAGCCTGGAGTATGAGATAAAGAAGGTGAGGATAGCAGCAGCTCTGCAGATGAGAACAGATTTCAAAGGGACAGGAAGTGCTGCAAGAGATGCTCATGGGACGAAGGATGGAAGCAGGGAAGGACACAGTCAGTACAATGGGACTTATAACTGGAGAGAACATGATAGTTGAGGGGAGGACCCCCTCCGCAGTGACCACAGCGAGAGCATCTAGATAGGTGATGTCGAACAAAAGAATAACAAAAGGTGCCTTTGAAGGACATGAAACCCGTGGCCTGGCGTGGAGGGAAAGCCTGTGGCCGTGGGAATACGCTCGCCTGATGCCAAGACGGGAGTTGGTTAGCAGGACTCCTAAAACTGTCGCCGAAGTAGCCCTTTTCGGCCGCCTGCTAACTGTCACATCGTTAAATGGAGCTATGGGAGCTAGTTGGTCGCGAATTCGGCGGTTTTGGCGTTTAAGTTGGACATTTAAGTTTAGACATTACTCTCTCAGGGTCAAGAGGGATAAGGCCAGCCCCTCGAAAGCCACCTTTGATTTTTTTTTTTCTTTTCTGTCATGGTGGCTTGGTACGCGGCATAAAATGCAGGCAAGAAATCTTCTTTGGTAATATGGGTAACATGTGCCCACATAAGCCCTTCAATATGCTTACCATAAGCAATCTTCAAAGGGCTAAAGTATCCAACATCAAGACGCTGGAGAATATGGGATGAATGCGCAGGCATGCAGAGTGTAATAATCTTATTACTTTGCAATAAAGCTCAAAAGTCAGTTGAGTGGTGACTCGCATGGCCATCAAGAATCAGGAGACGGTAACAACAATCGTTCAGGCTTTCGTATATTCATCAAAGTGCTTGATCCATTCCAAGCCAAGTTCATTCGTTATCCAACCGTTTTCTGATGTACCGATAAACCCAATCCGTTGGTAGTTGGCTATTCTGATACCAAGAAAGAAGGTGATATTGACCCTTGACAATGATGTATGGCGGGATCGCCCAGCCACAAGCATTAACTCCCTGGATCATTGTGACCCATTCACGATTGCCTGGCTGTTATGTTTTTGCTTTGCCATGTCGCTCGGAGCTTGTGACAACCATTGTAGTCGAGATCACTCCCATCTGAAACCTAGTCTCGCCAAAGTTATAAATATCCGCTTCCTGGATGCCATACTTCGCGCGATTATGTTTCGAACAAGCATGAACAAACGATGGATAACTTCTGGGTCTTCGCATAGAGCTCTCTGATAGTCATATTTCCAACTAAAACGAGCCATGATCTCTGGGTGCCGTTTGACAAAGGTGCTAGCCCAGTTTACCCCAACGCGTCCTGCGTCGCGTGTTGTGAGTAATCGGTGGGCCATATCTTCCACACCAGACAACTGAGGAGGAAACCCTCTGGAGTCTAGATCAAGTTTGTGTTCAACAATTGTTGATTCCTCTAGCTCAGTGAGCCTCTGTGAATTGGCTGATACATTGCATCGTGATTGCATGCCACGCCGGCGGCGACTAAGCTTCTCATGATCCACGTGATGAATCCTGCCAGCTGCTTGAGCGCTCAGTTTTTTGTCATTTTGCATAGCTTGAGGGGCCAATATTACTTGGCTTCCATCATGTTTCTGAGGCATATTTGGTTGTAATGATATTTGTGATAGAAGTCAGAAATCGCGTCGGAGCGATTTGTGACATTCGCCCATGTTTGACATTCGCATGTGGGACACGCTACTCAGAAATTGGGGGGGTGGCCCCGGGGGGTGCAGAGTATTAGGAAACTCAGGTACAAGGGTATACCCAACTACCCGAGGTGTCATCCCCATTCTATTAATCGAATCGTATATTTCCGCAGACGAGTTCGCTGAAATTTGATTGGATATCTAGTATCTAGCTGTATAGGCTAAAGCGACTACTCTGTCAAAGTACGCTTAAGCAACATTTCTGCAGAAAAGACCTTTGATATGTTCTCCTGTAGCAACACGTTCTACCTGGTAATATATATTATTCCCTTTTGATCTGAAGGTGTTTCTATCTAATGTCCCAGCAATCTGATCCCTTTCTTTCCTCCCAACTTGGGAGTGAGAATACCGCCCTGTTCACACCAACAACGCCTTCTGAAAGCCAGATTTCCACTAATCTAAAGCTCCACCCACCTTCTTTAGTCCCATCATCACTCAGGCGCTCAACCGATTGCAAGAAACCATGGGTTATCTTTGATGAGATGGATAAGAAAGCGTTTCTTGATTGGTGGTTTGAAACGCAGTTAGGGTCAACTGAGGATATACAACAACAGATTAAATGGGATGGAAAAAAGCTAAACACAGATATTTGGTTTGATTTTAACCATGAGGCCCATTACCAGGCAGGTGAGCCTAAGGTTATGTGTAATTCCTGTGGGAATACCCTGGATCATCCAAACTATCAGTCAACAAGCACGAGCACTATCAAAAAACACCAAGCTTCATGCAAAAAGGCACAGCTTCATGGGAAGCGGCCGAATCTGAAACAGCTACTACAGAATACAGTATTTTTTCGATTTATCCTATATTAAAGATAATATACTGATTCATCCTACTTATAGGCCCGTCGCCCATCCTCCGAACCCTTTTTCTCATGATTGATGACTCCAGCAGCTAGTGACTACAATTACCACCCTACGGCTTTCATTCGCAATCGTTGAAAACCCTACCTTCATATGACTGCCAAGCCAATTACATAAACATTTTTTACTCGCGCGACCCGAAAAACGACCCTGACTCATCTGCAACCACCTCAGTGATCAGCTCAGACTGCTCAGGTCTACGCAGTGAGCAAAAAGCGGCGAGGGGTGAGAACTAGAACGGAAAGGGAATGCCTTCGGCCTGTCCAGAAAATCAAGGACATATGTGATGGCTCGTCCGCCGAGCAAACATCTTGACGATAGCCATCGATAAATTGCAACATCCAAGCTGTTGCTGTACACTTTCCTTTCAGTCGGGCTCCTTAATATACCGCCAATCCGAAGATGTAGGATGGTCCGAAGAAAGCTTTGTTTTGGGCTTACAATGCTCCTCAGCCAAACAAAATTGATTTCAAGGTATAATTGGATAGGCAGTTCAGCAAAGGCATTTTCAGCTGAAGCTCGTTGCGATTTTTGCGTCTCGCATACCATGCTGAATATAATGTGCATTTGGCAGCGATAGAGGAAGCAAACAAGGCATGGAGAAGATACATCTGGGAGCAGTTTGCGTGGTCACTGTACCGGATCGATTTGACGACCGAAGAATGCAGACGCCTCTCCTAGCTCCCCATGAACGGACGCCATATGAAGAATGCGATCAGAATAACCACGCTCCTCGCCATTCAAGAGAAGACAAACGTTGACATCGGACACATTCGCACTGTACTGCATGCTATCAGGGTTGCTGGTGCTGCGGACATCTAATACCAAGCAGATGAAGTTCTTACATGTGAGATGGATCGATGTATAGTATGAAGAAGATGAGTGGAGAAAAGAAGATAGTACTTCCGGCACCCATGTCACCCACATATAGTTTGCGTACCGGATCAAGTATCAATGATAGCTTAGTATTAATGGACATTGCTTTTCAGTTTATCCCATGGTCAATCCTTTCCTTCTAGATGCTTATTCAGAGACAATAAACACAGCAGTGCCTTCGCTAATGACCATATCATGGGTGACATAAGTATAGGTTCCCTCAGATAGCAGTCCCCCAGGAGTCAGAATAAATCCTTTAGATAGAGGCACCAAGTACATTTCTTTCCTGTCATTTTTAATAGTGGTATTCCCCGGAAAATGCGTCACACGATATCCCCAGTCCTATCCCAGTCAGCCCACGCCTATTACCAAAAGCAACAAGACATGAAGTCACCTTCTCACCAACCCCCATCGCCTTCGACAATTGAGTGCACTTGATCTCGAGCAAGCTCCCTGTGTAATTTTTGTTCCCATATGTATCTTCATCCACATCCACATCCACATGCGTCTGTTGGCGCTGGTTCTCAGGGATGGTGGGCAGAGGTCCGGCTGCTTCGGGGATCATTTGCTTGATTTCTCTGCGGAGGATTTCGGCAGCTATGGAGAGGTTGGTGCGGATCATTTTGGGGGTTTTGGGGTTGGTATCTAGGAGATAATATGGTGACGATGCTTGTGGTTTGCGGTTCGCGTAAGGATGGGAATTTGATGTTTGCTGTTTGTTTTCTTGGTCTTTGTTGGCGCGATGGAGGGGTAGGGATAAGCTTACTGTAGCCTGCAATAACTGACGAAGTATCCTCTGGGATCAAGCAAAATCAGTCAGAATTTGAATTAGAAGGTGTTGAAGGCTCGGGGGAGACATAAAGTTGTCAAATGGCCCAAGGTTATGCTGGTGAATGTTAGGGTTGATAAGCTGGGGGTGGTGGTAAGTACCTGTGGTGAATAACAATCAGAAGTACAGTTTATTCTAACCCTGTCTGACTGATGATGGGTGAATAGAGGGCATGAAGCAAAATGGATCATGACAGGCAAGTGAAGAAAAGGGTATCCCAAAGCCGTAATCACTAGCAGTCTGGACCTTCCTCTACTACTAGTTATAGTACTCTCTACATAGTATACACCATGCTACGTGATCTCTCAAAATGTCAATGAGCGATATATAAAATTAACTTGTTTGTCCCTAAAGCTTATCCTGTCATATAAAACCCTGTTTGAACAGGGTTGGCTAATGCATATAATCTCAGTACGGCCAATTAAAACTGATCCCTGCATGTTCCCTGTATAACCCGACCAATGCAAAAAGAAAATAATCCATGCCATGTGTTTATTGACGAAGAACGCATTCTTCACGCAGTTGCAGTATCCAAGAAAGATAAATACTGTCCATATGTGATTGTTCAAAGTGGCTTTCAAACCCTTTTTCAAGATATTTTCTCTTCCCATAATCCCGAATTGTCTGGATTCAGGTTGACAGCGATAATATAGTGTACGACGTACTTACATCCAGTCCAAATCATTTCTCGCCCTCTGAACACTCGGAATCCAGTATATAAATAATTCTTGGACCCAATAACATTTATAGCAAACGGATATGGTAGAAGATGCAGGATGAACCACCCTGAGGATGGAAACCCTATAAGATCTGGTTGATTTTGCGCCATATTATAGTATAGAATGCTGTAGCATGAATTGAAACCCTCACCATTTCAGCTCTCCATATCAACAGCAATAGGCGCGGTATTCTAAGCCAATGGGCAAAGTGTAGTGTTGCTCTCTGACGCTAACATGGCCTTCTGCTCAAGAACGCAATATGATTTTATAATATCAAAAGAAAAAGAATACATCATACATCTGTACAAATGCTGCTAATCTGCCGGATGAGCGAAAAAGACCCCAGACAAAAAATTATTGCCGCTCAGCTTTTCTGCCTTTGCCTTCAGATGTCCCTGACTGTGAGCCCCTTTCAGCTAGCACCTGATCACGCATTCTTTTCTCCCGCTCATCCATCCCCCAAAAATACGAGGCATCAGTGTACTCGCGAGCCTTCCGAAGAGAATTCTCATAATAGAGCTCATTCTCCCACCTAAACAGTCTCCTAAAAGACAAAAACAAAGGCACTGCATTAGAAAATCCAATCCGAACCAACCGGACATTTATACTAACATCCGCCCATCCTCTACCTTCCGCTTATTGAAAGACTCATACGGGAAATCCTTCTCAACACGTCCCCTCCAATCTCCGGCATACTCACCCATCTCAATATCAATTATGGAATACATCTTGGGTTCGGGTTGCAGGATATGATCGTTGGATGGTCGCACATGCACCTAGTGACGGTATCCTTCGAGTTCTGTAGCTAGGCGGCCGTGGTGCTCGAGATAGGTTCGGACTGCTTCGTACATGTCGAAGGCGTTGAAGTCGGTTTCGCTGAGGCGGATTATTATGCGCTTTGGTTGGTTTATTCCGGCTGGATATGTATGTACGGAGTAGGAATGATAGAATCGAGGGAGGGAGGGGGCTCTTTGTTAGATCTTATGGGCGGCTAACTATTGGAGACATGCAAGTGCACAAACAAATTGGAGGCATTCCGCCAATACCATTGAATGTTATCGACATAATGGCAAACAACATACAGCCCCTCATTCCATTTGCCGGCTTTTTTTTTTTTTCTGCACCCCTAAGCGAATATTCCCTGTTAACGCCGAGATGACTCACCAGTAATTACCACGGTGCGCCACCGGCCTGAGAATTCACGGAATTGGGAGGAGTCTCTCCTCTACAGGTAGAACATCTACCGTTCAATCTGTCGTAATAGTCGGGTATTTGGCGTCCGAGATCGCGCAGCCTGCCGCTCTGGGATACGCACAGCTCTCCATGGGGGCGTTGAAAGGCAGTATAGCAGACATCATATGTGTCAAATTCTATAGTCGTCGTCAACTATCCTGTCCATGTGCAGAACGGGGTGTCGCCTGTATTTGGGTAACAAGTAGAGTACAGTGCTTAGCATCATTTTAAGGTACCCACGGCGCATAGTACCAACCCTAACTCCGAATATGGAGCTTACTATATTGCCCATCAAACTAAATCAAAATCCTAGAGCATTCCTGACCAATATTCTGTGGATTCTGCACTCCTGGGTCATAGACAATCCCACCCATACGACTCTGGATATCGTCTCGTGTATGTAGCTTAGGCTTAGCAGCTCAATATTATATCCTGTTTCTACATGATGAGTATCAATAACACATTTGTCGGTTGCATGCTGCTTTTAGCCCAATGTTTTTTCTACTCATCCTCTTTACAGAATCTCTGCAGGGGTTATCTCAGGCCACGCCAATTTGGGGGATATGCTCAAAGCGTTCGTCAAAGGGAATTTTCCAAATTGGTCAATGGTAGCTCTATGAACAGCGAACCAGCCCAGCTGCGAATCGATACACTATTGAAGAAAAGCAAAAGGCTAGTTGGAAGACAACCCGTTCCTCGTTCCTCTTACCATATCTACTACATTCAATATCCGCGCCGCAGAAACGTCAACATACAATACCTCGAGATCCAGTATGTCCCAACCAACCATGCACAAGCCATTTCACCATCAACTTTGCCCACCTTGATGCGGCGGAAGTAGCAGTGCAAGTGTTATATTTTGATGAAATTATTCGGTTGAAGGGATGCAGACAGGACTGGCGGTTTGAGACGGCCAGTGTCTTTTTCTTAGCTGGTTCCTTTGCCATTCAAGCTTGTCAAGAGAAAGTAAGGACAGTTTTCTGAATGCATGTATTCCTGATTATATGTACAACTGTTCAACTGTTCAACTGTTCAACTATGCACTCTTCGGTCTGGGATCAACCCAGAGCGGATCGAGATAATAGATCAATCCATGACCAATGGAAGCAGCGAGTGGCCCGACCTATCAATCAATTAGCACATTCCAGCATAATACTGGTCGAAAGAACCAACCCAATGAATCCAATGATAACCTGGAAACGACGACGCAACATAAACCCCGAAACACCGTGCCGGATTGACACCTGCCTAGTTAGCATTCTACTCAATCCAATAAAAAATCAAGGGCAGCATACTAGCACCAATATACCCCTCCCTCGTAAACGCCGATCCCCAACTAACAATCCCCAACACTAACCCCACCAACCACGGCGACGCCGCATGCCCAAACAAACTCGCCTGCCTCGGATCTAACGCAACCCCAAACGCCACATAAACCAACACAAGACAACTCATAAACTCAATCACCAGTGCATCCTTCACAGGAACCAATTCCGTATCCACATAGCACCCGCCGACCGTAAACTCGCGGCTCCCGTACGCAGTGCGCATTGCGAAACCAGCCAGTGCGCCGCCGAAGGTCTGTCCGCCAAGATACAGCACCATGCGTGGAAAGGAGATCATGCGCGCGAAGAAGGTGGCGAGGGTTATTGTGGGGCTGATATGGCCGCCGCTGGAGGGGGAGAAGGTGTAGATGAGGAGGGGGATGAGGAGGACGTTGGTTATTCCTCCGAAGAGGGGGGAAAAGAAGGTGAGGGTGTGGTAGATGCCAGCTTCGGTTTTGGGGGATTCGGTTTTGGAGGGCGCGTGGGTTGTTACCCAGGCGGTCATGAAGGTGCACATCATGCTTCCTTGTTTCCTTTAGTTTTGTCGCGTGTTGTCTGTAGGGTATGATGTGGGAGAATTACCAACGCATTCTAAAAGAGCAAACTTCCATAGATCCAAACTGACGAATCCCCGGAGGTCAAAAACCTCGGATAGATGCATGCGAGGTGCTGCATCTGGGATTTCCTTGAGCAGTTTTGTATTGCGGGGATCATTGCGATCAGGATATTCCTGCTGTCCTCCTAGTCGACCCGCGAACGGAGGGATTCCAGGCGCCACGCTGGATTGACGTTCAGTGTCATAATCCGGAAGACCGGTAATAACAACCATGATGGCTAGTATGTATGGATAAAGTTAAGAAAGGAAGTAGTCAATGGGGGAAGAGCAGAAGGCGAAATAAAACTCTTCTCGCTCCATTTCGTAGTAGCACAGGGGGTAGTACGACACCCGTATAGATTGTAGGGAAGATTCGGAGACACGGTGGAGTCGTCACGGCGCCCCAAGAACATAGAGTCTAAGCATAATCTTATTATGCTCTCCAGAGAACGGCTCTGACGGCAGAGTCCATAACCACGCGACAGCTCAACTGTTCAGTCTTCGGGAGTGGTGCAGGGCTGCATTTCCCGATTCGTCGGGATTCCGACAAGCATTGGAGTCCCAAATATCGGAAAAGTGGAGCACAGATAAGGTTGAAAAGCATTTGGCAATCGAATTATGTTCTCGAATGGTGAAGCTGGTCTGATTGGTCTGAGAATTCGCCCGAGAAACTGTAGCATTTGAGGCTGTAGTACTGTAGTTCTCAAGTACCGAGTAATACTCCGGAGTAGGCATCGTATGACAACGGCATATAATGATATTATCCAGTAAAAATAACCCTCATGTCGATATAATTCCCCGTTACCCGTTGCCATCATGGCAGGCCAGCCATCTGAGTCCGGGACATCGTCGGAGGTACCATTAAGATTGTGGCAAGGTTAGTCATCACGACCGAAACTGGGATCAAGAAGAGAAGGTAGAAACTAGAAAGAACAGAGGGCATGCGCTGTATTTGAATGCCTACGCTTATCATCTAGACCAATCCCCTGAGTCACGGCTAGATAAGTAGTGACTTTATCTTGCTACCCAAAGGAACCTACCTGTATGGATGTTGTATCCCTGATAGGTCCTGATAGGGACGGAGCATCCCGTTGGCATCGGAGGGTCCTCAGCGTGATACAGATCTCCCACTTGCTTTTATTCGTTATCCGTCTTGATAAGTGGTGATCGAAGATCGTGGCTGTTTTAGTGGTACCGGTAGAAAATGCAAGGGCAGCCACTGAGAACCCTGGTCTGACCATGCAGCCATGCTGAACAATCGTAGTTGATAAGGAGAATGTAGAATATGACCAGAACATACAGCTAGCTCCGTCTGTTTGGACTACACTAGTCTAGTCCTGACTCGCAGTAATGAGTGATGGAAGGAATACACTATCATCTTTTTCCAATGTCACGGGACTCGCTACTCAGCTTCTTGAAAACCTAGGTGTTTGATGTGCTGTATTCCGTGCATCCATGGTTACGGCACAAGTCACTATGTCCTTATGCAAGTTACGCACATGTCCTACCGCACTCCAGCACCGCGTATAGCCATATCAATCCAAAGCAAGGTTCCGCAATGCATAAACCCTCATTATTGTCACAAAGCAAACGAGCTGCCATCCATATCTGATAAATGATAGGATGTATAATCGGCCTGACAAGACTCAAATAGCAAGAACAAATAGAAGCAAATCGTTTGGCCAGTCCTTTGACGCCGAAAAGCCGAAGAAAAAGAACACACCGTTCAACCCGAAAGCAAAAGAAACACCGTGTCATGGATCGAAATCAAATGGCAGACGTACAACTCTGACATACAAAGACAAAAAAATAAATCACTTCATCACCAATTCCGGTCCTGACAAAGGACTCGGCCCCGGCGGTGCTGGACCAACGTTCGGCTGCGGTGTTAAGTCATTGGTGTTGGTGTTGCTGCCGCCATTGCTGGCATTGGCCGCTGATGGAGTTTTACCTCCGCGACTTCCAGGCCCACCTCCACGACCAGCCGCTCCGCCGCCGCGTCCATTAGAGGAAGGCGAGCTGTGATTGCCTTGATTGCCTTGCTTCTCCTTTTCCGCCTCCATCTGCTGACGCGCAGCCTTGCTGACACGAGGGCGACGGGTAGTACTGCCACCACGCGATCCTGGACCACGAAGAGGCAATCCGGTTTCTTGGGAAATAGGTACCGCAGCCGCCAGAGGGACTTGGTGGCTGGTAGCTGGTGCTGCACGGCTGCGACCTCCGCGTCCACGGCCACGACCACGTTTGATAGTTCCGTCAGCCCTGGTCAAGTTAGTATTGCGTATAGAGGAAAAGTAAGAAGGGAAACTAACCGTTCGACTTGCACCTTTTCACCTTCCGGCACCAAAGGCCCGCTATACACAAAGTATCCATCCTTACTGGCGGCAGCATGCTCCTGCCACGCCATTTCACTATCGTCGACAAAAGGGTCATCCCGATCGTAGTCTTCAATCTTCTTGCGGCGCTTCTTCTTCCCCTCCGCTCCGTCGGCAGCCGCTGCGCCGTTCATGTTGGCTGCGCCGGTCATGGTGACATCGCCGTCGAGATCACTGTCGCGCTCCATGTCCAAACTGAGATCCTCGTCGGCGCTCTCACCGGCAGAAAGTAGACCCTTGGCGCTCTTTTCGTTCCGCTCCAGCATGGCACCTGCGGCAGCCACACGCGCCAGTTGCTCCTTGTGGGCGGCCAATCGTGGATGTAGAGCAGCAAACCCGTATTGCTCCTCAGCCAAACGCGCGAAATTGATGATTCGGTTGGTAGTGCCGTTCAAGGGGACGTGTAGGATAATGTTGGGCGTGGTGGGGGCGTCTGATGAATCTGTATTGTCACCACCCCCAAACAGAGCATTTGAGATCAATCCCGATCCCTGCGGCAGCTTGGACGGGGCATCTTTGTCTTTGGCGCGACCGAACTTGGGCGAGGGAGGTTTGGAGGAAGTTTCTTTCTTCTCTTTCTGGTTATCTTTTTCCTTCTCTTTATCCTTCTTGGTCGTCCTTGTGGGCTGAGAGACAGCGGCCTCTGGCTGATCCACGTCCATTGCGACTGGCGCTTGTGCGTGCTCTTGGGATTCGGCTACTGGTCGTGCTGATTCTGGTTGGGGAGGCTTTTGCTCTTCATAACGAGGTTGTTGCTGTTGCTGTGCAGGAGGATACGGAGATTGATGAGCGTAGGAATGTGAAGATTGTAGCGGTTGAAGAGCAGGCGGCAGCGAAGAGTGGTGAGGTGGAAGTAGGGATCCATGAGGATGCGACGGGGAGGACGAAGATGGCAAGGGCGATGGAGCTAGGGAGGGATGAGAAGGCGTCGGGGCCTTGGGATGAGCGGGAGAGGAAAGATTCGAGGGGACATGAGGAGAGGCACGGCGAGGAACAGGCGAGTAAATAGGTTGTGGGTTACTTGTAGTAGTAGTAGAGGGAGGGTCAATGATACTGGCAATGGCTGGGGATGCACTGGCGCGAAAAGCACTGCGGGTGGGAGGACTGGTGGCGGACGGGGTCGGGGCCGGAGACGCGGTGTCATCCAAGGCCGATCGGATGGGATCGTAGTTCTGGCCACTCGTTCTCTGCGGAACTGAGGGCGGCGGCGGAGGCGGTTGAGATTGTGGTCGGGAAGGCGGGAGTGAATGGCTTAGAGGATACGAGGAAGGAATTTGAGAAGGAGCATGGTGGTGGTTGTTGGGATACGAGTGGTGGAAGGCCGGAGGTTGTGGCGGAGGAGGTTGTTGTTGTTGCGACTGTTGCGGATGTTGTTGATGTTGCTGTGGAGCAGGCTGATATGGGGGAGGCAGTGTGGCTGCATCGTTATTCTCCAGCTTGGGCTTCTTACGAGACGACGTGGTGTTGTTTGTGGTGGACGCCGGGTTGGATTTGCGGCGGTTGTTCCTAGGCTTGGTCTCTTTCTTCTTATCCTCCGGTTCGGTCGTGTTGTCGTCGTCCTTCTTTCGACGCGACCGACGAGTCCCGGCAGAAACACGCCGGCCCTTCAACGCATCTTCCGCGCGTGTTTCGGTGTCGATGGTGGCATCTTGTTCTTGGGCGACGGGATTGTGGTCGGATTCCGTGGACATATTAACATAAGATGAGAGTTGAGAGATAGGAGGTGGTATGGTGTAGCGTGTAGCGTGTAGCGTGTAGGCGGAAAGAAATGGGGTTAAGGAAGTGGAAAAAGGTGGTGGGAATTAAAAAAGAAAACAAGAATGAGAGAAAGAAGATTACAAGAAACGGCAAAGAAGAAGGGAAATAAGAAGGACGAAAAGATGGATGGAAAAGGACGAGAGATGGACGCAGTTAAGGTAGGGAAAAGAGGGAAAAGAAGGAGAAAAGAACAAACGGGAAAAAAGCGAGAAAAAGGCGGAAGAAACAACACACTCAGAAAGGGGGACTTGATTATGAGGATTGATATGAGCAGATGCCGTGGTAAATGGCTTTTACAGATGAACCAGAGAACACAATAAGCTACAGTACTCTGTATGCTTTGTAGAGACCTGTTACTTGAAGCCATCCATATGCAATAATACAACTTCTTTTCCGGCCACAGGTTCTGCATTCATGGATATCAGCGTTCCTCCACTGCGCCGATATCTGATACCACCATGACAGATACTTTGGGTATGTACTCTACGCTAGTACTTGACCAGTGTGGCTCTATACCTCATAGTACACAACATAGCAAATATCAAGGATGATTTTCACATTCATTTTAATATACAAACATTCTGCGTCCAACTGACTTGTATTCCCATCACGATCCGGGTTTGTATCATAGTATGCAACGCATTGATACAACTGTACTTGTACCAGATACCCCGGTTTCGTTTCGGGCGAGCACTGAGTAAACAAAGGCATCAGTATCATAACTGTTTGCCATAATGATTAATGTTGTATATTTCTATAGTATATATCGACCCTGTAAAACATGACCCCGAATTGTTTGTGCCTTGAAGGGTCTGTACATCGACACACACACCACACTATTCCCAATCCGGTTAGCGCATCTGCACCAATTTTAGCTTTTGAGCCGCATCCCGATTCGGCGCTTTTGTATAGCTTCACTTCCTCTCGATTCAGTATAACCCCATCATTCCACTCATTATGGTCTTTCCCGGTGAACGCTTCGTCATCAATCTGGACGACGACAATGAACTAGCTCCAAACATCCCTTCCTTCGATGATACAGCCTCTCCGTCGTCCCTCATCGGCGAGATCCAAGAACGTGCTCCAACCGCCGCTGCTCCTCCGGCGCCTAAGCCCCCGACCGGGACAGGGTTTCCTGAACATAAGAAACGGTTTCAGCGGTCGGCTTTCAAGCAGCGCAGGGCGGATAAGCAGCAGCAGCAGCAGGAACAGCAAGGACAAGGTCTCGCCACGCCTGTCAGCGATGATAAAAAGGCTATCGATGAGGAGAACCGTCGTCAGCTGGCGTCCATGTCGGATGCACAGATACAACAGGAACGAGAAGAATTAATGTCTTCCATCGACCCTGGTCTACTCGAGCGATTCCTTCGCAGAGCCAAAATTGACGACCCAGAGCCGCAACCCAAGCAAAAACCCGAATCCTCCACAAAACCAACCAAATCCGTATCCTTCGAGGTCCCAGAACCCGAACCCCAAACAAAACAACCCTCACCACCAAAACCAGAACCGCAACTATCACAACAAACACAACCCCCGATCAACGAAGACCTCCCACCGCCGACACCCCCCTCCGACCTCCATCCAGCCTCCGAACTCCCCCCCTCCTTCCACTTCCCAACACCACCCTCATCCTCCTCATCTGCCACCTTACCACCACTCGATCCCTCTTCCCCGTCTTTTCTCTCCGACCTTCAAACGCACTACTTCCCAAACACCCCCCACGACCCCTCCTCCCTCACCTGGCTGCAGCCCGAGCCCTCCGCCGAAGAAGCAGGCATAGATACCTCCAGAACATCGCCCTACGACCCTGAAAGTACCGCAGAAGCAATCCATCCTGCTGCGATTCGGTTCTCGCTTACGGGTACTATACTTGCGCCATCGACTTCTTTGTCCCTTCCGACGACGCTGGGTCTGCATCATCACGGGAACGATCCGCAGGCGGCGGGGTATACGATTCCTGAGTTGACTATTTTGGGACGGTCGTCGTTCCCTGCGCAGCGGTGTGTCGCGTGGCAGGTTCTAGGCCGGATATTGTACAGACTGGGACGCGGGGAGTTTGGTGAGAGGGGGAGTCCGCTCGTTGAGGGGCTTTGGGAGGTTGTTGAGAAGGAGGGCGCTGTTTCAATCATGCTGGCTGAGGCGGATGGTTTGAATACAAATACAAATGAGGGTGATGATCGTAAGGTGCCGCTCAAAGGGGCTGGTATTGGAAGACATGCTAGTGCTACTGCTTGGGCTGTGGAAGGTGTTTGGCTCTGGCAGAAGAGTGGTGGTGGTGATCGGGGAGTTTTGAAGGAGGGCACTATTCGGCCGCGTTGATACGCTTTTTTTTTTCTTTATAAGTTATTACATGCATACTCGTAGGATAACGAAGAACATGGATATCATAACCATACAGAAACAAATCTAAACATGACCATCCTCCCCAACCTGCACCCCCCAAATCTTCCACCGAACCTCCTCAATAAACTCCTTCCTCAACCACAACCCATTCCCTTCCCCTCCCTTTCCTTTCCTACTCGTAGCTGTAATCTCACTCCCCACCATCTGACTATCCCTATCCTCATCCTCCCCTTCGACTTCAGTATCATCCTCATCATCGTCAACATCAACAATAGCCTTCTCCACCTGCGCATCAACCCACCCAAACAACAGCCGTAACTGCCACAGCCGATCACGGACTTCATCGGGTCCCGCGCCGCGCGCGCTCATCGCTGCCTTCACCATGTTCGATACATTGTGCTCGAGGACTAATTTGGTGTCGACGGCGGACATACGCAGCCACGGGGCGTTGCTAGATAGCGTACCCTTCCGGGTTCCTGACATTGTCGGGAAGGAAGATGGCATGACGAGCGAGCGTTCGCGGATGTCGAGGCCGCGCAGGGAGGAGAGGTGGAAGATCCAGTCCCAGAGGCTCTTTGCAGAGGGACTGGATGGTTTTCCAGTTTGCGAGTCGATGGAGAGGGAGAGCGGGCCGAGGGTCATTTGGTTGTTTGCTAGAGTCACTATTGAGGCGGGGTTCGCGGCGGAGGGCTTGTCTTGTATGTCGCTGAGGCCGGTGAAAGTTGATACGAAGACTGAGGAGCCGGTGGGGTTGTATGTTGTTTTGCGGCGGAGGTAGACTGATTGGTCGCCCTGGCGGAATTTCTCGCGGAGACCTTGATTGGGGCCGAAGTCTAGGACTAGTGGCCAGTAATCTGTGCTTCGGACTTCGACCTTGCTGACCTCGGATAGGTCAGGGAGGAGGCATGGGGCTGTTAGCTTGCGTCGGCCGTTGTGCTTCGTGCTGACGGTGATGGGGATCGAGATTGGTCGGCGCGTGTCGATGTCACGGGGGATTAGACAGCGTGGTTCGGTTGCTAGAACCCACAGGTGTCGGAATGCTTGTAGGTGGCATTTGTTATCTAGCACTGTGGTCGGGAATATTGGGTAGAACGAGCAGAGCAGTGAAGCGATTGCCAGGTCCGAAGTGCCCAGCGTGTAACTACCTCCACCCAGGAAGAGCATGCCAACGGCCATGTGTGCTGCCATATGACTGCCATACGGAGTATCCGGGTCCACGCGGCCATGAAGCGAACGCAGCCGTCTGAACAGTACCAGGTCCCCAGTTCCTGCCATCACGGCGGCTGCAGAGAGCGCAACGATATCCTGGCAGTTCCGGACCGAGTTTCGAGTGAGTCGTCCATCGTAATTCAACGCAGGCAGTCGACAGATCCGCATAAACTGGTCCAGATATGAAACCAAAAGGTCACGCACGTGCGTTTGTGCGGTACCAGCATATCGAAGACCCAGCGTGAAACAAAGGCCGGCAATGATGTTGAAGAACGGCATATCGTCACTCTTTAGTCGACGAACACCAGTCAAGCGATACCGGCGGCGATAGATCTTTGGGAGACTCTTGATGATCCATTCTTCACTTGCCTGGATGCTGTCCCACATGATCAAGTGTCGTGCCAGCGTTCGAAGGAGGAAGAGGTCAGGTCGGACATAGTCGAAGCGCACCGTCGTGTCAGGAATGTCGATCTTCTGCGCCAGGAATACATCGTTGGTCTTCATGAAAATGATGGTCAACGCAATTGTTGCCCCAGCAGTGGCCCGGTCCAGGACATGCGCCAAGTCAACATTTTTGGTTCCCACCGCGATAGCCAGCAGCCTTTCGACAATATGCATGTCTCGCATACCCCGGAGGTCTTTGCCCTTGCCGAGGTTGATAAATCCTAGCGCGAAACCGGCAGCTAGTCGGTATCCTTCGTCTCGCAAGTCTTCGTTCGATGTCGAAGAACTGTCCTCTTGTTCCGAATTCTCGACCTCTGACAGCATAACCTCGCTCATTCTCCGGTGCTGCGAGTTACAGTAGAGCAGACCAATGCCCATGATACCGGCGGTCTGCGTTAACGGCGACAGGTTGAGTTCCGCTGCTCCAAGAGGCAACATCCGCGTTACATGCACAGAAAGTAAACGTGTAATCAGAGTGTCCATTGTGCCCAGATACGACGCGGAGAGACCCAGCAAAAGCCCAATGGATGTCATAGTATGCTTCGGTGTCAAGTACTTGAATGCAACCCACTTCGCCAGCGACTTGAGATGCCCATTCAGACCCAAGGCCAGCAGGAAGCCTGCATGTCGATTCGTCAGGTCCTGTGGTTTATTGAACAGGATCCACGAAGTGTCAATTCCCTTCGATGCTTTCGAAATCGCCAGACCCGTCGACACGCCATTGTGGAAAAACGCCCAGCATACCTTCTCTTCGCTGAATGACGCCCGGTCTGCGCTGATGGTCACGTTCGAAGGCTTCATCACGCATTGCAGTGAAAACGATGGAATCGGGAGCTTTTCGGTCAACAATGGTAACCGACCACTGAAAGCCAACATAGCTCTTCCAGCTGGAATTGATAACGTCCGTAGCGTGACCAACTGCACAACTTCCTTCTGCGCCTCAAGGAGATCCGAATCCGTCCATGACGGCTCCGGAACACACTCCGCCGCAGGTGGCTTGGATTGATTCAGCACCCTGGCGGCTTCCACAAAACGCTTGTCCTCTCGGAAAATCAGCTTTGTCACAGAGAACCGGTCTGCTTCCGCCGAAACTTCGAAAGAGTTGATTGTATCAATATCCAGCGCCGAGTTGCCGAGGCTATGGAAATCGCGCACCGCTTCGTGCAACACTGCTGGTTGCGGCGCTGTCGAGAATGGACGAGAATTGTCAGTATTCATTGACATGTTCAAGTCTTCCCGATCAATAAGCTCCAAGAGTGCCGCATTCCATGAAGTCGACGCGCGGATTTGGGATTGCATGATGGCCTCGTACAACGGTGCACTTACACCCTCTGGGAAGGTCTCAATGACACTCCTGGTCAGGCCCCAGCGGTGCAGGAGTTTGACCTTATCCAGTGATGTTGAGCAGCGGTGCACTTCAGATAGAAAACCGTTCAATGCCAGCATTCTAGGTGTAAGAGTGAAACACTCTTGCCATAACTTGCCCTTCTTGGAAGACCTATCCGAAGCACTGATTAGGTCGAGGAGTGAAAGGAATGGTGTCGACGGTTGACGCCACGCGTTTTCCATGTATGCGAAGATAGAAGGAGGTGCAAACGGCTCAGAGGGAACATCCAGTGTAGAAATCTCAGCATCCTCAAATTGCCAGCGATCGATACTCGCAATCTCACAACCAAAGTAAGCATCTTCGGCCCATGCCCACGACTTCCAACCCAGATATCGCCCGATCTGCGCCAGCACCGGAGCGAGTAAACCTAAGGTCCTACGTGATTGCTCTGTCTCGCAAATAGAGAGCTTCTGCTCTTCCCGTAGAACATGTAAGCCGACAAACACCGTGCACAATGCAGTCCGGCGAGAGTTCTCATTGTAGGACTCCGCAGTTGGAAGGTAGCCTTCAGGTCCTGAAGCCTCGGTTCCCTGAGGGCTCTGTAAGAACTCACGGGTCAAGGCAGCACATCGAAGCAGGTAGGAGTTTTTGCGGAACGTAGACCGGCTAGAGTTCAGTTGATCCATGGTGGATGTTCTCCTTCCACGCGTTAACGGTGCGCTGCTGTGGTCCTCTTCTTCAGCATCCTGTTCGACAATCCATCCCCATGCGCTGTTGTTCATCCATGGAGCGACCACACCAGCAGAGCCTGACTCTTGGTCCAGCATCGCCTCCCAACTCTCTAAGTCGGCGTAGCTGCCACTACTTGATCTGGGGAGGCCCCTTCGTCTGCGAGTTTTGACTGGGGTTCGTGGTGTGTGGCCACTGATGAATGGAATAGCCATCGAGAATAGAACGATCACCATGGCCGTCCATTCCAAGTCGTTCTCGTTTGTTTCCCTGGCGCGGAGCCACTTCATAACTTTCCACCATCCGACCAGGATTCCTTCTCCAGCCTTTTCCGTATCGCGCAAAACGAATCTACAGACTCTTATAATGCTCCTGACGACCTCGTTACTAGGTTCCATCTGAATTTGTAGGCTATGCTTCCGCTCCATGTCATCAATCACGTCGATTCGGCCACGGACAGATGGATGGCCCAGTCCAGTGACCGTAACAGATGAATCCGTCATGAGCCTATGCAAGCCACTCTCACGAGGCCTGTTCATCGAGGTATTCGTGGATACACCGTATGGATCGTATAGCATGAGTTTTCTGGGAACCTCGACCGTCATCGGGCTGCACCAAGGAGACTGTAGAGATATTTCGTGCTCCCCTTGGTCTGCGACGCTCAATATCGCAAACCGCGAGACTTCTCCGTCCACAATCTTGCAGGCATCCAATACGTTCGAATAATGGTGTACGCCTGTCGCTTGGATGAGTAAAGTGCGTTCATCCGGAGACACATTCCTCTTTGTCTTTTTGGAAATGACTCGATCCTTTTTCGGGAACGCGATTCGGTCGGCCCTTAAGTTGACAATCGCCATGGACTTTGCATCTTGGTCAACGACGCAAAGAGCTAATACGGCAGTAAGCCCATTCTGTGAATGTCCGCAAGCAGAGGGTGTCATAGTAGAAATTTTTAATCGTCGAGACTTGGACCTGGCGTTTACTTGGAAGTTACCCGAGAACTTCATAGGAAAGCTCTCGATTTTGTTAAGCAGTACTTCTTCCGGAAGACCCGATGCGGATCCCTTAAGGTCCATGCTCTCAAACCCTTCGTAAAGGCTATCGTTGTTCAACTCTTCGAGAAGCCTGTCAACCGGGCCGTCAGCAGCGCTGCTTGCGTTGCTGTAAATAGAAGCACTTCCCGGTGGTAGAGATCCGCGGGGGTTGAACCCAAAGCTTCCACGGGTACTGGCACCGCTTATAGACTGCCGCAGCCCTCCATGAGACACGGTGGTGGACTGGCTTCCTGTCGCAAGGTCTGAAAAAGCGATCCTATCTTGGTTGGTTGCCAAATCTGCGCGTGCAAGCAAAGAGCTCACTCGTCGTGAATTTTTGGACGGAACCCCGAGGTCACTCAAATCTTGACCCAAGCGAGATGCGAGATCCTCCTCATCCGGTCTCCCATCGACAGAATACTGCGAGTGTGATAGCCCGGGAGTATTCCAGTTGTCTCCTCGAGGACCAAAGCTTTCCCGAGCAGTAGATGGACGAGCCACCGGTGTTGTCGCTCCAGTAGCCATTCCAAAGTGAGAGCTTCGTCGTCGAGAACGGGTGCCTCCAGTCTCGCGTCTTTCTCGTTTCTTTGACGAAGATGACGTTGCATTCTCTTCATCTCTATAGCGTGCGGTCCAGATTGTGTACAGACCCGTATGCGAATTGACTGTCACCACAAGTATAAGGGGACCCTTAGTTAAGGCTTGACTCGAGTCTGACAATTCGTTTGTTGGAGAGACATATACTATTTCATCTGCTGGGTCCAGAACATCTAGTCCAGAATGTCTGCTGCTGGTGCTGCTTTGCAACCAACGAGAAGACTGGCTTGTGACAACCAGTCCCATTTCAGAATGAGGATCCATCAGGGAGAATACCCTAGGAAGGTTGGCATGTTTACTCTTTGGTTTCAGAGAGGGCTGGAGAGGGGAAACCGTTAATGACGGCCGTTTGGTCTGAGACTGAGACGCTGTACCCGGTCGAGATACGAAAGAATTTGGAGGCGCCATTGGGTATATTGTGGAGCTGACATCCTCGTCCTGGACCTTTCTTTGAAGTAAAAGACCTCTGGGAGTAGCAAACACCGAGTCGACTTCGAAGGGCAATGGGATGACATGGCTGTTGCCAGTAAGGAAGAAGATGTGCGCCTGAGATTTGAGCACCACCACCAAAGCTCTAGGCAGTCCATCTGTCGAACCAGAACCGTTTGTCCCCTGTAACTCCCCATCTCGTAGACCCAGTGTCAACCCAGAGGCGGCCAGCTTCGACTCCGGTCCCCGCTGTGCTCCTACCGGAAATCCCCATGTATAATTGCCATTCGCGTTGAGCTTCTTTGCCTTCCCCGGCGCGAAGTGTGTTATCAGAGCATGTCGTATCTCTTCCTTCTCCAGATCCAATCGAAACACCCTCGTCACTATCCCGGCTCGTGACCACACGACGCACTCTTTGGTCCAGACGAGCTCGTCCGCCACGGGGCCATTTTGGGTTTCATGGACACAGGTCTTCCAAGAATACTGATCCTCAGAAGGATCGGGAGGTAAGAGGTTCTCTGCGATCAGGAACGGGAGGGCGGAGGGGACGTGGAGGCCGAGAGAGCGGACAGTCGCCATTATGCAGCAGGAGTATCAATTCTGGCAATAGAAGCCAGTGACTGGATCATGTCCATTGTCAATTCAGCAGTCAGTAAGTAAACAATCCAAAGACCTCGGACGAAGCGTTGTCGAGATCTCCGCGTGTTGTTGTTTTTCCGTACTGAGAGTGAAGTCGACGCGGCGCGGCTTTTCCTTTTTTCCTCTTCGGGGAGGGAGCCAACTTCCTTCAACTGTCTACTACCACAGCTGTTCCTTATAACTATACTCCATATTACTACAGGGGTACTCTATTTATCTAGAGACTCTAATCACAAAGGACTCACTGTTGATTACTGAATATTCCTCTGCTGGCATCCGCAGCAGCTCCCTTGTTTTTTTATCGCCAACCAAACAGGAACAGTCGAGCTTGAATCGCCACCACCCATGCCCTCATTTCCCGATACGCCCTTGGTAAGGCCAAGGGACGATGGCCTGCAGCTCAGGTAATTGCCACCACACTTCTATTTGGAGATAGACCCGGTCTAACAGCTCCAGCTACCAACTCCCTCACCGCGTCCACGCTGCAAAAGCTTATCCTATCCTCGCCCCGAACGGCTCCTCGATTATCATCTACGGCTATGAAAATGGATTGAAGGTGGTCTGGAGAGGTGGAAGACGGTTTTCGGTCCCGAAAGCAGCATCCCCGAACGGGGATAAGTCGAAGAAGCCCAAGGACGATGCGGTCATGATCATTGATTCGGACGATGAAAACAGCCCAGAGGCGCAGAAAGAAGAGACTGTGTATGATTTTGAAGAGGAGGAAACAGAGGTTGACCCTGCTCGCCCTTTCGAAGAAATCCTCCGACAGATCGATATCCCGCTGGGAAGCAAAGTTCTTGACTTGGCTGTACCGCGCGTTCTCCCGGAGGCTGCACGCTCAGTGCTTGACCCGTTCCCGCCTCTGTTGAATCGTTCGATTGTGGTGGCTGCTGTCTGCGCAGACTTCTCGACGCGAATCGTTACACTGCCGTTGAAACCACCGCACACTGTTCAGACCGATCCGTCGACATGGGACATTCAGATGCTTTCCATCGCTGGCGGAGTCTCTCACCAGGAAATTCCGCGGGGTGTCTCGATTACATTTACGTGCCAGGGGGTTGAAAACAATGGAAACACGGCGGAAAGATGGGATCTCCTTGTGGCAACTCATTCTGCGGAGGCGTCGGGACTGCTTTTGATACACCGGATTACGCTATCGGAGGAATCCAGCCATGGCCAGGTCAGCTACCGGCTGTCAGACGAGGATATCGACTCTAGAAGACGCTATTTGCCCGCTCCTGCCCAGACAATCGCCTTCAATCCCTCTGGGTACCCGTCAACTCGCCATGCGACCCTGCTCGTAGCATTCCACGGATGCGTGAAAATTTATTCGTGCTTCTCTACCAAGCCATCCAAGGCGTCGCGAAGGACCGGGCCGCAGAACGACTACGAGATTACGGAGACGGAAGGGAGATGGCTCATTAGTCTCTTCCCTGGTTTTGAATCAACGCCTTCGGAGCTTCCACGCCGAAAGACCATCATTGACGCTGATTGGGTGCTTGGAGGACGTGCAGTAATGGTCTTGATGGCCGACGGGGAATGGGGAGTCTGGGACATCGAGGGGGCTGGTCCGGGGACGGCAAAGGGACCTCTGCAGCGCCAGTCTAGTGTTCAAGGAGTCACTGGAGGTTCTCTGACCACATTCTCTGTCAGCGGCCGCATTCTGAGTCCGCTGAGCAACAAGACGGACTTGGGTGAGACCGAGCAGCGACCGAAATTCGCTCCCCTGACACCAGCCACGAAGCGGGTGCGTGAAGACACTCTGCTCAAAGGCTCGGTCGGGTCGTCCACCAATCCATCCATGTGCGGCGAATTGTCCGTGTTCCAAACCAACTCAGCAAGAGATGCGTTGCCTGACGAGTCGATCCTGCTGCGCCACGGAAGCCAAAGTGCAGTCATCCCCAGCCTGCTAGCCCTATGGCGCAACACAGTCAAAGCCGCCGGCACATTCGACTCATCGAACCGCTGCCGCGTGTCTACAATCCAAGACGTCCACCTGATGGGCGAACACTTCACAGGCATCGGCCATCTCCCCGCAGCGTCTCGCCAGACTCGCAAGACCGGCGACCGCCGGGAATTCGACATCCTTGTTACCGCAGAGCGTCGCATAATGATCCTTGCCCCACAACTGGTCGAACCGCATTATGAATCGGCCTCTCGACCAGCAGAGGAACCAATCACTACAGAAGTAGACCAACTCATGCTCCGTCGTGGCGAACTCGACGTGAACGGCATGGACCGAGTGCTGAGCGGTATGGCGAGTGGGAATCGCTCACTCCGGATGGGAAGCCCGATCAAACGAGCGCGCATTTTTACTTAATCTAGTTTTCAGGTAGGAGGGAATGCATCAACTACCCCAGATACCCAAATACAGCATTCTCCTTTTTCTCTTTTCCTTGTTCAAAATTCTATTATGATCCAACTACTCTTCGCGCTGCAAGGTGGAGCGCAAGGCGAGATCCATGCCTTGAAATTCCTTCTCAGGAATAAGCTCTGTATCGGATGCGATATATCAACCCCATTTCTTTCACACTTTCCAACACTCTATCCTGAACAAAGCAATATCACATTGCACATTATTCGTTCAGGCCCCCATCCAACACTCCAGAGTCCCAGTCATTATTTTCTCTGCGCTGCTCCTGATCAGTCTTTATGGCCGTCGACAAACGCAACGGAGTAAGTGACGCTGTTTTCCTTTTAGCAGTGTCGAGCTCTCTGTTCGCTATTCTCGGCCTGGACGTGTCTACACCAGGGGTGGTGGTAGGGTCAGTGGTCGATTGCCGGGCGTTGAGTTGGGGTGTGGGTGTTGATGGGGACATTCTTTGCCTTTTGGCTGTAGTTGAGTTCTTGGTTATTTCGTAGGTATCGAGTTCTTGGAACGAGGTTAGTTACAGGGACTGCATTGCTGGGCTTCGTATATATATATATATAGACAGGATTGTTAACTATCAACCGAGATATCGCTACGTCTGCTATCCATCCTATTAGTCTTTTCTACTCATACGTAGCAGGTAGGAGGGACATTGGCATATTCAAACTGGATATATCGGTGATATCAATTGATCAATAAGTCACTATATACACCTAACGCCAACTCCCCCCAAAAAATAGTCTGATAAAGAATATGCAGGCGTCCATCAAGAGCTTCAGTAACACCCAGATCGAATGTAAATGAACAAAGATGAGGAAAGTCAAGAAGAAACCAATCCGTACCCGACGGGAACGAAAGCGAAGCAAACAACAGTCCAAACTATACAGCTTGACTCCTCCGCTCACCACCACCAGCCCTAGCCGTCGACCTCGAATTACACGAAACCTGACTAATACTATCATCCGGTCTAACCGGCTCCTCAAACCGACTCGACCGCTTCGACAGCGCCGACGCCGAAACTCCAGACCGCGCAGGTGCAGGCGCAGGCATCTGCCTCGGCATCGCCTTTGACCGGTGCCCGTTCGACGAAATCTGGCTCACCGAGTCATCCGGCGTGACGTCTGTGTCGACGTCGACATTCACCACGCTTTCAGGGATGGGGACTGTGGAGTTGCTGCGGAAAGATGCGAGAGAGCCTTCTGTGAGGGGGGCGCCGCGCGCGGATGTGTATGATCCGGTGTCTGTGCCGCTGCCGCTGGCGTTGCTGGGGCGGTAGGAGGCTATTGAGTCCGGAAGAGGGATGTTGCGGGGGGTGCGGGAGGCGGTGCTGTTGGGATTGTATTTGTTGTTGTTGCTGTTGGAGTGGGAGAGGGCGTAGGCGGAGTCGCGGTTGCGGTCGCGGTCGTCCTGGTATTGGTATTGGTAACTGGCGTTGGAGGGGCGGGCTGTGGAGGCGGAGTAC
Source organism: Aspergillus chevalieri (assembly GCF_016861735.1). Classification (NCBI taxonomy): domain Eukaryota; kingdom Fungi; phylum Ascomycota; class Eurotiomycetes; order Eurotiales; family Aspergillaceae; genus Aspergillus; species Aspergillus chevalieri. Next base: position 1,422,724 of record NC_057368.1, on the reverse strand, counting down.
ATGCTGCGTTTGTCGTCTATCGCCCGCGATGGTTCGTTTGCCTTGCTGTATGTAGGTGGGGGATACTCGATGGCTCGGAGGGGTAGGTTTGCAATGTCTGGGAGACCGAAGGCGGCTCCACCGTCAGAGGCACGACGGCCGCTGTCGTCGAGATATGTACGGCTGGCCTCGGATTTGCCGCCATATTCGGAGCCTTCGTAGATGGTGCTGGCGCGGGGGTTCTTCGACGTGACGCTGCGGGTCAGGCCTGGACGAGGGGGATCCGGTTGCTTCGGCGGGAAGTATGAGCCGCCGGCCTCGATGGCTCTGATAGGTAGTGTCTGTGCTGTCTGGGACGAGGACCGCGAGGACGGCGCTTGTTGGTAAGTTCGTTCGCGGGGTGGCTGTTGTGCGGACTGACCAGACTGGGTGGGCTGCGCAGGTTGCGTGGGCTGTGTAGGCTGCGAAGCTGTATCTTCCGACGATGGCGACTGAGAGTTATTACCACTCCAGGCATAGGCAAGAGCAGCACCTGCTGCAGCACCGATGAGCGAGCCAACGAGCGTCTTAGCCGCCCGGCTGCTGCCATCAGACTGCTGCTGTTGCTCTCGCTGCTGGTGATCTCGCTGCTGGGCTGCATAGGCCTGAGCCTGGGCCGTCGAACTCCCCCGTCTGCTATTCGAGCTAGCAGTCGACTCCTTTGACCCGCGTGATTCCCTTGGCTCTCTCGACTCCCTCATGTCTCTCGGTTCCCTTGATTCCCTTGGTCCCCGTGATTCCCTGGATTCCCTCGACTCCCTGGCTTCTCTAAACTCTCTCGGATCCCTCGAGTCCCTCGAGTCCCTCGACTCTCTAGACTCTCTCGGTTCTCTCAAGTCCCTCGGCTTCTCCGACGGATGAGGTCTCTCCACCTTAGTGCTAGCCCTTGACGTATGCGACCGGGCTTCTGACCGAGACGGCACAGTAGTCTGCGTTCTAGAGCTGGCCCTCGAGCTACTCTTAGTGGTAATAGAAACAGTACTGTCAATCGACGAGCTAACCGCCGACCTTGCAGACGAGTGGCCCGGACGGTAGACAGCCTCGACGCTGTTCCCGTTAGAGTCTATAATGGCGGCACTGTAGTACCCGGATTCGGGATCGCGCAGTTTCGGTTCCCCGTGTACTCTTCCTCCGGCTTTCAAGGCTGCCATAAAGAATTTGCCCACTGCTTCTCTTGAGGGGGCGGGGAAGGCGAGATGTGCTGCGCCAGCGGGTAGTCTGTTTGGATTAGCAGGGTTTTGGGATAGGGTGATAAAATGACTTACCCTGGCTTCTGTTCTGTTATCCAAAAGTCAGCTGGCTCGTTGGTCTTTTGCCCGAAACCGATGTAATCTTCATGGCGACCAACGAATTGGTAACCGAGGGGTTGCAGGCAAGCGAGAAAGAACGAAGTGGCAGCTCGAACATCCCGAACTGTGAGGGTAAGGTGAGCCAGAGGCATTTTTGCGTCTCGCAGGAAGACCTTGCGAGTTTTCACAGTAATACGGTGTGAAGTCGTAGATGATGATTGACTATGTGTGCTGTCTGGCGGGGTAGGTGAGATTTAAAGCGAAAGACAGTGTTATATGCAGCACTGATTGACAATGTGTGGTAAATCAATAAAGATAGAACCCGAGTCAGGCAGCTGCGAAGGTTGCAGTATTTCAAGGCATACGAACGGACAGAAAGAGAAAGATGCCCAATATACGGCGAAATGGAAACGAAGGAAAAGCTTAGAGAACCATGTATCCAGCCCTGAAAGGAAATACGGTGCAAGACTGACCAGTCATATAGCATACACGCCAGTACTGCAGGCAATCTTCGGCCTTTCCACGAGGTCTTCCAACCAGGACTCTCGGTACTGCATGTTCTGACCCATCATGGCTACGTTCTTCGCTCTCTTTCGGTGAAGCTCCAAAACCAGGAGAGATTCGAAGTGGGACCGACCAGCCAGGTCATCGCGGGGAATTGAGTCTTCTCCCGGGTCGGATGAGCGCCTATCAGGAGAGGATAGGACAAGGTTAGACCAGGGATACTACTGACAGGAGCCCGTTTTGCAGATAGAAGGTCCCGAGTGCATATTCATTGACGCTGGTGAGGCGACAAGGCAGCGAGAAAGAAAGTCAAAGGACCATCAGGGACAGCCCGTATTGGACCAGCACCGCTGAGGGGCAGACAGACTTTTCACACCGTCTGTAAGTGCTCGGTACTTTGTCAGGATCTCCCGAGAGTCAGACCGATAGGATGGCGTTGTGCCTCGTTCGTCTTGGGCAGTATTCGCACTCTGACCGCCGAACTTTGTCCATGGCCATGATCACTTAGCGAGACACTAAGATCATCTTCTAGAAGGATGGGAGGTTCCCATCCTATCAAGCCGCTCAGTTCGTTCGGGCTCTGCTCAGAGTGAACTCCGTGCATTGCTTGATCCCCATATTCTGGCTGTATTGTCAAAAATAATAACTCGCTGTCATCCGCTTGTAATCCGTAACCAGTAAAAGTGAAGCGGCTGGTCCGGTCCACTGTGGATAGAGGCAATGCTGGGATTTCTGCGTGCCACGTCGAGGTCTCCAGCCACCGGGAGCACCCGGGCGAATGAGGGTTGGTTATGGCCTAGAGTCCATTACTGAGTGAACGTGGGTGAGATGAATTGAAGCGGGCACGTCGCCGGTTGAATTGCAGGAGGCAGAATGATTCTGTGGGTGTATGGAGTACGGAGTACTGTAGGCGAAACACCAGAAAGGCGATCAACGAAGAGGTGTGAATGCCTCGAAGTTCAGGCACAAACGAGGCACCCATCTCTACGCTGTCTACGGAGTACAGTAAAGTGCTCGTACTTACGACTACGATCTGACACCCCCTCCTGGCCAGAGCAATTCATCACCAGACAATGTCTCTCCATGCCAGTAGGGATTCTCGTGCAGCGTACTGCTTTCCCGGATAGCCGTCTGTCTGGTCTATCCATACAGTGACCAAGTCTGTTGAAGACATGGAAGGGAACAGAATGTTGAATTCGTCTACCGAAATAAGGTGGAAAGTGCCAGTCCCCAAGACGTCTAACCACCACGTCTCTCTTAATATCTCCTCCTTTTCTTTGGCATGCTGCACTTGGCACGCGCTCAAGTCCTCAGCGCACAAATCGCCACAGGCCAAGGCCAAACTCTGCCTTGGGCCGTCGTAACCGTTGGGCCCGTTGTAACCTGCCCAGCATCGCATAAGCCGTCCCTGGAATGTAGAGGCCCATGGTGAGCTGGTGGCCCTGCTGTGGCGACGATAACGTTGCAAAACCCCCTGAACAAAGGATTCCAACAAAAAAAAAATAAATATCGTGCGTTTTTGGCATTGCGGCATTTGATCATCGCATCGGGCAACCAACGCAAGAAAATTCATCACCTCGTTAAAATTTTCTTTTCTCCCTTCCCTCGTTAAATATGCGGTTGACGCATAGATGCTGGGAAATCAAAGGATGTCCCAGGCTTCTTCGGCAGCATGGCAGAATTTACTGCAAGCCACACTTGCACTCAGACTGTAGTTGCTGATACTGATGGTATCATCTTTGAAGGAGTCGGCAAAGTCATCGTGACCCTTGGCCATGGCACCAACGAAGATGCAAATGCTCTCGTTGGGACCCAGTGACTCGACGTAGTCGGTGGTCCGCACTACGGGAGCCTCGAAACTGAGAGTCACCTTCCGGCAGTTGGGGGGAAGGTGGTCCGTGATGGGGTTCTTGATGACCTTCAGCAACTTCTCCTGGGAGTTTGTCGAGCGGATAGACAACCGGTGAAGGAGTTGAACCATCAAACCGGCGAACCGTTTGAAGGTTCTGGGAATACGGACGGAGGGGTTCACTTCAATCAGAACCCCTTTGGCGGTGTGGATGTAGATTTGCAGTCTTCCGGCCTTGTTGACGGGCGAGTCGAGGAGGGTCAGAAGGCACTACAGTGAAAAACAATCAGTAACCGTACGAACAGATACATGTCAAGAGTAAAGAAGACTGACCTGATGTGTAATATCCGGTCGAGCCTCGCTAATGTCACGGTTCATCTTGCGCATGACACCGATGTGCTCATCACTGTTCAGCAACGAGTACTTCTCGTCGCGACCGGGACCGCTGCGTCCGCTGGCAGCCCGGTAGGTCTCCAAGCTGGCATTGGAGAGAACAACAATCAAACGCTTGGTGTCCTTGTCATGGGGAGGGATGGGAACGTGCTGCTCAGCGACCAGCTGGGGCAATTCGGGTGGAGGGCAGGACTGGGTTCCTGAGGAAGGTTGGTCAGTCATTTTCTTGTATGTACTAAAGATGATATCGTGTCCAGTGGCGGGTTGTCAAAAAGAGGGGCAAAAACGAGAATCTCGCAGAGGCACAAAAACAGTCTGAGATATCACAAATGTAGTGTTGAACAGAATAGCAGGATATCCAGTATAACTATAAGGATAAAATTGTTGAAGCGCCTCGTTGAGAGAAGATGGAGGAAGAGAGGGGAGAGAGAGGGAGAGAAAAGGTGAAAGAAGAGGGGACGGAAGAAAAAGACTGTCCCGGGGGGGGTTCCCATTGGATTAAACATACTCGCACGCTTTCTCTTTCCGGCCACTTGAGTCGTGTCTGCCATTGTGTCTGGTTCTTTAACTGTTGATTTTGCAATCGGAAAAGTTATAAGAGTAGAGGAAAAATTTTTTTCTTGTTGAGAATGCGAAATGGCGGAAGTAAAAAAGGAAGAGAGAAAAAAAACCTGACGAAAAGCGGCAGACGGAGTTAATATACTAAACGAGGCATACCAACAACCAGAACAATAATGTGTACAGATACGAAGAGTCAATATCCTTCCATCTGGTTCTCTTGAATCGAATTGCTTTTGTTACTACAACAATTAATAACCGACATACGCCGTGTGTGCGAAGTTAATCAACACTGATGCTCTCTCGTAGGCCGACTAACCCGGGATCGTTGTCTCCGTTACTCCGTAGGACTGGCCGGTACAGCAAAAGCACATGCTTAATTTCTCTGAGGAGGGCTTGCAGAATAGCTGAGCTTCTGGGCGTTGAGCACGGCCGTCAGTCCTCCGGTGAACGTACTCTAAAGCATCAATTGGGCGGTGCAAGTATTTCCGGTCGGCGAAACTAATATTACTCTGTCTGACGCCGGTCCCGGAGTGCGAGAGTATCAACAAGCATGAGCGATATTATGCAGGCCATTCTCGCTGTCACAGGAGATCGTCGCCCGGGGTCCGAGTATCCTGCACATGATTGGGACTCTTGGTTTGATTCTTAGCATCGCCATGGGGCCAAATTACCCAACAGGGCAAAATAACGAGAAACCAGAGTAGAGAGTATCAACTTCGCAGCTGAATCATGACAAGGCAACCTCAAGTTACACATGCCAGCGGTATCGAGGCGATGATGCGCAAACAGCTTGGTGGTGCGACCTTGATAATGCAGGGAGTGCGAGTGATGGGATTGCATAGTCACCAGAGATCAGCTCGTTGCACGATAGTAGCCAACCGAGAATCTGTTGACCTGTGCTTAGTACGGAGTCCGGAGATAGCATCTGGCATCTTTTGCATCAACAACCGTGGACTGAGAGTGATGATAGTTGGGCACATCTGTCTGCCACCGGATAACCTGTATAAACGAACTCGTAGACCCAAGATTCTATTTAATAATTGCGCGGGCATGATTCAAGGCCTACTGTTGACCGTTCTGTTGCCACTGCCTATACGAACACTAAGCAGATGTCAGTCAAAACTCCCCACACCAAACGGAGTCTGACCTTTACTGCTTACAAGTGCAGCCTGCTCAGCCTGAGCTGCGCAAGCAAGGCAACATCTCGCAGACATAGCATCGACTGGGTTGGCTGAGATGAGGAATACACGCCATCGCCCAGGATGATGTGCTCTCATCTATCGCAAAAAGAGCACGATCGCTATGAGCCAAGCCAAGCCGAGGATGTGATTCTGTGTACCCGTATCCTGGGGAGGATCTGTCAGATTCAGCCGGATCCTCGTACAATGTCTTGGAGGGGACTCACCATCTGGAGGGAGCTGATTTGAATGCGGTGATTAGGCCCCAATTCTAAGGAGTCCGTATAGTTATACATAGTAGGAAGTAGTGGTGATTAAGGGGCGCTGGAAGTCCCACAGCACCAGTGGTCTGATAGTGTCATCTTCTTTCTACAGAGTGCCATTCTTCTCTTCTGATTTTTCTTCTGTCATCTTCTCTATACTGTTCATCCTCATTAACAGTGGTTCCATCATCATTCATCATATCCGCATACTCCGTCCTCACGGAATTCCAGTCGCGACATACCTCGCGACAATATCTCATATCCCTCTCTTTACTACTACAACGACGACGACTACTACTACTGCTACTACTGCTACTACTACTACTACTACTCGCTCTTCCTGTGGCTTCTCAATCCTATACAAATACACCCCGAGTAAGTACACAAGTCTCGTGTGACAGCAATATGACTAAAAGTGGCTTAGCGCCAACCACACGCGTTGCCCGTGATTTCTCCTGCGCCGAATCCCGCATAAAAAGTAAACACGTCCAGTTCGCCACCAAAAAGCATCAAGGGCGAATTTATACAAAACCTCCCGTTCCAGCCTCGTCCATGTCGCCTCGCGCTCCCAAGTAAATGCATTTGTCGACATTGAGATGCCGTGGACTGTAACAAATTCATTCAAGCGGTACGTTGCTCTGCATGACGTCGGCCGGTGGCTTGACGGCGACCGTTTGTCGTGGTGTCGGATCATAATGCTAACATATTGGGCATGACAGAGGCCTCATGAAAACTTACGGAAGACCCTTGTGGCGCGTCTACGACGACGACCAAAACCCTGCCGCGAAGAAGAGACGCGTCCAAGCAGGCGACGAGTCCGACCAAGCGGAAGCCAATCTGCAGTATGCCATACGCGAGTCCTCCGCCGCCATCCTATCCAGTCCGTCGCGTCGCAATTCAATCGTTCTCTCAGAGGCCACGCAGGATGATGACCTCTCAACACCTCCCTCGTCGCCGCCACCCAGGTTGAGCCCCCCGCCGGCCAACACGCGGAAACCCACGTTTTCGTTCCTCAAGCGCAAGCACTCTGCGACCAAGGACGGTGCCAATGGCACCCCGCTTTCCGAGGTGAACTCCAACAGTGTGCGCTCGTCGGCCGATCCGCCGAAGAAAAAGCAGAAACAGTCGTCGCAGCCGTCACAACAACGGCAGCAGCAACAGCCGACTCTGAAACAGATGCAGATCGACGTGGGACGGGATGTGCGCAAAACATGTACGACTTGTGGGATGGAGTATAATCCTACCAATACGGAGGATGCGGCTTTGCATAAGAAATTTCATGATATGAACTCCACCGGAGTGGATCTTGGGAAGGCGTTTATGCGGGCGAATGCATGTCGTTGGGTTTACGAAGCGACTCGATTCGATGAGGGCTATGTGGTCATCGTGGATCGCAAAGCATCGCCCTCTGCGAAGAACCAGGCGAAGAAAGTGTTGGAGGTTATCAGCAAGGAACTTTCATCTCCGGAGATCCCGGACGATGTCCTCTGGAGCCAAGTCGAGCCTCCCAAAGATCAACAACACGAGTCATTGGAGAAAGTCGATCGCTACAAGGTCTTCCTACATATGAAGGACAGTCGCTGCGTGGGAGCATGTCTGACGGAGCGGATTTGGGAATCAAAACCTGTCCAAAAGTCGGCAACACAGGCCAACGGTGTCGGTGCCGAACGCCCGTCCAACAACAGCTCCTCGATTACAGTTGGAGATGAGACACATCCCGCCATCGTCGGCATTTCGCGGATCTGGACGTCAGGCTCTTCCCGACGGAAAGGAATTGCCATGGATCTCTTGGACTGTGTGGTGGTGAATTTCATCTACGGAATGGAAATTCCCAGGGAGCAGATTGCCTTCAGTCAGCCCACCGAGAGTGGGAATCGTTTGATTCAGTCATTCTTTGGGCCTGATGAGCCGTGGCATGTTTACAATGAGAGTTGAGCCATTGGCAGGACCGGAAATGCGTGGGATGGAGCAGATATGGACGTTACACTCAGTACAAGACTGACTGACTGATACCCTTTTTCATTTGTTTGTTTAATCCATTGGGCTTTGGTATACGAAGAGATTGCGCGCAAAGCAATCTGGCCCAGTTTGTATAACGCGGACCTGACAGGATGCTGTGTCTTGATTATGGTTTTCTTTCTTTCTTTTTTTCTTTTTCATTTTTCTTGATATCTTCTCTGTACTATATAGGTCTTGTTTATCGTCGTTTATTGTCAACGGTTGCATCTTGCTGTGATTTTATCATTTAGAGCCGGGAGGCAGGGGAGCAAATTGCAGTCAGCCAGAATAGCAGGCATACTTCACACTACTTTCAGGTCGATAACTTTATGATCTAGCTGCAGCAATGGCCTGGCATACTTCAACTTCAGAATTCAACCCCAACAATACCCGTAGCATTAAGAGGCAAATGACATGCAGAGATCGATACGGCATTGCATACATGATTACAGCCGGACTATGTAACTGGCTGGTGTTAAGTCTGCCAGCTCATCAGTTCTATTCTATTCTGTACATAGTATTACAGAATATCTGGTATTCAAAGTAGCAGGGGGACAGTAGTAGCACTACCCCGTATGGAGTATTAGATTGCCGATGTACTCGGAAGCTTGTGATGTGATGTGTTACCAAAGTCACAATAACAGTCATTTTACAATAAAAAGACCTAAAATATCAGATGTTATAGAACATAACCATTGTAATCATTATAAACCGATCTATGAAGCCAAACAATAACTATAGCGGTTTATCCGGAAACGGCCATCCCAACCCAACCTTGTTAGTATCTCACCTCAGCCTTCTCCTCTTCCTTCTCTTCCTCCTCCCCTTTTTCCTTTTTGACTTCCATCCCAACTCTGATCATTCTCATGCTCGGCGCAGTTTACTTCCTTCGCGATGTCTGGATTAAATCCTTTCCGCCTTAGTAGGAAGCCTGACGGTGAGTGAGTCTGCGTTTCTTGCCGCCACTTCCGGTTGGGGCCCCCCGGGGGAAGATGTGAAGCTAATGTTGATCGTGGTGCAGCGCTTCCGGTTACGACGCAATTCGTTGATGATTCGCTTTTCGCTCCGGCTGGGGCTCCGGTTAATGATAATGAGAATAAAAATGAGGATATAAAGGCGTTTGACGCGCAGGACAACGTGAATCAGAACCCCGCCGCTGCTACTCATACCGCCGAGTCAACGACGACAACGGCATCGACTAGGGATGTTGATACTACATCCGTATCGTCCGACGATGGCTCGACGTCAGATCCCTTCCGGCAGGCTTCACATTTGAGCGATAACGATGGCGATGGCGGGAGTTACAAGGAGACTCGACGGGATTCCGCCGTTCAGCCCGACAGTTTATCGTCGGCACCTTTTACGAGCGCAGATACATCGGTCACGAAAGAAAGCAACACGTTACATCCAAATTCGGCAAAACGGGCTAGTCGTCCACTTCCTCCGCCTCCGACGGGGTCCCGGACTGCGAATAATAGCAGCACCGATGTCTCTCAGTTATCTACACGTTCGGGGACGGTAAACAAACGTACGTCAGTTACGGATATCGATACAAGATCCCTGGGTAGCCGGTCAGGGAACAAGGAGAAGAAGCCACCGCCTCCTCCGAAGAGCCATCATGGGAAATTAATCAATAATCCTGCGCAGCCGGTGCCGGCCGAATCGAAACGCTTTTCCTTCCATGATTCTTCTTCCGAGACCTCGTTCTACACGCCGAGTACGCCGTCGCAGTCTAGCAAGCCGTCTGTCCAAGTGGACTATTTCTCGTCAGTTTCGAATGAAAATCAGAATCCGAATCAGAACCCCAACACCAGAGCGACGGACACGCTCAAGCGCAGTCAGTCTCAATACAAGCGTCCGCCCACGCCACCGCTCAGCCGACGACATAGTCAGATGAAGAGATCCAAATCTACATTATCATCGAAACAGAATCAGAACCGATTGTCACTACCGGTTGGGAGCGAGAGTATCAAGCCATCCCCGCCTCCGAGTCCAGGTGCCACCACCACGTCATTAAACCCGCCGGTGCAACGAACGTCGAGGCCATTGTCGTTGCAAACGGACGAGAATACATTGAAACATACCTCGTCTCTTAAAGAACAAGCGCCGTCGCCGCTATCACCCACCGCGGAATCACCACTATCTCGAACGACATCTATCCGACGAACAGCGTCCGGATCCTCATCAGCCACAGCGCCTCCTCCACCGCCGCCGCCGCGACGAGCTCGTTATAGCAACGATAGCGCCCGACCTACCAGCTACGTGCAGCCGAAGAAGACGGAAGAAGAGAGTACCTTTCAACCTCAACCATCGAACGCGAATAATATACTGGAAGATCTGTCGCGGTTACAGAAGGAGGTGGACGATCTACGAGGACGGTATGAAAGCCGTCAGAGCAATCATTAGTTGTCCATGCCTTGCATGGGCAGTGACTCATGGTTCTGACGCTTATGTTTGTTAGTTAATTACATGTATGATTCCCTGCCATTGTACATACTCCGGAGCACACATAGTGCATACTCCGTATCCGGCGGTGGCGAGAGCGAAAGCATTGTCTGGGACGGAAGTGGATCTCGGGGACGAGTCTGGGGAGGAGTTAAGGCGAACTATGTTCTGAAAACACTCGAGAGACTGATGGCATACAAGTATATACACCGTAATGAGCTATGATTCTACTCTGTATTCTCTGTATCTACATAGTTGTACTCTAGTATGATGCACTATGTACATAGTTGTGCTAGAGCATGGATTGATTGGCTGCGGAGAGCCATGACGTCGCCTCATTTTGAGAGAGGAAATTAAGGATAAAATAATAATAATAGAGAAAAGAATGCGACTCATGTCGATGTCAGAAGAATATACATAACTAATAGTAAGGGGATCAGTAAGCTGTTTGTGGTCTGGTGAATGCGGAAAGATAAACTCGCCCCTCCACCTACTTACACTCCCATTCACCGTCATCGTTTGTTCTCTGCTTGTGTTGTACATCCACAGCTTGACTTGGCTTGACAGTCAATTGCTAGTCAATACTCTTGCTCTTCTTTCGCAATCGAGTCCGCTTTGGGCTGTCGCTAATTGATCTACTCTCAGCTGGTCTTGATCTGATTGAGACGACAATATGTCTACTCCAACCTTGATCAACTTGCCTCCTCCGCCCTCCGGCTCCGTCACTCCATCTGACATGGGACCGTAAGTCTACTGGCCTCATATACGCGAAGAAAACCAACTGACAAACCAGTGGCACCCCCAACTCAGGCACTACCTCCCTCTCCGCGCTGTCCACCACCGCCATCAAAGACGGCCACCAGGGCCAGCCCCAGCCCCATCCCCACGGCCGCCATGCGCACCACTCTTCCACCACCTCCCTCAGCTCCACCAACACCCTCGAGGCCGAGCGCGCAGACCGCATCTCCCGCCTCGCCGGCCTCGAACGAGTCGCTACCGCTCGCGCCAGTCCCACCTCCCAACCCGGCTCCGGTCTCGCGGCGCAAATCACCCCGGGCTACTTCGACAGCCAGTACAACAACAAAGAGCGCAGCACTGTGGGCAGTGCCAGCGCGACGACAGCCAGCGTGGGCGGCCGCACCACTTGGGCTAGCGGCAGCGACTTCACCTTTGACGGCGATAAGATGAGCGAGGACCCTGATGACGGTACCTCGAGCGTAGGCAACATCAGTGACGAGGGCAATGCCAGTCTCGTTGGCTTCGGTGAGGGTGCGAGCACAGTTAGCGGACCGATCTCACGGCCGAACTTGAACCGGGTGTCGTCTGGTGGTCGGCGCACACCTAGCTCGTTGGGTAGTCCGACGACGAGCCGGGCGAATACGATCGCGGCATACTTGCAAGGTCAGGGTGATAGTCCTATGATGCCGTCGCCGTTGTCGCCGGCGGGATCATCGTCGAATGTGCCGGAGCAGGGTGGTGAGGATGCGAGGATGATTGACGGGATGACTTTCGATGCGGATGTGGTTGATACTACTGCGAGGACTCCACGGTTGGCTACTCCGTACAATGGGGAGGGTAGTTAAGCTCTTAGTCTCTGATTTTTTGCTCTTCTCTTGGGTATGTTCTATTTCGGGTTCGGTTGGGTGTACTTGTACTGGCGTATTAAGGAGGACAGGGCAATGGTTAGGATTTCTGTTATGGTTGTCATAGTTATGGTCTGTTTGTAAATCGCTGGATTGCAATTTTTCACTGAACTCGAGTTCTGACAGTAAAAGTATCTATATTTGTATAGTTATCATTTGTAGTCATGCCGCCGAACTTTTTCCACCCACTCAACTTCCACCTCTTCCCTTCCACCTACACCTCACGCACGCACTCTCTCTACACTCTCTACACCCCTCCATCCCTCTCGCGCTCTGCTTGCCTTCAACTTGCTGGCATTGACTTGTCAAGCATCAACTCCAATTGAACTGCAGACCTGAAAGACTCTTCCTTCGTTCGGGCTCTCTTTGTGCGAATTTGTGTAGTGGCCTCCGTTGCGTCAGACCAACACCACCAGTTGCTCGCCACAACCACCAAGTACAAACCAAACAGACAGACAGACAGACTCGTTTTTGCTGTCTTTGCGGATTTTGTCTTGTTTATATCACGCTTGCTGGGGATTCTTGCGGCTTTCGTGCTTCGCCACACTAGGGAGGATAGTGAAAACTTCCTCGCGTCTGCCTTGAATCGTTTCCCTGTGGGAAAATTCGCATACGATAGCATACTTTGCATTGCGCTGGGTTGAATTCGGTGCAGGATCAGATTAGTGAAAATGGCCGCTCCTACGCAGCTTGCTTGTGAGTTTTGCTTTTTTTTTTTTTTTGACACATTTCCTGGTTGGTACTTGTGTGAGGCGCACTGGCTAACTGACATCGCAGTCCGAACGGTCAAGGGCATTGGCATTCTCGATGCAGCCCCTGTTTATGAGTCTTTGCCCGGGTTTACGAGGTACGATATTGTTTCTGTCTGAGATTGGAGGTAGTGGATGACTGACGGGTCAGACCTGAGGGAAACCTCCGTTGTGCAGCTTATTCCCCGTGCGGTCGGTATTATGCGTGGGCGTCTCCTGACAAGTGAGTATTATACCTGGTTTGAAAAGAACTGGGACTGACGATTTAGGGTGACCATTATCGACCCCTCCGTCGGACACGCCGTCTCTACCATCCCCGCCGAGAACGTCTTCGAACTGGCCTTCTCGCCCCTCGGATCCTACCTCATCACCTGGCAGCGTCCGTCGAAAGACGCCAACGGAGACGCTGTGAAAAACCTCAAGGTGTGGCGCGCGGTCGGAGACGAGCACACGGTTGTGGGCAGCTTCGTGCAAAAGTCGCAGACCGGTTGGAACCTACAGTACTCGGCGGACGAGAAGCTGTGTGCTCGCGTGGTCACCAACGAAGTCCAGTTCTACCAGAGCGAGAACCTGTCGACGGTCTGGAACAAGCTGCGCGTGGAGGGGGTGGCGGACTTTGCGCTCTCGCCGGGAAAGAACAGCCAGTCGATTGCGGTTTTTGTCCCCGAGCGTAAGGGACAACCGGCTGCGGTCAAGGTGTTCGTTGTGCCGCAGTTCGGTGCGCCGGTGTCGCAGAAGAGTTTCTTCAAGGGTGATAAGGTGCAGTTGAAGTGGAACGCTCAGGGAACTACTTTGATTGTGCTTGCGCAGACCGAGGTCGACCGCACGGGCAAGAGTTACTACGGTGAAACCACCTTGTACTTGCTCAGCTCTAACGGTGGCTTCGACTCGAGAGTGGAACTGGACAAGGAGGGACCGATCCATGATGTGTCGTGGTCGCCCAACTCGCGCGAGTTTGGTGTCGTGTACGGTTACATGCCGGCCAAGACGACCATCTTCAATTTCCGCGGTGTGCCCAAGCACACCTTCCCCTTGGGACCTCGCAACACCATCCTATTCTCGCCGAGCGGACGCTTCGTGTTGGTGGCTGGATTCGGTAACTTGGCTGGCCAGATGGACATCATCGATGTGGACAAAGACTACACCAAAGTCACGACGGTGGAAGCGTCCAACGCCAGTGTGTGCGAGTGGTCTCCCGATGGCCAGTACATCCTGACGGCCACGACCAGCCCGCGTCTGCGCGTGGACAACGGTGTCCGTATCTGGCACGTCAGTGGCAGCCTCATGTACAACGAGGACATGCACGAGCTCTACGACGTCTTCTGGCGCCCCCAACCCGACGTCCAACATAACGCCGGCCCAGCTGACCCGCTCAAGAACCCTCCCGCCCCGCACCCCTCCGCGCTCGCCTACCTCAGCACCCGGAAAGCCCCCGTCAAGCCCGCCGGTGCCTACCGACCCCCTGGAGCGCGCGGCCAGACAACACCCTTAGCCTTCAAGCGTGAAGACGAGGGCGGAGCCGCATTCATCCGCGACGGCGCAGGCTCCGGCGTCGCCTCCGCAAGCAGCTTCGGCAAGCCCCGCCGCCGCGAAGTCCCCGGCGCTGATCCCGAGTACCTCCCCCCAGGCGCCGCCCCAGGCGGTGGCGTCCCACTGCCGGGCTCCGAGCAAGAAAAACTCTCTAAATCCGCCGCCAAGAACAAGAAGAAGCGCGAAGCCAAGAAGAAGGAGGCAGACGACGCCGCGGCCGCCGCGGCCGCTCAGAAGAACGGTAACCGCGCTGCTAATGCCAACGGCGCCAGCAAGGGAAACAAGACCAACGGCACCGCCAAGGCCGTCGAGCAACCCGCCGAACCTGCTCCTGCCCCTGTGGAAGAACCGGGCGCGCAGGATAAGAAGATCCGCGGGTTGTTGAAGAAGATGCGTGCTATTGACGAGTTGAAGATGCGTCTTGCTGGAGGTGAGAAGTTGGAGGATACGCAGATGAAGAAGATCCAGACGGAGGAGGGGGTGCGGAAGGAGTTGGAGGGGTTGGGGTATAACGGTTGAGCTTGCTTGCTTGCTTGCTTGCTTGCTTGCTTGCTTGCTTGCTTGCTTGCTTGCTTGCTTGCATCATAGCATCTAGACATTTAGGGTATTGGTTGGTTTGGTGAATTGGATTCATGTGATGTATTCTGTACCCCTAGTTTCCTATCTAGTGGTGAGAATCTGGAGATATACATAGCTGCAATTTGGACTGTATGCACCTTGTCCACCTGTGCCATCGTATTAGTCTCTGTATGCCATACAAACAATAAAGCATGACTCGAACAGCAACCCAGCGGATCGATCGGATCGGGATACCGAGGTACCCGTAACCCGCCTCCTCCTCGGAACCTACATAAACCTCGGGACCCCATGCATGCCCTTAGAGCCCTTTAACCATACCCCATACCACACCGATCCGAACAAAATCAAGCTGAAATTAAGTTAAGCCAAGCAAAGCCAATGTCAACCCGCCGCTACCGCTCGGCAATTGCTTGCGAATCGTGCCGCCGCCGCAAAGTCCGCTGCAGTCTTACGGTCACGGGGATTCCGTGTATTGGGTGTGCGCAGGACCGCGCCGAGTGCGTGGTTGATGAAAGGAGGAGTTTGACGTGAGTTTGTTACCGTGAACTTTAATAGGATTGTGTGTTCATGTATTGTGTGGATAGGTTGAGTAGGGTTCAAGAGCGGAGGGCTCGGCAGTCGCATTCGCAGCCGCATTCACCTGGGCATAGATCTAATGATGCTCTGCCGTCGAGTCAACCGTTTAACAGCCATTTTCGTCATGTTGAACCATCAGAGTCACCCTCGCATGCCAGTGACCGGATACAAGATGAAGAGCGCAACGGGCTTGAAATTGCAGCTGCTGCACTGGGTCAGCGTGAAGGTGTTGGGCAGGTTCCTTTTTATACTGGTACCCTTCACTCATAACAAACACTTATCCAATATAAAGATGCTGACAGTGGCAGGCGACCAGACCGGCATAACATCAACCCTGGACCTCTGCTCCCCCGAACAACATCTCCCGCGGCACCTGCTCCTTCCCATGCACATGCCTGCCGCCTCGCTCTCCGACTCGCTCTCCGACCAAGATAGAGAATATCTAGCGAGTAAGGGTGTGTTCACGCTACCCGGGAAGGAGGCGTGCGATAGTCTGATCCGTGCGTACTTTCGCCATGTGCATCCGATCATGCCGATTATTGAGGCAGATGGGTTGTTGGGTGCTGTTGCGGCGGGGAGGTTTGAGGATTATAATGTGTTGTTGGTGTGGAGTGTGTTTTTCGCTGCTGTTAATGTGGGTTTACCTGCGTTGTATTTGTTAGAGCCCAGGGCTGACGAGGGCAGTTCATCCCGATACCGATATGCCAGAGCGAGGGCTACGAATCCCGGAAAGCGATGAAAGCAGCCATGTACTCATGCGCAAGGGTATTCCTCCGTTACCCAGACCCGAATACAGAATACGCTAATGAAAAACAGTCCATGTACAACCACACCACCGACCGAATCACCCTCCTCCAATCCTCCCTCCTCCTCGGCTTCTGGCACTCTGAGACAGACCAACATGCAGCCCCCTGGTACTGGACCGGCATCTCCGTCAACATGTGCCAGATCCTTGGCCTCCACCGCAACCCCGACAACACTAACAGCACTAGCACAACCCGCCGCAACGCCTCGATCACAGACCGCCAGCGGCACCTCTGGCGACGCCTCTGGTGGACGTGTTTCTTCCGCGACCGCTGGCTGAGCCTTACGCTGGGCCGGCCGATGAGGATTGATCTAAATGATTGTGATATGCCGATGGCGAGGGCGGAGGATTTGTTGAGTGATCTTGAGGGTGTGGAGAGGGGTGTGAAGGAGGCGTTTCTACCAAGGGATTTGGAGAGGATGGCGGGGTTTTGGGTGATGTTAGTGGAGATGAGCAAGGTATTGGGGAAGGTGCTGAAGCTGAATTATCAGGCATTGAGGGGGAGACCTGGGTTGGGGGAGGTTGAGGCTCTGGAGGCGCAGATATTATCTTGTCGGTGTCCGGATGTTGGTGATGATAATGGGTCTGGGTTGAGCCGGGAGGCTTTTTTTTATGTTTATCATTTGCAGCTGCATTACCAGTTCGTTTTCCCTGTTTGTTGTTGAGGCTGGCTGGTACTGACGCAGACAGAGCGATTCTCATCATGTTCTACCGCCCCTACGGAACCGAATCACCAGAAGGTCTCCATCCAGCACAGCAACAGAAATGGCAGCACCGAATGCGCCGCGAGGCCGACACAGCAGCTTCCCGAACAAACGATATCCTTGACATGCTGGCCCAGGAGAATCTCCTCGAATTCGCCCTTCCAATGACGTACGGCCCTCCCCCCTTTTGATAACCTGATAAAACCCTAACATGTATGACAGCCCACCCCTCCTCATCCCAGCAATGCAAATGCACCTGCTCAACTGCAACTCGGCAAACTCCCTCTCGCGACGGCTGCGTTTGAACAAGCTTAACGTATGCATGATGGTCATGGAGGAGTTTCAGAAGGTATATACCGTTGCGTCAATCTATCGAGGGATTTTTGCAAAGGCTATTCAGCAGTTTTATGCACGGGATGCGGGGGTTATGGGGATGCCTAGTCCTACTTGGCTTGCTGCGAATGCGGGTGCAAGTGTGAATGCAACCGAGCCTCCTGCCCTTGTTCCTGTGGCTTCTGTTCCCATGGCTGTTGATGCTGGTGCTGGTGGTGGTGACGTGCAAGCTCAAGCTGTGAGCGTCCCATTTGAGGGAGATTTGAACATGAACACCGAGATGACCAGTGATCTAATCGATGCACTGGTTGACGAAGCCTCTACGTTTAACTTCTGGGAGACATGGGGACAGTTATGGGTTGATCAGTGAATGTATTAATACCACAATAGACTAACAAGTACAATAATCAAACTAAACATCCTTACTGTTTAGGAGGATACAAACCTCCCTTCTCACACTTCGACCCAAACCGCCCCTTCTCCAGGTAATTCTCCCTCAGAAAACCAACAGTCTTCTCCCCAGAAAGGCCCCGCTCCTTGACATAATGCTCCTCGATAAACGCAACCGTATCAAGACCGACATCTGCATCATTAGTCACAGAACCACTAAACCGCCTCAAGGGCTCCAAAAACAAGGGGGAGGCTTACTATCCATCATCGCACAAGGCACAGCACCCCCCTCCACAAACATCCTCTTCCACATATCATCAATCTCGCTCGGCTCCGAAACCCCCTCCGCCAAAATCATCAACGCCTCTCTCTTCACAGCAGCCCAGAGCCTATTAAAAATAAATCCCGTCGACTCCTTCCTCGCAACATACGGGACCAACGCAGCCTCTTTGCTCCGCTCAACAAGGAACGGGAAGATAGACGCACTCGTGTGGCCATCCGTCATGAGCTCGACAATCATGTTCCCGGGGGGCATGTAGTAGTGCGTGTTTAGGATTCGGGATCTAGCTTCTGCCTCTGCGGGGATTTTGTCAAGCATTTCGGATGTTTTGTAGGAGGAGGAGTTTGATGCTAGGATGCAGTCTTTCGGGGCGAGGGTTGCTAGTTCGGCGAAGGTGTCGATCTTGAGAGCTAGTTTCTCAGGAACGGCTTCGATGACTAGCCAGGCTGTTGAGACTGCATCGCCCAGGTTGTCGAATGCCTGGATATCATTGCTTGGTTGGGCGTAGGTGCGTTGGGCGTAGGTGGACGCGTTTTCGGTGATGTACATTATTGCTGCTTGTCGCTGGTCGGGGCTGGGGTCGAAGATGCGGGTGGCGTAGCCAGCCGAGGACCAGACGCAGGCTGTTTCATTAATTTAAGTGTTGATATAAATGGAATGAGGGGAGGGATAGAGAGGGGTACCTATGCGACGGCCGAGGACGCCACCGCCCAGGATGGTGACGGGGCGGTTGCGATAGTCTTCAGCGTTCCAGGTGGACATTGTCGTGGACGTTCAATTTGATGTTATGACTTGTGTAAATTGGAATGGAGTAGTTCTGGATTGAGTACGATCAAGCATACTTATACTACTACCCTATAACTACTACTACAACAACATCCTCGGAAACCATTATGTACTCAAAAGCACATACGGTCCGCAATACCCGCGGTAAGTGGGCTGGGGCATTGTCTACGGATTATACTCGGTATGTATAGCTCGGAATATTGAGTACGCAGAGGATGACTAGAATCCCCGAGAATTCCATGATCTTTCCAGAAAAGATAACAGTCTATATTTAAGTACCGAGGAAGAGGCTCGGAATAGATGTCAGTTCGGGTTGTGGGTCTGTCAGGTGCTCGGGATTCGGCTTACCGATACGCACGGCAGGCGGATGGACGGAGACGGAGGCGGAAGGAAAAGGTATTACTGCGGGGATCTCGCTATAACGAGCTTTGTTATAACGAGGTTTTACAGTATTATTGTCGTTGGTGTTATTGGTGAGTGGTTTTTTGCGGTTGATATGCTTGATAGACTACTCCGTAGTGAAGTTCTTCGGGCTGTGTAGTTCAAGACTAGGGTTAGTGATGTAGGACGATTGATTTTAGCTTGAAGTCTATATGAGAGCTGAGCTTTGACATGCTCATACTAATAAATGTGTATATTGACTGATCTTATATTATTTCCCAATCCAAGTTCCAGCCAAAAAAAAAAAAAAAAAAAAACTTGCAAGTCTTGTATTTGTATTAAATAATAATCACTCGGACAGATGCACACTAGACATGAGAAACAAATCTATAATTCTATATCCTAAAGTCTAAATTCTATCTATCAAAATCCTAAAACACGAATTAAACGGACTTAGCAGGCCACTTAGTCCTCCTCTCAGCCCTGACATACAAATTATTCGGCCTAATCAATTGGAACATCGGATCATACTCAATCGCCCCATCCCCTTCTCTCCGAAATTCATACCGATACACCAACTTCGGCAAAAACACCTTAATCTCCTGCAACGCAAAGTTAAACCCAATACACATGCGTTGCCCCGTTCCAAACGGAACATACGCCGCGCGGTGTCTGTTCTTCACAGCATCCGTATCCCACCGGTCGGGATCAAAGCGCGCCGGGTTATCCCACAGAGCCGGGTTGTTGTGGATGTGGTGCAGGGCTACGATTATGACGGAGCCCTTTGGGATCTTGTAGCCGCCGGGCAGGATGAGGTCGAGTTGGGCGGTGCGGCCGGGTTGGAAGGAGGGGTTGTGCCGGCGTTGGGTCTCCTTGATGTATTTGTCGAGGAAGGAGAGGCGGTCAATGACGTCTGCTGTGATTTGGGTGTTTTCGTCAATCTCGTTGTCGATGAGCTCTTGGAGAAGACGCTCTTGCATGCCTGGGTATGTGCAGAGGCCGTAGATTAGCCAGGAGAGGAGGGAGGAGGTTGTCGTGAAGCCGGCGGCGGTGGCGACGACGAGGGACCAAACGAGGCTGGTTTTGGGGAGTTTTTCGCCTTTGTTGTCGGTTGCGCGAATTGCGTAGTCTACTCGGCATTAGTATGGGACAATAAGAGACACAGACTGGGGGAGAGAAAACGTACCAACCATATTCGCTGCCCTCAGTGCAGCATCCTGCAACGGCAGATCCTCAACACCACCTCGTTCAGCGTTCCGAATCGACTCCTCAACCATTTCCTCAATCCGCTTCCTCAACTCCTGCAACTTCTTCGGCTCCCCAAACGGCAACTTCGCATACCAATCGCCCTTACTCGTCACCTTCTTATTCAACGACAGCATCTCCGCAATCGCACCAACCATCTCATGCAGCGGCGCATCCGGTCCCACAAAGTGCCCAAAGTCCAGTCCCAGTGTTAACTTACCCACGGCCTGTGAGCCGAGCTTCAGCATGTACTGGTACACGTTCCACGCCTCGCCCTGCTTGTCCAACTCGTCGAAGATTTTGCATGCGTCTTCGACGGTTGTTTGCATCGTGGGGGCGTAGTGCCGTACGGCCTTGGGGCCTAGCGCTGGAGGCAAGAATTTATGCGTGACCTTCCACTCCTCTGTATCCGTGTCACCCAAGAAGATACCCGCAGCGGGGGTCTTGAGGGCAGACAGTGGATGCGCGTCGTTGATCTCTTTGGAGAAAAAGTCCGACTCGGTGAAGGCGATTGCAGAGATCTGCGGATCGTTCGTGTGGTAGGTCGTCCGGCCAAGACTTGTCGCTTTGAAAATTGGGCCGTAAGTATCGAAGAGGCGCTGGTGGTTGCCCAGGTGGTCTGGGTAGACTTCGAAGTAGTTGCCAACGTAGGGGAGGCCATTGGGGCCTGGGGGGTCGCGGACGGCGTGGCCATCGATTGTGATGGCTATGGGGTTTTTGGAGGCGAGAATGTCGTGGACTTCTGAGAAGATGGTTTCTTCGTCTTGGAAGCCGATTCCTAGGTTTCTTAGTTTTGTGTGGGAATTGGTTGAGACAATGTAACGTACCCTTTGCCTCGACGATTGCAAAATGCGCAGCGACTACATACTGTAGTCCTTCTAGATCCAGAGTCTTTTCCACGGGAAGATGTCTTGCCGAAGAGACTGGCTCTCCAAGAAGATAGAATTGCTGAGACATGTTGGTTGTATTTGCGAACCTGACTTAGCTTGCAAGTCTTGACAACAAGCGTCCGAACCCTCAACTTATATATTATGCCAAAACCCTACCTAACAAAAGATCCCGAGGTTTCTCTAATTCCCGCAGTTATATCCACTTGTATCAGATTACTATTACGACGACTCACAGTGTTGTGGTCTAGCCTCCTTGTTAATTGATTAGGGTACACGTGTAGTTCCTCGGAATTTGCGCGATTCCGATTGGTCGGTTCGGACTCTGTATAGATAGAAATGCTGACAGCCGTTTATTTAAAGAAGCGAATGTCGCCAGCAATCCATGTCTCGTTAATTCCTAAGCAATTATCTTTTCTGAGCAAGTTGTCTTACTATCGAGCACAATGGCAGAATACACCATCAAAGACCTCGCGTCTCACAAATCCAGGGATGACCTGTGGATCGCCATACACGGAAAGGGTACTTCCTTCTTTATCCTACTAAAAGCCTTATGTTAATAACGATAGTATACAACATAACGCCCTACATCCGCGACCACCCCGGCGGCCCAGATGTCCTCCTCGACACAGCCGGCACCGACGCCACAGAAGCATACGACGAAGTCGGCCACTCCGAAGACGCAGACGAAATCCTGCAAACATACTACATCGGAACGTTGAGAGACGCACAGGAACACCGTCCAAAGAACAAGACCGTTCGCGTGATTCAGCAGCCTGCCAAGTCTACGGTGGAAGTTTCGAAGACTGCCAAAGGCCCAGGTTTGGGGAGTATACTCAAGGCGATTGCCCTCATTGCAACCTCGAGCGCGGGCGTTGCACTTCCCGCGTACCTCTTCTTTTCCTCCGGGGGAACTGTCGACATCCATCGATTTCTCCCAAAAAGTCTACCCTCATGGCCATCGATTGCCTCACTACAACAAAGCGCAACGGCAGGCAAAGGAAGTTTCACAACGGGCTTCACAACAGCAACCCTCCTCATGAGCACCCTGGCCGTCCTCGCAATCCCCAAACTCTCCGCCCTAACATCTCCCGACTCCGGCTTCGCCAGATACCCGCCGCATATGAAATCGCGCAGAGCACCCAAGCCCAATCCGCATCTCGCAAACGGCTTCCTCAACCCCAAGGGCTACAAATCCCTCCCGCTAGTCCGGAAGGATGAGCTCGCGCCAAATGTCTACCGCTTTGTGTTTGATCTCCCGAAATCAACGGATGTCATCGGTCTTCCTATCGGACAGCATGTCGCTATCAAGGCTGTTATCAACGGAGAAACAGTTTCGCGGTCTTACACGCCGACATCGAATAACACTGATCTCGGCCGCCTGGAACTAGTCATAAAATGCTACCCCGACGGTCTGTTGACCGGCAAATACCTCGCCAATCTGCAAATCGGGGATACAGTGCAATTCCGCGGACCAAAAGGCGCGATGAAGTACTCCCGGGGTCTGTGTAAGAAGATCGGGATGATTGCGGGTGGCACCGGTATCACCCCTATGTACCAATTGATCCGTGCGATTTGTGAGGATGATGCGGATGAGACGGAGGTTAGTCTGGTGTATGCGAATCGCGCGGAGGGGGATATTCTGCTGCGGAGGGAGTTGGAGGCGTTTGCCAAGGCGTATCCGAGGAAGTTGAGGATTTGGTATATGCTTGATCAGCCGGAGAAAGGATGGAAGTATGGATCTGGGTATGTTACTCCGGATGTTATGAGGGAGAAGTTACCGGGAGCAGCGCCGGATACTAGGATCATGCTTTGCGGGCCTCCGGGGATGGTGAATGCGGCCAAGAAGGGTCTGGTTGGGTTGGGATTTCAGGCTCCAGGGGCTGTGGCGAAGATGTCGGATCAGATTTTCTGTTTTTAGTTGTTGTCAGTGTTTGAGATAGACTTCGTAAGACTTGATATAGACTTGCTTGTATAATAAAGTACTTAGTAAATCTGATTCTACTAGGGCAAAAAAATACCGGTCAACGGTTGTCATTGATCTCATCCTAACCGCTATCAACACAACTCCCTCCTCACGCCATCCGGATATCCTTCAATTTCTCCACGAACGAGCCTCCACGACCGCTGAATCAACATCCACCCCCGAAACCTCCCGGTGAGGTTCCCGGCAATGTAGAATCCCGACTCCATTGAACGAAACAGAGAAAAACGATGCCATAAAATGCATGAGGATTGGTCATAATGATCGTTGGATATGACATTTCCCGCCAAAAGATATAAAAAGGAAAAGAAACGGGTAAAGAAATTCGCAAATGTTTCACATAGAAAGCAAACGGGGTAGAACAAAAGGATCTACGATCGCGGTACGCCAGGCTTCGTATCTGATCTAAACGGAGCACGAAAGACAAGACGTAGACGCGGTTGAGAAGAGGTTTTCATTGCGGAAATTAGATAGCGTACTTGCGGGTCCACTCGCGAGCAGTCGACTCGTACCGGGGTCGGTCAGTCTTGTAGACGTGGGCGATCTCGGGCACCAACGGGTCGTCGGGGTTGGGATCTGTGAGCATCGAGCAGATGGAAAGGAGGACTATTTTGGTTAGCTGAGCCGTCGGTGCAGATACCGGATGCGAGGAACTAACCCTTGGAGATTGTGAGAGCAGGGCTCCATTGGTCCCTCAGGATGTCCAGACAGATACTGCCGTTCGAGTTGATGTTGGGGTGGTAGATACGAGTGGTGAAGTTGACCTTTGGGGGCTTGAAGGGGTAGTCGGTAGGGAAGTGAATGTTGAGGAAGAAAACGCCTCCGGAGTATGGCGAGTCGCTCTGAGAGAAGTCAGCACTGTTCCGATTGCAGACATGCGACCGATGCGACTTACAGGACCCATGATAGTTGCTTGCCAGTGGAACTGTTATCGAGCATCTCAGTCAGTATATTGTTCTCTCTTAATGACGTGCGCTCTGATTGCCGGACAGGGAAGGATTTGCAGTTTCGTATCTGCCCCGCCGCACCGAGCGATATCACGAGCGAAATGACGAGGGGAACGAAAACCGTACCAGATCCTCTCCGAGAGGGCCAGCAGAGCAGGACGAGGGCGGGTCACTAAGGCAGTAGTCAGTATCCATGTTCCTAGGATAACGCCTGCATCCACCCCGCAACGTGGTGGGGTGGTGAGAACACCTAACCAGAACGCCGCGCAGGGGAAGACGAGGGTACGACATACCGGCCCAGGTCAGTAAGTTCCTTGTTGATTCTCTTAAGAGCCATAGTGTACGAAGATGTGAAGGAGGTGTGTTAAGGAGAACTCCTAGTTGGGTAGGAGAGCGACGTCGAATGGAATAGGTGGTTTGATTCTGCACAAGAACTGTCAGGTCAGAGAATTATAACAACCAGACAGAAAAGAGGCGAAAAAGAGAGTACAAAAACTAGATAGAGACAGACCGGGACTCACAAGCTAAATACGTGGGGTTGTAAAAGAGGTTCCAAACAGAGAAGAAGGACAGAGAGAAAGAGAGAGAAAGAGGAAAAAAGAGAGAAAAGAGAAGAAGAGGGGAAAGTGAAAGAAAAGAGGGACGGTATCGTACCGTATGGTATATTACACATCTCACCGCCACATCCACCGCCACAGTCTGATGCAATTGCATAGCGGAGAAGAATGATGTAGAACATGTGAACCAGTATAATAATCATCTACTCAGCATTTCTAATCTCTCATATTCCTCTAGAATACGAGTATCAAAGCAATGGTAAAGTAGGTGTCTGCAAGGTACTCTGTACTCGCCACTCTGATATTTTCTTGGGCTTCAAATGCCCGTATTTTCGCCCGACGAGGCGGTGGCGCCGGAATCCGGTACCGTTATGTAATTCGTTACAGGACTTTTAAATGGCTGTGCTGGGACCAATACTCCTGGGTATACTGATATAATATACAAATAATATAAGCCAGGTATATTAGCAGTATCCAGTAACACCATGACACCCGGTCTGCCCTACGGATATATGCAGGGAACCGGCCAAATCAGCGGAGCCCTATGTCATCGGTCACGTTAAGTTACTAGATCAGTAATAGCTTTTGCTTGATATGTTCTATATACACTTATGTTTATACGCCAGATGGGCAAAGAATTGGTATGGATCAGTCTAAACAAACGCCTGGACACCGGTGATCGCACGGCCGAGAATCAGAGCTGTAGCAGTTAGCATTCTATGCTCGAACCTAGAGAGAAGAAAGGGTGCTCACCGTGAATGTCACTCTGGCCCTCATACGTCTGCACCACAAACAGGTTGGCTGCATGGCGGGCAATATGGTACTCGTCGCTCGTCGCATTGCCGCCCAGGATCTCCTGCAGTCTATCATCGTGTCAGCATGATCCTTGAACTAAAGAAGAGACAGGGCAGACATACACCCTCGCATTAGTCAAAGCCCGATCACAATTCTGCCTCTTAACCATCGAAATCATCTCAGGCGTATTCTTCTTCTCATCCTTCAACCTCGCAACCTGCGTAGCAGCCAATGTCCCATACGCCGCATCCGTAGCCGCATCCGCCAACTTCTTCTGAATCAGCTGGTACTTGGCCAACGGGTTGCCCTTGAACTGCTTGCGCTCCAACGAGTACTCCCGTGCGCGAGCAAGGCAGTCTTCCAGCGCACCCATCGCGCCAAATGCAATACCCAACCGGGCGCTGTTGAGACACGTAAACGGACCCTTGAGACCCTCGACGTCGGGGAGCATGTTCTCTGCGGGAACCGGGCACTCGTCCATCTGGATCATACCGGTGATCGACGCACGCAGGGCGCTCTTGTTCTTAATCGCAGGCGTCTCCAGCGTACCAGGCGGGCAGCGGCTGCGCTCAACCACGAACCCGCGAATCTTCCCCGTGCTCTGCAACTTAGCCCACACCAGCATCACATCCGCAATGGGCGAGTTGGTGATCCACGTCTTCGACCCAGACAGCAGATACACGCCCTTCTGCGTCGGATGTTCCCTGGCAACAGTCTCCATCGACCCAGGGTCCGAGCCGTGGTTAGGCTCCGTAAGTCCAAAGCACCCAGACAGCTTGCCCTTGGCCAGACCCGGCAAAAGTCGCTGCTTCAGTTCTTCGCTGCCGAATTCGTAGATACCAGTCATAGCCAGCGATCCCTGAACTGACATTCCAGACCGGTAACCAGAGTCCACGCGCTCGACTTCCTTGGTGATCAATCCGTAGGCGACGGTGCTCACGCCCGCACAGTCGTATCCGTGAAGGTTCGCGCCCAGGAGGCCAAGTTCGCCCATTTCTTCGAGAATTTTGCGGTCATAGTCTTCCTTTCTGTAGGCGTCTTCATTCTTATTAGCACTGTCCAAAACTACCTAGAGTGCTTGCTTGCTTGTGGTGGTGGGGGGTATACCAAGCACCCGGGGCATCAATCGCTCCTGGCAATATTGCCGCGCTGTGTCCTGAATAGCCAATTCCTCTTCTGTATACAACTCCGACGCAACCAGTGGATCCTCCCAGTTAAATGTCGCATAGTCCCGTACCGATGTGTTGCGTGCAGCTAGTCCCTGTGCGATAGGAGTGGGACGGCGAGTCGCCGATTGGAAGTGGCGCGACGCCGCGCGAAGGCTGAATCGGTTCATTATGGTATGGAAGCGGATTAGAGCAGTTAGCTCGTTCGCAAGAATGTTTCTTTTAATAACAGGGCAATAAATGAACGATGTAAATAACGATGTCCCTCGAGAATGAATTTGCGGGGAAGCTTGTCCGGACAAGAAAGTTGAGTGGCGGCGATTTGGCCAATCAACCTCGGCTGGTGCTCGGTAGAACACGGAGATTCACAGAGATACAATGGGAGATGCTGGGTTGTACAGAAGTAATTCTACCAATTAAGAAGTTAAATAGCCACAATGCCCTCTTATAGGGGTAGAAATTCGATGCCAAGCGCTGGCGCTTCCTACGTGGTCATGCCGAAAGCCTAAAAGTACTACTAGTTCAGTATACGGAGTAGCATCGCAATCAATTGACGTATTTGCGTCTCTAAATCGTGCAGAGTTCATGATACCGTATACATTGACCACGTAGGTATAATTCATAAAGATCATGCAGTCATGGCCAGGACGGGGTACATACTTCATTCAGGCGACTTCCACTGATGGAATCAGCCCTATTGCCGGTCGGTATGACCTTGGTCCGAAGACTAGGCATACTTCTGCTCTCGGCTGCTCACTCCTATTCGGGACAGACGCTTGATAGACATCCCGAATCGCTGTGGAGTCTCTGTTTCGGCGACACCAGGAAATGACGCGACGGCTGTCCACGGCGATATTCGGCGATTTGGTTAAGATCGCCCTCGGTTATGGCATCTCCATACATTAACAGGTTATGCAGGCATTTGCGACTGCAAGAAATCAAAGACTCCCATAGGGAAATGCTCCTCGTCGAACCCCCATAAATCGCCCATCATCGGATCGATCGAACCTTCAGACAACCCCAGTTGTTCATCTTCTGAGACAGTACTGGGTTCAAACCCATTGCTTCGCTCTGCGGATAGAGGTGCCACACCTAGTAGAGGAGGTGGGTGATTGAGGATGGTATCTCGTTGACCCAGTGGTTGTGCACCGGGGATGATAATTGGTTTGAACATGGGTGAGACATCGTGGGAGTTTTGTCGGGAGAAGGGCTGGCTGTAAGAATTTCTCTTTTCCCATTCTTCGAAACCAGTGAGCATCTTTCGTAGACCACGGGCGAGATGGTGGCTGAGATGGCGTTCGCTAGCTCGCTTACTACACGATACCATCAATTCAATGATCCGTCCGACTAACTCCCGGACGTATGCGACATCGATGTGCAAGTCAGCTGAAGCAATGGAGTTCCGCTGTCCTTGACAGCCTTTGGCCGCGATTTTCAGGAGGAACACGGCGGCAAAGGTGATCATGCTGTGCAGATACAACGGAACGCCAACCAGACCCCTTTGGATGTCCGGCTCTTCCAAAACAGTAAGAAGCGTGCCAATGGCTGATTCGACTGCCAGTTTTGCGCGCTTCTTACGTTCAGGTGACATTATGCGAGTTGAAGTTGGCGAATGATAGGTTCGCAAAGCAACCGAGTTCACTTGCAAACGGGAGAAGTGATAGTGTAGATAAACAGCTCTGTAAGGATATGCGCCAACGTGCCAACTTCCAGCTGCTCTAATTAGCAAGGGATAGACTAAGTATGAAGAGAAATTATACCTATACGGGGCAACCAGGTAGTACACCATTCGTCTAGGTCGGCATCGAACTTGTCGATCTTTGAGAAGTCACTTTCTGGGACCTCAAGGTCCACATCCGGGCCAAATGCATGGTATATCCGAGTGAGAATGATAAACAGATCAACTTGGCTATGCAAGCGGATGTCGCACTGTGGCGCTGTCGGAGAAAGAACAAAGGTATTATGATTCGTGATGCTGGGATCCTCGTGGATAATAGGTGGACGCCCGTATGCGATAGAGAAATGATATTCCAAAGTCTATATGCTAGTTAGTATAGGACCAGCCCAGCAACTTGGCAAACACATACATAAAGAAGATACCAGAGCCTTGCTTGTTCTTTATGCTCTGGAGAACCTTGTGTGGCCTTGCGAAAACACTGGTGCAAGTTGCGCTCAGTTGCGATCCGTACTGCATACCCGGACAGCTTCCAGCTGACATCAGCAAGCCAAAAGGCCGCTATACACAACCCCCGTAAATCATCTAAGGTGTGATGTCGGTCAAGCATGGACCCAGATGCGAGTTTCGCGAATTCGGTGTAACAGGTATCAAACGTACGCTCTTTGTTCGGCATGTGCAAAGCTGTTACGGCAAGGATGGCGGCGGACAGCATCGACGATGAGTTTCGGACGGATGCAAGATCCTTGTGTACCAGTGCTATCCCATCCCAAAGATAACGGTTCAAAACCTGGTCAAAATACTGAAACAATTCTTCTGCCTCTTGTAGTTCCACAACGCCTCGCGAGATGAAGTCCGTCGCAAGCGAGTGATCAGACGACTCGTTCTCCCCTGGAGAATTCGCCCGAATATCGCTCAGCTGTGTGACTTCGTATAAGCTTCCCATCGGCGCGGTGACCAAGGATGATGTGCCATTCTCCTCCCGATCCGGAGAATACCGCGCCGGTTGTCGCGAAAAGTTATAGTCCGACGAGTTGCGTGGAGCCGTTGGTGCAGCGACGTTGGCGTCGATGGGATGGGTTCTCCTGTCGCTACCCGTCGCTATTCCTATGTCGTCGGTCGAAGCGGTCGATCCTTTGCGGTCTTGTCTCTTTGAGGGTGCGTCTATCGTTCTGCTAACGGTTTGATAGTACGAAAGTTCCGGTAATTGAGCTTTTCTTAGCAAATCGGACATCGCAAGTTCAACAGTTGTCTTCCAGCTAAACACAAACATATTTGCATTAGCAAATAACTAAGGCCGGAATCAAGCCTGGGATAAGCACGAACTCAGTCTCATCTTCCAACAAAGTTTGGAGGCTCTTGTGGACGACACATTCCAAATTCATCCGTCGACATCTCTGGCAAATTGATTCGCCGGGGTTCATATTACACCGGACCTTGTGCTTCTTGCATTCGGTGCAGGCCCGGATCCTGCGTGAAATCTTGGGGATGTGCCCCTCCGGTGCAACTGCCCCTTGCGGCGGAGAATTCGATGCGTGTTCGCCATTAGCCTCGAATTGAATGCGATTTCGCTTCATCTTGTCAATTGAGACTCGCGGTGAGACACTCCGTACAGAGTACTATATACTCATCCTGGAGAATCACTCGTACTCGCCGGGATAGACCAAACTTTACACAATGACCGTATATTAAGGTAGAAGTATGCGCGCAGTGACTCGACAGCCAGCGACGAAGATATGGGCACGAGATGTTATCCGAGAAGCTCGGGAGGAGCCCATTATCACGGGGCCGGTACGCTTTACCCAATGCGGCAAACCGAGTTCTGGAAGCGGGGCCGCTTGGAGATTGGCGCGGGGATCCATCACGTGATAAACGCCAAGTCCGTTTCCGCGCTATTCCCAATGGGGATTAATGAAGTAGGCGCGTTGGAGTTCCGCGGCGCGTTTCTGCGCGGTGGTCGATTCTGTCGGACTTTCAGCACACCTACGATAGCTAAAGAAGAGGGAAAAGAGCAACCATGGGTATCAAACGTGAGTACAATTCCTTAACTGTTTGAACTTTCCTATTCCAGTCGTGAATCCACGCGTGCAGGGCGCTAATGACAGACGCTAGAGCTCTACCAAGTGATCGCAGAAAATGCGCCCGATGCGATCAAGACGGGTGATATTAAGCAGCATTTCGGCCGTAAGGTCGCAATCGTGAGTTCCAGATTCCAAATAGCTTTTTAGTAGGTCGCCAGGAAGCTAACAACTGCCGCTACGATGCAGGACGCGTACGTCAACTCGAATTCCGCACATGACTGAAAACGCAGGAACAGAGCTAAGGCTAATCCCACTACAGATCAATGAGTATCTATAGTTTCATGATCGCCGTGCGCTCTGAAGGCCAGCAACTTATGAGTGACACCGGCGAGACGACATCACATCTGATGGGCATGTTCTACCGTACACTACGCATGGTGGACAACGGCATCAAACCTGTATACGTGTTCGACGGCGCACCACCAAAGCTCAAGTCGGGCGAATTGGCCAAACGTTCCGCACGAAAGTCAGAGGCTACCGAGGCCCATGAGGAGGCCAAGGAGACCGGCACTGCGGAGGATGTTGAAAAGTTCTCGCGCCGGACGGTCCGGGTGACAAGGGAGCATAATGCAGAGTGCAAAAAGCTTATGAAGCTCATGGGTGTTCCGTATATTGATGCACCGACGGAGGCTGAGGCTCAATGTGCGGCGCTCGCACGGGCAGGCAAGGTCTACGCGGCTGCTTCGGAGGATATGGACACATTATGCTTTGAGACGCCGATTCTTTTGAGACATTTGACGTTCGCTGAGCAGCGAAAGGAGCCAATTCAGGAGATTCACTTGAAGCGTGCGCTTGAGGGACTTGGGATGGACCGTAACCAGGTATGCCCATGTTCTCTATTCATGATCCTCCCGCAGAAGACTTACTATGGCTTAGTTCATTGACCTCTGTATCCTTCTCGGATGCGACTACCTCGAACCCATCCCCAAGATCGGCCCCAACACGGCGTTGAAACTGATCCGGGAACACGGCAGCCTGGAAAAGGTAGTCGAGTACATGGAAAGCGACCCTAAGAAGAAATTCACAATCCCCGAAGACTGGCGCTACCAGGATGCGCGTGAGCTATTCATCAAGCCGGACGTACGGGACGCGGACCACCCAGACTGCGATTTCAAATGGGAAGCCCCTGACGTGGAGGGACTCATTGACTTCCTGGTGAGGGACAAGGGATTCAACGAGGATCGTGTGCGCAACGGTGCGGCGCGTCTGCAGAAGAACCTTAAGTCGGCGCAGCAGTCGCGGTTAGAAGGATTCTTTAAGCCGGTAGCGCGGACGGATGAGGAGAAGGCGAGTTTGAAGCGCAAGAACGACGAGAAGATTCAAGAGCAGAAGAAGCGGAAGAAGGACGAGGCCAAAGCTAAGAAGGAGGCTAAGGCGAAGCCCCGTGCTTCTTGATTCGGTTGAAGTTATGATGCATGATAATTGTTTCTCTATGGCGTTTGGCTATACAATACTACTTCTGATATAAAAGTCTCGGAATACAATCACATACTTTAGCAGCGACCATGATCAAGATAGGAATAGATCAAAGTCTCCAAGTCTCCTTGGACTTCAGGATCAATCCGGGATCAATCCGAATAGACGGTCATGGATCTTCTCGGCCAGTGACGTCATTTGATATTGGTCCGTTTGGGGGTATTATGGGCACAAAAACAGTTGAGATACTCATCTGCTGATAATCCACGGTCTGGTATATCCTCACTTTAATCGGATATGGTAAGTAACAGTATTCTGTAGTGGTGTACAGCTTATGGTGGCGAGAATGCTGGTGCCAATATATATCGCGGAGTGGGATGCAGCCACATGTATCCAATGACAAAATTCACGCAGAATACTACATATCACATACCACTCTAGTCCGCAGCACGAGGCCAAGAGCTCAGAAAATATCACAGATCAAACCTCTAGGCAGACTCGCCGCAGAAAGTAAGGAGAGAAGACAGACACAAACGGAGATCAGGAACTGTCAGAAAGGGAGATTTCGTGCATCAGCTACGTGTGCATTGTAAGCATAACACAAATACAGGGTACAGATCAGAGATGTTTGATCCATCTGAGCAATATCACACATCAATATCACATAGGATATTAGCGTTTACTTGTATCGAGTGGGAATGATCATGGCATGTTTGGTCCAGGCAGACGAGTCAAACCCACAACACCGGCAGGTACGGATACTAAAAAGTAAAAAAAGAAGAATAAGCGAATTGTCGCTTGGAGAAGATCAGTTGGTGCACGACTATCAGCGACAGAACCGAATCAAATAAATTAAAGAAGCGAAGAGATGAAAAGGAGTAGACGCGTTGGAGAAGACATCATCTCATGGTGATGCGCGTAGGCATAAACAATATAGGCTATTATATATACAGTAGTGTAGTAGTGAATTATATACTACAAAACCAGCAGACAAATAAACCAAACCAGGCAGGCTGATGCACACAAGAAAAGAGCAAAATAAAAACAACAGCGGACGTGTAGGCAAAAGTTGATCCTGGCCCTTTGCCCGCTGCCCTATAAAGTCCGCGGATG
The DNA here is from genome assembly GCF_016861735.1 of Aspergillus chevalieri. NCBI lineage: Eukaryota > Fungi > Ascomycota > Eurotiomycetes > Eurotiales > Aspergillaceae > Aspergillus > Aspergillus chevalieri. Next base: position 1,389,604 of record NC_057368.1, on the reverse strand, counting down.
CCCCGCGCATCGTCTCTCCCCTTCCGTCATTTCTTCTTTCCTCCTTCTCTTCGATCTCTCCACCACCCAAACGCGAAGAAATACTGGTTTGGGCATCGCCTCGTCTACTATATACCTCTTCTGCATCTATATATCTCCTTCACAAATAACCACACTGTCATCATGCCTCCCAAGAAAACTGCTGCCGCGTCCGCGACCAAGAAGGCCGCCGCTGGTCATGCCTCCTACCGCGGTATGTTTTTTCTGATCCTGCTGCACCACCACATCGCGTGGAATTAATATAACTATCGCCTTGGTCGCGAATAAATGCTGATTTTATCCATATAGATATGATCAAGGATGCTATTGTTAATGTGAGTTGATCACGCCTTACACGTCGGGCGCTCTATCTCGACTCTCCCCGACCGTGACACGTCTACACACGCCCGTTTATCATCGGACATCTTTGGTCTGATTTTCGAGTTGGTCGCTGACTTTCTCTCTCTCTTTTTTTTTTCTGGTAGTTGAAAGAGCGCAACGGTAGCAGGTATGTTTTCTTATTCTTTTTCGTGTTCTCTCTGGGTAGTGGTCGATGTCGCTGGACAGGCCATCAGCCGCGTGCCTCTATCGCAATGAATCGCACGGCTAACACGACCTTCGCAATAGTCGCCAGTCCATTAAGAAATATGTTCAGAACAACAACGACCTCAACAACGCGTCTCCTGCCGTTTTCGACAACCAGTTCAACAAGGCGATCAAGGCTGGTGTTGAGAAGGGTGATTTCACCCAACCCAAGGGTAAGTTCTTCTCGCGCGTGACTATTTGCAAATTCTGCGCGACATAAATGGACATGCTTCCCGTGTTGATGTGTGACCACGGTCATTGTTTATGAATCAACTGACGCGTCTCTTATCTACAGGCCCGTCTGGTCCTGTGAAGTTGGCCAAGAAGGACGCTGTTGAGAAGCCCGCGCCCAAGGTGAGTTCACATCTGCCTCGTCTACTTCAAGACAACATGTTACTGAACTTTGAAAAGAAGGCGGCTCCTGCTAAGGCTGCCCCTACCAAGGCTGCTGCCCCCAAGAAGGCCGCCGCTAAGAAGACCGAGAAGGCCGAGAAGGCCGAGAAGGCCGAGAAGACCGAAAAGGCCCCCAAGAAGGCCACCAAGGCCACCACCGCTACCACGAGCACCGCTAAAAAGGCCACCACCGCTACCAAGAAGAAGACTACTGCGAAGCCCAAGGCCAACACAGCCAAGCCCCGCAAGACACCAGCTGCTGTACGTGATCATCCCTCATTTTTCAATGGTGAACTGTTGCTCACAGAAGATTAGGCTCCTGCGATCATTGAGAAGCCCAAGATCATCTCGACGACCAAGTCTGGCCGCGTGACCAAGACGACGGCCCAGCCTGAGTCGGCTCCCAAGAGGGCTGCTCCTAAGAAGAAGGCGTAAATCCTGTGATCATTTGAACCGTCTTTTTTTCCGTCTTTATCGCCTCCTACGTCTTTCATCTTTCGTGTTTAACGACATGCGCTTTGAGTGATATCCTTTCTTGGGTTGTATCAGTTGGGTGTTCAATTCTTCCTCTTCGGTTGTAATTTTTCCTTTTGTGGTTTTATTTCTTCTCTATGTGTTCTTTTGTCGCGTCCGGGATATCATTCTGTGTTACTGATCTTTCGCTTTTTCCGAAATATTGGCTGGGTCGGCGTCCTGCGGTGGTTTATGCAACGTTATTCCTTCTCTGGTAATTGGTTTCGATATCTAGTACCTCTTGTTTATGGTGATACTCAATGAACGCTTTTTCCAGTTCAATTTTGAGTTTGTCGTAGGGTGCGCGATGACTGTGGATCACGTTTTCAGCCTAAATGAACAGAAGTACTACATAGTAAGCTGAAGATGGAGTTTGTGTTAACACTCATCCTCGATTCAACCTGCTTATCGAGATGATCTGACATTCTCTTTGAACCCAATGAACGCGTTGAGAATCGATGGAGGGCTAATCCGTACAATCACATGATATTACACGTGATTGCGTCGCGAATCGCCTGTCCTTTGACCATTTGCTCGGTATCCAGATGATACCGAGATCCGGTGAATTCAAACCAATTCACTTGTACAGTGTATAAACTGGACAATTTGTATCTCGCCACGAACGACTCCAGCAGGACTGGATCAGATCTATCACACAAATCCGCAGACTTCCTGCATGTAAGGTTGGATAAAGTTATTACATGTGCTGTTCAGCGAGGTTGGCAATCTTGAACAATAATATTAGGGCTTATCACTCTACCTAAATGGGCTCTTTCACAGCCATAAACTACTGCATGTCTATTAGAGGACCGCATATTTTTATCATCCGTGTGGCGGCGGTGTGGAGGTACTTTTTATGGACGTGCTCCATACCAAGAGTTCGTTCAGGGGAAGACTTTCAGGGAGAGCAGAGCATACGGCGGACTAATATAGGTTTTTTTCTGGTGGAATTGAGAGACTTTATAGTATTTGAGCGAGTATTTGTATTAAGAAGGCTATCAGGTATACTCTACAGTGTGGTTGTACCCCGTACAGCCTTATGAGTGTTTATTGTTGTTCCAAAAATAGCACCTATCTCGGAGACGGGAGCATGTTAGAAAGATATTGTTCTTTCTACAGATTTATAGACAAGATAATCTAGCATTGGCACTCGGATTGACAATTCATCAATATATTGCACAATATGTATTACTCTGGGGCATTTGTAGAGTACATGTGTGTAGTCTAACCCGTTTGAGGCGTCCAGGCTGTGACGGAAGTCCTGACGATCAGGGATAGCCAAATAATGTTTATGTACTGTGCTCTTTGAGTATAAAGGACTTTGACTGAAGCTTAGACTGAAGGATTACAGTGATAGCTGTAGTGTTTACATCCACAAAGTACAGATAGACAATGCCTATATACTCGGTTCGGAGAAGTATAGATCGGAGATAGATGCAGATGTGCAAATCTGTATGTATAGAAGATAATGCAGAATATCCCGCGGTACAGATGTCTCCCAAAAAAGTACTCTGTACATATGGGATGCGAGATATGAGGGGTTAGGTGTTCGTGGACGAGATACTGGTAGGGATGTATGTATATTCCACGGTAGAATTACCTATCAAGTGATGAACGCGCAATATGAAAACCACAGTTAACATGATATGATTATTGTGTGATTATTCAGTCTGTCATAATATCTTTATTTTCTGCTATTTTGCTCTCATTATTATTACTGCTATTACTGCGACTCCTACTGCGACTCTCCCGCCTCCGTTTTCTCCCCTTCTTTTTTCACCACTTCTCTTCCTTACTCTTACCACTATCTTCTTTTTCCTTCACCATCGACTCCTTTCCTTCTTCACATCCTGTCATATCCTCCATCGTATACTCTGACTATCAAACCCTTCGACTATCCGCCTCTCCCCTTTCCTCGACTCGACACGTCGCTCTTCCTCGCCTTGTGTCTGCCTCCTGATCATGCCTATCGGTCGCTGAACGTCTTTCCCTCTCTGCCACGCCCCTTCCGGCTGGCTGCCTCATAATATACTTGACTACTACTGTAATATTGCGAGTCTACAGCCTCTGATTGACATTTCACTCCCCGAGGCCTTTTTCTCCCGGCCGTTTCCTTCCAACGCAGACCTCACGTCACACTCGACCACCACAACTCCTCTTTTACTCTTGACCCTCTTTCTCTCCTTTAAATATCGGCTTCTTTCGTCTCACGCTCTTTTATTTTTCTTTCGGGCTTTTTTTCTTCATTAGCGGGCGTCCTTCCTTTTTTTTTTTTTTCTTTTCCTCTCTTTTTTGACTCTCTCTCCTTCGCACCGCCATGCCGTCTTTCGCCAACGACTATCATACCGCGACGCCTCCACCCGTGGACTCGCCCCAGGGGAAACCGCACGAAAAAGCCCCCGTTGGAAATACTTTCCTATGGACCAATAACTGGCCAAATGGCGATACTGCTAGTCACCGTGACGCCGCCGCCCCCTCGACCGACCGTCTTACCAACCTGAAGAATGCTAGTGCCTACTCCGTCAATGGTCACCGTTCCAGTATCAGTTCCTCCCACAACCGTGACCTGCCCCAGTCCAAGGATGGCAGTATGTATTCTCTGGGAAACGGATCCGCGCGTGATCCCCGCGATACCGGTCGTCCATCGACCACATTAGACCGTGATATCATCGCCGGTACTGGTTCAGGGGCCGGGTCAGCGGCAGCGTCCATCTCTAGCCAGCAGTTCATGGGGACATCGCAGAGTTCCCGTTCGCTCTACAATGGGAGACCAACCGTCAACGGGGACCACACCCCTCGACCCTCTGTCGACCAACTCGTCGCTTCTGATTGCGCTGCAAATGCTTCCATGTCCGCCTTATCGAGTTCTCAACCCGAAGAAAGCTTTGGTCGTCTCTCTTCAGATCCCGGTCGGTTATCGCCTAGGACTACTAGTCCACATCGCTACTCTTCGCCTCCAGTCCCCACCGGCATTGATGAAGCCGCCAGCGGCAACCCACCACAATCTCCAACACAGCAGCAACAACAACAAGATCAGAGCTCGTTACGACAGCGACATACGCTTCAGGTGCCACGGTCCGCTAGTGCTCGCCGGAACAGTCGTGATCATTCTGAAGATACGGCACAAAGCAGCGGTCGGTTATCTCCGACGGCAGGCATCCGTCGGACTTCCATGAGCCTTGCCCGCCGAACCACCCGAACGAACCACTCCGATTCGATCGCAGACGAGTCCATCCCCGACGAAGATGCTGCCCGTTATGCGGAGGCTATCAAGCAGCGCAGAGCGTCCAGGCGCCGGCGTCGCGACGATGACGATGACGATCGGGTCATCGTGGGAACCAAGGTGGACCAGAACCATGTCAACTGGGTTACAGCGTATAATATGTTGACTGGTATCCGGTTCACGGTATCGCGAATCAATGCCAAATTGGAACGTGAACTTACCCCCGCAGATTTTGAAGCCAAGCACAAATTCTCCTTTGACATGTATGTTTCGCCTTTGATTAATGTTTTGTATCATCTTTTGTACCCCGATATTGACGCCAATGTTAGCACCGGAAATGAGTTGGTCCCCTCGGCCAAGTATGACTTCAAATTCAAGGACTATGCTCCCTGGGTTTTTCGAAGTCTGCGAGCCAAGTTCCGCATCGACCCTGCTGATTACCTCATGTCCCTCACAAGCAAATACATCCTCTCTGAATTGGGATCTCCAGGAAAGAGTGGTAGCTTTTTCTACTTCTCGCGAGATTACAAGTATATCATCAAGACCATTCACCACGCCGAACACAAGCTGCTGCGCAGGATCCTACCCGAGTACTACAAGCATGTGGAGAAGAACCCAAACACGCTGATCTCTCAGTTCTACGGTTTACATCGTGTCAAAATGGCATATGGCCGCAAGATCCACTTTGTGGTTATGAATAATCTCTTTCCGCCGCATCGCGATATCCACCAGACTTTCGATTTGAAGGGATCGACCATTGGCCGAGATCTGCACGAATCCGACCTGGAGAAGAATCCACGAGCCACTCTCAAGGATTTGAACTGGGTTCGTCGCAGCCGTCACATTGAGTGTGGCCCTTCCAAACGGGAGTTCTTTATTGCCCAGTTGCAGCGCGATGTCGAGTTATTGAAAAGACTCAAGATCATGGATTACTCGCTCTTAGTAGGAATTCATGACTTGGATCGAGGCAACGAGGAAAAACTCCGTGACAAGACATTGCAGGTTTTCCAACCCGGAGGTGACCAGGAGGATTCGTCTCAGAATATGCTCATGCGCACGCCTTCCAAGTTGGAGAGTGAACGTAAAGCTCGTGAGCTGCGCATGCTGATCAAACGCGAGCGCCCGGTACCCCTCGACAAGGCGGCTGCGAAGATGCCAGAGGAGATTCTCGATGAGCGGAAATACCACGTGTTTTATGCTGATGACGGAGGATTCCGTGCTACGCATGAAAATGGGGCCCCAGGCGAGGAGATTTATTATCTCGGAATTATTGACTGTTTGACTCACGTAAGTTGCCAGCCGTTGTGGTTCAAGAAGTGTTGCTAACTGTTCTCAGTATGGAACCATTAAAAGAATAGAGAACTTCTTCAAAGGCCTGTCGAACGATCGAACGCAAATCTCGCCGATTCCACCCGAAGGTTACGGTGATCGTTTCATCAAGTTTATCCGCGGCATTACGATGTCCAAGGAAGAAGCTGAGCGACATCAAGAATCCCGCGCATTGGGCCGGCCATCTGCGGAACGTACCCCGTCGGTTGAAAGAACCATGCAGCAGGCGGAAAAGGAGGCGTCCAAGGATGTTTCAATCACACATCCCCGGACATTATCCACCGTTCGGGATCCTGCAGATGCCAATGGCCCTGGACCGAGCTCGACACTTCCGATTGTGGATGAAGCGGGCGAGGCCAGCAGTGTCGGGGGTCACAGTCAACATAGTCGACAGGGACCTCCACCGCCTGCAGAGAAGGACCTCCCACCGATTCCCAACCAGAATGGAACCGAAATGTCAGAGAAGGGCAAAGCAGCAGTTCGTGACGAGAATCTCAGGCCCAACCGGGGTTAATGGTGCCGTCCTTATGATCGATTTGCCGTTGCCTCATTGATTCCACCATTTCTCGTCTCGTTTAGAAACCGCTCTTCATAGAGTGTCATGTTACCACGACTGATGTGTGTTTCTATGGACGGGGGCTACTTGCTTTTTATCAGGACGCAACTTGTCCGTTTCGACATTTCCAGCTGAACTTTTTTTCTTATCACCTTTCCGTTTCGATTCGCGGATGAACAGTGTCTCAGAAGCGCGAGATACCCATGACTTTTCTCTTTTTTTTTTTTTTTTTTTTGCATGACAGGCAAACGTTTGATCATGTACCGTCTATCTTTTAACACCTACTTTGACCCTTCTTTAGATCTCTTTTTCTTCTTATCGTCGTCATTCCTTTTACATATTGGAAATCTTTTCATTTGCTCATGTCGGGCGACCGGCATGATTGCATCTTTATTGCTTGTATTGCAATACCTCTTTTCATCACATAACGTGTTGTCTTTGCCTCGTCCTGTTTGCTCATGTCAACTTTGGCCTGTCAATTTCTTTTCCTTGTGTCCCTTGCTTTACTATGCCATGGCGATGTTGCCTCAAACCTTTCCCCCTTTCTACTTTCAGTCAAGTCATACCCCCATGTTTCTTTTTCCTTTCCTTTTCCTTTTGTTGCATTCATGGATGGGTGAACAAAGTACGCGCGCATTTCCTTTTCTTATTACTTGTTTGCTATTATTGTTCTGAGAGCAAGTTTTGAGCGGCTTGGATTAATATTGTTTTGACCTTTTCTGTTTTTCTCCCTCTAGAAGTTTGATTGAATAGAACGACATACAGTGCTGTAAGTAAGTAGATCAATACAGATATCTCTCGTTGGTATCATTTTCCCTCGGGTTTAAGGGGCGGGCCTCATCAGTTTTGCTCATGCCCGGGATAAATCAAGATAATTCTTTCAGAGTACACATCTCCATCCATGATTCAAGCAGGCTTATAAACGGTAATCATGTAAAAATGGCAGGGATACCCCTGTAAGCCCTCAGAAAGTGAGGATTACTCACATGCTGCCGGTTGCCCTCATAAGAAGCAGCACCCGCATTGGGCAACCAAACGGGACTTTTGCACTACTATATACAGAGCTGAGGTTCCTGAGCCGGAATGCAGCCCCAAAATTCAGCTTGGTTTTAGCCATTCTAGTTAAGACAAAAGAATACATCGCTGTGTATTCCGTAGAGTACACTATGGGTTATGGGTCACGTGCTGCGCATAGCAAACGTTTGCGGTTTCCTAATCCACGCCATTCTTTCATTGTCAACAAGTCATTGACATCTGAATCACAACTAACGCTTTTCTCTTCGCTCTATTGTTGCTTCAACCAAACAGCCATTCCTGACTTATCATCTGGCAGTACGGAGTACTGGTTCATACGCATCCTCCCACAAAACAACGGCAAGAGCTTGCAATACACAAAAACGAGCTCTTCCGTGGCTTCACGGCACCAGGGCATGGTAATTTGATCGGAATTTTTTGTGGCAAAACAGCTTCCAGGTTTTCGTATGAAAACAAAATGTACTGCCCTATCTGTGTAGGGCACGCGTATTAAGGACGAGTTGCAGAAGTCCTAGAATGCCATTGATGTTGATTGTTGAACACGGATGTTGAGTCTTGGCAGTTAAATTTGAACTTTCATTGAGCAGTATATATCTCCTGTCATACGTTTTTATGTTATGTTTTATGTTTGTTTGTTTATAGTGAGTTTGCTTTATAGGGAGAATGCACATATTTAATGTTAACGAGATGAATACTCTCACTCGTATCTCAGTGGCGGCACGCGGTAGGATGGGATAATTGACCAGTTGGTTTAGATAGACCAATTTGTGAGTACATATATTGTTGCGGTGACTTGATACCATTCAAATTCCAATCATTCTGGGTAGCAAGGTAACCGATAGAGAAAAGAAAACGCCAATTGTACATGCAGCAATTCCCCATTCCCTGACTCGACTTGACCTGACCTATAGCAAATAACAATTTTACGATGATATCCCATTATCAATCCAAAAGAAGAAAATTGTAAATGAAAGAGATAACCTCCCATCAACGCCGGCTAAACTCGAACAATAACAAAAGAGAGAAATTAGACTTTCATAACGGAAAGAGACCAGAAAGGGATTACTCGGCCTTGCCCTGAGTAACCTTAGCGGCCTGAACAGCAGACATCTTCTGTGTCCAACCCTGCGTAGGCTGCGGTTTCTTGACGGTACGGAGGTCATCGGTGGAAAAGCCAGAGATACGCATGTTGTAGTTCCGTTCGAGGACGAGTTGGATGTCGCGGAGTTCGAGGGTGGAGGAGGGGCGGAGTTTGGCGAGGCGGCAGGCGGCGGTTATCACGTCGTCGACGAAGTCGTCGGCCATTTGGAGGATGAACTGTCATTCACTTAGTATACTTGTATGATGAGGTTAACGGAGAGGAAAGAATACGTACCTCTTCAGCGTCTGGCGTGAGTCCTTCACCTTCGCCTCCACCGGTGACTTGACGGACGAGAATGTCGAGCATCTTCTTGCTAAGGACGCGTTGACCTTCGCCCTCCAGCACGTAGCCAGGGTGTTTCTGGATAGCGGGCTGGCCCATCATACCCATCGCTCCGTGGCTAGGACCACCAGACAGGGTTGGTCGGGCGGGTGACATGGCGACAGGCTCTGGTGGGGGCACGTTCAGGTTCTTAGGGATAGCCATGTTGATGTTGCGCGCTGAGTTCTCAGAGGCGCGGTTGGGGATGTAGCCCGGGGTAGTCGTAGAGCTCGCAGTCTGGTTTGTTGCGGCTGGTTGGGTCATGTTGCCTGCGTTATTGACGTTGTTAGGAGCGTTGGTGTTGGCGTAGGTTTGGGCTGCCTGGTTCATGGCAGCTTGGTGGGATAGAGGACGCGGTGGTACTTGTTGCTGGTTCATCGGTTGAGGAGCGGTAGTGGGAGTAGGCGTAGTTCCGTTCATGTTTGGTGGTTGGGGGTATGTCATTTGCGGTTGAGTGCCTTGCGGTGCTTGAGGTTGGGTTGGTTGTTGAGAAGGAGCAGGTGTAGTAGTAGCCGCGGCCCCTGGTGCTTGTGCAGTTGGTGGCACCTGCCCAGGCTGTGAAGTCGTTGGAGTCATAGCGACTTGCCCCGCTTGATTTCGTGCTGCATTCACAGCGGAGTTAATAGTATGGGGGGCTGGGGTAGGTGCTTGATTCATTGTTCCTGGAGCGGCGTTGACAGGGCGATTGTCACTACCAGCAGTCACTGGTGTGGCGGCCGCGGCTGGCTCTCCCGTTTGGGCAGGATGCACTTGCGCTTGAGGAGCGTTTTGAATATTTGCCCTGTTGAATTGCTGATTTTGTTGTTGCTGGGCCTTGAACCCTTCTTGCTGCTCCTTGAACTTGTTCAGGAAATCGCTTCCCTCACGGTAAAGCTTCTCCGACGCAAGCTGTCGGTTCTTGAATTCCTGCACCTCCTCCTGGCTCAGATTGCCAGCAGCCTGCCGTTGACTGAACTGCTGGCGCAGCTCAGCAATCCGTACCCGTCCGAGTTCTTGTTTCTGCAGCGCGATACCGTACCGTAACCGGGCCTCCGGCAGCCAACTCTGGATTTGCTCCTGGCTGATATTCGGCGGCAAAAAGAAGTTCAAGCTGTTCACCTTCTGCTGAATCTGAGGCAAAAGTTGCCCGAAAGACTGTGGGTTTGTTGACTGAGAGCGCTGAACCGGCTGACTCTGTGCCACCCCAGCAGCCGCCTGTTGCTGTTGCAGCTGCTGTTGGCGATTTGCCTGAAAGAGTCGCATGCCCTTCATCAAAGTCTGCGACAGCTGCGCGAGCTTGAGATGCGCAGACTGATATTCGGTACTCTGCGGATCACGGGTGTTCAAAATCTCCCAGAAGCTGCGCACTATCTGGGTATGTTGCGCCTTTTGCTGGTCATTGAGGTGCGGCAGTTTCTGTACTTGGTCGGTCCGGATCAAATTCGAATGTTGGGGTGCGACCATCGGTTGGTTGTTCTGCGGGGGGTTGGTTTGCGGCTGAGAGCCATCCATATTGGTCGACAATTAAGGATAAGATAGCGAGAGACAGAAATAAGGTCGTACGTATGCCGATGGTTGATGTCTAGACGTCGTCGGTAGGGGAGTTCGGATACGATGACGGGAGTTCACGAAGGGAACAACGAATGGAATCGGATAAGAATATGTAACGAGTTCGTATCGTGTACAGATACAGCAAAGCACACCGACCGTGAGACGCGAAGCCCAAGAGTGTCGCGGATCGCAAGCAGCAGTGGTGGTCGCGGAGGCGATGTTGGATCGTCAGCGATGGCGGAGAAGAGCCTCAGACTTGGCATCTTTCACAGTACTACAGCTATCGTCATTACCGACTTTAAATTGTTATTTTACTTCTATTCACTTATTGATTCCAAGTAAGCTATATTGTTCTCAAGAATTTGTCCTGTTGTTCTGAATTAGGCCATTCGTCCAAAATCACAGAGCGAACAATTAACTGGAAGGAAGTTGCTATATGTGAACAATCTTTGCATGAGGTTTTGCTACAGTTGTAAGATCTAGCAGAGGAATATTATCCACTTCCAATTTCTCGTGTTGACAGCATGGCAGCAGGACTGACAGTGCAATGATCTGAATATCACCAGTCCGGCACGATTTAGCCCTGTAGGCAGTGCTGCTGTGGTGCACCTTGTAGCCCTCTATAGATGCTGATCAGACCGCGTGGAGTCAACGTAATCATTACGATCACCAGATGATGTCGGTCTTCGCGTCGTAGATTAATGAAAACCCCTGCATTAATAGACCTGGAATCCGACGCATCAGACCCAACCAGCGGCAGCATTGCTAATTGGCGAAGGCGATTGGGTAATGGTGTGTGCTGGTGAAGGTATCCCAAATAGGTCAGGGTGTTCAATTCGCGGCGTCGAGGTGAGTCCGAATGTTTTTCATGAGTATGCTCATCGCGACTAAATGTTAGGATCACTCCAAGCCACCCAGGTCTCTTTCCATGCCTGTAACGCGGGCCTCCATAGCCCGTTTTCTTCGTTCGAGTTTTCTGATCTCTTCCAGCTCTCGCTCAATATCCTCGTCCGTAATTTCTGGGATTGCCGCTTGTGAGAGGGCAGGGTTATCGTAGTCGTCATCATCACCATAGGAGCCTCTCATCTGATCCAATTCGACCGTGTTTCTCGCTACCCGTTCCTCCAAGTTGGCGATGGAGCCTGAGATTATCTCGTGACGATATCGAAGGCTAGTAATCCTATCCTGCGCACCAGCAACCGGACTACTCACGTGGTCAGACGTTGGCTCAATGGGCAGGGTAGACGAAGGGCAGAGTACTTACTAGACATTGCAAAGAATCTCTGCACCTCTTAGCAGAACTTCAACGTTCACCTCACCACGAGGCCCTCTGGTTGACGTGCCAGCTGACCGTCTGATTTCTTCCATCATATCTGATCCTAGTACTCTCGCCACAGCTGACTGGTTTCGATTGTTCTTTGCAGCGTATATTCGACTGGCCATTGATTCTCTCTCCGCCTCGGGCTGAAAGGTGGTGCCCCGCCGGGTTGCTCGTCTTTGGGACGGGTTAAACGCTTTTGCAGCTGGGTCAATTTGGAAAAGAGCGCGCTCATGAGCTTCCGTGTCGCGAATCAAAGCCGTAATGTCGGGAGAGCTCAGCAATGAGTTCGTGAAGATCCGTGGTGGGGGGAATCTGGAGATTCTTTTGTTTAGAATGCGACTGTAACGAGCAAAGGACAACTATGTCTTACGAGAGATCAGCAATAGCATTGGAAGAGAGAGCAATCTGCTCCAGATGATTTGCAAGCAACGACATGTTGAGCTTGAAGTCTGGCAGTTGGTTGTATACTAAGTTCCTTCTATGCCGCATTATTGTTGTTTTGCCAAGCAAAGCGGAGGCTTCTGCCTGAGGCGTCCACAATTACTGAGAGGTGGCAACGCGTAGCAACCGGAGTGAAGAAAGCAAAGAGCTCTCTAGCTACGGCGACTGATTTCCGGTCAAAGTACCTTCTATTGAACCACTGTATTTTCTTCCACAAGTTCAGCAATTATCCTGCCGCTGTCCAGGCATCTTCTGCAGCTCAGTAAGTAAGCTTCCTTCCAATGCCTGACTAAGCCCTGTGCTGTTCTGTCTGCGTCCATCCCAAACGCCCGTTCTTGACATCACCTCATCAACCGTCTTCACCACCTTCTCAACCTTCCCCTTTCCTATCGTTTCCCTTTGCTTTCGTTGTTTGGATTATTCCTGCCTCTCTTCACCTTCTATATAAGCCACTTTTTTGGGTGTCTTACAGACGGCGGCTGTGTTGAGATCCCTTCCCTCTTGTGCCCGATACCGCACCCATTGCTTAAACCGAGCTCGAAAGCTGGAAAAATGCCGGAGAGACGTTCCCTGAGATCAAACAGCAAGTCAGAGATACCCTGTTCCGCTAACGATAATCAAGCGTTTTGCAGCTCACAGTATCCAAGTTCCAACAAGGATAAGCCCGCGCCCGCCCGCTCTACTGCTAACAAGTCCAAATCCGCTGCTCCCTCCAAGAAGGCCGGATCCACGAATAGCTCCGCAGACTCCAACATGGGGAAGGGCGATCAGCGACAGGCCAACGGCTCGGATCCGACGAAGGATGGTGCGAAGGGTTCTGAGGACGTCGAGATGGGAGAGGATACGGCAGGTGGGCCTACATCCTCAATCAACACCAGGAAGGAGCGGGAAGGTGACGAGATGACTGTTGTAGTGCCCCCTACCAAGGGTTCGAGGTTATCCGGCGGTCAAGGTCCGGACAAAGAGGGTGATGTTGCGATGGACGAGGGCGATGAGTCCAAATCCGAGCCTAAGATTGATCCCAAGGTCAAGGCCATCCAAGGTTAGTCTAGCTCGCTGTCCTGTTCCTTTTCGTATTTCCGAGGAAGAAGAAAAGATGGCTAATGTTGCACAAAACCCTTATTCTATACAACAGATATCAAGACCAACTTCACCCTCCTCGAGCGTGCCGTCACCCAATTCGACCCCAGATTTACACTCCGCGTTTTGCGATCGATATCCTCGATGCGCAAACATATCACGGCCGACGTGCTCTCAGAAGTTATAGTGGAGACTTACCCGCCATCGAGTCTCACGGCTTCGTTCTTGCTTGACGCCATCGATCGATCTGGCGCCATTGAAAGCGCTGTGGCTAGTTCGGAGATGGAAGTCGATTCGGAAAAGAACAAGTCTTCTCCCAAGGAGATTTTGCCAGAGGTGGACACTTATTTGTCCATCCTTGCCCAGATTTACCTGTATGACAAGAAAGACATTCAAAAGGGTGCCAAGTTTTCGACAGAGTTGATCGAGCGTTTGCGGACGCTGAACCGCCGCACTCTTGACTCGCTCGCTGCTCGCGTTTACTTCTACTACTCCCTTTTCTTTGAGCAAATTGCCCCTCTTCCCCCGTCTCCTGCGGCTACGGTCACGTCGATCCGCCAGCCTTTGCTGGCAGCGCTCAGGACTGCTGTCCTTCGAAAGGATGCAGACACCCAAGCGACGGTGATGACGCTGCTGCTGCGCAACTACCTGTCGACATCTCACATTTCGCAGGCCGACTTGCTCATCTCGCACAACCAATTCCCTGCTTCTGCGTCCAACAACCAGATTGCTCGGTATCTATACTACCTGGGCCGTATTCGCGCTATCCAGCTGCAGTACACTGATGCCCACGACAACTTGATCGGGGCCACCCGGAAATCGCCTACCAGCAACATTGCGCGTGGTTTTTACCAAGCATCGCACAAGCTGTTGGTAGTCGTCGAACTGCTGATGGGTGATATCCCTGACCGCGCAATTTTCCGACAGCCCGCGCTTGAGCGTGCCATGCATCCGTACTTCCTTCTTTCTCAATCAGTCAGTGTGGGTGATTTGGATGGCTTCTTGAACATTGTAACCACACATACCGCTACGTTCAGAAAGGATGGCACGTACACCCTCATCCTCCGTTTGAGACAGAACGTCATCAAAACGGGTATTCGGATGATGTCGTTGTCCTACTCGCGCATCTCCCTGCGGGACATCTGTCTCCGTTTGGGCTTGGATAGTGAAGAGTCGGCGGAGTACATCGTTGCCAAAGCAATTCGGGACGGTGTAATCGAGGCCAGTCTCGACCACGAGAGTGGTTACATGAAGAGCAAGGAAGTTGGAGACATCTATGCCACCAGAGAGCCTGGTGAGGTCTTCGACGAGCGTATCCGGGCATGCTTGGCTCTTCATGACGAGAGTGTCAAGGTAAGCCTCTGGCATTGTTACACCTTGGTTATATACAGTGACTAATACACTTCCCCTTCGAATAGGCTATGAGGTTCCCAATGAACCAGCACCGTCTTGAGCTGAAGAGCGCGCAGGAAGCCCGGGAACGTGAGCGTGAGTTGGCCAAGGAGATTCAGGAAGGGGACATGGATGATGAGGATGCTGGTGGAGACTTCGATGCGATTTAATGATCTAGGAAATGGAGGATATCATCTTTACGGCAGGCTTTTGCCCGCTTTTTTCAATGGACAGGCACTTCCATTTTGTTTCATTTGTCCGCAGTTCGGTGTGTACGATGTGGAAATGGGCAGGCTTGAGCTCATTAGCGTCGTTGGCATGACTATTTATTTATTGAACATTTCTTTTCTCTCTATTTCTGATGCTATGTGGCCTCGTAGTTCATTCTCTCAACCATTGAACTCTGACTGCATTCCTTTTTTCCTGTCCATTTTCCTGTCCATTTTGTATGGGGATTGCTTGTAGAGCATGGTAAGAGATCTCCGCAGAGCCTCCGTGCCGGTCCGATGTCACCGCCGCCGCGATTTTCGAATTCTTCCGCCGGTTTAGGATTTCCCGCACCAGCACGCAACCGGCCTCGTCTATCAATTCCTTCAATTGTCGAATACTGATATTGACAGTAGTTGCTGAATTCCCATGTCTTCCATGACCTGAACTGTCTTATCCCTCTTACCATGAAAGTTCGAACCTCCTCGGCCTCCGGGCTGGTTCTCTCATCACGAGCCGTACCCTCGACCTCGATATGTTGGCAATGCCTTCGCAATGACCTCTCGAATCAAATCCAACTGCAGTCCAGGAAATACCATCCCTCGAGGCGGAAAGATGCACCCCCATTCGGCGCCGCCGTATCCGCTGCTCAGACAATCTTCAAAGGCCTGCCCAAGGCTCCCCCAGGCATTTCGGTAGACCCGTTAAGAATTGTGGGCAAGGAGCTCAAGTTCCTCACAAAGAACATCCGGCAATTACTAGGCTCGGGGCATCCTACACTCGATAAAGTCGCCAAGTACTATACCCGGAGCGAGGGCAAGCACATGCGGCCCATGTTGGTCCTGCTTATGTCCCAGGCAATTGCGCTAGCTCCACGACTTTCTGCTGATTCTGCGAATGCACTGTCGGTCGATGATTCGATTACCTCGTCTGATGTGCTGTCTGATATGAATCCGGATACGAACCCGCTCGTCGCCCGGTCTGCCGAGGCCAAGTACGACTTTGAAGGCGATGAGAACATCCTCCCGTCCCAACGGCGACTGGCTGAGATCACCGAATTGATTCACACAGCTTCGCTCCTCCACGACGACGTCATTGATAACGCAGTTACCCGCAGGGGTGCCAACTCCGCAAATATTCAGTTTGGAAACAAGATGGCGGTTTTGGCTGGTGACTTCTTGTTGGGACGTGCCTCGGTTGCGTTGGCACGTCTGCGCGACCCCGAGGTCACGGAATTGATGGGTACCGTGATTGCCAACCTTGTTGAGGGCGAGTTCATGCAATTGAAGAACACGGCCGAGGACGAGAAGAACCCCGTTTTCACCGACGAGACCATCTCCTACTACCTCCAGAAGACATACCTGAAGACGGCCAGTTTGATCAGCAAGTCGTGCCGCTCGACAGCGGTGCTTAGCCAGAGTGCCCCCGAGGTGATTGAGGCTGCCTACTCCTACGGCCGCAACCTGGGTTTGGCTTTCCAGCTTGTGGATGACATGCTGGACTACACTGTGACTGAGGTGGAGCTGGGCAAGCCTGCCGGTGCGGATCTGGAATTAGGTCTCGCGACTGCTCCTCTCTTGTTTGCATGGAAGCAGAACCCTGAGCTTGGTCCTTTGGTTGGCCGGAAATTCTCGCAGGAGGGAGATGTGCAAAGGGTAAGTTTTGAAAGTGCCTTGATCTTCTAGAAACTAGTATTAATTGCAATTTGTAGGCCCGTGAAATTGTACACAAGAGCGACGGTGTCGAGCAGACCCGCGCCCTTGCCCGGGAATACGCCAATAACGCCATTGCTGCTATTAGCGACTTCCCTGACAGTGCAGCCAAGTCTGGCTTGATTGAAATGTGCGAGAAGACCATGAAGCGACGGAAGTAGAGGAACTACCATCATCGTCCATTTCATACACGAAAAAGCGCCATGTCATATAGGCGTTGTTGCTTTTGGAATATCCCATGTACTATTATGCCTCATGTGTATGTTTTATGTTTTCATTGATTGTTTCTTCGCTGTATGTGAAAAGAAAAGTATCCGTGTCATGTGTGACATTTGGTAGGGCTGGATTGAATCTCTCTGTGATATGAAAATAGATCTAGATAGAACGGTGTACCGGGATACTTCATACAGGATGTTCCTATGCTAAGATATGCTAAGATTATGTCAGGAACAGAAACTAACTTTGTACCTTAGCATCGGATACAACTGTGGTACCAGGGCTATAATCTACTGGCGACTGGAGTGTTTCATAGAGATGAACCCCAATACTACTGCTACATACTGCTACTGGTACTGTCCACTGTCCTTCCGAGGCCTCCGCTGTACTGAAATACCGTAATATTACCAGCGGAAGCACCCGTGACCCCCGGACCAACAATGATCCTCTCCCGATGCCGTCATGTAGAGGGGCCGAGCTTTCTGATTGGTCCGCGGGCGGTTTACGTCCTTACCTCGTATCGATACTCCCATGCGTTCATCGACTCGCCCAGCCTGCTCTGTTCGGCGAAACGACACCTTTACTTGTACGCTTATCCATCTCTATCTGCTCAGGTATTGGTGAGTTAAGTGCCACAGATACTACGAACCAGGCAAACAGCATCGCTGTTTCTATGATGATGGAGCTTTCGTTGCTGCCTCTTTAATCCACTTGGTCCCGATGGGTTCAGTCGGCAGCTTTCTCTTCGTATACCTCCTCGGCGGACTCACCTTCTTCCCTCTAGTCCTGTCGCTGGTCTTCCTGTTCATCTACCTCTCCCTCCCGGATACTCCGACTTCGCCATCTCAGAAACAACAGAAACAACAGCAGGAATGCGAACACGCGCGAGTTCCAGATTTCCTCCGCCGTCCTAGCGATGACCAAGACAGCCTCAAGTCCGGGACGGATGCACTGGCAGAGGAGTTCCATCGCACGCATGAGTCGGACGTCGCGGCGGGTTACTTTGCCGTCTGTCGCGAGTATGTACCCGGTGGAGTTAATGGGAAACCGCCAGAGCGGACTACACCGGCTGGGGAGGTGATCGCCGCGGAGAGTCCCAGCGTCTATCAGACTATGTACCGGAGTCTGTTTGACAGAAAGCAGACACCGAGCATTGAGCCGGCAAAGACAAATGGGAAGAGTGGGAAGAGGGCTAGGAATGTGTTTTATATTGTTCTTCGGTATACCTCTCCGTCTCTCGTTGTACCCCTGTGCCGACGCTAATTGTATACTACTCCGGAATAGGCATGGCCATCTTATGCTCTATGATGATGCGAACCAAGTCGAAGTGCGGTATGTGATCTCGCTTGCTCACCACGATGTGAGCATCTGCGGCGGCGACAAAGAGGAGAAGATCCCCGAAGGCGAGCTCTGGCTGAAGAGGAATGCTATCTGTCTCTCGCGACGACTGGAATCTCTCGGTGACTTGGG
The DNA here is from genome assembly GCF_016861735.1 of Aspergillus chevalieri. NCBI lineage: Eukaryota > Fungi > Ascomycota > Eurotiomycetes > Eurotiales > Aspergillaceae > Aspergillus > Aspergillus chevalieri. The sequence continues at coordinate 1,371,121 of NC_057368.1, read as the reverse complement.
TGGCCCGACGCCCCCGTTTTATTTATTCTCAGAAAATCTGTCGGAGAAAGAGGACTTTTACTTTGCCTTGCTTCAAAATCAGGCGAAGATGTGGGATCCGGATAGCAGGCCACCCAAGTGCCAGCAGTTCGATACCAGGCATATTGTCACTCTCGTCCAGCGGTTGCATTCCTCAGAGGAGCAGCTACAAACAAGATGGATCAATGCGGTGCTTGGTAGACTGTTCCTCGCTTTGTACAAGACGCCAGAGATGGAGGAATTTGTACGGGGAAAGATTACCAAGAAGATCTCTCGGGTCAACAAACCCAACTTCATCAGCAAGATCGGCTTGCGGAAGATTGATATGGGCGAAGGGGCCCCATTTATCACTAACCCAAGACTTAAAGATCTTACTGTTGATGGTAACTGCTGCGTCGAGACAGATCTTCAATATACCGGTAATTTTCGGGTAGAGATCTCTGCCACGGTGCGCATCGACTTGGGCCCCCGTTTCAAAGCTAGGGAGGTCGACATCGTTCTCGCTATAGTATTGAAGAAGCTCGAGGGTCACATGCTGCTTCGCTTCAAGCCCCCTCCCAGCAACCGAATGTGGATATCGTTCGAAACCATGCCGAACATGGTGATGGATATCGAGCCTGTTGTCAGTTCGAAACAGATAACATACGGCATTATCCTCCGTACTATCGAGAGTAGAATCCGAGAAGTCGTTGCCGAAAGCGTTGTTTTGCCGTTCTGGGATGATATGCCTTTCCTCGATACCTTTTCTCAACCGTTCCGTGGAGGAATCTGGGAGCGGGAAATCCCGAAACATGATCCAAATGCAGTTATTCCAGACGAATCTCAGAAGCAAGAAGGCAACAAGGATGAATCGTTGAACGTGCTCAAATCGAAAGATGACCGTACAATGAGTATGCCGGTGCTCTCTGAACCTGCTCCTGCGGCCGTGAAATCCCGCAAAGGCTCGAAGTCATCTATCCCGGAAGACCCAAATAGCCCGACTGCATCCTCATCTGGTGTTGAGAAGCTTGCCCCATTGCCACGAGCGATTCGATCTCAGACGTTTTCCAACGCTGCTGATCCTGTGGTCACGGCAGATAATGCGAAGATCGACAAAGTTTATGACGGTAAAAGCGAGGAGAAGAGTACCGCTACAAGTGCCATGATCGAAATCTCCCACCGTTCTCCACCTAGTTCGCCAGACAAAACGGCCGCCAGTACACCGGCTACGGAGAGTCTGGTTCCCCCACAGTTGCCCTCGACTCTGCCTCCGAACCGCGAACCTTCTAGTTTTGAGTCCCTTGATGGTGTCGGCGAGCTGAGCAGTGAATCCCGGCCTTCATCTTCTCATCGGCCAAGTAGTTCGTCCGTCAACCTAACAAACGTTGCCCGCAGCTCAACCACATCAGTAGGAACCACCACATCAATAGGCAGCACAAAGACAAAGCGACGCGGCACGTTTGATAGCCTCGCCAAATCCATCTCCTCGACACCTTCTGAAGACGGTAAATCGCAAGCCTCTATCACATTTGGGCAAGCGACTGCCGTGGCGAAGAAATGGGGACTGAACATGCTTGGTAGAGGAGAGCAGAATGCCGGACAGGATGCCCCTCGACCTGCCGGTACCCCAGAAGAACCCATTGGACGTGGCCATCCTCTCCCTCCTCCGGGGACACCGCTGCCACATCCAGACAGGTACGGTGGTTTCAAGAGAAACTCTGTCTCGACTAAACGGAAGCCCGTTCCACCCCCACTGCCAGAGCGTTCCACCCACGAGGGAAATAAGAGGCCAGTCCCGAAACCACCACTTCCCAGACGAAAGCCCGTGTCCAATTCAGAAGAGTCTGTTGGTCAGTCGGATGACTTGTTGGTGATTGAAGCGCCTCTTGATTCGGGACCGGACAGCCCGGTAGTTGACCTTGCTTCAAGCAAGGGGTTGTTGGGACAGGGTGCAGAACAGGCTGTTGAAGATGAACCGTTCGAGTCTCCGGTTGAGAATCACGATATACCCGGTGAGGCAGATGAAAGTCTGAAGTGTCAGGAGACTAGTCAAAATAGTCCGCCTGTGGCTCGACCGTCTACACCTCATGGGATGGAGATATTATCGGCGACGGACGGGTTTTTCCCATAGGCAGCATTGAACTGGATTGTATGGGAAGTGACAATATTGTTGACCTTGTGATAGCTCTGCAGTGCAGGCATTTGTGTTGCTTTGAGCGGACGTTTTGAGATACATATATATGTGGCAATCATGATAATTGGCGTATTGAACTGTTGATTAATATATATAGATAGGAATGTACGCAGGAAATCCAATCATGTCTAAATCACCCAATCCTCTCCCTCTGTCGTCGTATCTATATCATACCTGCCGGAGCTGTATGCTCTCCGGTGGCTGTTCAATGTCACAACGAGTAGCTTACAACCCAAGTAGCAGCCATAATTGTAACCTCTAATACCAGGGGTCTATTGCCCGAACCATGTTTGCCTCCATAAGACCCTGTACCCGATTGGGGATTGGGCAGGGTTGCCACGCGTTGTTGCGCCAAGTGCGAAGGACCAGTACGTACTCCGCAGGCGTCAACGTTCTCTCCGTTTCAACGTTATTTTAAACATTTCTATTTCTGCTTCTTCATATTCTGCTGATTGTTCAGTTCAGTTCAGTTTAGTCTTGTTTGCTTCTCTGCTTCGAGCTTCTGTTGCGTCAGCGCTCTCCGTGGCCGCTCGGGATTCGGGCCCACCAGCTAGCTACTATTATTACAACTGCTCCCCGTACTCCGCTCCGTCTTCTACTCCCCTGAGCCTCCGCGACCTCGGCGAATCGCATCACCAAAATGAGTCGGTATGTTGCTGTTATACCCTGATGGACAGAATAGAGGGGGAGCAGAAAAGGAAAGGAAGAAGCTAATTTGTGGCCAGCACGGAGGCGGATTTGGCGATTAACATTCGCAAAGCTACCAGTATTGGTGAGTAGCGTGACCACTGCTGTTCTATTGCTTCATTTGGCCTGAGTGGAAGCTGACATCTGGCGATTTTAGAGGAAACTGCTCCTAAACGTACGAACTCCCTGTCGTTATCCTCCGAACCACCCCGCTGATTTGTATAGGGAAACATGTCCGCAGTTGTATCGTTTACACATGGGACCACAAGTCGTCGGCGGCCTTCTGGGCTGGTATGAAAGTGTATGTGGCGGTATAATAACGATGGTCTTTGGTGGACGTGGGCTAACGACTGCTGTCAACTCGAACAGACAACCTGTCCTCGCCGACGAAGTCCAGACATTCAAGGCCCTTATCACGATACACAAGGTCCTGCAGGAAGGACACCCCGTTGTTGTCCGCGAAGCACAACAACATGTGAACTGGGTGGACAGCTTAATGCGGGGTGTTGCTGGCGAGGGGATCCGCGGATACGGCGCCCTTATCCGGGAATATGTGTTCTTCCTCGAGTCGAAGTTGAACTTCCACCGGGACCACCCTGAGTTCAACGGCCTGTTCGAGTACGAGGAGTACATCAGTTTGAAGACGATCAATGACCCGAACGAGGGGTATGAGACGATTAACGATCTCATGAACCTGCAGGATCAAATCGATGCGTTCCAGAAGCTGATTTTCTCGCATTTTCTGTCCGGGACGAATAACGAGTGTCGGATTTCGGCGCTGGTGCCGCTTGTGCAGGAGAGTTATGGTATCTACAAGTTTATTACTAGTATGTTGAGAGCTATGCATACTACTACTGGGGATGATGAGGCGCTGGAGCCGCTTCGGGGCCGTTACAACTCGCAGCATTATCGCCTTGTTCGGTTCTACTACGAGTGCTCGAACCTGCGCTACCTCACCAGTCTTATTACCATTCCGAAGTTGCCTCAAGATCCACCGAACCTCCTGGCCGAGGACGATGACCGGCCAGCTCTACCCAGGAGACCAGCGAAGGAGGTGGAACGGGAGCCAACGCCACCACCGAAGCCGCGCGCCGTCGAGCCTGAGCCTATCAACGACTTCTGGACCACCGAAGCCAAGCGCCAACAGGAGGAGTTTGAAGCAGAGCAGGCGCGTCTCCAGCAGCAGTGGGAGGAGCAACAACGACAGCAGCTCCTCATGCAGCAGCAGGCGCAGCGGGATTTCGAGGAACAGCAGCGTCTGCAGGCAGAGCAAGCGCGTCTGGCCCAGGAGCAACTCATGCAGCAACAGTATCAGTCCCATACGCAGGGCCGCTTGGCTGAGCTCGAGCGCGAGAACCTGAACGCGCGCGCACAGTTTGAGCGGGACCAGCTCATGTTGCAGGAATACGACCGTCGTGTGAAGGATCTGGAAGAGCAGATGAACCAGCTCATAGCGAACACGAACATGCAGAACACCTCACGTGACGAACAGATCCGGTCCTTGCAGGAGCAGGTCAACACATGGCGCGCCAAGTACGAAGCCCTCGCCAAGCTGTACTCCCAGCTCCGACAGGAACACTTGGATCTCCTGCAGACAACCAAGAGTCTCAAGATCAAGGCCGCCTCGGCGCAGGAGGCCATCGACCGCCGGGAGAAGCTGGAGCGCGAGCTCAAGACGAAGAACTTGGAGTTGGCTGATATGATCCGTGAGCGTGACCGTGCTCTGCACGACCGGGACCGTCTCACCGGATCGAACAAGGAAGAGCTCGAGAAGGTTAAGCGGGAGTTGCGCTTTGCTATTGACCGGGCGGAAAATGCGGAGCGGTCGAAGGGCACTGAGATTTCGTCTCTGTTGTCCAAGTACAACCGTGAGATGGCTGATTTGGAGGAGGCCTTGAGGAACAAATCTCGTGCCATCGAGGAGGACTCGTCCAAGGTCGGCGATCGTCAGCGGGAGCATGACCTTGCTCTTCAAGAGAAGGATGAGGAGATTGAAGTGTACAAGTCTGGAATGGAACAGGCTCTCATGGAGCTTGAGGAGATGAAGATGGTATGTACTTTCAGACTACTGGGGATGACTTAGATACTGACCTCCACAGAACCAAGGTGATACGGACACAGCGTTGGACACGCAGATCGACCACGTCCTGCACGGGGCCGTCTCGAAGATCAACGACATTATCGACTCTGTTCTTCAGATGGGTGTGCAGCGTGTGGACGATGCTCTGTACGAACTGGACTCCTCCATGCAAGCCGGTAACCAAAACGCGTCTCCTCCGTACGTGCTGTCGCAACTCGAAAAGGCCTCTGCCTCCGCAACCGAGTTCTCGACGGCATTTAACAATTTCATCGCGGATGGTCCGAACAGCCCGCACGCTGAGATTATTCGCACCGTTTCCGTTTTCTCGGGCTCGATCGCCGATGTGCTGAGCAACACCAAGGGTCTGACTCGCCTGGCTAACGATGACAAGAGCGCCGATCAGCTCACCAACGGCGCCCGCAAGTCCGCCCAAGCGACCGTGCGATTCTTCCGTGGCCTCCAGTCCTTCCGTCTGGAGGGCCTGGACGCCCTGAAGAAGACAGACGTGGTGATCAACAACAACCTCGAAGTCCAGCGCGACCTGCAGTCGCTCTCCAAGCTGGTCGACGCCTTCGCCCCCAAGAGCAGCAAGATCAGCACCAGCGGCGACCTGGGCGACCTGGTCGACCAGGAACTCAACAAGGCCGCGGACGCAATCGACGCCGCCGCCGAGCGTCTCGCCAAGATGAAGAAGAAGCCCCGCGAGGGCTTCTCGACATATGAGCTACGTATCAACGACTCTATCCTGGAAGCCGCCATCGCCGTCACAACCGCCATCGCCGAACTCATCAAAGCCGCCACGGCAACACAGCAAGAAATTGTCCGGGAAGGCCGCGGCAGCTCCTCCAAGACCGCCTTCTACAAGAAAAACAACCGCTGGACAGAGGGTCTCATCTCCGCCGCCAAGGCTGTCGCGTCCTCAACCAACACTCTCATCGAGACCGCCGACGGCGTCATCTCGGGCCGCAACTCGCCCGAGCAACTCATCGTGGCTAGTAACGATGTCGCTGCTAGTACTGCACAGCTGGTCGCAGCTAGTCGCGTCAAGGCTAGCTTCATGAGCAAGACGCAGGATCGGCTGGAGAACGCTAGTAAGGCTGTTGGTGTCGCCTGTCGCAAGCTGGTAAGACAGGTGCAGGATATCATCTCGGAGCGGAACAGGGATGAGACGGAGGCGGTGGATTATTCGAAGCTTAGCTCGCATGAGTTTAAGGTGCGGGAGATGGAGCAACAGGTATGTTTTTCCTTTTATCTTTCTTTGCAAAGATGCCTCTATTGTCTTAATTCCCCCAGAGACATGCTAATTGTACCGCGCCTTACAGGTTGAAATTCTGCAGCTGGAAAACAATCTGTCTCGGGCTCGACAACGTCTGGGTGAGATGCGCAAGATTTCGTACCAAGAGGATTAGTTTAGGTTGTATACAAGTATTCCGTACAGTGATCTGATCTGATGGTGGCCATTTGATACTCTTGCTTTTATTTTTATTTTTCTTTTCGTTTGCTCGTTTTGCCTGGTTTGCGGGTTTCTCCTATCTTTCGTTTCTTTTTTACTTGACTCGTGCTTCGGTCGAGTGGTTTGTTTGGCTTGGATATACCAGTAGATGCAATTCCGATACATGAATATTAAATTCGTTATACGTCTATGTTGGTTGAACCCATGGGACGGTCTGTTGGCCTGTTATCTTCTTGAACTTCCATTTCCGCCGAACAATGTGATCCTCGGTTGTATTAGTGCGATGCCATTGCTTATTCGCTTGTTGATTCATGAAGGGCGGTACGAGTCCATGTTCGTATGTTATCCAACGATGAAAGGCGATTTATGTTAGAGTCACGACTTCCTGTGATAGCCATTCCAGTCATAGTCAGCAGGTGACAGTGACAGCGGCGGTGACGGTGACATTGCAGATATTGATGTTAGAATTCATTCTGCATTTTGGGTTTCTTTGTTTGACGGATTTAGCGAAAGTCAAAGAAAGAAATAGACGTCATTGTAATTGTACTTCTGACACCTGCAGAATGCTTCAATTGTGTCATTTGTCTTGATTCACTATCTATATAATTACAGCGTTGAGGGTTTCGCCAACCATCTCAAGCCTTACACGAGGGATTCGCAAGGAAGAGGGGGAATGAAGCAAAGCAGGCTCAGTATCAATTGTATCACAGAGTAATAGTAGTAAATAGTAAAATAGATACAAACAAAAAACCACAACAGAAATTTGCGAAACAAAAAAAAAAAAAAAAAAAAGCAGGTAGTTAGGCACGCTAAAAAATACTTGGAAATGGGGAATCAAAGGGAATCAATCAAACCAACCCGAAAACCAACCCGAAACCTCTGAGAGCTCTAGAATGCAACAAGACGAAGCAGATACAGAAGTCGAAACCCAACATGTCCATGCCGCAGACATTTAATTCGTTGATGAATGATATGGAACCGAACCGAGAAGTGAGGTCGAGAGTCGTCGTAGTCATAAGATTGGGGAAGTAGCCAATGCGTGATCCATGGTTGCGTCGAGCATGTACCATGAACATATTGAATAGACCTTGGTCAATTCTGGGGAATCTGAGAACCTATGACTGGCATTCTTGCTGCCGAGCTTGTCCAGCAACGAGATTCAAGCATGCATTGCAAAATAAGCCGCGCAGTTGTTTTCTAGCCAATGTCCTAGAAACTAGTTAGCTTTGATGAAAAAAAGAAAAAAAAAAAAACGGGAGGCGGAAAACATGTACAGAACACCATTGCATCTCGTGCAGAACAATTTGTGATATTTACCAAGATCCTTTTTTCCACATCATGCAGACGAAGCTGGTGCTCGAATGCCTCATAGCAAATACTCTGGGTCCGGATACGCTCCTCGGTTCCACGGGGGTTGTGTCCCCAAAAGTCAATTTCCTCGGCGACAGTGCGTCTGGAAAACGTCAGTAAAGATCGTATATTCTCGTTAACTTGACTCACATCATGTAGTACATTTGGGGACTGACCCTGAAAACGAAATGGTAGCCATATTTCTGTGTCAGGTATGCGAGATGTTCGTTCGTCATTCTCTCCATGGCAAGAAGCGTCCTGTGGAATTCAAACTCTTGTTCGCCAGATATCCAACCTTGAACAATGGGACCAAGGAAACTGTAAAGCTCAATTGGATGCCCCTCGAGTCGGCAACAGTTGGAATGAAGTGAAAATCGGCTATAAGGGCATGGAGATAGAATGCAAAACGATGAATAGGAGAATCCTTGCCCTCTGGCAATGCTCTGACTCAATGAGGCAGATTGCGTACAATCTCGCCATTGCCCAGAGCAGATATGTGAGCCATAAGTCAGTATATGTTTTTGTGTTTAGCGTACGAAAATGGTAACATAGGTGGCTTGGTCCCTTATCGCTGCGGGAAGATCTGGATTCTGTGCCATCATGGCAAGGAAGTCGATGGGTTTGGTGTCAAGACGACAGCCATTAGCCATCTTGATCAACGGCATAATCGTAGATACGGGAGCTGTTGATAGGATTGATCGAATTGATGAAGATTGACGCTTTTTCAATAGGGATAAAGAGAGGGACGAGCGACAGCAGTTGACGAAGTTGGAAAAAAGAAGAGATGGTAAGCAGAGAAAGACAAGTTGAAAGAAATTAGAACAAGAAGGTGAAAGTTGAAGTAAAATCCCCTTTTTTATTTACCATATTTTCTTTTTTTTTTTTTCGAGCTGTGACCGGGGCGTCGGATGCCTTGGGAGTGAAGTAGTAGGTGACTTCAGGACCATTCACTTATAACAAAGAAATGTGCCAACCACCCCTCGGGGGTCGGAGGCAACGTTTTTTACGCTGCCTCTTTACCATACTGGACTTCCTCTCGGGCAAGTTCTCTATCGAAATCACATTCGAAGGGTCTGGTCGTGTCCATTCGGCTTTTCGAGGCGTCAATCTGTTGAGAAGAAGGTCCTTGAGCTGACCGTTTGCCCGGAGATCTACATTTCCTTATACAACGGCAAAATGGCTACGGTACCTTACACTACGAATCCAACAACCAAATCCTCCGACACAGTTACAGAGCTGCTCTGGAAGGACGCTTTACGCCATTTGAAATATACGAACAACGAGGTGCTTCTTCCAACCAATGTGCGAGACATGATCGGCCAAGACAATGTCGACAAGATAAAATCTCGCCTCAGGTGATATTCTCCGAGCTAAGGCTTTCTCGGTTTGTAGTTTTTGAAGCTAACATATGATTGCAGTGCACTTCTTGGTGCTCCCGTTGTGGGCTTCATTGATGAGTCTATAAATGCTTTTCGTCTTATGCGCACCCCTACATTTTCGGGCTCTGCAGTATCTGTTGCATCTCACGACACACTGGTAAAAGTGCCAAAAAAGGGTTCATTCGGCTCGTCGACGAATCAACGAGAAAAGCCTCCAGTATCATCAAAAGCTGCAAAAGTCCCGCGACCCCCAAATGCCTTTATCCTTTACCGTCAGCACCATCACCCGAAGATTAAAGAAGCATACCCTGACTTTCAAAATAACGATATTTGTAAGTTGCGAAGCTACCGAATCCTCAAGCGACTGTGCTAACGAAAAACAGCCATCATGTTGGGGAAGCAGTGGAAAGCAGAACCGGAAGAAGTCAGGGCACATTACAAGGCACTGGCAGACGAGCAAAAGAAGAAACACGCCGAAGAGTACCCAGACTACCAATATACACCACGCCGGCCATGCGAGCGGAAACGCCGAGCATCATCACGCCAATACGCCAAACACTCGAAAGCAGCCGCCGCCGCAGGTCTCGCAGCAGCAAGCGCAAAAGCAAAGTCATACGCCAGTACGGGGATAGGATTGGGACTGGGATCAATACCGGAATCGGGAGCAGGGACAACTACAAGACACACCCCCAAAGCCGAATCACCAACATCAATGACATCGGGTGCCACACTATCCACCGTTTCGACACCAGCAATGCAGGCAGCGAATGGCATGGACCACGACCTCTCCGAATTCAACGTCTTCTTCGGCCCCAGCGATCTACAAGACGAGCAGTTTAATTTCGATACGGTCAGCTTTGATGCCATGGTACAGCAACTACGGAACGATCAGAACCAGGATGTATTCCTGCAACCGTTGAATCCTACGGAGCAGGCGGCGGTGGATTCGTTTGAGTTCTCGGACTATATTGCAGATTGTTTCTGACCTGATTCGAGATTGACTTGGGCTGGTCTCGAGCAGCGGAACGTGATTTCTTTCGATTATTTCTTTCGGCATTTTTCTCCTTTTTTCTTTCTTGCTGTATTATTCCTGTCCATTTACGGCGCCACGAGCCTTGCATTACCATTATCGTTTTTTGTGCCACCATCGCTTCTAATACCTTTGTTCTGGTTGTGGCGTTTTTTTTGACTTTCGGGAGTTGCGGCTTTTGATTTTTGATATCGCTATTTGTAGATTGCATCGGGAACCACCCGAACTTCGACTATACAATTTAACATTAATTTACCTCATATATGACATTACTTTCGAAAACTTTCATGATCGATGTAAGCCCCAGTGCCTGGATAAGGAATTCTTGTACCGCACAGGTTACATTGCATAATGTACTCGAACCTGATCTCCTTCCCCTGCAGCGGTTGACACGCCTGTCGCAGCCCTGCAGATAAGCGAGCAGAAATAGATCTCGTGTAACTGCTTGTCATGCATCTCTGTGTTTCTTTGTACCCCGTTCCCCTACCCCGGGTCATGGAGGAGCTGCTATATCTCCGAAAATGGAAACCAAGTCTCCACCCTTGAACTTCCGAAAGGGGTATCGTTCTAGAATAGGAGTCTTAAGAGTTATTCAAGTAACACAAGCCTTCATCCCTACTCCATAGTGCTATTCCAATCACTAGCCCAGATAAACGTCGGACATCGCCACTGCGTGCCCTTCTCTTTATTCCCACTCGGTCCTAGCGGCCTTTGACAAATCCAGAACGCCCTCCCACAGTTGACGCCTGGTTTCTTCGTCGTGAGGCTGATACAAGGTTCCTCGTGGCCGTCACACGTGGGTGGCGGTTTCTTGCTGAACAGTTTGGACCAGTCTTCTTTGCTGACGATGGGGTCGATAACGGTTTCGCTTTCCTGGGATGCGGAGGGGGCGTGTTCATTGGTCGATGGATCGTGGGGTTTGGTTTGGGGTGGGGTGTCTTCGGGTTGGCTGGAGGATGGGATGCTGCGCTTGGAGGGGGATTCGGGTCGTTCGCTGGGTGTGTCATCAGAGATTTGTGTGGGAGACGGCTTGGAGGGACTGCTTTTCGGTTTGAAAAAGCCTTTGAGAGTCTTTTGCCCGGGTGCTGACGGAGCTGGGAGTTGTGTAGCCGTCGATTTTGTGCGCTTTATGGATGCTGTCGGTGCAGATTGATTTCTCTTGCGAGTGATGCCTTTGGTAATCTTTGTTTCGTCTGTAACTTGGGCAGACGGCGTGTTATTCCCGTCTGATGTCGCGGGTGATTGTGATTCCTTTTCCTGAACCGACGTAGTTCGCTCTGGAGTCGCAGACACGGTACTCGACTTTTGCACTGGCTTGCGCGCGAACATATCTTTGATGTTTCTCCTTCTATCAAATTCCGGTATCAACCGTCCAGATATGGGGAGGAGATATTTGGTTGAGTATTCTTGCTGACGCTCGCCATTTTGGAACATGCCATGTGGGTTCATTACATCCAGTATATTGACGGGATTTCCGTCAATAGTCACCGAGTCCTTGAACGTAGCATATACCGGACAATGGTCAGATCCCTGCAGCCATTAGCAACCTACCAACGTTGTTTCAGACAGAACCAAGACTTACTAAAAGACCCTCTTGTATGTTTGAATCACAAAACCAATCCTGCATATCCAGACTACACAGGACATAGTCGATCCTCGCGCCGAAGTTCCCTGGCCGAGCGTTGAGTCTCTGCTCCCAACACGTATACATGCCGCGTCGATCAGGATGATACGCTCTGCAAATATCATACAGAGCCGGCTTCTCTCGCCCTTCGTCTCGCTCACCAATCACCTTTCCATCGGATAGCAGCTGGTTGAAGATCCGTCGTACCCGGGTAGACACATATTCGTCCTCCGTCGCGGCCCCCTTACGGATTGCTTCTCCCGCATGTGCTGAGTCGATTTCTCCTCGTGCAATGTTCAGGTCCCCAGTCAAGAATACCCTCTTACCCATGGCAATCAGATTTCGAACACGGGCGTCCAAAGCTTCGATGAAGTTCTGACGGAATGAATCGCGACTTTCGTCACGATTTGCTGGACAGTATGTGCCGATCAGAACAAATGCCGGAAACTCGAGAATGACACAGCGACCTTCTGAGTCGAGGATGGCCGGATCTACTTCAAACTGTGATAGCTGTTCAATGGTTGGATAGCCCCCGATCTGTTGCTCTTCTGGGAGTTCCCGAAATGGAGTCGATGTGTTGGGTGGATAGAGGACCCCTGCGATACCTTCTTCTGCGCGGATTGGGGCACATTTTGCATTGCGCGTGTAGATTACAACACCAGAGTAGCCTAACGAAATGTTAGAGCGTTATTTGAGTTATAAGTAGTGGAGCATACCCTTTTTCATTCTAGGCAGACTGAAGTAGCAATCCCAGCCGGGAACCAACACCATGTCATCCCGGAGATCCTTGCGTTGAATTTTGGTTTCTTGGAAGACGACAATATCCGCCTCCAAAGTATCGAACATCGCCTGTCTTCTGTCAATCGGGATTCTGCATGAGATCGTACAGGGAATACCTCGAATGACCGCTTCCCTCTCCATGGCTCATAGGAGAACGGGTTTCTGCATGATCGACTATTTAGCACAAAGCCCGGAAGCCCTCATAGTTCAGTACGCACCGTATCCCATTAACTACCTTTAGTCAGCTATAGAGATCTAAACAGCTGGAGGTCACTTACCGTTCCATGTTGTGATGCGAAAACCCATCCCGGCCACGAACCAGCGCGCCTTTCAAATGTCTTATTTCTATTCACGAAGCGAAATATTATTACAGCCAATGGTGTCCCGAATCAACGCGTCCATAGTACGTAGGTGCAAGGAGACAGATAGCACCCGCCACAACCTCGTGATCACACGTGACGGTATGACGGAGTGACATCGTACTGTGGCTGACACTATCCCGTGGCTAGTGCACGCTAAACCCAATTCAGCCTTCGCCAACAATTCGTGCTGGAATCCCGAACCGCCCGAACAAGTCCGCCCATCCCACCGTCATATCGCCAAACAGAACGCAACGCCTGCGTCGATTTCACCATGTTCCCCCAGCGCAACATCTTCCGGTTCTCCCAGCGCGCTGCTCAGCAGCTGCGTGTCGCCGGCCAGCGCCGCGCCAACAGCACCCAGAGCAACTTCCCCTGGGCCGTCGACAACGCCTTTAACCGTGAGCGGGATGCTGTGAAGCACCACGCTGCTGAGACTAGCGGTGCGTCTTGCAATTGACTCGGTGCATTTGGGAATGTGCATTTGCTAATGTTTTTTTTTTTTTTTTTTTGCGCTTGTTTTAGACCTCTGGAGGAAGCTCGCTCTCTAGTATGTTGAACCGTTCCCCGAAACGAAACAATTGGAATACCTTGCCATTCGTCCGTCGATGATATCGTACTCACGATTATGATTGCTAGTGCCGTCCCTCCATGCTTGATCCTCGCGGCTATCAACGCCTACAACCTCTGGGAGGAGCACTGGGAGCACTGGGCCCACGAGCCTCCGCTTGAGGAGCGCACCGAGTATCCCTACCAGAACATCCGTGTGAAGAATTTCCCCTTCGGAGATGGTGACAAGGTGAGTTCTCCGTCTGTATTGGTAATTGCGTGCTTGTTACTGACCCAGTTGCTTCTAGACTATCTTGTAAGTTCCCCTTGGTTTGATCCGGGTCGATATCGGATATCTCAGCCGCAATTGGTTTGCCATTTGCGACGGCAAGATCATACGATTTGACGCACTACTCTGAATAAATGAGTGTTTACTAACAATCCTGCAGCTGGAACTCCAGCGTCAACTACCACAACAAGGACAAGCCCACTTAAATTATTCCCGACATGAGTGCATCCAGTGGCAGCCTTCTCGAATCTCGGGTCTAGATGGAGAACTAGGAGACATGTATATTTATCGCAAAAGATTCCAGGAGCAAGTAGACTGAATTGAGCATGCGAGGGTTTCATTACGAATTGAAGAGGAATTAGCAACACTGCCAATATACGGTTTTCTTTTGTTACTGGTCTTGTATCGGTCTTAGAACGTCGGCTTCTCGCGTGATATTAAACGTCTTTCACGAGTATTCCAAGGACGTCAAATTGGATCATACGATACAAGAAGTCCGGGCAGCATTAGTAATTCAAGCCCAGGGATTCGCCCGCCTGTTTGACACTTGAGTGAAGATCCATTGAATTCAATTAACAAGAGAATATCATGACAAAGCTCTCAACCTAAACCTCAACAGCGTGCTGCTTCCTCAGATCCAAATACTTCGCCGCATAGTCATTAGCCAGCACCAAATCGCCCGTAAGATGCATAATCGTAGCCTTCTTCGCCATCATCTCACACTGTCCCTGAATATCCTCAATTTCCGCGTACTGATCATACGCAAAATCAATATACCCCAGCGCGCGATTCACATACTCCTTCCGCGCAGGCGTATTTCCCTGTCCTTGACTCCACATAACCCCCGCAATACCCATATTCGCATCCACAAGCAGCGAATGCGCCTTCGCCGCAAGATCACAATCATCCGTCTCCAGAACCCTCGGCATAATACTCTCAATGAGTTCAGAAACAGCCTCGAACTCGCCTAGACTCAGCAGCACACCTCCCAGCACGCAGATAGCTTCCCAAAGGCCCGGGAGAAGCCGTGAGCCGTGCGCGATGCTTGCTGCTCGCATGGCTAGCGAGAAGCCGCGCTGGGGCTGATCGGTTTTCTCGAGGATGCGAGCTTTCAGGCAGAGGAGTTTGACTTGGAAATGGATGTCGAAGTTGTCTTGATGCATTGTTTGCGCGGCTTTTTCGACGGTTTCGAAGGCTTGGCTGTAGTTGCCTTGGCGGATTTGGTGCTCGATGGCCAAGAAGGAGATTAGGGGGGAGATGTCGCTGTCGGGGAGGTGGATAGATTGGAGTTGGGTGACAAGATGGTCGGCTGCTACTTTGTCGTCGCTGGAGGGCATTAGTTGTGGACTTTGTGGGTGAGGGTCAGTGGACTTACCGGTAGATTTGGCGTTGTAGTTGTAGGAGTCCTGAAAAACATGTCCATTGTTGATTTGCTTTGAGGGAGCGTAGTTTTTCGGGTGCTATTTGTTTCATCAAGGCTGACACATCGCGATACCGGCCCTGCTGGGCTAGCTGCGTGTTGTCAGTGGGATTTCATTCAAATGAGCAAATGCCAGTGACATACCAGTTGACAGTTTCGAAAGGTGCTTCTGAGATAGTCCTCGAATGGTGCGTTGTTGGCATAACATTCTCGGAAGATCTCACTGCTCAACCATGAAAGATGTGTTACTCCTGCGAATGATCAGTACTGAAAGCATCATACTTGTAAAGATGCCCGCATCCTACCGATTCGCGCATAAAGTGCAGTCTGCAGCAATAACTGTGGTCCCATCGAGCTAACATGGTTCTTGGTGACATTCAAATGTGATGCTCGAACCATGTTCTCAATAGCAGAAGCAAGACTCTCTCCCTGGTATCGTTAGAATTCTGATACTCACAATGCACGGCACACTAACATTCTGCATCTCGAGTTTAGCTTCACTCAGCAACGTAGTGCTTAATAAACTCCACATCTCAGTTTCCTTGGCCTTTGCCTTTAGGAACGCAAGCCCTTCCTTCTCATTACCAAGCATACCCGTATTTTGGACATCCTTCATCTGCTCGGGGAAGGCTTTGCCAAAGTGATATAGCCAGCTCATGCAAAAGTTCAGGCAGTTCACGTCATGGGACTCTCTGGCAATGGAAACGGCCTCTTGCATAGCAGAAACGGCTTCTCCATGGCATCCGAAATCTGCTTGAAGGACAGCAAGGTTGAGCAGTGCATACTGGTATGCGCTCCGGTCACGGCTGTGCATGGTATAGTCAAAGTAACGGTGAAGGTTGTCGAATGACGATGGATAGTCTCCTGCTCTCCAGGCGTCGAGGAATCTAGGCTGTTAGCTTAACCAAGTCGAAGCACACATTGGAAACTCACTTGATATAGTGGGTCAGGTTAGGAAGCGTCACTCCTGATGCGATGATACGTTCTAATTGCGCTTTCATCTCATCCGGAACTCTTCCACCCAGTCCTGCATATCGTTAGAGCGTTTATGCATCAAAACAAAGAAGAATAACATACTCTGCAACTCGCCAATCTGAAACTCCAGTAACCGTTCCACATCTTTAGTGCTAACATTCCTTTCATACTCCGTGTCATCAGCCATATTACCGTACACAACCTGAGCAAGATAACTTGTTTCATCCAGCTGAAGCTCAAGGAGATTCATATCGATGGATGCCTGTTCGCTCGATGGGTTCTTCTTCGCCCAAATGCGGTATGTCGGCAAGCGGTATTTAACAAAGCCCTTCCACAACCTAACCGAGTCATGGAACTGCAGCCTCGTAAATTCAAGCTGAGCTCTTCTCACGAACGTGCCTAGAGGCGAGTTCCTTGAAAGACGCATAGGGCCCGTTTCAGGCTCAGGAGCGAGGCCGTTATCTCTGTCACGGATCTGCTCTTCACGGGACTTCACTAGCATCTTGGAGATACCCGCGAAGAAGACCTCGAGCGCATCGCAGGAATCGAGGGACCAGATCTTTTTCAGGAACAGATCCCATACTGAACGTCCTGGGACGGAGGAAGGTTGCGCGGAAAGGGTCTTCTCTAAATCTGAGATTGAGACTGTAGCGTCTGTTTCCCATTTCTTTGACGTGGAGGTTCCTGTATTTTCTATAGGGAATAGACACGATACCAGGAATGAGAGGACATGGATAGCGGAGGAGTTGGGGACGACTCCTTCAGTGTATATGGAGATGAGGCACAGCAGTGCAACTTTGGAGGGAGTGAGATAGCGGCTCATCTTGGTTATAGCATTAGCGCCTCTGTTTCAGCTTTTGATGTTGAGCAAGGCCAAGCTCGACACTATGGAGCTTCCGTCGCGTGATGCGACCAATTCGCGTCGAAACCGCCGCTTCAATGGTGTTATACTTTTCAAATAACAAAATAAAACATGCCAATGCACTTCAAAACCTGATTCTCCTGAAGATGTGTTAATTTACCGAAAGCTGTCCTCGATCAACTGGACAGAAACAAACACGGAGTTTGGCAAGTGAGGAACATATTTCTGCCTGAGGCCTCAATTGATGCCCCGCCAAAAATCTTATCGATTTTCCTACATCGGACTTCCAATCAACCCCTCAATCAATCGCAAAACCAGCAATCATGGCAGAAGCCTTCACCAACACAGACCTCCAGGGCGCATTGCCTCTCGTCGCCCGGGGCAAGGTTCGCGACTTGTACGAGGTCGACGAGAAGACCCTGCTCTTCATTGCGACTGATCGCATCTCCGCCTACGATGTGATCATGGAGAATGTGAGTATTCCCTCCCCACGAAGTCATTACTGGCGATAGCTGATTGAATGGTTATATCAGGGTGTCCCGAATAAAGGCGTTCTCCTGACCCTCTGCACACGGACGTGGTTCAAGACCCTGACCGAGGCCATTCCCTCGTTGCGCACGCATTTCATCTCTCTCGATCTCCCGCCGCAAATCCCCGAGTCGCTGCGACCGGTGCTCCAGAACCGGAGCATGCAGGTGCGCAAGCTGAAGATTCTTCCTATAGAGGCTATCGTTCGTGGGTACATCACCGGCTCTGCGTGGAAGGAATACCAGAAGTCGGGTACTGTGCATGGCATCAAGATTGCTCCCGGGCTGCAGGAGAGCGAAGCTTTCCCTGATGGACCGATTTACACTCCCAGCACGAAGGCTGAGCAGGGTGAGCACGATGAGAACATTCACCCCGATCAAGGTAAGCGGTATCCTTCAACATTTTTCCTTAATGTCGCTAACTATATGTCTCTCAACACAGCCGTTAACATCGTCGGCGAATCCTACGCTTCCACAATCGCCTCCCTCTCGATCCAGCTTTACAAGACCGCTCATGCCTACGCCCTCGAGCGCGGCGTCATCATCGCAGACACAAAGTTCGAGTTCGGATTGGACCTCGAGACAAACGAGGTCGTGCTGGCAGATGAAGTCCTGACACCCGACTCGTCCCGTTTCTGGCCCAAGGATTCCTACGCGATTGGCCGTGGTCAGTCGAGTTTCGACAAGCAGTACTTGCGGGACTGGCTTGTTCAGGAGGGCTTGAAGGGCAAGGAGGGAGTTCGGATGAGTGAGGAGGTTGCGCAGAAGACTAGCGAGAAGTACAAGGAGGCGTGGGAGAAGATTACTGGCGGTAACTAGATTAGGCGCCAGAATTGCGCCGTGCTATATATCGTGGCCTGAATGTTTTATGATAAAAACTGAGATACGAAATGCCTAGAGCTACAAAAGTATGAGTTGTACAGTTACTTTCTCCATCAATTCCAAAAAAGTAGATTATAATACAATTCTACTCGTTATTTGTCGCATATTCACTGATTCCACTCCGAACGGAGTCCCTTAAGGCCCTTCGCTTTTGGTCTGTCCTGCTGCTGTCCCTCTATGCCCTTGTCTGTCCAACCAGACTTCACGCCTTCGTCGACAGGCAGAGCATCCGCGCCGCAGATCAGTCTGTCTTCTTGCGCTTCTTGCTCGCCGATGCCATTTGTGGCCCACATACGATGAATTCGCAGATCGTACGGCCCCTCGACCCGATCCGTAAGACCAATGCCAATACTCTTCACCCGCTGCCGGAGCAGGGAGGTCTGAGGCTCCATAACAAAGCCGTGGTTTGTGCGAACGAAAGCGTTGAACGGTAGGAGAATGGTTTCCCATCCTGTGGAGCCGGACGTTGTTGCTGAAGCGGAGGACATGACGGTCGACTCGGGCGGGATGTCCGACAGTGACGGAGGGATGCCCCCAGGGTACTTGGTGTCAGCACTCTCTGCTGACTCCGATGCCTCTGCTGATGAGTATGGTGGCAGATGTTCGTCGGAGGTGGGACGGCTCTGGACGCGGTGGTGTCGTGTGTACAGTCGGTGCTGGTGAATATCGGTCTCGACGATCGAGTCGGTTTGGATGTTCACAGTATAGCGTCGGCCATCGGACTTGACACGGAGTGCCAGGTAGGCGTATGGGTCGACATCCCAGTACAGTCGACCGAATAGCCAGAGTCCTCGGTCCTTGTTGCGAAACGCGGCGTATCCTGTTCAATTACGACATTGTCAACCACCGCTCCCCACTATCGACCACCGACCAAAGATCATACCTGTCCGTTCCACCCTCCAGTTATTGGGAAGCTTGGTCGATATGTTGCCATGAAATCTCGCATGGGCAGGTGTGTTCGAGGAAGGGTCCGCCGGTACATAGTCCAAGTTCGCAGTACTGAATCCTCCGACGGCACGGTCGGCCATTGTTTTGCAACCCGCAACCGCCCTCTCATCTTCGAAATCGAGCATTGTATAGGGTTTCGTAGGAGTATGAAGGCCTTCGGTGTTCCAAGCTGTAGCGTGAACCGACCGTGTTAGCGGATGCGACACGCGGGGAATAGAAGCCGGGACGCACCAATTTTTGAGAGGCGACTGAGCTCGTCTGCGCTGCGCTTGAAGAAACCGGCCGGCTTTGCGGCCATACATCTGGCTGTTGGAATCATTTTTCGAGCTCACAGCTCCCAGTGCGGGTGTGTGAGAGTGACAAGAAAGGAGGATGGAGAGCGAAGAGGAGAGGAAGCCGAGAGCTGCAGGATGATGTCCCTCAGACGGTTGGCGCTAAACCCGATGCATTAATTGATCGGCGATCAGCCGATGATAAGATCGATAATTCCGACTGAGGAGACTCTTCACTCTTCACTCGTACTCCTTATCTTCACAGGACACGACCAAGCCAGCACATGATGGTGGGTTTGCCCTTGGCTGTCAGGTAAGTCGTCGTATCTGTCAGCATGCTTCAGGTTAGCTGATACTGTTCACTTCAGGGCATTGCATCTCGTTCTGAAGTCACTTGGGGTTGCAAACACCACTCACTAACATGGCGCTTCTCCCTTGAGTGAAAGCAATGTGCTTGATGAGGATGACTGGACAAGGCCTTTATTCGGGGGTGACAAAGCATCGACAACGAGATGAAGAGAGCTCTGAGGCGATACTCTCGCCCCCAAATTGTGGTCTCGTCCGATAGACAATGAGACAATGACCATTTTCGTCAGGAAGTCTCGCGGCATCAAAGAGGCTGACATTCAATATCATTGAAATGGTGCATCCCCTTGATTAAATACCTTAACAATCGGTAGCAGCAATGCTCTTACTGCCAGCTTTGCTCGATGAACAAGCCTTTTGTTCTCAAGATACGACATACTCTACGAAGAAACCATCATTCCGAGCCTTGACGATACCTGTGAATCAAGGTGTCGATGTCAGCCTAGCGGTTTTAACCCTCGTTATCGTCATCATTTTTTCTTTTGAGGCTCCGACATGAGAAGATTTCTACAGTCAGGCTTGGAGGATGCCTCCTTGTCATAAAAAGCTTTCTTTTCCGCTTATTTTATTCTCTTTTGAGTATCCGATGAGAGACTGTCTGGTTCGCCAGGCTTTCGCTTCTACTCTCGTCGCCTACCCGTTCAAATCGTCATGATAGTGTTATATCACTTCCGATTCAAATAGAGAGGATGCCTACGTTCGCTGCCTATTGAAAGGGTAGAAATACTCTCCCATCATTTGTCCTCTTCTTGCTTTTACCATCCATCTACTATCTACTCATACTCAAGCGTGTAGCATCCCAAATCTGCACATTCCATCGATATACTTGCTCCTCGCTTCGTTAGCATTCGAGTCTCACCATGCCTTCCCTTAACCCCGGTGTTGCTCCTTTCATCATCAATACAAACGCCGACAACAGCCACACAAACGGCAACAATAACAGCAACGTGAATGCCAACAGCATTGGAAATGGCAATCTCAACAGCAACGGCAATGGAAATGGAAATGGAAACGTCAACACCAACAACAATGCTAACGCTAACAGCAATGACTGCAATGACTCTAGCACTGACAATGGTTCTAGCACTGGCAACGACTCCAGCACTGGCAACGGCTCTGGCTCTAGCAGCCCAAGCAGCACCAGCACCAGCGCCAACGTCAACGCCAGTCCCAGTAATAGTTCTAATAACAGCCGCGGAGGCAGCAGCCACAACAGCCCGGCCATTAGACCAATCCGGTCTGACAGAATGAACTGTGCTCCTACAGCTAGCAATGCCCAGGGCCTGTACCCTCCTGCAGCTTGTGTCTTTGTTGGAAAGTAAGTCCTTGATTCCAGTTACGCTTCCAATGTATCCATGTTAACCCTAGCCAGTCTTTCGACCAGAGTCCCTCTTGAGCAGCAAGGAAAAGAATTGGAGAAAAAGTTCTCTACAATTGGCCCATGCTATGTTAAGACCAATGTGGACAGGAAAAAGGAACTTCCCTCTGCTTTTGTCCAGTTCGAAGTAAGTCCCTAAGTCGTGTCGGTCATGTCTAATTGCTCTTGCTAACCAGAATGTCCTTGATAGAAAGTTGAACATGCAGAGATTGCCTTGACATGGCATAATACCATGCAGCTCCACGACCGCCTGCTGCGGGTTGAAGTGAGCAAAGCGATAAGTAAGTCGATCTTAGCTCAGACGCTTCTGATCCCAAATAACTAACGTAATACTTCACAGGAGCCGGCATCATGGGCCATCGCAATGGAGAGCCCATTACCTTGGATCTTGTAGAAAAGGTTTTGAGAGGACGGGGAGCGCTCGACTATTGCATTTTAGAGCGCACTACAAGCGGCGCGGTTGTCAGCAAAGTCGTCTTCTCTTTTGTTGGCGATTATCAGGATGCGATTAGGGTAAGTGATCTTGCAGTATACCATAAGATGAACTCCCAACATTAATACTCCCTTACAGCATTTCCAAAATGATCACTTCATTTATCTCAAACCGGACCACGGAATCAGGCCCATTTCTTCTTCCTCTTCCTCTTCTTCTTCCTCTTATTCTTCGTCTTCTTCTTCCTCTTGCTCTTCTTCTTCTTCTCCTCCTCCTCCTCCTCCCTTGCCACGATACTCCCAGTCCCAGTCCCCCTACTACCCACCGGCGCCAGCACCCTTCCTTCAGACATCCTATCCTCAGAGATCTGGAGCTTACTACCAGGGATCTTACTCTCAGGCGCCTCTTCCTCCGTTCCCTTGTTTCCCCCATTACAACAACTGGACTTATCCTCAGGAGCCCTACCATCCTCAGTCTTACGCTCAATGGTCCTACAGCCAGGGAACCTACCCTTCATACGCTCAGGGAACCTGGTACCCTCCTCAAAATTGGTCCGAGCCAGGCTACCACGCCGTCAAAGCACCCCAAACAAATACACACGTTCAGGCACTAAACCCTGGGATGTTCTTTCCGCCAGAGCCTTGGTCTGCAGCGCATTACACAGCGTCCGCTCCCCCGGCATCCGGCTTCCATTCCGCGCAAGCGCAGCCTGCCGCCTCTCAATCTACCGGAAATGCAAATGGAAACGAAATCACCCCGCCTTCTTCCCCTGGAAATGGAGAGGAGAGGACTGAGGAACAGGATAATGATAACACTGTCGCTGAGGAAAAGACTGGGGAAAAGGAGGAGAACAAGGAGAAGGAAGCGGGAAATGAAAAGAAGGACGAAAAGAATCGGCCACTCATTGTGGGGGCAACGTCTCGCCTTAGGTTTTGAGGTCGTTTGAATGATTCGTGGTTTGTGATATGTGTTCGGAAAATCAAGATTGTCAAGTATGGTTGATTGCTCATGTTTATCCTAGAAAATCAATGGAAATCAAATAACCATTCAAGTTCTCATTTCTGTTGTTCTCTTAGTAAATAAAAAGAAGTTTAGTAATCTGTCTATTGCTCTAGACACCCCAAATATAACCGAGTCTCATCAATCCCAATACGCATCCAAAAGTGAAGGTTGGAAGTTAGATCGAAAAGGTGAAGGCAGCAAAGACCTTACATGTTCCAGTATATATAAAAATATGCAAGCAACAAGAGACAGACAATGCAATATACATATGCATATGGTATCAAGAAAATAAGCAGGAAGTCAAGTACAAGACAACAGGACAATGCAATCGAACAGAAAACCTATTTACAATAGCACAAAATAAAATAAACTAATACCCATCATAGCTGATATGCAAATATCCGTTCATATATCATATAAATAACTCAAGCCCTAATGCGCCTGGCATCGAAATATCTCAAGCTAATCGCAGTGTCATTTATGCCCGCTAGCGGGGCAGCATCCTCCAGCAACTCCCATGGACGAATCTGATATGCACCAACGATCCGACCACGATGCTGGAGACGAAGACTGCAGTCCGGTTCTTCTGCTGAGGACACTCCCACAGATAGACCCGGTGATGGTGCAGCAGCGGCGGTGGCTTGTGCTTGTGACGGCGTTGGTGTTGAGCCCGAAGCAGGTGAAGGTAGTGATGCTGGTTGTGCGGAATTTGCGGCAGCACCATAACCAGGTAAAGGACCGAGGAGATAGAGGAAGCGCGAGTCGTTCTGGAACTGTGCGAAAGGGGAGCATTTCTCCTTGAGGAAACGGGCGCAGTGGTGGCGCGCTTCGTCGGGGAAGGTGTCGATGAGTGAGGCTGCGACGTCTAGCGCGTGCGTTTGGAGGAGAATACCCGGACATGGTCGGTAGTCTTCGGGTTGGTGAGGGTGTGGGAAGTAATCCGCTGTTGGGAAGAGACGCAGGAGGCTGTTCGGAAAGCGCGCAAGTGCAATGGAAAAGATTGAGATCAGGATGCGAGTTTGTTCCTGCAGACCGGTTGGTCTGGTAGACGAGGTGAATGCGGACCGGTGGATAACGACCATTCTCAAGAGGACGGAGAACCAGAACGCAAGACCTCGTTCAAAGTTCGAACGAGCTATATTCTGCTGACCTCCCTCACCGGTGTCGTTTTTGTTTTCGGTGAAATTCATGGAATTGGTTTGCATGATCACGAATTTGTTGAGCAGAAGATCCATCTTTTCGACGAGAACGGAGGCGATTGATGGTACACCAGATTCCGGGACGCTATACGCCAGTTCTTCAATGATCATCAGATATATCCTTGCGGTCTCAATTGCGTTTGTGTAGTTGACAGAAGGCGACCCATCCTCGTCAACAGAAGCTTCCAGCGGCAGCATTGGAACTGACAAGAACTCCTTCTCAGCGCGTTCTCGAATCTGTAAAGTTAGTAAACTGCTCTTGTAAGATACGTAACTTGCAATGTATCATACCTGTCGTACAGCATCCTGATTCATCAAGGCGACTAGACCAACCCAATTGGACCTCTTCGAGCGAGAATCTTCCACCGCCATCTTGAACATGACATCTACAACTCCATTCTTGACCTCTTCCCCAGATGCTGCATTAAACAGCATTTGGAGCTTCAGTTGGCAGAACGGAAGTGAAAAGTCGCTGGTCATGCTGATCACCCTCTCAGCCTCGGACAGATCGTTTTTCGCTTGACTTGGTGAGTCGAGACCAAGAAGGCGGTCCAGCGCATTCTGTAGAGCAACCAGAAACGCGGGATGCTGGTCAGTGAGCTTTTGCATAGACTGCTGAGCTGCGTTGCCCGGCTCGTTCGTAAGCAGATCACAGAGCAAGATGACCATGCTTGTCTCCAAGTGATTCCGTGTTGGATCGGACGACAGTCCTTCCTTTCGTCCAATCGAAGCCACAGCACCACGGATGACTTCGAGCGTCTCTTCCAGATGTTTGGTTCGAAACTCATGTTGCGCCAGGTAGAATCGATAGGTTACCTAAATGGGGACCAGTTAGATCAAGATTTGGCAATTTGACTGGCTGGTGACATACCAAATCATGACATCCATCCTGTGTTGCGGAAGGAGCAAGGAGCTCAAATAGATCTATTTGCAGTTCATCCACGTTAGGGATAGAAGCTGGATTAACCTGCAGAAGCTTCTTCACCAGAGATAGAAAAGCTTGTATAGTCACGCATCCCACTCCAATAAGTGGAGGAAGACTCTTGAAAAACTCGGCCCGGTCATGCATTTTTAGGGCCCCGCAAACCCAACGGACCAGCTTGGTGTCGAAATGCTTTGGATGGAAGGGTCTCAAATGTGCGAGATACCTGCAAGCATCATTGGCGGACAACTTCGTCTGCCCATCTCCCATGTCAAGTATTTTAACAAGCGCGTCGAAAATAGCATCCATCGTTGGCTCGTCCATGCCACTTCCTGACGACAAAAACTGATCCAACTTCTCAAGGAAGGAGGAGTCGGTTTCATTGACTGTGTCTGGGATATGGTCTGAAAGTGGCGATGGTGCTGCTTGGGCAGACCTGTTCTCGATCCGAGAAAGATCTTGACGAAGGATGGCAACCGTGTTGTACTCATTCGGGAGCTGGAGACCGAGTTCTATGAGTGAGTAGATCAGGTCTAGGTCTGCCGTGCCGAGTCGCTTGAGAAGCGAATATGCATCGACAAGCCTCCGGAAAAGATCCGTTGCAGCACCAATAACATTGAATGAATCGCAGTGGTAATTGACGGTATCAGCAGCAGAGGCCAGAACAATGTTGTCGTCACTGCTGGCAGCCTGCTTGACTACATCAGCAAGCATGGAAATGTCGCCAAAGCTCTCGAGGAGGCTGCGGATTTCGTAGAACTCGTCAGGGGTCAGGGAAGATACTTTCAAATCGGCGAGAAACGGCACACCGGAGATCGACCTAACAGGGTTAGAATTAGTGATACACACGCAGCTGGAAAAACGGAACTTACTTGGTCGGGTCTCGACAGTGCTGAGCGACTGCACGACGAATCCATTGTCCAATTTCAGACTTCACCGCCCACGTCAAGCTCTGGTAAGAGGATTCAGGAATAGAATCAACCTCAAAACCGCCAAACACCTTTGGAAGGCGCGTAGCGATAGAACTCTTAACCTGAGAGATGATCGTAGCCTCCTCGGATGAAGCGATCCCAACGCGTACCAACAAAGTATCACGGAGATTGCTTACATGCTCCGGCAGATGGCTCACTGGAAGCTGCGATAGGAGTCCGACACCACCTGGAATAACCTGCCTTTCTGTGAGCGGGTGAGACCGGGGCAAACTGAGCGGAAAACTCACGCTGTGATCAGACAGAGAATCCCTTGACACACCCTTGGCCATAAGCCACTGGAGGTATCGACCGACAGAGAAGGTTTGGGATCTGACCAGCTCCGAGATTGCGTGGTAGACCATGTCCATATTTTCGTTGGCCTTAGGGCTGTCGCTGAGAAAACCAAGGATATGAGAATCCACGTCAATGCCGGCCATCTTCCATTTCCGTAAGAGGCGAACAGCAATATATACACGACGAAGGCCATGGCGGAAAGGAGTAGCAGTCCATTCCAACAACTTGTATATAAGCGTCGCTCTGTCTTCGAAAGTGTCTAGGCAAACAACGGAGACTGAGGATATATCGTGCGCAGTGCGTATAGAATCGAATAAGCGAATTATATGTTGCTGCTGTTGTTGCCCCGAGTGGTGCGCAGCGCTTTGGCAGTGCATGGGTCGTTGTACTCGTACGTTCCGTTCGGCGATATTCTGAAAAATAGCCCTGTCCACCTTGTCGTCCAAATCCAAGGACGAAGAAACAAAATCTCGATAACTGGCCCAAGAGGTTGGAAGTATAGCTGAAGAGGTATATTCACGAACGAGCCTCTTGACGTAGAGAGACAGACGATCTATAAGCGGCTTGAGGGCTCCGGCGTGTTCAGATTTGCTGAGCTGAGTCAATTTGGCAAGTAACAGCTCGGCTAGCCGACACCCACGTTTCCTATATCGCATTATACTGTCCCAGTATATACCCAGCATCAAAAGCCATACCGGCAGGATTTTAAGGGGTGCCGCTTCGAGGCAAGACAAAAACCATCCGATGTAGTGGTCGTGATCCAGCAGGTTCTCATGAAACAGACGGGCAACCAGACTAACCGCGTAAGTCATCTTCATTTTCCAGTCTGCTGTTCCACAAGCAGCAATGACATTCTCGAGAAACTGCTGCACATTTACAGTCCAATCTCGAACCCACTTGGCTTCCAAACCAATCGCCAATGGGCCACTAGTGCCTTTCCGTTTGAATGCACGAATTTCGTTGGCACCAACACACTTTGCCAGCCATACTGCTCGCGCCACAGGTATCCATTTGCCCAAGCACTGGTCGAGAAGTACCTTGCCCCTGATGCCATGAGGTATGGTGCGACTGAGCCGACGCAGCGGAACGGCTGGGTTTGCCAAATCGCGGAGCCAACTCTCACGTTTATTATCTGTCAGGGTAACTCGAGGGGGAGGCTTAAAGGTCGAAGAAGTAACAACGGTGTTGTGACTCTGTCTCTTTTCAAAGGCGGACGCGAAGACCGATGAAAGCATTTGTAATCCGGAGCGATGCTTCAACTGGGCATACAACGACGGACGTGCGGTATTCGACTCGTTCTGCGAAACTTGGGTACGATCGTAGTATCCTTGCTTCGCCGTTTGCTCATTGAGGACATCTTCTGGGTGGTTTCCAGTCCATGGCGAGAAATCCGCAACTTCTGGAGAAGGTAACTTTCAGTTAAACGCGTTTTCTTTAGTCAGTTTCGAGGGACACTCACTCTCGCCTTTCAATGCTGGGGCCGCAGCAGGAGTTTCAATCCGATATGGCGTGGTCTGTACCGCTTTCACGGGCGAGTAGTCTCTCGACCTACTACTCGAGGGTCTGAGAGCAAATCGCCATGGGGGAGTGGGCAAAGGAGGCGGCGACGCCGGTTTCCCACCCTGCGCGAGTGCTGCTGCATTGTCCCCATTGACGTCTCCAACACCCGGTGTCTCAGATACCAAGGACTGGAAAGACCAGACCGGCCTGCCACGCCACGAGGTCGTCGAGGATGGCCTCGGGGTTGTGGGACCTCCGGGAGCACTCCTCAGATCTCCCCCACCAACACCACCAACACCAGGCACCGGACTGGCCGTCCTGCTAGACGTTCCGGTTGGTATATCTAGCCGTGGTCGTTTCGCAGGTGGTTCCCTCTCTTGCGCATCTTCGCCGCTGGTCAAGTCGATGACAGTCGGCTGTTGTCTGAATTGCGCCTGGGACACGGGCGTCGGCAGATTCGCTTCCGACTGGGCGAAGACTTGAAAGGTATTCGGCTGTCCGGAGGCAGTATTCACGGCGCGCAGGGGATGTTGACCCCGGGGTTGGGCGCCGGCGGAAGAAAGAGGGATCATCTCAGGTTCATGGTGTGTACCCAAGCGCCGGGAATTCGGATCATTTGAGGATAAGTGAGGATTATAAACCGATAGAAACGTCAAGTCATCGAAGAGCTCTGTGAATACTCAGAGAAATTCAAAAAAGACGGTAATTCGAATTCGTGCGAGAAAGGGAGGCGAATAGCTGAAAGACAGGCTTATCGTGAACTCGGCCGGTAAATAGTGACAGTCACAATCGCCGAACAAAAACAGGTCGGGGAAACCGCGGAAATAGTGCGGATTGTACGCCGGATGCACAACAGGGAAATATGCAACGAACTCGACAGGTAAGCAATGATACGTGGGAAAAAGAATATGTACAGGGGGGAGTGTCTGAACTCTGTAGCACTTGGATTGGTTTCACTTTTTTCGACGATTTTGGTGCCGGATCGCCTCACTAAGCGCTAAGGGTTGGCATTCCTACGGGGGTACAAAGGATCTGTTCCCAGTATTTATTTATAGCCACGTTATATCCAGGGTTTATGGTGTTATCGTGGGAGAATCACTCTTTTATCAGGCCATACGAGGGTTGACAGCCAGTGGCATTCCCCGATGTCTCTTGCATGATTCCCGCCGCCGGGTATGCTTTGTTATGCCTCCGGTGGCATGATACCGTGGGCTGACATTGGCCATGCATTGGCCATACAGCTGACTTGGTGTACAAATGCCATACAGAGTGCCTAATGTATGCCATATCGAGTCTGGAACATCCGGAGTAGAATAAGGCCGTATATAAATGTACTTCGTGGTAGACCCAACTGAGTAAGGCCAACAAACATGATAGCAGATCAATCTGATATATCATATGTATTCTGTTGTCTATCAATTCTTGCAGCAATGGTCATTATCCCTGTTCCGATATACGGAGTACAACTGACCGAATGCTTATATGTATGCTGCACATCAATGCGGAATGTTTGCCGACCGCCAGACTTACTGCTTCGGTCTTGGCATCATCAACTGCCATCTGGACGTTTCCTTATCGCTCCGTCGCAACAACTGAGCCGTGCATTTAGACTCAATTACTTCCAATAGAAAAATGGCGGCTAAAAAGGACATGCGCAGGCTGGATCTTGGTAAGCAGTATCTTTGTTTCGCTTCACAACTCACAACGACAGTTGCTGACATTGAATCTCGTCCAGCGATCCCCTATATCGAACCTCCGACGAGCAAGAACGATGCCGATGTGTCTGGTACGGAAACTCCATAAATATGGATATTATCGTCAAATCTCATGGACGACAATACTAATGACTCGTTACAGGCGCAATGTCGAGCACTATGCCCATGGCGGCGGTGAGTTGACCGCTATCCGGAGGTCTAGAGGGTTTATACTGATGTTGGAATCCATTAGATGTTCACCAGGAACAGGTAAGCAATGACCACATTACGATCGATATTCTTGGGTAGGACAGGATTGTTTATAATGATACGGTTGCGTACAGGATGATCGGATGGTAAGCTGTCCTGCTGATAACAACACTGCGACTCAACGTCCTAACCTAACACAGGGTTTCTTTTGTTTTCTCGCTCCAGAACTGGCTCGGTGAGACTGAAGACCAAAAGAGCTCTTCGTCCACTCCGGCATATATGTCCGTCTTTATGTCCTGTACGTTGCCCACCCCAGCCTTCTTCCAGATGATTATAGACTGACACAAGTTTTCTACTTTCAGTTATGGCGTTGGTCGTGGTACGTCCCTGATCCCTCCCATTGACATTTAATTCCAGCGTCTTCTAAACGGCTGCCCGCAGACATACTTCCCTATCTTCCTTTCTCCGCAGAACCAACGCGCGGGCGCCACTCCTGCGCCATCGGCTTCTTAAGGTCATCTGCCGTCGAATACCCCTGCCATGAGTCATAATAATACAAGGATCGGTGCTTCTCGCCAGGCAACGGGCAATAACAATTGCAATACGATATTGGACCGGAAGCATGTACGGGTTTCAAGAGGCTCTCCAAGCTAGGCGCATTGCTGTCTTGCTGTCCTCTGTTTCTCTGTCTACTCAATTCCCTTTTCGCCACGGTTGATACTGTGGTGCTGTATAATTACTATATCCATGGGCGTTGTAATGGAATCTTCAGTGGCGGATCGTGGCCACATCCCTCAGCCAGTGACACCTTTGAGCGAGTAGATGAGTCAGATGGACTCAACCCCGGACAATAAGTACGTAGGACCAATAACCGCATTGCACAGAAATGCACAGAATGCGATCCATGGGGCGTTCAGATGCCATGGGGGGTTTCGCATTCGTTCCTTTTCTGTTTTCAGACCGTCAGATCTGGATCGGAGATGGCAAGATGGCTGAGTCATCTCTGCTCACCGCCTGCCGAGTCAGGGGCGCTAAGTGCCAGAGCGCCCCTCAAAAGGCTCTTCTGTTCCTCCTCTCTTCAACACTTCGTCTTCATCCCACTTCAACCCATCTCGACTCCGTCTTTCGAGCCTCCGATCGCTCTCGTCTTTCCAGCTACACAGAGATCTTAATCTCCCCCTCCCGCTCCACTTTACCTATATCGCTTTTAAGGGCCGTTTAACGCGAAAGGCCGAGTTTATGTCCATCGAAAACCTCAAGACCTTCGGTAAGTCGGTTCGCCACTCCCCTCCTTTTCCTGACTTGGGGTGTTGTCCACCTCCACGGGGTACTTGATCTTGGCCGATCGAGAGCAATCTGATCCTCACCCTATCGTGGGTATACCCAATGTGTGATATCTGCCCGCGTATGGCTATCAGGACACGTGGGGGGTTGTTCTCGTCCGCTTTGTTCCCACTTGGATCTGCGCGGCATTTTCTCGCTAGCGGGGTAGAATGACCACAAGGCTGACACATGCTTCTCTACAGACCCCTTCGCCGAAGCTGACGAAGATACCGGCGAGACCAAGCAGTCTCAAAATTATATCCATATACGGATTCAACGTACGTTTGATACCCCCTACTTCCACATTATCATCGCCCTCACGCAACCTCGTCACCTCTTGCATTCTTGAAGTACTTGACTAACGATCTATTTCTTTACAGAGCGCAATGGTCGTAAGACCTTGACTACGGTCCAGGGTCTTCCCAAGAAATTCGATCAGAAGAAGATCTTGAAGGTGATCAAGAAGAAGTTCGGTAAGTTGTCAACACCCTAGCCTACACTGTGCTACGAAGGGAGCTAACATGCATTTAGCTTGCAATGGCACCATCGTCACCGACACTGAGATGGGTGATGTGATTCAATTGCAGGGAGACCAGCGGAAAGATGTTCAGGAGTTCTTGACCGACAAGAAGGAAGGTCTTGAGCTTGACGCCAAGACCATCAAGGTCCATGGGTTCTAGATCAGTCGTCGCGCCCCGTTCCGGTCCCTTCTCCCGAATCTTTGTCACGTTGAGAATGGGATAGGAGGCTCGATCTTTGTCCTTCCACCGCCTGAATCTTGCGTCGCCACGTTGGTGATCGCACCATTCAGTTCAAGTCGTCAAATATCGTTTCCTCCTTGCGCTACTTCCCTGCTCAACAGACTAGGTTTGGGCCTTTGTCGGGAAAGACGCGTTTTTGTTCATTGATCCGTCGTGATCGCTCACTGGCGGTACGTGGAAGAGCGGGTCTCTTCGTCGACTGCTATTCAGAGTGGGATATGATGGAGCGAGGCGTTGATAGATACCCATTATTATAGACGATGTTTATTTTTCCTTTCGTTCTTCATTCTTTCTGCATCATTGCTTCTTGATTGTCTTTGGAATGGCTTGTCGGAACTTGTCGTTGCCAATCGACTTTTCAAACTCAAATTTTAATAGGAGGGTTTGCATAGCCCTGTTCAATAACTATCATTTATGCATTGCAGTTGTTCAATTTCAGTATGATTCCTATTGCCCACGTCAAGCTACATTCAAAGGAAAGTGTAAATGCATCAGAATATTGAATAGCGTCACCTATCAAAGGTCATAATCCGAGCATGTTATGAAGAAGCTCAGATCAACGCGAGACGAAGCAAATATCAACAGAGATTTAGCCCGAAAATGTCAAACTGTATAGCAACGCACCCCAGCAAGAAGGAAAGAGAACACGATCAACGAAAAACCAAGACAAAAAAAGGAAAAAGCAAAACAGCGAGAAACCGATCTACAGCTCTCTCTCCACAGCCCTACCATCCGCAACCCGCATCCGAAATAAGATAGCAACCGCCCAGTCCCACAACTTGCGCGAAATCACAAAAACAGGAACCTCCGGTTCATTCTCACGAGTCAGGTGCAGTTGCAGGAGAAGCGAGGACATGCTGACGAAGCTAGCGACGGAGACGACGAGGACGGAGGCGGTTGTTTCGCGTTTGATCGTAGCGTGGTTTTGGGTCGCGTGGTAGAGGAACGTTAGAGTCTTTATGCATCACAGGAGATTGGTTGTCAGTTTATGGGGTCTTGTGGCATGGGATTGTGACCTTCCAGTCATTTTTTGGTTGATGGATGACCGCACCGTTGTAATTGATATCCACGCTGGGAGTAGAAGACGTGGGTCGGAGGAAGCGCCGGAGAGATAGAGAACCCAGGACGTAATATATGCAATCAAGCCGTTTGTTGTAAGGAGACGAATTACCACAGCCGGTGGGGTGTAGTTGAGAAGCCTAGGCTGGTTAGATATGAAGTGCTTGGATAAAGCCTGAGGATGGGGCACTCACCATCGAGACATCATACAATCAGCAAAGAAATACGAAAGATATGCGGATGCACAGCACTGAAGCCATGTAATCAGCACCGTAAACCCATCTCCAAACAATTCCCAGTTAGTATCAACATACCCACATAATAGCCAAAGCCACCTCCGTCACCCGAAACCTCCTCTCAACATCCCAGTCCTGCCCAATACTTCCAATGATTGCCGTCGCCCACCCCTCATGTCCCATTCCCGGCTGGATATGAAGCAATTCCGCCAGGAAAGTAAACGCGCACCGCAGCCCCCACCATGCGGCAGGAGCCGTACTCAGTGCGCGACAGACCAGCAAAGGCACGTACCATCTGCGGTCGACTCCCAAGATGACGGCCACGCGCGGGTGCAGGGCTGATTTAGCGGCCGTGTGACTTGCTTCAGCGTCATTGCTGTTGGGGGTATGGGACGTAGAGGGGGGCGGGGAGGACGGGGCTGCGGTGGAGGGCGCCACCGCTTTATCGTGGGAAGCCACTTGGGTTTGAATTGTCGAGGTTAATTGTGTGGAGGTGCGAGTGCGAGGGGTTCTTCGTTTGTTGTTGATAATTGAACGAGAGCGTATCAAGTCAGGCTCGAGCGATTGGGCGTGAAGGGAGAAGGACGGAGGAGCAGCATCACGACGAGGAGCCAGCCTTAATCTACGGCATGTGCAGCCGCCGCGCAAAAGAACCTTCTTATAAAAATTTCAAAAAAAAAAAAAAAAAAAAAGCAAATATAGGACGCCTGAGGTGTATCTAGATAGAAGCCGTTAGTGCTCACGCTATCTTATGTCATTCACGGTCGGTATGAGTAGTATGCTTACTGGCAATGCAACAAGAGTAATAGTAAAACAGAAACAATTGATAAACACAAACGTATCGAAAAAGAACTGCCCGCTTAGACAACCCCCCAAGGCACGCAATTGTAACCGCGAGACCGAGGATGACAAGGAAGATGAGGAGTAAATCCGCTGGTATCACGTGACAAAGTCTGCAATTCTTCCGCGGCGGCCATACACGGCCGCCTCGATCATAAGCAACGACTTTCTGTTTCCTCGCGTCGACAAGAGCCCTATACCCCCTAGGGAACTCTCTTCACCATGGCTTCCTCGTCGCGACTGCCTGTTGGATCCCTGCTATCTGCTGCCAGGCCC
The DNA here is from genome assembly GCF_016861735.1 of Aspergillus chevalieri. NCBI lineage: Eukaryota > Fungi > Ascomycota > Eurotiomycetes > Eurotiales > Aspergillaceae > Aspergillus > Aspergillus chevalieri. Next base: position 1,337,000 of record NC_057368.1, on the reverse strand, counting down.
GGTTCTCACTCCATCACTATCGCAGCGCAAACATGCCAATGCCGGGCTTTTTCTCGATCCTCAATCGCCCAGCGTGCGATGCGGGGGATGCCGCAGACCATGTCCGTTAAGCAGCCAGCTCAGCCAAGTATGAAGACACGAGGGAAGGAAATGTCCAAGTCAGAGATGCCACAGGATCTGGGATTGTTGCCGGGTACATTCATCCGGCCATTGTGGCGGGACATGCCGTCTATCTTCCAATTACCGCGGGAACGAATGCAATTGGAGTGGCTTTGGATCAAGCAGGCTTTTCAAAACTTTCTGGGGTGAGTTTCTCAACCCAATTGTCCGTCTTTCCTGGGTTGGTTCTAACTCTCCCACTAGAATCCTCGCCTATAGCAAATGGCTCAACAAGGGCCTGCCCCTCCGTCTGAGAGAGCGGCGGCAGGTTGCATGCGAACTCTACGAACGGATGTACACTGCCTACGCCGAGTAAGTGTCATTAAACACTTTCCCACTTGCTCTCGGGCCACGGTTAACCACCGACTTCACAACAGAGGCGACGTCGCAACCCTCCGAAAGATCTGCTGTACCGGCCTTGCCAACAGCCTCACCTCCCGCATCACCATCCGCCCCAAAGACGAAAGAGTAACCTGGACCCTCAATAAATACAACCGGACCCCCGCAACCTTCCTCACCGGCGTCCGCGTCCTCGCGGACCGCGCAACCCAAATACCCGAAATCCCCAAATCCGGCGTGCGCCAGGTCGTCCTCCGCATCACCAGCCGCCAGTCCACGGGCAAAGTCAAGCTGCCCACGAATAAGCGCGGCGTGGTTGACGAGACTGCCATTGAGGCGCAGGATGCTGCGCCGGCTAAGCAGCGGGATTGCACGGAGTATATTGTGCTGCAGAAGTTGATGTGGTTTGGGGAGGAGCAGGAGTGGAGGATTTGGGGACATGCTACGCCGACTACTGTTGAGGATTTGGAGAGCCCGTTCTTTGCGCCCGGGCTTTCACTCTCTGACCGTATGGAGGCTATGAAGGCGATGATGGAGGGGAAAAGATAAGCCATTTCTCTCCGTTCACGATCCAAAATTCGAACAGGGATCAAAGTTTACTCATCTCGAGATGAGTGATGCTCTAACAAGCAGGGCAAACAATGGGACACGGGCCCAATAACGAGGTATGCTAAAACAGTGGTGGTTCTACCCAGCGAGATATTCTTTTCTACCCCCTTGTGTTATCTTTACGCATTACTTCCCGCAAAATCGAAACTCGCTACTTGCATGTATCTATGCGAATGTTTCGGAAACTTATGTGTACTATATCTGATATTTGTTTTCTGTAATTATGTACTTGACTATCTACTTCCCTGTCTACTCATGCAATAGAGATGGCACATTGGAAAGAAAAGCGTAATTTCATGGGTGTTATGAACATTGCCGGCGAAAAGCTTGTTACCGATCACTATTTACAAAAAAACTTCAATAAACGACAAGTCAATGCAGCAGGGAATCAATAAACCAAGCACCGAAAAAAAAAAAAAAAACAACTCTCAGTGGCGACCCCCCTACCTTCTGAGCGAGTTCCCGCACTGCGGAAAACTCGAATTTTATATTTAACTTCACGCTGAACCGATTGATACTACTTTCAACATTGTTCTCCCCAGTTGTCGCTGACAATGGGGGGTGCAAGGAAGAAAGGGGTGGTCAGAGCCGCATCTCCATGGCTCTAACCACTCATACAATCACAAAGACCACGACCAATGCGCCCACGCAGCTGCCATCCTCACAGAAACAGCAGAGCTGAAGCAAATCACTGACCGGACCCAGGGCTACCTCCCCGGGATCTATTCATCTGGTTTATGAGTTCAGTTGAAGACCTTGCAGCAAAGGTGCGCGACTGCACCAGCAACAATGGTAGTGAAGAGTATGATGGCCAGAAAGAAGTGCTTCAACAAATCCAAAACATGTTTGATAAGCAGACAGAGGGGATCAAAGCTCTACAATACTCAAGGCAGCCCCCAAAGGTAACCAACAGCCCCTTAGCACCTAGTCCCTCTAGCCATGCGAAATCATATTGGGATGCGGCTCTAGCAAGTCACCTGACATCAACAAAGTCTTCTTTGATCTCAGGCTGGATGCACAGCAATACCGATGGATCCATTGGTACAAATGGAACACTAAGCAACTCTCCAAGCATCCCAGCAACCCCATTCCCGCTGAAAGCAGACTTGGAGATCCATATCTGAAGGACTGATCACCAAGTCGTCGACCCGTTGCGCCACCAGAAGGAGGCCAGGGTTGTGGAGCAAGCAAACCGCGCCATTAAAGAATCAAATAACGCTATCATTGCCCACCAGTCAGTCTCTACAGGCCGCATCCTGCCCAGCGGGGACATTATCCTACGTGCAGAGAGCCTTGAAGTTGTGAACAACTAGCCAGAGCAGCAAAAGACTGATGCCTTGCCTTTGGAGACAGTGCAACCATTAAAAGAAAAACTTATCGTGTTGTTATGAACGGAGTCAACTGCAAGCTTGACCTAGCAGCTGCGCCAGCCTGCATTAAGGCTGATAACTTAGGACGCCTGGCCTCTGCCCCCACAGCGATCACATATACTGGGTGGTTTCTTGGCCTTCGGCATATTGCAGAATGCAGAACATAAACCAGAAACATCAAAGCTAGTTAATTGTTGAGTTCAATGATGGCCGAACTGCCAATATTGCCATAATGCTTGGCCTGGCAATTGATGGCCGTGATCACCTGTGCAAATACTACGACCAAACTCATCCGATCCAGCAGTGCTTCAACTGCCAAGCATATGGCCACATAGCCCGAAACTGCAAGCGCCCTACCTCATGCGCATACTGCGCGCAAAACCACTCCTCTCAGGACTGCCCTACAGCAAAAGACCGTGCCAGGGCTCAGTGTGCAGTCTGCCAGAAGCAAAACGCTAAGCAAAGTGAGAAGACCTCAGAGGATCACTTTGTCTTTGACCGCAGTTGCCCAGCTCGTGTAGAACGAGTAGAGATTGAATGCACGGGAGCGACGCATGCAATGGTCATCAGCCCAGACCATGATCCTCTGACATCACTACTAGAACGATGGGGACGGCGAATTGTGAACTCCCAGAACAGGCTGGAGGTTATACACCCACATGGGACCCCACCATGGTGGTCAGGTCTGGAATCCTATGTAGCAGAAACTCGGGAAGCAGCCCTAGCAGCTCATCAGGATGCCTTACACAGCGGCGCCGACATTGTTGCATACACAGACGGCAGTTTGACAGAACAGGGAGTTGGAGCAGCGGCAGTTTCACCTCTGGGGCGCCAGGCAGTTCGCATTGGCTCCCCAGCTACCCATACAGTATATGCAGCAGAATTACGAGGCATAGAGATGGCGCTCACTCAAATACACAACACAGGCAGACTAGCATCCCAACGCTCCCATCAGGCCTATACGGCAATCATCTTTATAGACAATCAGGCGGCAATACAAGCGTGCTCAGCCCCAGGAAGGTCCTCTGGCCAATATATCCTGAGAGAGACCATACACACTGCATCTCAACTACAGGAACGCGGCTTGAATATACAGCTGTATTGGCTCCCTGGTCATGAAGGAATCTATGGCAATGAGTGTGCTGACGCTCTTGCAAAAGAGGCTGCTATTTCTCCGGCAACCAACAGTGCGGAGGAACTAACTCTCATGGCTAGCACTCGGAGAACCTTCCGCATAGAAGCAGCCAATGCATGAAAGACTGAGTGGGCTGCTTCCACCCACGGGAGTTCCCTCCGTCGTTTATGGAAAAAGCCTTCAAAAGCACCAATGCAACTATACCAAGGCCTATGGAGAACCGCTAGATCAGTCCTCATTCAAATGCAAACTGGGAAGATTGCGCTGGCTAGTTATCTTGGTACCCTTTAAAGCTATGGAATCGACTGAATGCTCTCGCGGACGTGACCTTCAAGATACACGCCATGTTCTCCTCCACTGTACAAACCAGGCAGGCCCCCGGATGCGCCATCATACACAGGGGTCAAGGCGGGAGCTGGATTACCGGGCCTACCTGACACGGCCAGACTTAATACCGAAGGCAGTGCGATTCATGCTCGAAACAGGCCTTCTAGGCCAGTTTCAGACTCTACCAACCACATACCGAGTCACAGCAATGGACATAAAGCAACCGGCAGCATGGTGCAGCCAAGGTTATGCGCTTGCAGAAGTAGGGGCGGAAACGAGATAGTATCCAACAAGCCCATGGATCTTCGTGGCCATGGGAACAGCAGTACGAAACCAGCAGCACGGGATATTCAACATGTGGAATAAGATATCAGGACAGGTACAGAAAACGACGATGTACATAGCGATTACCATTATGGCGGCTTACCCGGCCGCCCCGCAGGACCTGCCCCCACTCGGCCTACAAGGCTGACAGATGCGTGTATGAATAATAATAATAGTAATAATAATAATAATAATACCAGTAATAATAATAATAATAATACCAGTAATGATAATAATAATAATACCAGTAATAATAATAATAATAATACCAGTAATAATAATAATAATAAAACCAAGCACCAAGCATATTATACACGCAGAAGACAGATCAGGAATCCGAAGCCCTTTAGGTGTAGAATATTTGCAAACGAAATCAGTCGAGTGGCAATAAAGGAAAGAAAATGGGCACATCAATCGTCGTCAAAGAGCTGGAAAGTATTGATCAAGACTGTCTCGATAACGCGGACTTGCCAGCCGGCGTCCGCGATGGCGCCGGTAGAATTGGCGCCCATAAGAGTCGGCCTATCACCATAGTCAGTATCAAATAACGTACTGGGGTCACAACGGGCGAACGTCGGCTTACCCAAAACAGATAGCGATATTTCCGGCATTCATGCGGTTTTGGGTATAATGCTCTTGAACTTTGTTAAGATGCTGTAGCCCCGGTTAGTTCACAGAAAAGTATAGGCAGGGATTGGCTCATAGGCTGTCTTACCAGAACCAAAGCTCTCAACGTGGCATAGTGGGCATCAGGAAGGTTGTTGACGAGGGCATGCAACGAATCACGGCGTTGAATGTCATCATCAATCCCTGTTAATGCAGTCAGTAACTATCGACTCCGACTAGAGCTGACTAGTGCTTACGAGCTGCGTTGATAAAGTCGGGGTAGAATTGCGTAGTGAAAAGCGGGTCAGGAAGGTCTCGGAAGAATTGCTTCAGCAACCCTGCAACGCTGTTGACATCATGATAGAAATACTCGGGATTGGTGAAGTCCACCTGCGTCGAATCTGCACGCTTTAGTTAGTGATAATCCGGGCATAATAGATAGCCTAAAAACTGACCGTTATCAAAGAGAGATTTCATGTGATTAATATGGGTTGCACTGCCCGATAACCGGTAGATTCCCTCCATATCAAGGCCAAAGAGTTCTATAGCCTGGAAGCATTGATAGACAATCATGGGCACAGCTGTTCCATCTCGAGCATACAGATCGTCTAAAGAAATGCCAAAGACAGGCTTGATCGGCGGCAAACCATTGCTTGGCGGTGGTGCCCCGACGGGAGGCGGGGCCACTGGGTGCTCTTGAGCAGGCGGTGGTACAGAGACAGGGTAAGGGGGCTGGAAGGACAAGTTGGAGTACGGTTCTGGCTCTTGAGGATATGGCAGCGCTGGCTTTTGATCAACAGGAGCCGCAATTGCAGATGGCGGTGCCGGTGATGGTTGAGGAGAGCTTTGAGGGGAAGCTAGACGTTGTTGAGAGAAAGACTGAGGTAAGAAGGACTGGCGTTTATTTTGCGTGCTGGTTTGAGCAGCCGGAACAACAGGCCCGGATGACGAGGCCAGGGTCTAACAAAGATGTTAATACTGAGAGGTGGATGAAACCCATGGAGATAACTTACTGGATGGCACTCGTATTTGAGCTGGTCTTTAGTCACAGCGGCAGGGTTTCCTTCGTGACTCAGAACGTAGTCATGGTAGTCCTTTTGGTTGTCGATTGTATAGATGATCTCGTAGAGGCTCTTGGGTCCAACCGTTGGGCTGTCCTTCAGAGGGCTGATGGACAATCCTTGTCCAAGCAGCAGTTTCTCGTTGAATGTTGCTGGAGATAGTCAGCGATGAAAGGAGGGGATACCGTGACCAGACACGTGTTGTGTACGTACCAAACTTCTGTAGCTGCAATGTAAGACCAGCATCACATTCTCGGATCAATTGCTGGATGTTGAGTACAGTTTGAGGTCGATGGGTAGAAACCAGTTCTTGCCGTGCTGCCTGTGCAGCAAGGACCTTTGAACTGTAATCACCATCGGCGTTTTGGACCTTGCGAAGCAAATCCTCTTCATGCTGAGCGGCCGACTTGGGGCCCTTAAGTCCAAACTTGCCGCCCTGCTTGTCGCCCGTCTTCACCCGGTCATATTGCTCTGCCAGTGAGTCGTATTTAGCCTTGGCCTTCTCTGCAGCTGTTTCTGCTTCCACAACCCTCTTCTCCGCAGTCAGCCCGGTCTGCTTCCACTGCTTACGACCCTTTTCGATATTCGACGCGAGCTCGTGGAGATCGTCAGCCATCTGTTGAAGGGAGACGGAAAATTGCAGGCCATGATCGGCCATTCGGTCCTGAAAGCGGTGGAGTTCATTAATGCTGTTCCCGTATGTTCCTTGACGGTTCTCGGATCGTTGCGCAGCGTCGTGAAGAGAGCGTGACAACTTCCTCAGGCCCTGGGCATGTTCTTCCTCCAGCGCCGCTCTCTTCTTCAGAAACGTCGAATAATCCTTTTCCGTTGGTGTCAATATATACGAGATGGTCTCCGGATGTGGGGGCTTGAACAAACTCTGGCGGATGCGACGCTTTGCTTCAATCGCGTCAGGAGCGTTGTAATACCGATCTATGCAAGCGGGATTGGTCAGCGTGATGCGACGGAAATTCAAGTGATTCCTTTCGAGGAGAGGGCACATAAAGACTCACATCAGAATAAATGACTTTGTCCAAGCGGCCCTTCAGCTCATCGGACATAACTGGTGGTGCGGCAAGTGCTGCTTCGAGGGGCGCGGCCGGCTGCGACCCAGCGCTCGACGGGGGGTCCTCTCTGGGCGACCCAGCGCCATCGGGAAGAGTGACGTCTGCCATGAGAAGTGAGAGTATTCACGTATGTCTGGGAGAAACCACAGTTGAGATAGACTGAATGTTTGCGGTAAATGGACAGTGCGGTGAATGCAGGTGCCTGGGGTAGATGGAAGTGATAAAGTTATGGGGGGGGCAGTTGATCCGTACTCCGTATGGAAAGGGACGGCGGTGGGGAGATGTTCTGCCGGGGCCAGGAACCAAAGTATGCTAGGTGATCTATGGAATTGGATACTTCGTAGATATATGTATTGGGAAAGGACGGACTGAAATATGAGGGAAGATTAAATGTTATTATTAGAATTAGACAGCAGTATATTGCTGCTTACTGGTGTGGCTGCCCAGCACTCCTAGTGACGACGATTACCGAAGAAACCTCCTAACAAGGTCGATTATTGTGGCACTGCCGGCTGATCATGATATGAATCGCGAAATAAGATCCCGAGGTTCCGAGACTGCCTACACAGTAATTATTATGCTGGCCCATTTTCTTTTGTAGTGCTATTTCGGACAACAAGGAAACCCTTCTGTTTTGATTGTCGGAGTATATCCCGGGTCCAACGCCTCGCAAGGCAACTGCATATTCAAGACCACCAGATAACTTACGCATAGCCTCATGGCTTGAATATTCATGTTGTAGTGGTAGCTCACCGATCAACCATGGTAGCAATCTGCTGCTGACCGAGGACGTCATGGTATGTTACCTAGGAACACATTGTACACATTGTGCCTGGAAGAAGGAGAATAGCTTTGAAGACGCATTGGGAATACTTCAAAAGAAGCCCTGATGTAACGGAGGAGAACAGAAAAGGAATGGTTCACATCCCAAATGATGAAAGTGGTTCAGCCTATCGATACACGTGATTCTATCTCCACTTTTGACATGTCATTCCTAAATGCGGTATAGCGGGTATAAATGCAACATGAAGTGACAACCTCAATTTTAGAAGCCACAAAAAAGATTCTAGATGACATGTCTGAAATTGGAAACTATGTCGCATCCCATGGTGCTGCTGCGGCTGATGTGCATGAGACCGAAAGCTATATAAACCTGTTTCGACTTCGCTTCGTTCAAGATCTGTCGTCTCTTGTCATCTTATTGCTATGAGTTTCAAGATGCTTTCGATCGGGCTTTCTCTACTTGGTCTTATGACCGGCTCCCTCACGGTTGCATCCAAGGCTGCTAACTTCGATCTCCCCTCTGCCACATTCAGACAATACGGCTGCGACGAGCAATGTGAACAGGTCTTTAACCTTGCCGAAAAGCAAGACCGTCAGCTCTTCAGCTCTGACTTCGATTATGATTTCTATGCAACGGCTCCAGGTTTTACAAGTTCCCATCCTGGGGATCTATTGAAGTTCGAGTTGATCGATCCAAGCGATCTGAACATTACCTCGGGCGTCACTGTCTATCGTCTTCAGTATACATCACGCGCGCTGAACGGCACTTTTGTTCCTGCCACTGGTTTTATTGGGCTTCCTGATACTTCTTCCCGCGCCGATAACAAGCACCCTGTTATCGCCTTCGCCCACGGCACCAGTGGTGTATTTCGAGGATGTCCGCCATCTACAACGCCAACCTTAGCCGACTATTCCAGCTGGAGTCTTCTTGTTAAGAGTGGATATGCTGTTGTTGCTCCGGACTATGCTGGTCTTGGGAATGATTACATCGAGCATCAGTACCTGAGTTTCCCTGCTCACGCAAATGACCTATACTACGGCGTGGTTGCAGCTCGACAAGCACTCCCCCATGCCTTCACCGACGAATGGATGTCCGTCGGACATTCCCAGGGTGGAGGCGCATCTTGGAAACTTTCTGAAAGCCCGCTGCACCACAGAGGAGCTGCAGGGACTTACTTGGGCAGCGTGGCCATCGCACCAGCGACAAAGGTATATGACACGGCTGTTGCTACCATGGACATTCTTTTCCAACGTCCAGACTATGCTTCATACGATATCATATATGAGTTGGCCTGGTTGCCAATCGCCCTCAAGCGAGTCTTCCCTCGAGCAAGTGTATCATTCGTCGCCGAAAAGCTACGAGAAAGAATCTCTCTCGCTACGGAGGCCCAATCCTGCATGTCTGGCATCTTGTCATTACCACACGGCTTGAAACCCAAAGAACTGGTCACTGATCCGGCGTGGGTGAAGCATAACAGGCTTCTGAGAAGATGGCAGGATTGGGTCGCTCCAGCGAATGGTGCGAGAGCTACGGGCCCTCTGATGATTATCCAAGGATTGAACGATACAGCCGTCTTGCCTGAAATCACGACTGATTCGTACGATGATACATGTCACCACGGTAATGAAGCACATATCAGGCTGTACGAGGGCGCAGGCCATATTGACGTATTTCATGCAAGCGCTCCTGATTGGCTTGAGTTTCTCAGCAATCAGTTTGGTCAAAAGAAGGGTAACTTCCATGGCGCGTGCAGTAGCGCTACAAGAGACGCAGTGACTGATCAAGAGAATGACTAAATTTGGTTTTTTACTAGTCGATTTGATAGTTCATTAGGTACATGGTTTTTTATTTTCCTTCAATTCTCAGCCACTTTTATGTAATTGCTATTCTAAAACCTATTCGATGGCTTTCACCAGAAAGGCAAGGTGAAATGCGTTCTTAGTACGGAGTACACATGCACCACCATAACAAGAGGCAACAAAATGCCTTAGATGGCCAGTATAAACCTACAAAATAAGGCATTTGAAAACAATTGTAGTAGAATGCTATTATTGTCCCCAAGGTACAGAGTAGAACATGTGTCCCAGGCACCGATGACTAAGCCCGAACCGCCGACTTTCGCCTTCGAGGCACATCGAACCAACCCAAAAAACCCTTCCAAACAAGCACATTTTCGCCGATTTCCGGCACCTGCGCAGCGCAATTCTGCTCGGGATTTCAGGTGTTTGCGTTAACCGTCGGGCGAGCGCTGATTTTATCGTCTCCTGATGGAGCTGCAGTTCCGGGGTATTTTGCCACCGAATGGGTTCGCTGCTGCTGCTCAGGGCCAAGCGAACGGCCATCTGATAAGCCCCCAGGGCCCCGGCAGTAGCGACATTCGGAACAACGCAGGTTTTCCCCGGCCGGTGACGGGTTACGATTTCTCAAGCAGGAATTCGGAGCCTTGCGATATGGAGAAGATTCCGCCAATGACTGGTGGTAGTACTGGTGCTACTACGGGGAAGCGCCGGGGTGGTAGTCGGAAGGCCTGTAATGAGTGTAAACAGCAGAAGGTATGCCGTCCTTATTAAAACAACAACAAAGTATCCCTTTATAAAAAGCCTATACCATATGATTCTTAATTGAACCATTATAGCTGAACTTGTGATTTCCGCTTTCCATAGCTACGATGTGACATTGTTCAGACACCGGCCGCAGCGTGCTCGCGCTGCCGCCGACTACAGATCGAATGCAAAGTCGAGCCTACTTTCAAGCGCATCTCAAAGCGCAGGTAAGGAAATGAAACAGTATAGTATACACACTTGACAGACAAGCAATCTAACATGCGATCCCAGGCGAAATGCTGAGATGGAGAGGGAGATCGCCGATCTCCGTCGACGACTAGCTACCAACAGTGACCATCCTCAGACTGTGGAAGCGAATGCAAGCGATGACATGTCCCAATGCTCTGAGGATGTGTTCTGTGGTCCTGACTCGGCGGTTTCTAACCGAACACGACCTCTATCTGCGCCTTTGGAACCTCAACCTCTGGCGACTCCGCTAACTATGCGCCGAGATGAATCCATCATCTCACAGGAAGATAGTCTCTGGAGACTGGAAGATGTCTCATTATCAAGATCGAGAGTTGCTCGGTTATTTGAACAGTAAGGACTGACCCTGATCCGGTTAGGATGATGCCACTAACATTCGATAGGTTCTTTAAATATTATCATCCGTTCCTTCCTCTATTGGATCCTCAAAAAGGGCCAGATGAGCATCTCCATCGCTCGTCATTGCTGGCATGGACCATTATCTGCGTGGCGAGCCGACGCGCTCCATCTGAGCCAGGCCTTTTGAGTTCACTCTCTGGGCCCTTCAGTCGGCTCCTCTGGTCGACTATCACGGGTGTGCCTCAGGATTACCATGTGGTCAAGGCCTTGTGTATTCTTTGCACTTGGCCCCTTCCTACGACGAGCCAGAGGACCGACGCTACCTTCATGCTTAGTGGACTGATGATGCAGATCGCCATGCAACTGGGATTGCATCGACCTGTTCAAGCGGAAGAATTCACTACCTTCCGCATGGAAGTTCAGGGCGAAGCGATGAAGGATCGATTGCAGACTTGGGTTATTTGCAACATTGTGGCTCAGAAGTAAGTTCTGACTGCTATTGTTATCATCGTTGTTGAACTTGTTTGCTGACAAGTTGACAGCGTTGCCACCGGCTATGGACAACCACCTGGCACTATCTACGATTGGGCGTTGGAGCCAACATCGCTTAAAGATGCGGACTACCACCCTCCAGTAGACCTTCGGACTCGATTACGGATTGAAAAGTTCTGTGACCGGGTGACCAAGGCTCTTTATAGCAGCAAGCCCGAACCTGCAGAGTTTATCAGCTCCGAGAAGTTGTTGATTGTCCAGCTTCTGGAAAGTGAGCTCAAGGACATGGAAGTGGACTTTGGACGAAACGTTTCACGTATGAGGTCCGTTTTTAGACTTGTGTCGACTGATGCTAACTTGTTTAGATATCAACATGATTCATTTACGAGCTGCAGAACTTCATTTGAGGTATTTTGTATTCCTGGGATCCAATGCACGAAGCGATGATTTGACGAAACTTTTCATTGCCACGACATCTTTCCTGGGACGAGTCCTCGACCTCGAGACATCACCTGGGGAGCTTATCGGCCATGCCACGAACTATATCCTTCAGATGATTGTCTCTGCCGCCTTCGCGCTCATGAAACTACTGAAGAGCGACTTCAGTCGACACATCGATTTCAACCATGGGAAGCTACTGTTTAACGGAGCGATATCGGCTATTCGCCGGATCAGTGTGATGGAGCACGATCGGCCCGTGCGGCTGGCAGACATATTGGCTCAGATGTGGAATGCGGGTAGTTCCGAGACAGAAGCGGATGAGGATGGTCTGCAGCTTAAGGTTCGGTGCCGGATGAGCATGAGCCATGTTTATGATACGGTCTGGCGCTGGCGACAGCGGTTCCGGCCTATGAGGAGCATTGAGGATCAAGGTAGGTCGATTATCACATAACTCTTCTGCAGATTTTCTAGGAGCATTATTAACGACGAAACAGCGATGGCCAACCCTAACATGTCGACGGCGGCAGGTCCCCTTTCTCGACAGCAGGATAATTCGCTCGATGATCCGAGCTTGATATACCAAGCCAATTTCGATGGGGGTTTCATCAGTGAAGCGGGCTTCTCAGAAGTTTTTGATTCTCTCAACTGGGTCTTTGATGGGATCCCTGATTCTCTTGTTGCTCCTCCGGTTATGTAGCTTCGTGCGACTATTGGCCATGGGGCCTTGGCAGGGCTTGAAAATAGGTTTGTATAGGTTTACAAAAGAGGGCGGTTTTTTGATTGAGATGTTATTTTAAAAAGCGATTGCTTTCCTGTGTTCCGAGGTTATGATGGATGATGATGATGATGATATACGTACAGCACATGTATCGTACAGTCTTTTTCTTCTAATGAGATACCAATTTAGCAGGATCGTTTTGTTAAGTGGATATCTTGATAATATAATCATCTTTGTTGAATATATAACGGTGTGCTTCCGGCATTGCCGCCATAGATTAGAAATAAATAGTTATCTATTTCCCTCGGTCCAATTCTCCAATTCTCCTAAACCAACAACATACCAACATCACCACAATCATGGCATCTGAAGCAATTAACCTCGTCGCTATCATTTATCCCAAACCTGACAAGGCAGCGGAAGTTAGTGAATTCCTTTGCACTTCATGTTGCATCTGCAATATAATAACTGACGAGATACAAGCTCTCCGCTCTCATGGCCGAGGTCACCCAAAAGGTCCAGGCCAACGAACCAGACACTCTTCTCTATTACGCTTTTACCAATGAGCAGAACAAAGATGAGATTATTGTTGTGGAACGGTATTCATTCTTTTTGCCCTTGGGTTGAATATGAGTCCCTGTATGGTTGGTGTACTAACGGCATGTTTGTATAGATACCGCAACGCAGCGGCCTTGGACGCACATGTGAAAGGCCCCCATTTCCAGGAATTCGTGAAAAAGGCGTCGGCGCTGATGGCTAAGCCATTTGAGCTCAAGAAGGGAGGGTTCTTACCTGCGTCTGCGGGCGTTGCTAGGCTGTAATGGAGTACCGTTATAGGCTGGGTACGGAGTGCTTGTATGTACGTGGGACATCCGGGGTACAAGTACGGAGTACGGATAAGGATATATTAATGACTGATATAAGTAGATGAAACAATACAGAACTCAGTTCGATTGCATATTGGATGGGATTGACAGGGATAGCAAGCTACGGATTGCTGGTTCCAGGAATACTAGCTAGCCATGCATGATGCATATGGACGAGACAGGAGGGATCGCATGCAGACAATAATATTGCAGCCCTGTCGGCTTTGATTATAAAAAGAAACACACCGCGTGTCTGTGGCTGGATTATTATCTTCCTGATTGTGATTCTCTTGGAATTCTCACAGTCAACTCGACTCACTCCAATGGCGAATTGCGATAGTGCTCCACCGATGATCACCGGTTCGGCCTGGGAGGAGGAATGCTGTATTGTTCTGCAGACTGTCGCATGGCAGAGATTGGAATGTCTTGAGCTCGGGATAATTGTTTGGATGTCGTAGTCATATTGGTTTGCCCAGTTCTGGTGGCTGTTGTCCCGTCGTAGTATACCCGTAGAGTACTGTCTGGATATACTCCATCCTTCGTTCAAGTAGAAATCTCCGTGGCGGGAGTCGCCCTGCAGAATTGCTGGTATTCCCTCTATTTTCTCTGTTAATTCCCTGCTTCTTCAAGCATTAAGCGTTTTCTTCGACTCAGTCAATTGCAGTGCCTGAACCAAAAAAGGTGAGCTGTCGAATCCTCTCTTTCTCTCTTGTTCCCGAAGTTGCCCCCCAACTTTTCCCCTCTTCCCTTGGCCTCTTTAATTCTTCCCCTTTTCTGACTTTCTCCTTCTTTTTATTCTGCGTGTTTTTCTTAATTTCTTTTTAAATCCTCTTCACTTTGCTTTTTATTTGTTTTTTTAGCTGCAGTTCTGCATTCACTCTTAGGCTCTTTGCTTTGCATTTGAAGCTGTGAATCTGCCTGTGCTCTTCCCACCTGCCCCCATCTCTCTCTCCCTTATCCCCTCCTCTTCTCCCTCTCACATCCTCTCTTCTTATCCTCACAAACTCAATCAACTGGTGGTTCTCTCATATTTCATTTGTGAATAGCCTTCTTTCCACATTCCACACATCCTTTGCATACACCATGGCCAGCCCAGCCACCCAATCGTTGAAGGTCAGTCCCTTGCTCTCCGTCCATGGGTCACCATGCGGTTAATCCGACCATGGCTAATAGGACATCTCCTACAGTGTGTAGTTACCGGTGACGGTGCTGTTGGCAAAGTGAGTAATTTCTTTCTTTTGCGCATTGCTTCGATTACCCTGATGTAACCATGGACTGACTTCGCGACACCGCTAGACATGCCTCCTGATCTCCTACACAACCAACGCCTTCCCCGGGGAATACATCCCAACCGTGTTCGTACCTTTCCCCTGAACCCTTTTCGCGCTGCCCCCGTTTGTCCGACGCCATGTTGACCGACTTCCCAGCTTCGATAACTACACCGCGAGTGTGATGGTGGATGGTAGACCGATTAGCTTGGGTTTGTGGGATACCGCCGGCCAGGAGGATTACGACCGTCTGAGACCGCTGTCCTACCCTCAAACCGATGTCTTCCTTATCTGCTTCTCCATCGTCAGCCCTCCTTCTTTCGATAACGTCAAAGCCAAGGTACCTTTTTCCAACAGTTTCCGCGGCGACCATACGTGGATCCTACCGGTCGAGCGAAGTAAGCAATGAAGCTGATATGGTGCAGTGGTTTCCGGAAATCGAACACCATGCCCCCAACGTCCCTATCATCCTTGTCGGTACCAAGCTTGACTTGAGAGACGATAAAGCGACCGCAGACTCCCTCCGCGCACGGAAGATGGAGCCCGTATCCTACGAACAGGCGCTCGCCGTTGCCAAGGAGATCCGCGCGCACAAGTACCTCGAATGTTCGGCCCTTACACAGCGCAACCTGAAGAGCGTGTTTGATGAAGCTATCCGGTATGCGGGACAATCCAGAAATGCGCAATGTGCGGTGTCCAGATCCAGCGCTAACCCATTGCCAGGGCCGTCCTCAATCCGCGACCTGCTACGAAACCGAAGACCAAGAAGTGCATGATTCTGTAAAGACTTTCCCCTTTTCGCGTCCAATATTTTCTCTCTTTTGAAATCTCTAATCTAAACACCTAATTCGGCGTCTGTGGGTCATCTGGGGGTCCATTTGTGTTTTATTTTCCAGGTTCCCCCTCTATCCATGATTTGGTTATCGTCTTTGGGTCATTGTTACATGATATCACTGTGGTCTGGTACTCGAGTTCTGTTTTGTCGTTTCTTTGGAAGGTTGTTCTCTCTCTTTCTTTCCTCTAATTGCAGTACAAACATGTAACATGGCACATAAGCTCGGCATACAGTGAATGCCATAAGGGTTTCTGGACAGGTCGACCCAAATCAAGGAAATACTTTGTGCGTTTGATCTCATCTATTTCCAGTATCTAGCTAGCTTGATGCATCTACCAACAATCCTGACAGGGAGAACAGAAAGGATATCTCGAAGCAAACAATGAAAATGGAAAAACAACTGCTTTTAATAGTAACCAACCCAAACGAACAAAACATCAAAAATGCAAGATCACTGCAAGCGCATTCTTCGACTAGGATGAATACCAGCGAAATTGTCGTCTCCGCCTCCAGCAGCCTCGGCATCACCCTCTTGCTCGCCGTTCTTGTGGCGAGCTTTCCTGTCCTTCTCCTTAGACATCTGCTTCGCGGTGCGTTGGCGCTCGTCGTTCAGTTTCTTGTTCTTAGTCTCGATCTTGGACTGGCGGTATTCGGATTTTCCGCCTCCACCGGCACTGCAGCGTCGATTAGCACGTTGCCCTTTTCCCTAATACGTATTCCATTAAACGACGGACGAAATGAAGGAACTCACGTCAGCTCAACATTAATCCTCCGCGGCGGGTACTTCCCATCATTAAACGTAGAGTGGTGGTACAACTTGAGACAGGTCTTCATGCGATCAAAGTTCTCGAACTCGATGAATGCGAAACCGCGGCATTTTGTGGGCTTGTCTTTTTCGGTTGCGACGCGGATCGAGACAGGTGGATTTTTGACAAAGTGCTCCTTGATCGACTCGTTGTTTGCGGAATAGGGGAGGTTACCTGCGTGGGCATGCTATATCAGTGGTTGAATGACTGGGGTGATTGGAGCGAGGGTAGACGTACCGACGAAAGCGATGAAGCGGGCGGATTTCTGTTGTTCTTGTTGTTGTTGTTGCTCTTGTTGCTCTTCAGATTGTTGCGATTGCGCCTGGGCTCTTTCGGCGGCCTTTTTCTCCTTTTTCTCCTTCTTGTTCTTCTTTCTTCTCTCTCTCTTTTCCTCTTGGGTCTCCTCCTTGCTCTCACCATCCTTTTTCTCGTCGTCCTTCTTTTCGGTGGACTCTACATCCACGTCCATTGCGTCTGCGGTTTCCTCCTCAGCAGCGGGGCCGGCCTTGTCCTCGACCTCTTCTTCCTTTTCTTCCTTTCCTTCAGACGTTTCCTTCTTTGCCTTCTTGTCCTTTTCATCCTTCTTCTCTTTCTTGTCCTTCTTGTCCTTCTTGTCCTTTTTATCCTTCTTCTCTTTCTTGTCCTTCTTTTCCTTCTTCTCTTCCTTCACCTCCTCACCGTTCTCCTCGGCCTTCCCCTCTGCCTTCTCCTCGGTTTCTTTTTCGTTTACTGTTTCCTCAACATCGCGCGATTTGGACTTCCTTTCCTTTTTCTCCTCTTTCTCCTTCTTTTCCTTCTTATCTTTCGAAGCCTTCTCGTGCTTGGGCTTCTTCTCGGGCTGAACGGCGTGTCCTTCCTCCTCGACAGGGTTCTGCGTGAGCTTGCGCTTCTTGTCGCCCATTATATCTGATTCTGGGTAAATATATAGGGATTGAAAAGATAAAGAGTACTTGGGGAAACGTTTGAGTCGAGATCGGAGGTGAAATTGCGATGGAAAAATTTCAGAAAATGGCCCTTTCTGCCGGGCGGAGGATGGGCGGTGAGGAGCTTCCGCATCGGCGTTACGGTAATGATTATCTC
Organism: Aspergillus chevalieri; assembly: GCF_016861735.1. NCBI lineage: Eukaryota > Fungi > Ascomycota > Eurotiomycetes > Eurotiales > Aspergillaceae > Aspergillus > Aspergillus chevalieri. The sequence continues at coordinate 1,319,564 of NC_057368.1, read as the reverse complement.
CGGTTGAGGTAGCAGTATCAAGTACAAGTACAGAGAAGCCAAAGTGCAAAGGACTCAATGTGAATGCTATGTACTAAAGACTCTATAAACCATGCCTGTGACTCCAAATAACGCAATCAAAACACCAAAATCTGAATCTTCTTTTGCTTCGCTCCATAGCGATCCCGGAACTCAGGCCGAGTCAGCAATTGAAGCAGCGGAAGATGCGTCTCCTTCATATCGAATATCCCGCGCTTCTTCTGGTCGATGAAAGAGCCGTCGATGACGATGCGCTCGAGTTCGTCCAATTTGAGAGTTCCTGACTCGATCAAATCGGAGATTCGTGCAGGTGTACCGGCGCCGATGCCCATGCTGCGATTATTAGTGAACGGTGACAAGTGATGGTTATGATGGCGTAGACGTACCGCGCTCGCTGGAGGAATTGCTTAGCCTCTTCCAGCTTGATATGCTTGGCGAATAGCTTTCCCACTGTGGATTCCTTATTTTGCAATGGACGGAGTGCTCTGTCGACAGGGTTAGCAATGAGAAACTCAGTGAGCAGTTGCACTCTTCCATACCTAACCACATCGGCCGCCCTAAGCGCAGCACCAGAAACCACCAACGTATGCGGAGTACCCTTTTCTTCGGAAGCCTTAGACAGACCAGCTCCCTTGTTTGGGCTGAATGCTTTAAGGAATTCGGGGAGTTTATCGAGGGCTCTCGACCCGTCGTAGGATGATGTATCAAGGAATGCGGAATCTAGACTCGTCAGTGCCCTGTACATTATGGTATGAAGCACATATACACACCAGGAACAGAAAGATCACTCAATTCCACAGCCGAGATCTCCTTATTATGCCTCTTCGCCTTCTGCGCAAAGTAGTCTGCCAACAACGGCCCGTCCATCTTCCCAATCGATCCATCAATGCCCTCTTTGCGCTCCTCGCCTCTCATATCGTCCTGTTGCGCTTGCTGTGCCTTCAATTTCTTCTTCTCCTTGAGTTTCTGCTTGTTCTTTTGCTTCTTAAGACTGGGCCCGGATTCCGATGTAGCGTTGGTGTTGGTGGTCGTGGGTGTCGTTGCGTCTTTCGCGGTGAGTGGCTCTTCATCGGCTTGGCGCTTGCGCTTCTTCTCGACTTTGGTCGAGAGACCAGATGCGGCGTTGGACTCTTCCTTCGACATATTGGGAATTGTTTTGGTGTATATGCGATTGAGATGGATATCGAGAGTCGCATCGGTCTTTGGAGAACAACTTTTATGCTTAGTCAGCGAGTCTTATCGATAAGCTCCTGCCAATCAGAGACTGTTTGTTGCTTTTGTGTGCATCGTCTCCGACGCGCTTCCATCATCGTCACCCCTCTTCAATTTCCGATTGTTGCTTAATCAATTGCTGCTTGCCTTCATGATCTGATGTTTTGATGACTGTCTAGCATGTTGCGCGCTTCCTTATTTGATTGATTCGAATCCCTCCCTGTTCAAAACCCGTACACGATGTCAACACCCAGACCGCGTGAACGTCGGTCACCGTTTGGAACACCTGGGACAAGCACTCCTGTTGGCAACTCTACACTCACCGGAGTAACTAACTCCTCCTATACGCGGACAAAGATCATTGAAGACCAGGGCTAATCCGTCTATAGCGTTCGCGCATCCCGAGATACCCCCTCACCCCGAGCCGCCTCGGAGCGGCCACGCCCCGTTCAACTTCACGATTCACACCACGCAGAGGCGCATTAGGGGCGCCATCGACGCCATATGGAGTTCGTGCGATGCAGCGACGCGCGGCGAACACGCCGGGACGGGATCGGAGGAAAAGTGGCCGCATGCAAAGGGAGACTACGTTTGATATTCTGAAGAACCTGGGGAAGGGTATGTTGGCTTGGCTTTTGATATTTACGAGCGCTTTCTAACATATTTTTTTTTCTATCAGCTCTTGCGCCCACGTCACAACCGATTCGTTCGTCTCCGCAGGAAAAGCCCCCGCCCGAGTCCGAGCCCGAACCACCGAAAGACGAGATCGAGGAATTGGATAATGAACCCGAGATTGAACGACCCAGGCTGTCATTACCGCTGGATGATGTCGACGAGGAGGATGAGGAAAGCCCCGAGATACCAGCTCCTAGGCTCTCATTGGCGTTTGAGGAAGAGGACATAACCGTGGAATATCCCCGCAGAGCAACCAGTGATCGAGATCGTGCAAGACTGTCAATGATGAGTTTCGGAGGGCCTCGTCTGAGTGAGAATTTTGGCGATTCTACTAGATTGGAAAGCGGCTCGGAGAGCGGTGGTGATACGGGCTTACATGACGTGGGTGGGCCGGATGAGACGGTTATCAGTCAAGGTGCTTTCGACCGAGGGTGAGTATATTCAACTACCGCTTTGAGAGTCAATTGGGACTCATATTGTATACAGAGGGGAAACGGAAGACCTTGGCCGGTTCAACTTCGATTTCAACTTTCCATCACCCCCACCGCCAGGTGAAGGCGACCAGGACGAGCCATTGGACGATGACGAAGGATTCGAATTGCCCGCAATGGATCTACAACCTGACACAGGTCCCATCCCTGATGAAGATATGGATATCGGTGGTGGCTTTGACGACGATGATGACGACGCCGCCGGTGGATTCGGATTAGAACTCGATATACCGCATCAGGCTTCGCCGGAGAGCCTCGCGGGTGGAGGATTGCGCGACGAGGACCATATTGCGCCAGATCCGAAGCAGAAACAGTACTCACGACATGGCATCCCTGTTCCGAAGATGCCATCGGGAGTGGTGAAGAAGCTGGCGACTCAATTCGCACGAGGACGAGCTGGATCGAAAGCAAAGATCAACAAACAGACCCTGGCGGCAATCGAACAAGCATCCTCTTGGTATTTTGAACAGGTGGGTGAGGATTTGGCAGCGTATTCCAAGCACGCTGGACGCAAGACCATCGATGAAAGTGATGTTACGACATTGATGAGGAGGTAAGAAATCCTAAGTGTACAATCCTTAAAGAAGAGAATGCTAACTTTATGTAGGCAACGCCATATTAACAATTCCACCACCGTCTTCTCTCTTGCGCAAAAACATTTGCCCAAGGAGCTTCTGCAGGACATGAGACTGGCAATGCCGCCATGAACATGAACTGTCGGATATAATTTACATGCTTCCTCCATTTTTACCTATAACAAACAAACTGACAAACGCCAAAAAAGAATGCTTTACAATACGTCATTCAAGCAGATTACCAGTTTCGGTTCTGGCGGACACGACGAGTAGCCTCGTTGGGCCTCTTCCGGATAATCATATACAACATGACGGAAGTCGCGAGAGAAAGCCCATACCTATTGAGCATGAGCATCCATCCCTTGTATGAGGAATCAGGACAAACGGGTTATGTGCGGGCTTACCATGTCATGATGTACTGGCCGTGGTTATTCCTCAAGTTAACTGCGGGAGCACGACCAATGGGGATTCCCTTGGCCTCACGGTCATAGGCCTCGACCATATCCGGGACTGTGAAATTAGAGTCAGCTACCTCAATTACAGAATATAGATAGATTTACCCATAGTCTCCTCAACCCAAACAGGCTGACTCCCCGTTAACTCAGCCATTTGCTCAATATCAGGAAAATAAAACCTCCCCTTCTCCGGCTCGTTCTCCGGCGTAAACATATTCTTCTTCCAAGGCTCCCGTAGCAATCCCTCAACCGTAACCTCCCCTTGCGGCAACCCGACAGCCCGATCCTTCTGATCCGCCAACTTCTTCGAGATCCAACCTCTGTTAATCAACACAGTGCTCTGCCCGTCGTCCCGCTCCAGAGGAGTCACAACAACGTAACCATCCTGTCCCTCCCGCATGCGTGGACCCACAAGCATCTCCTGGTCATGTCGTAGAGTGCCGGTAGCATAGACACGACGGTGGTCGAAGTCTGTGATTGCGTCTGGGTCGACGCGCGGGGGGAGTGGGAGCGGTGGTTTGAGGAGGCGGTCTTCGAATTTTGTAATGAGGTTTGTTTTCCAGTCGAGGCGTTGGACTTGCCATGTCCCGAGGGCGAAGGAGATAATAGGGATAAGAGCTGCAGCACATAGCCGTTTAGCAAGAGGAAAGAAAGGTTTCATGCAGTAGTGACTAAACTAACCGAGAATAATCAACCCGGGTCCATGCTTGCGCCCAACACGGACAACCTGCGCTGGGTGGTCGACGACGGAGAGCCACCGTTCATCTTCTCCCATTTTCCGGTTACTGCTCGAGAAGTGACGGATCTGGTGCTGGCGACATCTGGCGCAGATTGAGTCCAGTTTTGATGCGATACGAGGGCTCCGAAATGCCCGCGTAGGTGGTTGCCATGATCTTGCGGCAGTCCGGTTTAGGACCGAGAAGATTGATCGCATTTTCAATTGGTATTTTCCTCCCGAGTAATTTGTTTGAGGTATTGTCAGTCTGTATGCACGACCAGTTGGAGTGTCGTGGGACGGTTGATAGTGGTTAAGATTCCGCCGCGGTGCTCGGTGATCGGAGACCGCAGCCAACTTCCTCCGACGTCTGGTTCATCTCCAGACTCCATTCGTTCCATTACAACCTCTGTTTAGTTTCCTTTTCTTTCTCTTATTGAGTTTGCGTATGCGATAGTCATTATGTTCTACCAAGGAACATTGCAAGAGGGAATCGCTCTTGCCGTGAGCCAGTCCAAGGCAGTTGTCTGCTTCGTTCGGGGTACGTTTGTAAATCTCCGCTGACAGCTAATGGATATCTACATAGCAATAATTGCTATACAAAAAGGATGCTATTGATATTCACGGTTTTCTATTGAATTTGATGCTGACTAGTACAAATGTTTGAACAGACGACGAGGAACTGAGCAACGTATGGGAGAACGAATACCTCGCAGATGACCCTACGGTACCTACTTCGACAAATACCTACATCCACCCGGCGCATTAAATCTAACAAGCTTGCAGTTTGCGCGACTATTTGTGGAAGAAGCTATCACATTGCGACTTCCGACGGGAAGCGAGGGAGCTACATACCTCACATCGTTCTGCCCGATTCCAAAGTTGCCAGGTCTCGTGGTTATCAGGTACTGTCAACATATACCTTCCATTGCCGATTGACGTTGACCAACGGGCTGATATTTGTATTTCCCTGCAGGAATGGCATGATGCGAGAGTACATTATACCGGAGATCTCGAAGGATGATTTCCGCGCGCGACTACGAGCCGTTTTAGAAGATGAGAGGAAATCGTCGCAAGTTCCACGACAGACACAGTCCGATGTTGGGCATAATTCTGCTGCTTCGCCTGCTGCACCTACATCTGGACCAGCACCTGTAACTCAGCTAGCCACGTCTGCTCCTCAAGTCGCGCAGTCGCAACCTCAAACCACCCCGGCGACAAATGAGACGAAGAGACATCGGGATGAAAACGAACGTGCTGGAAAGCCGTCTGGCCAAAAACAAGAACCACCGAGGCGAGCGACACCAAGCAAGACTCCATCGCAGAAACCACAGCAACAACAAGAAAGCCGCATCAATCAAACCAAGCAACCCGACAAAAAGACCCCTCAGACGCGCAAAGCAGCACCAGAGCCTTCCACTACCAGCAAAACAAGTGACACAGAAGTACGCCCGAAACCAGCCCTAGCACCTCCGAAAAAATACCGTCTCCAAATCCGTCTATTTGACGGCAGCTCCATCCGTTCGAGTTTTGATCCCTCACAAACTATCAGCAAAGACGTCCGTCCCTGGCTAGATGATCAAATGGATGAGAAGCGGCCATTTAACCTCAAACACATTCTCACTCCCCTACCAAATCGCACCCTCACAATCGCCGACGAAGAACAGACACTGCAAGCGTATTTAGGCCTTGGAGCAACCGCCAACCTGGTCATGGTCCCCATTCAGTCCTATACAGAGGCATATACGGGCTCAGGGTCTCTACCCGTGCGAGCAGTAAGCTCTGCTTATGACCTGGCTACTTCTACAGTGGGTGCTGCAGCGGGGTATGTCGGCTCGTGGTTCGGGTATGGACAGACTTCAGCATCACAGGGCTCTCCTGCTACCGAACCTTCTTCAGCATCTGATCACACTGGAAGGACAGCATCACGACTTGCAGGGTCCCGAGGACCAAATATCCGCACCTTGGCTGATCAGCGTAGAGAACAGGGCAATAATCAGTTCTATAACGGAAATCAGGTTTGTTTGTCCTCATTAGATAGAAAACACTTTGCAACTATTGACACCTGGTATAGCTTAACTTTCAACCACGCGACAACTCTGACCAGCGATGAATGGTATGCTTGTCATTGTGAATTGTTACGCTAAGGCGTTGCTGGTGTTAAGGTTCTATTTTGGTTTCTGATACTCAGCTTTCTATCATTATTGAGCATCTCGCAAGCTGGATAGCATAACTTTAGATTAAAACCTAAGGTACTAAACCTTAAATTGATGAAAACGTATGCAGAATGGAGTGGAGAGTGTCCTTTCTCTTGATTGTGTCTTTCATACATCGCATGAAAATAGGCAGTCATCAGACGCATCGAATAATAATGTACAAATCCTCAGTGATATAAATGAGAGGAATATTATGCCGCTATACAAATACAGATCATATCACCATCCCAAAATCAGACTCGTTTCAAAGCATTGTAGCTGGATATCTGTATATTTCACAACTCAACCGAAAAAGCACAAACTGCAAAAAGCGCAATCACTCAGTCTAGTAGGGCTTAGCAGCAGCTTGGCAAGCTTTCTGTGTCATAGTTAGCATCGAGCAACCCATTTCGAACATCCCAACGGGATAGTTGTGACGTACCAGTTGATCCAAGTACCACCCGCAGATGCTCATATCACCCCGGTGGTCATCCATGCACTGACGGAAGTTCTTGATGTCGGTAGCACAAGGGGTGTTCTCGTAAGACTGGGTAGCGGCGTTGCTCTGCCAAAGTCCGTTGTCCATGGGCTGGGCGTCGGCGGGAGCGGCTTGCTGCGGCTCAGCGGGGGCGCTGGAGCCGCCGGAGAACATACCACCGATGGCGTGGCCGATAGAGGAACCGACTGCGACACCACTATTGAAGGAATAGACTTGTTAGCATGATTCATTTCATCCCGGTGCGCCAGTCCCTCGCCACCTCAGTAAACACTTACGCTGCGGTCGACGCCATCTGGCCGAAGAGACCAGGACCCTGGCTCTGCTGGACTTGAGGCGGATGAGGAGCGTGTTGCTGGCTCTGCGACGGATGAGCAGCGGTCGAGTGAGGCTGGTACTGCTGCTGCTGCGGAGCCGTTGCTGGGCGCGGAGGAGCAGCAGTAGGTCTAGTGGGAGCGCTGCGAGCCGGAGTCGGCGCAGGGGCGGCACCACGACGTTGACGAGGCATGTTGATGATGTTTAGGTTGTTCTCGTATATAGGTAGGACAACTATGAGGTTTGACGTAGTTTGGAGAGGAGCGCGGTGGGTTTATATATGGAGGAGAAAGAAGAAGCTCGAAGCATCGGCGGACAAAACGAAAACTCCGATGCAGCTGCTAAATTCAGGGGTTCTTATTGGTTGAAAGCAGTCTTTGTCAGCAGATCATGGGAAATACCGGGGAATACAATAAGCGGTATCTTATGCGGGAGAATTCGGTAGAAGGAACGGTATTGTTGTATTATTTACATGACCTGATACAGACATCAACGTCTTCAAAAGCACTCTTGTTTACTATCTTGTGTATATCAGAGATATATCGTTTTATTCTTTGTGCCTGGGCTCTATGACCATTGGGCATGATCGACATGCAATCATCTGCTGTTATCTCCGTCCGAAAACACCGAACATGAGTCACCGAGTATGAGTAGCATGGCTGCGTAAAGACTAGTACTTACGTTGTGATAAATGCGTTCATATTGTTCTCTATAATTCCATGGAAAATTTAAGGGTATCTATCTATGATCGTGCACCACCCGAGATGCGCTGCTGAAGCAGTGTAAGGTTAATGCCTGTTTAAAGAACGAAGCGTGCAAGCTCATTATATTCTCAGGAGCTTGTCCGAGACAACATCTGCCTGGAAGCCACTGGACGTAGCCGCGCCATCAATAGTAGCGCAGTATTATGCTGAAACCAGGCCAGTTGCTCGCTGGAATGGTTTCGTTTCGATGTCCTGTTGTTGCCCTATTTCGCTTTAGAGCTCATTATTCAATCCGCCTCTTCATTTCCCATTCCTTTCCTTGCGGTTTTTCTTCTTCTTCTGTTTTCTCTCCGCGTTTTCTTTGCGCAGTCCTTCCTTGTCAAGCTTCTTCCCTTGCTTGAAGCGCTTATTCTTGCCCTTATTCTTTCCAGTTCTCTCGGTTTTCTCGAAATGAGGATCGTCTACTAGTTTGGGATCCGATGCTGACTTTTTAACTGTTGTTTCATCATTGTCCGAATCGTCATCTTCGTCTTCGTCAGGGCCAGAGTTCGCATCGGATCTCGAATCGCCCGAATGGTCTTTAGAGGATTGTTCCGACTTCGCAGAATTCATGAGCAATTCCAATTCTTTCCGTCGAGCAACTGCTCTCTCCTTCGCCTCTCGTTCTTTGCGCTCTAGGTCAATTCTGTCATTTCCGGCCTAATAGGGTCAGCATGGGTGTCAATCTAAGATGCAAGTAATACATACAAGTCCGTGCTTGATAAACCGATTGGCAGCTTCTTTGTCGAGGGTCATCGTGCGCTGTTCAGGTCCTGTCTCTGCTGTTTTGATCTTGTCGAAATATTGTCTCAACCTGGTGAGCTCTCTCCACACTGCATGCGCTTTGGGGTCTTCCCCACGGAGATTCAGATAAGCTATGAATTGGTTAACAAGAACTGCGATTGATACGATATTGCAGGTCGAAATGAGACATACAGAAGATCACATTTTCTAGCGCGTAAGTTACCATAACGTAGAATTTCGCCTTGTCCAAGACAGGCAAATTCTTGGACGTCTCAGCGAGGGAGCGGTTAAGTAGCGGCTGGATCATTTCTTCCACATCATCAATGTCATCATCTAGCTGTTCAAGCACCGGAAAAAGTTCTTTTGCCTCCATTTTGGCTGTGGTGATTGTTAAGAAGTTGGATTTGAGAAAGGAGAGCACCTGCATAATGACGATTTTTTATCTACAGGCGGTGAGCCGGGCGGTCAGTATCTTCGGCCTCGTCTATCAATTCCGTTGATTTCGGCATCAACACATTCTATCATCACCTTCGATTCGCCTCGTGTAGGCGTTATTATGCTTGAGATTTACTATTTTCGACAAAAATATCTTCCCTCCCAATAATGCGAACCTAGTTATCGTTGCGCGACTAACAGTACTTGCTTTCCGAGTGCCGACAATAAAGAGCTTTCCATAATAGCTATCGGAGATCCTTTCCTTCCCATCTTTCAAAGTGTTGCTCTTACTAGGACGTCGTCCGCTCTTGCGGACGGGGGTGTGTGGCTTCTGTGTTGCTGCAGGACAACGTCCGGTGCGGTGGGCCGCCAGCCGTTTCTCGTCAACATGGATGCAAGATACAAATGAGGTAGCAAGAGAGACTGGGACACGCCCATTATCCGGGCGAATTCACCTCCTTGGAATTGGAAATGTAGGGTCGTTTGTTGCCCACTCATTAGCGGGTCGCCAATCTCCGCCGCCGATGACCTTACTCCTACATCATTCGAACGTCTATCGATCATGGATCTCGAAGAAAGAGTGTATAGCGATAAACGTGAACGGGTTGGACGACGTCAAGTCTGGTTTCGATGTTAATGTCAAGAGCAGCGACAGTGATACGTGGTATTCATTACCCTGGGATAAGGAGGGTACATCGGAGGAGAGAGACAGGATTCTTAGCGAGAAGCTCAAGGACGGCAATATCGAAAAGTCACTAGCACAGTCGGAGGTAGATGATAGCACAATCGAGTGTGCGATTGTTACTGTCAAGGCAAACCAAACGGTCAGAGCCGTGTCATCCATCAGGCATCGTTTAACCCGGGATTCCACCATTCTCCTACTGCAAAACGGAATGGGAACGATCGATGAGCTCAATGAGAAGGTGTTCCCGGATCCATCGAATCGTCCGCATTACATGACGGGCATCTTCTCCCACGGCTTGTACCAAATGTCACCATTCCAGGTGGTCCATACTGGCATTGGCACTACTGTTCTCAGCCCTGCACCGTCACGGGAAGTTGCTGCTACTGCGGGCGACAATGCCGCAGACTGGGCACCCACGACGAAATACCTACTACGTACCTTGACCCTCACACCACCACTGGTCGCCTTCGCAGAAACACCGTCATCCATTGTCCAGTACCAGCTGGAGAAGCTAGCCATGAACGCGGTGATTAACCCACTGACATCTCTCATGGAATGCAAGAACGGCGAAATCCTTTACAATTACAAATTCACCCGAGTCATGCGGCTACTTCTCATCGAGATATCTAGCGTGATTCTAGCCCTCCCGGAAGTGCAAGGCATTCCAGGTATCGAGGCCCGTTTTGACCCGGAACGTCTGCGGTGGATGGCAGTGCAGCTTGCAAGCAAGACACGTCACAACATGAGCTCCATGCTTCAAGATATGCTAAGTGGGAAAGCGACGGAAATTGAGTATATCAATGGTTATATCGTGCGTCGGGGAGAGGAGCTTGGGATCAAATGCGTAGTGAACTTTATGATTAAAGAGATGGTGCAAGCTAGGGTAGCGTTGCTGCACCAGCGAGAATCGGGGGCCGTTCCGATGGATCTTTCGGGATTTGAGGATGAACAATGAGATCTAATATCATCTCTTATGAAACAACCTGTTATCCAAGAACTTTATACTTTCATGTATTCTATTTGCACCCTAACAAGATACGGCTTCCACTGCCTGTTGACACAAATCATAGATCTGCTTCCACCGTTTCAGAAGCATTTCAACTTTGCCATCTGTTTCACTAGATGATCTTATATCCCCCAGCTTTGCAATCGTTGTATTAGCCTCTTCGCCGTACGCCTTGATCCATTCCCGGATAATAGTCTCCGTCTTTTTATCATCTACACCCTTGGTCGAGTACCCAAGGACGTAGTTCTGCCATTCTTTGGGTGTCATGTACTTTATGCATGCTGCGATCTCGGTGCGGTAGCAGGCGCCGGTGGATGTTACTTGGTAGTTACTGGGGTTGTCAGTTATCATATGTAAGGACGGCGATAGGGTGCGTACCCATAATATTGGTGCAGGTTTAGTTCTTCTTGGAGAGAAGGACCGAGATCTCGGAAAATAATATCGTCAAGGTATAATGTTTCACACTCATTTTTGTCGAGGAAGAAACCGTCTTTCTGAAGTCAGCTTGGGAGCATGGGATTCAAACGGATTGGTGCTTACATTCAGCCAAAAGGAAGTCGTTTGGATGAGGCCCGTAACTCATGTATACCTCTTCTCCCTCAACTGGCTTAGTTAGCTTCGATCTGAAAAGATAAATGATAGGAGACAGTACCATAACTCTCTGTAGAACGAAATACATATTCTTTTCCATTGAATTTCACATCATCCTATGTTATAAATCAGTGAGAACTCAGGAATAAAAACTGGAGCATAGCTTACGATAACATCCGAATGATTAAAATAATCCGCAAAAGGCAGCAAAGCCATAGCATCATTCCGATCCTCCGGCGGCTCCTCTCCGGGCATCAGATAATGAAACGATCTCGTGTTCACAATAAGCCAATGAAAAGAAAACGTCTCCCAATCCGTATCCGGGAAGACGGATATGACTTTCTCCCATGCGTCTTGTAGTCGTTTCGTTTGCTGAGGGAGAAGATTTTGGTGAGATGAGTCGTATGGATATTCGGCCTTTCGTTTCTGGAAGGTATTCCAGGTTCCGGATATTGATGGAGGGAGCAGTGTCTGGTCACGGTTTGAACCCCGGAGGAATTCAGGCCACACAATTGGCATGCTATCTTGAAAATCCTGGCGACTGGGCCAGGTACTTCTCCAGAGGTTGTATCTCTGGAGGTCTTCAGCGTTGCCATTTGTGAAGAATGCTGCAAATAGGGCATGTACGGGTGTCCCCTCGGGGAATTTGCTGCTGAACGATTCAGGGACACAATTGATGGTGAACATTGCTTCCAATGGTACTCTGAGAAGATTTTCACCTTTCTGTAGTGGATCAATTAGCAACTGGTTCTTTGGGGAATATGGAGACGTACTTTGATATTTCGTGTGGCTATCATGCCCAGACCACGACCTGGGAATCGGGCTGGGGTGACTCCATTGGGGATAATTCCTTGGGATATGGCCCATTCTGTGAAGGATTCATGTTGTTCTCCGGGCCACCAAGTTGGTTTCATCTCGTTGTAAACGATTTTCTTGATTAGAGCTGATGCTGAATTTATGACGAGACCAGAATGGGAAGAAATTTTCTTTTTTTTTTTTAGGGTTGGCAATTGTAGTATACGAGAAGACACTGAAATCTCTCAATCTTCTTTCAAGATCAGGACTTATTCAGCCCATCAAAGCCCTGAATATCCCGAGTCCAAATTCTTATCGTTTATCAATCAGTCTATCAGCGGCGGGCACGTGCCACCACCGGAGCTTCTGCACTTTCCCGAACAGCGATCATGTCACTCTTCCCTTTCAAGGGTCACTGTCCACAGCGCCCTAAAAACAAGATGTCAGTTCCTGCGAGCCGTGGAGCACTTTGTATTCGAGCATTGACTCGGTCAACATCTCTTACTCCAGCCTGCTGCTGTGTGCGATCTTTCTCTGTCCTCAACCGTCCTCCGCCAAAGTATCCCGGACATGTCCCGTTGACGTTTGTGGAACGCGGTGCCCTCGCCGTGGGCTCTGCGGTTGGGTCTCTTTTAAATCCCCGAAGAGGAGGTATTAAACGCAACTGAGCCCGCAACAGAATACATACTAATTCGTAGCCGCTCAGACCTCATCGCCGCCCTAGGCGAAGCCACAGCAACACCCTACTTCATCTACCGCCTCCGCGACGCCATGCTCTCCGACCCAACAGGCCGACGAATCCTCCGCGACCGCCCCCGCATAACCTCCGAAAATCTCCCTCTTCCCTACCTCCGCTCGCTCCCCGAGAACTCCGTCGGCCACACCTACGCCGCCTGGCTAGACCGTGAGGGCGTTTCCCCAGACACCCGCGATAATGTGCAGTATATCGACGACGAAGAGTGCGCGTATGTGATGCAGCGGTATCGTGAGTGCCATGATTTCTACCACGCTGTGACGGGGCTTCCGGTCTTTGTGGAGGGGGAGTTGGCGCTGAAAGCGTTTGAGTTTTTGAATACGGTTATCCCGATGACGGGGTTGAGTCTGTTTGCGTCTGTGAGGTTGAAGCCGGCGGAGAAGGAGAGGTTTTTCTCGTTGCATCTGCCGTGGGCGGTTAGGGCTGGACTGAAGAGTAAGGAGTTGATTAATGTTTATTGGGAGGAGGTGCTGGAGAAGAACGTGGATGAGTTGCGGAGGGAATTGAATATTGAAGCGCCGCCGGATTTAAGAGAGATTCGGAAGATGATCCGGCAGCAGAAGAAGAGAGAGAAGGAGCAGCAGATGTCGAGGTAGATCGGTAGATTGGCTTCTGGCTGGATTTGTATGATTATGTCTATCTATATAGAGCGAACATCATTTCATAGGCTTCATACTTGAGGAATACCAGATCGTAACGCCGTGAAGGGTTCCTTGAAATATTAAATCGTACAACCCGTTATAATGCTAAATCCACAGTTGCTTTTCAACATGACACAAACTCAACGTGAGCACCCTACAGATCCAACAAATCATCATCATCATCCCAACCACCTTTCCGCCGGCTAATAACAATCTTGCTTTCCTCCTCAGCCTTGCGCTGGTTCTCCGAAATTGCATTCAGCAGGTCCTTAAGCTGCTCCTCGGTAACCTTCTGGCGGAGCTGGCCTGTCTGTGCGAGCATGATCAATCGGCTCTCAATATCGGCGGCGCGCGATTCCTTTACGAGGCGGATGCGATTGAGACGGTCAACGGCTTCGGGCTCGAGGATTTGGTTGAGGATGGCGGAGCGGCGTTCAGCTATCAAAGACGGGTAAGTAATCTGCTGTTTGGATAGATGAGGTAGGATGTGGCATACATTCCATTGCCCTGTAGGGAAAAAGAAGTCAGAATCAAGCTCACTCAAGTGTAGACCCACATTTTGACCATGCTCACCTCTTTTGTTCTTCCTGGCCTTCACCCCCGGCTCCGCGAGAGCCACCCTGCTGCTGGAGCTGTGCCAGACGGGCACGTCTGATCTGTATAGACACTGAGCATGTGCCTCAAGAAATGACAGTGGTCACGAGAAGGTTCTGCATACTAACCTCCTCTAGCTCTGCGTCGGCCATAATATTCGTGTATGCGAAGTCTTCTGCGAGAAAATGGTATCGAGTAATTCTTAATAAAAGAAGTCAAGCGTGCCGATATATTGAACCCCGTATCGAGCTGTCACTATCGCAGAGCCGCTGGCGGATCAATTTGCACCCCGCTTATCGCCTGAGGCACAAAGGCATAAAATAGTGGAGCGCCACGCGCGAGTCATGTGACAGAAAAATGAGCGGCGTATGTACGTAGTTATGTAAGTTTCCCCGTATTGAGTTAACCGCGATAACCATAACCTTGGGTGAATTGGAATTGGTTACCTTTTACTATGGTACCATTAGTTTTGCTATTATACAAGTGCTCTGATATGTAGACGTACTCCTCCTACTCCCGCACGACTAAGCGCTCGCGTCGACTGAGCGTGTTTCAGAATGAATACGCTTATCAGCTTGGAATGCGCTGATGTCGTCATAGGCCGCCAAGAACGGGTCGGTCGGGCGTCTATTGAATCTTGATATCATATAGTCTATCCGAGTCCCAGCACTATTGTCCTTTAGATCGGGAAAACTCTGGAATACCGGGATATCGGTAACTATGCCAATATTTCTCTTCAATGGGGTATCTAGTCGAGATCAGAAAGACCCATGCTTTTTTTTCCCGACAGAACTCACGACATTAAAACGGACGGCGTTTGAAGGACTATAAAAAGAAGACCGAACTAGTCCTAATCGGTACTAAGCCGGCACCTCCGCCCGGAGTCGATCTTGCCGACCACATGTTCCTGGTCTCGTTGTAAGCGTACGTAGCCTGAGGTTATTGGAATGGAATATGCACATTAATATTGTGAGATCAGACGATGCGATGCATGATGACAGATATTATTCTGTACAGTATTTCATTTTCACAAGCGATATCCCCTTGACTCCACTCTGTAGCTGTATACACAAATACCCGTATCATCGTAAGCGTATTGGAGCTGTGACCAGAGTAGATCGCTTACCTAATCAAGTTTAGTGCCACCAGCACGTGCCCCAATCGCCTCCCCGTCTGGCTTCGTTTCTACCTCCTCTCTCAGTCTCTCTTCTCTTTCTCTCTCCCTTCTTCGTTTTTGACTATTTTCAAAGACTAAAATTCTATCGCTTCCCAATCTCAATTCGTCGATTCGTCCATTCCCTGCATTAAACACCAACAAGGCGTGCATTATCGTCTGTCGCACGCCTGTCTAACACTCCCTTGCCCCGATTCGACCGAGTGCGATCTCTCCTTCTCCTCTTTCTCCTCTCCTTCAGAGCCGCCCCCTCTCCCCATTTGCTATCCCTCGCCGTCTCCTCTTCGCTTGTCGCTGTCTGATCCCTCTCGGAATAATTTGTTATAATTCTCGCATCGCCTCGTATCTGCAGCGTTCAATCCGTCGCGACTCAATGCTCCTTATTCCGATCGGTTAGATACTCTGCGCGCTGGTGGGGACGTTGCGTCAAATCTGTTACATGCATGGAAGCCAGCATTCCTTTTGTTCGTTGGACATTTTGACGGCTAAAGAGACGGTATCGGTGTGGTGTATAAATCACCTATAATAAGCTACACCTTGCGGCCTATTTTCCGTCTATACTCACCTTCTCTTGTTCTTCACTACTACCAACCCTATTCATCATGGCTGAGTATGTTAATTTGTCTTTCCTTCCCTGTCTTTCCTTCATTGTGTCCAACGAGTTCAAATCGCTAATTCTCATGGTCAGTCTAATCGCTTTCCACACCTATTATTCACGTCACAGTTTCCTTTCACCATCCACGATGATTTCACGACCAAACAACCACAGACGATCGCTCTCGTCTGGTAACCGATCCCCATCTCCCGACCGGGCCGTCACAAGGGCCAAGTCGACGGATGGTCTGTCCAGATTCGAATCCAAAAAGCCGGCACCGGCTGTCCGGTCAACGAGTGTAGGAAATTTCACAGATAGTGGTTTCAGCACGCTGAAGGATCCAAGACTTGCAGCCCCAGTGGAGGAGTCGGAAGAGTTATCACCGGCCTCTCATCATCCTGACTTGAATGATGAGGTCGCTGCTCTGAGTATAAAGCTTGTTCAGGCTATCAACAACCAAACCACCCTCGATGACACCCTGGTCGCTACCCGCCAAGAACTGGAACAGGCTCAGGCCATGGTACAAACACTGGAGCTCGAGAATGAGAAGTATCGGCGAGACATCGACCAGGAAGTCTTGATCAGAAAGGCCGATTCGGATCAGGAAATTTCACGTTTACAAGATGCTTTGGCGGAAGAGAAAGCACAGCGGGCAGCCGTCGAAAAGGGCAAGAAGACCATTGAGCAAGAGCTCGAGACTCTTACCGCTGCTCTTTTCGAGGAAGCTAATAAGGTAATTTCATTCTTGTCCCTCTTATGCTGTTGTGCGATCGGTCTAACTAACTCTATCTAGATGGTCGCTGCTGCTAAGCTTGAGCGGGAAGAAATAGAAAAGAAAAATGAGCAACTTCGCGCTCAGGTCAAAGACACCGAATATCTCCTTGCGTCGCATCAAGATCAACTAGCAGAATTGAAAGCTGTCATGCAGGGTATGAACGCTGCGAAGGATGACACCGATACTCGCACGATCGCGTCCACCGCCCCCTCGTCACCAGCTGCACGCCGTCAGTCGCTGCAAGGGATGGTCAAGAAGAACCAGGAAACCGCACAACTTCCGGATCAAGACCAACCCGCACAACCGTTTGAGGACATCTTACCGGGTCCATCTACCAGCTTCCCACATTTGGTCAAGACTGTGTGCCGGACGGACCACCAAGCATTTGAGGATTTTCGTGATTTGTTTTACGTGCCGCAGTCAAGGCCCCCCAGCCGGGCGCCCAGCGGATCGTACAGTGGTCTCAATGTAATGAGCCTCGCCAATTTTGGTAGTGGGAGTTTTGGGTCAACATCTTCGTCACCGTCCAAATCGCAAACTCATTCTCCCAGCGGGAGTATGTCTTCTCCGCAGCCCGGAAGTTCTCACTCACCATTGAAGGAAAAGCGGTTTTACAAGAGAGCCCTCGTTGAAGATATTGAACCCACTCTCAGGCTCGATCTAGCTCCAGGAATTTCGTGGCTTACGCGGCGTACGGTCATAAATGGTATTTGTGAGGGCAGTTTGTTGGTTGAGCCGATGCCACCAACAGGGAGGGACCCTTGCTCAATGTGTGGCGAGCGTAGGACCGCACCTGAGTACCAACGGTGTCACCGTTTCCGAACCTCCGATAGTGAGGCCGCCCAACGATACCCATTATGTTCGCTCTGTCTGGAGAGGATGCGTTCATGTTGCGAGTTTACCGGATACCTTCGTCTTATCCTTGACGGACATGTCCGAGCCGGCGATTCCGAAGAGGAAAAGGATGTCTGGGAGGAAACCGTTCGTCTACGGGAAAGAATGTTCTGGTCTCGTGTTGGCGCCGGCGTTGTTCCCTTGCATTCCCAAGCCAGTGCCCCTGTGAATGGTTTGACGGGCGCGCAATTCGATGGTCCTCAACCGTCGATACTCGAGAGTACGGGCGTGCAGACCGATGCAGAGAATGATTACCATGAATATTACAATGATGACAGCGATTACGACAGAGCGTCTGTGTACGAGGATCCTTTTGTATCTGCCGGCTCCGCATCTCCCGCGAGCACTGCGTATTCGGGCATGAATGCCGATCAGCCGGAGCGGCTGGACTTGGGACAAGAGATCTATGAGCCTACCGTTGAGCAGGTCACTGTCTCTGCAGCCATCCAATCTCCTAAGTCTGGAGAAAGTGATGCACCAATCAAACAATTAACGACGCAAACTGTTGAGCCGGTTATCGAAAAGGAGACCGCTTGAACTGGATGACGGACAATGATCTGTCCCACGCAGACGATGAATTCTAGCGTTCATGATGATTACTATTCCTCGCGCTTCGGCCTTTCTCATTGTTTCTCGTTTTACAAAGCTTTATACCATTTTGTTCTCGACATGTCCGCTTCAATAATCCTTTTCGATCCACGTTGCTTTCACGTTCTTTCGATTCGGTTTTCGATTCTGTATCTTTTCGATCAGCGACATGTTGCATGTATTACTACGGTTTCATCTCTATAACCTGTATAGTATGGGTTTCTTTTTAATTGTCTGGTGAGGTTCTGAAATTGGGATCGTTGGCAAAGGCCGCATTTGATGCTGTGGATTCCTCCAGCAGCCTTCTGACGTTCTTTATTGCTTATAATGCATGGTCATCATCGGTGACACTCTGGGTTTCTATTAATTACTTGTACCTGCCACGGGTTGATTCCGGTGCGCATAAAATGGATGCATTCTTCTGCTTAAAGTGGTTATGACTGTTATTAGAACTTAATGTACATAATACTTAATAGAATTAAGATACGCGATCATCTAGATGTATCAAGCCTGGTCCATTCGAACAAAGATAAAGTACGATCAGACTAAGATAAGGTTTCAGTCAGATCGTTTATGAAGAATGACGCGCCCAAGACAATTGTCTTGTCTCTTAGCTAACATCTTCCATCCATCAACCTTCATAGTTTCTTTCATAATCGGTATTTCTCTTGTTAATACTGCGATGGCCGGCAGCCATGGTCCGAACCGCCCAAACCGCCCAAACCGCCGGGAAAGCTGCTCCTGGCCTAGTTGGTCGGCGTTGGGTTCAACGCGGATACGTCGATCATCAAAGCAAACCCGTGGTTCTTGGAAAATCCATCTCTGAAGAAGAAGATTTTACTCATCAAGAGGGTGAAGCACGTTTTATAATGCAGATACAGTTCTATTCCCCTTCAGGAGAGTGATTATGGCAAAATTGATGGATATCTTTCTAAGTCCGATCCGTTTCGGACGCCAAAATTCGAAGTCTACTCCTATCGCCTGCATGGCTATGAAATTTGCCCCGAGGTCTGGGAGCTTGAGGTCATTTCAAAGACGTACCAAGAGCGTCTAGACCCTGACGTTATGGAAACTATCTCCAATATCATGGGTTCCGATCGTGATTATGAGCTCGATTATGGACTGGACGAGGATAAGGGACAGACATCGCCATCGCCATCTGATGATTCCCGCCATATCATGAATGCCTTGACGCAGCAGATACAAGGTCTGTCCCTGGATTCCTTTCATCTTACTCAAGGTCCCGGGCCCAAGACAGTGACAATCACAAATAGGACTCCAAGATCTTCAGGGGATTGTGATCTTTAGTACATCGTCTATGCTCCTTTTTGGGCAATATCTAGGACTCTACAGACCTTCTATAAACCACTGTGCGCCTCGTCACCGCAATCATTATTGCTCATTTCCTGCCAAGAAAACAGTATATTTCCGGTTTCGCGTGCCAGGCTATTCGCAGTTGTGCTCGACCGGCCATCCTCCATCACCAAACTAGGTGCTGTTTATCAAAGTTACCTCTGACTACTCGCCAGATGGTGATGATGATGAGCATTGGATGGAAGTTCGGCGCAGTGCAGGAATTCCTGAGGTAGCAAGAAGGTTGGCAGTGCTAGCCGTGGAAGAGCACCAAGCTGGTGTTGCCGACACTCGCGAGGTCCTATCACCAGAGGAGCATAGTGCAGTGTGGTCTGCAGCTTCCGAGTCTTATAAGGAATCCAGAATTGTTTTAGGCAGGATGGTGATTAATGGCCCTACTTCTCGGTTGAATTTTCGAAAGTCATAGGATTGAGCAGCCTTCAAACAACTCATCCTCATCTTCCGGAATTGTCTGAATAATGGCTTATTCACCGGCTCGCAGCCAGGAATCTGAGTCACAAGATCAGTTGATTTGATGTGTACATAATCCATGTCTTGATTCAGATATCGCGTATAAGATGGTGAAGATGAATGAGCTCTAGATGTAAGCCACAAGGCATATGGAACCAGCAGGCCCAGTTTCCAAACTGGAAAAACTCAAGTTATAAAATTTCAGAGAAATCAATTGAAAGACTAAAAATACACCAAATCTAACAAGACGGCCAATTCCATAAAAACAAGCTAGTGAACATACCAGGATGTATCCAGGACAGAAAAACAAATCCAAACTCCAATGACAAATGAAAAAAAAAATGAAAAGTGAACCAAAAACCGCGCTAAATACGTAGAAATCAAAAACCAAGACACCAATCCATCTTTCTCATATATTCATCTCATTTAGTTCTGGCCGTCATCGTTGCTGTTGTCGTCGTCACCAATGTTTTGGGTAGGGTCGACGTTGAAGACAGGGTTCAGCTCGATGTGGTGGTGGTGGTGGCGTCCCCTGCCACCGCGGGGGTCCCGGCGAGCAATGTTGCCGTCCTGGTTGTTCTCGTCGGGGTTTTGTTCTTGCTCTTGCTCCTGGGTGGGGTCGGGGAGGTTGATCTCGGGGTCGATGGAGATCTCATGGCCGGGTTCGTTGTCAGGGTCGTTGTCGGGCTGGTTGCTGGGCTCGTTGGGGTGGTTCGAAGGGGTGGGCTGAGGGTGAGCGGAGGAGGAAGCGTGGTTGGAGGGAGTAGGCTGAGCATGCTGGGTGGTGGTGGGCTTGGAAGTCGGCTTGGGGATGCTGCTAGGCTTGTCATTGGGCTTGGGAGAGTTGCTGGGCTTGTTGGCGGGCTTGTTGGCGGGCTTGCTGGGTCTGCTGTGCTTCTTGCGCTTGGAGAGGTCGCGGCGAGCGGGAGCGGGAGGTGCCTCTCCTTCGGGGTTCTCAGGGTTTTGGGGAGCCTCCTGCTCCTCCGCGGGATCCTGAGCGGGGTCCTGAGCAGGGTCTTGAGGATCTTGAGTGGGATCAGGAAGGTTGATTTCGGGGTTGAATTCGATGTTGTGAGAGGGGCCGCTAGGCTCATCTGTCTCAGCGGGATTGTTGGGTCCAGCGGGCTCGTTGGGGTGAGCGGGCTGACTGGGATGAGCGGGTTGACTGGGGTGAGCGGACTGGCTGGGAACCGGTTGACTGGGGTGAGCCGGCTTGTTGGTGGCGGGCTTGTTGGTGAGAGTGGGCTTGTTGGTAGCCGGATGGCTAGGCTGAGGAGTCTTGGAAGGCTTAGCGCTGTTCTGAGACTTCGGGGTGGTCTTGTTGTTGTGGTTGATGTGGTTGTTATTGTTGTTGTGGTTGCGACCCTGTCCCCGGCCCCTACCCCGTCCCCTACCCCGGCGCTCAATCCCACCATTCGTCTCGACGCCATTCACCTCATCCATAGATCCCTGGGTGGTTGTGGGTAGCACTGTATCGAGTGTTAGTTATCGAATGCCTCGAGCCCTACCCGAAATCAAAACCTACCGGCATTCTCATCTCGCTTCACAGCTCCAGCTTCAGGGGTCTGAATCGGAGTTCCAATGTGATAGTGAATGCTCGAATCAGCCAAAGACTGTCCGTTGGGAGGGATAGCGGCACCAGAGGCGCCGTGGAAGCCGGAAAGGGCAGCGGCGAAGATGAAAAGCGAAGCAGATGCACGCATCGTGATGATAAGAAAGGCAAATTTTATCAAGGCTTGTTGTAGTAGAGTTGTTTTATTGCTTTGTTGATTTGTTGCTGTTGATGATGAAGCTCGATGGGAGAACCCGGGCCCTCTATTTATGTCCTTCTTGATTATGCTATTTCGACAAGTTGAAGTCGACAAGGCTCTTTTCTCTATCCAGCCCCATTGCCGTCACGCCTTCTCTGTGTAAAGAGACGCCCGATGTTGTCAAGGATAAGTGCACATCACGGGCCAAGGCATATCTTGCTAGAAAATCATGGGCTAAATACACGTTCAATCTCATGCATGTGGTATAGAATACCATCTCCACAAGCGGTTGGAAGAAGCATCTTACGCTGTAATCCTTTGAAAGCCTAACTTGACAGTAGCGTGGTCTGGCTGTTTTGGCCCCAGACTAGAGCCTCAATCTTTCAGATCACCAGGGCCATTTTGCGTGGCAGTTCTTATCAATCTAATTTATCGGGTTAAGATCGCAGGGCTGTGTTTTTGATTCGGAATTATACGGCTGTCTTAGCGTACTTTGTAGAGTATAGCTGCCACAGATAAATTAATCCGCCTTGTGGTCATCAATTACCCCTGAAAGCCTAGAAATAACAAATGGAATGCGCCTGATCGACTGAACCGCCACACCAAGAAGAACAAAGTACTGGACTATACCGAGAGTGGTTTAGTTCCCGTGGAAGTAGGCTAACCATTCTGTCGGAGCATCTATCTACCAATCATATACTTTAAAGGAGCCCATGACAGCGGAACAAGCCCCACAATCGGATTCCTTTTCCGGATTCATTTGCGTCGATTTTTTCGAACTCATACACTGAATTCGAGCAGATTTCCCGCGAAATCTCTTGCGAAAAATCGGTTTGGATATTCAAATCCAGACGGGCCTTTATTGTCAGCATATTTTTAATCAATAGTAATGAGAGGAAAAGAGGACGTACCAGAAATTTTCTCCCCAGGCTTATCAACATGCATTGGAGCCGCAGCATCACCCTTCAAATGATGCTCCCAGAGACGCTGTCGCAAAGCTTGTAGAGCTTCCATCGATTCGATGCGAAAACAAGGGTGTCGCGTCGAATCGGGCTCATTTGTACCGAATGCGACGTGGATTTGTTGTGGTTTGGGGTCATCTGTCAAGTTGAACCTGCATGTTGCATATTTATAGCTATCAGATATTGTTATGAACATGATAAAAGTAGTGGCACGTACCAGGCAATAGTGCCTTTTTGGCGCTCGGGAACCGGCGCAGCGTAGAGACCGAGTGTTCCTCCGTAGAAGGTGTAGGCTTGGTCCAGGGTCCCCGGAGGGACGAGGAGGTTGATGTGTGCGAGGCCGGTGATCATCTTGTAGTGTATAGTACTTTGCAGGTGATGATAATGTGGTTGGTTTAGTTTGTGTTGGTGATTCGGCACGTCTATATATTTGTGTGCCCCGCCTTCCCCGCATCGATATTTGTGGAATCCTTGAGAAATTTAAAACCAACAGAGCCTCTTCGCGATTGCCCATCTGACTCACTTGATATAAAAAAGAAAAGGGAAATTCATCCCGTTCGAGTATCATAACGGATAATGTGAATTGAATGCCGACGGGAAAGGGATTCCGGTATACCGAGCGAATTCAGATGCCGAGGATGAGTATATATATATATATATATGTACTTTTTTTTCCGCCTATGGAAACCATAATTATTCATTTGCTAGGCGGAGAATGGTTTCGCATGTTTGCCTATTACCTTATTACCACTAGGCCTCGGCCTCCTGATTTCCAACATGATCGCTGAGGACATCACCATACGAGTTTGGAAATGTATTATGCACCCAACAGCTTTCATCGGAAGACGGGTTTGTGACTTAGAAGTCTCTCATTTTCTATCCTAGATCAAGAATTCCTTGGACCTCCGAGCCACATCCCTCAAGAACAAAGTTTTCGTTCTCCCCAGGCACTTCAAGATGTGCCTTTTGAATATCCAACCAGGCGACTTGGACAAAAGTCGGTCAATGTTAAAGTACACATATTTCCAGTCCAGTGCTTAAGCAGATGGAAGCGGTTCCTCTAGTAGAAAATCCTTGACACAGCGCCCTCGCCAGCATCCATGTGGAATAGATAATCATGGCTGACCCCAGCTCCAACTCTTATAGGAAAGACGCCACAGCTGGATATTTTAAGGAGCTCACAGAGGCCGCGACGAAAGTCTAGCCATTGTTTGCACAGGTTTCGACGGTTGCAGAGTGGGAAAGCACTCTTTCGGGAGATGCCATTGGGATGAAGATATAGGTAGCCAGGTGAACAAATGGCAGGTTCTGTTTCATTCCAACTACATCTTATATAGCAATGCCGTACGAGAGGAAGGCCTTGGTGCCGGTTGCGCCAATGAGGAGATCCTTTAGCACTTGTGTTTATTTTTGAGCTGGGCCCGATGCCTTTGAAATGAGATTGAATATAAATGAACTGTTGCCGAGGGATGCCAGCCTTCTCTATCGGCTTTCATAACTAACGTTGAAGAACACCGATTTGTCATCGATAATTTGCGGAGGAGCTCCCTACAACCTCATCATGCTACAACAACTCAACAAGTGACTAGGGATACTGCTTGCTGCCATCTCCATTAGGCGAAGTGTCTTAGGCAAATGGCGCGATGTCCTGCTCATTGTTTCCGCAGTGAACGGACCACTTGACATCCGTACTTGGTAATCAGCATCAAAACATCATGAGACCCGGAACTGCCCTGAGCCGACAAAGAATCCTGCAGGAGTAATGTTGGAGCCTCCGCATAGATCAGCCACCAGAAGAGGACGAATGAGAGCCCGGTGAAACTAATCCGATGTCAAATCCAAGACGGAAATAGAAACAATGTGAGGGTACCTGCGAACTATGATTGAGCCCTCTGCGCGTTTGTGCCTGCCTGCATTCGGGGGAGGGGGGTTGTCTTCGCTTCTCTTCCTTATTTATGCCTTTTGGTTTATGCTGCCATCGTCTGACTTCCTATCTACAGGACAATCATGTTGTCGATAAGTCTACTGGGAGCCTATATGGCAGTGGCAATGCCAATTGCTATCCTCATCAACGTGGCCTATCAATTGATCTTTCATCGATGGAACAAAACCCAACCACCTTTGGTATTTCATTGGATCCTCTTCCTGGGAAGTACCATCAGTTATGGCATTGACCCGTACAAGTTCTTCTTTGACTGCCAGGAGAAGGTGAGTTGAGATGCAATCGGACATTACCAAATTTGAACCTGGCTAACGAGTATTTCTCAATAGTATGGCGACCTCTTCACCTTCATCCTTCTCGGGCAGAGAACTACCGTCTACCTGGGAGTCCAAGGCAACGAGTTCATCCTCAACGGCAAGCTTAAAGACGTCAACGCAGAGGAAGTCTACAGCCCTCTGACAACGCCGGTCTTTGGCTCGGACGTTGTATATGACTGTCCTAACGCCAAGTTAATGGAACAGAAGAAGTTCATCAAGTTCGGTCTCACACAGTCAGCGCTGGAGTCTCATATCCCCCTCATCGAGAAGGAAGTCCTCGAGTACCTTGACACTTCGCCATATTTTCAAGGTTTTTCCGGCCGGGTGAACATCTCTGCTGCTATGGCTGAGATCACGATTTTCACGGCTGCGCGTGCTCTGCAAGGCGAGGAAGTTCGATCCAAACTCACGGCAGAATTTGCGGATCTCTATCACGATTTGGATAAAGGGTTTAGCCCTATAAACTTCATGTTGCCCTGGGCGCCATTGCCTCACAATAACAAACGGGACGCTGCTCATGCGCGTATGAGGGCTATCTACACTGATATCATCAATGATCGCCGTCACGGTGAGAAAGGACACAATATTACCCAAACGTCTGACATGATCTCGAACCTGATGAACTGCACGTACAAAACCGGACAGCCCATTCCTGACAAAGAGATTGCCCATATTATGATCACCTTGCTGATGGCCGGCCAGCATTCATCCTCATCCATCGGTTCATGGATCATGCTGCGACTAGCCGCTCATCCAGAAGTCATTGAGGAGCTCTACCAGGAACAGCTGGCGAACCTTAACCGCGATGGGCAAAAACTCCCTCCTCTCCGGTACCAGGACCTCGGCCGTCTTCCTCTGCATCAAAATGTCATTCGTGAAACACTCCGTCTCCACTCATCCATCCATTCCTTGATGCGCAAAGTGAAGAACCCCCTTCACGTCGCAGGGACGCCCTACATCATCCCAACCAGCCACGTCCTCCTCGCTTCCCCCGGGGTAACCGCTCTCAGCGACTACTACTTCCCCAACGCGAACAAGTGGGATCCTCACCGTTGGGACAAGGGCAACCAGAGAGACGACAATGATGATGTGAATGGAGAGGTAGTCGACTACGGCTATGGCGCCGTTTCCAAGGGTACATCTAGCCCTTACCTCCCATTCGGAGCGGGCCGTCACCGGTGCATTGGAGAGAAATTTGCATATGTCAACCTTGGAGTCATCATGGCAACGATAGTGCGGCATGTTCGGTTCTTCAATGTGGATGGGAAGAAGGGTGTACCGGGGACGGATTACTCCTCGTTGTTTTCGGGACCTGTGAAGCCGGCGGTTATTGGTTGGGAGAGGCGTGATGATCAGCCTAAGATATGAGAAGCAAGGCTTGTTCTGTGCTACCATTGTGTTCTGTATTCATTATAAGATGCACTTAATAGTTAACGAACGAGTTGATTGGGATCCATTTTCGGCCCGAGCCGTGACTCCACCGTTTTCTACCATATTAGCCGCGTTTATGCAGGTACAGTACCTCAGGCAATTGCCATTCAAAATCCAGACTTTGCGGTTTGTGAAGGGGGAATAGGGTTAAATTGGGTACGAAAAGGGGTTGATATGCTGAGACTGCTATCCGCGGTACGAGAGCCTCGATATACAAAAGTTGACGAACTAAAGCATATCAATTGGTATCACTTTCACACCCGCTTTCAATTGAAGATTTAGAGTATTATACAATAAACCAAAGGTGAATTAGGCCCCAACTCCCAAGTCGAACGCCGCAAAAATGGTCCGTCCCAATTCAAAATCATTGCTTGTATCGCTCATGGAGATGTCTAATCTGGTCCTCGACATTCATGTTCTGTGGATGCGGCGGTGCTCCAGACGGTCCAACCATTGGTTGCATAGGTGCCATTCCCGGAACACCATCAGCACCAGGCGCTGGCGGCGCTCCGGTGGCCATGCGCTTTCTCCGGGCTTCCTCTTCAGGATCCGCAGCGCCAGGAAGAACAGACGAGTCGAAGACATCGCCACGCTGGCTTGCAAGACGCTTGAGGTTGTTGTAGACATCTGTTGTGGACAGGTTGGTCGTCGCGCTGCGGGATTCGGCCTTGGCGCGCTGTTCTTTCCAGCGCGGGTCGAGCAGTTCGATACGCATGTGTTGATCCAGTTCGGCCACGGGAATCTGCTGATGACAGTTGGGACACAGCGCGGTTGGCCCGGCGTTGTTGAGTCGGCGGGCTTGGGCACGGGGCACGTAGTCCGACCGAATGCGCATCGGTTGCTGGGCGTGCCTGGGACCAGTTGGTGGCGCTGCAGCCTGCTGCGCTTGAAACGCGGCTCGTTGCTCTTCCTCTTGAGTGGCGGCAGCAGCCGCAGCCGGCACTGGCATGGGTTGAATTGGTTGTTGAGGGAGTACCGGTCCGGCCGGTTGCACGGCTGGTACTGGTTCGGGCTGCACTGGGTAAGCGTTGTAGTATGTCGGTTCCTCTAGGTCTGTAGGCATAGCCTCTTCGATTCGCATGGGATTGAGAGAAATCATAGCCTTCTGTTCTAGAGAAGCAGATTGAAGGTCGTTCAGCGATGTCGGTGGAGGAAGCTCCGCCTGGTCATCGGCCTCGGTAAAAAGTACAGTTTCCACAACCACAAAGTCATGCCAATCGATTTGCGCATAGGCAATGCGCTCTTGTTCTTCCTCCTCTTCCCTCTTCTGCTTCTGTTGCTCCTGGTATTTCACCCATTCCGCCCGTTGCTTGGCCCGGTCCAAGATGTGAAATTTGTTTTTAACATTGTATTCCAGCTCCAGCAACCTCTTCTTCTCAGATGTGGCCTCATCAATTCCTTCTTGCCGTAATAAGATCGTATATTGGTCGACTAGGCGGGTAAAGAACTGATAGAGACTGTGTTGTGGCCGCAAGAAATCAAACTGGAAATTTCTGGCTTCGCGTTGCGACAGCGCGGTCATGAAAGATTTTCCTCTCTTGGCGACATATAGAGCGGTAAGTTTGACGACTTCCAAATCTTGCGCGTTGATTATAGGCATCCGAGCAGAGAAGTAGAATCCCGGTGGCTCTGCTGGTCCCTTACGCTCCTCCGGTTCAGGTGCCGCCACAGCCTCCCCTGGTCGCCCTGCTGCAACAGCTGTCCCTCTGCCCTCTTTGATCTCCACAAGGCGCCACTGGTAGAACGGCGCGTATGCATCACTCGGGTTCAGGAATGAGAACTTGGGGTTACTTCGTTCCTTTTCGCGGACGCGATCTAAAGGACAACATAATGTGAGCTAGACTGACCCGTGAGAGCGTCGATGGAAAAAGCTATCCACACGTACCTTCGAAAACAAACCCATTCCGAGACACGTATCCCGCAGTTTTTTCGACAATAGCTATTTCATCTTATCAGCGCTGGTCAGTCGCATTAAGGGAAGCTTGGTCACTTACCTCGAATATCCTTCGGGGGCAAAACCACGCCTTCAGGTGGCTTGCTCACCTCTTCCGGTGGCATCGGGGTATTGCCATTTGTCGTAGAAGCCATCTTAACAAACTGCCTGGCTGATGGTGGACAACAGTGATTCGTCTTGCGACAGTCGAGTCTTTTCGCCCTTTGACCTCATGGTCACGGGTCTTGGCGCGGACACGGCGCTTATACGATACACGCGCGTTTGATAGCCGCTGAAGTTCTTATTGGCTGGCTTCGATAAGTACTGACGGTATGACAGGAGAACTGAAAGAACCGGTTCAGGGCGAATTCATTCAGAAATTGGGGTTGATTCAACTGTCAGTCTATCAGGCGTAATCCATTACAATCCTTTGTGCTCCTTCTGCCTTCTCCTTCTCTCCAATTCCGGCTTGCGACGATCTGGCCTTAAGCGGATTCTCTGCTCTGACGCTTTCGACCATCACCTCCTAATTCGTCCCACACGTGTCTCCGATCCCCCTCAACGGCGTCTTTTTCTTTTGCTATCTTTTTTTCTTCTTGATTTTTGAACTTCTTGCTTTGTCATGGCGAATCGCGTCTTGCTTCAATACTCTCATTAATTGACATCTTCTTTTGTGCTGTCTGCTTTAGTGCCGGACGGTTGAGAGCTCCCCTGGTGCTGGAGCCTACTATCTGCCAACCTCTCATCCTTCCTTTTCTACCTCGACAATTTCTTATTCTCCTTCCTTTCTATACCAATCGCTCACTAACGTACTGATCGACCTGCTCTGTGAAATCTCCCAAAGATGATGACCCGATCCCGGGACACCCTGGAGGTGAAACCTCTACCAAAGTCCGGGCGCTCACCCAGTCGCTCTCCTAATTCCAGGAGTCGCAAGAAGGAATCGGCAGGAAGCTCGAGCTATGCATCGGATGGCGTTACGGATAATAACATCTTCGCATTGCCTACAAAGGACTACCGGGTCCTCGCGTTTATTACAATAGTTGCGGCGGTGGTCCGTTTGTTCAGAATCTACCAGCCCTCCAGCGTTGTTTTCGATGAGGTCCAGTATGTCTCTAATAATGCTTGATTTGACGTACATGACCGCGCTTTGCTGATACGGATTGAAACAGCTTCGGTGGTTTCGCGTCGAAATACATCAAAGGCCGTTTCTTTATGGACGTGCACCCCCCGCTTGCCAAACTTCTTCTTACGCTTGCAGGATGGCTCGGTGGTTTTGATGGGAACTTCGACTTTAAGGACATTGGCAAAGACTATCTTGAGCCCGCCGTTCCCTATGTTGCTATGCGTATGCTTCCGGCGGTTATGGGTGTGCTTACTGTGCCATTGCTGTTCCTGACCCTTAGGGCATCCGGATGCCACATCACGAGCGCCGCGATGGGTGCGGGAGTTTTGATTTTCGAAAATGCCCTCGTCACGCAATCCCGCTTGATCCTCCTTGATGCGCCTTTGGTCTTTTTCACTGCACTCACAGCATTGTCATTTACTTGCTTTACCAACCAGCAAGAGCAAGGGCCGTCGCACGCCTTCGGTGGGCTATGGTGGTTCTGGCTTGCTTCCACTGGTCTATGCTTGGGTGCGACCTTGAGCGTCAAGTGGGTTGGACTTTTTACAGTTGCCTGGGTTGGTTCCCTTACAATTCTTCAACTGTGGGTGCTCCTTGGCGATACAAGAACCGTTACCCCCCGCGTTTGGTTTAAACATTTTTTCGCCCGGGTTTTTTGTCTTATTATCATCCCCATCGGATTCTATTGCGGAATGTTCGCTATTCATTTCCTGTGCTTGGTGAATCCAGGAGATGGAGATGGTTTCATGTCGTCTGAATTTCAGGCAACGCTGAACTCTAAATCGATGCAAGACGTCCCTGCAGACGTTGTGTACGGTTCTCGGGTCACCCTTCGCCATGTGAACACCCAGGGTGGATATCTGCATTCCCACCCGCACATGTTCCCCACCGGAAGCAAGCAGCAGCAGATTACTCTGTATCCGCACAAAGACGAAAACAACATTTTCGTGCTCGAAAATCAGACCCAGCCTCTTGGTCCTTATGGAGAAGTCCCCGGGATTTTTGCGTGGGATAACATCACTGCTGAGAACATCTACGATGGTGCGGTTCTCCGGTTGTACCACCCGATCACTCACAGAAGACTCCACTCGCACGACGAACGACCTCCTGTAACTGATGTGGACTGGCAATTCGAAGTCTCTGCTTATGGATTTGAGGGATTCGCTGGCGATGCGAATGACCTCTTCCGAGTTGACATCGTCAAATCCGCATCCCAGGGTGAAGAGGCCAAGAAACGGTTGCGGACCATTGAAACCAAGTTCCGACTTATTCATATTATGACTGGCTGTGTCTTGTTCTCCCACAAGGTCAAACTGCCTGAATGGGGTTGGGGTCAACAGGAAGTGACCTGCGCCAGAGGTGGCAGCTTGCCCAACAGCCTCTGGTACATTGAGTCGAACGCCCACCCCATGCTTCCCGCAGATACAGAAAAAGTCAACTACAAACACCCTGGCTTCTTGGGTAAGTTCTGGGAGCTTCAAAAGGTGATGTGGACCACCAACGCTGGCTTGACCGAATCCCACAACTGGGATTCTCGTCCCCCGTCGTGGCCAACGCTGCTGCGCGGGATCAACTTCTGGGGCAAAGACCACCGCCAGATCTACCTTCTTGGTAACCCATTCATCTGGTGGTCATCGACAGTCGCAATTGTAATTTACATCGTCTTCAAGGGTATCTCAATCATTCGGTGGCAGCGACACTGCGGTGACTACCGCAATGTCAACTTCAAGCGATTCGACTATGAGATTGGCACCAACGTGCTTGGATGGTTCTTCCACTACTTCCCATTCTTCCTCATGGCCCGTCAACTATTTCTTCATCACTACCTCCCGGCGCTTTACTTTGCTATTCTTGCGCTCACCCAAGAAATCGATTTCCTTGCAAACCGTATCAAGAGCTTGGGTCTGCCTTCCAAGCCAGTGATTGGCAAGCTGTTGATGGGCGTCTTCCTTACTTTGAGTATTTTCACATTCACGCTCTACTCCCCGCTTGTCTACGGTAATCCCTGGACGCAGGACGCCTGCAGGAAAGTGAAGCTCTTGGGCTCCTGGGATTTTGACTGCAACACCTTCCACACCGACGTAAGTCCTCCAGCATAGACAAAATTCCCGCGACGGAGATCCTAGGCGCATCGTATCGCAACGACTGACAAGGAGGGATTAGCTCAACCATTACGTTACTCAGTACGTGGGCAAGGCCGCTGCCGTACCAACAACCCAGCAGCAGGCGCCTCCCATACAAGTTCCTCCCGTCCAGGCTCCCCCAGCACAAGCCGCTCTTGTCCAGGAGCCTCCCGCTGAGCAAGCCCCCGCGCAGCAGCAACCTCAGGAAGAGGTGAAGGAAGCCGCCTCTGAGGTAGAGGACCCATCTGCCAACGTCACCCCTGAGGCTCTACCATCCATACGGGGCAAAAAGGCACGAGTGGAATTCCGGGACCAGAACGGCAACGTCCTGCCCGAATCCCTTGTCGCGCAACTCCAACAGGATGGTAAAGTTTCCGTTGAGACCCGGTACGAGTATCGATCCCGCCTAGCCAATGGCCACGAGGTAGATGTCGTGGATGGTAAAGTCAAGGTTGCCCCCCCGCATCCGGATGTGCAAGGCTCAAACCCGGAGACCGCCGAGAACAAGGAAAAACACCAACCGGTGGAAGATATCCCGGCTCCTATTGCTGAGGAAAGCTCGGTTGCAGTTAAAGAGTCCGGCTCGCCTGAGCCTAAGCCGGCCAGTGAGGGGAACGAGGCCACTGACTGATTGATCTGAGGGAATAAGGGAGCATGTATAACGAGCTGTTGTCAATTCTTCTTTTTCATTTACTTCTCTTCGATTATATCTTATTTAAAGCCTCTTTCCATGGGCGTTGGCAAAGTCAAATTTCATTATTCATTCTTGATATGTAAAAATTTATGGCAGTATTTAGATTTACTTTCTAATCTTCATCTTCTTCCCCCCTCTCCATATGAGAGGAGTATATCGGAGTAATAGTCCGCAGTCGGGACAGATCATGCAATGAAAGAACTCGATCAATCTTCATCAAAAGCAAAATATGCACAAGTCACCTACGCACGAAAAACTCATCCCCAAACTGTAACGTTTGCCGGTAAATCTAGTGTACAGCAATCGACATCAGGAGCGCCCCAGCTCCAGCTTCAGCTCCAACTCTATGCTCGGACTCACACTCAATTGCGGATCTAGTAGTCCCACTCCTCCTTGCCGAGCTTGTTGAAGCGCTCGTGAAGGTCCTAACATCGTGTCAGTAAGCATGTCCTGTCCGTCTGCAGCGATTTCCAATATGCTTGTTATTTTCGTTGTCATACCTCAGGAAGAGTGACCTTGGGAACGATGACGGTGTTCATGGCGCTGGGAGCGTTCCGGAGAGGCTGGGAGGTGTCACCGTGAGGATGGTACTGGTACTTGCAGACCTTACCGTCCTCCTCAGCAGCATGCCAAGGCATAGCGCTCTGGCCGATGCGGACGTTGCTCTCGGAGGTGACAGAAGTGGGCTTGCGGCCGAAGTACCTATACAAAGGGAAAGAAATTTGTCGTTAGTGATTATGTTGGTTTGTATTGCGAATCGTGGAGGAATTAGTCGCATTGCAGCGGGCTTTGCTGCCATTGTGGGGGAGGCGAGACAAGAAAAAATAAGAACGGGGATTATTCACCATCCAGCGATCAGGAAAGCACCGGACATGACACCGAGGAGGACCTGTATCTCAATTAGTCCAAGTGTTCAGGAATATAATCGCAATGTCCAATGGGGCGTACGTAGAGCTCGGGGTCACGTTTGGGGGCCTTCTCGAGGTCGGCCTCCTCCATCTTGGAGGCACTGTAGAAGCGGCGCGGAGGAGCGCGGAGGATGGACTGACGGGCAAAAGCCCGGCGGGAAGCCATAGCAGCGATCGAAGACATTTTTGAGAAGTTATCTCAAGCGTTGTTGTCGCGAGGGAACAGCAGGGTTGGGTATCGCGAGAAGAACCGAAACTTGGGGGATGATGTTGCCGGCGCATCATCAGGTGACATCCCGTTGGCCGGTGGGCAATTGGTGGCGCTGAGTCAGCATGGTTTGCGCCGGGCTTCAATAATTCAAGATTTAACAGAACCACGTCTGTCGGGCTGCTGTCTCCGGGGATTTCGTGCGTTGTTTGTCTGTCTGTCATTATTAAGAATTGATGATTCGCCAACGTCTCAGCAATCGTGATGTGAGAGTTGTCTGACACTGACTGTGTTGTGCTCTGCCATTTTTCAGTCTTTGCCTTCCGAGAAGTTTGTATGTATCTCTTCCCAGGGGCGTCATTTTGCCTTCGCCTGAGGGGGCAATACTTTCAACTCAGGCTAATCGCTACTCAGGATCTTACATTATTCAGTCTTTTGGTCTTTTATTCTTATTCTTTCGCTCTCTTTTATTGTTACCTTATTATTTTGTCGGATCCATACCCCTTGTCACTCCTTGACGTCTCCTTATTTGCGACCACTGGCTTCTTCGAATTGTACCGCGCTCTTTTCCGTCTCGCGAGTAAAAGCACTATGATCCTGTGATTTTCTCAGTACCGAGACATACAGATACGTATATCTTCAGGAAAAATGGCGGACAACCGCGGACCGGGCGATGCGATAAACCTCCCTTCTTCGCAACATGCGTTAGGACTCCCCCGTCCGCCGTCCGTCGGGGGTATCTCTTCTCGAGCGACGGATATAATCTCGGAGGATGGCGAACAATCACAGTCCTTCACCGGTGCATCCTCGCAGCCACCGCGATCGCAACCCTCCGTATCGCGACGAGGCCCCCCACCGGCTAGAAGTTCGATTGCAGCATCCAGCCACGTCGCCAGCAGGCCCGGCAGCTCTGCCAGCCGTATTAGCAGAACGCACATTCCGTCATTGACTGCGCAAGGGTTCTTTCGTCCCATGTCCTCGCAACGACTACAGGCACATCGCGGACGGCCTATGACCAAGGAGACATTCGCGTCCGCATCCACTGATGACTGGAATGACCGGGCAAGCCAGAAGAGACGCAGTTTGGTGTCAAATAGCACGCACCATCAAGGATCGCTCCCACCGGTCGAGCATGAAGCTCCCCCGTCGCGCGGTACGGAGTTTACGGATCCGATCATCCCAGACCGAACGAACTCTGCAAGCCCTACTGGGAATATGACAGCACGAAGTCTGGGGGAAAGTGCTAGACTTCTGCACGAACGCGAACGGATACAACAAAAGACACCACCTCAGCAGCTCAACTTGCCAGCGGCGAATTATAGGTTTCCTGAGCCCCACGATCAACCGCAAAAGTCACCTCTCTCCTTCCTGTCCATGCAGGACAAGCCCCATCCCCATGATTGTCGCGACAACGGAGCTCATGAACGGCTGTCCTCGAACGCCTCGTCCCGCAGATCGATTGAGAAGCAAGGCCAGAAACCAGCTAAGAGTCATTTGGGCAAAAATTATGAATATTTTATGGGTAACACGATTTTCTTTGCTCGAGGGAGGTTCCAAAATTCCCGAGACAAGCCTATCAATATCGCGACTGGGATTCTCGTGGTTGTGCCTTCTGCACTGTTCTTCGCGTACTCTGCGCCTTGGTTATGGCACAACATTTCACCGGCAATTCCAATTTTATTTGCGTACGTCTTCTGCGTGTGCTTTTCATCATTCGTGCACGCTTCTGTCGTGG
Organism: Aspergillus chevalieri; assembly: GCF_016861735.1. Taxonomy (NCBI): domain Eukaryota; kingdom Fungi; phylum Ascomycota; class Eurotiomycetes; order Eurotiales; family Aspergillaceae; genus Aspergillus; species Aspergillus chevalieri. Next base: position 1,284,449 of record NC_057368.1, on the reverse strand, counting down.
ACCCTGGCGTCATCCCGCGCAATCTTCACCCGATGCCACCACCGGATCCCACTGATGATCCGTTGGCGATTGGTCCACCGACGAATGATTGGGTCATGGTCAAGTTGGCAACTTCAGAAGTGGCCGCAATGGATGTGCCAGTAAAATACTGCAGGACCTGCAATATTTGGCGGCCTCCACGCTGCTACCACTGCCGGGTTTGCGACAACTGTGTTGAGACTCTGGACCATCACTGTGTCTGGCTCAACAACTGTGTCGGTCGCCGTAACTACCGGTACTTCTTTACTTTTGTCAGCTATTCGACAATACTCGCGTTCTTCCTACTTGGCGCTAGTCTGGCGCACATTCTGGTGTATCGAGAGCGCGAGGGCATCTCGTTTGGCTCTGCAATCGATACCTTGCGGGTGCCCTGGGCCATGGTGATCTACGGAGCATTGGCCGGTCCCTATCCGGCTTCTTTATGGGCATACCATCTTTTCTTGGTTGGACGCGGTGAGACAACACGAGAGTACTTGAATTCACACAAGTTTGTCAAGGCAGACCGTCACCGGCCGTTTACTCAGGGCAATGTTATCACGAACTGGATATCAGTTTTTTTCCGGCCCCGTCCACCAACGTACATGGAATTCAAGCGGCCATACGAAGCAGGTGACCAGCGCTTGAGCAATGAGAAACGGAAGTATCGGAAACCGGATCTCGAGGCTCAGACTGGCATCGAAATGCAGCAAGTTCCTGCTGAGCAGCAGGGTTAATATCAGCAATGTCGATATCTCTTGTTTTCCTTCTCTGTTTGTTTTAGTTGATTCATTCGACATATCGGTCATTTCAATTCATATTTCATTGGATTCTTGTGGTCACAATACCTTCCTTTACTGTTTCATTCCGGCTTCATTACGTGATACTCATATGTACACGCACTTTCCTCCCTAATTCTTCGGCAGCACTTTGGCAATTATCTTTTATTTTGTATGATTCTCCAACTGATATACTTCCTTCACATGTTCATCTACTTTTTTTTCCTGTTTGAGATATCTTTGTTTGGTGTTGGATTGGTTCTGATTTACGCAACATGAGGAACATGTATGATAGCTACACTTCCGGTACTGCAGATATTTAGAGAATAATAGTTATCTACACAGTATTGCACTGCCTTCAATGGCAGTTTCTACCAAATAAACCCTCACTATAGGTCAGAATATACGAGGTTGTGACCTATATCGGCCGGCGCGCAAGCAGTCGGGCTGAGTATATATAAGATCAAACATATAGAATAAAGCCATGAAAGAAGCCAATATGCAAACTTCCTTAATAACCAGGCAGAATCCTAAGCGCTAGTACAAAACAAGGAAAGACACTGGTCGCTGTCGTGCGCATTCCGCGGGCAGACGTCTTTCTCTCCGCACACCTCTTCCTCCTCTCAACTTCTTCTCTTCTCCTTCTCCCTTCTCCCGTCCCATTGAAACCTCTCTCCACCCTCCAGATCGTCGCTTCATCCTCCTTTGCGATCACGGTTTTCTGTTCTGTCTGCCTGTTTTGGAATTTCTTTCTCTGTTCTTCCTCCTATAGCAAATATAGGGCAGACCCCGTCCAACCACCTGATAAGAAACAGCCCCGGACCTCCGAGAAGAATCCCAACGCCTCCCACCGTTTTCCAAACCAGTCCCACAGCCCCAGGGGGGAGTGTCTGGTCACGAGTCCTCCCGCTGCGTTATTTTCCTTCCGTTTCCTATCGCCACGAACCAGACAACCCGCAAAAAAAAGATAAAAGAGCGAAATCAGCATGAAAGAAACCCAGGTCGCGTCTGCCGCGACTTCTACCCTCCTAACCGACCTCCCTCAGAAAATCGAGATCCAAGAGCACACGCACATCGACGAAATCACTGGCCTCGAGACTCCCGAACAACTCCTCACGCCCGAAAACAGCCGTTCCGAAACGTCCAGCAACAACGAGAACGCGTCTTCGAACGACGAGAAGGAAAAACCGGTAGCCCGGCGAAGATCTACACGTGTTACACGCGCCTCCCTACAAGCGGCTCAGCTGGAGACTCCGGAGACGGAGAGTAATGATGCTTCTTCAGCTACCAACGGCGATACCTCAGTCAATGCCGGCTTGGGAGGAAAGAGGGCCTCGTCTCGTCTCCGGCACAGTATAGCGGTGATGGAATGGAGCAAAGCTAGCGAAACGAATGAATCACAAAGCCACGCGAACACGGACAAACACCCGCTTACGCCAGATACGTCTGTTTCGGAGACTTCTCAGGAGCCGGCTTCGGAAGAGGCCGACATGTCAATACAGCCGCGGACTCTACGAAAACGGGCAGACAAAAGCAAGGAAGATACTGTGGAGGATAAGGAGGAGGGGACTGCTGAGTCTAAGGACAATGATGAGGAACAGACATTGAGGCGCTCCTCTCGCCGAGGTGTTGCGGAGAGGGTGGCATCGCGGCTTGCTGAGCAGGCTAACACTATCTTGGGAAAGCGGACCAGGGGCGCGAAAGCGAAAGAGCCTGATCGCCGGTCCAGCCTCCGTCCTCGAAGTATCGCTCCTCTCAAGGAGGAGCCTGCGCCGTCAACCAACAACGATCCTTCCGCCAAGAAAAGACGAGTTTCGGACAGTGACCTACCATCATCCACCAAGTCGCAACAAGAAGAAGTGTTTACACAAAAGGAGGAGGAGGAGGAGGAGGAGGCAGAGTCCGCTCCGGTGCTCCGAAGATCCAAGCGTTGGCTGGCGCATGGTCTATACTCCGGACAAGAACCGGAAGGTACTCGCCCTACTCAAACCAAGAAGAACAAGACTACATTCAGGCGGAGACAAAGGGATGCGCCGCGCAAGTATCTTCCAATGCCCATGTTCGCAGGTGATAGGTTGCTGCAGAATGGGAGAGACTTCCAGCTTCCTTTCGACATCTTCTCGCCACTTCCTCCCGGGCAGCCCAAGCCCAACGAGTGGAGGAAGACCAACAAGAGTACGCTCCCTGAACATTGTTTTGAGTGATTTGATGACCAAACTAACGGTCTTAGATGTGTTCGTCGGCGAAGCAGGAAGCATATGGAGAGCCAACAAAGACATGGAGCTATCTAAATGCATGTGTACTGCAGACACTGGCTGCGACGAAAACTGCCAAAACCGCTACATGTTCTACGAATGCGACAATGGAAATTGCGGCCTGGGTCGCGATTGTGGTAACCGTAGCTTCGACGAGCTCAAGCAACGAACTAAGGCTGGAGGGAAGTACAACATTGGTGTCGAGGTCATCAAAACGTCAGATCGTGGATACGGTGTTCGCAGTAACCGCACATTCGAAGCAAACCAGATCATTGTGGAATATACGGGAGAGATCATCACTCAGTCCGAATGTGAGAAGCGTATGCGGACGACGTACAAGAAGAACGAGGTGTGTATATTCCTAGACCATTTACTGACTATAGCTAACTCGATGCAGTGTTACTACCTGATGTACTTTGACCAAAACATGATCATCGATGCTACTCGAGGTTCCATCGCGCGCTTTGTGAACCATTCCTGTGAACCAAACTGTCGAATGGAGAAATGGACGGTTGCTGGCAAACCTCGCATGGCGCTTTTCGCAGGTGACCGTGGCATCATGACAGGGGAGGAGTTGACCTACGACTACAACTTCGAGTGAGTTTGTGAAACCTGTGACAAGTCCAACCTTCAGCTGACAGAACTCCAGTCCTTATTCGCAGAAGAATGTCCAACAGTGCCGGTGCGGTTCGGCCAATTGTCGCGGAGTATTGGGGCCCAGACCGCGGGAAAAGGAGCAACGGTCGAAGGAGAGGGAAGAGCAAAAGAAACAAAACGCGAGCGCGAAGAAGACACAAACCAAGACCACGACAAAGCGAAAGATTGGAAGTGTCATCGACGAATCAGCGTCACGACTGAACAAAAAGCGGAAGACCGTTAAGACTGGGGTCAAGAAGGCTGTTTCAAGATCGCGCGCCTCTGTTTCACGATCAACCACGACAAAGAAGACAGAACCGGCTACGAAGTACACGACCAAGAGAACCACAAAGGCCACCACTAAGTCCAAGGCTGCAACTGCAATTGCAACTGCGACAAAAACTGCCCCCAGAACCAAGCGCAATGTGAAATTGCCCAAGGTGACAACCAAGGCCAAGGTCAAGACGACAGTTTGCACTACTACCAAGGCTAAGCCTGCAGCAAAGGCCCAGCCATCCAAGACCAAAGCAGCATCCACGCTTAAGCGTCCATCGGCAGAAACCAAGGCCAAGATCCTTGCTGCGGCAAAGGGAACGGGTCGGAAGCGGGGCCCTTATAAGAAGAAAACTGATGCGAAGGAAGAGGTCAAACCTAAGGCTGGTCGTGGTCGCTGGGGTGGTGCTAGAACCAAGACCGCCAAAGCTGCTAAGGGTACTGCGCCAAAGAAAACCGGGCGAGGTGTCAAGGCTGGCAAGAAATGATTCAACCCCAATTCGATTGTATATTTGCGAGCAATTCAGGTCCTGAGTGTAGCCCAGCGCCAGCACCGGTACTGGTTACCTTTCTATTGGTTTCTTGGGTTCTTCTGGCCAACTTTCTCGACGGATTTTCAACATGCACCCAGCCCGTGATAACCACAGGCATTCCAACTCAATCCAACAACTCGATCGTCATGTCTTATTTACTTTCTTGTTTTATATTCCTTTGACTTTCTTCCCCATTCTTATCCTATTCCCTCTATTTGAAAGCCTTTACCTTGGTACCCCGTGACGGCGTTTTGCTTTGTTGTCTACATGCGTTTCCCCTATTCCCTCCTTAATATTGTCCCTCTTATTTTTTGGTATAATATTGGGTTCTTGTTATTTTCTATCTGGCGGTTGATTCGCGGTGGTGGAGAGTCGTATCTTGTTCATTCATTACCTTATTTGGACTCGTTTATTGTTGTGTCTGTTTACTGTTTGAATGATGGGATGAGAATGGTAGAAATGTATCCAATATCTTGTATGAGGTAGGAATTGATTATCATTTGGTTCCGTTAGACTTGTACTAAGAGTAGCGGTATACTGCGCGTTCTGGTATTCGCATATTGCAGATTTTAAGGAGAGATAAGGGAAGAAATGCTTTGCCAATAGCTTTTTTACCTGTCTTAATAAATTAACATTGGCACTGACACCAAATGCATGGTAAATTTCCCTTGAAAACCGTTCAATTATGATCCCTATACACCAGGAAAAGACGTCGACACTGACTTGCTAATCAATAAAATATAATCAGATACCCTAGTTCTGACCAGGCTCTCCCTCCTGCGCTGGTGCTGGTGGTTGTTCTTGCTGTTTCTGTTCTTGTCGTTGTTGCGCTTCGTCTGCTTCCTGTTGAGGTTGAGGTTGGGCTTCAGGTTCCTCTTCTGGTTGTTCTGCGGGTGATTCTGCAGGCTGCTCAGCAGAATGCTTAGAAGATTCCGTGGGCCCAGCAGCAAATCTTTCCGTAAGTTGTTGTTCCCCTTCGGGTTGTTGCTGTTGTTGCTCTTGTAGTTGTTCAATTGGCTGTTGTACAGGAGGCTGGTCTTCGACTTCTTCCTTGGTTTGTTGTTCTTGTTCTTGGGGTTGTTCAATTGATTGCTGTACAGGAGGCCGATCCTCAACTTCTTTTTTGGGTTGTTGTTCCTGTTCTTGTTGCTGCTGCGGCTGCTGCTGTTCTTCAGCGGGCTTTTCAACTTCCCGGTTATCTGTCGATGGCTGCTCTTCTGTTGGCCCTGTTTCCGTTGCGGCAGCTGGTGTAGGTGCAGCAGGTTCAGTCGAGGCCTGTATCTGTTCAGGCTCAGGCTCAGGCTCAGGCTCAGCTTCAGGTTCTGGTTGAGTTTCTGTCTGTTCGCTGCTAGCAGGAGCATCCAGACTTCTTTCGAGAGTACCCAATACATCCGCATCTTGGTTTTCGGTGGTGGTCGTATCGTGTTCTTGTTGTTCTGGTTCCGGCTTGGGAGCTGCCTCTTGCTCTTGCGGCTGTTGTTGTTGTTGTTGTTGTTGTTGTTGTTGTTCGAGGGGCTGGTCTGTTGACGTATCCATGGCATCTTGGCTTTCTTGTTGATCAGGCTCTGTCTTGACTGTCTCTTGTGGTTTTTCCGTGGACTCTTCCGGAGCGTGGAGAGCGGGCTGTTCTGCCTGCTGCTGGTTGTCGGTCGTCGTCTCCGCAGCGGGTGCTGGTTGCTCTGGTGCAGTTGGTTGCTGTGTACCAGGTGCTGGTTGAGGTTCAGATGCTGCTGGCTCAGGCTGGTAGTCTGTCATGGTTACATCCGCAGGGGCTGGCTTCTCATCACTAGGCTTGTCTGAGACGGGAGCGGGAGTTTGTTCAGCTACTGGTGATGCATCACCAGGGGCTTGCGGTTCCGGCGCCGTCTCTGCAGGAACAGGTTGGGGAGTCTGGGTAGGTTGAGCAGGTTCCGCAGCAGGCGTCTCCGGCGTCTTCGCATCCATCATGGACTCATCACCCTCATCGCTCTCCTCACCCTCTTCACCATCATCATCCTCATCCTCCTGACCACCCTGGTCACCACGCGACACATCGCCGTCTTCAGACTTGGTACCATCCGTGCCCATCACCCCGTCGCCGGCAGCTCCAGCGCCATGTACGGCAGACGCATCAACACCCTCACCAGGCGCGAACATAACCTTCTTTCTTCTACCCTTGAAGCCCTTACCCTTTCGCTTGGGTGGAGGTGGCCTCCGCTTCGGAGGAGTCATGACAGCCGCAGAGCCAGCCTCTGCAACAACCACACCTTCAGCGTTAACCGTTCCAACACCCTCAACCACTGTCCCTGGGGCGGGTGCCTCGGAATTAACGGTTGCTTCAGCATTACCAGGCACAACCTGATCATCCGCAGTAATCTCCCCTTCAATGCGATGCCCCTCGGGAACCCAAGCCTCATACACAGACACATTCCCAGTCGCAGGGTCCATCTTCTTAAATCGCGTCCGTCTCATAGGCACATTAGGCGTCCCATCAACACCCGTAGCAGCAGCCCCATACAACGAAGGCAGACCCGGCCGTCTCTTCGCCAAAAACTCCACCTCCGGCGGCTCCATATGCCGCGGCACCGTCATCCACTTCCTAGTCACAAAGCTTCTCTCCGCCTTCGACTGCCCCGAGGCAGCAGCGCCACCCTCCTCCGCGTCTGTCGTCTCCTTTTCCTCGTTGACAATAAGGTTGATGTCCTCAGCCTCCTTCGGCGCCTGTCTAATATATATACACCCGGCGCGCGCGGCGCGCAAAAGCGCCTTACTTGTAGGCGTCAACAACTGACTATCTCTTGGCATGGGGTGCTCCGGGAGAGTTTGTTTTCCGCCAGGGCCTTGGAAGATGGATTCTGCTTCGTCGGGTTTGGGGGCTTGGGAGACCATTTGGTGTTGGCGAGTCCAGCGGCGGACGGGGAGGCCTTCGAAGACATCGTGGTCGATTTGGCCGGTGCGCGTGCGGGCGGTGGTTGTTTCACCTAGGTGGCGGCCTGATCGGGAGGATCTGAACTGGGAAATGTTAACGCGCTGTGATGGGGGTCCATGAGGTGAGGTGACATACTGTAGGGGGCATTGTGAGTGGGTATTTTGCAATCTTGTCACAATATGCAATCAAAGAAATGCAAAGCGATTCAACTGATGCAGCGATTATGCGAATTCAGACGAATCGCTGCATGTCCGTTCGCAAGTACAACTCCGATAAAGAGGTGGTTGATGCATCAGAGTCCGTCGCGTTGCGATACGGGAGGATTCCACGTGACTTTCCGGCGGACACTACGACACAAGTATGCTTGGGGTTCGCACTCATATAAAAGAGTAGATTACGCTGGAAAACATAACCGTGAGTAGAGAGTTGGAATTGAAGCTCGTAATGAGTTAAGTAACATCAGGGCGTCTCGGTAGAAATACAAGGCAGCTTAGTCTATTCACTCCGGTACTTCCCCAGAATACCTTCGATCATGAGAAACGATAACGCAGAATCATATTTTTATTCAAACTTCAATGCAGGCTGCAAAAAGAAACGATAGAAATGCGCGGTTTAATCCCAGCTGTAGCGGCAATCGTTAGCCACTCATAATTCATGCACAAGCAGACGACCGGGGAGTCAGGGAGCCTTACCCAGTATCCTTCTGGCGGACGATATCGCCTTGTCCTCCTGTTTGTTTCCCCTAAAAGCGTGTTAGAATAGAGCCCGAGAATTTTTAAGATGGTCGAAGCCTACCGTCTCTTGTCCCTCCACAACCAACTTGTCGAACTGGTAGAACTGGCTGATAACGGTCTGCCTCTGCGAACAGTCAGTAACCCGCGATAGTCACGATGCAAAACCCATATATCATAATCTCTTCCTGTTTTTGTAGACAATATCCCGGGGGCTGATATCCCACTAACCTTCATCATCCGCAAGTTCTGCAACCCCTCCTGGAACAATTCCTGGATCTTCCTGTCCTCCTTCTCATTCTGGTGCTCGCGGAAAGCATCCCTCGTTCTCCTGCGGGCGTATTCACGGAAGTTAAATGCGGAGAATTGCGACGATTGACGGAGGAGAGAACGGAACTATCGCAGGCAATGTCAGCTGGCCTAGGCTGCACATGATGGGGTATCGTAGTTCATGGACGAGACATACCAGAGACCGTGCTTGGAAGGCAGTATCCCGGTTCAATGCGGCCACAGACATGATGGCAGCGTCGAGTATAACAAAGGTATTGAGAAAACTGTATATCCAACAAGGATGTTTAGTGTTGCAGTCGCAAAAACGAAAGTGGCGCTTGAAAGCTTACCAGCGCAGTCGGAGAACGACTGGCTGAATAACGGTTCCGCAAAGAAAAAAGGGACACCTGACGTCAGGGCAGTCGGGAAATTGTCAACACTCACTTCGCACTCTAACCCGGCGTATATCTCGTCCTTTTTCTATTATTTCTCTCAGGCGTTGTTAAATCGCAGAGCGCAGGCGGGAAATTCTTGTGCTTGCCTTCGCCGGAGACGGAGTTAGCCGGACCCCTCGGCCGAGCTTGCTTCCTTCAATCGTGTTGTACACAACGACCACCCGCCCAAACGCGGCTTTATTCGTTGGATCTCGATTAGACAACTACTTTGGAAGGTCTAAATACAAGCAGCCCGTTCTCATCTCCAATGGCGCAAATTCTCACTCCCCCCGCTTCCCGCCATACCTCCGAGTCGCCGGAGGTCCGAAAGGAAACAGAAGTCGACGCCTCTGCCGAACTGCTACAGTCATTAGATACTCTCCTAGAGCGATATCTGCACCTGCTCGATAGGCATCAGAAACTACAGGCAGATTTAGCAAAACGGTTGTCTTCGGTATGATGATCATTGATAGCGTTCGGGAATGACAAGTATCCTAACACCGAACTAGGGGTTTTTCTCTCTTGCGCAGGCCAATTACACATGCCCGCCTGGTCGACGATATGGCGCAGACTACTACGATGAACGGATGAAGGCGACGAGGAAGGTGTAAGTTGATTTATAGTCCAGGTCTGGGTTGTTGCTAATCAAAGGGGTAAATAGGTCACTACGTACTCCTTCAAAAGAGACAGAAGAATCGGAGGATTCTACTGAAGCGAAGGACTATGGGCATACCTTCGCAATTGAATATACACCGGACAACCGTGGTTATGAACAGGAAAAGGATAAGGGGACTTCCGAGAGCCCTTCGGACACTGCGCCATCCGATGAGAATCCAGACCACCACAAGGAAGGCGAGAACAGCACGCGAAAACCAGACAATGCAAGTGCCCCAGAAAATTTGGAAACCGAATTCACAGCCCAGAAACCTAGGCCTATCAAGAAATTCGGTTCTTCGGATCCGATAACGTGGTATGGTATATTGGTCCCGCCATCTCTTCGGAGTGCTCAAAAGAGCTTCACGGAAGCTGTAAATGAGCATTTATCGGAGCTGGCGAATGTCATCGTTGAAATGCGAGCATTTGAGAAGAAAATCGAAGAGGTGCGAAATCGGTTGAATCACAACGGTTCATAGCGATGCGTACAAAGACTAGAATACCAACATTCTGCTTATGACATCGATAAAATACATGAGGAATCCGACAAACTACATTTATTTGGCTGCGATTTATCTCTCAGTACAGTGGCATAATGGTGCTAAATCTACGAAGAACAGGCATTTGAGAAGCAGGTAGAATCCATGCCCCAGAACATATACCAAAAAAACAATACAAAAGACAACTCTCAGCGCCTCTTGAAACTCTCCCAGAAAGGAATCAACCCTCTTTTTGCAAGCGCGGTTTCTCATCTCGCAGTCGTTGATTCTCTCTGCAGTTCTGTAGGTAGGGTGCAGTCGCGACTAGTTGCGAGACTGGGACTTTCGGTTCTTCGTGTTTGAGAGCTCTGACTTGAAGATACATTTGGCTTATTTTTTTTTAGTTTTTTTCTCACGTGAGGGATGCAAACAACCAATACAATCCAAATCCCAAAGCATAGATGAAAACAATAGCGCTTAGCACTATCTCCCATAAAATTGGCTTTCGGTTAGAATCGAGCTTCTTCTGCAGACGCTGATCTTCATCTTGTGATTTTTAATTCTGCTTCTGGAGGGATTGGAGGGACCGTGGAGGGACACAATCGTCTCGATTCTGTCTGCTAACTGATCAAGTCTTTCGGTCTCTTGCATCGGTTTTGTTATAGCCATGTTGATGTCTGGTTTGGATCAAGATGGGAGACATTTGTTGAACGCGGTAGTAAGAGCAACGAGCCAAAGATGGAGTTTGTTTTCTGGCATGTGTAGGCGTCATGGTACATTCATCAATTGAATTCCAACGCATCTAGGCGTAATCAAATGTGCCCCAAAGGCTTCGCTAGTATGACCAAGTACATTCCAAACGCAGTAGTATACATGAAGAAAAGAGCCCTCAGCAGTTCTGCCCATCTGGATTTCTCTCCATCTCGGTGGGGATCGAAGACTCTTCTGCAAGTGCCATTAATCGCTTTGTAGGCGAGAATCCTCGTCACGTAGGCGTTGGTAGTCGTATTGAAGGGATTGTAGGTAGGTTTCCATTCCATTGATGATATCAAATGCCTCGATGTCTTCTTCGTGCAGCATACTCATCGTATAATATTCTCTTAAGGAAATGGCGAGAAGTAGTAATAGGGTTCTAAAGAGGCTTGTGTTCCTCTCTCTCTACTCTTCTTTTCCATTACCCTGGGTGTATAAGCGTCATACTCTGTTAATTCATTGTGTCCTCCATTACAATCATTTCTACTATAAATATCAAAAAATCAAGACGAAAAACGCCTTTCAGAATGATCATCTCCGGTATCGAAAAGGAAGAGTAACCGAGTCCATATCTCACCTCATATATAAAGACAAGGACCCTGATCAATCCTGTCCATTTGGTCATCTCCTCATATATGCAGGAATCAACTTTCCTTCGCAAGCGCAGATTCTCATTCCATAGGCTTTGATTCCCATTGTGGAGTGTTTGTAGGTGAGATTTGACTTGCTCTGCCAAGTGGTCTAATTTCTCGCTGTTGCTAGCAATGCTGTTTGACTTTCCGTGCTCCATGGGCTAATGTTTGGAGAATGTCCAGTAGGAAGAAATCGAAAGAGTTTGTCCTTGATGTGTAGGCGTCATTATACATCATCAGAGAATGAATCCATATCCCCCAGCAGACATCAATATGATTATGACCGTCACTTCTGCACATCATTCTCTCAAAATTCGTCCCAATAGGAATCATCACTCTGCTGTAAGTGTCCACTCTCATTTTACAGGCGCTTAGTCTCATCGCGCAGGGATTCAATCTCATCCTGAAGGGAGTCTAGACGGGACATCACTCGATTGATTCCGTTTAGTACCTCGTTGGCGACAGCCTCGCCAATGGTGTTTTCTTTTTGCATTGAGGCGTTAGGTCTTTCGTGCTCTAACTGGCCAGGATAAGTAGTGAAAGAAAAAAGGTTTATTTTTGATGTGTAGCGTCATTATGCCTCATCTATACTTGTACGGTTGTCGAAATGCAGAATCAGCAAACCGACACGCTCCATACACCAGAGCATAGACCACAAAAATATCTCTAGATAGGACCCTTAGTCTCATTCTTCTGATGTGTCTCCTCAATCCTCCCACTCAGCTAACTGGCAATCGTCAAGGAGTCCAGGATCCATCAAGTCCTTATCACCATGTTTGAGGATCATAATCTTGAGATGCCTTTGACTTTCTCTGTAACCCATTGTTTTTCGTTGTCATCAGTGGTGGTTTTTTTTTTTTTTTTTTTCCCGGGCTTTGGAGGCTTTGCGTCTCGGAGCTTCATGTTTGGCTTGAGTCAGATTGGTGTGATAGTTGGCTCGAGATAACCGTTATTATACAGTAAGGGTTGTAGTGAATAGCAAGTAGAAGGAGCGATGGAGTTCTTTATTTCAATAAAATACCGGCGTCATTGTACCTTCAGCTATGTGCTATTCCTGGAACGAGCAACATCCTCAGGCTTCGAGGGGAGAACGGTTATAAACAGGTACAATCCATACCCAACAGCATCTATGCAAAAAACCCTCAGCATTTCTACTCATTTGGCTATCTCGCCATCTCTGTAGATGTCCAGATTCCTTTGCAAGCGATGACTCTCAGCATTCGGTGATTCTAGGCTGGATCCTATCCTGTCGAGTCCCTCCAGTGTCTTGGTAAGAGCGCCGGCAATAATGATTTCGTTTTGACTTATCATGTCTGACTTGAATCAGGATGGCTTTAGACAACAATGATGATGGCAGCAGAGCCTAGTTAATAAAAGAGCAGTAGAAATTTTTCTCTACTGGTAACTGGTAGTGCGTCATTGTATCTTCTGTGTTTGTATCGCGGGACTTGACGATCTTCTTCTCTTCATTTTCTCCCATAGCAATCATTTCATCAACAACTAGGAATATTACCATTTCAACTACGATTTATTCGACTACTATATACTAATCGAGTCCCAGACCCCTAAAAATAACAGTGCAATGCCATTTCCCGCCTATCGCTCGGTTCGGATAATTTATCGGTTGGTGTCTGACCATTATTGTCACAGCTTGACTATTTAAAAATGCTGACACGGAAATGTGGTTTCAGGTTAATATTACAAGCGCGTGGTCGGCCGCGATAGTGTTTCCTAGGTCCGCCTCCGGCTCAGGATGAGACGAATCGGCCTTAACCGACCTGGGCGCTCTCCACTTGGCCTTCAGATCCCGGAATATCATTTGCTGCGTGGTCGCTGCCAATATGTGACTGATTCACCTGCTCCGGAGCGATAATAAAGCTGGTTCTGACCAGTGTACTTCGGAGTACGCTATTGGATACGGCGCGTTTGGGCGTCGCCCGATATCTCCGAAAAGCAAAAAGTAAATAATGCGATGCGGATACCAATGGACGCAGATGATTGAAACGAGCATGCCTCCATTATCCTCTTCTCCGGTCAATCGGAAACGTGACTCGCGATGAATTGGTCAATTCAGGCCTAATGATCCGCTTCTAGCCTCCCCAATTGCGCCACATCCGTTAATATGCAGCTGATACCTAGGACCGACGATCAAAACGTCCTTGCTCTGCATCACTCCACTTGGCTCGAACTAGGCCGTTTCCCAAAGTGGCTATATCCCATACTCTACACCCATGTAATGCTCGGAGGTAATGTCAATATCTGAAGGCTAGCGTGAAGGAGTGCTGGGGTGCTGAGGGAAACCCTTGTTCTGATACCCACCACCCAGAATGTCGCGTCTGACAATTCTTTCTTCGTCTTTTTCTCTTTCTTTTCTTGCATTTTCATTCTCTATTGCTCCGCGGGCTCGAGCCTTTTTATTCTGTTCTTCATGATGGATTTGTGAGTGGACGTCCCCAACAAACAGAGTACAATGGACTGGCTAACGGCTACTTTGACGTCTCCAGGGGTTTCTATTAGTGAATTATTTCCAGAAGTATCCTCAGATTGATATTAGTGGTGTTGACAATTGACTTGCATCCCATTCTTTCCTTTCTTTGACATTTTATCCTGATATGGTAAGTATCCTGCTGCACAATGCGCCACAATCTGCACCATTTGCTCATACTATTTTTCTCCTGCAGAGAGGCGTTGACTGCCTATTCCAACCTCTGTTACGTTCGATTTACTATCTTGAGCTTGGTCTCAAGTCCATTCGTTTGCTGTCTCTGACAATTACTGCTGATCGGTTTCGCTTTCGATTCAGCTACCATTCACTTGATTTCTAAATTTCTTCCTCCACGGAAAATCAGCCATTTCAACTCATTCCAATATCAGACGGAGCCGAACCTACGACTGGCTTCATTGGGCAACAACTGAAGTGTCGCCAAAGATCACTCTAGTATAAACAGTCTACGAGGAATTATACGATCTTCCTATCCGTTATTGAATGAATCCGAACCCAATGGGTAATCCGGGCCCCCTTTCTGAGCTGGAAAAAGCTCCGGAGCGAAAAGGATCCGTCCAACGCGCAAGGCAGATGTTGGAAGCGGGCAAACGTCCAAGAGTACAGGAACCTGAATCAAGCAAGGACCGACGCGATGTATGCTCTATTAGTTCGAAGGCCTTGCATATGACACAATGGCCCCTGCCGGATAATAGTACAATGCCTGGAAACTTTCTTGATCCTCAAGCCAGTCTTATTCCGAGAAGACCCCCGCCACGTCGTCCGCCTCGTCCAGATGCGCCGTCACCGTCCATTTATTCAGAGAGAAGCGCCCCAGGATTTGCACCTAGTCCACTACATTCCAGAGAGCCCCGTCAATCGTTCTCACAGCCTTCGCCGTATCAGAACCCTAGCCGGATTCCACCTCGGGACTCCCCGTCGCCATCAGGGCGGAGTAACCCTCACGTATCTATTTTCAACGAAGACCTTTCAGATACTGACTCCGTCTTGTCGATTCTCAATTATCCCCTTCCTCCGCAACAAGGGAGGACTGCCGGTCTAGTGCCGCCTCCGTCAAATTCGGTTCGACATACTTTTGGTCGCAGATCATCCGTATCGCCAATACCCGAGGAGCTAACGGAAAGCCCAACCAACGTGGACGATTCGTATGCCTCGAGTAGGGCCATACCTTCTGACTATGGTTCTCCGACTCACGAGTCCGAGATCCTTGGAACATATCTAGATGATGAGTCTGATGATTGCCAGGAAGCGAAAAAGCCTGTCGAAGAGAATGGCGAAGGCCTAGTGAGGAGCGCGAGCGTTGGAACAAGGGGTAAACCGTCACTGCGTGTGGTTCGAAAGCCCAGTTCGGAATCTCCTGCACCTTCAGAGGGCCAGTCTAGAGCACTTGAAGCAAGTACTATCGGGCGAGCCCTATCTGGAACACCTGCAGATGAGGATTTGAGAGCTCCAGTCCCCAGTCCAAAGGAGTCATACTCTAGCCTCTCGGATCGTTCTTACGAATTCGATCTCGAAAAAGGAGCATTCGTCTTGGATATTGGCCAACCACGCCCTGAGTTCCAGCATGACCCGGGAAATCAACCGGGGTTACCTAGAGCTGCGCCTACGATGAGCGACAAAAGACCAGGCGCACGCAGGCCTCCGCGTCTGGACATGGACGCAGTCCGTGATGCCCAAGCTCGGGGCAGCTTAACAAGCTTGCCTGATCTGATCCGGCGGGCAACTAAACTCGCTTCACATTTAGATCATGGGAGAACGGCAAGTGGGAATGACAACCTGAGTAGCAGCAACGATTCTCGGAGTCTACCGTGGAGTAAGTACGAACCAACGACTAGATGTACCAGTTAAACTAACAACTTGAAGATCGTCATCGCAACTCCGGATCTCTGCAGGATACTCTAGAAAATTTCCCTCCCCCTCCACGACGTAACACAGAAGGATATTCGTCTTGGCCCATGTTCTTGAGGCGGTCAACATTGCACAACATAGAAACTCTAAACTCGCACTCTGATCACGGCGAAGCCGAGGAGAAACCGGCAAAACGTTCACGCCGCTGCTGCGGAATGCCCCTCTGGCTATTCATCCTGATTTGCGTCGCAGTCATCATTATCATAACCCTCGCTGTCCTCCTCCCGATCTTCCTCGTTGCAGTTCCCAAGGACAGAGCGAATAACGAATCAACATGTGAAGCATCCCACCCCTGTAAAAACGGGGGTTTTAGCGTCTCCAGCGGATCTGTTTGTTCTTGCGTTTGTACGAATGGGTATACAGGATCTCAGTGTACTATCGCGGGTGACAGTAGCTGTACCACGACT
This sequence comes from Aspergillus chevalieri, assembly GCF_016861735.1. Taxonomy (NCBI): domain Eukaryota; kingdom Fungi; phylum Ascomycota; class Eurotiomycetes; order Eurotiales; family Aspergillaceae; genus Aspergillus; species Aspergillus chevalieri. Next base: position 1,268,279 of record NC_057368.1, on the reverse strand, counting down.
GATATCGACGGGGGTTCGACATCAAAAACCGCGACGATGGGTAGTGGTTTGCCGCAGTTGTTCCAGGACTCTCAGGAGACATTCAATATTCGCCTTGATCCGGTTACCATTATGGCTCTTTTTAGCAAGAGCAATGTCTCGTGTACGACGCAGAACGAGCTCGTATCAATCAATGATGTTTCAAGCAAGACACGTCGGTTCTTCCCTGTACAGCTGGATGACCTGGCATCGCAAACCCTCGCTGCTCGTGATGCCGTCGCTACAATAAACGGCATCATCTTTGACGACTCTTCTCCAACAGCTGAGCCCTTACCCACAGCTACTGATATCACGACCGCATCCCCGCCGCCTCAGGAAACGTCAACAACATCATCCTCTGAAACATCAACTACCTCAGCACCAACAACCACGGCCCAAACAACCACCCCAACTACGTCTCCTACATCTACATCTACATCAAACCCCACATCTACAGCCACAAGCGTGCCACAAAAAGCCCTCACGTTTTCCCAAGTCGCCATCCTCTACATCTTCGAAATGACAGGCACGCTCAACGCAGCAATTCAATCAGAAGAGGATATCCGACACTATCTGAAGAGTACGTACTCGACATCAAATGGTGGGAACTATGATGTGGATTTGAGTAGGTCGGGGGTGCAGGCGAACTTTGCGCTTGATTTTGGTGAGTGGACGATTACGATGGGAAATGGGACGAAGGCTGGCGGTTGACTTTATGTGGAGTTTGGTTTGGAATGGTGTATATTTGGGATTTTCTCTTCTTACTTTCCTTCATTCTCTTGCTTTCGGGTTAGTCTTCTTCTGGGTGGTTTGATTGGGCTTTAACTCAATGTGCATAAGTTTAGTTGTTGTGGTTGTGTATAGATATGTATAGTCAATCAGTCTACGTTTGTATACAATGGAGTCTTTATTTGAAGAATGAGTCTTTGGGGCCTGCGAAGAAGCCCTACTTTTATTATTTTGGATGCTGTGTTCTTTTTCTGGACGCGGCTTTGACAATTGCCTTGGTCTGAACCCGGAAACCGGGTCATCCTCGCCGTCTGGTCGTAGTTTCACCTTCTCTCATGGGGTATCACCGTGCCTGGGCCTTCCAAGGCCAAGGTACATAACCTAGCCAGACACAAAAGAACAAAAATACAAAAAGATGTCCTCATCAACCCCCTCAATCACTACTTTGATCATCCGAGTCACTAGTCTGCGCCCCATCAGCCAAATCCATCATTTTCACCACCGCATCCCCATTCCTTCCCTTTTTCTCAGCCGCAAACCACGCCTCTCTCCTCTTCGCCTCACGCTTCTCCTTTCTAGCCTGCCGCTGCACCTTCTCCCGCTGCGCCTGCTCCTGTTTCTGATGCAGCTCATTGACGTAATCCTGCAGGTGGATCAGGTCAGAGCGGAGCTTCGTGGCCTCGTCGGTGGTAGTCTGGCGGGCGGTTTCGCTGACCGTGGATTTCTTTTTCAGTATGGAGAGCTCGGCTTCAAGGGTTGCGATTTGAGTGTCTTTGGCGGTTGTGTCTTCGAGAGCTTGGGTGGAGTGGACGGTGGATGAGGATGGTTGTTGAGTGCCGGGTTGTTGCTGGCCTTGGCTAAGGGCGGCAAGTTCGGCGAGGCCTTCTTCCATCATTGAGTCTGGGAAGAAGGCGTGGGTCAGGGCTTCGGAGAAGGGGTCGGCTTTTGTCTTGGATTTCTGGGTATCTTTGGGGGTGGGGAGGAGGTGGGTTTGGAAGGCGTAGTCGGCGGGAACAGCGCCTGGATTCACTGATGATTCGGAGAGTGTCTGGTCATATCGGGGTTTGACAATCGTATGCGCTATCCTTGTCAGGTCGAGGGATGGGTGAGGTAGCCCGTTTGGTGGTAGCATCGACAAGTTGGTTACAGGGTGTGTGTAGTCGGCTACGATCGTGGCGTATTTCCGTCTAGCGACATTCCACGAAAGAACCTTTCCGTTATGTTGACCGGTTAATAGGATAGTGCCATCGTACGATAGGGCAAGCGACTGGACCGCGCCCGTGTCAGACGAAGGAGGTAGCCAGCGGTCCTCCGCTGACGGCTGGGCCGGGGTGGATTGTAACGACGGGTCGTGAAGAGGATGTTGAACGGACTGATTCTTGTAGAACTCAACGCATTGAACGCTACCATCCTCATATCCCACGTAGAACGCACGGTCGACTGGGTCCAATGTCACGCATGTTGCTGAGGAGGGTAAAAGGAAAGTTCGCAAGGCACGTCCTGTATGATAGTCCCAAGCAACCGCGGTGTTATCCTTTGCGGTCGAGACGGCGATATTGTAACGGCCAGCACTGTGGCCCAATGCGATCGATGTTATAGCAGCGCGGTGGTTAGAAAATGTGCGAATGGGCGAGTTTGGTTGCTGTCGATCCCGGCCAGACGGGGGCTTGATGAAGGAGAGAATGTTTGCCAATGACCACACGTGAATGCTCGCATCAGATGATCCGGAGAGGATGAAATTGGAAGTACGATCGACCACGAGAGAGGTTACCGGTTGTAAATGCGACGCCGTCGTAGCCACTTGACGTCCGGTACAGGTCTACCAGACCTTCCAGTCAGATTTCGCAACGCCAAACGAGAAAGTCAAGGAGCATATCATACCTCCCACAAGATCAAACGACCACCCTCTGTCCCCAGCACCAAGATATCGCCATTCTTACCGCCCGCAACCGCAAGACTGCGTATCCGCTCCGGGAAGGGAACCGTTGCTTCTTGGTTCCCCTTTTCTCTGCTATATACGTGGACAATCGCCTTCTCCGACTGAGCCGCGAACACGTGCGACGGACTCACTGCCAAACAATTGCCAGCTGTCGAGCTTTTCTTGAAGGTGGAGCGCAGCGCGGGAGCAGGCTGGAACTCTTGGAGGCAGATTCCAACATCTCTCAGCGATGCTGATGCAGGAGCTTTGCCGGACGTCAGAGTCGACGCGATGAAGCACTCTGAGAGCATGAGGAGCTACAAGAGTGAAACGAGGGGGAAATTATATAAAGGATGAATCAATTGTAGTAAGTCTCGTTGGGCCTTTTTTTTTTTTTTTACCATATCAAAAGCGGATCATCACGTGTTTGTATTGTTTGCATGTGCTTGATATTGGTCATGTGACTATCCCGACTTCATCGGGAAACCGAGTCAACTAACGTCAACAACAACTCTCTCCTTCAATGGGAGCAACTGAGACCATCTTTCCCTCCATGGATTTCACAGTAACCGGTCGCATCTTCCTACCATCCTAGAATGGGATTGTTTCGGGGCCTTCTCTGCTTGTACAGCCCCTGCTGCCCTTCTCAAGAGACCCGGTGTCTTCCAGTCACTTCCTGTCCGGGCGAACAGCTTTCGTATATGCGCCATTGAACGGTTTGCAAGCCTTTACTGTACATTCATCTTAAAATAACTCGCAGAGGGTTGTTTCCGGCACAATTTACCTGACCACAGCACATGAGGCACAGGCTGCGACCACCTCCAAGCATGATAGCCGTTTCGGCTGCACACGCAAGGGGCATGTGCAGGGGCATTTGATTGCCCATTGCAACACCACTGGTTGGTCATTGGAAGCAAAGACAGGACTATGACATCCATTATTGCCTTTCAGAGCGCCGAATTGGCTCCCTGAGATTGTTTCATTCCGGTTGCTGCCCTGGTTGTTATGACGAAATCGGGGCTCCTGCGTAGGACGGACCATCCACGTTTTGGTGCTCCTGCAGGTGGTGCGGATCGAGGCATCGCCCAATCACCGGTTCGGTTGCTGGATCTCACCTCCTTCTGGTATGCAAGGAAGGCCATGTAGTTACCCTGTGGGAGATGCCTTCATGTCCCAAAGTGTTGGGTAATTCTCTGGAAGGGAGAGCGTATACATGCCCCCGATATACCTGGCGTGCCGTCCTTTCCAGGACAGCCAAGGGATGTCTAGTTAACATTTTTCTTTCTGGCGTAGTATAAGGAGCTGTCGGTTCCTCCATTTCTCCTTTGGAACTATTCTCCGGCCTTTTTTTTTTTTTTTTGCTGTCATAACAGTGCTTTATTTTTATCTCTTGAACGTCTTCTAGGCATTCCTATTGATTGATCTAACTGCTTCGCTTCGCCCTTTCCAGTGCCGTAATGTTCTCGTCTAACTACGATCCCATAACAATGCGGCCCCCAGCGCCTCGCGATAACTATCACCAGCATTCTCTGTCCGCCAATATGGTCCCGTCCTATGCGAACAGGAATATGCCTCCGTACTACATGAAGGAGAATATCATGCCTCACAGCAACAATTTCAACCATCATAACAACAGTACAAGCCCGTCTGCGCCGCGCTACTCGCCGAATTTGCGACCATGGAGACGGCAACACTCTCATGGCTCCCTTTCGTTCATGACCAGCCCTCGTCTGGAGCAAACAGAGTATACAACGTCACAGCAACAACGGCGGCCAGCAGATGGGGCACCTGTCTGCGTTTCACCCTTTCGATCCGTGCGGAGAATGAAACAGCCTTTTCAACTGATGCTGCCAACGTCTCCGGCGTGTGAGAGTACCGCGACATTTGCGAAAGAGCCCAGACGACTGCACCCTAGCCCTTCACTGTCGGACTCTCGAGAGTCGCACCCATCGTCTTCATCCACATACTTTTCGCCTAAGCCTGAGTCAGAGTCCGACAATGAACCCGAATTCAACATAGCCTGTGCTTGTGCACCTGGTGAGAATATTTGCGACAACTGCAACGTACAGCAAAGCCCTCAGATCCAAAATGAAGAGCAAAAGAGAAGCGTTGAAATCACGAACGTCCATATGGCACACTCGACTCTTGTCAAACAATACGGAGATGTCACTGCCAACGACCGCGAAACCACGCCCACATCCGCCGAAATAGAATCCACGCCTTCGCCGAACAGTGAGGAAACCGGAGAGGAAGACACCCTTGGTAGATTGCAAAGGGCAAGAGCAGGGACAACTTCTACCCAGGCGAGTTGGGTGCCGGACAACTTCTCATACTGCCAGAATTGGTTCCAGGGTGTAGAGACCATGGACGTTAAGGATGAGAAATCCAGGGAACACAGTCGGCGGAAATTTCAAATCGTTCAAGTCGAAAACAAGATTACACCCAGTTCGCCTCCCAGTAACCACGATGTCAAAGATGTGGTAAGTGTTCAAGATTCCCCCTTTGTGAAAAAAAAAATTAAAATTAGCTAACGCAAACTCAGAAACTGGCTGTTGCCAGTAGAACAAAGCCAAAGCTAGTCGACATTTCACGACAATCATCGCCATTAATGAGCTGTTCAGTTCCTGCTCATCAAGATCCAGTCCCCTCCACGCCAGATCATCGACAGCAGGAAGTATCTGCATTCAGCCCTGACACGCCTCTTGAGATCGCGGACAGCGGCTATGTCACTCATCTCGCGTGTTTCTCTCTGGATGATAGTCGAGACGACAAGGAAGACGATGAATATACAGACGCGAGCTCAATAGCTTCAGAAAGTGTTAGCTCAACGGTTGTTTGCGAAAAACCGGCGATCAATTCAGACAGACCCATCTTGCCAAACAAAACTGACCAGCCACCCAACGCCACGCTAGCACCAAAGCCAGATGCATCACCTGGAACGTCATCAAATAAATCAGAACGAGAACAGCTCGAAAAATGGTGGGATCACGAATGGACCATCGACCAACTGGAACAATCAGTGAAGGACTTTCCGGAAAGCAAGCTCAAACTGACGTCCCCGGTCATCATGTTTTTGCGCGAAAGCGATGAGAAATCACTTATACGCCAATTCGAGAAAGTCTTCCCAGACGCCGCGGAGTATCAGCTGGACTGCCTCTGTGCTTCTTTGATAGCCAGAAACTATATCTTCGAGCTGTGCTCGAACCACCGACGAAATAGCGGGCTCTCACGTCGACTCAACGTCGCTTCAGAGAAGAACTGTCCGAACCTAGGTATCCGATTCGCTCAGGCATTGCCATCACAGATCAAAGACCAGGTCTTGGGGTCACGAAGCACAGAGCTTTGCAAAGATTTGGATGCCATGGTCAATGACATGCTTTTTGCAGTCACCGGGAAAGCCGATGAAACACTCAAGTCTGCTATCACAGTACTTGCTCAGGTACTTGAAAAGAGGGCTTGATCTTCTGACGTTCGTTCGTCGTCTTTTTTTTTTTTTTTTTTTTGCATTTCCTCTGTTTTTCTCTCCTCTCTTACTTTGCTGTTGTGACATCATTCAAGCGAGATTGCATTGCTTCTTCTCATACCCTTATTGCCTGTTTCGCAATATGAGCTGAACTTTCAAATTGACCTTATTTCCTTTGTTGTGTCTCAATATGTCCACATTTATTAATGTGTAATTGTTAGCAAAATATGTCAAATGACAGACCATGGATACCCTGAAATGTATTTGGAGAGCAATACAAGTAGAAGTTTTGTAGCAACGCTATTCATACCTCAGGCATACAACCAATCACTAAGCTCGGATTATCGTCATTTGGCCGCCGGAGTAACAAAGGTCCATCGATTCCGTTATCATGCGGCGTCGGTGCTTTCCCGCGGAATTTCAATTCTTACAACTTTTTGACAATTGAAACACCACCACAATGGCAGCAGTATCGTCGAGCCCTTTTCGCCTTCTAAACGCTACATCGAGGGTTGTCCCTCAAGTTGGAGCCGCCGTTCCAATCGGCGCTCGCAGTTATGCCACCACAGATCCCTCCCCATCCGCCACCAGTTCCCCGACGACGCTGCGCAGAAAAACGACATTCAAGGATAAACTGAACGCCGGCCCATCGTTTGCAGATTTCGTCTCTGGCGGCAATGACTCGACTCCGCTTGATCCCTCTGAAGCATACGAACTCAAAACGGCACTGGTCGGTCCCGCCGGGAAGAAGAAGGAAATGACGCGGTTACCGTCGTGGTTGAAGACGCCGATTCCCGATTCGAAGAACTATCAGCGCTTAAAGAAGGATCTTCGGGGTCTGAATTTGCACACCGTTTGCGAGGAGGCGAGGTGTCCGAACATCTCGGACTGCTGGGGTGGTAATGATAAGTCGGCTGCGACGGCGACAATTATGCTCATGGGTGATACTTGTACCCGTGGTTGTCGGTTCTGCAGTGTGAAGACATCACGCGCGCCGCCGCCGCTTGACCCGCACGAGCCGGAGAATACAGCAGAGGCAATTTCGAGATGGGGTCTTGGATATGTGGTTTTGACTAGTGTCGATCGAGATGATCTCGTGGACGGCGGTGCCCGGCACTTTGCCGAGACGGTCATCAAGATTAAGCAGAAGGCACCCAATATGCTGGTCGAGTGTTTGACGGGCGACTATGCCGGAGACACCGAGATGGTCTCCCTCGTTGCCCGTTCCGGTTTGGACGTGTATGCGCATAATGTCGAGACCGTCGAGGCCCTGACACCGCAAGTCCGTGACCGCCGCGCCAAGTTCCAGCAATCCATCCGCGTTCTCGATGCCGCGAAGAAGGCGAGACCGGACCTCATCACCAAGACATCGCTCATGCTTGGTCTTGGAGAAACAGAAGAACAGCTCTGGGACACACTCCGCCAGCTTCGCGCTGTAAACGTTGACGTCGTCACTTTTGGTCAGTACATGCGGCCAACAAAGCGTCACATGGCTGTCCATGAATATGTCACTCCTGACCAGTTTGAACTCTGGCGCCAGCGCGCCCTTGACATGGGATTCCTCTACTGTGCATCAGGACCCCTGGTTCGCAGCAGTTACAAGGCTGGTGAGGCATTCATCGAGAACGTGCTGAAAAAGAGACGCGCCGGTGCCGGAAGCGCAGAGACTGTTAGTGATAAGACGATTGCCGTGGGTGAGGCTACTCGTTAAGCATCTATTTCTTCTTTTTTCTGGTCTTGCATGCTTTTCTTTTGTCCATATCTGAAAGCCTCAACGCATAATATGTCGACTGCATGTTTCATTTGTTTCTGCTCGTACTCAACGGCGCTGGTTGATTTGCTTTTTTGTCATGATCATGTTAGGGTATGACTGTTTGATGTTGGGTTAGGCCTGTTTCCGTCTGAATTGTATAGTACTCATGATGAATTGGGTCATGGTTATAGACTTGGAAAATAACAAACAAAATTAAATAAAAGAAAAATTTGAATGTAACCCGAAATGGACAAGTGGTATAGATATATAGACAAAAAGTATATAATGGCACGTTCCAAAAAAAAGAATAGACATCATCCCAAGATAGATATCAGCGTAACCCCTTCTACGCCTCTTATGCTGCTATTTACTAGACGACAAGAATACCCCTCTTCTCCTCTAGCCTAAGGAGAGATGAGGCATACTACTGTTGAGATACTGTGCAAAAGAATCCCACGCCCGCCCACCGTAGTACGGACAAGACCTACGGTCATTTGCTCAAACAGAACTAGTAGCATCATGCATCATCGACCAATTCGCCCGTCAATTCCTTGACATCCCTTTTGTCGAGACCAAGGAGGTAGAGGATGTCAGTTAGGCTTTCACCGTTGAGACGAGTAGGTGCTTCGAGTTGCACCTTGCTCTTGGCGCGCCAGGCGACACCGAGGCCTGCGGCGTGGAGCATGGGAAGGTCGTTGGCGCCGTCGCCGACGGCAATGGTCTGGGAGACGGGGATGTTGTTCTCTGCGGCGAGGGAATGGAGAAGAGAACGCTTTTGCTCAGCGTGGATAATAGGGAATGTTGGGACGAGTTTGCCAGTTAGGGTTTGGGATGCGGGGTCGACTTCCAGCTGTGAGGGGGTTAGTCTCAAGCACGGGAGGGAGGAAAAGGGTACGAACATGATTGGCAAAAGCGTAGTCAAGACCAAGCTCGCCAGCGAGCCATTCTGCCAGCGGCTGGAAGCCTCCACTCAGGACGGCCATCTTGAAACCAAGAGCCTTCAAGCTCTTGCACAGTTCGCGCGCACCGGGAGAGATGGTAATCACAGACTTCAGCTTGTCGAAAACATCTGCCGGAACTCCTTTGAGCAGACCGACACGTTCCTGGAGCGATTGCGAAAAGTCGAGCTCGCCATTCATGGCACGTTCTGTGATTTCCTGTCATTGACAGTCAGCATGAATTCCGACAAGGACGCGCGCATACGCGGTATCTTACCGAAACCTCCTTCTCCACTCCGATGAACTTGGCAATCTCATCAATAACCTCGTTCTGAATCAGAGTGCTATCCATATCAAACACTGCTAGTCGCTTATGCCGACGGAAGACGCTCTCCTTCTGTAGCACAACCTCCACATTCCATTCCCGCTCAAAACGCCAGATGCTCTCATGTTTTCTAAGGTCCGCAAAAGTAAGGTAGTTCGGGTTCGGAGGCGGCGAGAAGGTGACCTCGACCACACGGGGCTGGTCATCCTGGTCCAAACAACGGTGGGATGTGTTCATGCGCTGATACGGGGTAGGGAGGGTTTCTAAGATTTGCAGAAAATTGGTCAAGCACAATTGCGATACAAATGGCCCGTAGAGATGGTCAAGCGGCTCCGGCTCTGGCGCTGGGGGCTCCCGTGGGATCTTCTCGATATCAACCGTCGGGGCGGAACCAACGGGAACCATGGGGGACGGAAGTTTGTCTCCCGATCGAACATTTCCAGATACGTCGGGATGGAGATGGGGGTGAATAGGGTCGGAGGACTTGTAATAGATGGTCGCGACCAATTGGGGAGTACCGGCAGGAAGGGGATTGGCCTGATGATCGAAAATGCTATGGATGATGCCACTGTCGGTCACCTTTTCGGGATCCGGGCTAATCGGGTTGGCATTAAATGTGAGCGGCCCCCGAGCGGGTTCAGTGGCACTGCCCAAGACATCCCCAATGCTCTGGTTAATAGGGACCTGGGGCTTGTATTGCTGATGGTCCTGGATAACAGAAGTGCCTGAGAGAGTATGTCGCAGTGTCGGCCGCACTGGACGTGATGTTCCGGTGGGGTTGGCTTGAGCCATTTTGCGCATGTCGCGGATTTGACAGAAGGGGGATAAAAAGGAACGGACAGTCGAGGCGGATAATGTCTCAATCCACCAGTCTAACGCCCACCGCTTGAATCGCACTCTCTCGAGGATCTTGACGCCGTACCGAACACACGTTCAGTGCCTGTCGTCCGGTCGGGAATTCTTTGCAGATGCGGCGATCAACGAATGGCGGCACGTGGGGCCACCTGATACAAAGTCACGTGCTATGTTCATTTTTTTCACCGCTGGGCAGAAAGCGGCAGACTTTGCGATGGAGAATCTCGGCTGTCATCCTAGAAGGTGATGGGGGGAGATGCTGTGATATCAGACGGCACTGGATTATGTCTATTGCGATGACCAGTATGGGATTGACCACGGTGTGGCTAATAGTTGATAAGGTAAATTGAATTTGGCTTAAGCTGTGTGGATTTTCTTGCACTACCGTTACGTCTAAAGATACCGTTGGCTAACGTCATTCCAGATCAGGACAAAATCTTTTTCTTATCAAGCAACGGACTAAAGGCAAATCCCGAGCAGCGAAAGCCAGCCAAAGCCGAGTGCACATGCCGGATGATTGTTTTTTCGCCCAACTTCTCCGGTGTTCGCTGCTGGACGCTCCTGGATCCGTCGCGGTGCCGGGCGATGCGGCTCACATAAGCGGTTTCGGGTGACCGCAGCGACCGAACGCGCAAGAATTGCGTGATTTCCTGGGGACATGAGGAAATTGAATTTTTCAGCAAAGCTCCCCGATATGGAAGGCGGTCTCAGGCGATGTCGTGATTGCAAGCGGCAGAATGGAGGGGGCCAGTCAGTATGAAATGAGGGCACGACAGGAACTGGCTCCCTTGCGAATAATGTCATAATCGCTCGTCTTTATATCAGGCTCTTTTGCCATTGACTCCTCTACCCAACTTCTGCATCATCGTCCTGGTCCGTCTATTTGCCATTTAATACTCCAGAGTCCCCGTAGTGGACATTCAATCTACATACACACCTTTGGCTATTTGGTCTGAGCTTCTTCTCCTTTCATCTCTTCGAAAAAATTTCTCGGTTCCAAACAATCAGACACAATGCCAGCAAAGACTCCCATCAACTATCCTTCTGAGGAGGCCATTGATGCCAGAGATAGCCAAACCGAGTCTGGCTATGTCAGTGGCGGCTCCAGCGATGACTACATGCCTGAGATCGTCTTCACCAAGCCACACTTGCAGTTCCTCAACAGACAGTTGCAGTTCCTTGAACCTCAAGGTTAGTGTTACCTGCCGGCAAACCGAGTGACTGCGGACAAATCGGCTAACATAGCTGTCTAGATGTCTTGAGATGGTGCATTACCTCTCTTCCTCATCTCTTCCAGACTACTGCTTTTGGTCTCACTGGTCTCGTGACCATTGACATGTTGTCCAAGCTTGAGGTCCCCCGTCCTCAGGTTGTCGATCTGATCTTCCTCGACACGCTCCACCACTTCAAGGAAACTCTTGACCTCGTCGACCGCGTCCGCAGAAGGTACCCAAACAACAACATCCACGTTTACAAGCCAGAGGGCGTCAACTCCGAAGAGGAATTCGCCAAAAAGTTCGGTCCTCGCCTTTGGGAGACCGACGACCAATTCTACGACTGGGTTGCCAAGGTTGAGCCTGCCCAGCGTGCCTACCGGGAACTCAATGTCCACGCCGTCCTTACTGGCCGCCGTCGGAGCCAGGGCGGCAAGCGTGGTGACCTCGACGTGATCGAGGTTGACGAGGCCGGTCTCATCAAGATCAACCCCTTCGCCAACTGGTCCTTCGACCAAGTCAAGCGGTACGTCAAGGAAAACAACGTGCCCTACAACGAGCTTCTCGACCGGGGCTACAAGAGTGTCGGTGACTACCACTCGACACAGCCCGTCAAAGAGAACGAGGACGAGCGCTCCGGTCGTTGGAAGGGTCAGGAGAAGACCGAGTGCGGTATCCACAACCCACGGTCGAAGTACGCCCAATACCTCATGGACTTGGAACGAAAGCGACAAGAAGAAGCCCTCACGTCCGCATTGCAAACACAGCTTTCGACTGCTCAATAAGCATATGCTGACATGAACTTTTCTTCCATTTTCATTTGCATTGGATACGGCGTTGGACATTTGGGTATCTCTACATTAGCGGCGTTTTGTGCTTGAGGGATTATATACCATTGCGGGTTTACTTTATTTATGATTCCGGGATTATGTCAATTCGAACCCAGTGTGTATCGGGTTCTGTATAGAGCGAATTAGCAAAAAGTTGCCTATCTAGAAATGACTACTATAATGAATGATAGATGACTGTTCATACAATTACCTTCTTTCGTCCTTTCAGTTTTACTGTGTGTTTCGCTTGGGCCGGTGCCGGAAGATCGTACTGTGGGGCACTAGCCCTATTTCGGAGGTCTTCATTCCGGGGTAGTACTTTGTGTACAGGATCCTTGTTCAAGGGATTGAGTGCAATAGCCAGACGGTCTTCGTTCAGTCCAGTTGGTTGCATTTGCACAAGTCTTCATAACTTTCCTAGCGCTGCGTTGTTATGCTTCACGTTTCGTATAACAGTAGCTGTGTTGCCAATATATATCGACATATCCCATGTCGAGCACGCCAAAGATCTTTTAGTTTGAACACCTGTCCGTTGAAAGAAGACTCCACAAAAGACCGCTGTGGAGGGGACTTAGGAGGAGAGAAAGAGAAGGGGAGGAGGGGATAAAAAGGAAGGAAATGCCTTTTCCTAAATCTTCTCTTCTATTCACACCACGATACACATGAAGCAGACATAGCAAGTTTTCAAGAGACTGCCATGTATATGTATCATTATTATAAACAGACATGTAATTCAAACTGAGCCTTTTTGATTCGTATAGACCGTGCTGCTATATGGGAGCGCAGTCCGATCTTATCAATCTTATCTTCATTGCCTGCATATTCAGGCCGATCTTAGTTCCTTGATCAACAGGGCACCTACCGTAAGAGTATGTATTCAGGCTATCTACGTACATGTTGGCGTAGTGGGATAATCTGATTGAATATTCTGGATACTGCTGTTTGATACTGTTATATTTTTTTTTGCCTTTGTCGCCCCTTGGCCATTAAGGACTGGTTTCCCGCGTGCGAATATGGGATAACTAACGATTGTACTCTTGTATGTGCCGTGATCCATGATTATCCCTGACAGTGGGTAGGAACAAAGGAATTAGATTGACAATTACGCTTATTATAGGCAAATCATATCTCCCCTCCCCAATCATATCTGTGCGTAGCTGCGAACTCGAATCTGTCGAGTACGCATGCTGCGTTTACGCAGGCATTATCGGGTCGGTGGATGTCATATTAACAGAACCCACACGGGCTCAGCCGCTGTGGGAACAGGGACCAGGGACTATGGAATGGCTATGTTCATTATTGTTCTCACGTGGTAGACTGGGACAGTTCAATAGTGTACGTAATGCAATTAAACGTCTCTGGCAATGTGAACGGACCCCTGCCAAGATATACTCCGCAATAGACATGAGGCATCTGGTGCGTACTCAGTTTTGAGACAAGTGATTACGCCAGAGAGAAATTGTTTACTTTTTGCAGGCACTTTACATCAAGCAAATATGAGACAGTGTCTATGGGAGGCGCGTCAGATGAGTATGCGTTCGTTTCAAGATTCGTATGCAGATGTACTAGATATACAGCCACAACAAGGGCACCCCTGGCTAGCGAGCACAACTACTCAGATTATGATGTTACTGGAGCACCACGTAATAAAGACTTACACTCCTGACAATCATGCTCGTGATGAGAATTGCCAGATAGGGTTATAGTCACGTGTTGCCAAGACCAACATCGTCGGGATCACGCAAAGGCGGTGGGCAATGGCGTGATCCCGGGCGCCACGTGACGGCGGTTACAGCGTTCTAGAAGAATGAGATAAAGGCATGAATATCAAGATGGACAGTGGTTGTATTTGTATGGTGCTGGTACAGAACTGAACACTCTGCAGATAACCCATGAACAGGAGAACGGGAAGCATACGTATGCGAAACCCCGAAGGCCTCAGGCCCCCTGAAAATCGTGACGATCGAGTCTTGAGTACCGTACGGAGTACTCTGTAGAGAAGTCCTCCGGAGTCGTTGTATGCATTTCCTCGGAGAAGTTGTTTGGATAGCACTCGTACAGAGAGCGTGGAGAGTAAGATATCTATCCGTACAAAACAGAATTTGACAAGCACGCCATACCGTAAGGCTATGACAAAAGTCGAGATGTGATGGCCCCTCCAGTGTATTCCGTATAAGTCTTTCCAAGAATATTAACCATGGAAACGGCCGTGCGAAAATGAGAATCGACTGTCGTACGTACTCGAGCTCCACCACTAGTATTAGGAGCATAAAATAAACCTGTCCTGTTTCTCTTCTCTTATTTTCTTCTCCTCCTCCTCTTTCTCTTCATCTTCCTCTCATTCATCTCATCTCATTCTTTTATTGTTTTAACGCATAATACACAATGGCCAACTCTCCCCACGGTGGTGTCCTCAAGGACCTCCTCGCCCGCGATGCCCCTCGCAACAACGAGCTCTCTGCTGAGGCCGAGACTCTGCCTGCTGTCGTTCTCAATGAGCGCCAGCTGTGCGATCTTGAGCTGATTATGAACGGTGGTTTCTCTCCTCTTGAGGGTATGTCTTGATTTCCTGCAGTGGTGGAGTGCAGCGCAGTGCAGATGCTGATCAGTGCAGGCTTCATGAACGAGAAGGACTGGAGCAGGTAATTTCTACACGGAAAAGTCGAGAGAGAAAGACGCAGCGAATACTAATTGACCAAGTGTCTGCGAAAACGTCCGTCTCGCTGATGGCAACCTCTTCTCTATGCCCATTACCCTCGATGTCTCCCAGCAGACAGTCTCCGACAACAACCTCCAGCCCGGCGCCCGCATTACCCTGCGCGACTTCCGTGACGACCGGAACCTGGCTATCCTGACTATTGACGACATCTACCGTCCCGATAAGTGAGTTTTTTTCTTTTCTATTGCCCCTCCATCTTCCCGAATCCTCTCCGCCACTCGGTACGGAAACTCGCCGATATCCGACCGCGGTCCGGTAATTCGGGGTGTTTCTTTGGCGCAAACTACACCATTGACCTGCTGTATAACCTGAAAACTAACGCAAATACAGGCAAAAGGAAGCCAAGCTTGTCTTTGGTGGTGACGAGGACCACCCCGCCGTCAAGTACCTCTACACCAAGACTGAAGAGTTCTACGTTGGTGGAAAGATCGAGGCCGTCAACAAGCTCGCCCACTACGACTATGTCGCTCTGCGCTACACTCCCGCAGAGCTGCGCATTCACTTCGACAAGCTCGGCTGGAACCGAGTTGTCGCCTTCCAGACCAGAAACCCCATGCACAGAGCTCACCGTGAGCTGACCGTCCGTGCCGCCCGCGCCCAGCAGGCCAACGTCCTCATCCACCCCGTTGTCGGTCTGACCAAGCCCGGTGACATTGACCACTTCACCCGTGTCCGTGCCTACCAGGCTCTCCTCCCCAGCTACCCTAACGGTATGGCCGTCCTGGGTCTCTTGCCCTTGGCCATGCGTATGGGTGGTCCCCGTGAGGCCATCTGGCACGCCATCATCCGGAAGAACCATGGTGCCACTCACTTCATTGTTGGTCGTGACCACGCCGGTCCCGGTAAGAATTCCAAGGGTGAGGAGTTCTACGGTCCTTATGACGCTCAGCACGCCGTCGAGAAGTACAAGGCCGAGCTGGGCATCGAGGTCGTCGAGTTCCAGCAGGTCACCTACTGCCCCGACGACGACGAGTACCGCCCCAAGGACGAGGTCCCCGCTGGTGTCCGCACCCTCGATATCTCCGGTACTGAGCTCCGCAAGCGTCTCCGCACCGGTGCTCACATCCCCGAGTGGTTTTCGTACCCCGAGGTCGTCAAGATCCTGCGCGAGTCGAACCCTCCTCGTGCCTCCCAGGGGTTCACCATCTTTCTTACCGGTTACATCAACTCCGGCAAGGACGCCATTGCCCGTGCTCTGCAGGCTACCCTGAACCAGCAGGGCGGTCGCTCCGTCTCGCTGCTTCTTGGTGACACCGTCCGCCACGAACTCTCCTCCGAGCTTGGCTTCTCCCGCGAGGACCGCCACAAGAACATCCAGCGTATCTCTTTCGTCGCTGGTGAGCTGACCCGCGCCGGTGCCGCCGTCATCGCCGCCCCCATTGCCCCCCACGAGCACTCCCGCAAGGCCGCCCGTGAGGCCGTCTCCCAGCTGGGTGGTTCTTTCTTCCTTGTTCACGTCAATACCCCGCTCGAGTACTGTGAGAAGACCGACAAGCGCGGCATCTACGCCAAGGCTCGCGCTGGTGAGATCCAGGGTTTCACCGGAGTTGATGACTCGTACGAGACTCCTACTGACGCCGACCTCACCGTCGACGTCTCTAAGCAGAGTGTTCGCAGCATTGTTCACGAGATCGTTCTCATGCTTGAGAGCGAGGGCTACTTTGACCGTGCGTAAATTAGCGTTGGCGCTTTGGGATTGTTTTAGTTTGGGTTGGATACAGATGTTCTGTATGAATAAAATTTTCTTTGTTAATAGAATATGACTGTAATTTCTTTCTCACCATACTGCTACTATATCAGAGTACTAGTACAATATTGAGCCGTAGTAGAAGTATATTGCTTCGAACGTCACGTGAAAGACAAACCTGATAAACAATACAAACACAAATTTACTCCGCCGACTTCACGATAACTGATGTTCGTATTCCTCTAAGAGACCTCATAATCAACATCACAGAACACAATGCTATTACCACGCAACATCAGCCGAATACCCCGAATTACACGGCCCCTACGCCCTCCAAGCATCCGACCTCAAGTTCACCACCAAAATCGACTCTTCACCCAAACCTCGAACCACCAGCTCGTCTCCCCCGCGCTAACCCGCCCTCAACTCCCCTTCCTCAGCACAAGCACCCGCCTCACACCATGGCCAATTCACCTCCGCCAACACTTCGCGCGTCTCATGTCGACAGAAAGCCGCGACTACTACCGTCGCCGGATCTCCCGTGGCCTCCGCATCGGTCTGAGCTTCTATGCGATCCTGGTGCTGTTCCAGGTGATCAAGCTGGGAATGTACCAGGAAGGCATTGAGCATCAGTGGCCGACGCCGGAGGAGTGGACGTGGAAGAGTAGATGGTGTCTACGGTCTGCGCGGGCGTTGATGCACCCCGAGGAGATTGGAAGGCTGATGACGAATTGGCCGATGGTTGCGGGGTACCTGCGGGAATTGATTGAGCGGTTGGAAGATCTCAATGGGGAAGGGAAGGGGCTCGAAGTTGGAGAGAACGGGTTTGATGTTTCCGGCAAGAGTGAGCCCTGGAGACGCGGGTATTTCCAGGCATTGATGGGTGCGGCAAAGGCCGCGGAAAATCTGGATGGGTGGCTGACGGATCGGAAGCAGAGGATTTCAGCGCCCGCAGAGTATGTGGTTGGTCCGTCAAACCCCAGGCCCAAGCCTATGCCTGCTGGTCAGAAGAAGGTGCCTAGGGAGGAGGATAGTGAGGCTGCGTCGCCGAGTGCGGAGACGTTTTATATCAAGATCCTGACGACGAATGGGTTTGAGACGAGGCAGAAGGTGGATGCTGCGCTGGCATATGCGGATTGGTTGGATTATAAGGGATTAAAGGAGACGGCGGGTGATATGTATATATGGGCTATGGATATCGCGTCTACGGGATTGTCTGTGGATGCGGGCAAGGTCGTGGACCGGAGAACTGGTGTGTTGAAGAACAACAGCAACGCGCCTGCATCTGATAATATTATTCGTGTCTCGACAGCTCTTGCAGTTCACCATGCAAAGCAGGGCAATCTATCCAACGCCCTATCCATCTTCACCTCAGTCCTGAAAGCCCGCCGCTCCTCACCACCCGGTGACACAGCAACAATCCCAGCCGTCCCCTCTCCCGCTACAGCCAACAATGATGCCATCTCCTCCCTCTTCTACTCTATCAGAAACATGCTCGTCCCAGCCGAATACCCACCCCCACCACCATCAGGAAACGACCCACCCCTCCGCAACCCATCCGCTATCTGCGACGAAGCAGCCCTGATGACCTACATCGGCGAAATTATCTACGCATCCTCATCCAAAGAAACAGGCCTAGCCTGGACACGTGACGCTGTCGACACCGCCGAAGCCACCGTTCTCGAACTGGGCTCTCCAACCGTCGACTCCGACGGCAACCCGCGCCAACGCTGCGCAGAGTGTCTCAAAGTTGGCCTCGAGAACTGGCGAACTATGGTTGGAAACTTGGTAGCGCGCGCTGAGCTGGAGGAAATCCAGGCTGCTGATAAAGCGCAGAGTTCATGGTTCGGAGGGGAGAAGAGCGTTAAGGCTAAGGCGCTTGAGCGGAAACGGTGGGAGGCTGAGAAGTTGATTCTGGAAGATCGGGCTAGGAAGTTGAGATCGATCATTGAGGGGGAGACTGGGTTTGAAGGGATTATACCCGGGAGTTCGTTGTTCGTTTAGGGCTCCCCTCTCTTTATGTATATTAGGTATTTAGGTTGATGTGGTAGTGTAATATACTCTTCCATTGCATAGACATGACCTTCGATCAATCGCCTCTCGGATCCATACAAACAAGCGCCCCATTAATATGACTCGCAAAAAAAACGGGATCGGATTTTGCCCAATGCAATATCAAGCGCAACCCTCCTCTCCTCCGGCAGGCGTCTACACAAAACCTCCATTTCCCACTCCTCCTGGACAACCTGAGGACATAGTAGTCGTAGTTGCTATTTTACGTCGGTAACAGATTACAGTTGAGGCCACCCGACCGCAGACCTCAGCGCACCCTTTAGCAATTCACGTGATATGAGGCCACCCTAGGTAATCATAAACATTGATCGTTTCCATGATGAGAACTATTTATACGAAACATGTGTAAGGTATGTTACATAGTGCGGTAAGGCCAGGGTGGGCTGAGCCTTTAGATTTGAGGTCACATGCGCCAAGGACCCCACTTAAAGGGTGCGCTGAGGTCTGCGGTCGGGTGGCCTCAACTGTAATCTGCGTCGGGAAGGCGGTGGATAGATCAAAACAGATCACGTGCCGCGGGGTCCCGAAACGGAACATACGACGGGGACCTGAGTACATACACTTTGTAAGAGCTCAGTACGAGTCTTGAAACTCTGGTCACGGAAATATGTCGGTACGAGTTTTGCTTAGTAATAAAATACCAAGACTCGCACTGAGGTGTTAGTAAGCTCGTGCTGACCATGTACCCGACTTTGTATTTGTACTACAAAGGGCATGGCAGTCACGTGCTAGTTTGATATCACGTGGCACCGATGTTCAATTAAGATTCCCAAAATAGTTATTTTTGCGGTCAAAAGTGGATCCCGGGGTAACTGGGGTTATTTATTAAGAGCAGTCGGCCGAGTGCATAAGATGGAGGGGCTCATGAAAGGGTCCATTGGCTCTGGCCACATATTGTAAAATTTTCTATACCCAGCTGTATATATTGGGCAGTGTAAAATCGTTGCACTGCGCCCATATTGTATTCATTCTGTACATACTATACCGTTTTTGTCCTAAAGATCATGGCATTTGCGCGCAGATTAGCTATTCTCCCCGGTGGCCTTGGTAGGTATCAAGATGATCAGAATAACAAGCGAAGGCCCGTTGACTCAATGGCACACCAGGTGGCCTTGGCTCAAGCATAGGCAAGAAACTCAGACAGCAAGGTGCCCGCCTTGCAATTCTCTACGCCCCATTTGAAGCCGACCGTCGAGACGAGCTGCTCGAGGCCGGATACGCGGGGGCAACGAACACAGCAGACGACATCCGGACATATGCATGCGACATCACATCCCCGGAATCCGTGCAGTCGGCGTTCGACACATTGGAGAAAGAGATGGTCGCGCCATCGACATCTTCCCCAGCCGAAAGGGCATTCCCAAGTATCCTGGTCAACACCGCGGGATATGTATCCTTGAATGACATGGAGCACACACCTCCCGCAGAAACCATGAAACACCTCACCACCAACGTAATGGGTCCCATGCTATGCTCTCAAGCATTCGCACGGCTTTATTTCGCCGCATCAAAAGCCGCAGAGTCATCCACAAGCCCTCCCCCACCAGGAAGGATCGTCAACATCGCATCACAGGCAGCGTACGTAGCGCTGCCGAAGCAAAGCGCATACTGCGCTTCCAAAGCAGCCCTCCTGGGCTTGACCCGCTCTATGGCATCCGAGTGGGGAGGTCGCGGTATTGCTTCGAACACGGTATCGCCTACCGTTGCGTGGACGGAGCTGGCGCAGAAGGCTTGGGGAGACGCTTCTGTGAAAGAGGCTATGTTGCAGGCTATTCCGACGGGCAAGTTTGCGATGCCGGAGGAGGTTGCGGATTCTGTGCTTTTCTTGTGTCAGGTGAGTGATGAAAGAAAGGCGGTTTAGGGGTTTTGAGTTGGCTGAGTCTAATGGTGAATAGGATTCGAGCGCTATGATTAATGGCGCGGATATTAAGATTGATGGTGGTTATACCATCCGGTGATTTCTTAGGGGGATGTGAATGTACAGAGGTAATATGTTGAATACCAAGGCTGCAATGCCATTTTTTCCCAGAGTAGTTGGCTCCATTGCCTTCTCTTCACCCTGAATTTACTTCTCTCTTTTCTCCATCCTTATCCACGTTTTATATGAACTCGATTTGTGAATGCATTGTCTTTTTTTTTTCTTCCCCATAAGACGAAGATACCATGCGCCAGGAAACACCTACAGAATAGATGTGTATATAAATCCAGTATGCAATTAAACACTCGATATGGTAACAAGGGTATGAACTTTTCTTCCTTCTTAGGACGAGCCTCTCAACCGGTGCGTCCCCTCAACCAATCCCCGTAACCCCGTCAGGCCCAGCCAGACAGCTTCCTCGGTACGGATAGTTCTGCTCCCTTGTCCGGGGAGAATATTAACCCAGTGATCAAACAATTTCTCCGCCTCAGTCGGACGAATACCCATTTCGCGCAGTTGGTGATCGTTCCGGACGGCGGTCTCGAGACCCGCGACACCGCCAAAGATGATAAGGAGATGTTTGTAGCCTGGATCACCTCCACCACCATCGCCTTCATCCTGCTTCAGGACCTCGGTGAGAGGCGCGCCGCGCTCTGAGGTACCGAAGGAGAGATCATATCCGCCATCGAACGGACATTCTTCAAAGACAGACGAGAGACGCCCACAGCGGCGCACGGAGTAACCCCAGTAATACCCAGCTTCCGTACGAGGCGCGGAGGAGTCAACAGCTTCTGCGTTATCGGGTTCATCCTGGGACGAAAACCGCACAGTAACGCGCGCATTATCGAAATACTGCTCATTTGTAACGTTCACTTTTTGCGGTAACCCGGTATCCACGACTGTTTCAGAGATAGCAACCCCATCGCGGTAATCACACCATTCATTCGCGCGCAGATGATGCGGCATATCCAAACTAGGCAGCAAACCGGCGGTTCGCAGATTGGGGTGCATGGGGAAGAGGTGTTTCCGCAGATACGGCGGGGTTTCGAGGTACGACAAGAGATGTGCGAGGTAGTGCGAGGGGTCGGAGTAGGCTGTAAAATAGCCCGGTTGGGAGCCATCCCTGCTGATTTGATGCTTTGTTTCGGTCATAGGGGAGTCGTTGGCGTCGTTTGAGTCGTTATAGTTCTTTTTGGTGTTATTGCTCTTCTCATCGTCGTCGAAAATAATCACTTCATCCACGCAAAAAACGGCGAGAGCTCGTGCAATACTTCCGGCAAGGAATGATTTCTGTTCGACGGAATGACAACTGTCGCAAACAAGGTACATTGTCAGCTAAGGCCATTGTTGACTCGGGTCTCGGGGGAGGCATACTTGGCCACGATACTTCCCGGAATCGCAATGCTCAGGGTATGCGACCGGCCTCCCTTTGGGGTGAAAACGGCCGTGGGCTTCGAGGTGAAGATGTCGTCTTGGTTGTCATTCCGGCCATTGTTCTGGTCGTGGGACGTCTTGCGCTTCTTCGGGGTGTTAGCGGGTGCACGAGGACAGGTATGGCGACACACGTACCTTGGCATTGGGCCCTTTCATCTTGGGGAGAGGCTGGTTAGCGGAAAAGGAGAGTTATATTATGATATATTGACTTTGACAGTTGTCTAATGGGATCGGATCAAAAGGCGTGTCCGCATTTCCAAAAATTTTTGCGGTCCCTGGGCGATGACGTCATGCTCCGCCGACAATACAGATGAAAGATTGTAAATGAATGAATTCAACATCAACAACTACGATTGAACATAACACCACGACGGTTAATACATGGAATGTGATGCACCCTGCTCGTGCAATTCTTCACTATTCAACTGCTCCAGAACCTCTCCCGATGAAGAGCTAGCCACCCGATCAGCCCCAGCCTTCATCATCTCAATAACCTCTTCCGAAGTCTTGAAATCACCACTCGCCTTGACCTTCGTTCCCCTACCAACAGCATCGACAGTAGCCCTCATCAAACCTATAGTCTCGGTCGACGGATACGGCTCCTTAGTTCCCGTGCAGGACTTGACGAAATCAGCCCCCGCAAGGCTCGCAATGACACAACCCGCAATGACCTCGTCGCGAGTCAACACCGGCGTCTCAAGAGTGACTTTCAACTTAGCATCTGCTGCGACCTTGCGCACTTCAAGGATATCCGCATAGACCTCCGTGTACCTCTGTTGTTTCAGGAACGAGAAGTTGACAACCATGTCGATCTCCGTCGCGCCCTGCTCGAGGGCAACCCGCGCTTCGTTCTCTTTTGATTCGGTGTCCTCTTTGCCGTCCGGGTGGCCCACGACGCAGTCCACGGCGACTTCTTGGGCTTTTTCGAGGCCCCGTACTGCTTGCCGCACATGCTTGGGACGGACGCAGACCGAGGCGAACCGGTGAAATTGGGCGTCGGCGCAGAGCTTGTCTACATCCTCCTCCGTTGCGGAATCGAGCACTAGGGTGTGGTCGAGGGAACGGTAGATAATTCCTGGGCGTGGGGTATGGTATACGTTGTAGGTGCTGGGTAGGGAGTCTCGCATTGCCGAGATCAGAGCCGCCCACTCGTCGTTGGTGTTCGGGGTTTTGATCGAAGTCATGGTGATATACGTGGCCAGGTATCTATATGAGGGTCAATGCCGTCCCTAAGGTTCAACGAGAGACCATACCAAGTGAGTCGGATTCCAGTAGGCCTGCAGATATTTTGCGAAAGCAATTGTGCTCGAATTGATCCCCTCTGGCTGCTATTTCCCTTCGACGACAAAATCGAGAGCCACGTGAATGATACTGCATCATGATGCAGCGATGACCCTCGTCCAAGCAAATACGGAACTCATCCCGTACCAGAGCCACAGGTGTCATTACCAGACAAGGCCCGGACAGAAATGCCATCTGAAACGTCCTATTCCTATAACTCTAGGAAACTCAATATGATCATTCCATTTTACTCACTGACACCCTCGTCAACAGGCCTCGTATTGAAGCATTGAAAGCACGCACAACCCTGCACACACGCTCGTCTTGTCGCTCAATCCTTTCAACATCCTCCCCGGCAAGGAGCACACTCCGGGTCGCGAATATCATCTACCCGTCCAACCCGTCCTATTCTTCTCGGCCCAGGGCCTCCAGGACCACCGGGACCTCCTGCGCCACTTCCGCTATAGCCTCCCAACCTGTCTCCTCGGCGGGCAACGTTGAATTGCGAGTTCTGGGCGGCGGTGTACGGGTCGAACTAGTAAAACAAAACAGAATAATCAGCTGTGTCCTGATTTATCGTAGTCGTAGAGTGATATAGTTGATGGATGGCGTACAGTCGCATGCGAATAACCATTCCTTCAAAACGGACACAAGGACAATCAAGACAAGATAAACGTACCGAGAGAAGACTCGTGAAATAAAGACCGAAAAAGACGTAGACAGACTCAAAGAAGCGCGAAATGCGAACGGAGACCGGTGGTCTGCGACAATCGATCTTGTTAGCTGCCTCCGCGGCGGTGATTCTTCGATGAAGTTAGGTTATTTTAACTTACCCTTCAAGCACTTCTCCGTTGGATACGTAAGTTTTGTTGTTGTCTCCGGCCATGATGTTATAGATTGATGGTGGTTGATGGTGGTTGATGATGATGTTGGATGATCGGCAAAGGTTGGAGAGGCTCAAGTCTGGACTTTAGCGGAGACACTACAGAGTAGTCCCGTGACTCTCATGTGAAACGAGGGGAATCTGTAGAAGAACGGAGAACCAGGAAATGAATAGAATGGAATTTCATGAATCCGAATCTATATATGGGTATCGCTAATTTTATTTTCCCACATCCAACTCCGTTGTTGAAACCAAGAAAGTAATAATCATGATCATCATCAGCCGTCATTAAACCATGGCCATTGGTCATCTAGAAGTCCTTCCATCCCTCTTCATTCATTATAGACGGATCCCGCAGCTCGTCCAGACCCTTGAATCCTTCTTCGACAACCCACTTCTGTTCATTAGGCCGATGCAAGACATGGCAGCTGACGCCAACCACCAACAGTCCTGGAGGCCGCGAGCCCTCTGCCTCAAATGCTGTGCATACATGCTCCAAAGTTGTCCGGATAACGCGCTGGTCAGTGCACGAGGCGCGCTCAATGATAGCACACGGCGTGTCTCTGGGCCAAGGTGTACGAGGCCGGGCGCCACTGTCCTCTGCTGGTGCATTGACCAGCGATTCCACGAGAGCTGAGAGCCGGTGAAGGGCCATCAAGAAGACCACTGTTTGTGTAGGCACGTAGGTAGGAGGTTCAGGTGCTGCACCATTCCGGCCAGTTCCTGTGCAGATCAGAACCTGGTCCGTTGCGCCGCGATGGGTTGCTGGGATTTCAGCGAACAAGGAGGCGCTCAGTGCGCTGGTGATGCCCGGTAGGACCAAGGGAATGTGGCCTTCGTTGCGGAAGAATTCAAACTCTTCGCCTCCACGGCCGTACAGGTAGGGATCGCCCTGCTTCAGGCGGAGTACCTGTTTCCCGCTGCGCAATGCCTTTAGTCCCATTTGAAGGAACTCTTCTTGCGCCTGGTCTGCGTTCCCGGGGAATTTGCGGGAAATCTGGACTTCCGTCCTCCGAGGGATCAAGTTTAGAACAGGCTCTGGTACGAGCTTGTCTGCCAGAATGATGTCTGCGCTTTGGATGGCATGATATGTGGCCCGGGTGAGCATATCGGGGTGTCCCGGACCAGAACCAGCCAGGATAATCTTTCCTTTCCTCGCTGTTACGCCGTTGACTTCTCGCGCATTGTTATTCCCAGACGAGTAGGCCTTGAGGATGTCGTCGATATCAGAGTCCGTGATAGAGGCAAGTTTGCGGAGTGGCCAGTATTCACAAATCTGAGAAAGCCAACGTATGCGTCTCGTTCTAGTCATGTAAACTTCGTCATCTGTAGCTAATGTGTTGAACGTGTGCTTTTGGCCCGTTGCATCATCATCATCTCCCTCGAAAGCCGTATCGCAAAGTCCGGCAGCTTGATCTTCTTCCCACAGGCGACGCCTCACTGCACCTAGTCTGTCGATGGCGCTTCCAAGGTTTGTTGGTAATGAAGAAGAAACCTCCCTTCTTAAGCGTGAAGCAAGCTTACATCCACGTCCTGATGTTGTGATACCAACGTGAAGAGGGCCATCCGAGTACGTAGAAAGCAAAGTAAATGTGCAAAGCTCCGGGGCGTCTGATACATTGACCGGAATCCTAAAACGTCGACACAGTTTCGCAATGTGTGGGCCTGTGAAGATGTTAGAAACCAGCCATGACCTCGAACAAAAGCATGGTCAAGACATACTCAGCGGGTGATTACCGCCCAAAGTGACAAAGACCATGTCCACAACACGGTCAACTTCTTCCCGCCCCAAAGTCGTCAAATCGTCGTCTTGGAATTCTTTGCGTACCCATTCTGCTGAACCGTTTTGAATGCGTTCAGACAAAGTATATTGCAGATCAGCCGTTTCTGGTGCAATGATAATCGGCTTTGCACCGGCGTCCAGGCTCTTGCTGCAACGAGCAGCTGCCAGAGGGTTTGATCCGATGATCAAATGCACCTGTGATTCGACATTCACGGCCGCCAGCAATGGTGCTCGAGGGCCGTTATCACACGATGCATCCTTCATCGTGCCGGTTTGCCACAGGAACGTTCGTATGGCTGAAAATTAGCGAACAATCACTCAGTATGGCCTAAGATAGAATTGACGACGTCTTGGTCCAAGTTAAGTGAATCGACAAAAAGCCGATCTGGACACAGACGATATTTGAACTCTGCAAACTCAAAGCTCCGCGGAAAAATCCCCACGAATCGACGATAACAGCAACACTTTCCAGTGACTGACAACGATGACAGCCCGATAAGCGTATCTGTGGCAATTGATAACGCACGAGATTCTTCCCGAATGAAATTAGGATTTCGCGCAGTAATCGCTGCTTGAAATTTTTTCTTCTTATACTCGATCTGATCCTAATTGGCAAATCCCGATGCAGTCAATTTGATATTGCGTGATCGGAAAGTGGCTTAGTAAGCATCCGGGGAATGACTGGCCAGTTGACAGCAGTCGCTTGATGTAAAGAGAATAGGCATGGTCTCATTGGCCTGGAAAGGGGCATAATATTAGTGCAAATTATGCTGGACTCATTAGTCTAGTGCAACCTGGATTGTTGTTCATCTGGCATGGTGAGAGCGGATCAATCTTGCTCTTAAAGAGCACTGCACGGTACTCTGTCCTGTAACTGCATTGCAACTTAGAGAGACGTTCAGTAAGCAATAGATCAATGCTAGATTCAAACATCTCAAGTTCTGTCGTTGAGCAAGTGTCCAAGAGCAATGAAGAGGACGTTTGTTGACAGCGCGAGAACAGCTGTAGATCGCGCGATAGCGCTGTGGTCACGTGCGGCAGAGCTTCCGCCGCCAGCTCGTCCTCCGCAAAGGGCGTTGATGATGTCCGTCGTTAGAGCTTCATCCATTCTCCTCCAAATCACACGTCACCCTCATTCTTTGTCTGCAGGCAGGTCGCATTTGCCGTTTGCGCTGAGTCACGACAACTCTATCTTTCTATCCTCGATTCCAGAGACCAGTCTGAAGCCCGTGACGTAGCAGCACCTCGTCACCATGTCCGACGGCATTCTCAAGCCCGAGAAGGACTACAGCAAGGATGCTGACCAGTTGATTCCAGAGGCAGAGCAGCTCGCAAAGGTTTGAACTACCGGTGCGTATACTGGGATTACTTGGATGCTGACCGCCCACAGACCGATGTCCAAAGTGCCATCGACAAGTTGTTGGGATTGGAAAAGCAGGCAAGACAGGTACGATTTTGATCTTACTTCTATCCGCCAACAATTCAGGATTCGTATCTAACTCTGATTTGGCTCCTAGGCAACCGACTTGGCCACTACATCCAGACTCCTCGTCGCCATCGTCACAATCTGCAAGAATGCCGGCGACTGGAACCTCCTTAACGACCAAGTACTTCTTCTATCGAAGAAACATGGACAACTTAAACAGGCCACGACACGGATGATTCAGACTGCCATGACGTTCATTGACCAAACGCCTAATATGGATGTGAAGCTGTCTGTTATTGAGACTTTGCGGACAGTGACGGAGGGCAAGGTCGGTTCTGTCAGTATACTCGTGATGGACCGTTTGCTAATACGGCGTACAGATTTTCGTCGAAGTCGAGAGAGCCCGTGTTACACGTATCCTATCTAACATCAAGAAGTCCCAAGGCGACCTTAATTCCGCCGCCGATATCCTGTGCGAGCTCCAGGTGGAGACATTTGGTTCCATGACTAGGAGGGAAAAGACCGAGTTTATTCTGGAGCAAGTTTCTCTTTGCATAGAACGGGGCGACTGGACGCAAGCTACCATCCTGAGCCGCAAGATCAACAGACGCTACTTTTCCCGCAAGCCGAAGAAGACCTCCGAACAGATCGAGCAGCTTAAGAAGGAGGCCGAGGAACGGGAGAAGACTCGTGCGCCTGATGAGGCCCCAATGGAGGTTGACGATGATGTGACAGATTTGAAGCTTCGTTACTTCGAGCAGCAGATCATCCTTGCCAACCACGAGTATAAGTATCTCGACGTCTGCAAGCACTACCGGGAGGTCTTGGATACGGAGTCGGTCGAAAACAACCCAGAGCAGTTGCAGGCTGTAAGTTTTTCTTTCATTTACGCCGTCTAGTAACGTTTTCTAACAAGACAAGGTACTTGCACGGATCGTTTACTACATTGTCCTGTCGCCGTACGATAACGAGCAATCAGATCTGCTGCACCGCATCCAGCAGGACAGCCGGCTCTCGGCCGTTCCCGTCGAGTCGCGGTTGGTGAAGCTATTTACCATCCCTGAATTGATGCGCTGGCCTTATGTTTCGGAGGAATTTGGTCCTCATCTGTGCAATACCGATGTGTTTGACGCCCAACCCGGCCAGTCCGCCGAGGACCAGGCGTACAAGAGGTGGCAGGACTTCCGGAAGCGTGTCATTGAGCACAATGTGCGCGTTGTGGCCAAATACTACACCCGTATCCAAATGGGCCGCCTGACCCAGCTCCTGGATCTGGCCGAAGAAGAGACGGAGAAGTACATCAGTGACCTGGTCACATCAAAGACCATCTACGCCAAGATCGACCGTCCAGCTCGACTGATCAACTTCGCTAAACCCCGCGACGCTGACGATGTCCTGAATGAATGGAGTAGTGACATGAAGAACCTCCTGAACCACCTGGAGCGCATCGATCACTTGATTACCAAGGAGGAGATGATGGCTAGGATTCTTCCGGCCAAGGCCCATTGAGGTATTTTTTCTTGTCTCTTAATTCTAGAAGATGGATGTGGATATGAATGAACTAGGCGCTGCAGGGTTGCAGCGTGTAGAATAATCTATCTGATGTAGAACGCGAAATGATCCCATATTAATGTTCAGGTTCTAGCAGAACGTAGTGGTATATTGATGCTCTATATAGTCAACATGCAAAAACACGGAAACTAAATTCAGAATGGCAGATCCATGTTGTTCACATCCTCATCTTCCTCCTTACCCTTGTCATCCTTGTTTTCCAATCTTTCCTGAATAAACCTCACAGCAGCATCCAAAAAGGGTCTCTGGCTCGGCAAGAAATGCCCACCCGGATGCCAAACAATCTTCCCCTCCTTCTCCGGATCCCCCGCACAAGCCTCGATCAACGCTCGACTCCGGCTATCATCAACAACCGCATCCAACGACCCCAACACATGCAACATAGGCGTTTGAATCGCCGGACTCTCATAAAACGCGCGATATCTCGGTCCAGGCGCCCGGAACCCACTATAACACAGCGCAAACTTCAACGGCGGATGCTGCACCTCCTCAAACGACTTCGGAAACGCAATCGAAGCAACATCCTTCTCCGTCGAATCACTCAAATCAACCCCCTCACACGCAGCCCTCGCATCCGCATACTTCTCAAAAGCTCCCTTCCTCCCACTCTCCAATAACCCCGCAACCATCGCCGCTAGCGCAGCACCCTGCGAAAACCCGATCACCCCATCAAACGGTCCCTCCTCCTTCAACACCTTCGCAACAGCGGCTAGCCCTTCCTCAATACCAAGATATAGCGGCGGATTCGCAGTGTTCGACCGTCTCCACCACCCGTACGCTTCAATCTTCTCTTCCGTTTCTGGGGACTGGGAGGAGGGCTCGTAGCCGGGGATGTCGGCGGGGTCGAGATGGATGGGACCTGTTGGGTAAATGGCAGCGACTTCGTGGAGAGGGAAGGCTTTTGTGATGTGCTTGATTAGGGCGCGGGATTTGGCGTGGAAAAGGGTGCCGGATTGGGTGTAGCCGTGCAGCATGAGGAGTTTGAGGGGTTGGCGGGGGTTTTTGGAGGTCATGGTGGGCGGAGGTCGTGGTGTGGTTGTCGATAGGAAGCAATAAGTTATATAAGAGGGTTTCCGAAAAGAGGGTCTGGTAAATGGTCGCCTTTGAAGGGACAACAGGAGCAAGGGTCTGCGGTTATACATGAACCACCGGAGAGTTTGGTTGATTTCAGGGACGAATCTGATTCGGTGATTTTATGCGATAAGATAATAAATGCGGAGCGTCATGACTTCTGTCATGTGATTGTGGATCACGTGTATAACTTAGGGTTGATTACCAGAGACTACCTTTAGGACCTCAAAGCAAGAGCTAGGTTCTGAAACAGATCAAAATACAGCATCATACGAGCAATATGGTGTTCCAAGGACCAAGTTTTGATTGCAAAGCATGTGGAATAATTCAACATGGATGAAGCTTCCATACAAACCATCGTGCAGTAATCAAGCAATTTTCCACACTTAGATCCCATCTTAGCAATGACAGAGCCAGAAGTGGATTGATAAACAGTTCCTTCACAGCACAGGGTATATCTTCTGCCAGTAATAGTCATCCATAAGCAGCTGCTTCGTCGAGAAGGTACTGAACCAATTGCAATTGCTGCTTCTTTGCATGGGCAAGGACGGTAGGAGGACTTGGAGCAACGGAAGCGGTACATGTGCATTCTATGTATATTAGCTCCATGACGTAGTAAAGTCGAGTATCTGGATCGTAATTTCATGGTCTGTTGCGCCCGCTGCTGCTGTTACCAAAGCCATGGGCAGGTCTTGGTCGAAACCATTTTTCAGAAAGAAACTTAGCTCTCCCAAGTTGCGTTCTTCGATGCCATATCTTAGCAAATAGCAATTCTCTTTCTCTTGGTTGGCCAGCAGTAGACCACGCGAGGACAGAAACTCGAGCATATCTGAACTTCCTTCCGCTGCAGCAAATAATATTTCTTCGTCAAGCACATCAAGCGAGATACCTTTATCAAGTAGTATCTTGAGAAATGATACATTACCTGACTGCACCACCTTCCTCAGCATTATTTTCACCGAGAGAGGAGGAGCTCCCGAGTTTAGTGCGCCTCGGTCGATAAGAAATCGAAAATTGACGGGAAGCGTACTACGGATCCCAGCGCATTTACGCCAAGGCTGGGCTTGCAATGGGTTTCTCCTCGCTGAAAGTCAACGCCAATGCCTCTGTCCAGTACCAGTCTTACCGTCTCAGTGTTACCACGCCCTATAGCGCTCTCTAAAACATCCGACCAGGTGGCGCGGCCACTGGCACTTGGGTCGGCGCCATAATCAAGTATCAATGCAACCACATCTATGTGTCTCCATTTTGCAGCATGTGCAAGCGGTACTGGAGCTTAATGAGTTTTATCGTGCAAGAAGGTCCGTGGACCCCAGGGTTTCGTATCTCCATGGCTTCCCCCTTCGAGAATCTGTTTGACAGCGGACATAGACCGGCACAGTACCACTATATTCATGAGCCTATCCCGGTTTCCGGCATTAAAAAGCATCATCGCTCTTATTGAAACTCGTGGCAAGAGTAGTTTCTTGTCTTTTTGTCCCATTCTGTGCTTTCACTACTTTCAAGCCAGTCACAACTCCCCCAGAAGTCATAAACATCACTCCGTGCTCAAGAAAGAGCCGCAACATCTCAAGATTTCTAGGATGAGTTGCCCAGAATATCGTTGGTTTCCAGTTGTATTCATAGATGTTCGGGTCAGCACCATTCTCGAGCAAACCACGGAATGCCGCTGGTTTCTGGACCCAGCAGAGTGCAGTGGTATCTCATCTTGAACAGGATGTTTCTTGCCAGCCGCCTGTAATAGATGCAACTTGATGAACTCATCCACACTTAGATCCCGACAGCTGCCTGCTCTCGCCGTCATTCCTTTCGTGATCTCATGCTCGACCAAGACTCGCAACACAGATTCATCGGCATATTGCAGTATCAAGCCCAGGATTTTGCAACCGACATGACCAGAAATGAGACATTTTGGGTAAACCCATTCCACTTCAGAAGGTCTAGTAACGTCCTCAATGCCGTTCTGTTGCAACTGATCGGCCACGGCGGCATGGCGGTTCATGACCGCTAGTTTGATGATTTTCCATCCATTAAAGGCAGATGCTCTTCCAAAAACACCTCCGTCAAGCATTTTTTGAATGACCCGAATATGGCCGTGCTCAGCTGCCAATATGAGGATCTCAACTGCGTAGTATCTGCGGACCGCGAAATCATAAAGGACGGGGGTTGGTAAGTGATGGACCCTTTTGGTCGTCTGCATAAAAGAGCTGATATGGCCCGCATGCTCAAGATAGCTGGCAATTTGAAGGTAGAGCTCGTTTGGCAGCGAAGGCATTATTGAGGATTCGAGATGGCAGAATGTCGCGTGTGGGAGGAGAGAAGGTGAGTATGAAAGCCCCATGTAATGCCTATGAACGACTGGCCAGGCATCCATGCCTGCCACATTCAAGGCCCGATACACCAACTAATACCATTCAAATTCTCATCGATCTCTGCTGTCACTACTTAGTTCTTTACATAGCAATACAGGCCTAGATATGTACTGCCAATGGCAGCTAAGCCGAATCGGGTAACCCAGGGCAGCGTGACGTACATGGCTATCCAGTAACATCGATTTCGAGCACTCTTCTACCACCCGACAACTCTTCTCAGAATCTTACCAATTCACAAACAAGAGATAAATCCAACCAAAATGAGCGCCGAGCAACTCAACGTCAACCTCGACAAAGTCGACTCCCAAATGGGCGAGCTCCTCACGTACGCCTTCTCCAGCCTACCAGCCTACCCTTCGTACCTTGACCCCCTTAACTAACATAGAAAAAAACCAGAGCCTTCGAGTCCCACCCCCAAATGCAACCCCCCGCCACTCACCCAACCATCTTCTTCCTCTTTGACTTCGTCCGCACAACCCACCGCACGCTAAAGTCCATCGACGCCGAGAAATTCCGCACCGGCGACAATGAAGCCCGCGAGCAGGCGCAGGAAGTGCTTTCCAGAAACCAGTTTGCGAATATGCTGGTTAGTGATCGTTCGGGGAAGCTGGCATTGATGACCGGTGGGGATCCGACGAACCCGTTGGATTTTGGGGATGATATTCGCGGGAAGGCGAGGGCTTTGACGGAGGTTTGATTTGGCTCGCTTAATAGAGGTTGTCTGGGTTATGACGAAT
The DNA here is from genome assembly GCF_016861735.1 of Aspergillus chevalieri. Taxonomy (NCBI): domain Eukaryota; kingdom Fungi; phylum Ascomycota; class Eurotiomycetes; order Eurotiales; family Aspergillaceae; genus Aspergillus; species Aspergillus chevalieri. Next base: position 1,235,280 of record NC_057368.1, on the reverse strand, counting down.
ATATGGCAGATCTTTTGATACATGCGTTTATGTTAGCATCTAGTTCAGACTAAAGGAATGTTCACAAAGTACACATGTGCAGTACGAAGTACGGACTACAGTGCCCGTGGTCATAGACTTAATCTTGCCTACTAGCGCCGGTGGGGCACAGGGTTAATCCGGGGCGACGGGCCATGACATACAGATCGAATACGAGATTCCGGAAATCCATTGATCGCGTGGGGCGTAGGGCAGGAAGCTACGAACAGACTACGGAGGACGACCACTCGAGACAGCAACGGAGGTCGACGGACATGACTCGGGCCAGCACAACAAAAGATCCCCAGAACCGTGCTGTAGCCGAACCTCCAACCCAAGACAGTATCCATAACCGATCCCGCATCCCTCGTAACTCATATCAAAGTCGTCATGGCTGAGATGCGTTGCCAGCGTTGCTGGTGTCGTCGCTGCTGCTGCTCGAGTGGCCGATTCATCATTGGCAGTTGTTGTAATTGCAATCGCATGTGCATTCATCGAAACAAGTCGTACAAACAAGCAATAAAACAGGACGATAATGAAAAACGTATTGACATAGCTGGTGGACTGACCATATGCTAGATATCCGGAACTCCCCATCGTAAGAAGTTGTAAGCAAATAAAACGAAGAAGTGCCACACTTTTTCAAAACATTTTCTTTTTGTTGTCGAATTTCTGTCAAATTTTTGGAGGGGGATCTGATCTGGGCGAGGATTCCATCTTCTATCTGCTGCGGCTGCTGCTTATTTCATTCCATTCCTTTCATTGAAAAAGAAAAGAAAAAAAGAAAAGGTATTAATCCATCCGTCGAAAAAAAGAAGCAAGAAACGCCACATTTCTTTTCATCACATCAAATCGCTCCGCTCCGTTCCGGCCGACGTCCGTTCGCGTCACATTTACTTTCTCCGGAAAGAGCAGCCCTCAGTCAGACGGGCCTTACCACCGGTGGGCTGGCAGAGAACGGTCGAGCAACCGGCACAGATGACAACGGTCTGGGCGTGCGAGAAGACGGTGGTGATGGTGAAGCAGCCGGGGCACTTGACGTCCATGAAGAAAGAGCGAGGCTGAGGCACAAGGGTCTGTTGCGAGAGGGAAAAAAAAATTCGAATCAGTCTTGGGACCTTGGTGGACGGGGGGTGGTGTGCTCAGGATATGCATACCTTGAGCTTGTGCTTACGGGCCTCAGCCTGAGGCGTAGGGTTAAGGAGGTCGACCGCGAGAACCTTTTTGACACGAGCAGAGGTTAGTTATCTCCTTCTCATCCTTCAATTTGTAGACGAACAGTCGGTCGGTGGCTAGCGACGGCGACGACGATGAAGTTCCCCCATCCGACAGCGACGATATCCTCATCGCCGTAACATAGACACGACATCGAACATTAATCCTGAAGAAGAAAAAACAAAACTCACCATCTTGACGAGACAAAAAGTCGATCAGCGAGATAGGTTGAGTGAAGGCGCTGATAGAGATGGCCTGCTTGGGGATGGTTGGTGAAAAAGCGGAAGAGAGGTCTCGTGGAGAATGGGCGATTTCGAAGCGAATTCTCAATTGGGGGCAGCGCACCCTCACTAGCCCGCGCCTGAGTTCGGGGGGCAAAAATTCCTAGGGTTTGAACCCTCGCTTACTTATTTGTTTTGGGTAGGACTTGGCGTGACCGGTACGGCAAGGGTGCCGACCAATCAGCGGTGCGGGATCGGACGGAGAAGATGCTGATTCGCGGGTTCATACAACGGCCTAGTAACTTCTCGAGAGATCTATGGCTTTTAGAGATGAAGAAATGCAGTCAATTGCTAATACAATGCTCTATCGCTAATAATAATTTACCGCTGTTATACACATGAATGATATCAACCTTTTGATTGAATGCGATGCCTACGCGCGCGAGATGATGGTCTAAATTCTCCAAAAGCCCCATCCCGGCCATTGGTCATCAAAAGTGAAAAATGAGAAAAGAGATCGAACTATTCGCCTAGAAGTGTCGCATAGTTGATATGCGATTGGTCGGACACCAAACGAGCCAATCACTGGGCCTTCTTCGCAACGGCAACGCCTTCCCTGGCAGTGGCCTGCGCTTCCTCGACGTGCGGGTGCTTGATGGTCAAGCACCAGATATCGATGTAATCACAGATCGTGGTGATAACATCGTGCTGCAAGCAAATTAGCCACCAGCCCTCGTCATTATAGTCAATGGAACCATCTAGACATACCACAAAGCTTCCATATACACCAACAGCCAGACCAAGCGAAACAAAAACAAACGTCACTTGACTGCTGAAATCGGCTCCAAGAACGCTAGACCAGAGACCAAAGAAAGGACCAGTATTGTCGAACACGGCGAGAGCCAATGGAACCTGAAGGATGTTGAAGTACGGGAATGGGGCCTTCACCAGGTGCCCCACGATCATCCGTCCCACAGAATAGGCGTTAATCAAGCCGACGTACAGAACAAATGGAATCAAGTGGTTCTCCAAAATAGCTGGCTGCAGGTACAGGTAGGCCGGTACGAAGATCCAAGTCGCCACAAGCGGGAGAAGACCGAACAGGGGCTTGATAGGATCCTGGCCGCGTTCTCTGCGGACCTGCACGACGTGGTAGATACTAGATCCGGTGGCGAAGAAGAGGAGCAGAGCACCATAGATCAGGTACCACTGCGTAAAGGACATATCGTAGGCGGCTTCGGGGATCCAATCCAACTTGGGCACGCCGACGGTGTCGAACATAGAACGGTGCCAGAAGCTACCACCACCTTCGTACGCTGTAAATGCGAACACCACGCAGAGCGTTAGCACTCCTTCCACGGGGCCGGAGACGACACCCAGCGTCAATACTTGGGTGTAGTACTCATCCCAGGTCTGGACATAGAAGGTCATGGTGGCTAGATATGCCAGTCAGTATCTTATACTCTGCACAGGCAGAATACTGTACATACATCCAAACAGCGTCAGCACGGTAGCCCACGATTGACCAAAATTCATCGTAGAGCAGAAGATCAAGACACCCAATGCGGTGTTGCAAGCATCGACGCTGTGATCAAACAGTTCACCCAGAGGGCCACTCTGCCTCGTTCTCCGCCTAACACACATACTTCAGTACGCGAAAACCGGGCAAATGGGGGAGAGAAGACATACGCTTGCATGCCATCTACAGCATCGAACGTCTGGTAGAGAAAAAGACCCAGTGCGCAGCTAGCATAGACCCAAGGAGGACAGTCCTGGTCTAGCGTCGGGTTGTAATAGAGCACGGTGAAGAAATTAATTACCACAAATATAAAGCCCGTCAGGGTGATCTACCGTCATATGGTCCTTGGGTTATTATCATCATTGACGCATTGGGCAACAGGGCAGGAAGGATGAAAAGGGCTAAAGGGTAAACACTTACGGCATTGGGCCTGTGCGACGGTTAGCCATGACCTTTTTCATATCACCATTTTTCAGGAATAGGAAAAAGGAATACTCACGCCATGCTCATGGGAAAGCAGTGGATCACAAAGTTATTATAGAACGGCTTGAGAATGTACCGGCTTATGAACGAGTGGTCGACACCCGCATACCGGTAACTCTTCAAGTTGGGCAATTGATGCTGGCGAATGTACACCATCTTGACGGCTTGCTTTCCCCGATGGGAATACCTCGACTGGGTATTTTTGCCGTTCTGTACCAGTCAAAGATATCGGAATGGGAAAGAGAAAACAACGGGAAGTACGCGGCGGATTGGGCCGGACAATGCAAAGCGGTGAAGAAAGAAAACAGACAAAGAATTGAAGACGGATGGTGAGGAAACAGGGCAAGTATATGAGTGTTTGGAAAGGTGCGTGCTCAACAAGAATTTGTTTCCAAGCAAGGAGAAAAAGAAAAGAAAAGAAAAGTAACAGTGCCCGATGCGATGCGAAAAAGCGCCTGCGTTAGTCGTCGAGTCTTGCTTGTTTTTCTGCCGGCGGAGAACCGAACCCCTCGAAAAGCGCGTATGAGCTGTGCACATAAGACACTCGGTCCTCTCGCTGTCGACTCTACCCGCACGTGCGTGACTTAGTTTGCAATCGGTTATTGATTTCAGAGGGGAGGAGACAATCAAAAAGACATGATCTTCGCGGGGGGAAAAGACGTCTTGAGTGGAGAAACGAAGGATTTCCGAAGCAAAACATCGCGGCCAAGGCTTAAGCTAGAAAAGGAGCTAAGAAAGGAGACCAGGAAAGGCTTATGAGCACGGGTCACGCTGAAACATTCAAATAGACATTTCTCAGTTGAATTCCTAGAATCTAAACACTAAACACCATATGTGATACACCAAAAATATGTACGATGGCCGATGTCCCAGGTATCAGGAATATGTAAGACATGAAAGTCGTCGACAATCAGCCAATCCCTCTTCGAAGCCACCCCCAAACAATCAAGCTTCCATATACAATACGGAGTAAAATCACTCCCACAGAGTCAATCGAGGTTGATTGGCTGAAGCACCTGGGCCCGGGCACGGTGTGTTCGAGATAAGGTTGCGCTAAGAAATAAATTGAGAGCGCCCCAGTGTTCCAGATCCGCCCCATGGTACTCTCCGGATTTAACCAACCGGGCTCCACGGCATCGGGATCAGGATCCGACTTTGCATGGTCTGGATCAGAGGAACAGTCTTGTGAACGGTCTCTGCCCAGCCTTCAATCTGCCACGACTGCTCCCGACGGATCTTGCGCTCTTCCAAGTTCGCAAACTGCCACAAGTGGTGCACCGTGTTCAAGTCGCCAATCTGCACGAACCATGCACCCACACCTTCCATCACCTCCCGACGGGCTGTGAGACCACGTCGCCAATGCGTCTCCCATTCAAGGAGGTTGCCGGGATGCAGAGTGTACGATCGGAGCTCGAAGATACCTCCCAGGCGGCGGGGTGGGGTCGTGGGCCAGAAAGAGAATTCTTGCATGAGAGATGTTTTCTTGCTCTTGATCAGCTTCTTGAGCTTGCGGTCGAATTCGGGGAATTCAGGGTGTTGCGATATGCTGTGCAATGAGGAATGGTAGCCATCGTATCGCTGGTACTCCCAAATGTGGACTGTATGGCCTTGTTAGCGAAAAGTGGCCCCCATGAGCTACAAAAACCTGGCAGAAGGGCTTTACCAAAAGTATCGTTATCGCCCACTTGCGTGCGCCAACTGCCAACCAGGTGCAATTTGTTCTCCTCCATTTGGGCCATGCGGGGATACCAGGTGCTGATGAGGTCGACATATTCATCCACCTTGTCAGGTTTGACTTCGTGGAAGACGATTGAGTGGACGTATTTTCCGCGGGCGAGAACTTGCGAGAATGAGCGTTCAATGTCCTTGTCGAGCTGTTGACCTTCCTTAGTTCCGTAGATGAGCGACGACAGCGGACCACGCTTGGGAGACTGATCCTTCAATTGTTCATCCCCTAGAGAACGGTGCATGGAAAGTGAGCCCAGTGCCTTGTTATCAAGAACCGCAGCGGCATCAAAGACATGTTTATTGGTACTGCTCTTGTTGCTCGGATGAGGAGCAGCGGGAGCGGTAGCGTACTCACGGAAACGATCACGGGAAGCAGGGGGAGAGGGAGAGGGAGATGAGGAAGCAGAGGCATCGACAGACTGACTCTCTTGTTGTTCCTTTCTCTTACGGGCCACCTCCAAGTTCTCACGAAACTCCTTTTGACGCGCGTTGAACTCGGAAGCCGAGTCGGCGGTGATGTCACGAATAGAGGGGGTTCTGAAGACCGCAGCAGACGAACTGAAGGGTCGTGCCAGGAAGGAAGCAGGACGAACAGCACGCGAAGCAAGCATGATGGATAACGCTGAAAGCAACCACAATAGCAGGACTAAAGAAAAGCGACAAACGAAATAAAAACGGAGTAATCAGAAGCTGGGGAAAGCTGCTTCAACGACAGCAAAAATCCGTACCGATTGATCACACGACTTGAAGTACGGGAGAAAAGTCCCTTGTAAGACACAGAGGAGAAGAAGCGGGGAATTAGAAAGAAAGCAACAGGGATTGGATGAAGGGAAGGGAAAGTGCTCTTGTGTCTGGGCAAACGGAGAGAAGGAACGTTGCAGTGCGAGGGTAAGACAAAAGCCAGGAGTTAGAGAACTGGAGATAGCCGAGAAGAGGAGGTCAGAGAGGGTAAAGATCCAAGAAATATCGTAGAATTGGAAGGTAGATGGCTTAGAGATGGCTGCAGATATAGAGAGTAAATAGAGAGGGGAATGTGTGGGAGAGAGAGAGGAGACCGAGTCGAGAGCCGATTGAGTTGCCAGAAACCGGGGAAAAGTGCGGAGAGTGCCCGATTGGGATGAGGTCACCGCTTCACTGCTTCCCAGTACTTAGCTGTTAATAATACTGTTCTGTAGATTTATACTTAGTAGAGAGTATTATGGGGCATCCATATGGAGTACAGAAGTTCTCCTGGGCTCGGTGTGGAATGAGAATGTCCAAACTTGAAGCCATCATGACGACAGTCTCCACTGGTTATCAGTAGGATGCTGTACAGAGTACAGCACACTTCTGTAGGAATCTCCAAAATTGCATTGGGTATTGGTATTTCTCCCCTTGCATTCACTGTTTAGGATACTCTATATAACCCTTTATTGTAGAGATCGTTCCTGTGTTTAGACTACCACAGTTACCCATACCGATACCTGTCTCGAGCCTGACTCTTATCAGTGACATCAGCAGTGGTGCAACCAAACTGCGCCGCCGGACATCCACAGATTCATCGCCAGGACTATCACCTCATACTCTATCTCTACATTATTACAGAGAATGGTTTTTTGTCCTCTAATAAAAGAAGCAGCCATGAATGACCCCTACAATCCAAATCCGCCTCTCTCCTACGAGGCATCCGCCACCACGACTCATCCCCACATCGCTACGACTCTACCGCCAGAGGTAGTCTCTTGTCTGAGAAACTCACGCTTCGTATGATCTACACCACAGGAAGCAAAGAGACAAACTGAACTGACCATACTCAGCTCCATCTTGCAACATGCGACGGCTTAATCCCCCACATCTCCCTCATGTCCTACACCTACCTGCCGTCTACGCCCTTTGATCCGCACCCAACCATCATAATGACCACTAATCCGTCGTCCCGAAAGACAAATCATCTCCTCACAAATCCTCATGTCTCCCTCCTCGTCCACGACTGGGTCTCCCACCGTCCCCCGCTCCGAGCTTCTAACCCAGGAGATCGCGAGGGCTCTCCTCCGCCCGCAGCCACCCGTTCGTCACTAGCTGGTATGTTGCTTAATCTGAATACCAGCGCACTGTCCAGTATCTCGACAACTCTTGCGGGAGAGGCGCGGTTTCTGGAGCCAGGATCAGAGGAGGAAAGCTGGTGTAAGGAGAGGCATTTGGAGAATAATACTTTTGAGGAGGAAGAGATGAATCTGTTTGGTCTGCAACAGCAGCAACAGCAACAACAGTCGGGAGAGACAGCTGGTCAACGACGTCCGAGTATGACAGTTGATGATAGTGCGCGGGTGGTTACTGTTAGGGTGCGAGAAGGGCGGATTGCGGATTGGAAGGGAGGTGTTCGAGATTGGACAATTGTTACGGATGGTCAAGAGCAGCCAGCGACAGCGCCTGTCAATGGTGTGCCGTCTTCATCTTCGTAGCGATCCCCAGGCTCACTCCCATCGACTTCAACAAAACACTAAATCAATCATGAACTAGCGATATCCCAGCTCTAATGCCACTCACATTATTCAATCCATCTGAGACATAACCTCCCTGCTAAACTAATTCATACCAATCGAATCAGTTGTGATCCAATCCTCCACGATCCACAAAGTCACATGACCTGATATCATTACCCGAGCCGTCAACCGATCTGAAATTCAATATCCATCAACACCGAATGCGACATCGCCAGTTTATGATATGACCTAGCAATTGCAATCCTATTGTCTATACCACGTACTACAGCCATCCCCTCCATTCCTTGAAAAGATACAACAACCACAATGCGCCTCGCCCACCTTCACCTCCCAAGCATAACCCCCTTCTCCCGCGTCTCCCACCTCCAAGAAACCCTCACCACCCGCCTCCTCGCCTACAAAAAGCTCACATCACAATCTCCCTTCCAATCACCAACACCAACCCCCACATCAATTCCCTCAACACCCCCAGACCCCACAATAATAACCTTCACTCCGAACCCTGTCTACACGACCGGCCGGCGCGACCTACCCCCCTCCAACACAGCTAGTACCAAGACACTCTCCCTCCCACCGGGACTGGAACCGATCCGGCCGCTTTTGGTCCCTGATGGCGATGGCCATTCTTTTTCCCCAGCTGGTGAGAGAAAGGCCGAATACCACCCCACCCTCCGCGGCGGACAGACGACATACCACGGCCCTGGGCAGATGGTCGCGTACACGATCCTCGATCTGAAGAGACTAGGCCTGACACCGCGGTGTCATATACGGGTGTTGGAGAATAGTGTTGTGGATGTGCTGAGGAAATATGGGATAACGGGTGTTATTACGGAGGATCCCGGGGTTTGGGTTCCTTCGTCTTCATCATCTGGGACAGATGCGCCGAAGAAGATTACGGCTGTGGGTGTGCATTTGAGAAGAAATATCAGTAGTTATGGGATTGGGTTTAATGTGACTGAGGAGCCGATGTGGTATTTTCGGCAGATTGTTGCGTGTGGGTTGGAGGGGCGTGAAGCGACGAGTCTTGAGGGGCAGGGAGTTCAGAGCCCCATTGGGGATGTGGCGGATCAGTTTGTGGAGGCTTTTACGAAGAGAATTAATGCTGATTTTGCTTGTGGGGATGGTGCCTCTGGGGAGAAGATTGAGGAGGTTTATAACGTTCGGGAAGAGGATCTTTTACGGGCATGATTGAGCCGGACATGGCAACCTATTCAAGATAAAATAGATATCCGCAACATATAACGATCATCAGGGTAGTACATATGGGTAATCTCTGAAAAGGACACAAATTGCATATGAAACATTCCTCGCCTCTTTGGCGGGCTGGGTAATAAGAAAAGTAGTTGAAGAACAAAGCCTGGGTATTTTCTGACAACGTACCCGTGTTGAAACATTAAAAGTAAAAGTTAGGCCAAAATATATATAGAACGAAAAGAATAGGGTAATAAAAAGAGCCCGCGCCAAAGTGCTGAACAAGCAAAGGCTAATGCATGGCCAAATCGACCTAAGGACAAACGACTAACAAGTTGGTCAGGCATTGACCGGCAGGATGAGCTCACACATTGGGACAGTCAGAGAATAACACATCCTTGCTTGCTCGACTTGGTCCCTTGGGTTTTGACATCGAGGGCGACCTTAGCGGCTTCGCCAAAGGTTTCCCGGATGCCACGATTTTGGACGGCAGAGCATTCTAAACTTTGTCAACCTAAGAGCTCTTATCCGCACTAATGAGAACCATGTCTTACCAAGATACTTCACCGCGCCAATCTCTTTTGCCTTAGCCAATCCCTGCTCGAAGGTAATGGCGTTCGGGTTGTCGTTCAGATCCTCGTCTTTTCTCAAATCGCATTTCAGTGCTGTGAGAACCATTCTCACACCAGGGCAGTTTTCCGAAATCTCTTCCACCCACTTGCTGGCGACGTTTTCAAACGAATCGGGGCTGTCAACCTGTATCACGAGTTAACCACCGCAAACTCGACGGTTGGATATGAAGACAATGCTTACACTGAAGCAAAGCATAATCACATGGGTATCTTCGTATGAAAGCGCGCGCAATCGATCGAATTCTTCCTGGCCGGCCGTATCCCAGAGCGACAGTTCCATATGCACATTGTCGACGAAGATATCTGAGCAGCATGAGTACGCGAAACGAACGCGACGGGATATGGGTTTTTGTTTACCATGGACATAGTTCTCTAATAACGCAAAGATATTAGCATATACATCAATTCATAGCTGGGAATGGACGCGCGTACCAAAAACAGTAGGTTCACTATACTCCGCAGAATCCAGTAGTTAGTATCCTGTCGCGACCTGAATATCTCAGGGTGGAGTCGCCTTACTATACTGTAGGGAAGAACCTAGCATAGACAATCGAATTAGATAAATTAGATATTATACCCAGGAATTGAATTTGATTGAATTGAGGCAACTCACCCTCTCGTAAACACGTTAAGCGCCGAAGTCTTGCCACAGGCACCGTCGCCTCTACCCCAGATTTAGTACCCTTCCAAGAAAACCAACAGGCCATGGATATCACTAACAAGAGAACCATCTTCCGCTGAACAACTTTCTGGCGCCCGCAAAGCTCCATGGTGGTAAATGGTGTCAAGGTCACGTCAAGGTATTAAGGTGGCTCGAAAAGGAATCAGGGGAATTGAATGGCGGCAAAGAGAGATAGTCTTGGATCGAGATCGATATAGGCAGGTATTTAATTATATATATAAACAGAATCGTGTCGCGATCGCTTCAGATAATGATATAGAGCGGGAAATGAATAATTTGAGGAAAAGATGAAAAGAGAGAATCAGGCAGTGCAGAGGCAAGTATCGTCGTCGATGACATACGATCCCGAAACGGAACAGCGAATAAGACGAATGCCTGCGCCACAGTAATCCACCAGCCTAAACAGGAAATACGAGCAATTCCTGTCTTCGGGACTAATAACACGACCTAATAATCAGATGATGATATTTATGAGCAGGATGAAAGTGGTATCTTCAAAATCCTCCGTGTCTGACTTCGGGCGAGTTTTGTTCCTGGGGAATAATGAAATTAAAGGATGGAGACAAAGGGACCCGTTCTGTCACAATTTAAAGATCCCCACTGGTGACGCTGAACAATGAGGCTTGATCCGGGTTTCTGCAGTCGAAAAGTGTTGTATTTCTGGCTCAAAAATAGGAATACTATGTAGAGTTTGTCGCCTGTGATAATATATATCTTTACAGTTCGTTTTAATACGGGGATTCATGTACATATTCATATATTGTTTGGGGTAAATCTACGTTGTACAAGCCACACATAATCCCATAAGCGCTATACATCGCACACAGAGATCAATCATATCGCTCGGTTGAACTACTCATATTTCTTGAGTTTGGCAGTGCATTCTGTTCATTCTAATACTACTACCGAGTAGTAATCAGCAACCTTGATTTACTGAACAGTCTCTACTCTGATATAGCTATGAAAGACTCAATACAAACTGTCTATCGATATGCTAATATTCATTTTCTTCAGCAACCGCTTCGAGAGGCTCAATAGTGGGAATCAGAAGTCGATAATTAGCTCCTTGCAATGGGGTATATTTATGCCTGCGCATGGACAATCTGCAAATCCTCAAGTATGGAGTTGGAAATATATTTCTCGCCCGGGTGCATTGACCCAACGCCAAGATAAAGCTACTCCGGCATTTTAATTTGTCCATATGACTTGTATGCTCCTCATTAGATAATCATAATGATCTTGGTCATAGAAAACAAAAAAGAATGCCAAGATTTTGAGATTGCAAGTACTCATTGTAGGCGGCCATTCTGAGCGCGGGGAACACCGGACTCCGATAAGCGCGGGAGCTCACTGGAAGCTCACTCTACCATCTATCTGTCAACACTCACTGCCAGGACCCTTTTTCCGCGAACAGCGACCGGATTTTCATCTTGAATATTGTCAATAGCCATATCAAGAACCCTTAGACGTTGTTTTTCTCGCGATATAATATTTCACGATGTCCGACGACGATGATTTCATGCAGGACTCTGGTGACGAGGAGTACGTCCCCTCGCGCTCACCAGCTGTCAACCAGAACAGGACTAACCGGTATCAACAACAGTTATGACTTCGAGTATGAAGACGCTGACGACGATGAATCGGGAGACGTTGGGATCGAAAATAAATACTACAACGCCAAGCAGATGAAGGCCGATAATCCAGAGGAGGCTATCGATGAATTTTTAGGTGTACCTGCACTGGAAGAAGAGAAAAGCGATTGGTACGGGCCTGTTTGATTTGTACCTGGAGTGGTATGTCAATAGATGCTGATGCTTTGTCCAGGGGATTCAAAGGATTAAAGCAGGCTATCAAGCTTGAATTCAAACTGGAAAGATATGGCGATGTACGCAGCTTTTTCAAACGCACAAGTTCACCTTATGCTGACTATCCCAGGCCGTCGAACACTACCGCGAACTCCTTACCTACGTTAAATCGGCCGTCACACGAAACTACTCGGAAAAATCGATCAATAACATGCTGGATTATATCGAGAAAGGCTCGGACGACGCCAAGGCCTATCAGTGCATGGAGGAGTTCTACTCGTTGACACTCTACTCTTTCCAAAACACCAATAACGAGCGTTTATGGCTGAAGACCAACATCAAGTTGGCCCGTCTTTGGCTGGAGCGCAAGGAGTATGGCCAGCTGAGCAAGAAGGTACGGGAATTACACCGCGCATGCCAGCGGGAAGACGGCTCGGACGATCCCAGCAGAGGTACCTACCTGCTCGAACTCTACGCCCTCGAGATTCAGATGTATGCGGAAACGAAGAACAACAAGCGTCTCAAAGCCCTGTACCAGCGAGCGCTTCGTGTGCGGTCGGCCGTGCCACACCCCAAGATCATGGGAATCATTCGCGAGTGTGGTGGAAAAATGCACATGAGCGAAGAAAACTGGGAGGAGGCACAAAGTGACTTTTTCGAATCGTTTCGGAACTACGACGAGGCAGGATCAATGCAGCGGATCCAGGTGCTTAAGTATCTGGTGTTGGCGACCATGTTGATGAAGTCGGACATCAACCCGTTTGATTCACAGGAAACGAAGCCGTACAAGAGCGACCCACGCATTTCGGCCATGACCGACTTGGTGGATGCGTTCCAGCGGGACGATATCCACACGTACGAAGCAATCCTGAGCAAAAACCCAGACGTGTTGGCCGATCCGTTTATTGCGGAGAACATCGATGAGGTCAGTCGAAATATGCGGACTAAGGCCATTCTCAAGTTGATTGCCCCGTACACGCGATTTTCGTTGAACTTTATCTCCAAAAACATTAAAATCTCCGTGCAGGAAGTTCAGGATATTTTGAGCTTTCTAATTTTGGACAGAAAACTCGACGCTAAAATCGACCAAGAAAATGGTATTGTGGTGGTCGAAAGTAATAGCGACGTGGATCGATTACGATCTCTCCAGGAGTGGATCTCGTCGCTGCGGACGCTATGGGAAGCAACCCTGAACGGCGAGGGGTTCAAGGCGGACGAGGCTGCGCAGCTTCAGGGTATGGCGGCCGGATCCATGTTCCCATTGGGATTTGGCGATGACGGTCCAGTGGGGGCAAGTACTATGCGTACCCGATCACGGGGCGGATTCAAAGGCCGGGGAGGAAAGGTCGGATCGAGGGCGTTTTAGGGCGCGCGCCGCGAAGAAAGGGAAAAAAAAAAAAAGAAGACGGATTTCTTTGTCTCATCCATGATTGCTGCAGGTCTACACCGGAGGTGGGCTGAACGGTGCATGTAGGCGAAGAAGCTAGTTGTCTGTCGGCCTGTCTGTGGGCATGGCGTGTTGTGATCGCCGGGGGGAGAAGCAGACGATGCGGTGTGTTCCCGCAAACGCCGTACTTTTTTTCTAGTGTTCCATTTGCTTTTTTCTCCCCTGCCAAACAGGATCTTGGCTGGATAATGATGATGAATTACGAAGATAATGAGATTTTGACCTGGCAGAAGTCTGATGGCTTGTTTTTGTACGGCTATGGCGCGTCATGTACCAGGTACTTGCGCCCTGGTGGCTGGCAGTATTGCAGATGGAGTACCAGTGACAGTTGGCGTCTGTCAACGAGTCAGGACTCAATGTTTTTGCTTTTTCTTCTTGTGCAAGTTCTCTCGAAATGCCTTTTTCGTACCTAGAACGGAGCCGAAGATGCCGGGATATTGAGAGAGTATTTTTGTTTCTTTTTAGCGGAGCCACTTCCGAGGGCCCCTGTCACTGCAGTACATTGTACAGATGGATTTAGATCGGGTGGAAGAGTAGCAAACAAGCATGAAGCTGCAGCCCCGTCACATCTCAAGCCATCTGGCGCAGACCAACGAGGGCTGGGTGGAAAAAGGAATGGTAGATCTAGCAGCTAGATATCAATGTATACCTGCATCATGACAAATATCCAGAGTGCTGGAAGTGACGGTAATACATGATGTGACACTGGAGAATAATATCAATTCTATAGTGATAGCCTTTATTAGTGGGTTTGTTTCTTTTTCTCTTTGCTGTACGGTATGCATACAAGTAGTACTAGTCTTATATACTTGCTTGTTATTATTGTAATTATATTGTCTGTTGTTGACATCGCAAAGTCTGGAGATAAACCAAACCCCGCTTATTTTTCTCCTCTTTTTTTTTTTCCTTTTTTCCCCCTTCTCTCACTTCCTATTAATTCTCGTCTATTTCTCTTTGAATTCCATCAAGATCATCTGTGGCATTCCAAATCGCATCCCTGTTGTTGGGTCTTTTGTCCAAATTAAAACCAATTTATATCATCGCTGGGTTCTTATCTCATCCTGGCACGTGCGGACACCGGATTGTGGCTGCATCTCGCCTGGAAAAGCAACAAGGTAGGTTTCTTCTTCCTTTTTTCACTGTTTGTTCTTATTCTTCTGTTTATCCTTCGAATTATCCTCTTCTGTCGGTAAGATGTGATATCGGGGTTTGTCATCACTCGGAATCTGTTTCCACTCTTTCTCACCGTCTATACGTATCTCTGTTCTGTTACGACCTATGAGGAAAGAGCATTGCGCTTTCGATGGCACCACCGGATAGCCATTTGTGCTTTCTCAGCAAACGCGCTGTACTTTTTATCTATTGATTTTCCGGTTCACTGACGGTCTCTCGGGTCCGATACCAGCTGCTGATCCTCCCCGAACCTCTCTCCATCCGGTGCGCAAGTTCAGAAATCAACTCGAAGTAGAGCAAAAGATGCTGGCTGGTCTGGTGGGTATAACGAAACCATCTTTTTCTGCCATTAATTCATGGTGGACGATGTGGAAGCTGACGATTTCCTAATACAGGCAACTGCTTGTCATCTTGAACTCTAAAAGCACAGTCTCTAATCTTGCGATGTCCTTATCGGATGTTTCGTTCGCCCATTTCCTGCCTTACAACCACAACCACTACTTTCCGGACTATCACGGCCTATCTGCTGCGAACTCCATCTACCAAGACCGAACCTTTCACTCTCCCGCCCCGGTCCTCTCCCACGGCGGGTCGTCGCACTTCTCCGCTTCTGTCAAGAATCGAAGCGCCGCCAAGTCTTCATTCAACATGAATACATTATCGACCGAGGAGATGGAGCGGTTTCAGAAGCTCTCTAACGAGTTTGAACCAGACGTTCAGGTATGGAGTGCTTGGGAGGAACCCGCTTGATTCCGCATCACAATCCGGCTGACACCAAGGTGGCAGGGCCCGCTCGTATCGACAAAACAATCGACTCAGGCAATTGCAATGGATTATGCGAATGCAGACCCTACCCTGGCTACAAAGACTAGTGTACGATACTTTCTTTCCTCGTTTTGCGATACGGAAACCTCATGTGGTTTCTAACTAATCTCTTGTACAGACACTTGCCCTCACACATCCCACGTCGCGTATCATGAAAGGCGATGGCAATTGCGGTTGGAGAGGTATGATCCGGTTTCCGAGGAGACATTCACCATCATTGACTGACTTTTCATAGCGGTCGCATTTGGCTACTTCGAAAATCTCTTTGCCCTTCGCGATTTGGTTTTGATTCAGAATGAGCTCGTGCGGATCAAGTCATTATCCAGCCTCCTCGACCAAGTCGGCCATCAAGACTACCTTTATGAGATCTTTGTCGATGCCACAGAACAAGTCTTCACCCAATTAATTCAGGTCATTCGAGATGGCGTCCGTGACGATTCGTTCCTCGTCGACACGTTCAACGTCGAGTACAGCTCGAACGCAATCCTCACTCACTTTAGAGTTGGTTTACTATACCCGTCTTTTTTTTCTGACAATGAATACTGACGATTTCTCAACTCAGCTTCTTACAGGCGCGTGGATGAAACTGAACCCCCAGCGGTATCAAGCGTTTGTCCCCATGCCGTTGGATCAATACTGCGCAACACGAATCGAGACGGTCAAATCGGAAATCGACGAAGTCGGGCTCCAAGCATTAGTCGATGGTGTCATTGAACGATCCGGGTTCGCCGTTGAGATCCTGTATCTCGACCGCAGCCAGGGCGATGCCGTGACGCCTCACTTGTTGACGACAAACCAGGCCAGCATTGAAACCATTCGACTATTATACCGACCGTGAGTCTACACAGATTTTTCTGAGGCATCGAGTGAGCTAACTTGTACAATAGAGGTCACTACGATCTGCTTTACCGTCCCGAACCAACTGTGAATATGGAACCCGTGGTCAACTACCAATACGCAATGACTTCTAACTACTCCCCCTGGGATCAAGGTGCCCTCTCCTTCGACGTCAACCCAACGTTGATGTCAATTCCCAACCTAATGATGGACCCGGCCTTTGCGATGGGTGCGCCCCCGATGTCTCCGGCTCCGATTTCTCCTCCGGCTCCTTCAAGCCCATACCGCGTATCTTCCCCTCAGGAAGTCTACCAAGCTCAAATTCCCACATCACCACCACCACCGGTTCAAATGCCATCGCCGCCAGCGCCTCGGATGTCTGCTCCTCCGTCAGGCCCTCCGCCGCCGATGAGCAGTTTGCCGAATCGGTCCTCAGATGGGCCTCAAATTCGATTGAATCCGTTGGTGATGAAACCCAATCTCAGTCATTCTCTTCCGATTACTACTCCATTCAAGAAGTGAGTCCCGTTCTACCCCATTAGGAAAACTGAAACGAAAGCTAACCTACTTTTAGCTCTCCTTACAACCAAGCCCACTTCCAAAACCAAGACTTCGAACCGATCCACTGGGAACCCAGCGACTCCCGCAAATAGGCTCGCCATTATACTTCATTGAATAGGAAGGAAGCTTCGTTGAACGAAGCCCTTTCTAAACCGTACCAAGCATCACTCGCATCCCTCGTCCCCCGTATAGACGAAATTACAACACAAGACACCATCCGTTATGAGCACTAGCGTTATGGGACCTACTGACCTGCTAGAAGGAATCTACCACTTTTTTCTGTTGGATTAGCATCGGGCAAATTGAGAACCGCTTCTTTTGTTATTTTTTAATTCTTGTTATGTCATTTTAGCGTTGTTGCATGGGCATGTGCATACTTTTTTCTGATATTGACCGGATGTTATTTTCCTCTTTTCTATGACATGGCTTATTATTTCGGCTGGATAGTTGTATGATTCAGTGACCAGAATTTATTTGTGTTGTCTATCTGTGTATGTATGTATGTGAACATTGAAAGCAAACGTCGAAAATCAACCGATACTGGGTTGGTAGCCCGGTATCTCTCTATCTATCTGCATTGTTATTGGTATCAAGGCAATCTAAAAGAACAGAAAAAACATGATGATTATGGGATCGTTCAACATTATTTCCAACTCCAACATTCATTTCGGGAAAAGACGATATGCGGTTCGGTTCTCCGTGGATTCAAATTTGATATTCTGTCCGAACTGTGCGTAATGGGTGTACTGAACCCAGCTAAGGCGTAAAATTCAACCACTCTGAGAAATCCATCCCGGACATATTCAAATTCAACTCCTGATCAACGTCCGGGAACATACCACCAAACGTCGGATCATTGAACAGCTGATCCGGGAAATGCATCAATATCGGTGGTTGTTGCTGCTGTCCCCCTTCCCCTGCTCCTCCAGTAACCGGCTTGTTTGCTGCTGCGGGAACTCCCTGAATGGGAGCTGCGCCGGTGTTGGCATTGCCGTTGTTGGGATAGCAGTAGTAAGAAACCGGTGTGCAGAGTTTGTTGACGACTGCTAGACAGCGGGTTGCGAGACGGTTGTTGGATAGAGAGGGGTGGGAGAGGAGTTGTTTTGTTGTTTGGATGTCTTGGAGCCAGGCTGGGGCGTCGGTGCTGGTTGGGTCGGTCATGAGGAAGATGATTGGGATGAGGCCGGCCTGGAAGAGGAAGTACAGCATGTACCAAGCGCCCAGTCTCGTGCAGATGTAATTATCCATGTACTCCGAGATTGAAGCAATTGTTAACCTTGCATTGCGGAGACAGAGCATGCGACAGTCTCCTTCAAGCGGGTCTTCGCGCTCTGGTGGCGGTCCGGGTGTGGGCGTCCATCGTCTAGCTGCCCAGCGGAGTAGGATTGGGCGGTAGATCAGGGTCCGCAGGTTCCAGTCTCGCCACATTAGCCGTCTGCGGACGAGGGCTAGGGAGTCTGGTTCGGGCATTGAAGCGGGTTGTTTGAAATAGTCGGGGAGGTTGTTGTACCATTCTTCCATTGGTTTTTGGAGAGAAAGGGTTTCTTCTGGTGTTAGGGCGGGGCTTGAGATGAGGCGTTGGTAGACGCTGTTTGTTAGGAGATGGAATTTGGCTTGTGCGATTATGCCGGAGTATAGGGTTGGGCCGTCGGATTCTTTGGGTAGGGTTGTTGTGCTTGATGTGAGCGCCTGCGAATCATTGATTAGCCCCTAACTCTCCATTGATAGGAGGAGAGGATGTTCTCACCTCGTCCTGGATGTTAAGAACATGCTTTGCATCCATGACTCTATCCTCCGGTAAGAGAATCGGTCTGCCAAACGTTTTGGCCGCACCGCTATCAAAGATGAAAACCCCCCACCACAATCTCCGTCTGATCTCCCGCTGTAGAAGACTAATTCTCCACCCTGGAAACTCCTTATGAAGACCAAGACTCATGGCCATCCGGACAGCAAGCCCTAGGAAATTCCACCCCGTATTCGGTTTGTTCCGTTTCTGTGCGTAATTGCTCATCAATAATAACGCCTGAATCAGAGTCAGATTCCCGGTTTCAAAAACCGAGACTTGTTGCAGATGGCCTCTGGCTTCTTGGTAGAAAGTGATGTCCAGATCTGAATTGTCGTCTCCGATGCTCCATGCTCCCAGGGCTAAAATCGTGTTTAGAAGGATGTGCCATGAGAGGCCGTGTGGGCGGGGAATGTGTTCGTGGAACTGTGCCCTAAAGGTAGCTTCATGAACAAAAGGATAACTCGAATGATAGTTGAGGAAATAAGCGTCCATAAAGGCCTGCTCAATAAGGCCAGAGGGCGCAGAGTTCAAAAGTTGAGACTTCAATGGTACTTTATCAGTTCCTCCGTTTGGCTTTGTGGCACTTGAAGGAATACTGAGGTCGAACCCATGCTTCATCAAAGCTCTTAGCGGCACGACACTGGAGGAAGCTCCTGTTCAAAGATTAGTAAATTGGACTGCAAAATATTGAGAGATACTAACCAAAATACCCCGAACCCTCCGGCTTGATAGATAGTGCGGCCATGCCATCCGTTAAACCACCAAGTGAAATCTCCTTTTCAGCCCAGTCAAAACCATCCGCCTGCTGCGGTAGAGCTTCTGGAGCTGCTTCAGATCGATCCTCAGTTTTGGCCGGAGTCGAATGCCTTGAGGATGATTTGGAAGATGCGGTCCTTGGTGGCGTTTCATGGTCCTGCAAAAGCGAACGCACAGTCGCATCCAAATCGCCTCCTGGGAAAAGTCTTCCAAGGGCTGTCTCAAATGCTTGCAGACGGTCTTCGACATGCGTCAAGTGTCTGGATTGTTAAAATCAAGATTCATGGCTAATAGGAAATGTGATACTCACTGCCGCGTAAGTGGGCTTCTGGTTACTTTGGGGCTATAATTGCACTCCTTGCCCAATTGCTGGCACTGCACGCATGTTGGGCGCTCCTTTGAACACTAGTCGGATGGTCAAAAGACGAATCATCATTTATAGGCGATAGCTCTCACCTTCGACTTTCGTAGCCGACATTCATCGCACTGTCGTCGCGTTAGCGCTCTGACCGTCTTTCTGTTCCGCGCAACTGATACTTACAGCGTAGGCATGAGAATCACGAGTACTAGTCATCTTTATCGGGGAAAATCTGCTTTCTTGAATCGCAAATATCTTTCACATTGGATATTATCACGCCACACTGATAGCATCTGAGATGAAGGTTAGCCATGCCATGGATTTCGCGTCAGAAAGAGATGCGCAAGTATTCAAGGACAAGCAAGCAAGAGACAGGCTTATGCATAGTGAGACGCGATGTTCGAGCGGTACTAAAAAAAGGAAGCCAAAAATGGACGGTCTCAGGGATACAAGACTCTCAACGCGCCTTCTCAAGAATAACGTCGAATCTTATAAATCCAGATCCGGAGGGGACGGCATAAAAAAAAAGTACCGGCGAACCACGGGCCAAACTCACGGTAGGCATGGGAATAATCTGTGATCCGCGATCCCGGGATCAGAAGCAACGCTTGTCGATACCAAAAGCGAATGGCAAACCCATTAGAGGCAGAATAACCGATATAGGAAAGGACGCAACGATGGAGTGGACGATGGGAGGTTCAAATCGAAGAAAGACTGTATCATGTGGGGAGTCAGTCACCTGACCCGTGAAAAATCTCTCAGGGCGATTCGAATCCTCAGGCACGAACTGCTGACATGGCCAATCTAATATTGAGTTTGTAGAGATATCTTGGTGTTATATGCGATTATATTTTTATTATGATCCTACTTTATGATGTCTTCTAGTATACATAGTACAGCAGCATGTACTATAGCGCATAATGCATTGGGAGTAGTCCAATGCACCCCATAGATCGGTAGCCACGATATATACATCCACCACTGGCAATCGAGTACGTTATCCAAGGGCATATCCACCAATTAGACACTATCTTTAATATCTTGATCAATTAAAGAATGTCTTCAAATGCCCTTTAATTCTATCCTACTATGTATACATTTTATGCCACTCACAATCGAGCCCTGGCGGGACTCATTATCGACCAATCAGAGTACCCAGAAGAGCTTTCCTTTATACAACGTCATGTGAATTTTTGATTGCAGTTCTCTATCAACCTTCGCCAACACAATACATTTCGCATTAAGACAACAGCAATCGATAAGCCTCTAATAAATCGAACTTTTAGACACTCCCGAACAAGGATAAACTGCGACACCGTCAAACAAACCCGGAACATGCCCACACAACCCCCACTACCACCCCTCCTCACACCTTATGTATCCTCTCTCCCGCAATCCTCACTCACCCTCCTTTCTTCAGTCCTCGGCGCAACAGGGAACTGGCTGGTCCTAAGGTATCTCTACGCCGCGCTAAGCGCATCTACAAATACCACTTTCGGCGCAGACGGTCTCGACAATGGCAAGAAACGCAAGGTCGTGCTCGTGAGTTTCTTGCGGAGTTGGGACTTTTGGAGGTCTGAGGCGAAGAGATTGGTAATGTTTTTCTTTATACATATCTTGGAGAATGTTTGTTAATGACGAATAGGGTCTGGATCTTGCGCGACTTTCAGACAAGGGCCAATTCGCGTTCGTGGATGGATTATCGGAGCTTTTTTACACCCCGCAGACGCACACAGCGGCGCCAATAGTACTACCAGCGCCAGCACCGTTCGCAGCAGCAGGCCGCCCTATTCCACCTCGGACGGCATTGCCTGTTCGCGAACCGCCTGGGACTTCTGCGCCTGCGCCTACTCCTGCAGTACCGGGTGGTTGTCTGAATAGAGTCACGACGGAAGCCGGACCTGGACCTGCGAAGCGACTGCACCTGATAGGCCAAGGGACTTCGGCGCTCGATGCATTAGAGAAGGATATCTTGGACGTGGTCAGCCAACTGAAGGCTACGGGGGCAGAGAACGATAGCGAGGAAGCGGAGGTGTTGCTGATCGTCGACCAACCCGACTTGCTACTTGCTGCTACGGGTCCAAGCAAAGGGATAGGAGCTACGGAAACGGGCGACTGGGTTATGGGACTACAACAGGTACGTATGGACTGCGCATTGATTGAGAAGGTGATGGGGGGCTGACGAAGTCGATAGCACTCGCATGCGACGATCGTGGCTGTTTCTGCCGATTCGCCGCTGATACATAATGCATCCGAATTCGTCAATCACCCAGCGACTCCGCTGGAGAAGGAGCATGCCGCGTTCGCCGTGGGATTGGCGCATAGGGCTCAGATGGTCGTGCAGCTCCGGAACTTGGAAACCGGTGCCGCTCGGGATGTCAGTGGTGTGCTGAGGGCAAGCAAGGGTGGCGCTTGGAGTGACGATGGTAGCACTGATGCTGAAACCAAGTGGGAGGAGAAAGAAGTGTTGTACTTCATCCAGCGGGACGGAAGTGTAAATGTCTTCGGAAGGGGTGAATAGAACAGGGACACCGGGTTTCGTATAATCGTACATGTCGAGTATAATCCTGTTCATAAGTATTTGTTTTGATAGAACGTGACCTGTTTTGAATCCAGACAGATCACATTGGAAGAATATCTCAACCTAGTATCTGCCACGACCTGGGATATCCGCCAGCGTAAACTAAAAAGGAAAATCATAAAAAGTTTCCCCTTATTTTTATGTCACCCAAATGAAGAGAAAAAAAAAAAGAAAAAAGAGAAACCCATAAAATTTTCTTTGTCATCCCTTTCAGTCGTCGAATTTTGTGACTTGGAAGAAGAAATGCTATGGCGGCAAAAAGAGAAGACCGTCGCAACACCAACTCCACTGGAAAAAGCGTTCATTTTCATTTTGCCCTTGCATTGAAACCAGCTACTTCATATGCTAGGCCATAATCATACCAGTCCCCTCCAGCCTCCGAGAACGAAAACGCGACGTCGAGATATTAGATTCGCTTATTGAGCGGTCTCGGGGCCACGAGCGCCCTTGGGAACACCAACACGGAAGCCGTTCTTGAAGCGCTGGTGGACATCCTTGAGGTGGCGGGTGCGGCCGCTGCCGGTGGTCTTTCTTCTCTTAGCCTTCTCACCCCAGTTGACTAAATTCCAGAAGATAATTCGTAAGCCAAATAGTTCCCAATAACCAACGCCGTGCTCAACTCAATCGACACATTGTTTCGTCAACAGGGAGGGGGTTTCGTACACTTGCGGGTCTTAGCGGAGGGGTAACCGCAGTTGGCACAAGTCGACTTCTGGATGTGGAAGGAGCGCTTTCCTGTAAATCCCAAATCGCAACCGGTCAGCCCATCTGTATGCTTTTCCCCAGTATATCCAAACTTATTCCCGTATCGTCCATGATCCGCGAATCTGTCGGGGTTCGGAGGAGTTCTTCGGAGTGCTTATACTGACCACAACGCCGGCACAGGGTGTGCGTCTTGTTGTGACGCTTACCGAAGCTGGAGGTACCCTTCGCTGTTATCGTTGTTAGTGGTGAGGTCGACGGAGAGGTTGATCGCAATCGCAGGACGCATCGGATTTGCACATACTCATTTTGATTTAAGGAACTGTAAAAGACAACCCCGATATATTAGCCAACAAGAACCGTAAAAGAGAAGAAAAACGATTCCCCTCCTCAACGCACAATGAATCTCCAGAACAACAAATTAACTTACCTGGCGATTCCGTTGAAGGGCTGGTTGTCGTCGTTGTCGTCGTCGCTGGGCGTATCGTGAGTTCCGCTGAGATCTGGGGGTGTCGCTTAGCGAGTTGTGGTATTCAGGGCTTCTGCCCTGGTCCCGTGACCTAACTGGCCTAATGTGGTTAGCGGTCAGCTGACCGTAACGCTACTCGGTGGAGCCACCAGCCTTAGACCGTGCACTAAACCACTTTAGGTTTGGTATCTTATCGACCGATGCTTGCTGATAATCTGTGGCAGATGGATTCTTCAGTTGTACGAGATGGGAATTTGCAAGACTAATAAGCTGGTAAGAATTCTCGAAGTCTAATTCTCTATGCATAGTCGGTACAATTCGTCAATGTACATTGCAAAAGGGTATGATAACAGCGCCAAACGCCGAATATTGCGAATATGATATCTAAGATTCCAAAGCAATTACTATGCAACCTCATCTTTCCCGGTAAATGCAGCCATCGGGTCATCAGCGGCGAGACGGCTCCGCTTGTATGACTCGAGCTCCTCTTCACTGATTCCAGATTGGATCTCCATCAGTGTTCTCTTCTTTCCTGAGCTGGAGGCATCCTTGCGCCCGTTCTGGTTACCCATATCACGGGATTCGCGAGAGCCATCGCCTTCTTCAGGGTCATATGATGGTCCTTCAGCTTCCTTTTTACCTGGGAGCATCAACAAACTGTCAGCTTCCAGGAATGCCTTCTTCCCATCCTCTCCCGTACAGTAACTGTTCTTCACGGTCGAGAAACAGCATGCGTAGCCCCAGTCGAAATTATGCCACCAACTTCCCCAGACACTCGTGTGGTTGTTGTTGAGAACATCTTCTGGATACTTCGATTTGGCTGCCTTCTTAGGTGCGCCCTTGATAGCACCTGTCTCATCGTACTCGATAAACTTTTCATTCTCGACGACCATCGCGTCTCGTAGTGGCGTCGGCGCCATATGTTCCTCGCCACCATACTTCTCCAGGAGAGCTTTGCGTTGTGCTTGGCGCTTGGCTTCGCTTTCCGCCTGCGTCTTCTTGCGCATGACCTCTCCCGACGTTGGGTTTGCCTGGAGATGGATCTGCGGCTTTCCTTGTTCTTGCGACTCCCAAGCGTACCGTTGCGCCCTCTCAAACTCTGCGGCATCACCCGAACTGCGAACGAAATCTTCCTCAGCAACTAGTGCCGCAGCATCATCCTCTGAGGCACCCGCATCAACCATTCGCCGTGTTTTCGGATCGTACTTGGCCGAGTCGAGATCGAGGTTCAGCAGGTACTTCGCGGTGTCTTCTCGAATACGTAGGTTGCGTGTCGCTGTGCTCTGCTGTCGTCCCATGTCCGATTCCTCTGCATAACGAGCTTCTTCATTCTTTCCTTCGTCATCATCCTCATCCTCCCCACGCTCCGCTTTAGTGCTTTGTTTAATATTCTCTAATTCTTCGAACTCCTCCACAACTTGACGGTATTCGGTCGGGTCATAGCCGTTCCATCGGTCTCTTTTCGCATCCCACCCAAGTTCTACATTCTGCAACACTTCATCTGCCTCGATATTCTTTCCAGTCCATTTCGCACCTTGCTTCCGAGGTCGACTTAAGCATTCTTTCGTCTTATGGGTCATTGCGCCACAGTTCTCGCAGGCGCCTTTGCGGTACTTGGTGGCGGCTGGGCCGGCGCGCTTGCCTCGGTCGTACCATTTTGTGATGTCTGATTTCTCTGCCTTGTGTAGACGCTGATGTTCGAGGTAGTCGTTGGCTGTTGTTTCATCGTCGATATAGAAAGGTTTCTTCGAGATGAAAGAAGGAATGTACTCGTTGCGCTCCTTCGACGCCACATCCGCAGGCTTTCGCGATGACATTGTGGCGTGGGACAACGGTAAAGACGAATCAAATGCGTTTCAACAGGTGGAAGAGTTGAATATCAATTTAGGGATATAACTCCCTTCATAAGGTGTGGCGTAAGATAATTGAAAGTCTCGGTAGTCCGACGTTGAAGCTGGCGATAACATCGGCGATTTCCACGTGACCAGGCGTTCCCTTCCCGCGCTCCGGCGCGTCCGCTACGTTAATATTCGTGCACGTCATGGCTTTTGTTCAAGATGAGAAACTCGGAGTTTGACACATTGTTGAATTTGCGTCAAGCTATTGCTTGAATGGAGAGTTTAACTTTTGCGACATGTCGATGGTAGCGCTGGTTCTCCTGACGCCCACTGATGGAGCCCTTTCAAGTGCGCCTCAACTGCGCGGATCACTACCAAGCAGCCCTGTCAGAATTTGATCCTCCCCTACAATACGGAAATGACAATTCTGGCAGAGATGAGAAGTCAGAAGTACCTGTCATCCGGGTCTTCGGGACTACGGAGACCGGCCAAAAAATCTGCGTTCATATACATGGCGCCTTCCCGTATCTATACATCGAATATGATGGACCTCTGACATCCGAAGAAGGTTAGTGTCGCGCGCATCGTTGTCTTGATTGATCTTACAGCTGAATATTCACAAAATGCAGTGAGTTCAACTATTCGAAGTCTCCATCTGTCAATCGATCACGCGTTGGCAGTGAGCTATCGCCAAAATGACAATGGTAAAAGAATCGCATTCGCTGCTCATATCACCCTGGTCAAGGGTACTCCGTTTTACGGATACCATGTGGGATATCGGTTTTTCTTCAAAATATACCTTTTGAATCCCCTATACATTACTCGATTGGCAGATCTTCTACTCCAAGGTGCGGTAATGGGACGTCCGTTCCAGCCATACGAGAGCCATATGCAATATATTCCCCAATGGATGTGCGACTATAACTTGTACGGATGTGCGTATATACGATGCAGCAAAGTCAAGTTTCGCTCTCCTGTCCCAGACTATCTCGAACTCACTGATTTGTCTCACCGTTGGCATGACCGGTCAATCCAACCTGAGTGCATATCAGACGAAACAATTCTTCCGAAGCAAAGTCATTGCATGCTAGAAGCGGACATCTGCGTCCAAGATATATTAAATCGTACAGACATAAAGGAAAGACCTATCCACCATGATTTTACGGAGATGTTCAAACCCGTTGCTTCCAACGAGCGGTTGGTTCCAAGCATGGCTAGCCTGTGGCAGGATGAAACCCGAAGGCGAAAGAAGCGTCTTGGTATTCACGAGCCGGGAAGTAGCCCATTTGGCCCGGAGGAACTTATTTCGATGTCGGCCGATCCACGAAGTAAGACTGATGGAGACTGGATCCATGAAGAGGAATTTCGCGAAATGGTCCTTCAAAGGGCCGCCGAGGAGAAACGCTACAGCGATGGTAAAGATGTCAACTTTGAGAATTTCCTTAAGAAAGATTCTTTCGAGGATAACGTCAAGACTGCGCTTGAAAGTATAGAAGACTTTTTCCCGGATAATATTCGGCAATCGAGACTCGAAATGTATCAAGCTCGAAGCACAGGTGAACGAGGCGATGCGGAGATTTCCGTGGATGAAAGCGCGGTCCTGTCTTCTGAGCACGACAGGGATCATTACGGCTCAGATGGCGATCTTACTGACAAACTTGATGACACTGACGAAGCTGCTGATCCCTTCGATGATGAGCTTGGTGATGATCTTTTTGGCATAGGCTTTGAGTACCTTAAAGGACAGCAAGGCTTGAATACGGAGGACTTCCCTCAAGTTGATACCAGAAACTCCTCAAAAAATCACCTTGGCGAAATTTCCGAGTCAGAAAGCGAATTAGAGCCCGGCAATACCAACGGTGGTTCTCGAAACGCAACCCTTAAACGGCCACGATTTGTAAAAACTGATGACGACATCTCGCGCAAAAGACAAAGAACCCCTAAGGAACAGCACCTACACAATTCCCAGACGTCTTCATTCCAGGATCGTCGACAACCGGCGCACCCAAGTACCCAGAACGTAAATGACATCACTGGCCGTGCTCCAGGCACACAGGATCGTAAACTGACACCTCGATCGAAACCATCCTACCAAACTGCCAATCGACCCAAAGGGTCCACGCAAGATATCAGACTCAATTTCCCGGTTGTAAAGAATGCCAATGATCCCAGCCCAGCTCTGGCATTCAACCTGGAAGGGGATTTTACCCCCAAAGCAACAGCGGACACTCTCCTGACCCAGGAAAGCGCGATTTCGTCCAAAACTGACACCAAAAATTCTCAAGATGCCCACACAGGGACATATTCGCAGCATCAATCATTCTCTACGGACACTGGCTTGGATATTTATAGCTCGCCCGTATATGAACTCGCGTCGAGTATCTGCCAGTCCTTTAACATGCTCCTGGACACACGGATATACTGCTTCCGAGCCCCCTGTCCCACCCCTGATGAAGTCTCCTCAACGCTCAATGACCATGGTTATCCATCCGTCATCTATCAAAAAGCTCACTATGGCGATGAGAAGGATGTACCTGAGCGGCCGCGGGAATATGCAGGTCGCGAGTTTCGCTTGGAAGGGAGCAGCATACATTATCTTCCAGACTTTGATCCCTCAGGAAGGTCTCCAGCGATGCTTGGCGCGCAGGGTGCTGCTTCAGTTGATCGGGATAACCAAGGGGTAATAGATCAGCAACTACGGGAATCCACTTCATGCAGAGTCTGGGAATTTGCTCCTGTACCTCCCAGTCGCTCAGAGGTTGTGCAATGGTTTGAGAACATGATGTCCGATTTGAAGTCTCAGCCAGCGCAAGCGAACAAAACCCGGATCGAACCAAACCTGAAACCTAATGTTCTTTCGCAAATCGAAGGTCCCACCCAAAAGGACTATAGCACCAAATATCCCGCCAAAGGTCAGTCGACAAGCATGGAGCATCAGAACCAATACACGAGCATAATGAGCTTGGAGGTCCACGTGAACAGCCGTGGGGTACTATCTCCAAATCCAGAGGAGGACGAGGTTTCATGCGTATTCTGGTGCATCCAGTCAGAAGACGAAGATCTTGACCCCAACGGCAACATTCCTGGTGTCCACGTGGGAATGATATACCAAGGAGAAGGCGACGTGCCGGAAACAAAGATCATTCGGGCGCTGAGAATCGAGACGGATCAGCAAGCCACCGAACTTGATCTGATTAACCGGATGGTGGATATAGTTCGGTTCTATGACCCAGATATCATCACCGGGTATGAAGTTCACAACAACTCCTGGGGCTATCTAATCGAAAGAGCACGGAAGAAGTATGACTTCGACCTGTGCGATGAGCTATCGAGAGTGAAGTCTCAAGCACATGGAAGATTCGGCAAAGACAGTGACCGATGGGGCTTCAATCACACCTCTTCAATCCGAGTGACAGGCCGACACATAATCAACCTCTGGCGAGCTATGAGGAGCGAGCTTACCTTGCTGCAATACTCGATGGAGAATGTCGTCTTCCACGTCCTACAGCGCCGGATACCTCACTACTCATTCCAAGACCTTACAGCATGGTACCAGAGCGGGAAACCTCGTAACCTCATGAAGCTCGTCAGTTACTACGCGTCTCGCGTGCAAATGAATCTGGAGATCCTGGAGTCAAACGAATTGATATCGCGGACCAGCGAACAAGCAAGATTGCTGGGCGTCGATTTCTTTTCTGTCTTTTCCCGGGGATCACAATTCAAGGTTGAATCGCTGATGTTCCGAATTGCAAAACCCGAGAACTTCATGCTCGTCTCTCCGAGCAGGAAGCAAGTTGGCCAGCAGAACGCGCTTGAATGTCTCCCGTTGGTTATGGAGCCTCAAAGCGACTTCTACACGAGCCCCCTCGTTGTGCTGGATTTCCAGTCACTATACCCTAGTGTCATGATCGCGTATAATTACTGCTACTCAACGTTTTTGGGAAGAGCACGTCAATGGCGAGGCCGGGATAAAATGGGTTTCATGGACTACCAACGACAACCACAACTCCTGGAACTGCTCAAGGACAAGATCAACATCGCACCGAATGGCATGCTCTACACAAAACCCGAAGTGCGAACATCTCTCCTCGCAAGAATGCTCACGGAGATCCTGGAAACTCGCGTGATGGTCAAAACTGGTATGAAACTAGACAAAAACGACAAAATCTTACAGCGTCTCCTAAACAATCGACAACTAGCCCTCAAGTTAATCGCGAACGTCACTTATGGCTATACCTCCGCCTCATTCTCGGGGCGCATGCCTTGCTCAGAGATAGCAGATAGTATCGTGCAAACCGGACGGGAGACACTCGAGAAAGCAATTGCTCTGATCCACTCCGTGGAAAGCTGGGGCGCTGAGGTCGTCTATGGAGATACAGACAGTCTCTTCGTATACCTCAAGGGTCGGACACGTGAAGAAGCCTTCGACATCGGCGAGGAGATCGCAAAAACCGTAACAGATACGAACCCGCGCCCCGTGAAGCTTAAATTCGAGAAAGTCTACCACCCCTGCGTCCTTCTCGCCAAGAAACGATACGTCGGTTTCAAATACGAACATCGTGACCAGAAAGAACCCGAGTTCGATGCAAAAGGTATTGAAACAATCCGACGGGACGGCACACCAGCCGAACAAAAGATCGAAGAGAAAGCCCTCAAAACTCTCTTCCGAACAGCAGACCTAAGCCAGGTTAAGAGCTATTTCCAGAAACAATGCACAAAGATCATGCAAGGCAACGTCTCGATCCAGGACTTCTGCTTCGCGAGAGAAGTGCGCCTCGGAACATACAGCGAGCGAGGACCCCCTCCACCAGGTGCGCTTATCAGCACCAAGAAAATGCTCGAGGATCCCCGTCTCGAGCCTCAATACGGAGAACGAGTTCCCTACGTCGTCGTCACTGGTGCACCCGGGTCAAGATTAATCGACCGCTGCGTGGCGCCGGAGACCCTCCTCAACGACGCCCAACTAGACCTCGATGCAGAATACTACATCACGAAGAACATAATCCCGCCACTCGAACGCATCTTCAACCTCGTAGGTGCCAACGTCCGTCAGTGGTACGACGAAATGCCGAAATTTCATCGCATCCGTCGCATTGAAGGAACCACCACATCCACATCCTCTACCTTATCTTCATCTCTTTTAATACCACAAACAACCACGACAATCGGCAAAACTCTCGAATCCTACATGAAATCCTCCCTCTGCCTTGTCTGCAAAGCCAACAAAATTTCTGAATCCACCAGTTCCAGTCATAAAAACCTCCCTCTCTGCGACGATTGCCTCCGAACACCACACATCTCTCTCCTCACGCTTACTTCGCGGCGACAAGTGGCTGAAAAGCGTGTTTTGGATCTCCATCGTATCTGTCGTTCGTGTATGGGAGTTTCTTTTGGTGATGACGTGAATTGTGACAGTAAGGATTGTCCTGTTTTTTATTTGAGGACGAGGCATATGGCGAATTGGAGGCATGCGAGGGTTGTCTTGGATCCGGTTGTGAAGGCGTTGGAGGATTGGGGAGATGATGATTTTGCTGGGAATCGGAATGGGAGTTTGGATTGGTAGGGCTGTGCTTTCCCCGCATATTCTGGACTATATTGGTACATGAGTGACAGGCGTTTATTACATTTTGGCTTTTGGCGTCTGGTATTTGGATTGGAATTGGCATAGATTACTTGAATACTGGCTGCTTTCGCATACAAATAATTCAGTCTACTGACCCGAGATGCTGAAGATGCTATCAACTGCAATAGAAGTACTTGATTCTATAATAAACTTATGTATATGTTCATCAATTTGGTCCTCAACAAAACAAGCGATTAACATAAGAAAAAGGTAAGGAAAAAGACGACGATGGGACGAAAACGAAGAAACTAACGCCAGATTAAAACGCCAGTATATACATACCATGGTAACTTTCTGATCCCCCCTTCATTCGTCCTAGAAACCAAGCAGTGTGTTGAGTTTATCGACAGCGTTAGGCTCTAGACCTCCTTCGTCCTCCACTATTTCAATACAATCTGTTTCCGTACCCTCGACGACATTCTCCGTGGTACCTGTATTCTCCGTATCATGCTTCGGTGATGCTGCTGTCGCTGTTGCTGTTGCCGTTGTTGTCGCTGTCGGTTCATCGCACCCAGGCGTCAAGTTCTCAAGATCAAGTAGATTCGAGAACATCCCAAGGTCCGTGTTAGCCTGACCGGCAATTGTCGGTGGCGCTTTCGAGAATCCAAAGTCCAACAATTGATCCTGAAAACCAAAACTCTCTTCCACTCCAGGAGTCGGAAGTTTGATTGCGGGCGATGGATCGTCAGGTAAATGGTCATCACCAGTAAACAGGCCGAATGGATCCGATTGAGTTATCTTAGTGACATTGGCTTTCTGATCATCGGATTTCTGATCGCCTGGGACACGTTCGACTACGTTGTCGTGATCATCCGGGTTAGGGCTCGCCTCTTTGGACACGTTGGGCCCCTCATCGGACTTTTCAGTAGGTTTCCCCGGCGACTCGTAATGGCCCAAGGCTATCTTTCCGAGGATATGCGGTAGTAGCCAGGGGAAACTGATGAGAGGCAATTTGTGCATCTTGGGCGCTGATCTATGAAAAAGCTTCCCATCTGGTGGATTATCTTGGCGATGCTTGCTTAACGCTGCAGCCATCTCCTCATGCGTGATTCGATACATCGCCACTGCCAATGGTGCCAGCTGTTGGAAATTGCGCCCACCAACCTTCTCATAACACTGTTTGCGGTACATCTCCCGAAGCGACAATGAAATAGTTCCCAGTTCTTCGTGAAACTTATAATCCTTGCTCATATTCGCATGGCTCAACACAAACGTAGACCAAACCTCGAATTCGGTTTTGATTTCATGCTGTGCCATAATCCGACGCATCGCCGAGTCATATTCGTACTTGAGCTTCCTAGAAAACTCCATCAAGTCTTCAGTAACAGCTAGATCGCAATCCAGGATCCGTATGTCAAAGGGAAGTTCAAGGCCAGGAACAAAGTCAACACGTTCTACTGAATCGTAAAGTTGACCGAGGACTTTCTTCGAATGGTAGATCTGCTCCTTGCGTTTATGCCGTTTCTCCATGAAATGGGGCCACTTTTTCGGCTGTAGGGTGCGCACCATATTGGCCGGATTCCCCGTCTTGTTGTAGTCGACTGCATCGGAGTGAAGATGTGCGAGTTGCATGCACTTGTCGTTATCGACACCCTCTTCGAGGTAATCAGCCCAAGCAAGATGAGCATGCGCAATACAAGGAAGACAGTCATTCTTCATGTACGTAACGAAGAATGAGGTTATTTCGTCCACCGTAACTTCGTGGTCAAGGTCTCGAGCCTTGTTACTCGCATAATCCATTGGTTCGCGAAACCAATCTCCCGGGACCAGTTCCTCATCCCAGATAACCAGATAGTCATCTCCATCAAGGTCGCCTCCAGAACACATACTTGGAATGTCCCGATCTCCAGTCTGAGGCATGACGACCACATCTTGAAGATGACTTAGCTCTGGAACATTGACTGCTTTGACGACACGGATGTCTCCAGGATGTAGGGATGGGTTTCGGGCCAGAATACACACGCCTTCGATTACCTCGTACTTCCCGCCTTTGTCAGGTCGGGAAATTTGAAGGAAAATTTCGGGCAAGGCAGCCAATTTCTCTTCATATGAGGCACGTTTCGACGGCACGGAATTATGGAAATAGCCTTTGAGAGTACCAGTTTCGTCCATGCAGCCAAGGACAGAGGCACCCTGGTCGACCACAATCTTTGCCTTCTCTTTCAAATATTTCAGATGCCAGGCCCGCCATAATCTCAAGATTGACGTCAGGAATGGCTCCTGCGACTTTCGAAAACCATCCAGCACCATTTGACTCACAGTGAGAGTCATCTGATTCGGATCTACGTATTTCTTGAGCAAGTGGATAGCTTGGGGATCACTTGCCATGGCCTCGTCGAGGCTCTTCAACATGGTTCGCAGCCTAGCATGGAATACCTCGTCTCGAATACCAAGTGTTGATAAGACAATAATTAATTGTCTGTTGAGTGTTGCCAGGGAGAACTGTGACCAGCGAATGATTTCTAAGCCATTGTGGACCGCGGCGAATTTGTCCTGGCTGTCACGGATGTGCACTTCCTGGCGTTGAGCTTGTGAAGAGACCGTGAGCATTCCCTTGCTTCCTCCAAGACGGAACTGGAACGCTGAAGGCACATGGCCTGTAAGGGTTCTGATCTTCAATTCCGATGTGGCCATCTGAGCGAGAAATTTGGAGATCCGACCGACACCATCTGAAAAGGTGTATCCGTTGCGAACAACATCATCGATTTTACGAACTTGGACGGGACAGCCAGCAACGGCCCGAGTAGTCGAAAAGCATTGCCCTAACCTTGCAGCATATTTGGCGACATTTCTGATGTCGTTGAAATGGCCCATCCATGCACGAATGTTGGCGGCTGTGAGATTTGGCAAGGGCGCAAAGAAATAAGCACCATGCTCGCGAAACTGGGAGTTTCCGAAGGCAAGAAATTCGTAGTGCCTATCACCTATTGTGATACCGTTGGCCAAGGTGCGCTTAACTCGGGTAAACACTTCGTCCATCGTATTATCATTGGTTGAATTAATTCGACCGACTAACTTCTCATCCGTAAATCGAATGCGGAGGAAACGATCAGCATATTCGATGAAGTATCGAATGACACGATTCGAGATGTCAACACTTGGAGTGCTGTAATAGATGGTACTCGGAGTTATTCTGGCAGAGCGCATATAGCAACAATAGGGCGGTATCTTAGCATTGGTCATTCCTCGAATGAATTTGAAATCGAATATCTTCATTGGGTCGTGAAAAACTTTCTCTTTCATCGCCACATGCTCCAAGAGCTTTTTGGCATCCTTCTCACCGAGCTCGAGCAGCTTAGAGGCAAACTCCCGGGGCATGGTAAATTCTGAGAGATACCCATTTGAAAGGCAGACCTCGAGCTGATATCGCACAGAGAAGGGAAGATTGATATACTCTTCGTCAATAAGGTCATCCAGTGAAGACGACAAAGCCTTGTTTCGTGATTCCGACAGATCTATCCATCTCCAGATAGGTGGATTTTTTTGCTGGGTACTGTCACACTGAGTAAAACGGTCCGTATCCTCGATTGCCACATTGTAGTCCCTCAGGATATTACAAGCCAGCATCAGGCTCCCTTTGTCATCGGAATTCTTGGGATACATGATTTTGAAGGCATTCCAACGTCCTAACGTGAAATGATCAGCCTACGAACCCTATCAAAGTAGCTACTATTTCACTTACCGATGTCAATCACAGGGTTTTGCTTTCGTAGACTGATGGGCAAAGTAGCTTGTGCCTGGGGGTTGTGGACCACATGTGTTTGACGGTACCAAGTGTCTTCATCCCTCCAGGAAGTTTCGTCAACAAATGTGCTCTGGATGTTCTTGATGCGTCGATGGTAGATTGCAGGAGATTTCAAGAATGTAAAGTGAGACGTGCATCCGGACAAGGAATCGCGAGTTTGAAAGATTCTCGTCAATTGGGGGAAGGGAATTTTGAGACGGTACTCTTGATAGACATCCGCAGACGAGGTCGGCTTGTATATGGAATTGAAGATTGGGAGTTGGAAGTAGATAAATAAGGCCCTGCGTTTCAGGTCGAGAACCAGGGAAGGCTGCTCATTGAGCCCGGTCCCAACAGTGCGCATTGACATCATCGTGGTCTCATTAATGAGAACTCCGATGTCCAGTGACACGATTGGTAGCTTCTGTGGAAGGAGTCAGCATTCTGACAATTTCTGGGAGGGAATTAGAAACTTACAACTTCAGCTGGAAAAGAGATGTTGTGCTGGACTGGGCTGGGTATACGACAGACTTGTTGCTTGTTATCGAGTGTAACGAAGATAGTAGCCGGTTGACCATCGGGGAGGGTAATTATGTAGGTGTTCTTTCTCCAAAAATCTGTGTGAGGTGCAGGTCTTTCAAACAGTTACACGTCAGTTGAGTCGTGCTGGATGAAGAGAGAGGGAGAAGAAGACTAAAGAGACGAGGTTAGACTTACTTGAACCGAATCTTCCCCTTAGGATCTCTATTACCGTGAATATCCGTAAAGAGATCAATCGAAAAGATGCTACCCTCTTTGCTGAACGCCTTCCAGAGAGCGAAAGTGTCGGCCTCCAGCGGAACATTTGCGAGATTGACTGCCACCGTCTCCCAGTGCTTCCACCAGGGAAGTGGCTGAGAGGAGGGTTGTCCTGCCGTTTCTTTAGGACGGGTAGTAGTAGCGGTAGTAGGAAGAGGATGAGAAAGAGGAGGAAGAGCTGTAGCAGCAGCAGTTGTCAATGTCGTTGTCGTTGTCGTTGTCGTTGTCATCCTTGGGACTCGCCTTCTGCTCTTGCCCCTGCCCCTACCCCTGCCCCGCGAGAAGGAATGGTTGTGGCTGCGAGGAGGGGACAGAGTCAACATGTTCGCATTCCCGTCAACGAGGACTGACTTGTCTGAGGTATCAACGAGAGGCGAAGGAGACGAAGATGGGTATGAAGAGGAAAAAGTAGAATAATCGTCCAACGGTGAAGAAGATGAAGAAGAAGAGGAGGAGGTGTGAAAGCCAGGTGCAGGTGAATTGGCGTGAGGCCCGGCTGCCTGGTGTAGAATATTGCCCTCAGACCTTCCTCGCCTTGCATTTCTCCGTCGAGAAGGATGCGAAGGGAAAGAAGAAGACGAAAAATCAGAGGACGAAAAAGAAACGGAGCTCTGGGTGTCCATGACCTCGAAAGCTGCTGGATACTGGTGAATGGTAGGGTGGTTCTTTTCATTCACCTTGTGTGTCTCCAGCGCTTGTTCATGGAACTCCAACCGCTGCCGCCGCATTTTGGGGGTTCTGAAAGCACCTCGTCCGCGCTTGCTTTGGTTGTATCTCATTTTAACATTTCCTCCCTCCTCCATTGCGACTAGTGATTACTGATTGTGGTGCAATTGAGTGTAAACCGCCAAAAAAAAAAAAAAAAAAAACAGAGCTCAGCGCGAATCAGGATATTTATACGATCTGCCGTTTGTAGAAAGTAACACTCAGACACCTTGTTGCTGAGAAAAGCAATACATATGTAAGTTATGCATGGTGTCGCTACCATTCTTTATGCCAAACCTATTTGGTTCCACTGCATCAGCATGTCTAATCGGTCTTACAGATCATTATGGATAGCTTCTTGCATTGGAAGTCTGTGATGTACAGTATGAAAAGACAGGAGAATATTCTTGAGATCCACAAATGAGACAAAGGAACAGAAAAAGAAACGGAAATTAATGATTTTTCAGAAATAAACAAAAAAGACATCAGCAGTTCATCTCACACTAAAATATATGTGCTTGTCATGCAAATTAAATTATACATATGAATTGAGACGTGGCACATATCATGGTGATGCTGGGTCGTTTGCATCTGATAGAGAAGTGCTCGTGAAGAGGAAATCCTTGGTAAATTCCACGTCCATATCCAGGTCGAGCTCTTGAAGCTTGTTCCTATTTATATCAACTTGGCTCTCCGGAAATTGACTCTGGGCCTGCGACGGTCTAGGAGTCCGTTGGGATGCCGCTTGAGAATTTTCGTCAACGTCGTGCAGAGGTCTGCGTTCACGTTGTGGTAGACTGGTGTGACTTCGGGAAGGCAAGCCATTTGGCGTTGGGTCATGGTTACGGTTACGCGGCGCAGGAGCCAAATCCAACGGGATTGAATTCCCCCGTGGTCGCTTTGGGTTACGGCCGTTGGGGTTGGGAATTTCAAAACCAAAGGAATCGCCAAACAAGTGGTCGGCCTGGGATTGAGTTCCATCGTCATCCGGGTTGATTGCTCGTTGCACCGGAGTGATCTGCGTGGGCTCCAGAGTGGATCGAGATCGCTGTTGTTTGCTAGACAATTTAGTCTCTGAGTCTGGTTTGAAACCCATAACCGTCATGAGGCGACCAATGTGCTCCTGCGCTACGGAGAATTCGCGGGCCTTGGCGGCACGTTCATCCAGCAGTGATTGTATCTAAAGTACGCATCAGCTCGGAGTTCTGCCGGAATTGGAAGATGATAGATTACCTTTCTCTCCAGGTGACGGATCCGCTTGTCCTTTGTTTGCAGTTCCGCTGTGGCATTGGATGCGGCGGTCTGCATAGACTCATGCAAAGCCTTGTTGTCCTCTCTTTGTTTGGCATTCTGTTGGCGTAGACGAGTCAGCCAAAATTTAAACAGAAAAAAAGAACAGAGAAAGAAACAAGGATGAGAAAGGCAATTAATGCTTACCTCTGCACTGGCCTCAGAAAGCTGCATCTCATGCTGCTTTCTAAGCGTGTCCGTCTCACTTTTGAAATGGTCTTCAGCGTCGCGCAGTGTATTCCTTAGCCTGTTGGATCCAGATATTTCGTTCTCCAGCTATACAGAGTATTAACAGGCCATACTTGATTTATTTCCGGATGCAGAAGGGCGATTAGCATTACCTTTTGCTGTAGGTTCCCGATCTCCGAGCTCATTTGCTCCTTACTAGCCACCAGAACCAAGATTTCCTCGTCCTTTTGCGCCGCAAGTTGCTGGTTCGATACCGAGAATTCTTCAAGTCTGGAAACCTCTTTTCTTAGTGAGGCGACAGTTTCCAAAGTAGAGCCATTGTCCTTAGAGACCAGATCCAAAGTTTTCCGTAACTTCTCATTTTCTGCACGTTGTTCATGGTTCTCTGCTTGCAGCTCTTCGAGCAGATCCTCCTTTTCCGTCAAGGTGGCCATGAAGTCAAGTTCTTTCGTCCGTGCCTTTTCCTTTTCACTTTGGCTTGATTCCTCATAGGCGCATCGCTGGTCCTCCAGCTCCTTCTGTGCAGCTTCAAGACTGGTAGATAACTTCTCGATCCTCGTAGACGCAGCTTCCGCATGGCCCTCGAGATAAGACATATTCTGTTGCAGATCATTTATCGTACTGAACGCCTGTTGGAGTCGAGTTTCCAGCTCAAAGTTTTGTTGCCGCAATTTCTCTGCTTCGGAAGATGCGTTATTTCGTTCTTCCTCGATCACTCTGAGCGGTGCTTCCAAATTATAGCACCGATGCTCAAGATCGCGGCAAACCTCTTCAACCTTTTTCATCAGGCCATCGTGCGACATACGAGCGCTAGACCTGAGCGTATTTGATACCTCTGCTTTCCAGTCACGCCTCGGATTGGGCGACACTTGGCGGGGTTCGAGATAAGAGAGTTTGTCATAGGCATCAGAAGGCTTCACAGTAGCGAGAAGGCAGTTGCTTTCACACATGGTATTCTTGACCCGAGCGATGAATTTAGAGATGAGGCCGGCTTCTACCCGGAGCGCGCCGTCATCTTCCACATTTTGTGACATAGAAGCGCAGTAGTAAAGATCGAACAGGTCGATAAGCAATCCATTTTCAGCTGTAGACAGAGCGGCATAGCATATCTTCGATTCATTACATTGCGACTGGCGAGGAGATCGCGGGAAGCTCTCAATCAACTCCCTCATGGAGTCCCTTACCAAAGCGTGAGAGACTTCCGTCACGGCAGAAGACAAGCGAGGTTCTGAAATTTGCAATCCGGAAAGGATCAAGGTCGCGATTTGTATAGTGTTCATTTCCAGAGCAGGTGACTTCAAGGCAGAAAGTACGTAGTTCAACGAATCATGGAACGTGGACTTCCCAGAAATAATCTGGAAATGTCAGCGTTGTGCATAGCCAATCGCAAGCGAGAGAAGACATACAGCATTAGCTTCCACCAAGCGTGGGATAAGCCCAAGTGGTATAGCTTCTAAAACCTGGAGGCTATCGTTTGACAATAGTCCTTGCAGACCAAGCGCGAGTATCTGAGGAGGTAGAGTATTTGTCGGCAAAAGGGATATGAGGAACATTACACCCTGCCAAAGTTAGTTGCACTCATTCGCATCATTTGTCTATTCACCATACCATCATCTGCACCTCATAATTAATTCCTTCCCTTGTCACCTTCTCACAAAGTTTCGCAATCTTAGACGCATTTCCGGAAATCCACACCTGCTTCTGCTCGGGCTCAACAGTATCGCAGACTGCAATGGCTAATCTTACACTCTCTGCTGCCTCGCTGGGAGCCAGATTGTTGCAGTTAGCAGAGCAAGCAAGAATCACTCGCAAAACAACCAGATCTAAGGTTTTGAGACCGCGCTTGGACCCAAAGAAATGCCTGACATTGTGAAGCCAAGATGGCGGTTGAGGTCCGTATTCGTGTTCGTAGTCAAGCTTTTGCGATGAAGCGATACATGCGTAGGTCGATAGACAGAGCAAATTACCCATGTGGTCATCCATGTTGCGCAGCGTCTTGAGGAGCTCCCCTTGAAGCGTGGTCATTGTTTCAGCGGGGATGTCATATAGGGCCTTAGGTGAAGTTTGTAGTCCCGTCAGCAGATTGTTGATTGGTCGAATAGTATCCGCATTTGGGCACTTGGCCATGCGATGAACTAGTTTTGTGATAAAACCTGCAAGACGCGCCGGTGCAGTGAAACCCGAGGAAAGAGGTGAAGACAGCAGTGCCGTACATGTCGAAAGATACTGCAGCTTTGTGTTAGTCTCTTCTAAAAAAAAAAAAAAAAAAAAAAACTGTGACCAAGAGACTGACCTTCGATTCTTCAGTTTCGACGGCCTTTTGGAGGAAGTGGTCCAGGATTGCTGGATACCGTTCCAACAAGGCATCGCGAAATGCTGCTGCCGATGCTATAAAAGAGTTAGAACGTATCACAAATGCACTTATGACACCATGTATATCTCACCAAAGATGCCTATCAGTTCTAACGCGACGTTCGAGTAAGATAGCCCGTCAACAAGGACGTCGACTAAAGCCGCAACCTGGCATGGTTTGCAAAACGACCAAGAGTCGATCGCTGGAAAAGAAACTTGGCAGACAATGCCATAGAGATCCTAAAAAAAAAAAAAAAGCATTTCATTTTCAGTCTACTGATTCGAGCCGTAGGAGAGCGATTATCTGCTGATGACTGACCTGAAGAGAAGGCACATAAGGAGCCGTCACCACGCGCTCCACCTCGCGTACCAGAGAAACCAGCCTGTCCTGCATGGCATCCACGATGGCCAGTCTCTGTATATGTCGAACTTCTTTAATGTTTTCGATTCCTGGACCACAATTCCATCATATTCTGTCAACTTGAGCTTCAGTTTAAGTGAGTGAAGATGGAGGTCTGGTCGGCCGCTGGTTGCCCCATCAACAGAACCGAACCGAATCAGCTCTTTTACAATTGAGCCTCTACGACTATGAATCACAGCAGGAATATGATGGACTGAACATTGGAAATATACCATTGAATTTGGATATAATTTTCTAAGGTTATGGAAAAGAAAAGGAAGGGGGAGAGTATTAGTGTCCACTATTTTCACCTTCGGACCTTGGGCCGACTCGGACATACAATCCTCCAAAATCTATCTCAGTGAAGCGGGGATGCGGACCGCAACGACCGTACTTGTATTCAGGATGGACGAATCCCAGAGGACGATATGGTTTTTTTCATCCGAGTTCCTTCTCGGGCGAGTTCCGCATTTCTCATATTTAGCCTGGATGACGCTGCAGGGGAATGCCTTTAGCCCTGAGTACAGCTGCGGTTGATCTAGCAGAATTGTGATTACAACTCGCAGCTCAATTGACTTTCATCCTCTGAATATTATCTGATCAGAGTCTTATGATAGTAACATAGTATCTATATCTTTTTCTGAAAGACATATTGTTTGTCCATTCAACTATGCGACTCCCCACCGTTCCTCGGAGGCTTCCCCCGCATCTCCGTTTACTTTATCGCCGACCCCAGATTTGCCAGCCCACTCGCGTTGCTCGCCTGTACAGCACAACTTCCAGCAGCGAAGGGAAAGGGGACTACAATAATGCTGTGCGATCAGAATCATTGGCAGATAACGCCTCTTCTCCATCCTTCTGGAATACGAAGACATCTCTCATCGCCGCTGCAGCCGCCGCTGGTCTTGGATACACTTATGCGACCTTAAGCCAGCCTTCGCATTCGCAAAGCCCAAGTCTCTCGCAATCGCAAAGCGCAAAAAAGCCTCAATACGGCTCGATACAGGATTATGAAAAGGTGAATGGGCCTCGCGATTAGTTGTATAATCTTCGAAGGAAGTATTGCTGACGTATTTCGTGAATTAGGCCATTGTCGAACTGCGCGCTAAGCTAGGCGACGATGCGATTAGCACAGAAGAGGACGATCTGGAGCTTCATGGGTATTCGGAATGGTCTAGCGTAAATGCGGACCGTTTACCAGTTGCCATTGCCTATCCACAAACTACGGAGGACGTCTCGGAAATCGCGAAAATCTGCCATAAATACAAAATGCCCATGATACCTTACTCTGGAGGATCTAGTTTGGAGGCCAATTTCTCCGCTCCTTATGGTGGTATGACTATTGATTTCGCTCTTATGAACCGGATTCTGGAGCTACACGAAGACGACATGGACATTGTTGTTCAGCCGTCCATTCAATGGATGGACTTGAACGAGAAAATCAAGGACAGTGGGTTGTTCTTTCCCGTTGATCCTGGCCCGTCTGCAATGATTGGAGGCATGGTGGGCACAAACTGCAGTGGCACGAATGCTGTGCGCTATGGTACTATGAAGGATTGGGTCATCAACCTGACAGTCGTTTTGGCGGATGGTCATGTTATCAAGACAAGAAGACGTCCGCGCAAAACATCGGCGGGTTACAATCTGACTGGTCTGTTTGTAGGGTCTGAAGGCACACTGGGTATTGTGACTGAAGCTACTCTCAAGCTGGCCGTCACCCCAGAGAAGACCCGCGTTGGAGTCGTCGCATTCCCAACCATGCGTGACGCTGCATCGACCGCTATGCAACTCATTCGGAAAGGAATCCCAGTACAATGTATGGAAATCCTGGACGATGTACAGATGGACGTGATTAACAGGGCTGGTGGCACCGGACGTTCTTGGAAAGTCCTCCCAACGCTCTTCTTCAAGTTCTCCGGAACCAATGCTGGAGTTGCGGACAGTATCAGCCTGACCACTGAATTAGCCAAAGGTAACAATGCCAGTTCCTTCGAGTTCGCACAAAACGAGCGAGAAGGCAATGACCTATGGTCTGCGCGAAAGCAGGCTTTATGGAGTATGCTGGCCTTGCGAAAGGAAGGATCCGACGTATGGTCGACAGATGTTGCCGTCC
Organism: Aspergillus chevalieri; assembly: GCF_016861735.1. Lineage (NCBI taxonomy): Eukaryota > Fungi > Ascomycota > Eurotiomycetes > Eurotiales > Aspergillaceae > Aspergillus > Aspergillus chevalieri. The sequence continues at coordinate 1,192,776 of NC_057368.1, read as the reverse complement.
CAATTTCCCGGTTGCCTGATATTATCGGTATGCTCGCACTAAAAAGCCTCTCATCCCTCTCAGCTAACCGAATTAGATATTTCTTCCAAGGAGATCGCCGGCCTGGGCCTTTTCGCCAGTATTCTCGGACACATCGGCGACGGGAATTTCCACTCAAGTATCATGTTCAACAGAGCTGACCCCGCAGAACTAGCGCGTGTCGAGAAAGTCGTTCATGACATGGTTGACCGTGCTATCGAGATGGAAGGCTCTTGCACTGTATGCACCCGTTGCAAAATCCATTGAAAAAGTAACTAACCATCGGACGTATAGGGCGAGCATGGCGTCGGTCTGGGTAAAAAGGGATCCCTCAAGAAAGAATTGGGCCTCGATACCATCAACGTTATGCGTAGTGTGAAGGCATCACTCGATCCACATTGGCTGCTTAACCCCGGGAAGATCTTTGATTTCGATAACGAGTCATGATATGGCATCTAGCGACGGATTCTTTCGAATTCACTAGCATTTGAGGCTATTGTATACGATAGCTATTGATATCTGGCAATACATACAGAGTATATCGGTAGAGAGTACCCCTGGGGTAAGTCGCCGATCAATAATAATATAGGCCGTGGCCGTACCGTAGGCAGTGGAGTATGCCGACTAGCCAATGATATGTGCTAATTTTTTTGAGCGCTGAGTCACCGCGGGGCAAAGAGCGATATCGCTGTTCGAGACTGGATTGCCACAAGTTATCGTTCTTCAACTTCTCAATAAGCCGCTAAAGTGGTAAGTACTAGCAGATTGCCCTGTTAGAATAGGTTGTCTATTTGACCGGAATTGGTGATTTGCGCATTGGTGTCGCCAAATGACGAGACTCGCGCATTCGTCCCTTGCGGGGCAATGCAATATCGAGCCCTTGCTCAAGTCGCTTAAGTCTCAAGGCCAGCTGATTGCAAACTACCTTTCCTGACCAAATTATTATTACTTGACTTGCGTTGGATATTGTTATATGAGCTGAGAAATCCCAGGCTGACAAGCAATCTACAGTGACTTGACAGATTCAGCAAAATGGCTCCTGCGATCGCTAAGAAGAAGTGCGGTACGAATTCCCTTTGATTCTAGCGCCCACCGTTCCCAATGCTTATTACGAACAGGTGTCCTCGGAGCTACGGGCTCTGTCGGCCAGCGATTTATCCTACTCCTCGCAGAGCACCCTCTTTTAGAGCTCCACGCCCTCGGTGCATCTGAGCGCTCTGCCGGCAAAGCGTACAAGGATGCTGTTAAGTGGAAGCAGGCTAGGCCTATGTCTGAAGCCTTGAGCAACCTTGTCGTTCGCGATTGCAAGGCTGAGAACTTCAAGGACTGTGATCTCGTCTTCTCCGGGTTGAACAGCGACATCGCCGGTGATACTGGTGAGTAGATGCCATTCTTCAATGAAGACCGTGAGGACCCCGGTACTGACGAGTATTCCCGTAAAGAGATGGAATTCATTAAAAACGAGATCCCCGTCTTCTCAAACGCTAAGAACTACCGCAAGCACCCCACTGTTCCTCTCGTCGTCCCCACCGTGAACCCCCAGCACATGGACTTGATCCCGCACCAGAGACAACAGTTTGGTTTGAAGAAGGGATTTTTGATTTGCAATTCGAACTGCGCTGTTATCGGTGTCGTTATCCCATTCGCCGCTCTCCAGGCTAAGTTCGGTCCCGTCGAGGAGGTTGAAGTCTTCACAGAGCAGGCAGTGTCCGGTGCAGGATACCCTGGCGTTTCCAGCATGGACATCGTGGACAACGTCATTCCCTACATTAGCGGCGAGGAAGACAAGCTTGAGAACGAGGCGCAGAAGATCCTGGGTTCTCTAAACGCAGACGCTACTGCTTTTGAAGAGCAGTCCAGCCTGCGGATCGGCGCTACTTGCACCCGTGTGGGTGTCACCGACGGTCACATGGCTTTCGTTTCTTTGCGTTTCAAGAACCGTCAGGTACCAAGCGCAGAGGAGGTCAAGCAGGCCTTGAGAGAATACCAGTCTGAGGCCCAGAAGCTGGGTTGCCCATCTGCTCCGGAGCAGGCCATCAGAGTGTTCGATGAGCCCGACCGTCCGCAACCCAGACTCGACCGTGACATCTCGAGAGGATACACTGTTAGCGTCGGACGTGTCCGTGATGGACTGCCGGGTGGCTACTTCGATTTGAGATTTGCTGCTCTCTCTCACAACACTGTTATCGGTGCTGCGGGATCATCTATCCTCAACGCCGAAGTCGCTGTGATCAAGGGCTACATCTAAATGATATCCAAAAAGTATAGATCTAGCAGTTTAGATGGCGTTAAATACCATTTTTTTTTGTACAGTCCATCAGGACTTGACCATCGCGAATTCCCTGTCTAGGTTAGCGTATGTTATGTAATCACTAAATACCCACAGGGCTAAAGGGCCGCAAGAGTCTGGATCAGTACTAGCGCTAGGGCTCACTCCACAAGCACTATCCGCTAAGCGAGGATTGGATTATCAGCGTTGAACTCCCGACTCGGTCTGGTTTTTTCTCATCGCGACACTACGACAACTAACCCGGTCAAGTCGACAAAGCAGTCAAGATGCCTCGCGGACCGTAAGTGTTTCCGTTCGCCATTTGCATGCAGACACGGAATTCGATTGTTTGAGGAAAGAAAGAAATCCTGGAGGAGAGCAAATTCGAATTGCCGTGGCCTGCAACCATTACTATGTCGCAAGGATACAGACTGATGTGAATTCTATAGTACTAAGCACCAGAAGCGCCTTAGTGCGCCCTCGCACTGGCTCCTGGACAAAATGTCCGGAACCTATGCCCCCAAGGCCTCTCCTGGTCCTCACAAGCTCCGGGACTGCCTTCCCTTGATCGTCTTCATCCGTAACCGGTACGAATCGACACTCCGATGATAAAGAAATTCAGTGAAGGAGGATTTGCGCTGATGCGTTGGTTGAATATAGTCTCAAGTACGCCCTGAACGGTCGCGAGGTCAAGGCCATCATGATGCAGCGTCTCATCAAGGTCGACGGCAAGGTCCGCACCGACACCACCTACCCCGCTGGTTTCATGGACGTCATCTCTATCGAGAAGACCGGCGAGAACTTCCGTCTCATCTACGATACCAAGGGCCGTTTCACCGTCCACCGCATCCAGGCCGAGGAGGCTGAGTACAAGCTCGGCAAGGTCAAGCGTGTTCAGCTCGGCAAGGGCGGGATCCCATTCTTGGTTACGCACGATGCGAGAACGTGAGTGCTTGCTCTCTAAAAGTTCCGTGTCATTCAGTCGTTGGACCAAGCTTTGGTTGATCGGCGGAGGACGAAAAGAACTTGCAGTATTCCCTTTAGGAGTTCCTTTGCTGCGAAAATCAGTAAGAACTCTGCACTGGAACAAGTAATGCTAATTATGTGTTTCCTACAGCATCCGTTACCCCGACCCCGCCATCAAGGTCAACGACACCGTCAAGATCGATCTTGCCACCGGCAAGATCGTTGACTTCGTCCGCTTCGACACTGGCGTTGTTGTCATGTGTACTGGTGGTCGTAACATGGGTCGTGTTGGTGTCATCACTCACCGTGAGCGCCACGACGGTGGTTTCAACATTGTCCACATCAAGGACGCTGTTGAGAACACCTTCGCCACCCGTGAGTCCAACGTCTTCATCATTGGACAGGACAAGCCCTGGATCTCCCTCCCCAAGGGCAAGGGTGTCAAGGTATGTTATTCTTCAGTCCCTCAAGCTTAGAAGATCATGTCTTAACTGTATTCTAGCTCTCCATTGCTGAGGAGCGTGACCGCCGCCGTGCCCACGCTATTGCCCAGTAAGCTTACCACTAAATGTGGTACGGTGAGTGCATTCGGATGTCAAGGCTCAAGCATTCTCCACCAAGTCCGCTGGGGAGACGGCGTCTTGTCTCTGCTTTGTGGGCCTTTATGATGCCGGTTTACGACCAAAAAGTCTTTCCTGCAGGACGCATAATAGGGTTCGTTTACTGTTCCGTAGGAATAGATAGGAAAAGCAACGGGACGAAAGTCTCAATCACAAAAGATATGATACCACTCTGATTTTCTCAGCGATTGAATCGTTTGCATCTTTGTTATCTATCCTTTACCCGTAACATTCGTAGGGCAGGCGGGCAGGCGGACCGTCCGGTCTCCCCGCACACATGCGCTGCTAGCCCAGAGTTTGTCGTCGCCGGTTCCTTGAAGATCCCGGTATCCCTTCGGGCCTCAGACGCGAAGCTGCATAATGCAGCTGTTAGTACCCTTTCTTCGATCACCGTCTTACGACTCATATCACCAGACCAACCCCTCAGTGGGTTGACTGAGCACGGCGCGTACAACCTACTCATGTCCGCGTCCATGTGGTCTGTCTCCGAGTCAATCCCAGACCGATATCGCGGGGATAACGGGGATAATCAACCAACCTTGTTAAGTACAGCAGCCCCAAAGTATATCACAGTCTTAGCGCTCCGTATACGGAGTGCTTCGTTACCGTCTACCAGGATCGCATCGCGAACCGGACCGGACCCAGACACGTGTTATCCGAACGGATATGATGCATCATTATCACCGGCAGCCGCTCGTACTCCACCTTCTTATTCAAAATGGGTGCATTGAAGTAGTACCATGGTTGACGGTCCTTGTCCGGTGTCGGGTATAGGGTGATTGCGCATTGCTGCTATTGCATGCGTGGTTTATCCATGGTCCTTGTGTGCTTACTTGCGTATGTGTTTGTAAGGGATTGATTGCTATGTTGAACTCGTTGTAAGAAGCGCATAAGAGGACCGGGGCATCAAGATGTTTACTCTGTTTCATCAGCGCCAATCGATTTTCCTAATGGACACGGAGTAATATTCCGTGACGGTTTTTAATATAGTTTGTGATTAATAGTACCGTTTACTATGACGATCTCACAATCCTGACCGACTCCAATCATACCCCTCCTCCACTTTTTGTATTCAGAGCCCTTTCGGGTTATTTTCTTATGCAAATCGGGAGGAACGCGCCAATCATGGTGGCTCGCTACAACGAATGAGAACATAGCAGCAGGATCAATTCTATCGATCTTGTGGTCAGATGGACTCTAGAGCTCGAGGCGTTAGTACATGCGGAGTACGTACAGCGTACTTGCAATCCCATTGCGACATAAGAGTATGCTGTATTCTGCACCTGACGGGGAAAGCCCTGGTTGAGTCCATCCAGCAAGCAAACAGCAAACAGCGATGATTCAACTCACATTGCAAAAGATCTTCGGCGGTCTTACTCCACTCTTGCGGGAGAAACGGAGGCGAGATGAGACAGGGTGGCCTACTGGTTATCCGAGATTTGCAAGATATGCAAAGAGCAGCGTGCAGAGAATGGACTACAACTACTGTAAATACTACTGCACAGCACCAGCACACAAAACTAAGTCGGTGGGCGTTCCTCTCGTCCGAACCTAGAGATTCAGCTTGAACGTTCCCTCCACCGACATCGCTTACGCATTTCATGCATACTTTGTTTGCTCACTGGGCTTTAGAGTGGGATGGATGATTGGTACATAGATAGACAGTTGTCACACAGGCCCCGGGGTAATGGAATGACAGGGGAGATAGAGTCGGAAAGTGTCTCGGTCTCTCTCCTCATGGCAAATCCCGGAACATGGCAAAGCACGCACAGACAGAGACACCAACCATTAATTTCCAGCTGGTCCATGATGAAATGCAGAGTGTGCCGATTTTCATGCAAGATGGTCCACTTGGCTAGATATTTGGAGAATTGAAAAAAAAAAAAAAAAACAATTGGCAGTCTCGGCATTTTGACTAGCGAGTCAAACCCGAGAAACTCAATGATGTCAAAGCCAGCAAACTCCAGACTAGTTGTGACTTCTTGCGGTCACTCCGAGTTGAAGATCTGAATATGGGAGTACGGGGAAGTAGTCTTTGCACCGTTTAAAGAGCACCAGGTAGAAAAGAAAAGCTCACAAAAAACAGACAGAAAAAGGGATGCGTGCTCATATCAGATGAGCATCTGTGGTTGAGTCGTCTGTTGATCCCAGATATCATGACCATCATCGACATTCCACGATTTATTGGAGACAGTCCGTCAGTCAATCAAACAATCCATCCATCCGCTATGGGTCACAGACGGCATTCAGCATCCGTCTCAATTCTCCAACTCTCTTTCTGTCTTAACGAAGTGTCTCCATCATGCACCTCAATAATACACAACTCCTTTCGGTATGCTATTGTGTACCGGTATTACAATGGTTTAATATCGGTCACAATTAATTACAGGACGGCGGGGACCGGGAACCACCATGACGGCGATGGCATTCAATCCAATCCATGGGACTGCACCGAACGGATCCGATTCGGATCGTCGCGCCTCCCGACCGATAATAGGCATTGACTGCTGCAACAAAGACACGGATCACGGTTGCTGTCAATGTCGTGGAAATGCCTCTGGATTTTGATTGCTTCCAAACCCGTATATCTGTACATTTTATATGCAGACGGAGTCCTGATTGCTCCGTATGCCGTGCTGTGACTGAGTATGGAGCACTCAAAGTGGCAACATTGATGGCTCCCGCCAAGGTTTGCTCCAGTCTTTCTGGAATAGTTCGAATCCCGTTCCTGGAAAGACTCTCACTAGTCGTTTCCTTAATACCCTACGGAGTACCCGCCTGATGAGATGAGTGTTGCTACTATTGAACCTGGCCCACGGTTTCGGTAACTCTAGGAAAGATTGAATTGTCGAATGAATGGATTCAAACGCCTTACCGGGGAAATGGATGATCACCCAAGTTCACGGATAGTCGAATACGCGGAGCCCTTTTAGGCCCTCGGATTGAATCTTCCAGAATCATATTATTTGAGCTCTGTCCTATGAGACCCGGATATTGCGATTCTTTACTCCTCCAGTGGAGAGTACAGTTCCGCGACTGACCGCTTCTCCTTGATGATTGATTGGAGTGTGAGTACCCAATATTGTCCGATGTGGCAGTGGTTTTAGTATTATTACAACCGATTTCATGACTATTATTATTATAGACCCCGTATCGGTGCCAAAATCGGAGCATGCGTACAATACAGGAAGCTAACGGCAAGGCCGAGAAGCAACGCATCTGTTTCCATCGCCGATGGCGAATTCCGCCCAGCTCAAGCTGAACAGCTTGACTTTTACGAACACTCACTCGTGCAGGGAGTTCAAAGGAAGCCCCTGGACAGCAGATCACTCATAGACTTGTGACGAGTTAGCTTTTTGAGTGATCCCAGTTGCGGCTAAATGGGTTGCGTGCGGCCCTTTCCGGCCAGGTCATCTACTTTCTTCCCCCCCTAAAGTTCCCGTGGATTTGAAACTAAACCGCCCCAAGACCCGGCTGTCTGGGACTTGGATCAGCGGATTTTTTTCTTTTCTTTTTCTTTTTCTTTTTCTTTTTCTTTTTCCTTTTTTCCCTTTACTTCTCGTATTGACGGTTATGTATTGAGTTATATTATTATGGAGCGGGGACGAAGTATGTACGGAGTGAAATATGGATTCAAGATGTTGCTCGCTTCTGCCACAGCCTCGCTAGGATATTTAAATGCCACCCACTTACGTATCGTATTACGATATAACGGTAAAGGATGTTTATTACTGGTAACATGCAATATAACCGACTCGACACTCCACGAGCACTCCAGGCTACACTTGGGAATGAATCATGGTCATCCATCCTGCTCGCTTTGCAATCGAGATCAAGCGCCGATGATACTGTCGCACCCTTCATTCTCAGGAACCGCACCAAGCCCATAGAACTGTGTCATTTGCCAACGGCAACCTTTCGGAGTGCAGGTCCATAGTCCTGAATATCCCTTAGACTATGACGCAAAATCGAAGATTAGTTATGGGGATAAACATGGGGTACATAATGCAATAGCCCCTTCTTGCGGTATGACATCTACAACGGCCTTTTGTTAACTCCTTAGGGAGGTTGATGGACATCTTCGCTTGGTATCCAATGACATCAGATCAGATTAGGGACTGCTCAGGATCATGCAGGAACGACCACTCTCTCAAGCCACTATCGGCCCTTTAATCTGGAGAGATAAGGAACAAGTAATTATGATCTCAACTATGGCTTTCTGAGCGTCTTCATGACTCGAATACGATGGGATTCTCATGCCTTACGCATTACCATTTTAACATTGATTGTACCTGCCTGGTCAAAAATACGGGGTGAAATACCAATACCGGTAATTCACCGTCCCCCGTAGTAATTCCACCACGTCCTCGACCAATTTCCACGCCAGAGGACGAAGACTTGCAGCCCAGAAACTATTGCAGGATGATATTCGATATACGCTGTGCTCTGTGCACTCTCGCCATGCGTACTGGATTAATTACAGCCGTTCGTTTCCTCGTGTGTTAATAATTTCGTTCAACGTGGCAAAAAAAAAAAAGAGTTAGATAAATAAGGGCAAATCATTGAGCACCCGTCACCTACATAGTATAACTGTCCCCAGTCGCGCTCTGATCTTCATCTGTGGGCTTCCTTTCTCCTCCTTCTAGTAGCTGTCTGTGTTGCTGTCGATGCTGGTATTTTCTTATTTCTAGTCCGGGCTGCCCCTCTTTTTCTTTTCTTTCCCCTTCCTTCTGCATATCTCAATACATACCCTTTTCTAGTGCTCCTCGTACCAAGATCCTCTCTTTGTCCACCCAGCTGGCTCTGGTGATCCTTTTTCTTATCGTCTTATAGAAAGGATAAAGAGATTAATTTTTCATGTGTGATAATTCCCATTGATTCCATGCTGGTGAATTGCACCCCTCCGGTCCGTTGAGATGAACTTCGTCATCAGCCCATACGAAAAGACCGCTTTCGGGCCAATTTTTACTACAGCAGAAGATACCAGTCCCTATCTCGCAGTGGATAATGGAATGGATTCCTTCATTTCTCTCACTCCCCAGTCTCCTCTAGCGGAATCAACCTTTGTCCCGGTGCAGTCGACCTACCCCTCCCTGTTCCGGCCAAGTGCAGAACGGCCTCATTTCTCCGTCTCATACAAGTGGTGGGAGGATGAAGCTACGACTGTTCTCTGGGCATTCGATGCTGGGGAGATTCAACGGGTGATTCGATACGGACTATTTCCGGATGAGAATCTCCCGCGTACGGCTCTGCAGAGTCGGAATGAGAGTACTGTTGACAGCTTTCTATTCACGCTTGTACAGCCACATGAAAGGCCATTTATTGCCAATCTGTCGCATGTCCAGAAGGTCGAGGAGATCCTGCGGCGATCCAAGGGCACGAGCCCAGCGCTTGTCCCCTGGAGCTGGTTTCCGTCGGTGATGAGCCGTGAGCAGGATCCGGAGGCTATTGCCAAAGCAATTGATGCTGAGAGTCGGTTGCATTTTACTCGAATTCCTTTTGAGGAGTGGGTGCGGTACTCGTTAGGTTACCGGTCTACTTTGGTCGATTCATTTTTGGAGGAGCATACGAAACTCTTCCATCACCTCCTACACTACTTTGATGGGTTACCAGAGGAGCTTAAAAGGTATGCTGAGGTTGAAAAGGTTTGTCTGCTCCCTGTTCTGTCGTCTTATCATGACCAACGTTTAGTGGCAGATGCTGATGGCTGTTCATAGCATTTGCGAAAGCGGAGCCCGTTTGCTCATCGGGCTTTGGTGCAATCCTTGCTCACCGTGCAGTCTGGTGGAGAGCAGCGGCCTCCATTGAGCCCGGTGCCTGGATTCGACTTCGTCGCAGGCCCAATTCAGCGCCTTTTCAAAGAACATCCCCCAAGCCTAACGGCCATTCTGAAGGTGCTCTGTGTTCTAGAGGTCAGGTTCCGAAGTATGTATCTGCACATTCCTGAAATGGACTGGAATGAGAGCTTCGACACCACCGTTACTTTCTTCGAGGACGTGCTTGCCTCGACTTCGGCGGTTGACTTGGCTCGCACGTTGACCACTACCGACGAGGGCCACTTTTCCGAACTGGATGAGCAAGGCCTCATGACAGAGGGCCCTGTGGCGCGGCAAATTATCGTGGAATGGCACAAGCTGAGCATGGCAGTTTGGGAAGCATGTTCCGCATTGCCGGACTTGATAGCATATATCCAAGAATGTGTACAGGTGAGTGAACATTTCAATTGATACTCATGAGGGCACTCAAGCATTCCAACCCACGATCGTGTGTGATGTCTCTTCTTCCGGTGTCTGATCTCCCCTTTTCATGCCCATCTACTAATCAAAGTATGCAGGCTCTCTTCCTCATTCGAAACTACCATTCGTTAACGGCGATGCTGAACGGTCTCCAAAAATACAGCATCTTGGCTATGACATTCAACAACGTGAACAGCATCACAGGCACGGTGACCCTGGGTCCCGTCCTTCCAGCTGACCTATTCTACCTCCTGAACCCATTCCACAACTACCTCGCGTACCGGCAACAATTCCACGAGGCCCCGGGAATTCCTTTCCTCCTGCCTCATATCAGAGAATTCAAGCAACACGGCCAGGGCGTACTACGCCAGTTGTTCCAGGAGATTCAGATCCCTCTTCCTTGAGCTACCGGTATTTTACAGTATGAGCCGTTGTTGTGGTCGTCGATTTGTATATGCGATCTCATGAGATATGACCGCTTCCATTGTGGTGATTGATTGGTTGATTGGTTGATTCAGCAGAGTACGTGGTACATGGTGCTTTTTGATTATTTGGTTTGGTTTTGGGTTTGATTTGGGCGCGCTAGTCGCGCTTTCTTTGTTCTTGTTTCATCAGATTGGATCTTTTCTTGTTTTTTATGCTAATGGCTGGGATAAAAGCCTTGGATAGAGGCGTATGGGTTAGAGTTATAGTGTATTTTTAGGGTATGGGTTAGTTGAATCTATAAATTGTTCCGCATGATATCATTTTCTCGAGTTCTTAGAACCGGCCAATCAACTTCAGTGTTGATATACCACGGCCTTGTCTTGAGTCTACCACAAATTAATGAATCTTCCCACTCACAACACATAAAATAGCAGAAATGTCTTCCCACCTCCTCCAGTTTCCATCCGCCCATCACAACCCCTCCCAAGAAACCACCCTCTACCTCCTCCCCAAAGTCTCCCCCCGCTGTGCAACAGACTACACCATTAACAATGCCATAAATGGCAAAGCAGTCTTCAGAGTCACAGGCAAGAAATATGGCTCTACTCCAGGACGTGAGTTCCGCGATGAGTCCGGGTTACCGCTTTTCAAATTGACGAGAGGTGCTGTGCTATCTAGATGGCCGTGGAGAATAACATTACCGGATAATAAAGAGAAGGATTTGGGGAGGGTTTGTGCCAGGGATCCTTCAATGAAAATCAAACTTCATATTGCGCGGAATTGTGTTATTGGGGATCGGAAACGAGAGGATGAGATGGTCAGGTTGGAGGTTCGGCGAACGACGACGCTATATATGCTTGGTGTGCTTGTTGAGGATGGCGATAATGAGGAGAAATGGAAAGTTGCAGATATCAGAGAGTGTGTGGAGAGGAATAAGACTGTCGGGCATTGGCCTGGCGGGCCTTACGATCATGTGCCGCCGAAACGGGTTCTGGATATGAAAGTTGCGGAGGGGTGGATTTGTCGATTTTGAGTTGTTATTATGTGAGAGTACCATACAAGCTTAAGTATGCTATCATGAGAATTTTATCTAGAATCAAACGGCCACAATTTATCAGCCTTCTCAACTGTCAACCCATCACCGTTTGCTTCAGCCTTCCTCGCAGTCTCAATCCACTCATCATACGCAGCCCCCTATGAGCATCTTTTGCAGCATCCCAGACCTCATTCGGAACCCATCCATCAGAATCCATATTGAGAGAGTCCTTGAACTACATTTTCAACTTCTGAACAGCCTCAAGATCCCCGTAATCTTGTGAATGCTTTGCAAATTCTTGCTCATCTGGTGAATATGGACATGAGCCTTGAATTCCTAGTTCTGACCATTTTGCAGATAGTTCCATCAGCTCATGGCAGAGTGCAGAGGCGCTATCCCTCTATGTTGTATGGCAGTAAAGGAATGTCGTAGAGGATAGGATCAAGGAGCTTTGCAGGGCGTAGTTTGGGAATGAGGCTTTTCATGATTACTTCGTAGGTCTTATGGCAGATCTTTGCGTCGTTCAGCTTTTTTTGTTTCTCAGGTCCTGGATCCGTTGATTTATCTTCTTCTAATTGGCATCTATCTAAAGGAGAAGCAAAATCAGGGGTCTCGTTTGCGTATACAAATGCAGGATCTATACTCGTTGACTGCCAATCGATGATACCTGCGATGGTTGTTCGGTCATGAGGTTGGACATAGACGTTCCGCTTGTGTAAATTTGTGTGAGTTAATGTAGGCAAGGTGGCGTTCTGGATTCGAGAGTCTTCAACTAATCGCTTCAAGACACTCTCGCTTGTTTGAAGGAGTCGAATGTGCTCATCAATGGAGCCCTGGTATGAGAGTGGCTTTTGTTTGGAGTTGCTTTGAGGATGCGCGAATAGCCTGTCCTGACCATACCAGAAATGTACTCAGACAGCGTCCTCCCTGGAAGTATCAGCACTACATCCTAGTTTAAGGGATGCCATTTCCTTGATTTGCAAAGAAATCACCTTGGTACAAAGCATATGCTGATGCGAGGACATGGAAGGACATAAAACAATGTAACTGAAACCAAGCATCATGCTCTTGAATGATATACTCTGACTGAACAGGGTTGGTGGGTCATCATTCCATGCCAGGATCTTTGGGATATGGTATGAGGTCTTGAGACGTACTGGGAAGTAGTTAGTATCAATTATTCCGGGCCAAATTGGACAAATCAAGAACTGACATACAATACTTCATAGTCGCAATTTCTGAATTAGTCTTTAGTCTTTTCGGGCCAGCAATCTTGGGTGGCAACTTCGCTGCTACACAATGCCCCGAATCCAATGTTATAGTGAAGACCCGGTTTAAGCCCCCTTCTTCCTTCTCGCAGGTGACGACCTTGGTCGCTTCTAGTTCTGTGTAATTTGATATTATAGAGCTCGTCGGAATTGAATTTGATTAAAGGGACTTCCGCTGCAGCTCATCGCGATGGAGCCATCGCCCACCGGTGTATGAATAAGGATAGGACGCTGTTGATATCAGGGAAGACTATGTATAAAGGTAATAGGTACACCATGAGAGATTGAGGACATTGCCGTTGGACTTTGCTTCAAGGTAGTGTTGGAAGAAGACAAGAGTCGTTTGCGGATGTCGCCTGATAAACCAGCGGAGAATGGTGTGATTGGAATCAAAAGACGGCGGCGCCAAATTCGATGTAGTGCAATAGGTATATTGGTTGTCTGAGGTTGAAATCTGAATTTCCTTATGAATCACAGTATGAAGCTTTTGATGGGAGCAGGGTTAGCGCCGAACACTGAAAAATGTGGACTGTGTATGCGGTCGTTGATATGTTAATTGGCGCGCTTAGCGCCTCGAGTATGTATGTCCGCATGTTTTTATTGCAGTAATAACAGTATGTGCAAGATAACTTAGGCAGGGAATATTCACGCGAACCCTTCTATCTCAGCCAAATCCAAAATTATCCATCTGTCCGGCAAATGCCAGAGAAGCAGAGTCTCAATGTTACTTGGCACCAATTGCCCATGCAAATGGACAAAGCCTCGAACCAAGAAGAAACCGTCAAAGCAAGCAGGAACTTCACTAAGTCCTTTTCTTATCTTCCAAAGGCGACTTAGCATCCCCGAAAACCCCCGCCAAGTACGCCAAACGATTTACAAACAAGAATCCCGTAATCGAGATATTCCCCCAAGTCAACAGATTCCACCCTGCGACATCGAAGGTCGCCTCAGCCCCCATGGCAAGGTACGTCACGTAGATGTGTCCAAAGTCCGCGACGGCAAGACAGAACAGGTAGTTGCGCAGAACCTTGGGCTCAGTGGTGGTGTAGCAAATTCCCACGCCGAGGAGAAAAAGGAGGCCGTAGAGATTGGCGAGTTGGTAGGCTAGCGCAATGCTGCTGGGATGGATGGCGTCGGAAATCAAGTCTGGGTTGGGGGCTTGGTCGAGAATGAACCAGTTTAGATCGATTATGGGGAGGGCCCAGCCAGCAATCCTTGATATGTTAGTTAAGTGACTTGCTTGCTTATTGAGTAAGGGGGACTCACAGAGAAATGGGTTCGATGACTCCGAAGAGCAGGTGAGGCCAGGTAGGAAAGATGGTCGAAACCATATCGTCAATGTCAGGTTGAGAAGGTTAACAAGGAGTTAAGGGAGCTGAGCAATGAACGTGGGAGAAAGAAAGAAAAAAGAGAAAGGGTGAAAGCAGTTATTTATCTTCCAGTTCAGCTGCAGTGAATCTCCTAAACAGTCAAACAGTATCAAACAGTAGTGAATGCTTGTTTGGGGAGAAAAAGGTACTTTCAAGAAAGAAGCATTGTATACTCTTGAATCTATTCAACTGCTTCATAAATATAGCATAAAAATGACATAAAATCAATAGAGTACCTAAGTATCGAATCCCACCTCAACCGATTTCCAAAACCGGCAAATGTGAAGCTAAAACCGGATTTATCCCGGAAACCGCGCAACTGGCCGTGTCGCTTCCCGTACAGCATCATGTCAGGCATAGTCGACGACGGCTTTCTACCATCAACTTCGCCACTTGGTGGCTCCAAAGCTATTTATATACGGACAATATGGACGGTGAGCGTTCTGATACTGCTCAGCGTACACTCTCTTTTAGCCATATGTGATTATCTCCCGATCCAGATGGTGAGACCCCGGTAATAATGGATTACAATGGCGTCAACAACTATCACAACCGGCCCCTCGATGAATCTCTAATCCGCGAACTTCCCCAACTCCAAAATCTCCGCATTGCTCCTTTGCGTCATCCGGTTTCCTCTCGTGCTCTGAGTGTTCCATCGCCGCTCGAGCCAAATGCCAGCGGAGTCTGTGAATCCAAAGCCAGCTCGGCTGCTGTCAGCAGCGGCAGCGCCGGCAGTTATACCAATCTACCCACCGTGACGGAGCTCTCGAACAACACACAAACAAAGAAGAACGATGATTCTATGTTGAATTTGGAACCACCTCCAAAACCAATCCTCCCCGCGTTTGTGAACCTGCGCGCTTTGGAGCGTTTCCCGTATTCCTCGTTCGACGAAGACTTTCACTTGATCCGCAAGCGCCGTCGTTTGGATGTCCACCCAGATGCTTTTGGAGAACACCTCCAGCTGCCCATTCCGCAGCAGCAAAAAGAACAGCGACCCCCACCGTTTGGGCCGTTTGCTATTCTTAACGGATTGAATGAACCACCGCCAAACGCTGCTCTCCTTCCTCCTATTGAGGCGGGTTCAATTACACACCTTCTGAGCAAGCCTACGAAAGAAGATGCTGTGGTAGAGCCTACCCTACTGACGACTAATAATGCCACAGATAGCCATACCAGTGAGAGAAGGGAAGGGAAAATCGAGGAGATCTTGGCGTCGCCTGTTGATAGCAAAGCAGGACATGTTGATCGGAACAACGTAGAGGAGTCTTTCACAGACAGAGTGAGGACTAGCAAAACTGGTAGTGAACAAACCAATGATACTAGCCCCAACAAGGGAGCCCCGCCTCCTGCGGAGAAGTCTCCGGAGCCTCCATCGCCCAAAACGCGTGGTCGCTCGCGCAAAAACCTGCGCAAATGGACGGAAGAGGAGACAACAGATCTTCTCCGTGGCGTTATCAAATGCGGAATCGGTAATTGGACAGCAATCCTGGCCCAGTCGGAGTTCAGGTTCAACAAACGGAGTGCTTCAAATCTGAAAGACAGGTACGATATGATGATTCTAGACAAATGCGTTCAACAAACGGCGTTTTGCTAAGACTTCATTTTTTTAATCTCAAGGTTTCGCGTTTGTTGTCCATGGGCATATCGGTATGTTTCATTCTAGGGCTTCTCATTGACATTCTCTTCTGACTCTGACAGGGCTGCCGATCCGAATGAAGCTACAAGGCAAGTGCGTGAAAAGCTCGCTGAAACTCTTCAGCGGACTGAAACTGAGGGTGATGGCGCAGCTGTAAAAATCCACTTGCCGCCTCCTCAACCGAGCAATTCCGGAAGTGATTCCAACTGGTCAGAAGTACGCCCAGTACTTCATACCAACGACTCTTCCTCATCAGGGTGTTCGTTAACAACAATAAAAACTGACACCAGCACATCGGAAGCCGGATATTCCTCATCCAGGACGATTTCAAACGAATCCGTATCCACGCTGGCTTCTCTTGGTGTCACAGAGCCTCATTACACTGTAAAGCCCAGGCGTCGCGCCCGCCGTCCATTTACATCTGCTGAGGATGAGGCGCTAGTGAAAGGATATGCCGTGCATGGATTTCAATGGACGCTTATCCAACAAGACAAACGGCTGAACCTAGGTCATCGTAGGGCGACAGACTTACGAGATCGATTCAGGACTAAATTTCCTCATGCCTACCGTGAAGGAGGCTCTATCAGCGGAAATTCTTTGCAATCTGAAGCCCAAAATCCGCCCCCCACAGATGAGACTAGTCAGGTGACTGGTACAAAGCGAAGCAGGAGGGCTGAGAGGCGTCCTGCATCTGCTCATCATGGCAAGGCTGATAATGCTCACCATACAGTTTCAGCCATGCCAGGGCCTTCAGGTTCTGCATTTCCTCATCACGTTCCTGCTCCGCAGGGGCTTTCAGAGAATTCGACGGTTGGTGTACCTCCAGCAGGTCCGTCATTTCCGTTCCACTTGGATAGCAATTCTACAGCTATTTCAAATGCTGAAGCTCCCTGGACGGATAGTACGCTGGCACCAATGGTTTGGGATGAGATTCCATAGCGTTTCTCTTCTACTTCTTTAATCTCATTTCTTCGTTTCATTTTCCCAAGCGCGGGTTACTGCTTGAGCTACATATGATTTGATTATTCTCTTGTAATCGTTTCTTCTCTTGGACTCTGTCACGTGTATCTCTGCGACGTTATTATGCCACGGCACAAGTTGATTCTGTTAATGCATTGCTTCTTATCTCAGTTCCTCGCAACTTCCAAGCAGCATATGATTCACGGAAATGAATGGTTTACATTAGATAGCAATGCTGGTTCTGATTAGCTTGTCAAATTGCCTAATATTGCTTCCGCTTCATCCAATGTAGTCCCGGAAGGATGGCAATATCAAACTAAACATCTTTGCTGTTTAGAAAACAAAAGTTGACCATGGGGCCCATACCTCATTCTTTCTGTGTCCCCCAGGACATCTGGATCCGACCCTGACTCTCCGTTCCATAACTCACTCGCAGTGGTATCACCGCCAACCTTATACGGTATGACGCACCGAGCACCCACTAGTCTGACGGAGCGCGAAAGATCCTTTTTAGCATTGGCCAATGATACTCTCGGGATCCCGGGAGTCAATTCCAAAGAGATCCTGTTGAAGTTGAAGATTTCAATGGTTTTCCTTGCACGCACACAAAAATAGAAGAAGTTGTACATTATGCCGCTGGAGTAACAAACACTAAAGACAAACCAATCTAACCTGAAGACATAAGACTAAGAAAACTAAGGATAACACATGCCTAAATGTAGGAGAGGAAAAAGAATGGCCGAGGTCCACCATGCGCCATGCCATGTATTTACCGTTCCCGAATGGGAAAACCACCATTGAAGAATAAATAAGGACGACGAGCTGGCTACCGTTGTCATTTTGGGAGGTAACCTATCAGGCCGGTCCGTACTAGGATAGGTAGCATCGCTGATTCGCTACCGATAGGGAAACGGAAGCGCTTTCTAATTCACCAAGCGTTTCGGTCCCAGTTTGGGTCTGTAGAATAGCAATCAGCAACTCATGACGACCCGTATCTCTTAGAAAAAAGAATGACATACCCTGGATAAAACTCGCAAGAACTTTACTCCCTGTCTGCAGCAAGGGGTGGCCCGCAACAATCTGCAAGAACCTCTGCAAACCCTCTCGCCGGTGCTCAATCACGTCGTCGCTAAAGCGGTTGGTGAACACTTTCCCCGGAAGTGGCGGTATTGTGACTCGTGTGCTCTCGCGCTCCAGGATATCTCTGAAGTACTCAAAGTCGGAGTATCGCCGGCGCACAACGGAGTGTTTCAGTTTGAAGGCGGGAATGTTCGTTCGACAGACGATCTCGTAGGAGGTGTACATGTTACGGGAGGTTCCATGGGTTTGGGGATTGCGGACCTAATCAAATGAGAAGACTTGTTAGCAAGACATGAGAGTAGAGATGGAAAGGATGATAATCCATAGCACTCCAGCGATATCGATGACAGGTATAGGAGAGCGTTGGACCAAGGAACTGAGAACGCCTTACTTCAATCTCGAGGAAATTCTCAGGAGGCCCATAGATCTCCTCGAAGCTTTGCTGCCGTGGCTCAGGGACCGCTTGCATTGTGGAATGCCTGTGGAATGTATGTACTCCGTATATCGCGTGAACGTTGAAAGAGGCGGGGACTGCGGGGAAGGTTTCAGCTACTCGACAGCGTGATGTACTCGAGAGCGGTATCGATAAGACTCGATAGTGACTACAGTAAAGCGATATATTGACCTGGCACGGGAAAGCCAGTTGAACGAATGTAGGTTACCAGGCGTGAATTTGGTCTGCCCTGAAATGGCGGGATAGAATGACGATAGCCACAGGCCCGGTTTATCATTGATCCGGATGGGATCTTATCGCAGGTGGTTGTTCCGAGGTATGTGCAGAGTTATTCCTGTTGATGAAGGATGCATGATGCTGTGTGAGGATTGGTATTAAAAGCTTGGCTAAGAGTATTCTATGATTTTCAAATAGTCCCGATTCTTGCATTTGTCCCTACCCTTTGTACCCCTGTATACGAACTGACTCAAGGACATGTACATGTACTCGGAGCAAGTAGTCCTTTTATGTCTGGAGTAGAGCATCGAATATCACACTTTTCCACTGTTGTTGATCTTCGAAAATTCTTGGTTTCTGGGACCTAACTTATCCTTGACTACTAACATACTAAACCATAGACGTAAAGTCGGGGATAAGGGAGTTAACAGGCGGAGAACCCTCGGATGACATAACCGGAAATCGTATCGATAAGGAGGGTGCCGCAATCAACAAGACGAAAGCGACAATTGACTCAAGACAATTGTCGTGCAGGGTGACGCATACAGGTACCCTTTTCATTTTGAGACTCTCTTGTTGAAGATAATCCAATTCACTAATATACTCCACCGTTAAACCAGCGCACGACCTCGACCCGCCGATCATGAGCTCTGGCTTTCCACCCGCCGGTGACCAGCGAGAGTCGTCCTCTCGGGAGTTTGGAACTGTATGGCATCCGGCAAGGGAGTGGCTTGAGCAAGGCGAAAATGATGATGAACAGGATTTGGACTACGAACCGTGGGGAGATATGGACGACGAAATGGACGAGGAGATAACGTCGGAGCATGCGGAGGCAGAATATCAAGCATACCTGGGTAGGTTGATATTGCTTTGGTACCTTATCTAGTACTCTAGCACGAATCTGACACTATTTGATTCAGATTTTACAGGCGACCCTGAACTAAGAAATATCGACATCGAATTCACTTTGGATGGTCGCGACTCCGAAGAAGAAGACGAAGAGTACCCAGTTGAACGAGGTACCCTTTTACCTAAAATATTGAATAGGTAATAGCATGCTGATGGACACAGTTTCTGCTGCTCGGATAGTCAACGTTATGAGTTACCACGGCCTACGACCTCTTATGCGTCATAGTCGTATAAGCGACGAGGACGATGATGACGGGTCTGGATACTTTGTCTATGGGAGACCGCGGCGACCAAGACAAGATCGATTCCCCAAAGTCCCAAGTGAGGCGGGGAGGGACCTCATGGGATCTGGTGATTTTGGAAGCAATTCACACTACGTTGATGAACTGAAGAAGCGGAAAAGGGCACTCACGACTAAGTTGATGTGGCGAGAGTTGGGGATTGATGTCAATGGGGCGCGAAGAAGGGCAACACAGTCAATATTTCAGGTTAGTATCCGCGTACTGGAGTACAGGAAACAAGGCTAAACGCATCATAGGATTTGATTCCTCGTTCCGTAGCAGATAAAATCATCCACTACGACTCTCGATGCTATTCAGGCCAATTCTCAGATGACGGGAACTTTTTTTACTCTTGTGCCCAAAACTTCAAGGTTCGGATGTATGACACATCCAATCCTCATGATTGGAAATACTACAAAACCGTGGAATATCCATTCGGCCAATGGACCATAACGGATGCCACTTTAAGTCCGGACAACAGGCTTTTAGCATACAGCTCGATCCGGAACCTCGTATGCCTTTCGTCTACAGATCCAGCAGATCAGTCTGATCCAACCATACTCGATTTATCCAATCTACCTGGGGCTAGAAGCGAACGAGAAATTTATGGAAGTTCGCACTTTGGTGTAAGTGCTGTTCTGATCGTGAAACTGAGCAGTGCATGACTGACACATGGATGCAGATCTGGTCGCTCCGATTTTCGGGTGATGGACGTGAAATAGTCGCTGGTACATCTCACAAAACGGTCGTCGTTTACGACATTGAGGCACGGAAGTGCGTCCTACGGTTACCCAACCATGAGGAAGACGTTAACGCTGTCTGCTTCGGGGACAAATCGTCACCTCACATTCTCTATTCGGGATCTGATGATACCACATTACGTGTATGGGATCGCCGCTCGATGGGCGACGGCCGTGAAGCAGGAGTCTTTATGGGTCATATCGAGGGCCTAACCTACGTTGACAGCAAAGGTGATGGCCGATATGTCCTGTCTAACTCCAAGGACCAAACGATGAAGCTCTGGGATCTGCGAAAGATGATGACCACCGCCAAGTTTGACACTATCGACGCCAAAAGCTACACTACCGGGTTCGATTATCGTTTCGAACCATATCCAGACGAGTACTACGAACCTCATCCTCATGATTGCTCTGTCGTGACATTCCGCGGTCACCGCGTACTAAAAACGCTTATACGATGTCATTTTTCGCCTCCTGGAAGCACAAACTCGAGATATGTATATACGGGAAGTGAAGATGGCAAGGTCTATGTGTACAATCTGGACGCAACACTCGTGGGGACGATAGACGTCGGCATGGCCACACTTAATTCACGGCCGCGCGACCCCGATCTTTTGATGAATGCTTATGACTTCGGACTTAGAAGCGGCGAGTTGCTCTGGCGGACATGCGTCCGTGACGCGAGTTGGCATCCAAGTGCCCCTGTTCTTGCAGGTAAGTCATATCATGTTGTTTGTGCCATAACCAATCTAGCAAGCTGGCTGACAAGTTCAAGCGACGTCATGGAACGGGTGGGGCTTATCGTCTGGAACTTGTACGCTGCACTCGTGGAATGACTGCCCTACTGAAGATGAAGGCAACCCTCCTGTTGGCTTGAGCTATGATGCTAGACTGGACGAGGAGCCCGATTTCAACCATTATAAGCAGACCATGCAAGCGTATCGACGTGGAGGGCCTCTTCCAAGAATGAGGCACCGGTTTATTAGCTCCGATGAAGACGAGGACGAGGACGAAAATGAAGATGAGTTCGAATGATGATTCACGAAGACGATTATGACTCGGATGTACATATTAGTTTTGATTAAGCAAGCACAGGTAGTCTCGCCCTGGAAAAATTTCATGAAATCACATTATTTGTACAAGAATACAAGTAACGAAATAAACCATGGTAGAGGGATATCTCATCACCGCGACTCTCCCTGCCCCAAGCCGCATTCCGGTGCCCAAAGAGTATAGTGTTTCGAAGGAAATATGACGTTCAATCCCAGTATCCGTTTAAACCCTGTGCCGATTGATTCCCTAGGATGAGCCCATTGATGACGAAATAATATGAATACGCCCGACACGTGGTATCATGATGACTCTGGTGACCCTCCTCAACTCCCGGTTTTGTTGTGCATTGGTATCAAGATTCAAAAGCGACTCGCTAGGCAATTATGCGCCGCCGACAAGGATGTTGTTCACAGGGATGTGTACTGTAGAGATAGTGGTTAGCCATGTCGTTCCTTCGCGATGGTCTCACGTGCTCCGGCGTGTCGAGATGTAGGGGTGTAGGGGTTATAGAGGAATCGGGAGGAGTCGATAGACGTTTCAGGATAACACGTACTCAACTTGATGAAATACCCAATGGCACCCTAGTTGTCTGTTAGCATGCCTTCTGGTCAAGGCGCAAAGCACTAGGGGCAATTTTCCATACCATGATAAGGAAACCCATTCCGACAGCCTGGCTGATCTTGATGAATTCACGCTGGTCGGCTGGACAGATATACCGGTTAGTAAAAGACGTTCGGTAGTAAGGCGAACTTATGGTTCACATACGCTTGGTGCATCTCTTGATAAACAGCGAACCGTCGCGGACAAAGTCCTTGGGGATATCGGCGAGCTCCTGGAAGTTGTCGGACATTATGACAGTATTTCACGAGATAGAGAGGGTGAGTATTATTAAAGAGAGGGGGAAGAGAAGTATTAAAAAGAATTGAGACAGTAGAAAAGTACAAGTATTCAAGGAATTGAATGTCAAAAGAAGGACGGAAGACGATGATCTGGACAGATACGGGGAAATCGCAGAGCTGGCCTGATGGAGGTCGGAGTTTCTATTCCGCCGGGCCTCCGGGAGGTCACCAGCTCCACCGGCGCCTTCGAGATCGAAGCTCGCTTTCTCTCTCCCATTCCAACTTTCTCCCATCTTTGTCCACGTCTTTTCATCACTAACCGCGCTTATTTCTTCTTCAGGCTGCCCGTCGTCTGTATTCTAGATCATTGTGGGCAGGTTTGAACTCCCTTTGAGCTGCTTTCTCGACTTGTGCGTCGCGTCACTTTGTCGCCTCCTCTTCGGGCCCTACACTGAGATCCGATTCAGGGGATACAAACTGGCGGATATCCTGTGAAGCGAATTCACTATTGGGGGAGACTTTTTTGTTGGCTCTAACCCGGGACCGTTGTCTAGCTCTCGGCCTATCAAGGCGGAAGAGCTCGCGCGGCGCCGCATCTTTTGTGGATTAACATTCTCTCTCTACCTCTCATTATCATTGATCAAGACTTGCCTTAACTATTTTGCTTGTATTTGGTGTCAAGAAGAAGAAAGGAGGGAAGTTTGCTGCGCCCAACGAGCTGTCAGATCAGATATACGGGCCGTCGGATTGTACGTATCATCGTGTCTTTTTTCTGTTTCTCTTTTTGTATTTCTTTTTTGTCCTTTTTTTGGTTGGGAAGAAATGCTTCGGAATCTTGCGCTATCTTCAGACGCTCGTTCTGTTCTGTTCTTTGTTTTGGCATGGACAATTTTCCTCCTTTGCTAATGACAACCTGTGTCTGCAGACATGTACTTCCATTGATTCATCGAAACAGAGAAGAATTCAGAGAAAACAAAACAAGAAGGATTGTTCATACTTCACTACAAAACAATTAAACATTTGCCTTGAGATTTCGATCTACACCTAAGCGCAATGGCTACTGAGGATGATAACTTCGACATTGACATCTATGGGGATGGTTCCGGCTATACTGCCAACGAGCAAGGAGATATCAAACACGATGAGGCCGATATTATTCTAGACGCACCAGATAACGCCCAGCAAGGCAATGCGCAGGCGACTCAACAGCAAGCTGGTAATGCCGGAAACGCTACTACGAATGGACAACAACAAATCCCAAGTTCGGAGACCGTGAATCAGGACCAAACACCAAAGGAAACACCAACTCCGCAACAAGGTGTTAAGCGACAAGAAGATCGCCCTTCCGATCCCGACGCGACGACTGCTCTGCTCATCTCGGATCTGTTTTGGTGGACAACAGATGACGATATTCGTGGCTGGGTCAACGAGGCCGGTGTCGAAGATGAGCTCAAAGATGTAACGTTCAGCGAACACAAGGTGAACGGTAAAAGCAAAGGGTTTGTCTACCAAAGCCTTTCCGAAAGTGCAAATCCAAGCTGACAGCCAACAGACAAGCATTCATCGAATTCACCACAATCCAAGCAGCGACAGCCGCCAAACACAAAATCGAAACCATCAACGCAACTGGGCAAACAGGACGTAAGCACTCCCTCACCTACACAAGCCCTCACATGAACCCCTTCCGCACCCTCCCCAAAGACGCCCCCATGCGTAAAGACAACCAAGCCCGCTCAGCAGCCGGCTTCAACTCCCCGAACCCGAACATGAACTTCGGCATGAACAACATGGGTGGAGGAGGAGGCTTCCGCGGCGGCCGCGGAGGCTTCAATAACCGCGGCGGCATGAACAACATGGGTTTCAACCGCAACTTCCAGAACCCCATGGGCGGTTTCCAAGCTGCTCCAATGGTCGGCGGCTTCCAGCCAAACCCGATGGGCGGGATGCAGAGCTACGGCTTCAATAACCGCGGGAACATGATGGGCGGTGGGATGCGCGGTGGTCCTGGCGGGATGCGCGGCCGTGGAGGTGGTATGGCGGGACCGAACATGATGGGTATGCCTGCTATGAACCCCATGGGTGGAATGGGAATGAACCCAATGGGCGGTGGCATGAATCCGATGATGGGTGGAATGGGTGGAAACATGGGCATGCAGGGTATGTTAAATTCTCCACAATTTGGGGGGCAAGGATGAATATCGCTAATGAGTATGCTGCCAGGACAAGGCGGTTTCCAAGGTCCCAATCCTGCTTTCAACCAGGGCTTCTCCTTCCCTAACCAGGGTGTAGGAGGAGATGGAGCATGGAACCCTCACGGCGCGAAGCGCAGTCGACAGGAGTGAATGCGAAACTTCTGGTCTCTATTCGAACGACACAGGAGAAGTCCAAATCTCATCTTGCTGTTTATTGCTCACTGCTTGCGGACACTTTTAGGACCGGGTTTCTATAGCACTCACTGTCTTTTTCTTTTTTTACTATTCCATATATTTCCGTGGTTTCGGATTGTTTAATTGTCGTTCTGTTACATTCCTAAGGGGTATACGGGGAACTTGGTCTTGTTTTTATTCGGATATTTATCTGCTTTTTTCTTTTTTCAGGATGTACTAGATGAATCAAGTCTTGTTCTCATGTTTCGCGGGTGTCTTCGTTTGGTGTTTCTATCATTCTCTTCTTTGTGTAAAACTATTACGATTATCTTTTGTGAGCTGCTTGTTAGTTTTAGTTGTTATCCTTAAAATGCCATCTGGAATGGTTAATTGCGATGTTTGTGAACTCCTATTTTGACCTATTTGTCTAGTGACACTTAGGCCACCACAATGCCCTAATCTCACACACAAACCCCAGGTAATCCAGAGGCACTCCAATACCCGTGTCATAATAACAAGAAGAATACAATACAAAACCAGAATGAGCATATAACGCAAAAATCTCGTGAAACTTCTTATCAAACTTGTCCTTCAACTGCTTGAACGCCTTCAGAACCTCCTTCGAGACCACTAGATTCTCTTCCTCCGGCTCGTCGGAATTGTTAGTTTCATCGTGTTCGCTTTTCTCACCACAACTGCCATCGCCCAGTTATCGGGCGACTCGTCATCATCTTCCTCGTCGTCATTGAACTTCCGGATAGGAGCGGGCTTGGGCTTTGCCTTGTCCGATGACTGCTTCGACGGCGACTATTTGGTATCATTGGGTTGTTTCTTGACTTGCTCATCATCAGACTTGACGTCACCTGCTTCGTCTTCTTCACTGTCATCGCCATCATGATCATCAGGCCCCATCAGCTCCTCAACATCCCCTCTTTCCTCAATACTCGGACTCCAGTGCGACAATAATCGTCGCCAGAATAAGGGAGAAATCATTCAACAGAAACCACGCATCAGACCCCAAGATGTTATTCGCAACCTCGAGCGGCTGCGGGTTTCCATGGCAGACGAAATCGTACAAGTACACGTTCAACAGTGGCATGTCGCCGTCTGGGTAGACGGTTAAGTGCGGGATGACGCTTTCTTCGAGGAAGACTTCGGAGCGGACGGTTTTGCAGAGATCCTTTATACTGGTGAAGTCATCGCTGTGGCCTGAGAGGTGGGTTTCCGGCTCCGCTGACTGAAAGGCCTGCGAGAGTGACTGTGGTTTCGGCTATTTGCAGGTGTTGATCTATGTATGTTGAGGCATAGGCGGTGTATGTCTTGAGGATTTCGTCGTTGTATCTGTGGATGATTTCTGCGGCTTCGGGTGGGATGTCAGGAAGTTTGACTGCGGACGGAGACTTGATGTCTTCCTTGTTCTTGAGAAGTTTCTCATATCTTTTTCCGAGCGATTTGCGGCTGAAGAGGTGCGGCATTACGATCATCAACGTTCTCAGCTTCTGTTCGGTGTTTCCTTCGATTGGCACAGCATACGGTCTCGAAATATCCTTCGCGAAGGAGAGCATGGAACACGAAAGCGCTGTTTTCGGTGTAGTATAAATGAGCAACGCTGCGGGCAAGATAGGTGGGCTCCCCATGTCTTCTCATTAGCTTCTGACGGCGCAAATATTCGATGAAAAACCGGAGATGATGAAACATCTTGTCCCTTGAATCCACACTACCCAGCCATAACCTTGGCTGTGCAAGCAAAGAATTGATAGCTTGAACTGCATACGGCGATAAATCCGAGTTATGTAGAAGGATGCAGAGACGCAGAACCAAACTGGTTGTGATAGGGAAATGGCCATTCAGATCTGGCAGTCGTGAGCTTATCACTTGGTACTCCTCCAAAAGAGATATGCCATGGAAGATAACATTTCCAAGAAGATCGAAGCCATGACGTCCTGTTCTTCCTGATGCTTGACGGTAGTTCAGGGCTGTCAGGAAAGGGTTGTCGCTGCAGAAGACGACGGTAGGACAGGGCATGTTGATACCCAGCGCAAGAGTTCCGGTAGCTATCACAACGCATAGAAATCCTCGACGGAATAGGCGTTCGACACTGCCATAGTAATTAGAGCGGGTAAAACATGATCTAACAAAATCCCAATGACTTACAAATGACAGTACCGCCTGTTCAATCCTGCGTGATGAACACCAATGCCCCTTGTCAAAGCTTCAAGAAGGACAGGGTTGATATTGAATCGTTTCAGCTTGTGGATATCTTTCTTGAGCTCCTCCCAGTCTTGCCCACGAATCCCAGCAAAGGAGAACTGCTCCAACGACCTCTCAGGATTGAAACCATCGAAAGCATACCGCTCATATTCAGCCGGGTCTGGATTCAAGTCGTCCTGAGATGATTTTCGTTTCCCTGCCTCACAAGCTTTCTTTGCCTTTGATGCCTGGTACTTTTGGTACTCTGCCATTTTTCTATTCCAGGCTGTGTCATCCTTGTAGAATCCCTCTGCAGTGCACAATTTATTGAGTACGGACTCTGTAATTTGCTCGCAGGCCATTCGCTCGTAGTTGAAGAGCAACGCTGGCAATGCATTTTGCTGATGCAGGTTAACAAGGGGTGGGAAGAGGGAATCGCACATGTCGTCTTTTCCCATCGTAGCTGTTTCCTTAGGAAGTCGATCGGAGGATGAGAATTTCGTGTCAAGCTCTGCCCGAACTTCGTTGAAGGACGATTGTGGATTTATCATCCAAGTAGCTAAGTGGTCTTTGAGACATCGCTCCCACTCTAACACATCACTCCTCCGGATGGACGAAGGCATGTGATTTTCTGGACGGAGCGTTTCGGGGACAGGGAATTCAGCAGACGAATGCTTGACCATGGTCTCCCAAAGAACGCAGCAATCTTGAGGCTCGAGGGAAAGATCCTCAGTCATCTGGCGTTGTTCATTACGAAGGCTAGTCACAGGGTGTATGTGATGCAGACCCTGCACAAGCTCGGATTCGAGTAATTCCTTATGTGTCGTTCGAGGAAGCCCCTGGAACTTGATCTTTCTTTGGTGGGGTGGAGAAGTACTTCCCGAGATCCGAGTATCGTTGGCCATATTGAACAAGTTTCAAGTCGATCCCTAGAGATTTCTGCGTCACAGAAATCCAGTCTGCGAGCTCTGTTGGGTTGCCGACTGTTGCCGAAAGAGCAATGATGCGGCATGGAGCGAGCAACAGTAACTGCTCCCATACAAGGTCATCGTCGGCTTGGCCAATCGAGTAGATCTCGTCGAAGACGATACACTTCACCCGAGGAGCCCCCGTTTTGGCATTGGCCGGTGACAATAACATCTGCAGAAGTTAGTCACTGTATGATAAAGTCCAAAGGAGTAGAAAAGAGCATATCGCTGCACTTACAATTTGGAGCATATGTGGAACAGTCACCAGTACTTGACACTTCATCAGATCGTTAAATCGTATATCACGAGTATGAATTACCCACACAGACTGCCCAGAATTGCTAGGATGCTTCTTTGTAAACCGTGCATGGATTTCCGCAGCAATCTGGTTGACCAACGCTTTGGTCGGCGCAACATAGATCAACACTCCAGTATCATCCTCCCTCCTGGAGAACTTTTGAGATGACATGGAAACTGATGAAAGTATTACTAGCACTTGTTGGAGCCACGACAAATAGACTGTTGTTTTGGTCCAGCTCATCAAGGACATACGCTGCCACTTATCCGGCTCAAATGGAACCCGTTCGTCTGGCTTTGCGCCAGTCTGACGATCCATCAAGGGTCCGCAATGTAGCATCTGGAATTGCTGAAAGTTGAGCGGCGCGCCTAGCTGCTCTGATTTGATTGATTCAGTCCTGGAAGGAAGTGACAGAGAACGATTTAAGAGAGTGTAGGCGAAGGGTGTGGAACGTCCAGTACTTGCACTTTATTGCACAGACTTTGAAACTCCTGGTAGCATTGTAGAGTCATTCGGACGACTTTCTCTGAGAAAATTCGAGCGTGGTTCCAGGTCTCTGTTGCCAATGTCACACGCTCTTCAGTCTCGCGTGAGCCTTGGTATTGGACAATAAGTAGCGTCAGGAGATATAGTCGTGCTTCGGGTTCCAGAGGATCCCCTTTCCGGTTGTCGAGCTTCTCGATGTAGGACTGACACTCTTCGATCTGAAGACGGGGTACCATGGCCTCTATTTCCTTGACTTGGTTTTTCCAGGAAGCAATCCATGATGTCTCTCTCTCGCCAATGTCTTCATCTCATTTTCTTCAGCAAATTTTTTTCCTTTGGAAGACTTGGTGGAAACCTTTCCCTTTGCTTGTGCCTTGCGCAGTTCTGGAGAAATAATATGTTGTGGCTCAAGGGCATTCCCCTTGGCATTGGTGAGACTCATTGCGTATTTTCCCATGTCGCGAGATCGAATTTGGTTCCAGATGTTGGGATTGCGCCACTTTTATAGGGCCGTTGCGGTGGATTAATGGGACATTTTGGGCCAAGCGGGTTTTCGTTATGCGAATATCTGTTGTCACGTATGGCGTTTTTGTAGGTCTCTATGTGCGAGTTGTCGACCGCCACGCGGACACTTGCCAGATGGGCTTCGAAGACTGTGTTAAGAGAGCAGCAAGGCCATAATGACTTTTGGATCGTTACAGATCCAGATTTTGCGATCTCTGTTTGGTCTCCAGACAGATTGCTGGCCTGATTGTGGACAAATTCAGAGACATTTGGTAGCACTTCATGATCGTGAGTTTACCGCGGGGAATTGGTGGACCTGGATGTCGAGGTAACCTCCTTTTGGAGATAAGTCTTTAGGTGCTAGTAGATGACCTATCACGCCAGCTTGTATTTCGAATGATAGACATCTTTGGATGCGGCGAGGGAAGCGAGGTCTCGATTTTCTGGGAAGATCATGGATGAGCGTGTGTTTGCTTCGCTTATTTGTAAGGAAGCAGGAGAGGAGAGCTGCGTCTTACCGTCGAAGAAGATAACGTGAAAGTTGCACTTTGTGGACACCAGCTTCGACAGGAACCTTTCCATCATGTGAACGGTATGGAGCAGCTGGAATCCATATAGATGCCTATTAGTCTATATTTGATAACAGCCCCTGCTTAGTCTGTCGACTTTACCATCAAAGTCCAACGCAGGATCGTCAAGACATTCCAGAACCAAAGAGTCGCCTTCCAAGCAGAAGAGCTCTTTTCCTGCGTAATTGCTGACTAGGTCGAGATTCCTGGAGTCGAGACTGCTATACCAGCCTTCCATGGTTTCACAGAGCTTGCTTTAGAGAAGGCTGGTGATTTTGAAAAAGTATAAGATTATATAAGGGAGAGATGATAGGGAAATGCAGGATGTAAGCAAAGTACGAGAGGAGGGGTAGAAAACAAGAACCTTTTTCTTTTTTTTTTCTTCTTCTCCCCAGGGCAAACAATACAAGTTTGCAGCCTGTAAGCAATGTTCTATAGTTATTGATACCCAAATACAAGCCGAGCAAGATAAATTCAAAAGGCTCCACCAAAGACCCAATTAATGCATCCACAGCCATGAACAGTCATTTGTATCCATAATATTTAACCCAACATAAACAGGCATTGAATGTCATGGCATGAAACCAAAAACATAAATATATAAAATCATAGCAGGTATATCCAAAAGAAAACAGCACATCGTTATTCGTTACAAGATGTTGAAACAACCCTGACGAAATTAACGTTAGCTCTACTTTTAGAGAAATAGGGACTTAGAAATCATACTTTATTCATGAATCACAATTGACTCCAAAAAGCGAGAAGCAGCAAGCCAGAATGGAGATGGCTTCTCGCTCGCGTCGCATTCCGCTAGGAAAGGCTCGATAAGCTGCTTCAAGAGCCACTGAGGCTCAAGGACGATAAGGTCAGTAGCAGGTTTGGGGAGCCAAGTAAGATTCGGTTTTGGGTCTAAAAGGGATACGTCGATTTCTTCGGTGACTTCGGTCACCCGTCGAGAGCGTGCTGCTGCAGCGGACTGAAGCACAAGCAATTGTCTGATAACATTTGCTTTCTCTCGCAGCTTAGGGCGCCGTTCGTTCTTGGCGAGATGTGTCGAGGTCGAGGCTTCAGTCGGTGAGCAAGCGTCTGCAGACTTGTGTACAAGTGCTTGTTCGGAACGAGACTGGTCTGGAGAAATGCCCTCCGGGAATTGGGTTTGCGCTCGGGACAGCCTCTTCATTTCGGAGATATGGGGGTCCCGATTGTTTGGTCGAGAACGGTGTTCGGTTGACGGTAGTTCTCCGGTATGGAGCAAGCCGGAACCTAAAAATTCCATGGGTCGTGGCTCTGATTCCTCAAAAGAGAAAAATGGACTTTCCGCATCAGAGCCTGCCGATGACGACTCATCGGAGTTTGTGCCATCCTCAAATGTCTGTCCGCTAGAGGTATAAGTCCCTGCAGCACCGTAATAATTGCAATCGGTGCCAGAAAAGCCAGTATCAGAAAAGAAATCGAACTGCGCTCCCGCCCCTGTGACATGATCCTGAAATGTTTTGCCAGGTGGATTTCCTTCTCCCCCCCCTGGGCGGCCACTGTTGTTGCCGTCATTGTTACCATGGTCACGACTGCCTCTCCTGCTCAAGGGATCACTCTCCGTGGAAGGTATGCGACAATGATTGGCTATGCACTCAAACCATTCTTTCCAGGAGCCTACTGTTTTTGAGCAACGCCAGCACGCCCTTGGAGTCGGCATTGGTACTTTTAAAGGCCCTGGCGTGCCGTAGGAAAGCGTTCCTGGGATGATGTGGCCTGGTCTCGCCTGATGCGACACTACCTTGTCTCTTCTGTACGAACTGTATGCACAACCACGGCAACGATATTGATACCTAGGCCAATGTTTGTGTTCCACATGGCGCCTGAAAGTTCCTATAGTGTTGTATTCCACCTGGTATCCGGTGGGACAAAGCAAGCAACGGTATCGGTCTTGTTGGCTGGATATAGTGGTAGAGGCTGGCCGCACGCGATCCGGGTTCTGGGGTATGGTGTACGATCCGAACGTATTGTCGATTATAGTCAAACCGCTTTGGAAAAGACCTCTTACGTCATACACCTGGTCGGCGGCGTATTGGAGCGGAAAGTCATTTAATCTTGCGAGGAAGAACTGGAGCTCGTAAATCAGGTGGCCTAATTGTGAAGACGGCGAATAGTTCGGGACTGAAGGCGAGGACGTAAGTGGTGAAATCCCCGCAAGAGGATCTACTGCACTAGAAACACAGTCGGATCCAAGGGTAAATGTATCGCTTCCCCGGCGACTTCCGTCGTAGGCGGGAACGGCAGGAATTTGGAGGGAGGAACGGCCTTTCGGGTTTGCCGCCATAGCGGGAAGGACGGTTGCTGAGAACAAGGAATGTAAGCGAAGCGGGGGGCAAGAGCAAGCGATGAATGCGAAGCAGAATAAGCAATACGGTGAAGAGACAAGGCTGTGGGAACAGTACAAAGAGAAAAAAGTAGCCAGAGCTGAATTAAGTCACTAGTACAGCTAACAAACAAAAAAGCGAGGGAGGGAGAAAGAGGAACGAATGAATTTATAGCAAGAGAGCATAAGAAAGAATAAGAGGAAAGAGTATGAGATGAGTGAGAATCTAAACAGCGCAGGGCCGATATTTATATGCTCCGCTCATCACAGCCTCCTCAGCTCAATACCGGAACACATACGTTGTATCATCCTAGCTGGTGGCAGTGAAGGGTAATCAGGAGGGAACAAAAAAAACACCTGTAATTACCAGCTGGTCAAAGGGCATCGGGCTCATTGTGAGGCACTGGCACCTTAACCCGGAGACCTTGGCTGAATCCTCTTAATGATTAGGGCGGAATAACGCCGTTTCCTCGCCGAAAAGGATCGTCCGCTAGATGAACTATACTCAAAGGGTCACTATGTAAGCTCAATTACTGGGGGAGCTGACAGCCAGACCCGCTGGAATGAGCTAATACAAGCATCTGGTTGACAAGAGAGAGACGCTACGGCGAGAGCTTAATTGCTCTTTGCTCGCTGCGCCGCAATGTTTTTCTCCATGAAGAATACAATGCTAATGTGGAGGAATCTCTGGAAGCGTGACTCATGCCCTGCACTTTTTTTACCCTCACCACGCATATCTTTTGGGCAAGTTCAGGCTCCGTCGCTAGCCGATCTCTCTAACAGCTTGTCCTCAGGTAGCGTAATTCTGGGCAATTGACGTCAATGGCGCACGTTATGGGTGCCGTCTGGGAAGCAAAACACCCCATATACCCATGGCCATTGTCCCGTGCCGTACTCTTAGTATAGAACGCTAGTATGGAGTAGTGAGGAGTAGTCATATCAATCACAACGGGTCTCTGCTGTGGATCAACGGTCTGGAGACCTGATCGACCAAACGTGGAACGGATTCTGGAAGTGGCCTATATTTTCCCGCGCATATATCTGCTCGGAGCAGTGAGAGAACAATTGCCTAAAATAGCAAATATTGTCAGTACGTCATCAAATTCTACCGAGGATATCAAGTTCACGTGCAAACCTGTGGAAAACGTTAATCTTGAGCGACATCCAGAAAAGTGAGGCAAAGAGGACGACGACGACACGGGCTGGTGGATTGGGGATTTTGGGCAAAAGCTCACAAAAGGATGCGGTGGTTGTATGGAGGGTATCTGGCGAAGAAAATGGATTTTAGAGTATCGGAGGACGCCGTTCCCCGTTCACGGTCCTTTTAGCGGGTAACGGCCCGTCTGAACCGGAGATTTGCTTGTATTGAGTATGGATTGGGGCTGACTGTGTATCTCAATGCACAGAGGTTTGTGGAAAGTTGGTACGCCATGAACGGCAATTGATAGAGGGCTTGCACAAGGAAAGAGCTACTTGTGACTCAACTGCACCACATTATTCATTTACTTGTACTTTACCGTATGACCGTATGACGCGTATTTATCATACTACCTCGTGACTCTGGTGGGATCCCTCAGACATCCTGGACGAATCACACTATCTAATTCACCCAACTATTCCTACCACCAATCAGAGCGAATGTAATAGATGCCTGATGGAACGGTTTAATACAGTACAACAGTACAGTATTTCCCCACATCACTCATCTTATCAGCGGCGGCCACTATTCCCAATCAGTCACTAACTACAGGGGTAGTGCCGAACCTAATTTCAGAGCTGTCTGGCTTCAATGAACGTATGGCTTGTTACTGTCTACTCCTTTTTCTTTCATACGTGAGATTGAGAGAGACAGAGGGCTCAACAAATGTCAGAAATCAATAAATCAATGATTCAGTGACCGCGCGTAAGGCACAATCTAGGTGCCAAGACGATCGATTATGCAGCTGAACGGTGTGGGTCGTTGCCTACATAATCGTATGCGAACCATGTACTTTAGCATCTCGGACAATAGAAGAAAAAGAAAGCATGCTTCCCCGCCGGTGTTTTCTTCCAGAGTCGGCATATTATTCAAGAAGATCTAACGATCTCCTCTGCATTTCGGACAAAGAATGGACGAGTTCGCTGGTTATTATGCTCGCTTCTGCTAAGTTTACATACAGACGCAGGTACCCCTGTACAGAGTGCAGAGAATGTTCGATTATACTGCTCAGCTCGAGGATTATCTGTCAGGTTGATATTGACTCTCAAGTCGATCAAGGAAAACCATAGGTGGAAGTTCATGTTCCAGAACCCCCAGGTCTCAAAATGCAGCAGCTGACATAGTCTATATTTGCATCGATAGCCATTACTTGTAGAAAGAGAAATCATTGATAAACCGAAACCGAAGAATCACAGTGCTCGCTCGTCCCAATTCCCAATATTATTACCCAAGACCGAAGTATCCCTGTCCAACGCCCAAACCCATCGTCGAAAACCGAAACCGAGTATATCATTATTGCGCCCATGTTGTATGCTGAAGATGTCAAATGGTAATAACTGTCAAGTACGCAAGAGGATGAAGGGTTGATGGAGCAATCGTCGCAAGATGTGTATCACGGTTTGCTGCCCATCTTGGCCGACGACCATGGCGTCTCTTTTGGACCCTCTTCTATAAAGCGATCCATCATGTGGGATCTGTTTTTCGACGACGGCGACTGCTGGGGCATTTCTGGAGCCCTGGGGTCGGCGGGGGATGTAATTTCGCGCTTGGAGTCACGCTTGGTGTTGCCGTTGACCCAACCACCGATGTGTTGGAAATCGGGATTCATCTTGGGTTGTATTGTAAAGCCTCTGGAGAAGTTCGTAGTGAAGCAAGAACACGCAGACGCACACGCACACAATCTATGACTTGTGCAGCGAGATATAGATGATTGGAGGAAGCACGATCGGCCAAGGAGCAATGGTGAGGAGGAGTATGTCTGGAGGACTGGATGAGACTGGAAGACGACCGAGTACCTTTATATATGATCCAACGGGGCAAAATGAGGATGTCATTAGAAAAGCGCATTCAAACTCTGCAGTGCCTGAAATCCTCAAGGCAAAGTGGTGAAGTAAGGTGACGGCTACTGCCAGTTTTGCCCGACTATGGTTTGAGTAGGATGCCCAGGGTTATGGTCATTTTGCCTTGGTGCCATGCTATACAGACTTTGGCAAACTTCCTGAGGCGCAATATGGTGGCTGTACTCTGGAGAATGAGTCCGTAGCAAGCAGTACTCCATAGTCCGTCATCTCGTCACGGATGTCCCACTCCACTGATCTTCGTTAGTTGCTAGAGCCAGGCACAGACTCTGGGAGCGTGACATCTGATGGAGTCAGGCACCAGAGATTACTAGAAAGTTCGATAAAAGGATCCCAGGATTAATCTCTCTCTGTCTTTCTATTTCTATTTTCCCTGTTCCAGCGGGCGTTCATCCGGTGATTTGTTTGCCCGTCCAGACCATTCCGGTAGCCTCGTCAACGAAATGGGCTCGCTCGCCTCACTTCAAACCTTGTTGATGGGCAATTACAGGGAAATTAAAGAGCAATGGCGATGTGCAGGGATTCTCTTTCTCTATCTTATTTTGTTATTTTTCTCCGTTTGGTAGTTGCAGTGTACGCTGATCCATTCGATATATAGTTTGTACCAATAGTCCTGCAATGCCTGCAACGAATGTATATACTTTATGAAACCAAGGAAAACCTACGATCATTTCGCACCGATTAACTTCCCGTAATCTACTCTTTATAATGCAATTGATGTACGAAAGATATTAAGATGAAGATCCAATATTCCTTCCGCTATCGTCCCCTCGCATCTATCTATTCACTACCTATGTATCTATCTTTATCATAAACATCAATAGTAGCAAACTTAGTGACATCCATACTATTAGAATACGTTGTGCAGTCAAAGTAGGCTCCATCAATCTTCTATACCATCCAGAATACTTGAGACGAACAGGGATATACGGACAGCCGGCATACTAGGATATGCGACTATGTCGCACAGAGAAGCATGGTGCACAGTATCAAACCAGAACAGATGGGTCTGTTTTTTTTTTTTTTTTGCTTTCTCTTTCTGGTAAATGCGAAATGTGAGAGTG
The DNA here is from genome assembly GCF_016861735.1 of Aspergillus chevalieri. Classification (NCBI taxonomy): domain Eukaryota; kingdom Fungi; phylum Ascomycota; class Eurotiomycetes; order Eurotiales; family Aspergillaceae; genus Aspergillus; species Aspergillus chevalieri. The sequence goes on along the minus strand of NC_057368.1, from coordinate 1,156,538 downwards.
AATATTCTGGACTCCTACGATAAACGTATTCTTTTCGGGAAAACCTCGATTGACTACTGACGATCAACAATAACAATGTCATTCCTTGAGAGCTGTATTTACAAGCCACAATGATATTGATATGCTCTCTAGGTACTTCTGCGCACCCCGCCAACAAGTACTAGTAGTTTACCCAGTGCCCAAGTATTGAGGGTTTGAGGCAGTGCAAGTGCACTGGTCTGAGAAGCGGTGTAGGGACTTGGGGACTGCACAGCCATGGTCATATTGGGCTTGATGTTTGTACTCTCGTGGACATGATAAGGTGGTTGATGTCATCGTCTAGACCTTCGATGTCAGACACATGAGGATTGAGGATTCAATGATGCCCAACGTATATACACGTCTGGAATGGTCTATTCGAGCAATTATCCATTGCGGTGTAATCGTAGCTGATTCTAGATTCCAGCGGTACATAAACGGTCATTCAGTTGTTTTATCGTAGAGGAAGGTTTTCAAAATAAGCAAGACCTATGGCTGACTATGCGACTTCCCAAGGTTCAATGCGCACAGCTTGTCCGGACGAAGAGGTAGGTAATATAATACAGATATGTCGCTAAATAAAACGGTGGAAATGGTTCATTTTCCTTTTTCTCTTTTCGGGCATTTAGAGGGTCGTGTCACGCAAAGTCGTTAAGACGTCGCCCCAAACGCGCGCAAAAGCAATTCATACCTGTGACCTGTCAGTAACCTTATCTTAACGGCACACACAAAAACAAACCGAGATACTCACATTCCAAACATAATGGCAGCAGATGGAACCACACGAAGCAAGTGTGGCGTCAGACCACCATACAATCCAACCATACCCTCCTCCTTCCATACCGTCTTGAAGCACTGCACGAGCCCGGTATACTTCATCTCAACCTTACCCTCCGCGGTCGAGACGGTAGGGGCCTGCCTCAACCTTGTCCGGACAACCTCATGCGGGTATGTGAGCGCCGCAGCGACCAACTTGGCCATACCAGCAGAGGCGATCCGGCCTCCCCATAACTCCACGGTATCCCAGTATCCGTACTCATGGTTCGGATTGACCAATTTCTCCTCCTCCCTGCGTCCGAGAAACATCTTCATTTGCTCGTACATAACCCATTGTAGCGTCGATTCTGTCACGCCCAGATAGGACGCTGAAAGACCCTTGTACAGACCCCGGATACCCTCGTGGCGGACCGTCTGCTTGATACAATCCCAGCTGTTCTTATATTGTCGTCCCTTTCCGGCTTCTGAATTCGACTTGTCGAGTTGTAACCGTGTTTTCACGAGCCAGATCGGATTTGTCGCTGTTCCGGTGGCAATCCCCGCCGCTGCGGCCGCTGTTAAATGTACCCCAACGGGCGTCTCCTTCGCATCCCGGTAGTCATAGTAATCGCTTATAATGCGCTTTCCGTTTCCATATACGGCGAAGTTGATAGCACGGGCTGGAACAACACCGATCAAATTCGGGCCTAAGCCCTTGAACAGAGCGCGCCACCCTTCGTGGACATGTATCGAGCGGAGGATCTGGAATGTCTCGCTGAAATGTAGAATCGCTAACCGAGGGAGTGCGGTGATCGATGAGGATGGCGGTACGGGGTGGGAAGCGCGAAGGGCTTGTAGTTGTGCTTGGTAGAAGTCGGATTGTAGACGGGTTTTCAGGACATCGAGCGGCGAGGTGAGCGTCGCGGAAGTCATACCACCGAGTCTGTGGAACGTAAGACTTAGTACTAGTCAACAATCAAGAAGGGAAAAGCTTAAGAACATACCCTCCTGCGACGAAATGTGCAAATGGCTTTGGTTTTGTCTCGGCCTCATCTGGCCGCACGCGCTGGGGCACCACATTGCCGGTTTCTCTTGATTGTACTAATTTATCATTCCCAATCTGCGGCGACTGATTCCCGGTTGCCAGATACGCCTGCGATGTGCCGGTGTTGGGGTTAGCTGGGAGAGACATTAACGAGGACTGGATGTTGATGTACCAGTCGAGGGCGGCTCCGATCGGCGCGGTCTAGGGCGAGGAAAGACAAAAGACAGGTGCGTATTCGAAGTAGGAAATGCGTAGTTACGCTTTGCAATCAAGTCCTCAATACACGTGTACAAGCAATAGAAAGAAAATAGAAACAGAGTAGTATCGAAGGAAGAAAAATTGAATCTCGGCGGCGATTATTTTGCGGAGTCCGGAACGGACCTGTCTGCCACTGTTGATTGGAAATCACTGGCAGAGCAGGGCATCAAAAGCTGCAGGATATAAGAGCCAAATAATGCATTCCTGATGTAATTGCACTGGCATTAGCATTTGATATGTATATTCCGTCTTCTAAATCGATGCTGTAAGAATCCCTGTACACCATGGACGGATTGTCTCAACGTCATGAGCCCTACGTGCGTAGTACAGTGAAGCCCCGGCATGTACGGAGAAATTGCACTCGTAGTGGTAGTGTCGAATCCCAAATAGTAGATAGCGTGCGGGTCTAGACTTCTACGACTACATGGCGGCATGGTTTGACCGGACGCCGTGTTTCACTTCCGGTCTTGATCCAGTATCCCATCATTATCATGACTTTCAAAGTGCTTTTTGGTTCCTCATCTGTATGTAGGAGCTGCACGATATCCGTAATCATCCAAGGAATTGGTCCAAATCGATGCGGCCAGGCAGTTGAAACAAGAAGAAATTGAGAATTTTTCTTTTTTTCTCATTCAAGGGAATCTATGCACAAGCCTTACATGTGCTGGAACAACGAAAAACCCTATAATATTTTTTATAATATTCCGCTTCGTTGAATGCAAATCCACCCATAGATGGAGAAAACCCAGAAACACCAAACCGCGTCGACCGAATCCATTCGTTTAAATGTGAGTGTCGTAAGCAACAGGGGCGATGGTCTCGGGGGTGGCACCCTCGACGGTGTGAGCCTCACGGGGCTGGGCGGGCTGGCGCTTCAAGTGGAGGTGGACACCCTGCTCCTTGGCCTGGCGCTTCTTCTCGGCGTTCTCCTTGACACGCTTGATGAAGTCCTCACGGGAGCGGGAGTGCTTGACGTGCTCAATGCGGACGTTGACGCGCTTCTCGATGTAGCGGTTGTCGACGATCTTGTAGAGGAGGACACCGACGGACGACTTGGTCACGTTGTAGACGACACCGGTCTTACCGTTGAAGACCTTGTGGGGCATACTGTTTGCATATTCGTCTCAGTTATTGCATTCCTTCAAAGCATCGCAGAATTCCAAAACTCGAATGCAGCGGAAGGAGATTGTACTGACCCCTGCTGGACGGCACCGTTGACGTGGATGTCGACAATGTCGCCGACCCTATACACTCATCGTTAGATTCTTTGCCCTTAAATACGTATTTCGATATCGCATTAAAGCCGGGATTTCTTCTTCGTACCGGTAGGTCTTCAGGTAGGTCGACAGGCGAATCTGGCCATGCTCCTTGAAGTTACGAGCGAAGGCATACTATTATTCCCAATCTGTCAGCATGCGCCATTCTCCCACGCCATGAACACGATCGCAAATTCGTCGTAGAAAAAAAATCGACATCGAAAAGCAAGAGCAACATACCCGGGTGCCGCGTCTCAAACCGTGCGAGTGACCCATTGTCGGCGGTTATGGTGATGCTGGAGTTAGTTGTCGACAACGAAAAAGTGCCTTCTTCCGCACCAAGCGGTGGTAGACTTCGGGATTGCTTAGTGCGCGGTCCTCCGCCATTGTAGCCCTAGCCCTTGCGCTAAGCCGCATCGGGATCCACTCTCGCTCGCTTAGTCCCACCCGGCGAAAACGACATCTTCAACTTCTCTGTCTTTGCGAATTCCGAGCAGCTTGGTAGTGTTCGACAACTTCACGACAACCCGCCTTTTGCAGCCATGGCCCCCGTCCCGTGAGTTTCCTGCCATCGTGGACTCGATTGCTCATGTCGCGTCGATTCTAACTGCTATGTGAAATACAGTCGCGTCTACTCCAAGACCTACAAGGTCCCTCGTCGTCGTAAGTACTCCTTGAAATTATACGGAAATCATCATGGAGAAGAAATTTCCAATTGTGAGAACATGTGAATACTGACTTGCTACAGCTTTCGAGTCGGCTCGTCTGTTAGTACTCTCCGGCCACTAATCAGAAGCGTGCTTCTGTTTATGTCGTGTGTTCAGTTGCCTAACTATCTTTCAATAGTGACTCGGAACTGAAGGTTGTCGGCGAGTACGGCCTGCGCAACAAGCGTGAGGTGTGGCGTGTCCAGCTCACCCTGTCCAAGATCCGTCGTGCTGCTCGGTATGCGATCCTGAGTATTCGATGGGGAAAATCGGTGGATTCTAACTAATTCACATAGTGAGCTCCTCACCCTCGACGAGAAGGACCCCAAGCGTCTGTTCGAAGGCAATGCCCTGATTCGCCGTCTGGTCCGTATCGGTGTGCTTGACGAGTCGCGCATGAAGCTCGATTACGTTCTTGCCCTCCGCATTGAAGACTTCTTGGAGCGCCGTCTCCAGACCTGTGTCTACAAGCTCGGTCTCGCCAAGTCCATCCACCATGCCCGTGTCCTGATCAAGCAGCGTCACATCCGTGTTGGCAAGCAGATCGTCAACGTTCCCTCCTACATGGTCCGCCTTGACTCCCAGAAGCACATCGACTTCGCCCTTACCTCGCCCTACGGTGGTGGCCGCCCTGGCCGTGTCCAGCGCAAGAAGGCCCGCGCTGCTGAGGGTGGTGGTGAAGACGGTGGTGAGGAGGACGAGGAGTAGATTATTAAAACTAGGAGTATGGACGGGTTTTAATTTAGATCTTCAAAAAACGGGGTTCCATTGTGACTGCAGCATAGCGTTTCATGTTGTACGATCATACGATAAACGAATAAAAAGTATCATTCGAGACCCTAATTCATGTCCATAACTTCATATACGTCTATATACACAACGCCCTAGCCAATCCCTAAAACGCCATCCCCATCGTAAATCATACAGAACAGCATAAAAGATCTCTACTCCCTGACACCCACGATCTTCTTCAATGTCTCTTCCGCCCCTCTATACCACCGTCCCATTTCCTCAAGACCGTCGCTTTCTCCCTGCTGCTTCTTCCGCTGAGCTTCTCTGGCCTGCGCAATTTCTTCTGTCTTCCGTCTCTCGAGCACACCCAATTCGCGCTCAATAGCCTCAGCCTCCCGTGTCTTCCTAGGCAAAGCATTCTGCACCGTAGCCAACTGACGATTAAGCGCCGCAAGTTCAGCCTCCCGCTCAGCTAAGAGTGACAACGTCGCAGGAAGAGGAAGTCTCTGCGACGACGATGCATCGTCCATATTGGCAACCTGTTTCGCGCGTAGCCCTGCGATAGTAGACTCGATATTCGCGATGGATTCGGGAAGTTCGGAGAGTTGGGTCCCTTGTAATTGGATGTGTTTGTAACGCGCTGCGAGATCTCTGCCCTTCTTCTCCATTTCTTCGATCATCACCCGGACATCTTCTTTGCGCGCTTTGAGCTCTGCCTTCACTTCTGCGAGTTGGGTTTCGAGTCTGAGGTTCTCATTGTTGTCGACGACGAGGGGCGGGTCGCCTACGATTGCGCGGAGGAATTTTTCTTTTGTGACTTGTTCGACGTAGGAAAAGCGTAGTTTGGAGAAGAGTTCCTGTGCAGAGATGTCTATCAGCGTCCATTACTTCAATCGTACAGGGCACGCCGACCAGTTCAATCCCGTACCTTGTAATGTGTCAAATCAGCCTCCAACGAAGACGGCGTGGGATTATCGAGAGCAGAAACATCGGAGCCACGCTTCGAGGGAGACCGTTCCTGACTCTCAGTCTCCGATTCTAACGAAATGGGTTCGCTGATGCGGAGGATGGAGAGGTGTGTTTTGATGTCGCCGTGTTCGTTTTCGAGACTTTGGAGGTGGCTTAGTGCTTCGGATGCGTTCGGCTCTGTCATATTGTTGTAATCATCCCAATGTATGTAGTATATCTGAGTATGGTTGTTGGTAACGCGTGGGATGCGGAGGTAAATAAATTGATCTCTATCGCCGCCTGCCGATCGATGAAATTGCTCCGCTTCGGCGGGCGGTGACTTCTGTCAATCTTGGGCATTGATATCTCTGATCTCTGTTCCTTGTCATACTACTTCCTCTAATCTTGAATATTGCTGGCGTCTGAACTCATTTGTTGTCGCGCTTCAGTGCGACCCCTCCTGATTATGCCTCCCAGACCAGGAGCGATTGGCGATCTCAGCGACGACGACTACGTCGCGCAAGTCCTTGCAACCGAAGCACGGGATAATTCCAAGAGGTACGCATTGGAGGGATTAGGGGCATACATGCCTAAGAAGTTCGTTGTTTTCTTCTTACATCTAGATTGGTGTTCAGAGTGCTAATGGCCGGATAACTTATGCGACAGACCGTCAGGTGCAGCCCCGAAACCAAATACACGATTTCTACGACACATCATCCGAGAAACGGATAATCATAATGCAGCGCTGAAGCGAAAAGAGGAGAGGGATGCCAGGGAGCGAATGCGCCAGTTACGGGAGCAGCAGGCTGCTTCTTCGACATCGCGCGATACTAGAAGACACCGTGACCAGGACCAGCGTGAATCTGGCGGTCGGAACGGTGAGCGAGAGAGGAGGGACGACCGTCAAAGAGGACATCGATCACATCGGAGGAGACATAGGAGTTGGTCTGCATCAGAAGATAGGGATGGAGCTCGCGCGCGAAGACACAGGCGGAGGCATGAGTCGGAGTATGAGCGGACCAAGTATCGACGGAGAGATCGTGACGATGAGCGCGATTACTCGAGACGGCGTCGATCGTATTCTCGCTCGAGAAGCCGGTCTCCGCGAGATGGACAGGAACGTGATTCCCGGGGTAGTAGGCGGCGCCATGGACGATCATACCAGTCTAGGTCGCCTTCGCGCTCTCGATCCCGATCTCCTGAACGCACTAAGAGGAGACACAAAGAGGACGGTGATAGACGAAATGAACATCGCAGCTCGCTTGAGCATCGGTCTACTCACAGGTCCAGCCAACATCCGAGAAGATCTTCGCCAACGACAACAGACCGGAACCAGGCATCAGATCACGACTCAGATCCATTGGAGGACCTAGTAGGACCGCTGCCACAAAGAGACGATGGTACAGCGCCTATGCGCTCTCGCGGGCGAGGCGCCTACAAGCCCAGTCATAGTACCATCGATGCCCATTTCGCAAAGGACTACGATCCAACACTTGACGTCCAACCGGACGACGATGACCCATCTTCCGGAAATAGATCTACGCGTCGTCCAGTAGCAGGACTCATGACCGAAGACGATGACTGGGAACTCGCCCTCGAGGCCCTCCGGGACCGAGCCCGCTGGAAACAAAAGGGAGAGGAGAGGTTACGGCAGGCTGGGTTCAGCGAGTCTACGGTGGACCGGTGGAAGAACAACGCTGCTTTTACGGGAGGGGATATGGAGGGCCATATTGAGGACGTGAAATGGTCGAAGAAGGGCGAGGGACGTGAATGGGATCGGGGAAAGGTTTTTGATGAGGATGGGCATGTTGATGTTAGGGCGTCTTGGTAGACTTCTTGTTGGTGGATCATGGAGTTCAGGTCCTTGGGATTTGCATAGCATAGAGCACTCATACACCAACATTATCATCTCAATCCTTCAGCGTCCCTCCTCCAACATTGAGTGATGACACTCGACAATGGCACCATCACCAATCACCGCCAAGCTATAGATTGCGCGCAGTTCCGCACGTTAGTCAGAGCGCGGAAATCCAGCGTTGAGATCACTAATTCAGATATTGATGTGATAATAAAAGCAGCAATTGAAGGGATTGATGGTTATCTGATTCGTGACTACCGGGGGGTAGATTATCAATAATTGCTAGCGTGGTTTGTTCTAGTTACTCCTCTGGGCATCGCCAGGCACAAATATATTTTGGCATCGAACCATTCCATCACGCGCGACTTGATAGGAATTTGAATTGTTCGTTGTCCCAGCAGATATTCACCTCTTTGAAAACACATTGCATAGATACCAGCCATCTTGCAATGACAGACCAATTCGCATACACATACCCCTCACCATTGGAGGGGTATGAGAATCTCGAACCACTCCCGGAGTAAGCGACATTGTATGAGCGCAAATAAAAGAACAAAACATGTGTTGACACTATGGTGCAGAGAGAGAAACGATGACGGAAAGTCTTTCAAGAATCCGCAACATGGGATCTTGAGTAAGGCGTATGAGGAATTCCCGGATCCTTTGTCTAAGGGACGACGGGGAGGGTTTGATATTCACATCTATCATTTTCAGGTTTGTCATAAGCGCTGGTTAATATTGACGTACCAGTTGATTGAAAGAGACTAAACAATTGAAGAACAACCCAGACCAAGTAACCTACGCAAGAGCTCTCTGGGAACGAATCCGCCGGGAATGTAAGCACTACACGTCCCCCAACATCCCAATCAAATCCGATCCACCTACTAACCATCCACAGTCCCCGAACTCCGTATCTACACCTTCTTCGACCGCCCCGTAGGCCCTCATCCCGTCGCCATGTTCGAAGTTAACCTTTTCACGCCCGCGCAATTCGGCGCTTTCATCCCATGGCTGGTGATCAATCGCGGTCCGCTGAGTGCTCTGCTACATCCGAATACGGCTGATTCGGAGGAGGAAAGGAATCATACGCAAAGAGCGACGTGGTTGGGGGAGAGGATTCCGTTGGATTTAAGAGTGTTTAAGTTGATGAAGGAGAGAGAGAAGAGGGAAGAAGAGGAGAGGGAGTGGGAAAAGAAAGCTGTTGAGGGGAGGTTATGAGTACGGTAAATATTGTGCAGGGACAGGGCTAGTAGATTGATTGATTGATAGATTGATTAGATGGGTGGCACCAAGTGTCAAATGCACGTGAATGTTGACTTGGTCATGCCCTAACCCCATACAACTAGACTGACATCACGGGACCTGCGCAAGAATCGCTCCTTCCCAATCACATTACGCCTGTACCACCACCACCGGGGAAAGAGAAACATGATTGCTGATCCCATTATCCGCATCCAATAAGCAACAAGCATGCGTCCCTAGCCCATGCAGACGAACTTTATGATCTTCCCTGCCAAAACCGCGATTCAGAGCGCTTGTTCCTTGCACGGGGTTGCAGTTGGATTGTGATTGATTTCATTCGACCAAGGACAGTCTGGTATTCGTGAATGGTCACAAGATGGATTTATTCGGTGCTACTGATGGGCTTCTGGGGGTGTTTGGTATGTATTTTCTTGTAGCATGGATTTTATATAAGGCTGACCCCGAGAATTAATTTTGGACAGGGTCGCAACAGAGCAATTTTTCAATGTATCTGACCACGATGCAGTTGGCTCTGAAATCTCTCATGTTTGTCTCTGGTGTTCTGTCAGGCAATACGCCTCCTACAGACCTATCTGTGACGCCAATCCCAAGCTATGTCCTCGAATACGGTCAGTACTTACTCAGTACCTACCCAGAACCTAAAGGCTTGTTCATTTCTGATAGATCTAGCACCTCTCATCTGGCTCCATAGTCAAGATCCCTATAGACCCTCCGATATTGCCCAGCAGCTCGTTCATACCACGCCCATGATTAACTGGACGGCCGTGCAAGACCTTCCCGCGCCGGTAACGCTTAGCAACCTGGACAGTCTCAACGAGCACGGAAACACCAGCGTCTTCTTGACGTCGAAGGAAGGCATCGATGCTGATCCGCAGCCGGCGTGGTTGTATGGCGATACTTTCGATCAGAACAATAACACTGGGGATGCTGTTTCGTCAGTGGTTATCACTCGTGATCATGGGAATGGCACACTTGATGCGTTCTACTTTTACTTTTATGCGTCAGTTACCCAGGTTTAAGAGGTGCGTTGGATTGCAACTCACCAGTCCAGGTACAATGAGGGAAACACGGTTCTGGGAATGGAGTTTGGTAACCACATAGGAGATTGGTTAGTCGAGACGAATCCTACCTGGAAATTTCCACGCTGATATTTCAGGGAACACAACATGATTCGCTTCCAAAACGCAACTCCAGAGGCAATCTGGTACAGCCAGCACGCCAGTGGACAAGCATTCACCTACGACGCCACAGAGAAACAAGGAAAGAGGCCCCTCGGCTACTCCGGAAATGGCACCCATGCCACTTATTCCACTCCCGGGTTAGTCCTCCTTCATTGAGGATCCCGACCTCAACTGACAGGATATTCTCCACAGCAACCACGACCACACAATCCCCGGACTCAACCTTCCCGCCGGCTTCCTAGTCGACAAAACCGACCGCGGCATCCTCTGGGACCCCACCAAGTCCGCATACGCATACAGCTATGAACCTGCCACAAAGACTTTCCAGGCATACGACCCAAGCTTCCCGGTGAACTGGCTGTATTATAACGGACAATGGGGGGATGATGCGCTGCCGGGGGGCCCAGAGTTGTTTGGGCAGAAGAAGTGGGCGGCAGGACCGAATGGACCGAAGTTTAAGCATTTGGAGAGGGAGGAGGTGTGTCCGTCGCATCCGTGCGTTGTTTTGCCGTTTCGGTCATGGCACGAAGGAGAGGGAGTGCCTGATGCGAAGGGGGCGTTTGATGATTGATGATTGATGTTGCGCATGGATAATGCCCCGCAATAGCTGTTCTCATGTGGGGTTCAGATTGCCTGCAGCTTGAAGACGATCCATATCGGCGGTGCGTGTCCTGGAGATTAGTATTCGTCGGAATAGAGTTTCAAATGATGTCCTTTTCAGCATTGAGCAGTGCCTGACTGACTGAATCATGAATAATCACCAGTTCTGGAGTATGGAGTATGGAGAACGGAGTAACGGCGCTCATCGAGTGAACCACCACGTGATACCAATACAGCCCAATAAGGAAAGAGTCAGGCCACACAAAGATACGGACACCGGAAACAAAGTACGTTGAGCTATCCGGATGTACTTTGGAATAAATACAGGGTTGCCACCACGGCACCGTGCTTTGTATGGAGAATGTCAGCTCCACGTGAGGTCAGATCGGCCACTTTTTAGAGTCGGACTATTGAATGTTGCGCGCTGGGGATGAATTCACTGATCGATCTGGGGGAGGAACGACGGTGTATGAGCGTTAAGAGTGGATATCGTATTGTGCAATACGGTGGGTGGTGGTCTTTCCTCTGGTAGAGCCATACTCCGAAAGGTCCAGTTCGAGCACGACTCCGGATGAGCTTCCCCTGAAAATGAGCTCCTCCGAGTCTAAATACGGTCACTAAGTCTAGCGCAACCAACCACACGCCGCGGTTCGGGGGGAAAGCAAAGGTCGAGCCCCTGAGCTGAGGACCGGAGGGAAAAAATTCGAAAGAGAAAAAAAAAAGGGAAAAAATTAACGGCAATGGATAGACAGATCGCTTTGTTGTTGTGCATCTCATCATTTCTTCAGACATGATAATAGCAGAGCAAGAGACAACAGAACTGTGGTGGTCATTGCTTTTCAATCCGTTCATATCAATCACTTCGGACAGTAGGAAGAATAAGGAAAAAGACGAGCCCATCCATCTATTCGCTCGGCCGATCTTCATCAACGCCGGAATTGCGCTTTTCTAAATCAATCTGCGCTGCTCTCGGCTGTTCTTTTCTCTTCTCTTCTCTCTTTCCATCTCCCCTCCTTTTTCATTTCTTGCATCGCATTCTCTTGTTTTATCCGTTCACTATTATTATTCTCCATGCGCCGCTTTAGCCGGATGCTGTGAGCAGGTTGTTTCGCATTCCACATCGAAAAAAAAATAACAATTAAGAAGAAAAAAAGAGCGGTTGTTCCGGATCGCGTCCTTTGCAAAAAGGAGAAGAGAGACAGAACTGGTGTCGACAAACGCTTGCTGGGCTTGTGGTTGTCGTTTTTCTTCTCTTCATCTCCTGAGATATTCTCAACCAGCGCGATTCAATCGTACGCAATTCTTTCGTTTAAATATTTTCCATTACCAAGACTCCCAATTTACAGTGGAGAAGACTAGTGTGTCACAACTACTGTAAGTGCTGTATGCAATGTCATTCACTGGGTGGCGTGGGGAGAGACTTGGTGGACATGGGATGCGCCAATTCACCATGTGCTTTTTGTACCTCGTTCTTCTTCTTTCTCTCTCTATCTTTTACTGACGATTGATTTTAAAGACTAGATAGATAGGTAGCACAAGCCTGTCTGCCTTGGGTTGGGTGAATTCAGTCCAGTTTCATTATTGACTAAATACCCCCCACTTCCGCGCGTTGGGAAAGAGCAACTGCGACAGAGACAGCTAGTCATGGCAACCGCGTCGCCCAGATCCTCGACCCCCGGGCGAGGCCAGGAGCTTCCTCCCATCACCGAAAACCACAGCAACAGCACCTCCAACTCCAAGGACCAGCGCAAATCGTCTTCTCTCGGTTTCCTTCGCCGCTCCAAGTCTACTGAACCGTTAGGTGAACGGAAACTCTCTGGAAGCAGAACCAAGAGATCCAAAACCCAAGCAATGGAGGAGGAACGCCGCCAGAGAGAGGCCATGCCCAAGCAACCTCCTCGTCTTCCTGACCTGTCCCCCACCCCCAGACTCGAGACCTTTGGAGGTGATGACCGTCCCGACAGCGTCGCCATGTTCTCTGCCAGGCCGTATGAGAATACTGCTGCTCCTGGAACTGCGCTGAGCTCGCCTGCTCCTTCTGTCTACCCTGACCCGTATGCACGCACTGAAAGCATGACCCACCGTGGACGCTTTAGCTATGCCAGCAGTGCTGTCAGTACCTCCAATAACCCTCGCAGACTGCGTCGTCGCAAGGATCCTACGCCATACAAGTGAGTAGTACGCTTTACCTGGTTGAGGCGAATTCACGCTGACCCTGTCCAGTATTCTCGTGATTGGTGCACGAAACTCGGGAAAGACCTCGTTCCTTAACTTCCTCCGCAAGTCTCTGACCATGCCACCGCACAAACATCCCTCTCGTTTGCCGGAAGAGTTCGAGGAAATCCAACGCCATTCTGGCTCGAACGACGGCTTCACTTCTCACTATCTGGAAACCGATTTCGATGGAGAGCGGGTAGGGCTGACCCTGTGGGACTCCCAAGGCCTGGAGAGGAACATTGTCGACATCCAGCTGCGTGGAGTAACCAACTTCTTGGAGGGCAAATTCGAAGAAACCCTGAACGAGGAAATGAAGGTGATTCGCTCGCCAGGCGTCCGAGACACCCATATCCACTGCACCTTCTTGATCCTTGATCCCGTGCGCTTGGATGAGAACATTGCTGCCGCTGAACGGGCGGCCAATGGAAAACCTAAGCGCTCTGACTCTCCTGTTGTTGGTATCTTGGACAAGTATCTCGACCTTCAGGTCCTGCAGACCGTACTGGGCAAGACCACCGTTGTGCCGGTCATCAGCAAAGCAGACACAATCACCACCGCTCATATGGCTTACCTGAGGAAGGCCGTCTGGAACAGCTTGAAGCAGGCCAACATCGATCCCCTTGAGGTTCTTACATTGGAAGACCAGGAATATACTTCTTCGGAGAGTGCAGACGAAGAGGAAACGACGCCTACAGAATCGCAGCACGAAGGTACGCAGCCCGAGGCGACCCCCGAGGCGACCCCCGAGGCGACCCCCGAGGCAGAAAACCCTGACCAGGACAAGGAAGCATCTGCGATGTCGAAGTCGGAGCCAGTGCCATCGGACGAAAAGGCTGAATCCCAGAACCCACCATCCGAACGAAGTCGCAAGTCCTCTGGGTCCGAAGCGGTTGCTAAGAGCCTCCCGTTCTCGATTCTCTCGCCTGACCCGTACTCGTTGGAGGCCGGCGACGAGCCTGTTGGCCGCAGGTTCGCCTGGGGATTCGCTGACCCGTACAACCCCGAGCACTGCGATTTCGTTAAGCTGAAGAATCACGTCTTCAACGACTGGCGATCGGAACTCCGGGAGGCTAGCCGTTTGATCTGGTACGAGAACTGGAGAACCAGCCGGCTGAACCGCAATGGTATCCATGCCGCCCCTCCTCAGAGGAAGGCGTATGGCGGACGAATGGGCCCATTTGACGGGCGTCGGACTCGGTAAAGACTTGCAGAATAGCAGTCAATGTTCTTCGTACGGACAAGCTTTTACCCCGGTAATGGCCTATTGTTCTGATTGAACTTTGGTTCTTCGGTTTCGACCTAAGATCCACGACATGGACAGTCTTCCTCGTTCGATTCTTACCATTTTTCGCGGTTCATGTTCTTCTCCTGAAAAAAGGATAATCCCTCCAAACTCGCTATCCACAAGACACATAGATACCCATCAGCCTTTCCTTGCGCGTCATGCTTGAGCGTCCATACTGTGGCAGCAGTTTTCCGATGCAGTTCGTTGCTTGGATTTGTTGTTTTCACCTATCAAAGCATTACTGACAGCTTTCTTTTTCTTTTTTTTTTTCCTAATTCCCCCAATACCTGTATTCCCCCTGCTTTTACGTTCTACATTCTTCACGCTCCTTATACCAATTTCCGTTCCATTTCTAGCTATGCTGGGTGGTCATTTTGTATGTTGTTCCGCAAGACCATCCTGTGGCGAATGACCTTGTACCTCCGAGTTTGGTGGAATGCTGCTTGGGCTGTATGGACTTGGTTTATTCCTCTTCTTCTCTTTTTTGTTCGAAATCTCTGTATTCTTGATTCCCATAGTGAAATAGCAGTTCCACAGGCTGGTATCTCGTGGTATCGCCCCTATGAACATATGCCCTCTGTGATTCTCCGTGATTCCCTTGTACAGGGTAGCACGAAACTATTCCGTGACTCACCTGATGGGATTCATGTGCATCTCTGCGCCATCAGGGCTAGTCTGCTGCGCCCGACCAGCTTTCCCCGACCAATAGCAGCCCTATTGAACGGTCCATCTGTATCTAGACGGCCCAAAACTGCATAATTCAGCTGGCAATTGACCGACTATGATTAATCTCTACTGTTTGTGAATGAGTTGCCGCTGCCAGAGACGGCAGCCCCGCAAGCACCAAGTTTAACGCTAGAAGCGATGATCCACGACCAGCCTCGCTGAGAGCAAACATAACTGAGTCTCATTTCTTTTTTTCCAAAATTTCTTTTTTTCTTTTCTCTCTTAAGTTAAACATATATTCATCTCTTTTACTCCGTACCTTGGTCTATTTACTGTGCCAATTCTTTGTTTGGATTCTCTTGCTCTCTAACCGTCCTCCCCACTAAACAATGTCACTGCAGGTCAACGGCCCATGGTCGCGCGGCCGGTCCAGCAGCCGAACCCGCGAACGTTCCAAGTCTCGCGGTGCCCGGAGCCGAAGTAGAGTATCCTCCGCCGTTCCACGGACCAGCAAATCTTCCCTTACTTCCTTGGACGACAACCCACCACGGTCCCGATCGCGCGGTCCCCGCAGCAGCAGAGCACCCAGCGCCGTGCGTGGCCATCGCAGCAAGTCACGGTCGCGGTACGATATCGATACTGAGGGGGGAGATGGAGGGAATGCGAGCGATTATTACCGTCGGGGCACAAGTCGACGGCCTCGTCGGGAATATTATCATTCGGGTGATGAGGGTGATGATGGGCAGGAAGCGAGCTATTACCTGAAGTCCACACCTAGTACTGGCTCCAAGTTTGATAAGAAGGCTGAGGAGTCAGATGACTCGTCTGTGGACGAGAGATTGGCGTATGGCGATATGCCGGGGGAGAGGAAAAAGTCGTCGAATCGACGATCCAAGTTCTGGTCTACGCTCCGCGACTCGGCGACCGAGCTAGCACAGCAGGCTGTTGCGGCGCAAGCTGCGCAGAATAAACCGGAATCGCCAAAGCCCAATCTCCCACCGCGTCCTGGATCACAGCCGCTGCCAGAGGCCCCGGGCCCTGGCTATGCTCGACCAGAGCCGTTCAAGTACGGGTATGCGAGCCCGCAGCAGCACAACTACCCCACGTATCCGCCGACGTCGTCTGCGATGCCGTCTAATTGGGCGCCTATTCCGGAGTGTGAGATGCCGGGTTTCGTGCCGCCATCGTCGCAGGGCGAAGAGCATTCTTCTATGCCTGGGGCTTTCCCGCCTCCTGAGACATCGCAGCCGGCTACGACAGGGCCGCCTATGCCGCAGTATGCGAATCCAGCGCCGTACACAAATGCCTATGTGCCTCATAGCGCGCATTATAGTGCGAGTCCGGTTTATTCATCTACGACGGGCGCGTATAATCCGGGTTCTTATGCGCCGGCTCCTCATACTTCGTCGGGGGAGGGACCCCCGCGGCCGGCGTATGCGAATCTTCCG
Source organism: Aspergillus chevalieri (assembly GCF_016861735.1). Taxonomy (NCBI): domain Eukaryota; kingdom Fungi; phylum Ascomycota; class Eurotiomycetes; order Eurotiales; family Aspergillaceae; genus Aspergillus; species Aspergillus chevalieri. Next base: position 1,140,300 of record NC_057368.1, on the reverse strand, counting down.
CCGTTCCAATACGCGCAGATTGATCCCAATATAAGGTATGGTTCGAAGAATTCATCGAGGCCGTTTAGCTATCCTGCGGTGCCGCAACCCTCCAGGCCGCCCGCTGCTAGCTCGAGCCACCAGAAACCTGCACCTCCACCGGCTGCACCTGCACCACCAGCTTCACGACCCCCCGCAGCGCCTGCGCCGCCGGCACCGGCTGCGCCGACTCCTCCACCGAAGCGTCCTGCGAAGCCTCAGATTTCCGTGTCGACGGGACAAGCTCCTACGACAAGCAATGACCATCACTACGTGGAAATCACGCCGGGAGGCCGCACCCGCCCACCCAGCAACTCAGTGTCGTCTGCCAACCTCACCGTTGATAGACCCGACCCAAGCCAGCGACCGGCCAGTCCTCTGCAGGAACCATATCAGGGCACGTACCAGACTATTTCGCCTATGCCCTCGCCCATAGTCATTCCTGCTAGACCGGAAGATGATTTCTCGGACTCGGAGACGCTGGATCCGAAGCGAACACATAGACGGAAGAAGTCCAGAGATGACCGGGAGTCAAAGGATGAGGGGTCCAGCAGACGCGAGAGGAGCAGGGTCCGACATGAACGGCACAGTTCCACGCAGAGCCTGGAGCCTGACAACGTGCTTCTGATTTCACCGGGCGTATCGCAAAACAAACGCGTGTCGTTCTACAACCCAACACGTGATGCACTTGCGATGCAGGAAGCCCTCTCGCACACGCGCCATATCGACCACAAGACACTCATCCACATTCTGCCTCGTTTGAGTGATGAGGAGATTCTCGACATGCGCAAGGAATACAAACACCACGTCAAAGTCCACGGCAAGGGCGTCAACGTCGCCAAACACATCCACCTAAAACTCGGCAACACACCCTTCGGCAAAGTCTGCTACGCCACCGCCCTCGGACGCTGGGAATCAGAAGCCTTCTGGGCAAACTGCTACTACCAATCCGGCAGCTCGCGACGAGAACTCCTAATCGAATCGCTAATGGGCCGTCGGAACTCGGAAATCCGCGCCATCAAGGAATCTTTCCGCGACTCGCGCTACAACGACAGTCTCGAGAAGTGCATGAAGTCAGAGCTGAAAGCTGATAAATTCCGGACAGCCGTGCTACTCGCGCTGGATGAGGGACGGCAGAGCGAGCGCCAGCCGATGAATGAGGAACTGATCGACCGGGATGTGGAGGAGTTGCATCGCGCGCTGATCTCCCGCGACGGTGGCGAGACAGCTATGATCTTTATTATTGTGCGGAGGAGCGACTCGCATCTGCGCGAGGTGTTGCGTACTTATGAGAAGGTTTACCGGCATAATTTCGCCAAGGCGATGATTTCCAAGTCGCCGAATCTTGTCGTACGTCCCTCCCTTCCCCTTACATCTTTCCTTTACCTTTGACAACGTAATATGTACATGCATACTAACTGATTCAGGGTGAAACCCTAGCGCACATCCTCAACGGTGCCATCAACCGCCCCATGCGCGACGCAATGCTCCTGCACCAGGCACTCCACGAATCGCAGACTGGCAAAGAGCGCTCGGAATTGCTGATTTCACGGCTCGTGCGTTTACATTGGGAGCCTAAGCATCTGGAGCAGGTGAAGCATGAGTTTCGGAGGAGGTATCGGGAGAGACTTGAGGAGGCGATTGCGGAGGAGGTGCTGCCGATTAATGGGGGGAGTGAGTGGGGGGAGTTTTGTATTGAGTTGGCGAGGAGCTGTAATAAGGAGTGATTGCGTTTCTTTTTACCATGGACTTACGATAGATGATGGATTGATGATTGGTTCTTAGTTAAGGTGGTTTATTTGATATTAGCGAATGACTAGGATAAATTAGACTGCTCATACTTGGATTTCAAGCTCTTGGCTACTACTACTACTACTACTACTACTACTACTATTATAGACAGACATGGCCATCACTATTATGGCACCGACTAGATATTAGGGCATGTGTTTATTTTGGTGCTGACTGGGGTAGATTAATTTGCTCCATAATTGAACTAACGCAGATGGCGTGACTTGATCACATTGACTGCTCATGCTTCCTGCTGGAATACTACTTTGATTTAGACGAGCATTGGCATTACTTTTTTATTACCTGTTTGGGAAGACGAGATAGTCACACTGCCCTTACAGATACTCGATAAAGCCTATTTGATAAAGTTAACTCAATGTCAGATGTAAGGCATGATTTTCCATATGTTGGTACACCAGTAGATAATTGCCGACAAAGTTCCGAGTACTCGTATCGCTGTACTTGTACAGTAGTGGGCTATGCTGTGCATGCATCCTGACCTGGTCATCTAGTACCTGCAGCGATGTGATTTATCCATTACTGCCCAATTATGTTGCCTACATGCAGCCCCGATGTAAATCTGCCTATCCGATCTTTGTATGCTCGATCTCGAGTCCACCGAGTCCGAGTCAGCAATAATAGTAGCGCCAATGTCACACTGCAGCTACATCGCGTCAGATCGCGGTTTGGTTACTGGTTATTGAGTATTCTTAGCAAACATTCGGTTCTCTTTATGAGGTAATCTGTACTGAATAGTATTAGTATAGCTGGCGTATAGTCGGTGCTGCTTTCCTATTCGGGTAGAGGCTCTTGCCGGCTTACTTCCCGGTATCTTCGTTCTCTTTCATCTCTCCTCTTCTTTTTTTATTTTTTTCCCTTTCTCTCATCCTTTATTCTCATCAATCATACTCACTCGCTTATTTGCTTCAAGTCACTCTTTACACCGCCATTCGTTATCCCAGACAAGCAGAAACCAACAGAAACCTAACGTATGTGTGGCTCTCCTTTCTGATCTGTTCTGCAGTTATCCATGATACTGACTGACTCGTCCCAATCATTCCAGAACACCCCGTATCTTTTCTCCGGTCCAATTCCGGTCTGCAGCTGTCTGTATGTACATCCCGGCATTTCTTTGTTTATACACTGCTACCCTACTACCTTAGGCACGGGTATTCTCTGGCTGTTCTCACCCTCGCCATTATCTCTCCTATTTGCCTTCCCCTTGCCTCGGTCCATGTGGCTGAAGTGGTATCACGCCCTGCCTTTCTTTCCTCTTCTCCGTCTACCCCACAGCAATTGACATGTCAGACGACATTCGGAAGATTCCCATCTCACATCCATCATGCAGTCTAGACTTTCTGACGCTTACTTTTCTGGTCTTAGGTCGCAGCGGTCACGGTTGTCTTGTCTTGTTCTGTCTTGTCACCTGCGGAGCACCTGTGGTATGCGCTTATAAAAGGCCTATCTGCGCAGCATTCCGACAACAAGCCCTTCCCTCTCCCTTCCTTACATTTCTCCACGATTTGCTGAGCGGTGACGAATTTCATTCTCCTGGGTTCTTTCTTTTTGCGGTTCAAAAAAAATCCCTACCATGCTTCTGCGTGACTGCTGAAGCAACTACTATTCGTCAGTATGAATCTCTATCGTCTCGGTCTTTTGGTCGCTTCCCTCGTCTCTGCGGTGACAGCAGAGTCGACCTTTACTCCTGCTAGGCCTCCTTCGCTGCCGTTGGCTGTCAAGTCACCCTACCTGAGCACGTGGTTGCCGGCAGGACAGGATGGGGGTAATGGTGGCTACTTGGCTGGTGAATGGCCGAGGTTTTGGGAGTAAGAAACCCCGAATTGTTTTGTCGCAAACATGTACTGACCATCTGACAGAGGCCAAATCATTGGCTGGGCCGGTATTATCCGTGTAGACGGAAATTCCTACACATGGATGGGGCTGCCAGGAACCACTACGGTCAATCAGACGGCCTACGAGTATACTTCGACGAAGAGTATTTTCACCATGAACGTTGGCGGCGAAGTGCAGTTGAATCTTACTTTCCTCTCGCCCATCACCCCCAACGATCTCAAGCGGCAGTCTTTGGTGTTTTCCTATCTCAACGTGGAAGTTGCCTCGCTCGATGGTCAATCCCATGATGTTCAGGTGTACTCAGACATCTCAGCTGGTATGTCTCTTTGCGGGGTATTCCCCATTTAAAATGATGTTTCACCCATCTGACCGATTCTCCACAGAATGGGTTTCAGGAGACCGCAGTACTGCTGTGCAATGGGACTATGGTGTCACGGACGATGAAGTTGCCTATCACAAGATCCAACGCCAAACTCAGTTGCTTTTCTCCGAATCCAGGGATCAGTCGGAATGGGGTTCTTGGTATTGGGCCACGCATAACGGGACCGGCGTAACGTACCAGTCGGGAAATGCAGAGGACGTTCGCAGCGCGTTTCGAAAGAACGGAAAGCTGTCCAATTCAAAGGACAACAACTACCGTGCCATCTCCACAAACTGGCCAGTCTTTGGATTTTCCATTGACTTGGGATCTGTCAGCTCTCAGACGGCTGACCGGCTGTTCACTATTGGTTTGGACCAGCAAGATGCGATTCAATTCAGTGGTGCAACTGGGACTCGCGCGGTGCCTTCTCTCTGGACGAGCTATTTCAAGGACGGATTGGCTGCTGTAAGTCATTGAACGAACAGTAAAATGATGAACGTAAAGCTAACTTGCTAGCTCGACTTCTTTTATCATGACTATGAGGAAGCCAACAAGCTGTCTTCGGAATTCGATGATCGCGTTGCCCGTGATTCTATTGCTGCTGCCGGCCAGGATTATTTGACTATCACTTCCCTTAGTGGTCGTCAGGCTTTCGCGGCCACTCAACTGACCGGTACCATTGAGGAGCCCTACTTGTTTATGAAGGAGATCTCTTCCAACGGCAACATGAACACGGTCGATGTCATCTTCCCGGCACATCCCGTTTTCCTCTACACAAATCCAGAATTACTGCTGCTCCTTTTGAAGCCTCTGTATGAGATCCAGGAATCCGGAAACTATCCCAATGCCTACGCCATGCACGACATTGGCACGCATTACCCCAACGCCACTGGTCACCCTGAAGGTAACGATGAGCCCATGCCACTCGAGGAGTGTGGCAACATGGTCATCATGGCCCTGGCATATGCGCTCAAGTCGGGGAACACAACCTATCTGAGTGACCATTATACCAAGCTCACTCAGTGGACCAACTATCTCGTCCAGGATGCGATTTACCCAGCGAACCAGATTTCGACCGATGACTTTGCAGGTTCTTTGGCGTAAGTCATTTTCCGTGGTAGTCTCGAGGCACACTAACGCGTATAGCAACCAAACCAATTTGGCTCTGAAGGGCATTATCGGTATCGAAGCGATGGCGACCATTAGCTCCATCACCGACCATCCTGACGACAGTGAGAACCGCACTACGGTTGCTCAGGATTACATTGACAGATGGCAAACCTTGGGCATTGCCAACAACACCGAACCTGCGCACACCACTCTGTCGTATGGAGACAACTCATCTCACGGTCTTCTGTACAACCTTTACGCTGATCGGGAACTTGGATTGAACTTGGTTCCGCAGTCTGTGTATGACATGCAGAGTTCGTTTTACCCAACTGTCGAGGCGACATATGGAGTTCCGCTCGACACCAGGCACAGTTATACCAAGAGTAGGTGCTGCTTTATCCATCCAGAGCTCACTGGCTAACAAGTTAGGCGATTGGGAACTGTTTGCTGCGGCTGTAGCGTCGAACTCGACTCGCGACATGTTCATCAAGGACTTAGCTACCTGGATCAACAAGACTCCGACCAACCGACCTATGACTGATCTTTATGAGACCAGCACCGGAGAGTAAGCGCCCTGACATTTTTGTGTAAATTGATGCTGACGGAACAGTTACCCCGGAATCACCTTTATTGCCAGACCCGTCATGGGCGGCTCGTTTGCATTGTTAATTTTGAATTAGGCTATGGTTATGATATCCTTTGCGCGTGGAGACGTAGTACGATTCGTGTAACATTGTTCGGTGCTATCTTTACGGTCATTATTAGACCATATGGATCGTTATATATAGGATTGACGGCTGTTGCCATACATATGTCATGTTCATCACCGTGGAGTATCCGTATATCATGAAGTCAATCACAGTTCGTGGGCAAATTCATTCGTTTCTTCCCATTGGTCGAAAGCGCGAATCAGATCTGATTTGTTAGTTTTGTCGTAAACCTAGGTGTGGTGTTAGGAGACATACCGTAATACATCATCATACCCTCGAGGTGGGTATCGATGGACTGTTTCTCATCAACAGTGTGGATATTGTTGAGGAACCTCTCCCGACTAGGATTCCAGCGGTAAATATTCCGCGACAGATTCCAATAGAACCGCGTATCCGTGTTCCCAGTCATAACATCCCCACTCACAACAACCTTCTTCCCCTTAAGAGCAGGAACCGACTCAAACACTGCGCGCGCCACACCCGAGAACCGAGTCCAAATCTGATCCGCGGAGACATCCGTCGGACTAAGCGGCGCGGGGACGAGCGGGGACGAAAGCGGCCTAAGCGTGAGATGGTTGATCGTTCCTTCGCCCTCGCCAGACGAATACGGATGCGAGAACGAGAGATTGTATCCTTGCACAATGGGCGTGATCAAGTCAACCGCGCGAGAGATAACAGTGTCTGGTGTCTGATGCAGCGCGACACGGTAGTTGATCACAGCGGAGATTTTCTCCGGCAATGCGTTGGACTTCACGCCACCGCGGATGATATCTGTTGCCTGAGTTGTTTGCAGAGTGACGCGGAAATTGTCACCGCGCGACTGGCCCAGTTTCTCGGCTAGGCTGCGGTAATCGTTTGTCGACAATGCATGTCCCAGCCACGACTCGATGTGTTCGGGCGAATGCACGACTTGGCATTCCAATGTCTTGCGGGTAGGATGAATCTCGTTTAACTCAGGGACGAAAAGGTCCTTGCGTTCGAGAGTGTGGATGATATCCGCCATAATCCCGATTCCCGTGTGCGCAGGCGGAATGGAACTATGGCCGCCGGGCACGGCGAGTTCAAGGATGAGATCCAGAGCACCCTTCTCACCGACAGCGGGGAGCGCATAGACGACATCCTCGTCATCGGGGAGGACCTGCACACCGTTTCCGCCCTCATCCAGGATCAACGCGATGCTGTCTTTTCCATACCGCTTCTCGAGTTCGGGGGCTAGATGCCCGGCGCCTAGGAAACCGTGCGACTCCTCATCGAAGCCGAATGAAAAAATCACCGTGCGCGATGGTTTGAAGCCCTGATTGAGCAGGTCTTCGATGGCGGAGAGCAGGCCGATGAGCGTGTTCTTGCAGTCGCTGGCGCCGCGGCCCCAGATGTAGGTTCCGTCGTAGTGGCCGGAGAAGGGCGGGTAGGTCCAGTCGGTTGGGTCGTCGATAGGGACGACGTCTTGATGGGCGAGGAAGAGGATTGGTTGGAGGTGGGGGAGTTTGCCGGGGAGGGTGTAGAGCAGGGCGTGGGTGTTTATGTGGTCTAGTTGGGCGGTTTTGTGGCTGCGCTCAATATTAACATGGGATGCGATCCGGTCTGGGGGATTTCAGACATACACTAGAGGAAACAAGTCACGAAGAAGGTCCTGAAAGTCCACGAAGGGCGCAAACGCCTCATTGTCGCGATCCGTCACCGCATCGCCAACGCTCGTGTCGACCTGCACAGCGCGCGAGAGGCGCTCAACTTGTTGCGCGCGAATGCCCTCATCCTGAATGAAATGCAGCGAGGATAAGAAGCCGTCGCTATCCGGGGCTATTTTTGGAGCAAGAGGACATGATATCTCGGAGGTATCCTGGAGAGGCCGTTGAGCCGAGGCCGAAAAGGGAAATGAAGGCAGGGCCAGGGCGGTGGGGAGGAGGATGACTAAGAGGGACCGCATTTTGGGTGGTTTAATTAGCGGAGGGGAAGAGTGGGATTGTGGCTATTTATATGTTGGAGTGTACTCCGGAGTACAAGGTTCTTATCGGAGGGGTCGGTTATAGATCCTGCATGTCGGTAACTACGTGATTTGTGTAGTATGTTTGTCTACTACTACAATTCTACTGAGATTTTACTATGCAGTGAATAATATGCAAGAATCTGACTCGGAGTACATCCTGACGTAGTGTCATCAACCCTAAACCCGCCGAAAAGGGGCGCCGATCGTACGCAAAAGGTCAACCGTGACGAGGAAAAAGCCGAGGAGATCTCAATAGTTTGTTTCAGCCTGCTGTGTTTGTTCAGGGGTATATGTATATCAATTCTTTTCTTCTCTTTCCAGTCCTTCTGCTTGTCAATCCACTCTCGTTCGTACAGTGTACGCAGGACTTTCGTTCTTTTCCATTCCTTATTCCTTTATTCATTCGTTCTTTTGATTTTCAGTCACTCCTTTGAACTATAGACAAAACAAAATGAAGAACGTCGCCATTCTCGCTCTTACCACGGCTGCCTCCGCCGCCGCAGCCAACAACTGCTACCAGTCCCTCGGTGCCGAACCTCTCGTCCTCCCGGCCTCGACTTTCCTCTCCAACGCTTACTGCCAGGCCCTCTGTCTCTCGCGCAACTACGCTTTCTCCGGGACCAAGGATGGCAAGGAGTGCGCTTGTGTTAAGGAGTTGCCTAGCAAGGACTTGAAGGTGGATGAGAAGGAGTGCTCGGTGCCTTGCCCGGGCTACCCGGCTGACAAGTGTATGCCCTCTTGTATATAAATTTTGCGATTGCGATGTAGATACTGACAAATGCGCAGGCGGCGGCCACGACGCCTGGACCGTCACCGTCCCTCAAGCCCCTAGCTCTGGCGCCAGCTCCAGCTCTGCTGCCGCCCCTACTGCCTCTGTCGTCCGTCGCTCCGATCACCCGGCTTGGTTGGACTCGGGTTCCAGCGACTCCTCTTCGTCTGACTCTAGCTCGGACGACTCTTCCTCGTCTGACTCTGGGGACACCCCCGTCGCTGGTGTTGGCCCCGCTGTTTCCGCTACCCCCTCTTCCGACTCCTCTTCCTCCGAATCCACTAGCTCTGCCTCTTCTGAATCCACCGGCTCCGCCTCCGCCAGCGTGGAGGGCGGTATCGTCGTCGACTCGGAACCTACCTCTTCCGCTTCGTCCGACTCTGGCTCTGACGCTGCTGCTGCTACTTCTTCTTCCTCTGACTCGTCTGAAGAGAAGACCACTGCCGCCGCTGCTGCTACCACCACCGCCGCCGGTGCCGCGACCAGCACTGCTGCCGGCAGCTCTGCTTCTGCCACTGGCGGATCTGACTCCGACTCCAACACCACCCAGACCACCTCCATCCCCAACACCCTCCTGACTGCTCCCTCGAGCACGGGCTCCAGCAGCGGTGCTTCTGCGTCGCCGTCTTCTGGCTCTTCTTCGAACTCGGACTCTAGCTCTAGCTCTTCCAGCACCTCTGACTCGTCGAGCTCCAGCTCGTCGGCTTCGGCTTCGGCTACCCCCTCTGGCGAGAACGCTGCTGGCCGTGTTGGTTCTTCGTTCTCGATGGTCGGTGCTGTTATGGGTGTTATGGTTGCTTACTTGCTGTAAGCCCTTTCGCACTATTATCTTTTTGTCCTATTCTATTTGAATTAGGGGGATTTGTTTTGAGGTCGAGGATGTAGGTAGGTGCATGTGCACAGGGACAAGAAAGCGCCAAGCAGGTGCACAATGCAGGGCAGGCATTCCCTTCGTTTTGTATCATTCTTACCTTTATCTATTTTATATACCATTGATTTGACTTGACTTGATTTTATACGATTTGATTCTCTGGCATACATCGGCTCGTTAATGTGTACGTATGTACGATGTATATGTGTATTTTAGATTAGAATCCTGGGGATCGATGTCGATATCAATTATACCATTATCATTCGGCACGTTCATAATATATAGTGTAAACAAGCATAGGGTATCATCACGCGTCATAGCAAACAAACACATAATAAAAACCAATAGGCAAGTCAAAAGGCGAAAAGAAAACCAAAGTCAAAAAGCTAGTCTATCTCGATTCCCCTCTTACGTAAACTCTCCTTGTCCCGTTTACTCATAGTCACGTACTCGAACTGTTTCGGCAATTCGTCTTGTCGTCCCTCACTATAGACTTCCGTTAGAATATCCATATACCTGCAAGCATATCCCAGTCTAGGGGTGGGGACATACCGATAATAAATGATCTTCAAATTTCTCGCTCGATCCTTGTACTGCACCTGGTCGCGGTCTTCAATCCGTACCTCGCCCTCCTGCACCGGCTCGGCGTGGTTCTGTCGAACCAGATCCGACCAGCTGGTCCCGCATTCGCGGATTAGGCGCATCAATCGTTTATCTTCTTCGGATGACCAACGGACTCGTACTTTCGAGTCTGTGCTAGTGGTAGCTGTAGTAGTTGTGGTGGCGGCAGCAGCAGTGCTGGACGGCGGCGAGGTTCTCTCCCGCCGCCGTGCGTCGTCGACCCTTGGACGCTTTAGGTGACGAGATTGGTCTGGTTTCTGTGCGCGCTTGACTGAGGGGTCGATTGCTCGTTCGTAGCGGCTAAATTCGTCGTCGTCGTCGTCATCTTCCTCTGCTGTACGTTGGCGCTTTCGTGATGCTGGTGGCTGTGGTCGTTCTCTGCGTTCTGCGCTGTGGGGATCACTGAGACTAATCGGGGATACCCGTCGGGCGTGTTCCTGGCGGTCGACAAAGGCTGCAGGTGTTTTTCGTCGCGGGTTGGCTGTTAGGCGGGGAGTTGCTTTGGTCGCTGCGTTCCAGACTTCCTCGCTCGAGGGCAGTTCGTTTGGTGGTATGGATATGGTCTGGCGACGCATTGGCGGGCTGTGTGATTTTTCCGGTGCGGGTTCACCTCTGTGCGGTTGTAGATGGGAGCTGGAGTCGACGAAGAGGTCTTCTTCATTTTGCAAGAATGTCGGGGGGTTTTCTGGAGATGCTGGGATTTCGCGAGATTCTGGTGGTACAGTTGGTTCAGCTGTCACCGGCCCTGACAACGTTTGACGGCGATTAGAGGCTTCTGGCGACTTTTCCTGAGAAACAGGTCTCACGTAGTCCGTCTGTCGTCGCTGTCTCTGACTAATTCGTTCAATCATGGAAGCGTTAAGCCATTGGCTTTTGTATGACTTTCGTCGCTCAGACTTAGCTGGCCCGACAACTGGTCCCAGCTCTTGAGCTGGCTCGACCGGTTCTTGGGTCTGTTCTTGTACTGGCTCCTGGACCGGCTTCTGCTCCGGCTTCTGGACTGGCTCCTTTGGCGCTTTCACCGGTACCGTCTGTATAGTTGACACCTCTCGAACGGCCGTAGGGGAGCTACTCCACCTGCTAAACGACGAACTTTCCCGTTGGGGTTCAGAGAAGTACTCCTCACGAACAGTCTCAGCATCGGATTGCGACTTTAAGTCTCGGTTGATTTCGTTTTCCCTCTTTCTAATCCACTGTGCCACCCTTAAAACAAATTTCTGCCATCGATAGGCGCCTTGTAGCCCGCGGATACCGTCGTCATCTTCTTCTGCTAACGTGACACGAATCTCGTTGACGCGATCGTAGACAGCTTCTGTGAACCTCTCCGGAAGCCGTCCATTTTCGTTTTCAAACAGCTTGATATTAAACCCACGAGGAGGCTCCTGGCCATCCTGATACGAATCGTCTTCATCACCCATAACGTCATCGAAGAAGACACCACTCACAATCGCCTCAGGATCGAATCTGTCCTCATTCTGGTGTGTCTCCAACTTGACCAAAAGCGACTGCGTGCGGATCTCCAACGCCAGATCGAAAGTGTCTTTCTCAAGAGCACTCTGTCCATGACCACCCTGAAGCCCTTTCCCAAGTTCATTCATGAACGGCGACGGAAACCGTCCCTCCAAATCATGGATCGCCTTCCTCTGCGACTCAGTTTTTTTCCCACTCGACGCATCTGCCAAAAGTACTTCAAGCGCCAAACGCGCACAGTTCACCTTGTGCAAAATAGGATCCGGACTCCACTCCCTACTCGTCCCTGTACCTTTCTTCTCCAGCGCAGAAATAAGCAGCGGGTTAACCTGCTTCGTATCGATGTACGTCTGGTGCCCAAAATACTGCGTTTCCGCGTCCAGATTCGACATTAACCGTTTAAGCCGCTTCCTCTGCGGATTCTGCGGATCGCGCAGCTTCTTCGCCGTGTTGACGATACTAACCGGGTCCACAGACCCAGGAACCAGAATATGCAAAACATCATTGGCTTCTCGTTCCAAAGATGGTAGAGTCTCGATCATCATGTCTGGATCGAGGTCCGTTTCCGGCTCTGACGGGAGAATGGTGGTGCCGGACATGTTGACGGCATCTTCCGGGGAACCCTGTACTTGGACGGGATTTGAAATGCGCCTCTGGGGTGTTTGGGTTTTGGCGGGAGACTCTTCGATCGCATCGAGCTCTGCAACATGAGTTAGTCGGTTTTAAAATGGGTTAAGGCGTAAAAAGAGAAAGAACAATGCGTGGTGACGTCCGATGCGGTAAACACCACGCCGATACAAAACTCGAGTTGGAGTATAAACAAAACAAACAACCAGGACTAAAGACAACGAAATAACCAGAAGAGAAAGTAAACAAAATTTAAAAACAAGAACAAAATAAACTCACTCTCAATATCCCCCCTCCTCTTCCCCCATCCCTTCCCCGACTGACCACCACCACCACCACCGCTACCACCATCGCGACTCTGCTGATGCGACTCGACCTCCCGACTCTGACTCCTCGTCCATCGCCTGCGCGGAGGACTCTTCACGTCCAGAGTAGTACTATATAGCGCAGCCTTCTGCACCGGTCGCGGAACAGAAACAGTCTCGCCGCGAATCGCAGAGCGCGACCGGGACCGGGCCATGACTGAGTTGTTCTTTTCGTAGTTTATCGGCGGGGGCGTATAGAAGTAGAGGAATCCCGTATAGATCGATGGTCACTCGCAGAGAGAAGGCGCCGGTCGGAAGTGGAAGAGAAGCGATGAATGAAGAGGTTGGAAAAACAGAAGGGAAAATGCCAGCGACCGGCAGAAATTGGCCAGGCTGTGAGGCTCCGGCGCTGCGAATCGCTGGCCGCTGCCGTTTTTAGTGGTGCGCTTTGGGGAAGTCTAGGGGTTGGCTGACTCAGCGGGTTTACGGCTGCCCCAGGCAGAACACCCTAACCCTAGAGTATTTACCCTGGGATTTGGAAGAAGAGTAATTACAGAACGATTATATTAAAGCACGTATAGAAGTCCATGCTAGATGCTAGTTTTCATTACCCCAATCTACACCAACCTCCAAACCGATGAAAGAAATCATTCGTAGAACGCTTCGATCAAGTATATCACGCCAAAGACGAGGAAGGCCGTAGCACCGCCAAGAGTCACTGATCATGATTAGCAGGTATTCGCATAGACAAAATGAGGAGACAGAGAACATACCAACGCGCATGCTAACCTTTCCAGCGATAGCACTTCCTCCAATCACGGCAGCAGCCGTACAAATACCATGTCCCGTAGCCGCACCCACAGTCACCCACCAGTAGTCCTGTCCGGCAGCCATCGCGATCGTCGCAATTTGACTCCGGTCGCCCCACTCGCCAAGGAAGGTCATGGCGAAGGTTTGCACCCAGGCGGGACTCAGCAGTAGCGAGAAGAGGTTGTTCAATCCGACCAGCATATCGTCCCACCGGCGACCAGGGCTAGGAGAAGACTCGCGCGACGAGGACGACGAAAGAGACTCAGGAGGCGATGGCATACGGTTCTTGGACGAACGGCCGCGTCCTGCTTCCAAGGAGTGCGGTGTGACAGACGAACGGCGGCGGCCCAGGCGAATCTGCTCCTGTTCCTTTTCTTCGAGCTCCATCTCGACTTCCTTCATTTCTTCACCCACGCCCTCGTCAGGAGACATCTCGCGACCTTCCTTGAGCATCTTCAGTCCGAAAACGAAGAACAATAAAGCTGCCATGAACTTGGTGAAGGTCTTGGGAATCAGCGTAGGAATTCCGTGTCCGAGGATAGCGGATAGAACGGTCATGCCAATCAGGGCGGAAAAGGCAGCGGAGAAGACAAGCAGACGGGGGTGTCTCATGGCCATAAGGGCCGCGACCAAGAAGGTCTTGTCGCCAATCTCGGAAACGATGATCATGGTGAAAGAAAAGATGAGCGAGTGCAAAGGATCGGCAGCCGGTTGTTCATCCAACTCCAGCTTGCTCGTCGAGGATGTGCCTTTCGTGCCTGTATATGTATGCGTATCCTTCGAAGATGTTGCGGATTTCGGGGTCGCGATATCGTAGGTTTCCGGAGGAGTACTGGGTTTCTGTAATGTAACTGTCAACTTTGATCATCACCAAATAAGTAGGCTATTCATACCGCAGGCACGCCTTTGGTACCCTTCCCACTAACACCCTCCTCCGAGGCCTTCTTCTGCTCACTATACGGCAAAGGAGGTGCCTCCTTCGGCCCCTCCGGCACTTTCTTCTCACCTGATTGCTTCTCCGACGCCACTCCAGCGCCTTGGGCGTCCTTTTCTGTGCCCGTCACCCCACTGCCAACCTCCACCGAGGATACCGTCGCATCGAACTTCTCATGTCCCTCCGCGGTTCTGCCCTGGCCAGTCTGCTTATGCCCCGCGTGCTCATCCACAGGGGCGTCCAGCGCCCCCTTTGACCCGGCCTTAGAGGCCCCAATTGTCTCTCCGTTGGCATTTGTGACATCCCGTTGGGCGAGGGCGGGCTGCGTTGGGTTCGCAGGGTTCGGAGCGAGGTCTGCGGCGACGGTCGAGATGACGGGGAGGAGGAATAGAAGCTGAGATACCTTCATTGTGGCGTAGATTTAATCAAAGCGATATCGAAGATGTGAGTAAAACGAGAGAATACGGCCAATGCCCAACTAAGGTCGAGAGAAAAGGAGAGAAACGTGATAAAGGACGAGTCGAACGACCAGCGACGATCCTTGAATGGCCACGATACCAACAGCACGCAAACAATGGCAGCGGATTCGTGGAGGGAAGGATCGAGGCACAGCCAATGTCCTGCGATTCAATTCAATTGACCAGTCAAGTAAAAACGACAAAAGAGCGAAGGGAAGAAAAGAAAAAACCCGAAGTGGACAGGGACAGGAATAACAGCACATCATTTTGGCGAGAAGGGGCGTCTCCGCATCACGTGAGCACTCTAGATCACTTCTTTATTTAGATTCCTCAGATCCCTTTTTTTTTCTAGAATTCGGAAGGATTTTTTTTTTCAGTAATATGTCTTTTGCAGCACTTCAGATGTATTTTACATTGCTGTTAGGGTATCTGCACAGTCGTTGGCTCTCACGCGGAAGACAATCTCATTGCTATTTATATCCTGTCAGATCGCTGGAGTTATTCGACATGACAACGCCCATTATGGATGGGATTAAATGTCGAATATCGATTGGCGGAGTAGATATACCTAGTTGTACAAGGCCGACGCTGTCTAGTCAATAATGTTTGTTATGCACGATTCACTGCAATGACCCTGAAATGCTATTTTTGCAATATACTGCATCCTTGACCCTAAATGCGAACACAAAGAAAATTCTTCTCATATTCACTTCTAGTCGAAACTGACTGTTAGCTGGCTAAGAACCTCACCCTTCTTCAAACCTCACGAATCCTTCCACTAAGCCAAGGAGAAGACTAGACGAAATGGCATCCGTCCTTCTTCCCCTCATCCCCAGAGGAAGACGCTCAACTGGTACCAGCAAAACCAGTGTAGGTCTCAGCCCACCAAAATCCGCCAGCAGCACCGGAGACCAGTCCAGCAAGTCTAAGGACAGACCCAAAGGAAACGAAGACAACGACGTCGCAGTCTGGCTCAGCATCTTCTTCGGAAACACAGACGCTGAAGCGCCTGAGCTCGACCATGCCCGCTTCAACGGCCGTGTCCCCAAGGAAACTTGGGAGCCGAGAACTCAGCCATACACGAACCATATCGAGAAGCTGTTGTTCGATACTAAAGAAGCGAATCGTCTCTCTGCGCAGCAGTCAGTGCATCTGAAGAACCCCGAAGCGAAACTTCCTATTTTCTTCGCGGCGGGAAAACTGGCTGTCCGGTTTTCTGACGAGATTTTGTCGAGTCAGAAAGGAGCGTGTCGGATGTGTCGAAGAAGAGAGGTGAAATGCTTCGTGTTCCGGCCGCTGAGCGCGACAAAGAACGGGTATCTGGATCTGTCGGATTTCGAGAAGATGCATCGTATCCTGCGGACTATTGCTTCGCACACGACGCATTTCAGAAAAAGGGCTGAGGTGGATTGGGCAATTGGGAATTTTGCGAGCGATAGGCCGTACATGTGTTGTTTGGCTGTGCCGGTTTGCTCGCTTGAGGATCACTGCTTTCGAGAGGCTATGCTGAGTTCGCAGAACTATATCATGGGGGTTATGGAGGGATCGATCAAGCCCCGGCCACTGAAGGAGGATATCAAGCGTGCTAAGCGCAAGATGACCAATACATCTGTGGGACGGTCCTTCAGCAGCACCCCAGGAGCCATGAGCCCTACCGGTTGGATGAGCCCCGGCTGGATGAGTCCCACCAGCCCCGAATCATCATTTGGTGCGTACACCACACCACCATCCTCCTTCAGCCAGCTCAATGACCCAGCCCAAAAACAACCCAAACTCTGCACAATCGGCACCACAGTCTTCATCGGAAGACCCGACCTCCAAGTCCGCCTGCCCCCACAACCCGGCCAACTAACCTGCCTCGTCCTCTCCTCAACCTGGCCCCAAACCCTCCTCCCCACGCAATCCAAAAACGAAGCCGACGAAGCCTTCGACTACTGCCGCATCGCCGGCTACCACGAGCGCCACATCCTGGAAACAGCAGACTACCGCTGCGCAATCTGCTCCGACGCCGTGCCCGCACGAAGCCTAGTCCATCGGCCCATCGCGTATATTCGAACGGGCAGGAAGGAGCTACAGGATAAACAGCTGCGGTATGCGCTGATGAGGTTTGCGCCGTATGTCGAGGGAAGGTGGAATTGTCCGGACACGATTGATTTCTTTGGGGGGTATAGCGATGCGCAGGTTTTTGATCTTGTGGTGCCGGTTTGTCGGAGTAAGTCAATTTGTGAGGAGGTTGCGAGGACTGCGGCAAGGGAGTTTGTGAAGTTGTTCATACCGCGGGATATGAAGTTGGTGTTTCCTGGTTTGAGTCCTGATACGGATCTTGCCACGATAGAATTCGGTGATGATCTCGCCTATGAGGGTAACCCTGAACTCCTGGTCAAGAAGATTGGGCCTCACGCCCTCATCTCGGAAACAGGAGATCGTGGCGAAGACCCCATGGACTGCGCGTTAACCGTCACTAAACTCCGCCGCTGGTACGAACTATGCTTTAAAGAAGAAGTCGCCAAACGGGAATACCTCAAACAAATCGGATACAAGCGGACCGGCGACATTAGTGGCTCAGATAGTGACAGCGACGACGAAAGTGTAATTGATGATTCCGTGATCTGGGTTTACGAGCGTGAGAGCCGTAATGATGGTGCCGAGTCTCATAGCAGTAGCTCAAAGACCGCCAGGCCGGAGAATCAATTGAGTCGGGAGACGGCGATCCAGAGATTAGAGAATCAGATGCTCTTCGCTCCTGCGCTGAATCTTGACTTCTTGCTGTTATGCGAGGCTGTCGGCAACTCGTGGGGTTTGCGGGATGAGGATAGGGAGTCGGAGGGCAGCAGTTCTACCATACGGACTGAATGGATTGAATAATTAATCATTGCAATATTTCTCATTCTTGTCAGCTCAATAGATTCCCTCTACCAAAGCCACCGTGGGTATTGGAGTGTCAAATGACACTTTACATATCCGTCCGAGTCTAGTCTGTACAAGTATTCGAGTTTGCCTACGATTCGATGGTCGGTGATAGTTGCAGGAATATTGCATACTCTGTAGAGCTGAGCGGGATGCGGAAGGCTGAGCAGCCGAACAGATTCAGCTGAGAAGACTAACAGTTGATCTTCGCGAATGCCTGATTTATGGCATTTTGTCTCAAGAACCAAACTTCGTCCATAGAGAGATTTTCCAATATGTGGAATCGATCCAGGGGTCTCAGTTCCTGCATGTTCAGCCCTAAAAGAGACTCTATGGCGCCCCGTCGGTCGTCCGATTTGCATTGGAAGAAGTCTATGTATGTATGTCTCATCCCAACATCAATTGATCGGACGGACCTAAGGTTGTAGTGAAATGTTGCCTGAATCTCCCGGGGGATTCCAATTTCGTTGGGACTTAAGATTCTACAGTATTAGGACTCTCATATGCAGTAGAGGATTGACCAGCAGGACTGAGAACTCTTTCATGTACGTTGAGCAATGTCCATACGGCAGCTTTGGCGTATGCATTTCATTCGTCCGTTTCCTCCTCTTTCTGTTTTTTCTTTGATGCATCTCCGATTTTCCACAAAGGGTAGAGAGTAGTCATCTGCCCATGGCATTGGACCAAGTACGCCACCCCTAAAGCTAAGCACGAGCTCGAGTTTGGCGCGGATCTCTGCACGATGACGACAGGCGCTAACGGTCGATCACATGAGCTGTTCTTGCCGCTATCTATACGAGAGGACCCTGCGTAGAGGCGACATTTGACACTTTGCAATGAAAATAAAAATGCATGCATTGTATTGCATACAACATTTCATTTCACTCGAGATACCCCAAGGTACCTAGCAGAGGTGATAAGTAGTATGTACCTTGTAAGTGTCTTGCCTCCACCGCCCTCCGACCACGTGCATCTGGGCCGTTTTTGAGCATCACTTTTTTTTGCCTGTTTCAGTGTGACTTGGACTCGTCATTTTCCTTCGCAAGCACTGTCCCTTCTCTCTTTGAAGCATCGTTTCGAGTCTATCTTATCACGCGTCGCATATCAGCGAATAAGCTCTCACCGACAGACATCCTTCGCCGATTTTTGTTTTCCTTGGCTTGGATTTCTTGTCCCGTGTCTTTGATATATATATATATATTTGCACCCCCTCTTCCATCGCTTTTTGAAGATGTCGTTGTTTTGCAACGCTACTTGATCGCTTTTACTTCTACGTGCTCGCGCAGGTCGTGACCACTCGAGGGTACTTTCTGTTGGTTGGTGACAAGGTGTCAATTTCTGTTGGTTATCTCTTCCTTTGTCTTGGGCTGTGCCCGGGCATCCCACATGTACGTGATCGTGATCCGAGCGCATGATCTCGAATTCTCTGAAGCAAGTGGCGTGGCTAACTCATCGCTTCTTTGTGCAGAGATAGATGGATTCTGCTTGGAGGCGGGAAAACAACATTGAGGATAAAATGACGTCGGGGGCCATGCCTCACGGAGCTGTATCCGATGAGGGCGCCATGGAGAACAAACCAGAGACTTCTGAGGACCAAGCACGGCAAGTCACTCCTCGCTGGAAACGATGGCTTGGAGGCAACTCGAAGGATGAGGAGTCTCCGGAGGTGAAAGAGCCTTATCGCGCCAAGTCGACGTTGGGTATCTTGAGCGATAAGCAGACGGACGAAGTACCTGGTAAGTCAGCGCATTGAGGTAACACGGAAAGACAAGGTGGTAACTGATGCGGCTCAGGAACGGTTCTTCTGTTGTCCCACGACCGCAACGAACCACTAGGATTGCGACGTCAACCCGAGCGCACGGCTCCGTCATCATTCCCTCAACCGAATCCTCCGACCCGTTCTCCTTCTCGCGACCCCATTAAAAAAACTACCGATGGCGTCGTTTTGAGCCCTCAGCCTGATGATTCCGCGAACGATCCGCTCAACTGGCCGGTTTGGCGACGTGATGCGGCGTTACTGTCGCTGGGGTTTTACAGTTTGTTGGGAGGGGGAATGACCCCTGTCCTGGCAGCGGGATTCAATAATGTGGCCGCGACCTATGATGTGTCGACGCAGCAGGTGGCCTACACGACCGGTTTATACATGTTGGGACTGGGAGTGGGCTCGGTGATTATGTCTCCGACTGCTATTTTGTTCGGGAAGCGACCAGTATACTTACTGGGTGCCACCCTTTTCATCCTATCAGCTGTCTGGTGTGCGCTGTCGCCGGATTACGCTAGCTTGGTGGTTGCCCGTGTCTTCCAGGGCATTGCAGTGAGCCCGGTCGAATGCCTTCCATCAGCCAGCATCGCAGAGATTTACTTCTTGCATGAGCGTGCATATAGAATCGGCATTTACACCCTCCTGTTGCTAGGTGGCAAGAACTTGGTTCCCTTGGTGAGTGCTGCCATCATCAATAGTATGGGATGGCGTTGGGTGTTTTGGATCGTGGCTATCATTACTGGTGGCTGTTTGGTATGCCTTTTCTTCTTCGTGCCCGAGACGTTTTGGGATCGCACGCCTCGTCCCCATCGCCATCATAAACGACCAAACCTCCATCGGAGCGTCTCGAATATCATTTCCCACGGACGACGGGGTCGGCCGCCGTATGCTGAAAGCTTGGCCGACAAAGTGGAAGAAGAAATTCAGCCCCCGTCACCAGTTGCGAGGAGGCACTCGGATCGCCACGTTGAGTTTGACAGTCATGAGAAGGTAGAGGAAGGAGGGCACGGTGGCCAAGAAGGAGACCGAATCACGGCAATATCAACCACGGGGGCGGAGAACAGAGCGGCCGATCCTGAGAAGCCAGATCATCCGAATGACCCTGAAGCGGCCAAACACGCGGGCAACGACTCTCCCGCCCCAGTGACCGGAGCGGCACGATACACGAACCGGCTTCGAGAGCGGGGTCCAATCCCTTTCGCCCAATATCTTAGACCCTGGTCGGGTCGGATCGCCCATGACAAGTGGCTGCGTGTTGCAGTACGACCGTTCATCTTGTTCGCCTACCCGGCCATCCTGTGGTCGACAGCAGTGTACGCACTGTCTGTCGGATGGCTGATTGTCATGTCAGAGCTCGTCTCCCATATCTACCAGGGAGGCAGCTACAACTTCACTTCGCTGCAGGCGGGTCTGATCTACATCTCCCCGTTTGTAGGTGGGTTAATCGGCACCGCGGTGGCGGGTAAAGTGTCTGATATCATCGTCAAGTTCATGACCCGTCGTAACGGGGGTGTTTATGAGCCGGAGTTCCGACTCGTGATGGGTATTCCAATTGCCTTGTCGACGACGGCAGGATTGATGGCGTTTGGCTGGAGTGCGCAGGAGAAGGATGCATGGATCGTGCCTACGATATTCTTCGGACTGGTGTCTTTTGGGTGCTGTCTGGGTAGTACGACGGCCATTACATTTGCCGTAGACAGTTATCGACAATATGCAGGGGAAGCCCTGGTGACGCTGAACTGGAGCAAGAGTGCGCCTTTCCGTCCCTCCTTCATCTGACTTGAGACTATATGCTAACATGAATGCAGACGTCTTCCACGGCCTAATCTTCTCCCTGTTTGTTGTCGACTGGATGGAATCCGACGGGGCGCGAACGGTATTCCTGGCCCTTGGTGGAATCCAACTAGGCTGTCTGCTATTTACAATCCCAATGTACATGTACGGCAAGCGGGCGCGGATGTGGACAGTACGCAAACGGCTGATGGAGAAGTTCTAGTTTGATGGAGTTTGAATGGAATTGCTGGATCATTCATGATCTTTCGATGATACGCGTATGAGACTAGTTAATGGCTAATGAGATACGGGATATGCAGCATAAATCATAATTATGCAATACGAGTCAGCAGCACAGGGTTTATGAATCATCAGCTGGGGATGGAATATTACTGCCGGACTAGACACCGGAGGCAACAAAATAGCCAAAGGCAGATGTGTCGATGTGTCAGCTACTGATCGAATAATAGTGCGCAGTCCAAGTGTCATACATCGGCAGAACACGTGCAAGGCGGTGCGTGGCTTGCGCGGCACTACCATGATTGGCGGCTGAGGCTTCCGTACCGAGATTAGGGAAGACGCTATACCGAAAAAGGAGCGAGGATAGCGGGACGGAGTCCGGAGTAAAACCGGCATCAGATAAACACTGTTATTCTCCCGTTACCGGGATGTTTACAGGCAGAGTACGGAGTCTGGAGTATAGACAAGGTTAATAAGATGAATCATGTCACAGTAATGGAGATCATGATGTGTAGAATGTGTGGAAAACAATTGGCATTGAACATACAAACTTCGCGAAGACCTGTCAGTAGTCTCTTCATAATCAATGTTATTGGCTGGGCCCCCTTCCAGAGACAACCGGTTTGACCCAGACCGGGTTCATCGACACTTAAACGGTTCTGTTATAGTCTCCAGCCAGTCACCGGTGCACCACGTGACCTCCAGCCAAGGGAACGGAGTCTTGTCCAACAAAAAAAGACCGGCCTTTCTTCTCTTCTTTACTGGTCGCTTCTTTTCTCCTCGAGTGATTGATTGCTGCTCTTTAGTTTTATCTTGCGTTATATACCTTGCCATCGCTTGTTTATTCCCACCAAGTATTCTACCCTCCCCCGTACATTCCTACCCCTCAAAAACAATACCCCTTCAACAACCACGAGTGCACCACTTCATCTACAACCTTTTCTACGGCCCATGCCATGTCTATGACCTTTAGACCAGTCTTTTAACAACCAGACTGGTTATCCTCCCCCATTATGGATTCTTCACCACGCGCGCAGAACGATCACCACATCGGCCGTCGAGTCCGCGAACTCTACCGCTACTTCCAACCCGAACCATCCCCTCAACCGACCCTTGTCTCGTCGTATTTCGATTCATGGGCGTCCGGTGATACATTGTCCAGCGACAATGCAACTGTTCCTGCTGTTTCGACGGCTTCCCTGTCAACGCCGGATCCCACGGCGGGTCTCTGCGCGGGACCGTCGCCGGGTGAGGGATTGGTGCTAGGGAACCCTAACCAGACATTAAGTTCGTTTGCGCAATTGGCCGCTTTGCGCTTGGGTGTGCAGCGAGTTTTGATTAGGTATTGTCATTCTTTTATTTTCTCAGCTTGGGTGCGCTTATGCTAATGCGAGCAGTGTATCGGATCGCGACTCGCAACACATCCTCGCCAACTCAACGGCATTGCCCATCGACTCCGGACAAACGGATGGCTGGTCCGATTTATCGACATCTAACCACACCTGGAGCATCTGCAAGGTGAGTATGATCCCACCCGGTACGGTAAATCCCGGCTTATGTACTGAACAGCACGGCCCCGTCAAGGCGACTGTTGCGCTTCCGCCTTCGACGCGAAACCCTCCGCAGTATAGGTTTCTTGTCATTGACGATATGAGCAAAGATGATCGCTATGCATCGCTTCCGTTTGTACAAGGAGAGCCTGGTTTCCGGTTTTATGCGGGGACGCCGTTGACGACGGAGACGAATATCAATATTGGATGCTTTTTTGTGCTGGATACGCAGCCGCGGAGTGAGTTGACGGATGCGGAGAAGGAGACGTTGGGATCGCTGGGGATGATTATTATGGATTATTTGAAGATTAGTCGCCAAGCGCATGAAGGACGGCGCGCGACGAGATTGTCGCGTGGTCTGAGTTGTTTTGTTGAAGGTGGTCGCAGCCTGACAGAAGAAGTACATCCCTCGTACATGGGTAGTCCTGCTTTCCCGAACGACAACTCCAACAGTCGATTAGGTGGCTCCTTGGACAGCGGCGGTCCACCCTCCAGACGATCCCACAGCTCCGACACGCGCTCAATCAGCTCCGAATCCGAAAGCAAGGCCGACTCATTACCTTCTGAATGGGGGTCCAGCGGCCACAAAGGCGCCCCCTTCGATGAAACGCAAGATACTTCGTGGCCCTTCAAGCGCGCCGCGAACCTTCTCCGCGAATGTCTGGAACTAGGCGGAGACGGTGGTGTGATTTTCCTCGAGGCCGGCAACAACTGCACGTTAGATTCAGATTCTGGAAGCGACAGCGCAGGCGAGACGGGGAATCCAGCACCCACGCTGGCCATCTCAACTCTCGAGGACCCGTTCGGTCCGAGCACGGAGTCCAAGGTTACTTGTCCAGCCATGAACCTCGACCGCGGCTTCCTCCTCCGCCTATTCCGCCGCTACAGCAAAGGTCGCCTCTGGGGCTTTCACCGCGACGGCATGCTCTCCAGCTCCGACGACGACGACAACGACGAACCACGCGTCAGCCGCTCCCGCTCCCTGAGGTCCAAAACCGGCGACATGCCCCTCCCCCGAAGCGGCAAAGGGAAATGGAAAGCCATGGAAAACAAGCTCCTCAACCAATACTTCCCCAATGCCTGCCAAGTGCTGTTCGTACCGCTATGGAACGCGGGAAACTCGCAATGGTTCTCTGGCTGCTTCTGCTGGAATACCGTCGAGACGAGGGTGTTTAGTCCGAATGTGGAGTTGAGCAGTGTGCTTGGGTTCGGGTCGTCGATTATGGCGGATTACAGCCGCATTCAGTCGTTGATTTCGGATCGGCAGAAGGGGGATTTCATTGGGAGCATTTCGCATGAACTGCGCAGTCCGCTGCATGGGATTCTTGCGGCTGCGGAGTTTCTTCAGGGCACGCAGCTTGATGAGTTTCAGAGCTCTTTGCTGGAGACTGTTAACGCATGCGGTCGGACTCTACTCGATACTATGAACCAAGTCCTTGACTTTAGCAAAATTGTCTCGCTGGAGCGGACGTGGCGCAACATCAAAAGACACAAGGCGTCGCCGTTGGAAGTCCGGGGTATGGAGAAGGTGCATCTGGACTCCTATGTATCCACAGATCTAGCCGTGTTGGCTGAAGAAGTCGTCGAGGGCGTCTGTATGGGTCACGCATATGGACAGCGAGCTACCGCCTCGGCTGAGCAGCCAGTCATACTACCGCATACAACGGCGCGAGGCCGGTCACAGTCACAAGGTGATCCGAGTAAGCGGACGGACGTGGAGGTTATGATGGACATTGCACATAATAACTGGGTCTACCGCACACAGCCCGGTGCGTTACGGCGCATTCTCATGAATATCCTGGGCAATGCGATGAAGTACACCGACTTTGGCCGTGTCTCGATACGGTTGGAGGTTACTGAGGTGTCTGAATCTCGTCTGCGACGAGGTAGTTCAGGAGGTGCTGAGGACCTGGTAACCCTGACCGTGTCGGATACGGGACGTGGTATCTCTGAGGAGTTCATGCGCGCGCGATTATACACCCCGTTCGCGCAGGAGGATTCGCTGGCTGTTGGTACTGGACTAGGCATGTCAATCGTGCGGAGTCTCGTTCGTGCTCTTAACGGAAGCGTCAACACCTACAGCCGACCTGGTAAGGGCACGATGGTCAAGGTGACCTTACCACTCGAACGGCCACAACCCGAAATTAAGGACGCACCCGAGTCCCCGGCTCCGCAGCCCAGCGACAAAGTCACACTGACTCAAGCCCGTCTCCTCCGAGACGCCTTCGCCGGCCGCCGCGCGACAATCCTAGGCGTCGACACAGTAACCGCAGCGCAGCATCCACTGTGGTCTGTTATCGCGCACTACGTAACAGAATGGTACGGTCTCGAGCTGGTCTCGTGGCCGCCACCCACCTCCACGCCCGTGAACCTAGTCCTAGCAGATGAGCAAATGCTCGCCGTTGAGCAGGACACTGGTTTCATAACTAGTGTTCCAGCGCTGCTTGTCGTGTGCAATAAATCAGTCGACTACGGCACCGCGAAAACAAAATGGGCACACCTCGCGCACTCCGTCGAAACGATCCGCCAACCTTCCGGCCCACACAAACTCGCCCGCAGCATCCGCAAGTCTCTCGAAAGTGTCCCAGACACATCGAACACCTCGATGAGCATCGTCCTCCCGAACCGCACCACCTCGCAGGACACAGTCTTCTCGCAAGGCAGCACCGGCTCGCTAAAAGACAGACGCATTGATCTCACCGGCGTCAACCTCGACCTCACAACACCGCCGGAGCTAACAAATAGTTCCTCGGGAGGGAGTACGTCTTCCAAATCCCCCGAATCAGAGTCTGAGCCGCCGATGCCGTATACCACGACCACGGGTCCGCTTCCGCTGTCTTCGCCGTACGTCGAAAAGGATGAGCAGTACTTGCCTACTGCGCCACACTCACCGACTACGACTGTGACCGAACTGCCCCAGATCGAATTTGAGGGCGAGCCTGAGCCCGAGGTTCAGGACCATGCTAAAGCGAGGGTCCTCGTCGTGGACGATAACAGCATCAACCTGAAGTTAATGATGACATTCATGAAAAAGCGCGACTTGCTCGCCCTCGACGCAGCGGAGAACGGTAAAATCGCCGTCGACGCTGTTGAGCGGATGCAGGGCTACGATCTTATTTTCCTTGGTACGTCCTCCGCTCTATTTCCCCATATCAATCAAAAACAGATACTAATAAGTGAACAGACATGTCAATGCCCGTCATGGACGGCTTCGAAGCAGCGCGCACAATCCGCTCTCTCGAAAAAGAGAACCGCACCTGGCGTCGCGCAACCATCATCGCATTAACAGGACTCAGCAGTCCCCGCGATGAAGCTGATGCGTTGACCTCGGGTGTTGATTTATTTCTCACAAAACCCGTCAGCTTCAAGAGTGTAGCGGGGTTGGTGGATGAGTGGGAGGAGAAACGCAGGGGTACTGTGAAAACATGACTTAGTTCTATTTTTCTTCTAGTTTGGTTTGTTAAGCGGGATATCCATATAGATTTGGGGATTTTAGCGATTGGTTTTGGTTTTGGGTATGGCGTTTTTGGTCCTCCTGTATAACATTTTACGAATTACGAATGATTTTACTTGGGCTTGGGGATGGATGGATACTCTGTACACGAATGAGATGAGCTGGAATGTTCTATATCTATTGGATCGTTTACTATTTATATATGTAATTCTTATTGTTGTATCTTGCTGGGAGGTCTCCTCATCTGGGTCCTGATATTGTTTGAACCCTGATAGTCGTATAAATAAAGGGATAGTGAGCCTAAGCATAGCTCAGGAATAACGGCTAGAAAATGCGATGTCTATAAAAGGAAGGCACCCCCCTTCGGCCAAAAGTACCTCCGTTCCACCGCTCTCCTCCCAAGTCCCTTCATATGAATGTTCTATCTTCTCTCACAGAACCGTGATAGCTGGTACTTTGGAAACGGTTGAGATCAACTAGCCGAACTATATCCGACGCCTCTGGGAGATCCTCATCCGCTTGTATTTCCCGCTGTGGAAGTGCAGTCGTCTTTCCCCGCTCCCCGCCATCGTTACATCGTCCCGGATCAAGGTGGCCTCGTATTCATATTCTGCACAGAGTACAGGGCACAGGACTCTT
Organism: Aspergillus chevalieri; assembly: GCF_016861735.1. NCBI lineage: Eukaryota > Fungi > Ascomycota > Eurotiomycetes > Eurotiales > Aspergillaceae > Aspergillus > Aspergillus chevalieri. The sequence goes on along the minus strand of NC_057368.1, from coordinate 1,113,282 downwards.
CTCTGATATGCTCGTGCAATGTACTTTATCAGACAGTTGTACGGACAGAATGCCGAATCATTGGCTCGGCTATGTCGAGCGGGGTTTGTGATATGCGACTTGATATAAAGCCTGTTGCGGCATGGATGTATTTCCCCTCAATCAACCTCCGAGACACCGTACTGCATCATGGCCCAACTGCCCTTCCAGGTTGGTATTCCGATATTTCCCCGGTTTCCCTGTTCCAACTGACCGTCCAGCTCGATGATCCTTCGCTGTTGCACTTTGACTCGTTTGTCGGGAACGAGTGGGTTCAGTCAAAGCACGGGGAGCGCTTTGAGGTCGTGGGTATGTGCTCGGTAGATTGCCCCAGAGGATAGCCCTGCGATGCTAATAGATAGACCCCGGCACTAATATCCCCTGGGCCAGCTGTCCGACCAACACGTCCGACGACGTCGACGCGGCCGTGAAGACCGCCCATACAGCCTTTCAACAGTATCGCAACGTCACTCCCCGACAACGCGCCCAATGGCTCCTCCGCTGGGACACCCTCATCCGCGAAGCCAAACCCGATATTGCCCGCATCCTTACTCATGAAACCGGGAAACCGCTGGCGGAGGCCATGGGCGAGATTGATTATGCCACCAGCTTTACTTGGTGGTTTGCCGGAGAGGCGGAGCGTATCCATGGGACCATCAGCGCGTCGTCGATGCCGAATCGTCGAGTCTTAACGGTCAAGCAGCCGATCGGGGTTGCCGTCGCGTTGGTGCCCTGGAATTTCCCCATTGCTATGATCCTGCGCAAGGCGGGCGCCGCTTTCGCAGCGGGATGCACGATGATTGTGAAGCCGAGTCCGGAGACCCCGATCGCGACGTTGGCCGTTGCTCATCTGGCGCAAAAAGCAGGCTTTCCGCCGGGTGTGTTCAACGTGCTCACGACCGACTTGGCGAATACACCCTCGCTGAGTGAGAATCTCTGCAAACATCCGCTGGTGAAGAAGGTTTCGTTTACGGGGTCGACTCGTGTCGGGAAACTGATCGCTGGTCACTGTGCCACGGGCCTGAAGAAGGTCACCCTTGAGCTAGGCGGCAACTGCCCGTTCATTGTGTTTGACGATGCGAACCTCGATCTCGCACTCGACCAGCTCATGGCCCTGAAGTGGCGCCATGCCGGTCAAGCTTGTATCACGGCGAATCGTGTGTACGTTCAAGCGGGAATCTTCGATGCCTTTGCCCAGCGCCTCAAAGAGCGCACGAACGCTCTTGTCGTCGGCCATGGCGCCAAAGAAGGGACCACCATGGGGCCACTTACAACGCCACAAGGAGTGGACAAGGCGCGGAAGCAGGTCGAAGATGCACAGAAACGCGGAGCCACAGTTCTCTGCAGTGGGACCGTGCCGGAGAACAAAGAGGGTTACTTCTTCCCGCCGACAATCCTCACCGGTATGACGCCGGAGATGTTGATCTCGCAAGAGGAGAGCTTTGCGCCCATTGCGGCGCTTTACAAATTCGATACGGAGGAGGAAGCGGTCCGTTGCGCCAACGATACCAGCATGGGTCTGGCTAGTTATGCGTTTACTCGTGATGTTAACCGGGTTTGGAGGTTGATGGAGAATCTCGAAGCGGGTATGATTGGGCTGAATACTGGTATGTCTTGCCCCCCTTTGCCAGGTCAGTTGTCAAATGCTGATAGTACTACGTGCAGGAAATTCATCCGCGGCGGAATCGCCCTTTGGAGGTATCAAGGAATCTGGATACGGAAAGGAGAGCGGAATGGAGGTGGCTGTTAACGAATATCTGGTAACCAAGACGGGCACGTTGACGGTCGAGCAGTAGGGTTGATCCACTACGGTGCCCTACCATGGTAGGCAGAACGGATTCCACAAATCTATAACACTTTATACACAAATAATACCAAGGACATAAGCCAAGGTTGACAGCTGTATATCTTGTAAAATTCGGAGAACTCGATCCATTTTGTTACATCGTCGTCTGGCTCGTCTGGATATCCTATTTCATCGAAATCCAGCCCAGCCTTTTGTATTATAGGGCACACGTGCAGGGTACTGAGGACCCCGACTCCTTAAAGGGTATACAGAATGTAGCGATGACTTGTCATGTTGCTGGCAAGGTACTTTGGCAGACGGAGGACATACTGTATATAAACTGTGAAGTACACATACCTTCCCAGTATCACTATACATCCGAAGCACATGCATGACACTCGGCGGGCGATGCAGCTGACGAATCTGTCTGACAGTCCCGTCCGAGGGCCATTCTTGGAATCCTCCGGATACAGTAGCAATTCGTGCGATTGGAGGAGATTGATGCAATCCTTTAGAATATTCTATTTCCTATGCGAGCAGGATTGCGAGTGCGAGTGTATTCCGACTCTATTCATTATCCTAATCGGTTCATTGCATAGTGCTCGGTGATAATGGTGGTGATGGTCGTGGAAATTACCCAAAACGGAAATATAGACGAACATTCAGGGACAGATGACAAGCTTTCAAGCCTTTTTTTGGTCCTTTTCTGACTCTTACGGCAGCCGAGTAAGCCCAAAATATGCCGATGCTTGTGAATCCTTACCTGGCTCAGTATTAGAACGGCGTCGAGTCTTCCTGTTGCGTTGGTTTTCCGCGATCGACAATCTGAAACGATCGTTCTTCTTTTCTTTTCTCGTTTACTGTGTACTCCGGAGTATAGATGTTCTCTGTACTTGCGTATCCCCGGCGATTCTGTGCTTTGACACAGTACTACTGTGCATAGTAATAGGGTCCCTGAACAGTACTTCTGGACAGCAAAAGTAAACTACGGTCCGTACTCCGGCGACCCGCCACTCTATCTGTCTCTATCTCTGTATGTATCCATAGTCACAGCCATGATGTGCATCGTCGTAGTTCTGGCAGAACATCGGGTAACCACGCTGGGCTTCCTAATCCGGTAATCTCGCCTCCTCGTCTACAGCCCCGAACAGAGCAGTCTCCTCGTTTTCTTCGTGGCTTCTTTTACATTTCCTTTTACGGCGTGCATGTATACTTTTTTTTTACTCCTGATATCTTCCACGAAATCTTTCTTGTATAATTCAAATACTTCCCATTTCTCCATCTTTTATCGCTTCTCCATCTCCTCCATCCTCCACCCTCAATAATATACCATTCTTTCTCTTCTTGTTTATACTTCGTTTAATACATGTCTGCATAGTATATCCCCCCATACACATACCACACATACATACACCATGGACTCCCTCAAACACCTAATCCAATCCCACCCCCTCATCGACAACCACGCCCACAACATCCTCTCCCGCCCCTCCGCCACCAACTACACAAAATACCCCTTCGAGCAAATCACCTCCGAAGCCCACGGGCCAGCCCTGCAAAATGCCCCCTCCACCTTGCCGCTCCTCCGCGCCGCGAACCAGCTCGCCGAGCTCTATGGTTGCGCACCCGATTGGACCGCCGTCAAGGCTGCTCGTGACGAGCTTGTCCAGCGCGACTATGAGGGCTTGGTAAGGAGGTGTCTGGAGGGCACACATGCGGTGCTGCTGGATGATTTGCTGAGTGATGAGGATGTTGAGGGCTTTGAGTGGCATGATCGGTTTACGGTTTCGGAGACGAAGAGGATTGTGAGGATTGAGAGTGTTGCTGAGAAGGTGTTGGCTGGGTTGCCGAAGGACGACGGGTCGTCGCTTGAGAAGTTGCGGGGGGAGTTTGTGCGGTTGATTTCTGAGGCTATTGCGGATTCGAAGGTTGTTGGGTTCAAGACGGTTGTGTGCTATCGCACGGGTTTGAATGTGCAGCAGCCGGCTGAGGATGCTGTCGTGGGTGCCTTGAGCCGGACCCTGCAGCAGGACGGTTCGTATCGGGTTGAGGACAAGGCATTGAATGACTGGCTTGTTTTGCAGACTTTGGATCTGCTCAAGGAGGCCAAGGTTTCGTCTGGTGTTAACAAGCCTTTGCAGTTGCACACTGGTCTGGGTGATGCAGACATCAGCTTGATTTTGGCGAACCCGGCGTATCTGCAGCCTGTGATTGCGCAGTACCCTGAGGTGGACTTTGTTCTGCTGCACTCTTCTTACCCCTACACCCGCGAGGCCGGTTACTTGGCATGTGTCTACCCGAATGTGTACCTTGATCTGGGAGAGGTTTTCCCCATGGTCAGCCGGGATGCACAGGAGTCGATTGTCAGAGACAGTCTGGACATTGTTCCCTCTACCCGTCTTTTGTGGAGCACCGATGGCCACTACTTCCCCGAGACTTTCTGGCTGGGAAACAAGCAGTTCCGTCAGGCATTGGAGACCGTTCTCGTCGACTACGTGAACCGAGGCGATTACACCATCGAGCAAGCCAAGAACACCGCCGCAGAAATCCTCTTCCACAACTCGAACAAGATTTACAACCTCAACCAGCAGCCGCAATACACCTCCTCCCTCCCTGTCCGCTCTTCCCTTTCGTCGATCGACGCCCTTTATGCCTTCATGCGTGCAAACCCCGATGTGAAATACATCTGGATGCAATGGGTTGACTACACTGCCACGATCCGTGTGCGTATCTTCCCTATTCTCGAATTCGCCAAGATCGTCCGCAAGCAGCGCCGTATCGGTATCAGTTTGGCTGTCTTCTGGATGTTGCAGGATGACACTGTCACCCCCGAAGGATCGACTACCGGCCAGTTCTACATGGAGCCTGACCTGTCTAGTCTGCGCCGCAATGTGGGCATTGACTCTAAGAGCGCAACGGTCATGACCTACTGGCGCTCTGAAGAGGGCACAGAGCTCGAAGGCTGCCCCCGCACGACATTGCAGAATGTAACCAACAAGCTCAAGACAGAGCACGACATCGACGTGACATGCGGCTTCGAGATCGAAGTCGTCCTCATGAAACCCGTCACCAACGCAAACGGCGACGAAGACTTCGTCCCCTGCGTCCGCAACCACTCCTGGTCCAACATGACCTCCGACACCCGCCGCATGGTCCCTCTCCTCGAGGAGATCTCCGACTCTCTCGCGTCCATCGGTATCAACCTCGAGCAGTTCCACGCCGAGTCCTGCCCGGGACAGTTTGAATTCATCCTTCCTCCCAACTCCCCCGTCGCGGCCGTCGACACCCTCCTCAAGGCCCGCCAGGTTGTGGTCAACGTCGCCGAACAGCACGGTCTCCGCGCAACCCTCTACCCCCGTCCCATCCCCAAGGCCGCTGGTACTGCGTCGCACGCACACGTGTCTATCTCCCCGGCTACAAAGGAAGACTCTTTCCTTGCGGGTGTGCTTGAGCATTACCCTGCTCTCGTCTCCTTTACACTGTCGCAGGATGTCAGCTACGACCGCGTGAAGGCTGGTATCTGGGCTGGTAGCGAATGGGTTACCTTCGGAACTCAGAACCGCGAGACTCCGATCCGGAAAATCTCCCCTGGTCACTGGGAAATTAAGTCGTTGGATGGACTGGCAAACATGTACTTCGCCATGGCTGCGTTCATCGCTGCAGGCTACGTCGGTATCACCGAGCAGAAGGAACTCACAAACAAGGACTGTCAATGTAAGCTTCACTCCCTCCCCTTAAGCATCAAACAAATACTAACAAAGCACTCCTACAGACGACGCAGCAACCCTCAACGACACCGAACGCGCCGCCCTCGGCATCACAACAAAACTCCCTAAGACTCTCGCGCAGAGTCTGTCTGCCATCGAATCCGACCGTACACTGCAGGACTTGCTTGGACCTGAACTGGTGAAGAACTACTGTATCGTGAAGCGGGCGGAGAGCAAGAAATTGAGTGCGATGGATGAATATAGCCGGAGGATGTGGTTGATGGAGAAGTACTAGTTGCGCCTGGCGATTCCGATTGGGTCTTGAGTGTTTCTTATGCATTATGTTGTTTCTTTTCGTTTCCTTTATTTTGCATGGCACAGATACTTATACAGTTTTATACCACTAAGTAATGGATTGATGGATGGATATCGGTTAATGGCATTTATCTTCACTGTTTGATCCTCACCCCGTCCAAGTACATACTCCATACTCCGTAGAACTGGAACACTTCTAAAAACTACTGATTAGATATCATCCCTTGTCCTATAACTAGTCATCTAACTGAAACTAAACTAAGAATAGACATAAACTTCGACTACTCTCTCCTAAACCAAATAAACTAAGCTAAGCTTCCCCTGGAGCACAGACCGGTTCCTTGGTTGATGCAAGGGCCACTTGTCTGTACATTGACGGTATGGAAGTGTGCGGTAAAGGGACTGAGTCATGTTCGGGTGGTGTATTCTGGATGTTGGTGATGCTCGTGTTTGTTGTTGGGGTTTGGGAAGGGAGGGACTGGATACTTGTATTTGGCTGGATGGGCATGCTTGTAACGGGTTGGGATGAGTGGGGATTAGAGTATGCGGATGGTATGTGTGCCCTACGATGAATGACGAGTCAATCCTGGTTGTTGGTGTTCTTGAATCAGTAGATGTATCAGTTGAATTCGCCATGGCCATTCTTATAGAAGTAGCTCAGCATCTCAATTGCTATGCACAGATCGAAGGACTCGAGACACGGCCGTCTATTGGCAGCACTCTGTACCTGTACGAGTATGAAATCGGAGTCAGTCCTGTTCCCAGGTAGTTCTCTAGCATCTAATCGGCATCAATTACTTCCTAATTGCTCAGTTATCAACTTCAATCCGGTGAAAACAAGAGAAAATGAACGGAGTATGGTATACTGTCCAACATTTCATTGGTTCTAGACCTCCGAGGTTATCATGTTTTAGCTATTCACTATATCATGATTACCCTGAAGTTCACCTGCCAAACTGAATGATAGAACGTTTACATGAGGGAAATGGAGGCGAGAGGTCTAGTTATCCGGAGCCCCCTCTCTCCTTCATCTTACTGTCCAGTTTTTGTCAAACTGTATCATCCTTTGCGTTTAGTCTACTGCTATTTTTTAATCTTACTCTAGCGTACTCGCCATGAAAACTGGATCTGTCATTGGATGGATGAGCTTCTCCATGAAGATTCAATGACCCTGGTATGTATTTGAATTTAAGAACACTTTATGTACTTAGTCTATGCTAAACCTCATGCAGGCTCTTGAGTATTCTTTATACATTCTAAACCGGTCTGACGCAAGTCACAAGGATGGGCAGACAGTAAGAATTTCGCGACGGGGCGTGGAATTTTATGGGAAGCCAGATCTAGAAGGTATTTTGGAGAAAGAGCTACGGGCGGTATCCGGAAGACTGCTTGTAACTGGTGTGTAATCTGTGGCAGTTAAGGGACCACTAAGCTAATTGGAATAGTATCGGCTGATTCAAAGACCCGAGACGAACTAAGGAAGCTAGTGCTTACTTTGGGAGAGAGGGTTGACCTTCATGAACTTGATTTCCAGCCACATGAAAAATATGCTGGATTCTGGGCCCCTACGACACATACTGCCCACACAGGAGTGGCCTGACAGGTGGGTGCAAATCTTAGCTAGCTGAAGGCACATATGAATTACTGTACAAAAATATCCATGAGTGCCATTTACCCACTAGGCTTGGATTTCCTTGGCTACCTCTTGACAAATTGAGTGCTCGAAAAGCATGAACCCGCAAACCGGTCAAATGTCCAGCGCTCTAGTGTCATTTATGATAAATATAGATGAAGCTTCCAGAGGTGTTCAAGGTCTCCTTGGAATGCCTGCATCGCTTCCACACCCTCATGCTTGTCCTTTCCTAAACACCAGCAGTATACTAACCTGAAATCGGCTTCTATTAAATAGATAAGGGGTCCGAAAGTTTAGGGTCACGGGCAAATGCACTGTATGCCAGAGTGACGTTGGTAGTGACCTGAATGATATCAAGGCACGGCGAGTGGCTACCGTCTGACTGAATAGCCATAAGCTGGACCACTGGCGACAGGATAGTGGAGGGCAAGAGTGAAAATCGCCCATGTATATCCAAATGGGTTGGTCATCTTCGAAGCAACGTTATCAGTCTATGAACCTTGGGTGTCACACAAATGCCCCAGTGTACCCCAATGATAAGGTACACGAAATGAACATGACAGCTGATATCAATTTTTCCACCCAAGAAACATACCCTTGCGGGGATTGCTCAGCTCTCCGAGGACTTGAAAAGGTTCTAGCAAACAGACCATAGATTTTAATCTCTTAAGATTACAGAAAAGTAGATAAGCTTCTTAAATCCAACAAGGTATCTATGGTTTGGGGGACCATAACCCTGATCTGGGCCTGTTTTGAGAGGCAGTCCCTCATGACTGCAATTACTCATTTCAGCACAAATTTAGCAAAGCTGCTGCAATAAGGGTAGAATTACCTCCCACTCAAATAGTGAGAGTTCACAGTATTCCTTAGGCTACGCACATCCAGCACCGTATATGCTTAGAGATCGATGATCTCAATCTCCGGGACAATCTGGAAGGATAATTGGCCGAAAACGACGCACTGACTCGGCATTTAACACCAATTCAAGGAGCTTTTTTGGCTGAATTTCTGGTTGACCTCGCCTGAATATAAGGAAAAAAGATTTGATAGCTACGACCATCGTGGGTATCCCCTTAGGCTCGGGGCAACAGGGAAAACACAGTGGTCGCAGAAGAAATATACGAAGATAAAGCAATGCTAGCCCGTCGCATAAAACTCAATGATCAAGCCGGCATTAAGGATCCAACTTCTGTTAATAACCGGAAAAGAACCGCTTACATCCACGGCGGAAGCACAGATGTTCAATTTCTAAAAGAGCGCCAATTGCATCCCTCTTGCGACCTGTCGAAACCAGAATTCGATTAAAGACATGGATATCGTTCTCTGTCCAGGCCTTTGCATTAGAGGAGACGCACTCGGCATTCCTCATTTGTCCTTTTATGCCTGAGGAAGAGGCGTTTAGAAACCATTTATAAACGCTATGTTAGAGAATCAGTGCTAAGATCGGATCCGCAGCAAATGGGCTGTGCAAGACCTCGAACCGATGGTGGGGGTGACACCAGGGACGATGAGGGCGATCAGCAGTGTTCATCACCAAAGATGGAAGGCGTTGTGAATGCTGGCGATGGAGAAGCCGGCTGAGATTGCCGATTCTATTCTATTTCGATGCTCGACAGGCATCGTTTGTTCAAGGACATGCTCTTGCTCTTGTTGTGGATGGGGGGGGAGGGGGCGTGGTATGTCACCAATTAGTCTCCCTTTGATGGAATTTACCTCTAGGTCTATAGGTCTAGAACCGTATATACATTTATACTTTTCCTAGATAGTGCATTTTTCTTTTTCAGCCCTGGTCGCCAGGCATCATCTCCCTCTAGTTGAAATGAGTCTCCCGCACATGACTGACTCTTAGGACTTTCGATTCTTGCCACAACCCTCCGACAAGTGTAGGGCGGCTTTTTCAATCGCCAAGCGCTGTATTGCGCCATGAGGGTCCTCGGTCCAGTGAACTTGGGTTCCGACTTTTGCTCTCCCACCATTACTCCTTGCTGAACTCGGCTGTTTCTTATTTCAGTAAGTTTGTCGAGATGCGGGAAATAGGTTGTCACGGCGTAGGTCGGAAGATGCTTCCTTTGTATATGCGACATCTTCGAGCCCTAGGGCCTGGCACATACTGAAGAATTGCATAGTCTTCCCCTCCAAATCAATGTCTTCCTCTGGCTCATTAGCTAATTTCAGGGGAACTAAATCCTTCTGACCCTTGACTCATAATGGTAACGATTGCTATTCGGACGGAAGAGGTTGCGAACGACTTCGTATTTGGGCCAATTCCTCAGACTTGCCTGGAATTCAACACGTGGGGTGGCCTTGCAATATGCCGGATACCGATTGATGATACTACATTGACGAAGAAAGGCAGGGGACAAACAGTTGATCACATGATGGATGTGATTCTAGCATACATTGCATTGCCCTGTGGTGTGTGACTTTTGCCTTTCAGACCTCTGATATTTTCAAGACAAGCCGGTTGCAGGTTAGTATATTGCTGATGCTTAGGAGAGAAGAAACATACAGGTACAGAAGCGATGCAAGCACTCTAATAAGTCCTTGTACACCATATAGTGGCACTCACAGCACATCCACTTGGACTCTGTATAGGATTAGTCAAATTGCGAGTAAGCCCGGGTCAATACTTACAGCTGGGAGGGATTTCTTCATTTTCCACACTCCGGATGGATCGACCCGCTTTTCTTGCTTCATTACTTCTCGGTCTACGCTTATATGGAGCATGAGATATAGTGCCCATGGAGACGCGTGCATTGAAAATGGAATGGATATATCTTCGACCAACATTGCTGAAGACCGATCTCTAAAGTACTTGTACACGATATCATTAGCCTGAGCCATTATTATCGCAATGACTTTTCCCCCAAGTCATGTCACATGAAACTTGCCCCTCCCCCCCTCCGTTGGACAGATCGTTAACGTCCAACCCTGGCCCGAGACTGGTTCCGATTAGTTAGTAGTCTGAATACGCGACATCATTAGACACAGAAGCCGAATCTGATCTACCACGATTGAACAAACATGCATTTGATATCTTATCTCTTGCTCGTTGCAGACCGTTGTTCTGCAAATCAAATCGCAGTCGCTATCCTCAACAGTCTGAGTTGAGTTTTCTTATAACTAGTTAATGTTCGTCTCTTTTACTGTTGCATTTTATGGCGTGGTTTGCTTGGGAATTATACAGGTGTATACTGTTACTAAGCGATCGAGTCGCTCCTGTATATATCCGCCATTCTTTTTCCTTTGTTTTTTTGTGTCGTTTACGGTCCTGTCATAAGATTTAGATTTACAAGCAATGCGACTGGTCCAGATCATTTTTTGTTCTGATCGACTTGACTTGACAGACCTCACCTAGCCCACAGCGCTCTGCCCTCATCCTCTCACAGAAGCTCTTAGGCCCTACCTTAAGCGACTTTTTCGAGCCGCGAAAAGACCGTCGTGCGCACTCAGCGCCAATAATTGTGGCAGCACATCGTACCAAACTGATTGAATCTGTGGCGACGAAAGTTCGGACTAAGTTCGTTTATAATGGACAACAAGGAATGACTGTCATCTCTCGGAGCGACTGGACAGAGTTGAACAAGCAATATTTGAAAATAACTCGCTTGCAATCAAATCGATACTACCTTCGATAACCGCGAGTAAGATAGCGGCCAGGGCGCATGAGACGGTCTACAACAATGAAAGCATGTTAAACCGAAAAAAAAAAAAAAAAAAAAAGCCCTCGACGAATGGTGCGGTTTCAGGCTCCCACGAAACATCGCCGACAAGTTCAATGATTTATCCCGTGGTGGGAAGATCCTGACCGATACCACTTGCTGAAAACCCGGTACCTAATAGACGGATATGTAGCTCGTCTTGCTGCTTACAAGTCCGTGTATGAGGAGAATTACGGTATATTATTCGAAAAACTATGCGTCTGGGATACCGACTGTGGAGGGGAGATGATATATGTGTTTAATTGGAGGGCTTCGATCATGATGATGGAGCTGTTCAACAAGTGTAAGAAATACAGGAGGTCGCGGAAAGTTATTACTGGGTTGTGCGACGAGGTTATCGGGCTGTATAAGGCTGGCGTTACATTCGGTTCGCAGTTCGATGGGCTGTTTCGTCAAGTCGAGAAAACCTGGTTTGACGTTTTGTTTGAGATTTGATGGACGGAGTTGACCTGCCATTCTGTCTGGCTGCATATTGACTAGCTATTGGATATGGTCTCGATGTTGGTTGGTTCTCTTTACGCCTCCGTAGAATATCTGTATGAGTACACCCAGCTTGTCCGGCATTCCAGGATAGGTCAATACGGCGTGTCATCGTACTCTACCGATATCGCTCGAGTACGCATATCTATTGTATGTCTCCTGCCTTTACTGCTTTCCTCATTCACCCTCCACGTCAGGCAGTCAGTTGGACTATCATCCAGCTTACCGCTGCATGCGATGAAACGTGCCGTGTTTCTCCAGTTACTATGAGGGGTAATATTATCCGTTCGACCAATCGAAGCCATTGATAGCCTGTGCCGGGGGGGAGTGTAAATTGGAAGGAATGAAATCATTTTACATATAGAGTATCTGTGCGAGTCAAACCCCGAGTACGGATTACATACGTGCATATCCAGCTGATCCGGGATGACATACTACCACTTCTCCCCACATACTCCGTACAGTAAACCGGGCAGCCCGAATGCCCAGACATGCCCAGAACGCCCAGAGATCTCCATAAAGAACAAGCACGCAGCCAAGAAACCTGTACAAATGACAACCCCGGACAAAACCATGTGTCCCGGCAGCATCCGAAGTCTGAACCAATGCGGGGAATTTGGAACTCAGAGCCTCCGAATAAGAAACCATAATACGGACAAGCGTTCCTGTTTATCCCGATTGATGCCCCATCCGGGGAAATTGGATCTGGGGAACATTACGTATGGACGTGCATCGGGTCGAAGGACAGTTTCCGTACGGGATGAGGAGCGGCATGAGGCAAAATCTCCAGTTCCCAGACGTTTCGTTCCCCGGATTGTCTGATTGACTTCGGACATGCCCCGAGAGTGGTAGAGTTGGGAGCCTTGCGCCTTATGGCGATGCTATCAGGCTGAAAGTTCAGCCGTAATATTCACCAGGTTGGGCTGGGGGAGAACAATGGGAGTTAGCACAAATATAAAATCGAAATAATTCTGCAATTAACTGCCATTCTCTTTTCTTAACCTGTTTTCGATTCTAAACTTCATCGCGATATCCAGAATGCAGAAAATGTCTCCGTACAAAATCGCCGTGATCCCCGCCGACGGCATCGGGCCCGAAGTCGTCGATGCCGGCATCGAAGTTTTGCAGGCGCTGGCTGCCAAGCTGAACTTGTCTTTCGAATTCACAAACTACGACTGGAACTCGGAAACCTACAAGACCACCGGTGCTTATATTCCCGCGGGCGGGTTGGACGATTTGAAGCGCCATGATGCGATCTTGTTCGGCGCTGTGGGTGCACCGGGTATGTCTACGTTCTACGACTGTCGCGATCTTCGCAATTTGTTAATGCCAATGCTACGCAGATGTCCCCGACCACATCTCCCTCTGGGGCCTCCGACTAGCAATCTGCCAACCATTTCAGCAATACGCCAATGTCCGACCGACCCGTATCCTCCGCGGCACCCAATCCCCCCTCCGCAACTGCCCTCCGGGATCGCTCGACTGGGTCATTGTCCGAGAAAATAGCGAAGGTGAATATGCCGGACAAGGTGGTCGTTCGCACCGCGGATTCCCGTGGGAAGTCGCTACCGAGACAGCGATTTTTTCGCGCGCAGGCGTGGAGCGCATCATGCGGTTCGCATTCGATACGGCTGCCAAGAGACCCAAGAAACACCTTACTGTCGTAACGAAGAGTAATGCACAGCGCAATGGAATGGTCCTGTGGGACGAAGTTGCGGCTATTGTCGCAAAGGACTATCCGCAGGTCACGGTGGAAAAGATGTTAGTCGATGCGATGACCACAAAAATGGTGCTCAAGCCGGAGAGTATCGACACGCTTGTCGCGAGTAATCTGGTAAGTCACGCGAAAAAGCCAAGACCGCTAAGCTAAGCGAAGCCCTCTTGGTATTTATCTTAAGTGACAGGAAAAGCTAATGCGATAACGTAGCACGCCGATATCCTCTCCGACCTGGCGGCCGCTTTAGCCGGGTCAATTGGTATCGCACCCACTTCTAATCTAGACCCAACTCGGCAACATCCCAGCATGTTCGAGCCAATTCACGGCTCAGCCTTTGATATTACGGGCAAAGGAGTGGCTAACCCGGTGGGGACTTTCTGGACCGTAGCGGAAATGCTTGATTGGCTTGGTGAGGAAGCCGCGGCGCAGAAATTGATGGAATGTGTGGAAAAAGTGTGTGAGAAGGGAATTCTCACGGCCGATCTGGGAGGAAGCGCGAAGACAAAGGAAGTCACAGCAGCAGTTGTGGGGGAAATTGGAGGGTTATCGTAGTAGTAGTACAGAGAGTACAGTGTGTATAGAATCAGCCTCGTATAGAACGTGCATTTGGTACGAGTCACGCGGTCTTACCACGGATTTACCCCATCCGGCACCTTTTCCTTTCAAATTAGCATAAAATAAAGCCTTTTAGCCATGCTTGAATATACCTCCGGACCGAAGATAGAGAGAGTAGCTGACAGTCGTGACTCGGACTCGGTCACCCCCCGAGACCCAGTTTGTACCAAATGCTGGACAATGCAAAACGGGACAAATGGATAATCGCCTCACCGAATGATGTTATATGGATGATCGGTGTCTGGAAGGGGATGCGGGGTCCCCACGAATTTTTCTTTGTTGTCGGTTTGACTGTACTCTTTTTTTTTTTTTTTCTAATCCCTCAGTATAAGAATGTTGTCCCCTCCGTAGTTGTAATCCTCCAGTCACCTCAGCTTCCTCGCTTTTTTACCCCTCTCATACACAATGCTGCAAGGAAGAGCCCTCCAAATAGCCCAGGTGGCCCTGATCGTCGCCCCGGCCTTCATCCTCTTCGGTTATAACCAAGCTGGTGTTGGTCCCTTGGCCACCTTGCAGAGCTGGGTGCACACCTTCCCCGAAATCGACGCCACCAACACCGAAGGCGCGCTGAAATCCCACAACTCGACAAGCAAGGGAGCAGTAGTTGCATCATTCCAGATCGGTGCTCTCATCGGTGCTTTGTCATGCGCGCTGCTTAGTGAACGCATCGGGCGGCGTAAGACCATCTTCCTCGGCGGGATCTTGTACATCATCGGACAGGTGCTGCAGACTGCTGCTTATGGCGTTGAGCAATTCACTGTTGGACGTGTGATTCTTGGTATCGGTATTGGACAGTTCAGTGTTGCTGTTCCCGTGTGGCAGTCTGAATGCTCGTCGGCGAAGAATCGTGGTCAGCATGTCGTTACCGATGGTATCTTCATCTGTCTGGGTTATGCGCTGTGCAACTGGATCGACTTCGGTCTGAGCAAGGCATCTGGCACGATCCAATGGCGTGTGCCCTTGGCCATTTCGTTCGTCTGGGTGTTGATGATCATGTGTTCCGTCTTCTTCCTCCCTGAGTCACCTCGTTGGTTGGTGCGTGTCAACCGCTCCGAAGAAGCCACGGCCAGTCTGGCACAGTACAAGGGTCTTCCTGAAGACGATGAGACTATCCGACTTGAAATCGTGGGCATCGAAACCTCGCTCGAGATGGCGCAGCAATCCATCTCGTTCAAGGAGATGCTCGCCAACAAGGACGGAGAGCGTCTCCTCTGGCGCTTCTTTCTCTGCATGGCTCTTCAGTTCTTCCAACAGATGTGTGGTGGTAACCTCATCTCTGTGTATGCGTCGACCATCTTCGAGGAGAACCTCGGCCTGTCCTCCGATCTGTCCAAGATATTGGCCGCCTGCGCCCTTACCTGGAAGTTCCTCTGCAGTTTCATCGCGTATGTTACGATCGATCGACTCGGTCGCCGTGCTGTTTTCATGATCAGTGGTACCGGCATGTGCGTCTGCATGATCGTCCTCGCCATCACCAACTCCTTCGGCTCCGACAACAAAAAAGCATCCATCGTCTCCGCCCTCTTCATCTTCCTCTTCAACTCGTTCTATCCCATCGGCTTTTTGGGCGGCAACTTTCTGTACTGCACTGAGATTGCTCCGGTCAAATTGAGAGTAGCAATGTCTTCGATGTCGACTGCGAACCACTGGTTGTGGAATTTTGTCGTTGTCATGATCACCCCCGTCGCGCTGGACACCATCGGATACCAGTACTACATCATGTACGCGGTCATCTCAGCCTGTATCCCGATCATCGTGTACTTCTGGTACCCTGAGACCATGAACCGAAACCTCGAATCGATCAATCACGTCTTCCGGGACGCTTCCTCGACATGGAAGATTGTCTCCATGGCGCGGCACTTGCCCCAAGGCGAGGCGACAGAGGTCGCAATGATGGAAAACAGCAAGGAGAAGTTCGAAGTGGAACAGAAGGAAACGGTTTAATGAATTATGTATATAATAATGATGAGCTTCTTTTACGATTTTCGCTAGCATCTGACGACTTCCTGCTTTTTAACTTATATCCCCCGTGCCAAAGTCTGTAAATAACCCCTCCGATCAACAGCCAAGTCTTCTTGTCCCTTGGCGTGCATGCTTAATATTCAATAAAGTACTCAAAACCCGCGGGATGAATTCGTTCATGTAGAGCTTGGTTGTGCTGGACGAGTATATCCCGGGGCTTCAAGATGTAGGGATACTGATAACGACTTGCTCTGCAGAAATGCACAGAAAATCACCATTCACCTTTGTACGTAATGCCAACTACCACCTATGGAGCGCACCTCGTATGGATAAAATGCTTCAATCCAACATTCTCGGCGCTTCGGTCAACGCCCGATCCGGCAGGCGTCCGGACCATGTCTTATCGGCAACCCCCCTCATGTTATTAAAACAGCTAACCCGAATACCTAATGCCAAGGGACAAGTGAGACCGACCGAAGTTTTTCCAGTTTGCTCACGGCCGAATCAGCATAGGAGTATTGGGAATGTGCATATACCGGATGCGGGGTACGGAGTACGCATGGCTAGGTATTTCTATATGAAAATTCCATGGAATTTCCATGTTTTGCTTCAGATTCTGATGAATGAAGAGAGGGGGATATTCTGGAATTGCAATTGATGTCTTGGGACTCTGTTCATCAAGGGGTTTTGTTGTGGCTGCACACAAAGCTCGAGATCAACCATCCCGATTGCTTGATTCAACCGACACCGGCTGACCGATTGACCGGCTGACCGAGACATCACTCGGTACGGGTCATGCTCGGACAGAATGATTGATTCACCGGCTAATATCGCCCTCGATTCAAAAAAGGTTCTGTGAACAAAAAAACCTCAGAACCAGAATGACTGTATGATAAAGGCCATAGGTAAAGAAAACAAGCTGAAGACAATCGATCCAGCCAGCCAATCATGCACTCCGCTCCTTCACACCCTCCTGCATGGCCTTAACATGCGCAAAATCCAGCGTGTCCTCACCCAAACTCCACGCCATAACACCCCCGATCTTCTCCTCATCCACAATGTCCTTGAACTTGCGCTTGATCATCTCAGGAGTGTCCCACGTCCAGAAAAGGTCCTCCTCGCCGTCGAAATAGTACTGCCCGCCGGCCTTTTCGTCCAGCTGCCCGTCCTTGTCGGCGCGGCGCCATGAGTCGATGATAGAGAGGCCCTTGCAGGTGCCGTAGTCGGAGAGACAGCCTGCTTGGCAGTGGGCGTCGGTTGTGCCGCTGTTCTGTCAATACCGTGACTACTTGTATATCCAGGCTAATGTAGCCCGGAAGGTGGAGGTAGGCTTACCAAGTGCCGTATTGGCTGCAACATTGTCCCTCGGGACAGGTTGTCATGGTCCCGTATCCGCATGAGCCGTCCGTCGACTCCTTCAAGTCATCCTTGTTGGGCGTGGCCATCGTGCCTTTCTCAAAGGTCAACACACCCGACTTGCCTGTGTCCTTGCCATCGGGGGTTTCCAATTCCTGCATCTCACAACCAAGCGGGTGAGCCTTGCAATCCGCATCCTTAGCAGTCATGAACCATTTCGCGTAGTACGCAAATCCAAGGTTGAGCTTTCCAGCTGGCAACCCAATACCCTTGTACGCTTTGATAGTCTCACGCGAGTCCTCAACGCTGCTGTGGTGCTTCGTCACATTGTTCCGGCGGTTAGCCAGGTCGTAAGACATGACATTAACCATGTCCACAGACTCAGCGATTTTAGGCCCATTCTCATCCGTATAGGCAATCATATCACCCTTCTTCCCAGGCGTCGCAATAGAAAGAATCTTCCCCTCAGGCAACTCCTTCTTTATCGCCTCCAACAACTTCGGAAACGCATCAATCTCTCCCGTCTTCTCCTCATTCGGAATATCCTTGTAATTCTCCCCATTACCACCGGGATACTCCCAGTCGATGTCCACACCATCGAAGCCATTCTCCTCAACAACGGCAGCGACATTCTTCGCGTACTGCTGCCGACTTGTGTCGTCCTTTGCCCCGGCGGCGAAACCTTCCGTGTCGCCCCAGCCGCCGATTGCGAAGAGGACTTTGGTGTCTGGGCTGAAGCGGTCTCGCATTGTGGAGACGGGTTCGAAGGGCTCGTAGTGGGGGCTTGATTCGGAGGTGAAGAGGTCGCTTTTGGCGAAGCCCATTACGGCGTGGGTTATGCCTTCTGTGAGGTTTTTGCCGGGGAGGTCTTTTGTGTGGTATCTGCCATAGTCGTCAGTATTGTAAGATGAAGTGAAGGGGTTGGAGACGTACTGGTCGATGTACATAACGAATCTGGTGCTCAGCGCCGTCTGAGCGGCCAGCAGGCCCAGGAGGATGTGTTTCATCATGGCGTCGTTGATGTCGTCGTATACGGTAGGTTGGCGATTGTCGACTGCACAGAAGACGAGGCTGAAGACTCTGGGTATTTAATTGTATTGGCATTTCTATTCTCATTTTCTATCATCCGGTATGTCTGTTTCCATGCAGACTGCCATGCTACATTTTAGTGTTTCACTGGCATTCCGATGTTTAGTATGGGTTGGGGTACGTGTGACAGGATCCCCAGAGTTTGTAGTACTTGTGTACTCCATGTTCTCTAGAGAATACTTTTATACTCTTTTTCGAGATAAAGCGATTTTTGTAATAGCATATACTGAGTGGTATATTCAATATACCTTTTTTCTCTCGATAAACGAACCGTGTTGTACAACGCGCCGCGGTGTGCAGAGCATTCTTCATGCCTTTTGGCATTCCGGGGAGTCCAATTTGGAAAAGACAGGGTAAAAAAAAAGTAATGTGAGCTCTATAGATCTCATTCTACCTGATTTAATATTAGATAAAGTTTATCCCTTTCTGGGAAATACGGAATCCTGAAAATGTTCCACGTGTGTCCATGAATGTTGGTGGTTAGGGTTACTAGTTTGTCTCGAAGACTTTTCCATTTGTGTACTTGACGCCGTTATCTGTATGGAGTACATTTATCTCAATTTAGCGAAGTGTACGTAGACGTGTATGGTTCAATAATTGAATTTTGGACCCTGTGAATATAGACAAAGAATTGAAACCTGCATATGCAAGCATCCGCTGGATATCCATATCCGTTGACTATTTCAAGAAAACAAACGAGAAAAGAAATTCTAGTTTATCATTCAGCTCAACAGATATATCAATCAAAACAACGAATGGCAGTGAATTCGTTTCGTTTCTATCGTAGTCCGTCCTCGTAGAACCCCTCTTCCCTCAAAAAGCATAAAATGGACATGTCCAGTTCTGTTCAAGTTCCCTTTTTTTCTTAACTTGGTGCAGTTATATTACCCACCCAGTACTCCGTACTCTGTTGGGGTAAGTTTTCCATCTACTGATTATAGGTCAGGTTGAACTGGACATTTCTCTCACAGAGTTTTGCTGAAGCTCTACGTACCAACTACTTCCTCAATCTGATATGTCAGGGCTTTTGCTAACAATATGACAGATTCACAAGTTGATGTTGTCCTGATTGTATCTATCATGGTTGGAAAGAGAACACTGTTGTTGATTACTTGCCATCTAACTCAGCAAGCCGAAAGCTGTCGTAGTGTTGCAGAAGACCAGCTTCGTAGTTCTATCTGATATTGGGTCTACAGAGCCCATTCGGTCTAAATTCAGACTCAATACTTTGTCAGATATATGCCGAGTCCGTTGGAAACAGTGCATATTATATATCATAACGATAACACGTGACTACCAGATGCCGAGTGTTTTTCCCATTCCAAAAGACATGTATGAATGGCAACGCAAAGCGCGCCTGTCATATGCCCTCCATTCGGCCCTGGAGAATAAAATCGGCGATGAAACCATAACAGTTCTAAGCCGGGTGAACTTCTGTATGAAGCAACATCAAGCAAATTACTGGTTCACACTGTCAACAACAAGGTATTTAGAACAGAACCTATGTACAGTGATTAAAGTCTATTTCTAGCAAAACAAAGGGTATCTTTAGAACATCCGAGTCCCGACTCCCAATCAAGCAATCAATCCCAATGCCGTCGAATAATAGGCCTCGCCGGATCCCACGGTCCAATCACCACATTTTTATACTTCTGAAGACTAATCAGCCACCAACTGCATCCTCCCATAGCAAGTGCCGTCAAAATACTTCCCAGGATCGAGCCTACGACAGCAGCTGCCCAACCGCCTCGCAGAGTGCACCCGACAGCACCGCCGGCGGCGATCACCAGCGTTAGTGTTAGGAAGATGTGTCCGGTCCATGAGATATGGCGTAGTTGGCGGCGGAAGATGGGGAAGAGTCCGAAAACTTCGATGGAGAAGAGCATGAGGCTGAAGACGTGGGTTGTGGAGGGGAGACGAGAGGCGAGCACGGTGGATGCCATCACCGCTGCATTTGTGGATAGAGAAGCTGGGAATTTGGTGGCGCCTGCGCCCTCCCCGCTTCCGTAATCGAAGGAGAAGATATTCATGATTAGGAGCCAGCAACTCATGGCCCAGATTGAGTCGCTGGCGGTGGATTTGGTGAGAGATTTGAGGATGGGACTGAGCCCGAGTAATGCGAAGTAGATGAGGAATGCGGATTTGACTGTTGACAGTCGCTGACGGTTTCGTGATGATAAGCGTAGAGGTCTGCTGGGTTCAGGTGGTATGGGATATTGGTGAATGGCGTTTGCTGTAGGCGAGATCGATTCTGACACGCGTGAATCTCCGTATCGATTAGGACCGGGCAAGCTAGAGCCCATGCTAAGTCCAAGACCTTGAACCTGGCTATCCTTCTGTCCAGTCCCAGAGGGGTGGTCTACCACCGAACTGGAACTCGAGCCTGTATCTCCCTCCACAACACGTTCTGGACCACTAGCGCTCTCATCTGCCTTCGCCCATGCATCCCAGAGTATCCATCCCACGGCCGTTCCAACACTACCCCAACAGACCACCGAGACGGGACTCACTCGACCCTGGACGATACCGACAAAACAGCAGATGAAGATAACCACGGAACAAACATGTTGCACGATGACAGTCGAGTCAGCCACCAATGGCCAAAAATCATATGGACGAACGCGTGGGTTTCGTTGGAGATGATCGAGGAAGGTTTCGGTATCGGTGTAATTATCCGGGTCTGTGGTTCAGTTTACTGTCAGTCGGTCATCTCATAGAAGACACGTAGAACAGAACCGGCAAACACCCCGAACATACATGACTGCTTGACCCAGAGTAACTTTTTCCAAGCACCCTTCCTCCGTCTCCTCCGTCGACTTGCCCCCCTCACAGTCCGTACATCTTTCTCAGCATCCGGCTTCGGCACCGCGGACAATGGCCGCAAAGTCGCAACAGCGGCGGAGTTGCCATTGCCTTTGAGCGTTCGGAGAGAATCGTCGTGGGTTGCCTTGGCCGCTGCGGCCGCGCGCGCCTTTAACAGTGACGGCGCATAGTAGGCGTCTTCAGGGGCTAGTCGGTTGGGATCTGGGAGGGCACGTTGCTCGCCAGGAGAGTGAGACCTGGACCCGCCCACTTGATTGGGATGGGATTCGTCGGGGACTGATGGAGGGATGGGAGGCGAGCCGAGCAGTGAAGGCATCGAGCAGACGCAGGATTCATGCTCGGGGCATGGCTGTTTTTTTATTTCTTTTTAGTTCGTCAGAGCAATGAAATCTGGAGATATTCAGAGTCAGAGTCGCATTCATCTCGTTTTGGCCGAAAACGCGCACGCTTCCACGTGGTGCTTAGTCAGCGGTCATTATGACGCTGCCGATCAGGAGAATATAAATACATAGCGGCAGCACTGCAGCAGTGTTAGGATCCCGACAGGTCTATCCAGCCCTTATCCAGGTGTTTTATTGGGGAATTGGCCAATCCACTGTAGCAGAAACGTTTAGGAGTCGCAGATGGGGATTGTGGCTGGTGACTGAGGGTACCATGGCTTTCGCCCATGCGTCACCGCAATGCGCTAGGACCAGCGTTTGATGCCTTCAGTAGAACCTTTTATGTACCAAGAGCTTAGCTTAGAAGTCACAAAGGCACGAGTTTTCTCTTCAATTTCATTTGGCTCTCGGAGGCAAATCGTGCCATTGCTGATTTCGGCAACGCTGCCGAATTCTCGGCCCACCGAGCCAGTCGAGACAGACTCGTCGAGCAGGGATTGAATCAAGAGTATTTGCCGATCCTAGGGCATCAGACCTTTCGCAATGAAGCCAGTAAGCTTGTACTGGGGCCGGAGGGGTACAGAAGCTGCAATCCAAGGTTCGAAATCCCCACCCATTTTGAGCGCCTATTTTGCTTCTATTTGACATACGAGGTTGGCTGATCCGGACTCGTGACTCCGACGGTTAGCCGACGTCTAAAGTCTGTTCGAGACTGGCGCTCTGCATCTTACCGGGTTACTGATACGACAGGTTCGGTCACCGCTACCCAACATCCTATCACCAACTTGGTCCAACCACCAAGTCCTCTTCACTCGGTTTGCCTGTGAAACCTTTCGCTACTACGACGAGGATAAGAGGGACATAGATATCGATTCTTACTTCTCGATGCTAAAGAGCGCGAAGCCCGACTCGATCATCATCGTTCACGCATGTGCTCACAACCCTACGGGCTGCGGTCCGACCAAGGAGCAATGGAACGTGTGATGAAAAGCGACAACTCTTCCCTTTATTCGATGCGGCGTATCTAGGATTCGACTCTGGCAACATTGACAACGATAACTATGCGATTCGTCATTTTGTGGATGATCTAGGGACGAAGGCTGGGGTGTGCCTTTCCTTTGCCAAGGACATAGGTCTCTACGGTATTTTTTTCATCACACTAGCATGCATGCTACAGGAACCTGATACTACTGCAAGCGAACAGATTGACTGTCTCATGTTTGCAGCCGGAGCCCAGCAAGCGGCAGCAAACACTCAATCACTTCTCGAAATGCTCCAACACTCCCAGGTATCCAACCTGCCAGCCTATGGCGCCAAGGTTGCAGCCGCAATTCTTGGTAGTGAAGATTTCACGCAGGTGTGGTACACTGATCTGATCACGGAGCTATCGGGTTCGGTCTATGAGACAGGCACTGTATTCAGCATTGATCCAAAGTGGCATGTTGATAGCCCGAGAGGACCCTTAACACTGAGTCTGACAAGGACAACCAGGTGCTCCGGGGACATGGAATTATCTTACTCAACAGCGGGGGATGTTTGGCTTCTTAGGACTACCGTCGGTAATTGTGGACAAACTTCGAGGTAAGCCAATACAGAAAGCGAGGCAACTAGCGAGTCTAACAAATCGCTTCTATCGAGCGGGAAAATATCACACTTATATGGCGAGTAACTCTCGGATATCAATCGCTGGCCTCAATGAGAAAAATGTGGAATACGTGGCCCATCCTATTGCAAAATGTCTCAAAGAGGAAAGCCGCGGCAGGCTGGCAGTTGAAAGGTCTGGTAGCAACGGTCAATCAAACTGGAGGGTGAGCTTTAGGTTAAATTGCTTCTATGCAGATTCCCCAGACTATTAATTAGAATATGAACTTCGGTTTGAGGGAAATTTGTCTTTGGTAGATGTGCACCGTCTGGTCCCTTATATACGGGACTAGCAATCGTCCACTCTTGTCAATATCTACAGTTGAGGGTTCTCTGCAGTCAAACGATATTTATTTTTGGCTGCGGCGCACAGATGCAATAAATTTGGTATTCTGACTAAAGGACAAACACCCCTTTGACCATATCAACAAAAGTTGAGGGAACGCGCAAGAGATTGCCTTCTGATGTAAAACTACCCTTCACTGCGTGAAACTACTACCAAAACTTCGCTTACATCCCCTTCCCACTCGCCAATGGCCGTCTAGATGGGGGCTGCAGTGATGCCATGCTTAGACTGCGACATATCCTCATCCGCGGATACCACTTTGCTATCCACATCCAAATCCGCACGGATTTGGATATGACTCAGGTATCCAAATCCAAATCCAAATCCGCGTGGATAGGATGCGGATATCCGCATGGTATCCGCATTTGCACAATTCTCGCTAAATTAACTACATTCAGGCTGTCATGTGATGCATAACTCGCTGATTCAGATTCGTAAATATCAGTTATTTACGCCTGTTCTGATTGTAATAGGATCAGTTGGCACTTTTCCATTGTCCTCCTTATGAAATTTTTGAAAATGCTTAGGTATATTAGACCCTCTGCATTTGAAGTAATTCTAGTATCTCAAATTACAGGCGAAGTGGTGGTAGCTACTAATGATTTAGATATTAAAAGCTGACCTTGGGTGTTACAGGTGAAAATATATATTTACTGCTGGAGTGTGCAGGTGTATCCTCTACCAAGAGAACTACTCTCATGAAGATTGATTTAGGGGAACATTTGCCTGAATAAGATATCAAGCAGTAGCAGGAGCTGATTTTTATATATTTCCAATGCCTAGTCCATATAGTTCAATATGTAATTGTTGGAAAATCAAGAAAATGGGAACTTGATGATTTTATCGTGAACTTTGCGGATCTACATGGATAATTAATGGATATCATGCGGATAATCCAAGGATATCCATATCATATCCGCACTAGTGTTCATTTAAACCTATCATAATATAGAGCGGTACTCCATAATAATAGATCTATCTACTCTACATGTAACTCCCTGCAATAGTCAATGTCCCCTGAAGCCATGTTTAAATCTTTCTGTGAGTCCCTCACATTTTGCTCAGTGATAGTTTCCTATTTACACATTTTTCAATATGTCACAAAACCAACAATCTCAGTTTTCTGATTCTTTCTATGATTCTGACTTTCTTCAATCAGACATTATACAACCATTCTCTGATAGTCAGCAAACCATCCTTTCTGCACCTGATTCAGACTTCACTTTTCCACCACCACGACCTCGTGCTCCTGATACTCTTGCTCGGGTTGGTCCTAAATTCCGCCAGAATTGGATTCTTTACAGCAATATGGCAAAAACCGACTTTGTTGAATGGTGGTTAAAAACAGACTTTGGATCAAAGAGGGAGGTGAGGAATACAATACATTGGGATGGTAGAAAATCATCCAAATGCTGGGAGCAATTTGAACAAGTTGCACATGAAAAGACTGGCGAGCCAAAGGTCATGTGTAAACGCTGCCATAATATCCTTGTTCACCCACATCATCGCCGTGCAGGATCATCTCCAATGCAAGCACACCTCAAAGGATCTGGCTGTCGCAGTCTAATACCAAGAAAGCGAGGTGTTGATCAGCTTCTACAGGACTCAGTAAGGCTAAGTGCTGATATAATTCTTTTTCTTACTTTAAGAACACTAATAATGTTAATAATTTCTAGTCACATTTATCCGCCAAGAGAGTGTTTACCCCAGATCTATGGATGGAAAAGCTGCTTAATTTCATCACTATTGCACGGCTTCCCTTCCGTATTGTTGAGCATCCTGAATTTAAGGACCTTGTTGAACTTGCACAGCTTGCCCCATCAAGACCAGATATCCCTTCCACCACAACTATTCGACGCCATCTACACACAATGGTTAAAGAACGACAACAAAAGCTGCTCCAGAGGCTTCCACCAGGAGGGAAGCTTTCAATTGCACTTGACTGCTGGACATCTCCCTTTTGCCAAGCATTTATGGCAATCACTGGCTATTTTATTGATCAGGAATGGAACTACTGTGAGATCCTTCTTGGCTTTGAGCCGCTTTATGGAACCCATACTGGCAGTAATCTAAGCTCAGTCCTCTTCAATATTCTCCAGGAGCATAATGTCACTGACCGTGTGCTATCAATCACAACTGATAATGCATCGAACAATAACACCATGATGTCAAGCATTCAAGCATCTGTTCAGGCACAAAATCTTAATAGTGATACCATTATTATCCGGGTTCCATGCATTGCACATGTTATTCAGCTGAGCTTGAATCAGCTCCTTGGGAAAATGAAAGCAAACCCAGTCAACGATACAACAGAGACAGAATGGTTAGATGCATGTACACACTCCCTTCATACAAGATATCAGACAAAGGAGATTGCAGACACATTAAACAAGGTATAATATGCTCTTATCCTCTACCCTAATATCTAATAACTACTAACAGTATTGAAAGGTTCGGAGCCTTGCTATCTTTATCAATGCAAGTCCACAGCGCCGGGAAGCATTCCTAGATCTTCAGACCAAACAGCCAAAGCTTGTTCCTTACCAAGATGTTCGTACACGCTGGAATTCTACATTTTTGATGCTTCGCCGTGCCAAACAACTGCAGCCTATTTTCGATGAATACTGTATGATGCATCAATATCTCCATTTCAAGCTCAATAAGGAGGAATGGCGCCAAATTGAGTATCTTCTTTGGGTTACCCAGCCTTTCTTTCAATTCACCACTGCCCTTTCAAAGACAAAGGATGTTACTGTTCATCTGATCTTTGGCATTTACAATAAGCTGTTTGACCACCTTGAGGCATCTATACAGCAGCTTCAGCGCAAGAAAGTCCCCTGGAAGAAGACAATGCTTGATGCACTAGAAGCAGCGCGGTCTAAGCTCTCTGATTACTATGGTAATACAGATAATGAGCTCCATGGTGATATCTTCGCAATTAGCACAATTATGGCTCCATCAAACAAGCTTCAGTTCTTTTCCACTAAGGATTGGGAGGATGATACAATTGACTATTGTGCACGATACCGCAATAGCCTTGACAACTATCTTGAGCGGTATAAAAAGCAGCTTTCTGATAAGCACATACTGCCAATGCATCAACCATCTACAAGCCCTACTTCTGAGCTTGAGATGCTACTTAACTCTACAACCCCCAGATCTCAGCATTCACAAACAAGAAAGAATAATGATGAGCTTACACAATATCTAGAGAGAGGTCAGTGCTTATTTTATGTCTTGGATGATTATGACTAACACTAATAGCAGGTCTTGTTTATACTCCTCCAAGACTCTTCTGGAAAGAGCATGAGCTTGAATTTCCAGCACTATCAAGCCTTGCTCGGGATATCCTTTCTATCCCAGCTAGTGGTGCTGGTGTTGAGCGCCTCTTTAACTCTGCTCATGATATCTGTCATTATCGTCGAGGAAACCTCAAATCTGATACAATCAAGGATCTGATGATGTATATGTGCACATCAAAGTTTGAGATTAAACAAGAGGAGCTAGATTTGATAAAAGAGTATCTCTCAGCTGGTGAAATTACAGGCATTGAGGAGGAAAAAGCCCTCTCTCAGCCCCAGGAAGATTTGGAACCAATAAGCGACAATGAGGAAGATGATATACTATATAACTCACAGCCTGCAGCACCTAGTGAGCGTGCCCTAGGGAAACAACGCAGAAGCATTTCTTCTGAGCCAAGGGATGAGATAGACCATGAGCTTGATGATGATGATGGTGATCATCCTCTACCTAATATACCAGAAGAAAAGAGTAGTATGCAGGCACGTTCAAGAAGAGTTCGGAAACAGCCAAAGATGCCAGCTGGCTTTGAAATTGATAGATACTAGTTCCTATTAGAAGAATTACAATAAATTGAGTTATGACAAAAGTTCTCTTCGATCCAATATCAACAAATGTGAATTATTCAACCAGTAGACTTTCTTACAACTACAATACCATTTAATACTGCCAAGGATCGCATAAATTATGTAGACACAGATTCGTCAAATTTGCACTGTTTACATATCCACATGGATATCCAAATCCACATGCGGATAGCAAATGCTATCCAAATCCATATCCGCACGGATATGAGGATGTCAAATGCTATCCAAATCCGCAAATTTGCGGATTTGGATATGTATAATTTGGATATTTTGCGGATCGTGTCGCAGTCTAGCCATGCTGATGTGTGAAGCTGTGAAATATCCAATAAACAGCGTTAGCTCAATACATGCGCTCTATATATTCTCTCTACGCGGGTGACTTAAATATTTACCTCATCGCACTCTTCGGGGGTTTTTCCCGGGATTCGGATGGCGCCCGAGTGAGAAAATTCAAGGGAAAGGCCGAGGACCAGGCCAATGGCAGCTTATAACGCAAATTACAAATAGGATCAAGCAAACTGAACTCGCAGCATATGTTCTCTACCTGTCCTGGTGGTTTTAAACCACTTCTTCTTCCCCCGGTCTCTTCGTACCCGCCAGACCAAAGCAGAAGGAAAAAGGAAAACACAATCTCACCAGCAAAAAGTTTGGTATCGTTGTGATCGTCAACTTTCTCTTCAAACGTGAAGTCGGAATCAGGAGAAATGGTTCAAGTGCATATCGCTGTGCTTGACACCGATGTGCCTTGCTACCGCGTGTATGCCAAGCGAGGTTTATACAGCTCTCAGTTTCGTCGGCTCCTTCAGGGGGCTGCAAAACGGTTAAATCAGAGCTCGCAGCCCTTGAAACATGGGAAACTAGATGTTCATGTAACAGCTTTTGACGTGATTGGGGGGTCATTGCCCTCATTGGGGTGCCTTCGAGCCGATTCATTGTCTGGTAGGGACCCCTACATCGACGCCCAACCCAAACCGATCGATGCAATCTTGGTCACCGGTGCCGCTGCAGCGTCATATGACGACTTATTTTGGATCCCACCACTACAGTCCTTTCTTCAAACGGTGTACACCAAGTTCCCTCTCGTTAAGATCTTCGGCTCATGCTTTGGACACCAGCTCATCGCCAAGGCTTTACTCGGGAGTGATGAGCAGTCTATGGGAGAGGAATCCTCTGTGAAAGTGTGCGTGCAGCCAATGCAGCATGGCCACGAAATAGGAGTTCAGCCAATCTCATTAAACCCGGAATTTGCTTGGAAATTTCCACCCCTTCATCGCTTTTTGCCAAGTTCCCCCTTCCAAATCCAGCTCATTCATGGTGATGCGGTGGTGTCCTACTTGCAAGCCGCTACGGACAGACGAGAGCCGGATGTTTCCCTCCCGGAACGCTGGATCAATGTTGGAAGCAGTGAGCTCTGCTCCATACAGGGCCTGTACTATCCTGGCCGCGTTCTCACTCTGCAAGGCCACTTTGAATTCGATGCATTTGCCACAGCTGAGCTGTGTCATCAATTTGCTCATGCTTTTAAGTGGCCCCTGTCATTGTTGGCGTCCCATCTGGACCAAATCCACCGGTCCTCAAGACCTGACGAGGAGGACGATGATGATTCTCGAGTGGCCGCTGAGGTGGTTCTCTTGTTCCTTGCGGGCGAGGATTAGGTGTTAAGCGGGCAATTAATTCATCTTTGATGGGCCAAAAGTCAGATCGAACTTTTACTAGCTAGTCCACGTGTAGTAGCCCAGAATGAAATCACTCCATTTCTATTAGTGTATTTGTTTAGGCTTCACACCCTGCAAAACTTTGAAATCAGTTGATACAATTCCAAGAGGCTATATGCAGCAAGTTCTTAGGGATTCCCAATTTACAAGAATTTGGTTCGCTCGGGGACAGCATATCCCAACATACAATTACTGATCTGACTATCCTCCTAATTCGCAAATCGCTTCGAATCCTGAATACGACATGGGTCGTAGATTGGATCCACAGACAACCAGCTCGATATTTCGAAGACGACCCGGCCATCTTTCAAAATAGTGGCCGGATTTTCTTTCACATGGTCCAGAATGCTAATGTTCTCCAGCGGGTTGTTTTTTCAATATTAAAAGATCCACAATATTGCCTTTTCTGACACAGCCCAATTGACCCTCCATCCCCAAATACCTCACAGCGTTTATGGTGGCCGACTGGAGAATCTCCTGGATGCTCAGAGCAGCAGATGGATCGAGAACTCCCGGTTCTGGAGCGTGTGCAACCCTTCCAGAAGGTCTGACCCAAAACAAAACGTTACTCACGCCTTCTTCAGGACAGTCAGAGCCGTAAGTCCACTGGCCAAGACCTGCTGGTTTTTTGTCTGACCGAATTCATCCAGAAACTGGTCGAACGGCAGCTCCGTCATGCCCTGGTAGGTGACAAGCGAAGGTGTGAAGAACACGTTCCTTTCTTTGCAATAGGCGGCTGTTGCATCATCGATGAAATTCCCACGCTCAATGCCCTAGACGCCATTTTTGACTGCGTGGAGGATGGCTTCAATCGTATATGCGTGTGCGGTGACATACGTATTATACTGCTTGGCGGTGGTGGTAACGGCGCGGATTTCCTCGGCTGTGAATTGGAGGATATCCAGAGCGCCGGATAGAGTAGCCACTGCTCCTCTGCACATGATCTTTACGAAGTTGGCCCCCTGTAGCAGTTCATTTCGGGCTGCTTCAAGACATTTCGGGATTCCCGTTGCAGATGCGGGCTAGGGCGGGTGAGTGCCGGCCACAACACATGGGCTCATCTCCTTGGTCACTGGCCCGAAAGTCCCCATGTTTTCCGGTCTGGGACAATGCCTTGCCAGCCACAAACAGTCTGGGCCCAACAATCAAGCTTTCTGAAATGGCGTCACGTAGTGCTGCGTCAGCGCCGCCGGTATCGCGAACCGTTGTGAAGCCTCGCAGCAGCATCTCCCGCGCCACATAGGCGGTGCGATGAGCAACAGTGTTGGGATTTATTGCGTACAGGTCTTTCAAAGAGAAACTGCTGGGTGTCGTCGTCAGATGCACATGGCAGTCGATTAATCCTGGACAGACATATTGGCCTCTCAGATCCACGGCCTGCGACTCGGGCGATAGATCGGGTTCAATGTAGAGGCCACCTCAACGACCCGCCCATTCTTGATCCTTACGATCGAGTTAGTGAACATTTACCGGCTTCGACATCAGTCAAGTTGGCATTATAGAAGGCGATGCCCGGTGCTGGTGTTCGGGGCAGCCAGGGCTTGGTCCATGGATTGGTCATAACGTCTTTGGTTTGGGACGGCAGGGGGATAGTCCACCTGCCCGACTGTGAGCCTGACGCTGACCTGTACTATCTGACAGCGAAATAAGATGTACACCCTAGACAGAGGGGAAAGCCGCGGAGAACCGCCCGCCTTTGATAACGTCCTTCGACGACGCTGGTGGGACGATCTAACCCGCACAGAGGTGCTGATAATCATTTCCCCGCCCTTTAGGTGACAAGGCCGTACCCTCTCCATTACCAGTGACATCTCAACTCTCCCGGCTGTCAGCAGAAGCAGAAGTGTGTCTGGCTTGCGGTTCCAATACGCCTTTTCGGCGACAGCATCCGAGGCTTTCGGACCAAGCCGAATGGATACAGCCCCATTCAGAGATATCTATAAAGATAATTGCCATTAGGGTATACTCACTGATATGGTAGTGAAGTTTGTGACTACAAGGTCGTTGGGCCTTCCGCGAGGCCCGAAGCTCGCCATCCGCTTCCTGCAATACCGAGCCAAATCAACGCAGGCTGTTCCATCGAAAGACCATTTCCGCAGGATTGCGCCGCCGCCGCCGCCGCCTCACTTCTTGTTGCCAAATAAGATGCTGTTGCGGGCATTACTAGTGGCCACCGTTTCATCCCACTCATGGTTGCTGAAGCCCGCTCTGAGAGTGCTGTCTCTTCTTGCTCACCCGCGAGTCTCCTTGCTCGACGTGAACAAAAACCCTCTACTGCGGCAAATTCTCAAAATGACGTTCTACAATCACTTTTGCGCGGGCGAAAGTGGTGCGGGGGTTCAGTCTACGATCCGAAAAATCAAGGATATGGGCTTCAGAGGGGGTGATTTTGACCTACGCGAAAGAATTGTCATTGGCGCGTCGGCCAGTAAAACAAAAGACTTCCCTACATCTCAAAATTCCCATTCCGAATCTGCCCAACATCCCGATATCGCCGCATGGCGCGAGAGTGTCCTAGAAACCGTGGCGTTGGACCTCATGCGGGAGTATAATCAAAAGGGAGTGGCCGTGGTATACAACACGTACCAGGCCTATCTCAAGTCAACCCCCGTGAATCTTCTGTCTCACCTCGAACTAGCGGAAAAGGAAGGGTTCACGATTGGGATCAAGCTCGTCCGGGGTGCCTATATCGCATCAGAGCCACGTGCGCTTATCAACGACACCAAGCCTGAGACGGATCACTTATACAACACAATGGCGGAGGGGATCATCCGCCGTCAATATGGCTCTTTCGGGAGCGGAGACCGACCGTTCCCATCGGCCGGGCTATTCCTAGCCACGCATAACAAGAAAAGTGTGCTGAAAGCGGACCAAATGAGCCAGGAGCAGCTTTCGCTGAAACGACCGATGACCAAGACCCAGTATGGACAGCTTCTCGGAATGGCTGACGGTTTCAGCTGCCGGTTGTTGCAGTTGGGTCAGGAGATGAGCAAGACTCCCCGTCAGACATCCCCCGAGGTGTTCAAATGCCTCAGCTGGGGCACCTTGAAAGATTGTCTGTCCTACCTACTGCGCCGCGCCGTCGAGAATCGGGATGGGGTCGGTCGAACGAAGGAGGAATACCTACTGCTCAAACAGGAAACGATGCGCCGGTTGAAGAGAGGTTTTATGTAATACATTGAACGTTAGGCGTAACTAGAAGTCATTTCATCTGTCATTGATCTTTGCATAGCGCACTGTAGCTTCTCCTCTTCTCTCTCTTTCTTTCTCTCTTGCCATTGCAATCACCTAGTGGCTCCGGTAATAACAGGTAACAAGCTCAAGCCTCCATGCTTCTCCGCACACGCAATGGAGAATCCTCTCTTCCTGCTGGTAACTTAATGCGATGATCATGCAGCTCATAGTAGATTGGTATGGTTTGAAGTAATCTGCTGCATTATTGATCTATGGTCACCTAGCGCTTTCAGGGTTGTCAAACCTCACGTGAGAAAATAGAAATAACATAAAGCGGCCAGATGGTTCGACGGGCCGGAAGATTAAAACTTCCCCTCAGAACCCTCGCCCGAGGCGGACACCCCTCATATCCGTGTAGATGGCCAGTCGAAACCAGAAGTCCAAGGTTTGTCATAGCACGCCATGGTGGCTTCTAACCCCCGATCATCAAATGCGTAAGTGTGCTCTTCGGTGGTGCATGGAGCATCTGTGGTGACATTTAGTCCAGATGCGAGACATGTCGTCGACGCAAGGTGAAGTGTTCCGGCGAACAACCTTGCGATGCATGTGTCAAACATGGCTGGGAATGTGCTTTCGGTCGGACCGGCCGTCGAAGATACTCGGAAGCGTGGGTCTTTTGGTTCAGGCGAGCAGATCCGCCCATGCTGACCAACGTCTAGTCATGTGCAGCGCCTCTTGGAGAGAATCCAGTCTTATGAGGAGCGCTATGGAACAGATTGCAACGGTAAGTGAAGCCTTTGTCATCTATTGCCGGTTTGACCTGTGCCAATCTACTCCTAGGATGCTCGGCGTCTCCCCCGGTTGCCCCAGTGGATAACCCGCATCGCCCTCCCCCGCAACCTGGCCCGGTCACGCTAGGATACAATGCGGCCAGCGACCAACCGCAAGAGAGTATCCCCTATGAAGATAGTGTGACTGGGATTAGTCCAGGTAAGTCTGTCGTCCTTTCATTGCCCTAACGGACAGCTGATCCACTCATATAGCAACGGACCTAACCTCGGGACCCGCGTTCGAATCTCAAGTCCGATTCTTACTTGATCTGTCGAAACCATGTCCATCACCAGCTTCTGTGATCTATTCTAGCCAACGTATTCCATGTGGGTCTAGAGCGCAGTGGGCATCGGTCAGAACGCTACTCAACCATACCGATGAACCGCCCATCCCATCGCTGGAAGCATCGCAGCAATTGCTCGATCAATTTCTTTTTTATCTTGGTGTCAGTAAACACTTCTTCGACTCACGTTCCTTTTCCGATTCCATGGTTCTGCTCTTCCAGACCCCTGAGTCTCGGGAACAGCAGAAGCGGACTTCTTGGTTCACCGAGTATCTATTGGTCATGGCGATGGCGAAGCTTATGGACGTGGAGCCATCGAGTTGCCAGCCCCCCGGATCAGACCTATTTGCAGAAGCGGTACGACGTTTGCCCCCTTTACATCAATTGGGAGATGAGGGAGTTATTGGGGTCGAGATTCTCACCCTGATAGCGACCTATCTCCAATGGTGCGATCGCAAGCATGATGCTTATCTTCATGTATGTTCTATTTTTCCTCTGAATTGACCTTCCCGCCCTCTGATAGTAAACTCCTGGCAAATTGGGCTGGCATTGCGCCTCGCCATCGCGCTGGAATGTAACTTACCTGAAAATGAGCAAGGCTGTCTCCCGTCCCAAGCTGCTCACAGGGTACGACTGTGGTGGACCGTCTTTATGCTAGATCAGTGGGCCCTCTATTTTGAATTGCGGGTTTGTAGTCATTTACTGATGGATGCAGACGCCTGTCGTCAGGTCTCGGGTTGGCCGCCGGGGCTGATGAAAGGCAGCTCCGCGCGAGCTACCCTCGGCATGCCGTCGGGTTCCCATCTCCAGTTGCAATCACGATAAATGTGCGCATTGCACGTGTCACTGACGAGATAATGTCCTGTAAGCCACTTTACTTCATTTAATTAGCAGGGTAGCGTGCTAATTCGTATCCTGCAGCTTTGTACGGCAATGCCTCCGTCAGTCAACCGGAGCTCGTTCGAAAGATACAGACCACTCTCCAAGAGCTCCATGATATTGGACGCTCGTTTCCCCAGTCGCTAGTACTGGATTTTAGTCGACCTCTGCAGTCAGTAACACGGACTGGTTCATCATTATATCTGATGCTATTTCAGATGAGTTTCCCTTCACTGAGAACCGAATGCCTCCCGAGCCTATAGTAGCTGATAGAACAGCGTCGGCAGGCTATCATTCTATGTACGCGCCCCATACTATTGCGGAGCGTTCGCTTAGAAGTCGAGAGACAGCAAAATGCACAGTCTCCAGAGGCTGTCCCTGAGATCTTAATACGACTCTGTGATACGTGCAAAGAGGCGGCAACGCGGAGCTTGAGTATTTTGTGTGTGCTTCAAAAACAGCAAATAATCCGTGAGTTGGCAGTACCTCAGCCTTTCTTGTCCTCATAACTACACTTTTTGTCCCTTCTATCACGCTCATTTACCTTTCATATTCTGTATCGTCCCTCCGTATGCTGATCTTTATCGTTTAAAAGCTAGATACGGGGTTTTTTGACCTGGACGCAACATTCTCCGCTGCCTTTGTCCTCGTGATGGTCGGCTTCATGGACAGATCACAGGGACGCCCACCCCCAGTTTTGAACCTAGCATTCGCAGTGCTCCGATTCCTCTCTCGGGCGGGCAACTCGGCCGCGGAGCAACGCTTGCAGGACATTGTGCAGTCATGCTCCCACGTATGGGCCGACCATTGCTTTAACGCTAGGGCTATCGCATCGGGAGGCCAACTGTATTCGCCATTCAATGTAAATGCAGGACACTCGGCACTTAATCCCACACCATGCTCAACCACCCGGCCCAATTCATCGGGCTACTCACCTTTTCCGACACCCCACTCAGATACCGGGCGATATCGTGAAGATGAGTCCCGACTCCTTGAGCCGTGGGAACAGGTTGGGGGCTTAGACACAATATTTGACATGCAGGGTGATTGGGGGGGTAGACCTAACGGGGGAAGCAGAGGGGATATACTCGAGCTTTCACAATCCCACATTGCCATTAACAGGTGTCGACTATATGGATTGGCTAGAGATTGAGAAGGTATTCAATGGTTCAGAAGGAATTTGATAAAGCACCGTGGACAAGGTAGAAATAGTTGATGGGCTATCAGGATGAAATGTCAAAACTCCCAATAAGTGGCCGAGACTACTATCACAAGAAAACGGGATAACTAACAATGCATCTCTAAGTCCCTCCTCGTCAAATCACTAAACCTCGTTCGAAGGATACATGACCTCATCTGCCAGCTGGAAGCCCTCCTTGATGCTGCGGATGCTGGCGAAACGCGCGACCAAATTTGTGCTGGTAGCCTTGTCATTGGTTCCGCTGGCCCTGGAGCCTCCGAATGGCTGGTGACTGACCAACGCGCCACTGCTCTTGCAGTTGATATAGAAGTTGCCGGCTGAGTGACGCAGATGCTGCTCAGCAGCCTCGATGGCCGACTGGTCCTTGGCGAATACTGCACCGGTGAGACCGAAGTTGGTGCTCGAGTCTACCAGGGATAAAGTCTCTTCATAATTGCTGTCAGGGAACACGTAGACAGACAAAATTGGCCCAAAGAACTCGTTCTTCATGAGACTGTGAGACGGATCCTGGACCTGGAAGATGGTAGGCTTCACAAACCAGCCAACCTCGCGGCTGGTATTGGCGCCCGCCAAAAGAGTGACGGAGGGATCTTTTTTCGCGTCCTTAATGACCCTAACCAGTTTCTCCCACGATCGCTCATGGATCACCGGGCCAATAAAGTTGTCAAACTTCTCCGGCTTTCCCATCTTGAGCTCCCCCGTCTCCTGGGCCAGCTGGTCCTTGAACTCTGGCCACACGGACTCAGAGACATCAGCCGGGAGGCAGCGGAGCATTTTTGGCCTTGGTATTCAAAAGCACTGCGAACAGTATTGATGACCGCGTTGCGGATGTCCGCGGTGCAATGGACGACGCCAAAGTTCTTGCCGCCGGTCTCGCCTACAATGCGGGGGTAGCTGTCGTAGCGGCCTGCGCGCACACCATCAGAGACTTGGCCATACAAATCACGGAACACCTCAGTGGATCCGGTGTAATGCAGGGCAGCAAATTTGGGATGCTCCAAGGCGGCGTCGGTGACGGTTTCTGGGTTACCCGGAAGGAACTGAATGACGTTCGGAGGCAGACCTGCTTCCTCCAGGATCTTCTTCTGTAAGTATCCGGACAGGATGGCGTAGTCGGACGGCTTCCAGATGACTACATTGCCCATGATAGCCGGGGCAGCAATCAGGTTGGCGCCGATGGCGGTAAAATTGAATGGGCTCATCGCGTAGACAAATCCTTCCAGCGGACGATATTCAAAAAGACTGAAACATGGTCAGCATTCACGAAGGAACTGCATCATCCATGGAAGAGTGAGTTATGAGTAAAAAGCTCATACCTCTTTTGAACCAATAGACAGGGGAATTTCCTTGGGAATCTGGCTCTAGAGCCTGTCTAGGGCATTTTGAAGCCTGACCCGCTCGATCGAGCCCTTACTGTAAGACGGCTACACGACAGTTGTTAGTCGATTGGCCACCCAAAATAAACAACGAGAATCAAAAATACATTCGGCTCATTGCGAATTGGGGGCACTTGGAAACTGACCAAACCCCCCAGGTTTCTCCGCGCACCCGTGGTCAGTGTAGACGATACGCGAGGAAGACGGTTGACTCTGCGGCCAAAAATCATGGTGGCATGCAATAGCGATAAAGCAGAAAGACAAATGGGCCGATCGAGTTGGCAGGTTAATACGTTTCATTAAACATATAGGAATTTAAATGAAAGTTCCTTCCTGGCTCCTCGGACGCTCCAGCCGAGGGGCCCATTTGTGACCCGAGTCAAACGCCAGGCCTCTCGGCTTCATCCGAACACGCCGGGCCAGCTAAATAGACCAGAAAGACCTCGGCTAGACACGAAGACTAGCAGACTTCCCAAGAATACTGTTCTCACCGTAACACATCTCAGTACATAATGTCTTCAGAGGTCGACGTCAAGGTTCCCAATCTGCCCGTGGACTGGATGGAGACTGCGAAGGGCTTGACTGCTGGAGCAGCAGGAGGAATTACACAGGTCCTTATTGGTAAAAGGACAATTTATCCAAAGCGCTGGCATTTGTTGACAAGCCATAGCTGACATCTCGAAAAGGACAACCCTTTGGTTTGTGACAGATTACGTCCTTCCGGCACACACTATTTGCTGATTTTGACCTGTTGCAGATATCGTCAAGGTCCGATTGCAAACACAAACAGGAGGCACCGCTCTTTCGGCTGCACGTGGCATTTGGGCACGAGAAGGGGTGCTTGCCTTTTACAAGGTACAGGGGAGCCACTTCCCCATCCATTGGGTTCGGCTGACACGGGAGTAATCAGGGAACATTGGTACCATTGCTAGGTGTTGGTGCCTGCGTAAGTCCAAAAGAACATGGCTCGTCGTGCGCATCTCATACTCACCAGATGACAGGTCAGTATTCAATTCGGCACGTTCCAAGGATTTCGACAGCTCATCGAGCACTATAACTACCGCAAGTCTGGGTCCCATGGCGGCGACTTGCCGCTGGGACAGTTCTACCTCGCCGGTGTCGCAGCAGGAGTAACAAACAGTGTGGTATCCGGTCCAGTCGAGCATATTCGTATCCGACTTCAGACGCAACCTCACGGGAAAGATCGACTATACACAGGACCCTGGGACTGCGTTCGGAAAGTCGTCCGCATGGCCGGCGTCTCTGGTCTCTATCGCGGCCAGGCCGTGACACTATTGCGAGGAATTTCATGGATACGGAGTGTGGTTTAATGACCCCTCCACGGGTGGTTCCGACGCAAGTAGTCATAGTGCAGTGGGCATTACCGCTAGCACTGGTGAGAAGGTCAAAGACGAAACCCTGCGAACCGTTGCGTCAATTCGAGGGGTCCGAATACTCGCCGGGCTGGAAGTTCAATCATTGGGAATTGAAGGGTGTCCTGGTTCGATTGGAAATGGTCCCCAAGGTGTTGAAAGGGGGCTTCGTCAGTACCGCTCGTCGAGATACGGGAGAAAAGGGACGCATGCCGATCTATAATGCTGCCACTGAGATCCCTGTTCTTTTGGAGACCATCCAGTCAGACATGTACACCAGTGCGCTGGAGGGATTCCGCAACACTGTCAAAATTGTCAAGCACTGGGCCTTGTTCACCCCTGCTATCGACAAAAAGCACTTGTGTCTCATTCCCTTCTGTCTTCAAGAGGAATGCGAGGATCGCATCAAGAAGCTGAGCGAGCGAGCGGCGGATGGTCAACCCCAGGAGCAGGAGGATACTAGGGCACCCAGTATGGGGGCGAAGAGCCTATGCATTCCCTTCAAACAGCCGACAGAGCTGAAGGGGTCGAGCACCAATCACGACGCGTAGTTCGACACAGTACAAAGGACAGGTCCAAATCGCGACACCGTCAAGAATCAAATTAAAAAGGAAGAGAAAGAGCAAATAACAGAAACGTCGCAAAGGGAGGTCTGGACAGGAGAGTTGACTGGTCTATCCTCTCGTCTGCGAGAAGCCGCTTCATGATGTTCGTCGCCATCACCTGATCACAACAAACAACGACAGTGTACTTGTACAGGGATTGAAACAGAGTATTAAACTTATATATTGAAGTTATTAGTATACAAGAGAGTCTGTTGTATCATAAGTTAGTCTAAGCCACGTACTTGATCTCAACAGTTAAGATATTATTAACGGCAACGGTAGCTGATTCCTTCAAGTCCTCGAGCAACAGCCTGGACTCGCCTTCCTTGCCCTCGAACAGATATGGACGTTCATGTCTAGCAGGGGATGCAGCAGGACAAGACCTTCACTTCTGCATCCGGGTCAAATAGCCGGAAGAACTCTTTCGCTTGGCGCAGAGGTACTTCCCGAAACGAGTATGCATAGATTTGGGGGAATTAACTAGTGTATGATCTGACATGAATATTCAATAGGTGTTATACAATGTAACGAAAATAATGCTAAATACAACGTAGTAGAAAAAATAGTGCAGCATCCAGTCTGTAAAAGCACCCGAACAGACGTATAAGAACTCATCCAAAAGAACATAATGCTTGGACTTTTTCCTGGGTGCATGACCGGTATTAAAGACAAAATATCGAGTTCAGACAATTGCATCTGATATGCACCGAAATGTCGAGTAAAACAATGGGTATCGAAGAGTTCAAACCAACATATAAACAAATGCTTTTGGCAAAGCAGAAAATATACAAATGGGCAAGGGGCCAGAGAGCTAGCTCTGGCACTAGGATAGGAGAGCCTCTTTGAAAGTGAGAGGCGCTGTCGCGTCGTCAAGGCTGTTCCGACGGCCCCAGTTGGCCGGTTGTCTCCGGAGAAATGCGCCAACCGCACCGAGGTAGCCTTCATGGCGCAAGAAGTAGGCTTGCTTCTCGCCTTTGGACCAGAAGCGGATGGCGTACGACAGTGTGTTCATGGTTTGTCGGTGGCCGCGGATGAAGGATCCGCCAAAGTAGATGTGCTTGACCTCGTGTTTCTCCGATTGGAGATATGCGATCTGGCCGATGTTGTTGCTGATTGCGTATAACAGGCTCCGGCTCATGTCCTCGGGCCTGAACTTCACGTCAT
This sequence comes from Aspergillus chevalieri, assembly GCF_016861735.1. NCBI lineage: Eukaryota > Fungi > Ascomycota > Eurotiomycetes > Eurotiales > Aspergillaceae > Aspergillus > Aspergillus chevalieri. The sequence continues at coordinate 1,073,204 of NC_057368.1, read as the reverse complement.
CCTCGGGATGTTCGGGATCCCTTGGGCTGAGGCCTTCACCATCCTCTGCATTCCGCTCAGCGGCGTTCTTCATGCGGAAGACCTTGCCAAAGGTACTGGCGATAGCGGTGCTCTTGAGTCCAATCTTGCTATAGTCCATGCCATAGATGTCACCGACCAGCATGTCCACACCGCTGTTGTCTCCGCTGTCCGCCATCGCCAGCATGTCATCGAAGGTCCGGGCGCCAGTCAGCAGGGACAAGATGCCCCAGAATGTACCACCACCCAGGTGTGTTCCACCCACACGTTGGAATTCTTTCGGGCCGGACACCTTGATCATGGATACACCGGATCCAATGTTGACCAGAAGGTAGGGGTATACGTCCGGTCGGGCCTCGGCAAATTTCATCGGTTCGGGATCGGTATCACTGTAGGTGAAGACTTCGTTTGGTATCTCGGTGATGAAGAAATCGAGGCCTATCCAAAAGATTCGTAAGTTTCACGTTCAAATCTATATAATCCCAATGAAGCGTACCTGTAATCAAGCACTGCATCTCCTCTTCCCGCTTCACATTTACGTTCAAAGCCTCCTTCAGCTTGTCGTAGTACAAGTATGCACCACCCCCAGTAGCCACAACACACAATTCGTCTTGCGAAGAGCCATTGAGCTTCTCATGTTCCTCGTTCAATTGTCTAATAAAGTCAATGCAAAGGTCGATGCGATGGGTTTCGAAGTTGATAAAGTTCAATCGGCCGCCATTGTCCGCGGAGTCCAGCTCTCGCGTGAAATAGACCAATTTCGCCAGCGAACCGCCAATCTGTTAGAATAAAACCATCGTCACAGTCAGCCCGATTGTCCAGAAGCCGTTGCGCATGCGATCCCTCTTTCCCCGGCAATTGCGGGGATAACTGTCAGTATGCGGGGATCACTCACGTCCACAGCGACATGGCTCACGACGCCGGTATGATGGGGAAGCCGGATATCTTGGCTCTCGTAATGCACGCCCTCGGCTTCTATGGGGCTTCGAGAGCGGGATCGTGGTTCTTCGTCGACGATGAAAGCGCCCTCGACATTGATCTTGACAGCTCCGGGGTTGGCGATCGCATTCAGGCGACCGGAGCGGAAGTCTGCGGAGGATTTGTAGGCGTGCTTGGAGCCGGGCGTGGAGTCGAAGACGGTCGAGATGCGATCGGGGGGGGACATAGTGATGATGGCTTGAGTGCCCGGGAGGAAAGGAATAGGAGCAGCAGCGGTATATAATAGTAGACAAAGGTCACGGAGCCATTGAAGACCGAGTCCATCCTCGGGGAAATGGGATAACGACCGTGATAACCCCTACTGCGTATATCTCCTTCTGCCCGCTTTTGTTGAGAAGCAAGTGGAACCGCCCGAGAAGTTCAATTCTTTGAGGTCGTATTCAATGCTTCACAATAGAGTAGCAGCAACCAGGGTATGTAGTAGTATATGTATTTCGTTGCTGTTGGTAATCTCGCTGTTCTCAGATCCTGAATGACGTCTTTGCATCCTCAGGCATCAAGGCACGTGCTGGGCTACAACGAGAAATAAGCCTTGGGTAGAATACTTCAAAGGATGTTATATATCTTTGCTTGGTAATGTTTATTTGTCTATCAATGAAGGCAGTGTGACATGTGTTCTGTAGAATCCGGAATTCAGCTACTTGTATAACCCTGCTACTCCTGCATTGCTATCCCTGATTTAGTTTCTACTTGGACCACGTTGTAGTAACTGGGATATGAACGATTTATTTCGCTTGATTCCTGGTATGCTCTTCACTACGCTCCAACGCTCCAATGCTATATCGAGTGTATATTAAAGCCGGTTGATGGAGTATAACACTTCCGGTTTCGGTTATAAATATCGAACCCCCACGCTCGACAATGCACTCAAAAGGACGCATATGCAGTACTTTTAAATTAACCTGGTCTAAGACATACAGACACTGACACTTTGATCAATATATTTGTAGAATGGCACAGTTTATGCTCCTCTACCACTACTCCGTACTGCACGCCGAACTATACCACGGTGCATAAAAGATCCTGAGCACTGCATCCGGTTCAAACGCTAAATAGCGTGTAGAATTAAAAAAAAAAAATATCCAATTGGACCATTTATGTATACAAGCCACTCGTTCTCCGTAGTATCTACATCAATCGAGCAAGGTACGGAATGGTGAGAATAGACTATGAGCATACGAAAAGCAAATCCTGCATAAACCTGCATCTCTATATTTTGATCTACAGCAAAGGAATCGAAGAACAAGCAGAGCTTGAAAGCTTTCTTTCTCTTTTCTGAGCTGTTCTGGAAGACGACCTGAGAACAGCATGGAAAGACATTCACTGACTGACGCGCCAGTCCTCAGTGCAGTACAAAGTATCAAAACAAGGAAACAAAACAAACTTACAGGTTACAATCTTTGTGCCGTTCATTGTCCAGAGTCTTATCCGTCTCTGTTTGTAGTATGCGGCAGCGGCTGCAAACAAAAGACTGTAGTCTGCAGTAGATCTCTCTTTTTTTTTTTTTTTTTGGCATTCCTACAGCGCAAACGCTCGTCGTAGAAGAACTACACTAAAACTATGTTTTATTGTACCCTAAGCTCTCTTTGTAGAGTGAATGGTCTCTGTTGCAGCGACTGTGTTGCTGTCCTGATGCGCAGTGACTGCAGCCCTAAGCTTCTTCTGTCTGCTCACATGCTCACTTTTTTTCCCCTCTCCTTCACCCATCTCCAATCTCTCTCCCCTCCATCTTCTTTTTTTTTTTTTTTTCATTCTCTCTTGTTCCTGTCATCTACTGGCAAGGTATTCTTCGTTTCACAACGACTCTCGTCTCCACGATATATCTCTACAGGTAAGTGGCCTGCTCTCATCAACACACACAAAGTCCTACCTTTTATTCCCCTCTCCCCCAAACTCTCGATTAGAACAGACACGTCTAACTTGTGCGTCTTTCCAGTTCTAGTTCAAATCGTGTCTCCTTCGACCCTGACGTTTCCAAAATGGATAGCTTCGACGTGTCGGACATGAACAACGCGGTCCAGGAGGTCGAGACCAACGGACAAACGAACGGTCACAGCAAGGTAAACGCTGAGGCTGCCTCCCTAGCTCGATCCAAAGGTTGGGCTGCCCCAGAGACGTACGACTATAGCAAGTACGTGGCTCCCGTCGGCCCTGCTGCTGGCCCTGACGGTCCTGCTGCCCCCGCTGCTGATTCCGAGTTTGCGGGTGAGCCGCCAGCCGCAGAGGGCCTTCCTGAGTGGGCGGGAAATGCTGCCAAATACGAGTGGAGGGATGAGTATGGTGACGTCGGGCCTGAGATTCCTGAGCTTGAGGAGATGCTCTTCCGTAACGAGTTCATCAACCGTACCGGTTTGAAAATCAGCAAGTGAGTCCTTCGCGCCACACCAATGTGTTTATGGATCTTGAGCTAACTCTGTCCTCGCGTAAAGCTTGCAAAACATCGAGGTTGTTGCCGAAAGTAGGGAGCGTCCCAACCCTGTGAGAAACGTAAGTTAGCCTCGCCAAAAACTGAACGTCGTTTTTTATTTTGCTGACAATACACAGTTTGACGACGCTGGACTCCACCCGATTATGCGTGAGAACATCAGGCTGTGTCGGTACGACGTTCCAACTCCAATTCAAGCCTACTCCATCCCCGCCGTGCTCACCGGGCATGACCTGATCGCCATCGCTCAGACGGGTAAGTACAACACAGCTTGATGACCTATGAGAGCTGGAGGTTGACATAAACACAGGCTCGGGAAAGACTGCGGCTTTCCTTATCCCCGTGCTCTCTCAGTTGATGGGTAAGGCAAAGAAGCTTGCTGCACCTCGCCCGAATCTGGCTGCCGGATTCAACCCTTCGACGGACGCTGTTCGTGCGGAACCGTTGGTGCTCATCGTTGCTCCTACTCGCGAGTTGTCCACACAGATCTTCGACGAAGCCCGTCGTCTGTGTTATCGCTCTATGCTGCGTCCCTGTGTCGCTTACGGTGGGGCCCCCGTTCGTGACCAGCGAGAGGAGCTTCAGAAGGGTTGTGATATCCTCATCGCTACTCCCGGAAGGTTGCTGGACTTCATGGGGCAGCCGCACGTCCTCTCACTTAGCCGCGTCAAGTAAGACCCCGCGAACGATTGCTTTGCTATTTTCGCAATCATACTATCATACTAACTCCTGACAGATACACCATCATCGACGAAGCAGACGAGCTTCTTCAGTCTGACTGGGAGGATGACTTCAACCGTATCATGTCTGGTGGAGGTAGGAACTGCTCAAGACACTTCAATTGATCTCAATGACTGACTCGAATAGACACCAACGAGGATGCGGACCATCGTTACATGATGTTTTCTGCAACCTTCAACAAGGCTTGCCGTCAGCTAGCGCGCAAGTTCCTCACTGAAGACCATGTTCGCGTCCGTATCGGACGTCCTGGCAGTGCTCACATTAACGTGGACCAGAACGTAAGTTTGCCGACTAGAAGCCTCCATCATAACGAGTACTAAGAGAATGCTTAGATCATCTACGCCGAAGACAGCTTGAAGAAGAAATGTCTCTACGATCTTCTTCTGTCTATGCCTCCCTCGCGTACGTTGATCTTCGTCAACACCAAGACCCAGGCGGACTTCTTAGATGACTATCTGTTCAATATGGGACTTCCGAGTACCTCCATACACTCCGATCGTACTCAGCGTGAGCGTGAAGATGCCCTGTAAGTGAAGTCACCCTTGTCGAGAAGAGATCTTCCTGACGAATCGAAAAGGCGTGCCTTCCGCACAGCCAGGTGCCCTATTCTCGTTGCTACTGGCGTTTCTGCTCGCGGTCTGGATATCAAGAACGTGATGCATGTGATCAACTTTGATCTTCCTCGTGCCATGAACGGGGGAGTCACCGAGTACGTTCACCGCATTGGTAAGACACCTAACCTAGCCCTAAATCAATGATAAAGCCAGATGACTGATAAGGAACAGGACGTACCGCTCGTATCGGAAACGAGGGTCTTGCAACGTCATTCTACAACGAGGATAAAGATGCGGAGCTTGCCCCGGACCTCGTCAAGATCCTTATGGAGAGCAAGCAGCGCGTTCCCGACTTCTTAGAGGCGTACAAGCCCATGGAGGAAGCCGTGACCTTCAACGACGATACAGACGACGAGGATGAGAACGGTGATGACAACGCAAACGGTGGCGCTTGGGGAGGTATCCAAATGGGCGACAGCAACGAGGTTCCTAGCTCGAACTGGGGCGCCGCTACTGACAGCGCCTGGGGAGAACCTCCGGAAGCTACTGGTGAACCCAACGTCGGTGGCGCCAGCTGGGACTAATGGTCTGGCACCTTCTCATAAAGGGGACGTTTCTCTGTTGAAATGTCTGTGGTACTAGCACCCGACAGGATGTTACTTTTCTTCTCTTTCAAAACGATTTTAGAACGCGGTCCGAGAGAAGAACACCAGTAGGCTGTCCCCTGATTAAGCCTCGGGGGCTTTGGCGACATCTGGGAATCCAGCAGTCGGTTGTGGACGAATTGTCTTGTTTTGCTGGCCTCTGTTTTCCGGGGGGAAGGGGGGGGGGAAAGACGAGTTGTCTGGACTATGCGCAGGGTACCCGAGTTCTGAGGCCCTAGGCTATATGGGGTGGACGGCTAGCTCGGGTCTTCTTGGGACTGTTACATATCCAGGGAACTAAAGATATTAATACTCTGTGTGTTTACCTTCGTGCTTTCCGCTTTGGTAGGAAATCTGTAGTTCCGGGGTGTAGCTTCCCGTAGTAAGGACGCGCCTTCCTAATTCGTACTTCAGGGAAAGGTCCTCCTCCCCAGTATCAACTTCATTCTCCTTCTACCTCACCTTCACCAGAGCGAAGATGGACACTGCTGAGTCCAGTGAGCCATCACGACTACAACGACTGAAACAGTCCGTCGACGCCGTCCTCCTATCCCTCGCAATCAAACTCGTTCGACTTGAACAGAAAACCCCTGCCGCGAGACGAATCACCCGCTTCCTCGACTCCCTTGCCCTACCCAATATGATGCTCGTATTCCTCCTCTTGGCTAGCCTCTTTACCATTGTGAGCGCAGCCGGAGGCGATCCAGTTGTCATCAATTCCAACGTCACGAACGTCGATAAACGAGCGCCCCCCCAGCTGATCGCAAGCCCAGATGCCACAACTCCCTCCGTCCAGTATGGCATGAACCTCATGGAGGCCCAGCTGAGGTACAGAGACCCCTTTGTTATCGATACATTCGAATACAGCGACCGCAACGATCTTGGCTTTTGGCACGGTTCTGGCGAGAATCTCGACGTGCACTACGGCGTCGATACAAGACGTGGTGGACACTACGCGCGTCTGTACCCGAAAGACCCGGATCAGAACTTCCACTCGCAGGTATCCGCTGTGCATTGTACGAACTTTATGCCGTTCCGCGAGCGGTATCTGCACGTCGTGTTCTCGGGATCCAACAAATTTAGTATCTCGCTGAACCAGAATAACCCTGAGTGTCGGCCGGGCAGGAATCCGTATCCAGCTACGTGGGATACAGTCGAGGCGAGACGGTACTTGAGCGGGAAGAATGATATTTATGTGCCCATGTCGCACTTCGCAATTGATTTGTCGAAGATCGTGTCGGTTTCTTTCAATGGGTTTTATTCCGGGGAGAGTGTCACGCTGCATCGCATTGAGATTGTGCGTGTCTTGCCAACTGGGGCGTCGGTACCGCTCAAGCTGCCTAATGGACAGATGATTCTCAAATGCTCGAGGCCTAATTCGTTTGCGTTTGGGATTGATGATGGGCAACCGCGATTTGCGCAGGAGGTTATGAATATCCTTGAGGAGGAGAAGGTGCTCGTGACGTTCTTCGTTGTCGGGAAAGGCTTGAGGGATAAAGAAACCAATTTCACCCAGGTGTACAGGGAGATGTTGCGGCGAGGACATCAGGTTGCGCTTCATTCCAATACACATCAAAAGTACGTTGTTCTCTTGAGTCAGGGTTTCGCTTTCTAACACATTCCCAGGATGGAAGCATTAGACGACGAGGATATCGAAGACGAGATCTTGGAGAATATTGATGCGTTCAAGGACCACCTAGGAATTCAGTGTATGAACTCGTTTCTCTCTATATAGCCAGTGTTAACATTTGCAGCTCGATACTTCCGACCCCCATACGGAACTATTGGGGCCAGAACGCGCCAGATACTCGCAACTCGACTTCTCGACCCGTACATTGTGAACTGGAGCGTTGACGTCGAGGATTGGCTCTGGGCCGACACCGATACCCCGGAACGACAGATTGAAGCCTTTACGCGCGACATCACGAAAGGCGGAAATCTGGCCGTGATGCACTACCTCAGTCCGAGCACGGTGGCATATTTCAGACAATTCATCCATACGGTCAAGAGTGCTGGTATGAACATCATGCGGATTGACCAGTGTCTTGAAGATCCGAACGCACCTCCGCTGAAGTGAGCTATCTGTTGGATGTGACGCTTCTGCTTATTCTTTATTTGTTCAGGTATTGGCGTTATTAGTGCTTGGCTGGATATTCATATGGCGTGTTGGAGGCTATTGGGGTATAATTATTGAACTGTCTTTTCCAAACCGATATGCAATTGTCAGTAACGAAGTCTGCTTTTCTTTTCTTTTCTTTGTTTTTTTTTTAGAGGAAAAAAACCAATCAATTCAATGCATGTATCATCTGCTCCCTATGCAATACAGTCAATAAACATCCTCAACTAACGCCATCCCAGCCCAAATAATTTCTAGATGGAAATATAATAGACAAAAAGAAATATAGTATAACAGCGGAGAAAACAATTTTGCAAAAAAAAAAAAGAAAAGAAAACTTGATCAAAGAAAGTATATAGTAAATCAACCAAAATCCGGCCTCCGACACTTAGGTGCCGAAGCCAACATCGCATCGACCCTCTTCATAATCCACCCCGAACTAGCATCCGCACTCGAATGTCCCATTTTCGGCGTCTTATTCGTGTAGCATCGTCCAGCGCGGAAAGTGAACTGTGCGCATTGCGGGGCCGTCGCGCAGAGCGCCTGACAGTCTTCGTAGGTGTCGATGGCGACGGAGTGTTCTTCGGTGGAGAGGTTGTCCCAGTAGGAGCGGTCGGAGGAGAGTTCGGGGTAGATACGTTCTTTGAAGACGTCACCGTGGAGGAGGAGGGTTTTGCGGGACTGTTTTCTGGTCAGATCATGTATGGTGACATGGGGGTATGGAGGGGGGATGAAGGGGTACCTCTTTGTAGCGCTTCTGCTCGAATTCCCAAAGACTCTGGATATCCAGCGCAGACAAGTGATGGAACGCCACGGCAGGGTAACACCACGGCCGACGGTAGAAGTCCGGCGAGAACTCGTCTAGCTCCGCGACAGCCGTGTTCTGCAACATAGGCCACGAGAAGTGCAGCGGAACACCGACGTCCAGCAGGATCTTGCCCAGCACACAGTCGCCCGCCCAGTGGCCGGCCGTGTAGGCATGGATCTCATTCGACTTGACCGAGTACTCGTCGACAACGCGCTTCATGGCGGGATTCGAGACGATGAACCCAGAACCCCCGTGCGCGAAGATGACATCCGCAATCTGCGTCTCGGTGCCAATATACAACGGATCCTCGGGATTGAAATGCTCCAGCCACGCCAGCAAACTGCCCCAGACGAAATACGTATCCGCCTCCATAAACACATACCACTTCGCATCGCTCTTGTGCTTGTACGTCCCCATCGCCATCGGCAGGAACTTCCACTTATCCAGCTTCCACCCGGGGTTATCCGGCTTTCCCAGCGCGGAGTTCGCGACATCCGAGAAGTCCTCCTGCGCGAGACCAGCGCGGCCCATCGCGCGGATGCGGTTGTAGATGTTGAAGTCCGGGATGGACTGCTTGAGGTTTTCGTCGGGCATGTTGCGGAGGGCATCGTGGACGCGGACACCGGCAATTTCCTCGTCGTGGTCGGAGAAGATCACGTAGTTAGGGATGCAGCGGAGGGTTGTTTGGAAGTGCACGGGGACTTTGTCGAGGGCTTCTGTGACGCCTGTTTTGAGGACGACAAGGACATCTTCCATGCCGGGAAGGGGTGGACAGATTGGACGGTCCTGTTCCTTCTCGCCATTATTTGCGTTGGGCTTTTGGTTGGTGTTGGAATTGGCGTTTGCATTCGGACTGGCGTTGGCGTTCTGGGAGGTCTTGGTCCTGGCGGCTACGGCGGGGGCGTCGAGGTCGGAGCGGAGAGAGAAGAAGTGGTAGAGGAGGAAGAGGGCGACCAGGGATGCTACCCAGGTGATTCGGCGGCGGTAGAGGCGGGGAGTGATCATTTTGGCGTGTGTCCCTGTGCGTCTCAATTGATGGAGGCGTGGTTGGTGTAGTGTGATGTGGTGGCTAGTCGTTATTCATGTGTCCACGCAGAGAGTGGTCCCCCTCCGGTGCTTCCTGGACTGTAGTTAGAATAGAGATACAGAGGAGGGAAAAGGAAAGTAATATGGAGAGGAAAAGAGAAAGAGAAAGAGAAAGAGAAAGAGACATACAGAGACAACGACAGTGGCAGAGCAAAGACAGAACAAAAGGAGAACGTGGGAATTCGCCTTCATACAGATCACCGCCGAAAAGAGGAAGCACGATGAAGATGAAGACGATCGCACCCATTATGACGCGTTGCTCGTTTCGCATTCGGCGGCACAGTCAATTCCATAGTAAAGTAAAAATGAACCCCTGGAGATCTATAGCTCTCTCATTAGAGTACTACTCCTACAGAGCACACTCCAGAGTACAATATTCAGTACTCAAATAGTGGTGTCTCCCCTGAATGTGTGGAGGTGTGGAGGTCAATTCTCCGATAACACTACAGTATGTACACTACTTGACCATCCGTGAATGCAGCTTGACCAGCTCCGGAATAATCAATCGTTCAATCTCAATCCCTCCCTCACCTTCTGTATCGCCCGGTGCAGCGCCCTCCTCATTACCGCTTCCGGACTGCCCTTCCTTAGCACCGCTCAATGCCTGATTCCTCTTCTTGGCCTCCGCCAACCCAACCTGTGCCTCCGACCCCGAGATACTCTTACTTCGTCGCGACTTGGGAACCCTGATCCAGCGCTCGTACGGTGGGTCCGGCGTCACAAATACCACCTCCCACTTGCGCGTGCTAAGCAGGTTCCCGATAACCAGATGGTGCGAATATCGTTGCAGAGCCGTCTGCGCTTTGTGAACTAGCAGGTCTGGGTCGGTTTCCAGTTTGAAGGAGACGATCATACTACCCTCCGGTGCCCAGCCGTCCACGAGGCGGTGCAGGAATTTCGGGACAGGGTCCAGGTCAATCACTAGCTTCTTACTATGCCCTTCCTGTTGCTGCTCATTATTCCCAGCGGATTTCTGCCTTTGCTCTGCGGACGATACCTCGGACGATTGAATCTTGTGCTCCGCCATCCGGTCGCGGGGAATAAAAAAGTCACTAACCGCCGCCGCCAGATAAAACAGCGCCTTGGACCCCAGCGGATGCATCAACTTCGCCAGCGACCGCAGCTCAAACAGATACTCCGCGATCGTCGTGAACGGCAGCAACAACAGCCGATTATTCTTTTTCGCATAGCGGTACTTCCGGAGCACATCCCGCATCTGGTCCTGGTACTCACTGCGCACCACGATCGGCCCGTGATCCGGGCTCGTCGAATTGCTGCAGTCCCCTGACGGAACTCCCTCGTCCATGAAATCCAAGAAACAATTCGTCGAGTGGCTGTAGTGCCGCGAATACGGCAGTAAACTGAACTGCCGGTGCAGGAAAATCACCGCATACCCTTCCTGCAGGAAATACTCCGCCGACGTAGCTCCTCTAGTTCCCGCGGAGAAATTGTCGATAAAGCGGACTGTTTGGTTCTCTAGAGGAACTGTTGTTCCTCCAGATGTCACTAGGACTACTCGTCGGTTCTCCTCGGCATGGTAGTTGATGAATGCGCGAGCTAGGGACTCGTGTTTCGGGAGGGCTTTGGGAGGTGGGTAGTTGTTGAAGTAGGTTGATTCGGCTTCTTCTGGGGTTGTCATTGCGATAGTGAGGAGGACAAGGAATTGGGATTGGTGTTGGTGTAGATGCGACTAATGATTCGGTTCCATTCGACCTGGGTCAATTGCGGTGTCTTTATAACACTGTGCGATCATAAACCCGGCGACCACTCCGTAGACGGCAATTCCTATTGACCGGTTTCATTAGCAGTAGTTCAGCAATAGTACTCGGTACTCGGTGCTTTATTGGCCTCAACAAATCGCCTCCGGTTGGGGACCATTCAACGATACGTACTCCGTAAACCGGATCCAATCCAATTGACAATCGGTCTTCAATGTACGCAGTAAGAATGAGAATAAGGATGTATGATAAGAAGCTTTAGGAGGACGACTAAGGATAAGGATAGTAATTAATGCACACTGGCCGGCCTCAGCTCCGCTTATGCCGAGGGGCTCGGTCGGTTTCTTTGTCTCACCGCTTTCGGAGTGAACTGGCTGACGTCACTGTCGCGGGGTACCACGTGATTCTCCGCATAAACAACACATTCAAGTAACATACAAATAGAGTAACAGGTTACGGCTTCTGCGGCCCAAGATAGTTAGGCAAGCTCCTGCGAGGGAGGCTTTGCCAGTGTGTATGATAGAATTAGCTTAGCTACCAGATAGGCGGTTTCGCTCCGCCCGTCGTACGGGACCCCGCGGCACGTGATCGGACTGCCGACGTAAAATAGCAATTAAACTAAACTACTAAATAGAGTAACAGGGGTACAGTTACTCAGTATAATTGACAGTCTAGGATCTTATTAAGCTTACATATCATAATTCGTCTTACAGGTAGCGACTCCGCAAAGCTTGGCTAATGGTGCTCATCCGACTCGCCATTCCGCCCTGCATGCTGAGTAGTTCCTCCTCAAGCGCTGACTGTGTAACATCCGTGGCTAAGAGATGTTAATAGGACTGTATGGAAGGTGTAACTAGGTCCATCTTACCATCAAGATCACTGAAGCTACTCCCCATACTAGGCGTGCCATCGCTGGCTTCTTTCGACCGCCGGGGGCTGGCCAGCTGACTTGCTTGTCGACTGTTGTCACCCGGCTGGTGACTCACGGGGACCCCGGAGCTCGCAGAGCTCATTGAAGATTCTGCTGCCATGAATTTTCGAGGAGTCTGTGGGTGTTCAGCTGAACGCCGTCGGTAGACATCTGGGCTTCCGGTATTGAGACGCAAGGTTGCATTAAGGTCCTGTCCACTGTGCTCCCGCGGTCTGTGTTCAACATCTCGCGAGTAAGGGAGGAAAGCTGGCGAGTCATCATCGTCATCTTCTTCATCGTCTCGTAGACCCGGTCGATGCATAGAGAACTTTCCGAAGCGCTTGAACCTGGGATTCCGCCGGCTGTCCAGCTCCTCTTCTTCATCTGACTCCGACTCGGATGAGCTTGTTGAAAGGTCCTCTTCTTCCAAAGTAGGGGATCTGCGAGTCGGCGCAGGTGGTGCTTGTTCGCGTATATTTGCAGAAAGTCGACGGCCGGAACCTTCTGGTTTGGGGTCTTTCATCTCTGCCGTAGGTGTGGCATTGCGGGATTGGTCTCGTTGTTTGATTTGGTTAATAGTAGCATTGGAACTGGTGCGCCGGGGAATGACTGCTTTTATTAGAATGCGTCCTAGAGATAGTAGTTATTCACTTACTCCGTTGCGGCTGTGCGTCTTTCTGTTGTGTTGTGAGACGACTAGGAGGGGGACGAGATCCTTTTGGCAATTAGCTGTGACAACCGTGATACAATTGATGTACAACGATTCATACCTTGGCCCTTATATTGACCACCCAACGCAGCACTCCCCGATGTCGAGCCAAGCATTGGCGACGGAGAACTTGACTGGGCCGTGCCCACCTTGCGCATTTGTGCGCGCACCTGGGTCAACTGCCGGTCATAAAGCCATGCAGCCTGCTGCAACAGAAACTGCAGAGTCACGCCGAAACTATGTGCACTAGGGTAGATCAGCTGTTAGTGCGCTGAAGTATCCATACTCATGGTATCCGTACAGTGTCTTCCCTGTAAACGAGTCAGCATAAGCTCTCGGCAGTTGGAGAAGCGTCAAAGCCAATACAGTCTATATCATCTCCTTTGGATGGCCGAGACAAGACATCCCAAAGAGCCTGGTCCTTTGTTGCGTCCCATTCGATCTAAGCCTGTCAGCATGCACTCCTCTCTAACCAGTCGGGTTAGATAAACTTGCAGGTGGAGGATCCACAAAGTTCCCTCTGGGGAACGGCAGGCGGAGGAAGACGGTGAGTTTGGAATCCCCTGGTTCAGCTGGAAGAGCCATTGCTTAGTCCCTTTCCCAACGCAGCGCAATAATAGGTAATTAAGAGCGGCCCGTGTTGCTGATAATCATTGGTAGGCAGCGATGTTGAACAGAGTTGAGTGGATGGCAAAATGGGCCGTAGTCCCCTGAAGGATCAGATCTTAATTGCTTAGTCTGTTTCAGGATATTTGAATAATCTGTGTTATGTACTCCGGAGTAGGAGATGGCGATGCTGATTGACTGGCGGTGATGTTGTTGGATGATGTGCTTAAGGCGACGATGAAGCCGTCATGTGCGTTGCATTAAGGGGTCTTCACGTGTTTACTGTCCGTGCTGCTATTGCCACGACATGCACGTGATCGCGTACCTCTCGCATCTTCCCCTTTACACACATACTCCGAGTACGTCTACTCCGTACACCGCGGTCACTCTGTCAACTCTACAGAGTACAAGTATGCTCTTTTCTCTGTACCAACAAAATGTTAGAACATGAAAAATACCGAGCCGCCTAACAAAGCCACATCAGGAAAGAGGGTCAGCGGAGATCAGTGATGTTCTTCCGAAATAAAAGCCCACATCCACATGGCCAAGGGCTCAAGGTTGACTGACAATGGCACAGTCTCGAGGATCTTCCAGGGGCAAACCCTTTTTCCAACTCTTCTGAAACAACCGGCCGGAGATCTAAGCCGCTTACTGCGGTTGTTTCGATTCTCCACGTGAGAGCCACGAGTTGACCTTAATTTTGTTCGCCTCTGGGATTGGAAGATTTCTTGTCACGAGGATTTGGTGGGCCGTTATTACCCACTTCTCCCTACGATTATTGAACATTATCGGCCTTCTCCCGGGAATTGTGCCTTTTCAAGCACCGAAAATACCTCGACAATACGAGTGCGAGTGCGCGTCCAGCTCGATTGATCGTGTCTACTGAATGCTATCGTGGGCCGTATCGACACGGTGTTTCGCTCTGTTGACGAGAGAAATCTCTGTATCGCAACTCTCCTCTGCATTGCTCCATACAGACACGGCTTGCAATCACAATACGAGTCCACCTCAGCCCCTCCGTGCTTAGGCCGCTCAAGCCTCTCCGATGTCATAGGCAATTTGCTTCGTTTCATCTTCCACCTCTACAAAGTTGACAGTCCCGCTGGGTGCTTGGCTCCTGGTGGCGATCAACGCATCAAATAATGTCGTGGTTTTCCTATCTCTATTACAAGCTCGTTGCCGTGCTCATCCGAGCACTTGTGCGGTTTCGCTCTCGCAAGCGTACCGTGGTCCCTCCCGATGAGGTGTACCGTATTCCGTCTCGAGAAACTGGAAGGACAATCAAGACCCATATCTATCGATCATCATCTGCACCCAAATTGTCACCCGTCTTGATCAATTTCCACGGCAGTGGTTTCGTTATCCCGATGCACGGGAGCGACGGTCCTTTTTGTTATCAAGTCAGCCAAGAGACCAAATACACGGTGCTGGACGTGCAGTACCGTTTAGCGCCTGAACATCCATTCCCCGCAGCGCTGAATGACGTCGAGGATGTGGTCAACTGGGTACTCAATCAGCCCACCGAGTTCGACCTATCTCGCGTAGACATTTCGGGCTTTAGTGCTGGAGCGAATTTAGCGCTGGCAGCCTCATCGACCATTTACCCTCGAGAAACCTTTCACTCTGTGCTTGCCTTTTATCCACCGCTCGATCTTTTCACCGATCCAGCCGCCAAGGTTTCGCCAGACCCCACGGGAAAGCCTATCCCTCCAGCGGCGGCCCGCATGTTCGACAAATGCTACATCCCTTCTGGCATGGATGCCAGAGATCCCCGCATCTCCCCGTATTACAGCGAGCCGGACCGCTTCCCAGACCGCGTGCTGATGGTGACGGCAGCTGGTGATAGTCTTGCGGGTGAAGCCGAAAGGTTGGCCACCCGCATCGGTGAATTGCCTGGTCGCGAGGTTGTCTGTCAACGGATGCAAGGCTGCAACCACGCTTGGGACAAGAGTGCCCGCAAAGGTACCATTCAAGGTGATGCTACGGAAAAGGCATATGCGATGGCCATTGCGATGCTATCCCGCGACTAGTTAATGTGCTCAGATCAATACTTGGCTATGTACTCCGCATTCGGTGGTTGTATAGATTAAACAGCGATGTGAAACGTCTTTATAGATACAAAACTTGGCACTCTTTGACTTTTGATGAATCACATCCACTTTTCTTTGAAAGCCGCGGTGCCTGCAGCCGGACAATTCATTCAAAGCTGAAACTCAACGGGCCCTAGCTAGCCCTACTTCGGTGCCACATGCCAGGGGAATAAGAACAATGAAAGAGTAATACAAAAAAGGCTTCTTCTTTGGATCTCCGAGATGTACCTGTAACTGACGTACGCTGTATGTAATTGCGTCGACATGGGATATAAGGCCGGTTATTCGTGGAAGGGCCGTGAGTCGGTCAACCGGCAAAAAAAAAAAAAAAAGGAAATGCTCTCGTGGGTCAGGGAGAATTTTCTTTTTTTTTCAAATGAAAAAAATAAAAATGCATTATTTCCAAGCGGGCCCGATTTGAATTGCTTACTGGATTTGAGCACTGACTGGAGAGTGTCCATAAGACTCCATAGTCAGTCCATGACCTGACCCAGTCCTTATTATTACTTGCAGCTCTCCTTTTCTTGCTCACTTGTACCCCATACCTCCATATCTTCTTCAATCTTGCTCTCTCGCCTCGCCCTCTTCTTTCCTCTTCTCATCGAATCTCCCGCCGACCTTCTCCATTGGTATCATTCTGTACCGTGGTCCAGTGTCTCTATAACCACGGCGCGCCCCTGACCTGACCCAGCTTTAGCCCCTCCTCCTTTTTCTTTTTTATTCCATTATTTTTCTAGCATTCTTTTATTCTTCCGTTTCAGTCTAGTCTGAGCCTCTCTTTTGATTCTTTGATTAATTGTTTTGTTTTCCCTCTCCATCTGCCGGGCTTTGTTGGTCGCGGGCTTCCGATGTGTTTCATACCTCTATCTATAACCACAATCATTGCTACTATCTCTACTATACTCGACTAGTCTGCGACCACACAACCATGAGCGTTTACAATCCCGTTGACGAGGACCAATACCGCAAAGAAGTCCTGTTACACCCGTCGGAAGAATCGGAACTATCCAGCAATCAAAAATTACTCGATGAGGCGCACCAGCTGGGCCTCAAGGTTCCTGAGCTCGAGGTGACTGCATCACTAACGGCGTCGATTGCCTCGGGCTTGGTCGATTTATCCTCTTCCTCTCCAGTCCTGTCGTCTGGCTCGTCGACCGGTCGCAATTCGGTTTGCGAAAGGCCAGGGACGGCACACCAGCAGCAGCAAGGCCAACAACAAGGTCAACAGCAGCAGGATCGGCCCCAGAAGCAGCATGCGCACCATGAAATCCCCCTCGATCAGATCACCTCCTCCCTCTCCGAACTCACCGTCTCCTCCCGGCCAGTCAAATCCGGTAGCGTCCGCTCGATCGCATCACTCTCCACACGCCCTACATCGTACTGCTCGAGCGATGGAAAGCTAGCCCCCGCTGGCAGCGACGGAGCCACCGCAAGAGCATCTCCTGTGGCTGTGCATAACAACCGACATTCCATGATAAGCCTGACGCCGGGGGAGAAGAAGCAGAAACGCAGGGAGAGCCTGAAGTCCGCGATTGACAAATTCCCGTTTCGCAGGAAGCGGACGTCCTCGGCCGTGTTGCTTCCGCCCGAGGCTCAGATTACAGTTACCAAGGGAGAGCAAGGGGAGGAGAAGGTGTATGTGGAGTCGAAGCCCAGTGAAGCCCAGTCGTCGCAACCTACCAGCGCTCCGAATAATGGGGAGGATTCGGTTATGAAACTTGAGATTCCGGTTTTTGATCATGAGTCGCTGCAGAGGAGTTTGGTTAATGCGGAGCTGGTGAAAATGCGCGAGGCGCATCGCTTGGAAAGGAATCGGCATGTCACGTTCCAGGCTGCCTTTATGAGTCGGTTGCGAAGTCGGCAGCAGGCTTCTGTGGCCGATCGGTTGGCGGAGAATAAGCGCACGGAGGAGGAGAAGCGCGAAAAGGTTGGTATTGATTTCCATTCCTTGAGAAATCATGTTTGTTAACAGTTTAGAACACTGCCAATGCCATCAAGATGGAAGAGCGACAACTCGCCGTTGAAATGGAACAGCAGCGTGAATTCGACCGGGCCAAGCAAAATGCGCGCACGCGCATCAAGCACATGGAAGGCTACTTCAATAACCGAAGCCCACCGTCCTCCCCCGGTTCCGGCTCCGAAAAGCCCGCTTTCCAACGGAAATACACAAGCCAACAAAAGGCCCAGCTGGCGCAGGAATACCACGACCATGAAACAATGGACCAATTGCACGAATCCAAGATCAAGGTTCTCCGCGAGCGCCAGGAACGCCGCCTACAAGAAGCCATCGAACGCTTCGAGAACGAGCTAGACGCCATGATCGACAAGCACGCGGAGGCTTTCTCGGAACTGCAGAAACAGCACCAGCAAGAGGAATTGAATGTCCTGCAGGGTTTCGACGCTAGAAAGACAAAGCTGATGCATCGCTGGAATCTGGAGGAAGCCATTCTGCGCCGGAAGCTAGAACAACAGCATGGCCAGCCGTATGGTCCTCTTCCGCCACTGACGTTCAATGATTCGCACTACGAGACGCGAGACTCGGCATGCTGCGTTGCTGGCAGCGGTGATGATGAACAGATGCACCAGAAAGGAGATGGAACGATGATCTAATACTTTCTCCTCTTTTTTTTTTTTTTTGTCTTGATGATTTTATGTCCAGTGATACCCTTTTTCCTTTCTCTCTTCCATTTCCCAGCATATGTTTTGCATATTCTTCTTGGGTTTTCCTTTTGGGTCGCATACTTGTCTCATCGTTTGCATTTGATTTCCGCAGCTGTTCGGGTTCGCGTCTAGCATGGTGTTTTGCTACATACTTCTTTTTTTAGCCACTGGTGGTTTTATTCTTTTCTAATCGCAGCAATACGTTGCTCTTTTTTCATATCTTTCTTGGTTTACACACGCATCAGCGGTCTTTGAATTATGTGCATAGCGTTTAATCCCTAGAGTAGTTCATACATCATCTCTTACTACCCAGTCAGGGCTTCGATGTAGTATACTGCCCCAACCGGTCCAGCACGCTTTCTACCCGCCCATCACCGCCTGTCATAGCTGCTTCCAGTATTTTATCCCTACCCTGGTCCCCTATCACAACCGCGCGCTCCACCATCCCGGTATTCGACAATTTGAATCTCCCCACGCGACCATCTTCCCATTCTAATCTGACGTATCGTGCTTCCAGTGCGGTTGGTGATAGCGATGCAAGACCCATTGGGTTTATTGGTAACCACCCTTCTCCATCTTTGACGTCAGAGAAAATATCCTGCTCGGAGTCAGAATCCTGATTCCGCACCCCAAGCTTCTCCCGTAATAACCCGACAGCGTCGCGTCTCTTCTGCCACGAGACTAGTTCGCGTCGGAGTGTTCGGACGAAGGCGTGGAGGTCTGGTTTTCTATTGGGTCGCTTCTTCTTCTTCCAAGGTTTCAATTCCTCCTCCTCTTCTTCTCTCTGTTCCTGCTCTTCTGTCTGCGAGGGTGTAGGCAGGTATGTCCGCTCTAGTTTCTCCATCGAGATAAACGCGGGGATCGTATGTCGATGTACGCGCAGCCGCCGTTGGCCATCTGGTCCTGGAACTCGCTTTAGGAGTACATAGTACGGTTTCGCGAAGCGGCCGTTCCGCGCGCAAATGTCGATGCGCACACCTAGTAGACTCTTCTCCTTCTCCTTATCTTTATTTTGATCTTTACCGCCTCCCGACGAGCCATGAGGCGAAGGGTCTGTAAACGGAAACGCGGTCGTCGAGAACGCGATGCGGTGGTGGTTCGATTCGGTGTGGGTGTTGGCGGATTGGACCAGGGGGGATGCTTCTGCGAGCTGCAATTGCGATTTTGCGGATGACAAGGTGTCAGGGTCGGAGAAGTGTTTTTGGAGAGCGTCGGAGGCGAGGAGGCTGGAGGAGAGGAAGCGTTTGCGGGATTGGAGGGCGCGGACTGCGCACGTTAGTATCTTCCCAAAGGGACGATTAGTGGGTTGCTGCTTACTTTCTGCGCGGATAGAGGAGATATCCGCGTCGAGGTCGGATTCCATTGTTGAGAGTTTGTTTGGGTGGCAGCGGTGGTGATGGTGTTGTCGCGTATCTAGGAGTCCGGAGTGATGAAGACGGAGTGCTCGGACCACGTGACGTGATGCATGTGCTGGAGTATTCTCTTTACTGACGTTGGTATACAGAAGTGAGTTTATTCTATTGAATTCTGAGGCCAATTCTTACTACAACGGCTATATGTGATTGTTTGTTGGTAGAATTGCATTACCGCCGCAGAGGCCAACTATCCTCAACCTCAGGCCTTCCACTTCCGAGCCTTGCTTCGCCTCCTCCAACTTTCCTTCCGGATGGACGCCGTTCAGTCTTTCTGACTTCTTTCCTTTCTTCTTTCTTTTTCTTTCTCTTTCTCTTCTTTCCTTTATTGGTTTTGGCTCTTCCTTCCTTTCAACCAGTCTTTGTTCTGGTCTAGACTCGCCTCTCCTTATCTACCGAATACCCGATTGACACCGTCCGAGACTAGCATGCAATAGTACATTCGACTTCGAACTAGATACAGTCTTTCTCTTTCCTTTCTCAAATCATCGAATACAGTCCGATCAACAGGCGGGCATAACAATTACACAAACGTACAGCAACGCTACCGATGAAGCCCAAGGGCCAGACCCTCAACAAGCGCCGCTCCAAACCGAGCCTCACCCTCGCAACCGGCCACGAAAACGGTCATGCCAATCGCGAGAAAATGAACAGCAACATCGAAATGCGCAAGCGGGACACACCGCCGGAGTCCTCCTCCGCGCGTGCAAACCGCCTCATGTCCCGCGAGTCCTTCACCCTAGACGAAGAGCCCTCGATGCCCACGACGCCGCAGACTCCGGGCCTGGCGACGACGAGCTTCCAGAACCTCCCGCATACGGATAAACGGAACTTTCTGCTGCTATGTGTGTTGTATTTTCTCCAGGGGATTCCGATGGGTCTTGCGACGGGGTCGGTGCCGTTTCTGCTGAAGCCGCATTTGTCGTATGGGCAGATTGGGGTTTTCTCGTTGGCGTCGTATCCATATTCGCTGAAGTTGCTTTGGAGTCCGATTGTGGATGCTGTTTGGAGTCCAACGTTTGGAAGGCGCAAGAGTTGGATTACCCCTGTTCAGGTTATTGCTGGGTTGGCGATGATCTATTTGGGGGGTCGCATTGAGGAGATGATGACGGCGGCGGGGGCGAATGGTGGTGCCGGGGTGTGGAATTTCACGTATTGGTGGTTTATGTTGGTGTTTTTCTGTGCGACGCAGGATATTGCCGTTGATGGATGGGCTATTACGCTCATGTCGCCGCCGAATATCTCATACGCTTCTACGGCGCAGACAGTGGGATTGACGGCTGGGCATTTCCTTTCTTACACGGTGTTCCTGGCGTTCAATTCGGCGGATTTTGCGAACCGTTGGTTCCGTTCGACTCCGTCGGAGGGGGGTTTGCTGTCGCTTGGGACGTACCTGAACTTCTGGGGATGGACGTATCTGATTGTGACGCTATGTCTCGCCTTTATGAAGAAGGAGGACAAGACCCGGGAGCGGGATAGCATCATGCACGTTTACCGGAGCATGTGGAACGTGTTGAAGCTCAAGAACGTTCAGACTATCATCCTCGTACATCTGATCGCGAAGATTGGATTCCAAGCCAACGACGGTGTCACGAGTCTCAAACTTCTGGACAAGGGTTTCGGACAAGACAACATGGCATTGGTGGTCTTGATTGATTTCCCGTTTGAAATCTTCCTCGGCTACTATGCCGGCAAGTGGTCCACGGAATACACGCCCATGCGACTGTGGTGCTGGGCATTTGTTGGACGTCTAGCAGCTGCTGTGCTGGCCCAGGTTACAGTGACGATCTTCCCGGCATCTCCGGAGGTTCCATTCTGGTACCTGCTAGCGGTTATCGGAGAGCATGTGGTATCTACATTCATGAACACAGTCATGTTTGTTGCCGTGTCAGCGTTCCACGCTCGTATCGCAGATCCGGTCATTGGAGGAACCTACATGACCTTGTTGGCTACGTAAGTCCATTCTCCCCTCAACTTAAGAAAGTGTATAACTAACAGCACCAGCGTCTGCAACCTCGGCGGTACATTCCCCCGCTACTTCATCCTCCGCCTCGTCGACCTCTTCACCGAAGCCACCTGCATTCCCCCGACCACCCCGCCCGCCGCAGAAACCCTCAAAGACGCCCTCGTAACCTCTCCCTTCTCCTGCGCTTTGGAACCAGAGAAGAACCGCTGCGTCAACGGTGGCGGCACCTGCCACGTCGTCCACGATGGATACTACACGACGAACATCCTGTGTGTGTTGGTTGGTGTGGTTACGTTCGTGCTGTTTATCAAGCCGGCTGTTCTTAAGTTGCAGGGGCTGCCGCTTAGAGCTTGGAGGGTTGCGTCGGGGAATCGGTCTTAAGTCTTAAATACGCACTTGTTTTGAGCGTTTTGGGGTGTTCTCATAGGCCTGAGCGGTTGGTGAGAGGCTGTGGGTTTGCCTGTTGGATGTATGATAGATTCAAATGGAACATCACTTGCATCTTTGTGGTGTATTTGGTGGTATTTCTTATGATATTATATAATTGGTTACTTTCACTCAACTGTCATTGCAGTAGGACTGGACGTAGTTAGTACATTAATATGAGCATGTTTCGCATATGCCATGCACAGTAAATCCCCAGAGATGAGGTCACGACAAGATAAGCAATTTTCCGCATCAATTTCGTTTTTCGTCTCCTCACTCCATACTCCGTACTATTAATCACCAATTCGTCTTTCCAATATTCTCTCTTCTTTCTGGCTTTACTTTCTATATAATTAGAGCCCTGGTAGCAATTGAAACCGATATTTTCAATATCCGCGTCGCAAACTGCGATTTCAGCAGCGCGGTCAATCATAATCGAAAAATTCAAAATTCACCCTGCAACGAAGGAAGGCATTAGGGCGAGGGAATCCTTGTCTACACCGGGTCTAGAGATGTCTGCTAAGTCTCTTGTCTGCTAAGCCCCTTCAGAGCCTAAAGGGAGGACGCTGTATGAGCGGATGAGACGAGTTTCAAATGGTTTCTGAATGATGTGGAGACTTACAGCGTGGCTGGGTGGTGAAGCATCCGAATTGGTGTTCTCCTACTCCATCTTGATTGAGGCGTGTTGCGTGTTTATATACAATGGTATAATTGGATATTCAGTATAATAATTTGCATTATATGATCTCTAGTATTTGAAGTAGCAATTATTAAGACAGTGCACCCTTTCCATATTCAACGTAGTCATTGATAGAGACATCTTTTAGCATTGTACTCTACTCTCTGAATTTTGATATCAGTATATTCGTCCTGTCGCTTAAGTTTCCACCGACACGCAATAATTATTAAAAAGAAGGCCGAGTGGGAAGGCAGAACAAACTTCGTTCCTGTTGCTGCACTAAGTATGGGGCGAGTTGTGTAACGATGAGAAGACATGACGACTAATAATCCTAGGACATCTCAAACTCGGTTCGAGCAATAGGGCAGCCACAACGTCGAAATTCGTGTGAGACATATCCATATGCTGACTGTACGGAGTTGTTTTTGTAGCATCTCTTCGGTGTTTTGGTTAGCATTTCGGATATTGCAATATCATGGGAAACTCACCTGTCTCCATGGGGTCGCTATGTTGGATGACAGCGAGTCTGGGTTATTGAAGGTTTGTTCCCTATTGGATATTTTGTAGTTCTAGACCATCTGTGCTTCTTTGATCCCATTACACTTGATTCATATATCGCTGAGGACATTTTGTTTGATTAAACTTGTTCATACCCATCTTTCCATGTGTCATTCTTCGGCTCACAGTCTCGGTCATATGAGGAATATTGTTCCCTCGCTAGCCTCTGCATGCCGGGGAATTTCGTTGATAGTATGACTGCTCGTTCACAACGGAGTTTGATTGACCCAGAAAATATCGTTGATTTCTTGTAGTGGTTATAACTTTAGGTTCGTCAATCGTGAATGTTGTGTTTGAAAACCGCGTTAAGAATATTCATCTTCTAATCCATACATAAGTCCTGTACTGTCGGACATTGTATGAATCACGAGATCAGAAGGGACATCGTGGGGACACTTACAGACAAAGCGGCTGGGCTGAATGATAAACTTCCCAAGGTTGGAACTAAAAGACTCGATAATATAGGGCATCCTATTGGTAACCGTCAAATATTATAAGTTTCACTAATTGGACTCATCAGCTTGTCACAGTAATTCAGTTCATCCCAAAAGTGAAGATGGATGGGGATATGGGGAGCGTTGTGGTGTTTTGCGTAGACAATGCCCCAGCATCTTCGCTTCTATATAGACATACACCTCGCAGTTAAGAGGGAGCCGCTCCACTTCACGATAGTGGTGCAATAAACCCTATAGCTGTGTACTAGAATTGAATGAGTCAATTGTCTTGAATTGATGGCAGTTGGACCTACCAATGATTGTTTGCCACGAAAACGTGAAATTAAAATTTGTCGACTGATTTGAAACCTTTACTCACTCGCAGAGCAGTCGATTGGTGTAAACTGTCGCATTGCGATCCTTATTTAAGCCATTGCCTGCTTTCCATCAGCTCGTTTGAACATTCGAACCGGCCTAGATATCAAAAAAAAAAAAAAAAAGTCAATTAACATAAAAAAATTATTGAAAAGCAAGATTGATAGGGCCTAAAGAGATGTGAGTGGAGATGTGAATTGTGAATCGTAATATCAAGTGTTTGTTGCGTGAATGGGATATACTATCTGAACAACCTTGGTTAGATTCCGCCAATAACCCATAAATTCTGTAGAGAAGACATACATTCTGTTGCATTTTGCGGTTGGACATCGTCCAGTGGTTTTGGCACGGTACAAAATTCGTTCTTTTCAGGAGTAAGAAGGCCTGTCACCACAAGCGCAATATGATAAAACGAATGGACTACTTACCTGGTTTTTGCAAGAGTTGAATCCGGAATATGTTCCAAGTAATTCCACAAAATAACGTCGGTTTCTTGAAACATGTGTTAAAAGCTCGTTATTAACATGCGGGCCTGTATCTTACCAATCGTTAGATAGTATTCTTAGTGTAACATGGACGTCTGAAAACAAGCTTGTCGATGGGTCTCCTTACCAGGTCTCGATAACGAACTGGCCCTGGGTGGAACCTGATAGTCATCGTACACATGCAGCACGGATTCGCATAGGCTCGCTTCTTCTTCGGTGTTTGAGTATATAATCGAAGTTTGTAGCGAGAGGGATGACAAAAAAACTAAAAAACAGTGTTGTTCTGTATTTTGTATATAACGACGTCCATGAGGACCATTTCGAGTGAGGGACGACAAAACGATGAGATTTCGATGGATTAGCAGAGCTATAACTGCTGGTATATAACATGGCGACGTAAAGACATAATTCATCTTGTCGGAGCAAGGAGCAAGAGCAACCAGAAGTATAAAGACGATCACTCAGTGAATGAAAAGTAATATCAACAAAGATTCACCAACAGCAAATCCCTGCTGCATCGGCATCAGCATCAAACGCAAACAGACAACAGATCAATCTTGCAACTCCCGAACAGCACTGTCCAATATCAGTCGCGCAAAACCGCGATGCAGTTTCCCAACCCACGCCGGGATAACCTTCTGCTTCTCCAACTCTCCCTCATCGGGAACAATCTCATAATCATGCGCCGACGCAAACCGCACCTCCACTACCTGTCTCCCCTCCTCCTTGAACGGCTTCGAAACACTAACCTCATGTCTTCCACCAGACATCAACCGCCACGGATATCCATACACAGAAATCTTCTCAAAGAACTCCCGCGCATTATCCGGAACCTTCCAAGAAACCAACAGCCCCGATGGCCCTGACATAGAAAGCCACGATCCCGACGACGGCGATCGCTCAACCGCAAGCGCTCCGTTCATTAATTTCCGCTGCTCGCCCCGCTCATCCTTCTGCGAGAATCCACCTGGTGTGTTGCCTGTATCACCGGGAGTAGGACGGCCGGCTGTGAAGAGGCCGATGAGACGGGCTTCGGTGCGAAGAACACGGCTCTGGAATAGTGTGCGGGCCCATGCTTCTTGGAGGTTTCTGGATTCTTCGGCGGCGGGGTGGGACTCGAGGGCTTTTACGGGGACCCGGGCTGAGTAGACGTCGACGTAGGCGCAGCGTTGGGTTTTGGGATTGGAGGGGGTGCGGAGGGCTGCGCTGGTGTTGGTGTCAGGGGGAAGTGCGGGATATTTGGCTTCGAGGATGTTGAGACCTTGGTGGACGCCGTATCCGATGGCGAAGGGGGAGGAGAGGAGGATGAAGCGTCGAGAGGCCATTTTGGATGTTGGTGTTTTGTACCAAGAAGAAAGGAAGATGCTGCGAGGATGTTGTTATAAGGCTGAGCGGGGCATCGTATGGTTAGGGAGTCATACTTCCGATATACTGTTTTGGGTTCCAACCACCGTTTTTCAAGTACCGTTCCTGGAATATTCCGTGCTCTCAGTAACCTGTGAGTGCCCTGGTAATCCCCGTCTAAATAATGATTCTTAACTTTAGAGCCGCCGATGTCGGTTATACGGAGTATATCACGCTATTTTCGGATTGTCGTCATTGATGTCAGACAAGCAGCGTTTAGGCATCCAGAGACCTCTCCACGAACGTATCAGGCATACCCTCACAATGCATTAGCATAGAGCTCTTTGGCGATCGTCAGGTACTTCATAGGCAGGTCGGCTTCTAAACCGTCCTGTTCCAGCAGCCGAAGCCAATAAGCTGCCGCTATGAGGGAAATGTTGGGCATCTGCCAATTGGCATCGGGTGCACAGATATGCTATGCACCGTTGGCAGCTGCGTTCATCCCAGATTGAAGAAGTGCATATGGCTAACACATCGTTGCATTGGCAGCCTGTGGCCTAATGGGCAAAGTTGGGGTCTTTCCACTCATCGCTACCGAAATCAACGAAAACAGGCCGGGAATAGGCTCAATGGCGTAATAACCAACTAATTGCTCAGCGGGGACGCAGAGGTCGAAGCTTCTATTGCTTCTCTTCAGGGCCTTTCTTCTAAGATTGAGATGTCTGTAATCAACATATCACTTGTGTATCTGGCTCATATAATATAATAAACACAAATGTCGGCTGCGTTGGTGTATAAAGATGACGCGAGAGGAATCTGACGAAATCAATATTACCCTTTTAGGACATTTATCTCGGCGCTCCACACCTCGCTCCGATCTTCCATAATTTTTCTGAACAACACATCTACGATTTTCCAACCATACCAACAAACCTTTATATACCCTCCAAACCACACCAAATCCATGGAATCAACCAGCTCAACCCCCTCCGCCCCCCTCTCCCCCACCACCACAATGACCTCAACCCATTCCGACACCATCACAGCCCAGCCACCACCACCACCACCCCCCGCCGCCGACACCCTCGACGACATCTTCGGTTCCTCGCCACCACCATCCTCATCGTTCGAGCACGACCACGTTCCAGCTCCAGAAGCCGCAGTACCAGCCGCCGCCGCAGAACCCTCCGATCTCCCCTCGCTCCGTCGCCAGCATGTGACAACGGGATACCGCGATGGTATTTCGTTGTCGAAGGGTGAGCATGTTCAGGATGGGTTTGATGCGGGGTTTCCTGTGGGCGCGCAGTTGGGTATGCGCGCGGGGACGGTACTTGGTATATTAGAGGGTGTGTTGCGCGGGTATGAGAGTAAAGTCGGTGGTGGGGCTGTGAAGAAACTCCCGTCTACTTCTCGTGGGGGCAAGTCTACGGACCGCGCGCAGGGGCAGGGACAGGGGAAAGAATCGGAGATCGAGATCCTACGCCGTGAACAAAGAGAAAAGCTATCGAAAATTTATCAGCGCGCACTGAAGGAGTTGGAAGTGCAGGCTGTTTTCAATGGGTTGGAGAATATGGGTGAAAAGGAGCAGGAGAAGCCCGAGACACAGCTGGGGAGGAAGGGCGACGGGGTTGTCTCGTCGTGGGAGGGGAGGGTTAAAGTGGCGGAGTGGGAGGTGAATATGGACGCTTTGGAGGAGAAAGAGAAGGAGAAGGAGAAGAAGGCGGAGGCGACGGCGACACCCGATGATGAGGGCGAGCAAAGTTGATTTCCTTGCTCTGGGCTTTTGTAATAATTCTCCGTTTTATGGAAGATTGGGACATCCGTCCTCCCCTGCGGTTGTCGCCTTCCCCGGATCCAGGGCCGAAACCGGGACCACAGGCAGATCCTCAGGCCCAGTCTAGGTCCAATCAACGTCCAGAGCCCCGGCGTCTATCCAAGGATATGCATACAATACAATGCATTACATCACATCATACCCTGCCAGCCATGTTCCGGAAGGGTTGTACATCCACGTACCCCTAGCACTGGGACCACTGCAAGGAAGGAAGATTACATGCAGCGGAAGAACCCCGTACCCGACTTCATCACGGTTAGACATGCAGATGGGCTATTGGTCGATCACTGCATGGCATGGCGTACGGCTGCGATTAGGTGCATGCATGTCGCAGATAGCGGTTCCGTGTCAGGTTCAGTTAGGTTGGAAATTGGACTGACTATTGAGATTGATGTTACGCCGTACAGAGTACGAAGGAAGTACTTTGTGCGATGAAGGTGCGACAGAATTAATACTTAAGTTTAGAACTCTACTGAGCTTGACTTCACTACTCTGTGGAGACGAGTTGAAATGTAGAATATATCCATTCCTATCTCAAATATTGCGATTCTCTCCCAGACTAGACATTAACTAACCCCGGTACATCCGTACCATGTACACTTGCTTTTGGATCAGAAAAGACAAAACGAGACAAAGGAAATAAAAGATAGGCAGAATATACACGTCGAGTATAATCCACATCATAAACGAGAGACATATGCATCGTATAGCATCAAGCCAAATGCAAAGGAAATAACAGGATAGACAGGCATAGCGAGTGACAAAGGCCTCATTAGGTCATTAGCGAGTGGATCTCGTCAAGCAAATCAAAACACAGCAGAGCAGAAAGAGCACGTATGAACATATGTCATCAGGCCAGCAATGCAAGTATAAAACAATCAACCGATAAAAGAGAACGAACGACTCGATATTGAACAGTTGCTTCAACGCCTCCATCCCAATGCGGTCCCAATGCAGATATTAAAACAACAAACAAAAGAAATGATAGCGATGGAAAGATATAATAAGCCTAAAACGACTTCCTTGTCGGCTTCGGCGACATATCCCCGTGACAACTTAAGATCCTCAAACTCTCCCAAAACCGCCTATACAACGGCCTTCTCCCCAACGCTAAACTACTATGCAACGTATGCTCCGTCCTCTCCTCCCGACACAAAGTGCGCAGTTTCTCCTTATCCGCGAAGCCCGTTGTGGCAGGAGACGTAGGCGACCTCGACCGCTGACGACGACGGGATTGGGCTTGGAAAGCCGCGGCTGCTGCGGAGTCCATGTCATGCTCTGATGTCTTTGTGGTTGCGGTTGTGGGGGTTGCGGGAAGGCTTTCTTTTTCCTTGTCTTTGCGGGAGTCTGGGCGGACGAGGGATGCTGTTGATGGGGCGACGAGGCGGAGAGTTTGGGCGTTTGGGCGGAAGATGTCCTTGCTGGAGCGGGTTTGGAGGGCTGGCTTTCTGGCCATTGCGGATGACCCTGGTGGGAGAGGGGGTGGTTGTTGGACGGGGTGGTCTGGCATCGATGGGAACTTCTCCAGTGGTGCGCCGTCGGTCGGGGGAGAGGGAACTGGTGGAGGTTGCGATGGTGCGCCGTTGAGCCGGGGGGCTGATCTAGCGACGCGCAGATGCACGCGACTGCGTACTTTGCGGAGGGTGTCGATTGGTTTCTTGGACAGGGACTTGGGACCTATGGATTCCGAGTCTGAGTCCGATTCCCAAACTGATTGTTCGCAGTACGCTTCGGACCTTGCTGTCCATGGTCTTTCTTTCTCGCGGCTCGGGGAAGTATTGGTAACTTCCCGTGCTAGGCGTGACGATGTAGAATTGCGTCCGGGGCTGGGAACGGGGCTGGGGCAGTCGTTGGCCGGGATGAAGAATGCTTGGTCGAAGTGTGTGGCGTGTGGTTCCATAGTAACCGGGTTGATGAGGCTGGGTGGGGAGATCATGGAGGGTTCGATTTGGGTCCGTTGGGTGTCGTTTTGGGTAGTTTTGGTCTTTTGCCCGTTGCGGGCAATGTTGGGGAGAGTGGGAAGGGGTTTCCCAAGGCGGTTGTATCGCACTTGGGGGTCTTCGTTTTGCATGGTGAAGGTTTCGGTGGGGTCGTTTGCAGGGCGTGCGGTACCTTTGCTGTTGCGGGTTGGGTTTTGATGTGGTTTGGGGGTGGATGGTAAAGAAGGTAGGGCTGTTGTTGGCGGTGGTCGAATTGGCGGAGGCGTACACGGCGTCAGATATAGATGGCTGCCAGACTCAGATGTGATACGCTGTGGTTCAAAGGAGATATGCTGGTCTCTCACCAGAGAGTAGTTGGATGAGAAGGAGCTGCTTGGAGTCAGGTCAGGAGTCGGCTCGCTGGTGCCGGAGCTGAAGGAGCCTTGTTTGCAGTGAACGTGCTGTCTTTCCAAGCCGCGTTGTGCTGCAATCTGCTGAAGGCCTACCCGATGTTCCAGCTCGACCACTGACAAAGTGTTTCGGTTTCCTTTGATGTTATCGTAGAAGTTCGACCGGGGCCCCGCGGGTTCCCGACGGACGGGATTAGGGTAATGGTATTCTTTGCGTTTGTCTACTGAAGACAAAGTGAAATACCGATGATCTGTTGTTTCACAGCAGTGGACACCTCGTTGGCCTGGTTGGCACGAGTCCCTCAGAGTCTGCTCCAGGTAGAAAGGGTCTGTGTTAGACTCTTCTAGTACCTGGGTACCTCTCCGGGGAAGGTAGCAGGATGACCCTCGTTGCTTCACAGGCGATGAGTATGGTGTGCAGGTGGTCAATTGGGATTTGTTGTCGCTTCGTAAAGCGCCGAAATCGCTGGGTAAAGTGCGTGCTTGGATGGCCGCCATGGGCTAAGATTCGATTCAGTTCACGATAATGATGGTACTTTGACTGATTCAAGGGTGTACATCAAAAGGAGAGGCAATTGAGAGTAATTGAGATTGATCAAGTTATCTGAATGAGGGACAAGAGTAATACGATTGGAATGAATGACTATGACAGAACGAGGGGAATGGACAGATCAGAGAAAGAAAAAGCAAACCAGGGTGAAGAGCGATGTTTATACAATTCCTTGCCCAAAAATAATCTTTCTGGGAAAGAGGGCTCGACCCGGACTGCTGGCACCCTTGTGGTGGCTAGTACATAGCTGGAGGCGCATGCCGATGCAGTTCCGTTGATGTAAACAAAAAACAGTTGCATCGTGCACAGACAGCAATGGTCCATCGGCCTTACATGATCTCCCTCCTTGGGCAGGGAAAGGGATGATGGAGTTGCAAGGTTAGCGGGCGATTCTCCCGGAGCAAGGGAGGCTAGAGAGGAAGCACCACGCCGTCGGAGATTCGATCCGTACGCCAGCAATTATTGTGGAGAGAAGACCGGTAGGCTTACGATTTGTAGTGCAGTGAACAAAAATCCCATTGTGGACGTACAATGCCATTCGTATTTTGGCATATAACATGACAAGTCCGAACTATACTTCGGGCCAGCACACGATTCGAACATCAGTTGCACCTAATGCATGTGCTAAGGCTGTCGGAAGACTAATTGGGATCCCAACAACCTGGTTTAGGTCTCTTCGATGCACAGAGCCCTTGTTGATGCAGATGTGAGATATCAACATGTGTTCGGGCGCTAGGACATCGCGGAGAAGATCCCGGATTACCGGCGGACGTTGGGAGTGGTTTTATGGAAAGCCGATCTGTTGATCTCGAGAAGGCATGTTTTGCATACGTGGGTATCTATGCCTCTATGCCAAAGTACGCTTTTTGGCAGTCTCAGAGTTGCATCGATAATTCCTGGTTCATGAGAAGCGTCTCGGATGCTTGTTTATGGAGTGGAAGAACGTCGTTGCTGTGCAGAGACGACCCGCATTCCAGCGATCATTCCGTACGCAATATGCAAAGCAGAGCATCTATACAAAATAAATGCTTTGTTTGAATAGAGGACTTCAGCACAGAGTAATTGTAAGTTTGTCTTTGTTCCTTGCTGGTGCTGGAACACTATCGTGGTAAGTCATTAGAACGGAGTCATTGCATTTCCATGTGACGTAGATTATCTTCGGGCGATATATCCAGACTTGTAGGGGGCATGTATCTCAGCATACCCGGTCAGCACGGTCACTATCCAATCCGTATTGCGATGAATCCACGGTCGTCCGTAATGCGATGTCTGAAGAAACCAGAAGAAGCAAAGCGAATAAGGCACATTGAAAATTGGATAGCTCATATCCTCGGAGATGCGCGGGGAAGAGCTGTTCACATCCGACGACCGGGGAAGCAGCTCTAGCTGTCCGGCTCTTATATGCAGAGGACCGTTCCAGTCCCGCAGCTGCATGTCATGGCTCTTCAGCTTGATTTTCTTTTTTTTTTTCCCTCTGCTGTTTCTGCCGTGCATCCCATCGTGCAGCGAATGTTTAGCAGCTTTCCGGTCGGAGCACTGGCCATCGGTCTTCAGACGGTACAGAGTATGTTGTATACTTGTATTCTGTACGATATTCTGTAGCTTGTAATCAAATTTGCCAGATGCAGCCGCTGCTACTCGCTATTCCGGCATGGCTGGCTGGCGGCAACGTGAACCACCGTTCATGAGTTCGGTCATCCCTAGATCCTAAACTCGCTCAAACGACTTAGCTTGTCTCCGGGAAAACGCCACCTCGATGTCATCTTGGGTATATCGGGGAGCTTCCTTACTAGCGGAAGGTTGGTGGCATATAACTAAGACAGCAGCAAGGCATTGTCGATGGCGATGAAACCGGAGCAATGGAAGCAGTGTTTGACTCCGCTCATTTTGCTCATTCCGATCTGGCTCGATCTGTCCTTGCTTGGTCACTTGCAGTCGATCGATTTGTGGTGGTTTTTATGACATGAAAAGGCGGGAAGGAGAGGAAGAGGAAGTGAAGAGGTGATCATATGAGTTGCTTGGATAGGAAGAATAGGACCATGGAACTGTTGCAATGGACAATAGACTGCCATTGATCATGGATTGCTATGGATTAGATACACAAAAAGATAAAAAGATAACTAGAGTACAGTAAGTGTGGTAATGTACTTTAGTTCTCATACTCTTACATGTACGGATATATATCCTGCACTTTGATATACCAAGTGACGTCCACACAACTATGTACGTACCAAAGAATATCCACGAGCTTCCTCTCCTCATGGCAACCGTCAATTGAACGAGATTCTCTGATTCCCACCCTCTATTCTCTGCCGTACACCGCTTCCGTCATATAGTTGCTGCCTATGATCCTCCTAACGGAACAGATAACTATAACTGGAATGCCAAGGGCTTAGAACTGCACCTGCTGGCTCAAGGTAAACATTCAATGCTGGGCGATGCAAAAAAAAAAAAAAAAAACCGATTTCACCCGATGTCGACATCTGCTATAGATTAACTGCAGCCATTCGTACGTCTAGACCCTAGACCCCTCAGCATCCGGGCAGTTCCCAGTTGTTCCGGTGAGGTATGAAATGTTTACTCGCTGGTCCTTCTGTCAAGTCCTCGGTGGTCCTCAACGTCGACTTGGCGCGATACTCGGCGGTTACTGCATATTGTCCATGACGTCCATTAATATATCTTCCGGAGCTAAATGGGGACTTGCAGGGTCAGAAGAGATATCCCACGAAGTTCGGGTCGGCGCGAGCCTGGATTTCTGGAAACTCGCTGCTTGGCCAACCAATCGACTCCGTGGCTGAGCCGACACGGAAGACCCTCATGAGCGACAATTGGACAGCCCCATCATCACCGGCCGGGGGGGGATTGCAACATGCGCCCGATAAATATGCGTGAAAAAAGACGCCGACGCCGGGGTTCCTTGCTTGTATGTACAAGTAAGTAGGTAGAATCAGCGAGATAACCGCGACCAATGTTGATGCCTGCGGTTTCAGGGGAGCGGTCAAACCAGCTTATCAAGTGTTCTCCTTTCTTATAAGCCCGAAGGACTCGCATTTCTTGCATGCTGCCAGCCAAGAAGACATAGTCCGTCTAGAAACATTGCCAAGACAGCCAATTCCCTGCTGATGGAGTCGATGGGGCGGCTTGGCGACGGACGATGGAGACTATGCTTTCGCTGAGATCGACGGTGGCTGTGTTTTGACGAAAGTTGACGAAACTCGCGACAAAAGTTGAGCTCTGTTCAGCCCGGAAACACATGGTCAATTGCGAGATTTTTACTTGCGATCATCCGTCCTGGTTCGCTCTCCCAAACCGTCTTCGCGCATCTCGGAATTTTTTTGACAGTTTATCAGCGATGGCTCTAAAGATAAACTAGAGGGGTTGTCGGTAATGATTGTCAGCACTAGTACGGGCTCGGAAGGATCCAACTGCCAAGATGATCTTCTACCCGACTTCTTGGCCGTTTTTTAATCAAATAAGGGGCATCCCGATGCCCAATCCCGAGTGTAATCGGGACCGGTCCCTGCCGAACGGCAAACCCGATAATTACCCTTCTACCGGGGACGGAGAATAACGGAGAATAACGGAGGTTACTGACGCGCGTGGAATCCAGAAAAACCATCCCCTGGTCTTTGCGCTAAAGCGATTGTCCATTAATGTATCCCAGCTGAACTATGCAAATGTCCGGCCCCTGCGACACGCCATGGCCATCTACTTTCAAAGTGTCGTCTGGATGTTACACAGGGGCATAACAAACGACTGACGCTTGGACATGGACGCGTATTGCAATGATAGATTGCAATAAACGAATATACACATCCTATCTACTTGTATATTATTCCGACTCTAGGCATGCATCTTGCCACTACCAATAGTTGAAGATCCCACCCGCCGGTCTTGGCTTGCCTAGAAACGCTTATCTATCGCCTTCACACGCTGCAATTGGGATTTGTCATTCGCTGTTGAGCTCATGACCAATTCCCTGTTTCGATCACTTTGCATGGCCAGACAGGTCCATTCCTGCTCGATAGCAAGCGGTCCTGTTTCAGACCGAGCACGGGCGTCGAAGAAGCAATAGCATTGGCATCGCTCGGCCAAGAAAGCACTGACGACAATGCATAATCGATTTTTCTTTTACTTACCCCTATAGTTTGTGTGGTGGCGTTGCCTAACCCTATATATGGTAAGACTATCCCCTTTGGTTGTTTCTCACAACCAAGCTTTACAGGAACCAAAGAATCAAGATGTTCGAGGCTCCACGGAATTTGACTTTTGTTGACGATTCCCTAAACAAAGATGCTCTGAATGAGCCCTCGGGAAGCCGAGGGATCTATTCCAGATCCGATGATGTGGAAAAGCAGGCTCGCTCTCCTTATTCCAACCCATTGGCTGGGAGCACCAATGTATCTATCGCAGAAACCCTCAATGAAGAAGAAACCCCCGCTCCGTCAAAAAGATCTAAGCTGGGGAAATATTTCCTTTCCGACATTGATCGAAACTGGACAGAAGCTATTCTTATCTCCTGCGGCTTTGTGAGCGGTCTCGTCGATGGCCTTTCATTTACCTTCTGGAGCAGTTTCTCTAGTATGCAAACAGGTATGCATCCAACCCCCCATCCTACCTCACCTTCCTTCCCTCCCTTCCTTCCCTCCCTTACTTCCATCCCTTTTCTGCTTAGCTTAAGTATACACCACTAACGCACAGCAGGAAACATAATCAACCTCGCCCTCGGCGTCTCCGGCAACCTGTACCACCAAGAGAAACTCTGGGTCAAAGCCCTAATCGCCGTCGGCGCCTTCCTCCTCGGCACCTTCTGCTTCATCGTCGGCTCCTGGATGCTCGGCCCCCTGCGCCGCATAACAATGATCTCCTCCTTTGCCCTCCAAACAATCCTCATCATGGTCGCCGCCATCCTCGTCCACACGGAAGCCATCGGCGGCACACCATCCGGAGATCCAATGCGCTGGCTACAAGACGTCGCCATCGCCCTACTCGCCTTCCAAGCTGCTGGGCAGATTCTGGCGTCCAAATTTTTGGGCTTTCCTGAGATTATTACCGTTGCGCTGTCGGCGGTTATGTGTGATATCTTTCTTGACAAGAAGTTGTTTCACGGGTGGAGGGAGAACCCGAAGAGGAACCGGAAGATTGGGTTCGTGCTTGCTTTGTTTTTGGGGGCGATGGCTGGGGGTGGGATGGCGAGGCATCATGGGTTGGCTGCGGGTTTGTGGCTTGCTATGTCGTTGAAGGGGGCTATTACGGTGGCATGGTGTATATGGCCGGAGTGTCCGCCGCCGACGGAGGAGGGGGAAGGGAAGGGGAAGGAAGTGATGAAATGAGGAAAGTAAAAGCGTGGTTGTGAAAAGTTATTCTAATTGTGTTTTGCTTCCATTTTGTTTCGCATAGCCTGCTTGATGTCTGCCTTTTTTTTGCGATGTTTTTATTATACCCCAATAGTTAGATACCTCTTCTATTTCAGCATGATTAGTACCCAGTATAATGTTTCGGTCAATCCATATTATGTACTTGTATTTTCCTTTCTATCTTTCATATCTTTCATACTACCCTGCTCGCAGAACAGCCCCGTAAGGCTCTGCCAACACACCGCGCATAGAAACTCGGGAACCTACATAAAGAATCCAGCTGGCAGAGATAATCTCATGCAAGCACATACACCGACTTAACGTGAGATACGAATTGCCACGTTGGCGCCGTTACCAACGGTACAATGCTGCTTGGCATACATCAACTGCAGTTCGTTCGATTGTAGCGGTGTGTTCGTTCAATCGAGCCCTGCGCAAACGCAAACGCAAGCAAACGAGCCATAGACGCTGGCACCAACGAGCGCCCACATTGCTAGTACGATTCGAATTCCTTCGTCATTGTGCGTATCAGATGGACTCGTGGCGCTATTCGCAATTTCCAAGAAAAGCGACATGCCATGTTTCCGGGATCGTCCATACCATAGAAACTGAACGGGAAACCGGATGGTCTTTCTAGAAGGCTCCATGGGCCATTTTATGGACAATCAAAGGTGCCAATGCGCGAGACGCAAACGCGATCCTGACTTAGTGGTTTGCATCAATCATTTGCGAAACCTGTGGAGTCCCCATGGGCGTCCTCCCAAAGACCCAAACTGTCGGTGGAGCTCTGGGGCATCTCTTATTGTATAAATGCCCATAGTTAGCATTAGAGGGGTTAAGGATACCATTTTAGTGGCAGTCGTGACGTCGCTTTTTGGAGGATTCGTCTGTTACTCCGTGTTTTGGGATAGTATTTCGTCAATTCACATATATCCGTTGCCAAGGTCTCTCCAGTCTTTGCAGCGGAGCTTGTTAGACCCGCCTTTATTTCTTTCCAGGCTTCCTTGATAAGAGCTGAGTAGGGTATCTGAAACAGACATCCGTGCAAGCGAAGCAATAAAAAGGACAAGCCACGATATCGATAAGGCTGTGTAAAAGACAAACCTGGCGTCGTCATTTGATGGGAAATATCGTGCGCCAAAAAGTATTGGACAAAATGCGAATTGACGAGGTTAATGACCCGATAGTCTGTGTTTCATGAACTTTTCAGACTATGGGGCTTTGCGCGTGAGCCTCTGTGGAATCTTTGGAATCGCCTTGGCTGTCTTGCCGGATTACTGCGTAGAGGAGTAATTTTATCAGACCAGTCCCTTGCGTTTTTACCATCCTAGCCAGGGTTAGCTTAGAATGCTACGATAGCAGCAGCTGAAGCTGAAGGAATGGTCAGACAATTCAAAATAGCATGTGGTACTGCATAGTGTATCAGTAATTCATAGAAGCTCACTTGGCTAACTCTTTTTGGCCTTTGTGGCTGCGAGATTCGATCTCCCTTTTGATGTCTAGCCTTTTGCTCGTTGAACGATAAAATCGAGATGGGTGTATCAATGCCTTTCGCTTGGTTAGATGAGTGCTCAACTGAGACACAATTTGCCCAGAACTGTCACCATCATCGTCTTCTTTAGCAATTGAAGACTTTTGCGTCGCTTTCGAGCAATTCAGCGAGTCTTCTGGTGGTTATGAACGCTCTTTTCCGCTGGAAAGCGTCTCCCTTGGCTTTTCAGTATCTAAGCCCAACGCTTCTAGTCAGGATTACCCGTGTTGGCAGGCACTGTTTTCACATACCACTCATGCTGTCGCAACTGTATTGCCCGAAATGACAAGAGAAATTCGTGCTGAATCTCCTCCTTGTTAAGCAGGCGCTGCAACCTTTGTTGCTTAGTTCCTTTTCCATGCCTGAAGGGAACAGTGGCTTCCTGTATGTCACTTTTCAGCTGCCTGATGAGCTAGCTTTTCACTCGAAAAGATGTTAGTCAGGTGTAGTCCTGGTGTGCATCCGGACATCCCTTAGCTTTCGAGGGAAAAGCGCGGTGCCGCCGTCGGTCTTCGTTATGGGCACGTCTTCCAGCATGTCCTGTGTCGAGCTACAGCCCTTTACCGAACCATGGACTACGGCGCATAAAGAATGGAAACAGTAGAATAGGTTTACCACTTGCTGGTAGGGATAGCTGTCTTGGCTCCGTTTTGAATAATTCGTCAACTGATCCAATATGGTCAGCTTTTCATGATTCCGTCGCACAAAGAGACCTTGACTGACACGATTATTCGTTTTCTTTCTTTTTAGGACTGATGTAGCGCTTCACCACCGGCGTAGGTGTAAAGGCTCTCGATAAATTCTGGGTTCGATCGGTGCATTTTATTATATGCGCAAAATTTGGGGCGATTTCATGATATGGGCCATGTGAGAAATGGAAGAGCCTGTTTTGTATTTGTACTGGGTAGGCCTTGATGGGACTTGGGGGTATCAAAAACTGCCCAGTCGCTCAGGCTTGTCTGATTCAAGTTTACTGACCAGAGACGACTCAGAGCAGTTGTTCATCAATTATGTAAGACTGTACCGGGGTCGAGTGGTAAATTGATCGAAATGTGGCCCAAGGACGAGTATCGCTGGTTGGTGCATTCTGCATATTTGTCCCGTTCAACTTTCCTATGTGCTGCACAGCGCTATCTTCCTGTCCTATCCGCAACCGTCGCTCCTCGTAGACATATTATCCCGACCCAAGGTTTTTATTAAGGGCACGTATCGTGATCCATGTCAGGCCACATAGGTCTGGTTTGTATTTGAATTGATGAGCCAATATAGCGCTCTGTCAGGGCCTTTGTGCTGTTAGGTAGGTTTCGATGATCCAATGCAGGGTACAAGGATTGAATATGCTATCTCGAGCCAGAGCTTGCTGCCGCTGAAGGGCCGCGGGTATGTCCTGAATTTGCTATTGATTGAAGTGCCATGACGCCATTTTGGAGTAAAGGTGAAAGAATTGGGATACTACCCCAAATTACCAGCTGTTGATAGATAAGTTTGTCTGTATCAATGGTGAATATCATTGCATTGAATCCAGACATAGATTCCCCATACAAGAGCATGGCTAATTCCTTGTGGTATGTTCCAGTTTCAAACAACGGTCGGACTTCACCTCGGTGCCAATTTGGGGTCATGAATGGATTCAAACTCTCCAGGCTGCCAGTTATTACCAAGCTCTCCTCCAGTCTTATCTGCAATTTTTTGGTTGTCAATGCCGCCCCAAGTTTCGACAACCTTTCACAACAGGAGAATTACATATGCTACGACCGAAGAATTTGAGAATATGTACTTCAAGTACATACCTCTCGAAGATGTAGAAGAACTTGAGCAATATTGCCCTGGAGGTTATCATCCTATATCCATTAATGATACCCTCCACAACCGCTATCGCATAATCAATAACTTGAGTTATGGTGGCTATTCAACAGTATGGCTGACAAAGGATAAGAAGACCAGCAGCTATGTTGCTGTGAAGGTTTCTACTGCTGAGAACAACAACTTGCAGGAGTATAGTATACTCCGCCAACTCGGCTTCCCAAATCTGAAGGGTGGGCATCCCGACCAAGAGACGATCCCCCGATATTAAATGAGTTTGTTACAAAAGGACCCAATAGTGAACATCAATGCATCATCACCATCCCTGCAAATATGAGTCTTCCAGCTGCCTGTTGCATGAGCAGTTGCCGCCCAACCAATCCAATCTGTGGCTTTCTTACATTCTCAAGGGATTGTTCATGCCGGTATGTCTTGCATGTTCCTGATGAAACATGATCGGTTCTAACAGATGTGCATGGAATTAGATATCCACATCGGAAATATCCTCCTCAAACCTTCCAAAAGATTCAATGACCTTTCACCTGTCCAGTTCTATGCAGCCATGAGTGTATTACATGATTTGACAACCAGACCCTTCCACCAGGTGTCCCTTCCCATGGCATTAAACCAGCGTGGCTAGGAAAATACAGCGAGTCCATCATGCTACCCGAAGCTCGAATTTTTATGAGTAACTTTGGTGAATCATTTATGCCATCCACCACGGCACGCCGTTACTCAAACACACCAGTTTTGTCAGCTCCGCCAGAAGTTCATTTTGCACCTCAGATACCCTTCTCAATTCCCGCCGACATCTGGAGCCTTACTTGCACTGTTTGGAGCATCTTTGGTGCACAAGCCGCCCTTTGAAGGGTTTGTCCCGACAGATGACTGGATGACGAAGGAGCATGTTATTGTGCTTGGTAAACTGCCTCCTAAGTGGTGGAAAAAAGGGATGCGCGTCTGCAATGGTTCAACGAAGATGGGACGGGGAACTACGATCGGCAGGGGACACCATGGGCAGGGCGGTTCGAGAGTCTTGTACAAAAGGCTAGGAGCAGAAATGGCGTAAAACTGGTCAGACAAGAGAAAAGATCCGCCTTGCTGGCCATGCTGAGGGCTATGCTAGCATTCAGGCCCAAGAAGAGGTTGACTGCCGAAAAAGCTTTGAACTCCCGATGGATGAAGGAGTGGGCTGTTCCAGAATTCTAGAGGATAAAGAAAATGGAGTCCGAGGCTTAGATTTGAATGCGCAATATGTACAGAGTACAGTTGGCGTACTCGATTGATATAAAAGCGACGCCAATTTGTCGCATATTGAGTCAAATATGCATGATGGCAGTATTCCGATATCTGTATATGCCTAGAAAGGTAAAGAGCTCGGATATTGCTACCGGCTGCGAATGAATGAGTTTGTCACTGTCAAGGGTGAATATAATACAATGCACCACGCAAGTATGAGTTTATTGGTGTCAGTCTTATACACTCACATTATCAAGGGCCATGTGGTGTTCCTTGCGTGGTGTTAATGTATAGGGTATACGCAATAGTATACAGAGCTCGGGAATGGTGGATTAATCTGGAGTTAGATCTGTAGTTCGTCCACGGTTCTCCAATAAACTACTGGGTTAGACCCGTGGTACCGTGAACCTAGCAATGAACACAAAAACCCCTGGAGAAAACAATTCAATTCAACGAAAAGAATGATTGCCCTGACAAAACGAGTAATGCTGAGTTGTCGCATCCACCGCCGCGGTCACGTTTTTCCCTGGCGCCTCACCTCTTGTTCTCCCTTGCGCTTCACCACAACATTGAATGGTTATGGTTGCAATTGATATAATAATATAATAACAGACACCGTCGCTTTGCTCCGACCAAAGTGAAGCTGGCTGGCGGAACCTGGCTCCATTGAACCGAGTTCAGCATGAGGTGACTAGTGACCAGTGCACTCCCAGCCATCGCAATATTTTTTTCCCAAGCTACAAACGCCTGCCTTTTGATTCGACCAGCCACGCCAATTCCCTTTCATTTCTGTTTTCTTTTCTTTCTTTTGTGTTTCTACGCTCTGTGAGTTGTCTACGAGGCTCAGAAATACCCACATTCCGGTCGATTGCCTCGTTTTTTCCCGCGTTCCTCTCCGGCTAGATCGCGTCTATCAGTTTCACCAGGAAAAGAGCCTGGCATCAGGAGCTCCGAGAGAGGCTGGGGATCTTTGTGGCGGTCTAGTATTCATTGCTAAACCCAATTCCACGTTGTCGTCCTTCTATTCTCCCGTTTCTACCTCACCTTTAGCGGTGTCTTCCACCGACCTGCCCGGCGCGTTTGACGAGGCCTACGACGTTTACGACCCTGCCACGACCTTTACGACTGATTCACGACAACGCCAGCAGCAGGCTGCTTTGCGTCCTGCTTCTACTGTTTTTGCTTCTCAAGACCCGCTTTCTCGTCGCTCGTCGAGTGTCTCAGAGAGCTCCCGCACGTTACGGAGGTCTCCCCGGTCGTCGGACATCTACCAGCAGCAGCTCCAGCAGCAGCTACAACAGCAGCGTCTGTCCAACCGGCGAGCGCTGTCCGTCGATGCGTCCGGTCATCACCAGTACATAGAGCAATCGATCCCCGTCTCTGTTTATCCCGCGCCTCTTGCTCCGACAAGCAGAAACGCAAACGCGCCTGCGCCTGCTCCTCCGCGTCCAGCACTCTCAGAAGCGCAGTCCGAAGACGACCACTCCGTTGTT
This sequence comes from Aspergillus chevalieri, assembly GCF_016861735.1. Lineage (NCBI taxonomy): Eukaryota > Fungi > Ascomycota > Eurotiomycetes > Eurotiales > Aspergillaceae > Aspergillus > Aspergillus chevalieri. The sequence continues at coordinate 1,031,304 of NC_057368.1, read as the reverse complement.
GGCGACTCCTACGAGCGATTAAACAATTCCGACTGGCCTCGTCGATCTACGAACGTTTCGCCCACTACCGCGTCTGCCATCCTTTGGACCCTCGAGGAAGCCTTTCGCAGACCGTTTCCTTTTACGACCGATTGGGACGAAGTGAACGCACCCATGTCGGATTTGGTTGGTGTAGCCCCTGCTGCCACCACGCTAGGTGGTGCAGGTGCTGCAAGTCATGGTCGGGTACAGAATGGTGCGCCCCGTCCCGTCCCGGTCAACACGAACCCGCCCAGCGGTGTGCGAACACCTACGGATATCATGAGACAGCGTCGGGAACGAGAAGGTCGTCGCAAAGCAGAACAAGAAGCGAGAGACCGAGAACAACAGCAGCAGCAGGAGCCGCAGCCGCAACCCCCTGTTCAGCAGCAGCCGTATGCTGCTGGCGTTGATCGAATGTCGCAACGTCGACCTACCACTTCGGCCGGGGCTGGTCACCGTAGGGCTGGGAGTCAGCCAGGACCGCCTCCGTCATCTGCTCAGCCAATTCCTGGCCAGCCGAAGCCGCAGCAGCCTGGTGCCACCAAGCCAGCGGATGCTTCTCAGGAGCCACGCCGTGTGGCCTTTCCGCACGCGTTTGAACGCTGGGAAACACTGTCCTCCCACTGGGAAGGACTGACCGGTTACTGGATCCGCAAGTTGGAGCAAAACAACGAAGCCTTGGAACGCGATCCTTTGAGCCAACAGATGGCCCGCCAAGTCACAGACCTGTCAGCTGCCGGCGCCAATCTTTTCCACGCGGTGGTAGAACTGCAACGCTTACGGGCCTCCTCCGAGCGCAAATTCCAACGCTGGTTCTTCGACACTCGCGCCGAGCAAGAACGCGCCAAAGAACTCCAAGCCGAGCTAGAACGCCAAATCCAAACCGAGCGCCAGGCCCGCGCAGAAGCCGTCGCGTCCTACCAAAAAGCCGAGTCCGACAAAAGACGAGTCGATGACCTGGTCAAAGAAATGCGTCGCGAGCTCCAAATCTCCAAAGACGAAGCCCGCCGTGCCTGGGAAGAACTTGGCCGTCGCGAACAGGAAGAACGCGATCGAACCGCTTCCCTGCGCAACGGCGAACCAACCCTCGTCGGCGGTGTCCAAGTCGTCCCCATGATTTCCAGCCGTCAACACCCGATTAACTACTCGTCGACGGAAGAGAACGAGGACCGCTACGCACGCGACGCAGCTATGAAAATGTCCGACGCAGGCGACGCCCAGTACTACGACGACCAACCGGTTTCACCCACAGGAAGCGACCCTTTCTCGGAAACCGTGCGCAAAACCGATCCCGCGTCAACAATCCCAGCCTCCCAGCCCCAACCTTCCTACCCGGGCCACTTCTACCGTCCTGAAAACGCAACAGTCCCAGGCCACACCCGCGCAACCTCCGACCCGGAGTACGGCCAGAGCGTCGAGGGCAGCGAGCCCGGCGACGATGAATACACACACTACCAGCGGGACTCCCAGGGCCGCCCCCTCGTCTACCCAGGCACCATGTCCGAAGAAAGCGACGACTACGATCCAGAAGACAACGGCCCCTATGCCACGGAGGGTAGCTACGTCCCCAGCACGTCTGCCTCTCCTTCCGTGCCTACGACTTCCGCACCGGTGTACAATTACCCCCCGACGTCTGGAGGCTGGGGCTGGGACTCTGTCACGCCGCGCCATCGCCATCCCACGCGTCTTAGCGATGTGATGGAAGAAGACGAGCCGAGAACGACGCCTAGTCGGGCTAGTCGGACTAGTCACTGATCACTTTCTGATCGGTTTTCGCTTACATTTCGGGTTGTGATTTAGTTGGCTTTTGCTGGATAGATCTAATATCTGCTTTTCCTCTTTATCTTGTTTATGTTGGACAGGCGTACATATGCGAATTTCGTCGGGCATGCTCGTGCTCATGATACCGGCATTTCTTTTTTGTTTTTACCTGTTTCCTTGATTGCTTCTATTTCCGGCTGTTGATATGGTATACCTGGTTCTGGCTGTTATTAATTGTTTGTTACATGGTATGGGTCCTTGTCCTTGCATATAGACCTAATGAACTGTATCTCTGCATCGGTTCTTTTGTAAACCAATTGACTATCCAATTCCTTGTCGAGCCGCAGTATGTATGGGCTGCTATGCCACGTGACTACACGCTAAACCACTTTTGGACTGTAGATCCGTAGCAGATCGCGGGCACAATTTCACCTCCAATCCCGATCACCAACGTTCCGCCAACTGCCTTTCGAGCACCAGCGCAGACACAGATTACCCGAACAAACAATGACATCCAGCCTCAAACATCTCCCTCGGCTACTCCCCCGGGTCACCCGCACCGCCACCCCAACAATCGCATCCTCCTCCCGCACTGTCCCGCTCTCCTCTATCCTCCACTCGACACCACGCATCCCGCAAGTCCAGAACAAAAATGCCCTTAACCGCAACACAAGCCGCACCTTCACCTCGAGCACACTACGAGCGCGCGCAAAAACAATGGGCCAACTCCGCGCCCGCAACTCCACCGGCCCGTTCTCGTGGAAAGCGGCGCTGCTTTTCATCGTAACTGGGGCCGGGATGATTGTGTACTTCCAGGTTGAGAAGGAGAGGTTGGCGAGGAAGCGCGTTGCGGAGATGAGTAAGGGTGTTGGGAGGCCGAAGGTTGGGGGGCCGTTTGTGCTGAGGGATCTGGAGGGGAGGGAGTTTACGGCGGAGGATTTGAAGGGGAAGTATTCATTTGTACGTTCCACGCTTTACTTGGTTTTCGCCATATATCTGATTGGGTATATGCTAATTACATGGTGATGGGTTAGGTTTACTTCGGATTCACGCATTGCCCCGATATCTGCCCAGACGAACTTGACAAAATGGCCGAGATCATCGACAAGGTCAACGAGGCGACTGGCGATCCGAGCCTCTTCCTGCCTGTGTTTATCACGTGCGATCCTGTTCGCGACACGCCTGAAGTCCTGCGCGAATATCTGAAGGAGTTCCATCCGAAGATCGTCGGGTTGACGGGGACGTATGAGCAGGTGAAGCATGTGTGCAAGATGTACCGGGTGTACTTTAGTACGCCGCGGGATGTGAAGCCCGGAGAGGATTATTTGGTGGATCATAGCATTTATTTCTATCTTATGGGTATGTTCCCCCTATCCCTTTTCCTATGAGTCTTTCCGTGATATGGTGTTAACGGTGGCAGATCCCGAGAACGATTTCGTCGAATGTATCGGCCGGCAAGATACCCCCGAGTCGGCCTCGAAGGTGATTCTGGAGCACATCAACGATTGGAAGCGTGAGGGCCGGGCGTTGACCGGCAGACAACAATAGCCGTAGCTGTACCATACTGTACTCTAGTTCGCACTGTACAATATCTCTACTCTATTAGCAATATCCAAGAATTACCTCTTCTTCCAACGTACCCTCAAAATCCAATTATTTCAAATTCCCATCCCGATCTCTCTCCTCATTCGCCCTCCACTCACTCCCCCCATCCCCAAAAACCTCCCTCTTCCAGACCTCCACCCTCTCCTTACACCTCTCCAGCACCTCCTCCCCACCCCGAAACGCCGCCCCCCGGTGCCCCGCACTAACACCAACCACAATCGAACACTCACCAACCGGCACCTCACCCAGCCGATGCGCAATACTAACCCCCAGTAGCCCGTGCTCTGCAACCGCGTTCTCGGCAATCTGCATGAGCGTTTTGAACGCGAGGATCGGGTAGGTCGTGTAGCTGAGGGTTGTGACGGGGCGGTGGTCGAAGCTGTCGCGGGTTGTGCCGAGGAAGAGGAGGTTTGCGCCGGCGGAGGGGGACGATATGTCGGTTATGTGGGTGGTTGGGTTTAGGGGGGCGTAGGTTAGGGTGAGGTGGATGTTGAGGGAGGGGTGGGTGCGGGCTTGAGGGTAGTTTGATGGGTTGAGATGTGGGGGGAGGTCTCGTTGTTGCTCTTGTTGTTGTTCTGAGGACATCGTCGTGGACTTGTTTTGTATAAAGGATGTGTGTATGGAAGAGAGAATAGATGAGAGAGATGGTTGTCAATTGGCATCATTGGAGGGGTGCTGATATGCTTATCAGGTGGGGCTAATATGACGCTCTCTACATACAGAGTACAGACAGTTACAGAAGAGCAACAACAGCCTCATACGGCCTCAATGACCACTTCCCTCCCTCAAGTCGCTGAGCAGTCTCCTGCACTCCCTCCCAATTATCCAGAATAACCTCTTCCACGCCCTCGATCCCATTCGCCTTTGCACTCCACTCCCTCGCTGTCTCCGTCCAGTTACACACAACAATCGCCTTCTGGTTCTCGTACTGTCTAGTGAACGCAAATACCTCCTGGCTATCACGGTCAACGAGGGTATAGTTTCCGTACACGAAGATGTCGAGGTACTTCTTGCGTAGTCCCAGCACACGTCCCCAGAAGCTGTAGGTTGAGTTTGGGTCGTTGATCTGCGCTTCCGCGTTTATGCTGGTGTAGTTCGGGTTGACGGACATCCATGGCTTGGTGTTGGGGCCAGTGAAGCCGGCGTTAGGCGCGGAGGTCCATTGCACGGGCGTGCGGGCGTTGTCGCGAGATTTCTTCTGGTATTCCTGACGGGCGATCGTTTGCGCGTTTATGTCGGAGGGGCGGTCCCGGACGAGTGGGTTCCAGTGGTTAAGGCAATCGATGTCCTTGTACTCCTCCATGCCCCAGGACGGAGGGATGTTTCGCATGCCGATCTCTTGGCCCTGGTACACGAACGGGGTGCCGCCGTGGAGTGCCAGCACTGTGGCCAGCATCTTGGATGAAATCACATGGTGCTCTTCCTTGGCGTTCGTATAGCGGTCGATTGAGCGGGGTTGGTCATGGTTCTCCCAGTATAGGGCGTTCCAGCCGCCATTGTCGTACATGAAGGTTTGCCAGCGCTCGAAGAATTCCTTGAGGTCTGTGAGTTTCCAGTTTCCGGGCTCGAACTTGTCGTACGTGCCGTGGTCGATATCGACATGCTCGAAGTTGAAGATCATGTTGATTTCGTTGCGGTCGTATCGCACGGCCTTCAGCACTTCATTGGTGTCCTTGACGAACGGCATCTCGCCCACGCTGAATGCGTCGTACTCCTTGAGAATATCACCCAGTCCCTGTAGGTATTCGTGTAGACGCGGTCCGTTGGCGTAGTACCTGTCTGCCCATTGCCAAGGAGTCCGTGGATCTTTGACGGGGACGTCTGGGAAGCGTTGATCCTTGCTGACGAAGTTGATGACGTCCATTCGGAATCCATCAGCTCCCTTGTCGAGCCAGAAACGCATGATGTCGTGGACAGCATCGCGGACAGGTGGGTGCTCCCAGTTGAGGTCTGGTTGCTCGGTGGCGTATAGGTGGAGGTAGTATTCGCCGGTCAACTCATCGTATTGCCAAGCGCTGCCTGCAGTTGGTAAGCATTAAATGCCAACTCAATTGGAATAGACTGACATACCTTGGAAATGCGACATCCAGTTGTTAGGCGGGTGTCGGTTGCCCTGCTCATCAAACCTAGGAGGCTTCCAGACATACCAATTCCGATACTCATTATCCTTTGAGCTCCTAGACTTCTTGAACCACTCAATTTGATCACTAGTATGGTTCACCACAAGGTCCATGAGAAGCTTCATTCCCCTCTCATGGCACTCCTGAATCAATTTCTCAACATCGGCGACCGTGCCATACTCATCGGCAATGTTGTAGTAGTCGGCAATATCATATCCCATGTCCACCTGGGGAGATTTGTACGAGGGACATAGCCAGACGATGTCCACGCCAAGATTCTTGATGTAGTCGAGTTTGGAGATGATACCGGGGATATCTCCAATGCCGTCTTCGTTGGAGTCTTTGTAGGACGCGGGCCAGATCTGGTAAACGGAGCATTCTTTCCACCAGGCGCGATGGATTTGATTGCTGGATTTGGCCATGTTGCTAATTTAGCAAGTTATTCAAGCAAGAGAAAAACCAGGTTGGATTATTGCGTAGAGCTGTATATAAAAGGGACAGCTGTCCCTCATCCACCGCGGGGCAGCTCTGCGGAGAAATTATCGGTGGATATAACTATGCAAAGCTCCGGCATGTTGACTGCGCTGTGAATGGTGAAGAGCAGGTCCACGGGCCAGATTGACCATATGATCATGCGACGTGGAAAAACGACGACAGGAACGAACTTTCGTCGTTGGATTCACTTGCCCGGCTGTGATATGTCGTGGAATTAGGGTAGGTTTCTGTGTACGAGTACCCTTGTAGTTATCCAACTGGTTGCAATAGAGTTATCTAGGATAGTTAGCCAATCATGGAGACACCAAGATGCAGATCAAGGAAGCAGTAGTCATACGCATCGCTCCAATAGCCAAACAGAGGCTCTTCATATGTTTCTGTTGCTGTACTATTTATCACTTCGTACGGAGTAGACAGCGATACTTTGTACATCAATGTATGCCAGTATTTATTTGTACCATTGTAGCAAGTCGTATCGACGAGTTCATCGTAAATGTATGCCAGTGTCTCACGCCAGCCAGACTGTCTCACCAAAAGAGGACTGAAGCTGGTGATAATAGATAGGCTTGCGTGAATGATAGGCGGTGTGGATTCTGCCACTCTGCCGTATGCGGTAACTCCCAACTTTCACGGCCGTCGCTTTTTCAACTCTCTCAACTCTGTTCTTTCGCTGCTCTATACAGACTATCATGTCTCACACGTACGCCAACGATAATATGTACCCACCGGGTCCTGTCCAGCGACCCTTCCCTTCCCGCGATAACCGAGACGGCCGCATGTACGACGACCGTTCTCGATCCCGATCACGCTCGCCTGGCGGTATACGCTCCTCCTCCCCGCACGGTACTACTGGATAGCTGCTTCAATAACCAAGGCACCACGTTTATTGGCTTCAACAGAGCTGTTACTGATCTTTGTCATTGAATCCAAGAAGACCGCCAGCGCCCCGCAGCAGACAGACAACACGAATACTCCAGGGATCGCGACTCAAGAAACCGTCGAGACCGAGACCGAGATGACTACCGTCGCCGGCCATCATCGCGTTCGCCTCCTCCCCGGGGCGGGAGATCGACATACAGAGACCGCGATTCGCCTCGGTACTACAGTCGCAGCAGGAGCTACAGCCGCAGTCGCAGTCGCAGCCCTCGACGGAGTCGCGGACCGTATTATGGCCAGGAAAGCAGAGAAGTCATGATGGACGGGTTACCGGTGGAGATGGCAGAAGAAGACGTTGGACAACTCCTCCCCTCACTGCATCACGAGATTCAGAGCTGCGCTATACTCCTCCCGTTGTTGATGGCAAGAAGCTGAGATGTGCATGTCACCGGGCGTCCGGTCGACGCGTTGAACAGATTTCGAGTGAACTCAATGAATTTTACCATGTCGAGGGTTTGGAAGAGGTTCGGGTGATTCGTGACCGACAGACGAGTAAGTGCGAAACTTTTTGGAAAGTCGATTTTTTTTTTCTGATGTCTCCCAGAGGTTTCACGACGACTGGGATTCCTTAGGTTCTGCGATCTTGATCATTCGCGCGCATTCTTGGAGCCCAACTTCCCTTCTATCTATTTTAATGGACCGAATCACAGTGGCGACGACCGCGGAACGAGAGTTCGCATCGCATATAGCAGAGAAAGGGAAGATCGGGCTCGCGCCAGGGCGGAGGGTGATTGGACATGTAGAATGGTGCGCCAGGTTCGCTGCCAAAGAAGTTTAGAAGCTAACTCACTCAGTGCGCAATCGTGAACTACTCTACTCGTCAGAAATGCTTCCGTTGTCAAGCTCCTAGGCCCGGTATGTCGCACTGTCTTCCATCTACGACTTGACTAACAACGAGTAGAAGCTGGTCCGGCCGGCCCACCCGGTATAGCTGCTCCAAAGGTCGAGAATCACGGTGATAACGATGTTGCTCCGGATAACCAGCCCTCCCAGTTCCTAATCTTCAGAGGACTGGAGTCTTCTGTTACAGAAGAGCTTCTGGCCAAAGGAGTTGCGAAGTTGTATAAGCCAGCATCTGGCGGCTCGGATAACACGTCCAAGACTGAGAAAAAGGGAGCCAAGGTGGCTTCTACGACTGGAGATTCTAACTTGGGAGCTCGGGAGGGTTCTATCCGCCGTGTTTTGCTGGTGAGAGACCGCAAAACCAACGAAAGCTGGCGGTATGGATTTGCGGAATTTGCTACAGTTCAGGTATTTGTTCCTTTTTCATGGCGTGGCGTTTTAGACTAACATACTTTTCGTTCAGGATGCACAAGCTGCCGTGACCCGGCTTAATTCATTTGAGAAATTTACCATCTCGTCCAGACCGGTCCTGGTCAGCTACATCCACGCCGGCGTGTTTGTGCCAGTAATGAATCCTACGGCAGCCACAGAGCGATTTACTTTTAGCCCTCTGTTGAACCCATCATTAAAGCTCATGTATTGGGATGAAGAGGGTTACGTCACGGAACTCACGGTGTCGCCTGCAGAAGCAGATCACGCTCAGGGACAACCCAAGAGCGATGCAACGACTGCTCAGGACCAAGCAAAAAGCAGCAAAGATCCCGAGAAGAGCAAAAAGAGAAAGGCAGACGCCAATGCCAATGCTGGTTCCAAGAAGGTTGTAGCGTCACATTTGCAGTTCTGGAGTAATCGACACGCAGAATTGCACGGCATTAAAAGGAAGAACCCCGACGAAATAGCCCCTGGAGAATCCGGCTCGGACGGTGGTTCTCCTTCCGATGTAGCTCCGCCCTCGCAATCCTATGCAGACTTGAACCGCAACTGCTGCTATCTATGCATGCGCCAGTTCAAAACCCCAGCAGAAGTCAACTGCCACGAACGCCTCAGTCAGCTCCACCGCACAAACCTCCAAAACGAAGACCTAGTATCCAAAGCAACCAACAAACTCGTCAAACACGGCATCGTCCCACCCACACCAGAATACCGAGACCGCGCAAAAGAACGCCGCAAGGCATTCGGCAGCACCAAGCCACCCACCACAACCACAAAGGCGAGACCCACCGCTCGTGCTCCACCCGGAGAGAAAGAAGAAGAACCCCCGGCCCAACAACCGTCCAAGGGCGCCTCACTGCTCAGTAAAATGGGCTGGTCGGCTGGTTCTGGTCTTGGTGCTCAGGGGACGGGCATGACGGCGCCGATTGCGACGGAGATTTATGCGCAAGGGGTCGGGTTGGGTGCGCAGGGTAGTAAGATTGGTGATGCTGCTGAGGAGGCGGGGAGGAATACGAGAAATCGGTATGATGAGTTTTTGGAGAAGACAAGGCAAACGGCGAGGGAGAGGTATGAGCGGTTGGATAAGTAGGTTTACGTGGTTTTGGTTGATATTTTGGGGTAGCGCAATGGATAGCAGTCATTCATCACGTATCATCATTCGTTACTATTGTACATTGTATTATTTGCATATGAGTGGCATTGTTACTCGTACACTATTCTCATTCATCTCTCCATCGCAATTCACTTCTCACTCTTCTCATTCCGCGCCCTCTCCCTCTCCTCCAAAATCTCCCTCTTCTTCTCTTCATACCCCTTCAAGCCCAACGTCTCAACAACCCACTTCTCAATCGCCTTCTCCGCCTCCTCATCCTCCTCCTTCCCACTCTTCGCCCCACCAATCCCCTCAGGGCCCTCACCAACACCCTTAATGTACCTCCTGGTGATCCGTCTTGCATCCTCCAAATCATTAACACCCAGTTTCCACATAACACCACCCGTCCCCACCATCGCAAAACTAACCACATTGATCGTCGCCAGGTTAAAGGCCTCGAAGGCGTCTAGCGCGCCATTGACGGGTGGGTGGTGGTAGGTCGAGGAGGTGTAGTAGGGTGGGATGGCGGCGAGGTGGCGCGTGCGGAGGGCGCGGCGGGTTAAGTAGAGGGAAAGTGTTACGAAGGTTGTGCCGGCGAGGAGGAGTTTGAGGGGGCGTTGGGGGAAGGTGCTTTGCTGGTTTTGAGGAGGGGTGGTGGAGGGTTCGTTTGGGTTGGCGGAGTGAGAGAGTTGGGTTTCGCTTTTGGTTTCGGTTGAGCTGGAGGGAGTAGATGTGGATGGTGATGAGGGCTTGGAGCCCCAGAGGGAGGAGAGCATTGTGTTGTGTTGTGGTTTGCTTTTGGTCTCTGGTTTATGGATGTGATTGAGGTTTGGTTTGCGGTTTGCGGTTTGGTTGCTCCCCCGTTGGACAGATAGTCGTGGAACCAAGCAGTCAATGATTCAAGGATAGCTTCAACTAAGAACGTAGGACAAATTATATCCCGCGATTTTGATCCAGAAACGCAATTGACAGAAGAAAAGAGAAGGCGAGAGAAAAGGTGGATGACTGAAGGAAGTTCGTTTCGGAGGTAGAGCCTATCCCCGAAAGATCACGTGAGTGTCCTTATGCATTAGGCAGACAGTTCAATACTTACAAGGCTAGGAAAGCAGACCATTATCTACGACTCAAGGGGAGGCTTTTGTAGGTTAATAAATTCCCGAAATATTATATTAAGTATCGCTTGGTATCAATCTGGGTATATAGAGTAGAGACATGCTAAAATACAAAGTAGAGTAGTAATACACGCATACTCTCGTGCTCGAGAGCAGCAAAATGGAAGATTATGCAAGTAGACGGATACCTACAGCTGAGCAATGTCATCAATGCTCATATATGATTCCAACGTCCCCTCACTTGACTGCTGCAGTTTGCGCTGCACAAAGTCATCGAGGTTCATCCGTTCTTCATCGCTCAAAAGACGCATTCGGTCTTCGAGAGTGGTAAACGACCCAAAATATCTTTGATCGAGGAAGGCCCAGTATATCTCGTCAAACATGGCGCCGTGTCTTGCCGCGAGGCAAAACCAGAATAGCCCGTTTTCCATGGAGTCCTCCATGGCGTCTGAGAGGCATTGCTCTTCTGTCAGCGAACCATCACCGATCTTCCTCGATTCGCATTCGCGAAGTGCCTCTAAGAATATGGAGAGTCGAGGCATGTAGCGCTCTAGGAAGTGATCGAGATTCATTTCCCAGTCTTCTGGGCGCTCGAGTAGCAGCCACCAGGGCGCAGCGTGGGTGAATTCCGCAGGGGCAGCGTACGACCATTCCCAGTCAAAAGCACCGATAATCTCAAGCTTTGATTGGTCGACCAGAATATTGTCGGGTCTGAAGTCGTCACAGAATAGATGGAAAGGGCCATGGCGGTGTTCCTTGGACGCCTTCCTTGATATCTTGCGGAAAAGGCAGCGAGCAATGTACTTCTTTCGACAGTCGTCTTCATTAATGACAGCATCATTGCGCTGGTACTCGAGATGGTATAGATGCTGTTTGGCGAGTTCTTCAAAGTAATCGGTGGCATTGTTAAAGCGTTGCTTCGCGAATGCGCTAGGCGGGATATTGGAGAACTGCGCTATCCGGTTCATATTGAACGTCAACGGCCTCTTGTGTACAGACCAGTCGCCCGATTCATCCAGTTTCAGAGCTCCAATGAACGAAAATTCCGGCTTTGACAATTCCAAGACAATGTCAGCCATGTCCCGATATGCCTTCTTCAACGCACACTCGGAAATATGAAGATTCAACGTCTCGATCTTTTTCATCGGATCTCTGAGGTACCTCGATAACAAATTACCCTCTAAAAGGGTCATGACGACGTAGGGCCCAACTGCACAGCTCCCGGAGCCCAGTACCGTGGGAACGGGTATCGATGTGTTCTCAGCCAAGTATCTCATAACGGCAACCTCATCCTGAACCTTCTCGTGGCGAAACACGGCTCGGCCCAGAGCCGTGAACCGGACCAGAAGGCGACTGCCATCCTCGTAAGCGACTTGGTAGCAAAAGTTGAAGGCTCCATGGGAGAACCGTGTTGTTGACACTGGTATACCAGGCCGGTGTCGAAGGGCTAGCTTGGTGACCAGCGTCTCCGAGGAGTTCTTAACAAGGTGTTGGATCCATTTTTTGAATATTCGTTGGGATTCTTGCTCGGCGAGATGATCAAAGTCCATAACGGCATAACGGTTTTTTTGATCGTCAGATTGATAAGGAAAAGGGATGAAAAACAGTGGTCCCCTGCCTCAGGCACAAAAGTAGTTTGCTCAGTCAGCAGGCACGTGGTTGGTGGCGACGCTATGCTATTCTTTGAAATATCCGGGGTAATCCCGACTTCATCTTTTCTCGTGACAATAAGAACTAGTTACTCCATACAACATCCCTGAGCGTTCGTGGCTGTGTTCCTATATACCTTGACATGAATGGCTTGACATGCATCGTGACGGCGTGCCATGCAAATTGGCAACGGTGACGACGATCCTGATCAGGCAGCACGATATCTGATCCCGACCTTATGATTATCGGATGACCATCTTCTCTAAACTAGAAATCCGAGTCATTATTCAGAATGGCTTATGGTGGAAAGCCTAGTACCGGGTGCCAGAATTGCCGTCAGAGACGGATCAAAGTAAGCTGCCACGCTATCAGTGGATTAGAACGGGGCTAACTGCTGCAGTGCGATGAGGCGCGTCCGCATTGTAGGGCCTGTGTCCGGACTGGTCGGACTTGCCCCGGGTACCAACATCCACTCGATGTCGCGCTAAGAGGGCAGACAGCTTTCCAGCGCAAGAAAAAGGGTGCCCCAGGTAAGCAGTCTTCTGCCTCAAAGGCAGTCGTGCCGGCAACGACACCTTCGTCATCGGATGATTCGATATCTACTATTGTTGATATTCCCCATACTCCAGAGACACTAGTTTCTTCGGTTTCACCAGTTTCAACCTCTAGCGACTCTATCCCCCATACACTAGAGATTTCCCGACTGGTACCACCGGTTCCACCGGTCCCAACTTTCAATGTCTCTATTCCTCGCAGTATCTACCTACCTATGGAGGATACGGTCATTCCATTGTTTTTCAATTCGTATCTTTATCTCCCAAAGGATCCTCAGATCAGCAATGGCTTCTTAGACCTCCTGCCTCAGTTTTATTCCGAGACGCAAGTAGGATCGTCTGTGCATCTGAGCTTACTCGCAGTCTCTGCCTTTTCCGTGGCTGCCTGGACCGGTGAACGGAATTCGCTTCAGTTGGCCGAACACTCGTTCCTCAGAGCTCTTCGGAAGACGCGTGAAGTACTACAGACAGATATTGATGGGAATTTGAACGAGATTCTGTTGACTGTTCTCTTACTTTCATTATATGAGGTTGGTTCTAGTCCTGATTGTTGATTTGCTTGTCTAACAAGATCAGGATTTCGTGTCTAAACGAGATCGACAACTCCCTCCTCGGGATCATCTACGCGGAGCTATTGCATTGATCAATAGCAGGAGACCTGAACAATTGGACTCACCTTCATGCAGATTATTGGCGGATGGTGTTGAGCACGAAGTCGTAAGCATAGCATCTATATTGTTCAAGTCCATGCTAATGAAGCCATAGATCCGAACGTCAATGGGCCTGGCTCATCCAATGGTCCCAACCCCGAAGGTTTGGCCACTCACAGCACCAATAGCCCAGACAGCACCAGAACAATTACAAATGGCCTCATCTGGACTGGTAAATCTCCGATTAGCATGGGAGTCACTCGCATCAAGGCCTCCGTCACAGATTACTGAATCTGAAATACTGCACCTTATGTCACAAGCCCAAGAACTGGATTCCAAACTTGTTAACTGGGTTCACACGGTACCACCGAATTGGCTTCCTAGTCCTGCAACTATGATACCACAATCCGTCCGTGCGGCAGGCGTCTTTAACGACCGATGCGACTGTTACTCGGATTTATGGGTAGCAGCAACATGGAATTCCTACCGCGACTCGCGTATCGTGGTGCAGAAGATTATCCTCAGTTGTCTACGCATGCTTACCGACACTGACACCAACATTAACGCCTCCTCGCCTTCAAACCAGGCCACACTAGCTGTGAAATCCACCGCCGAAGCCACCATCCAATCCCTCGCCATGGACATCTGCGCCTGCGTCCCCTTCCTCCTCGGCAGCCAGATGGAGTCTGTCCAATTGAACCCATATAAAGTCGAGTACCCTGAGGCAGAAGGGAGGCCGCTTACGCAAGGGCATCAGCAAACGGCGCCGTTGCTGGGTGGGTGGTTCCTGATAACGTTCTTGGGCAATCTGTGTACGTCGGGGCTTTGCTTAAGTGAGGAACATCTAGGATGGATAAGGGGACAGATGCAGAGGATATTGCAGATTTATAATTTTGGGTTTGTCCCACCGTCACAAGTGTAGTGCCTATACCATGGAGTATGGAGTACAGAGAAGCGTTTACATATTGTCAAGATCATTGTGATTATTCTTTCATGATGTATCTCATTATTATCATCAATCATATCAACATAAGCAGGTATCACAGGTATCATATCAAATCATGTACAATCTCATCAAAACTCATCTCACAAAACATCAGAAAGCCCCACTTCAGTACTAACAAAATCACCTCAAAATAACCATATCCTCCCTCCCACCCCTCCTAACCCTCTCAACCCCCAAATGCTCTCTCCCATCTCTCCCCACAAAAACCCCAAACCCATACCTCGTCTCTCCCACCTCAAACCCCTCACCCCCAGACACAACCATCCGCACCAAATCCGTCCGACACCTCACCTCCCTAAGCCCCTTATCCGCCAACAACGGACTCTGATACAGAAAACTAACCTGCTCTCCCAACGTCGCAATACCATGCGGAAGATACCGGATCCGGTGCGGCCAAATAGCCAGCAGCGAGAGTGTGTACAGCGCACAGAAGGCGAGTAGCGCGTAGAACGCGGGCATCAGCGACGTCATCCGGATTGTGCGCGAGGAAGGATAGTAGAGGGCCGTGAAGATGCCGCCAGCGAGGATGGGGATTGCGAGGGAGGCTGTGCTGGTGAAAGTGATGAGGGCGAGTTTGGGATGTTTGTTGAGGAGGGCTTTAATGGTGACGAGGAGCGGGAGGTCGGAGGGGTAGGAGAGGAGGAGGGACTGTTTTGCGGGGACGCCGGTGGGAGACGAGGAGAGGGAGGCGTACGGCTGGATAGCGCGGAAGTAGACGTCGACGTGCTGGTACGCGAGGAAGAAGAGCATGCCGATTAGCGCTGGGACGAAGCTGTAGACGAAGTTCGATGCGGAGAAACCGTCTGTTGACGGAAGCGTTGGCAGACGGGGTGGAAAGCCGCTGGCGATAGCGTCGTGGAGGAAGCTGACTATGACGAAGGCGATGAATAGGCCTCCGACGAGGAAGCTCCATGCTATTATTGAGATGGTGCGGAGGAACCATGGTGTCCAGCGGTGGCGGGTGGTGGGCTCGTACATGTTGAGGTTATTTTGTTGGCGTTCGACGTCTGTGATCTTCGCTTGTTTGTCTGTGTGGAGAGAGGGTGTGCGGACTGGGGCGTCTTCTTCGCCGATGCCGTAGAATAGGATTTCCTTTTTGCCTGAGAGTTTCCAGTATCCTAGTCGGAGGGTGCGGGGTTCGAGTGATTTTCCCACGTCCGGAGATGTTTCAAGGCCGTCGAAGTCTTGGAGGATGTTCGAGCGTTGGATGATGGGTATCAGATCGGCGATGCTGGTAGGGTCCCAGATCAGTCCGGACCAAGCGCGCACGAAGCGGACTAGGAGCACCGTGAGCCCTATTGTCAGCAGTCCATAGAGCGAGACGATGGTCCACCCGATGGACTGGACAGACGTCCAGCGGAATCTTCCCTGTCCATTGGCGCCATCGACGTAGCTGTACCATTTCACTTGAAAGAGACAGCTAAGCAGCGGAATCGCAAACATGTTCGCCAGCCAGATAGTAAATAGTGAGAAACCCACCAACGGCTCTCCATACAGGAAATGCGACAGGTCCGGCAAAAGAAAGTTCCTTGGTAACATCGGGAGTTTCTGCAGCACACGCTCGAGTTTTCGCTCAGAAGCCATAATGGCAAACGGCATGACACGATACACAGCTGCCTGCACCACAAAAATCCAGAGAATCAAGATGGCCGCTAGGATCTGTGGGAGAAACTGGAAGACGAAGTACCGCGAGCCGCTTTGGCCATCGTAGTCCCACAGTCCTTGGTGCTTCTTGGACCACACATTGCAAAACGATACCCCAACTATCATGAGCAGACAGCAGATGATTAGTAGGGCTAGGGCCCAAGGTCGAAGAATTATCGGGACGTAGTCAAGCGGCAAATATAAGAGGCTGTTCTCGGGGGGGTCCATGGCGACAAATGTCTTCCGTCCGATGGTTGTCATAGAACTCGTAGAGCTTTGCACAGATCTCGCCGGTGATGTTTCTCGTTCCTGCTGCTGCTGCTGGTGGGACGGCGCTGGCAATGTCCCCAGACGAGTAAAACAACCCCGTTCCTCATCCCAAACAAAGCCATCCGGATGATCCTCCCTTCCTCCTACGTCCCGGACCTCCTCATCATCCTCCTCCTCTCGCGTAAGATGATTAATCGCATACCGAATATGCGGCAAATCACCCTCCATCCACACAGACCCATTCCCCCCATTATCATGTCCAGTCCTCGCCCTCACCCTCCGCGGCGTATCCTCCCCAAGCAATGGCCCATGCTCCCCAATTGCACCCATCCTGGGGACACCCACGCCCGGCGACGAGGCCCGCGATGTAGGCCCGGACACGGGGGTTGCATACCGCATAACGCCGTCCCTGCTGCTGGCGGAGTTGGAGGCTGTCGAGGGGAAAGAGTAGTAGTCGTCTGAGGCGGCTTCGGAGCGTTGCTCGAAGTATTGGTATTGGGGTCTGCTTGCTTTCGTTTTAGTTAGTATAGGTTACATATACTGGCCGTGTTATGGGAGGGCCTTACAGCTAACGGTCCTCAGACTGACGTTTCCCGGCTGCGGCGCCGAAGAATCCATGGCGGGCTGGACCGAGGAATGCACGATTAGATATTGAGGAATTAAAGTAAAAGTGAATGGCTGACAGCTCCAGCACCGACACCGACACCACCAGCAGTATGCGAGGGCGTGGGCATGGGCAATTCCCAGCAAAAGACTGGCCGGCCACAAGCTAGGCAAGGGAAACTCAGAAAAACTATAAAATTTGAATCATGAAAAATAAAAATTAGTGTCACAGTGACAGGAAAATCAGTGTTATATCGGGGGGCTGGGCTGGCTACACCGTAAGATTTGTATATCCACGACCAGCCACCCAGCCACCATATAAATGGAAACAAAGACAAAGCAACAAACGGTTTATTTTGTGGCCCAACAAGAGAGCATTATTATGGTGTAAAAAAGGCAGGCGACATGGCTGGAATTGATTGGAAGTTGGAATAGCTCCGATCGTGCATGTACAGTGCGGTGCAGTACTGGTGCCAGCGCAGTGCCGGAGGGCGGAAGTGAAGCTGCCCAAGATACGTGCTTTTATTTGGCGACTTAATTAGGTGTGTTAAGGAGAAAGGCAAGAGGAAGATATCCAGCGAATGGCATTGTTTCCGAACTGTCGTCCTGTGTACGGTAGAGTCCCGAGATGCTGGCCTAAATGGTAAACATGCAGGACTAAAAAAAGAAAGAACAAAGTTGCAGGCGCTAAGAATAGATCATTAAACCAATATTGATTAGTCTATCGCATCTACTTCGCGGCCGATATGTCTGTGTCGATGTATATACACCAATGCTCATTCTGTCCTCTCCACCCATGACCGGCTACACATTATACAAATAAGCAGCAATAACTCCACCCCAACCACCAGCATTAGTATCCTCCTTCGCAATAACCCTCCCCTCCTCAAGCACCATGTTCTCCGTACTCTTCGTATTCGTCCCATACAGATACACCTGTCTCGAATCGCTGACCTGGATCGCATTCTGCTGACACTTGCCATCGCACCCGCCGTTGTTGTTGAAGAAGACCCAGTTACACCCGCCGTACAGGAACAGGTTTTTGGAACTGGTGATCACTTCAAAAAAGCCCATTCGGCAGAGTGCGTCGCCAGCAGCACAGTGCTTGAATTGCGGGTCGAGGCTTGTAAGGCTGTTTTCCCAGGGTTGGGGTGCGAGCGCGTTTCCCGGGCCTTGCCAGTACGCCGACTCGCTTTGCTGCATCGCTGAGAAGACGTTTTCCGCGCGGTTGAAGTTGTACTGGTATAGTGCGTGGTGCTCGAAACCCGTTCCCACGAGCCAAGTACCCTTCGTTGCTTCGACGAGCAAGCCACGGCCCGTCGCGATGGTCTGCGGGTTCTGGCCATCAAGATCATGGTCCGCCGCCCAGCCCCAGACGTTCTCAAGGTATGCGGACGAGCTGCTGGTAAGATGCAAGAGACCCCAGGCCGCTTTGCAGATGTCAGGCGTGGAGGTACATTTGCTTTGCACTTGCGAGCCGACGGCGCCGCCGATGCGGAAGTGCGTGTTCCACATGCCCACGTCGCCGGGGGATTTGCCGGCCATGTTGATCTCGACCATCTTGCAGCCGGGGAGGACGTCGGCGACTGTGAACAGCATGTCGCTGATTTGAGCGAGGCCGGTGTCGCCGGGGTATCCGATGCGGATCATGGCTCGGGGAGAGTGCTCGTCCATGAACTTGTGTCCGGTGCCGCTGATCGCACTACCAAACGCATCACCGATAATCCTTGTGCCATCAGGGATGATGACAGTGTCCGTGACGATGTACGTTCCCGCAGGGAAATAGATGAGCTTACAGCCCGCGTGCATCGTCAGGATCTTGTTGATGTTATCCGTGTCATCGGTCGATCCGTCACCATACACCGGTGCCCCCTCGACAGACTTGATGTTGATGACCTGCTCCGCCGTGTACTGCTCGTAGGTCGGAGGCTTCATGGTGAAGTAGTTGGAGGAGCCAGATAAGAGGGCAGCAGTGCGAATGGTCGAGCCGGTGCGGCCTTTGGCGTGATACTTGGTAGGATCGCCGGGGTAGTACAGGTTGCCATGGACCCAGGTCTGCCAGACACTGCCAGTCAGAACGACATCGTCACCCAGTTTGACGGTCGAGCCCGAGCATTGCACATTGTCCAGGATGATCGAGTTCGCTGCGTTCCCCGAGTCTCCGGAAACAATGAAGTTCTCGAGGCCGTTGGCCGTGCTGTCAATGACGGTCAGGGATCCAGAAGTACCGCTTGCGTCGATACCAAGCGCGCCGTTCTCGAATTTACAGCCCAGGAAGACGATATCAGTTCCTCCAGTAACAACACCGGTCTTCGTGCCTTGGAACTGCAGGCCCTTGAACACCCATTGCTGACCAGCCAGGCTCATACCGATGTTACCACCTTGGAAGATGAGGTCGTTCTATTTTCTGTCAGCATCGTCCATCCAAGCCCAAGATTCAAAAGGACTCACCAAGATGATATTACTATTATAATCAAACTCCGTCGTCATCCCAACATGCCCCTCGGCACCCTGCGGCATCCGAAACACCACATTTGTCAACTGCGTCGCCTGGCTAACAGTCCAGTCAAGTAGTACCATTCGCCTATTCGGATCCACACTTGTCGAGTCAATAACCACATTCTTAATCCCGATGTAGAAGTTAATCGTGCCCCCGAAGTTCGGATCCTTGGAGTAGACGATGTGATCCGTGCCGAAGTCGTTGTTCGCTTTGAGCACAGGCGGGTTCTTGGGGTCTCCAACTATTACTGTGCCGATGTATAGCTGTAGACCGGTTTCTAGGAGATACGTCCCGCCGGGGAGATACACGATGGCTGGTTGGCCGGTGCTGCCCATGGAGTGGGAGTTGCGGTTGGGTCCGTTCTTCGGACCCGCTGTACACCGTTAGCATTTTTATGTAATTCATGACTATATCAAACCATAGTTAGATAAGTTTTCATACCATCAATAGCAGCCTGAATCGCCGCTCTCGCATCCACACTCCCCGTATTATCCGCTCCATAGTCGGTGACCACATTCCGGAACACCGTGTACTGGTCCTTGAACTCGCCCTGCAGGAACGACGACTTCCCGTTATGCTCGATCTCCTCGTACCAGTACTTGTTCGACCCCTGGCCATTCGACGAGCACTGCGCCTCGCCATCGGCGACCATCAATGTCCGGTGATTTTCCGAGTCTTGCGGGCTGGGCTTTGTCTCCCAGGGACGTTTGCCGTGGTCTTGCACGGTGTATGGGATGCCGCTGTTCCCGTCAGTATACTGTCATAAAATGAGAAAGGAAAGAAGGGGAACATACACAGGATGCGGAACATAGTCCAGCGGTGGAAAGTACTTGATACTCGTCTTGCCGTGTCCTTCGTGCGGATCTTGAGGATTGTGTATCGTCCAGTCATGGGGCCGGTCTGCCTCCGATGCAAGCACACGGCTGCTACACGAAAGCAGGCCTAGCACCAATGTGTAGAGACGGAGGGAAGTGCGGGAAAAGGCCATCTTCAACTTATGACCCCAATTAATCCAGTAATCAACAAGATCAAAGTCCTCTCATTTATCTCACTCATCGATTTCATTCATGTATATATATAAATGGGGACGGGGGGTGGTATAGATCAAAACCCAACTGGACCACGTAGACAAACCGTCAGACAGAAGTCCAGCAGAAGTCAGATCCAGAGACCAAAAGAGATAAGGATGAAGAAGAGAGAGTGAAGTTGGAAAAAGGGAGGGAAAGGGGCCGACGGTGGGCCAGCTCCACGAGCCATTCATTCTTCGTGGCATTCCTAACAGAGACACGATGGAGGCAGCCTGTCAACCGAGAGCGACGAATTCCAGCGAATGGCGGTGGCGCGGGTGATTGTCTATGGATGGCCTGCATGCTGACGGGGAGATTGTCTTGGTTGTGTATATAGAACATGGTGATCACCGATAGTAGCCGGAAGTTGTATCGCTACACAGCGGCGCAAGCCAATAAACAGGAAACATAATGAGTATATTTGTAAATTAAGTACAGTAATACCGCAATGGAATTCCATCCTAATCCAGTTCAGTCATACCCCCCCACCGCCATCCACATACCAAAGCCCTAGCAAGGAGGTTCAAACACACTGACTAACACGAGTACGTCAAAAAGGTACGTAGCAAGGGATCACAATTCCGCATTTATTTTAAGCTCTTTCCTTCTTATCCCTCGTGAGATATGCTCGTCTTGATTCATCTTAAAAGCCAAGGGCCAGCCATCGCTGCTTCCGGCGTTCTGGCCCTGCAGACCCTAACAATTAACACATCTCCTGAGACAATTCTGACAATGTCAATCACGCAGCGCAGTATGATGATCGCGAATATTACCGTGCCGATACCATGAAGTTCACGAAATAACCCGAACTAACCGTTCGTCTCGCACGAGGACCCTGATCCGTCAGTCAGCGTAATTCCAAATCTCACTACCTACACCACATGCAAATGCAAATGCAAATAAGGGCACGTGTAATAATCCAGATTAAAACTGACCTCCGCATATTCCCCGCACCACCAATCCCGAACCGTACATATCGTTCTTTCACCTCCACCTCGGCCTTGGTCGTGGTCTTTGTCTTTGCTTTCGGTGGTGTCCGGGGCCGTGGATATTCGCCCGCGAGTCGTACAGTGGGGTTGCCTTGGACACTGGTATCTTGAATATTGTATTGGTTGTCGAGGTCTTCGATGTGTGCACAGGTGACTGCATGGTCAGAATCGGAGTCGAGGTCTGATTCGGGGTCCGAGAGGAGGGCGTATTCCCTTTCGTCGGGGCTTTTTGGATGAGCCTTTCGAGTGATCATAGCTTTGAGCCTGGATGTGAGAGTGAGTCGCGAATAGAAAGGTAGACATGATCTCCACATCCTAGCCATAGTCATAGCTGCAGACGTAGATGTAGATATAAATATAGACTATTCCCCAAGTAAACGGCCGCACGGATCCCGCAAAAAGCGAAAGAAAGACATCACCAGCCAAACACGGCTCCGGAAATATATAAACCAAGCTAGGGTTGTCTGGTGTGTTGCGCATTGTACGACCGGTTGAACTTGTAGTGACGACTTGTGGTTATCTGTATGTGACTGGTTATGTTTACTGCAGTTGCACATGTTGGGACTTGGTACTATGGTGCATGGGAAGGGGAGACAGGGCAGGACGTAGCGCTGTTCATGTGTTCTGTGAATAGGGAGTGTGAACACGGTAGTTCAGTTAAGATGTTGGTTTGCGCCACGCTGTATGATCGATTGACAATAGGCTGCGGAAAGTATATCATAACATAGAAGTGTTCAATTTGGAATATAAAATTTGCGCACAACACTGTGCACCAGTATCCAGTACTCATACTAATCCACAATCAGAGATGCTCCAATGCCTCAACCAGCTTGATACAACGCCGGCCCCGCCACGACATGCTCATTAATACTACTAAAATTAAACGGCGTCACATAGACATCCTCGTCAACAACAGCCAGGAACATAGTCCCGTTAATCGCCGGATCGCCCTGGTAAGTCGACAAGTCCGGCTGCACCGTCTTTCCGGCTGTTTTGTTCAAAACCTCAAGTGGCGAGTATGTCACGTTGAGCTGCGTAGCCCAGGCGACGTATTTCGGCTCAGAGGCTTGAGATGAGGTCACGTAAGAGTTGTTCGGACCGACCGGTTTGCCCGGTTCCTCCCAGGAGAGGTAGACTTCGCGACCGGGGTAGGAAAGCGGGTTCGTGCGGTTATGCGTGATCGCCGGACTGCAGTTCTCGCCCTGCGTGTCGGAGTCGAGGCAGGACTCGGGGCCGGTGACTTGTTGGAGGGTGTTCATCCCCGGCTCCAGGGATTCATGGAATGCCTTGCCACCGTCGATTCTGCTGGGATTTGGCTGGTTGTCGATCGTCAGGGCTGGGAAGTTCTGCCACGCCAGACGGGTTTGTCCCTCGGGGCAGGAGGAGATGTATGGCGCGAGAAGCGTCCACGCCCACGACTGCGGAATGCCGACTTCGAACCAGACGGGCATCGGGAAGAGGCCTTCAAATTGTCGGAAGACCATCTGCTGCCGAGCCTCGGTGGTGATGCTCTGCGTGAGCAGCGTTGCGGCCTCCCGGGAATCCAAATGTCCCAGAAATCCATAGACACCAGACTCGCCAAACCGAGTGAGTTTCTGGGAGAAGTCGAGGAACTCCCAGACTGTTTTGTAGGGGTAGTTATAGGTGCATTGTTTCGGCGCGGAGTCGGGGCCGAGGATGTTAGTTAGCATTGTTGCGTGACCGACTTCCTGATCCGCCATGAATTCAATCAGGAAACGGTCTTCGGCGGTTAGGCCGGCTTTTTTGAAATCTTCGACGGAGAAGCGCGCCAGGCCGTCGTGGAAGAGGTCGAGTTCGATGTATTCTTGGTATGTTGCCAGGGCCTTCATATCATTATCAGTATATGGTCTTGCGTAACGCACTCAAGATAAAGAGGCAGGGGCATACAAGAGACTCAAAATCAAAATCACTCTTCGCGTTATACACCGGCTCCTCCCCACTCGTTCCCACGCCTCCCGCAGGAACATACGGCGCGGGCTCAGCGTCATGCAACTTCCCATCACTCGGGTAACCAGTAGCCCCCGGCGTGATTGAAGATCCTACGACAGACGAAGCGCTCAAGGCACCAGTTGTCGTGGGCGTGCCGCTGTAGGGTGTGTGCGGGAGGGACGTTGGGTGGGAGACGACCGGAGGTCCAGACAAGGATACACTGGAGAGGGAGGCGGAGGAGGGTTTGGGGAGGGCGAGGGCATGATGGGACAGGCCCAGGAGGGGAAGAAGGTGGTGCTTTTGGAGCATTTCGGGTTGTTGCCAGTTGGGCTGTTGGTAGCTGGGTGTACCTGGCAAGACGACAGGTTATATATGCGTCAGGGAAGGGCATAGTACGACCCGGAAACGACCCGACAGCCCACCCATCCTCTTTCGCATGGCCAGAGATCATCCCACTTGACCAGAGACAAACCTGTTACTGAGGGTATCCGAGTACAGTATTCGCAGCGTGCATCCAAACACAGTGACTGGATGATCTCTGTTTCAAATATGACGTCACTGTCTGGGTTAATAAGTCGAACAGTCGATTCACGTCAGACCAGAGCATTGGATATTACTCTGTACGGTATAGCATTATTCAAGTTGATGATTGACGGTGGGATGACTGGAGTTTCTCTTATCCGATGCCGGATGACAGACAGTCGGCCGATATATACCCAGCTGAGCATGTTTCGGAGTGGATGTTATTGATAATAAGCATATCAGACTCAGATCCCGCGGGAGTAAAAGTTTTTTTTTTTTTTCCAGGTACGAGTTCTGGATGCCATGGCTGACGCCGCGGAGACCTCAGGGTGGCTTACCCTAGTGTAGATCGTGTTCTATGGTCTTCTTATCAATCAGCCGAGTCGCCCGGATGAAATCACCATTGCATACCTAGCGTAGTCTACACAATTCTGGGAATCAAGTCAGAAAAAGACACAAATCTGTGCAAATATCCAATTCTGTACTGTAGTAACCTGTACACACCATGGTCCCTGACCCGGTTTCCATGGTTCCTGACCAACAAAGAAAATAAATAGACAGGTGAAAGAACCGTCTCCAACTCCAAACTCCCGGCCAAATCCGCCTCTGAATGTTAATAGAGGACATATCATAAAGAACGTGAAATCAAGGAACTGGGTATCTTGTAACCTCCCGAAGCGTGGACAAAGTGGGCATTCGACCTCCCGGGCCGGTACCTCCTCGCCGTCGACCAGCGCTCAGATCAAAATCCGGGTTGCCTTCCAACAGCATGTTGGTGCGCTGCTGAGCTGGCTGCATAGGAGGTTGCCACCGCGGGTTCACAGGTCGCTGTGAAATAGAAGTAAAGTGACTCATTTCGCTAGCAGTAGGTGAGCCAGGTGCCTCAGGGATATCTTCAACCGGTTTAGGCTCACCAGCAGGCCCTGGCATCAGTGCAGACGGCAGCGCTGCGACCGGTGGTGCAGACACTGCCGGTTGACTTTCTGCAAACTCTGGGTCCATATCTTCATAGTAATCTGCCGAGTTATTACGCGCATGTTGTGCGCCATTGGGCGGTCCGTATGCGTGGACAGGTGACTGGGCTGGGCGGAGTGGCTCGGGAATGGCATGTTCGTAAACCGGGGAAGGTGAGGGACCGAGACGGTTATCGGGTTGGGTCCAGCCTGCGCGTGGTGGAACGTAGGTTGATCTGTGACCTATTAGCACACGATATAAATAGGAAGGGCGGGCAACATCGCTTACGGTGTCCTGCTATAGAAACTAGAAGGACTCGTAGGCTCTGGATACCCATCAACGGACAACGCATGAACTTGATCAGGCCCTGGGGAGCGTCTCGGTTGCGGTGTCATCTCAATGGCTTGACCAACTGGACCTCCGTCCGCCGACAGAGCCATACCAATGGGACCCGGAGACGGTTGGCGATAAACAGGCGAGGTTCCACGATACTCCGCTGGGGGAGGAGTAGGATGAGTCCGTGGCACGGCTCCGTAAGCCTCGTAGCCGTAGTCAACGGGTGGCGGACCGCGATAACCACCTCGCCCTCTCATAGCTGGACCACCGCGCATAGGGCCCATGGGACCGCCTCTTCCTCGGGGTGGGCCGTAACCTCCGCGACCATAAGCGCCTCTTGGAGGATAGCCACCTCGTCCACGCGAACCAAATCCAGGCGGCGGGCCACCGTTCATTCGAGGATCAGTAGGTCGTCCTCGGCCAGCGGCAGCAGCGTATGGGCCAGAGGGAGGCAGAGGGTTACCGACTTCATCACGGGCGGCGCTGTAGGGCATTCCGCGCGGGGGCTGGTCGGGGAGCGGGTAGTCGTTGGCAGGTGCAGGGGTTCGTGAATTGAGCGGAGTCTGGTCATCGTCGCTCTCGCGGGTGTTGGTGCGGAAAGTCGCAAACGTCGGGCCATCAGCCGTAGGCGCACCGGTCACATACGCTTCCTTTGTATCGCCATTCATTTCCGGTTTGGTATCGAGTGCCGCAGCGGCCGCGTTCTGGCGGTTGTAGTAGTTTTCGCCGCTCATTTCGGCATTTTCTGCGATGCGCCTCTTCCTTGCCTTCCGACTGACCAGAGTACGACGCATAGCACAGGTGACCACACCACAAGCGACAAGAAGGACGGTTGCGACCAGCACAATCCACCCGCCCCAATGCAGATGCGGGACGAAGAGCAAGATGTCGACGAGGAAAGCGAGAAGACTGACCAGGAGCGTAGGGAGCAGAAGGATCAGTAAAGCCAATAGGTACCGGGGCGAATGCGACGGGCCATGGAAATGAGCGGCAGCTGCTAGACAGAGGCAGATGAGGGTGAGGAAGGCGGCGACGGGGTGAACGATCAGAATGGACGAGAGCGACCTTCGAGTACCGGACGGAAGATTGAAGTCATTGCTCGCGGTATTGGATATATCACTGCTGGTGTATCCAATATGAATATCCGTACATACGCCATCCTTGCAGTAGCCAAAGACTCCGTAGTCGACATTGTCAAAGGACGCCAAGGGAATCTGTTTAACAATGGGAGTCGAAATGACCGACAGCACCAGAAGGGCAAAGGCGATGAGCAGGAGAATAGTAAGTGGCGTCGCAGGTTTGAACAGCATGGCGACGCTTTAGAGAATTATAGAGAAGAGAAAGAATGACAGTTGAGTCGAGAAATAATCAACGAGAGATGAAAGTCGGATTCAAAGTGATGGCATTGACATGCCGGGGCGATACTGGGGAATAGCCGCCGTTGGGAACTCGACCGAAGCCAGCGGTTGGAGTATAAGGAATGATATAAGGAATGAATCAGTAGTTAATAGAGGTGAGAGAGTGTGTGTGAGAGAGAGAGAAAAGAGAGGGAGAAGATAGTAAGATGAGAGGGAAGTGAGGTGAGCCGAACAGTGCGACCGGAAGTGATGCCTCAGGTTGCCACTTTGCTTCCACGGTTCTTCTGTCGTTTCTTTTCACTGAACCAAAATATTGTGCTTGTCACTGAGTAGACTGAGTGGACTCTGAGTGGACTATAGTCATGCTCATTATCCTACTATGCTGCCTACTCAAAAAGTGGCTCAGCAACAGACATGAACTCGTTTGCCCCGGTCTTTGATTCGTGGGTCACACACCGGGGATACTGCGGGTGATGGAGACTAATATCGTTTCGCCCGGGACATTCTACTCTATCGTCTGTTAATCTTGCAGCCGGCAGTTGTGAGACATTCGAAAGGGCAACTGCCTTGCTGAATCGACACAATCAGAGAGAGACTGTCTCACAGTATCTGTATTCACACACTGAGAGACGCTAGACATCAGCAGTTTCACCTTTCATTGCCCGTGCCCCTGACGCTCACTACTCCACCAGTGTGGAGTGTGAAAACCTTTTCGGAGAATGCTTGCGCATGGATCTAACAGATAGATATAGACGTCTGGCATTCCTGCGCATGGTTGACAGTGACTCTATTATAGAGCAGTACTCTGATTCTAAGGATATACAATTATTCTGTACTCTGTACTTTGTCCGTACTCAGGACACTCCTACGTGATACACGGTCAATTACGGGTGCTCCTACAGAACGGCTGGTGAATTGCCGTGGAGCCGATCTGCATACAAGCGAGCCATTTCCCGCTGCTAAAAAAGGCTACGATGGCACGTGTCCTCCGTGCTCCATAGCTGATACCATAGATAGGTACTCCGTAGATTGCCTAAGTCTATTAGACTACATATCCATTGCTCGCATCGCAGCTGGCATCTGCGCATTCCCCATGATATCACACCACGTTCCTGTCAACCTGCCTCCCAGTATACTTGTCATTGTCACTTGCTAGTGGCAAATCGTTGCCGCACGAACTGCTGCTAGTCATTTGCATTCGAGTCAAGGGCAACCAGGTCAGACACGGCAAACCGGTCATGCCGACTCGTGCAATAAACCGTTCGATTCGGTTAGCATGCACAGCGGATGCTGTTTTATGATGCGGCGGCTATAATCAGTACAAACAAATCAGTGTCTAAATCCCATCCATCGATCCAAAAAGACGCGCTCGGTTGCCAGAGTATGCGGGGACCCTTGAGTATAGTCGTCTATTGGAATCCGATGGGATACACGCGCTACTAACGTTTAGAACTAGTATTAGAATTGGTGATGGCGCAACATTCATCGCCGTGGGTGATTGTAGTCATTGCTTGCTGTAAAATATACTGAAGCTCTAAGATCTGGCGTAAGCATGACCTGGTATTCCCTGATTAGCCATATCACTTCCAGAGACATTTCTCACGAAGTCCGCCGTGGTAATAAAAGTTGGCTTTCATGGATAAAAAGCTCTCGTCATTCACGTGTCGTACGAGATTAGGAGAGCTCAGGTCCGACTTCCGTGCCGGATTCCCTGGTCGCTGCCTAATAGAGGCAGCTTATAATCCTCACTGTTTAACAACCCCCGCGGTGAGATGGACACTTGAAACCTTCATTATGTGGTCGGTGATTCCATTTAAAGAGCTGGCCATAGCCTGAGTATGGCGCAAAGCCGTTCAAGAAACATGAGGGCTGTGTCTTTTTGGTATACGAGAGCCAGTATGCCCTGGCATTGCCATTCGCCAGTGCCACAACGACCAAGACACTGTGGAAGGGGTGCTACTGGCCATTCACCCTAGCCCGAGTCAACTGGGTCAGACACAGCAAACCGTGATGGCCGACTCGACTCGTGGGACGAACCATTCTCCGATTCGGTTGGCCTGCTCATCGGAGTTTTAATTTTATTCTGCTTGGGATCTGTTGTTCTTCGCCCAAAAGACGCGGAAGAATTGTCAGGAAGTTCTGTTATAATTGGGAGGTTCATCGTTCAGCAGAGAGATGAGATGTATATGCACTGTCTCAAAACTTCGATAGGCATGCGCAATGTCGTTTGCAAGCTGATTGTATTCCGCAGTTATTGTATCCAGCAATGGAGGCAGCTGAGCGCCGGCTAGTCATGTTAGTTTTTGCAAATGAACACTCTGCGGTAACAAGGGTAGGCTTCCCAGAAAGCTGACCCCAGCAAGCATGCTGCGGTGCAGACAGGGACCTCTCATCATTTACATGTCGTGTGCTAAATTGTAAACCCAGGTTGAATTTGTGTGGTGAACGCTCTCATCGGTGCCTTTATCTAATGTGCCACTTCTCAGTAATAATAGCGACATACTGCATAAAGCCACCACTTCTGATAGCGTTGTATCATGAACCTTATCCGTTGGCTCATCATCATCCTGCAGGTGAGTTCATATAGAGAGCAAGTCATTGTCTCTTGGGTTTGGCTCACAGTCATCCAAAAAGAGTGTGTATTAGGGTTAAACCCGATGGATAAGGAAACAAATTGGCGTCTCAAGTTATGACTCCCAGTTTACTTCGCAGACTTCCTGAAGACGGATCCCAAGTGACTAGTAATATGTTCTCCAGGCCGGAGTACGATTTGGAACAGGCCAAAGGGATATGTGCAGGGGAGCTGACGGCGATATCCCACAAAACATCTTGCTAGCTCTGAAAATCTTTTGAAAAGGCTTGCTGCCTTGCAGAATCCCTAGCGGTCTTGTACCACGGGTACTGACAGCCTGGTTGTTCTCGGTCTCGATTGGCCCACGAACTGGAGCCTGGTCTCACCAACAGAACCCACCATTGTACCAGGGACTCGGCTCCTATCCCCGGGTAAGGTTTCTAGTAAAATATAGGGGGTTTGCTCTTTATAATTTTGTCAAAGTAGCTGAGGTCATAGCACATCACTAAGAACCTGGCCACATAAATCCACACGGGGGCCCCTTTATAGTTGGCGTAAATGTGTTTGAGCCAAGATGTTGTTGGGCATTTGAGTGCCGATTACAAAAGACACAGCGTAAGCCACTATGCAGTCCAGTCAATTGAGACCGCCTTCCTACCGTTGCTAGGATGTTTGCAGTCCGTCGAAGTCTCCATTCTGAACGATATTTTGCATTTCACTCGTGTGCTCTGGTAAATCGCAGTTAGAGTCTTTCCTCAGTAATGGTTGTTAGTCTGCCTGGTTAACTTGACAACAGACAACGTGGTGAATGAGTTCAGCATTTAGATAGTAGTACTTCTTCACGGTGCCTCTGCTCATACATCCTCCAGCATGATTGTAGGTAGATTAGCAGCACGGCTTATTGTGTCTAGCTGTTCTACCCATAGAGGCAGGATCGATGTGGCCTTTGAAGCTTAGCATAAGAGCCTACCATATAGCTGCGCAGGTAAATGTGCAAATTCTAAGCAACGGCCATTTTGCAGCTCCCAGACTTCACCGTCCTGTATCTAAAACATATTCACTCTATTTTCCTTGATATTTGGAGCGACCGAGGTAATTTCGAAACTTTTCTCCATCCTGTCCGCATTCTTCGATCCATTTTCAGATGGCATCGCGAATATAGGGAGGTTTGCTGGAACGTCGCAGGCTCATTCATAAGCCACGAGAGATCCTGATGCAAGATATCTGACTGGAGCTGGGAAGAGGGTTAATCTTTACTTCAATTTAGAGGATTCTTGATAAGCCATTATGGACAGGTAAACGAGCAAGGTTGAGGAGGCAACTGCTATTCTGCAGCAGTGAAACTTCGGCGGCAAAACCCGGGCTGTATAGCCTTGTATCCATCTGCAAAACACATTCAACCTATTTCCCTTCGTTTTGAAACATTTTATGTGTTCTTGGAGCTTTTCTCCAACCTGATCGCATTCTATGACCCTTTTCAAGGTGGTATGGCGAAATCCACCCAACTTTTCTGGGTATCAAAAAAAAAAAAAAAAAGACATCATATATTGCTTTGAGGAGGCGTATCTTGGAGGTTGGAGAGTGAGGCGTATCACCAGGACTGTGGCGGTTGGAGAGGAGAGAAAGTTGGAGAGAGAGGGAATAGAAGAAGAGTAATTCTCTTTATCTGTTCAAGAATATCTATTGGTAAATCCAGCTGTAATAGGAGCTCTCTGAAATTCTAACCGCATCGTTCTATATCCACGAGAGCAATTTCTCCAACTCTGGACGTTTCAGACACACACGATAATCCGAGCCGAATGTAGGCCCCTAGTGTACTAGCCCGAGCTATGCTGAGAATAGGGTTCTAAGACTAGATATAGAAATAAAATATACCAGCGTGCGAATATGCAACACATTTGGACCGACATCACAATGTTCCCATCGGGCCTATACAGCAATCATCTTTACAGACAATCAGGCGGCAATTCAAGCGTGTTCAGCTCCAGGAAGGTCTTCTGGCCAATATATCCTGAGCGAGATTACATGCACTGCATCTCAACTACAGGAACGCGGCTGGGATATAAGAATCTTCACATCGAATTGAAAAGAAAATTCTTGATTATCATGTGAGTCCTATTTAAGCGGCAAAGTGATACGCCACTTCACGATAGCATGGGAAGAAAAACACCTGTAGCTTCCTTGATACAAATATCTATAGCTGTTCACTAGCACATATGAGAGGCTTGATGTACCACAAAAAGATGGCTGATACGACAAGTATGCTGTAAGAATGACATCTTTTGAGCCAGGACAAAGTATTTGATGGGTGTTTTACCAGTATAAGAATAAATTCACTTTGTTCGCCAACCACGTTGCGCGAAAGAACTTTTCAGCGATCAAAGTAAGTATATCAACTTCTTCTATCCCACGTATTGATGAACCCTTCATCCTTATCAAGAAACTCCCAGGTGGAACTCCTCATACAGGCGACTGCCTCAATTCCATTGTCCTTGGCCTTGGGCTCCACAAAATATATCATACCGTCAAATAAAGACTCCATGAAAACCGGACTGGCAAAAATGGGAGCCACATCAAGATCTGTGCCTGAGTAGAGAGGAAAGCGATGCCATCCAGTCGCGATGAATGAGGCTGGTGTGCATGGGAAGTTAAGTTGAACATGTGACTTTTTGGACTGGGCTGCAATCCACCTTCCAAGCTTGTACGTTTCTTCCGCAGAGACGTGGCGAATCCGACCGTTGATGATGTCTGCAATCTTCCAAAGTGGTACTTGCGCCAATTCCATAGAGTCCAATTCTACCACTGGTGTTATAACAGTATTCCCGAAAGACCGCGGAGGCAAGCCGAGATGGGGGACGAAATTGACACTGGTGCCAAAAGCGGAACTTGAGAAGACATGCTGTTGCTCCTCGTCGGAGCCAGACTTGAGTTGGGCAAGTCGAGCGAGATGTGTGCGCTGCCAGAAGTGCGCTGACAATGCAGTGAACGCAGATGTACGAGCGCTGCTGCTCTTCAGATCAACCGCCTGACGTTCAAGGGTGGCTAGTGCTGAAGTGAGAATCGCAGACTTCGTCCCACGAGTGGGTCTTGGCTTAAGCTCTGCTGCTGGAAGTGGGCTTCGGTTTTAGCCGGTGTTTCAGCCGCAGCCTTAGGATCCTTCAAGGAGTAAGCTGCTGGGCGCTCACTCAATGCCTTTCTCTGTTCGTCAGCATTCATGTGCAACATTTCAGTAACCATGAATGGTGGTAGGTATGGCGGCGATGTCAATTCAATTCGCCCTCCATTTGCAGGGTCAGCTGCGCGATAGATCTCTGCCAAGTCCTGATACAAGCCCAGGAAGCCACCAGCCCCACTGACGACATGCGAGAGTCTCATCCCAATGGCCACGGCGGAACAAGAGAATTCAGTTCATTGGATTGTAAAGACAGGGTCCCTCTGTGCTCCTTCGAGAGAGATGTCCCATGGCGCAAGCAGCCCGTTTCCAATTCCTGGGAAATTGAACACGCTTGATTCCCGGTCTGACGACGACGATCTGCCGGCAAAGGATCGAAGGGGAGCATCGCACGTGGCTTCAAGCAGATGTATACCAGAACCTAGTCTGGTCATGGAGCGAACATCAGTCTCGGTGTCAATATGCAGCCGGCCCGTCAACTGGGGGTAATAGTCTAGGAGCCTACTGATGGCCTTGTGTAATCTCTCAAGCGGAATCAGGCTGACGGAGGACGAGGATTCATAGATCCAGACAGCATTGACGGGTGTGGCGAAATGGCCGAGTTGATCAAAAGGCCCCAGCACGAACGGATCTTGGAGAGTAATTCGGTGTTGACTGTGGACCACATGGGTTGCAGTGATTGTAATTTTGGCCGTCGAGCCGGTCATTTTGTGCAGCTCAGTGGCGAAGGAAAGTTCCGACAAGAAAACCAAATCGTTTAGTATGCAAGAGGTGAG
Organism: Aspergillus chevalieri; assembly: GCF_016861735.1. NCBI lineage: Eukaryota > Fungi > Ascomycota > Eurotiomycetes > Eurotiales > Aspergillaceae > Aspergillus > Aspergillus chevalieri. The sequence goes on along the minus strand of NC_057368.1, from coordinate 998,313 downwards.
TATTTTGCTGAATACTTTTCCCAAGTAGGGACGATCTTGATATTTTTGCGATGTCGAATACGGCTAACATGTTATCTGTATTGAAGGCGGGCTAAGTATGACACCCCTGTAGCTGATCTGGGAGTAAGATTCTGTTAGTCAGGTTTTTCAGTTTCATGATCGAATCCGAGATGTTTTAATTATGTGATTGACTCATTGGTTCTATCCTAAATATTAGAATCCAGAGTCGGGACAATAAGGTGATGTGTTCATTACCCCAAATTCTTGATGACCACTTCTGTCGCCGAGGAAGGACTGACAGCTGAGCCAGGAGAACCCAGCTATAGGCCTGCCACTTTCAAAAGAGATCTAATTCTGTCAACACAACCTGCATGAAATCTTCGATGTCCTGGAGGAACTGAGTAGGCTGCTCCAGGGCATTGTTGTAGTGAGAAAGAATCATGAGGATGCTCTAACTAGGTCCAGAAAAGGTAGATATGTGTTCGAAGAAGCTATGACTGGGTTAAAAGCTTGACTACGGTTCCCAAACTAGTTCCAGAGCAGGATTTAGCTTAGCCTGATTGGTAAAAGGACCCAGTGGATAGATACAGTTACGTATGAGGATACCAATCATTTTCCATATTATACCCAAGCCAACGTGCCTCACTTTTGATCAAGACCTCTGGAGGCTTTACAACGGCATAACAGAAACCACTGAAGTGACCAGACCCACTCGTGTACAATTCGCATTTACCAGACCGTGGCCGTTTTTGGCAACTCCCCCGTTCGGATTTAGCGCCGGTATGTCGCGCACCCGATACGGTTCAGTGTACCCGATTAGGCTTAACCTAATACGCTATACTATGAGGGGAACTGCCGCCTGTCTCCGCCTTCACATCGCCGACTATATAAGACCGCTGGTGCGTCGCTTGACGACCACTTCTTCTCATTTCCTTTACTTCCCTCACCAACACCGCCTCCGGCTCCCCATCATGTGCACCGGATTAGACGGTTCCGGTTCCCACCATTTCCACCCATCGGAGATGACCGCACAACAACAAGGACCGCTCCGCCTCCATCTCACTATCAACATGCACCTATGAAACCGCCAGGCATCCATAAACGGCCTCCATCTTACGAACCACTGATATTACTGGATGACATGATATGATCCCGTGGCTATCGCGTTATGACCTGGAAGAACGCGACTCAAAGGAGTCCTGCTGGCCGGGCCATGATTGTGTCCAGCTAGGCGGCAGTGCTTCCTCCGAATCATCCAGCGTCGACAAGTTTTACCTCTGCAAAGCAGCCGGATCTGAACGCCAATGGCAAAAATGCCGCATTTTGGTCGCTCTTCCTGACAACGGGCCTGGGAATTCCTGTTGCATCACCCGGCCAAGGACTAGAATTGATCGGTCGTTTGGCGCGCTTTCCGATTGCCTCAAGTGGGAAACTGATACGCCTAATTGGTTACATTCAAGGTTCATCATGCTGAGATATTCTGTTGCAATCCTGCAATGTTCAGAGCTGTTCCTACTGCTAGTAGCCCGACCTGGATTGACTCTCAAGAGGCAATTATGTGTGCAGTAGATCCTGCATTGTTTAATTGTGTATCTCCACTGTTGGATTTTCCGCTTATTGATAGGGCTGTACCAAGGCGAACTTGTGATTATGGATGTAAATGACTGGGTCACTGTTTCTATTTTGCACCGATCAGCATGCGGGTGGACGGATTTTGTGGTCTGGGCTGTGTGCCATTGTGCCTGGTCTATTGCATGATGTTTGTGCTTTGGGCTATAAAATCCTATCTTCCATCTGAGATTACCAACCCTTCCCATACCATCATCGCTTCCCTTTTCATTTTCTACCTCTCTTTTTCGATTCTCTTAAAGTTCGTTTTAAACAATGAATATCAGTCTCGAGAAGATCAACTTCTGCTATCAACCTTCTCCACCTAAACCGCGCTCACATGCCTTTCCTACCTCTTGTTGGAAGCCGTACCAAGCCGCTTCAGCTCCAGCACGCCTTTCACCCGACTAATCTCATTTCATCTAAATCATGTACCCCCACGATGGCGAACATTTCCGCCCGGAATGGTACGTCAGGAACCTCCAAGCAGTCTCAAGACCTGAGGGTCTCCTCCAGTGGAGTACAACAGCAGTTCGCAATGAATTTGATATCGAGATTGATAAGACTTGTCCGGTAGAAAACAGCTCGATAGTGACTGAGAAGGGACCAGAGACGAACAACACCTCTGGCCACCAGAATGAGGACATCAAGGATGTATTTTCGAGTCAGAAAGCGCCCTCAACAGTTGGTATGCTCGATGGAAACACTTGCTGATGCGACTGCTCCTGCGTGAAGTCGTCCATTTTGATAGCCGATCCATATACACAAGTCCATGATCATCACTGTAATTTGTCTGAAGCTGTGTCGACTCTGCCACTGAATCTACGTGTCCAAAATTAGTAAGCTATGAGGCGTGACCACTGTAGGTCGATGGAGACCGCCAGTTATTCAAACTCGGAACTAGTTAGAACAGAGCAAGAGTATCCAGGTAGGCATAGTTCACCAGCAGCTTGTTACATTTTTCTAATACACGATAGGCCCTCCAGTGGCCACTAGTCTGGGCTTGCCTAAAGATCACGCTGAGGCTTTAGGAACTAGCCGCCAGAGCAGTGAAAGAATGACACCAGTATGTAGCAACTCTATACGTGCGGATCTCTCAGTCACCTTCAGTGGGCGTCGTAGATAGCACACTGAACGTTGATGAATCTCGAGCTGAAAATATTCAGTTTGAGGAAACGGCCGTCGAGGGATCTAAAGTCGAGGCCGCCCCAAACTATGGAGATGAGAATGCAATCGACAAGGTGAACATCAATGAAAGTCTCCGATACAGGAGCCTTGGGGTCGAAAATCAAAGTGCCGATACGAGTGAGAGAGATGAGAGGCCTGATGACAATAATGGGGAAGGTGCCGCTTCCGGTTTCAAGCAAACCCATCCTAATGTACCTTCGAAAATACCTGCAGGTCACTTTCTCTCTGTGTCGTCATCCACAGGCAAGACCTGGAAGGGCAAAACAATTCCCACCCGTCTCTGAGATCAGCAGGGAGAGCTTGTTTGGCCTCTTGAGATCCCTGAAAACTTACGCACAGAGGAATTCTATCTTGGAGACTTTGGTCTGGCAATGAAAGTTGATGCCCCTGTAACGCAAAAAGGCTATCCACCTATGGAATATTGCTCCCCGGATCGCCTTCATGGCAAACACCCAAGTTTTGCCTGTGACATGTGGAGTTACATGGTTATCTTTGGGGTGCTTTATCTCAACGGCTATTCACCTTTCTCTACTGTGGTCAAGGGTGGAGTGATAAGCGATATTATCGGATCTCTGGGTCCACTGCCTGAGCAGTGGAGAAGGGCCTTTACAGTCACCCCGGAGCCCTTGATTCTTGGTATGATCAGGGCAATCAGGGCAAAATGCCCGAACTAAATCGTGGCCTTGCGTCAACAATTGCATACTTTCGTCCAGACTCAGATCCAATTGAGCGAGAGCCTTGTGCGCTCCATTATGTTGAAGGTATTTACTTATTGTCCAGAGAAACGTCTGACTGCAACACAGCTTCTGCAGGATCCTTCATTTAGAGCTCCCATGGAAAGATATGGTTGTTGATGTTTATTCTCTGACTTCTGTGTTGCATTGTGGTTTCTTTTCATTTGCTCGTTTCTTTTCCCCTGGAGGGATTGCTGCTTTTGTGTCATGAATGTGGATGCAAGTTTTTATGTGATTTTTAGCTCCTTTCAGGCGCATCTAATTGCTATAGGAACTATTTGGCTTTCTGGCAGCCTTCATACACCCTTAGCGACCTTCATACACTCTTAGCGAAGCCTCTGGTGCCATGATGAGTTGAAAATGGCAGCGACTCAGAAATTCGCATTTCTATCGGTTGAAATGATTCAAAGGATTTACAGACCCAGCGATAAACAGAATTTCAAATGCACGTACAGATTAAACATAAGGCATTGGCATACGTGAGTCCCAATCAGTTGTAGTTATACGATTTAGCCGCTAGTTGTTGGAAAGGACCCAGAAGCAAAGTCAAACTAAAAAATATTGACCCTACCAACAACCAACGCAACTGACTGGATGATGTGTTTCTGAAACCAGACAAGACTTCGCCATGATATATATACCTACAAAAAGTAAACATCCCAACTAGGAGCTGAGCTGCCACAATTGTACAGAGTTGGGGCAGTGTTTGCTGTGACGTCAGTCAATCTATGCAATGGCTCCATTCAACCTGAGCGGGGTAAGAATATGAGCGTTCTGATTCGATGTCAAACTTTCAGCCTTGCATATCTTGAACAGCCTAGCTGAGAGAAAGCTGTCTTTTATCGATGCTCAGCCCATGGTTCAAAGGCCGAGTGGCTATGTTTTTCTGCAACTGGGCTTACATTGTCTGGGATGTTTTCAATGTATTTCTATATTAGTTAGCCAGTTGCTGTGCAGCACGTAGTGTTGGAGAGGTCAATTCACAGCCTTGGGCACTTAAAGTGTCAGCCTCACCTTCAGTGCTTATTCTTAAATAGACAAGCACTACCCAGATTTATGAGTGACCACGCCCTCACTCAAAAACATACAGAACCCACATCCTGCTTGAACAAATCTAGACTTCATTGTGGTATATCTTTCTACATCATATCTCCTTCGCAAAATGTCAGTTTCGTTTGGGTTCTCCGTTAGTGATTGCATAGGTATGGAGCCGAACCACTTCACATCACATTTTTCTAATCACTTTGTCAACATAGGGGGCCTGAAGTTCATAAAAGAGGTCGGAGAAGCCCTGGGGAACAGCTGTAAGGCAAAGGATGAATATAGTTCATTCATTTCAACCATTCAATGGGCGGAAGTCATGCTGCATCAGATTCAAGAGCTGCAATTGGAAAATATTAGCCAAGAATTAATCCAGAAATATAAGGCAATTGCTGTGAATATACAGCAGGCAGTGGATAATTTCAAGCAGGGAATTATGAAAAAGTTTGATGGCAGCCTTGCTGCTAATCCCGTGCAATTTGAAAAGAAACTGAAAACTGCCTTTTCCAAGATGGAATGGACATCCATCAAGAGTCTTGTGGAGGAATTCAAATCCAGTCTGATCCTTCAGTTTGTTCTTCAATTGACGCTTAGTCAACACATGACTATGTATGTCGGGATTTTATTATGTCTTATCATATAAGTTTCGAAGGCATGCTGAGTGTTGCTGTTTCACAGGAAAATTTTAGACAAGGATCGGTGTTCCCAAGCCCACAACATATGTTGCCAATTTTCCTATCAGCGAAACCAAGGTGCATTGCAGTCAGATTGGTATGTTTCACCAATATACTATCCAGGTTAGCGGTAAAAGTCTAACCTGGCTCTTGCAGTACATCTATATCTTCGCGTCCAGCCATTGAATGCGATAGCACATCACATTTTATCTCAACGGTCGAGGAAATCCCGAAGACATCAGATGTCTCTGAAGAAATCATGGCTGAGGAAAATACATTGTGCCTATCAAATAGATCTGATGGTAAGCTCAACCTGTCCACCATTTATTTTGAACAACAGGTTGAACTAGGTTTCAAACCAGGTAAAAATAATTCAACTACAGCAAACTTTACTTGCACATCACCATGTTTCAGTCATTATTTTGGGGCCGATTCAAGCTTGCCTGTTTTGCGACATCCTTCCACTAGCTCCGCTGATTTACAGGTTCAAGGAGATGCTCGCTTCACAGGCTTACCAATCAAAAGTCCAACTGATGGGTCTATCAGAATATACTCTAAGCCATCCTACCCTGATCATGGAGTGAAGCCGATTTTCGTTATACCAGGCCGAAAGGATAAAAGCCTGCCTCTAAAAGATCCCTGCGATGGCTCAATTAAATCGCTTGAAATGACAGCCAAATCCACGAAGCATTCAACATATAACAAGCCATACAGACGAAACTCTATTTTTGCTAGCCCGCAAGGAAAGAAGACTGTTATCAGAGACCCATCAAATATGGCAATTATTGACTTCGACTCGAGAAAACTATCATAAAGAAACAAAAGGGGGGGGGTGGAGGGAGACAAGGAAAAGAGTATTGGATTATCTCAAGGGCTGTCTGGTCCGGAAGCAGAGCTACATATATCTTCGCCCTCCCCCCCCTCGTCTGAATTGCATCCATCAACAACATATCAACAACATTTATACAGTCGCACCCCATGTGCAGCTACCGAAGGAAGTGACAAAGTTCTTGGAAGGGAATCATGATGAGGTTTGGGGCGAGGGGATTTTTCGGGTTCTTGGGGTACATGGATTGGGTGATTCGCATGGTGAGAATGGCTTTCCAAAGGGTGAGCCCACGGCTTGAAGTTGTTCATGTGAAAGGTAGGGGGCATACTTTGGGAAATGGGGATGTTTAGGGGTATATTATAACAGACGGGTGATTGGGAAAGTGTCACGGGCTCGGAATAGTAGATAATAACGAACTGATATTCCTATCTAAACTATTGTAGCCATCGACGAGAATATTGAATCTGAAGAGGAAAAGAAAAGAGGAAAACCTATTCACACGAAGAAGTCTTATACGGTTTTGTGTGGTCTCACTAAGCAGCTATTTGTCTTGATTGCTCTCGTGGCATCGTTTGCCTTGTCAATAGAGGCGCTGAGCTGAGCCGTCACAGAAAGAGGAAAGAGGAGGGGTGTGGAAGCTGAAGGGGAGAGTGCGGGTTGTGGGAGAACTGAGTTGAGATGTTGCAACCTCTGCGGCGTTGATTGTCCTCTTTATACTTGCTCTCAGTCCGTCAAGTTCACCATTCCACCTTTCCCATCAGCAGAAACAATGAGGCGAATTTCTCTTGTCCTGAAAATCTCATCTGCTGATGTGTCTATTTTCATCTACTGGTGACGCCTGGAGGCCGAGATCCGGTGCCCTGCGCCAATCGCATCTGGATGTTGCAGTTCCAAGCCTCGCATGTCATACACGCTGAAATGAAAAGGATGGGGTAATTTCGCTATTGGCTGGTAAACATGGCGAGGATACGTAAATGAATTGATCCTGGTGGGGTCGAAAGACGGCTGTGGAGGGGATATGCGCAACCCGGTTCACAGCCAGATCTGGTAACCAGATAACCAGAAAGTTGCCTTTCCCATGTAGAATCTTGGGAGCCTGGCTGAAGAAGCAATCATGAGATCTTGAGATAAGAGACAACAAGCAAGGCAGCTGAGCATCCAGAAGTCCTCAAGAGAAAGCCCAAATAGGATAGCATGGCTGGAAGCAACTCAAAAAGTCGCTGATCAGCTGGCAGACGCGTGAAGGGGCCCATAACTGCAATAGTAAGCAGCAGCACAGATCAAGGTGAAGTGGATAGCTCAATTTCCAATGAAGGGACAGTAACAAAGTCTCAATGTCTCAATTGTCCAGATGACCCGTCGGCCACCCCGAAGGGAGTGGACGGCGTCATACTGGAAAAGGACAAATCGTCGGGTAACGCGGCATCTTGGTAAGAGGGCAGTGCACCGGGCAAGGCAGACAGGAGAAGGGAAAAGGGAAGAGAAAGTGCGTGGTCCTTTGAAGGGGAGATGTCGGGCTTTTATAGATGCAATGGATGCGTTGAGGCGGCATGTGAGCGGCCCAAAAGCAGTGTGATGCGGCGCTATCCCTGATACAGTAGGCGCCATACCGCAAAGGGCAATGGTATTCCATCAACGGCAGGCGGTAGGGCTCGGCAGAAGCACGGTTCAATGGGAGCCGTTTCTGGCGCCCCGCTAACCGTCACAACAGATACTGAATTCTAAAGAGCACAAATTATTAAAAGATGACAATTTCATAAAAGAAAATGTACCAAAATTCTTTAATACAGGATAGCGATCTTGGGGCGGAATTCAGATGATCCACTAAACTATTCCATTCCAGTAGAATCTTCTTGTGCAACAAGAAGATTTCCCCAAAATGGAAAATTACCCAATTTCATCAAGCCTGTATATCTATTTGAGGACTACACGATAGGTGTGAATTGTGCCATCAATACAGGACGGAAGGGTGCTGCACATATTGTGGTGGAACCAATCGCCGAAGTCCAGCATCTGGCAACCTTGAATGTGAATTTTGTACGATGATGTAGACCGAATATTCTGTCCAAAGGAAATACCCTCCCTGGCCTTTCCACTCTTGTCGTATGTCGAGCAATGATGGATTGCCTCGCTAGCATAAGTCTGCTTTGATCTCTATGACTCTAGTGGCTTTCTTTCAGGTCTCATGTGAGACTAATGCAAAAGATAACTATCGACATTGTTGACACATTTGCTAAGACTCATGTCTGCTTATTGGTCAGTGTTCTGCCTAGGACTAATTGGCTTTAGGAGTGGAGCGCCATACTCACAATTGGAGGAAAAATGCGCATCAGTATTTACATGGAATAATTACTGTGAAGTTCTTCGCGTTCAATAAAATCATCGCTGCCGTCTTTTCAAAGTCTGACGTGGCACACTATTGCAGGAGGTATTGACAGCATTAACACCTGTTAGTTGGCCAAGGTTCTGCCTCAAGGCTTATACAGTTTGCAAAACCGTTAAAGTCTTCAAGCTTTTTGGTTTGGAACCCGTGGCCGTGGGAATACGCTCCCCTGATGCCAAGACGGGACTTGGTTAGCAGGACTCCTAAAACGGCCACCGAAGTAGCCCTTTTTGGCCGCCTGCTAACCATCACATCGTTAAATGGAGAAACAACTTAATTCAGCTCTAGTGAATGATAAAGACAGCATATACTACAAGCATTTGCATGCTTAAAACAAAATCAAAGCAATAACAACAGAAAGGAAATATAACAGAATCGTAAAGAACAAAAGAAAACACCATCTACCCATCCAGTATACTCCACGCTAATAAGACTTGAAGCACCCAAAAGGAACTCATACCCAAGCAATAAATCACTGACCCTCCAAGTCCTTCTTCTCAGACTCGCGATCGTCCCTCCACACAAAGAAGCAAAGCATAACCACAACCTTCAACGCCATAGCAAGCCACAAGCAAGCCACCATCTCCGTCTCCCTAGACAAGAAACCCGAAGTCATAGCTCCCACAAAAGACGCGATAAAGCCCGCAATCCTGCGGTTTCGCTTGGGGTTGTGCAACTCAAACAAGTGCGGGTCGGCAAGCATGTCAGCAAGCACAGTGGTCACAGAGAGCGTGGGGACTTCATTGTAGCCCAGAATACGAGAGGCGCTGATCTGCCCCGCTTGCGAGAAGGCGAGAAGAGCGATAGCGAGGACCTGGGTCCATTGGATTGGCGCGGTGTATTCTTCGGGTCTGGGGAGGACGACTTCCAATTCGACGAGAAGGGCGGCGACGAGCAGGGCCAGGGTTTGAAGGCCGAACATTAGGAGCATGGTAGTTCGGCGGAGGGGGTTGAGGGCGCGGGCGACGTAAGTGAAGAAGAGGTTGCTGATCATGTAGACGCTGAAGGCGATAAGGGCTTTGGCCCAGAGGTAGTCTGGGTAGGAGGGTTGGTTGGAGGCGCCTAATGCCATGAAGACGGTGTTTCCTGTCTGCATGCCAGTAAAAGTGCTCCAGGCGTTGTAGGACAGTGCATCTACCAGACCGGCGATGTAGCTGCAGATGATCAAGAGCAAGTAGGTCCGGTGAGGGTTGATCTCGGCCAGGAAGTATCGGGCTACGGGCCCGCGTTTGGGTTCAATGGTGACGGTCTCCTGGCTGGACAGTGAGCCAGTTCTGCTGTCTAGGTCTGTCCGTAGAGCTGGGTGGTCTTCGGGTCGTGGTTGATAGGTGTGGTTGCGGACGCCGTCCTCGTAAGCCAGACGGTGGACGTAGGGGGTGGTTCCGGGGTAGGAATAGTGGCCCTGCATCTTGAATGATAACTGAAGGTCACGTTCTGAGAAATGTGTGAATGTATAGGGATTTAGATTAAACTGCCTTTTGTTTGAAGTAATCTGATTTGAATCGATGTCTGATTTGGACCTCCAAGCAAACCTGTCGCGACATATATACCCTGAGACCACTCCCTGATCAACTACTTTCAATGGCAGTGACTCGATCAAGCTGATGAAACTGCCATACTCGTTGCATCGTCGTTGCCCTGTTGGCGTTGTCGTCGTCAATATTGACATAAGGTCATCCCATCTAAGATAATGCAGCCACAAAACAGCCACTTGATTAAGGTATCAGATCTCGTAGATTAAGCCTTTACCCCTGTTGGTTTGATCTATTTTCCGTTTTCTCGTCTCAGACTGCGCTGTGGCTGGTTGGCTGTCTTCGTCAGACTAGCGTTTAGAGTACGAAGTAGACATTATAGCTCTACGGTATGCACTCAGCATGATGATCGGAACCAAAACACACGTTTACCAGAATAGGGAAAGAGATCTAAGTGACAGCGGCTGTCATACACGAATGATGAAGCTATGACTCGCAGCACAGCCTGCACGTAGTCAGCGGATAATAATGCAAGCCATGCATCCGTATAGGGAGAATAGAACTGCATCTTACTGTATACAACGTCGAGTGGCTTGACTAGCAAGGGCTATGCATTAGCCCTATTCTTGACATACATTATGCATGGGTTCCCTGTATAAATAAGCGAATTCCCTGGGGAAATACGATAAGAAAAAAAGCAAAAAGAAACGACCACTTACTTCATCTTCGATTGTTGGTCAACGGTCAACCAACCTTGCCCATTCTCACCTATGTTGAGTCAGAGTGCACCCTCTCACTGGTGCTTAGCAATTATAAGATGGCCTACCAGAAAGAGACAGGCAATGTTGCATCTAAACGATGCTACTCAAGATACCCCAGCAAGTCAACCCATGCAGGATCTCGGTCAGTTATTGGTCACGTCGTATCCAGCCCAAGCCTTATTCCCCGTTGGCGTCAACCTCTCCAAATATAGCAAGACGTCAGATACCCTCATCAGAACAACCATGGTTGACATGCTTATGTTGTATCAATAGTTAGGTAAGTATCGGCCAAGTACCCCGTAAATCTTTATTTTCTTCCTGATCTGGGGTTGCGATTTGGCCGACGTCCAATCGAGCACATCATGTGACTTTGCCGGATGTTCATCACAACTTCATTTTTTTTCTTCTATTCTTTTATCGTATAAAATTGAGGATCTCTTCCTTGTTCCAGGTACACCTGGATATTTTTCGTGGTGCCGCTCACGAATACGAGCTCATGTGACTGCAATATGAAACAAGTCGATCTGTGTCAGACGTCAGATGTCAAATGCCCTCCCCTATTATCATCTTTAAAACTGGCGGTCTTATACGGTAACTCATGATTGAAGCAACCAGATTGTTCCTGTACTTTTGATTACTTGCCTTTATGCTTTTATGCAGGCTATGCCGGCCTTATCGCTTGCAGGGGTCAGCCACATTCTATAATTAGCACCGGGCTGCAGAAGACCTCTTACTCAAACAGGACATATCATCGAATAGAAGCATGATTTTGGATCGATTTAGTACTGCGGTGCAGCGAATCCGGAGGAGCTCGGTGTTGCGACGGAGGTCAACTAGGTATGGCATTATAGTTATACTACTGTTGGAGATAGATCTGACGGTTCGATACCCAGAAAATATTCTACCAGTCAGAAAGAGTCATTCTGGGAAGCCGTCCCAAGCAATATATTAATCCGGATTCTGGCGCAATGCGAATTGAGCGACATCTACGCCCTGAATCTGGTCTGTCGCGTGCTGCGCCGGCGCATCTATCAACATGAACCCGCCATTGCGCAGGAATATCTTTTCCGTCGATTACACCAGCATTATCCGGCATTTTTATCACCTGGTGAGAACCTAACATTCATATACAACCTATTTCCCCCACCGCCACCACATTATCCTGCCGCCGATGGCAGCTCAGAAGACAATCTCCCCGAGTATTCATTCTGCTACTTGACCGACTTAACTCGATGCTGGAAAACCTGCATCAGGCTATCATTCTACCTCGCCGAATCGGTAGTCCAACACCACCTCGGAACTGACGCCACACTCCGTGATGTATCGGAACAAGAAGCCATCTACAGCAAGGCCGTATGCCAGCTTCAAGACAAGCTACTGCAACCAATGTATGTGCAAATGCTTCTAACCATCCAATTCCCTATTGAATATCTAACAGGAACCAGAGCATATCTAATATTTTTCCTCGAATTTGACGCAACAACAACATCGTCTAATGAATCGCAACAATCGATCCTCCAGCAACCGCCGTTCACAGATACCCAGGTCCTCATCTCCACCCACCACTGCATGACCCTCCTCTGCAACTATCTCCGCCGCCTAATGGCGCCTGATATTCAATACCCCTCTACAGAACCCTGGCTCCGACTCCTCCTTACCACATCAACGCTGGAGCGAACACTCAATTTCTTCGCAGCCGCAGCAACATCAACAACATGCGAATACAACGAGAAAAAAGAAAAGCTCAACAGGTTATCTGACGCTACGTGGACACCCCGGATGGAATTCATCTGGCAAATGCGGAGCGACTGGGAACAAATATTATCGGCAACAAAAGAATCTATTTACGACCCCGAAACTAAGAACGAAGCCATTAGGGTTCTGAGCACAGCTGGCGTGGAGGATGTTTGGTTCGAGGCTGCGAGGAGGGAATTGGATCGCAGGGGTTTGATCCCACATGCTTGTGAGGAAGGGGTCCCGGTTCTCCACGAAGCGACTACCAGGCCAAGGTGCGAGTTCTGCGAATAGCTTATTTCCCTTTACCCGTCTGGTAGGGGTGATGTGTTTCCCCAGTTGGGCTATGGTTATGCATGTACTCGCACTCGCGACATCGCGCGCCTACTATGGGGAGGAATCAAGATACTCGTAGAGGCTGTTATATTCTATCTCCAGGATATGTACTCGAAGAAAGGAAACGTAGCAAATGGAGGAAGTCAACGAACATGAAACATAAGAAAGGACATCAGAAACCTTAAAAACATGCCAATTAAAATGCTAGATGTGGAATACGAAGCCAGCATATCCATTCGAGAAGTGAAAAGGGGCAAAGAAAAGGATACGCGAGACAGCAAGGGTGTATAACAATACATTATTATGTATGAAGTGGGCATTGTTATCCAGATATCAACACCCAGAGGAGGAAGAAAATCTGCATCAGTCAGCAACGAGTGTTATCACATTAACGGGTAGGGCTGCTTACCATCAATACACCAAACATCTGAGCAATCAGCCAGCGTTTACTAGACACCGAGTTCCAGTATTTCATTAATTCACGTTGCGCTCCTTGCACATTATCCACGACATCTTCAGTATTTGCGTCGATACGTTGAATCATTTCCGATTGTTCGCTGACCATCTGGGCTAGTTGGCCGAAGATACCGCCCAATTCGTTGATGGTTCGTTCAATCGCATCGATTGCTTCTCCTCGTGCTTGAATGTATGTGTTACTCGATTGCGCTTCCTCCATGACAAGGAGTTGCTGGTCGGACTGCATCGATGGGCGCCCGAGAGGTGATGGGTTGGAGGGCTCTAAAGTTAACAAGTCTGATTGGTTGCTCTGGAATCCCGGTGTGGGTGTGCGTCTTCCCGATGGATTATATAGAGGCGAATCGGAGCGCTGTGGGTCTAAGGCGGATTGCGATTTCGATGATACGGAGGAGACGAAGTTTTCCGTTCTGGATCGCGACGCTTGGATGTTCTTTGTCCGAACTTCGAGAACTTCCTTGAAGTTGGCTCCGACATCTGCGAGTTTCCCTTGGAGCATAACAACAACCTAGTCATGTTAGCAGGGTCTCATTCCTTCCTTGTCGGGTTACATACATTGTCGTTGTGCTCTCCCTCCTGGTCTGTTTTTGATCTGCCCGACTTGGGGTGTTGCGACAAAGTAAGCGCCTGCAATCCGGCAATGTGTTGATTCAGCGCTGCGAGGTCTTGCTTGATAACGTAGGTCAATTCGGAGATCTCAACGGGCCTATCATCGAAGAGCGTCTTCCGTTTGGCCACTGTTTCTAGTTAGAGGCGACTCTAGAGGACTTTCAAAGCAAGCTGCTCAACTCACGTTCAGCTAGTCTCTGCAACTTGGCCGTGGTTCCAGTAATACCCCGCCCAATCTCCGCGGCCCTTCTCGCAAACTCCGACCTCCTATTTCCATTGTTGGCGCCAAATCCATTCGCATGTTTTCGTTGTGCGTCCGACAGCAGTGCTTGGCGTTGGGATCCAACCTTGTTAGAGGCAAGACGTTTCTGTGCTTGCCCGAGGATGGCGTGGAATTCGCCCGTGCGGTCCTGAATTGACGGGCCGGCCATAATGCGCGGGTTCGTAATGAGATTAAGGTAAAATGTGGAAGGATCGTTAAACAAAGAGAAGCGCGCAACCGAGTAATGCGACGAAAGTGTAATTAATCGAGGTCAATTCGGTTGTCTCTGACGACTGATCGATAAGGAGAGAAGGCAACTGGAGACGTGTTCGTTTGTGAGGAATATAGAATCCGGAGAAGAAGGAACGAAACGAGTGAAGAGAAAGGTATCGTAGTAGAGAAGCACAGTCAAGAAAACATGGTATAGCCAGCTGCGTCTAGTCAACAGCGTTCACTAGGAAGAGAGTTGGAGGCAACGAAACGACGTTGTCGCGGGATTCGTAGGCTTCCTCAGCCCAGTCATGTGATTCATGCGCCACCGATGATGTCTTCAGCCACAATTTCCGGAGGCGCAGTTCAGGGGTCCGAATTCGATGTTTCATGATTGCCTGAAACAGACGTTGTCCTCCTCGCCGTTCTTTTGATATTCCCCGAGTCTCCCTTTTGTCCTTCGTTTACATATCACCACTACTCTGTATTTCACCAGCTTTATATCTGAATCGTCAATCGTTGCTGTTCTGCGCTGTTCAGTCGCCATTCGTTACTTCCCCGCGTCATCGCCCCTCAAAGTCATATCAGGCTGCCATATAACGACTCGCGCTTACATGCATACATACCACACGACATAACGACGTGTTTATATTCAAAACAGACTTCTGTGTACGAAGCGCCGCTCCGGGCGTCTATCACTTTCTACTTCTGAGCATCAACTCCATGTCATAAGCCTCGTTCACTGAGTGATCGACGGCTACTATCGTGATGGCTCCGACCACCTACGAGCCAGAGTTCCAGAAGCTGTGAGCGAGATATCTTGACTGTTGGCTTCGTGAATATTAGCGGACGAGTGCTGATTGTAGTTTTCTATCGATAGTGCCTCGCCCGCCTCCAACTCTCCAATTTCCGGAAGCGGAACGCCCGTTTCGTTTAGGGCCAACGTTAATCGGACCAAAACAAAACGATGGGTGGAAGCTAAGCAAGTTTCTTACGATGGAGATGACTGGGGAGACGATGATGAAGACGATTATGAAGAAGAGCCCCCTCCCGTGCCGCCGACGCACGTGTCGCAAAGGACTGGAAACATAGCCGGTTTGCCCAGGCCAGCTTTTCCTGCGATGGATCGCTCGAGGTCGATGGATCACGTTCTCATGGTGGATCCGGATGGAACGAGTGGAAGCCGTAGCCGTTCCGTGGAGGGCAGGCAGTTTGCTGGTCAGCCTCCAGACAGCAAACCAGCGCCTTTTGTTCGTCCGGCCGATATCTATAAACGACTGCGGGAGGATAGAGCAAGAGATGGTATGCCTGTTGCGACCCGTTCAAATACGGCGCCGATGGAATCTTTTCCGACGGTTGCTGCGCAGGGACAAGAAACAAAGGAAGCTTCAAATGTTGCTTCGAAGAAATCCCAAAATGTCCCGATCATTGGGCTCCCAGATGTCAAGCGGTTGTCTGGGCTTAATACGGACTTTTTGAGCGGGTCTGGAGACAAGAATAGTAATACACGGGATGCCCAGAGTGGAGAACCCCAACAACACCAGTTACAGCATAATCCGTCCCTTGGCTTCCGATCGGCTGTGAACCAAGCATTTGACGTTCCTGAAACGCCTAGCTCCGCCGACGACAGTGTGGCGCGGTCGAACAGTGCGAGTACATCGGCGATCAGTCCCATAATACCCAGCCGCGGTCTAAATGATGAAAAGACTCCTACGATTGTTGAAGAACCGGGTGAAATGACCCCGAAAGATACGACCGACCGAAACATTGTATTCAAACCTGGTCATCGTCGCGATTTGAGTGTTCCCAGTCCAGGTAATAGTCCTTCAAGGAAACCCAAGATCATGGACAACGACCGAATCCCACAGTCGGCGATGGCGCAGCTTTCTTATACGACGCCATCAGAATCGCTCGAAGACCAAACCTTACCATATTTGCGGCAGCCTAAAAGAACGTCTGTACAGCTACCCGCCACGTCTGGAAAAGATCTGCCGCCTCCGTTGCGCGTCAGCAGCAATCAGTCGAATGTACCTGCTGCCTCGGATAACCCCGACCCTCCTACCGTCATTGTTCCCTCTATAAGTGCCGACAACTCGCCACAAGACACAGAAAGTGATCGGTTGAGGAAAGAAATTATCCGTTCGCTAAGCCGTGAGAACACGCCGTCAGACGAACCGGAGCTAGGGTCTCGACCACAGACTCGTGGTGGGGACAGTCTCGTTCCGAGCGAGTACGAAAAATATTGGAACAACGAAGCGAATCGTAGTCCGCAAGAGAAGGCAGACCCTATGCCCGACTACAACTCTCCCAGTACAAACTCGCCAGGTGTTGCTCTCAACGACACTCCCGTTGGCCCGGCGCCTGCTCCATGGCAGGGCGAGTCCCAGCCAAAGTTGAAGAAGAAGTTCTCTTGGGAGTCTTCTGAAGAGGAGGAGGCTGAACCTGTAGCGGATACCCATGACCAGCCAATGCAGAATCCGCCAATTCCTGGACAGCTTCCACCAGAGCCCGATTCGCCCCCGATGATAACGCAGGAGCCTAACCGTCAGTCTATGACCGAAAAGCCCAAGTTGAGCATCATACCTCCATCTGCGGGGGATGAAAGCAGTATCATCTCCGGTCGATATCTCCCTGAAGTTGTTCCTCAGCCTACGGAGCCGGATGCCGCGCCGGAGAATGAGGCACCTCAGCCTCCTGTACCAGTGCCTGCAGCACCAAATGCCATGCCTCCTGTTCCTTCAACTGTTTTGGGATTCCGCGATATTCTCGGTATCAAGTCGTCTGACGAACGAGTGCGACAATTCGAACGGACTCGGGCTCAGTTCGCAGCAATCGACACTGGCTTAAACCACTGGATTCAAGTGACCATTCACGCCCACCCTGAACATTCAGATATTGTCGGACAGAACCTAAAACTGTCGGCTGGCGCACAAAAACAGCTGGGCAGAAAATTCCCCAAGCTACCATCACTGGGCAAACACCCCCATACCGAAGATGCCCCTGCAGGCGCTGGACATGCCCGACGGCCATCTGCTCCTCTTGGTGCTATGATGAACAAGCAGCAAGTGGAACAACGTGGGAAAGATCTGTTGCATACTGCTGGCGTTTTGGGTGGTCAAGCGGGTAAAGCCGCCAAGGGCTTCTTTAACCGGGGACGGAGCAAATTCAAGGGCAATGAAAAGGTAGATGCTTAATTTCTTTGGATTAATATGGATGAACCGGCCGTTGTCTCGGTTTATCGATTCTAATCATGTCTTTTTTCTTTTGTTCTACATTTTGGGCTGTGTATTTCATTTGATACCATGGACATAACGGGATGTCATTGTGAATATGACACGATTGATGCTTATGTTTCTTGTCTTTTGGTTTGCATTGCGCTCTTCTTTCTGGGTCATGTCATCTAATCAGTAATGCAATTGTATGCAGGGTTCTCAATCGATGCGTGCCACATTCTCCAGGATATCTGGCAGGATATCCGACATAAGTTTAGGCAGGTCTGGTGATAATGATAAACCCAACCGCCGACACACCCTGAACCTGGGAAACTTCACTTTCTCCCGGTCCAGGACTAGGGCGCATGAACGACAGGTGTCGGCGCCTATGCCTGGAAGTAAACTTGCGCTTACAGATCCGGTCCCGTCGATACGCCACACGGATATTGATGAAGGGTCCATTCAACGACCACGATCTCTGCCCCCGCAGATTATCTGGCCGAGTGATGGGAGTGGAACGTTGAATTTGTCGTTCCCGGATTATGCCTCGCAGATGAATACAGGGACTGGAACGCAGTACTCAACCAGCCGTCCACCAAGCAATTTCACTAACACTCGCATGCCCACCATCAGATGCGTCGACTGCGAATCCCAGTCCGGATCTCAATCCCAATCACACGGACCCCGCACTACAACACCGACACCATCCATTCGTGCCCTCGAGGATCCGAATCCAGATCGTCGAGAAACCAACGAATACCTCCAATCACCACACGAACCGCTAAAAAAACAATCAATCTCATCCATAGCAACCGAACCAGCCACTCGCCCCGCCCCCGCATCCACATCTGCATCTAAAATCTCACAGTCCTCTGAGATTGGCCAGCCGGGTTTTGGCCCCCAAGGCCAACACCAACAACAACACGAGGTTGCGGCTCCGGCTCCGGCTGCGGCTGCGGCTGCACCGACTGCAGTCCAACGTAATACGGAGTCAACTAGATCATCCACCGGCACGTTTCGGTTTTATGGACAGCTCAACCAAAACCAAAACCTGAATCAGACCCTGAATCAGGATCGCAAACAAGATCCGGGTGCAGGGGAGAATGACAGGACTGAAACCGACATGGCCGATCACAGGAATAAAGATAAGAGCTCGATGCGCAGAATGTATCAGCGCATAGTACAGAGTACTTCTGCAACTTTGACGGGCGAGAAGCAGAAGAAGGCATTGCGCAGGATTAGTGTAGGTGTCATCTTCGATCCCTCTCTCACTCTGATAGTGTGTTATGTTGTTGTGTGCTGGGTAATTGACTGATGCATATAGAGATTGGTAGGACATTTTCCAGCCGAGAAGGGATAAATTGCAACAGGCTCGTGAGAAGGAGAAGTTGCCGGCGCCTTCTCAACCTCACCATCACAACGATAACGATAGCGATAGCGATAGCGACGATACCAACAATACCTCTGACGATAACGATAACGACGACACAGACACTACGAAAGAAACCAACACCACCCAACTCCAACTTCAACCCGAAATCCAAGCCACCACCAACAAAACCCCCCAAGACACGCACCCGTACCATCCAAACGACTACTGGGACCGCATCCGCCAACACCATCAACAACACCAACTATCTCCTTCAATCTCCCACCAATCCCTCCCCCGCCATGTACCCAACATACACATACACATAACCAGAAAGCCATCACTACTGTCTTCTTCCTCGTTGACCGAGGCGGATTCGAGAGGCCGACTGGCGGATCAGTATCACGCGCAGGATCTACGGCTGAGGTCAAGGAGTCCGAGACTTGCGCCAGCTTCTAATGCCCCGTCTATTGCTAGCAGGAGCAGTAACGGAGGCAGAGATGAACATGAACATGACGAAAGCCAGCATCCGCATGAACCCGCAAACGAGAACCAAGATGTAAATGGAAGCGAGAATGACATCGACCCGCGCAGTACGACTAGCCCTGCTTCCCAACGCAGTACCTTCCACTCTATAAACCCCCGCACAAGCCACATGGGTGATCAGGAATTACCCTGGAAACTGCGCATCCCAGGCGACATCGACGAGGAACACGAACATGAGCATGAGCACGAACACACTCGTTCCCAGGGCCCCGCCCCTCCTACAACCACCGCCCTCACCACCGTCACTACTACCCCAGCCCCTCAAATTGCTACCACTCCAGCAATAACACCAAACAAAGATGAAACCAATGACAACGAAGCCGCGCACCAACAAAAAGCAATCCGCACCATAAACGAAGGCCAGTCACCCATCGAACTCCCGGCCCCGGGACAAAGCGGTGGGAAAGACGAGGAGAGTTCGGATGAGGAGGTTGTTATGTCGAGCACGGCGTATCCGGGGCAGGAGTGGAGGCCGGCTGGGTTTTCGGGGTGGGAGTATTGATTTCTTTTTACTATGCGATATATACGGTCATGAATTTTGTGGCCATGGCTATAGCTATGCTGGCTTAGTATATAGCTTTTATATGAATGATTACGATGATGATGGTGATTATGATATGAGATTATGATTGTACGTGCCATGTGTAGTAATAATACAACCCTCGATGAAAAGTAATCAACCCTCGAAAATATTCTGCCTCAACTCAACACCCATCTCCTTCGCCATCCCCTGCATCTGCGCCTCGATATCATCCTCCATGCCGCCTCCAAGTCTCAAAAACTGCCGTATCTTAGCAAACCAGAACCACACATCACTCCCGATCAAAACAACCCTAAACACCAAATGTCTCCCCCAGTTACTTATCTTCTCGCCAAAGGGTAAATCCGGAGATTCAGCGAGTGCGCGCGAAGCCCACAAACCAGTGATTTTAACGCGGTTAACAGGTGACCCCAGGAATTGGTTGTTCGCTTGTACGATGCGCAGATTGCGGCCTATGAAGATGAGTTGCTGCGGCCATTTAGTCTCGTCGCCCAGGATCTGGCGGACTGCTTTGCGGGCGGATTGTTGCATTTCGTAGTGTCTGGCCGCAAGTTCTGATTTACTTAGGCCCGTGAGATGCTGTTCTGTGGAGCGGTTTCCGCCGCGGTAGGGTGACATGAGCGTGACGGAAGCGAAAAGGTCTGCGTTCTGCACGCCCCAGCCCTTGACGATATCGCCGAGGGTTGCGTTGTCGAAGGTAAGTAAGGCTTTCCAGAACCGCGCGTATTGGTGTCGGAAGGCCGGGTCCATGTGGATGTAGAGGCCGTGGTCGATGAGGACGAGTTCAGGCTTACCGGAGGGTGTGCGGCGGATGAAGATGTTTCCTGGGTGAGGGTCGCAGTGGACCCAGCCCCAAAGGAACATTTGCGCGGAGAAGAGGTCGACCATTGTGGTCATTACTTGTTTTAGGGAGAGGCCGAGACCGCCATCGTTGTTTTGGCCGCGCCAGTGGTCGCGCGACGGTTTGATTTTGTCGGTTGCTTTTGATGTTGGATTGGCAGGGTTGTCTTTCGGCGGATCCATTGGGGTTCCTTGACAGCCTGGTGTTCCCTCGCGCCAGCCGCCGCGCCAGGGCCGGGTGATGGAGTCTTTGTCCCATAGCCGCACGCCTTCTATCCATTCTGCGGTCATGACGCGCTTTGAACTGAGATCACGGTGGACTTTGGGGATGTAGACACGGCCGCGGAGTCGGGGTTCGCTTGCGACCAGCTGTGCCATGCGTTCTGAGTTGCTAGCTTCGTTGTCAAAGTCGGTCTCTAGAGATAGGCGTTCGCTGATGTACGGCACGAGGCTGTAGAAGGGGATATCAAATGCGCGAGTGTAGACCCATGTCACGACTCTGTAAAAGTAAGCATCTCTGCCTACGCATACTGGAGGGACAAACGTACTTGAACGCCCAGAGATCCCACTCCAACTGACGAGCAATCTCCCGCTTCTGAATCTTGATAGCCACTTCCCTACCATCCGCCAATCTTGCCCAATGCACCTGAGCAACACTAGCACTGGCCCGTGCTCGACGCTCGAACACACCCTTATCCGGTTCTCCATCAAACGAAACCCCAAACACCTCCTCGGCCGACTTCCCAAAATCCTCCTTTATCACCGCCTCAACATCCTTCCACTCGTTCTGCGGGGCGTCGTCAAACATGCGCGAGAACATCTTCTGAAACTCTGCCGGCAGAATGGCTGATTGCATGGCTATCGCCTGTCCGATTTTCAGATAAAGACCCCCATTCCGCTGCAGTAAATCTGACAATCGTTCCGCGCTACGGGCATGGACGGCTGTGACGGAGCTGGCTAGCGGCGGATTCGGACGGAAATTGATCTTGTAGTCTAAAGCGACGAGTAGACCTAGTGCGAAGGTGCGGGTTGTGCGGGTGATGGACGAGGCGTAGAACTGGTTATCGATGATGTAGACCGTGCCGGTGGCTAGGGATAGATAAGCAAGGCGACGCAACCATTTTCGGGATCGTGTTGTATTTGTAGGAACTGGTTTGTCTAGTGAACTGGGCCACGGGGGTACGAAGCGCTGGAATTGGCGTGGATGGGGGTGGAAGTGTCGTCGTGGAAGCCGCAGTGAGGGGAGCACATAACGATTAGCCGGACGCAGCGGACGGAGGAGAGGCATGAGGACGGTGTAGCAGTTATTTGCAGTTTCTGAGCATAATGCACTGGTTAATAGAGTAGATTATGGAGCTGAGAAACTGTTAGATGGACGGTCATGGAATTGAAAGAAGGAATGAGTGAAGATGCAGCTCTGGCGTCATCATCCGGTATCGCAGCATGCATTATACAGAACAATATACAGGGTACACAGTACACAATGCCCAAACTAGAACCCATATGGCTCAAAATGATATTCCGCCTCTTTTTCTTCCAAATTCTGACAAGCAGCCGCATAATCGCGCATGTTTTGCGGAATGACCGTCTCCCACAGATGCCCGTCCTTGAGATACACCAACTGCTCGCGACAAACAGCCTCGTCTGCCATGGGCAGCAATTTCGGCAGATGCACAATCATCGCCCGTACGAAATTGCGCTTGAAGCAATTCCCAAAGCCCGCAAGTGTCTCCGGATCGGAGCAGATATGATTCCCCCCGAGAGCCGGGCCGCAGCGCACCTTGATGATGTTGGCCACGTCGTCGCCCAGCTGGATCATGGTTTCTTCCTGGCGAGGCACGTGTAGTCGCTTCAGGGCGTTGTGGACGGCTGGCACGAAGGTGTTGTTACGGGTCCAGAGGTCCCAATGAGGCACGGTGGGCTGGCATCCTCGGTCGCAGATCTCGCGCTGGAACTTATCGTACAGATCGCCCGGTCGGCCGGCGAGTGCGGTGATGACTTTGAAGCACGAGAGGCCAAATTTGGCGGATACAATTGGGAGGAGGAAGAGTATCGATAGAATGAGGAAAAACCGCATTTTGGCATGAATTGGTGGCTGTTGGATTGTGTGGAGGAGGAAAAGGAGAGAAAGTTGGGATAACCTCATTTCGTCCGCAAAGGGAAATCCAGATTCACCACGGTTACCTGCAGCCAAAATCCAAGACATGAAAAAGAAACTACAGTGAATGAAAGAAACTGGTATATATACTACTTCTCCCATTTTTCTCTTTCCTTCCTTTCTTTTTCTCTTTTTCCTGTTCTCAGCCATATACTACACTGTATATATTGTCAACTGATATCTTGCATGCTTTTTGCAGCAAGCCATCATTTTTGAGTACACCTGATAGTACTTTTTCTATCAGCATTTCTCTTTCTCCATGATCATCAGTACACACCTATCATTGCCTGGGTCGATGGTAGTCAATACGATGGACTCTCCGACTCTGACAACCACTATATACATCCTATAGCCAGCTTCCCCAGCGGCTTTGCTTCTATATATACATTGCGCGATTATGGCTACCAGGATTACTTGCCATGATATCGTCGTTGTGAGTCCAATCTCCCGAATTCTTGTTCAGAACTATACTGACCAGTGTGAAAGTCTAGTAGATACACCTCTCATTGTGCAATCTGTTGACAATACGGCGCTGAAAACATCTTTTCACACACATAAACCCACAAACGCGAGACACTATGTATCAATCAAACAAGGCCAGAGAGTGCTTAGATTATGAGGTACGGATTTTTTTACCATATAAACCAAACGCCTTGCCGAGGGCCTCCAGTCCCATACGAAAATTGTATGGACAAATCATGGTGGGATAGATTTATACACTCGAATTTCCATCATCAGGATGGGATCGAAATGAGGAAAACAGCGTCAACTGTGAAACATGCCCTGCCGGATTTAGAACTGCATCAGACAATGCACAGCATATATGAGTAAGTCAGGTCTCAAGGTGCCCTCAATAACGTGCCATATTCTAACAACGCCCCAAGCATTGCCGCAGCGCCCCCAATACAGCAGGAAGGGCGACCGACATGGTATACGGGATCGCAACGGATGGAGAGACGTTCGAATTCACAAGGCTCTCCACAACCCGGTCGAGCGCCAGCCTGGTAGGTTGTCTTAATCTTAGCTTTCGCATTGCGTACTGAAATTAATCGTAGTTACCGCTAAGGTTTTCTCTCGTCTTGCCCCCCATTAGCATGGGTTTCAAGACTGAATGAGCGACAGGCCTAATGCCCAATGTACTGAGGCTTTTAGCATGTTTGACATGGCCCATAATTGCTGTTGCGAAGAGTTTGAGCAGTGGGAATCGCGCCCAAAGGTTTTTATAACTTGCAGACAAAATGTGAGTATCGCTTTTACCAGACGGACTTCTCGAACCGAATTTCGTGCTTTGGTCCGTCTAGCGTTTGGTCAACACTAAAGTTTTATGGCCAATGGTTATCGCCCCCGAACATAAGATATCCTTGAGGCCCCAGGGAAGCGTTCATCCATACTTCCTAACAGCCAGTGTGGACGCCTGTGGGCTTTCTCTTAGACTTAGATGAGGCGTCGTAACTTAGAAATTTTTGCCCATTGCAATGCTTGACACCGGCTGCAACTTCAATGCACCGTCCTTCTTTATCCCTCTCGTGCAGTTTCATCTCAGAGGATTGTTACACTCTCTACTCTACTCGCGAAACTGGAGGAGGATCGTGTGTGAAAATTGCAGCCAAAAATGACGAAGACACGTACGAACATTGAACAGCAAATTTCTAGCGACCACGCTAGCTCCGTACCCTCACAACAGTCCGTCATCCCGTTCATCTAGTGTTGCTAACTTGGAGACTAGCTGGTGGATACCTGTACAAAATGATTGCACTTTCTCCGAGAACCTCTACCACACTCAGAACGCGCGTTAGAGAACAGGCGCGCCTACGGAAAGAGCTCTACGGCCGAGACATTGAAACATGTGTCTTCGGATATTTATAACCATTATTCCACTTATGTACGGCGAGAATGGCGCTGCTTATACTGGCACTTCCCTAGCCCTCACTCGCGTCTGAATTTTCGAGAACACGAAACTCGACGTCGCCATGAGGTTGATCATAGTGTTGCATTATGAATGTGGCGCCTTCAGCCTTTTTTTTGAGCCGACAGAAATGCGTTCTCTATACTACGGTAATGGTCTTGTGCTGATGGCCCGTCCAAGGGCGCACGCCTGGTGTAAACTGGCAGGCAGCTGCAAGAGAAAGCATGGCATATCAGACGGCGTGAGCTTCGAGGACCAAGAAGTACCGTACAAGTCGACGAAAGGTTCCGATTGGTCCTATAGCGATGATTGTCTCGGCTCGAAAAGAAGCACCTTGCACCAGACTGAAGCTCTTCCAGGGTTTCAGCACGGTAAAGCAATAATCAGGAAATGAGCATAAATGCATCTGGTGGAACGGGTTGTCTTGTCAACGTCTGCGGCTTTGTCTGGCAATTACAGGGTATCAGCCCTGCAGTGGCAAGGGACGCCGCACCCTGTTAAAAGCTGGCAGCTCTATGCCCGTGATAGAAACAATGCGGAACATCTGATAACAATACATGAGGTGGACGAAGCCCGTTTATATAACCAGCAGAGGAGTTAGTAATGGTCATAAAGTGAGTGCGGTCATGAAGATGCTTTATTTGAAACACGCGCTGACAATCACAAGGTTAGGAATAGAAGCGAAGGAAAGAACGAGACAGTGATAAGCATGAGATCAACCTTCATAATTTCCGTATGGTTACCAGAGTTGCGGAGTGAGATGCAGCGTTTGCTACCGCTGTCTACCAGTATGTATTCCTCATCAACCGCAGGGTCTTCGCTAACCCATTTACCAGCGTTCAGGGAGCACGTGGGACAACGACAACTCTTCCATCCAACAAGTGTACTTTGCCTGGTTTTATGTGCGCTTATACCTCACTAGCGCTACATAAGCGCATAGAATGCTCACCCTCACTGTGTCAGATCTGTGGTCTGGACCCAAAGCATGACACTCAAAGCGAATTTTCCCTGGAAGACTATATCTGACAACTCTTGCTAGTACTCCAGCGAGGCTATAGGAAAACTGCTTTCCGCTCCCAAGACCCTAGTGATTTCCTGCGCTACATTTGTTGTGGAATGCAGAGGGATCAGTACTCGATAAGAGGAGTGCCAGTGTTGACATGGAGGCAAACTCAAGAATCCGCCATGCCATATTAGATGCATTGCATAATGTCGATTCCGTGGGCCCATTGGCTGAATGGCTTGACTATGATCAGTTAGCATGGTTGGCATTAACGACCCGTTTTGTCGAGAGCACTCAACAATCAAATTTCTGTGCTGCTTTCTTTATAGCTATTTTGGCACTCTAGTTGAATCATATGTCCAAACAATAAACAATATACATCAACATCCATATCCTACAGTCATCATACGTAGCGTATATCCAACGTGTTTTTGAGTTCCTGATAGGTTCACGGACTTGATTCGCAAGACATACCCAATGCAGTAATTTTTCGCAAACCTTCCAATCACAACCGATCAAGTGGAGACTAAGCAATTGACAGGAAATCATTGCGAGACTAGCGCACGGGATCGACTGCAGTCCTGTGCAGCGGATATCTATGAAGCGAATCAACATGACCACATGAGTTTGATACTGAGTCCATCAGAACTACATGTGATGCAGTGTACTGGTTTTTAATGGCAACCTGGAGCTACGTCGTCTGCAGGGCTTTCGGCTTAAGGATCTCTGATTAGTGGAAAGCACGGAATAGCAGGATAGTCGGATATCGATCTGTGGCGCTATTCGTCTGTAAAGTCCATGTAAAGAACCGCATCTCGGTTGTAATAGATAGTCCCCACAATAAAGTCTTCACATGTTGGGCAGCCCACGATCATTCTTAAACGGCCAGGCACCCCGTGGGGTGTGATAAACCAAGTACTCCATTCTCTCAATCCTATCGTTTTCGAAATTTCTTCCTTCTCACCATGGCTCCACCCGTGCGCAACCCGAAGGACTCGATGAAGTCCACCTGGCGTTTATGGGACCGCAGTCAATGGCATGCAGGCCACTGGCTTATAGAGGTCCTAAATGTCCACCACTGGGACCTCGATAAAGAGATCCCCGTGCACCAGAAGACAGACAAGGTCCCCTACGCCCCGGAGCCTCAGTTCCACGTGTGGGTGCTCTTCTACGCCAGCATCCCACTGGTTCTCCACCAGCTCTACATCAACTACGTCGGACACGGCCCCTCACGACTACTCACCTTCTTCTTCTATATGCTGTCGCTGGAATTCATCGCCGTCCACCAAACACACATCCTCCGGCGCGTCGGCCACCAAATCGGGTTCTTCGACGGCGACAAGCACCCCCGCGATGGTGTCCCCGATGTGGGCGTTGGCAAGACCGCGCAGACCCTCCTCTCCGTGATTGTTCTGCGTCCGATGATGCTCGCATTCCTCAGCTACAGCCCCCGCGACGACCAAGGCCCCTTACTATCAATCCCCTGGGTATGGCTTTTTTTCGAAACCGGCGTTTACGCAGTCGTGCTGGATTTCTGGTACTACCTGTTCCACCGCTCGATGCACGAGAGCGACTCGCTGTGGCGCTTCCATCGAACGCACCATCTCACCAAGCACCCGAACCCTCTCCTGACTGCGTACGCAGACACGGTGCAGGAGTTCTTCGACCTTGTCGGCGTGCCGATGATGACATACGGCACCATGAAAGTCATGGGGTTTCCGATGGGGTTTTACGAGTGGTGGATCTGCCAGCAGTATATTGTGTTCACGGAGATTCTGGGCCACAGTGGTCTGCGCATGGAGGCGACTGCTGTGAACCCGTGGACCTGGCTGTTGAGACTGTGTGATATGGACCTGGTGATTGAGGATCATGATCTTCACCATCGGAAGGGTTGGAAGGCGAGTCATAACTATGGGAAGCAGACTCGTGTTTGGGATCAGCTGTTCAGGACTTGGGTTCCTCGGGTGGAGGGACACCGGGATAACATCGACTATGTGAACACTGCGAAAATCCCTTTGTTCTAGGATTTTCGCTCCCTTTTTTTTTTAATTTGTTAGTTCTGTAAATAAGCTGATTGATGATGTGATGAAATGCTCAGCTTGGTGGCCAGAGATCTCATATTTCCGAGAGAGCGGGCTTTCTGGCCACAGGGATGAGAAGATCACGACTTTAGATATGATTGATATATAGGGAGCTAGAACAATTCCCGAGCACGATTCAACGACTTGATAAGATTATATGACAACGCTCAGAAGATACCAAAATAATAGGTGATACTGTCCTTTTGCCCACAAAAGCAGAGATGGTCGCTAGGGAGCTTGGCCAACGATCCCAACAAGGTTGACCAACCTACAAGCCACAGAGAAATTGGCAGCTTAGCAGCGAGGTACGAAACGGGACTTCGTCCAAGGGCAAGGAAATGATTGTGCTCGAGTAACTCTAAAACTTCATATTGGGTGCTCGGCCTGGATTCGGGTCAACTGATTCATAGACTGAGCGCTCTACCCTATGTTGTATTACAGATTCTACCTGAATCCCGCTTGCAAAACTTCTAAGCTAGTTGCACTTGAATAATAGAACTATCAATTACGATCAGGGCTATCAGGGTATAAATGACAACAACCAGCCGAAACTCCAACCGAAGCAACCCTCCATATAAAACCGTGTAAGACCGTGTAACCAATTTTGCAGGTCGTCCATCCCAGATTAAACAAAACGTATAATACCCAATCCGATCCCGCTGCATAACACGAAAGCAATTGAACGCTGGCAAACTAATAAAAACCGAATCCATCCGTCCCCATCCCAGTAGACAAGGCATAATCCATGACGACGTTGAATGAAAGTAGTGCTCATCACCGTGCCATATCACGTCGATTTCATAACCAGTAGGCTACCTCAAGCAAGAATACCCGATCCGGCGGCAGATGAACCCCATCGAAATCGCTTCAGACCTCCTTTCACTGCATGCTGGCCACAGGTCGCAGAGGTGGTGCCGCTCCCATCCCCAGCCATACCCGGACCCAACTCCATTCGTCCTACTTCGCGACCGAGCATATATCCGGCCGAGAAACTGATGGCGGAGAAGAGAACGACAACACCCGCGCTCACAACCCATGTCATGACAGTAGGACTGTTTACAGATAAAGACTCGTTGAGTAGAGATCGACGGCTCTTCCGGGGTGCTGCCTGGTTTCTAGCGCCCCTGGGTGAGCTCGATCGACGCTTCTTGGGAGCAGGAATGGCCTCGGAGGGATACGAGGGCCCCGAACTTGGATGCTTCCTTGGGACTGGGCCAGCAGCGTTTCTCTCTACAGCAGCTGTAGGGACTTCCTCATCGCCGCTGTCCATTGCTGATTCTGGCACCAACCGGAAGGAAGACGGCTGCTGTCTAGGATCAGTTGACAACTGTTGGGGTTCAGACTTGGGTAGGCCCCTTGCTGCTGCCGCACAAGAGAGCAAGGTGGAGAGACTGGCGCGAAGAGCAGCATCGTGGTCAGCCTGATGAGATGGTGATAGCATGTTGAACGGGCTGTGCTGCTGGTTCTGCCGCGCTGAGCGGTTAGACCGCATGCTTGCTTGAGAGCTCATGCGGATCGCCGTGCGACGACTAGAATTGGACGCCTCGCTAGGCTCAGGACGGTGGGTATCCATAGCCCTAGTCCATGAAGGATTCCGAGACGCAGGGGGGTGGGAGAAAACGTTTGGCTGAGGTACAAAGCGGGACGTGCTAATCCGTGTTCCCAAGGCCGTAGAGTTGTCATCGTCATCACTCGAGGCAGCATCCAATGTCGACGGGGATGGTCCATTCTGTTGGAGCGACAGGGGCTTTCGGTTCATTTCCTCGTTGGAACTACTGAGGACACGGTCTGACTCGCTCTCACTCTCCTCGTATTCATCCTGACTGCTGCTTGCGTCTCTCGATGAGTAACCATTCTGCATGGAGACGGCAACGTGCCGCTGGCTGCGAGATCGATGCGAATTGGATCCTTGCTGTTGAACTCGCAGGCCGGTGGTGATAATGTCGTCATTAGCGGAAGAAAGGGATGAGGAGGACGGTTGGGATGCGACCTCGATCCAGGAATCTATGTAATGGCGAAGTGAGTACATGGTAATACTAAGAGCGGTTTAAACGTAGACCACAGTATGTACATGATGAGAGTCATGAAGTCGAAACGGAGAAAGCCAAAGCAAGGAGTGGGCAAAGAGGAATAAATAGGCATACCGTCTGTTCTCGAGGGCACAGCACCGGATGGGGAACGTGACTGAAGGGGATTCTCACGCAGCGGCTGATGGTCCTCTCGCGTCATCCTCCTGGGCTCATTGCGCACCTGACCCAGCAGGTCATATTGGTTTGGCTGCATAGTGCTTGTTCGGGGAACTTAGGATGGTAGTCGACTGAATAGACGGTAGATGGTTCGAGAGATGGGTTCAGGAGAGGAGAGGCTGGTCAGACCCGGTAACAGAACAGCAGAGGGAGTCGCAAAGAAAGAAGAGAGACGTTGGAAACGAGTGGGGGTGCGTGGAGAGGCTGAACCACGGACGAGGATCTTATCAACGTCCACACCTAAGGCACGCACCCGGTTATTAGGGGGAGATCGAGGAGGTATCACAGGGTAGAGATATGAGAAAGGGTTGATTAAAAGGAGGTATAAAAGTTAAGTTGAAAGTGAAAAAAAGTTGAAGAAGTTGAGGACGGAAATAAACGTTTGAGAAGAGGATTAGTTGAGTTGATGGACGACGGATCAGCCGACCCGGAACAGGTGACTTGCAGTATGCACGCGGGAGGAGTCTGGGCTGAGTAAGCTTAACAATAGTCAATGGTGCTTTTACAGTATGAATATAAGCTAGGAGTACTTTGTACTTGAAGTGTCAAGAACACTTCAAGAGGATAGCAAGAACAGAAAGATAAAGAAAGGGGCAAACAAAGACGGCGCTTATGACATCTCCGGAATGGGAGCCATCACACGCCAAGACTTCCGCTGCGGGGGATCCGCATTTAGAAGTACCATGCATTTATACAACTAATAACAAGAGTATCCATGAAATGCAAATGATATTATTGTCCAGTCATATCAACATACGGAGTAATACATACTAAAAACTTTTGAAAAAACCCGGTCCCAGAGAGCAGAAACAAGCAAAGCATACGTGGTATCAAGCAAACCGTGCACGAGCTTAGAAGGTCATCTTCTTGCCTGTGAACTCAGTAATACCGCCACGGTTCCTGCTACCAGCGTCAAATCCTCCACGACCGCCGCCACGGCCTCCACGGCCACCCCCACGGCCACCCCCACGGCCGCCGCGAGCACCGCCGCCGCCGTTGTTTGGACGGGGCGAGCTGTAGTCCAGACGGATGGGACGGCCGTCCAGGTCGGCACCGTTGAGGTCGGTGAAGGCCTGGCGAGCCTCGTCAACCGATGAGAACTGCACGTAACCGAAACCCTTGGGACGGCCTGACTCAGGGTCAGTAGGGAGACGGATGCCCATAACGTTACCGCAGGGTCCGAACAGCTCGTGGACAGAGTCCTCGTTGGCGCTGAAGGGCAGGTTGCCAACGAACAAGGTCTCACTTTCGGGGCTGGTCTGGTCACCGAAAGAGCGAGCGCGGGCCTGGGCGCGCTCGCCACCATTGCCCTGGTCCTTGTTGGCGGGACGACCAGTAGCGTAGTCGAGGTTGATCTTACGACCATCGAGCTCGGTGTCCTTCTTGGCCGCGTAGGCCTTGGCGGAGTCGACGGCGTTGGTGTACTCGACATATCCGAATCTAAAAGGTATTGATCAGTACATGCGCCCGTCGAAAATCTTCTCGCGACAATGGACACTTACCCACGAGAGCGACCAGTCTCACGCTCGGTCACGATACGCACACCGGCCAGCTCACCAAACTCTTGGAATTCGGAAGCCAACCACTCCTCGTCGACGTTCCACGACAGGTTGCCAACGAAGAGGTTGGGCGAGGCACCCTCAGCTGGCTCCTCAGTCTTCGACTTCTTCTGGGTAGGGGCGGACTCCTCGTCAGCCTTGCGCTTCTTGGAGTCCTTGGGCTTCTCCTCCTCGTCAGAGTCAGAGTCAGAGCTGTCAGAGCCGGACTCGTCGTCCGAGTCGTCCGAGTCATCAGAGTCGTCAGAAGACTCCTGAGATGAAGTTAGTTACTGGCACCTTTCAAGTCGTTGCGGAATATAGCACATACCTTCTTCTCGGCCTTAGCCTTGGTGGGAGCCTTGTCCTCAGACTCGGAGTCGGAGTCGGAGTCAGAGTCAGAGTCAGAGTCGCTGTCGCTGGACTCCTTGGTCTCCTTCTTAGGAGCCTCCTTCTCCTCAGATTCGGAGTCGGAGTCGGACTCAGAGTCGGACTCAGAAGAGTCGGACTCAGAGGAAGACTCGGCAGGCTTGGTTTCAGCCTTCTTGTTGTCCTTCTTCTCCTCCTTCTTGGCAGGCTTCTCATCCTCGCTCTCGCTGGAGCTGTCGCTGTCGCTGGAGGCGTCGCCCATTTCCTCATCGCTGTCAGAGTCAGAGTCAGACTCGGAAGAGGACTCGGCCTTCTTCTCGGCCTTGCCGCCCTTCTTCACATCCTTAGCGGGCTTCTTCTCTTCCTCGCTCTCGCTGGAGCTGGAGCTGGAAGAGTCAGACTCCTCACTGTCAGACTCGGACTCGGAGCTGCTGGGAGTAGGCGCCTTCTTCTTGCTCTTGGGCTTCTTCTCCTTTGAAGCAAGGTCCTTGGCAATCTGCTTGCTCTTGGACTTAGGAGACTGGGACGACTTGGTCACACCAGCATCCTTGACCTTGGACAAAGTCTTGTCGACGGGCTTCTCAGCCTTGATAGCCTTGGTCTTGGACATTTTGATCTGTAACAGAAACAGTATTGTGTTAGTAAGACAAGCGTTTTTTCACAATTGAGAGAAAGAGGCATCACCAACCGAATGTAATGGATAAAAATCGGTCTTAAGTGCGGCAAAGCTCACAAACCCTCAATCACCCGATTTGAAATGGAATTCAGCGCAAATACCCACAAGTAACCCACAACGGACAGTGTTCAAGCCCACAGAGACAGACAGATTCCCACAGATCCCACAGAAGTAGATTGCGATGTATCAGCCCTCAGCCCTCGATGTGAAAAGCCCACAGAATGTTCGTTGAAGTACTATGCAAAGTACGGCCCACACTACTGTGTCAGTTGGAAGATTTAGAGAATCTAAATCCGTATAACAAGAAAAGGAGTCTTTAACAGGACAACGCGATCCTAGTTAAAGAGAAAGAAACAGTAGAAAAAGGGTGAAAAATGGGAAGATGCTGGGAGGAAGAAAAACAGGAAGAAAAATTCGGGAGCTTTTGATAAGAAAAAAAAAAAGTTCGATGGCTGGCAAAAATCTGTGCTCACCGCCTGCCCAGATCAAGCTAGCTCCGGAATTAGCGTGCGGGTCATTTGGAGCTCGGTGATTGGTCCACATTTTACCGGCATCACTTTGACCCAAACGGGAACTGCCCGCAATAATACCAGTTCTCGACTCTCCCCTTTGCGACTCCGTTGGTTATACTGAGAACAAAGCATACCTTTGGTCCTCCTGATTGATGGGCGATTATTGATCTACTCGCCCATCATGTCCCCTTCGTATCGCCCGCGCAAGAAGAGAAGGGTCCCTCCGTCTTCCGGCACGAACAACAACCTCATCCTGGACGTTGGAGATGGCAAATCGCTGCCTGCGTTTCCCCTGGTCTCCTTCCTCTGGGCTGCTAGGGCAGGTGTTTCAACATGGTTGATTCTCCCTCTCATTCTAATGGCCGTTGGCCTGTTTCGCTGGGCGGTTAGTCTATGGGGTTACTCTGGTATGAGGTGCTTTCTCTCTGAGCTTGAGGGATCGATGGCTAATGAGCATTCAGGCTTTCAGATACCCCCGATGCACGGTGACTTTGAGGCGCAGCGACATTGGATGGAGCTTACGATTCACCTCCCAATGTCAAAGTGGTATACGTACGACCTGCAATACTGGGGACTGGATTACCCGCCATTGACGGCATACCATAGCTGGCTACTTGGAAAGATGTGCGCTGGGCTCTGAAACCTTGGTTTTTCCTGTTGCTAACTGCAATAGTGGTTCTCTTTTCGACCCCGCATGGTTTGCCCTGGACGTATCCCGCGGATTCGAGGATCCCCGCTTTAAGGTGTTTATGCGTGCGACTGTGGTTGTTTCCGAATATCTAGTCTACATCCCCGCGGTTATCAACTTCCTGCGTCGTTATACTCGAATGCAAGGTGTTCCCGTGTGGTCTGCCTCAATCGCCCTCGTTGCTGTCCTCCTGCAACCCGCGACTATTCTCATCGACCATGGCCATTTCCAATACAACACTGTGATGCTGGGGCTTGCGGTCGCAAGTTTAGATGCCATCCTCGCTGGACGCATGTTGTGGGCTTGCATTTTCTTCATCGGTGCTCTTGGCTTCAAGCAAATGGCGCTCTACTATGCCCCCGTCATGTTCGCGTTCCTCTTGGGTGTTTGCACCTTCCCGCGCATCCGGATTCTTCGTCTCTTGTGTATTGCTCTTACTACTATCGCTGCTTTCGCGGTGCTGTTCGCTCCGCTCATCGCCGAGGCTAGTGGGGTCGAAGCACGGGAGTACTTCAAGGATATTCCTCAGCCTCCTTTGCTACAAGCCCTTCCCTTCGAAGTGAACAAGGATTCCGTGCTCTATGCGCCTCTCTTCCAGCTTTTGCAAATTGTGCACCGCATGTTCCCATTTTCTCGAGGCTTGTTCGAAGACAAGGTAGCAAATGCCTGGTGTGCTATCCATACTTTCTACAAGCTACATCGTTTCGACGCGAGTCTTCTCCAAAGAGCATCACTTGGTGCGACACTGGGCTCAATCCTGATCCCATGCGCTATTATTTTCCGTCACCCACGAGCCTCATTGCTGCTTCCAGCCCTGGCCAGTGTGTCCTGGGGATTCTTCCTATTCTCATTCCAAGTCCATGAGAAGAGCGTACTGTTGCCGCTGCTTCCAATGACACTCCTCCTTTCCGGCGATGGTGGACTAAGCAAGGAGACTCGTGCCTGGGTTGGATGGGTCAATACGCTAGGTTCATGGACCATGTTCCCACTTCTGCAGCGCGAGAAACTCCGGATCCCGTACTTCATGATGACCTTCCTGTGGACCTACCTGCTGGGTCTGCCCCCGACATCTCTCGAGACCTATCGCAGCCGACCCTCCTCTGGAAACTCAAATCCCAGCTTCGAGCCCAATGTGTTGACCAAGATCCTCCACTTTTGCTTCTACCTTGCCATGGTCGCATGGCACGTTCTGGAGGCGTTTGTGCCGCCTCCACCCAGCAAGCCGGACCTGTGGGTGGTTCTTAACGTCCTGATCGGAGCGGGTGGATTTGGCATCGCCTACCTATGGTGTATGTGGAAGTTGATCACGCAGTGCTGGAAGATTGATCGTAAGGCAGAGGAAGATAGCCAGAAAAAGAAGCAGTGATTGCTATTTTGTGTGGAGGGTTGAAAATGTACTTGTTCTTGATACCCATTTCTTTATATAGAGGATGTTTTAAAAGCAATATCACCTGTCAGTCCCAAGAGGGGAGATGTTCTATTTCATATATCCGTACATCCGTTTTATAAACCCAAGGCGTTGATACTGTACAGTTGAGCCGAAAACCATATGCAACCAATCCTCCCAGACAATAAACGCTAGAATACAATAATATCGTAACAAATGAGCCAGTATCCTTGCAGCCAGCAGACCACCTCTGGGAAAAGCGGAGGTTCCTGCTGACTTCCCACTCTCCATTCACATCAGAATCATCTAGATCTTAAACCCGAATCCCGCCATGCAAGACTTATACTGATCAATCGTCGATTTGCACTCCTGTGCGGGATCCTCGCCCTTCGAGAAGAGCATACAGTCATCGCGGGCGGCTTTCTCGGGTTTACATACGCAGCAGGGCTGTAGGTATTGTTATGTTAGCCATATTGTTCGGGGTTCGGAAGTATTGAAAGAGGTCTTCGGGCCGGTTTACTTTGGGCTTCTCGGTCTGAGTCTGGGAGGTTTGGACGGGGGCGGGAATGGGTTCTTGGGCAGCGTTGCCTGCTGAGAGAGATTGGTGTTAATTCCACTTGCAAGAATGCATATCATGGTGATATGGTGATTTAGATCTGCATAAAATGTTGGTAGTGAGCACTTACTGCTGGAGCCGAAAAGCCACGACATGATGATGGGTACGGATTCTGTGAGGTTCTCTTTCAAAGGCAATAAATTTCAAGCAATATTCTATGAGGGTTCAATTGAAGAGAGGATTGAATGTCGTGCTACTACCATGTCGATTAATAATGCTGCGATGCGCCGGAGAAAAACGGCACAAATGGTCCGCTGTGCCCGTCGAAGCGGCGATTGGCAGAATCTCAATACCGCCTGCTGTTTGCAGGTACGCCCCTCCGGACAGAAAGAAAGAGCGACAAGAATTTCCCACATCGTCCACGCATTGTTGATTGAGCATACTTTCGTTCATCGAACGCTGCTGGGGCTTTGCTTCGGACTGCTTTCGCGATCTTGAATCCTTGATCTGATTTTGAAGAGATTCTGTTAGATTCTCTATATTCAGTCTTCTTCAGCCTCTTCGCAACTTTTTGTTTTTTGCCTCCCCTGAAAAATATACATACCCCGCCATGGCCCCTCCAAAGGTTTTCTCGCTTGAAGGCAAGGGCCTCAAGCTCGACACGGCAGAGGACATGGAAGCCCATATCCAGCCTCTCCTCGAGGGCGCCGACTTCACCGAAGTGCGTCTGGGCGGAAACACGCTCGGTGTGGCCGCAAGCGAGCGTCTCGCATCCGCCCTCTCCGCTCAGAAGAACCTCGAAGTGGCCGAGCTGGCCGATATTTTCACCTCGCGTCTGCTCTCGGAGATTCCGCAGGCCCTGACGGCCCTTCTCAACGCGCTTCTGGAGATCGAAACCTTGCACACCGTTAATCTCTCCGATAATGCCTTCGGTCTTAACACGCAGGCGCCGCTCGTCGACTTCCTCTCCCGCCACGTCCCTCTCCGCCATCTCATCCTGAACAACAACGGTCTGGGCCCCTTTGCCGGAACATACATTGCGGACGCGCTCACCAAGCTGGCGGAGCGCAAAGAAGAGGTTCGCAAGGAGGGCAAGGAGGCCCCGCTTTTGGAGAGCATTGTTTGCGGCCGCAACCGGTTGGAGAACGGTAGTATGGAGGCGTGGGCGCGTGCATACGAGGTGCACGCGAAGGGTATGCGCTCCGTCAAAATGACCCAGAACGGTATCCGTCAGGAGGGTATTTCGCATTTGTTGAAGGAGGGTTTGCGTCACGCCAGCGCGCTTGAGGTTCTGGACTTGCAGGACAACACTTTTACGATAATGGGATCTACGGCTCTTGCTGGTGTTCTTGGGGGCTGGTCTTCGCTGCGCGAGCTTGGTGTTGGTGATTGCTTGCTCTCTGCGCGGGGCGGTATTAAGGTCGCCCAGGCTCTTGCGGAGGGTAAGAACGAGAAGCTCCAGACGCTGCGTCTGCAGTACAACGAGATCAACGCGGAGGGTGTCAAGCAGCTCCTCCATGCCACTCGGACAGGATTGCAAGCGCTGCGCCGTATTGAGTTGAACGGCAACGTCTTCCTCGAGGAAGACGAGAACGTGAACGACCTGCGCGAGATCCTCGAGGCACGCAAGGACGAGCACGGCCACGACGACGACCCCGAGGACATGTGGGGCGTTGACGAGCTGGACGAGTTGGAAGAGGAGGAGGACGAGTCGGAAGAAGACGAATTGGACGAAGAAGAGGAGGAAGACGAGGCCAAACAAGCAGAGACCGAGAAGAAGAGCAAGGATGTCGACGAGCTTGCCGAGACTCTTGGGAAGACTGGCCTGTAGGCTCCTTCCTTTCGTTTCGCCAGATTTATCCCGTCTTTGTTCCTTCGTCTCCATATCAAATACCTTCCGGCTGGAGGATAGCTATCGCGTGCCGATTCTGGCTGTGTATGTCTACCGTCGCGTCCAAAGTCTAGGCCCTATGTGGTGTCTCTATGAGGACACCGAGCGGGTTAGCCGGACATCGTACGCCATCCCCACAGCAATCCTCCTGTCCAGCCCGACTCCGCATATCGGGTCATACCCTTTTTGATGCACGTCATGTCTTTCTTAATTATACCATATCTTTTTTCTTTTGTCTACGCATGTGATGTACTTGTCAACGCGAAAATGTCCTTTTGTATTCCACCTGCACATATGATAGCTTATGTATTGGAATGATTCTTTCTTGGTACTTGGTGATACAGTATAACAATAGATTGTTTTCATGTCGGGACGTGTGTGTCTACAAAAATGTTAATATAAAGAACAGTTTCCAACACGCTTTTTTGCCCTGTTATGCTTCAATGACGTCTGTTATTAAGGCTATCTAGGGCTATCATTCTACTCAAACAAAACAGCAATAGAAAACATCTTTTTCTCAATTTACATCACAGTGCCAGCAATCCAATCCTATCCTCCCCTCTTCCACCTCAACCACCCTCCCCTGCCTTATAGCATGATACGGCGTCTCCTCAAACGTCTCATCCTCCCCCACAGCCGTTTGATACGCAACGCTCGCATACTGCTCCGCCTTCTGGCAAATCTTCGGCTCGAGCACACTATACGCACAAGCAAGCACAGTCCAGCACTCGGCCGACTATGGAACATCCCCCAGCGTTTCACAACCAACTGCGTACTGGGGACGTGAGGCAATTCACCACCCTCGATTACGAAGCCCAGTGATTCAAAGGTCTTTAGTGCGGCGGCGACAGCTTTCTCGGGTTGCTGTTTGCGCATGTAGCCGTGGGCTAGGTCGAGGTAGATGTCGAAGAGGGCGACGCGGGGGACGAAGGTGGGTGGTCTGGCGTATGTCTGCTCGAGGCTGGCGGCGATGGCCTCGCGTTTTTGCCTCTGATGGCGGAGGAACTAGCGTAGCGGGAGGTAGCCTGTTTGCGGAGATGATCACTGTTATTGTGGATGCGTTTGCAAGTGCTGTGGGCATCCTTGCAGAGGGGGGCAGTCGCAGACGAAGTTCCAGCTGCGGAAG
Source organism: Aspergillus chevalieri (assembly GCF_016861735.1). Classification (NCBI taxonomy): domain Eukaryota; kingdom Fungi; phylum Ascomycota; class Eurotiomycetes; order Eurotiales; family Aspergillaceae; genus Aspergillus; species Aspergillus chevalieri. Next base: position 959,356 of record NC_057368.1, on the reverse strand, counting down.
CGGGTTCTTTCCTCGTCGAACTCGGGGATGGGGTCCTTGTAGGCCAGCGTGATTTCGGTGTTGGCGGGCATGTCTTGTGTTACGCGGAGGATTAGCATGTCGCCAGTGATGGAGCTTTGGGAGTTGGCGTAGCAGGAGTGGTTGGCATGAGGTCATCGGCCAGACGCGAGGGAGTGAAAGCTGGATTTGCCTTGGTTGATTGCTATGCCTTCGCGTTTGTAGAGGGTCTCCTCGATGTGATTCTGCGCCGCTGAATTTTGGCTGCCAAAGGCATTTGCATCTATGATGCGCTCGAACTGGAACCTGCTTCTGGTCAGCTCTTGAACAGAGTCATGGATGATGGCATGGGGGCCTCTTACGTGTCGACCACTGGCGTCGACCACTGGCTTTCCATTTCCGCCACATCGGCAGATCTGTATCCATCTGCGTGCAAGTCAGTGATGACAGAGGTCAATGACGTGTTGGCGTACATTTTCTGAGCAATCACCCTGATGAGCTCTGTATTTGCGCCAAACCACAGCTGGTTGGTACCCATTTCGTATACCAAGGTCACGTCCCGTCGGTGCTCTGGATCCGCATAAACAAATCCAAACGCCTTCTCACAGAGCAGGAGACCTTCGGCCTTGACCTCTTTCGTAGTGAACAGACCACGTCCGTAAGACGCCGCCTCCTTGACAACTACAGGGCCAATGTAGGTTGCATCATCCAAGAGCGGCGGACGAAGCTTGTTTGCCGCTTCGTGGAATTTATTGAATTCGTAGCTGCCGGTTTCCTGCTCTGCGAGACGCTTAGTCGCTCGGGCGAGTTCATCCTGAGCCGCTGCGTTGCTGGGGTTTTCTTTGAGGAGACCTTTGAGGATCTCGCAGCATTCCTGAAACCGCTCGAGGCTGTACAGCTCCTGGAGCTTGCGGGTAAGAGCCTTCTCCGTGGTCCCTGTGGCTACTATCGCGGAATTGGAATCGGCAAGGGCAGCAGCGAACTGCTTGGTTTTGATAAAGGCGACCGATCGGTTGAGGCTGAGGGCGCGGGTTTCGTTAGCAGTTGGAGAGCAGTTGAGGCCTCTGGTGTAGCTGCCAAGTTGTTAGATATGAGCCCATGACGAGCCAACTTCCTGCAAAAAACATTCAACGGCGTTATCGTACATGCGGCTGTTGAAGTAGTCGTTCCCTTGGTTTTCCAACAATCAGTGGAGAGGTGGAGGTCACTGCCATCCGACCGCCAGGCAGCTGAGATCCGCTCGTCATATTCTGAAAGACGGATAAGGTCGGAGACTTGGTGGACATGAATCCATTGTCACCCTCGGCGTTGGGGCGAAAGTACGGTTCCTTCACACAATCAGCACCGATCCCTTTTTGACAATGTCCTCCACGTCACGCTGGCTGTCCTGGTAGTACAGCTCCAGCCACATGACATCCCCGTTCTCATCTTCGACAATGGAGCACCGTTATCCCTGTACGACGGGGTAACCGACCGCAGCAGGAGGTACCTGCCCCTGTGGTGAGTTTCCCGATAAGGTCATTGAGCATGGTCTTCAACTCGGAAAGTGAACGGATGCACGGGTGGTAGCCCCGGGGGAAAAAAAAAATCGAGGCTGGTCAGGGCTCAATTTGCTCGTCTCTTCACGTTGCGCCATGAATTCTTTGATCACTTTCTCGCGAGATGCTTTTCTTGGACGCTGCCCTTTTCGAGCCTCTGACCGAACCATCCCCTGGGTTTCCCAGTCCACCATCTGAGCGAATAATGCTTTGTTCATGTTCATCTTTCTGTTTCTTCTGATGTAGGTTAGCTTGTAAGTATCAATAAAGCGTCAAGGACTTACTGGTAAAGACCTTGCGAAACTGAAGATGGTGATGGGAAAGTGCGACGGGAAGGCGCTACGGGAGGGTGCGATGAGAAAGCAGAGTACAGACAGTCAGAAGCTAGGAACTGGGCAGGCTAATGACCAAATTCCTCTTCGCGTCGCTCAGTGAATTGCGTTGTTCGTGGTTGGTTTGCAGCGTACGCCTACAGACGCATTTACCGTTGCTGCTCTAATATGGCGTTTCTTATGCATTACGGGAACATCGTTTGTGTCCAAAACTAATAAGTATACTCTTCAAATTGATTTTCTTCAGTCACAGCAAATCTAAAATTAGAAGGCTCTTTGACGACTTCGACCTGTAAATTAATCGGTGGCTGCGCCGTACTCGGATCAATACTCTCATTCCGGATTACTTTGTCGTTGAATGGGGATAGCCATCGCTTGTCGTCTATAATCCGTGAATGGCATCATCTATTCTACTTTATCACCCAATTATTCCCGAGTCTCTTCAGCATTGTCTCCTTCTCATTTCCGAAACGGTCCTGACCGTGTACGAGTTTGGCATATTCCAACACTTTTGTTATTTGGTTCATGATGTCTCTTTTATTTGAGGCCAGCTTGAGCTGTTAGATATTAAGAGATCTAACTTAAACTGATGATGAATGGCAAGTGAGAGGATTTGCTATGTTAGAATATCACTGATAATAAGACTTCCCCCAAAGTCTCTGCACGTAGTCTTCATTGGATGAACACCGATGGCAATACGCGCAAGGTGGAGTGTTAATATCCTCCAGCAATGAATGAGCAGAAATGCGGGATTCTAGTGCGATGAGATTACGCCAATGCTGAAGCCGCGAGTCAGTTTAGTCCCTAAACTTCGAAAGAATCATGGGTTTCCGTCCAGATGTTTGTAGGGCTAGCCCAAACACCAGGGTATTCCAACTTCTTCTCTCCTTTTCGGTTGCCGCCAATGTATAACTAGATGCCTGCGGTAATCCTTGCAGAGTGTATGGAAGATTCCTTTCGTGGCTCCATCTTTTTTTGTACGGTCATTCAAAATGTTCCGGTGAAAGACATCGAATCACCTTAAGCGTGTCAACGGTATGTCCTTTACTGGTCGTTTGAAATGCAATAACATATCTATTCCCCAGTCAGGGCTCTCTGTTTCGCATTAAGCACGTGTTGATTTGTCTGATCTCCTCTAGGGCTCCATCTTGCATACACATTCCCGGTAAGTCAGATGACCTGCTTCTCTCAGTGCTACTGTCATCTGAGCCACAAGTTTGTTCGATCGTTCTTTTGCTGCCGCCTCATAAAGTATGGGCTCGATATGTCAGATGTTAGAAAGCGAGGTTGGACTAGATGAATGATCATTATGCCATAAGACTCCCCAGCAATTGGCCAGGGCTATCAGATGTTGCGAAAAGTGTAGGTAAGCCACACGATCAATTGTTTCTTCATTATGTGTATTATGGGCCGACATAAACCCAGATCTGAAAGATGTTTCAAATCTAGGACAAATTAACGACGGGTCAAAATAGATGATATAACTGTCTCGACTTCTATTACCGATATGAAGCCCTTGGCCAGGCCGTACGCACTTTCAACGAGGACACACTTCGTGTCTGATGAGTTGAATGAATTTTGATGGATTGAAGGTGAGACGAGGACTTGCTTTGATCTGAAAACAATAACGCTATTTTGTAGAAACTGGAGGTAGGGTATGTCGGTTTCCTGGGTCCAGATAGAATGGCAGTGATGACTAGCGTGGGAAAACTGATGAACGAAAGGATTTATGATGTTAGTCCTCGATCAGTAACTAGGCTTCTTTCCCATCCTTCTTGAGCATTCGTGTCCACTTCTTGTCTTCGCTGTCTAGCCATCTTCGTTTCTTCGCTACTCCCTCAACGAATTATGCTAGGCCACTCTCGCTTCACTCTACAATCTCGAGAACCTTTCATGGTCTGCACGAAGCCTGACGGCGGCGGTATATTCTAAGCTTTATCGAATAGCTTCACCATATATATTTTCGAGCTGAATATCAAGCCCGTTGGCACATCTCATCGACAGACTATCAACAACCCTTCTCATACAACGCCGCTATTGCAGTTCCCAATCGACAAGTAAACCCTTACAGCATCTATCCATGTTGCGTACTCAATATCAAATTCCCTTGCCAGCAGTCAGCCCGCCACATTTCTAAGGAGTCCTATGCACTCTTAACCACGTAGCGCCTCAAGTCGATATCGTCACCCTTACTTACGTTGCCTGCCATGCTTAGCCGGTTGCCTCTTTTGACGTCCATGGATACCATACACGAGGGGGAGGGAATCATTTAATATATATCATAGTGATCTGGACAGCAAACGCCACATGTTCCTAACATCTGATATCACTTCATCATATGTTGACATGTCATGCCGGAAGCGATGTCAGATATATATTCACTTGGCACTTGTTCATCAAGTACAGTACGTGTTTGTAGATATGTATCGCTAGATTTGATATCCTATCCCTTCAACTACGAGTTAAGATATATATCCACAACGCGCTCAATCTCTACAGCAGACACATCTACAGGCCATCCGAGATGCAGATATATCTCCGCACGGCAGCAACAGCCTCATCAACGCTGTTACACAACAGCCACCCTGATTCCGTTTCAACCAACGACAATGAATCCTGCCGTGCAACACAATTACATACTCTCCACCAGAGCACTTCGTAACACAACTTCAAGACGTAAAACATCCCCCCAAGCGAGCACCTCCCACAAGCAACCATCCCCAAGACAAATGCATACCGAAATAGCCCGTAGACCGACGGCCCAGCCCCTACAACTACAAGTTGCTCCGTACTCCGTACACACAACACAGTCAGAGAAATCACTATTATTGTAGCTGCACTGCACTGCGTGGCTGTCAATCATCGCATCGCATGTAACCCATCCCATCCCCCGTCCGTCCCAACGCCAAGATCCCTTTTTTCTTGTCCGGTGTACAGAGGATACTCGCATCAGACTCCAGACTACGGATACAGACTATCTCAACCTCCTCGTCGTTCTTGGCTGTCCTCCATAGACTACACAGCCTCTCGGTTCATACGTACTATGTACTCCCGTAAGGAGTACACTGGAAACTACCTGTAGATTTCTGAACTCTCTCCTCATTCATGAATCGTAAAAAGCAAAACCCCAGACTACATGTTAATCCGCCAAGACTATAGTCTTGTTTATCTGCTGGTCGATCCGGAGAACCTTACCCCCATACTTGTTTGTCCATGGTCGCGACCCGATGGGGTATGTACTGGCACGACACTGGTCATCTCGGTTGGACATGACACGAATCGAACAAGGAACAGTGACGAGACGAGACAAGAGAAGACAGGGATACCCGCCAAGACCAATAATTCTCCTGGACAAGTGGCGTTAAAAAGGAATGATGAATGAGATGCAGATTCCTCTTGGCGGGTATGAATGAATAGGAATATCCTCCCGAGGGGAATAAAGTATGAAGATATGGGATGGATGTGGGATCATTCTCGGCTGGAACAAAGAATGAAAAACGAACGAGGCAGTGCGATGCAGGCATGTACAAGATAGATGTACAAGATGTCCAGCAGTGCGTTCCTTGGCTCTTACAACATCTTCTTACTCTTGACTACTTCTTTCTGACTCCGACAGTTGCTTGTACAATAAACACAACCATAACCCCTGATTGATGATGATCTTCTGATACCGCATGGGATGCACTGAGTTCTCCCTGGCCAATCATTGGCCCATTTCTACTATTGCGCCCACGGGGCTGCCAAGACGCACTGTGCATCTCCATATCGTATCTCCTTGGCGTTGAGCACGGTCAGAGCAGGCAAAGTAAGCGTCCAGGGTAGGGAGACCAGACCACAGAGTACGGGGGATACGGGGAATGGTATTAAGACAGTGCTATATTAAACCGGACTCGAATCGTCAAACTTTATCGCGATTAGACCCTTATCAAGATTCAGGCAAAAGGCAAGCCAAGTGCGCTCTGAATTTGACTCTCTTACAGTAGCGTATGAATATCACGGGCGTACTGGACGAATACAGTCAGTACCGAGTGTGCCTAAGCTCTGTACAGTACACTGCACGGAGACTGCAGGATTGAGGGACTGCAGCGACACTCTTTGTGATGTCATTGCCGATATAGCGATCAGCAATAACGATGTTGATACGAGTCGCGTCGCGCTGATGAACAGTTGATCATGTATTTTGCATGGGATTATGATGTTAATTGTCTCTGCAATATCCGTGGAAGAACCTGCAACTGTAATAGAACTGGATCATGTCAACGTTTTGAAACAGACGAGCTTGAAACAGCAGCTGTAAGTATCACCAACAATGCCTCTACACTAAGAGTTGTAGGAGTAACTCCGAGTAAGGAGGATAGACATGGGAAGCTACTCTGTACAGAACAAAGTCACATGACCCGCCACCACCAATAATGGCATTCAGCATTGTCAGGTGGACAGCCACGCCAATTCCTCTGAGCAATTCAATTCTGTCTTGCCATGAGGAACAGCCTTATCTTCAGACCTGTCAGTGTTTCGCGTCCGCATCAAAAAGAAAATTCTCACATCGGAACCAAAAAGCCGCACTGTTTGGTTCCCGACCCTTGTGTGTGCCGGTGCCGAGTTCCCGACCGGGCAACGCCGGCGCTCCATTCACCTCACCTCCAAATACCACTCAAATATGGCAATCCAGAACAGGAAACATAAGTTATTTAACTAAAAAGCAGCCGATGCCTTTTACCCGTTGGCTATTACATTTTAGAGTACGTCAACTTTACGCCTTACTAGGCCAGAGGCGCTGGATTTGAGTGCCGGACAATGTCTGTGCAGAAGACTATCCGCGCAGTCCAGAACTGGCGCTGATGGAGATACCTACCTACTCTGATAGAGGAGTGTTGCTAAAGACTACTGAAAGTACACTCGTACGCCGAGGCCGACTCGGCCTCCGTGGCCGGTCCGAGCTCGATACGAATCTGTGCTTTGCCACTATACTTATACAGAGTAGCTATACCGTAGCATTGATGTAGCAGCATACTACTACTCCGTGCATACGACTCTACAGTGCTATAGCTACCCAAGCATACAGAGTATTCTGTACGCTCATTCCCCAACTGAAGCTGTGTGAATGTGGCATCCGCGGAAATCCCGATTCCCTCGTCCAAAGTACCCCATCCATGGCAAAAAGCTCACCTACAAAAATCCCTCACGATCGGCCGGTGGAGCCAATCAATCGGCTAGTCGGACGATTGGAGCCGCCTTCCTCTTTGGTTGGACCTGTGAAATTACGCCATGGGCAAATTAGGCCCGCGCTACTGTAGGAACACGCCTAGTTTGTCTTAGTAGTTGTTACTAGTGAGGTACAAGTACAGGTACAAGTGTTTTGTCTTGGTAACCACAAGTAACCAAGTGGTATTGATGACAATGATTTGGTGGTGTAGTGATTGGTCGGGCAAGCGAGGCGGATCTAGCCGCAATGGGAATTTTGTTCCTCAGAGTCTTGTCCCTGTCTGAGGCGGTTAACCGATTTGCCGTCGACTGTTACTGTGCCATGGTTACTGTAGAGCGTCAGTAGACAGAGTAAGACACCCGATATCCGATGTAAGTCCAGTAACCGTCCAACCGAGTCCTCCGTACAGTAACGCGAATCAGGGACCATGGTCCACCCCAGAGTAAAATATCCACGGGCACCCTTCGACCGTTCTTCCAGAAAACGTCCAGAACATGACAACTCACTACTACTTGCTGCAAGTGGCACGCATGTACCTGTACATCTCGCCTCGCCTCACCTCATTTCCCGATCACTCGATATGAGGCATTTTGAAAATCCCATCTTCCGGAGTGTGGGAGCCGTGGGAGTCGGCACGGGATATACGGGATGGATAATGTGCCGTAGGGCGTATGCCGTAGAATGGGTTTTGTGTACTGTATTCTAGTACGTACGAGGAATTGCATATTCTCGCATCGCAGCGGTGAACTGCAAGGTGGATGGATGGATGGTCCCCGGACTGGCCACGTTATGTCAGATTCTCCAGACCGGTGCACATAGTCGGAGTATGGAGTACTCCAGTTCTGGTCGTGATGCATTGACCGGGCGCCGTACTGGAGGCGAATGCGAAGGCGAATTATTTATTCTCTCACTGCCGGAAATCGCTCTCGTTCGTTGGATTTCTGGATCGACGCAGACGTCAAGGTGCAGATGACTACAGGAGGATACAGATTGGACAGAGACTGCGTGTCTTCCTGCCTGCATTGTCTTGGGACGATATCGATATAAGGATGTTGGAGTGAGCGGGATCTCAATTTCCACGCATCCCACTATTTCCACCCCGTACAATACACACCACAACTCGTATCCCAAACACGAAATACAACGATACAAACGAAACATACATAACAAAACGCCCCACTAAAGGTACTACTCTAATTATCCTCGATGGAGCAAAAAAGGCGAAAAAAAGAAACTGAGAACGACCAGGAACGAAATCTTCCTCCTTCCTTCATTCCTGCACCGCGCATATCGAAATTCGAGTATTTATAATAACGCTCAATGAAGCAGATAAGTAGTTACTGCAACCAGAACACAAACATATATACAAAAACAAAGAGGCTGGAATCGTAGCTTGAAATGAATGAAGGGAGAAAGATTATGGGGTAAAAAAAAGACGATCCCAGACTCTTGGCTGACGTCGATGGCTGATTTTCTTTTTTTGGGAGCGACTGTGCTGAGAATCCCCCGGAATCCCACAGGTTAGTACGGAGTAGTGTGGACGGAGTAGCTGGTGTACTGTAGTATCTCACACCGTAGTTGTTGAAGTCGAGTAGCGTGGGAGTTTTGGGGTGCGACTCTGTAGCTGTAGTTACCAGTAGTTTATGGAGCACTCTAGCCGTCCAGAGAGTGTGTGCCGCGAAAGGCGCTGCATCCAGAAAGAGACACCGGGATGTGACGGTCGTTAGCTGTACTCCGCACTATGCTTGATCTGGAGAAGAGAATCTGGGGTGACAAAAGTACGAGATTGTATACCAGCATCACATATTATTGAATTTGAATATTTCGTATAGCTGAGCTCATTGTATGAGTCTTCAAGGCATTATGAGTTAGATTGGTCATGGCGACCTGTGACATTAGCATTGCTTCAATTGTTATCGAAATCTCGCACGCCTAAATGCCTCATGAGGCATATATGTACAGAGAAAATCCGTATATACTGCTTTTTTAATTCACTCATTTCAAAACGCTCAACCGGGGAATTGCGATAGACCGTGAAACGAAAGCCCCATGTGGCGTCCCCGGTTCCGTAGAATGTGCTTCCGTGTCTGTATGTACAACCACGGCATGCGTTTTATTGTTATCTATCAATCTGTCATAGATGCCAAATCAGACTTCCGATTGTCATCCAGTAATTTGAAAATTTGAATCAGGTTTGAGCCGCTGTCATGGTCGTCACGATATACTTTCGATCGGCTGTACGCAAACTTTGTAGAACTGCTGATGCAATAGCATTGATGATTTCAGTCTGATGTACTAATTTTCAAAGATATAGAACGTTATTCTCATTCGTTGTTGTTGCCCGACATGTAGACAGCGTGTACGGAGATATATTTTCGAAGCTGTATGGAATGCCATCTTCCTGCAGGTAGAATCGCGGCATTCGGGCTGTGTCGTCGAAAAATATATCGAGATCATGTCAGTCATCGAGATAATATCATTGCCTGGAAGATATACCCGACAGCCGATAGGGTTCTGAGGACACTGAAGCTTTTCCAGGCAGATGGATAGATGCCTGGACAGCCATTATTGGTCACTATCTTTGGATACTCATTGATGTACGTTTATGCAGTTTACTCTTAGGATAACGTCTTTTGTCTACGACGACTACTATTGTATCCTGTACGGAGTAGGGGAGGAAACTCTGCGTCCAGGCAGCCCGATAATCCCCAGCACAGCCATCCGATTGACACTGAGCGTCATGAGAGTCAGAAGACACATTACTCTTTACGGAGCACAAAGAACAGTCTGCTTGACTCGCAGGTTGGGTATGATAGATTAAAAAAAGAACATAATGCGGGGAGACGTCTCTCTGCAGCAGAGTTGCGTACTACGAATATTATTCGATGTGAAAAGGCTGTCATATCCGACACCGACAGATATCATTCGACGTTGTGGGTGTCATATTCGGATATCCAGACGGAGTTCGTTCCTACGATTAAGTTACTACCAGCCCCCTAATTTCTTCACCGATAGCAACCGCTTCGTATACTCGTACAAGTAAATATCGCATATCGCACACCAAAAAAGACGAGAGTAAAATCAGCGCGCTAAACCGCGTCCAGGCACGTTCTCGACTGTCGCCGTAGCGGTAATATGTATCGTACGTACTCCATAGTATGGAGTTTTTCGGCGTGGGGAAAGGCAATACATAGTCTCCATGTTAAATGGCGCTCAGGTCATGTGCGCATCGCCCAAATATGGGCGTCCTCCGTCTCCGTACTGTAGTGCCAGTACTCTGTACGGGAGGCACCTGTACAGATCAACGGTGAGGCGACGTGGGGAGAGATAGAAGGACGATAAGGATAAACATAATAGGAACCGATGCTATTAATCATACGTCATTTAGCACTAGTTTGCAGTAATCGTAGTAATTACTCCTACACTACTGAGTCTGAACCCGAGTGAAAGCTGAGTAAATACTCGGCTTTTTTTTCTTACGCATATTTTCCCATGTACAAGAATACCATTTATGTAGTATGCTTGGCAAACAATAAACGTGATTCGCCCTTGCAGTTCCGCGGACTCTGCACCCGTGGTTCTGATCGCTTGAGGTATGGAGATGGAATCCTCATGGAAGAACGCAGACTCACTGCTACTAATGCGGTTCTTGCTGTATGTATCACCGCCTGTATCAGATATGACGGGTTAATAGATTATCGACCGCTGCAAGGGAATGTACATACAGAGACTCTCGGACTATTCGTGATGTACATGTTATGTCTTATAGTTCATTTACACCTTTCATTTTACGAAGTTATTGAACACGGATTGGTACAGAAGAGTAAAAAGTACAGAGAGACCTGAAGAAGCAAGTAAAGGATGTCTGGTCTGTAATACTACTATTCGCTTGGCCACTGTCGCAGAAAATCGCGCATACTTCGCAAAAGGTGTGTGTGAATAAGAGGCGCCGTGGGGACGAGTGGTAACAAGGCCGAATTGCCGTGTAAGATTACGGGTACATACCAGCGGGTGGTAAAATTTGGCCCATGACGAACGACCCCAGAGTCTGGCCTTATGGACTGGAGTCGACTATGGGGACAAGTGAGAGAAGGCGAGCATCGGCACGATTCTCCCGATGAGGGTAAACGTAGAGAGGTGTATCAAAAGGGAAATGACTCTGGTAACCAAAACCCAGAGGCGTATGGTTACAAGACAATGGGAAACAGAGTTTTCATGGTATATTACGGCTAGACCAAATGCGGGATCCGAGACCCCACTATACTAGGATGGAAGAGGAAAAGGAGAAGAAAAAACAAATAAAAAATAATAATTAAAAAATAAACAGGATCCACTGGAACCATTCCCGACAGAGTTTAGTGCCAAGGCCAAGTCTATGTAAGTGAATGCAGTAGAGCGTGACTAGGGAGCAATCCCTGCCCTGTCAGTGGCTGCTGGATCCGGCCATTCTCCATATTAATTAAATAAAAAAATAAAATAAAAATATTTTTTCGAAAAAAAAAGGAAAGTCGCCCGTTGGAGCTTAGGGCCACCCGCGAGCAGGACGTGTTTGTGTCGGCCTGTGGTCCCGTGCCCTGTTCCGTCTCTCTCTTACTTCTTCCCACTCTCTCCCTCCCTCATTCCTCGAACATATTAAAGGGTTCTCTCTTCCCACCCATCGTCTTTCGTTTTCCTCTCTTCCTTCCTTTCTTTTCTTTTTTGTCTTATAGGATTGTCCGTCTCTCAGCCATTTCCCGTCCACTTTTTTTTGCAGCGTCCGCTCTCATCGTTGGGTTCGATAAGGCTTTGTGAGCCGAAGCAGCAGCAAAATGGCGGAGCGGAGAATCTCCTATGCTCCCGACGTGGAGAATGGTGACCATTCTCGCAGTGCCGCTGGTGATGAAGGCAACCTCGACGAGTACAGTGCCCTGAACCGTTACATTTCGACTGCCCGTGATGGCCGTCGCGGCTCGACCTCCAGCGCCGGCAACCGCTCTCAGGAGGAGAAGAAGAAGCCCTGGTGGAAGTTCGGTGGAAAGAAGGATGACGCCGGTGGTGAGGGTTTTGTCATTCCTGATGAGTGGCACGACACCGACATGCACTCTGGTCTCGGTGCTAGCGAGATCGAGGCTCGCCGCAAGAAGGCTGGCTGGAACGAGTTGACCACCGAAAAGACCAACTTCTTCATCCAGTTCATTGGTTACTTCCGTGGTCCTATTCTCTATGGTAAGCTTCTTTCATTGAAAAATAATGATGGAAGAAGTCACTAATTCAGCCCAGTTATGGAACTTGCTGTCCTCCTTGCTGCCGGTCTGCGTGACTGGATCGATTTCGGTGTCATTATCGCTATTCTGCTTCTTAACGCTGTCGTTGGTTGGTATCAGGAAAAGCAGGCCGCTGATGTTGTCGCTTCCCTGAAGGGTGACATTGCTATGCGCGCTTGGGTTGTCCGTGATGGACAGGAGCAGGAGGTTCTTGCCCGTGAATTGGTTCCTGGTGACATTGTGAGTTCTTTGCCAATCCCGCCCTGGATGAGGGAGAAAAAAAGCTAATTGATTAGGTCATTATCGAGGAAGGTACCGTCATCCCCGGTGATGTCCGTCTTATCTGCGACTACAGCAAGCCTGAGATGTACGAGACCTACAAGGAGCACCTCGCCACCGTCAACGAGGACACCCTCAAGGAGAAGGAGGATGACGACGAGGGTGCCATGGAGGCTCAGCTCGGTGTTTCTCTTGTTGCCGTGGACCAGTCCGCCATCACTGGTGAATCTCTCGCTGTCGACAAGTACATGACTGACACTTGCTACTACACCACTGGTTGCAAGCGTGGCAAGGCCTACGGTGTTGTCCTCGCTACTGCTCGTCACTCTTTCGTCGGTAAGACCGCTGCTCTGGTGCAGGGTGCCCAGGACCAGGGTCACTTCAAGGCCGTCATGGACCACATTGGTACTACTCTCCTGGTTCTTGTCATGTTCTGGATTCTCGCTGCCTGGATTGGTGGTTTCTACCGTCACCTGAAGATCGCTACTCCCGAGTTCTCCGACAACAACCTGCTCCACTACACTCTGATTCTCCTGATCATTGGTGTTCCCGTTGGTCTTCCCGTTGTCACCACCACCACTCTCGCCGTCGGCGCTGCCTACCTCGCTGAGCGTAAGGCTATCGTCCAGAAGCTCACTGCCATTGAGTCTCTTGCTGGTGTCGACGTTCTCTGCTCTGACAAGACCGGTACCTTGACTGCCAACCAGCTCTCCATCCGTGAGCCTTACGTCAACGAGGGTGTCGATGTCAACTGGATGATGGCTGTTGCTGCTATTGCCTCGAACCACAACCTCAAGAACCTTGACCCTATCGACAAGGTTACCATCATGACTCTCCGTCGCTACCCCAAGGCCCGTGAGATCCTCTCGCGTAACTGGGTTACCGAGAAGTACACTCCTTTCGACCCTGTCTCCAAGCGTATTACCACCATCTGTACCTGCGACGGTGTCCGCTACGTCTGCGCCAAGGGTGCCCCCAAGGCCATTCTCAACATGTCCGAGTGCTCCGAAGAGGAGGCTGCTCTCTTCCGTGAGAAGTCTACCGAATTCGCTCGCCGTGGTTTCCGTTCTCTTGGTGTTGCTGTCCAGAAGGAGGGTGAGCCCTGGCAATTGCTGGGCATGTACCCCATGTTCGACCCCCCTCGTGAGGACACTGCCCACACTATCGCCGAAGCCCAGCACCTTGGTCTCGCTGTCAAGATGTTGACTGGTGACGCTATTGCCATTGCCAAGGAAACCTGCAAGATGCTTGCTCTCTCTACCAAGGTCTACGACTCTGAGCGTCTCATCCACGGTGGTCTTGCCGGCTCTGCCCAGCACGACCTTGTTGAGAAGGCCGATGGTTTCGCTGAAGTTTTCCCCGAGCACAAGTACCAGGTCGTCGAGATGCTCCAGCAGCGTGGTCACTTGACCGCCATGACTGGTGACGGTGTCAACGACGCTCCCTCTCTCAAGAAGGCCGACTGTGGTATCGCCGTCGAAGGTTCCACCGAGGCTGCCCAGGCTGCTGCTGACATTGTTTTCCTCGCCCCTGGTCTCTCCACCATTGTCGACGCTATCAAGCTTGCCCGTCAGATCTTCCAGCGTATGAAGGCCTACATTCAGTACCGTATTGCTCTGTGTCTGCACTTGGAAGTCTACCTCGTTACCTCGATGATCATCATCAACGAGACCATCCGTGCCGACCTGATTGTCTTCATCGCCCTGTTCGCTGACTTGGCCACAATCGCCATTGCCTACGATAACGCTCACTTCGAAGCTCGTCCTGTCGAGTGGCAGTTGCCCAAGATCTGGCTGATCTCCGTCATCCTTGGTCTCTTGCTTGCTATCGGTACTTGGATCCTGCGTGCTACCCTCTTCCTGCCCAACGGTGGTGTCATCCAGAACTTCGGTTCGCCCCAGGAAATTCTCTTCCTTGAGGTGTCTCTCACTGAGAACTGGTTGATCTTCGTTACCCGTGGTGCTAAGACCATGCCCTCGTGGCAGCTGGTCGGTGCTATCTTCGGTGTCGATGTCATCGCCACCCTCTTCTGTGTTTTCGGATGGTTGAGCGGCGGTCCCGAGGAGGCCCACTCTAGCCCTGACAGCTCTGCTGTCTTCTCCAAGAACGCCGACGTCGACATTGTCACCGTTGTTGTCATCTGGGGTTACTCTATTGGTGTTATGATCATCATCGCCGTTGTCTACTACATCCTTACCGAGATCCCCGCCCTCGACAACCTTGGCCGCAAGACCCGCTCCAAGGCTGACACCCAGATTGAGAACCTCCTCGCCCACCTCCACAAGCTCGCCATTGAGCACGAGGTCGACGAGACTGGCAAGGGCCGGTACACCCTTGGTGCTCGCGCTGACGCCGAGGCGGACGATGAGTAAACGCTGTGCTTTTACAACACTCATTTCCTTTTTAATCACTAATTCCCGACACATATCTGGATATCGCTTGAGCATACATGCGTGCGCTGGCTCCTTTCCCCAGCTTCCTTATTATTTACCCGTATTATAGACTTATTTTTTTACCCTGTTTGCTCTACGTTCATAGAGTTACCCTTCGCTTCTTACATGTATGTATGTGATTAATAGTGGTAAATTTAGCTAAATCAAGGGATTCCAAGTTAATTTTTTTCGCTGTTCCTGTAGCGCTTCTCGTAGTTAGCCCAGTAGTTCTCGTATTCACAAAACCCCCTCCCCCTGAATCTTCCGGAATTTGGATCGCCCTCCTCAATCTCCCACGGTCCACTCGGCGCCCCGTCCGTCCCAAACAAACATTCCACGGACAAGAGCCTTCTGGCGCCCACGCGTCCCATTCCGTCGACGAAGTCCTCGTCATTCCATGGGACCGCCACGCCATGCTCCTGCCATGCCCTACGATACGCTATGCCATGCGTTCTCTGTCCCGGACATGAGCCGACGAGCTCCATAGTAATCCATCCGTAATTCGTAACTAGCTACTACTCCAGACAGAGCTAGTAGTTCAGGTACAGGTAGTAAAAGGGAACCTCGGCGATTGCCGGATTGGGATTGCAAGACGAGCGAGCTTGCGAGTTGTGAGACCGGGCCGGCCGTTTTGTATGTTCCCCATTTTGCCCCAATTTTCCTGTCGACATTACTTTACTCTGTACGGTGTACTTTACTACTGTTACGGTGGTGAGTACGGGTATAAATGAGTGCGCGGGAAAAGCGGCTGCGCTAGGCTGGATGCCGTGTTATCAATTTGTGATTTTTGATTGACGAGACGGAGAGGAGACGAGACCGACAGGACAGGCCCAAGGTCATAGCGAGGAGAGCTTTTCCGCCAATCGCCTGTTGATTGTTGGTGATATGAGGGTTTTGTGTGTTATTGAGGCTTTTTGATAAGAGTGTGATTTATGTGTGTTATTGGGTAATTGATTGAGTGATGGGGGTCAATGCTTTGGTTCTCGTCAATGGACCTTGGTGCAACATGCTCTAGTGTGATAGAGCTGCTATGTTCTGTGGCCTGAGGCATTAACGGTATGTCGCGCAGCATCTCAACGTCATTCTCTGCTCTCTTCGTCTTTTCTGCTTGTCGCATGCATACACATTCTATCTACGGGTTCTCAATTCAATTGATATGACCACGATGATGATGATTGATGTTCTGACTTTACTGCATCTCGAACGTTGCTGACCTACAAACGCCATGGATATCGTTGAAGCTACGAAGACTGGCTGTTATTTGAAAGAAGTGCTATCGACTAGCCACAGAATGGACTACAGAGCACAGAAGCATCGATTTTGAGTGGATTCATGTTCAGCATATGCTACCTCCACTACACTGCATCTCTGGCATGCCACAGGCCATTACCAGGAAAGCAAAACCTGCATCGCATTCCAATGTCCAGATCCGATACAGAGATGCGTTCTGCTCTGCAATGTGCAGTATGCAGTCTGCCATGAGGAGTCTCTGACGAGAACAGGAGGGGCTGCACTGCACTGCTGTACCTACAATAACGGTTGAAATGTTTATACGTGAGGCGAGGCTCTGACACGCAGCCGTGGAATGAGTCCTGGCTTCAGCCCAGTCTCTGCCTGGAATTTACTCCCCGGAGCTCAATTACGCGCATCTATTTCTCGACGGAAGGAAGGGATAGATGCCAGTGCCAGAGCAAGCACAAGTCAAGTTATGGTATCTATTCTATCAATCTGTTTGCATACTGAACCGGACTAGATACAGACCATCCTCGCCACAGATACTCCCTACAGAGACAGACACAAACACAGACACACACAGGGAGATCCAACTACTGCCCACAGCTCCCATACGCCCCCATCCCACTCCCAACAACCTCCCCACAGCCACTCCTCTTCCGATCCTGACTCCTCCTCGTCCTCCCCGCGCCCCCAGTCCCCCCCTCCTTCTCCTCACTTAACACTTCCCCCAGCCTCCCATTCAACGCAAGATATGCCGCCCCCGTATCCGCCCAAACCTCATACTCCTGCACCTTCAACTCCCCCCTCCCCGAAACCTCCTCATTCACCTCCTCCGCAATACCCAGCCGGTACACAAACCCCTCATCCCATTTCTGGCCCGTGCGTTTCGCATAGAACTTCGCGGTCCCTCGGATAACCACCGCCATGATAGATGTGTCGACGAGCCACTCGGCCTCGGGCTCGAAGGACATGTCTTCGAAGCCGAGTTCGGAAGTCATTACTTCGAAGTATCGGGCGACGCCGTCGCTGCCGGTGAAGGTGCGGCCGAGGAAGGGGGCGAGGTGGGGGAGGCCGTGTTCGTGGGCTTGCGGGTAGGGGTCGTGGGTGAAGTGGGTGAGGAGGGTTGGGATGGGGGAGGAGGAGGATAAGGCGGCGCAGAAATTGCGGGCGGGCGTTAGGAGGTTGGCGCGAGTGTATTTCATGTTGGATTCTTTGCTGATAGCAGTTTGTTTGATGTAAGTTGGTTGGAGGATTAATTGGTAGGTTGTACTATGTAAGTTGGTTTAGGATTCGGGTATGCAGCTTGACATCACTGTGACGCCGTACCTCTGTTCTACCAGGAACAACGGAGCACATTATAGAGTAGATAGTAGTAAGATTCAGCCCTACTAGAAATAACCTTTTCCTTCCTAACTCCAGTTACCGACCTCGCATCTAGATATTTCATATTAAAACACACCGCAAAACGGAAGTACCCCATGAACGAAACACCCAATGAAGAAGAATCCCCAAGACGCGACTACTGCTTCCACGACTTCCCGCAATTCATACATGTACAAAACAGCGTCATCGGTTCATCTGCACTCCGCGTCTGTGCCTCGGTATAAGTAACCTTGCGCTGCCCACACTTTCCACACTGCAAAGAGGTACTGATACTGCGCTCCGCCTGCGCCACCATTGCCTTGTCCATGTTCTCCTTTTGAATCCTCGCGTCCTTCTCGCGCTGCTCTGCAGACCGCAGCTCTTCGTGCGACATGGTGACGAACTGGTCGGGCGTAACGTCGCCGTTGAGCACGCGGATTCGCAGAGTCGGGTTGGATTTGTTCTTGAGGTTCTGGTAAAGACTGCGGATCTTCGTACGGTATTGTTCTTTAGTCTCGGGGCCGAGGGAGTTGTAGGCGGATGCTTCGACGGCGGAGGCCTTTTGGAGGACAAGGCGCGGCGGCTCGGTGGAGTTGAGGCAAAGGCCGTCGTACATAAGTCCAATGCAGCTGTCGCGAATTCTGTTGGAGGTTTGGTTGACGTCGACACCGTCGGCCTTCCAGGTGCGCTTGTCTGGGGGCACGGACAACTTCGAGGCCTTATCTGTGGGAGTCGCACTGGCGGGTGATGCGCTGCCGTTGGAGCCTGCAGCGGCTGCAGCGGCACCGGGGCGTGGCGAGCTGCTCGAGCGTTCCTTGGCTGGTGATCCGGCGGCCTTTTGCTTGTTCACTTCAGTTCGCCATTTGGAGACGATCTCGCTCGCTAACCGGGCCACGTCGGGTGCCTTGTGTTGCTTGAATTTGTTGACCACAATTCCAACCCGGGTCGATCGTAGGAGATCCTCCGTTGCTTTCACGCCTTGCTGTAGTTCCTTGAGTATCGACGTGATGGTTGACGCGGAGTCATTCTGCGTCGCGGCCTTGGCCAACGCCTTGGTCTTGAGTTCGATCTCTTTGGCGTCCATTGCGCAAATCGTAGGTTAACGGTGTATGAGCGGATGAGGTTATCGAGATCGAGTAAGAAAGTCTGTCAAGAGACTGGTTAGCATCACCATACTTGGAGTGTTTTGCAGAGCAGCGGACATCAAGGCATCGGGCACCAGCACTCCTCCCCATTTATGAATCCCCCAAGGCCGTCGCAAGAATATCACCAGCAAGTAGCCGGCTCATCTTCCAAATTTCAGCCAGCGCAATCCTGCCAACCAGCCATTACCGCGACGACTCTGACCGCACGTGTCCATGCAAACAGCAAACTTCCTCCCTTCAAAACCCAGTAATTCCAGTATTTCAGCCAACGCCCAATGCCAGATGCCCGCGCTCGATGAGAAACCAAAGCAAAACGACGAAGTGACGTAGGTGAGGGGAGGGTGATTGCGCACTCATCCAACCTTCTCAATCCTTACACGACCGACTTTGCGACCACAGAAGGGACGATGAAAGGTAAAGCACGGGGCGAAGTTGACGGTAATAAAGGGATCCCTCGATTCTAAGTGACGGGGAGTGTGTTAGGGACAGATGCGATAGAGAGAGAGGGAGGGATAGTTGTAAAGTAAAATAGCGGAGGAAGACTTGACGAGGAAAGAGCATCTCCGCCAAGCCCGGATTTCCTATTTGGGAAAACCGCATATGAAATTTGTATAGACATTCTTATGTTTCGCACTTTTCTCTCTTTCTTCATTTCTTTCATCCATTTCTCAAAAACAACGCTTAGACACAATAAGTTCATCAGGTACAAGAAAAACAGAAAAATTTCTAGCAGCCTGGTGCATATAGAGACCCTGACATTGTGTCCTCATTCTGCCAGTAAATGCGCTATTGAGCTGTGTGGTTACTTTCGGACTATATGAATGGCGTTAGAGAGCTAGCTCTTAGTTTGGACACCGATAAGATACTGTATCATCAATATCTTCTTCCCGGGACAAACTGGACAGTGGGTAGCCCGGTTTACAGCCGACGGGGCGGTATCCGGGATCGTGGCGTGTCTCAGGTTCAACTTGATTATCCAGTACCTTGCTCAGAATGTTATCTTAATACCAACGGAGCAAGGTACAAGCGTCCCGGGTATTTGCTTCTCGATAGCAAACTTGGCCCGCCAGCCCGAACAATGGCCTGGCAGAAGAACAGCCGGATCGAGTCTCTTCAGATCTTTGACTGTACTTTCCATTTGTTCTTGCTCACTTGTAGCAAGATGAAAGCCTCCAATGACGGCATGAAGCGGGACGGCACCATTCAAGAGATCGACTGCATGCTTCGTTGTGTTGACTACTCCCGCATGGCTGCAACCAGTAAAGACGACGATTCCTTTGTCTGTTTGGGCGTTAGAACGTATTAAGCGCTGGAAAAGTGTAGAGACATACAGACCTTTGAGATTACACATGAGAAATCGCTCATCAGCAATAGCTTCATCAGAGAACCAGTCGTTCTCTTCCCGGTCAAACCGCATTGCATGCTTGAGCCCATGCTCGTATGTTGTTCGTCGAGGGATCTCCCCTGATATCAGAAAGAAGTTATCAAGCACTGTATGCGTTTCGTCATTTTTATGAATGACTGCTCCGGCCGATTCAATCTCCTCGAAAGTGGGATCAGCTTGAAGTGATATGATCTTGTGCCCAATTGCCAGTCCACGGTAGTCAGGACGATCCGGATGCAGGTCCAACACAAGCTTATTAGATATATTCTTGTGTTGCTTTGCATCGTTGATCATGCGGATAGCCCGGAGAAGACCACCTATGTTTCATCAGTCTTTGCAACAGAGAGAAATCCTCTTGAGACGAACCTGAATGATCTCGATGCCAATGCGATAACTGCACTACCCCCACGGAAGAGAGATCAGGCCGTAGACGCTTAACATTCCTCTCCCACGCATCTTCTTCAGGACCAGCGTCAAATAGAATAGAATGTTTGACATCCCCTTTAGTAGCTGTCTATGAACCTCGTCAGATCTTGCCAGTCCCACATGACTGAATAGCAGATACTATACCACGAGAATCGACAAACCATGAGCAGAACAGCAGATATCCTCCATCCGTAACTCTTTACATGCGTCTCCTCTATCCTTTATATGGTGAGGAGAGTTTGTGGCAAGATGGCCTAAGTGGCCCGATACTTGGACCGTGTCCGGGGCGATCGTTGATAGCGGGTCGAGGTCATTATCGATGATGACCAGCGCTTCAAGGGAGTCAGCCTCTACCAGGTCGTCTGACATTCTATAATGCGTTTCCTATCAATTTACTGAAAATAGAAAGAAGCGGCTCTCAAAAAGGTGGAAGGAGAGAACGAGATATTGCGGGCATATGACGTGTGTTAGTGCCTTAAATGCCAGGTATGAACGGGACTGTCAATTCCTTCCGATCTCTACAAACTTCACAGCTACCGCACCTAAAAGAAGGCATTACAATCTAAAAACCCAGTTGTTGCCATTCTACCAAATGTATTAAGTACTAATTCCAGTCGCAGGCCTTAAGCCTACTAAATGCCCGCGCGTCTGGCAATCTCCAGCGCTCTCTGCAGCCTTTCGCCTCTCGAGGTAATCTCAGACCTAGCAACAGAAGTGGAGTAGTTCTCACCTGCAATATCAGAGAGCTCCTCATTTGAAAAACCACTGATATACTCGGGGGAAAAGATCTTCAGAGGGCCCGTTTCGCCAACGACATATCTTTCTCCGGCCTGGATAATGACATTGTCCACGAACCGCTGGCGAGCTACCTTATAGTACGCCACGAGAATATCATGAATGTCATTAACCGCTTGCTGCTCGTTATACCAGTGCTCGTTTGTCATGAATTGATCAAAGTTATTGCTGTCGGCGTCCTTAATGCCCATTGAGGCGACACGAGCCTGGACGCGTTCGTTTCGAATTGTGGACAGCATATCGGAATAAGAAGGATTAGCCGTCTGCAAAGTTCCGCTCAGCTCATCAGCGAGGATGTTGCGGAGCTCAGCGAACATGTCTTCTTCCGCAGTTTGTCGTTTGGCCTTGAGCCGCGTTTGCAGCTTCTGACGAACCGAGCTGTCCGTTACGAAATCTTTGAGCGCGCTTCCGTCGTAAGCGCTCACAGCATTGACGATCTTAGACAGGTAGTCTATTGCTATATCCCCCCAGCTTGCGCATTGCTCACGGAACAGGTTCTCAAGCAAATGCGGGTTGACGGTGCCAGGAAGCTCCACTCCTCGAGATTCATTGTAAGAGGAGCGAATCCATTCTTCAATATCATTCGCATTATCGCTGTTACCATGGCTCTGTAAATCAACCTCTTTATAACTCTCTTCATCTGCCTTGTTAGCATCTTTGGCGTATTCTGGATCGGTCCGCCCGTCCACAAGCTTGAAGGCCCATCGGTGTCCTTCCTTGGCCATCCGGGAAGAAAATTCGTCCATCAAAAACCGAAGTCGAGTTCTCAGCTTCCGCGGACTTCCACTCTCGATCCTGGGCGAGTAAATGCCACTGAGGATATTGGACACGTCCCGTTGGTAGTCCACAGCGCTTCTAATCAAGTATCGACGTTGGTCCGCACTGGTCTGCCGAGAAGGGCCAAGGCTCTCCAGATCTTTCTTGGTCTCGTTCGTGAGATTCCTGACTTCGTTCACCAAGCCGGGGAATTCGTTGCGGATGTGGTCAAACAGAACCTGGCCCAAGAAGCTCTTGAGCGGACCGATGCCGACACGATCTTTGCGCAAGTTGGCCCACGGTGCGGTGTTAAAGAACTGTTTTTCGTTGATATGGCGTTGGGCCATGGTGACTCCTTCTTTGATTTCTTTCGTGGAGCGGTTTCTCACGGCGAACCAACCATGGCTGAGCCGGACCATTTCGTTGCGGAAGATCTCGAGAACCTAAGTTCTATTAACTACAGCCCAGTCCACTTATTGGCTTATGATAGACCTACACCATGCTCATCACCTGCCTGGAGTGCGTCACATTTGGTGATGATACCAACGGTACGAAGACCATCCGGATCAGCAGCGCGAGCCATATGGAAGACTTCTTGGTTGGCCAAGTTGTTTCGCGCATCCATGACAGCCCTAGATATGGTCAATACAATTCCTTCAAGATAGGGTGATGTACTCACATAATAATGGTTCGTTTATCAATGATGTATCTTTGAATCAAGCCGCGGATGACGTTCCTGTCCTCAATGGTTTGGAACTTCGTGGGATCTGTCCAAGTACTCGTTAGAAACGCGAAATTGCTCCTCAACAGCATCTGACATACTATGAAAGAGACCAGGAACATCCACAACACTCAAGTGACTGTGTTCCGGATCCGACAGCTCGATCTTCAGAATATCATCTGAGAAACGCTTGTCGAGCTCAACGAATCCTGCCGTCTGCGTCGAGGGAAGACCCATGCACTCCGCGGCCTGTGACTGGAAGTCAGAAGATGCCTCAAATGAGAAAGCTCAGCAGTCAAAGTACCTCATCCAGAATGGCACTAAACTGCGCAGCCCCGAAATCCTTCGCTTCCATTGTTCTTTCAAACTCCAGCAGCTTCTTCTTGGTCGCTTCGTCGGCATTGGCAGCAGGACCCGGGATAATCGAGACAGAAACGGCTGCTTCCGATGCAGGCGCACGGCGGAGGACAATCTGCGTTGCGAATCTGGTGCATAGTTCCGATGCGACAGGGAAGGAGAGTCCGGTCAAACCTTCCAGGAGAGATGACTTTCCGCTCGATTGGTCTCCGACAACGACGAGCTACAACGATCACGAATCAGAATACCTGATATTGCCGGGTAGAAGGTTGCCCAGGGCTACTTACCTGTGGGAGAGAAATATCCTCATTGATACCCAACTCCCGGAGCTGGTCGATGATAGCTAGGACCCTGACGCGATCATCGTTGTCTAGCTCGTTTGCCCCGGAGAGGTCCAGGGAAGGTTTGGTAACGTCGTGCATACTGGCGGTTTTCATGGCCTGCTAAGATGACGTTGATTTATTCCATGGAGAGAGACCAAGACATGTTGTGCTGAAGAGGAGATTACGCTGCTTAAGTATTTGCATCTCTATCAATGAGGACTAATGTGATAATGAATGCCTGACAAAAAAAAAAAAAAGGGTGCTTTTGGGGATAGCGATCAGCGCATTTTGCTGAAGCTAGGAAAAATGCTGGATCATGAAGAGTACTCTTTTTTCTTTTTCTTATCATAATTAAAGCTGTCAGGCAGAAATACAATGGCTCTTTGATTTCATTTTGGCTATCGTACAGATCACCATGAAGGCCCTGTCCGTTTGACATCGCGGCCAAAGATCCTTTCTGGCTTCATTTAGCTTTCCATAGTCTAGCTCCGTCTAGGATCCTTTTGATTACCCGGCATATTGACAATCACCAGTGCTTTATGGCTATAGATAATGAACTCTAGACAGAGCGCCTTCATATAGTACGCGTACACAAATTATTCGTTGTAACCCATCCGTAGCATATAGTAAGCGTGTGACAGGGGTATTTGGCTATGCACATGTACCATTCCACATCATTAGAGACACTCCGTATAGATGCTTATAGAAAGCATCCAGAGAAGACGAACACGATGACACGAAAGCTTGTAGCTGAAGAAGATATTGATACCACATGGCTGGCTTTCCACCGCATTTCATACAGTGCTATTCAAAGGACCATCCTCCCGCTAGAACCATTGCCTCCCGTATCACTCGTATGAGACGATTCATGTCTAGCGGGAATTGAACAAGTACGGTTAACTTGCATACCTGATGTTGAAGTCTTGGTCTCTATAGAAATGGGTGAAGAGCTAGGACTAGTAGGCATTGGTTTCCGCTGCTTGCTTCGGTTTGGCATGTATCTAAAGGAATTGCGGGAGGCGAACAAAAGTCTTTGTATCTTTCGTGAAGGGCTTTTGCTTATCTAAAGATAGATGGTAACTACTGGGAGAATTTATCATTTTCTTTATCATACACGTCAGCACATTGATGGCCCCAAAAAAAGCAATTGAAGCACTTACTAGTCAAAAGTTTCCTTTTCAAGGAGCCAAGGGGACTGTGTATATTGTATTCCCCAGCCCTGTGATGTAACTATAGCATGGTCTTTTGCATGCTTGCTGTATCAATGACAAGCAAAGAATAACAATCAAAGATAGCACCGTTTTCAACCTGGTAGTTCTGGGCGTAATTCTTTTCCTGCGATGATTGATTCCTGTATGTTGATCCGTACTAGGCCCGCCAATAGCTTTTCGGGTGGAGCAGTCAGGCTATGCAGAATCAGTCGACCTCGAATTCAGGCCGAGCACCCAACCAATATGAGGTGTTGGTAACTCTCACTATGTTCACCTCAAGGGAGAGCTTCTTCCTGTAGTGACGGCACTCTGTAGGGTCATGCGGAGGAGTGTAACACTTGCTCGCGCTACAAGGACAGTATATCCACTCATCTGTAGATTGTCATTGTATCACAGTATCCATGAGCTCCGTACACTTTCCATTCATATATGGAGTTCTTCGGGTGTGTAGCCCTTGTCGTCTATCTATCTTTTAGGGAAGTCCGCGAAGTGACTGTCACAGTCACTACTCCGTTGATCATTCCGTTTTCTGATGGTATGCAATGTCACTACAAAGTGACTTAGAATTAATACAAACAAACGCAAACTAGTCTTGGATTGTATAGGGAGACTTACCGAGTGATATCAACGGGGAAGGCATCTGTCGACGCCTGATCAGTCCTTCGATTTGGGATGTTCGTCTGACTTCTTGACAACAGCTTTGTCTGTGGCCAGCGATGTGTCGCCGTAACAAATGGTATAATCTGTGTTTCATTGATTATGACTTTCTCTTCCTTGAGAATAATCTGCTGGAGTTTGTTTTCAAAATACGAAACTTATCTTCTTCGTTTCGAAGGTTACCAATCCTTGGATCTAACAGCCTACCACGAGGCATGGATGGCAATGCTATGGTTATGCGTTGGACCACGGCCCTGCCACTCATAGCAATTCCATTCAGTCCACGCTCTCTCCTCGTTGAGGCAATCCTCCAGGGTTGCGTCTATTGTAACTTGAGTGGATCGTCCATTGGAAGGTGGATATGCCCCGAGGAAGTCGATTGACTCGTCGACTTGACTTTCTAGATCGTCATAGTACTCTCTATCAGCTATGCAACGGGATTGAGTGACATGCTTGGCAATTCACGTAACGTAATCGGACACCGAGCGGCGCGCCGCATTTAGCGTATGCAAAATTTTCTTCATTTCTTGGCGCGATTTCGCGCCAAACATACACATGTATACTCTCTAGTTCATTTACCCCGTTAGACACACAATTTAAAGAGCTCAAGTTGCCTAATTTGTCCAATCTGAAGCTATTCAAACACCTGATATTCTCTATCAGCCATGCCACCCAAGCGAGCCTCCCGAACACCGCAGCCAGCCCCCCAACGCGTATATGACCTTCGGAAAACGCACATTCCTCGCATATCCCCCCCTCCGGAGGAAGGCTATCAAGGGAGGAAAAATACCAATGGGGTATATGTTCCTCGTGCTGCTGCCACTAAAGCTGCAGCCATGCGTCGACGAGCAGCTGCCGCTCGAGCTGCACGTGCAAATGAAGAAGCCGATGCGTCTCCTGGGCCGCCGCAAACACGTTTAAGAACTCCGAATAGACGCTCTACAACCCCCCAGGCACGCCGTTCAGCTACTCCTGGAAAAAGAGTGCAGTTTGCACTGCAAAATGCCCAGCCGAAGCCATCATCTGCAGCCAAATCCAACGCGTCACCTCAAAAGGAAGCCTTGCACCGTAGGGCTGCCTCTACGAGTACTGAGCCTGAAACCACTGAAGCAGATGAGGCATCAGAGGCCTCATATGATGAAGAGGAAGTATATGAAGAAGGGGTGAATGAGGATCATGATGAGAATGGTCCAGAAGACGAAGAAAGTGGACAAATGGATGATGAGGGGAGTGCTGATGAGGATGACAATCTACCCTCCATAGATGACCGGGATGTTGATACTGAAGAGGAGGCCTCTGCCCGGGCGCTCTATGATGCGAAAGAGAAGTATAGAGAGCTTATTGGACGACGTGTTCTAGATGAAGCCCGGCGCCGCTATCCAGAAGGCGTACAACGGCAGCCTCGAGAAGTTGAGACTTCAGATTTGGAAGCAGCATTAGAGGATGCCATGAGAGCTGCAGACTATCCTGTAGGCATCATCCTGAATATTCGCGTCAACAAGAAGCCATATGTGAAGAAGAGCTTGCCTGATAGTCAGCGCCGTTCCTTCAATATGGAGAATGTTGAAAAGGCCTTTCTAAGTGCCATTGCTCCAACGGTTGGAGAGGAAGAGTATCAAATCATGGCTCGGAGAGTTACCGTCAAACACTCTTCTGGGCGTGGTGGCACCACCCACCATGATTTTGATGATTTTGACACTGCTAACGGCAGCCATATACTATCAATTATAGATAAACACCATAGTCGCCATCGGACAGGCATGATTGAAGCCCATTTCGATATAAATGTCCAGTGTGATGCCATCTTACCAACACCGAAGCGTTCACGGCAGCCAGAGCCCCCTTCTTCAGACATACCGAGCTCCCCCCCTTCCTTCCCTCCAAAAAAGCGCCAAAATCGATCAAGTCGCCTGCAAGAGCAGCATAGTACTCGGCTTGATACCATTCGTGTTGCTGGCAACTTTCAACGCCAGTTGATGGACCGTTGGCGTTGTCACGATCCAAATTGCACAAACAAGGATAACTACTGCTTTTCTGATCCAACCGAGCGTACAAAGCACTTTAATATCACTGCTGTACAGCATGAAGCATGGGCAAATGCTATATCAAATGGTGAAGCTACTATTCAAAATCCTCCGGTCAAAATGCTTCGCTATTGGGAGGAGCATCAGGGTGCTTTAAATAGACAGTCCCGCCAACCAGCCCGCCAAACTTTTATCCAACAAACGAAGTCATCACTTGAGCGATTAGCTGAAATGCAGCAGCAAATGCATGAGCGGATGTTGGAGGCTCGTATGTATGATCAAATGGATGCCCTGGAGGAAAAACAGGAGCGCAGGGAGGAGAGAAATGAGCGAAGGCGTATGGAGCAAGAACGACGTGAGCATGAGCTGGCACATGCACGCTTGATGTACATGCCTCCCCACTATGCAGCCATGCCATACAGCCATGGCCAGTCTCCCCGGCCAATGATGCCTATTTCAGGCCAATATCCTGCAGCGCAATATCCTCGCGCTCCAATTACTCCTCAGGCGGCCTCTCGGGCACCCCAAAAACGCCGTTCTAGCCCAATTGATGAGACAACAGATGAGTATGAGCTGCTTGAGTCTTTTTTCTATTGGAAGAATGTCAACACGCCAAATCCACGCCAAAAAGAGAAGTGGAATCAAGTGAAGGAAATTGTATTTCAAAATGATTGGACGATACAGGATTTAAAGGACATGGAGGATGACGCCAGCCCCATGTATCAGCGTGCTATAAAGGCAGGCATCTCAGATGGCTTCACTCGCCTTATTCAGCGGGAGCTGCAGGCATTCAAACGTGATGTTCGGCGTCAGAAAGAAGCTCATGAGGAAGAGCTTCAAGCTATTGCCACTTTGGGTCAGCTAGGCCATCAAACAGACATTGAAGGATCGGAATTTATGCGATATACCTGACTATTCGCTCGGCTTCATAGTCAGCTAGAAATCGACGAAATTCATCAAGCTTTTCAGTTTCAATATACACGCCTGCAGCAGCATGTTGGAACTGGCTCCTAGCATATCGACCGCAACGACTATCTCTAATAGCCATCTCCAAGAATTCACCATAGCTTTGACATGTACGGCGATAAAAGGGCCAGTTTCGCTTCATCCATGCCTTTAAGACCGAGAATGTCAACTCAATCGGGTTATAATCAGGCGAATATGGAGGCAGATAACGGATTATATGGCCAGATGATTCTATCAACTGTGTAACCTCCTCTTGTACATGAATGGCGACGTTATTCATCACTATCACCATAGGCCGCCCATGACCATGCTGGTTGACAGCAGGAATCAGATGATTCTGGAGCCAATGAATGAAGTTTTCAGCGCGATAATAACCTTCTTTTATCCCAGTACATGGAAGCCAATCATCTAATGACATGGCAGCGCATATACTCCAGGTTTTGCCTCGTTGGATGTCAGTTTCATAGCGAGCTTCATGCCCGATAGGGGCATAGGCATGATGACGCCAACCAGTCTTCTCATTGAAGATAGACTCATCTATAAAGATGAGATCTTGAGCGCCAAACTGTCAATATCATAAATATAAGCCCGCCGGAGCTCATCACTGCGGTTTAATGATATTCGCTGGAGTTCTTTTCGAGTCCATCCACGCCGTCTGAATACGCGGGAGAGGGTTGACTGATTAATATGCACCCCTCGCTCATTATATAGCCACCAAACGAGCTCATCCTGCTGGTGCCAACCCTGACTCAAGAGATATTCAAAGAGAGCCTCCTCATCCGCATTTGACAGCTTCCTTGCCCGGCCTAACTTCCGCAGCTGGGGGGGCCGTATACTGCCATATCGGAGTAGGTTGGATTGCATTTTGTACACTGTACGGACAGAAACCTGACACTCCTCGCTTATATCCTGGAACTTCCATCCAAGCAGCATAAGACGTAGTATTCGAGCACGTGTTTCAGCAGGTAGACCATGAGAGGAAAGGGCCGCATTGCTGGGGGGTTCGTCTGGAAAATGATATTTTCTGAGAAGTGAGCAAACTAACCACCGAGAAATCTATATGTATGAGTTACCTCGGCATATTAAAGGCTTTATTAATTCTAAAAAGAGTATAATATGGCAAATAGAGTGCAATCAATAAGTTGGAGTAGACATGTGTGTGTTTGATGTGAAAAAGTGCCAAGAAATGAAGAAAATTTTGCATACGCTAAATCTCCTTTTCCAGTTTCCACCTATTTTCCTCCCACATGAATATTCAACCACGAAAATCAGCAAATGTCACCAAAATCTAAAAATCTATCTATTCCTCAAGAAGACCGAATATCCTTAGCCATCCAAGCCTATGAAGATGGGCAATTTCACACAAAAGCGGCGGCGGCAGCAGCATTTGATATACCACCACGGACATTGCAGTATCGGCTATCTGGTCGGAAAGCACGCTCAGATAGAATGCCCAATTCACAAAAACTTACCAGATTAGAAGAGGTGTCCCTCAAGCAATGGATACTGGACATGGATAAACGTGGCCTACCACCAACACATGCTACTGTGTGCAGAATGGCCAATCTACTTCTGTCAGACCTGTGACGGCTCACATATGATAGCTCATGGCGGTTCAACACTACGGCAATGGATGATACATCACAAACACCATCCAGTTATGTCGCCAACAATCCTCTTGAAACCTCTTCATTACCTAGATAGATTTCCTCTTCTTCTTTCTTCTCCAGATTCGATATTCTCGTCGATGGCTACAATAGTTTAGATAGGAATTCAGTTCGTTATTATCTACTATTCTGAGCCCGTGACAAGCATTGAATATGCAACCCTAATTCTGTTTGGACCCTGAGTAGGGCATACGAGCCCAGCGCGGCTTAATCGACCCCCAAGCATAGCCATGCCAAGACTCTTCAGGGCCCAGGCAGTGCTCGTACCTGGGTTTAGTTATATTTATACCGGGATCGACGAGCCGCCCCCACACGATCACATCATCATCGTCCACAGCAGAACCCCAGGTTGTACATAACCCCAGCAAGACCACCACCGTCAGTCTACACCATGTTTGACACCGCAAGCCTTTGCAAAATGACGACTTTACTATCCCTTCTGTGTGCTGAAAACTGGTGGTGGGACTCGGACGAGGAGAGCTATATCAGGTTTCACGAGGATGGCACCGGCGAAGTGAGTCTTAGAGTGTTGTAGCCTTTCACCGGTCTGAGCTGATTGTATCCCAAGCTGGTCGCTCATTGCGAGCTCTGTATGTTCATTGCAGCCCATTTCAACTGGAAACCGTACGGGCTGGATTTTTTGAGCAATGAAATCGACACTGCAGCTCCCTGGCTGCCTAGCTCGCGCCCATGTAATGTTGGTCAAATCGACATTGAAATGACACTCACGACCCGCCGCGTTCAACTTGGCAATATAGACATGGAACGACGCGAGATCAACGAGGACCGGCTTACTGATGAAGCATTTCTCCCTAATAGACTTACTCTCCGACTGGAGAAAGGCAAATTCATGACTGCCAAAGATGATCCAGTCGTCAGTGAGCTTCCATGCTATAAAACCTTCCAGTATCGTCTTTCCTGCGTTCCTTCGCCATTTCCATCACGACACATGTGGAAAGAGCCCTCTGGTGCGCCAGATCAGATACGGTTCTGGGAATGGAATCAATTCCAGTCCCATGAACGATCGGTTCAATGGCAAACCACTCAGGGAGGAAAGATTTTCAATAGATGCAAAAGGGCAATAGGCTTGGATTGATAGGTGACCACAGAGAGCTGGTTTTGACGTTTTAAATGAGCCAAGCAAATGAATCCAATAGACTCATGCCCCTTCATCTTGGGACATCCACCCTAGTACCACTACCTGAAAATTGCTAGAATCCCTGCGCAATCTGTCACCGACCAGCAAGCAAAGCAACTTACTTTGCCATAAGCAGGGTGAGCTGCGTGAATCAGGTGATAAATCACCTTACTACTACCTTCGACGACACCACCTTCTCTCTTTCTCTTTTGGTTGAGAACAAATACCGCTTCAATAAGTCGAGCTGCCCGGTAGATACCATCACTAAACAGCACCAGTGAATGGTAGCTGGTCATGTCGGAAACAGAAAAGGGTATTCAATAATCATAACACTCCAAGGATTCTCACTCTTGAACTTTTGGTGGAAGGTGTCTAGTAATTTACAAGGACTTGGTCATGTGGTATCACAATAACAAACACGTAGACTTTCATGAACAGGGGGATATGTCGACATTAACCATTAATATACTAGCATGTCTTGACATTGTCTTTGAAATAAAAGCAAAGAGTGTCAGCATGTCAAGCTGGCTTTGCAAGCCACTGTACATGCCACAGTCTAACAACTGGAACGGCAATTAGGCCACGGCAGGCCTTGACGAGGCTCTAAGCTCATTTTCAGCAAGTGGGACACTCTACTTGTACATACACGGATAAATATGGTTATTGTAGCCTGCATATCGCTTCGGCGAGGGGTCGGGGTAAATGAAATCATCCGTCCACCCATCCATCTATCCACTGTACATGCCCGTGAGTGTCTGAGGTATGGGGAGGGGGCGTGCTAAAGACAGAATTGACCACAGACGCTCGATTATAACCATTCGTATCTATTCTGCGACGTCCGGCGGCCGGTTTGCGTTTGATCCTACCAATCGCACACTATCCATATACATTGCCGGACCGGACATTTCGACCTTTAGGAGCACATGTATCGCAGTACATAAATTCTAGGCTCCAGGATACTGATCTTGAGTTAATACTGGAAGCTGATCTTTGCTTCGCCCCATGGATCGACTACGGCCCCACTGGGGCGCCTGAAGCTGCCACAGCATGTCATTCTCAAGACACAAGGCGATTCGCCTGTACCTAGTGTGTTCCGTCTATTTTATTGCTTGCTGCTTTCTGTTCTCCTTGAAACACTGGGTTATGCGTCATGGGCTTGACGTCACCCAGCGGCAAATGCAGCGTTCTTATCTGTGTTGCTGTAGGCTGCTAGTTCCTAGTTCAGCTCATATGCGGATTTTCATTCCATTTGGGCGCATGGACGACTGTTCTCCAGCCAATCATGAAGAGGTAGAAGCAGTATTTCTGAACCATTCCTGCCTACTTAAGGTGGATCAGACGCACGTTTCTCCAGCACAATATTATGACTCTATATCATTGACTCAAGACTGCATAGTTCTCTGATGGTCGGCATGGCCCAGAATGCCAATTGCGTTGTTCAAAATATGGATCTTGGGAAGTTGGAAGGTGTGGAGGCAGAGTTCAAGTCATTCTCCAATTGAAATGAAGTCCAATGTCTCCAAGGCACTAGGACCAAGATTAGCTATTCTTTGTATATGCCTATGATCCATATGTAACTAATTATCACACGCAGCTAATTTCCACAGGCAGTTACCTTATGTTAGAGACCATTAACTGTCCACAATCATTCTACAGCTGCAGCTCTTTTGTATGTACAGGTGCAAATGTAGCCCCATGTGGCTGAAGTTGTCACGGTCCAGTTTGCCATGAGGCTCAAATTGCCATAGGACCAGGTAGCAACGCCACAATTATTCTCTTAATTTAAGCTGTCTTGAGCAATTCAGGTGAGTTACTTTCAGTCGACTTCTGGATCCTGATTTCGCCGTCCGATGCCACACCATTATCAACTTTGTAGTCTCTTTGACCGACGCAGCAAAGGCTCGACGCTGGAGGATTGAACTGGGTGGTGCATGTTCCACAATCCGATCCTTTAGCAGGAAATTAGCGTTCCGCAGACAAAGAAAGCAGAGCTTAGGTCGCTCTTCTGGAGACTTGATCCGTACTTTGCTGGGCTCGTATGCCCTACTCAGGGTCCAAACAGAATTAGGGTTGCATATTCAATGCTTGTCACGGGCTCAGATTAGTAGATACTAACGAAATGATATTCCTATCTAAACTAGTATAGCCATCGGCGAGCATATCGAATCTGAAGAAGAGAGACCCTGATCTATCAACCAGAAACAATTCCCAGGCACGCAATCGTAACCCGGTATAAGCCAGTCGCCCAGCAAGAGTGTCTGCTCTCTACAGACAAACTACAAGATTTATCGGCTGTTTAACATGTTACATTTACACATGCCTCTGGTACTGTTGTACACTGTTCCCTGTGTAAGCCGAGTGAACAGTGAACCGACCCGGTGCTAAGGACGACACTTATGACTTGTCAAAATCGTACATGGACACCATGTAATCATTGATCTGACGCAATGTCTTCTTTTTATAGGAATAGAGACGCACGATGGCAAGAAACTAGTGTAATTGTCTCGTACCCTAGGACATTACACTCCAAACTGAGCGAACTTAATATAAAGTAATCACTCCATCGCAGATAAGGTACATATGTAAAGTTGCTTTAACTAGGGCGGGAAGGACCTAAAAAAAAAAAAAATACAGTTTTGATGCTGCACCGGATATATCCATCAGAACATTTGGTCTGTTGAATCCCGGTTCCCCACCGACTGTAAGACCAGGGTGTTGCAATATTCATTCTTAGATTCAGTACTGGTGTTCTTCTCAAGTAGCAGCTTCATCACTGCCTCATGCCCATACTCAGCTGCAATTATGAGCGGATTCCAACCGTATTTGTCCTTGGATTCGACGTTGGCATTCTTCTCAAGCAGTAGCTTCACCACTGCCTCATGCCCATTTCGAATTGCAATTATGAGCGGAGTCCGGCCATCTTCATTCTTAGATTCGACATTGGCATTCTTCTCAAGCAGGAGCTTCACCACTGCCTCATGCCCATTTCGAGTTGCAAGTGAGAGCGGAGTCCGGCCGTATTTATCCTCGGATTCAATATCATGATTCTTGCCAAGCAGAATTGACGCGGGTTTCCAAAGTCCGAAATATGCTGCAAGGTGCAGACCTGTCATCTTAGTTTCAGTTACAAAGAATATTTGGGATAACATAGCCTGGCTACAGGCAAATACTTTGGCAGTGTCCTCGAGAAGGTCCAACATCAACTTTTCTCCTTGAATGGGAGATTTGCCCGCGTGGTGTCCCCAATTTTGTGATGCATAATCATAAAGAACATGTAACTGTAATCTTTCTCTCAAAGCATCCTCTGTTGGGCAGTATCCTGCCTTGAAAACTTCAAATGACAAGTAGGTGATGCATGCCTTTGTCATGTCAATGTGGGCGTTGGGAAACCAACATTCCCAAGTCCGCTCGAAGTATTCTTGTGTGGTGTAGTGGACCAAACGGATAATGTCACTTTCCTTATCAACAATCACCAGGCCAGCGCATACAGAGACCATGAGTCCGACATCCACAATATTATCACTATCAAACTCAGATGTATTCTCCTCAACACCAATAGCATGTTGAAGCTCAGCAGATGTCAGACGTCTCTTAGCACAGGAGATCCATGATAAAACCTGCTTAGCAAGCTCTTCATGTTGTTGTATCTGACCTTGGATTCGCTGCATAGCTTTCTCATAAGCATCATCTAATGCTTTGGACCTTTTATCGTCATTTTTTTCCTCAACCGTGGTCTCCAACTCTTGGAGCGCCCGCTTTACCTTCTTAGTTGTGGTCTGACAGGCTAAGGAATCAACATAGAGCCGCGCGAGCAGAAACCTGGCTAGTATTAGCTTACTCAATTAACCCACTTCCCTCCAAGGATGGTACATACATTCCGTCAACTGCCTTGGCAATCTTGTTTTTAATCTGTTCCTGGAGAGAATCATTCTGTGAAATCAAAGAAGGACAATTCTGTAGTTTGGCATGTAGATACCTCTGCACATCTGTATCATCAGCGCGAATCTCAAGTCTGATGACTTTCTGAAATTTTGCTTCAATTTCTTGAATAAATCGTGATGTTGCAAAAAGGTTTGCCTTAATATCTGCTTGGAAGTTGAAGATCTCTTGCATGAACATATCACGGCCATCATGAGTGGCTCGGCATTCATCCAGTGCATCAATGACAATAAAAGTCCTTGAATAGAAAGCTGCAACTTGGTGAAGTGTATTTCTGATTTCACTGAGCGAAGGACAAGTTTGCTTAGGTTTATGTCGGTCATAAAGGTCCTTCACAGCGTTAGGTATAGTAGGCTGTCCCATGATTAATTGCTTTAAGAGGTTTGTAAGAAGATCAACTGGCCTCTGTTCCTGCTGCTGCTGGAAGGTGCAATATAGATATGCAATACCAATAGAAGGCTCATTTCGAAATTTATCATGGAGATGGTTGACAACAATAGATGTGATGATGGTTTTACCCGCTCCTGGCATACCGGGACAGAAAAGAGTCTGATTGGTCTGCTTGAGCCAGAGCTGAAATTCACTTGATTCTAACACCCACTCGCCAGTGCCTTCTTGTCGTTGGGCAATGAAATCATTTTGCTGAGCGGCATAATTCATTGGCGTAAGCCAATCAATAATGGCTTGAGATTTTTGGTCCCGTTGGTAGTCTCGTTGATGGGAGCGAATTTCATTGATGGCATTGGACACTCCTTCAAGCTGATTTTCTAACTCTAATGAAATCTCAGTTCATTAGCACTGAAGACTGAATACATTCTTTGCAGAATACATTCTTTGTGTTGACTGGCAACTATCCAGCCAATCACATTTCAAGTCATTGATGATATAGAAAGACTAATCAAAAATTTAAAGGATTAATGGAAACCTCACGTTTGATTGTAGGCATTTGCTCCACCTCCTGCGCTGGTACCAGCAAGAGAAGCTCCTTGGCAAATGCTGCTGCAACAGCCGCTGCGTGTTCCTGCCAGTTCTTGTTCTTATGCGCGTCTGCATAATCACAAATACCTCGGATAACAAGGCATGGGAAGTCATTCATCAGACCTGCTGCCTCCATCTCAAAGCAGAGAACTTTGCCGCCAAGTGTCTTGTTGATCTCATCCCGAAACGGCGCATCTTTGACCACCAGGTTGCCAGATGCAATAAGGCCATAATGCACGCGCATGTCCCGCGGTTTTCTGCGGACAATTTTGGTCTGGTCACAGTGAATGCAATAATTCGCCTCTTTCTCCTCTTCATCTTCTTCATCTTCTTCTTCATTGTCATATTTCTCTTGGCTCTCCTTGGTGTTCTCAATATGTTTGCAATCTGCTTTAAAGAGCACATCTTTTAACGACTTAGATCTGGTGTATTTCGGCGCGAGTCTGGGCCAATTGGTCTCCAGATCCTTAAGATACTGCGGTATCTTAGAACCTTTCATTGTATGCTCCTTCTCAATTTTCGTCAGCGCAGAGAGTAGCTCCGTAGGAGGACGGTTCAATGCTCCTGTGCGTTTGAAAGTGCTCTCTTGTTGAACTTTCCCGAAATCCCACTGCACTACTCCGCCAAACTCGTCGGTGGGGGTGCTGACTACCACATCACCTAACCTGACAGACTTTGGTACTCCGCCACCGATACCGACCATCAGGCCAAATTTAATTGATGGGAAAGTAGAGGTCATCCAAGCTGCAACTGTTGCTGCATTATTGTTGCCGATTTCACCTTTTGGCAAACATGCCACTACAACATTATGCACACCCACACGCCCGAGAGTATAAGAATTATGGTCATTAGGTTGCCTGGGGAGGTCTTGGTGTGTTTCATCGAGCATTGCCGCTGCAGCAATCAACTCCTTAGGCAGCGCGCAAACCCATCCCACAGTGTAGTCAATATGAGTTCGAGACTCGGTAGCCATCTCTAGTCGACTGCGAGAAAGGATTATGTGTGTTGTATCAAAGCTTGTTCAGGGGATGGAGCGGAGAGGATGGAGCGGAGTAACAAACCGAGCAACTTTGGTGATGTTTAGTTAGCTAGGTTTTTGATAAAGTCAAAAATGGTCTCTACCTGCTCAAACGGCATGAAAAACTTAACAAGGTTCATTCAAGGTCAAGATGGGTTCTTTGGCGAAGAGGAGAATTTGCTAAATACTGGAATCAGGCGAAGACATAACAGCATTCAGCTACATTGTTGGGCTGAGCCACTTAAGTGCGGGGTAGCACTACACAAGACTGCACTCCTCTCGTCTACACAGCCTTCTCAAGGCACCCAACAACCACAAGGCTGTATTCAGCTGCAAGGTGTGGAGTCTCTATAGCCTGCATCGTGGAGCACGATCCGTACTCTCCAATCAGAATTGATATGTGAAACTGTCGGAATATAGAGGTTCCTTACCGAACAATACCAACTGATGCCTGATTGATGCCTCACTGATATCATATGGCGCAAGCAGCTTATTCATTCCTTTGCCCTTATTGCTGTTAAAACCGCACATTCGCTTAGGATACTCTGTTAGGTAGCCTACGGTCTTATATAGGATCCTAGATAGCTTCATTTGCACAAATCAGAGACCTCGACCATATATGCTTGATACGTACTTTCAACCCTAACTAAGCCGCACCTCCGACAGTTTTGCTTGTTTGCAACGCAATTTCTAGAGAGCTCCAGACCATAGATGTGGTGGGTGTTGACCTTCCCTCTTTGCATTCTACATATCATTCGACTGTGTTCAGCCTTCCAATAACAAACAGCAGCATAAGCCGGCCGCTTTCTTGATTGACTGGTCTAGAAAGATAGTCCAGCAAAAAAGCAAAAGAGCAGAACCCTGATCTATGAGATGAATATTTACACGATATTGCTGAGTTTAAGTCATACCACTTGGTCTATGTTGATGAATCCGGATGCGATAAGCGGATAAGATTTAGACACACGGGCTGGTCTCCTCACGGTATCACACCAATGCAAGTATCCCGATTTCACCGCGACCAGCGTTATCAAATCCTTCCTGCATATTCTCAAGACGGCATTATCCTCTCCCGTATCTTCAAAGGTTCAAAGGTACAACAGATGCTGCCGCTTTTGAAGATTTCATTGAACAGTTTCTTCAGCACTGTGGGAGATACCCAGCAGAAAATCTGTTCTTGTGATGGATAATGCTTCCTTTCATCACCCTGAGCGGATAGAGCAGTTTTGCTCTAGTAAAGGGATCAAATTGGTGTACTTACCGCAATACTCGCCGGACTTGAACCCAATTGAAGAGTTCTTTGTAAAAGTCGAAGTTGATTGTTGCGAGTGATAGTCTGTTCTCGTGCGTGCCAGGGAGGAGGGACTTGATTATTCTGCCTTGGGCTGACTTTCTCGTGGTTGTATTTCTTTTGTATCTCGACGAAGGGGAAGGAAATTCATAAATTTGTATCTTAATGCTTATTGTACAGCCTTTGTGACTCAGATGAGGAGGCTGCATTCATTCAGTTCATTGGCTCAGAACTCTCAGCCTCGTCCGTTCAATCAGCCCCTTTCCCCGTCTCAGCGAAGTCACCTCTCAACTACTATGGCTCAGTACATAAGTTGTTGTTATTTAGGCTGGGAGAAGCAATGCAGGGAATTGTTCTAACCAAAATCAGTACAGCCGTAGGGTGTGGGAGCAGGGTTTCCCGTCCGTTCAGCCATATCTGAGCCGCATATTAAAGCACATGAGTTCGCACTGCGCCTCACCACATCTATCTATAAACCGATTTCTCGTATCTGGCTGGCTCTGCGAAATCATACACTCACGGGTCCATGCCAAAACCTAGATAAATGCCCGACCCCGCGTCGGATATATCCTATTGCGCGAACCTCCATGCAAGTTTCTTATCTCGGCAGACGTCCTTTTTACCTCTCTTTCTTTCTTTTTTTCTATTTCTTTTATCAATTCTTTCTGGTATATAGCTAGCCAATAGCCTCCAGCCTCACCCTGGTACATACATCATTCTAATACAACTTTATAAGAACCATGCGACTAGACAACTGCATGTATCAGGACATAATGCATCGGATGCATGCAAGACCCGAACAATTGTCAACTGAGGATGTATAAACCAATATGATTGACAAAAGAATTTGGATGTACAATAATCGGCGACAAATGACCAGTGTGTTGGAAATACAGTATGTAAAACGCTTTAGATCCCTCACCCGCATGGGCTCACAGCCTCGTCTCAGTTGTAGACTCAGTAGTATAATTACTTTTTCTTGCTTACGAAGTTTGTTTTTCTCCCGTTGTTCTCTTGCCTCCCCGTCAGCCTTGCCGCAGTCACTAAATAAATACTCATATTTATTCCGTCGGGCATGTGTCTTGGCCAACACTTGAATCTCGCTTGCCTGTACGCTCGAGGCATCA
Source organism: Aspergillus chevalieri (assembly GCF_016861735.1). Lineage (NCBI taxonomy): Eukaryota > Fungi > Ascomycota > Eurotiomycetes > Eurotiales > Aspergillaceae > Aspergillus > Aspergillus chevalieri. The sequence continues at coordinate 919,808 of NC_057368.1, read as the reverse complement.
CTAGTTCCGAACGCGCGCATTCTGGCTCTCCCCGAATTTGCAGAGTTGGCGCAATTACGCCCAAAATATATTTGGAGCTGGAATCGTTGTTTTCGCGTGTTTTATTCGGTTCCTTCCAACGGCAATCCAGACTCGATACACAGACTAAATGCTCCCCTCGCACGGAAACTTCGCGGTTGGCTGGATTGCCGCAATACACAAAGAGTATGTGGCAGCACGACAAGTCTTGGATGAAGTATACGAAGATCTTGAATTCCCACGCCCGGCCGAAGACCTCAACTCCTATACACTGGGACGCATGGAACGACACTATGTGGTGATAGCTTGTCTTCCATCCGGCTCCTACGGCGCCCAGGCTGCCGCAGAAGCCGTTGAGAGAATGAAAAGCAGCTTCCCGATGATACGCTTTGTCCTCATGGTGGGAGTCGCTGGTGGGGCGCCGACCCAAGCAGATGTTCGCCTCGGAGACGTCGTTGGAACTTGAGTAGTTCCTTACGGATTTGGAAAACGGACCCCCGGTGGCATGGTTTTCACAGGGGACATCGGCCTGTCCGCAGGGGCCCTGTTGACCGGCACGCAGAAGCTGGCAGCGATGCTTGTCGAAGGAAATCTGGACTTGGACTTCATCGTTCGACAGACATTCAACAAAAGCCCGAAGATCACAACCGAATACCAACGACCACATGAAAGACCCGACCGCCTGTACAAGTCCGAATACAATCACGACGACTCCTGTGACTGCCAGCTGGACTGTGCGCAGAATCTCAGCAGACTTGTGAACCGACCGGAGCGAAACGACTATTGTGTCGAAGTGCACTGCGGCAATATTGGCTCGGCAGACATAGTTGTCAAGGACGCGTTGTCTCGAGACAATTATGCCCGCGAATTCAGGCTTCTATGCTTCGAGATGGAATCGGCTGGCCTGATGAGCAAGTTGCCCTGTCTCCCGATCCGAGAGATTTGCGATTACTCCGATTCGCACAAGAATAAACACTGGCAAGGATATGCTGCGGCCACCGCCGCCGTCTACGCAAAGAGCCTGCTTAAGGTCATCCCTCCCGAGAATGTGCTCCAAACAAGAATTACCATGGACAAAACAGAACTTGAAAGACACATTCGTTCGATTATCCGTGATGTACAGCGAGTGGCAACATCTCGTTCAGTCGATGAAGATTCCCAAATCCGGTTTAAGCAGTTTAGGACCATCCAACCGATCACTGTCGCCGAAACGGGCATCTCCAAGCCGGGCACCTAGCTTTGAAACAAGGAGTAATGTTTCGTCTTTATCTTCAAGAAGTTTCGAATCTGGCCCTCACTTGTCATGGGACTCTGGCCATCCTTCGAATAGCCATGTCAACCAGCTACGTGGGCCACCAAAAACCCCTGGAAATGAGGAAGAGAAAACACCGGATGAAGCTGAGACACCAAGAATGGGGGTTTCAGAAATGCGAAAGCGATTCGAGATTGGCAGTCCTAATGCTCTCCGTGCTCACTGCTAGAGCCACCAACTAAGGTGAGATCATGAAGGTGAGGGAGGAAAGGATGTCGAATTTGAAGGATGTCTGGTCTTTTTTGCTCCGCGGTTTGTTTAATTGTTATTCCGTTTGAGTTTATATGCGTAGTACATTTAACAATAGTGTTTGGTTCGAAATCCTCCTGTTCATTTTCTTATTCTATTATTGGAATCGGAGCGCTATGCATTGTGAATGGGCATCCAGAGATACAGACAGCTGTGCATTTAGGTCAGTTAGGTTTTAGGAGGATAGGAGCGAAAGGAGTAGAAAGGATTCATCATCATCACATCTATAGTGTAGACCATTGTCAGATCTAGAATGGTATCTCTCCTTTCTGGGCGTGGACAACATTGGAATAGTACCTACGCATCAAGTATTTCCCTTACACCTTGTGATAATGCACTCCGATTCTCGAAGAGTAATAATCAAAAACGCAAGAAACAAAACTCCCTTTTCCCCCGAAAGAGTAAACCTATTACGTACGACCATAGGGTGTGGGAAAACCCTGATTATTTAATCAAGTTTATTGTCCATATCGAGCCCTAAAGCTATGACAGACCATATCCCATGAACTCGAGGCTCGTAGCTGTTTTTGGCCTCTTGTCCATATGAGTTCCCGAGGTGGCACCCCCTTCTGGTGGCACCCCCTTCTATACGCTTTCTGGTCCTTTTCCTCGCCCCAAACCGCCTGTATGTACAGGGCTTTTGAGCACAGTGCTCCCCTTGTGTTTCGGAGCAAAATGGGTGTGGCCTAGGCTGACTCTCAGCTTAGGCTAACCCCCCCCCTGCTACCCTTCTCCTGTTCTAATTGCCTCTTCCAATGCTTCCAGTCCCCATTCGTCATCTATCTGGGCCCTTCCCGCCGTTCGCTGTATGTTTGCTTGGGGTAGAGCTACACTGGTGCTGGCTAGGTCTGTAGCAACGCCCTCGTAGCTTTGGGCTCTCCTAAAAGTCGTCCTTGCGGGTGCTCCTCTGCAGCAGTGGGTCTCATAACCCCGTTTGTCTCCAAATCCTTGTCCTCTCAGTTATACCTGAGATAATTATCCTTGCCTTTTTTCGTATCACCACTTCAGGGGCAATGACCAAGTAGTTGCTCATTGAAACCTAAGCATGGACGGCTCAGCCGCGCTTTATGTTATGATATTATTGGCTCTGACACTCTGACAGCCTTGTCTCAAGCAGTGATCGAGGAATAGAAGAAAAAGCAATTATAAGGCAGCAAATCCTGACATTACTCATTATAATATCGTATTATGTCCTAGGAGTACTGAATGCCCCTTCGAACGACAATAATTCTTTACTCTCTGGTGACTGGAACTGATTCAGGAAGACGAATATCTAAACCGCTTTATACATTCCATGCCGAAAGAACAAAATCGAATCAAAGGAGGGGAGAAAAAAAAATGATTCCCTTCCAGATTGATCCCGAGATTATCAGTTTGCTTGAATCCATATGTATGAAGAGCTGCTTTCCTTTGCGGAAATGTACGAAGAGGCTGGGGACGACGAAACGTTGAACTCGAAGGAACACTTCGAACGCGCCCTGGTCAGAGCCGAAGGCTGGGTGGCTATGACGCCGGACGACCATCCAGCCTGCAACCGGCGTATTGAGACTTTCAATCCAATGCCAGCCAGGAGAAACAATGCAGATCATCAATCACCCAGATCGCCGCTGACGTTTGATCCAATTCCTACCACAGAGCGCGAACCGAGTCGGAGTGAACTGCTCGAGTAGCTCGATCGCACTATTGAACGCCAAAAGGCCGAGGCTGAGGCTATGCCGCGAGGACATTCAGGGCGCATGCAATCCTTACTTCTCTCCTGACCAGCCTTCTTCAGCGGTACTGGGAAACCAAACCAATTTCCGGCCTAGATCAGATAATCGAAATTGGACTGGAAGTTCCTGATCACTCGGACGCGGCTGATTGGCAAGCTTTATGGTTAGAAAAACTTGGCGAATGGTACAAAGATCGATTTCGGCACCATAGAAGAATCGAAGATCTTGACCATGCAATCAATACTTATGACAAACTGGTGAAGTCCGGAACAACCAATTCATCGAACCAAATATCTCGATTGGCCATGCTTGGCATGGCTCTACACGAACGTTTTATGAGCACTAGATTCAAAAGCGACTTGGACAATGCAATTGAATCTGCCACTAAAACACATGCAGCAATTTTTCAGATGGCTCTGGTATATACAAGATCCTGATGCTTCTTGGAGATTTGCTTGCTACGCGCTCCGATGAGTCCGGGTCAATTGATGATGTCAACCACGCTGAGATCATGAGTCCGGCATATAATGCCATGTTGCCTGATAATCCTGATCGAGTCATTTTCCTGAGAACCTACGCAATGTGCCTCGACAGACGATTCGAACGGACTGGGAAACTCAATTTTCTGAATCTTGCTATTCAATTGACAGAGCAATCGTCTAGTCAGTCTGAACTGATGATTCCCGAAACCTGATGGGTCTCTACCTTGGCAAGCGCTTTAGGCGTACTGGAGTCTTCAAGGATCTTGAAGAAGCGATATGGAACCTTCAAATGACCTTGGATCATATGCCCAGCGACCATCCCAATCGACCTGGTCTTTTGAACAACCTTGGGAATTGGCTAGCTACTTTGTTTGAGCAGACGGGTAAAATAGATGCACTGTATCGTGCTTTAAACATAAAAATAAGTATCTTGGGATCTTCTTTAAGAAGGAAACCGAGGAAAAGGAAAAGGAGGAGGGGAGGCTGAACAAAAGGAAAATGATGAAGAGGAAGAGAGGGGAAACCGGAGGTAAGCCTAGAGGTCCACAGGTCTGGTGGATTGGCGTCCTAATGGCATTTGCAGATGGCTGTATAGAATTGTGATTTTCCCAGCCAATCCACGTATGCAGTGAATCCTGTCTTTTTGGTGAGGATGTCGGCTACTGTCTGTTGGTCCCATGGATGTGCCGCTGCTTTGCGACTCCCTCAGCAGAAATAGAAGTGAGAAGGCTCCTTTCTGCAGCCATATGAGCTGGTCAACAGGGTATCTCACGTTTAAATCGCTCATGGTATTCTGCAAAGTCCCTGTGGCCGCTACTGGCAGCTAGAAGGCAGCCCAAAGCTGCTCGTGGTAGGAGGAATTCTAAGGGTCATTTTTCTAGGCCTATCCCAAGGTCTTTGTATTGTTTGGGAGCGTTTTCTGACCAGTACTGTGTAAAGGCGCGCCAGTGCACCTTCTGGGCTGCGCATTTAACTGCTGCGACTGAGGCAGGTGGTGGAGGGAGGACTAGGGGAGCATGGAAGCCCATTTTGGCCTCTTTCTCAGCTGCTTCATTGCCTTCGATGCCTGTATGGCCAGGGCCCATTTCACCTGCACCCTGCCTGGCTGTATGCCAGAGTTCCATGGGCGGTATAGCTGACTCCCGGTGGAGTGAAGCTGCTTAGCGAGGCCACACACAACCATATAAGACTTCTTTGTGTAAATAGACTCTTCTCTTCTTTTCTTTTCTTCTTAGATTCGATATTTTCGTCGATGGCTGCAATAGTCTAGTAGGAATATCAATTTGTTAGTATCTACTAGTCTAAGCCTGTGACAATTATTAGAGAATATTACTCTAAAGCGTTTATGTCTACCGCTAAAGTTTTTTACGCGGTTTTTGCTTAAAGGCTCATTTCTCGGTGTATCAAGTAGTATCAAGCGCCTTTTGGATCAAAATCTGCTTTGTGTTGAATGAGCCGACTGATAAGTGTCCCCTGCTGTGTATGTCGCTACCTAATGTCATCCGTTCTATCCTACTTCCCTATTCGTGCATTATATCACAAACCAGTCCACTCATCAACGACCAAGATTCGAAGGCTGTAGGTAGTCACTTTCTTAAGCCTAGGCTTAGGCCATCCTCTCTCTACAGCTTAGGCCGTCGTATGCCTAAGCCATAAGGGCAGATGGCGGCTTACGCTACTAGGAAGATGATGGCCTAGGCAGTAGACACCGTAGCCCGAACTAATCGACTCCTGAATTCCCCTCTGAGTTACGATCCGAGAGAACACCGTTTTAAGAACTATGATTGACTTCATGTCGGACCATTGACGCTATCAACAATTTCAAAGCAAGCAGGATACCCGGGATCAAAATTAGCTGCCGAGGGACACCACGGCCTGAGAACAAAAGAATCAAAAATATACAAGCGATACCATGCTGGTTTTTGATAGGCGATGATTAGTTAAAGGTCTGTCGCGGTCAGCGAGCCATAGTCTGTTCTATTCATAGAAACTGACAACCTGGACTAACGTTTCTATTTGCTCCCTCATATTCCGCCTCAAACCAAGCCGAATCATAATCAAGGGCGCTTTCTCTGTCATTAAAAATTCTTCTAATTGATTCCTTAACCAGAAGGCCTGTGAGAGTTTTGTTCTCTTTGTCGTGGTTGATAATTTTGGCTCTGAGCTGCTCCTCCTTCTGGTCTAATTCATCTCGTTGGAGCTGCACGGCTCTAAGCTCATGAGCATGATCAGCTTCAAGGGCGTTCTTGTTCAGCTCCATTGCCTGGATCTTGTTTTGTATGTCGAAGTGAAGGTCTTCCAATTGTGATGTGCGTAAAGGATCTTGCAAAGCTTCTGCCAGCCTCTTAGCTGCCAGGACCAGCAAACTGACACTGGTTGCTGTGATTGGCTGCCGGTGAACTGCTGTGTGTCGAATTTGACAAATTTTAGATAGGAGTGTGTCTAACTGTGAGCCTCTCAATTGCAAGGACTCATGGGGAAGTTGTGGTGACCACTTTGCTAAGAACTTCGTCCACTCTGTGAGCTCCATAGCCGCGGCACAATCCCATTCGTGGTTTTCGACTTCAGAAGGTAACCATTTCTTTGTAAAATCAAAACAGCATTCTTCTAGGACTTGTTGAATACTCGATAAGAGAGAATGCTGGGCACTATATGGAAAGTATGATGGATAGAGAGAAGGCATAGGTAATCTCGGCTCTAATGCAGATCCAGGTGCTGTCTAAATGTGAGTAATGAAGGCTCATCTCAGAAGCTCATTTGCTTACATGAATCGCTGTCTCCCTCAGCCTGAACCTGCGCTTCATCATGGGCTTGTAACTGAACAGACAGCGACCCTGGAGGAACCTGCGTCCTCTCACTGTCTTTCGCGTGAGCAAGTGTAATTTCTTCAAGTATATGTGCTGCTGAATGGTCTGCATCAGCTTCAAAGACATTGCTTTTGACGTTATTGGCAGGAGAAGGAGTAAATATATCGGGAAATTCCATCTTAGCCTTAGTGTCTGATTGGAACACTTGCTTCTTCAAGAGGGCTTGAACAATATTTGTGACCCTGTTGATCTCAAAATTGGGAATTGACGTATTGAGTGCAGCTTGGTGCTTCATGATGCGTTTTTTTATGGTCTTTGACTTTCGAAGCAAGGCATTGGGACCTATGAAGATTGCCTTGCATGCGAGGAAGATCTGACGCTTTTCAGCTGCAGAACATGTCATGATCGAAAGGTAAACAGAAGTAAGATATTTTCAGAGAGTAAAGTAAGATGAAGGAAATTTAGTTCAGCGGATGATAACTGGGAGATTAAAATAGGACGTTGTAATTGTCACCGCTTCCTGGCGATGTTGGGCGCGTTTGATCTCTTTGTCTCTTTGTTTTGTTCTAACCCTCCCATTCTCATTCCTTCAAGCCAAGCAAGGGGAGAGGATGGATGGAGGTAATTTGCAAGGTCTCAAAGAAATATCGAGAAGTAAAATCTTTGTAAGGCTTTTTCTACTTGCACGCCCAAGTCGGTAGTTTGCTGATTACTCCTGATAGCCCGGCTACTTGAGGTTACTTGGATATTACAGGAAAAAATTCAAATCCTCCTCAGGGAAGATGCAATTTATTGAAAAGACGATTGCCCGTATTAGTAGTGCCTTTGTCTGTGAACTTATTCTCAGAAAGACGAAGTGCAACAACCGTGAGTTTTGCATCATGGGCAAAACATCCGGATGGGACTGTGGCTGCAAACAGATTGCGACTGAACGACACCGACCACTATCACAATGTAAATAGTAGCATGGAGGTTGCGGATGTGTTCCACAAATTGCAGGATTGATTTGCCACTTTTATCACTGAATCCACCAGAATTATACTGCGTCGGTCCTTCAAGAGTCCACTAGTGATGTCATCATGGTCATAAGCGTGGATGAACATGGCACGTGGAAAGGCGTTGTTAACACCAAAAGCCATAGGTTCTCTACCTCGCATCAGTGCCGCAATCAATGTCGGTAACTCGTGCAAAAGCCGATGTCCGCCCACATTGTAGCCTTAGACATGTGTTATCAAGAACTCCTCGAAGCCAATCACGTCGGTCAAAAACTCATTTGCCAGATACCATCCAGCACGGTGATGCGCCTCCCTTAGCTTGGGACCTGCAACCGCGGTATCACGCATTGGTGTGATAAGCAAGTTGGTCACACCCCGTCAGTAGCATGAACAAGATGAAGATGCGCAAGAACAGAGTTGACGAACTCATGGCCTGTAAGTTCGATCTGAGGAAGCTTTTGTAGTATCCAGTCCGTGGTGATACAGCACTGGGGAGCAGGACTTGGCGCAACCAAATGTGGTTGTTATCAATTGCACTTATCAACTTTGCATCCATTGACTTACTCCTGGAATGCGCCTCTCCAACAACAACGACAGCTCGATCCGCTTTGCATAACATTTCCAAGTCCAACGGGCTATCTCCAAATACCCAAACATATAGTTGGTGGATGTCCTGTAAATGAGCAACTAGGGCCCCTTTAACAGTAGGAGTGACCACGAAGCCGTCTGGCAGGCGTCTCCTCCCACAACTTTCACCTTTTGGGATAGCCCTTCTTCCTCCAGTATCTTTTTCCAAATGCGACGTGGTCCACAGGTGACAACCACTGCCCCTACATGTTCTTTTCCAGCAACCAGCCGCAATAACGACACAAACTCGGGATACATAGTCACTGCCAATGCCACATCGAGACAGAGGTTATCAAACTGTCGATCGCCCACCATTTCTTCGTACAGTAAGGTAGCTTGCCGAAACGCGGTGTACGAGTAGCCAATGGGCCACTAAATAGCGTTTTGAGTGGGCATTCCTCGTTATGCTGCTGAAAATCATGGAGGAGTGCCGACACCCTCTCCGTCCGATCCGAGGATATGAGCTTGAGCAAAACACCATGAATCCGGCAAAGGTCACGCAACTGAGCCATTTCAGTTTGCTGCCATCTATGCAGGTGGTTGACTGAAAAAGACGGGCGAATTCTCTTTGCGTCGAGCTGACGACGTTGCGCAATAACCTTGGCTGGAAAGTCCAGATACAGTATGTGTGAAAAGGACAGCCAATAATTAGTCGCTTTAGCATGCCATTAGATTGGAAGAATTTCAGAGGATTGAGATTGCGCGGCGCGGCACGATGTTGGGTGATGGCTCACCCTCTCTATAGTGCACTCACCCAGACTCACCCCTGGTCGCGCGACTGAAAAGCGACATCACCTCTAACTGGGAGCCATCTTAGTTAATATAATTAATTTATTAGTACATACGACCATAGGGTGTGGAAAACAGGGCTTCCCGTCCGCTCAGCCGTACTTAAGCCACACGCCGGCCGGTTAGTAGTTGGGTGGGTGACCACCAGCGAATCCCGGCTGTTGTATGTTTTTGTTTTTGCTGGGATCTCGAGCATAGCGAGCTCGTTCATTTTGCTGAGTGATTTATTAGGAGGAAAGTATCGACCGGTATATACATATTGACATTCAACAACTCTGCTACGTTGGTAAATTAAAATAGATAACTAGTACAATAATACTTATCTGGCAACCAACCCTGATTGGTTATAATGATGAATATAATGCTCCGTAGGGCGATAGGATTATAATCAATAATAGAACTTTAGGGGAGATATACAGACTGATTTATATACATCTAAAGTCGCTTTAAGTGGACCATGGCTGACGGCAGTGCAAGCTGGGTCGTGTTCGTATTTCCCAATCGGGTGAATTCTGGTGATAGGTCAATTAGACCAAAAGGTCAACGATGTACACAGGCTAGGCCTCATGGTTCGCGCAGCATGTAGACTCGGCTGAAGTAGCGCCTAATCCGTCAGCTCATATTCGGCAGTGGCAAGTCCATGGCCTTGTGTCGCCACGAGACGCTCACATTAGACTACAGACATCCTGACGCAATGCAATTTATCAACAAGTTTACACAAGAGCACGATTTTGCACTGACAGCAAAAAGCTCTAAACGCTATAGATGGCGATGGTCATTATTATTCTAAAGCACCTATCTCTAGTTACAGGGAGGAAAGAGCTTCGCGCTGACGCAGCACCGAAGACTAACTAACATTGAGGATTGAAGAAGGCGAGCTCCCTACATATGGTATTGCAAGCTGTACAGCCAAAAAGAAGCCACGCCTAATTCTATCCACCAGCCCCGCCGCCAGCAGCGGCGATCCTTCTATGACGACGACTCCCTTTCTCGTATAGCGCGAGGACAGTAATGAGAGAGATGAGATTAAACCCTCTTCCATAGTCTGCATAGACCTGAAAGTCTCCAGCCTTTTTGGTACTCAAGTAGTCATTAGTGAATACCGCCAGCACCTGGCCTGTTGATTCGTCCACGAGCTTGAAATTGCGATAACTGATAGAGGATAATGGGACATCCTCCACACCAACGGAATGCGTCCTCTTCCAGACGAATGTGTGTCGCCCACTTGGGAGGTTCATCTGCCAGCGGTAGTTATTGCGACGGAACCCTTGGCAAATGACGTCCTCCCAGTCAACCTGGTTTGGGCTCTGCGGGTCTCCAAGTCCGACGCAGAAGTCCCTTGAGAAGTGCATGAATTTGCACGTCGCTATAACAGGTGCCTTGTTGTCGATTCCCATATGAACGGTCAGGTCTGGTTTATTGACTGTAAATGAGGAGCTGTCCACGTAGTATAGTTGTTGTCCAGTTGGCGTGGTGATATTATAGTCCCGATGCCAGTGGTTGTGGTAGATATGATATGACCGAGAGCGATTTTGCGATAGATCTTCATGCTCATTGTCAGCAGAATATGCTGGTTGGTTCTCTGTATGAGCTGTGGCAGCGGCAGCCACTTCCGTAGGGGGCTCCATTGTGTAGCATGTGCCCGTAGACATGAGAGAGTTGAGAAAAAATGGAAGAAGATGGTGGATGACCAAAACGGAGAGCAATGCACATCTTTACATACTCTCCTTAGCATGCATCCGGGTCCCCTGGCTTAGCGAAAGCTCGAATTGATCTACCCAATCAACACCCACGCGAATACGACGCAGCCCAATGCAGTTAGTGTGCCAAGACCGACGGGCGACGATCGAAAATACCACTTGAGAAACGGATCTTGTCAACCCGGACTGAATGAATGAGGCCCAAATTAGCCACAAGAAGTTGCCCCAAAGCTCAAGACATCATCTGAAGCCAACTAATCACATTCAAAAATAATCTGGGACATCATTCTGATATTACAAACCATGCCTATGTCTTCCGAGGATAGTCCATCCGAAAGGATGCTCACCAACGTACGATGTCTGCAGACCATGTTCCAGATATCGATGCCGCAGCAGAAGCAGTCGTCCCCGGTATACCATGCGCGGCGATCTCACAAGAAATCTCGAAAAGGCTGCTTGACCTGCAAGGAGAGAAGAGTTAAGGTATAACAGCTGGCAAATTTCCATCTTGTCCTAGAGAAAAACTAAACCTTCGCTCAGTGCGACGAACAGAAGCCATACTGCCAACAATGTCAGCGTCGGAGTATTTCATGTCGCTTTCTCTCAAAAACAAGTCCCTCTCGTGAGATCTGTGTAGACAAAAAGCCGGGCTCCAGTGATATGAATATTACATTATTCCCTCCCCCATCTGAGAGTGTCACGAAAAGGATTGAAGAGACGTTGATCCTTGACCCCAAATGGAATCATTTTGTTTTAAGAAACCAAGACTACGCACGTTCTATCAGTACAGTGGCATTCCAGCATTTCATTAACTGTTCAACTGAGACGGTCGCTCATCCCGCCATCCGGGATGTCATGAAGACAGATATGATACGCGTGTCGTTTTCTGTGAGTAGACCAGGGGGCTCTTATCATTGCCTAGTCAGTTTTCTAACGGTAAATTTCAAGAATAGCCACTTGATGTACACTGTTCTTGGAGTTGGCATGATGCATCTTAATCGTATGTCTCCTTTAAAAGAACGAACCTTTGCCGAGTCGCTTTTCTGGCAGCACGCTATCCAAAAATACCAAGAAGCACTATTCATGCCGGTCCGCAAGGATAGTGTCGATGGCCTACTATCTACTTGCATGTTGATGGGCTCCATGACAGTCTGCCCAGAGCGTTTCGTACCTACGGATTCTTGGGTTCTCACAAAGAGGCCAAAAGACCTTAACTGGCTTTGTCTACAGAGCGGGCTTCGGCTCATCTTATCTCTTACCGCTCCATATTTACCTGGCAGCATCTGGGCTGCCGCATTCAATGAAGTCAGCAAGGAAGAATGCCAGCTCCACGACCAGAGAACTCAACAGGGACGCGTTGGTCTTGATCCGGATTTGGCGGATGTCTGCGAGATTGATAATTCCACGACGGAAAGGAACAGTCTTTATTATGCCCCTCTTCGTACTCTAACGACGCTTATGGGACTGGAGAAGAACAGCCGTAACTCGGCTCTGTGTGCTTCATTCATGGGCCGATTGGAGTGTAGCTTTCTGACTCTTCTGAAAGCCAGGGATCCACCTGCTCTCATCATCCTGGCGCATTGGATGGGACTTATGTGTCTTTTATCGCAATGGCAGCCGTGGGTGGAGGGGAGGATCAGGGCGGAATGTGTTGCGATTTGCATGTTCCTTGAGCAAAGTGCCGATTCCAGGATGCGACGCCTACTTCGCTTTCCAGCAGGTTCATGTGGGTATGGACTTGATAAGATCTAATTGCTTAAACATTTTATCATTCAATTTAGGGCCCGATTCCTTCCAGAGGTTCAAATATACAAGCATCATGCTGATATAGTTATCCATTCAGTCTAATCTATCCGATTTTTGACTTCGCAATACTATCCACGTGGTCAAAAGTTATTCATTCAGACGCCAAAGGCAAGCATGGGATGGTTTAAAAAGGAACGATATGTTGCAACTCAATAATAATAATGCCAATATTTTAGAACAAAGCAAATACAAATGAAATATGGACTCATTTTTTTAATATCTCTTTCTGCATTAATTCTTACTAAGAATGTATAATTGTCAGTTATGAATATCACTATTCCGCCTCGGTCCGAGTACTACTGTCTACAATTCCAGGCCACATACAACCGAGCCTGCATTGAGTATCCTGCATTGTAGCAATATGATGTCTACATACACATTTAAACCGCCAACTCAACACCAAAATGCGCAAATTCCAAAACCAAAACAAAAAAAGAAAAGAACCAAAACTTTCACCGGCTGCTGGACTTGCCGCACCCGCCGCGTCAAATGCGATGAACACAAACCGCATTGTCTGCGGTGTCAGCGTGGCGGGCGCGAATGCCGGGGATATAGTGTGAAGTTAACTTGGAATCATGATTATGCTTCTGGGAATGCTTTTGGGATAGGGAGGGGAAATGACAGCGCGCGTGGTAATTGTCCACTTACACTAGGGGGTGTCCCGCGACGGGAGATTATCTCAACTAGGACTGAGATTGGGATAGAGAGGGGGCGGGTAGGTGAAGTGCTGTCGGCAGAGATGTTGGAGAGTATTTTTGAGGGGTTGGATCAATGGTCTTTATCTTCTGGAGGATGGGGAGGGGAGGAGAGGAGAGGACCCTTTTCGGTTTTTGGGGTTGGATTGCAGAGGCCTGGTGAGAGTAGTCAAGGGACTGGCAGCGAAACTGGGATAGGTGGCGATGGTATGCAGGTTGACGGATTAAAGACCGGAGAAGAGGACGTTATAGCAAACGAGATCAGTCAACCGTCTGTGGCTACCACTCAATCGCCAGCAGTATCGACAACAACCACCACGCCATATCTGCTTTACCGAGATGAATCACCAAGTGACACGGGATACACCATCGAACAACCAATTACTTCAACAGCTCTCCCAGAAACCGAACTCATCCACCATTGGGTCATCTTCCTCAGCCAGAACATGCTTCTTATCGACACACCAGACAACCCCTGCCGCACCGTTTTCATGCCACTGGCCCTCCAAGGCCTTGACACCTCGTCACCTGCCCATCTTGCCGTCTTCCACGCTATATGCGCTGCATCGGCGTTTAGTCTCTCATACCTTCGCAACGATGCGAGATATCATTCCTCAGCGGTGCGACATGATCAGCACGCCTTACGTTTACTCCGACGACACCTCTTGCACGGCGGACGGCTAGACGAGCCAACCCTCGCCGCGGCACTGACGTGCATCACGGGCGAGGCCATGTCCGGCCGGAAAGGCAGATGGAGGGCTCACGTCGTCGGCGTGCTGGGTTTACTGGAGCGAGAAATCTCCCGGAGTTGGATCCGCAGCTCAACAGCCACACCGCTAATACAGAGCTGTCTTAGTTTGTCGACCCTGTGCAGGCTCAGAGTTCCCCGGGAGTTGGTCGCGTTGTTCCGGGGGGTAGATCCGCAAGAACGTGATTGTTATCTTGAGCGGGCGCATGGGGTCACTAGAAACCTTGTGGAGTTTCTGGCAGATGTCAATGATATTAAGGAGGTCAGGAGTCGTGTTTCTCCGGCGGAGTTGGATCAGTTGGAGTTGCGACTTTATCTGAATTTTCCGCGGGTATCGGCCGATACACACAAGTCGGAGGTTGTCCAGCATGCGCTTAATTCCTTTTACTATGCTACGGTCATTTATTTCCGTCGGACATTAAAGGGAGCATGCGTGGCTGATGTTCGGGACCTGGTTGAAAAGGCTGTCCAGGATCTTGAGGCTGTAGAGGCACAGGGGAGCGCGTGTGGGAGTGCGTATAACTGGGCTAGTTTCGTGGTTGCGGCAGAGTGTGATCAACCGGACCTGCAGGCTCGAATGTTGAACTGCTTTGATCGGAAGCGCAGGCATGGGATTAAAAATATCGATCGGCTTCGGGAATTTGTCAGGATTGTATGGGAACGGCGGGTGTCTACGGGGGTAGATATCCATTGGCAAGACCTTGCTGATGAATTTGAATTTGATATCATGTTTGTCTAAGCAGTATTTACCATTTAATTTCTGATAACACTAGATGTGGTGTGCTAAATTGTATACCCCCCATCCATCACCAACGCAGCACCGCACATATAACTACTCATAGGGGATGCCAGAAATGAGATTGAATCTGCAACCTCCTCCACCGAGGATGGTCTCCTCATCGGCGTCCGGTCAAATTCCGCCTGCAGAGCCCCAAGTCGGATGGCGTCGGCGATAATCGGTGTGTCGACATAGCTGCCTCTTAGCTTTGGGTCACTTTTATAGGACGATAACTTACCCAGGGCAAATAGCGTTGATTCGAATTCCGTGCGGTGCATACGTTTTTGCGTCCTATAATGATTAGTACTGGCCTTGTGGGGTGGAAGTAATGACCCGTACCAGTTTGGTTATGGCGATTACCGCTGTTGATGTTAGCAATGCTTGATTTCTTGGTTATGGCAAAGAACATACCATGCTTTGATGCAGTATACGGGGAAATCCCAAATTCGCCTCGTGGAGCATGGACACCAAACATCGACGAGAGATTAACAATGACGCCACGACCTCGACGGGGGCCAAGGTTCCTTTTATTGTCAAGTCCGTTAGTCAGTCGAACCAGACCATAAGGACAAGAACATGGCAAACGCTGATACTCACTCCTGCCCCAACATCTGCCGTATCAGCTCCCTCTGACATATCCAAACCCCCGTCTGGTTCACATCAATCACCCTCTGCCATTCGCTCAAAGACATTTCATGCGTTGGACAAGGGTTGCCACTAATGCCGGCGCTGTTGATGGCAACATCGATCCGGCCATACATCTCTACCGTCTTTTTGACGGCTGTCGCGATGGATGTTTCGCTAGCGACGTCGGTTTGTTGTATCAGTATGTTGGCGGTGGAATGCTGAGAGAGCAGGTCATTTCGAGCGCTTTCGAGTGCGGAGATGTTGATGTCGAGGAGGGATAGGTTGTTGATGCCGTTTTGGATGAGGGTATTGGCTGTGCCGCGGCCGATTCCTGGATTTGTTATTCCTTTGATCTTGAATGATTGAAAGCTCGAGGGGATACCTGATCCAGCGCCGGTGATTAGGGCAGTGCCTTCTAATTTGCTTGCCATGTTTCGTGTCGTGAATGTGTAGAGATGTAGAATCTGGGCTATTTCTGGCTGTGCTTTATTATAGGTAACGATTATCTTCTGTTTTGCACATTTCGACATAACTATTCTTATGGATTTTGAGTTATGCGGTGGAGGTGATTTTCCAATATTTTCCATAACGGGTAACTAACCCTCGTCGTCAACTTCTTGTTTCGTCAGCCAATCAAATGCCATTGTCGTCTACTTGTACAAAGCAAAACATCCTCTCACAAGGTTATTGTACACGATGCTATGGATTTGGATACTTATGTCTAAACAATATGGAATATAAAATGCGCCCGTCCTCCAGACACCATGTCGTACTCGCTCAATCATCAGTCCTCTTCCCTTAAAAATAAAACTTTTCACAATCCATCAGTCTTGAATTTCTACCCACCAATCTACCATGGACGGCAAAAAATATCTGCAAACAGACGCCCTCGTCATCGGCGGTGGCTTCAGCGGCTGCTGCGCCCTCCACAAACTCCGCCAACAAGGCCTAACAACCAAACTCCTCGAAGCCGGCGGCGACTTCGGCGGCGTTTGGTACTGGAACCGCTATCCAGGTGCGCGAGTCGATACCGAAATGCCCATGTACCAGTTCAATTTTCCAGAAGTGTATAAGGACTGGAACTGGTCGGAGCGTTTCCCCGCGCATGACGAGCTGCGGCGGTATTTTCAACACGTCGATCGGGTTTTGGATTTGAGGAGGGACGCTATTTTCAATACTGTTGTTTCGGAGGTAACATATGACGAGGGGGAGCGGATGTGGTGTGTGAAGGCAGAGGATGGGATGCAGGCGGCGTGCAGGTATTTGATTGTTGCGACGGGTTCGTCGTATAAGGCATTTTATCCCTCTTTTCCGGGACTGGAGGCGTATAACGGCCATCTTGTACACTCTGCGCGGTATCCGCAGAGCCTGGAAGTGACTGGGAAAAAGGTCGGCATTGTTGGCAACGGAGCATCTGGCCTACAAATTGTGCAGGAACTGGCCAAGCAAGACTGCGAGATGACTGTGTTTATCCGCACACCCGGTTTCTCGATCCCCATGCGCCAGCGCAAGTTTTCCCCGGCTGAGTCCGAGAGCCAGAAGGGCTTCTACGACGCCATCTTCAGCAAGTGTTATAATTCCACGACGGGGTTTGCGAACAACACGCGCAATCAGTCGGGTCACGACGCCACTCCGGAGGAGAGAGAAGCTCTCTTCGACGAGCTGTGGCAGCGCGGCGGGTTTAACTGGTTGATCTCGAACTATTCCGACTATCTCGTTGATGAACGGGTAAATTCCATGCTCTATGATTACTGGGCGCGACAGGTGCGGGCGCGCATGACGGATCCTGTCAAGATGGACTTTGTGGCGCCGTTGAAGCAGGAGCAGTTGATTGCCACTAAGCGGCCGAGCTTGGAACAGGACTATTACGAGATGATCGACAAGCCGAACGTGCATCTGCATAGTCTGAAGGAAGCGCCTATTGTTCGATTGGACGCCAACGGTATCGTAACCCGCAACGTTGCGGGCGATGATGAGCACCACCATGACCTGGACGTGATTATTTTCGCAACTGGTTATGACGCAGTCACGGGAAGCCAGCTTGACCTCTCAATCCAGGGCAGGGACCAGATTTCCTTGGGCCAGAAATGGAAAGACGGCACCCTTACGCACCTCGGAATGATGGTCCCAGGTATGCCAAATCTCTTTCTCCTTTACGGACCGCAAGCACCCACATCCCTGGCAAACGGGCCACCATTTATCGAGATGCAGGTTGACTGGATCTCCAAAATGACCTCCAAAATGAAAGAACGGGGTGTCGAGTCTATTGAACCGACTCAAGCTGCCGCGGAACAGTGGCGCGAGCATGTCCTTGTGGCTAGTACTTATACGCTATTGCCAAAGGCAGATTCGTGGTACATGGGTGCAAATATTCCAGGAAAGCGGAGGGAGCCGTTGATTTATATGGGTGGTCTTGATCGATGGTGGCAGATGTGTATGAAGACGTTGGAGACTTGGGAGGGATTGAAGACAGGTTGAAATTACTAATATCTTCTGGGTTTCTGAATAATAAGGATAATCTTCATCTAGCATAGCAATAGAAATGTTTAAAATGTACAATAAACGTTGCTTCCCCCAAGAGCAAAGGCAATATAAGATTCAACATACTTGACTGGCCTCCTCTCAACTGCTCAACTAACACTATACGCCATAAAACATACACCGCTAATCTCACATCACAGCCAGTGCATTCGGGGGACTCCCGATTAAACCAGACACATTCAAAGGAGCAGAAGTCAGGAAGAAAGTATAACGCCCGGTCTTCTTGCAATACTCCGCCAAAGCCTTAAGATCCCACAGCTCCCCTATGGGAAGACCAAACAAGCTCAAGCACCATTGATGGAGGACTAAAAATTGTCAGCTAAAAAAAAAAAAAAAGTATCTACAAGAATAAGGGCAAAAAGAAGGAGGGCTAGCTCACCAAGCTCAAACGGCTCCTGCTCCTCCCCATCGACCACCGGCGGCATAGCCTCAAACGCTAACGTATCGCTCGCAACAGCAGCAAAATGGCGATTCCACAGCCACTCGGCCATTTCAGTCGAGCCGTCTACTCCGCACGCACGGTGGTGTCGCATGGATTGCTGTTGTTCTTCGGCGTTCATCTCACCCAATGCCTCCGTGTAACCCCAGCGGATAATGAGTATGTCGCCCGGTTTGAATGTGACGCCTTGTTTTTTGGCGACGGCTTCGATGTCTTTGACGGTAATGCGGAAGCCGGAGAAGGGGGAGTAGGAGATGTTGTTGGCTTCGGCGTGGGATTTGAAGTCGATTAGGACGCCTCTTCCTGTGAGGCAGCCGCGAGTGTGCCAGTCTGTGTGTTTGTGCATTAGACGGATACTAAATTTTGCTTCTCTGGTTATTTAATTAAGAACATACGGTCAAGAGTAGGGAGCGTTGGATTCGTTTCATCAGAAAGCGCAGCAGTAGTCGGCTGGGACCCATTGTATGCTAGACCGGTAGGTAAATGTTGAAAATGGCCTCCAAGGTGATTAGAAGGAATTCGTATATATAAGAAAAGGAAGACATACATAGACTATCCCACTGGCTGCTACATTGCGTGTTGAATGCGACCTTTACCAAGGTTACTAGCTGCCAATATATATAGGTAACCATACTTACTTCATCATCGAATCCAAAATGTTTCTCAGAGGCATCCAAACTTATTATCTCATGGGAAAGCTTTTTTCTAAAGAATCCCGGCGACTTGAGCGAGCCAATGGGCCAACTGCATGCAACTGTTAGGCCATATTCATCTACCTGGGGGGTAAAATGAATGAGCTCACTTGAGTGAAATCGACACACCTTCCTTGATCTCAGCAGCGGCGGACTGAACAACATCTGGGGTCAATAGGTTCAATGTTCCCAATTTATCTTTCTGTGCCGTCATGGTCAAAGACTCCCCAGGCGCAGCCATGGGGCATGCCTTCCACCGGAGGCAGGTCATTGAAATCCGGCAATCGAGACGCGAGAGACATGACAATGATGGGTCGTAACCGGAGAGACGATGTATACGGAAGAGCAATCTGTGTTTGCCTTTGAGATGGTGGACAATCCCGTTTCGGCTATTTCGGCCTCGCCGAGCCCTTCCTATTCGGTGCATACAATATCCCCACATATTACATTATTGCCCCAATTTCGCGCGCTTTTCCGTCGGAAGCATTCTGTATAGCATAAAACATAATGCTGATGAATACGGGCAATAACAATTTTTCCAACCACGCTGAAATAAATCTGATTTTGGTTATGGTTTTCATGCCATCTTGTCACTTTTCCATCTGTCTAAACTATGCCTCTACAATATGATCCCGAGTTCGCAGAGCTTGCAGCACCAGTGCTGCAACTAGTATCCCAAGCAGAGCGACCTGCCATCCATGACATCGATACCAGAAGAGCCAATCTGGATGCCTTTAGCAGCCAGGCAACAGCAACAGCACAAATCCCCAACGATGTCGAGCAGATTGTGCACTATGCTCGAACGGCCGATAATCACGATGTTCCTATGCTTCATTTCCGGAGAAAGAACACACTACCTTCAGGACCAGGGCCAGCTATTGTCCACATGCATGGCGGAGGGTTCATTGCCCTAAGCGCAGCAATCGGCACCCCATCACTCTCCAGATTCGTATCGGAAACAGGCGTGCAAATCCTGTCAATCGATTACCGCCTCGCACCGGAAAACATCTTCCCAAAACCTCTTGATGACTGCTGGACCGCGTTGACATGGATACACGGCCACGCGCACGAACTCTCGATCGACAACTCTCGCATAGCTGTCATGGGCGAGAGCGCTGGTGGTAGTCTCGCAGCTGGTTTGACTCTACTAGCCAGAGACAGGGGCCTCTCGCCACCTTTGGCAAAGCAAATCCTGGTGTATCCCATGCTCGATGATCGGACGAGAACCAACCCGTTTGGGGACCTGGCGTTCTGGTCTGCAGAGGATAATGTCACCGGGTGGACGGCGTATCTTGGGGCGAGTGCAGCAGCAAAGTCAGTGTCGCCCTATGCTGCTCCTGCGAGAGTTAACTCCGTACAGGGACTGCCGCCGCTGTATTTGGATTGTGGGCAGATTGACGTTTTTGCCCTGGAAGATGTTAGATACGTTCTGCGGTTCATGGAGGCCAATATCCCGGCTGAATTGCATGTCTACGAGGGACTGCCGCATGGGTTTGAAGGGTTTGCTCCTACGTCTGGGGCTGTGAAACAGGCTTTTGCAAATAGGGCTAGGGCCATTATTTCATTTTGATCTTTTATACTTCTGTAATAGTTAGGCATGTAAATGGTTGGATTCACATTATTTACGCTGCATGTACTCATAGCGACATGGAGATCAGGCCCAAGCCGAGGCCGAAATGCGGTCCAAGTGGGACTCGTGTGCTACGCATGTAATGTGACGAGAAGCATCATTTAAATAGTATATATAGCTTTGCTTTCCCCCTCTTGCAAAACTGTCAACTTACTTTCTACTATTGATCTCGTCAAAATGACTTCTACCCCTCGCCCCGACCCTAGCACCCTCCGAAACACAGTCGACAAAAAGGTCACCATCGTCACCGGCGCAGCCAGGGGAATCGGCTTTGCAACCGCCTCCCTTCTCGCCAACCACGGCGCCCGAGTAATCCTCACCGACATATCAGACGATGCGTTGAAAATCGCATGCTCGACTATCGGCCTCGGATCTACATACAAGGCCTGCGACGTCAGCGACTGGGAAGCTCAAGAGGAGCTTTTCGACTGGACGGTTCGGAACTTCGGATCTGTGGATATTGTCGTCTGCAATGCTGCGGTGAACCCGGAGATTGCACTCTTGCAGACGCAGGATGCGGATAGGCAGAGGGAGATGGCTGGGATGGTTGAGTATAATTACTTAGCGGATGAGAGGAGAGAAGAGGCCGAAACCAGTGCTGGTTCGACAAGGCTCAAGAGGCCATCTACGCGGGCATTCGATATCAATATCAATTCCGTTGTCTTCGGACTAAAACTTGCAATCCACCACATGAAAAGAAACGGAGGAGGAAGGGTTATCGTGGTTGGATCAGCTGGTTCCTATTTGCCTGTTCCCACACAGTCTCTGTACACTGCGAGTAAACATGCGGTTCTGGGACTGGTTCGGAGTGCAGCAATGACCGCCGAAGTCATTCAATCCGGCATTTCGATCTCGATAGTTGCACCCTGGTTAACTTTGACTTCTATGGTTGACGGTCTCGAGGCTACTCGCAGTTCGCATACGTTGAAGAGTTCCCCCGAGGATGTGGCTTGGGCTATTGCGCATGCTGCTTCTGCGCCCGCGGGAGATGTCAATGGGAAGGGGTTCTGGATTCAGGGAAAGGCGATTAGTGAGGTTGAGGGTGCTTATGGAAGACTGGCTGGTGAACTTATTTCGCCGTTGAATCGGTTTTAGAGAGTATGCATGGATGCTACTATCAGTATAAGAGCACACACTACACAGTAATACATTACGAAGTGGTTGTTATAAAGTAATAATACCGTCTCAGATGGCAACATCCGAATCCAAGCGGGCCAGTCTCGTTGTCGACTTCCTCTTTTAGAACCGAGAAAACTTGTTTATCGGTGGTGCCAGCTCTTCAAGATCGTCCGTGGAGTATTTGCCGTCTCCGTAAAGAACCGTGGAGTCCGAGCTTGCCACGGACACCGTGGAGACCGCGGAAGCCGATCGAATTCTTTTAATTCTATAGCCGATGGCCCGGATCCGATAGATTTGCCAGCAGTCTGGCGTACTATTGCCTCCCAATCCCCAGCAGATTCACGATACTAGAGTGATGGACTCTGTACCTGCCCTAAGGACAGCTAAGTATTGCTTTAATTGAAAAGCTTGTACATATAACCATAGGGTGTGGGCAACCGGGCCACATGTTAAGCTGCGCCGGCTTACATAGCTCATAGGACGATGCATTTTACAATTACGACTAGTTCTCTGGGAATTAACATCCTCGATTCGAATACTCGCCCCAAGCCCACTGTCATACCAAGGGCAGACTGATTTCATGCATATATCGGTACGAGTATGTGGATGTGGATCTTTGCCCAAGAATCCGAATCCGCAGTGGTTCATGCGGTGCAGTGATTCTTCGCCTGACACTCAAGCTGTACAATAACATTTTATCAAATCAGATGATGAAATACCTCTATTAAGATATATGATGGATGAATCCCACATCCCGAACGAAGATAACACTCCAACACTAGAGTGACTGGTTCGTTACCTTGACCAGCGGTGCGAGGCTGGCTTATGTCCCAACAATAAACAGCCTACATCAACAAAAACTACAAAAAGCTTGGTTGGAGTCGAGGAATCGCAGGGCTATACGGAGTATAGGCATAAGATTTGGTCAAGACCTCCGTTGTCTAGCATCATATACTATCTACTTTCCTGATCTGCAGGACCATAGGTATCAATCAGGCCAAGATCATGCATGGATCTAATGGATAGGATCCGGCACTAGCGCCCGGACATGCTGTTCTCTGCCAACTCGAGGGCATCGTTGATATCATCGCTTTCGGGACTATCGACAGTGTCCTGACTTGTTCTCAGGATGACCCTCAGAACAGGGACAGCTTGGATAGTAGTCTCACTGATGCTATCAATGAGTACTCGAAATGAATGGTTTTGACTTGAGTAACGAGCCCGATATTGGTCGGGCAGAGGAATATTTTGAATTCTAGTGAAAATGCAGATGATCAAATACTATTTAATGCCTACAATAATACTACACTTTAAAATTCTCCCCAGATAGCCTTCTGTAAGCTCTGTATATGCAAGAGTTGCAAATTTTTGTTATAATACCGAGTATTTCGAAGTCATCAGTTGAATAATCCTATTATAGTTGGATAAGCCCTGCTCTGGGTCCATAAACGAAGTCAAAAAATACTAGACGCAGTAAACTGGGAATGTATTGATCGTGTATAGATTCTCTGTCATGTCTAGATTTGAGTTCTCATATTACTTCTGCACAGGTCACCCGCTGGCTGTCTTTTCAATTGCACGCCGACTTCGTAGGCTTCCCTACTTCTTACCCTACCACGTAACTATTCCTCAGATTAATAGAAACAGAATTCTCCAGGAGCTCGCCACGATTCTAGTCTATAGGATTTCTTGTGCCTACCCACCCGCCGACATTCGACCGACTTGCACTCTGAAATGTCGGGCTAGATTGTCGTGCGAGAGTAGTGTACATGTCATGACACCTGCCTCGAGAAGATCGAAGCAATATTCATAGAATGTTTATTGTATACTTTCTATTAAAAAAAAAATACATAACATGGGGTGTGGAAAACAGGGCTTCCCGTCCGCTCAGCCGTACTCAAGCCACATGTTAAGCCTGGTCAACCATAATTTTTGCCCCTTCTCATTGCTGCTCTGACTGGGTGAGCCCTAGTTGGGTGCAGGTGACTGAGGTGATTCTTTGAAATCAAGGGTGAGTGTTATGGGTCACGATTAGATTTCCTCAACCTAATGATGCCTATCGTATACGAAGGAATCGTTGAAGAAAAAAGAAAGAGAACAGAACAGAACAGGTTATATATATGATGGTGTATCCCTTGCTGGTAGGCATTCTTTGCTGGTCTTGGGTTTTGGTTATGCCATTGCTTCCCTGGGATCGTACGAGGAAGTTCTGGTTATTTGCTGGTGTCCCTTCATTCTGTGCTGGCCTTAGACAAACCACCATCCTGTGGGTTCGTACGAGAACCCCATAACAGCATATGAAAAGATCTACAACTTTGATGAGACAGGCTTTACTATGGGTCTAGTAGCCGCTGCTAAGGTAGTTATTAGGGCTGAAATGACTGGCCAGCCCTTCCTTGTACAGCCAGGAAATAGGGATGGGTTACATGTATCAAGTGTACCAACTCTACAGGATGGGCTCTACCACCATGCATCATCTTCTTTGGATTAGTTACCTGACACGACATTTGCCACCACATAATCGTAGCGGTAGTCTCTTTGATCAATCAACCATCCATGTCCACTAAAATACAATAAAGTCTCTAATAGATCGTCGACCTCAGCCCCGGGGCCCGGAAGTTCTTCACGTTTAGTCAGCGGGCTTTTTTTTGACCCGAGCCCCGAAATGAATTTGGAAAGGTCGCATAGTAGTCATGATGATTGATAAGAATCCTCGGTTGATTCAAAAAACGCTTTTCATGGCGGATCTGATTCCTCTCCAGAGCGTGTACTTTATCCACTATTTAAAGATAGCGCAATGTAAGGAATTGGCTTTTAATAGTCCCTGAAACCTCATTTTTATCATCACATACACTATATACTTGCCCAACGCCTCTTTTACTTATAGGTTCATAACCCGGATGTGACATGATGCGGGATCAACAAAATGGAGTTGAGAGAGCAGGCACTGGAAGCAAGCCCTCCAAGTTAACTTCATTCGAATTCAAAGCTTACAATAGATTGGCCGACCATATGGACTTGATCGTAAGTTTTAGCATCAATTACCTTTACTTCTCCGTCAACTCTCTTCACATAACCGAAAATAATGGTGCTGACTGGTCCTCCCTAGCATAATAATTTCCGTGGGATTTGGAACGAGCTTTATAGCACCTGTCCCAAAAACAAGCGCCCAAACGGCCAATCGATCCGCGCGTTCCTCAGCCTCGCCGAGTTCTTCTGCCATCAACTCACACTGCATCACACGATCGAAGAGCGGCACTTTTTCCCTGAACTAGCCGTGAGAATACCGGAGTTTCGCAAGGAGCTGAGCTTAGTCGGCCAGCATCGCGAGATCCATCGCGGACTGGAGGAATTGGAAGCATACGTGAACATGTGTCGCACTGGGGAGACAGAGCTACAGCTGACACATATGAAGACCTTGATGGATAACTTTGGAGGAGTTTTGTGGGCACATTTGGATGACGAGGTCAAGGCTTTGGGTGCGGAGAATATGAGGAAATTTTGGACTTTGCATGAAATGGCCTGTTTGTATCATTGAGAAAGCTGTCATGATATATGTTTTTTGCATCCAATGGGTGGGAGTTATGGCTAAAAACTGACAAACCTCAAAAAATATTCTCAAATAGAAGCATACTTCAAGTCGATCTTCAGTACTTCTATCTATCTGTAGGTACAATTATTGTTGAACAAATAGTTTGCATTTGAGCAGCATTGTTTAATAGAAACACTCATGCATATCTTCTATATTTCAAGCATGGTATCTCGTCAAGGTTAGAAATCAAGCTGTTCGTCAATCTTCAAACCCATGAGACATGTATGATCCATTAAAAGTTAATTATAAGAGCGAATGAAGAAGAAAAGAGCGATGAAAAAAAAAAAAAAAAGAAACGCTATAGCTGGGACAACGAAGCACATCTTTATTTTGCAAGAAGCATGAGATGTTCAATGGTCCGTCGCACCGCCCCACTGCCCACCTGGTCCATATTGAGCCGGAATACTGGGCCAAGTATCTATACCGTCCAAGAGCGCGAGTCTGGGGCAATTTATCAGCACATATAATCTAAAAAAAAAAAAAAAAACGATCCAAGTATGCATCACTTACCCCATTCCTCCCGTCAGATGCGGATCGAGATGACAGTGGAGCAAGAAGGCCTGTTTAGTCAGTTAAGAAACCTGATACAAGATAGAAGATTCATTCCCATACCCCTGGATTTCGTACTATGAGCGCAACTCTTGTTAGCACTGAGCCTTCCGCCAAATTGGGATGACGCACCATGATAGCGAATTGCCAACCAGCTTTGGCCTTGAAAAGCAGGGAGTGTTGTAAAAGTATCTGGAAATGTCAAGAATCAGTCTCCTAAGCAAGAGGTTGGGGATATTAGAGCTGAACAAACCTCTCATTGGAGGATTGACCAGGTTGAAGCTTTCTGGAATAGCCTTAGCAGCCTCTGCGACGGAGGTCCAATTGAAGCTACCGGTGCCGGAACCCTGAAATACAAAGTCAGCGAATTTTCCAAGATTGAACTGGAGCTTATGGGATCCGTTTGAGACTGACAAGAACATAGACTCGATTAGAATGCTTATGGAGTGGGTGACTGGGTTGGAGTGTAGAGACATTTCCCGACAATGAGAAAATGATGTCCACCCAGGTATCGTTCCTGGTACTAATGACCAAGGGGCTATTAGCTGCCGATTGAGGATCCCATAAAAAGGGCTTTTCTGTTTCCAAAACAAGACTGTATGAGTTATTTCCATTTAGGGACCATTCCCAAGCGTGGCGAATACGGCCAGTGGTAAGGATATAGGTTTCATCTGGATTCTCCTTGGGTTGACTTGGTGTAAGCATTTCAATCTTGGTTTTATCAAATGAGACAAGATCCGTGCTTGTGCTTGTACTAATCCCACCGTAGTTGATAAACGGAGCTGATGTAACAGAGGGATCTCCGTTCGAATACGAAAGACTAGCGAACCCTGCAATCTTTTGATTGAATCCTGAATTAGCCACGGTAATTGAATAATTACCTGGGTCCTTGTTCAGTTGGACCAAACAGGAATAGCGGCCGCCATTATTGATTGTCAATGCCTAGGTAGAAGGCTCATTGTCAGTAAGATGTCATGAGAATTGACTTCAAAATCAGTCAACGCATAACATACATCAACTTTAGTAGGCTTTATGTATAGTCCATCAACCTCATAGACCCAGAGGGAATGATTGTTGATAGAAACTATTCAAGTGAGTTTAGTGATCACGGAGTTAGGTAGGTAAGATAACAAACATACCTATCGGGGCCGAAACTGATGCCGACCCGAGGAAATTGAGACTCGCCCATCCATTCAGCGGATCAACCTTTACAATTTCTTCCGTCGCATTTGTTGCAATACATTCATCGAACAAGGATGGTGGAACCGAACTAAAGTTGTGCGAAAACGTTGTTTGGGCAAAGGTGTTTTGAAGTGGAGCGCATCTTCAATTTCCAGTCAGTAACCATGACCAGAGTTTTCCCGGGACCGAAATACCCTTTTACCGTATAGTTCATACCCTGAAGCACTGATTTCAACGACGTGGGGACCATGTCCGTCAAATATCCAGGATCGCGACAATTGACCCTTCCCTTTCCGTTGATCAAGATAGAATCTGCACATCTTGACTTCGTCAGTTTTACCTTGCTAACACCTCTTCATCACTTACAGGACATCAATGTCTGCAGAAATTGCAACCTCACGTAGCGCTTCTGATGTCATATGAAACCAATCGGAGAGCATCACCAAGTGAGGGGACTGAATAGCGTTGTGTATTTGAGTCTGTTCCAACGTATCATTCGTGATCATGCTAGCAAGATTCTCGGCATTTCTCCGAGGCCTGGGTAGTTCATCTTTAGTTGTTTCTGAGAATCAAGGGTCTCAGTTGCCTAGGTTGTCCGTACCTAACATAAATCGGCCCGTACATGCCATCCATAATTTGTCCCGCAGAGTGTGAGTGATACCTTCCTGCCGTTAGAGCCCGATCTTAGATCAGACTTTAAAAGCCTCACCAGTATGTTCCATATTGCTGTACGGTGAAGGAATACACAAATCTTCCGCCAGGAGGAATAAGCCTCTGAGAGACCCCAGGTACTCCATCTGACCATGGCGTTCCCTGTTGCCTATTCTTGTGTTAGCGATTAGGCAAATACAGTCGCCGAAGGACAGTCTCACTCGATGCCGTGGTAGTGAATTGTGGTGTTAAACGGCATGAAGTTATTCACAATTACTTCGACGTTATCTCCCTCATCCATGATGAGCGGAGGCCCAGGGAACTGGCCATTGACCAAAGTTTGATAACGCTCCACTCCATCCGGCGCCCATAATTCCCAGGTGACATTGAGCTCGAACCGATTTGTCTGTGGAAGCTGGCCAGCACTCAAAGAAGCTCCCAGGTCGAGATCAATGGCAAGACCAGCTCCTAGTCCCACAAGAGACAGCAACAGGGCTGGTTTCATGACTGCTTGATTGTTGCCGAGAAAATTTTTCAGTGAACATTCAAATCAGGACGGGGAGAATGGATTTTATATGCGACAGCATTTGCTACTAAAATTGTAAGTGTCAACTAAGTCCAGAGGTATGTACACAGTTCATTTTTGCATGTCAATTATTATTATTATTATTATTGTTCATACACGCATCTGTCAGCCCTATAGGCCGAGTGGCGGCAGGTCCTGCGGGGCAGCCGGGTAAGCCGCCGTAATGGTAGTCGCTATGTACATCATCGCCTCTCTACATGCATCCTGATATGTTATTCCGCATGTTGTATATCCCGTGCTGCTGGTTTTCGTACTGCTGTTCCCATGGCCACGAAAGTCCAAGGGCTTGTTGGATACTATCTCGTTTCCTTCCCTACTTCTGCAAGCGTTTAACCTTGACTGTGCTATTCTGCCAGTTGTTTCCTCTCCGTTGCTGTGATTCGGTATGTGGTTGGTAGCGTCTGAAACTGGCCTAGAAGGCCTGTCTCAAGCATGAACCGCACTGCCTTCGGTACCAGGTCTGGCCGCATTAGGTAGGCCCGGTAATCCAACTCCCGCCTTGACCCCTGTGTAAGATGGCGCATTCGGGGTCCTGCCTGGTTTGTGCAGTGGAGGAGAACGTGGCGTATATCTTGAAGGCCATGTCCACAAGAGCATTCAGTCGATTCCATAGCGTTAAAGGTACCAAGATAACTGGCCAGTGCAATCTTCCCGGTTTGCATTTGAATGAGGATTGATGTGGCAGCTCTTCGTAGGCCCTGGTATAGTTGCATTGGTGCTTTTGAAGGCTCTTTCCATAGACGACGGAGGGAGTTCCCATGGGTGGAAGCGGCCCATTCAGTCTTCCATGCATTTGCTGCTTCTATGCGGAGGGTTCTTCGAATGCTAGCTTTGAGAGTGAGCTCCTCTGCACCGTTGGGGGCTGGAGAATTAGCAGCTTCTTTTGCAAGAGCATCAGCACACTCATTGCCATGGATGCCTTCATGACCTGGGAGCCAATACAGCTGTATATTCCAGCCGCGTTCCTGTAGCTGAGATGTGGTCTGTGTGATTTTACTCAGGATATATTGGCCAGAGGACCTTCCTGGAGCTGAACACGCTTGAATTGCCGCCTGGTTGTCTGTAAAGATGGTTGCTGTATAGGCCTGATGGGAACATTGTGACGTCGGTCCGAATGTGTTCCATATTTGGGTGAGGGCCATCTCTACACCTTGCAATTCTGCTGCGTATACAGTGTGGGTAGCCGGGGAGCCAATGCGAACTGCCTGGTGCCCCAGAGGTGAAACTACCGCTGCTCCAACTCCCTGCTCTGTCAAACTGCCATCTGTGTATGCGACAATGTCGGCGCCACTGCATAAGGCATTCTGATGAGCTGCTAGGGCTGCTTCCCGAGTTTCCGCCACATATGATTCCAGACCTGACCACCATGGTGGGGCCACATGTGGGTGTATAACCTCCAGTCTGTTCTGAGAGATTGCAATCCGTCGACCCCATCGTTCTAGTGGCGATGTCAGGGGGTCATGGTCTGGGCTAGTGATCCATCTCATGCGTCGCTCCTGTGCATTCCTTGGTGCTGGTCGTTGGCCGGCGCGGCGTATCTCAATGAGAGTGGCCATAATGGGCGAGGTGGCTGTTCGGAGATATGATTCTTTGGCTGCGCATTCCAATGCGATCATTGGAGGTGGGATGTTGAGACATATTTCTAGAGCAGCTCGAGAGGTTGTTCTGAATGCGCCGGCAATCCTATAGAGGGCCTTGTGCTGGATAGATTCCAAGGCTTTCCTAGCAGCATTTTCTGCCGCCTTGAAGCCCCATCCAGCCTGTATGAACCATGTGGAACTGGCAAAAGTGATCTGCGGCCATAAGACTGCTGTGTACATTTGGCGGAGATGGGATAGGGTGATACCCCAAGTTGATCCTGCTATGGAGCAAAGGGCTGCTATCATTTCAGTTGCTTTAACTTGGGCGTGTTCAATTTGTTTCATGCCAGTGAGATGCTGGTCTAGCTGGACACCAAGGTAGCGGAGGGTAGGCACTGGCTTAACCTCTACCCCTTGCACTTTGACTGAAGCATTGGTTGAGCTCAAGGGTCTAGGAACGCCTCGGACCTTCCGCCACAGATGTATCAGACCATATTTTGCTGGGGCAAACTTGGAGGCATGCTGGGTTTCCCACTGTTCTGCTATTTTGTGTATTTGCTCAAGGCGTCGACAGTTAGTCGTAGCAGCCCGGCTCCAGACAAGTATGCATATGTCGTCAATGTAGCCAGTGATCAGAGCTCTTCCAGGGTAAGACTCATGTATTTGGTCGATCAGATCAGCATTGTAGAACAGGTAGAGAATTGGAGAGAGAGGTGAGCCTTGAGGTATGCCTGTGTCCGTGGTAAACTGGCCCGTCGCACCTTCTATTAGTAAAATATCTGTGATGCGGTGGCGGAGGAAGCTTGCTATCCAGTTAACAGCACTGATTGGAACCCTTCGTTTTCGGAGGTTATGAATCAGGCATTTATGTGCAGCGTTGTCAAATGCACCACTAACATCCAGGGTAAGCAGTGTGGCTACCAATGCGCCAGAACGCCAGGATGCATGGACCTGTTCCAGCAGGAGATGAATAGCATGTTCACATGATCGTCCTTTACGGCCACCAATGTGGGTGTGTGGTAGGAGACTGTACGCTTCGACCATATAGCTTATGCGAGTTGCAATAACTGCTTCTAATGCTTTCCCAACTGTGTTGAGCAGTGCGATGGGCCTGTACGCCTTTGGGTCTGTATAGTCAGGTTTCCCAGGCTTCCGCAATACCACTGTAGTTGACTTTCGGAAGTGCTCTGGGCAGTAGCCCAACTTCAGGCAAGCATTGAACAGGTTAGTGAGATGGCCTAGGAAGACTGGAATGGCTAGAGCGCGATGTAGGGTCAGATTCGGTATACCATCAGGACCAGGAGCCTTGTTTGGCGCAGCCCGTTGGATTGCCTGACAGACCTCCTTCTCTGTGATGGCAGGCATCAGTAGTGGTTCGGGGTATTCATAACCAGGGATGTCGGAGAGATCCGCTTCAGGAGGCGGGGGAAATAGAGTCTCCCGCAGTGCCTGTGCTTTCCTTTCTGGAGTTTCATATGTTTGATTCCCTGCGTGAAGAGTTGGCGTATAGGTTGGTTGAACGCCTCCGCGACGGCGTGCCCAACGGGCCAGTTTCCAAAATCCTTCTATTGATTCAGTTGCGTCCTCCACATGGGCACGGTGATTGTTCCGGCTCAGTTTAGCAGTTTCTCGGCCTAGTGTGTGCTTGGCCTGACGGAATGCCTTGATATCTTCCTCCTGGCCAGAGGCAGCCCAGCGTCGTGTGCGGTTGACATTGTTGCGTAGTCTCTTTAATTCCGGGGGGTATCCTGGGCGGGAGTAGGGAGTGATCCTGGCTGTAGGGACAGTGGTCTCCGCAGTTTGCTGGATGGTTTTAATCAAGTGGTCAACTGTGGCATCTATCTCCTTGGTGGTGGTTAGGGGGCATATAGGCTGGAGGTCTGCGGCCAGTGTCTTTAGGAAGGTGTCCCAGTCAGCTTCTTGGCACTGCATCTTTAGCTTCTCTGGAGACTTCTGCACAGGTATGTCTAATTCTGTGAGAATCGGTATGTGGTCTGCTGCATGCATCCAGTCCCGTCGGTCTTGACAGCGCACCAGGAGATCTGTTACCTCAGCAGTGGCCCATGTCAGGTCAATTGTAGTTTGGTGACTCCCTCTGCCTGTATGTTTCTCATATGTAATAGTGCCTGGCGGTGTAAGCAGTTCTAAGCCATGGACTTCAGCTATCCTGATGAGATCATCTGCTTCCTCATGGCGGTGGTTGTAGTCAGGTCGGGCCCACATTGGGTGATGGAGGTTAAAATCGCCCACTACCATATGTTTTTGGTTGGGATATTCAGCCAGTGCATTGTGCAGAGCTCTCATGACACTGGGCTGGCCTGTCACAGGGCTGGGATTGTATGCGTTATGAATATGTATGGGGCCTATTCTTGTGTGAAGTGTCAAGGTGCTCAAGTCCTTTGTACGGTGCTTTATCGCCCACTTCGTTGGATCCAGTGCCTTACTGACAAAGAAGCAGATCCGTGGCATATTGGCCACATCAGTGTCCTTGCCAGTAGGCTTGATCAGGAGGTGGAAACGGTTTCCAAGCATTTGGGAATATGTGGTCACTTGGTCTGTGTGTCTGTTGATGTAGGGCTCCTGGATAGCCAGGATCTCTAGGTCGCGCACCTCTTTCTCACCAAAGAGGTGTATCATCACTCTCTCACGTGATTTCCAGCAGTTGGCCTGCAGGATTCGAATTCGTTTAAGGTCCATTATTGTTTACAGTTCTTCCTCCATTGGGTCTTCATTGGAGTGAAACTGGCTTCGTTCATCACCAGACTCTTGACCATGGTGCTGATTGTAGCTTTTGTGTCGGTTTCGAGTCTGTCTGAGTACTCTTGGAACAGCACCAGTACCTGGGGCACTGAGGGCTCTTGCTCTAGATTGCTGGCGAGGGCCCTCCCTGAGCTGTAAAGTTTGCGTCTGGGCATTTGTCTCCATTTCTGGTTGGGTATCCGCCATAACACTGTTTAGCTCAGGCTCGTCCTCTGTGCGAGGTCTTTTATTGCTCTTCCTGGGTCGGCCTGGGCCGCGGCGTTGGGTGTGGTGCTCTGTGGCTTCTGCAGGGGTGGGATTTTGGCCTTGTCTCTCCCCCGAAGGGGCTTCAGAGCCAAGGGAGATTGGAGCACTCTCATACCATCCACGTCCATTTGCTCGGTTTTGGCGTGCAATCTCCACCCGCTCCACACGAGCTGGGCAGCTGCGGTCAAAGGCAAAGTGGTCCTCTGAGACCTTCTCACTTCGCTTAGTGTTCTGTTTCTGACAGACTGCACACTGAGCCTTAGTGCGGTCTCTTACTGTAGGGCAATTCTGAGAGGAATGGTTTTGTGCACAGTATGCACATGAGGTAGGTCGCTTGCAGTTTCGGGCTATGTGGCCATATGCTTGGCAGTTGAAGCACTGCTGAATCCGATGAGTCTGGTCGTAGTATTCACATGGGTGGTCACGGCCATCAAGTGCCAGACCAAGCAGTATGGCAATGTTGGCAGCTCGATCATTATCAAACTCAACAATCAGCTTGGATGTTTCTGGCTTGTGTTCTGCAGTGTGACGGGGGCCAAGAAGCCATCCAGTATATGTGATCATTGTGGGGGCAGAGGCCAGACGCCCTAGGTTATCAGCCTTAATGCGAGCTGGTGCGGCTGCTAGGTCAAGATGGCAGCTGACGCCATTCATGACAACACGATAAGTCCTTCTTTTGATGGTTGCATCGTCTCCAAAGGCACGGCACCAGTCTTTTGCTGCTCTGGCCAGTTGTTCCACATCCTCAAGGCTCTCTGCACGTAGGACAATGTCCCCGCTGGGGAGGATGCGGCCTGTAGAGACTGACCGGTGGGCAATGATAGTGTTATTTGATTCCCTAATAGCACGGTTTGCTCGCTCCACAAGTCTGGCCTCCTTCTGGTGGCGTAGTGGGTCCACAATTTGGTGATTAGTGCCCCGGATATGGATCTCCAGGTCTGCTTTCAGTGGGAATGGTGTTGCTGGACTGCTTGGCGAGGTGCTTAGTGTTCCATTTGTATTGACAGATCCATTGGTATTGCCCTGCATCCAGCCCGAGACCAACGAGGGCTTTGTTGATGTCAGGTGACTCGCTAGAGCCGCATCCCGATAAGATTTTGCATGGCCAGAGGGGCTAGACATAGGGGGGCTGCTGGTTGCTTTGGGGGGTTGCACTGAGTGCTGTAGAGTTTTTATCTCCTCTGTCTGCTTGTTTAACATATTTTGGATCTGTTGGAGCGCCTCTTTCCGGCCATCATGGTCGTCACTTCCATGGTTGCTGGCGCGGTCGCGCACCTTAGCTGCCAGGTCTTCAACTGAACTCATAAATCGGATGAATAGGTCCCTGGGAGGTAGTCCCTGGGTCCGGTCAGCGATTTGCCTCAGCTCTGCGGTTTCTGTAAGGATGGCAGCTGCATGGGCGCTTTCGTCGTGGTCTTTATGATTGTACGAGTGGTTAGGCCACGGAGATGCGGCTCCGACCACCCCTTTCTTCTTTGCACCCCCCATTGTCAGCGACAGCTGGGGAGAACAACGTCGAAAGTAGTATCAATCGATTCCGCGTGAAGTTAAATATAAGATTCGAGTTTTCCGCAATGCGGGAACTCGCTCAGAAGGTAGGGGGGGGTTCGCCACTGAGGAGTTGTTTTTTTTTTCTTTTTGCATGTCAATAGTGCATAAATTGGACCCAGTCCTCGTTTAAAATGTGAGTAAGGGGGTGGGGGCAGCAGATCATGTATTTCATTAATATTATGTAGCCTATGGGGACTCAATTATTGTAACCAAAAATGTCTCAATCTCAACGCTAAATCAGTCTTGGGGGATGCGCCTCTCTAGAAGAATGGAAATTGACCGCCGAGTTTGGCGGCCATTATCAGTTTTTCCCTCTAGGCTATGACTGCAAATCTAGGAGAGCCTCCAAAAATTCATAAATACGGTGATTGGTTTCAAAATCAGACAGAGTCTCATCTACGACGCCTGAAAATCTGCCAATATTATGCACCTGTTCTTGTACAATCACTATAATGCTCGGAAGGTTTGACTATCCGCAGTCCGACAGGGCGGAACTATGTGCTTCCGTGACAGCGTGGTTCGTTGCCTACTATTCAAAGAGCATAAGATGATTAGCAAGCAAAATATGAAGTAGGATCGCCAGTAGGAGCGCCGAATTTAGAATCTACGTAGATCTGCAAATCGGAACCCTAAGTTCCGGGCGCATTCGTAGTTGGGTGTGGAGAGCCGGAAGTAAATGATTAATAATGATTGAGATTGACAGCAAGGCAAGAAATCGCTCAAAGCGATTCCTGTGACGAGGCGGTGAAAATAGGAGAAAGATTTGGCGACACAAGCCTTGATCGCAAAATTCATTATTAGTAAATCGAGTAGCTTGGGATCTGATCTGTGGAGCTGAAACCATGAGGTGGAACCCGGCGTTTCGGGGTTGTCTGTAGCCCCGAGTCCCGAACCCATTGGGTTAGTGCATAGCGACATCCAATCATCGTCCAGACCGAGTTATGGTACTGCATACTTCTACCTAAGCTGGTATGATATCCCAGTGGATCTGCCGGGGAGTATGAGCTGGGATGAGTATGAGTTGGCTTCAACGTATTGCATCATGAAGCATATAAAGGGATTGTGTCCAGCTTATTGACTGACATTCATTCTGGTCCCATTGACTTTGACAACTCTACATTCGATAACGTTCATCATCTTCCATTTCTATTCAACATGTCTAAGATTCTCACTGTTGTCGGTGCTACTGGAGCGCAGGGTGGCTCTGTGGTTACCTCTGCTTTGAAGTCCGGTGCCTACAAGGTCCGCGGTGTTACTCGCAACGTTGAGAGTGCCAGGGCCAAGGCATTGGCCGCACAGGGCGTTGAAATGGTAGCTGCAGATACCAATGATCTTGCAAGCCTTGTCAAGGCATTCAAAGTAAGCTTTTCTGGTAGCCCAACAGGGACGAAAAGCCTGATACAGACTTATACTAATCGGAGTAGGGTTCTTATGCCATCTTTGTTGTCACCGATTTCTTTGCCTCCTTCGGTACCAACGGCGTTGAAGAAACGGTTGCCATTGAGTCTAACCAGGGAATCAACTGCGCAAAGGCCGCCTCCAAGACTCCCACCCTTGAGCACTACATCTGGAGTACTCTCCCGGACAACCAAAAGATCTCCGGCGGCAAATACTCCGTGCCTCACTTTGAGAGCAAGACTAGGGTCGATGAGTACATTCGCCAGGATAAGGCGTTGCTGAGCAAAACTACTTTCCTCTTCATTACCTACTATGCGACAAATATCCTGATGCCTATGTTTACGCCTAGCCAATTTGTGAGTCAGATGTTTCTTTCCCACCGTTGCAGATAGATAATATGGCTAATCTCCTGTTTGATGCAGAAAACCACTGGCAAACACGTTCAGCTGCTGCCTGTCGCCGAAGATACCCCCATTACTACTCTCGGCGCGACAACGATCAACACCGGAATCTACGTTCTCGCCATCCTCCAGCAGCCTCAGCTCACCCTGCCTGCCAGGACCGTTCTTGCCGAGACCGAGACACGGACCGCCAAGGATATTGTGAAGCTTTGGTCTGAGGTCTCTGGAACCCCTGCTGAATATGCATCGATCTCCCTTGACCACTACGATAACTTGTGGCCGAAATGGGGTCGTGAGGTTGGTCTCATGCTGCAATTCTGGGACTACGCTCGTGAGAAGAGCTGGATCGCGGAGGACGTGGTTATCAAGAAAGAGGACTTGAACATCACTGGCTTAGTGGGTATGAAGGAAGTCTTTGCCGGAATCGACTGGACTACTCTGTGAGCCTTTGTGGTCTTGCTAGTTTTTGTTGTCGTTGTTGTTGTTACAAACACTGCGTGTATGCCTGATGGATCAGGCTTCCTTCCAGGCCTTGGTGTAACAGAGCCAGTTTACCATGTCTCTAGGAATCCAACCGTCTGTCCTTTCTCTCTCACATCAGTTGCCATTTGTAGTGCAGCGAGATGGAGACAATTGAAGGAAACGGAGGAAGAAACCTTGAAATAAACAATCTATCAAGCAATTAAGAAATGAACTTTAATTTGAACTTTATTGATAATCGCTTTCTTGCTAGAGCGACTAAACCAATACTCGTCTCCTCAAGTCTGCTTGTAGGATATGGTAGTGTGCTATAATAGAGGTTGTTTCTTTGACTCGGGCTGTGGGCCCTCGTTCACCTCGACTGATACGCATCATATAAGAAAAAAAAAAGAAAAAAGAAAAGAAAGAAAGAAAGAAAGAAAGCCACACTGCAATATTGCGTACTCCCATTTAGGTATCTCCAGTGTTGTGTGACAACGAAATTGACTGGAGGCAAGATGGGTAGGTCTCATTTCTGCCAATATATCCGCGGGTCTTCCTCCTTGCTTGCCACGGAATTTGCAGTTTTTTTTTTTTTTTCTCTTTTCCTTTCTTTCTTTCTTCTTTCTTTCCGCTTTAGTGAACGGAATGGATCAGATAACATTTGCCGAATCTCAAATATGCAGGAACGTCGGAGGATGAAATCAGAAGTAAATATCTACATACAACTTGAGAGACCTTGACACTCCCTTAGCGATAAGGTTCCAATTGGCGTATTCAACCACCGTGTGCAGAACCAACTACACCCTCCTTTTTTAACCATACCTTTTGACAACCAAACGCCAATTTATTAAATCAAGCCATCTCTGGGGGCAACTATTAAAGATATACCATACAGTGTTAAACCCTGAGTACGTCTGGGCGTCTAGCCTGCATAAAGCCCCATCAGGAGGAACAGCATCTCAATCTGGACTGTCCCAACGATTCTGGTTTGGATCCGACTTTGGGCGAGAACCACACCGTGTGCTCAACGGAGGATGACGGCAGATGAAAGAGCCGTCACTCAGTCCTCGTGAGCCTAGAGAAGTTTGGAAAACAAACAATGATTTATTTTGGGTATGCCTGGTTGGTGTGGGATACTGACGGGCCGTTCCCTGGTGTGAATCAAAACACCGACAAACCTTGCTACCCGCGGCTACCACAGAATTTGCAATGTGTCAAACTCATGCATGATCACTTGTGTAAAGAAGACATACATAAAATCCGGTACAATTTGCCAACAACGGCGTTGGTAGCACTGCCCGGACCTGCTTAGCCTGATCCCTCCAAGTCATTCTCTAAGATGGTAGCCGACAGGGAATTGAAAACTGAGGAATGCCATAGATTTGATGTATAGACTAGCGGAAATAAAATAGATTGCCATTTCTTGTTCCTTCTGTTGTGTATATTTCCCTTGATGGTCAATGACACATCCAACTCGACCACCAGGCACACACAACAACTTCGAAGAGTCAATAAGTGTACTGACAGCATTTTCGATGTTCAATAATTTCTTGGGAATTCGTCGTTCAAACATGGAAACATTGTACTCCAATTATCTGAGTACAACTCAAGCATATCTTCCTTCAGTGACTGCACATATGTTGATCAGCTCCTGGTCGTTCACTGGAATATTTCGGATAGGTATCTGATTCATACAGTATTGTCCTCAGAATTCTGCAGAAACGGTGG
This sequence comes from Aspergillus chevalieri, assembly GCF_016861735.1. NCBI lineage: Eukaryota > Fungi > Ascomycota > Eurotiomycetes > Eurotiales > Aspergillaceae > Aspergillus > Aspergillus chevalieri. The sequence continues at coordinate 881,356 of NC_057368.1, read as the reverse complement.
CGTAACTGGAAACGCTTGGAGGTCTGGTCTTAGCAACGAGCTAGGAGATGTCGCCACTTTATTCACACATTCGACGGTTGCGCGGGCCAATCTTGCAATTTCCCTGACGAAAGGCAAGGCAATGTCTGGAGATACCAACTCCAAGCGGCTAAAGTGGCCAGTGGCGATGTCCAGTAGTGCCAAGTCAGACGATGCTGTTGGAAGCGCAGGATACTTCAAAGTGTAGATAAAAATATTGATGGCACTGACGAGGGGAAAATAGAATGCCAACCTAGATCTCCAAGTGTGAGCCTATATACTTTTGACATGCTCAACAGCAGGCTGAACATGAAGTGTGCTGGGTGGCTTACCATATAGGTGTCGATGCATCGACATGAATCGCGTTGGTGTCCAGTATTATACTCCTAGCCGCATTAACAACAACATGTGAACTTATTGAAATATGACTGTGCAACGCCGCTGTCTGACCGGAACCAAAGAGGGAGCTGTTCCAAGGGTGTGTGAGAATACAATGAATCGCCATGACGCTGCCATAGTAAGCGTAGCGGAGATACATGACATGATACATATTGATGTTTCGTGGGCGTTTTTCATGTCTCGTAGTGGGTGCGTCCGGCTGTAAGAAGGATGGCAAGGAATCCCGCCATTCTTGAAGTTCCGTGTTGAGTTCTTGGATTACTTCCAGGATTTTCGCGTGTGTTTGGCGGAAAGACTTTCCACTTGCCAACTGCTTTGCGATCCGAGATGAAATTCGAGCATGCTGCACTATGTAAATGAAAGAGTCCGTGTATGTGGTGTTATCAGCAAGCTGAGTACTGGGCAATGAGCAACTGATGTCGTCATCGTCAATGATCTATGTCAGTTAGTCCAGTTCCTTACGATCAGACAGCAGCAGCCAAGCGACAAGGTACTGACCGAGGGCCGCCCGGACCGGTAGCTGATATGCTTCTCGAGAATATAGAGGGTCCAAAAAAGACGGATTCGATGCTGTTGTTCGGCTTGTGGTAGATTCCAAGACTGCGCCGGCTGTCGGTGAAGACCTTTGGCCTGGGCTAGTCGCATCGCACAGGAGGAAAGCATGTACCCAAGAGAAGGGCTCCCCAGGCCTTCAGCGAAGAAGCTCTGTCAAGAAAAGACATCTCAGATCAACAATCCACTAAAGTTGGCACGGGACATCCAAACCATTGATGTCAACGCTTGCACGGCTGTAAGACCAGTGTCACAATATAGAAGCTCAGTATGGACGGAGAAGGCCTTTTCGAAGTATCGCCAAGCCTGTCCGTGAATTTCCCCAAACATATTTGAGTAGGGCATATTGGATGAGCTGAGTCTGTACCCAGAGGCATACACTGTGTTTCGCAGCGCATACCAAGCTGGGTCATCGTCAGTCACATCCCTCTGAGCGAAGTGATGGCGAAGGCGTGTTTCGAAGTGCTGTTGGGACACCAACCCAAGACTAGCATCGAAAGAATGTTCGAAGTAGGCTAGGAATTAAATTAGTTTTGAGACAGGAGTCAGAGAAACCATGTCAAACCTTTACACCATTTCCATGCGGTATCCTCATCAGGCTCAGCAATGGTTTCGCGGCGCAGATTGCGTCGCATCTTTAGCCGTGAGTCAATATTAAGCACAAGGGTTTTAGCTGTCTCAAAGAAACCCGGCTCCCCCGAACTTTCCGAAACCCACGCGATTCCTGGGATGGAGCAGATTGATAAGAACGATGTTGGCCCTATAGGAAGGTTAGGTTATAAAAGACGCATGGTGCTGCAAGTTTGATACCATGATATTCCCATCCAACCTTTTCAATAAATTAATCTCCACGAAGATTTGATGATGAAAAATATGCTTTGATGGTGATCTACATACCTCGGTACCCAAAAGGTCCGCACACTCAACATGCGGCGATGAATCTTGGACACCTTCAGGCAACGTGTGATGCGTGAGATGTTGTGGCCGTGTCAAGGTGGGGGCAGGCAGAGGTGGAAGCGTGTGCGATGTCTCTTGTGTCATTTGAGAATGAAATGATGGGTGATCTTTTAATGGGTCAACTTCCGCAGTGCTAATCCCGTCCATAATTTCACCGGAATCATTTAACATGGCAGAGGAAAAAGGGCTCTGGCTCTCAGGATTTTGCATCTCAGCAGATTGTGCGGAAGTTGAAAATTCAGGCCGCTGTTCTCTGTTGGCTGAACTGGTTGCAGCATTTTCGCTGTTTGAAAGCTGAAGCAGAAATTCCATCCGCGCAAGTCGTTCTTCTAAGGCCTTTCTTGGCTTGTCACGCTTAGATCCGACCCTTCGTTTCACGAGAGGGTAGGTACATTCTTCTCCACGATCCTACCAGAAGGCTCAAACTGAGTCTTTTGTCTCAAAAATTCCAGTCCGGCAGGAGAATGACTTACCATGCAGTTTTCACATGGATTTGTCCGACTGCCTGGGGAAAGCGTCAAGTCTTGTTTTTGTCTATCTGTGCGACTAGGAAGACTCACACTTGATTTTTTCAATGCGACAGTAGCTGCAAGCGAGGGCTTGTCTTCTGTCCGGACCCGACTCTGCTTCTGGTGAGCCGTCCATGGCTGATTTTCCCAATGTCGATTAGGCGTAGAGAAAGACTTGTGGTCTACCCAGGAGATCCCAGAGTGGATGTGATATGTCAGCAATGTGAAAGATTAGCAAGGCAACCTTAATGTATTGAAGCAGATCAACTTTGACAGATGAAACTAGTTACGATATTGATGAAAAGTGATGATTGAAGAGTAGTAAGTCTAGGATGATGAGAAGTAGCTAGCAGTTGCCTGGCTTTCACCTGTTAGGAAGGAACTCGGTCGGATAGGTCGGATAACTAGTGGATATCGGCAAAATTCCTCGATCATGAAAATGAAAATCAAAACCATTAAGTCCGTCAAATCTGGTTTTGGAGTTAATGTTGTGACGGTCAGCGGGGTGCCAGAAACGGCACCCATTGAACCGCGCTTCTGCCGACCCCTACCGCCTGTCGTCGATAGGAATACCATTGCCCTTTACGGTATGGCGCCTACTGTGTCAGGGATAGCGCCGCCTTGCACCGCTTTTGGGCCGCTCACCAACGCACCCGTTGCATGTATAAAAGCCTGATATCTCTCCCTCAAAGGATCACGCACTTTCTCTTCCCTTTTCACTTCTCTGGTCTACCTCGCCAGGTGCACTGCCCTCTTACCAAAATGCTGCGTTACCCGACGATTGCCCTTTTCCGGTATGGCGCGAGTCCAGGCGCGATACAGGTACACTGGAGTACGACCCTCAACAAGAAAGCAGATTAACGCTTTGCGGGAATAGTTATACTATATTGGCATTATGAACTGCTTACAAATTAGGTGGTTGAGTTATAACATTAATCATATCCTCTTATCCACTGATGATTCAATTGGCGCTGAATTTTTCGGTATTCGCGCAGCTGATCTAGCTGCCACGCATTTATAAACCAGCTAATATGTAACTATATCAGGTCCCCAAGTTCAATGAATTATGGCATGCTACTGGCGTTTGCAACTGGCTGTATAAAAACTGTTACTGGTTCGGAATAGTAGATAGTAACGAGCTGATATTCTTATCTAGATTAATGTAGCCATTTGACGAGAACATCAAATTTGGAGAGAAGGAAGAAAAGGAAATCTATCTAGACGGCGAACGGTCTTTATCTACATCTGTGCAATGAGGCTTGGGCCCTTTTTTGCCGAGGTTGCTTGTATGGCATTGTTTGACCTGTTGGCACTGTTTGTACGGCGTTTAGCCGTCACACAGTTCTCATCAAGATTGATCGGAATTGATGTTGATGTGAATAGATACTCGGCGGTAGCGCGGGTAATAGTTGGGCCAAGCTGGGCGAGACGCCGAGAGGCCACCAGGTGGATGTCGGACTTATATACATATACGATATATAGTTATGTGTGTGTGTAAAAACTCAATTATACGTGCATTATTCATTGTCTATTCCATATTCTCTGCTCTCCCATACGGTGGCCTCAGTAGGCTGTGGTGGTCGACTTCCGAAGTAACTCCTTTGAGCTGATTACCCACTTCAGCCTCGAAGTGAGCAGATGGCCCACGCTCAAGGAAATGTAGGGAGTCAGTTGACTGTCAGAACCATATAAGGGCGCCAGGGGGAATAGGGATAAGTTAGTTATCCAAAGAGAAACGCACGTATATTAATTATTGTACACGACCGCCTGAGGGGTGCTTGGCTCTTCTAACAAATATCATGAAATATGTGCTGGCCTTTGGCACCTCGCTGGCCTCAGTCCGTTTATTATTCCGCATCAGCCTCAACTCTAATCCAGGTCGAGGCCACCTACCTACTCAATCTCTCCAGTAGCGAGTCCGCATGCCTTGGCTGAATGCTGACTAATCGCCTTTGTCTGTCTGCTGAAGTCATTCTCTATCCTACAGTTTACTCTCATTCATCTCAACAAGCTGTCCTCCAACATGGTTACCATCTATTGCACAAATCACGTAGAAAGATGATTTCCGCATATCCCGTGTCTGTCGCTCTTTCCTCTACGCTCATTCTGCCATTGAGCGGTCGAACATGTCCTTCCTATACTATGCTTTTCGCAAGCTGCTCAACGCAGGAGCACCTGACGACATACCACCTCAGCCAGCATATATTATGACAGGTCGGTGCAAGGGCGAGTCCATGGTAGATGGGCAAACTGTTCCTTGCTTCTGTCCTAAGGGACAGTACCAAGTTGTCGATCGCCACCCAAATCTGTCAGAGCTACGATGCATCTGTGGACACTACTTTTCTAAGCATGATAGTAGTCCGGAATCGACTACCTCTGCACCATCTGCTTTGGCGCCTACGCTACCCAGACACGGTAAGTAACATTCTTCTACTAGCCCCTAGGTGCCAAACTAACTAGGTTCATTGTTCAGCTCGCTCTGCACCGCGCAAGAGACTGCCTGAAACTTTTACAGAACGCAATCTGACAGTGACCGCTCTGTGGGATCTTATAAAGCGAAGGCAGGTTGTACACATCCGTGGCACCCCAGCCACAGGCAAGTCGACCCTGGCCCATCTGCTCGCGAGACACGTGTCGATTCTTGAACCAGAGTTGGAAGTATATCACCTGTGTTGGCCAGAATCTTTTGACTACCTACTCAAGTCAACACCGTACAGTTATCTTCTAAACGATTTAGCGCATCGCTCTCAGGACTGTGATGATTGGATGGACATTGAGGGACTGCTAATAATTGACGAGGCTCAGGCCTCTTATCGGTACTCGAGCCTGTGGAATGACCTGATCAAATTTTTGGAGCCTGGGTTCGGTCTGAGGGTCGCATTATTCTCGTCTTACGGCTCGGCTTCTGCTCTCGTCCAAGAGGCATCAACGTTAACTCCTCTGAAACTCAATTCAAACCAGCGTGTCTCCCTCAAGCGTTTTGTAGAGCACCCAGATTTGTGCCTCCTGCTATCACATGATGAATTCCACGATCTCGTGTACCGCCGCTGCCTGTCATATGGCGATTCCCAGCCGTTTCGTCCGTCCGCTGAGTTGATTGAGCACCTCTTTGGAATGACTCAGGGACATGCAGCAGCATCGGCTTGTGTCCTAGAAATTTTATCAGAGTCAAAAGTTAGTACTTAACCGCCAACCTTTGTTGTTCTTTCACTCATCCGATACTAGGAACTTAGGTCTTTTCGGAAACGTGCCCTACCGATTCCCCTAGTGGACGCACTCAAATTCATACAGACCGACAAGTTTCTTAAGGCAGCCTTGAATTCTGCGAAGTTTGCCCGCGGTCTGGTATCAGAAGAGGTACTCCACAAAATGCCAGATCTGGTTAAATTTTTACAAACTGCTGTTTCACAAAACTTTGTTTCAGGAGACCCAGCGCCTGGTACGCCCCTGGAGCTGTGCTACCGGAATGGATGGTTGCAGGCAGAACTGTCTAGGGATGATTCTACAGTTTATGTCTTCGCCTCGCCGCTACACAGAAGGTAAGACTCCCGTTTTTGACCAAACCACAATGACGCTAATTTCTTGTTGGAAGATGCACTGAATTTCTCCTTCCTCAGCCGAGTGAGCCGTTTCCGCGCTCACTATATCCCACACTCAAGGTGTTTTCATTCTCCGTTCTTCGTATGTTCAGCGCTGTTGCGCTGAATATCGAAGCACCCTTGAGTGACAGCGCTGTTTCACGACCACTAGAAGCCGGTTATCAAGACGAATACTACAGGGCAAGTTTTGAACTGCTTGGCAACCTTTACCTCAAATCAGAATGGGCCGGGACTCAGCAGACTGGCTGGGTGGACTTCGTGATCCCATCTGAAAAATGGATCGTAGATTGTATTCGGGATGGGGACAAGCTCGAGGAGCACATCGAGCGCTTTCAAATGACTGGGAAGTACAGGCATCGGATAAGCAATCAGGAGGTGCAGGAGTTCATTCTCCTAGATTTTAGACGATCCATCCCAAGAAAACAGAGAGGTATGCATTTCTTTTCCCTCCTCTCTTTACATCCACCACCATCATTCCTCACGGCTCACCTCGTTCACTTTTTCTCGAATGTAGGGATTGATTGGCTTTTCCATGTCGTCTTCGCTGACGATTTCTCCTCTTATACGGTATATGACTCCGACTGCAAGGTTGTGCTGGGCGAGAGCCAGGTCGCTTTGTTGCGGTGACTCAAAATACCGGTTTCATCAAAGCTGCTATATGTTCTCACTATGTTTATCTTGATTTCCGATGTTCGTCTTCTCCAGATAAGATTACCTGCAGGTTGCTCTCGCGTTCGCAATTGTAGTTTTATCGATCTCGATCAGTTCCTGTCATTGACACCCGTCAGTACCATCACGATGCACTTCTCGGATGCTATTCTTCTCTCGAAGCTTGCTTCTCCCAATTTCATTGCGTTTCGGGCTTTTTCATTTGCTGAATGACCGAAAGGGATTCACATTAAAAATCCCACGACTATGGAGTTGCCTCAGTATGAAAAAGGATATCCTTGCTATAGTATCAATGTGAAAGCTTTTCGTTGGCATGAAATGGCAAATGATATGTATTCAGAGAAATCAGTTCATTCATTGTGAATAACTAGCAACCATTTCACTCATGCATGTAGAAGCAAGTTAAGATACAGACATCAGCGCCGCCTTTGCCAAAGACACTCATCCGAGTCTATTTCACAGTACTCATTTTCTTGGCATTTAGGGGTTTGGGAAATAATGAAGAGTGCTAGATTGTTGATCAGTTCGACTCCGACCATACTTCGTAGTATACTTGCTTATAAGGTCAACATCCATTCATTGCCTCTTGATCATGTGAGGGGGTCACGTAAGACCATTCATGGGAGAAAAAGACAGGAAAAGAAAGGTCACCGTCCTGATGCTGAATTATTTATCAAGTGGTATGGTTTCATTGTAGCTGTGATGGCCTCGTTCATAGAAATCGATTGGTAGACTATCTCGCGAATTCTAACACTGGGAGAGAAAGGAAGAGAAAAAAAAAAAAAAAGCAAAGCCTGTCGACAATGGACTATCTAGTGTGTGTATGGGGTTCATGCCCTATTCCAAACAGGCCAAAATAATCAAACATGTTATACAACTAGCGAGCGCTCATGTCCGTGACAGTGGCTATGTATATATGCAAATTAGCCAGTGTTTGAAGTTAAAAAAGGATAGCTCTCATGGAAGTCTTGGGACGTGGTAGATCCTGTTACATCTCAGTATTCTGCCCTGGTTATGAGTTGTGTAACCCCTCAGAGAATTGTATGTAAGACACTGTGTTATACGGAAGTGAGCTGACACTGGGGAAGCAGAGAGTCGGTGGTTTGGTTTGATTCCCAGACTTCCTAGTTGAGCCCATGACATCCGAGCAAACGGGGAAGATTGGCTAGGCCCAACTCTTTAGTCCATTTGACCTCTGTATATAGATGTAAACAGCATAGTACAGGAGAATGTGTTAAGGACCAAGCCCGCAGTACTAATAACTAGCACAAGAGATTTCGCTGAAGAACGAAAGGATGAGTGTCCGATCGGACAGCTCTATATACATATGTACGTCATGCGGGGTAGATATTATTATTGTTATTATTATTTATTCATACACGCATCTGTCAGCCCTATTGGCCGATTGGCGGCAGTTCACTGTGGGACGATTGGACGAATCGTCAAATATTTACATGCTGGCCCAACGGCAGCCGGTGAGATGGACGATATAAAGATACATAATGTATAATCGCCAAACCGGTTGATGATTTCAGCCTCGCAGGGTGATCCAGCAAGCCTGTACAGTTGGGGAAAAAGAGCTGTAGATCTAGCGGCCTCAGAGAGGCGACTAGTCATATTATCACGAACTCTAATGTCGCGTGGAGATTCGATACGACATTGGTAAGGCATCGAACTGCCTAAGGAGCCTTTTGCTCAGCATAAAGCGCGCGGTTTTGGCGACTAGATCCAGCCTTGTTAGAAATAACCGCCAATCACGATCTTGCGTGCCAGGGAGCAGGTGCTCAGCCCGGACTTCAGTTTGTCGGGAACAATGGAGTAGTATGTGGCAGACGTCTTGTCGACCTCGGCTACATGAGCAGTTGGTGGTCTCCATGGCGTTGAAAGTGCCAAGGTAACTAGCGAGGGCGATCTTCCCTGTCTGCATCTGAACCAGCGCTGAGCTGGCGGCCCGGCGGAGCCTAGAGAGTTGCACGGGTGGGTTCACTGAAGAGCAGCGGAGCAAGGCCCCATGGCCGTTAAACTGCAAGACACTGCAAAATGTGACTTCATTAAGCATGGCTCACCATATGACTGGCATGATCGACTGTTGGTTGCTTAGGTCGCTTATGGAGGGAATCAACTCCATTGAGTTCCAAGATAGGTCGCCAGTTGGATACATCAGCCATTGCAATGCTGAAGGGAAAGAGATCCCTGATTATCATTTGTGCCAAGCTTCCCACCCTAGCTTATCAATTGACAGGGAAATCTTTGTTGCCAAAGGCAATGTTTACTTTTGCTATGGACATTGGGGAATCACATTGAATGAGATTGAGCAGCTTTGACCAGTATATCAGCTTAGTGAAGTGGAAAACATGTCCCAGGGTTCGGTATAAGACTGATAGCCCAAATTATCCGACCATAACCACAGCTGGCTTGCGTCAGCAAGACCGGAATCAATTAGCGAGGAGATATTTCCATCCCAAGAAAATCCCGCCGAGGATTCTAAAATAGGCAGTTGCTGCTCCAATCCTAACGGGTCCTGCCCCATGCTATTCTCGGTAGTGGTAAGATCGGACATCTCAGTGTTAGGATTCTGGGACTGCGTATGGTGCGCAAAAACTGCAAAATATATCAGAACGTGATAGACGGCACACTGCGGAACTGCCTTGGGACAACTTGCCTTCTTGGAGAGGGTTGAGGAACCCCTTTGTTGCCGAATCATGGGGTGCAATATTACCGTGGTCGCTCCAAGCTTGATAGGAGACGGTTGGATCTCTCTGGGGTGCCGCTGAGGTGGTATTCTCATCAGTTGTGGGTCTCTCTATGCTGCTAATCGACAGAGAAGAGTGACGGCCTAGGATAATTCGTTGCTCAGATTGCATGATGACAGCTACCAAGTCCTCTAAGATCTTTACACTTTGAACAGAGAGGAGATGTTGGTTTGAGACGCTATCTCGGTGCAAACGAAGGATGCGCATGATGCCTGCTTTTGCTTCTTGGCTGGTTGCAGACAAAGGCTCCGATAATGCTATCGCGCAGAGGACCACGCCAGATGTGAAGAGACAAATGCCAATGTGCATCACTGCATGTGTTTTACGGCACGCCTGTAGAAGCTGACGATATGTATGCAGCTGAGATGTCCGTAATGCGGATTTGAGGAGTTGGTGTCGGGAGAAAGAAAGGTTTTGTGTCTGAACCCCTACACCGAGCGGATCCACAGCATTTCTACTATTCCTGAAGGCGATAGTCAGATGAAGAATAATCTGCAGGTTATCATATGTCAACTGGAGGGCAAGCGCTTGCATCTTCAGTAATCGCGGTTGTTCTGATGTGTCGTTATCCTCGCATGTCTCTAGCCGTAGAGTGTCGGGTAATTGCCCTTCCCAAGAGACCAGTTGGCTGTGAATGCCCTTCACAGCCTCCAGCCGATTGGTTTGAAGCCGTCTTCCCAAAAAAGAACCCATAATTCGGTACAACTTGAATTTCCATCGATGATATTCCAAAAGAGGCCCTTGTCGAGGACTCAGTTCATGGTTTGCTCCGATGTCGCGAACTAGGCCAACAATGCAATCAGAATCATCTATAGTGCACGGCCGCCCAAAGGCAATGGCTGCGTATCTGGAAAATAGTCAATGAGTTGGTCGGCCAGGAGTGATGCAGGGTGTGTAGAAACAACGCACTTGTCAGCAACTTCCAAAGCCCACCATGACCGTCGTCTCGTCTCCCGTGCGACATCAGAGACACCCTGCCACATTGATTCACGGTGCAATCCAATGACCTGGGCAATTTTGATCCCACTTCCCAGGACTCCTAGCCCAACGGTAGGTCGACCATTGAACAGATGAAAACTTCCCATCAGCACACATATTTGCACAGCTTCCACATTAGGAGAGCCGATAATCGGTAAGAATTTATATTCGATTTCGGCAAGGAGTCTCTTAGAAAGATCCTGTAAATTTTGCTGACGCTCTCCCAGAGATCCGGTAAAGGACGAATAGTGGGCACCTAGGCCAAGGACCAGCAACAGGAGCCATAGAAAATTGTTGTTGCCGTCTGATGCTGAAACATCCACAGATGCTATCAAATTCCTGTACTGTCTCCGAAACTCTCCTTCGTGAAAGACCTAGCCAGAAGAGAGTCAGATACATGGCAAGCCACGCCAGGGGGGAAGATACCATCATGAACCAATCCACGCAGTCGAAAAACTGTGTGATGAGTTGATCAAGCACGTCATTCGGAGGCATTGAAATTCCAACAGCTTCACGCCACGGAGTAGGACCGGGTGCAAATAAATCTGCCCGCTTTTTCCCTCCGGGCAAGGCTGAGGTATCATAACCTAGCTCATGATCTTGACTTCTTCGTGAGAATATCTACTTGGCCACGATACAAATATGGTCAATCAAGAGAGATTGATAAGAAGTTATCATGCAGCTTATCTCCTAAAACTTACCTGCGCACTCAAATCTACAACATTCAACCCTGGAGACATCACGATGTCTTCATGATTGGGACGAAGGAAATCTTCATGTGTTTCACCAGAGTCCTCCGTTTCTACCGTCTCCGTAGTCCTTGATTGTCGAGAATTCGACTCCCCACGAGGTATGCACGGAGCACCAGCCCGTACACATAGCTGGCATGGTCGTTGTTGATCACACTGCAATAAGCGAGACAGGATGTTTGTTTAGCTTTCACGTCTGGGCTCGTTCATGATAATGACCATGATAATGACAGTAGATAGCATACCCCCAGCTTGCGTTGCCGGCATCTCTGACAAGCCAATGAGACTTTCTGGCGCTTCCGTGGCCGGTCCATCGTTGAATATGGTCCGTACTGAGAGAAAGCGTCTCCGATGGACTTTCGCGGAGGTGTGGCAGATGCGACGGACTTAGGTAATCTGCCCAATGACGTCACGCGTCGATGTAGTTATACAACAGTTTAGTATATTATCATGCTACTGCGGCGCCCTGATGGCAGTTACAAGGAATTGATTTTCCAGCAACATGATTCACACAATGAATGCCGTCGGTAAGTTCTTTAGCTTTGAGATCATTCGACAACTTTTACTGACAACCCCTGCGACTGACTAGTCGTCCAAGGCGGCAAAGGCCCAGCTGATTCGATGTCTATACAGCAAATACCCAAGCCTGTACCCTGTACTGGACAGGCTCTGGTCAAGATTAAGGCGTTCGGTCTAAACCGTATGGATTTGCTACAGAGGGAGGGCTTATACCCTCTGCCGCCACAGGCACCTGAGACACTGGGAGTCGAGTTCTCTGGCACCATCGAGGCATTGGGCCCAGATACGAAATGCGATTTCCAAATTGGCGATCCGACATTTGGACTTGCCTATGGAGGTTCTGTCATAATTTTAATCCGCCACTTTGGACTCTATGTTGACGTAACCCAGGGGCTTATGCTGAATACATTGCTGTCTCGACCGACATGCTAATCCATAAGCCTGCGGCGCTCTCGTGGGAAGAAGCTGCAGGTGTTCCTGAAGTGAGAAATCTCCAACTATGCTCGAAATGTAAATATCGCTGTTGCTGACTTGAAAAGACCTGGATCACAGCCTCACAGGCGCTCCTTCTCATCGGAAACTTTGTGCCTGGCCAGTCGGTGCTATGGCATGCTGGTGCCTCGTCTGTGTCTATTTCTGGAATCCAGCTTGCTAAAGCGAAAGGAGCCAAAGCTATCTATGCAACGGTCGGCTCGCAGGAAAAAGTAGATTTCCTTGTTAAGGAACTTGGCGTTACAGCTGCATTCATATACAAAACCCAGGACTGGGCCTCCGAGCTCAAGCAGGCAACAAACGGCGAGGGTGCTAACATTATTGTTGACTTCGTTGGTGCCAGCCATTTCCAGGGCAACCTCAATGCTGCCGCATATGACGGTCGTGTTGTACTGTTGGCTTTGATGGGTGGGGCAAAGCTGCCAGACAATGTGGACATATCTGCACTGCTATCAAAAGGGTCCGCCTAGAAGGCAGTACTCTTCGAAGCCGGGGACTCGAGTATCAGCAGAAACTGAGAGACATCCTGGTAGAGCATGCTCTTCCAAAATTTGAGGATGGGACTTTCAAGATATTTGTTGAGAAGGTCTTCCCATTTGGCAAGATTGTAGATGCCCATAAGCTGTTGGAGAGAAACACGACTAAGGGCAAATTAATTTGTGTCATTGAGTGAGCTTTTTGCAGTGTAATGTTTTCAAGTATTTTGCCATTGATACTCTGAAATGAAATACCGACTGTTAGAGATGTAGGGTTGAGACAGCGTGATGAGCGCACTGCGGACTAATATGTGGCATTCCATAAGAGAGAACTAATCGCTGGTATGCGGAAGTTCGCCCACCAGCATCGTGAAGGGTCTTCATGATGGTCACATGGCTGGTACTAACTCAAAACACATACTAAAATCAATATTTTACACCTTGATATCTCAACAGTCGTGGCTTATTATAAGGTTTTACGATATCCGAGTGCTAATTAGATTATATTAAGCATGTCTATTATGTCGAGAGATATTTTAGGGTACATAAATTCAAGATGTATATCCACATCGCTCAACCATAGCATATTTTTGATAATGCAAGTAAATAACTATTGACTCTCAGTCTCAGTTAAGTTATCATGTTCCTTGTGCGAAGGAACACCATCATACTGAAAATCAAGTCAAACTAAGTTTTCGTTGTTGATATACTGAATCGCATTCACTATGGTGTTTTGAGGTGGCCCTCGGTTGGGTGGCCCACTCGCTTGTGAGCTACGTTATTTGCATGAATGAATAATCAATGCATAATGATGCACAAGTCCGCATTGTGCAGCAATTCCGCATTGCGGAGGCCGCACGGTTCTAACACCGACTAAATTTCGCTATTTACTCTTTTATTCGGTCGACATGACACAATGCATGAGGTCACGTATACAAGAGCCTTAGCTAGTGTAGAGTAGCATCATCTAGGGGAGCAGAATGATAATAATTTGCGAAGAAGGAATGATTTACAATGGCTCACATATAAGCGGAGCGGCTAATTTTTCAAAGTCCGTCGGACTTGATTCCAACCTCCGACGGAGTCGTGGGAGCTACGGACGCAACGCCATAATCGACGTATGATGCTATCCACTGAAACTTTAAATGCATCGGTCGACTATAAAGAGTCCCTAGACGAGCGAGTTGTTCGGTTTCCAATTGCAAACGACAACATTCTCGCTTGAACAATCAATCATCATTTTTCTTTGATCAAATCAGCAAACACTACTATGGCTCCCTCTCAAAAGGCCCTTATCGCAATCACTTCGGCGCATGCTCCACTCTATCCCGACGGCAAGGAGACAGGTATTTTCCATATTCCGGCATATACCCTGCTAAATATGTGGTAGCCGGAAACTGACAACATTGATTAAGGTCTCTTCATTACGGAAGCTTTGCATCCGTTTGAGGTATTCCGAAAAGCAGGCTTCGAGGTCGACCTTGTCTCCGAGACAGGTAGCTACCAACCGGACTGGCTGTCGCAGCAGAAAGACTGGCTGTCCGACCAGGATCGAGCTGTCCATGAGGATCACAACAGTGAATTTCGTTCCAAACTGGATAAATTGCTAAAACCCAATGATGTCAATCCAGCCAACGTAGGTTGAATCAAGTTGTCTTCCTTAGATAGCAATGATCACTGACTGTTTTGGAATCTGTTAGTACGGGTTGTTCTTTGCCTCTGCTGGCCACGCATCTTTGATCGATTACCCTAGTGCCAAAGGACTGCAGGCTATTGCAGCTAGGATATACACCATTGGTGGCATCGTGTCGGCCGTGTATGAGAGCACCTAGTATTCTTTCTGATCATCCTAGCTAACTGAGCAATGATTTCAGATGCCACGGAGGTGCAATCTTCCCGGGAGTTATTGATCCTAGCACCGGAAAATCAGTTATTGCTGATCGCAAGGTCACCGGCTTCACCACCCGAGGTGAAGAAGAGGAGGGTGTTCTTGATACAATCAAGAGCTGGAACCGACCCACTATCGAGGCGTCCGCTGCTGATTCAGGAGCGACATGTAAGTTCATTGTCTCCGTTATTATTGGATTCCTCTGATTATGCTATTTGCAGATGTTTCGCCAGCTGGACCTTGGGATGCATTTACCATTACTGATGGTCGCATTGTCACGGGAGCAAACCCTGCGAGCGCGCATGTTACTGCTGAGGCTGCGGTTAAGGCGTTTAACAACCTTTGAGTAATCTTTCTCGTAAATGTATTGTAAGAATCTCTTTAATCTGAGATATGTCATGCACAAGTCGCACATTGAATTTCCTAAATTGACCACGTATGTATGTATGTATGTATTCAAGTTTTAAGGTCCATGTGGAGCCCCTTAGGCTATGAAAGACTGCAGGTAACTAGCTACATTTTTGTACATTCAGTTCCTTTTCACGTCTTGACCGTTTCTATCCTTTTCTAGACCTCGGCACCGCCCGCATTGGGCCGACCGGAGCATCTCAGCTCGGTAGGTGAGATATTCGCAGATTCTCTGTAATCCCTATCGGCATCCGCACGCGTATGATTCATGGCGGAACGTAGAATTCGTTGCAGGTGAGGATACTGGTGTTCCTAGAGCCCGTCAGCTAGAACATAATTTGACTTGGGGTTCACAGTTCTTTTTACCAAAAGCTCATTAGGGAGTGGCCATTGTCTTCCCTCCTCCACAGAATTATAAGTGTCGCGCGTGGATGGTCAATAATGAGACGTTTGCTCCACATGTAGTAGTTCTTTTGGTAAAAGACACGCGTTGTTGCCTGCCAGGATCAGGACCCCCCATTCTGTTTCTTATGCTACTGCGAGAAATTTTTTTTGACTGGCTGGCACGCTTGTGTGTGACTGCATGAAAGCTAATGGTCTTGGGATGCTTTATACCTGCACTAGTAGCGCTGGAGAGATGAGCGGGGAAGGAAATAGAGGATCGCTAGATTCTACTGAAAATACCCACAGCCAGTTAATTTTTGTGCAACTTTTGACTGTGACGGCTCACATATGATAGCTCACATGGTGGTTCAACACTACGGCAATGGATGATACATCACAAACACCATCCAGTCATGTCGCCAACAATCCTCTTAAAACCTCTTCATGACCTGGATAGATTTCCTCTTCTTCTTTCTTCTCCAGATTCGATATTCTCGTCGATGGCTACAATAGTTTAGATAGGAATTCAGTTCGTTATTATTTACTATTCCGAGCCCGTGACATAATATCGAATCTGCCTTTTTCTTTTCACACATCTACTTCATTGGTTCGATCCAGAGATCGTAGAGCCATAGTAGTGTGCCCCTCCGACCGACCGATAGATACCGATACCGATACAACGAACCCAGCAGGCATGCCTCGCCCAAGAAACACCGTTGCCTCTACCAGAGCCAACCGAAACGAAACGAACAATGATGATACCAACCGAAATGAAGCGAATACCAATACTGAACGAGAGAACCGACAGAACCCCATCCTTATTGATGGAGATGAGAATGAAGAACAACGCATGATGACCTTGGAGGAGTTCTTGCAATATGCCTCTGAGGAGCCAGAATGGTTGTATGAGAAGCTCCAAGCAACTCATCAACGATATGATGACAGTCTTGATGACCATAAGGTCCGGCTTGCTGAAGAAGAGCTCCGAGGACAAACCAAGGATGGAGAAATTGCGCTTCTGCGCCGTGAAACAGAAGAGATGAAGGGACAACTCCAAGATATCAAGAAGCAACTTACTGATGTGACTGCTGAACGTGACGCATTTGGGAGCCAAATTGCCCGACTGGTGATGGACAGTGCCAGTGGCCGTCGAGCCTCTCCAATGCCCATCAACAGCAAATCCACCAAGATCCCAGATCCCCCAATGCTTACTGATGGAAAGGAGCCCCGATTTGAAGACTGGCTGCTCCTGATGTCTCAGAAGCTTACTGCTAATGCAGACCACTTTGACACTTCCCAACTTCGTATAGCATACGTGGCTAGTCGATGTGATGGTAAAGCTCGGAAACACATCACTCCACGCATGCGAGATGATGCAATAAACCCATACACCGACTCAAAGGATATGCTCAATCACCTGAAAACCATCTATGATGATCCGAACCGTGTTACCACTGCAAAGCACCAATTTCGACAGTTATACATGAAGAACAGCGACAAGTTTCATGACTTTTTCTCTGAGTTCCTTTACCTCGCAGCTGAAGCGGGCGTCGCTGAAGACGACTGGAAGGATGAGCTTTACACCAAATTGACGACCAAGCTCCAGGAGTTGTGCATCTCCAGTAGCATTGGTGATGGAACATTCCAGGAATTCTCTAGCGCTGTCTCCCAGACTGCAAGCCGACTTGAAGTTATCAACCACCAGGCTCAGAAGAATCGAACGTTCACTCCCAACAAGGATATGAGCAAGGGAACTAGTCGAACTGGGACCACCTTCAAGAAAGAACCGACCCCATCTCAGAGCACCAATTCTACCACCCCACGTATGGGTAATGCTGAGCGTGATCAATTGATGAAGGAAGGCCGTTGCTTCCATTGCCAAGAACATGGGCATCTTGCTCGCGACTGTTCCACCAAAACCCCAACCCCTGAACTGAAGGAACTTGAGCAGAAAGCACCTGAGAATGAACAGAATGATGATGCGGGAAAAGTCTAGCCCAGGAGAGAGTCTCCAACCTGGGGCTAGATGGTGTTGACCTAGGTGAATTGGATCTTAGCCAACTTATTGGAGGGAAAGGATTCAATGTGAATAGTCAGGTAGCTCACAATGAAATCAGTATCCCCCTGACTACCCTAGCCGACACTGGAGCAAATGGTTACCTCTTCATGGACACCCAACGAGCGACAGAACTAGTGAAATTCTTTGGAATCCCCACCCGACAACTCAATACACCGATTGGCACAAAAGGGTATGATGGACGAGCTGGCTCAACCATCACTGATGCTATTGTTTGCCACCTGCTTGTGGGCAAACGACGATTCCTGAACCAGCCCTTCCTGATTGCCGACTTGGGCCAACATGACATGATCATTGGACGGAAATGGTTCGACAGCCATGATGTCTAGTTGAATGTGAAACATAGAAAACTGGTTTGGCCAGAACAACGGAGCTGCTTGGATGACATCCAGAGCAAGCAGTATTTGGAGGCTCCAAAACAGATCCTGCAGCGTCCTAAGCCTGACCCTACCCACCAGGCTGATATGGAGCGACGTGATCGACGAATTGAGAAAGAAGAACAGAAGGAACAGTACCGAGTTCCTCGGAAGGAGGAAGCAGACCGGCGATCAGACATGGCCAAGATGTCACGCGCCCTACAGGGTCAGGAGATTAGCACCATCACTACCAATTCAAAGCCCCAAGGGAGGACAACAGACCGATCAGCAATCCAAATTGATATCGCAGCAATTGGAGCAGCACCATTCCAAAGACACCTGAAGAGAAAGGACACTGAGGTCTTCATTGCCAGCCTGTCTGAAATTGACCGCATCATTGAAGAAAAACGCGAGAAGGAACGCCAGAAGGAAGATCACAATGAGCAGGAATTGGTACAGCAACTACTGCCCAGACAGTACCAGGAATATGCAGATGTTTTCTCCAAGGCCGCCTCTGATGAGCTGCCCCCTCAACGGACGAATGACTACCGGATTGAACTGGAGGAAGGGAAGACTGCAGAGTCAGAAGTGGGATATAGCCCCCTGTATAAGCAGACTGCAGAGGAACTGGAGGCTGCACGAGACTACATTGTGGACAACCTCCACAAGGGATTTATTGGACCCAGTGCAGCCCCTTTTGCCTCACCTATCTTGATGGCACAGAAGCCAGGGGGTGGACTACGGTTTTGTGTTGACTATCGAAAGTTGAATGCCATTACCCGAAAAGATCGATACCCCATCCCATTGGTTGATGAGTTGATGGAGAGAACCAGTGGTGCAAAAATCTTTACAAAACTGGATATACGACAAGGATTTCACCGAATTCGACTTGACCCTAAATCTGAAGATTTGACCACCTTTCGTACACGTTATGGGACCTACAAATACCATGTGGTTCCTTTTGGACTCACCAATGGACCAGCTGCCTTCCAGCGATTCATCAATGACACCTTGATGGACTATTTGGATGATTTTGTTACTGCATTTGTGGATGATCTGCTCATCTATTCAAAGAATGCTATTGAACATGAGCTTCATGTGAAGAAGGTGCTTGAACAGCTACGCGCAGCAGGACTCCAAGCTAGTATCAAGAAGTGCGAGTTCCATGTTACTCGGACAAAGTATCTCGGATTTATTTTAACAACGGATGGCATTGAAGTAGACCCAGAGAAGACTGCTGTGATCTGCAACTGGGCAGTGCCAACCACTGTTCGAGGTGTGCAATCATTCCTTGGGTTCTGTAACTTCTATCGAAGATTCATCAAGAACTACAGCCGCATTGCTAAGCCACTGAACCACCTGACGAGGAAGGATGTGCCATTCACCTGGACTAATGTATGCCAGGAAGCTTTTGAGGAATTGAAAAAATATCTGACTGACGCCCCGATACTGCGACACTACCACCCTGAATTAGAGACGAAGCTGGAGACTGATGCATCAGATGGAGTGGTGGCTGGAGTACTCTCCCAGAAGCATGGAGACCTCTGGCACCCAGTTGCTTATTATTCAAAGAACATGTCTGATGCTGAGCGCAACTATGAGATCCATGACAAGGAAATGTTAGCTATCATCCGCGCACTGCAAGAATGGCGTGCTGAACTTGAAGGACTGCAACTCTGAGAACGCTTCAACATCTATACAGATCATCGAGCACTAGAATACTTTATGACAACAAAGAAGTTGACTGCACGGCAAGCCAGATGGGCTGAGTTCCTCTCCCGATTCTATTTCCTGATTCGATACCGACCTGGACGAGAGAATACCCTTGCAGATGCCCTTAGTCGACCAGTGACAGATATCCAGAAGAAGGATGAGTACCGTCACCAGATCTTGCTGAAGCCAGAGACTGTTGAAGCACCAATTCAGGTGAATGACCTGGAGCCAGCATTACAGGTAGTGGATCAGATACTCAAGGCCAACCGCAACTCTGCTACAGCAGAAGGATATCACAAGAAAGCTCAAGAGGGAAAGGATGACTGGACTCTCCAAGATGGCCTGCTACTGAAAGGAAACCGATTGTTTGTTCCTGATGATGACCCTGAACTCCGCACCCGACTGCTTGATGAAGTGCATGCACAAGTATCAACTGCACACCCAGGGAGAACAAAAACCCAACAGCTCATCAGAGCACAATACTACTGGCCAACCTGGAGACAAGATGCTGAAAGATATGTACGGAATTGCTCAAAATGTCAGAGAGCTGAGAACCCTCGAGATCATGTTCCAGGGCTTCTTCAACCTTTACCCATTGCTGAGCGCCCCTGGCAACATATATCTATGGACTTCCGTTCCTTTCCAGTTGACAAGAATGGATATGACGCTGCACTAGTGATAGTGGATCGATTTAGCAAGAGACCCATCAGCATTCCCTGCAAGAAGACTGCCACCTCTGAAGATGTTGCACGCATGTTCATCAAACATGTTTACCGGCATAGGGGGCCTCCATCAACTATCGTATCAGACCGTGGACCCCAATTTGTGTCAGCATTCTGGGATGAACTCTGCTGAATCCTTGGAGTTCAGCTGAAGCTATCAACAGCCTACCATGCTCAGACAGATGGACAGACAGAAATTGTGAATCAGCATATTGTCAACAGACTGAGACCCTTCATCAACCGCTACCAAGATAACTGGTCTGATTTGCTGCCAATGATCGACTTTGCTGCAGCAACATTACCATCTGAAACGACTGAAGCATCACCATTCCTTGTTGATTGTGGATATGAGCCTCGGACCTCATTTGATTGGATATCGATTGAAGGATCCCCTCCCAGAGATGAGAAGATTAGTCGACAATGAGCTCAAGGCACTGCCAAGAAAATGAAGAATATATGGACTGCAGTGGCGGAACAGATTAAGCATGCACAGGACCAACAGAGAAAACAAGCAGACCGACGACGTCGCCCTGTTGACTTTGACATAGGCGATAAGGTGTGGCTCTCCCTTCGCCATTACCAGACTGACCGACCAAACAAGAAGCTTGATAGCCAGATGGCTGGACCCTTCCCAATACTCGAACGGGTGGGTAACTCCTATCGATTAGAGCTCCCTGACCCAATGAAGATACACCCTGTGTTTTCACCAGACAAGCTCCGACGGGCAGCCAATGATCCCTTGCCCGGGCAGATGACCGAGCCTCCAGAACCGATTGTGGTGGCTGATGAACAGGAATGGGAAGTGGAAGAGGTGCTTGCCTCACGCCTATGTCGGCGTCGGTTGCAGTACCAGGTGAAATGGATAGGATTTGATGAGGACCGAACTTGGTATCCAGCCACCAACTTCAAAGGATCTCCACATCGAATACGTGACTACCATCAGAAGTACCCTGATCGCCCAGGACCACCATGTCGACTGCAGGAATGGCTCAAGGCCTGGGAGGAAGGAGTTGATGAGATTGAGGACCATCCTGATGATAACATGCCCACACAGAGTCTGGGGACAGACTCTGCCTAAGAAGGGGGGTTATGTGACGGCTCACATATGATAGCTCACATGGTGGTTCAACACTACGGCAATGGATGATACATCACAAACACCATCCAGTCATGTCGCCAACAATCCTCTTAAAACCTCTTCATGACCTGGATAGATTTCCTCTTCTTCTTTCTTCTCCAGATTCGATATTCTCGTCGATGGCTACAATAGTTTAGATAGGAATTCAGTTCGTTATTATCTACTATTCCGAGCCCGTGACATTGACCATGACTCGAAGTTTTGCGGCGCAGTTCCTCCCAACAGACTTCAATGGGGGGCCAGCAGTTCGGTTCAACTGTGATCCTGTTTGTGGATACCCCATTTCCCGTTTAGCGCTAATTCAATGCGTCTGTTTGGTTTCTTACCTAAATCAGTGAGTCCAATCAGTTATGGCAACCAACCAACACCAGCTTGCGTCCATGAGAAGGGTTACAAGCGGCAAACATAAAATTGATTCCGAAGTCAGCTGAGGTGACCATCAGTTTGTTCACTCAAAAGTACGAGTCGAGAACCTGCGACACTAAACAGTGTCGCAAGCTCAAAGGATTTTTCATTATCCTGGTGCTAAATAAAGAGGAAAGTGTTATTATTAGAAGACGCCACTGCAAGTGTACATCCTTCTGCTGTTCTTTCTCGAAAATGAGGTGGAATTCCCACAATAACAAAGCGCCGTGTCAATTGAGAATCCATAACCTATGCCGAAGATTACATCCCCATACTTTTCTAAGCCGCCGCAAGAAAGCGGTACGGCCGCTTGAGGTTGAGATTTCTATACTTGTAGGCGGCAATGGTGGCACTTTGACAGATATACCAATGTTTGTCACTGACTGGGGAATGGGCCCGAAATAACAGTAAGTGGAGAATTTCTCAGTTGAAACTGTTTCTTGACCAATGAAGCAGAGAAATTTAACTTCATCTATTTCTTATCAAAACTGGTTCTGGTCGAATTTGGTATTGTTGACATGTCTATTCCACTATATTCTGTCCGCATAGAACTTTCATTGTCTTTCCCTCCTCAGCGTCGCTTGATTGGAGATGCATAAAATATATCAATCAAACCATCTTAAATCATTCCTCCGTTTTCACCACCACCCGATGAACGTCTCCAAAGACTAATATATCTTTGCTCAGAATCGCGGAGCCTCATAGTCACTTGAACAAGGGCATCTTCCAACAAGTGAAACACTCCGAAAACTTCTTCCCAGAAGTGTAGCAGGGCTTGCTTTGACTCCTTCTGCCACTGCAATTCAGCCCGCAGGTAGCTGGCCTCATATGCGAGTTCCTCAAGCTGTTGGCGAAGATCTGGAAATGCTCGTTTTGATTGCTGCAACCGGGAGGGAAGTCTTTCAAGGCTGGATGGCGTGCCACCACAGCGTAAAATTTCATGATCTGTGGGAGAGATTTCTTTTAAAATGGGCTCAAAGGAGCGGCGAAGAAACAATGGCGACTGCATTTTTCTCAGGACAACAACAAGGTCTGTTCTATGGCAATGCCAGAGCTAAGTTTTGAGGGATACCTTTGGGAAAGGTGCAATAAGTCTTTTAAGTCAGTGCAAACAATAGCAATGGTTGCGAACCTAAAGATTGTCGCAGACGAAGGATCATGAATGTAATGCCAGCCCAGAATGGCCATTGAGACTAAGGTCCAAGTTGCAAGCCACGTAGCTACGAAGCCTTGCAAGCAATTAAGCAAATGGTTATTCAAACAGGGAACATTGCCTGACTACAGTGCCTTGCACAACCGCCCTGCCCACCCAGAACACTTCAAGTTTATTTCCCAAGCCCTCAGTCAATTATACTAGTGCTTATACAGACAGTATGTAAATAAGGCCTCTTGGCAAGCTAAGAAACGTTTTGTAATTTCTAAAGAATTTCAGCTTGGGCTTACTATTCACGTAAGCTTTAATACATAGGTTTCTCGAAGCTTCGCCACAAGTCTACAGAACAGCATCTAAGGCACGTAATATGGGACTATCAATATAACTCCTGTCTTATCTTTTCTGATGGTCCCTCACTCGGCCATACCTCGACGCCCTTGTCATATAGGCAATATCTCTCCCAGCATGCATAGCCAAAGAATGCCGTACTAGCTTGTGACTAATACTGCCAGACTATACAGGATTCATGTCAATTGGATAGTAGGAATAGGATCAAGTACTGCGGTGCTAACTACAGCGAAAAGTCTGGCCAAGCCTTGAACCATAAGTCATTGTTGAATTTAGATAGAGTAAGAGGTTACAATTGCAAATCATCGTCCTTGAAAAAACTTCATGAATGCTCGCCGTTTGCTGCCTCTGACAGGCTTTGAATCTGATTCGATTTGATGAGCAGGATGAGTTTGCATTGGCAGGGGAAGAAGGGTGTCCGCTGAAGTTTGTTGTTTTTCTTTTTTGATAGGTGGCTCACTGCTGTTTCCCAGTCACCAAGGGCATCGAACGAGGATATAGTATCTGGATGGTCTGAGCCTAATAGTTTGTTGCGGAGATTTGCACATTTCTTGATAGGAGTTAAGGCATCTGGGATCTTTCCTAGTTGTTTCAAAGTATAGGCAAGATTGTGCATGCTGGCCAGAGTCAAGGGTGCTCTGGCCCCAGCACCTGTTTCTCAGTCTCTATCACTTGCATGAACAGCTCTTCTGCCTCCTTCCATCGTCCTTGATCCCGGTATGTTGATGCGAGGTTGTGCATGCTGGCCAGAGTGAAGGGATGCTCTGGCCCCAGCACCTGTTTCCAGGTTTCCATCAGCTGCACCTCTAGCTCTTCCGCCTCCTTCCACCGTCCTTGACTCTGGTATGTTGATGCAAGGTTGTGCATGCTGGCCAGAGTTGAGGGATGCTCTGGCCCCAGCACCTGTTCATAGATCCTCATCACCTGCACCTCCAGCTCTTCTGCCTCCTTCCATCGTCCTTGATTACAGTATGTCAATGCGAGGTTGGCCATGCTGGTCAGTGTATCAGGATGCTCTGGCCCCGGCACCTGTTTCTCAGTCTCTATCACTTGCACAAACAGCTCTTCTGCCTCCTTCCATTGTCCTTGATACCGGTATGTTGATGCGAGGTTGTGCATGCTGGCCAGAGTGGAGGGATGCTCTGGCCCGAGCATCTGTTTCCGGGTTTCCATCACCTGCACTATTAGCTCTACTGCCTCCTTCCATCGTCCTTGATCCTGGTATGTTGATGCGAGGTTGTGCATGCTGGCCAGAGTTGAGGGATGCTCTGGCCCCAGCACCTGTTTCCAGGTTTCCATCACCTGTACCTTTAGCTCTTCTGCCTCCTTCCATCGTCCTTGATCCTGGTATGTTGATGCGAGGTTGTGCATGCTGGCCAGAGTGTCAGGATGCTCTGGCCCCGGCACCTGTTTCTTAATTTCTACCACTTGCACAAACAGCTCTTCTGCCTCCTTCCATCGTCCTTGATCCCAGTATATTGATGCGAGGTTGTGCATACTGGTCAGAGTGGAGGGATGCTCTGGCCAGAGCACCTGTTTCTGGGTTTCCATCACCTGCACAAACAGCTCTTCTGCCTCCTTCCATCGTCCTTGATTCCGGTATGTTGATGCGAGGTTTTGCATGCTGGTCAGAGTGGAGGGATGCCCTGGCCTGAGCACCTGTTTTCGGGTCTTCATCACCCGCACAAACAGGTTTTCTGCTTCTTTGTACCTCCCATCGCTATCCAAGCAGGTCCCCACATTCTCTATGTAGTCAATATACTGCTCTTGATGCTCTTGAAACTCATTTGCCCCCAATAAAAACAGTGCATGGGGCAGATATTCCCTCCAAAGCTGTCGGTTGGTATGATCATTATGGGGGAAGGTCTCACTCAATCGGTCTGCTGTTTTTCTTATATAGAGTGTAAATTGATCCGCCTTTTTCATCCAGTTCCGAGTTGCCAGATGCACTAGGCGATGTAGAGTTATGGACCCGTTTCCAGATTGAATAGTAATGAAAGAGTAAGCACTTAGAAGCCCAAGAGCATCAACCATTTTCTTTTTTGATGTTGGCTGTGGAAGGAAGGATTCCGGAATATTGCGTGGATCAACACAAGCCATGCGTGATAGATAGTCAGAAGCAAGTTTATCAAGCTTCTGAATCTGATGAAAGGAGATTAGCCATGTCATCGCTACTGGGTTCTGTGTCACGGGCTCGGAATAGTAGATAATAACGAACTGAATTCCTATCTAAACTATTGTAGCCATCGACGAGAATATCGAATCTGGAGAAGAAAGAAGAAGAGGAAATCTATCCAGGTCATGAAGAGGTTTTAAGAGGATTGTTGGCGACATGACTGGATGGTGTTTGTGATGTATCATCCATTGCCGTAGTGTTGAACCACCATGTGAGCTATCATATGTGAGCCGTCACATTCTGGGTATCCTTGTAGCGTCCATCATCACCAAAATCCTCGCTTAGTAGCTCCACAACATCTGTCTCCTGTTCTTGAAGAAGCAGCAAGTAATCAGACACTCCTATTCCATTTTCGTTCATGTATGCTGCAGCTTGGGTAACAGCTAATGGAAGGAAGGTAAGCTGTTCAAGAAGGGTAATCATAGCATGGTGATTGTTAAGCAGGCTTTCTTGAATCAGTGATTTTTCCAGAAACTCCATGCCAGTCTTTTCATCGAGTTCGCGAACATGTATCACATCAGAGGATGCCAGTTTCACGGCTAACTTTCGATTGCGAGTGGTGAAGATAGTATGACCTTGGGAGTTATAAGGAAGGAAGTCCCTTAATGCTGAGCCTGTACTGCTGTCTTTCACCCACATGTCCAAATCATCTGCATTGTCAAAGATCAGAAGCCACTTCCCATCCATTTGGCTAAAGTAAGCCTTGATATGCTCTTTCATCTCTGCTGGCTTCACATCTTGGATCCCTATCACTTGTGCAATGGCCATACAGGCCTGTTCAACCGCCTCATATCTAGTACACGGGATCCAAAAAATTGAGCATTCAGGTTCCCTGTCTCGCATACGGTAGGCTAGCTCTAGAGCTACCTGGGTCTTCCCAACTCCTCCTAGCCCAGTAATGGCGAGCTTTTTTGGTCCATCAGGCATGGAAATCAAATCCTCTAATTTATGGATTTCATCCTGGCGGCCCACAAAACGTGGATTTCTTCCAAAGGGAATCATTAAGTGACGGTTTTTGCTCACATCTATAAAGCATAGTAAGATATCTGATATAAACTGACTTCTGTTGATAGGTAGTCCACTGACCTTCATGGTTTACCGGCCTCCAGTACTCCAAGAAAGCCTTTGCCGCTGAGGCTCCAGTTGCTGCTGCATATGCTTGCCATGCTTTGCTCTTGTGGCTGTCCGCATAGTCGCACACGCCTTTAATAACAACACATGGAGCATTATCCCACACTCCTGCCCCCTCCATCTCAAACCCAATGACCTCCTCCTTTCTGCTTATGGCATCACGGTCTTGTCCCGATTTCATCACTTTATCAGCAGAGCCAACCGTTCCAATATGTACAGAGATATTAGCTGCTTTGATTGGCTCTCGACGACGGATCACTTGATCATTATCACATCCAAGATCTTTGCAATTTGTCTCTAAGGCATCATGGCAAATACTATCCAGTACATTACTCTCTGAACAGCAGCATTTGACAGAAGAAGTCTCCCCATGATGCTTATGAAGATAGGAAGCCTTGAAAAGAACATCATCAACATCAGGATGTTGCCACCTTGTCCCTGCTTGCTGAAGCGTGTGAAGATATTGGAGTACCTGGTCCTGAAATTCAATGTGGGAATTATAAGCCTGAAGGCTCTTAAGGAGAGTCCGAATTTCTCGATCTGGCCTGCCAAGTGTGTCCTTGACACCAGTCTTTCGCTGGAAACCACCAGGGTATTGTCGGCCAAAGTCGTATTCCATCACGGTGTCACTGATGATAATATCACCAAGAAATATTTCATCATACTTTGGTGGTGGTGGAGCACCACCGCAGATGCCAACAACTAAAGCAAGCTGGATGCCAGTGTAGCTGACTTGTAGGCTTGAGGCAACACTTGCAGCGCTTTCTTTTCCCATGCCTGGCAAGTAGCACAAGACTGCATGGTGCTTGCCAATTCTTCCATTGATATACACATTTGCATCGCCTGGTTGCTTGCCATAGTGTTTGCCTAACCGATCGTACGTTTCATCGAAGAGGGCTTCGATGGCATCAGCCTCAAGGGGAAGGGCGCAGATAATTGCGATCGCAAAATCGTTTCGGCTTTTCGGGCGCATTTCAGCTAACAGTACGGGTTATCGAAAGTTTCAAAATGCAGGTTTACACAGGTTTTGCTGTGTCAATGACTAGATAGATGACGAAGCTATCAACGTCTGAAACTGGAGGGTAAACGGAGCTAAAGTCGCGGGAGACATGAGGCTGTTTGTCCACAGCCTTGTGATTGCACCCACCAACCACATGGCTGCAATAGCCGCCCATGGAGGGGTAATGCATGAGGCCAGCATCATGCTGTTTACTGAAGCAGCCAATGATGGATGTAGATAACTATATGTCTTTCTAAGAGGCTGACTGGTACGAATGGGGGATTTTGAGCTTGTCTGCAAATTGACAGTCTCATCTCGCTAGCGTTGTACCTTTCTAATTGGTAGCGTGTGGGAAGAAGCCAAAACATGACTCTGCTGTTGTACTTGTTTGCACCGAACCCTGACACGTGTTTGACTCATCAGACGAAGCTTCTAGAATCTGTATGGTCTTTGGGTGTCCTGTAAGTCTAGGAGTAATGTTTATCGAAATTAACGACAGGGCGAGCCAGTGCCTGTCAAGAAGCGTTAATTACATACTAAATGTATATGTACTAACTTAGTAGAAGTAGGTTAGGGTGTGGGAAACAATCTGGAAGAGTTTTGAGTGGGTAGGGCGGTTGTGCAACGCAATGTATTCCATTCATGATTTATGATCCAATTGCTTGTTTTCTAAATGAGAGCTCCTTATATCTTCCTGATTTCAACGCTAGGCCTGGAATCTGTGTTTATCTCACGCAAGGTCTCTTTATCGTCTCCAATCAAAATTCCCTGACATGGAGAATCCGGGACTTCATTACTCTGGTAACCACTGATACCACAGGCTGAACAACAACCAGGAGAATCGCCCCCGCATGTTTCATCCAAGGCCATTTGCAGACCCGTGATTGTTCTTTCCCGCATCTGTAGCGTATTTTGCAGGGTAGAAATTAGTTCACCTTGCCACTGGTTTTCAAGGAGAATATCATCAGTATTGAATGCCCTTGACTGATTCCCATCATCTGGAGCCAATGAACGCAGCAACGTCTCATTGACTGATTTTTGGCTTGCAACACTAGACTCCAACTCTTGTATCTTGAGGCTTGCAATCACGAGATCTCGGTGCAGTATTCGTTGGTTTTCCGGATAATGGACTCCAACCAGGTGCAGCGATCTGAAATCTGTCGGTTTGTAGCCTGCTCCTCACGAATTCTGGACTCCAATAGCCCTTGATATTGTCGTGATCTGTTTTCCTGCTCGGAGGTAGTCTTCATCAATCGAGAGATGGCTTGATAGTCGTCATTTCTCGGAGGTGGAATCTTTACTAGTAAGAATCTGGACATACATCAAGAGAAGTCAACCTTACCTGGAAGGTAGCCATAATGCAATATTGTCAGATTCAGTTCAGGATAGCTTTCTCTGTTCCTTTTCATTCCGACTTATTTGAAGAAAAGTGCTTGATATCTATACATGTAAAATTTGGAAGAATAGGTTGCACAGCCAAAATTGCCGTACTCAATTGCTAGAGCAAAAAGTTGGGTATTCTCATGTCAGTGAAGAGAAGAAACCAGTGTTCCATTGAGCCGCAATTGCCGTGCCTGAATGGTTGTGCAGCCGTTTTGGTAAGGCCGTGTGGAGGAACTCCACTTGAAACATCTTATCTGTGGTAAAGAGCATGCGCTTATAATGTAGAAGTTTTATGTCATAGAGAATGCAATTTAAATGCATTTATGATCGAAGGTCAACTAACAGGAAACTTCAGACTAGCCGACCAAAGTGTCTACTTGGAATGATGCGTAAAGGCTGCAAGGACCAGACTATCAATTTGACTACTGTTTAGTTGAACTGGGCGTTACCATCTCGCTGCAGGTCAATGAACCTTTGATAGTGGAACAGCGGAAAAGCCAGGAACAGGGGTGATGTACGAGAACACTAGGTCCGAGAAACGCCGCATGGAGACGGATGATCATCCGTGACATCCGAAACTGTCAACGTGTACTTGAGCCAAGGGAGAGTGGTTATTGGCTGGCTGACCAGCTAGACCCACAACAGCGCGTATGCCGGACTTATAAATTAATTCCGCAATAAATGAACAGACCAATTGGGAAAGGCTAAAGTTATCCGAAGCGCATAGTGGAGCCTTTCATCCAAGCGTCATAAGCCAACTTCCTTGGCATACAAAGTACCTCTTTCCTAAGTGGGGAAATCGATTCGACCAGAAATGTAAAAATACGAACCACACCATGACTTAACGAGACAGACAGATTATCGTCAACAGCAACAATTAAGATCCATCGGGCACCGTCACGGATTGTTCTGGGTCCATTATTCATAAGGCGCACATAGACCGTGTTTCAGATACTTAAGAATTGGCCATGCTAGCACCTCACAACAATCCCATGGTGAGCTACAACATTCGAAACCAAAAGGTATTGCAGGAGCAAAAATTGCCACGCTCTACTTGACTAGTTCCAGCCAGTATTACAACGCTGGAAAAGCTCCTCAGTAAGGTGACCCGAGCAGACATACGGCAGCAGAGCCTGTGATGTATAGGCGTATAAAACAGGTGTAACGTCCAGGAAAATTTCTGGGGTACTGTTCTCGGACCTGGGATTCAGTTGGCATAGATAAGCGTCGACAATTTTCAATGCTACCGTTGTAGAAGATCACCAAGCATACTCACAATATGTTGCCAGGCGAGAAAATCGCTTGGCTTGATGTAGGTGTTAGTGAGGGTCCTATATTTACACTATTGGACCATGGCCGCCTGGAGCGCGTTATTGCTGAGTTGGATGAACCTGGGAGCCAATGCCCAGCGTTGTGTGTGCTCCTAGGGACCAAATGGAAAGATACCAGCCTTCAGCAATTGTACCCTCATAACAACATCAAGAGGCATGGCTCAGAGGCAGCTGTCAGGCTCCGCCCTGATGTAGGATCGTGGGGAATGTCTCGACTGATCCTTTTAGCCAGCGGAGATCTGAGCTGCAAACCTTACCCACGCTCCAGCATGAGAAACCATATCAAGGAGGAACTCTCAATCATGTGGGACATACCGTCAGCTAAAACTGTTCTACACGCTGTCTGGGCCCGCCTGGTATTCCTATTTGCAGACGTCATCTGCATCTTTGCTGACGACTTTCCTGATTTCTCCCGTGTTGCTGATTTCCTGGTTGATTGCCTCAGACTGGGGTCAGCATCATTGCTGCCGGTGGCAGTGCGACCTCGTGTCATTATTGTGTTCGTCATGTCCGACGTGGGGTACTGGATGATGTACAGCAAATGAAACTACTCTACCAAAGGCTCAGCAATGGCACATCCAGGTTGCTCAGCGAGTCATTCTCAGCCGTGAACATGATACATCTGGAAGATAGCCCATTGTCTGAGACAGTCCACCATGAACGACTGCGCGCATTGATTGCTGGACAGTTGGATGACATGCAGTTAGTCTGCCAGGACCACAAGGTCCTGATAAATGCCAATTACCTTGTGGCACTCTTTCAATCCGCATTGCGTCACCTCGCAGATGAGATATGTGAGCCGTTCCACTATGTAAAGGCAACCAGGGCATATAATGCTGTTCCCTCATCCCTGGCCGCTCACTTGGCACACTATGAGGAAATTGGGATGCAATCTGGTTTCTGTCATGAAGACCTGGCGCCCTCTATCGCATCGGCCCTTGTCATGGACCATTACATCCCAGTAATGCTGAGTGGGTAGATTCTTCCTTACATTATTAGACAGACTTGCCTGACATATTAACTTAGTGTTGGAGCCTCACGCTGTATTCCACTCGCTGTACCGGGCGGCGGTTGTTGAGGCTATTGGTGAGTGCAGTGACTGGTGGGCGGAAGGCAGTCCTGAGAAGGGGGCAGATCTGGTTGAATGCCACATGGTGGAGCAATGTGATTTCCTCCTCCAAACAGGATGTTCATCGTCGTTATTCCGCCGCCAGTATTTGGAAAGCCAGAGCGGGCGGCTCTGCAGGTTACGATCAAATCGGGTCTGCCTCATTTGCCTGGTCCGGGCCGCTCAGCACCGTTGGGAGTGTGGACATACTCTCTGTGACCATTGTGCGCAGGTGTTCGGACCCCAGCATCAGGTTCTGAATATAAGTTCACTCTCCTTTTCTGCCTCTGTTGTCTCTACCAGAGGCCACTAGTGATTGATGTTCTACCTCCCACCATGAACCCTCCATACTTGCAATCGACGGTGGGGGAGTTCGGGGCATGATTCCTCTGGAATTTCTTACCTTAATTCAGGAATCTCTCAGGGCATGTGAACTTCAAGACTCGATTGATCTCAGTATTGGGACAAGCTTAGGTCTGTATCTATTGACCCAGTAGTGTAGTGTCTCAGCCTCTCTCCATGATATCAAGTGGATGAAATTTCATTTGCCCTGCTCTAATCTTGGCCTTGTGTTGGGGTGTCATACGGTAGAAAGCTGCTGACTTGAAGTAGGAGGCCTCAGTGTCATAGGGCTGTTCCACATGCAGTGGGATGTTAGGAAGTGCACTGGTGTTCTCGACCAAATAACACACCATATATTCCATGAAAGACGCAGCTCATCTCTATCCCAAGCCTCCCAGACAATTTTTGGCAGTACATCTTTTTTTTTTTTTTTTTGGAAATGTGCATAAATGGATTTAATGGCTCCTCCATGGCGGCTGTTATGATGGGTGCGTGTTCAATATGGCCCTGAAGGACACATTTGGGAGCAATAACCGAATATTTGACACATTAAAGGGAGAGAATGATTCCACCATGTATTCAAAAACGAAGATGGGAGTGGTAGCAACAAGCATTGCCAAGGAGACATGGTCTTTTGTCTTTGGGAACTTCAATCCTGCAGAGATGCCCAGAAAAGATTGTGGTCAGTTACAGCCCATCCAGTGCTTGCATCCCTGTTGGCGGGTACTTATTCAAAGATAAGGATACGAGATCATCCGGCCTGTGAATACAGACCTGGAACCATTTGTGTGGGAAGCATAAGTTCGTTCAAAAGTTTTGCTTGCAGTGATACTAATGGAATACGCGCAGTGCAAGAGCCACAGCAGCTGCACCTTCGTGAGACTTGCTTCTCCAGGGATCGTATACGCGCATGTATGCTGATTGATTCAAGATTCTTCTCTCCAGCTGATATTCACGGAATTGGCTCCTTCCAAGATGGGGGACTACAGGACAACCTAGCCGCGGACATTGCGCAACGTGTATGCTGTCAGATCTGGCCTTCCTGCAAAAACCCTGCATGCCTACTGTCCATGGGAACTGGGGTGACGCCTAGGGCGTGTGACCGATCACCGCACTTCCGACATATTTACCAAGACGGCTTCGTCCGTCGAGGATTCGATGCCTGGATGTCTTCAATGGACACGGAAATGAGATGGCTGGAAATGGTGGACCAGCTAGAGGACACATTCAAGCCAGACTACTTTTGCTTTAACATCCCACTACAAAACACGCCAGGCACCCTTATACTGTAAACACAATGGAAGAGTACCGGAATTAGGTGGTTGTCTATCCAGGAGGCGCCTGGAAGGCATGGGAGGCAGCAACCGCGCTACTTATGTCCCGGGCTCTTTTTTGAGCTGGATAGCCTGCCTGACTGTGCTACCACCCCTTTTTGTGCCACGGGACCATCCATTGTAAAGGTCCCACACAGCAGGTGATGGACGCGCTACACCGATTACGTCCCCAGGAGCTGGACTATACCACGGACTCTGAAACAATAGGTAAACTGGATAGCCCCAATGAGCTTTGCCCAACCTATGGAGATATTGCCAGCCGGTATCTTTTTTCACAGTCCACTTTGACAAAGTAATGAACATTTACGTCAGATCAAAGTCGAAACAGCGCTGGTGTATCAGCGGTTTCCCAGACAGTATTGTGTCAATATCTGCGAAGCAGCAATTTCAGGCACCATTCGGGCGCTTTTCCCATGCTCGCCCGGGTACAGCTCCTCGTGAAAGCTGCGATGAGTGAAAGTCTGTTAAGGGTAAACGTCGGAAGCGTTCATCTACACAATCTCAGGAAGGCGGATCAAGAGGGTCCGCTGTGGAGAGCAAGGTGTAGGAGAAAATTATTAGAACACACTTCATTATGTATTGGAGTTTCGCGTAAAATACAGTATCATACGCCATGCAATCGTTCTAGCATTACAAATGGTCTAGCCTTACGAAAGACTTATTTACAGCTTAGCCGAATTGTGGACTGGTGTTTCCCGTACCCCAAACGACACTATCCGCATCAGCTTACTCTAGAAATAACCTCTGCTTAGCCGTATTGTCTTTATAACGTATTAGATTTCAGCGTCAAGAGTCATTGTAGAATGCTGTAAATTCCCATACAAATGTTCTGGGCGGGC
Organism: Aspergillus chevalieri; assembly: GCF_016861735.1. Lineage (NCBI taxonomy): Eukaryota > Fungi > Ascomycota > Eurotiomycetes > Eurotiales > Aspergillaceae > Aspergillus > Aspergillus chevalieri. Next base: position 847,450 of record NC_057368.1, on the reverse strand, counting down.
ATCTGGTGATCTGATGCACCATGATTCCTTGAATGCGGTACACGCCCTTATATGTTGATAGTATGTGGATTTGATCAAACCCTGACCGCAGTTATTCTGCAGCCCCAAACTTGAAAATTCCCTCACATACTTTGTGGACATACTCTTATTCTTTCTTCCATCCTTCCCACCTTTCAAACTGGCCTGTGTTCAAGTCAAAAAGATCTAGCATACGCCCAACGCTGTGATCTACCAAGTCGTCGATCGACGAAGGTTTAATGTAGAAGGCAGGCACTGGTGGAAAGATAATGGCACCAGCCTGTGTAACTGGAGTCATATTTTGCAAATGTATTGTGCTGAGAGGGGTTTCCCTGAGAGCGAGGACCAGCCTGCGACGCTCTTTGAGCATCACATCTGCAGCCCGGGAAATTAGATCGTCGCAAGCCCCAGAATTAATCACAGCAAGTGTCTTTACGCTGCATGGTACGAAAATGCAACCACCCTGAGTAGTGGTTAATGGCTTAATGCAGTAAATATCGCCGGATGCTTCACAATAGAACATTTAATTTGAGCTATCCACACAATTGATACACTCCATCGCCTCTTTAATCAACATCCGCGTCCCACCTTCCTTATAAACACCGCTCGCAGCGATCAACTCCTGTTTCCAAAACTCCCATTTGTTCATATCAAATTTCCTGTCAGCGGTATTCTCATTGGTATGATCCCTCTCCATCCTGCAATTATACCACAGCTTCTCAGCCGCATGTATATACCATATGCATACTGTCCGCACAGCCGTTTCATAAACATCCTCAGACTCAAAGGCTCCATTCAATTCAAAGTATGCAAGGAGAGAAAAATCCAATGGGTCGAAACTGTGAGACTCATCAACAAAGGGCTTGGATGTAGCAGTAGCCCTTGCAAAGAAGGTGCTCCTATTCTCCCACTTTTCTATTTCCTCAGGCGTATGTTGGGTGTAATGCCCTAATGATATCTGCATCAGCCACTAAGCATCAATATGAGAAAAATTATACTTACAGAAATCTTGCAAGTCAGAAGAATAGTAACCAACACATGGAAGATCCGTCCACAACTTCTCATGATCATAGATCAGCTGCTCTCCTGTCCTTGGATCCATGACTGCAACCGTCTGAAGCTTCCTCATGAAGTTAAGGAGATTAAGCTGGTTCTCAGGCTTGGTATTTGTTGCGATATCGAGAGCAAGGTGGCTAATGTTCCAGGCGAAATCTCCGCCAATTGTATTTTTGGGCCATTTACCAGATAAGGCTTCCGCTTTTGTAAGTTCCACAACTTGTTGAACCGCTTCCTCGGGTGAGGCATTAGGGTCCTTGACGAGGTTTTGGAGGAGTTGAAATTCGGGAGTTAGTATTAAATCCGGGTCGTATTCGGCGTATTCATCGTATTCGTCAACCATAATGATGGTTTGGTTTAGGTCTAGAGGGATGGAAAGATGGTAAGAGAAATTGACGGAATTAATAAAAATCAAATACTATACAGATAATCACTCCAAGCTTGAATGTCGAAGGATTTAATATGTAGAATCGGGAGTCGTGTGGCTTGTATATATGTACCGTTGGCGCCGATCGGCCCGCTGAGACCGCCTGGCCTTGGGGCAGTGTTTCAAGGTTAACTGCACAGCCCAGTCTTAATAGCCTCGTGAGAGGGTTCATGGTGCCAAATAAATAAGCTTTCACTATAACACAGATTGCTGGTAAGGCTGGCTGCCAAAAGTATCCCTAATGGGGCGATCGGAGCCTGCGACGAAAATATGCCAAATTAAGAAATTACAGCTTCTTCAGGGTCTATCAGGATAAGCTAGCAACGAGATGTACGCTATAGGCGGACAGACAAGGCTCTCTCAAACGCCCCAACGGAAACTCCTGGGAATGCATGATTCTATACAAACAAGGCTGCATCAAATCAAGATATCAAAGGCTGGCCGGTAGGCCCAGACATATTTTCAATTCATCCCCATCTGAAAATCCATTCTCCTCACACAAGCATCCTCAAACCCCCAATTTACAATACGTTTATCGCTTTACAATCACCATCTTCAAAATGTCGTTCAACTTCAAGTCCGTCTTCCTCCTCGCTCTCGCCGCCAATGCATACGCCTTGCCAATCTCTACGGCCGGTGACACTGCCCTTGAAACCCGCAGCCTCGAAGCCAGGACCCAGTATAAGGACGTTGATTGCAATGGCAAGGTCTTCAAAGCAGATATTCTAAGATCCTCCATCTCCAAGGCGAGAGAGGTCCAGGGACTTAAAGATCAGAAGAAGCCGGGATATAGTTATCCCAAGCCATACGGAAATGACGACGGGAACATGTTCCCTGGAGCTAGTGGCCTATATGAATACCCCCTGAACAGCCCAGTCTACTCTGGAAGTAAGTCTCCCCCCTTCGTCATAAAAAACACCCCGTACTGATTGCACGGCTACAGAGGGTATACCCGGCTCGTATCGCGTTATCATGACCTCAAACTATGGCTATAAGGGCGCCCTTCTTCACAAGGGTGGTAATACCTTCCAAAAATGCATTAATGTCGAGGACAAGAAGAAGCAGGAAGAGGAAGACGCGAGAAAGAAGAAAGAAGAGAGTGACAAACAGTCAAAGGAGGCAAAGGAGGCAAATGAGAGGAAGAAGCATGGAAAGGGTGGCAAGCAATAGGACCTTCGCATTGGATTATCATGGATTATATGTACTATAGCGATGGTGTTTCTGAGACTTCTGAATAACCTCTGTTGGTGTACAATTACTTGATACCCGACGGATGCATCAAAAAGTAAAACTAGATAATATATATCTCCAATTAACACTTTGGATTCTGAATGACTGTCTGAAGTAGGCGTAAGATGCGAGATAGGGGAACAGAATCCCACTCCCAAGAATTGTCTTTGTATAGCAAGGGTATAGTCAATGCATGAAGATCCCGCTAGATAATGAAGGGGGTGAGTATGCAATGGGCGAAAGCGTCGCTTCTGTGGAGAATGGCAAGAGTACAGCTTTGGCTTTCAGTTACAAGACGGCAAGCCACAACTCGATTTGTTGGAGTACCGTCATGGAGGGTCCGTTATTAAGACGTTCAGTGATTTAACCGCATGGGCCGGTTCAAATCTTGCTACACTCATTCTGGACATAGTACTTTGAAATACATAATACAAATGACCTGAGTGTGACGGCTTACACCATGAAGCCGCCGCAGTGTCTGGTATCAACAAACACCGTTATCCAAGCAATGTGATAGTTCATATGTGATGGCTCACGGTTGATGGCTCAAAGCTGCAGTAACAGTTGATAAAAAACTCGGGCAAGCAGTCAACTAACCCATATAAGAAGCCTTTCACTAACTACATAGATTTCCCCTTCTTCTATCTTCTCCAGATTGGATATTCTCGTCGATGGCTACAATAGTCTAGATAGGAACTCAATTCGTTATTATCCACTATTCCGAGCCCGTGACACATATCAACAGAACGATTTAAACGTCGCTAGCCGACAGAAGAAGAGCCATATGTAGGAATAATTGGCACTTCCTTTGAAGATAGGTGACTTTCCAGTGCATTCTGATTCATCCGTGCTAGAATATTACCTCCAAACCAACAATAATAAAACATTACATCAATGGGATATATGAATAGAAACGTCTGTAGTAAAAGCACTAGAGCTGAATAACCCTTTGAGGATTCGGGAAAGCACTAGTACAAATTTGACGTCAATAGTGATCCTTACAAGAGCCACAGTTAAGCATCGAACAATCTATCCTAGGTAGACCTTGACAATGGAACTCCATGGAAGTCAGGGTCACTCCCAACTCCCATGCCAAGACTCCCATGGGAGTCCCATGAGAGTTCCAAGCTCATTGCCTGTGACACTGCGCCGTACAACCAGTCATTCAATCTGGCACTTTCACGGGCTCGGAATAGTAGATAATAACGAACTGAATTCCTATCTAGACTATTGTAGCCATCGACGAGAATATCCAATCTGGAGAAGATAGAAGAAGAGGAAATCTATCTAGGTAATGAAGAGGTTTTAAGAGGATTGTTGGCGACATGACTGGATGGTGTTTGTGATGTATCATCCATTGCCGTAGTGTTGAGCCGCCATGTGAGCTATCATATGTGAGCCGTCACAGGCACCATGGGAAATGCAAGCCCGTGTCACGGAGCATGAGCACTCGACTGCTGTATAGAATGTTTGATTGCCTTGGCCTGTTTGGCGAAGAACATTCACTGAGCCTCGCACACACATTAGATAGCTCGTCGTTGACGAGACCTGCCTGTTTCCTTTTCCTTTCCATGTTAGAATTTCGCGAGATAGTCTACCAATATATGTCATATTGAACGAGACCGTCACAGGTGCAAACCAAACCAACACATTTCATATATTTCCAGGCGTAACATGAGGAACAACAAACAGCAGATTCCATTTTATCCAAATAACCGCAACATGGAATGGACGAGTCGAAATGCTGCACTTTGAAATCACCAAACTGAGGTACTGAAGAGTAATACCACCGTTCAACCGCTAGAGGAGCCTGGCAAAAGGACAAGGTGTCTCGAGGTCTCAGTGCCTTGAGCATCATATCAATATTTCAGGAGAAATACTCACACGCCACCTTTCCCAGTGAGCAAGTGGCCCCTTCCAACAGGAGGACAAAACATATGTAAGTGCATGGACCACACATTATACAGGGAGAAAAGGGGTTTGTTGTCATGACTGTAAAGGAGTTGTATTGTGTGTTGATTGATGATGGTTCTCCTGAGCCGAGAGACCCCTTTTATATACATACATGAAACAGATCTAGTTCTAACACGGCAGTAGCAAGCTTGGTCATTATTTTCCTACCCCAAGTCCCCAGACAAGAACCGTGACCCCTGTTGCAAGAACTGAAGCGAGAAGGAAGGCGGGAAACATGAATGTGCCTAACATGGCCATGCTTGTCAACGTCGCAAAGATCCCTCCAGCTGGAGTAAATCCACCGTACATTAAGGACTGAAATGCAGCTGCCAGTGACCCTGTCCAATTTTTAGACTTTTAGCACTAACTTGTTCAAAGAAAAACGGACCTGCAATAACTCCACCAGGTCCAAATCCAAGGCACATTATAATTGTCATGACAATGGTGAATGTTATCCACCAAGCCATGATAGCAGCAATGACATCTGAGATTAATTAGTCTATGCATTAATCCACATCTAAATTGTCAGTGGGCAAATACCTGGGCGTGAGAGCCACTGTGAAAGATTTGTCCACCATTCATCCCAGAGCCAGGTTTGAGTCAAGTTTTCCACGCCATATATGACCAAAGAGCGGTCGGCTATGAATTGACGAATTCCCGCACCAACAGTCTCCGCCCGAGTAAAATTCAAGCTAGCGATCAAAAGATTTGAAGGAGGCATATGGAAGGAGTCAACTTTGGATGAATACCGATTATCCTAGTGTGTAAGTTTTCCTGCTGACCCACGGAAGCTGTAGGTCATGACAGAGTCAAACTTGATGAAGAACTTGTCTGTGCAGCTGGTTCAGCTGGTGGTTCTTTGATTGTATAACAAGCTAACTAACTAATCTTTATTTACAAGTAATTTAGCTATTCCTGGCATTGGGTATCCAATTGGGTACCAAGATTTGAAATCGGCATCAGAAACTTGGATTTCTGCCTAACTTAGATTTGATCATTGTGCCATAGAATTCTACCCAAGCCCGCACGGCCATTGCAATTGCAGGCATGGCGTTTAGTATCATTTGATGATTTGCTGAACCACTGCGCCGGGAACATGGCGGCCCAGCCGGAACTACCGGAAAGTGGAAACATTGGGCGCTAGGACATCCTAATCCGTTTTTGGATAATTATAGCAGGACGTCCAACTTCAGATAAGAACAGGGGCGGCTGACCCAGGCCCTACAATACAACAAGTCGACATGAAAGGATTTAGGTGGGAGCCCAACTATGCTGTGAGATTCATCTTAAGGAACGCCAGGGACTTGGGAAAAAAAAAACCATTGATTAAATCGGCTTCTCTTTAGACAAGTAGTCAAGCTCGAGATATCTAAAATTTGCGCTTAGCTTGGTAGTGCCTGACCCATCTGTCGAACACTTTCCTGCGCTGAATGAAAACTCAAATCAAGCCATTTTGTATTCAGATGATCAGCTTTAACAGCGGCATTGAGTTCAACAAATGCTTCCCTCGCTTGCTTACATAGCAGCTTCAGGTCTCTGGCTTCTTCCAACAGGTCATTGGTGTAGTCCTCGTAAGACTTTGAAGGTGGCGATAATCCAAGGTTATTTGGATGAGAAATCTTGTTACTGATGTGCCATGTACGAATTTTTACCCGGTTTTCCTGCAGAAAGAAAGACAGGCGGCTCGATTGGGATATCAGTGTCGCCTTGAATATCGCAGCGGGGAATTGGATCCGGATCTGAGAAGTGAGGCGCTGAATCATGGGGAGATGTTGTGCCATGCTCAGGAGTCTCCGGACATGTATTCTGTTCTGGTACAGATATTTCCAGTGGTTGAGATTCAGAGCTTGATGGTGTGCACGGCTGAGTGTTTGCACTAATATGCACGCAAACTTCGGCTGGTGGCCGCGCAGGGAGATTATGCTTGGGAAGTGGCAAAGTGCTTGGAAGGGAATCATGATAAGGCTTGGGGCGAGGGGATTTTGGGGTTCTTGGGGTGCATGGATTGGGTGATTTGTATGGTGAGAATGACTTTCTGTAAGAGCGAGCCCACGGCTTAAAGTTGTTCATGTGAAAGGTAGGGGGCATATTTTGGAAATGGGGGATGTTTAGGGGTATATTATGACAGACAGGTGATTGGTAAAAGGGAAGAGGAGGGCAGCGGAAGCTGAAGGGGAGAGTGCAGGTTGTGGGAAAATTGAGTTGAGATGTTGCAACCTCTGCGGCCTCAATTGTCCTCTTTATACTTGCTCTCGGTCCGTCAAGTTCACCATTCCATCTTTCTCATCAGCAAAAGCGATCAGGCAAATTCCTCTCATTCTCAAACTCTCGTTTGAGGCTGCTGACGTGTCTAGCTTCATCTACTAGTGACGCAGGAGGCCGAGATCCGGTGCCCTGCGCCAATCGCATCTGGGTGTTCCATCTCCAAGCCTCGCATGCCAAACACACTGAAATAAAAAGGATGCGGTAATTTCGCTATTGGCTGGTAAACATGGCGAGAATACATAAATGAATTGATCCTGGTGGAGTCGAAAGACGGCTGTGGAGGGGGAGAGGCGCCATCCAGTTCACAGCCAGACCTGGTAGCCAGATAACCAGAAAGTTGCTTTTCCCATGTAGAATTTTAGGAGCCTGGATGAAGAAACAATCATGATATCTTGAGATAAGAGACCACAAGCAAGGCAGCTGAGCATCCAGGTGTCCTCAAGGGAAAGCCCAAATAGGATGGCATGGCGGAAACAACAGCCAAAAACTCAAAAGTCGCTGATCAGCCGGCGGACCACGCATGAAGGAGTTCATAAACGCAATCATAAGCAGCAGCACAGCATCAGTGGGTGATGTGGATAGGTCAATTTCCAATGAAGCGACAGTAACAAGGTCTCAATGTCTCAATGGTTCAGGTGACCGTCGGCCACTCCGGCGCCATACTGGAAAAGGGCAATTGTCGGGTAACGCAGCATCTTGGTAAGAGGGCAGTGCACCGGGAAAGGCAGACAGGAGAGGGAAAAAGAGAAGAGAAAGTGCGTGGTCCTTTGAGGGGGAGATGTCGGGCTTTTATAGATGCAATGGATGTGTTGAGGCGGCATGTGAGCAGCCTAAAAGCAGCGCGAGGCGGCTCTATCCCCGATACAGTATGCGCCATACCACAAAGGGCAATTTTGTTCCCATTGACGGCAGGCGGTAGGGCTCGGCAGAAGGATGGTTCAATGGGAGCCGTTTCTGGCGCCCCGCTAACCGTCATAACAGATACTATATTATAAATCTCAATCTTAGGCCTTCTAGTTGCTTGGTGGTTGAGATACTATCATTCTAAAGAATGCCATTTTATATGGAATACAGCGGTGGCCCGCTCGGTGGTGGATTACGTTATGTACATGAATGAATAATCAATGCATAATGATGCACAAGTCTGCATCGTGCAGCAATTCCGCATTGCGGAGGCCGCACGGTTCTAGAAGCTTGTCTATCTGAAATGCACGCACACGCTGGCTTTATGATTGCCTACTCGGTCCAAGTGAATAACTTGGAGGAATCGGGGAAGGGGGGGGGGGGGGAGGGATTGTCCAGACTGCACGGGGCCATATGGAGCAGAATTGGGATGGTATTGAACATCTACAGAGCAGAATCGTAATGGATAAGATATGCACTTGATCTCCTATAGCTATAATGATCTTCCGACATCGCTAATCGGGCCGATTATTTATCCATCTAATCCTAATCACCTTACTCCCAGAAAAGCAATAGTTCTGGGACGGGCTACCTTTCGCCAAAGAGATTGGTTTGATAAGTAGTCGGTCCGATTAGCATTCACCATACGATAGATGGCTAAGCACTCATTCTAATATTACGGCGTCAGACAGTCAAGATTACCCCTCAGCAATTGAAAATCCGCCTCTATATAGCCTCAGATAGTGATAATTATAACAGTCGACTGTCTGATTCCTCTGAGCTACTTGCTTCATACTCAACATCAGAATAATGTGACAGACAGGTGCTTATATGTAAGTCGAAATGGGATTCTCAGGGAAGTGGGGAATCAATAATTCGCGACTAGACGAGGTCTTGCATGGAGAGATCTATTTTAAGCAGAAAGGTAATGAATTCTCGACTATCGTGCATACATGCACATGGAAACACAGCCTTCATGGATTAAGCACCACTCACAAAGCTGTATTTTGCGGCGTGGCTTGGTAGCCCGAAGGATCCGATGCCACCCGGTTCCTGAATCAGGATGCCACTGAGAATGGGCAAGCGTAGGCTTTGGGCATATGGGATATATTTGTATTGAGAATTGAGAACTGGCTGACAGAGTACAGAATAGAAAGCAGAAGATAATGGTGGACAACATTGGAGCAGTCTGTATTGCTGGCAGCGGTAGAATGGACAGCAGAATACAGTTTCTGCCATCACCGCCATCACCGCCATCACCATGCTGAATTTCATCGCGACATCTATCCAGTCCATACAGTCCATATAATCCATGACAGGGCTCAACGATGCAGAGTCAGAGAATTAAAAGTCTTCATGTGCGTCGAGAATATACCTGAGGACCTGAAACATGAGGAAAATTGCCTGATCCGGGCCAAAATGGGCGCAGACGGTTTCAACTGTCATTCCTGCAGCATAGCCTCAGTAGGGTGCCACCTCCAAAATGGCGCTCTAGGCATGGTTCAAGAGGCTATTCAGATGCCACGCTAAATTGTCCTTCAAGGCGTATTTTTGCAGTGCGGCTATTTCAATTGTGAATGCATCCCGGAGGATCAGAATGGCCCCAGGTCTGCTCCCACTGCCTTGCGATCATCCAATAATGTGACCCTACTGATTAATCATTCATCAGAGCATTAAATTAAAATAAGCTCGCCCCATATCTGAGATCTTGGCTGATCCTGGTGTTCTTTTTCCATGCAGTTTCAGAGCATGCGCAGGTACTGTTGTGATCCTTGGACCCCAAAGGTCAACCTTTGCTATACATCATCGCGATGGAGGTGTCCGCTGGTCAGCCTGGGGGCCATCTTCGCATACAACTTCATGACCAATGTATAGGAGGACTGGTCTATAAAAGAGTGCTTGAATCTGTCCCAGAATTGAGTTCTCCATCAACAACAATCACAATCATCTTCACTACAAAGCTTCCAATCTCAAAGCCTTCCGCTTCCTACAACTCTTTGCTTTAGAGCATCTTCTCACTTTCAACCAATCTTTATTCAAAATGTATGTCAACACTTCCAAGCTTGCTACTGTGGCTCTTGCCACCATCCTCTCTGCCAACTCCGTCCTCAGTGCACCAATTGCTGGTCGCTCTTCCAACTTGTTGACCCGTGACCCCCGTGGCTCCCACGGCTCGACCTCCCACAAGGTCTCTGACGTTACTGGCGCCATCTCTGACGGTACTGGTGCGATCGCCGATGCCATGACCCTCCAGGAGTATCTGAACCAGAAGCGCAGCCCTCGCGGCCACCACTCTGGCTCTGGCAGTTCCACTGGTGAACGAGTCTCGACTTGGACCGGTGCTTTGGGCGACATCACTGGCATGGGCGCTGATGCTGCCACTATTGCTGAGGCTGCCAACAACCAAAAGCGTTCCCCTCGCGGCCACCACCACTCTAGCTCGAGCTCTTCCACCGGTGAACAGGTCTCAACTTGGACCGGTGCTTTGGGCGACATCACCGGTATGGGAGCTGATGCCGCTACTATCGCTGAGGCCGCCAACAACCAAAAGCGTTCGCCCAAGGGCCATGGCTCTAGTCACGGTGGATCTAGCTCTTCTGATAAGGCCCTGAATGGCCTTGACGCCGCTGGTAACCTCGTCGGCATCGGTGCTGACGCTGCGACTATCGCCGAAGCCGCCAACAACCAGAAGCGTTCGCCCAAGGGTCATGGCTCTAGCCACGGTGGATCTAGCTCTTCTGATAAGGCCCTGAATGGCCTTGACGCCGCCGGTAACATCGTTGGTATCGGTGCTGACGCTGCGACCATCGCCGAGGCCGCCAACAACCAGAAGCGTTCACCCAAGGGCCATGGTTCTAGCCATGGCGGTTCTTCTTCCTCTTCCAGCGACAAGGCTCTGAATGGCCTTGATGCCGCCGGTAACGTCGTTGGCATCGGTGCTGACGCTACGACCATCGCCGAGGCCGCCAACAACCAGAAGCGTTCGCCCAAGGGTCATGGCTCTAGCCACGGTGGATCTAGCTCTTCTGATAAGGCCCTGAATGGCCTTGATGCCGCCGGTAACTTCGTCGGCATCGGTGCTGACGCTGCGACTATCGCTGAAGCCGCCAACCAGAAGCGTGCCCCCAAGGGTCACAGTGGATCTAGCTCTAGCGGCAAGGCCCTCGATGGACTCGATGCCACCTCCAACATTGTCGGCATTGGTGCCGATCTCACCACTATTGCTGACGCCGCCAACCAGAAGCGCGCCCCCAAGGGCCATGGCCGTCCCAGCTCTTCCAGCTCTTCCAGTGACAAGGCCCTGAACGGTCTCGATGCCGCCACTATCGCCGATGCTGCCAACCAGAAGCGCTCCCCCAAGGGCCACGGTTCTAGCTCTAGCCACGGTGGATCTAGCTCTTCTGATAAGGCCCTGAATGGCCTTGACGCCGCTGGTAACCTCGTCGGCATCGGTGCTGACGCTGCGACTATCGCCGAAGCTGCCAACAACCAGAAGCGCGCCCCCAAGGGTCACAGTGGATCTAGCTCTAGCGACAAGGCCTTGAACGGTCTCGACGCTACCTCCAACATTGTTGGCATTGGTGCCGATTTCACCACCATCGCAGACGCCGCCAGCCAGTAGTGGCTTGAAGGTTCTGGTGCCTTCACGATTGATACCCTCACACATTAGACAAACAGACAGAGCGGGCAGTTACGGAGTTAAAATGGTTATGTTTTTTGCTTTCTTGGTTTTGTTCTGTTCTCCTTTTTCTGGGCATGTTATGCAAGCGAATGATGTTTATGAGTCTATGGAGGCAAGGCGTTGGGATGATCTGGTTATTTATTCTGCTTTTTTACCTGTCTGCTTTGGTTTGTCTTTCTCCTGACCTATCCTCATTGCTCCTGTTGTCTAGATCACTTCCGAGCAGTTTAATATACCCTATTGAAAACCAACTTGCTCTTCTCGTCTTTGTAGAGTTTTGTAGCGAGCAGAGGGCCCACAATTCATTTAAAGTAGTCTATTATCCTCATTCAATATTACCCTCGTTCAAATATTCTATCTTTTCTTTTTTTTTTTTTCACTTTATCTTCCTTATCATAATTTTTCTAAAGCTTTCTTCTCCCTTTGGGGTTGAGTCCATTATGCGAGTTCAGGAAACTTAAGAAAATGATTAAATATGGCCAATGGTAATAAGGAACTTGGCGAATTTTATACCAGTTTGAACATCTGCCAAAATACGAGGAGTCTCTCAGGGTGGAATTAGTGCTGGTCCGTGGAGTAGAAAATCGGGACTGTGTATTTTTCAATCTTCATGTCGAAGTTGAACTAGGCTAGGTGTTGTAGGCCTCCGAGTCTTGGGAGTATCGATGACTTCCCCTAGGGACTCAGAAGAAATGATTTATGTACGCGAAATATAACAGAACAGATTAACTCCCGGGTTGCGGACATATATGAAGCATATATGTAACCCCGGCGTTGATGCCCAATGCGCTGAGTGGTCATTATACAGGGCTATAATGATAAAATCACAAGATTATGCTTCTATCACTAGTAATATTTCAACGGAAAACTCGAGCAATACCTAGTAGAACATATATGGTGCATCACGTTGCCCACTTGGATTTATATCTGTATGTTTATCTTGGTATTCCGGATGATGGACTTCCGTCTCAAGCGTCGGCTCCCTCGACCGGAACAGACCCTTTGACATATTGGCATTGTTTTCTATACATCTTCCAGAGAACAATGCTACCATGGATCTGAGCGGCAGAAAAAGCCACATGAAGGATGGGAGTGACGACCTTGAAGGCGATCTGCCACCGCGACCAAAGGCTCCCGAAGAGGTACATGGTGACGATCGTTTCGCACGTGGTTCCCGTCGCCGTTGTGATGCAGGACAGGAGAAAGACTCGTTTGAGGAAGACATGTCTGTTCGGGAAAACGCGGTAGAGAATGATTGCGACGTGAGGGAAGAACTCGGAAATGATATCAAAAGCGCCTGATGATGCACCCGTCAGTCACGAGGCGAGCAGCGAAGGGGAGAAATAGACGCACCCCACACCGTGCACAGAATGAACTCGATATCTGCGTCGGGCTCGCGAACCAGTCTCAGGCTGATGGCGATGGCTGCCTGGCCGATCAAAATCGTCCCGATGTGGTGCAGCACGGCAATTGGTGACAGCTTTATTCGATAGATGAGCTCGAACGCGTACATGGCGATCAGCATCTGGGCGGCCACCAACAGGATGTCACCGACTGTGAAGATGCTTCCACGTGTATACGGGGACTTCAACGTAGCCTTTCCGGATATCGCGCTAATAAATGGGTAGGCCGCTATGATCAAGATCACGATTTTGGTAGTCCCAGCTATATGGTGATTGATGAAACCACGTTTGTTTAGTTCACTCAATTCCGTGTAGATACGTCCATAAATCCGAGGAATCAGAAGATCCTCCAAGATGTAGTAACGAATCAAGAAAAGAATAATCAACACAATTGACATGATCAGGGCAGAGAACGGTGCCAGTGAAGATATAGGCTCCAAGGGCATGTTGCGGAGAGCAGTGTCATTGTCTACCCGCGCCATAACTGCCGTTGTGCATGTCGCGACCAGAAAGAAGGAATTGGGCGGAGCGAAGGAGTGAATGGCAAAATCAAATGAGTGTGAGAGTGTAGGGACTCAAGTAGATGACCATGCTAGAGCGATAACTAGATCATGTTAAATTCGCAAAGGATCGGAGTAACAGCAAGGGAATGGCTCTAATGGTGTAGATGGCTCTCAACACGTCGCGACTATATTGGGTATATGTCGGCGATGGGGTAGAAAACAAGGGACGAGAGTCAAAGACATAACACAATTTCTTTTTCTTATATGACCCAAATCGTGGGGTGTTGACTTTGTCCAAGCGACTGTCTACAGACATATTCGCGGCGTTGCGCGACCGTCTGTTTCTAATTTAGAACAAACCCTGTGGTGATAAGCGTGGACGAACAAGACCGAGGCTTTGGTGCGCACTGTCGGGCAACCATAGATCTGTTAGTCTCGACTCCACCCATATACAAGAAAACGGAGATGTCGCATGCTTGGAGCGCACGAAATGGAAGCGCAGACAAAGCACCAAGCCAAGCTTGGAGGATTTGCAGGGGCCCAGAGCTTAGGCCCAACCCAGCCAGGCAGCCGCATTTTCTTTCGGTACATGTTGCCCACTACAGTGCTCAGATCATCCCGAAACAAGATTTAGATACAGAGTGACAGCCAACGGAGAACGGTTCATTCGAAATCAGGCAGCATTATTTTAAGCTTTCAACTTGGCAATATTCTCCAGCATATCTATGGTTTGCAGCTCCTGGCTTGCTCCACACTATTTTGCTCTCATACTAGAGGACACATACAATGAACAAAGCGGAAGCAAGCAGGCCGAGTAAAGACTACGAGCGACGGCTCCAAAACCGTTATGGGCGAATTTCCACTTTCGAGAGAGTCACAGTATGGGCCTCCTCCGTAGTGAGAGCCACTAATTTTGTCGACAGAACGTCGTCAGCTCCTGACGTCCAGCGACCTAGATCTCTGCGGGGCGACCCGTGGAACGCATTATTTGCGCACTTTTTGTGATTGGCTCTCAATCGCTTGTCACAAGGCTTGTCCTAAACAAGCCTTACCTGTCAGCTTGGCAGTCCATGCTATTATTGTAGACGGGATGATCATTGAGGCTGTTCATCTTGAATATTCGCAGGGCCCAAAGAACCCTTCCTATGGCTACCTAGAGCCTGGCGGGGTTGATTTGTCCGTATTTGTAGCAGTAGACACCCTCTTGCGCTCAGTGACTCCACAATCGTCCTCTCTTTCTCTTCAGCAACAACACATGGATATTCGTGATTAAATTCCTGTCTGTCCCTCTATAGTAATAGCCTCAGTCTCGGCAGGAGAGATACATTTCTTCAGTCATGATTTCACTTGGTGAGGAAAGTGACGCGCCTTCTGCGGACAAGAACTACAATTTCCCCCTCCAAGTGATACACGAGGAGAGCTCTGTCGGTGATTTCTCAGATTCAGGTCTGCCTTCAAGCAGCTTGAATGCGTGCGGAGTGAGCAAGGGGATGGATTTCCCACGGCAAGTATGGTCAGACCGCCTGATGACTGCCTGGACATACTGTTACGCACCCTATAGTACACGTCCATGTTCTACAATAGGCTTCATCTGCAAAGCCTTCTTATGCTTATTCTGGGGTTGGGTGATTTTCTTGTGAGTACAACTTGCGGTCTCATGGTCATAACCAGCGCTAATTGTTGGTTTTATCCCAAGGGGACTACTCAACCTCGTCCCACCCGTCTGGGATGGCATGATATATCTCATTTCCAACGACCCCAATGCTAATCTTGGTCCCGCTGCCTTCTCCCACTGGAACGAGAACGGCTTCGATCCCGTCAGATGCCACTCTTCTAGCGACTACTGGCGAAGGGCGCCTTTGCACTGTGCCATCGATGCTGGGTGTTTGAGTATCAAGGCAGATATCTGGCCGTCCAACGAAGACGTGCTCGTTGGCCACACTCCTTACTCTCTTCACCAGGACGCGTCGCTGCACAGTCTGTACCTGACGCCTTTGTTCGAACTACTCCAAAAGCGTAACAAGCGTCCAAGTCGGCCAGTGCCCCCACAAGGGAATAACTCATCACTGGCTGGGGCCTTTGCCAAAGAACCATCCCAGACTCTCGTATTGTTGCTCAACTTCAAGGCAAACGGTGATAAACTCTGGCCTCTTGTGGTAGACCAACTAGGGCCTTTGCGCAAAGCGGGGTACCTGACAAATTTCAACGGGACAGGTATCAACGAGCGCCCTGTCACGATCATCGCCATGGGGAATGTGCCCTTTCACGCCATCATCGCCAACCAGACATATCGTGATATTTTCTATAAGCGCAGCGCCACCGGAAAGGCTGCCTCAAAAGCAGCTGCTGTTAGAGGCAGAGCCTTCTGCTCCTCCTCACCATGACGTGGAGTCAAGCGCGAACCCCGAATATGAGCTAGGCAAAATTTAAGACAATCAAATACAGCCCATGATGTCGATTCCAAAGGAATACAATATTACAAACAGTTATTACGCCTCGGTAGATTTTTTTTTTTTTTCACTGCGATTAGTACCCTCTCATGCGACGGCTTTGCCCAACACCAGCTGGCCATTGAACGCAGCTACATTAAGATTGCACACAGACGCAGCCTGCGAGTTCGCTACTGGAGAGTACCTAGCTGGCCTCGGGGCTTGCGGAAGTATATATGGTGTGTTCTAGAACGAGAGGGAGTCGACTTAATCAATGTTGGCAACATGGGAGACGCAGCGGGATAACACTGCAAGAAACACTGTGGTTGATTTTGTTAAAAAGAGTACATAACTTTTATTTTGCGTCCTTTTAAATTATCGCTCTTTATAGAAGCAAAACTACGACGTTGAGAAACACTTTGGTATAAAGTACAAGTCGAACAGACTAGAAACTCTAAGATTTTGAGATGCATTAAGTAGACATGCAAAGAAATGCATTTCAGAGCTCTGAAGCGTAACGACATGAGTGACAGATCCAGATGAGCCTTCGCTACTATCGAGGTATTTGGGCTTTCCGGGCACCACGATAAAGCTAATCAGCTGTAGGCAGAAGCACCAACAAAGTCACGCTACTATAATTAGAGACGCAACATTCTCTGTTACAAGTTTCCGCCTTTCTGTTGCAGATGATTGGCCTCAGATTCTGACCATACAGCAAGGATAATCCTGGAAAAGGCCTAAATGTGGGATTTCACGGCTGGGATTGGTACGATCCAGAGACCGACTGCCTCAACCGCACGGCCCGCGAGGTATGATGGTAAATAGCGTTTGATAAACGGTGAGAAATTTTCGGTAAGTCCATTCTAGGCACCTACGTTATCAAAATGATGTTTGGTTGAAACCGCACCCACATTCATGGCACCTACCAGGGCTCAGAGACTAATATGACCATCGTGGCGAGAAGGGCATATTGCACAGGATAAGTTGATATGCGGGACGCATAAGAAAGAAGTGGGAAGGGGGGAAGAAACATGCAGGTTGCTGGAGATTCTTCTGCCAAGTGAGTGCATTAGTGGCCTAGTAGCCTTCAATGAGGCATGCATAGGACTCGCATGTTTATCGCTGATGCCTAATTGCGAAACTAATCATTAGATAGGGCCCTAGGTGCAAGACAAACTTCACGGGCAAGCCAAGCTTTTCTGTCACTGTCGGTGAAAAGCTTAATCTAGATAAAATAGCTAACATTCTCCTAGCCGAACTAGAAAAAGTTGGGTACGTGCATATTCTCTCAGCCTTCTCATGCATTAATCCTCAACACTATTGCTGGTCTTATTATTTAAGAATATCTGTTATCTGATACTGTATTTCCAATCCTATGCCGATGAATAGCCTACTATCATCTGCCTGGTTATTTGTTATTTCTTTGCTACTAGCCACACCGGATGGCCTTATCCACAGAGGTTATAGACGACCTTTTTCTGGCGGAAGGCAAAAGACTATTAGGATATCAACGCCTTGATCCAAGTCAACGCAATATTAAAGGGATGGAAAAGCATATTTGGTTTGTCCATATTTGTGCCGTTAAAGAGCTGACCATTAGATCTGCTAACCATCCTACCAGTTGAATTCAGTGTCCTTAGATAGACCTTGTATATTGCTTCGCATTCAGGGCTGTCTCGCACCATCAATGAATCAAAATGAACCGTCTTATGAGTATTCTCAGCAAGCCAGGAGCTGGGGCTCAGATCCAAGGCGTAGCCCCAACCCAATGGACTAGGAGAGAGGACGTTCAAGCGGACATGCCTAATTTCACTGGATACGCCCCCAAGAGCAAAGCTAGACTGCTTGATCGCTGGCTTGATACCGTTGTTCGAGTGTCTGGCTCAGAACCCGTTTTCTTTCTTATCCTCGCGAGCCTTCTGGTTTGGGCTCTGCTCGGCATTAAATACGCAGGCACAGACAGCTGGCAAGTTTTGATCTCCGACGTCCAAGCTATTATCAGCTATGTGTTTGACTCGTTTCTTGTCAGACAGCAGCTGAATGCCTACGGGGAAGAGATGGCAGTGGTCGCTGAGTTGCAGTCACGTATTCTCAGCCACAGCAGAATGCTGGCCAAACTCCATCAAGAAACAGACAAAGAAGACGAGGAGAAGCGCAGCCGAGTGATGGATTTGGCCAACCAATACAGGAATGCGATCGATTCTAATGCAGAACTCCCCTTGGAGACCTGGCTCGGACGAAGTATTACGTGGTTATCCCATGTTTTCGGCCACCTGGGCACTGTTAGCCTATACTGGGTTGGCGTCTTCGCCTGGATTGGAACCGGCCATCTCTACAAATATAGTAATCTATGGCAGTTGTACATGAATTCTGCTTCGTCAGCATTGATGGTGTTCATTTTCGCGTTCCTCGCCAATATCTGCGAACGACATGCCGCCCACACACGTCGCTGCCTGAACGCTATCTTCAAAATCGACTCCACACTCGAGTTCCACCTCAGGTTGCTAACAGGCGATACTCTCGACAACGATGTCGTCATAATTCCAGCTCCAGGAGTAAGCAAGATCCAGCGCACGATCTTCTACTACGCGGACCTCGTGGGCACCCTAGTCGGCACTGCGATTCTCCTGGCTGTCATCATCTTCTGGGTCGCGATCGGGCCTCTCCTGCATTTCGACTCAAACTGGTGGCTTATAATCGGGACCTATGCGGGCCTTATCGGTATGAACGACGGATTCGTGCTTCGAAACATGCAGGCTTGTCGCCGCAGCTATGTCGACTCTGAATTCACCAAAATCGACTCTCAAGACGCCAAACTCTTCGAAATGGTCGCTTTACCAATCCCAGTGAAAGAATCTACACGGAAAGAGTCCCTCACGCGTCGTGCCTCAGATCTGATGAACCGATTCTGCGCACATGAGCTGACTGTCGTCGCCGGTTTCCTGACAATCCTGGGTCTTATTGCCGGTGCAAGCGCGATGAAATGGACGATGACGGGACAGCTGCTTTGCAATGTTCCGCCAAGCTTAATCGAGTTATTCTTCATGCTCATTCTGATCACGGGTCACAACTCAGCTGATGATCAGAGGCGTATAGATCTGCAGAATATCTATAAGAGACGGCTGGAGCTTCTGGCCTTTGTCAACGGTTTGAAGGCATTTCAGGTTGAGCTGAATGTTGTAAAGGGTTAGATTTTGTTTTTTGGTCTTTAGAAGTGGTTGATTAGCGTGATGAGCACAGTGATTCTCGAAATCGGCTTGACCAACATACATATACTTCAAGGAAATCTCTTGTGAGATAGTCATTAGCGCTGCGTGCCCTGACCCCTAACACATCCTAATGACTTTCCAGCGGGAAAATCTGTGGTAGAGCCAAAAGCGGATTTATTGTTGCCAATTAAAATGAGAATTAGTGCACATGGAAGACTAATAAAGCTGGTGAACCATGTGTTGTGACTAAGAATATCCATGGAAGAATATCCATGGAATCTCATGGAACTCAGCAGTAGTGCAGTACATCTCCTGCAAACCAGATAAACCGTGGGGATCCTTATTACAGACCTTGTCGTATAAGCCTCACGTGATGGTATGGAGTCGAGGCAGAATCATTGGATAATAGTGATGGTGGATATATTTAGCAATAGTTAGTGTATCATCTGTTATGGGCTAAGCCCGTAGTGCTAATGACTAGCTATCACACAAAAGATTTCGTTGAAAAACAGGAGAACAGATGTCCGATCGGACAGCTTTATATACAAATGTACGCCGTGCGGGGTAGGTAGCCTGGTAACCCCTCCGATCATCTCTCCAAATAACATATCGTTTATTCTACAGGCGCAGCCTGTGACACATGTAGAAGGAACCATCCATGAAGCAGACCATAGCTCTCAGGCAAATCCAAGAAAGCCAGATAGCCTTACAAATTGGCTATCTGGTTTACTTTTGGGGTCTGCCATGGTGGCACGCGGCGAGATCGGCCTTTTGATCATTGAAATAGGGTATAACGAAACATCCTACGTGAGCCATGAGGGTTCTATAACAGGCGTATGGGCAATTCTCTTGAATACTATCATTGGCCCTGTCGCTGTTGGCCTCCTGGTTAAGTTCTACGGAAAGCGGATAGGAGAAGGTGAATGGGGGTTGCAGAAGCCAGTGACCCCTGCGCCAGGGCACGGGACTGGAGTTATTGGACAAGAACATGGTCATGGGGATGTATGAGGGGCATCTTCCGACCATCTCAATTGTTTGGGGCGTCTTATAGATGGCTCTGATACTTCACACCAATCAAATTCGTGTGGATTCTATGTATATTGGGCCTAAAAAAGGTATTGTTGTATAAAAACAGCACTGCCTCATGCACTATGAAGACAATTGATTTCTGTTTAAACTGAATGGCAACCACCATCGAGATGTGGTTCTCAAAGAGATGTCCAGCACCCTGAGGTTTTGACACCACAGGAGTCCCTGGAACATAGAAACGATGAGAGGGAGTGTGTGAAATTATGTGTGGGAATGAAAGTGGATGAATCAAGGCAAATAACCAGAATTAATCTTCAATCTTTGGCTCTTCCGTCTCTACAGTGTAATAAGAGACTTAATTTCCTACTCCTAACCTCATTATGGAAACTCGCCCCGTGAATCACTGAATCCGAATCTCTGCTAGCTTCCAGTCCACCAGAGTTTGAAATTTCGTTTCGTACTTAGCTAAGGTCCTGTACTAAAACTTCATTTCCGATCACCACACGTTTCTCTCACCAGATGGTTGTCCTTGTGTCTCTTGACCCTAATACATACCTTGCTTCAGGATATCTCGGTCCCACTCTATTCTCCAGTTCCATGAGATGTGGGAGTGAATTGTATGTAATATGTCCTTTGAACCTTCGAGAGACAATGGTTGATCTAAAAACCACTCAGGTCCTTCAGACAAGCGTAAAGCCCAACTACTATGGTGTCAGATACAGATGGAGATTTGGTTGCTACACCGGATCCCCGGAATCCAGCTCGTAAGAAAGGCAAGTCCCTATTGAAGGTGTTATGCAAAAAGTTCCTCCCGCGTCCGCAGGTGGACAACGACCCCCAGGACTGGTGGTTTGCCTCAACGGCCATCCCCTTGATGGCTGCGACTGCAGCCTCCTTTGCCAATGTTATGTCCATAGTAGCGCTTGCCATGCCGTGGCGAAGTACGATCCATTTCGATCAGAAAACAAAAGATGGAGCCCCACTCCAAGTGCTATATGACAACCCTCAGTGGTAAGAGCGGTATTCAGGAGCTTAGGGTTAACTGCTGATATCTCTGCTAAAAGTCGTTTCTGTAGGAGTATTGCGCTCAATTCCACGTCTCTCATCTGTGGTGTGGCCGGGAATATCTTTTGACTGTGCAATTTTACGGAGGCGGTGCGATAAATTGTCGCACTGCCCTTATCTATCATTCTGTGGTACCTCGCAATGGCCATTGTAAGTGCCTGGCATAATTATAGCAAAGGAGGTTGATACTTGGATTGACGTTACCCATAATTCCAGCTGGTCGGCATCACATCTGCCATGCATATGTATGCCGCTCCGACCTTCCCAAATCAGATCTACACGCAGGCCTACTGGTTTGCAGTCATTGCGGCAGTCCTCTATTTTGCCCTGGCTGGGATACTCATGATAAATTTGCTGGGTTACCTACTGGGGCACTATCCGCAGACTTTCGTCCTCACAGATAGCCAACGGACCCTGATCCTGCAGACCACCATGTTGGGCATCTGGCTAGCCGCCGGAGCGGCCATCTTCCAGAAGCTCATCAGCCTCACCTTTGCTGATGCACTGTACTTTTCTAATGTCAAGATCCTCACCCTTGGCTTCGGCGATATCACCGCCGTCGACCCAGTGGCTCGAGGATTATCTTCCCGTACGCTGTGATGGGCATCATAATGCTGGGTCCGGTGGTCGGAAGTACCAGCCGGTCCTTCTATGAAGTCGTATACAAAAACGTCGTTCAGAAACGTATGGAGAGCAGAAGGCAAGCCACGATTGAGTGCTCACCTGTCATGGGATATATCCATCAGCGGGCTAACAGCGACATCGCGGATGCCACACCAAACACTTCGCAGATTGCCCACCAATCACGGCACAGCTGCAGACGACCTTCCGTCTTCTTTCAGCATTCGATCGGGCGATCCGCGGAGGCAGTGGCGAAAAATGACAAAGACCGATTTGACACGATGCGCACCACCCAACGCGAGACTGCTCGGTTCCATCGTTGGTATAGACTTGGGCTGAGTGTGATTGCTTTTGGGATCGTCTAGACGTGTGGCGCCGCAGTCTTCTGGGCGTTGGAGGGTGACTTGACGTATTTCGCTGCCCTGTACTTCACTTTTGTCTGTCTGCTGTCAGTCGGATACGGTGACATTACCCCCACGACGAATGCTGCAAAGTCCTTTTGCGTGCTCTGGTCGCTGATGGCCGTCCCAGCCATGACAATCCTCATCTCCGAAATGAGCGACACCATCATCGCCGCATTCCAGCGTATGACTAACCTTGCTGTGGAATGGACAGTCCTCCCGCGGTGGCTTGGGCAAACCCGCGATTTGTTAGTGAGAGTACCTCCCATCCTGAATTTTCTCCAGTTGCCGGATGAAGCGGGTAGCTCAGGTTCGGGGATTCGGGAGCCGATAATCCGACTGCACGAGGCTATATGGCGTACGGAAGATGGAGAGTTTAATATGCGCCGGAAGGAATAATATTGAAGTCTATGGTAACCACACGTAGAACAAGTGCTTGAGTGCTTAACTATCTAAATACGTGTATGTGTGTGTGTGTGTGTACTATTTAACGTCGGGGGGCGAGTCCTACCGCCGAGGCGGTGAGGCTCTGGTCCCGGAGCGGGACATACGACGGGCAGATCGGAACTGCCTGTTCTCTAGCTAAACTACCATCTATCATCTAAATACAGGTAGCCCCCCGCGCGGGGGGCTGCTTGGGTTTTCGCAACTGTTAGACAGCGAATTGGGCGTCTTGGGGTTTCCTTAAGGAAATCAAGGGAAGGAAACCAGAAAAAAAGGGGGGGATGAACAAAGGAAAATGGAGGAGAAAGAGAATAGGAGGGAGGAGGGGGAGGGAGCCAGAGGTAAGCCTAGAGGTTCCCAGGTTTGATGCACTCAGCATCCTAATGGCGTTTACAGATGGCTGTATAGAATTGTGATTTACCCAGCCAATCCGCATATGCAGTAAATCCGGCCTTTTTGGTGAGGATGTCCGCTACTGGTTGTTGGCCCCATGGATGTGCTGCTGCTTTGCGACCGTCACGGCAGAAATAGAAGTGGGAGGGCTCCTTTCTGCGGCCACATGAGCATGTCAACAGGGCATTGTCATGTTTGAAGCGCTCATGGTACTCAGCAAAATCACCATGACCGCTCCTGGCTGTCACGAGCTCGGAATAGTAGATAATAACGAACTGAATTCCTATCTAGACTATTGTAGCCATCGACGAGAATATCGAATCTGGGGAAGAAAAAGGAAGAGGAATTCTATCTACGGGAAAAGGGGCTTTTATATGAGTGCTGTGTGGCCTCGCTAAGTGCTTTTCTTTGTTTGCTCAGGTGGCATTGTTTGTTGATGTCTTTCACTGAGACGCTGAGCCATCACATAACTCCCCTCCTTAGATGGAGTTCGTCCTCGAACTCCGAATCGGCTTGTTGTCATCTGGATGATCATCGACCTCCTCAATTCCTTCCTCCCAAGCCTTCAACCACTCCTCCAATCGACAGGGTGGTCCTGGTTTGGTTGGGTACTCTTCATGGTAGTCACGTATCCGGTGCGGGGACCCCTTGAAATTCACGGCTGGGTACCATGTCCGGTCCTCATCATATCCAGTCCATTTCACCTGATACTGTAGCTCCCGTCGGTATACCCGGGAAGCTAGAATCTCTTCCACCTCCCATTCCTGCTCATCCCCAACCACTATTGGTTCTGGAGGTTCTACAACCTGTCCTGGCAAAGGATCATCAGCTGCTCGCCTCAGTTTGTCAGGTGAAAAGACAGGGTGTATTTTCATTGAATCAGGAAGTTCCAAGTGGTAAGAATTGCCAACGCGTTCCAGAATTGGGAAGGGACCAGCCATCTGACTATCAAGTTTCTTGTTCGGGCGATCTGTATGGTAATGGCGGAGGGAGAGCCACACTCTATCCCCAACATCAAAATCAATGGGGCGTCGTTGCCGGTTTGCCTGCTTCTTCTGTTGGTCTTGTGCATATTTGGTCTGTTCTGCAACTGCAGTCCATATGCCCTCCATCATTTTGACAATTTCTTGGGCTTGTCGTCTACTAATTCCTTCATCTTGAGGGAGAGTTTCTTCAGTTGATGTCCAATCAAAAGAGGTCCGGGGCTCATATCCACAATCAACAAGGAATGGTGATGCTTTTGTTGTTTCAGATGGTAGTGTTGCTGCAGCAAAGTCGATCATTGGCAGCAGATCTGACCAGTTGTCTTGGTGATGGTTGATAAAGGGTCTCAGGCGGTTGACAATATGCTGATTCACAATCTCTGTCTGTCCATCAGTTTGAGCATGGTATGCTGTAGAGAGCTTCAGCTTCACTCCAAGGATCTTGCAGAATTCATTCCAAAATGCTGACACAAATTGAGGTCCCCGGTCAGATACAATAGTCAACGGAGGTCCTCTATGGCGATAAATATGCTCAATGAACATTCGTGCAACATCTTTGGAAGTGGCAGTCTTCTTGCAAGGAATGCTGATAGGCCTCTTGCTAAATCGATCCACAATCACTAGTGCGGCATCAAATCCTTTCTTGTCAGCTGGGAAGGAGCGAAAATCCATAGATATATGCTGCCAGGGCCGCTCTGCAATGGGTAAGGGTTGGAGCAGTCCAGGGGCACGATCACGTGGGTTCTCAGCTCTCCGGCACTTTGAGCAATTCCGTACATATCTCTCCACATCTTGTCTCCAGGTTGGCCAGTAGTACCGTGTTCTGATGAGCTGTTGGGTTTTTGTTCTCCCTGGATGTGCAGTTGATACCTGTGCATGCACTTCATCAAGTAGTCGAGTGCGGAGCTCAGGGTCATCATCAGGAACAAACAATCGGTTTCCTTTCAATAGTAGCCCATCTTGCAGATTCCAATCATCCCTTCCTGCCCGAGCTTTCTCACGATGTTCCTCTGCTGTGGCAGAGTTCCGGTTTGCACTGAGCACTCGGTCCACAACTCGTAGAGTGGGCTCCAACATGTTGATAGTGTGGACTTTAGTACATCCATTGACCTGGTTAGTTTCCATTGGCTGTTCAACAGATTCTGGTTTCAATAAGATCTGTTGACGATAATCATCCTTTTTCTGCACCTCTGTGCTGGGTCGGCTCAGGGCATCAGCCAGTGTATTCTCTCGACCAGGACGGTAACGGATCAGGAAATAAAATCGGGAAAGGAACTCAGCCCACCGGGCTTGTCGTGCATTCAGCTTCTTTGTTGTCATGAAGTACTCTAGCGCCCGATGGTCTGTATAGATATTGAAGCGTTCTTGGAGTTGTAGTCCTTCGAGCTCAGCACGCCATTCTTGTAGAGCACGGATGATAGCTAACATCTCCTTGTCATGGATCTCATAATTGCGTTCGGCGTTAGTCATGCTCTTCGAGTAGTAAGCCACTGGATGCCAAAGATCCCCATGCTTCTGGGAGAGAACTCCAGCTACCACTCCATCTGATGCGTCAGTTTCCAGTTTCGTCTCCAGTTCAGGATGATAGTGTCGCAAGATAGGGGCATTGGTCAACCGTCTCTTCAGTTCCTCAAAAGCTTGTTTACACCCATCTGTCCACTGAAATGGGACATCCTTCTTTGTCAGTTCATTCAGTGACTTCGCAATGCGGCTGTAATCCTGGATGAATCTCCTGTAGAAGTTGCAGAATCCAAGGAATGACTGCACACCTCGAACAGTAGTTGGCACTGCCCAGTTACAGATCACAGCAGTCTTCTCCGGGTCTACTTCAATACCATCTGTTGTCAAAATGAATCCAAGATACTTTGTCCGAGTAACATGGAACTCGCACTTCTTGATGCTAGCTTGAAGTCCTGCAATGCGTAGCCGCTCAAGCACCTTCTTGACATGGATCTCATGCTCTGCAGCATTTGTTGAATAGATAAGCAAATCATCCACAAAGGCAGTCACAAATTCATCCAGGTAATCCATAAGGGTCTCATTGATGAAACGTTGGAAGGCAGCAGGTCCATTAGTGAGTCCAAATGGCACCACGTGGTACTTGTAGGTCCCATATCGTGTTCGGAAGGTTGTCAGGTCTTCTGATTCTGGACTCAGTCGAATTCGGTGAAACCCTTGTCGGATATCTAGTTTTGTGAAAATCTTTGCGCCACTGATCCTTTCCATCAGCTCATCAACCAGAGGGATGGGGTATCGGTCCTTTCGAGTGATGGCATTCAGCTTCCGGTAATCAACACAGAATCGTAGTCCACCCCCAGGCTTTCGAGCCATTAAAATGGGTGAAGCAAAGGGTGCGACGCTGGGTCCATTGAATCCTTTGTTCAAGTTATCAATGATGTAGTCTCGTGCAGCTTCCAGTTCTTCTGCAGTCTGTTTATACAGGGGGCTGTATCCCACTGCAGACTCAGCAGTCTTCCCTTCCTCCAATTCAATCCGGTAGTCATTCATTCGTTGGGGAGGCAGCTCATCAGACGCTGCCTTGGAGAAAACATCTGCATATTCTTGGTACTGTTTAGGCAGTAGGTGCTGTACCAATTCCTGCTCATTGTGATCTTCCTTCTGGCGGCCATTCTCGCGTTTTTCTTCAATGATGCGGTCAATTTCAGACAGACTGGCAATGAAGACCTCAGTGTCCTTTCTCTTCAGGTGTCTTTGGAATGGTGCTGCTCCAATCGCTGCAATATCAATTTGGATTGCTGATTGGCTTGTCATCTTCCTTTGGAGCTTTGGACTAGTAGTGATGGTGCTAATCTCCTGACCCTGCAGGGCACGTGACATTTTGGCCATGTTTGATCGCCGGTCTGACTCTTCCCTTCAAGGAATCCAGTAGCGTTCCCTTCGATCTTCCTTCTCAATTCGTCGATCACGTCGTTCCATGTCGGCCTGGTGGATGGGGTTGGGCTTAGGACGCTGTAGGATATGTTTTGGAACCTCTAAATACTGCCCGCTCTGTATATCATCCAAGTGGCTCCGTTGCTCTGGCCAGACCAATTCCCTATGCTTTACATTCAACCAGACATCATGGCTATCAAACCACTTCCGTCCAATAATCATGTCATGTTGGCCCAAGTTGGCAATTAGGAAGGGCTGGTTCAAGAATCGTCGTCCACCCACAAGCAGGTGGCAAACAATAGCGTCTGTGATAGTTGGGCCAGCTCGTCCGTCATACCCTTTTGTACCAATCGGTGTGTTGAGCTTTCGGGTGGAGATTCCAAAGAATTTCGCTAATTCTGTTGCCCGTTGGGTGTCCACAAATAGGTAGCCATTTGCTCCGGTGTCAGCTAGGGTAGTGAGAGGGATACTAATTCCATTGTAAGCTACCTGACTATTCACATTGAATCCCTGTCCCCCAATCAGTTGACTGAGATCTAACTCGCCTAGGTTGACACCATCTAGGCCCAGGTTGGAGACTTTCTCCTGGGCTAGACTTTTCCCACATTGTCATTCATTTCATTCACAGGTGCTTTTTGCTCAAGTTCCTTCAGTTCAGAGGTTGAGGTCTTGGTAGGACAGTCACGAGCGAGATGTCCATGTTCCTGACAATGGAAGCATCGGCCTTCCTTCATCAATCGGTCACGTTCAGCATTGCTCGTATGTGGGGTGGTGCTCCAGGATGGGGTCAGTTCTTTCTTGAAAGTGGTCCCAGTTCCACTAATTCCCTTGCTCATATCCTTGTTGGGGGTGAACGTTCGATTCTTCTGAGTCCGGTAGTTGATAACTTCAAGTCGGCTTGCAGTCTGGGAGACAGCGCTGGAGAATTCCTGAAATGTTCCATCACCAATGCTGCTGGAGATGCACAGCTCTTGGAGCTTGGTCGTCAATTTGGTGTAGAGCTCATCCTTCCAATCATCCTCAGCGACGCCCGCTTCAGCTGCAAGGTAAAGGAATTCAGAGAAAAAGTCATGAAACTTGTCACTGTTCTTCATGTATAACTGTCGGAATTGGTGCTTTGCAGTGGTGACACGGTTTGGATCATCATAGATTGTTTTCAGGTGATTGAGCATATCCTTTGAGTCAGTATATGGGTTTATTGCATCATCTCGCATGCGTGGAGTGATGTGTTTCTGAGCTTTACCATCACATCGACTAGCCACATATGCTATACGAAGTTGAGAAGTGTCAAAGTGGTCTGCATTGGCAGTAAGCTTCTGAGACATCAGGAGCAGCCAGTCTTCGAATCGGGGCTCCTTTCCATCGGTAAGCATTGGGGGATCTGGGATCTTGGTGGATTTGCTGTTGATGGGCATTGGAGAGGCTTGACGGCCACTGGCACTGTCCATCACCAGTCGGGCAATTTGGCTCCCAAATGCATCACGTTCAGCGTTCACATCAGTAAGTTGCTTCTTGATATCTTGGAGTTGTCCCTTCATCTCTTCCGTTTCACGGCGCAGAAGCGCAATTTCTCCATCCTTGGTTTGTCCTCGGAGTTCTTCTTCAGCAAGACGGACCTTATGGTCATCAAGACTGTCATCATATCGTTGATGGGTCACTTGGAGCTTCTCATACAACCATTCCGGTTCATCAGAAGCATATTGCAAAAACTCCTCCAAAGTCACCATACGTCGTTCTTCATGCTCATCTCCATCAATAAAGATGGGGTTGTGTCGGTTCTCCTGTTCAGTATTGGTATTCGCTTCATTTCGGTTGGTATCATCATCGTTCGTTTCGTTTCGGTTGGTTCTGGTAGAGGCAACGGTGTTTCTTGGGCGAGGCATGTCTGCTGGGTTCGTTGTATCGGTATTGGTATCTATCGGTCGGTCGGAGGGGCACACTACTATGGCTCTACGATCGCTGGATCGAGCCAATGAAGTAGATGTGTGGAAAGAAGAAGAAAAAAGCGAGATTCGATATTATGTCACGAGCTCGGAATAGTAGATAATAACGAACTGAATTCCTATCTAGACTATTGTAGCCATCGACGAGAATATCGAATCTGGGGAAGAAAAAGGAAGAGGAATTCTATCTACGGGAAAAGGGGCTTTTATATGAGTGCTGTGTGGCCTCGCTAAGTGCTTTTCTTTGTTTGCTCAGGTGGCATTGTTTGTTGATGTCTTTCACTGAGACGCTGAGCCATCACACTGGCAGCAAGGAGGTGACCCAGAGCTGCTCGGGGGAGCTGGAGCTCTGGTGGCCGTTTCTCTATGGCTATGCCAAGGGCCTTATAGCGTTCAGGGGCCTTCTCTGCCCAGAATTGTGCAAAGCATTGCCAGTGCACTGTCCGGGCTGCCCGCTTGGCGGCTTGTAATGGGCCGAAGCCTTGCTATCTAATATATAGATATGTACAAAAGAACTCGTTGGGGAAAGGAAAGAAAGAAAGAAAGAAAGACACGCTGGCGGTGGATTTATATACTCGTGATCAGGTGATCTACGATCACCTGACTTCGGCACGCTCTTGTGAATAGCTTCAATCGAGAACCATTTATGGTTCGAGGTGCCTTTCGGGCCTAGCCCGTTACACGGCTGCTATTGAGGCAGGTGGTAGGGGGAGACCTGGGCGAGCCTGGCAGCCCTTCTTGGCCTCCTTATCTGCTTCTTCATTTCCTTTGATGCCTGAGTGTCCAGGTACCCATTTCACCTGCACCCTGTCTGGCTGTGTGTTTGGTGCTCTCAGGTAGAATGGCCATGTCCGGGCGGCTTCTTGAAACTGTTTAAAGACCGATTGGCTCGATCCTGTGGGTTGGCCCCGGGATTGGAGTTGTTGTACTGCTTCCAGGTTGTCCAAACAGATGTATAGGTTTGTGGAGTGCTGTGCATTGGGGTCCTTAAGAGCCATCAGCAGTCCAAGCAGGGCCCCTCTGGCCTCTGCATCAAAGACCTCATGGTTGGGGAGTTTCCTGTGTCCGCTGAAGATCTTGGTTTTGCAGGCACCCCAGTAGCCCACCCAGCCGGCTCCTGCAGCGTTACTGTCTTCTCCTTTTGATCCATCTGTATAGACGACCATCGATCGTGGTGGAATAGAAGTAAGCCACCTATGGAAATTCTCCTTGGCCTGTGCCCTATTGATTGCAGTTGGCTGCTCTTTGGGGATTGTGTTTCCATCCCAGGGGCTTGTCAGCAGCGGGTCTATCTGTTCAATGATGTGAAAATTTGATGGGTCTAAGGCCCGGAGCAGGCGGGTGTTGATGTGGAAGCTTCTCTGGTGTGTGGCCCGGCGGTGTAGAGGATGTCGGGTGTCTAATTCATGTACTCTGATTGCCAGTCTGCGGCGTCTTTGATTGAGGAGCAGCTCCATTGGTGGGATGGCTGCTTCTCGATGCAGTACAGCTGTCTGTGTGGTCTTATAGACCGGGAGGAGTTTTAACAGTGCACTGCGGAGCACCCAGTCCAGGCAGGCTAGTTAGATGGATGCCCTATTGGAGATGGGCTTTTGTCTGCCTGAGCTGTCTTGTGCTGGTCTATTCATTCCTGGCCACCATGCCTCTGCTCCATAGCATAGGACTGAGACCACACAAGCTATTGTTGCTTGTCGCAATAGTGGTGCCTTGACCCCTCGTACAGTGTTGGCCAGGGCTTGGATGCCTCCTGCTGCCTGTTTGGCCTTGCCTGCTAGTGTGCGGGCATGTGCTTTGAAGTTCAGTTTTCGGTCAAACCAGACTCCTAGCCAGCGTGTGGCCCCGTGGAGTGGGGGAGGTGTGATCTCCACTGTGTCTTCTGGGGTGCAGATTGAGCAGGTGGGGTTATTACCCTTCCGATCTTTGGCATAGTGTTGGAGTTCTGTTTTGGCTAAATCAAAAGTGAGTCCCTCTCTGTGGCCCCATGATATCAGATCCATCACAATGTTTTGCAGTTTGGCTGTATTTTCTTCAAGGGATTTGCTAACAGCCAGTTGGCAGATGTCGTCTGCATATCCAAATCGACCTCTGCGGGCTATTGCTGGCCCTATTTTGAAAATGGGTTCAATGTACAGCATGAAGAGGATTGGTGACACTGGAGAGCCCTGTGGCAGGCCTGCTGGGACTGCAAAAGTTGGGCTCTGGTGTCCATCCAGCTGTAAAGCTGCTGTTCGGTCTTGGGTGAAGCTCGCTACCCAGTGGAGTACTGTAGGGGGCCATCCTTGATCGTGGAGCCGTTGGATTAGTCTGCCTCTTAGGACTGCGTCAAATGCGCCTTTGATATCCAAAGTCAACATAGAGGCAAGAAGGCCGCGGGCCCATGCTTCCTCAATGTCGTGCACCAATGCTGCTGCCAGGTCGGTAGCTGAACGGCAGGGGAGGGCCCCAAATTGTTGGGGGTGGAGGACCTTGTGTTTGATGGCTATCCAAGCTAATCTCCGGGCAATAAGGCGTTCTAGTCCTTTCCCCAAGGTAGAGAGGAGAGCAATTAGTCTGTATGAGCGTGGGCTACTGTAGTCCTTCTTCCCTGGCTTGGGGAGGGCTACCAACAGGGCTTGTCGGAAGGGAGTTGGGTGCCAACCAGTTGCAGCACAGTGTCTGTATAGTGCTGAGATGTGTGGGCCGAGGGCCGGCCAGGCTTTCTTTAGGACAGCATTTGATATTTCATCCTGTCCAGGTGTGCTGCTTTTGGCTTGGAAAATAGCTTGATGAACTTCCTCTGTTGTGATGTCTGGGAAGGGGAGAGTTGCCCCTGGATTGCTGCAGTTGACAGGGACATCTTCTGTACAGGCAGCCTTCTGGAGGAGAGTTTTTACCAGGAGCTCTGCTTTGGCATTGGCAGTGGTGTGAGTTCTGTTACCATCTTTGAGTGGCGGGGTGGGGAAGGTCCCTTCTGTCCTGTTCCATTTGATTGCTTTGAAAATGTCCTTGCTGTCAGAGAAGTTATCCAGTTGTGTACGCCAATAGTGCCGTTTTGCTTGGCGAACTGTGCAGCGGAAATTTCGTTGTGCTGTTCCTACTTCAGTTGGGGGGCTATCTGGATCTCGTGAGACTCTTCGGAGGGCTGAGACTGCCTCCTGGCAGTCCTCATTCCACCATATATGGCCTGATGGATGAGCGTGGGCTCTCTTTGTGGACACTTCCAGGGCATTCTTGATTGTTTGTATGATTGCAGAAGTGTGCTGGTCCAGAGCTTCAGGTGTGAGGTCCAGCTGTGTTGGTGGAGGTTCACCCAATGCTGCTGCTTCTTTGTGTATGGCTGAAAGAAATATATCTTCTTGCATGGTAGCCATTCGGAGGGGTGGCACTGGCTTTTTGTTGTTGACAGGGTGCCAGTGAATTGATGTGCTTATTGCTATGTGATCTGTCAGGGCTGGGAATCCTGGTGCTGGTTCTGTATGTGTGCCTTGGCAAATGAGAGAACTATTGGCCCAAACTAGGTCAATGGTGCTGTTCCCTCGTGTGGGGGTGTTCGGTTGGAGGGTTAGGTGCAATCCTTGTTGGTCTGCCCACTGTAGAAATGGCTCTGCGCCAGGTGAGGTGAAGTTGGTATTGGTTCGCCATTGAGAGTGGTGCAGGTTGAAGTCTCCAGCCACAAGACAGGGCCCAACTGGTAGAGACTGGCTTGTGAGGTGCTTCAGTCCCTCTCCAGAGTCCACAGTCCGTGGGGGAGCGTTGTATAGGTTTAGCAGAGTCAGCTGATGGTCTCCTGAGCCTACCTGGACCGCTGTCAGGTCCCGGCTGGGTTGGGGGCCATGTGGCACTAGCTCTGCTTTGAGTTGTGGGTGTTTGTGGATATATGTGAGGGTGCGTGGCCTGTTTGACCAGTCTTCTATTGGTGTGAAGAGTTGGAAAGCAGGATGATGTTTGGAAAGGCGTCGTTCTCGGAAGTTGGAGATCCATGGCTCTTGGATGAGAACCACATGATATTCTTGTTCAAAGGCAAGTTGAAGAGCAGCTTCATGCGGAGATGGGCTCCAGGCCACATTGACTTGGAGGATCCGCAGTTGTGAGAGAGATTTGTCATATCTCATTGAGGCGATGTGGGACTGGGAACTGCTTCTACAGCAGTGTTCTTGGAGGAGCCATCAGTGTCTGTTTGTTTATCCTGGTTGCTGTCCTCCATGCTTTTGGATGGTGGAGTTCGTTGTTGACTGGATTCAATTCGTCGAATAGCTGCTACCTGTGTCTTGGGAACCTGGACCAAAATGCCCTGCTTGATACTGGGCCGTACAGGGCATTGTGCATGGTCAGCAGGAGCAGGTCTAAGGCAATTGACACATTGTTGGGTGCTTTCTTTGTGATCCTCTTCAGTGTGGTCTTTAGCTCCACATAGCCGGCATTTGGGTCGTTGGGTGCAGGACCGGGGGCTATGGTAGTCCCAGCAACGGGCACATTGTTGGACTTTGGGGGTTATGATCTTGCGTCTAATGCAGAGGTTCTTGCCGAAGAAATGGACCCAAGGTGGAATCTTGGAGGCGGAAGTCTCTGGCACTGCCAGGACCATTGTTGCTGCATTGTCTGTATTGAGAGGTGTTCTTGGCTCCTCTTGGACCAGTGTAGTTTTAGGGGCGTGATGCCTGTCTGCAGCTTAAATTCTTCCTTTGCTGCTTGCTCTGTTACAGTGACAATTGAGGTATCATAGCCAATGTATTGTTTGATGGCACCGGGAATGACAAAGATTGCCCATCTCTGTTCTAGCTCAGCATTAGAGCCTTGGATTACCTGTTGTATATCATCCTTATTGTCAAGTAGGATCTCTGCACTTTGGGCATCTTTAGGCCCAATGGCGAGCCCTGTGGGAACATGTTGTATTTCCTTGATGGCGTCAGTGACTGCTGGATCTAGGCTACTGCGAAGCTTTTGTAGAGCCGCATGCGGGCTGGCATGTCGGGCAGGGTGGTCTGTTGGGAGTCGAAGGAAAAGGTGAAGAGGTCTTGCTGGCTTAGGGGCTGAGACAACAAGTTTTTTCCCAGTAGTGTTGTTCGGTTTGGGCGTGGGGATAGCGTTTGCATACGTTTTGGGGGGGCTAGCTGGGGCTGGGTTGGCTGTGTGGCCTTGGTTATTTGCATTGGCACCGGGTTGGGTGAAGTAGTTGTGCGCAAAGGTTTGGAGGGCCTTGCCAAAAGAGGAGGCCCTGGGGAGGTTTTTCTGTTTCATAGAGGAGAGCTTCTTGTCCAGTATGTTGAGGAACTCCAGTATCTCCTCGTCTTCCTCTTCTTCTTTTTTGGCTCGGGCTTGTAGGGCGATGCTGGCGTTTTTTCGGAGCTCGAATTCGAGTTGTTTGTTTGGGCTTTGTGGCTCCAGCATAGCTGGTGGCGTCTGGGTTGCCATTTCATGGTCCATGAACAGAGGTGTTGGGGGTGGAGGCGAGGCATTTGGCTCGCCTGTGTCTCCCTCCATCTGGTTATCTGGCTTTTCGCGTTTTCGGTGTTTGCGGGCTTTCACTAGCGCGGCTAAGCCTTGTTCCCGGGGGCTATCCCCGTGGCGGGGACCGCCTGAGGCGTGGCCTCTGGCCGAGTGCCTGGTGACAGGCGGCATTATTGTGATCTAAATACGTGTAAACATCGACCTATATCAAGATCCCCTGGCCTCGGTAATCGGGCCGACTATTTGTCCGAAAGATCCTCTCACTAACTGAAGCGGGGTCTCTCGGATCGTAGCTCAGAGGGGAAATCGGGAGTCGATTTATTCCGGACTAACGAGGTCTATATGGAGAGGACCAGCGGAAGGTAGAGCTATATTGTCTATCGAACGTATATGCGCGTATGTAGCTGATTGAGTGCTTAATCTACTATATGTGTGCACACATTGACTATAAGAATCTCCTGACCTCGCAACTCGGGCCAACTATTTATCCGATCGATCCTCATCAAGTCATTTGGTAACAAGTGATCCATGTCTTTCACCACGGCCATGTGTGCGTACGACCACGCACCCCGACCCCGACTCCTTGTTTCAGGGCCCCCCACACTCTGCGGGCGTTCCCATCCTTCTCAGTCTTTTGATGAAGGCTCACCTTTTGCTTCACCATCACGGCTGCAGTCGCCGTTCTGTGACGGCTCTGAAAATGGCCTCATGGCACTGTCTTAGAGCCCAAGCCGCCATGGCGCCCACTCTTTATTGTGGCCTCTTCTTTCTAAGTTTGTGCCTCAATTTTCCAGTCATCCTGCCATCTTCCTATCTCCCATTTATTTTTCATTCTGGGTTCCTGTATTTACGAGCCTCTTTTTCCATATACCAGTTTCCACATTACTGCATGAACAAGAAGGAGATCGCTCACTGTGACGGCTCACATATGACTATAACCTGACGTTTACTAGGCATATCAGCTCTAGTTACTACTTTTGCAGTAGCAATTAGGCCCATTGCATAGCCAGTCTCATCAAAGTTGTAAATATCTTCATATGCAATCCCGTGTTGCATTATAGTGATTTGCACTAGATGAAACCACTCCTTAATGATCTTTGGATCCTCACATCTTGCACTTTGGTAGTTATAGCGTCGGGAATAACTAGTCTTAATTTCATCATGGCATTTAATGAAGCTGGATACCCAGTTCTTGCCAACAGATTGAGTATTGGTGGAACCATGCTGTGAAAAGAGAATATTGGCCATATCTTGAACGTGAGATGGTCGGGGGGCTGCTTTACGTCGGTCGATAGAGAGTATCCAATGTAGAAGCGATTCCTCTCCATTTTCAGTCAATCTATGCCCATTGGCGCGCTTTTCAGACCATGATGTTATACCACGGAGGCGTGTTCGGAGGGTGGATTCAGGGACATCAAAATGGCGTGCTGCTTGCCGTACAGTAGGAATTGGGGATTCTTTAAAGCAGATATTGCTAATAGCATACTTTCCTCTTGTTCAACTAATTTCTTTGATTTGGGGGGCATTTTTGGTGGAATGATAGAGGTCGAATTGTTTAATTGATTTGAAACGCGTAGAAAAAACGCGTGGTGCGCAGCTCGGTCGAAAATTACATTATGTGAAGTAAAGGATTTGTCTGTTTTCAAACCTGAGGTTTCATTTCCAACATAGAAATGTCTTCCAATACACTGCAGATGGCTCTACCCCAAAAGACACCTTACTTAAAGACTTACAAGAACCACCCCGTCACCTAACTAGCCATTGACACCTACGAACCCGTATCTACGAGCGCTACCTCCACTTTGGGGTCGGTACGAACATGAATTATCTTCTATACTGCCAAAATCTGGCCATGCTGTGTTCACGCACGGTGATATTGCGCCCCGAAACATTATATTGGTGAGAAATACAATATACCTAGGATTATCGACTGGGAGTATGCAGCTGGTATCCAGATTATTGAGAATACGCGCAGATTATAAGACCTGCGTTTTGGGGAGACTGGTCGACGTGGATGGAGAGGTCAGAGAACTGCTTCGAGAAAGGGTAGTTTAAGTAGCATCAATGCTGCCCGAATAGTTGTATTTTAAATAGCTTTATAGAGATGTTTGAGGGCTACATGTTGAGTTATGCCCCTTATTGTTATTGATGATATGCTCTATATTGAATGAAATGTCTAATATATATACACTGCAGGATCGAATCTTTCTTTTAGCGTATTTCCCTCCATGAAGTTGAACAGCTCTAATATTAGGCTTTGACTTTTGCGCTTTGTCATAAATATCCTTAACTTTGCTGATTTATTCTTCGCATTCTTCCTCATCCTTCTCGTAATCCTTGGGGTTGTTGTCCAACGCGCAAGTGTTAGATTCATCACTTCTCTTGACAACAGGGACAGCGAGTTTGCTGGCATCATGATAAGGTTTAAGATCACCCTTCACTCCACGTTCCCAGTCGACGTGGTACGATCCGTCACTAATGGCAAAAGTGGTGACTTTTGTAGCCCGACTTTTGTGTTGCAAAGTTGGGAATTCATATTGGATCCAAGTGTTGTCTTCGGGACTTTCACCTGTCCTAACATTCTGATAGGCACCGTGCCCCCCGTATTTGCCGTTGTAATGGAGCACCCCAAAGAAGACCTCACCCTTGGATAGCGATGCAAGCGCCTCTGCATATCGGGCATTATAGACTTTCTGTCGTTCTGGTCTATCAAGCTTGAATGTGTTTTTTCGTTTCGCCAACATCTCTGTGTAACTAGCATCCAAGGCGTCGTTCCACATCACGCCCTTGGGGTTCTTCGTATCCCGGACAGGTTTCCGGACTTCGATCGTTTCAGCACCAAAGGAGTAGAATATAGTTGGGCCTGTGCCGACGTTGCCGCAGGTTTCCATGTCTTTTTTGAGACATTCAACGGTAGGGAAGTCAATTTTTTTGCTTTCGCAAGCCCACTTTTTAGGCCTATTCTTGCATTGGGTCCATGGCTGAGGAACGGGAGGGACGTCATTAGGGTCTCGCGGAGCAGAAAGACAACCGCCCATGGCTAGCGCTGGCGCAACATGGGCGCCGAGGATAAAGAAAAGAGAAATAAGAGTGGACACGGAATGGTTCATTTTGTTTGCTTGAGAGAATAAAGAAGACAAAGAAGAAGGAGAAAAGCTTTGTTAATAGTTGTTGATAGTCCATCTTATTGTGGTCATTTTGTTCTCTTATATGTTATCCCAGGCAGTTCGCAACTTTTTCCAAGGCGTTCTTGCTCTTGGCTTTGGGCATTGAGAGCCATTCTGGGGTCCAGGGTGGCTTCAGAGAATCCTTCGCGACTCTGAATTATGTTGAGAAGGAAGTGGATTCCAGTATGCGCCAAACGCCGCGGTGGAGAGGGCAGCCTTTGCAAATCAGATCGGGGGCCAAGGCTGATTTCCAGGGACCAAGGCTGACCGCCCTCAACACTAGCAAATAGGCCTATTTATCCATCCTTCGACAAGCTTTTTCATTATTATCGAATCATTCTATTTTTATTGCTACTATCACTATCACTATTGTGATTGTTATTATCATTATTCTTTTTCCCTCCACCCTCATACAGAAAAACACCAAAATCATCTCCACGTCGGAATCATGGACACATCTGCATTTGAGTTTCTATATGGAAATGAAGCGAAACTCCCAGCCTACAAGAAAGAAATGCTACAAGCTTGCAGAACTGGCGATCTTTCTCGGCTGCAACGAATATACCAAGCCCACAACATCCAGCCAGGAGCCCAACTAGACTGGATGGAAAATGATGATAAACCACCCACTGCATTCAAGCTGTTTATAACTGCCATTATCCATGAGCATGTCCCCATAGTGCAATATCTCCTCTTCATGCACCCAGAAAGTGAACTTGACTATGAAATGGTTGTACTGGCAATTGTTGACCATCCCAACCTGGAGATCATGGAGCTTGTTCACAAGCATCAACCAAACATCATCAATTTGCAATACAGACATACACATACATTCTTGACTGATGCCTGTCAGGGGGGTGGGACATATGATTCTCCTCCTAGCAACAAGACTCTTCCACTGATCCACTATCTGCTGGATAATGGGGCTGACCCTCAAAAGGGTTCCTGGAGAGATTGTGGCGCACTCTGCACAGCACTAGAGTTCTCACGGCCATTGGAGATCTTGGACAAGATGATTGACAAAGGGGCGACAGTGGATGATTTTGTCTTCTCTGAGGCAGTCAGGAGTCGGCGGATTGATGCTGTGGAGTTGTTTTTTGAGAAGGCAACACTCCATTGCTCTACAAAAAAGATGCTTCATGAGGCACGAAAGACAAAAGACAGGGAGATTAAGTCTCTAGTGAAGGCTGGAGTTGCAAAAAGGACGGACCAGCCCAAATGGTGGCAGATTTGGAAATAAACATGCTTTAGCTTCGTGGTCTAGGGATATACATGCGATTAATGATGATAAACTTCCGTGTGCCCACTTGAACCCTTTCCAACCCAGACAGCACTACATGTTCTATGCTCCTGTTCAGTCGCAGTCTAACCGTGCTCCGAAACAGTAACTTGAGTCTCAAAATGACAGAAATATTTCCTTCAAATGATGCTCATCCACTCTTGTATTTCCCGCGAGGGCACCCGGATTTTCATGTTTTGAGCATCAGTTCTATCAGATATACCTATATGTATTATACTAACGAGCCGGCGTTTCTTTTACCGCCGTGTTTATATTTCCATTGAGTCAACACTGATGGCCAATAGCCGAGGTACTATGCTCTTAGAATTTACTGAGGGTGGTTTTAACAATCTCGAGTCCCAGCTGCGTCCCCGCCAGCGTCTCCCGCAGCCAGGAGAGCGTCGTTGATCTGTCCAACATCTCATGAAACGGCACGTGATCCTGCGGACCAGGATTGAGCAACATCACAGCTGGGAAATCGACCCAACCGGACAGTAATGCCTTCCAATTGAGGAACCCTCTTCCGAAACTCTCCATTTCCCCTGGAAATGCCGCCCTTGGACGTAGAGAGCGTCAGTCTCGTCGAGCGTGAATCGCCGCGATTGCTGGAGTCTGGCAAGATGCTGCGGAATCACATCCCGCGTCAGGTCCTCAATCGATTGCACCGGATCGCTTGCGACCGTCTCCGTCTCACGAGTATCCGTCAAGGAAAGACCGGTAAGTGAGCCTTGGAGAGGATCACCAGATCCATCCTCCAAAGAAGAAGCAGAATGCACAGAATGAGGCATCGTGAAAAGAAATATGCGGAAAGTTAGAGAAGGGGAAGCCTTCATGATCCCCTAACATCCCGTGCCGGCGTACTTATATACCGCTGTGCCATCCAATATCTATCTGAACGCAGCCGGTCTTACACCCTTCATATCAATCGATTATCTTTCAGAAGACGTCATCTCAAGGATAGGTTGAGGATACCAATCCCGTGAATGGAAATAGGCAAGGGGGGTTTCACAATCAACGGCTGATGACTACCAACACACAAGGAACCACGTCCAGACAACGAATAGACTATCCTCTCAATTTCTCCAGTGAACTCTGTGGTCGTAGGTTTGAGGCCAGGAATCGAGCCATCCGTCAACCACTTGGCAGCCGCAACCAGCCATCCGCACCCATCAAAAATACATCACCCGCGAACGGCTTGTTGACAAATAGATGGGATCCAACTGGGATATTCCCGGGAGCTTTCCAGTTTCGAACTGTCATTTCTCGTTCCCGAGCCGATAAATCGTCGCTATCGGTGGACCGAATAATAGATCCGAGAAATCCCTGTACGGAATAGTGAGCCCGAGTAGTGAGGCCAGGAGATTCTGACATATTAAGTTATATATAACGTATTCAACGGGCGAGCGGCGAATACGGCCGAAGTGCGAATTCTGTATTCCCATACAAAATGGCCATTTTTTAACCTGCAATATCTCAACGCCATTACAAGTTATGTTTACTAGAAATTTAAGATAGCATATTTTATGGCCATACGCAGTATATATCTCAATTTTAAGTATCCAGAGCTATTATTTATTTGGAATTTGAAATTATCTTTGACTGTTCCAAGGGAGGCGCCATTCGATGCTGCTCAGGCACAAAGATAGTGGTCCAGGCGATGAAGCATTCAAACTCCATGGTGTCGTCAGCCTTAATCTACACTC
Organism: Aspergillus chevalieri; assembly: GCF_016861735.1. NCBI lineage: Eukaryota > Fungi > Ascomycota > Eurotiomycetes > Eurotiales > Aspergillaceae > Aspergillus > Aspergillus chevalieri. The sequence goes on along the minus strand of NC_057368.1, from coordinate 807,025 downwards.
ATCCCATTAGCCAGAGCGTTAGATGGATTTTTATAATGTATACGGAAACCAGTACAGCGTCTTGGTTGGAAGAGAGGCCAGGGCATCTCATAGACCAAGCTAGAATATTTAATAGTTTTCATGAAATTGTGAGACCGTTGCAAAAACATAATCTATCTAGTGCAGCCCCGTAGAGCGTCAATCTGCCATATTCTTGATGGTCGTGCTCCAGTATACTTGGATTGAGTCCTGACTTCGACCTGGAAATCGGTTCGAAAATAACCTTGCCACCGCCGACCAAGGCCGTCTCTCGTCCCTTTTTAGCTTCAGCAGAAGGTCCACCTCTTCACAGGACGATGGCATACCCTTCCTGGAGCTCCCATGGGGCTCACTGTAATCAGGTGGGTGAGTTAAGCAGCTTGCTGACCGCACATCTCTGTTCCCAGATTTCATTGGATCAGATCTAGGAATGTGACATGGTAGCGCGCCTTCCAACAACCAAGGAAGAAATTGCAAATGTTCGTCAAGCGGTAGAGACAGAAAGTGTGAACAAAGCACTGAAAATGAATCTTCCCCTGCAATAGATGTAGAGAGACCTTGAACTCATTTGGATGATTGTTCATGCAATTGGTGCGGCTATCGCTTGTGAGATTTAGACTTTTTGTCACCGTGCGAGGTATCAAGAGGGCTCTCAGAGGTAGAAATGTCGGCTTCAGTACTGAGATAGGAGCGAGGCAACTGCTGATGACCCTTGGTGTGAGGGGGACTAATTGATCTAGGATTACTGTCCTGCCTCTGTGCAATGGAGTCTTGCTGGTTCAATGCATCGCAGAAAACGGATGGAGGGTCTGGATATGGACATATCATCTCTGAAACTGTAGGACCATCACTCTGCTAAACCCGAACGGGGGAGTTGCCGAAAACGGCCACGGTCTGGTAAATGCCAATTGTACAGTCAGTGTGATATTATCTATGCAATGTCCCTATATCTTGTGATAGAAAGACATCGATAAGTTGAACAGAATTCCAGAGCCAGGGATATATTTCATGGCGTAGAAGGGCACGCGTGCAAATAGCGTCAATGAGTCCGGGACGGAAACGACGGTAATCTTCAATAGTTCAAAATTGTCGCCGAATTGTCGCCGATGTAAAATCTAGCACGTCACAGTGCAGGGAGACTTCAAATAAATCGATGACCTCACCATTAATGGCCATATATACATCCTCTAGTATTAGCTCCCTAAGTATCATGTCTGTGTACATATATTGGGAAATGATATTCGTCGGCGAGCTTCTTATCGCTCTATCTCGGCAGAGTAGAGTTTAGTTCGGTGTCTAATGCCGTTTAGAGACACGATTTCCATGGTTGCGGTCGATGTTGACCTGGCGATATTCCTTCTCACGTTCAAAGTGACTTGTCTTAGTGATAGGACCATTATAGATAAGAAGACTTGATTGAGAGAGAAAGGATAGAAGGAAAGGAAGAAATAAAAGAACCGTGCGATTCCATTTCATATACAGACCGTTTATCACACGACTCCATGAGGCGATCATGCAGGGGTTTGAGACACAAACTCGCACCCGATATTCCGGGTGCCCTGAGTAGACTACCTTCAGCACTACCATGGTTTGCTGGGTTGGTCTCGATTTGATCGGTGCAAGGGGAATGATTACAGCCCGTGCGCATCAACCCCCTACACCTCGTGCACCCCGACACGACAACATGAACTCCGATCCTCCGAAAACGGTAGAAGTGCCTCATAATAATGCAAGATATGCAGGAACAAAAGAACGTGCTCTCCCGTCCTCAAAACTTGACATTTATAGTGCCCTCCCAAAAGAGTACTACTTCCGTGTGGAACCGGGAATTCTCACCAATGACATCCAAATATATGACAGCGGATGCCGTTCCCTGACAGGCCTGTCAAAGTTTATGGTTATTAGATCAACGCATGCTTGACTCTTCTGGGAAAGCGCACGCTGTCTTGTTTCGGGCATGAACTGTACAATGATGATCGCTATTAGCGGTTTTGTCGGACGAGCTTGTTCGCCTTCTGGTTAACTTCGATAGTGCTTAAATTGCCACAATATTCAACACTCGGGAACCACATAAACACTAATCTGAGTGGATTTCATGGGAAAACTGCGGCACAGGTGCCATGCCTATTGATCAGCGTTGGAGTGATTGCCATCCAACCACAAGGTACAGAAGTTGCCCCTAAAATAGAGACTAATAAAAGTCGCGCTCGTCATGGATCGCGACATTGGCATTGTCCGTTTTCTTTTTCCTTTCGACATCTTGAGATCATCAGGTTTTGCACTGGTGGCTGCTCAGAATGCGCCTGTTCCGGCAGTATGCGGTTCTTTTCTCTCTGGCATGCCTGGCGATGCCGGTGATTGCATCTGCATCGGAAACCATTCCTCAATGCGCTGTATGCTCCGGGCCTCTCTTTCTGTATCGCGCAGCATCTAACAGCAAATAGCTCAATTGCGAACAACAATTCACTAATACAACGTCTTGCTCAACGACCGATACAACATGTCTCTGCACCGATACCCAATACCAGGCCGATTTATCCAGCTGCGCTATGGCCAATTGTTCCATGAAAGAAGCATTAAGTGCATATTTCATGTCACAGATTAATCAAGTCATCACAAGCTAATATGTATATCTTCAGCGGCCAAATACATCGTCTCCCGACAATGCGATCTCCCCATCCCCCGAAGATACCCCGAGGCAGACCCTGGGACGATTATTCCGTTCGTTATTGCGACGATTCTGTTTGCGATCCGGATGACTGCGAAGTTCTTGCGACTTGGTGGTGGTTGGGGACCAGATGATTATACCATTATTACTGCATATGTGAGGATGTCGGTATTCCGTACTTTAATCTTATGCTAACCAGTTCAGGTATTGGCTATTATTGCGTTCGCGCTGAACATCTCAAGTAAGTAAACGACCTGGTAAATCGAAAACGGAGCACTAACGAGTCAGTGGTGCATTATGGCTTCGGGATGAACATCTGGGACATACCGCCACAGGATAATATCACCATAGCATACAAGGTCCATCTCCCCCCAGTTTTCAACATAACCACATCTCTAATCCAATTCAACCCGAGCAGTACTTCTTCGCCTTCGTCCTCGTCTATAAAGCCCTGATCTCCCTCGCCAAAATCTCCGTTTGCCTCTTCCTCCTCCGCATCTTCCAATCCCCCGTCTTCCGCTACACAACCTACACCATGATAGCCATCAACACCGCGGTCGCGATCACTTGGATCTTAACCGACAGCTTCCACTGTATACCTGTGCACCTTGCGTGGACGGGATGGGCGATGGAGGAACAAGGAACGTGTATTAATTTTATCGCGTCGACGTTTGCGAACGGGTTTGTCAATATCGTGGTGGACACGGTTATGGTGATTATGCCGGTGTATGAGGTGTCGAGGTTGAATTTGTCGGTGCAGAAGAAGATTGGGGTTGCGGTTATGCTGGGGATGGGATTGGTGTATGTCTTCCCTTCATTTGTTCCTTGTTTTGGGATTCACGCTTATACTTATCTGCAGATTGACGACCATTGGAATCGTCCGCGTCGTCATTTTCTCCCGAAACACCTCCAACACAAACCCAACCTGTGCGTATCATCCAAATACCCCCCCCTCTCCACTCCCATTAACAAAAGTCGCAGTCGAAATGGAGCCCCTAAACCACTGGTCCGTGATCGAATGCCAAATCGCCATCATCTGCGCCTGCCTCCCTACCAGCCGCGCCCTCTTCGTCCGCGTCCTCCCCGGCGCAAACACAACCCATGACTCCTCAACCGCCCGCCCCTACCCAACCGCAACAGGGGCTTCGAGCAGAACGGCTGCAGTGTCTGCTTTTGCGGGGTCGGGTGAGAGGGAGAAGGGTCGGATTGCGAAGACGGTATCATATTCGGTTGATATTGGGTCGAAGACGAAGCGCTTGACGAGGGAGTCGGATGGGTTTATCCAGTTGAAGGATATTGAGGCTGGGGGGGAACGGGGTTGATGATTGGTGTGGGTCTGAGGTGGATTTGGGCTTGTTGCCTGTTTACTTACGAATCACAATCATGACCACGACTAAGGACTGGTTTATTTGCTACGGAATGGCAAACAATTCCCGAATGGGATGGGAGCAAACAAGCACATTGGTGCTGTGTCACTGGGGATCCCAAACAACGACCAGCCGCGCAGCAGCGGTGACAAGGCATCCACGAGACAGGAACAGGCCGCGACAGGCTCCTATTGATGAAAATTATGGGATGAGTCTGGTGTACGATGGAAGTCTATCTCCCTGGTTACTTACGTCCCAAGGATATGGGATAGCTAGTTAATTGAACACTCCATGCTGCTGATGGGGTAGAACCGCCGATTATCGAGCTCTTTGAACATGAGACTTTTCCCATTCTATTTGATATTATTTACAAATACTATTGGGCAGTACACTGTATTAGCAGAAACAAAACATCCATCGAAGCAAATCTACTGAAAGAAGCTTCAAATTCCCCGCCAAAAAAACCCAGAACATCGCGCATCCTCGGCCCCGAATACTTCACAGTAGCGTTAACCCACAACTGACTGGTCACAGAAGAAGGCCTCGTCTCCCACTCCCAAGGTATAGCTCGATTCTTGGACAGTACTGGGAAGTGAACTAACCGATCTACGTATTCAGCAGCATCGCCGAACACCTCTTTGATGTGAATATTTTCCAGAGCAGGAAACTCAGCAAGAGACCGGAACAGTGCCTTCAAGTCATCGCCGGTACTGCTCGATTTGATGTCCAGTGAAATTAGGACCAGGAGGCGGAGGGTGCTTCTGCATCTGTGTAAAAGAGTAGAGAGGTCCTTGATTGTAATCCGCACTCTTTTCAAATGCAGCTCCTCCAAGTGTGACCATGAGACATCCGTCAAAGCCAATTGACCGCTCAGCCACGCCGTCTGGTCCTTTCTATGTGAATTGATATAAAGGATCCGCAGATTAGGTGCACAGGCAATCACATCAAACATCCATTCCATAACCTCTGGAAAGGCAACGGCATGATTTAGCCTCAGTTCTCGAAGATGTGCCCACCCAGCACAAATCGAGCATTGTTGACGTGCACTGCAGCAAGCTCGGTTGGGTCCAGGCAGGCGTCGCGGAAGTCAACGGTAAGCGATTTGACGGGATGGCCGGTTAAGCTAATCACTGCCAAAATAAGTGAGATGGCCTCTGTGTGGAACAGGGTGCTTGAAAGAACAGGGCAATTGTACTCTGACACGGCGTCAACCTCAAACGACGTGCAATTGGGAAAGCGGAGGAGAATGACAACTAGCCATATAAGGGCTACTTGTCTTTCTGGGAGACATTTCCCGGCTAGTCCCTCTCCGAGAGTTCGATTATGCTCATCGGACCCTTTCACTGTTAAGTGGTGCACATAACGCCATTGGGGGGTATCTGAGATCTCCTCCAATTTCGTCAAACTTGAGACAGAGAGGTCTGTTTGGCGCGAATAAAGCACTTCCTCCATAATAAATGAAAGTTTACATTTGCGATGGTTGGGTGTGTCAGCCGTTACTTGCACAGGTCTGATGTTTCCAAGAAAGAAGCCACCATTACGACCACTTCGGGGGGGGGGTAGGTTGAAGACATTGTGAATTTGTGAGAAATGTTGATTATGGACAATAACATGAAGGCTTCAGGCTCCAGGAAGCTACTTTTGAGGGCCACGCCCTATTTAAGGCCAATATAGGTTACACAGTATAATTTGTTTGCTTCCTTGTCTGCAGTTGAACATGTTGAATTAGACCAATCAACCGGGAAGTTGCATGGTTCGTGGATTGGCGGATTGACCTCTAACAATGTAATTTTTCTATTGTCACGGGCTAGGTGCTGCTCATTTTCTGCAGTATGCTTGATGATGGCGCTTCCGCTGGGTGTTTGGATACGTAGCGTGATAGTCGATTGGTTCGGGGCTTTGTGCGCGTTCGGCATGTCATTATTATTTAATCAAGTTTATTGTCCATACCGAGCCCTAGAGCTATGACAGACCATGATTCATGGACTCAAGGCCAGCAGTTATTCTACAGTCTCTTGTCCCCATAGGTTCCTGAGGCGCTAGCCCCCTTCTACAATCTTTCTGATCCTTTTCCTCGCCCCAGACCGCCTGTATGCGCAGTGCTTTCGAGCATGGTTCTAATTGCCGCCTCCAGTGCTTCCAGTCCCCATTCATCATGTCTTCGAGCCCTTTCCGCCGTTCGCTGTAGGTGTGCTCGGGGTAGAGCTATGCTGGTACTGGCTAGGAATCGTAGCAGCGCTCTGGTAGCTCTAGGTTCTCCTAAAAGTCGTCCTTGTGGATATTATTCTGCAGTAGTGGGTCTCATAACTCCGTCTGTCTCCAGGTCCATGTAGAGCCTGTTTCGTTGGTGTTGCCATTCCCGACATTCGAAGAGAAGATGGTGTGTTGTTTTCCTTGACATACCACATCCCTCACAGGTTGCATCCTCCCCGGATCCGATGTAGGTGTGCTCCTATGGCTGCATGTCCTGACTTCAGTTGAAAATAGCGGCTTGCTAGGTGCTTGGGGGCCATTGCCGCTGCAGGGTCAAGCCGCCAGTTCTTCTGTGGCCTGTATATTCGTTGACCTTGTTGGGATCGCTGTCCAAGCTCCTTAGTGAGCCATCTTTGCCTCTGTGTTGTAATGGCCTCTGTTCGGGCTCTACAGGCGAAGGCCAGAGAGATCTCTCTTGGGCCTTTTCCTGGAGGCTTATTGGCTGCCTGCCTGCCGCCTGGTCGGCTCTCTCATTCCCTTCTACTCCTGCGTGTCCCGGAACCCATTGGATAGTGGGTTGGTGACCTCTGGCATGTAGTCTCTTGGCTATAGCATGTGCTTGGATCACTAATGCTTGACCTGGCCCTGGCTGGGTGTGTCGCAGCCTTGCAATGGCCGCTTGGGAGTCCAGCAAGATAGTGACTGGTTTTGGTCTCCCACTTTCTCTGCTAACTGGAGTGCTCGAACCGCTCCAAGATGCTCTGCATCAAAGACGTCATGTCCCTTGCCCAATGGGAACCCCCGGGTCTTCCCAGGCTCCTGGTTCTTGCCATGCAAGTCCTGCTCCGCATCTGCCATTCTCCAATCTTGACCTGTCTGACCAGATTGCTAGCCCAGGAGAGAAAGATTGCGCCGCTGCTAGGGCCTCTGGACCTCGTAGTACCTCTATTCTGCCTGGGAACTGGCTACTGGTCGTCTGTATTGTGCTTTCAAAGCCCTCAGATGGGTCCGCTGGTAGGGATATTGGCTAACTGTCGAGCTAGGTGTTGTCCTAGGGACCATGGGCCCCGGCTGCTGCTCTCAGCCCATTGCCGGTTCCCTGGGGTCTGCTCCCCGGGCTGGGCATGCTGGTCCCCCTCCCGAAAGCTCACTGGGAGGATCTTCTTGGCAGGGTGGTTCTCTGGTAAGCTGAGCAGTCGGGTAGTATATCTCAACTGTCGGGCCTCCAGTAGGACCTCTGCCGGTGCCAGGCTTGCCTCACGAACCAGCGGCCCTATGGGGGTGGACTTCAGCATGCCGGTGATAGCACCGGCCTGTCGATTGATCATCAGCTGTATGCCAGCCAGCCAATCCATTTGGCCCTGCCGCCAGAGTTCTGCTCTATACAGGGCTACCGATTGCACTGCTGCAACTTGAACCTGGCGAGCCAGCCCTGGGGCAGGAACTACATGTGGTTTGATTTAAGCCGTACCGTCACCTAGTCCAGACATTGAACACTGCACCCCATATCTGAGGGCAGTTATAAAAAGAATAGGCCTACTCTTACCTGTTTCTGTTACCACGCGTAAGTCATATTTCGGTTCTTTGGCCCATTGATGGGAAATGCGAGCTCGGTGCGAATCCATATCTGTCCTGAAGGACAAGAGTAAATCTTCTAGTAATTACAAGTCAGGGCGGCAAGCAATGGCTGTGACACGTCAAGAAACGTTAAGGGCATGTCCGCCACCTGACATTCAATCCTGCTTGAAGCACATATGTCATGGCGATGTCACAACGTCACCATACCATTTACCCCCCAAACCTGTAAAATCAACACCATCGAACGTAGCAGTCAGTCAACAAGACCTCAATTCCAGCAATAACACCCAACAAAACTAACCAAGCAACCAACAAAATGCCCAAGAAAATCCTCATAATCCTCAGCGACGCCAAATCCTTCCCCCTCAAAACCCCCACCGGCACCACCCCCCAACAAACCGGCTTCTTCCTAATGGAACTCGCCAAACCCCTCTCCAAACTCCTCGAATCCTCTCACGAAATCACCTTCTCCAGCCCCAAGGGCCTAACACCCGAACCAGACCCGAACAGCGAATCCCTCCTCGCGTTCGCGGGAAACTTCTACGAGCGCACGCGCGAAAACGAACTTATTCAAAGAATGAGGAGGGAGAACGGGTTTAATAGCCCGAGGCCGTTTGGGAGTATCAGTGATGCGGAGCTGGAGACGTTCGATGGGGTTTTTATTCCCGGGGGACATGCGCCGTTGACGGATTTGGGGGGTGACAAGGAGTTGGGGAGAGTATTGTGGCATTTCCATGAGAGAGGGAAGCCGACGGCTGTTATTTGCCATGGGCCATATGCGTTTTTGAGTACGAGGGAGATTGGGGATCGGGGGTTTGCGTATAAGGGGTATAGGATTACTTGCTGGAGTGATGCGGAGGAGAAGGTTATGGAGACTGTTATGGGAGGGGAGATTCCGAAGGTTGAAAGTGCGCTTAGGGAAGCTGGGGCTGACATGGTGGAGGGGTTGAGTACGAAGGTTGGCGGGATTACGGTTGATAGGGAGGTGGTTAGTGGCGCGAATCCGACGGCGGCGGGGGCTTTGGGGGAGAAGTTCTTGGAGATGTTAGGTTCTTAGGTGAGAATACAAGCGGAGCGAGTGATCTCTGTACATTATTTTGTTCTAATCATGCTTGTTGGTAGGTATAATGGCATCTTGGGCCTCTGTTTACAGTAGGGCTCGATATATATTTCTCCGCCATCTGGCTCCTAAACTACACAACACTTTGTTCAAGAAACAAAACATAATTAATCATCAAAACAAATTCCTCGCATTCTGCATTATGCACAAATACAATGTCGCGCATAAATTCGACATATAACATCCTCTACGATCTACAAACCAGCGGTGGAGGCTCCCAAGCCCGCAAATATGAGCAATCACAACACAACGAACTCCAACCCCAACGAAGACAAATCCACTCACGAATTTTCCAGAATGCATCTAAAGGATTCGTGAAAGACATTCGATGTGACGCTGTGTACCTGGTATGCATGCATCATGCATGTCGCGTATGCAGCTAGATGTTCAGTATATCGCTATTTGTGAGGGACAACTCGATACACCTGGTAGACTATCTGAATCCTTCGGATAATATTTCTGGGGTAGCGAGGTTAGCGAGCTTAGCCACTGTGCCGTGGGTCTCAGCTAGCCACGGACGACGGTATACCCGTAGACACTCTCAGCCAGCCAGCCACTTTGGTGTGCCTTACCGAAGGACACCAATGTCATGTGAATATCCCGAATAACGCCGTACTACTCCGTATCCGTACATATGTGGTGCGCATCGTACCTGATTATCGTCGCACCAGTGCTATGGTACGGTCGGCGATTTCGTGTCAATCATCAATCTATCAATCTTCAATCGAACCCCCTGGCCATGGTCGAGCGATGAAATCCTATATGGCAGTAATTGCCCTCCGTAGACCCGATACAATGGACGGGCACTGATTTAATTGATCATCGGTCTTGATGATAATGATGTTTAGGCTGTGTTCGTCTGTTGTGTATATGGATCTGGACTGAAATTAAAGAGAATTATCAGTAAGCGGTGTTCTCCGGCTGGAGAACACTACTCGGTAGAATACCGCAATGCATACTAGGTATGGAACGGCATGGAAGGTGAGATCGAGCGATGGCACCTGTCAAATCAAATACTCCGTCGAATGAGAAGCCAGATCGGCCATGTGGGAATAAATTGCGGATCTGGCAGAAGCCGGTCATTGGCGCCTGCAATTTCGTATATGGCGAATACGTGTGGACCGGAAGGGTTGGTGTACTCCGTACTTGTAGATTAAAATCGCAATTCTCCGAATCTGAATCCTCCATGTCGTGGCTGACTGACTGGCACCTGCCATCTTCAGCTTGAAAAAACAAATCATCGCTCAGGGGGTGGAGCCAACTTGCGCAGCAGAACCAGAGCGTCGGTACAGCGAATAACAACCTCCGTAGAAAAAAAAAAAAAAAAAGGAAAACCACAGACCATGCGGGTTTTAATATACAACAATGACAGCCTGTCAATTGTTAATATCTGCCACCGTATTCTGTACGGCGTACTCCATACGGTGTGGTATGCGTGGGCGCATTAAATCTGCCCGTCATAATCATCTGCACTAACACCAAAAGAGTGGAGATGATAGCGACCACTCAAAACTCATCGATATAATAGCGATTGTCACGCCCAAGCTTGAAAATTTGACATTCGGTGCCTGCCCTGCCACAGTGTGGAAAATAACTCCGTACGCAAGCCATGATGTGGCTGGTGCTGCCCCTGGGATCGAATGTCTAGGCACTCACTGGTAGAGTGATGCTCAAGGCCAGTCCCTTTTGGGATAAGTGTGGGATGGCATTTCGGATCCGGATAATTGATCCAAGGCCGTGGATTGACGGACATCTTGAACTCCTATACCCTTAAGAACGGCGCCGTCGATCGACCGAACAACTCCGGTAGGCTTCAGCATACTGTAGTCGGGTAGCTGGTGCGGAGTACTGTATATTTAAACACAGGGCTGACTGCCGAAATAGACTCTATCCATGACGTTAATTGTACACCCCCGTACTCTGTGCAACGAGGGGCACTTTGATCCACGAGTCACAGCTCGAGGAGCCCCGATCAGACTCCAACTCCTCCCCCAAGATCGATAGTGAAGCAAATCAAGCATAATCACTCCTTTGTGCTTGTGCGGTTGCAACCCGGCAATTTGTCATGCAACTCGATAGAACCATAGTTAGCGGAAAGCTAACTAACCGGAAGAGGGTAAATGAATGTGGACGCCTTTTTTGACTATTGTCGATCCCTTTCGGAGACTCCGAAACTGTGGCGGTGCGCACGCTGCGAACTATCGATCTCCTTATTTAGCTCATGCACCTGATTGTCGGTTGCTTTTTCCATTTGGTATGCTCATCTATGCTTGACCATGTGTGGTGATGACGGTATAAACTGCGGCGTGAGGCTGAGGCTGTCAACTGCTTGTCATCAATTGTCAAAGTCCAGAGACCCCGTTGACCCGAACCGGCTGTAACCGGCGATAGTGGAGGATATCACGTGGCGTGGTTGTATTACAGATGAACCAAGATATAGTCTGTAGTCCAAAACAAAGGAAACTCGATATATTGCTCTGCTGTGAATAGATACACCAAAAATTGATCCAGGAAAAAGAAAATGTGATACGTAAAATGCTTCGCTGCAGAAATCCCAGAACTTGAACAAAAGAAAGATTCGAAACGAGTGGCATATTATCGTCAAAATCGTGGCCCATCACATCGTCATGAGACGCTCCTTCCCCTTACCATGGACTTCGCGGCCCAACCATCCAGTCCTCCATGGCTAGCCAGTCGCTCCATCGCGCGTCAGCTAAGCGCAGCTCCTCCTCCGTAGAGTTACGAAGAGGCCGTAGGGTTGGGGTTTGCTCATCGGGGAGAATATCATAGGCTTCCTTGGTCGAGGCCCATCCACTGCTTTTGGCCGTGAACAAGTAATTCATGCGCTCTTGTTTCCAAATGGTTTCTATGCCGGCTTCCCAATCATTGCCAAAGAACGCGTGCAGAACGGCTGGCGTGTCGTTCCCAGTAACAATAAGTCGTCGAATGTATGGCGTCAAAGAAACAGTCGCAGCAGACGCAGGGGAACCCTCTGTTTGTGTGAACTGAAAAACGGGAGCAGACGGCCGCTGGCAAGGTAGACGAATGTTGATAAAAGAAGTCATCGATTGCACAGGAAGCGTATGCTGCGCGTGATCCAAAAAGTACCGTAAGCAGACCAAATAGTGCGGGTACCATTCGGTAGGATCGACACGGGCCGGTTCTGCAGCAGGTGCCTCTTCCATTCGGACCGGCTGCTCCTGCATCGGACTCATTAAGCCGTACGGGAACTCAGTAGAGGAGCCATTGGGAATATGCTCAGGTCTACCGGAAGTTTGTTCAGCCTCTGAATTGGGGCACGGAATATCAGAAACGAGTCACGGGTTTGTAGAGCGATAAGAGGAACTTACTCATGGGAGTTGGAGTTTGAGCGAAGTGTCCGAGAGGAGAGCCCAAGCATGGAGAGCTTTGCAAGAAAGGTTCTCCGGAATCCTGAGCGTTTAGTGCCATGGTTGACTTGAGGCATATACAAAGAATATCCAAAGGACAATGGAAGAGGTTAATAAAGAAGTAGACTTGGAGACTTGACAGCGTTGATTGAAATCCAAAGTGAGACGCGTAAGGATCGAGTCAATGATAGGGAAAGGGGGAAACAACCAATCCTTATACTTATAGTCTAGCACGTTCATCCTGGAAAAGAAAAGAGCCATGGTCCGGCGAAAATTGCTTTCCCAAAAGGAAACAAAGTCGGTGTCAAGGGAGACACACAGTAAGCGAGAGAAGCAGATCATGGGGGAAACGGATCATCGATTACATGGTCCAAGCACTGACTTCCCGGTCAACCTGTTGTTGGGAAGTGCGCGAGGAAAGGATTTGTGTGCGAAGAGCGAGGGTGGAGCTGCAGGAGACTGAAGCTATTCCCAATAACTCGCTGCTCGATATGGGTCAAGCCACATATAGATCCAGCCACAGGAGCCACAGTAGCCACATATATCAAGCCACAATTGCAAATCAGTCCCGTGATGTGGCGCAGTGCTTTCCAAAAGGGTAACTCTTGCGTGGCGGTGCTTCCGACCATGCCACAGCCATTCCCCTTACGGAATCCCGAGGGATGCCGAGCCCTGGCGTTAGTCCTAGTTTGGAAATAGTGCGCCCCAACACATCTTCAGCCTCAGGCAACCGGGTTTTCCCCCTGGCGCGATCGACTGAACTGGAACCTCTTCTTCATTAAACGAATTGATTAATGATGGTTGATTAATCGATGATGCCACAATCGAACGCAGAGTCCCAGGAACCTGGACACGATTCTGACGCTAACTTGCAAGATTTGGAAGATTCGTCAACTAGTGCCGTTTTAGGCTTTACCTCTTTCGAGTCTGGTCTGGCTCGGGCTAAAATGATTCATAGATTCCATGGTTATAGGAGACTAACTAAAACTGTCCTGACACTCTGCACTGATCCTCGATAGTGTCAAAATCAATGCCAAATTGCAAAGATGGCTTCGGGCATGCCTACGACCGAACATAGCCTGGACTCCGTGCAGGGAAAGTACGGAAAATACGGAGGATTTCAAGGTACACGGGACACCATATGACGGACTAGAACGGAGAATAGAGGAAATCATCTTGAATCAGCCGCTGTCGCAGCGGGAGGCCCGTCGACTTAGTATTACTATCTGAGTTTCTTTTTTCTCCCCTAAAACGTTTCCATGGCGAAGCGAAACCGGTTGGAGACAGTCGTGCGAGTGCGATTATGCATCATTCCACGGTGCATACGACCTGTCTGAACCGGCTACATACAACGTGGTACGTGGTCATGCAGGATAAGAAGTTGAAGCCGCGCGAAGCGTTCAATTCTTTTTTTCCCTTGATCGCGATGATAAGACAAGCCACAAGTAGTATCGCGATAACGCAAGGAGGGTATTCGACGGTGAGATCGCCACTCCGGAGTAGGCGGAGAACCGAGTTACATACAGATTTACGAGCTGGAGAAGCGAACAATGCGGTCAATTGGTTCCCGGCCAGGGCCAGGGACAGGGACAGGGATCAAGGGAAAGAGAAGCTACTGGAAGGAATCATAGTACTCATAATAACGAAAAAGAAAAAGAAAAAGGAGATCAATAGCGAATGTGAGAAGTCACAATGGAAATGAACGACATCATTTGAGCTCATCACGACGGTGACCAACGACGTAACAAACATAATACATCCAGACAGATCGGGATCGTCTGGTTACATTTCCAGCGGCTGAATAGGAACTGACTTGATTGGGGCCTGGGAGGGGGGTAAGAGTGGGAGGGAGGTACTCGGTGTCTCGCAGCGAATGGAATGACACATCCAATCGGCCTAAGCAAAGCTAACTAAACCAGTTCGTCAAGTTAATTAAATGCGGCCAATCGACAATCCCTACTCAGTTGGACCGATCGACTACCCACGCCAACTAGTGGACATCGACTAGGGCAGATCAAGGACGCTCTCAACCAAATCATGCCAAATCAAATTCCAGTCGTCAGCGTCATGGGTCCCAACCACGATCAATCAGAACACACGAGAGCCCGAAAAAGAAATGAAAATAGATCATTAGCTCCAAATGCAAATGCATGTCGATTCTCCATCTATGACACCCTCTTTTTTATTTTTTTTTATTTTTTATCTTTTAATTTTTTCTTAGTGCGCCCCACTCATTATCACCGACAGTGGTGGCCTCTCCACCGGATGGCTATGCTTCAGCAGTCCACCACAGATATAAACCCACGGCTCGTCCACAAGGCATTGTCTAAATCAGAACACAGCCAAGTCTTGAATATCAGGAAAGATCTATCCGGTCTCAAAATCTCTCTCTACAAACCACACTCTCTTCCATCACACATCACACACTCCTTACACACTTCTACAATGTCCTACAAGACCAACTACGAGCCATACGTGAGTCGCCCTATTTCCATTCTCTGTATTTCGATATATACTGACTCCGAACAGAACAGTATGGACTTCGACATGGAAAGAGAACGCTCCTCAGAGGAAGTTCTCTACCCATTAATAGACCTCTACCCTCACGTCGTCGCTCTCCAACTCCAAGCCGACGGGCAATACTTCAACAGATCCGACTCAGATTCGGGATATCACAGCGTCAACTACTGGACCGATTCATCCCCAACACGGTCTACTTTCGAGGAGGAATCAAGGATGAGTCGAAAAAGCAATGGTGAGTTATCCAGCATCCTTGGCGATTATACAGAACCGTATCTAACATTCTCGAATAGAATCTACGAAAGACCGCTTCGTCTCAAAAATCCGAAAAATCCTCTGTCAAAACGACCTGCGGCGACGAACCAACTCGAATTAATCCGCTCATTCATCTCTCGTTCCTCGCTCAATTTGTATAACACTGCTTCGATATCCGACTCTCTATCTTTTTTCAGCAAGCGACCAAAAATAGCGAATACCCGGCATGTTTCTTTTGTTTACCACCGGCACTCTCCGGCATACAATCTTTGATCGATTTCCTTTCGTCTTTTCTCGATTTTCTCTGAACGATTAGCGCGGCGTTGGACACGGATGGATACCAAGAATGGTACATTTTGGGATATTTTGTTTTGCAAGGGAATTTCTTTTTCGATCTAATGAACTCTCTGGCCTGTACATACTACTTTGTCACGATCAATCCATATCATACTGAAACTACATCAACTCAAGTCCTCTTTTTCCCCGCTGTGAAAGTAAACCCATACAGACACAAACACTGCACGAAGCCGGAAATGCACAACCACTGACTGACTCGTGATCCCATAAACTCTACCATAAACTCTACTTACAACCACCACGGTCTCCTTGTCGCCATAAACTTCGACCAAGGTACACAACAATCATGCAGGAACACCAGATGATCTGACCTGTCCGGTACACCCCGCGCTCTGTATCACATTGCCTGCAGCGTAGTACAGGTTCGCAACAATAGTGCAGTTGCTTGACGATCGTCATCTAAGGTGCAGCGTTCGGGTGAGTTTATTTTGCATTCTTCTTCATTGCCTTTTTTGGGAAAGGGGGTTGATTAGTCGGTGTAGGTAGGACAGGATAATGCGGAGTGCCGCGGGGGAGTTACACGAGAAAAGGAATGGTGTAGGTTAATTCTTTTTCATTATAACATAGCATTATTTTCTATTCTACCCTCTATTAGCGCTTGTAACTTGAAGATTAGGAGTATTGTCGAGCGCCACATTCGCAGTCGCATCGCATCGCAGCGCCGCATTGCACATCTCCACATCACTCTCAAAAAGTTTGCTTACACCCGCATCGCATCGCATCTCGTCTGCAAGCCCCTGATCCCAGCTGCCACGCCACAGCGTGCGACAACTTGAAATGACATGTCCTGCCATGAGGCCGAATAATTCATGAAACACACGCGCGATGCGCTCGCTATACCCCTCATGCCTTTTCTGTACCCCGTATGTATGGTCTTACTGGGCATAGACAGCAGCGTGCGGGGTACAGCTTTTACACTTACATAAAATTGGAGAGTAGAGAAGTTAGCGATATCGGTGGTAGTTCTACGGCTCAATGTAGACATACTACAGAGTTATTACGGAATATTGATAAAATACGATATTCCAATCTGCTAGGTTCGGCCCGTCCGCTTCCTCCTTTTTTTCCTTTATTCCTGCTCATCTATGAAGTGATTCCTTCAACATTCTCCCTTTTTCTCTCGTAACCCTCTTATCGCACGGACACGAAGTCGAGCATTGCACGGACAGCACACTGCAAAATGTAACATGCAAGCATAAAACACCCTTGGGACAAAGAACGGGGTGGCTGGCGCAGGTCCTCAACGAGCACGTAACTGTAGAGAGCAAAAGGAATCGGATATATCATATCTGCGCCTCGCCAAGCACCTCCAACAAGACAGGGATGACGGTGGCTTCGAGTTTCCCAACTGGGAAGGAGTTCGCTATATTCTCCTTGAAATCAGTCGGCCGAGTGAAGGAATCAGGATTTGGTTCTTCATGAGGGGGTTGGGCTGGTTGGTGACAGGGCAGAGCAGGGCGGGACGGTGCAGGATGCAGGGTTTTTAGGGTTTTGTGATATCACAGATCAGCTATGCCGGGTTGGCATTGAATTTGCGAGATAAGCGCAGAAAACAGGATATCTAATCAGGGAAAGTATATCGATTATGATGTAACGGTTTTGCGGGCTAATGTTTCGATGTCGTGATGAGGCTACTCGGCTACTCGGCATCGGCAATCTCAAGTGCAAACGACGGCCTGATAGATTATGTATGTCGCAAGGGATGGGTAGTCTTCGTTTGTTTGCATATGCAGGAACAGAGTCAGTCAGGAGCAGGATCGGAAATTGGAATCAGGTTATTAAGCCTTCAGGGAGGTGATGAAGTCATAATATGCATCGGGATCTCATTTGACATGAAGTGTTGTGATAACATCTTGTTATGTTACGTGCATGGTTGTTATTGACAAGATGAAGCGACCGTGCACTGTTCCTCCTTTGGCCCTCTCATCTGCAGATGCAGATGCAAGAAATATCAGGGCAACCTGCAGACAAGGTGCAGAAGATTGGGACTGTGCTCTAACAGCACCTGTAAGGGTTGTGGTGCTATTTACTTTGTATTTTGTTTTGTAGCTAGACTGATATCAGACAGACTGTAATTGCTGCCAGCGTTCGATGACATCCGGGCCAAGTTTTCAAGAGTGCGACATACAGAATACCCGAATCGAAGAAACTTACCTATCGCACTAATGGTTGTCCTCGTAAGCTGACAACGAGGTCTCCGAGGATTTCAATCTCATCGTTGCCGGAGTGGGCACCCTCTGCAGATTGTTGCTCCGGTGCTTGTATACTTTGCTGTAACGCCATTTGCACCTCAATTGCAATACTCTCATCACTAGCCAACAGACGCATTAAGGCAACCCGGTAAGTGTTCTATTGCCGAGGTGACGTTGTCTGAATCCAGCTTCCGTCCCAGCCCTTTAGGCCGATTTGCGCATTTCTGTGGAGTCAAGTGTCATCCGTGTCGTCCGGTCTCTGCAGCAGTCTGGGCTACCGTGGCCAAAATAAACATGCTACAGAATCCTGGTCCTGTTACTACGGAGTATGGAGTGTAAATTGAACATCTATAACAGCAAGTGTTCACCCCATACCCCGTAAATTTGATGTCACTTCAATACTTTGGTCCAACTTTTCACTGCATTGTACGACAACAGGAAACTTACGGTCATGGGTACTCAAAGAAAGTGTATCCCCAGAGGCCATCAGTTGGGATGTCTGAAAATTAAAGACGGCAAGCTTCTTGGTGCTCGCATCAAAGTTGGCGGGCAGCTCAGGAATAATGTAAGAATCTCCGATCAATGCGTTCCTTCGCCTTCTCCAACCACCGAAAACGAACATTCGCACGCTTGCCAGAATGTCAGAACAAACGACGCCCGCTTGATTGCGGGTCGATCATGCCCACTAGATAGAGGTGCATGGCCTGGGCATGCTCGCCATCAGCACCGGCTAAGAAACAGTCGCCTTCCCGGCTGCGACGTTCGATCGGGATTTTGGAGTCCCTTGTCAGATTTGGTCTTGAATGCTGACATCTGCGCTTCCGCGGGGATCTTGCAAGACTTGGAGGGGGCTGAAGATGGAGATCCTAGGTCAGCCAGAGACGATTTTACGACCAGAGACGAAGCTGGGATGCGGCGGGCCGCCGGGTTGATACAAGACGAACTTGGGCTTAGATATAATCTAGTCTGAGCTCCGCCCGGGCGGTTGCTGCTAGTGGGTGTTTGGACGTGGCGGGATGGGTGAAAGTTGCGGTGTCACCGCACACCGGGGATGAAACCGGAGGCACAACCACTTCTCGTGAATGCGCTCCTGATGTGGCCGTAGAGTTCGTGATAGACGTTGATTCGGAACTGCCCTTCGCCAGGGACTCTTGTCCCTCTGGCACCAGCGCTGGACGATCTGCGCGTTCTCCATCTTTTCGAGAGTTGCAAGGAGCGAACAGTCAGTCAGCCTGCTGAGGGCTCTTAAGCGTTCTATATCGGCCAGCCAGAGGCAGGCTCACCCAGTTCTGAAACTATCTTCTACGTTCTTACCTGTCCAGTCATTTTCGTAGCGATACGCCGTATCAGCGCAATCCGCTCTGGATCGTTGAATGTCGCCTGACTCTCGACATGACGGTATGAAACTTTCCACTCAGTCGAATGATTCGATGTGCGCTTCCGTGTTGGGAAGCAACAAAAGAAAATCTTCTTCTCCAGTGTGCCGAGCAACACCTCCTACACTTCTCCGTTTTGCCTGAAGTTTTGATTAATGATATGACACATTAGGGTATTGCACTTCCACTCACCTCAATGAAAACCAGGGGGATGCTTCCCGTAGTAAGCTATGCCTGGGGATTTAAATTACCGTCATTATTGACACTTGAGGTACAGGGCCTCACATTTTCAAATCCCAGATACAATAATAGAAACATCCATCGTTACTTTAAAAAGCTCATAAATTCTCTTTCTTTTCTTGGCTCTCACGAAAGGACATTGCATAGACAATTCCCTGATAGCTGTTTACTTGGTAGCGTAGCTCTCGTTTGGCATAAATGCCGACTTCTGTCAAAGAAGCGTCAGTTGAGTAGCCGGGCAAATTCCACAGCATCTTAGCGAAATAAATGGCCCAGCTGCCGAGTGGCCCAAACTTCCCGAATGTACTTGCAACTGGTGGATTTGATTTTGAGTCATAAAATACTAAGAAGCCGGAATCGTCAGGGGAAGTTTAAGGCTCCGCTTCCCAACCATAAACTAGGTCTTTTGGGGCAATTCTGGCTTGTCTGATATCGTCTGCAGGAAAGCCACTGAACTGGATTGCCAACGAGGTATCATGCACGGCACTAGATGAAAAGCCTTTCCAGGAATCGGCATTCCTGGTCGTTATCATCACACCCTTCAAAATGTCCATTGGCTCCGCCGCATCGCTCATTGCCGTGATGCGATGCTCTTCTCTGACATGAATGCCTAGTGCTTTTCAAAACGGTTAACTCAGTTTGCCTGTTGATCAATTTCCAAAGCCGCACCTAATTTTATTAAGAGCTGCGCCGCTTAGACGGTTCGCAGAAGATTTCTCTGGATGGATATGATGGGTCAGGTACAATTATTCGCGCGCTCTCTGGGCAGTGGGCAGTCGTTTATTTCATCATCCATGGCGGGAAGGTCAGATAATCGGGTCCACGCTAGATGTAGGCCACCTTGGTGATGCAGTGCAGCCATTGGTACCTGTCATCATGCACTGTCTGTCTTGCTAGTAATAAAGCTCAGCCACAGACAAGTCTTTGGTTTAACCTCCCGGACTGACTCGTCAGCCGTTAGGGGGCCTTCCAATGGATTTCGTAGGGGCGAAAGGGCCCGCTCTTTGCTGGGACGATTGGGAGTCCCGATCCGCCATGGATCGGACCTGTCGATCAGAGATTCGGTTGAGCTACCACCAAAAAATTCATCTCAAATTTATTCACTGGAATTTGAGGGTATAGACCGGTCTAAGTCAGATTTGGGTATGAGGACTGTATGTTATGGGCAGGCCACGCATATATCTGGACTGCAGTTATGAGTATGACCTGGCGCGAAACCTATGGAGGGGACGCAGTGAGTAATCGATAAATGAGCGTGCATCTGCACATCCGGCCCGCATAAGTCCTATGAATATAGCTGATTCTCATAGTTAGATTATGGAAATAACCTAGCTGCGTAAGGCGTGTCGACGGCAAACCATCCAGATGATGGACAGATACTAAGAACGCCCCCAGGTCTTTTGAATGCTCAATGTTGATTCACCTTCCCACCTCGCGACCCATCGCATTCACGGCTTTCTCTCCCTTCTCTAAATGCGTCTCATCTTCTAGCTCTGATCCTTCTGTCATAGTTTTAGGGCTCGATATGGACAATAAACTTGATTAAATAATAATAACAATAGCTCTGATCATTACCTAATTCTATCAGCGTAAGAAACAGCGCAAGCTCCGCGTATTCTGGACCAGAGAACGATTGGCTACGTGGTTACAAGCCAACTACGAGGACCGACACCAGGGCGCCGAAAAGCTCCAGAATCTTCTCTCTTTGGATCGCAGCACCCATATCCTATATGGGACGGGTTGGTTTGGTCTCGAGCCGCTTAATGCAGCACCGGATGGGGCCTGGATGAATGTTCAGTCTGATGGCTACGGCCGGGAGAGCGGGATGCTCCTGTTGAGCTTACCACTCCTCCGCAGCTCTCTCAGATCCTCGACTCTCGAAAGTACGGCGTTGTGATCCACAGATGGTGCTTATTTTCTTCCTCCGATCAATATAAGTATCACGCTTAAGACGTTATTCCAGAACTCCTTGTGGAGCATCTGCGACCTGCGATCTGTGCAAGGGGATGCGTTGATCTCCAGATCGAGGTATGCATGCACTGTCGATCTCCTTCCATGCAACATACATTCCTTGTTTATTTCTGTCCTTATTGTGTTTTTTTTTTTTTTCCAGAGAGAAAACTAAAAAATCTCAGTCCGTCTTCTGCCCCGGTATCCCCAAACACCGCACCGTGCCTGTTGGTTGCTTATAATTATGCGTTAACGCAAGCATTCTATGTTGAGGTGGGCATGGCGTGTATTGGGGCGCTTTGGGCTGTGTGGTTGCTATGGCAGAGTACGAGGACAAAAAAAAAAGGGAACGGATGTGTCCTGATGCTGTTCTTGCTTTCTGTCGTGTTTTGGAAGTTCCATAGAAGAGTCAATGGCTAATAAGATTCTTCGGTCAGGTGAGCGCCTGACAGTCTGAATATGATACTCACACTAACCGTCCCATCCCTGTCAATCTGCAGAGATCATCAGGTACAGAAGCTTGTTGTCTTCCAGAACACATCGCATACTCCGGAGTACAAGTAGGGCTGCATCGGTCTACCAATGAGGAAACCCGGATTATGCATCACGTGACCCGTACATCCCGGTGTCGGCAGGTTAGCGTGCATCGTCGGAGTCTGGCAGAGAACTCCGGATGAACTTCAAACAATCAGGAAAGCGATGATTGGGCATAAAGGGTAGTGTACCCCGTCTTGACACAACGGCGGGCCTAAGTTCACCCCAGGTCCGATGTCGGACCTGAAAAATCTGAAAGCCATTCCTCTTTCGGCGCTCGGAGCCGCGGTCTGATTACCCTTTTTGGGAATGGACACGAGAAGGCGGTTGCATTTGATTCGGACGGTGTAGTTTATTAGTTCATCAGTCACTGCGGCTCTAACTTCTCCTCATAGTCACTCTCCTCTCCTCTCCTTTACCTCTTGATCCTCTCTCACTGTCATCTCAACCATCACAATGGCTCAAGATATCAAGGTTGAGAATGGCCCCGAGCCTCAATACTATGACCAGGAGGATGTGAAGAGCTCGCCTCCCTCGGCTCAGATGGATCCTTTTGGAGCTGAGGATTCGGCTGATGTCAAGTACAAGACGTTGACCTGGTGGTAAGCAGCTATTCTGAAGTCGCGATTCTGGGCGCATTGGATACTAACGATGATTCTCTATAGGCAAACCGGAATTAGTACGACCGATGCCTCTCCCCCGGTCTATACAGTTCTAACCGAGTCACAGTCATGATTGCCGAGACGGTCTCTCTCGGAGTCCTTTCCCTTCCAGCAGCAGTCGCTTCGATCGGAATGGCACCGTGCGTCACTGAACCCAATACTCGCTCAATTGTTCGTGTCTAATAATCTATAGAGCGGTCGTCCTCATCGTCGGCCTTGGTTTTATCTCGACATACTCCGGCTATCTGATCGGTCAATTTCGGCAAAAATATCCTTTCATCCACAGTATGGCCGACGCAGGCGAAATCCTGATGGGCCAGGTTGGTCGCAACGTTCTCGAATTGGGACAGCTGCTGTTCTTCCTTTTCGCCACGGGCAGCCATCTTCTCACGTTTACGGTTATGATGAATACCCTGACGGAACACGGCACGTGCTCGATTGTTTTTGGCGTCGTCGGATTGATTCTTTCGTTTTTGCTTTCTCTACCCCGGACGATGAAGAATGTGTCGTGGCTGGCCATGGCTTCGTTCATCAGTATTTTCGTGGCGGTTATGGTCACCATGATCGGTGTTGGTGTTGAGCGCCCGGGTAAGGGTATCTACTCTGTTACCCAGAAGACCGACTTTGTCAGTGGCTTTACTGCCGTGACCAACATTGTTTTCGCTTACTGTACGTGTTTCCTCTTGCATTATTCTCGACAATATGCTAATGACTCAGGTGGTCATCCTGGTTACTTTGGTTTCATTGCCGAAATGAAGAACCCCGAAGACTTCCCCAAGTCGCTCTGCTTGCAGCAAGGATTCGAAATCCTCCTCTACACTATCTCCGCTGCCGTGATCTACCGCTACGCTGGTGACGGTGTCGCCTCGCCCGCGCTGGGCTCGACTGGACCTATCCTCCGCAAAGTCGCCTACGGTCTCGCTATTCCTACAATCGTCATCGCAGGTGTCGTTTTGGGCCACGTGGCTATCAAGACTATCTATGTTCGCATTTTCCGTGGCACCAATGTCATGCACCAGCGCAGTTTTCTCGGTACGGGCGCTTGGATTGGGTTGACTCTAGCATTCTGGACGATCTCGTGGGTTATTGCCGAAGCGATTCCCGTTTTCAGTGACCTGTTGAGTTTGATTAGCGCCTTGTTCGTCAGCTGGTTTTCATGTAAGCCCGCTTTCCCTTATTCCATCATAAAACCTACTCTAACAGGTCGCAGATGGCCTCCCTGGCGTCTTCTGGCTCTACATGTACTGGGGCGACTACTTTTCCTCCCCCAAGAAAATCCTTCTCTGCCTCACCAACGTCGGCCTCGTCGCCATCGGAACCACAATCTGCGCCTGTGGTCTCTGGGTGTCCGGTCTTGCTATTCACGAGGATAGCAAGGGGGCAAATGGCAGTTTCTCGTGCGCTAATAATGCATAAACGGTGTTCGGGCTTCTTTTCTTTTTTTTATGCGACCATGCATGATAGAGGGTGTTATGAAATTCTTCCCGGCATGTATTGACTTTTTTTTTACTGGGGGTTTTATTTGCTAGGCTACGAGATGCTCCGATTGTAAATAATGCATCAATGTTAATATCGAGACTACATATTACTACGAAGTACTATTTATCGGGAACCGATTTCCGAAGCTCCCAAAGTAGATTCCCAACCACTCCGTAGAAATAGACAAATCCAGCAATAAGATCACGTACTCATTGCCATTACTTAACCGCAATCTCCCCATCCTGTACAAACAAAACGGTATCATAATCCGGGGTTTCCCCGCGTGGTACTCTAATTTGCGGGGAACCCAATACCCGAACTCCGTCCCATCAATAACCAACCACCCTTTAGGCAAAACTAAAGCACCAAAAACCCCCATCACGATGAATAAACGCAAGCGATCGCCGGAGGAAACACCAGCCGGGCCGAAGACGCATAACTCAAACACTAGTCCCGTCGCGGCTGGTGAACTTAACGAGAGTCTGCCGTCTATTAGCCGTAAGATTACGGCTTGTGCGGCATGTAGGAAGCAGAAGGTGTGCCACCATCCCATATATCCAATGGTATGCTCTAATTGAATGGGTTAAAATAGATTAGGTGTGATATGCCAGACGGCGTACCGCCGTGCACGCGGTGTCGTCGTCGCGAGCTGTCGTGTGTGTTGAATAAGAGCCTTCAGTCGTTGGTTGAAGAGGCTAAGTGAGTCATTTGATATCACCCTGGTATTTATGGGTATAGATGCTGATGTACGCAGGAATACAGATCTCCTACATGTGGACGTTCGTGAGATTCATCTTACGTTAGGTGCTGTCTGTGAGCATCTGGGTCTAGATAGACCAAAGCCTTTACACAGCAGCCACAACCACAACAGCAATGATGTCTCAGCCCCAGATGGAGACGTCAGCGGCAGTCAAGCGCCACCAAGCACCATCGACAACAACGACCAAGACCAGACCCTCCCAGGCTGCGAGGTCTCACCACCCGGCACACCATCTGCTGTACAAGCACCTATAGATACCTATCTCGACATCGCGAAACTAGGCAGTAATAGCCACAGTCGAAGTCCTGGCTCTGGCTCTGCGGAAACACCTTCAAATCAGTTATCCAGACCACGACGCCATGCGTCACCAGACCTCGTCAGCAAGCGTATAATCAGCATGGCCGACGCGGAAACCCTCATCGACAGATACTTTACTCGGGTTGACTCGTATCTCTACGGGATAGGCAGTCGTCTACATAATCTGCAACGACTACGGACTGGTCATCCAGTTCTTTTCGCCGCGATATGCACAGTCTCTGCACTGCACGATCCAGGCGATCAGTCGCTGTACGAATCATGTAACCGGGAATTCCGCCGCTTAGTCTCGCAGAGTCTATTCGAGAAACACGACCTAGAGTACATTCGCGCATTATGTATAAGCAGTTTCTGGCTCGCAGACGCGTCCCGGATCCTGCTCAGCGACGCAATCCGCAGATCCGCAGACGTCCATCTCCATCGCAGCTTCGGCCGCCTCTGGAGCTGTGCCGGCGATGCACGATCAAACCCCGCCGTCGCGGAGATGCGAGACCGCGTCCGTCTATGGTACCTCCTCTTCATCTGCGACCAACACCTCTCCATCCTGCACAACCGAGACCCATTGCTCCGCAGCGACACCGAAATCGCAATAAGCTGGGAAGCGTACCTGCGGCGCTCCGACGTCACAGACTCCGACGTGCGCATTGTCTCACAAGTCGCCCTGCTCCTGATAATGAGCCAAGTCCGCGACGTTCTGGGCTGCGACTCAGACACAGAGACCCGCATCCCGCAAACCCTGGCAAACCAAATCGTGCATTACTCCCGGCAACTGGATAAATGGTTCAAGCGCTTCTCGTCCATGTTCAAACCTGACCCCTTTTTAGGTGATTTTCCACGCAGGGGCCTCCAGTTACATTACCAATTCGGAAAACTCTACCTCGGACATCAGGTGTTTAAAGGTCTACGGGGAGAAGCCATTCCGGGCCCGTTTATGGCGGCTGCATCGATGGCGCACGACGCGGCGATATCGATATTCGAAATGATCCTTAATGAAGAAACACTACAAGCGAACCTCGTCGGCATACCGCACTATTTCCACATCATGCTTGCGTTCGCGGGACATTTTCTGCTTGAAGTTACCAAAGGCTACGCGGGGCAGTTGGGCATTGTACCTGACGACAATTTTATGCTGATTCGTAAAGTGTTAACGCTGTTCCGGGAAACCAGGTGTGTGACTATGCATCCGATTTGTAGGATGACACCGGGGTTGGAGCGGAAGTTAGGGGATTGTGCGGCGAGTCTTGTTTCTTCGTCTACGCAAGTGTCGCCTGTTGCAGTTTCGGGAATGACAAAGGGGATTGCTGAGAATGTGACGGAGGGGTTCGTTTGGCCTGGGGATGGGTTTTTTGGGACTGTGGCTGGGACTGAGACTGAGACTGGGACTGAGACTGGGACTGCGGATGAGATGTTTCTGCCGGAGTGGGATTTTGGGGAGTTTTCATTTCCGGGGATGTTGTCGAATATTATGCCGTAGCATAGTCTGTATACTTCACTGTAGATGGGAGTTTTGTCTGGTTGATATTCACTGTTGATAGCCCTAGATCTGATGGACTTAAACTTCTTCTGTCATTAGCATCGCTTCTTCCATTTTGCACACTTGCTCCTGTTGTCGCATTACAGGATATCAGCCCCGCAACTGAGCACTGTCTTCGAAATTAGTAACCAGGGGATATTATTGTTCTAATCGTTATACCCCCTTCAATACCCGACCTTATCTTGAGACCTCAGCCAAAACAATAACGCACGAGGAATTGTCGAATCCTAAAGTGATATGGCTGGCTCTGAGTTTTATATTGCCAACCATAAGCGCCATATGCCTGCCAATCGAAATGGAAGTTCTGTCCTCCGAGATATAACAAGATTGGCCATCATTCTTCATTCCGTATCCCTTGTTACGGCGACAGTCCAGGTGTCACATTTTAGGGTGTCATACGCATGCTCGGAAAGGGGGTTATGCACATGCATTGTACTTTTCCTGCGAGGGTCTGCGGGTCTTTGACAGCCTTCAATGCCGCTCTTAGGGCTTTGGCAGTACGAGGTTTCCTGCCAAGTAATTGCATGGAGTATTCTGTACGAACCCACATCAATCAGGTCATAGAACAGTAAAATAAGAAGAACTAGGACAGCACTAAATTTTGAGAAGGCTGAAATTACAATGAATCCAGCACTGATGCCGCCTCACGTCCCCCCGACCACCAATCCCGATCCCATTTTTTGTTGACTCTGAGACTATAAAATCCTTGCATGGCTTCATGTGTCACTAGGTCCAGCTTCTACTGACAGAGTGGGCCATAAGAGATTCCATACAACAATGCCTCTCCATCATGGCTCTCGGAAACGGGCTGTTGGGTTTGAGGTTTTCTTTGGGCGTGTTACTCTTTGAATGATTTACGAAATGCGCTTTGCGAGACATGGCCGCGGGCTTAGAGATCTACTACCCTAATCCTCACTTTTAATGCATGATACTTGCAATTACCACTGGATGAAACTGCAATCAACGTTGCCCAGCAAGAATTGGGGGTGGTAAGGCGTCTGGGTCCCCTAAATCGCCACCTGCCCCCTCAACTTACGTGTGAGTATTCCAGATGTCCTGTTGCTTGCTTTGCGAATTCATGAAGGCACCGCAATTTTGGAGTTATATGCCACACGACAAAGGGTAGCCATGGCAAAGTTTACATTCCAAGAAAATTCCTGCATGAAATGAGCTCTGTTATCAGGGCATGGATGCCTCTTGACTACACTTCCCAGTTCTCCCTAAGGGATTCCTGGACAGTGGGGTTCATTGACCTATCCTGGGACCTTTGCGGCAAGCCTCATCTCCCATGGGACAGATATCGTCCTAGATTCAAAGCCACAAAGCCTATGAGCCCGGCACGCGCTTCGGCGTGGGAATATTTTCTTCCACAAAAGTCAGGGTGCTGCTATGATCGAGCCACGCAAACAGGGAGCACCTGTTGGAATGCGAGAATACTCGAACGTGCTTCAGGTGCTGCCCTGGTGCCATCGCTGAGCAAGTGGAAAGTGGAAAGCAGTTTGAAGGATTCGGAGGAAAGCACGCCGTGGGCCAAGTTTCACGCCTCCCTATTCACGATCTGCTCGTTTTGTAATTCAATCCAGTTGTCTTCCAGCGGAGTGTAATGGTTGCAGGCGTTCTGCATAGTAAGGTATTCTCTGGAAACGGTCATTGTCAGATCGCTCTACGGACATAATATCGATGGACATAACTACAGATAAGACAGCATATTCTATAGTTCTTCTCGACAGTGTCATACCAATTGCAACGTGATATACAGAGTAGTATTTCGGGGAATTGATAATTGGTGATCATCTACGTGCTTCCCAATGCGGTTAGCGTCCCGATGTCGCACACCCACTTGACCTGACTTGACTCACTTCTCAACTTCTCTTCTCCCTCCCAATTCAATTGCACCAATTCACTTTGCAGACATACAAAATGAGCGCCCCTAAGGTTGCTGAGAACATGCTCTGGGGAGGTCGATTTACTCGTGAGTACTTTATCCCCGTCTGCTAATATTGTCACCGTGACTCCCGACTCCGGTTACCCCTCCCCCGCCATTGCTAACTGATAATTAGAGGGCCTCGACCCCCTCATGGTTCAATACAACGAATCCCTCCCCTACGACCGCATCTTCTGGAAGCAGGACATCGCCGGCTCCATCGCCTTCGCCCGCGCCAACACCAAAACCGGCATCTTGAGCGCCCATGAATTCGCCGAGATCGAGCGCGGTTTCAAACAAATCGCCGAGGAATGGAGCACCAACACTTTCATCGTCAAGGAGAACGACGAGGACATCCACACCGCCAACGAGCGCCGTCTCTCCGAGATCATCGGCAAAGAGATCGGTGGAAAGCTGCACACGGGTCGGTCGCGCAATGAGCAGGTCGCGACTGACATGCGGTTATGGCTGCGGGATGAGCTGCGGAAAGTCGAGGGTTGGTTGTGTGATTTGATCAAGGTTTCTACTGCCCGTGCAGAGGCGGAGATTGAGTATATTATGCCTGGGTATACGCATTTGCAGAAGGCGCAGCCTGTGCGGTGGAGTCATTGGTTGCTCTCGCATGCGACGGCGTTTGCGAGTGAGTTGCAGCGGTTGCGCGAGGTTATCCGTCGGGTGAACAAGTGTCCGTTGGGAACTGGTGCGCTCGCTGGTAACCCGTTCCATATTGACAGAGAAGGCATGGCCAAGGAGCTGGGCTTTGAAGGTCTGCTTTACAACTCGATGAACGCTGTTGCGGACCGTGACTTTGCCATGGAGACCATGCAGTGGGGTAGCTCGTTCATGCTCAAGATCTCTCGCTGGGCCGAGGATCTCATCATCTACAGCAGCTTGGAGTTCGGCTTCGTCCGTCTGTCCGACGCTTACTCCACGGGATCTTCCCTGATGCCCCAGAAGAAGAACGCAGACAGCCTGGAACTCCTCCGCGGAAAAGCCGGTCGTGCTTTCGGCCAAATGGCCGGCCTGATGGTCACCATTAAGGGCCTCCCAACAACCTATAACAAAGACCTCCAGGAATCCGTCGAGCCCCTCCTCGACCACATCAAGACGCTCGGCGACAGCATCCAAATCGCCACCGGCGTCCTCTCCACGCTGACCACCATCCCCGAAAAGATGACCGCCGCGCTAGCCCCCGAGATGCTCGCCACCGAGATCGCAGACTACCTCGTCCGCAAGGGCGTTCCCTTCCGCGAGGGCCACCACATCTCCGGCCGTGTTGTCGCGCTGGGCGAGAAGCACGGCGTTTCTATGGATATGCTGTCGCTGGAGCAGTTGAAGACTGTTGATGCGCGATTCGATGATGATGTTCAGGCCTGTTTGGACTATGAGCGCGCGGTTGAGTTGAAGGATGCTGTTGGGGGGACGAGCAAAAGGGCTGTTTTGGAGCAGACTTCTGTTCTTAAGGAGTTGCTGTAACCTACTTTTAGGATTGAGATGATGCATTTGGATGACTAAAAGTTGATGATCATGATTAGTATACGTGTTTTTTCTTGACAACAAACATTGGACAATGACCGCATAAAAAGAAGATGTATAGTGTCTAGTATCCTCGCAAAGCTCCAGGCCCAAAACCAATAAACACACAGTTATGAATCAGAAATCAAGACCCCAAATCCCCATCCCTCTCCCTCTCCCTCTACTTCTCATCCACCCTACCCCCCATCGGCCCTAACCCCCTCCCCCTCAATCGCATCACACGCATAAGCCGGCAAAATCTCCTCCTCAACCAACTGAATCCCCAGCCCATCAAAATGCTGCGCGAAACTAGTCGCGTAGTCTTCGCACCCTGGTAAACGCTCGAAATTCGCTGATAACAGGACGCCGTCGGGGGTTATTATTTTTGTGCGGCTGCGGGAGGTTCTTGTTGTCTGTGGAGGAGAGTTGGAATTTGAGTTGGGCAGGGAGGTTGGGGAGGGAGAGCTAGCGGTAAAATGGGGATGGCGTCGTTCGGGCGGGATGTTGATTAGTTCGCTTTGCGAGTATGTCGCTAGCTCAGCGCGTTGGCGGTAGAAGCCTGTGTCGCCTAGTTCTGGTGTTGTCTCTGGTTTTGTCGCTGTACCTGTTTCTATTGTTCGTTCTGTTTGTGTTTCTCTATTCGTCCCTCGTAGGGCTGGGTGGATGCCTAGGTCTGGTTCTATACCTAGCGCCATATCATGTTTCGAGCTTAGAGTCGAGTGGAGGGATGAGTTCGATGGGATCGATGGAATCGGGGAAAGGGGATGGCGGTGTCTTTGTTCGGAGGAGGAAAATGTGAAAGATGGTGCTGGGGAGGGTAGGGTTGGTGTGCGGAGTAGGCGGGTTGCTGAGTTTGGGGTGTTGGCGTTGAAGGTGGGGCTTGAGGTTGAGGTTGTGGTTGTTGTTGGGAGGGTGATGGATATTGGTGTCGGTTGGGCTGGGCTGGAGCTTGCAGGGCCTGCTATAGAGATACGAGTTAGCTACCTCCACCTTGAACACAGACATTGTCTCTTCTCACCTTGTGAACTCTCACCAGACCCGACTCCAGCAGCAGCTATAACAGCACCGTTCTCACGATCGTGACCATGCTGCGGCCCATGCCACGCCAGCAGCGTAAACCTCCTCTTCTTCTTCTTTCGTCGGCAAAATAATACGAAAATGACTGCTAATATGATCACCAAAGCGAGAATGCCGCCGACGCCTCCTATTAGGGCTTTGTTACTCCCGCTGCTGGAATTGGATGTATTGAGGTTGGAATCGGGGCTGGAGGATGTAGATTCGGTTTGCTCGGACGAGGAGAGTGTAGATGTTGTCGAAGAAGAAAAAGAGGTTATGCTTATGGTGGAATGCGCGCTAGTACTGGTACTGCTGTTCCCTGTAGTTGTCGTGACATGCGGACGAGACGGAGTCCCCAATAACGCAGGCGACGGCAACGGCCCCGAAATACCACCCGGTATAGACCACACAGTCCCAGCTTGCGGCTGTGTCGTCCTCGTCCCAGCTGCGTTCTCTGTATCTGTAGTCGTAGTTGTAGCCATCCCCGTATTCATACTGGTATGTGATGCCGCCGTCTCTGCCGTCGAAGTACCCGAACTCGAACTTTCACTTGATGAATTCGAAATCCCATCATGGCCCGTAGCCTTCCCATCCGGACAAACGCCTAAATTACACGGATCAACCGAGCAGCAGCCCTTGAAGCTTTTTACCGAGCAGGTATAGAATTGTTTTGTGCCTGGACAACCGTCCATCTTGCCGGTTGTGGGATTTGGTGGGTAGACCATTTGTTATGGATACATGAATCAGGAAATAGTATCGGTTGAATGAGGGTATGTATGGGATGAAAGAGTAGAAAACTGTATGGAGGGAGAAAAGAAAGGTAGTGAAGATGCAGAGTATCGTCCTGAGTATTGCGGCTGGTCTGCCATTTTCTTAGTTTGTTCTGATCCTTGAAACGAATTGGAAACTAAATATGGCAGGGTTACAGCGTGGCGGCAGTGATGTTTTCTTTGTACTCGTTGCTAGTTTCCGGGTCATTGGCTGCTTTTTTGTCTACCGGATAAAGAAGCAGCTCTTGATTGCCGAATTGGGTATTTGTTCGGGCTTTGATGATTTTCGAGAAGACCAGCGGACGGTAGCTATGCTGAGTGTTTATTTTATCTATATTTGTGGTGATGGCATGGTCTACAGGACGTATTGTCTCCAATGAAACTCCAATTGTATAATGACAAAAACTGCTATAAGACATAACATGGCGGAAGGAAATATGGATATACAAGTATAAAGTAACACAAATAAACAAGGTCAGAATTTTGCATGGCGTCCTCTTTTTTGCCTTTTGCCTTCACCTTCATGCTTCATGAAGTCCATAACTTGCCCCTGACGGACATTACATCCCTGTCAGGAACAATGGAATGGGCACAACGGAAAAACTCGTTCTTCGTAGCCAAAAATAAAAGCTTGCCACGTGGAACACGCTCCATCCATGCATTGCATCATTAACTATAACACTCTCGCTCCCTTGGCAACGCGCTTAGTAGGTACGCTTGAACGGCGGCACAGGCTTGCACTCGGCGCTGTCCAGGGTGTCGGCCTCCACTGCACGGTAGCCAAGCTCGACCTTGCCGTGGGGGGTCTTCTGCCATGTGAGGGTGTGCTTCATCCAGTTCTCATCGTCACGCTCAGGGTAGTCCTCACGGGCGTGGGCACCACGGGACTCCTTACGGTTGGCGGCGGCAACAGCGGTTTGAGATCTATAATCGTCAGTATGACTTTTTCTTCCTTTTTCTTTTTTATCAGGAGTACGTACGCGCAAGTCAGCAGGTTACGGAGCTCAAGAGTCTCAACCAAGTCCGAGTTCCAGATCATGCTGCGGTCCTTGGTACCAACCTGGTCGAACTGCGAGTCGACCTTGGTGACCTTCTCAACACCCTCGTCCAAACTCTCCTGGGTACGGAAAACGCTGACGTCCGACTGCATCGACTTCTGCATGGCATTACGGATGTCAAAGGTCGTCTGAGGACCGTCGGCGTTGCGGACAAAGTCAAGGTCCTGGATCGACTGAGCACCAGCATCGGAGCTCAGTTCCTTGTGGGGCTGGCCGGGGCTGGAGATGTCACGGACACGGTGGGAGACAGCACGACCGAAAACGATCAGGTCAAGAAGCGAGTTGGCTCCCAGACGGTTGGCACCGTGGACAGACACACAGGCGGCTTCACCGCAGGCGTACAGACCAGGGACAACCTTGTCCTTGCCGCTCTCGTCAACAGTCAGGACTTCACCAGTATACTTGGTGGGGATACCACCCATGTTGTAGTGAACGGTGGGCAGGACAGGGATGGGCTGCTTGGTGACATCGACACCGGCGAAAATCGAGGCGGTCTCGGAGATACCGGGCAGACGCTCGTGCAGGAGCTCAGCGGGCAAGTGGCTCAGCTGGAGATAGATGTGGTCCTTCTCGGGACCGACACCACGGCCCTCACGAATTTCCAGAGTCATCGAACGGGAGACAACGTCACGCGAAGCCAAGTCCTTAGCGGTAGGGGCGTAACGCTCCATGAAACGCTCACCCTCCGAGTTCAGCAGGTAACCACCCTCACCACGAGATCCCTCAGTGATCAGACATCCGGCACCGTAGATACCAGTCGGGTGGAACTGGACGAATTCCAGATCCTGGTTGGGGAGACCAGCACGGGCGACCATGGCCATACCGTCACCAGTGCAAGTGTGAGCGGAGGTACACGAGAAGTAGGCACGTCCGTAACCACCGGTGGCCAGGACGGTGTGGTGGGCCTTAAAACGGTGGAGGGTACCGTCCTCCTGGTTGTAGGCGATGATACCGCGGCACTCACCGTCCTCCATCAGCAAGTCGAGGGCGAAATATTCAATGAAGTAGTTGGTATTGTGAGCCAGAGACTGTCCGTAGAGGGTGTGCAGAAGGGCGTGACCGGTACGATCGGCAGCAGCGCAGCAACGGTAGGCCTGACCGCCCTTACCGAACTCCTTGGACTGACCACCGAACGCACGCTGGTAAATACGTCCATCCTCGGTACGCGAGAAGGGGCAACCGTAGCTTTCGAGCTCACGAACGGAAGCGGGGGCTTCCTTGGTCATGTAGTGGATAGCGTCCTGGTCACCGAGCCAGTCGGAACCCTTGACGGTATCGTACATGTGCCATCTCCAGTCATCCTGGTGCATGCTGTATGCCGAGAAAAACCTACGTTAGCGCGATCTTCAAACGCCGAGGTTTTGATGCGCAGACACCTACTTTCCAAGAGCAGCGTTGATACCACCCTGAGCAGCGACAGTGTGACTTCTGGTAGGGAAAAGCTTGGAAACACAGGCAGTGTTGAAACCAGCTTCCGCCAAACCGAAAGCCGCACGTAGACCGGCACCACCAGCACCAACGACGACGGCATCGTACTCGTGGTCCTGCAAATTGTTAGAACCCTGATATCGCCCCGCAGACTAACCAGAAGACCAGTATCCGCTTACAATCACGGGGTATTTGTCGGAGATGTAGCCATTGGCCTCCTTAGCGCGCAGCGGGTTATTGGCGAATATCCGAGCTGGTGAAATTCGATTAGTTCCTGCGGGAAAGCGAAGATCCGTTGCAAGGCTCAATGTTCATACCTGCGGGCCGGGACGACGAGAAAAGGCGTCTCTGGTTGATAGCACGGGAGAACTATAGGCAATCAGTCAGTTGATGTCCTTAACCATCATAATGCGATCAAGAGCAAGAGGGGTGGTAACCGACCTTGGATGCGGGAGCTAGGCTCCGCAAGCCCAGGGAGCTCATGATGGCGGACGGATCAAAAGAAAGAGAAACGCTTTCCTGTGAGCCCGGAGGAGAGGAGAGAATTGAGGACAAAAAGAGACACACAAGACCGTAAGGCAGGAGAGTGAGAGCAATGCTCGTGGTTCTGAGATGCACTTTGGATCATCCGTTTCTGGCGGGCGCTGCGAAAGCCGGCTGACATAAGCATTTCCTCACTTGCCGACGGGGAGGACCGGGGCCGAGGCAGCCAATCATGGGAGCCGCAGTGGTAATCATCCTCGGGCAGCCGGGAATTGCTGATTGGCTGGGCGGGCTCTGGGCACGTGGTCGGTGTTCGTTTAGCCGGCAACAGCCCGGAATATACCGTCGACTATCTACTATGGACTCCGGAGTACGGAGTACTACTAAGAGATGCAGTCTGGGGTTACGGGGTATATGCCACGTGATCTATGCTCTTAGTGAAGCCCTGACTATTATGATTCCACTAAATACTAAATATCATCATACATCCGTCCATGCAAAGTCTAGTTATACTGCATGTACGTCGCCGTCGAGTTGAACTTCAGATTGCCCTTGATGACCTTGTCCACCGCTGCCAAGAAGTCCTTCTCCGTAGCGACCTTTCTCCGTGCGCGGATGGCAAACATACCCGCCTCTGTTGCAACACTCCGCAGCTCAGCACCAGTTGAGTTCGGGCACAGACGCGAGATGAGCTCCCACCGGATGTCGCGCTCCACCGACATGCTCTTGGCGTGAATCCGAAGAATGTTGGCCCGACCCTCGACATCGGGAAGGGAGAACTCAATCTTACGATCGATACGACCGGGACGCATCAGGGCAGGGTCCAAAGTCGACGGCCGGTTGGTTGCGAACATGACCTTGATGTTACCACGTGCATCGAACCCGTCGAGCTGAGTGATCAACTCAAGCATAGTACGCTGAACTTCGTTGTCGCCACCAGCTCCGTCATCGAAACGAGCACCACCAACCGCATCAATTTCATCAAAGAAGATGATACATGCTTTCTTGGTCCGTGCCATCTCGAAGAGTTCCCGGACCATCCGTGCACCTTCGCCAACGTACTTCTGGACCAGTTCACTACCAATGACACGAATGAATGTAGCGTCGGTTCGGTTTGCGACTGCACGAGCACATAGCGTCTTTCCGGTACCAGGAGGTCCGTAAAGCAGGGCACCCTTGGGAGGATCGATACCGAGGTTGACGAAACGTTCGGGCGACAGCAATGGCATCTCGACGACTTCCCGCAGCTTCTCAATCTGGTCTTTCGATCCTCCAACATCTCCGTATGTAACGTCGGGCTTCTCTTCGACAGTCATCATGGTCACACTGGGGTCGATCTTCGGGGGGAGCGGCAGCATGATCTGGTACTTATTGCGGTCCACACTGCTTTTGTTAGCAGTACACCATATCACAGGGGACAATGAACATACCCAACTCTCATGCCCTCCTCAATATCCGTAGGACTCACTCGCTCCCCTAAGTTGACGACGAACTTGGCAATCTGCTTCACGTTGATGACATATTTGCTCTTATCCGAATCCTTCTCATCCTGGATAATCTTTGTACAGCGAGAAACTTGCAAGGGCTGCTCCTCAGCCATGCGTTGCCGGTCTGCGGCAACGTCCCAAAGGTGTGGTGGTGCGAGTCCGGTGTCGGATTCCTAGCCACGTACGTCAGACCCCTCCCACGAGCTCACATCGACAGACGATAATACCTTGATGCCAATCTTCTCATTCACGCTAGCCTGTTTCTCATTGATCTGCTTTTCCAGTCTCTTTAATGCGGTCGCGTACGGTGCGGCACCGTAGGTCTTGAGTACTTGAATGTCGCTGTGATCAATCAGCACCGCGTTCTCACGATTACCACCATCGTGGTACCACGCAACCAAGCACATACTCATCTGTAAGAGGTGTAATCTTCTTCTCTGGCTCCTCCTCATCCGCAAAGTTCTTCTTGTACTTCTCCCAGCTCTCTCCCGTGGCGCTAGGCATGATGGCAGAGTCGGCTGCGAGACAGCAAGGTGGTCTAGGGTGTCGAAGTCAAAGAGAAAAAAAAGAAAGAAAAAAGAACCCTGGTTCCTCTGGCAGAAGTGAATCGGCTAAGCTAAAGAAAGAGGAAAGAAGCGACGATAGCAGTAGTAGAAACAAGGTCGGTGATGTGATGACGGTTGAGCTCTGCCGCGTTGGGCGGCGAGAGCTTCCAGAGTAGCGCGCCAAGCATCATCACCGCCTTTGGAGAGCACCTCCCAAGAGAGAAATTATTCCTCCTGCAGCGCCCGCCGCCAGGTCCATTTCCACGCCATAACATCCACCTTTTTGTATCTCTTTTCTTTCTTTTAGAGATTCTGTCTGTATTACAGACATTCTTTCATAATGTCGACCGCAGTCTCCCAGGGACCCCCTGGAAACAACTCCTTCAAGGTGCGTTTGTTCTGCGGGGAGAATTACTACGTGTGGGCCGAATCTGATAATCTGGCAGGACAAGGAGAAGCCCATGGCGGTCCGGACGTCCAACATTTTGGCAGCAAGAGGTATGGGCAATTGCGTGAGATCCTTGGGTTCACAGTTACTGATGTAAAGCAGCTGTTTCCGATGCTATCAGAACGGTACGCTTCGCAAGAGTCAACGGTTCGTGGTGGATGAGGGGCTGACACGGAAAACAGTCGTTGGGTCCCAGGGGAATGGATAAGATGGTATGATTGAAAAAGAACATTTGATATTCGTTGGAGGGAGAATGCTAATGGTGTACAGATCCAAACACCCAAAGGAAACACTATCATCGTACGAACCCCAATCTGTCCTTATCCACACTCGACCCCGACGCTGACCGCCCACAGACCAACGATGGAAACACTATGTTGAAGGATATGAGCGTTATGCACCCGGCAGCTAGGATGCTGGTTGACCTGAGTGCTGCTCAGGATGTGGAAGCTGGTGATGGAACAACCTCTGTTGTCGTTATTGCAGGCAGTCTCCTGGCCGCCGCTGAGCGTCTGTTGTCCAAGGGTATTCACCCTACCGTCATCTCCGAGTCGTTCCAAAGAGCCGCCGCTGCTGCCGTCGAAATCCTGCACAACATGTCCCAGCCGATTAACCTGGTGGACCGCTCTACCCTTCTCCAAGCCGCATCTACCTCGCTCTCCTCGAAGATCGTCTCGCAACACTCGGGTCTTCTTGGACCCATGGCCGTGGATTCGGTGCTTAAGGTCGTGGATCCTAAGACGGCAGACAACGTCGACCTGCGGAATATCCGGATTGTTAAGAAAGTTGGCGGTACTATTGAAGACAGTGAGATGGTTGACGGTCTGGTGTTGAATCAGCCCGTTATTAAAAGCAGCGGTGGTCCCACAAGAATTGAAAAGGCCCGGATAGGATTGATCCAGTTCCAGCTCAGCCCCCCCAAGCCTGACGTATGCTATGCTTTCCCACGTGGTCCGCCTAATGGGTACTAACAGAATCTTTGCAGATGGAAAACCAGATTGTCGTGAACGACTACCGCCAGATGGATAAGATCCTTAAGGAAGAACGCCAATACCTCCTCAACATGGTTAAGAAGATCCAGAAGACGAAGTGCAACGTCCTTTTGATTCAGAAGTCCATCCTCCGTGACGCCGTCAACGACCTGTCTCTCCACTTCCTCTCCCGTCTTAAGATCTGTGCCATCAAGGACATCGAACGCGATGAAGTCGAGTTCTTGTGCAAGAGTCTTGGCTGCAAGCCCATTGCCAACATTGACTCCTTCACGGAGGACAAGCTTGGTACCGCCGACCTTGTTGAGGAAGTCCAGGCCTCCGGCGCTCGCTATTGCAAGATCACCGGTATCAAGGCCCCTGCCAACCCCGTCAACCAGACCGTCTCGATTGTCGCTCGGGGTGCCAACAACCTGATTTTGGATGAGGCTGAGCGGTCGCTGCACGATGCCCTCTGTGTCATCCGTTGCTTGGTGAAGAAGCGTGCGCTCATCGCCGGTGGTGGTGCTCCCGAAATTGAAGTTGCCCACGCGCTGGCCATGCGCTCCCGCGAGTTGACTGGTACAGAGTCCATCTGCTTCA
Organism: Aspergillus chevalieri; assembly: GCF_016861735.1. Lineage (NCBI taxonomy): Eukaryota > Fungi > Ascomycota > Eurotiomycetes > Eurotiales > Aspergillaceae > Aspergillus > Aspergillus chevalieri. Next base: position 768,233 of record NC_057368.1, on the reverse strand, counting down.
AGGCATTTGCGGATGCCATGGAGGTTATCCCGACCACCCTTGCTGAGAACGCTGGTCTCAACTCTATCCGGGTGGTCACGGACCTGCGGCATCGCCATGCCCAGGGCCAGCACAACGCTGGTGTCAGCATCCGCAGTGGAGGTGTGAAGGACGACATTACGGAAGAGAACATCCTGCAGCCTCTGTTGGTCAGCACCAGTGCGATTGAGCTTGCTGCTGAGACTGTGAAGATGATTATGAGAATTGATGACATTGCTTTGTCGCGGTAATTTGGATGAAGGCGCCGGGGAAGAATGAAAAGATGTCTTTGGTCTACGAGTAATTCATCTGAAAACTATTCTTAGTACTATATTGGAAATAGATATCATGTTGAGAATGTACATGCAGTCTCTACACCTTATATCCGTACTCCGCACTCCGATATATATCTTTCACTAATACCACGTAGTCTGCACCTATTAGCATCTCCTCAAGAGTGTATTAGTGTATTAGTGGTAAGCAATGAACATACATTCCCGAGGAATTATCAATAAGAACAACTGAAAAAGGACCTTCATAGAGGTGTGAATAACCGCGATCCTTTTTTGCATCACCAATCGCCAAGACTGCTTCCTTATCGGTTTATCGGTCCGCCTTAGCCTCAGCTCCAGCCTCCTCGCATCTTTCCTGTCCTCAACTTCGATTGGGAAGAAGTCTATTTATTGCTATTCGAAATGGCTTACTGAACCTACCTCTTCTGAAACGTGAAACGATCATCCATCGCCCACAACTCAGGGTCCCTCACCGTCTCGCCCTGCGCTGGTCATATACAGCTGGCTGGCCCAACTCAATCGCGTGACTATCAACCACTCAACGCGCCAATTACAACCATGGGCAAACCCAGTGCCGAAGGGGACCACAGCTTCCTCTCATCCTCCCACCGCCGCTCAACATCCATCACCTCCGATACCTCCGACTCAGACCTATCCATCGACACGCCAACAAGCCACAAGATCCACCCAACACCCCAAGACCCAACCCCAATGATCGAAGGAGAACCCTACCGCGACCTCGAAGATGGCGAGTCCCAAGCTGATGACCCCTTCCTGGGCACACGGAAGAAGAGCACTTCGAGCAGCCGTACTCGTCGTGTTGTTTGGATTCTCGGGCTTCTGTGCGTGGGCGGCTGGGTTCTAGCGTTCGTGTTGTTTATGGTGCAGCGGGGACCGAATTATCAGGCTGCTATGGAGGCGCTTGAGACGCCGGACTCGAAGTCTGCGACGGGTTTTACGGATTCTGGGAAGCCGATTACGTTGGATCAAGTGCTTGGTGGGCAGTGGTTGGGGCGGTCGCATGGGATTTCGTGGATTGCGGGGGCGAATGGGGAGGATGGCTTGTTGCTTGAGCAGGGGGAGAGCGATGGGAAGGGTGGGTATCTTCGGGTCGAGGATATTGAGAATCGGAAGGGTGATGTCGAGAGTAAGGCGAGTAAAGTGTTGATGGAGAAGGGGTATGTGGTTGTTGATGGGAGTGTCGTCGTGCCGTATCGGACCTGGCCGAGTGCGGATCTGAACAAGGTCTTGCTGTTATCGAATTTTGAAAAGAATTGGAGGCATTCGTATACCGGCAAGTACTGGATTCTGGACGTGGAGAGCCAGACGGCGCAGCCTTTGGATCCGGGTAATCCTGAGTCGCGGGTACAGCTTGCCATTTGGTCGCCTACATCAGATGCTGTTGTTTTCGTCAGGGATAATAACATGTACATGCGGAAGCTGTCGTCCGAGACGGTCATTTCGATTACGAAGGATGGTGGTAAAGATCTGTTCTATGGTGTTCCCGACTGGGTGTACGAAGAAGAGGTCTTTTCGGGCAACAGTGTGACATGGTGGTCGAACGACGGAAAGTTCGTCGCGTACCTTCGCACCGACGAGTCGAAGGTACCAGAGTACCCGGTTCAATACTTCCTGTCCAGACCATCTGGAAAGAAACCTCTACCCGGCCTTGAGAGATATCCCGACGTTAGCGACATCAAGTATCCCAAGGCTGGTGCTCCGAACCCAGTGGTCGACTTACAGTTCTACGATGTTGAAAAGGACGAAACATTTTCCGTTGAAATACCCGAGGACTTCCCTGGTGATGATCGCATTATCATGGAGGTGCTGTGGGCGTCTGGAGGAAATGTTCTGATTCGTACAACCAACCGCGAGAGCGATATTCTCAAAGTATTCCTGATCAACACGGAGACTAGAACCGGCAAGCTTGTGAGGCTTGATAATGTTGCGGAGCTAGACGGCGGATGGGTTGAGCCTTCGCAGTCGACCAGATTCATTCCAGCTGATCCAAACAATGGACGGCCAACAGACGGGTATATCGAAACTGTGGTCCATGAAGGATATGATCACCTGGCCTATTTCGCTCCTCTGGACAACTCCGAACCGTTGATGCTCACGAGTGGTGAATGGGAAGTCGTGGATGCACCATCCGCCGTCGATTTGAAGAAGGGCCTGGTGTATTTCGTCGCGGCGAAGGAAGCACCAACACAGCGTCATGTATACAGCGTCAAGCTTGACGGAACAGACCTTCAACCTATCACAGACATCTCGAGACCGGGCTACTTCGACATCTCCTTCTCGGACGGCACAGGCTACGCCCTGGTCAGCTACAAGGGTCCCTCCGTCCCATGGCAAGCCATAATGAACACGAAAGGCGAAAAAGCCACATATCAGGAAACAATCGAAGAAAACAAAGAACTTGCCCGCCTGGTTCAGCAATACGCCCTCCCTACTGAAGTCTACTCAAATGTCACTATTGACGGCTTCACCCTCCAAACCGTTGAGCGCCGTCCTCCACACTTTAACCCAGCCAAGCAATACCCCATCCTGTTCCATCTGTACGGCGGACCCGGCTCGCAAACCGTGGACCGGAAATTCAATGTCGATTTCCAATCCTACGTTGCTTCAAACCTGGGCTACATTGTCGTCACCGTTGACGGACGCGGAACCGGATTCATTGGTCGCAAGGCTCGCTGTATCGTGCGCGGAAATCTGGGATACTACGAAGCGCACGATCAGATCGAGACGGCGAAGATCTGGGCTGCCAAGCCGTATGTTGATGCGAGCCGTCTTGCGATCTGGGGCTGGAGCTACGGTGGGTTCATGACTCTGAAGACTATCGAGCAGGATGCCGGCCAGACGTTCCAGTATGGAATGGCTGTTGCGCCGGTTACGGATTGGAGGTTTTATGGTAGGATTTTCCGCCCGATACACCTGAAGATAACATTGATTGACCAATAATTAGACTCCATCTACACAGAACGCTACATGCACACCCCCGACCACAACCCCAACGGCTACGACAACTCCTCGATAAACGACATGTCCGCACTCCAAGAAAACGTCCGCTTCACAGTCATGCACGGCGTCTCAGATGACAACGTTCATCTACAAAATACCTTGGTCCTACTCGACAAGCTAGACGTCGCTGGTGTCGAGAACTACGATGTCCACTTTTTCCCGGACTCGGATCATAGTATCTACTTCCATAATGCGCATAAGATGGTTTATGATCGTGAGTTGCCCTATTTCCCTTATTCTTTATAGTTTTGTGTATTTGGGACAGGGCTGATAATGAATAGGACTGTCGAATTGGCTCGTGAACGCTTTCAACGGCGAGTGGCATACAGTTGCGCATCCTGTTCCTGAAGAGTCGATTTGGGAGCGGGCGAAGCGGTCTGTTTCGGTTTTTGCGTATTGACGGTCGCTTTGGTTTTTTCATATAGAATATCGATGAATCAGCGTTGAGTTTGGATTGCACTTGGTTGTGTTTATTGAAGATTAGTTTTGAACATAGGGCGTTTTTATGGCTTTGGTTTCAGACTTGAATGGACAGATTTGCAATTGGTATAAGAGAAAGATACTGACATGAAGTAATCACCGGAAGTAGACATTAGATGTTTGGACATGTATGTTTGTGATGGATATCAAAACATATCAAAAGACAACAATCATAACCAAGGGAAAAACACAATCTAGTCATCACCAGAACCATCATCAACGTAGCTGCCCTCCAACAACCACCAAGAAGAAGAGAGAAACACTACCTAATATTCCCAGAAGACATAGGCGAAAATGGCCCAAAACTTTCCCCGACACCTCCCGAATCCCACTCCCCAGATACCTCACTCTCCCCCCGACTCCTCATAACCTTCATCGCCTTCCCAATCCAAAGCATCTGCTCGTGCTCTCTTAAACACCGCTCACCACTAAATGACTTCTGCACAATAGCCCTCGTCATCATACCCAATTTTCTCCGTTGGGGAGTCTTTTCGTACATTCGCCGTGTAATCGCTTCGACGTCCTCGCGTGAAGGTGAAGAAGTGAGAACGGGTGCTGATGTGTCGTCGGGATCATCGGCATACTGGCTCCATTCACCAAGCATCGCGAGCATGGAAATTTGCGCTCGTGCGAGCGCGAGGGCGTCATTGGGTGCTACCACGGCGCTGTAGCGAGAGGAATCATCGGGGTCACTAAGGACGCGCAGCGAGGCGCCGACATCTGTGCATACAACAGGTGCACCTGTTAACGCGGCCTCGCCCAGTGCTAGTGGGAGACCTTCTGATAGGGAGGAGTTGAGGAAGAGCCATGTTCTTTCTAGTACGTCCAATGGGTCTGCGGTGCCGCGGAGAGTGACTTTCCCGCGGAGGCCCTTTGACGCGATGATCTCTTGACATTCGGTCGTGTACATCGGGGATCTGTCGATTGCGCCGTAGATGTCGAGGTTGTAGTCGGTGAAGTGCCAGTGGTTGATGATGATATCTGCGGCTAGCAGGGCGGTTTTGATATCCTTTGCGTACCAGACGTGCGAGAGCATGGTGACTGTTGGATGCTGGGCCTTGATTTCCTTGACGGGCGCGAACTTCTGCATGTTGATAATGCCGTTGATGACGGGGTCTACCTTTCTGCGGAAGATATTGCGGTGTTGGATTGTGCCCTGAGCGGTACCGATTTCAACTTCCCAGTCTGGATTGAAGAAGTCCGTGCAGGGAGTTATGATGTCCGCGTGGTGCAGGGTGAGGACGGAGGTTATACGCATGAGGCCTAGGAGGGCGTTCCGGACGAAGGGGGGCAATTTGGAGAGGGCAGAGGAGAGGCTGATGTTGACTTCGCGCCAGCTGATGGCGTGGTCCCAGATTTGGAGGGTGCAACTGCGCTTCATTTTGCAGATGACGCCGTATGATGCGCTTACGCTGTGGTGGGAGGCTTGGAAGACATCGGGGACCTTTTCAGGGACGGGGATTGAGAAGATGAAGAGGTATCTGTACCAGAGTCCTAGCGCGACGTCGAGGGACGCTAGTGTCGGTAGCTCGGTTTGGAACCACGAGGAGGATGGGACGGTGTTGGGCATTGTTTGGGAAAGCCATAGCTCGTTCCAGCTTTTCTTGACGATGTCGCTGTTCCACACTTGTGTCCAATGCCTAGAGCCCTGGAAATATGTATTTAGATTCACTAATGCCCGAGTAGATTGCCGAATATCAGCCCTCGTAAGATTGATTGTACGAGAGCTTTTCACTAGCGTTGCAAGAATCGGGACGAAATTCTGCTTGATGTCGAGCTCATTGGCAGATGTCACATCGTCAACCTCGGAATCCAACTTGTTTCTGAGAAGACCATGTGTTGGCGTGAGAAAGTCCAGTCCCCATAAAGGAATAATCTTCAACGACTGGATATTATGCTCGGTCTGATGCTTGGGAATGCCAAAGTCATTCGCCGACTCGCAGATCATATGCCACTTGACCGTTCGTAAATGATTGACCATATCACGGCGGCACGCAGAAACACCACCACCTTCATTAGGCCAAGTCCCAGTATCAGCAGCCATCACATGAAGTGTGTTTTCCGTATCCGATCCAAAGTCCTTGGTCCTGGTATTGATCACGGCGTCGCCTCCAGGACCAAAGTTGAATAAGTCGCTGATTTTCACTGCGAGTGAGGTCCAGCTGGATACATTGTCGTTGAGATCTGCGCTGGCCATGATGGTATCAGCGTGCTGCTTCAGATATGTCTCAGCTGAGGCAAGCTCGCCATGATCGCGACGGCGCCAGTATGGAGCGAGAGTTCTATCGCGACGTAGCAATCGATCGTCCATCCAGCGGACAGTCACGCCGTCAAAATCAACATGATCTTTCCATGCCTTCCACATCAGAGAACGAGCGCGCGATGTCGAGACAGGAAAACGCCTCGTGGTGAGGCCCAGGAACCGTTGGACAATATTGGTAGTCAGACTATCACAATAGAGGAGTGGGTTGTCGCGTACAAAGCTGGTGTGTGTTGGCTTGGTGAGTATCCCCAAATGGTCATATTCAATGAAAGCTGGCGTCTTGACGTTCTCTCCATTGAGCGTCGTGAAAATAGCCGGATTGAATTTATGATCGTATAGCCAGCGACTCTCGTAGACATCGGAGCCTTGGACAATGGTTGCCCGTGTGACTTTGGCATGAGGAATCCATCGATCGACCTTTTCTGAACGGCGAAGTGGCGGTGCACACCAGGAAATTGAGCAATTGGAATGAGGGAAAGAATATTCGGCACGAAGTAGTTCGTCTCCGAAATGCGGATTCTTGCGGTAACGGTATTGAAAGCGCACAAGACTGCCATTCCTCATGTAGGATCCAGAGCTAATGAGGCCGTTGCGGTTGTATTGGACACGTTGTGACGCATGTTCTCCTTGCACGCAGCGTCGGGACAATGGAATTCTCGCTGTAAAGTTCTTCTTTAATCTTGAGGTTCTTGTTGGTGTGTAATAGTCGTAGTGGTATTCATTGACCAATTGACCATAGCTCAGCTCCTGTCTGATATGGAGAAGGAGGTCGCTGGAGTATGTACAAACGTATCTCAGGAGCGTTGAGTCGTCCGGTTCTGTCTTATGCTCTCCCGCATAGTAGTAGACTTTGAAGCGTTCATCTTCCCCGGCATGCCAGAAAGCAGTGAATGTTCCGTCAAGGCCTTGGACGGAGGCACTGGTTTTTTTGATTCCGATTGTTAATCCCTTCGTCTCATCCCAAAGGCGCTTGACATTGTCACGACCATGGAACAAAAAGAAGACCATGAAGGTGTCTTGCACAATCTTGGAGTAGCACCAAATCAAGTTCAATATAAGCTTGGCAGGAACGCGGTAAATTGCTGTGTGGTGCTTCATGACATGGTCCAATTCACGCTGGAACTCCGCATCGGCGACAAGGGCGACAACAACAAATTTACTGAGGGAGCCGAGAGCGTGATAGAAAAAGCTGAATGGGGTTTTCAGCAGACGAGCAATTCTAGCACATGTGAGTGGAGGACGCGGAATGTATGCGGCGAGCTCTGGTTCCCTGATCAAGGTTCCGCCAGTTCCATGGTGTGGATAACTTAGTATCCTGGCGACAGTGGCTACACCAAGGTTGCAGCGAGCGACATGCACATCAAGAGTTTTGGCGTCGGAAACGCACAGTGTCTCCTGAAGCCAGTCTGCCTGGTCAATTGACAAACGACCTGGCCGGCCCAGACAACGGTCTAACAACATGATTCGGATCTGTTTGGGTAACTGCTCCCACTGAGTATCACAGTCAAGCCCCAGACACAGTTGCCGCAGTAACTCCTTCCTAGCCCAGCGCATGATAGTTGCTGTATTGGATTCCTCATGAAGTTGCTGCCTCGTTGTTTCTGTCATTCCATCCGTAACGAGCGATCCGGTGAGAACTGCATGCTCATGTGACATTCCCATGAATGCTTCTGAAACTGCATGTAGCAGGGTCTCAGCAATTATTTGACAGTTTGCATGGACATCAACATGCTTCTTCAGTGCTCGCCCAACGCTAATAACAAGCTCCAGCTGGTTTGCGGTATGGCAACTGAGAGCTCGGATACCAGGTCCAAGTGATCCTGAAGGGACTAGTTCAATACTGATCATGCCTTCCTCCCATCCATCGATGGCCACTCTCACGAGTTCGTCGGCGTTTGGGAATGCTTCCTCTATCTTTGGCTTTTCTATGCGGGAGGTCATGATATCCTTCACCTCAAATCCAGGATGGGCTTTGGGCGCTAGCTTCAGGCGAGAGTAGGGCGAGATCTGCAATGACTTTTGCCAAAGGGCATGTAGCTCCTCTTGCGACCATTCAGGATCATCCCAAGGTGTAGTGTACGCATGAAAGGTCACGCCGGGTTTTTCGAGTGAGTCTATTTTCCTGGGCATCCCTAACTTTGCCGTGAATAGCGAAAGAAGCGCAACGGTCCAAGTCGCGGCTGCAAGTCCGGTTACCTGAGGATATTGGAATGAAGGCAGACATTGCTTCAATGCAATACCGATGGGCAAGCCCACGATAACACCGACTAGAAGCGGCTTTAGAGCATGAGGACCAGAAAATATCTTGGTGTACTGATACCAGAGCAGGCCGGTATACGCGAGCACATACATCAGAAACATAATCGTTGCCTCCAGAGAATCCTGAAAAGTCCAGACAAGGGCTGTCGAAATAGCGAGACTCCAGGTATGCCACATGAGAAATTTGAATAGCGTTCTCCAGTACACCGCTCTCTTGAACCTGATATAGCGCTTTTGAGAAATGCGTGCGTCTTGAGCGGTCCTGACTTCCAGGGGCGTCTGCTTTGCAAGAAGATCCTCCAGGTCCTGGGCTTTGATGTCGATCAGAACAGCGCCAACCAGATAATAAGCCAGACCAAATCCGATCGCCATGCGTGATGTATTCCTCAGCGAAGCCGAGAGTCCGACAAGGTGACCTCCAGTAAGAAGCTCCACCCATTTATCAAGTAGCGCTATCACGAAGTATAGGACTCCACATCCAATCTCCTTACCTGATTGACGCCAATGGATGAAGGCATTATGCAGACGGAGACCTTTCTGGGAGCTGCGCAGTGTATCCAGTGCAACGTTGGTCTGAATATTCCAGGATGAACTGAAAGGAACAGGCCGCGGAACATCGGCATATCTGCAATACCAGTCGAGCAGGAAATTGGTCGATTCCCAATCTCTCGCAAGTTCGAAGACGAGGCCACTGGTTTTGGCTTCAGACGATGATCTCCGTTTTCTTTCGGCAAAGACATCCTCAAGCAACTTTTCTCTTGCTAGCTTAAGAACAGCCGGATCACTTAGATTATCAAGTGATTTCTCGTCGTTGTTTTTGTAGGTCGAAATATACCACTTTCGGATCTCAGTGTCGTCGGTTCTGCGAATCCTCTGGTACCAGGTAACCCATTTTGAAGCGACTGTCCGAAGGCCGAGTAGCAGGCAGCCAAGAAAGGCATAGAGAACAGTCAGATAAATAGCGACATCATGGCCCGTAAATGTAGTGACAATCGGACTGATGAAAAGTATTGGAACACAGTAGAAGATAATCTTGCGCCCAGATAAAAATGACGACTTGGGATAACTGAAGCTGGCAAGGGAAGCAAAAACCGAGAAATAAGTTGTCAGTGCAACTAGGTAGAGGTAAAAAATTATCCCAGCAGCGGCGCCTCTCCCAGCAGATATGGCAATAAATGCGATGAGGCCAGTTGCAATTGTGAAGGAAACACCAGCAATAAGTCGGGTCAGTATGAACATATTCGCCGCAGCAAAGGCCATAGAGACGAGATAGTACGGACCGCCGCACGCAATCCATGCTCCAATTGCACCTGATAGCAAAAGTGATATCATCACTGCAAGTGTTGCACTCTGTTGCTGATCGTACGTCATGAACGTGGAGAGATACAATCCTCGACCGATGATGGTGAGTAGCAGGATGTCAATCAAGGCGGGAACGGCAAATGCACTGAGAAACGTAAAGCGCTGATACGGGGACATTGGTCTGACCCAGTCAACGTGATCCACATCTGTCTGGGCCCCAGCGTACGCAGTAGCTACCTGCGGAGCGCCATTGACCCAGTCGGGAAGCTCACGTTTAGAATATTGGCACCTAAAACGGTCTGATAACAACTTTCCGAAAGCACTGGGAGTGATATCGAAGTAGGCTTTGCAACGCGACCCAAGGGCAAATGCCTCAGCAAAGGCGGCGGCCTGATCGTTTTGAATTCCGAAAAGAGGGTTCCGATCTGTTACCTCCGTATAGATTTCATCAAATGCACATTTCCTTGCAGCACAAAACAATGAAAGCGCTGTAATGTCAACGTACGCATCAATGTGATGCTCTTTGATCATATCACACAAGGAGCTGGTGATATGAGCGAGGTCCTGTTCCCGCCGTTCAGCCAATATTCGAGCGAAGGTGACATCGACTTCATTAAATAAAGCAAGGCATGTCGAAGTTGAGGGATACTGGCAATGCTGCTCTTTGTACCAGTTTACCCGCGTGCGTACCAAAATTTCAGGAGAAATAGAGCCATCAAGAAAGCCAATTGCGTTGAGCTCCTTCAGCTGGGCAAAAGATGGGGCGTCGACAAGTTGTCTCCGAGTGTATGAACAGACGGCTTCAGATATTCTGTCTGTTGAATACGTTACCGTGAGGTGTTGGAGTAGAAGAAGTCGTTCCTCTGGGCTAAGAGCGTCAATATCCTGCACAATTCGCCGTGGAAGGCCTGTATTGCCAACGAGGTTGTCCAACCAGTTTCCGAGCGCAGTTTCGGCTTCAAAGCAAATTTGGCGAGAGTAGCCTTTCGCAGATAGAAATGTATGTAGCACAGTGCCTTCAAAATCCGGAGCATCTTTCGAGATGAAAATTTCGATTCCTGTCGAATCAATTTGGTAGACAGCCCAAAAACGAGAATAAGTGTCCTTGCGGAACCCAGAGTCCATCCCGAGATTTATGCGCAGCGAACCATCGACTGCAAGCTCAGATAGCTCTTGAATAGATTTCATAAGTCCACTGTTGACAGCCCAATGATCACAGAATTGCCGAAAAAGCATACCGACGCCCTGAACTTTGGAACTGGAAACTAAATCCAGGAGGCCCAGGGACTTGAGATGTAGCTGGGATTGCAAAATTTCAGCGGAGACAGCAGGCGCCACATCGATTCCCAATGGAACACAGCCGCATGAATCATAGCTCTGTTCTGTGAACGACACAGATAATGGGCTGTCGTGAGAACTCATAACCATTGACCAATTTGACGGATCACGAACGGTTATTGACTGATCATCCATAGCCTCTACCTGCGAGCCAACGGATTTAAGTACAGCGTCGAGACTTGGAAAGTATGCCCGCAGAGTATCCCATGCAGGTATGTCGACCAAGTCCCGTTTGACGTCGGAGTTCAGACGCCAATGAGTGTGCGTCGCCATGGTATCTGCATGCTTTAACCATCCAAAAGCGGAAAGTGGTTCGATCGTTTTGGTGCTAAGTGTTGCATCATACAGAGAAGAATGGCGGCATGTCCAGCATAATGCGCTGTAAAAGCTGCACCACTGCAATGAACGCCGCATAACTGCGTTGGATACTACAACATTATCGTCGACTGTTTCCCAGATCATCACGACGAAGTCCCTAACGCAAGCCTCTGAGACGAAAGCCTTAATAGTAGGCTGCATATTCATCATCTCAAAATAGTCACTCTTCTCTCCATTTGGCAAGATGCTCGCGTTTCTGATGACAAGGCCAGAGACTGCGTCCGTTCGAAGTTGACTGCTGTCTTTCATGAAATTTGGTGGCCATGTTTCCAGATAGATTGCCAATCCGAAGCCTTCGATGATCTCAAGCAACCTTGCCCAAACAGCTCGTGGGAATTTGCGATCCCAATTTGAAAACAGGATTCCGTTAAAGGATCTGCCATAGAAGGCACTGAACAGGATATCTTCGATTTTTTCAATCCCGGCGAGCGTTGAATGTCTTCGAAAGATAATTAGATCCAGATCCACCCTGCCCAGTACTGGCTTTGTTCCGAAGTTGGAAACAGCATCAATAACACCTGGCTGAAACGGATTGACAATTATGAGGTCCCACTGATTTAGAACTCTGTATTGCGACTCCGTTACGGGTGCGCGAAAACTTCCAAGGTAAGCACCAAAGGACGATGGCTTATGCTTGATCGCCTGTATGTGCCCTAAAGCAAAGTGTCGTTCTGAGAGTCTACCCAGCTTGCGGAAGATATCTTCCGATATAGTCTCTGAACACGTCCTCGACTGTAAGTCATTGAGTTAGAAAGGGGAAGCTTCGAAGACGTTTGCAGGCTCGTCCTACCTGGTAGTAGCTAAAGCACCTTCTCACTGCAGACTGAATCGCGTACACACATCCAACAATAATGGAACCAAGCAGAACCCCGATCAAAACCTGGAAGCTATCATTAGCGTTGGTTCATATCGGAAAGGTAAGGGATCATTCACAAACTGCCACCAGTGGAGTCTCATCCCATGCCACCCCACGGGCACGACGTCAAGTATCTGGGTCATGGTGGAGCATTACCAGAAATATAGTATAAACCTTCTTAGAAAGGAAGAAAATAGGTATAAAAAAGCAAGGAAGAAAAGCATGTCAAAGTGCCGAAAAGAGCCACCGCTTGACTAATAACTTCTGACCCTTCTTTGGGGAATGGGCTCTCCCGCCACAGACTGAGTCAGACACCTACCACGGTCAGACCAGCTCTAAGGATGTATGGTTAAGGCCAGGTTTACCTTACAATGGACATGCTAAGTACTTGACACTTGGTAGTCGAAAGGAATTGTTGTTTGTCACCGTTGCAGAATTTGCAATAAGGCTCATCGTGCGAACAAATTTAAGCAGAGGCCACAGCTTGTCCATGCTGATTGCCCGAGCTCGAAACCTCCATCGGAGTACTCGATAGGAAAGGCCATGCATCCCTGTAAGTTGTACCGAGTCGAGGACATAAACAAACATCATCCTTCATTCCTCAGGAACGCCTTCTAATGGACAAACCCCCGAGCTCTGAAACACAGCCATAGCCGCATCTGAATAGTTGTACGACGGGACCTCTGCATATTTTCCTGCTGACCATGTCCCTCGTCCTCCCCGCTAAGGGCAGAACACGGTGCTGTCCGTGTTGCATCATTGCGCACATTGGAAATCCTCAGTTGTTCTATTGCCATGTGAGATGAAAAACCCTTTTTTTGACTGAAGAAAGAAGCACGCGACATAGGATAAGGCAACTCAGTGGACGCAAAGACCGAGGGAGCAGTTGACGTTGGGACGATATGGAGTTATTCCCGATCGGGAATAGCGCCTTTAAACATCTTGCAGAAATCACTTTTGCAAATACGCCAACCAATACCATAAAATACACAAATTGTAATATAGACGGACTTCTCATTCCAGGTCGCGTTAAGCTCTCCATCTCCCCAGCTGCCATATAGGTATGCCCACATGGAAAGCTGGATCTTCTGTTGATATGGCATTCCTTACCCTGTTCTTGAATCATGGATGGATTAAATTGACATCCACGGATGCTATCAATTTGGAACACCCGTTCACCCAAAACAGGGCGACCTATAGAGACTACTTAAATCCTTGCCTGATGAAGCAAATCATGTTTGAACCCGAGAGTCTCAATCACTAGCCACGAGATCTCAAGTGATACCGGTCAGTCATTTCCTGGAGGCGTTGCTTGTTCACACATGGCGTCTCTCACTACGATATCTTTTTTTGGCTTTCAATGTACTCCGCAATAGCCATGTGCCACAGGCAACACGACATGCTCCGATACAATCATGCCACTTGTAAAATGAATGGGACCTATCTCGCCCTCTAACCACGGCAAGCTTAGAAATGAAAAAGCCGGAACCAAATGACCTCCTGTGAGCGACTTCTCATTGAGCATGCTATGTATGGAGCCGGAAGGATGTTGTCATCTGTTCCGTCCCGTTTACTAACCAGGTAGCTCAATTGGTAAAGCTTACGTCTCGCGGACAGTGGGATTCGGACCACATTCAAATGCTTTCGCCCTGAATTGCTAGATATCGGAGCGATCATGGTACGGGATCCACTATTTGACTAGAAAGCTCTCATCGATGTTGTCACGAGACCATTCGACGTGTGCGTTGTTCGAGTTTTACGAGTGCTACTATACAAAACACTCGAGTTACTTGACTGTTCCACTCTTTCTGTTCCTCTAAACTTTTTTACCCATCGTCATCACCCGCTTTTCTACAGTCCAATCGAGCCAATTCCTCAATCAGGCACGGCATAGGGAGATTTGGCATTGGACAGTGTGCCCACCATGTCTCTCATCCCATCATCTTTCTTTTCGAGCATGTCTCCGGCAGCACCGCCGGTTGACAGTAAGCCTGTTTCATCCAACATATTGGTCATTGCGAAAGATAATGCCACCGCAAGCGACGCAACTTCGGGCCTCAATGCCTATGGTGTCCCATTCACCGCGCTGCTTGTCCCTCAAAACGGCGTCCAGTTGCCAGCACTGAACAGCAGCGAGGGTGGTAACTTCGGGGGTATCTTTATCACCTCCGAAGTGAGTTATGATTATGGGCAAGAACGTGGCTTCCAGAGTGCTTTGACTCCAGACCAATGGAACCAGCTCTACGCCTACCAGATTGAATATGGTGTGAGAATGGTCCATCAGGATGTCTATCCTGGGGACAGATTCGGTACCACTCCTGCTGGTGAAGGCTGCTGCGCAAATGACGTGGAGCAACTGGTGTCGATTTCCGATACTAGCGAGTTCCCAACAGCGGGCCTGAAGATAGGCGAGGGCGTCACGACCAAAGGCCTTTATCATTACCCAGCTACCATTGTCAATACAACGAACACCAAAGAAATTGCACAATTTGCGGAGAACGGTGTGATTACTACTAAGACCACTGCTGCGGTCATCAACAACTTCGGCGGCCGACAGCAGATGGCTTTTTTCATTTCGAGCAACACCACATGGAGTCAGACTTCGACCTATCTTCAACATGCTTGGATTAACTGGATCACGCGCGGTACACATGCTGGACAGCGACGTGTTATCTTCAATACGCAGATTGATGACATGTTCCTTGAGTCGGACATTTACAACTCTCCAGGAACCGTCTATCGCATCACTCCCGCGGATATGAACGGCATTGTTGAATGGCTTCCGTCGATCAGGGCGAAAATGAACCCCGGTAGTGACTATTTCATGGAGATTGGCCACAATGGCAACGGCAATATTGAGGCTTCCAGTACGACTGAGGAAGGAGAGTCTATTTGTAATGGCGGTGGAATCGAGTATGAGTCTCCCCCTGACACGGAGATGGAGTTTAAGAAGCCCCAAGGTACAGGAACCGACCTCTGGCCAGTACGGACAACAGCATACACGTGGTCTTCGGCCTGCACCAATCGGGATGAACTTTTGCTTTGGTGGACAAACGAGGCCAACCGGGACCAATTTGCGCATGTCTCGCACACTTTTACCCACTTGGAGCAGAACAATGCTACCTACTCTGATGCAAGCAAAGAAATCTTTTACAACCAGGCTTGGTTGAAGCAAGTTGGTATCTCCTCGGCCAAGAAATATACGTCCCAGGGTATTATCCCGCCTGCCATTACTGGTCTGCACAACGGCGATGCTCTCAAAGCGTGGTGGGACAACGGAGTCCGGAACTGCGTTGGCGACAACACACGCTCTGTGCTTGTGAACCAGGAGAATAGCATGTGGCCATACTTTACTACTGTTGAGCATGATGGATTTGCTGGTATGCAGGTAAACCCTCGTTGGGCCACACGTATCTACTACAACTGCAACTCGCCCAAGTGTACCGTGGATGAGTGGATTGAGACGTCTCACGGCACTGGAAACTATGGGAATGGCGGATTTAATGACTTGCTCACCGCGGAGAAATCCGATACCATGGTTCGTCTGCTCAGTCTATCCCACTCACCGTACATGTTCCACCAGGCCAACCTCCACAACGCCAATGTTGAACCTATCACAATCAATGGCAATACTGGGAACTATTCTATCTTCCAAGCGTGGGTTGAGACTCAGGTCCAAGAGTTCACCCGTCTTGTGAACTGGCCCATGGTCAGCACGACACATCAAGAGGTATGTATACATAATCAAGACCAATTCCATCATAACAGCTCTTGCTGACTACTTTTAGATGTCCGATGCATACCTATCCCGCTACACCCGCGATCAATGCAAGTACAACATGAGCTATCTCACGTCGAACCGCGAGATCACCGGTGTGACGGTTTCCGCCGAAAATGCCAACTGCGCAGCACCCATTCCAGTGACGTTCTCTGTTCCCCCGACCGATACACAGGGATTCAAGACTGAACAGATCGGGAGCGATCCTCTTACGGTGTGGGTGAAGCTTTCTGGCTCACCGGTTACCTTTACGCTTTCGAAGCCTATCCCGTTCTAGTTCCTCTTGGATCGGGAATTATACTATGGAATGGTCGGTAATAAGTGTAGGATGAAAAAGGGGCGGTAAAGTTCGGGCTTTATTAAATTAATAATTAGTCAAGAATTCATATGGGATAATCAAGTAATTGAGTCCTTTTGATTAGTGTGTGTTGAAGATGCAAATTCCCTTACTCTTTATCTATCCAAATAACGTGTGGTAGCAGCAAGCATGATAAGACCTAACATAACTCTACCAAGTGGTATTAGCGATTCGCTCAATGACACGAGTGAGCTGGCAATGTGTCACCAGTACGCCCAAACAAGTTTAGCGTTACGCAAAGTGCAATTGATGTATCTTGTATCCATATCTCATGGTATACCACAGCACTACCGGCTCGTATTGAGCACAGTACATATCAGTTACTACTAAGAAGTAGTGTGACAGGAATACGAGCTCGATCTTGTGACTACACTTGTCTGACAGTCAAGATTCACAATTAATCATGTCTAAAATACCGTTATCTGTCACTTCATGCACGATCTTCAGCTCTAAATCGCCTGCTATGGCGACCCCCTTCACCATGACCCCTATGGGCCAATCCACGGGAGGGTGGAAGACGTGGTCTACGAAGAAGAAGCTCATCGTTCTCGTCTCGGCCGTACTCGTGCTTATTCTAGTCTTGGGTCTTGCTCTGGCTTTGGGTTTAAAGCACGATAAGGAGCGGGAGCCAAGAGAGACGCCGCCGACACCTGCAAAATGGCAACCAGCAGCCGGGTCGACATTTCAAATTGTCCTTCTCTACCAGCTCGACGATACATCGACTAACACGGATATATACGACATCGACCTCTTCTACAACACAAAAGAAACCATCTCGCAACTCCACCGCGAAGGTCGAAAAGTCCTCTGCTATTTTTCCGCCGGAAGCTACGAAGACTGGCGCGACGACAGAGCCCAATTCCACAAATCCGACCTCGGCTCAAACCTAGCCGGCTGGCCAGGCGAGCGCTGGCTCGACATCAACTCCGAAAATGTGCGCAGAATCATGCTCTCCCGCCTAGATACAGCCCGTGACAAGGGCTGCGATGGCGTCGACCCGGATAATGTCGACGGCTACGATAACCACAACGGACTAGGTCTGACGCGCGCAGATGCTGCGGACTACGTCAATTGGCTGGCTAATGAGACGCATGCGCGAGATATGTCGATGGGTTTAAAGAATGCGGGGGATATCATTCCGTATGTTATTAGGAATATGCAGTGGAGTGTGAATGAGCAGTGTGGGGAGTATAAGGAGTGTGAGACTTATTCTAGTTTTATTGAGGCGGGGAAGCCGGTTTTTCATATTGAGTATCCGAAGGGGAATGAGGTGAATGATTCGCTTGCGGTTACTAATGCACAGAAGCAGAGTGTTTGTGGATCGGATGGGGCGATGGGGTTTTCGACGGTGATGAAGAATATGAATTTGGATGATTGGATCCAGACGTGTTGATATCGGCTTTACGATAATGAATGCGATTTGAAGTGTTTCTAGTTAGGTTATGGCAATATATTGATCAATATTGTTAGTCTAATAAACTCCTTGAATACTAAAAATGACTCCTGTCACTATATTGAATTATTCATGTTCGGATGAGCGTTCCAATGTCTCATGTGCACACATGCTGGTGGTCGTGTATACTCAATCATAAGCAACCCAGTTTTTGTAAATGACACATATCAATGTACATAGTAGTTGCTGATGACTTATAGTCCATACCTGGTCAACATGGTAAAAGCCCAAACTCAATTTCGAGCTCATGTTGAGCTGAAGACTTCTGTCTGTGTAACCAGCCCCCGCCCCGTTTGCTGCCCAGGCCCGTTCCAAACAAAGACCTATCTGCATTCTAACGCCACTACAGGGTGTCAGCTGATGCTGGCCATGTGGTGTGGCGAAAACTGCACTAAGCTGGAAATTTCCGAACCATTGCGGTCTATGTCCGACGATAAATCAGGATCGCCCTGGCGATCCGGACATGCTTCCGAGCGGATGTAACGGGTGCTTCTGGGTAGGAAATCTCGGGGTTTGATTTTGTGTCTCAGAATAATCTCCATGAAGCCATGGGAATAACCATCCGCTATTACTCTCGCGGAGATGCTCGGGTTGCTTTCTCCGCGTCAGGATCTGGGTACAATTGTGTCTGGATCACACTCCACAAACAGATTTGTCGTTCGTAAATACTACAGCGCTCCCGACTCCCGAGTACTGCATACTTCTCATTCAAGTTCCGTCGAAATCCTTCTGTGTTGCCTATCTTGGCTATCTTTGTGGCAAAGGCTGTTGTACACATATCGATGTATAGTTCTCCAGGATATCAAGCTATGGATAATGCGGCAAGCACATCGGGGAACGACACTACACTGATCTTACTGATAGCGTAATCACTTGACACGAAGCAGTTGTGGCACTCATAGTTGGCAATCGAGATGTGTAATTGTAGAATCGAGTGATTGTGATCCATGATAGCTAAAGAATCCAATAACATATCCGTAACCGATAAAACATGCATATTACTCTGCACAAAACCCTTACTTGAGGCGTTACCAAGCACCCCTCTAAATAGTTTTCAGGGCGACAAAAGCTATGCAGTGCCACACACCACCAACAATTATCACGGTAGCCTTGAATCATGCGCGATATCAATAGTACATCAACAGGAACGTTTCATCAGGCGCAATCGGAATCACGCACCGAATACTTGTACACAGTCCATATTTGAATACGGACTGACAACTGAATCAAGAGGGTGTTACCGCATGCGAGGGCAAAGGCAAATGCTGACTCGAGTCGAATCGGATAATTTACTAGGCTGCGTCTTATGCGTTTTGGGAAGGAAGATGGTTTGGTAACGGTCTTAGATGGACTGCAGATGCGTCTAGGACCAGCATATGCTGGCTTGTATTTATATAGTTAGGGTTTGGGCTAGTCCGGATAGGTTTAGTGTATGTATTGGTGGTGAAAGTGGAATTGAAAATTACGATATCGTATGAAAAGAAAAAAAAAAAAAACCAGTTTCCTTCTTAGTGTGCGAGTACTCGACTATGATCAAAGAATAAACGCAAAGGCATGTATATCATAATAATGGAGACAAAATAGACAGAGGATATCACATCCACCGCTCAAGCTGCCATCAAATCCACAAAATCACCCCAACTGTGCCCGAAACCCGCATAGTAATCTACCCTCAAATGCGTAATATAGACCTCCTCAGCAACCTTCCGGGCCTTCTTTACCAGACTGCGCAATTTGGAGCCTTGCACGCTATCTGGTACGGAATGAATTACCGCACATAACTGGCCACGATTGTCGTCCGAGAGGGTTTTAAATACTTTCGCTTTGCGGCGCTCTTGGAAGGTATCATATGTTGCTTCGAAGACTACGGTGGAATCGGCTGTCGATATGTAGCGGTAGTCTGGAACGACGCCGGGGTTGTGGAATACCTGGTTATTTTGGTTATCACACGGGTCAATGGCATGAGGCAGCGCAACAGGATAAAATATATAAGTCAGGATGGGGAAGCTAGAGCACGTACATATTTATCGGGACCCAACCCCGAACTCCTCTTTACTAAGTCCGTGAGTTCCTGCAAATAACCCAAAGCACGGTCATCGTATTCCTGCGGCGTCTCATCAAAGAATATACCTTGGACCGTGAGGTCAGGATTGGAACCGTTAACTGGCCACCCAGCATACGTCTCAACATCTCTGCGCACAAGTGCAATATCACGATTGGTATAAGTAATGGGAACGTATCCCAGAAGCCGCACATTATCATAGGAAGCAATTCGGGGAATCTCGCGCGTGTAATTTGCATCCGGCAGGGCATTGGGACCCGGTCCATTGCCGGGATTAATCACAACGGTAAAGTTAATGCTCGGATGTGTGGCGACTCTGCAGTGCTCAGTTCCTATCCTCAATACACCGCGAGAAATACTATCAATGTGGTGACTTACACATTCTCCAACGGAGTCCACGCGCCGGGAGCAGGATACACATAGAGAGGGACAAACACTTTTGACTTCGGGCCCATGCTTTTGTCTCGGAGTGGGATGACCACTGCTGGAGGGATGACGATGGCTAGAATCAGAACGAGGACAATGAATGCTACGAGGAGGCGGGAACGCTTGCTCTGGAGGAACCGGTTTGCCAGTATTTGGGAGTTCATTTCCGTATGAGAGCGAGCGATATGGCTCAGAAGTAGCCGAGATAAGAATGCGGGATATAAATTCCTGGATTCTTTTCCAAGCTACTGGTGAGTTGTATGTTGTACAGTTGCATGAAAACTTTTGCCTATTTCATCCTTGATTGTTACATCAGCTTTGATCCCAGTCTATACAACTCACCATCGAGGGTCGTGGATAAGGATACCAGAAGAAGTAATTGATAGATTCGCCCTCCGGATATGAAGGGACTTATGCCCAAGTGAGCATATATAAATAAGATAGAGATCAAATTCTGAAAAGTGCTTGAAGGGAAGTGAAAGAACCACTTGCCTCTATATCGAAGTTCATTCACAAGAATGCAAAATGTGCTTTCAGCTACGGGCTTTTATTCTGTTTGCCAACCAAAGCACCTTATAAGAGGCAATTGATATCCCGATTAAGCCTCCTCTTACATATGTTACAAAGTAATGGTGAGCTGATTATTGCTTATTTTAGCTGCCTAGCGCTGACCATAGCAGTCGGAGACTTACCCCTGATACTACGATATCACCGAACACGAGCGAAACAATCAAAACGATCAAAATATAGAATGATCTACTACCTTGTCGTATGCGCAGCTACGGACCACAAGGATGGCTGCGCATTTTCTGACTTGGTGGGATACTGTATGGTTCTTCGAGAAAGGGGAGTTGAAGGGGACTTTCTATCGTGCTTCCCACTAGAGAAACACTTCATGTGGATTCAAAACGATCACAACAGCCAACCGACATTATTAAGTTCGATTAGACAGGCTCTAGCGGCGAAGAGGTCATATATACCTATTACAGACAAACCTATCTAGATGGTTGTCGTTGGTTTACCTAGGTTGCTGCCCATGAACTGTGAGCTTGGATGGAAAATTGGATAGCGATGATGAAGGAACAAGCTCAGCAAGGAGACATTATGAGCATCATTCTCGAAGGTAGCAGGATAAATGTCGGAGATTACAGTATTGGGAAGAAACAGATTCACCCATCTGTCCTCCGCGACCTTCTGTCCGATTTTAAGACAGGAGTGCAAGTGAACGTCATTTCCGGGGCTTGCCCAGGCCTGTTCGAAGGCGTTATTTGATTGTCAGAACCGAGGGATCGCTACACCAACGGTGTATGTCCTGCTACATGCGGCATCAGCAACCGAATTCGCAATGGCCAGCAGTTATATTCATTCATCCAGCCGTTGGCAAACATAACCCTTTCTGGCGTGTCTCAGACAGATCTCTCAGACAATCCACAATCACGAAGCATTTATGAAGGAGCAGCTCATGCAGAACTCGACACCCGGTGGAACCTGCAGAGCTGCATTTCTATGCGAGCGAGCCTCTCGATGGTATGTCGGCCGTGGAGATGATCTTTTGGGACAAAGTAAGTATGTGCACGTCGCCGCCGGATTGAATGGCCGACCAGCGAGGCCCTAATTTGTGATATCATCTGCCAGAATAACCAGTCAGTGACAGACGCTGCAAAGGTCGTCATTGACAGTGAGCTATCGAGAAGTAACTCACGCGTTGACTATATGGCCGGACATTGCAATTTTTGGTCAGCTCCACGTTAGGTCGCTGGACTGGCGAGGAATGCTCCGAAACTTGTATTGGCGTGCCCGACGTCAGTCAGCCGTATGGGTCATCCTTGGGCTCCTTGTCGCTCGTGGCTTGCTTCATCCACGCCGTCTTACTGTGCCAATGGATCCGAACAGGATGTCCGGAGTTACTGGGATTGTTTCTTTGTCTGTGCTTCTCTTTCCCTCTTCAGGATGATGACTTCTTCATCGTTGGCATGATACCCACTGCAGTCCGCGTGTTGGTATGAAGATATCCACTGGTAAGCTCTTTTCTCATATTTTCTTTTTGACATGACAATATTGACACTGGCAGGCTGGCAACCATGATGGTGCGAAGCGGCGTCGAGCTGGAAAAAGCCCTTCTAGATAATCCTAGAGAGTGGATCCCTCGGTGACTGCAACATGCAGTATCTGAACTGGTTTAAGGAGGGACAGTCTAACGCAACAGTTGTTCAGAACCCACGAGATGGGGAGAACTTTATAATGCCTGATGGAACAGTCACTCCAAAGAATGGAACGGAAACTTTCGGTTTTTGGCTGCCACATGGCTTGAATGCCACGGACAATGCGACATTTGCAGTTCAGTTCAACAGTGTAAGGAACGGTTCAACAAGATCGAGGAAGCTTTTCGAGAGGTTGAGGGGATCCTTAGGAAGAATTTGTGGCTTGAATCTAAACGGGCCGAGTTGGTCGAACAGCATCGAGTTTCTGCCTGGTGATGACAATGGCTCTCCCAAAAACACGGAGTAAATTTTTTCTCACTGTATGAATGTCTGTAGTCTGTCAACGCACAAAAAAGTGCACTGTGGGTTTGATAACAGTGCAATCAAACATACAGTAGCACAAATCACAATCGGCACAGCACAACCCAGGATAAGAGGGACGGGATGTAATCGTTTTCATGCTGCATGATTAATCTCATTTCAGTTTCAGTGTAATAATATGTTGTTCTCGATATAAGTTCGAGTCATACAGAGCTTATTGCTCTATCTCTAGCAATACGCACATTATGATTTCATGACCACTGGAGAACCATTAGAAAACGAGAAAAAAACGGATTAAAGACAGAACAGGTCCTAGCAAGCTAGTCATCAACGCATAACATGCTCTGTCTCCAAGGTATTGGCAATGTTGAACCGAAAGGCCGAGGGAAAGAGACAATTCATCCTGGGTGTATCTGATAGCGAAGTTCAAAGAGGGCCGCCAAGTGTGTAACATCCCACTGCTCAGCAGTCGACAAATGAATAGTTCAAAAATGGCTGCTGACATTCTATAATCTAGGGGTTCCTCAGCCCCATAAGGAAGCATAGTGATTGCTTTAGGGCCTGGGGGGTGGGAAGGGTTACGTTGCAGAGTATCCCCACCAGATAGCCCGAGCTAAAGTCCGGTCGTGAATTTACTGTCAGTTACTATCCCACTTTGATAGATATGGGGTTAAATAGCTTGATTGAGCAGCTTGTTGACCTTGCTTGCCTTCTTCAGTTGGCGAACCATCCGCCCTTCGCACCAACCTTCCTTTATAGGGCTTTGGTCAGATTGGGGCTGTTCTTCACGAGCTTCCTAGGAACCGAGGTTCTGTAAAATGCTCCCTGACTTGGTAATATCAGAGCCATCATTCGGAGTCCCAAAAATAGAATCCCGCACGTAGAAACAAAGTCGCTCACCTGCGGGCAAAGACAGATGCAGCGAAGTCTTGGAAAGGCAATTACAATGGAGGTATATGACTGCCTCCTAAATGATTTACATCATCATGGCTTCATCACAGTATAATTAGGCAAATCAATGGGTACATATATACACACATACGAGCTCCCGAGTTTCGTTGATCTCTAATGCAGTAAACCCCCGTTGTGCTATGATGCAGGTTATCCATCCCAAATTCTGTATTGATAGTTTCATGCTACGGATTACAAAACTTCCTGATTGGCGGCATTGGGATGTAAATCCACTCTGTGGTATATCTACGGGCTTCCTTGCAGTTGACACTCAGTCCTGGTAGAACCCATAATACGATCTCTCGCCCCTTGACCCCTCACCACTCCACACAGCCGCCCTGAGCTAATTGTTATGTTAATCCAGGCTAACGAGCAATGTATCTAATGGAAATCCTTTCGCCATCGCACCATTCAAGTTATATTAAATGAGGTGTTTTAATAATATCAATGCTAGTCTTACTGTTGGTACATTTTAGTGAGCACTCCGAAGACTACTCGTCTAATTGGAATGAAGGGGAGATATAAAGGAGATAACTACTGAGGGAAGCGCAGGCAATGTCCGTGTAACAATGAGTAGACTGCGGGGAACGTTGGCGATATATTTCAGTACCGACAACACTGAATCTAAAATTTGTTTATCATTATCAATCCATACATGCACAAGTTACAACACTCATTTTCACAATGTCCAACAAGCATAGTTGTTGCTAGTGATGATATGTTGAATAGGCTTATAACATGACTCGCCCAGGTCAATATGACAGGCCTGCCATTCTCATCGGCATGCATGTTCCTGGTCTGTAGAAGGGTTGGAGCTGTCGGAAATGCCGTACCTCGCAAGGGGAGATAACCGGCATTTGCCTCTTGCTATGCCTCGGAAGAATAATGGAAGAGTTGGGAAGGATTCAAGACCTAATAGTCCCTCCTTAGCTGTGACTAGCCGCATCGGAGGATTTTCTTAATGCATGTCTGTGCAATGACAGCTCAGCAACTCAGCCAAACAGTGATCATTATCCCTCCTTCGCCATCTGGACCATACATTACAGCTAGAAATAACTAGAATGTGCCACCACAGGAGATTGTGACCGGGAGTACTTGAGAGTTTAGCGTGGTACATCCCTGTCTGCTCATCTCACACAGTGTTCGAAGTGTAATCCAGGCTTCTCGCTGAGACACTGTGGTCGTTCGATAAGAACGAAGTCATCAGACGGTAGGTACTCGGATGCTTGATCCGGCGGCTGGCCCTGAGCCAGTTCGGGATTTGCACGACAGCAGCCTCTTTCTTTCTTTCTTTCTTTCTTTTTTTTTGAGGCTGATCTTCCGGCTTTGACTGCTATATAGGCGTACCGGTGTCATCCTGCATCCGTTATATTAGAGCAGAGTCCGTCTGCATAACCATCCGTCCTGATTGATCGACATTTTGCAAGATTGCTGTTTCGATTTATCCATGATGGAGACTCCGGACCGATATGACTCGAACAGTCCTTTCGAGCCTTGCTCCCCGCTTTCCCTAGATTCACCAGCAACGGACGGATTCGATTTATTTGATAACGATGGCTACTTCGAAGAGCTGCAGAGTGATTCTCTTGTTGGCCGGTACATACTGGTCACCGGTGGACTGGGCTTCATTGGCAGTCACACGACCTTGGAACTTCTGAAAGCCAACTATAACGTGCTAATAATCGACAACCTCAGCAATTCCTTCTTGAGTGTCTTGGAGCGGATCAACTTTCTGGCATCCAAATATCATGAGCAAAGAGGGACCAAAATGCCATCATTGCGGCTGCATTCCCATAATTTTCGAGACCAACTAGCACTGCGGCAGTTTCTTAAAGAGTACCGGGTTCCCTCCGAAACAGGTCGTCCCATGTCCAGAATCGCAGGTGTCATTCATTTTGCTGCATATAAAGCAATCGAAGAGAGTATCCGGGAGCCGTTGAAATACTATGCCAACAACGTAAGCGGACTGATAGACTTTGCAGCAACTCTGGGCGAATTTGGTATCAAGACGTTCATATTCTCCTCTTCGGCTACAGTATATGGAACCCTGGCAACTTCTGGTCTTCCTTTGAGAGAAGAGCTCTGCGTCCATAGAGAACAGATCGTTAGAGACGACGATGGAGTTGAAAAAATCGTACAACCCGGATGCACGGGAATCACCAATCCATATGGCCGCACGAAATGGATGTGCGAGACCATTCTAGCGGACCTGGCCGCTTCAGACCCCGAATGGACGATCGTGAATTTGCGATACTTCAATCCAATCGGATGCGACTCCTCCGGTCTTCTGGGCGAAGATCCCAAGCAAGTCCCAACCAACCTTCTACCGGTTGTCATCAAAGTCATCACAGGGCAATATCAGGAGCTGCAGATCTTCGGAACAGACTGGGAAACGGAAGACGGTACCGCCGTTCGCGACTTCATTCACGTTACAGACCTTGCTCGAGGACATATTGCTGCTCTCAACGCCGCCAATGACGGTAAACTGAGAGACAATTTCCGGGCATTCAATCTCGGCGCAGGACGTGGCCATTCTGTTATGGAAGTGGTGAACGCCATGGAGGAGGTCTCATCCAAGCATATTCCGGTAAGAACTACCGGACGTCGTCCTGGTGACATTGGCTCGTGTGTTGCTGTGGCCACCAGGTCTCACGAAGAGCTTCATTGGAGGACAGAGAAGACGTTGAAGGATGCATGTCTGGATATCTGTCATTTCTTGGATGTTAGTGGTTTGTCTTCATAGGTTAGCGTGGTCGCCAGCCTTGTGGAGGTCCATTGTAATTGAGCGGCATTCTGATTATTTTGTCATTTTGTATTTGCATGGCGTGAGCATGTATGATATGTGCATCCTTAATGCCCTTTATTCGATAGTACCGCATATATATATCCACGTTTATCTGTACCAAGATAGGAAACCCCCCAGAAGATGTCAAGCATAGAAAGTTACATGATCAAAAAGTATTAACATGTTCCTCCCAAATTGACCCCAAACGGCAAGGGCAGTTCTCATTCTGCATTCTCAAATAGTCTCTATCTTCGTTCCTGCCGGGACACAAGCCCGTGAGAACAATTGTGTCGGAATCCATAGCTCGGAGGTGGACTATCTAAATTGCCGATTGTTTTGTATTAGTCAGCTTGCCCCTCATAAAATTGCCAGATAGGAGCGAGAGGGTAGGTGGCATCGACTCGTAAAGCGGGTCCCGCCACGCGCAAGTCACCTGACCATGTGGAATTTGTTTATACCGCTAGTAAGTAAAATATTTAAATACCTGTAAATCCTTTGAATTTCACTCCTTAATTTCTTCTTCTTCCTCCCGAATTCTCGATTTCTAGTTCTTTAAGTACTTAGCAACTACTCAGCCACTACTTGCAATGGAGAACACATTCATTTCTGAAGATCCTGGTTTTATCTTACAAGATGATCTATTTAGATCAATTGAAACCGACTTGAGTCAACCCCAGCAGGAGGTATATTATCTGTACTAGTTCCTAACTACTTTGACATTAATTGCTAACTAGATAGAAGGAAGAAAATATTCTTATTCAGCTAAGTGATGCCTCAACGAAGCCATTGAAGGTCCTTAAATTAGAATATACAAGTGATCTTCCGGAATATCCATCTACTGATCCTAATGGATATGGGTATGTTATAAATGTGCCGCCGAATCAGCAGAGGGAAACTGTAGAGGACATGGTTAACAGTGTAAATATTTCACAAGTACCTTACAAGCACTTGGTAAGCAGATACTAAGCACTTTATAGATTCAGTACTGTGTTCGACAAAATTATCGCAACCGGCCTTCCAGCCATTCTTCATTCCTAGGAACATCATATACTAGCTCCTCTTATAGATGTTCTGGTATAAAGATCTGTGAATATGCCGGTATACAACTGAAAAATATGCATCACACTCATGTTACAGATGATTTATGGACAATTTTGCAAGATATTCGACAGCGCATTCATGAGATGGAAAGAGATACAACCAAAGATGCTGCATATAGGTAAGAAGTACTTATCAAGCATTCCGTTATCAAGTATTAACTACTTATGATTCAATAGATTTTATCGATCAGCAAAAAATCTCTTTAAAAATCAACTATCTTGTTATCACTTTCAGAATTCTTGCCAGCCTAAGTTAACCCAAAGCTCCATTCCGGTAATTAATTATCCTAAGTGCTTATGGACTGCTTATTATAGTTGCTAATCAATTATAGAATCCTCTAGGTGGTTTCGATTTCTATGTTAGATGCATCAATGCACCATCAGACCCTGCAGGTCATTATACCTATAGAGTTCCAAAGAATGGCTCAGTGCACCTTCAGTTTCTTGAGGGATTGTTGAATAATGAAATTATTATGGATATGGAAGAGTGCGGTGCTGTTGAATCAATCAAGTCAAAGTCACTGTATTGTGGTAAGTGCTTATAAAATACTTAAAAACTGCTTGCTAAGTACTTATTGTCTCCAGCATATGATCATCCTCAGGGACCTGGAAAATTAGTACATGCTAAATGTAATGTGACTTTCCATTGGTTAATTCCCACTGATTTAAGTCAAAATCCATATTTTGTCTTTATGTCTCATGGTGTTCATACACATGTTCCTCCACCTCCACGAAAGGCACCTGCAAAAATTATGAATGGAATTCTGCAATTGATAAATCAGGCTCGGAGCCCAAGCTTGACACTGGGTAAGTGCTTCCTAAGTGCCTGATAAGTACTTAATGAGTGTTGATAAATGGCTTTAGGTACATTTCTTAAAAGTCCAGCATTACAATCATTCTGTGCTGAGCATAATTGCCATACAATTCAGCAAATTCATGAGAGTTTCTCAAATATGGACCCAATTCAAGCTGTCATTCGAAAACAAAGACTTCTCCATTATCCAGCTGGTCAGAATGTCAATGGTGTAATGTTCGAATTAGGAAAGAACAAAGATCTTCAGGTAAGTACTTCATAACTGCTTGTTCAGTACTCTATAACTACATAATAACTTATCAATTTTTAACATTTAGGAGTACATACATGAAGTTTATCAACAAAATGATCAGATCATGATAATATGCATTCTGAAAGAGCAAGCTGAATTACTTCATACATTATCTTCTATAGAGATTGATATGTCATTCAAACGAGTACAATCAAAAGAGATGAAGGAGGTGGTATTTGCCACATATTTAGCAGATCAGAAAAAGAGTAAGTAAGAGTA
Source organism: Aspergillus chevalieri (assembly GCF_016861735.1). NCBI lineage: Eukaryota > Fungi > Ascomycota > Eurotiomycetes > Eurotiales > Aspergillaceae > Aspergillus > Aspergillus chevalieri. The sequence goes on along the minus strand of NC_057368.1, from coordinate 739,265 downwards.
CTTTTCAACCACTTACTAACCACTTACTAACTGCTGGCTAATTAGTTATGACTCTTTGTCGTGTCTTTACAACTGAAGACACTACAGAGGGCTATTATATCTTATTCAAGAAGATCTATCATATTGTGTATAAGTTGACAGGCAAGAGGATTACCTTTCGTGCCCTACATGGTACTGGTCTTCATGCTCTGGTAATGGATATGGACAATAAGCAAATTGAAGGTATCTAATAGGCACTCCCTGGCCATTTCACAATCAGTTATCAAGCAGCGGCTAACTAATTGGCAATAGGATTGGCTCAGTTTCTAATGGAGATTGATCCAGACCACCATTCACGTATATGGCTTCTAAAGAATGTTCTTCTTCTATGTCGAGTTCATTTCCTACGAGGGATTCGTGAAACTCTTCAAACTCATTCTCTTAATCCATACATCGGGACACGCATGGCTGCGCTTTTAGAATGTGAGTCTGAAGAGGACTATCATAAATGGTGTGATCTGTTAATCAGTAAGTACTTTCTTACTAACTAATTCAAATGCAAATTTTGAATAGTTAATAACTAACTATTTATAGAACATGAACATCCTGCAATTCAGAACTGGGCTCGTCATAAAAAGAGTGCGGTAATTGCAGCAGGTCTCAATAAGTATTGTTCTCTTATACCACATCATATCTTTGATATGGTGCGAAAGAGTACTAATGCTGTTGAACAAACTCATAATAAATCCAATCGTCGTGGAAAGCAATTGACATTGCTTCAAGCAATTCTTGAGTATGTACCTAATAACCACTTGTAAAGCACTTACTAACCACTCATTAAATACATCTAGATCATTGAAGCTAGATATACAGGACGTGCAGCAGAATCGAAGCTATAATTCATATGGTCTTCGACACCGCTATGCAACTCAAACTTTGGAGGCTAGCTTTCTAAGACATATGGCACGATCTGGTATGTATTTATTGTTATAGCTTGAAACCCCAATTGCAAGTGCTTGAGAAGCACATATAAACTGATTAACTCTTATAGAATCAGCTCGACAAACAGAATCTAACTCACCTGAGTTGAATATACAAGATCAAGATCAAGATCATATTTTCTTTCCCTCATCTAGTAGCGGAAGACCATTGCAACGAACTCCAAGTCGAAGGGGGAGCATGAGCCGGCGAGGGAGCTCTCGAGCTAGATCAAGGTAAGATCTATCTTAAATAGTCCTTAACTATTTGACAGCTACTTATAAAGTACTTACTAACTGCTTTATCTTTCTAGCTCATCCCAAGTTAGTCTCCAACGAGTTGCTACAGCTAATTCACATGAGCAATATCAAAATACAGAGCTACAGAACCTGGAGGAGGAATTGAAGATAAACAATCTAAAGGCCGAATTACTTGCAAAGCAGATTGAAATCAAGAAAAGAGAACGTGAGCTACGTGAGTTAGAGTTAGAAAATGGAGGACAGCATTAATCATTAATACATATATTTATGTACTTAATAACTGTTTTTTAAGTAGTTGTAACTGAGCTTCCAGATAATCACTATATACGGGAACCGGAGAGATATATATACTATAAGTACGCTTTCCCTACACATACACATACACATACGTAAGCCGTCAAACTGCTGAATAGCATTAATAATTGTTTTGCAAATATTTATTAACTAATTTAAATTATAATCAATGCTTAAGCAGTAATCTCAAGTCTGTTTTAAAGCACTCATATTAGCCAGCATCGTAGTTGGCAATAGGTATGGTAAAAGCTCTGAAATTTAAATAACGGTAAGAATATTACACAATGAAGTTACGTGTGGCGCTTGCGTGCACGAGCCATATTCCACACGCCTGACTGGCCTTGGCACGCTAGTGCGTGGCGTTAGCTTTTAGCGTGTCGAACCCAACTACTTTCTGGATAGGAGCTATATAGCAAGACAGACCTCTTTTGCGATTCCATTGGTTGAGCCATATGTCCACTACACCCTGGGTTCCAACAGTTATGAGCCCGGTTCGCCGCCGAAATCGTCAGTTTTGAAGCTATACACATAGGCTTGTGGTAGCGAGTGTTATAGGACGATTACCCCTGAGCAAGTTGAGCAACGAGCAACTGAACCCCTACAAAACAGAGTGGATTCATAAAACCATGGAGTCAAACAGTGTGGTCTCCGCCATGAAGGGCGATAAACTGAAGGACTCTCCTCAATGGAGAAACTGGTTTGCAAGAGTGAAGCTATTTGCTCGCCAGAAGAAGGTGTGGGACCTAGTAAACCCACAGATTGAGGAAGATTACCTCGAGCAGCCAATGCGCAAGCCGAAGAGGCCTCAATACCCAGAAGGTGGATCTGAGAGTGTTAAGCGTGAATGGAGAGATCGGCTTGACATCTATAAGCTTGATCTAGCGGAGTGGGAGCAGCAGGCAAAGGGCTTGGATGCTGTGAACGAATGGATCATCACTAACCTTGATCCAATTCACCATGCCTCCCTGCTTGACTATGAGACTCCGTATGAACGTTTGGTTTATCTCACAACTCGATTTGCCCGATCGAATGCATATGAGGAAGATATCCGTGCTCAGTGGAAGTGGTTCTCATCATCTCCGCCTAGAAAGGGCGTTGACATTAATCACTGGCTAGCCGACTGGAATACTCTGAGGGAACAAGCAGTTAGTTTAGATTTGCCTGAAGTGAAGAGTGCGAACAAGGATTTCCTTCGTGCAGTGAAAGACGTCTTGCCTACCTGGTGGCAGGCGAAGTATGAGTCAATCATAATGAACCATGAGGATTGGGAGACTCGAGATCTGATTGAAAACTTCCGAGGGTTCTACCAAGAGATGGTGCCACAGAAACCAACCAGTACTATCTCAAAAGCATCATTTTCGACATTCCAGGACTTTGAAGAGCCAGAAACAGACCAGCTGCAGAAACCACCACAGAAGCAAGGAAACAAGCCACCGATCCCTAAGCGCTGGTGCCCCTGTGGTAACCGAGGACATAAACCCTGGCTTTGCTATATAATTAATGAAGCCATACGCCCACAGGGCTGGACGGTGCAGAAGGCAAAGAAGCAAAAGGTGGATAAGGCCCTTAAGGATGATCCTCAATGGAAAGACTGGATTGAGACAAAAGTCAAGGAAAATAATGAGAGGCAGCAAAAGGAAGAGAAGCCCAATGAGTCAGCCAATAGTGCTCTGCCCTCACAGATATCCTTCTTCACGTCGACAGATATAGCAGCACTTAATAGTGCTCCAGAGAGCTTCCAGGATCTTAGATCTCGATGGATCCTTGATAATGCCTCATCGATGCACGTCTGCAATGACCGAAGCAGATTTGTCACCTATACATCAACGAGTTCGAGCCTGAAGACTGGTGACTCAACCACAAGAGTAGAAGGACTTGGTACAGTGAAGCTTCAAGGTGTGGACCCGACAACTGGTAAAGAGAAAGCTATCACACTTAGCAATGCCCTCTATTCACCTGGATTCCATACCAACCTTGTGTCATATGGAGCATTGAAGAAGAAAGGCGGCCGTTGGGATGAGGATGGGGATTGCATTCGTGACCCTAATGGTACACCAGTGGTTAGCCTTAAGCCAATCGATTCATTGAACTTGTGGGCATTTGATATACCCTATACAGCAGCAGGTCATGCACATGCAGTCCGAAAATCTGAACAGCCACTAGTGGCAGAAGCACCTGCAGAGATATGGCATCGAAGACTTGGACATGTTGCTCCACAGGTCATACAGAAAGCAGCTGATATGGTTGATGGTGTTAAAATCAAAGGTGAACTACCAGATTCGACCGCGCCAGAATCGACAGAGACAAGTATTTGTGAGGTCTGCAAGCTATCTCATGCACCAAGACAGATCTCAAGGCGTCCTATTGGACAAACATTTGGATGGTGTGGCCGAATCCATTTTGATTTGGTTCAGTTCTCACCTGGATATAATGGGCATCAGTGGATGACACACTTTTATGTTGAAGGCATCTGATTTCACTGGTTATACACTCATACATTCAAGTCTGAGTGTAGAGAAGCTGTCAGAAAATTCATTGCTTTGGTCAAGAACTGGTGGAACTTACCAATCAGAGCATTCCACTATGACAATGAGCAGTCCGCTGGAGATAATGTGGAAGCCTTTCTAAATAACTGTGGTATAATTGTTTCCCACAGTATTGTAGGGCACCCTGAACAAAATGGACTGGCTGAACGGTCAGGGGGTGTCATACTTGAAATGGCCCGACACCTGCGGATTGAGGGTGGCCAGCTACCAAAACAACTATGGCCTGAGTTTGTTAGCGCTGCAGCATGGATCCTAAACCGAATCCCCACTTATCTGAAGGATGAGAAACGATGGATAGTGCCCTGGGAAGAGGCACGCCATGAGTTTGCAGGAGATAGAATGAAGAAAACAAGCCTTGCAAACCTTCATGTGTATGGTGCTCTATCCTACTGTCGAATCAGAAGCATTCCACGCAAAGAGAAGACCCATCCAAGAGCAGAAATCGGTTTCCTAGTTGGATATATTGCTTCAAACATATGGAAGATATGGTTCCCAGCCAGAGGGAAAGTTGAGGTCGTACGAGATGCTTTCTTTGATGAATCGAGGAAGTGGAAGCCAGATATGCAGTACTGGCAAGATGTTGACCTCCCCACGCAAGAACCAGTTATTTTAACTGAGTATTGTCACGAGCTCGGAATAGTAGATAATAACGAACTGAGTTCCTATCTAGACTATTGTAGCCATCAACGAGAATATCGAATCTGAAGAGGAAAAGAAAAGAAAGAAGAGTCTATTTACACAAAGAAGTCTTATATATGGTTGTGTGTGGCCTCGCTAAGCAGCTGTTTGTCTCGATTGCTTTCATGGCATTGTTTGCCATGTTGACAATGAATGTTCATGAAGGCACTGAGCTGAGCCGTCACATAACCCCCTTCTTAGGCGGAGTCTGTCCTCAGACTCTATGTGGGCATGTTATCATCAGGGTGGTCCTCAATCTCATCAACTCCTTCCTCCCAGGCCTTGAGCCATTCCTGTAGTCGACGAGGTGGTCCTGGCCGATCTGGGTACCGTTGGTGGTAGTCACGTACGCGATGTGGAGAACCTTTGAAATTGGTTGCTGGGTACCATGTCCGATCCTCGTCAAATCCTATCCATTTCACCTGATACTGCAACTGACGTCGAGATATGCGTGAAGCAAGCACTTCCTCCACCTCCCACTCCTGCTCATCAGCCACCACAATCGGTTCTGGAGGCTCAGTCACCTGTCCAGGCAAGGGATCATTCGCCGCCCGTCGTAGCTTGTCTGGCGAAAAAACAGGGTGTATCTTCATCGAGTCAGGGAGCTCTAACCGGTAGGAGTTACCCACCTGTTCAAGTATTGGGAATGGTCCAGCCATCTGGCTATCAAGCTTCTTGTTCGGTCGGTCTGTTTGATATTGACGAAGGGAGAGCCACACCTTATCACCCACATCAAAATCGACAGGGCGACGTCGACGGTCTGCTTTCTTCTTCTGTCGATCCTGGGCTTGCTTAATCTGATTGCCCACTGCTGTCCATGTCTCCTCCATTCTTTTGGCAGCTTCCTGCGCCCGTCGTCGGCTAACCTTCTCATCCCGGGGGAGGTCTTCTCCAACTGGGGTCCAGTCAAATGAAGTTCGAGGCTCATATCCACAGTCAATGAGGAATGGAGAGGCATCTGTTGATTCTGAAGGCAGTGTAGCCGCAGCAAAGTCAATCAAGGGTAATAACTCAGACCAATTGTCTTGATGGCGGTTGATGAAGGGTCTGAGACGGTTAACAATATGCTGATTCACAATCTCAGTCTGCCCATCAGTTTGGGCATGATATGCTGTGGAAAGCTTCAGCTTCACTCCAAGAATCCGACAGAACTCATTCCAGAACGCCGATACAAATTGGGGTCCACGGTCAGATACAATAGTCAATGGAGGTCCTCTATGGCGATAAATATGCTCAATGAACATTTGTGCAACATCTTCAGAAGTGGCAGTCTTCTTGCAAGGAATGCTTATAGGTCTCTTGCTAAATCGATCCACAATCACTAGTGCGGCATCAAGTCCTCTCTTGTCAGCTGGGAAGGAGCGAAAATCCATAGATATGTGCTGCCAGGGCCGCTCTGCAATGGGTAAGGGTTGGAGCAGTCCAGGGGCACGATCACGTGGGTTCTCAGCTCTCCGGCATTTTGAGCAATTCCGTACATATCTCTCCACATCTTGTCTCCAAGTTGGCCAGTAGTACCGTGTTCTGATGAGCTGTTGGGTTTTTGTTCTCCCTGGATGTGCAGTTGATACCTGTGCATGCACTTCATCAAGTAGCCGGGTGCGGAGCTCAGGGTCATCATCAGGAACAAACAATCGATTTCCCTTCAATAGCAGTCCATCTTGCAGATTCCAATCATTCCTTCCTGTCCGAGCTTCCTCACGATGTTCCTCTGCTGTGGTAGAGTTCCGGTTTGCACTGAGTACTCGGTCTACAACTTGTAGGGTGGGCTCCAGCACGTTGATAGTGTGGACTTCAGCACATTCATTGATCTGGTTAGTTTCCATTGGCTGTTCAACAGATTCTGGTTTCAATAAAATCTGTTGGCGATAATCATCCTTTCTCTGCACTTCTGTACTGGGTCGGCTTAGGGCATCAGCCAAAGTATTCTCTCGGCCAGGGCGGTAACGGATTAGGAAGTAAAACCGGGAAAGGAACTCAGCCCACCGGGCTTGTCGGGCGTTCAACTTCTTAGTAGTCATGAAGTATTCCAGAGCGCGATGGTCAGTATATATGTTGAAACGCTCTCGGAGTTGCAGTCCTTCTAGCTCAGTTCGCCACTCCTGCAGTGCACGGATGATGGCTAGCATCTCCTTGTCATGGATCTCATAGTTGCGCTCAGCATCAGACATGTTCTTGGAGTAGTAAGCCACCGGGTGCCAGAGATCTCCATGTTTCTGGGAGAGCACTCCAGCTACTACTCCATCTGATGCATCAGTTTCCAACTTCGTCTCTAGTTCAGGATGATAGTGTCGCAGTATTGGGGCATCTGTTAAGCGTCTCTTCAACTCCTCAAATGCCTCCTGATGCTGTCCAGCCCAGGTGAAAGGCACATCCTTTCTTGTTAGGTGATTTAGTGGCTTTGCAACACGGCTATAGTCCTTGATGAATCTTCGGTAAAAGTTGCAGAACCCAAGGAATGATTGCACACCTCGAATAGTGGTTGGCACAGTCCAATTGCGGATTACTGCAGTCTTCTCTGGGTCTGCTTCAATGCCATCTGTTGTCAGGATGAACCCCAGATACTTTGTCCGAGTAACATGGAACTCGCATTTCTTAATGCTGGCTTGGAGTCCTGCAGCACGTAGTCGTTCAAGAACTTTCTTGACATGGAGTTCATGTTCCACAACATCCTTTGAATAGATGAGTAGGTCATCCACAAATGCAGTGACAAAATCATCCAAATAGTCCATGAGAGTATCATTGATAAAACGCTGGAACGCTGCCGGTCCATTGGTGAGCCCAAAGGGAACCACATGGTATTTGTACGTTCCATATCGTGTTCTGAAGGTGGTCAGGTCCTCTGACTTTGGGTCAAGTCGAATTCGGTGAAATCCTTGTCGTATATCCAGTTTTGTGAAAATCTTTGCACCACTGATCCTCTCCATCAGTTCATCCACCAGTGGAATGGGATATCGATCTTTTCGGGTAATAGCATTCAATTTCCTGTAGTCAACACAGAATCGCAGTCCGCCTCCTGGCTTCCGTGCCATCAAGATGGGAGATGAAAAGGGTGCAGCGCTGGGTCCAATGAATCCCTTATGGAGGTTATCCACAATGTAGTCCCGTGCGGCTTCCAATTCCTCTGCGGTTTGCTTGTACAAAGGGCTATAACCCACTTCTCTTTCTGCAGTCTTCCCATCTTCAAGTTCAATTTGGTAATCGTTTGCCCGTCGAGGGGGCAGTTCATCAGAAGCTGCTTTGGAGAAAACATCGGCATATTCCTGATATTGCTTGGGTAGTAGTTGTTGTACTAGTTCTTCCTCATAGTGATCTTCTTTCTGGCGGTCCTTCTCGCGTTTCTCTTCAATGATGCGGTCAATTTCAGACAGGCTAGCAATGAAGACCTCAGTGTCCTTCTTCTTCAGGTGTCGTTGGAATGGTGCTGCTCCAATTGCTGCAATGTCAATTCGGGCTGCTTGATGAGGTGCTGTCTCCCTTTGTGATCTCTGGTTGGCCATGACTAGTCTAGAGAGGTCCCCTGATTCCACTGATTGGTCAGTCAGGAGTGACTGGCTCCTGAGAGCACGTGACATCTTAGCCATGTCCATTCGCCGGTCTGACTCCTCTTTCCGGGGAACTCGATATCGCTCTCTTTGTTCCTTCTTCTCAATTTGTCGATCACGTCGCTCCATATCAGCTTGGTGGATGGGATCAGGCTTGGAATGTTGAAGAATCTGCTTTGGAGCCACCAAGTACTGTTTGCACTGGATTTCATCCAAGAGGCTTCGCTGCTCTGGCCATACCAGCTTCCGGTGTTTGACGTTCAACCACACATCCTGACTGTCAAACCACTTTCGTCCAACAATCACATCATGCTGTCCCAAATTAGCAATCAGAAAAGGTTGGTTCAAGAACCGCCGCCCATCAATAAGCAAGTGACAAATAATGGCATGGGTAATTGCTGAGCCAGTTCTTCCATCATAACCCTTTGTTCCTATGGGTGTATCAAGTCGTCGTGTTGGGACCCCAAAGAACTTTGCTAATCCAACTGCTCGTTGGGTGTCCATAAAGAGATAACCATTTGCTCCAGTGTCAGCCAGGGTCGTCAGAGGGATACTGATTCCATTATAAGCTATCTGACTATTCACATTGAATCCCTGTCCCCCAATCAGTTGACTGAGATCTAACTCGCCCAGGTTGACACCATCTAGGCCCAGGTCAGAGACTTGCTCCTGGGCTAGACTTTTCCCGCATCATCATTCATCACATTCACAGGTGCTTTCTGCTCGAGTTCCTTTAGTTCAGAGGTTGAGGCCTTGGTAGGACAGTCACGAGCAAGATGTCCATGTTCCTGACAATGGAAGCATCGGCCTTCCTTCATCAATCGGTCGTGTTCAGCATTACCCATGCGCTGAGTGGTAGGGCTGGTGCCTTGAGATGGGGTTGGTTCTTTCTTGACAGCAGTTCCTGATTGGCTCGTTCCTTTATTGGTGGTGTCCCGATTACTAGGAGCAAAAGAACGGTTTCTCTGAGTTCGGTGATTGATAACTTCAAGGCGACTTGCAGTCTGAGAGACAGCACTGGAGAACTCCTGGAAGCTGCTATTCTGGATACTAGCAGTGATGCATAGCTTTTGGAGCTCTGTGGTCAGCTTGTGATAGAGTTCATCCTTCCAATCATGCTCAGCCACTCCAGCTTCCACAGCGAGGTACAAGAATTCTGAGAGGAAATTATGGAACTTGTCGCTGGCCTTCATGTACAGCTGTCGGAACTGGTGCTTTGCAGTAGTGACACGATTCGGGTCGTCATATATTGTTTTCAGATGGTTGAGCATGTCCTTCGAATCGGTATATGGGTTCATTGCATCATCCCGCATGCGTGGGATGATGTGCTTTCGGGCTTTACCCTCACAACGGCTCACCACATATGCCTTTCGCAGTTGAGGTGTGTCAAAATGATCTGCATTGGCTGCAAGCTTCTGACTTATCAGGAGCAACCAGTCTTCAAATCGGGGTTCTTTGCCGTCAGTGAGCATTGGGGGATCAGGAATCTTTGCAGACTTGCTGGGGATGGTTCTGGGGGAGCTCTGCTGTGCACTGGTAGTTCTGTTCATCATCATTCGAGCTACCTGGGTAGCGAAGGCGTCTCGTTCCTGATCAGTTTCTGTTTTCTCATGCTTCAAGGTGATCAGTTCACTGTCCTTCTCCTGGTTCTGGAGTTCCAGTTCCACTATCTTCACATCCTTCTCTGTGGAGACTCCATAGAACTCCTGGTGGACTCGGAGCAACTTGTCATAGAGATTCTTCGGGTCTCGCTCATATTCAGTAATAAAATCATCATAGGTCAAGTCATGGGGAGTATCGTCAGGTTCATCATGGATCCACAGGGACTCTCGGCGTCCATTATCATTCAAAATCTCGCTCAGTTTGGCCATGGTGGCAGGTTGGGGTTCTTTGTTGATCTCTCGTTCAGTTCGTTCAGTTCGTTCGGAGGGGGCACGCTACTATGGCTCCACGATCGCTGGATCGAGCCAATGAAGTAGGTGTGTGTTGAAAGGAAAAGGTGAGATTCGATATTATGTCACGAGCTCGGAATAGTAGATAATAACGAACTGAGTTCCTATCTAGACTATTGTAGCCATCAACGAGAATATCGAATCTGAAGAGGAAAAGAAAAGAAAGAAGAGTCTATTTACACAAAGAAGTCTTATATATGGTTGTGTGTGGCCTCGCTAAGCAGCTGTTTGTCTCGATTGCTTTCATGGCATTGTTTGCCATGTTGACAATGAATGTTCATGAAGGCACTGAGCTGAGCCGTCACAAGTATCAACAACTAGATGCTATTCGACAGGACCTTAGTATGCCAGCTTCAGTACTACCACTTGAGGAGGATCAGAATAGGAACCGTACAGATGACCAGCATGAAGAACCGGTTGACAGTCAGAAGGTGCAGATTCCGAAGGAAGATGAGATAATAGCTCAGGAAAGTGCTACGCCGGAAAAGAGATATGAGGCTCAAGAAACCATGCCTCAAGCCTCGCCTCAAGACACCTTACCAGGAGCGTTTCCCACAGAAGAACAGGTCCCACTACCACCTACTCCACCGTACGAAGCGCTGCAAAACACGCTGCAGGAAACAGATTTGAGCCCTGTCACTGCTCAGGGGGTGGAAGACCAGCTTGAACATCAGACACAGGAGCTGGATAATCAGGAGCAGACACCAGAGCTCCAAGTCAATGAGGAAGAGGAACAACTCTCCGACAGTGAACAACAGCTACAACAAGAGTTACAAGCTCCACGCAGCGGAGATGATGGCATTGACATATCAAATATCATCAGCGGTGGTAGAAGAAGGAAGGCCAGGGAGGATCATGAATATGTGGCTTATGCCACTACTGAGACTGAGGACCCCCCTGAGCTATTGAGGGCATTCGCAGCTGCCTTATACACAGAAAAGCCGATCCAACGTCATCGAGATGACTTGCCACCACCACCAGAGAACTGGAAGGAGATGCTTAAGCATCCACATGCAGAGGGCTTCATGGAAGCATGTGCAAGGGAGATTCATACATTAACAGAGAAGTCAACGTTCACCATCATTGAGAAGCCAAAGGATGTTTCAAAGCAAGTCCTACCCTTACGCTGGGTTTTTGCATATAAGTTCAACCAGGATGGCTACCTTGTGAAGCTAAAGGCTCGAATTTGTGCCCGTGGAGACCTTGAGATGATCAGTCCTGAAGAGAAGAGAGCAGCTACATTAGCTGCCCGTACAGCAAGGATGATCTTTGCCTTAGTGGCCGCATTTAATCTTGACCTCCGCCAGCGAGATGCTGTTGGTGCTTTTCTCAACAGCAAGCTACTGAAGGAGATATACACACAGATGCCACAAGGTTTTGAACAGCCACGGAAGTGCTGGAAGCTCAATCGCGCACTATATGGCTTACGGATCTCACCGAAGCTATGGCAACAGGAGGCATCAAAGGTGCTCACCAAGCTAGGTCTTAAAGTCGTTCCAGAAGATCCTTGTGTGTTCGTGAAGGAAGGCATCATTGTCTTCTTCTATGTGGATGATATTCTTATTGCAAACCATCCAAGCGTACGAAATCAAGCAAGACAGCTTGAGAGAGACCTTGAGGCACATTGGGAACTCACCGACCATGGTGAAGCAGAGTGGTTCCTTAATATTCGGATACTGCGAGACAGACAGCAGCATAAGCTATGGCTGTGCCAGGATACATACATTAGCAGTGTCGCTATGAGATACCACCTCACACATCGCGCACCTGTCTATACGCCATTACCTGTTGAAGAGTTGATGCCATATGAAGGAACAGCTTCAGCAGAAGATATCAAACTATACCAGCAGAAAGTAGGATCATCACAGTATGCCACCACAATCACACGACCAGATGCAGCCAAAGCAGCAGCCAAATTGTCTCAATTCCTTATGAATCCAGGCCCACAGCATCAGAACGCAGTTGACCGAGTGATATGTTATCTATACACAACGCGTTTTAGGGCCATTGAGTTCGGAATTGGCAGCGGATTAGAGTCCATTGAATTTGCCAGCGATGCGTCATATGGGGATAATCCTGACCGGAAAAGCTCAGCAGGTTATATATGCCAGGTGTACGGAGGACCAGTGGATTGGAAAGCTTCAAAACAACCCACGGTCACCACCTCTACCACTGAAGCAGAACTGCTTGGCTTGTCAGAAACAGCACGCTCTCTCCAATGGTGGAAGCGGTTCGTTTCCAGGATCCAGTTTAACCCTGATCATACAATATCGATTCGATGTGACAACAGACAGACAGTTGAGCTGTTGACCTCAGAGCAAGCCAAAATCAGTACAAAGCTTCGACATGTCGATATCCATGGACACTGGTTAAGGCAGGAGGTCAGAGAGGGTCGAATCAAGGTTATATGGGTGCCAACAGGCCAGATGGTGGCAGATGGACTCACCAAGTTACTCCCTCGTCAGAAGCATGAGCACTTCGTTAAGATGCTCAGGATGGCTGATATAAGCCATATAATTGACTAGCCCAAGCAGAAGACAGAGGCCAGTCTATAGAAGGACCAGAAATGAAGGATTCCAGGCTGTGCAGCTCTCCCTGAAACAGGTAGAGCTGAGGGGGTGTGTCGGAATCCATAGCTCGGAGGTGGACTATCTAAATTGCCGATTGTTTTGTATTAGTCAGCTTGCCCCTCATAAAATTGCCAGATAGGAGCTATATAGCAAGACAGACCTCTTTTGCGATTCCATTGGTTGAGCCATATGTCCACTACACCCTGGGTTCCAACAAATTGTCGGAGAACAACGCACGTGACCTCACCTCCGGCTTGGCATCAAATTCATCCCGGAGTTTTCAGTGAAAACTATCTCCGTGCCGGGCCTCAACATCCATCAGTCCGCACCGAATTGACCGAGCTCTCCAGAAGTCCCAGGAGCCAGGAGCTTCGTCTAATTTCTACTTCGCCTTTCAATTGCCCCACGACAACCCTCCATCCCGCCACCATGATCTGCCAACGATGCCGCACCGGCATCCTCTCACGCCTCCAACCGCAACAAACCCTCACTCGGACAGCTTCTCGCCAAAACCTCCTCCAACGCCCCCAATTCCAACAAACCAGTCCCTACAGTGATGGCAAACCCTCCGTCTCCGCTACCCCCCCACCACCCAAACCCCGCCAGCCCATCGCGGACGACATCTCAATACCCTCCGCCGTGTCCTCGGCCTCGCCCGGCGTTTCGCAACCGCTCAGCACCCCCGAGAGCGGCGTGCATGCAGACGTGCACCCGGAACAACCGGTGAAGCGGGCGCCTAAGGTTGTCAGCAGCTGTCCGGCGGGGACGAAGTTGAATGGCTTGAACTATTTTAAGAATAAGCCGGATGTGTTTGCACGGGAGGACGAGGAGTATCCGGAGTGGCTGTGGGGGTTATTGGAGCAGTTTGAGAGCAAGAAGAAGGCGCAGGATGGGGGCGTTGATCCTAGCAGTACGTTTTTACTTCCTATTTCTTGGTTTCATGATATGTGGGGAATGGTGCTAATTGAATCGTGAACAGCTCTGAATAAGAAGGGCCGGAAGAAGTTGGAAAAGAAACTTGCCGCTCAGGCTGCTGCCATGCCTCCGAAGATTCCCGTCCACCACCAAGCTACCGATATCACGCCCGCGTCCTACAGCCGTCCTGAGACCGGAGATATCTTCACGGAGGCTACTGCAAGTCTCGAGAAGCGTACCGAGATCACGAAGAGCGCACGCGAGGCTAGAAGAAAGGCTATTCGGGAGTCTAACTTCCTGCGCGGGCTTTAAACATCAGGCTAGGTCGTTTATTGCATGGTTTTGTGGAGAACTGTGTACAATTGAGTCGATCGAGGCTCTAAAAGACATGGAACGTGTATTTTTATGGCAATTTTCTTTCATGCGACGCTGTGTTTCGATGTACATGAAGGCGCTTAAATGGAATATGTTGGGGTCTATTTATTTCATAGACAAAAATGAATTGATTTACAAGCGTCTTCCACGAATACTAATATGAACATGCAATAACCTGGGTATATGACCTGCATCCCTCAACCAAACCTAGATCCTAGGCTTCCAGCCTCACTTCGAAATTTTCCACTTCGTAGTCTGACCCTGCCCGTACAACCACGGTAAACACGCATCCCACAAAGCCTTAATCTCCCCACGACCAATCCCCATCAACTCCCGCCACAGCTGATTATCCAATTTCTCCGTCCAAGCCAAATACGCCATCAGGATGAAATCCGCATAACTAGCATTCTCCCCCTCAAAAAACGGCCCACTCTTCCCGTATCGCCCCCTCAGCATCTGTGCCAACGTCTCCACCTCCCTCTTAATACTCTCCGTAGTCACGCGCAGACTATCCGGATCCGAAGGCCTGAGCTCCGACAACGGCTTCCCGAACATCGCCGACCGCGTCTTGATAAAGTACTCGCGGCCCTTCTTGTCGAGGATCTTGGGTACATGCGGGATCACCAGCACCAGCGACTTCAGCGCGGCGTTGCTGACTAGTTTGCCCACGGCTAGGGAGAGCGCGTAGCTGGCATCGCCGTTGGGCCAGAGGGGGCGCTCGGGGTAGAGGCGGTCGAGGTGGAGGGCGATCGGGAGCGAATCCATCATTGCGCCTGATGCGACGCGGATGGAGGGAGGGTGGTAGATTGCTGGGAGGGTGTAGGCGAAGGGACCTTCGGGATAGGAGGTTACTTGGAGGGAGCGGAGGAGGGGGGTGATTTCGGGGTAGGAGATGAAGGATTGGGTGTAAGGGATGTTTTTGTAGTTAAGGACGAGGCGGGTTTTGTTGGTGTTGAAGGACCATGCTTTTGTGTTGTCTGTCATTCTGTTAGTGGTGATTCTGTAGAAGGCAGGCGTGGTGAGGGGGAGGGGTTACCTGGGAGTTTCGACTCGACGTCGAAGAAATGAACGGGTGTGTCTGCCATTTTGGCGGATCAATTGAATAGCGGTGATGCTGTTTTGTCTATAATATTGGCATTGGGTTGTCTGTTGTGTTGGAGGGAAAAAGTTGGAGTTGCGAAGAACTTTTTTGGTCGATGGCGGAATGCCGTCATCCTTCCCAATGCGGCGGAACGGAAGATAAAGACCTTTACCGATACGGGCATTCTGCGATGCAACCCCTATCTTGGATTCTTTTACTGCTTTGATTGTATTTGCCAAATAGTTCATGATTCCGTATTTTGCTCTATTAAGTACTTCTGTATTATATACTACCAGGCCAAGTCGAATGCTGGTTCAAGGCTCTGGTACGAATGCTTGCGCCTGCACAATGGCATAGTTAGTCCCGAGAGTTATTGATCTACTTGACGATATTAGCGCTGGTCAGATAGAATGCATCACACCCAGTGCATGCAAATAACTCCGTGACAGGCCCCGTGTACGCCACACGCTATACCGTATACTCGCCATAGACCGGGAAATAGGCGGTTATTGACCGATCCGGTCAACAATGCTCAAATAAAAAGAGCTTTATCATATGCGGAACAAATGCACAGGCAAGAATCCCTGGATATTGTTGACCACGGCTTCCCTGTATACTTGTATGCACTCCGAGAGCTTGATACTTCCCGCCCAGTGACAGATCGATCGGCTTCATCGAAGGAGATTGTGGGCGATCAATTGGCGGAAGGATATACGGATCCTTGGCTATTTCACAGTGTCAAATGCCCGGACAAGGGTCTTACGGATGAGACGAGATCTGTAGAGGGGTCATTGAGAGATACTCTGCTTCAACCGGGGTTATTTCGGGGCGAGCGATCCATGGGCTGGATTGATCAAGTGCCCTGGTCACAGGCATACTCCATACAGGTGCCTGTTTCGATTCGAGTCATGTTCCATGACGTTATTGTTGCTGTGTCGGTCAACGAGACTGGCTGTAGAATGTATACGGAGTACTTGTATGGAGTAAAGTGGTGATGCCCGATCTAATACGCGGGCCAGTCATGTTCTCCACAACAACTCAACGCCCAGCACCACTTCTGCTGCTACTTGCCCCTTCCATCTTCTTTTCTTCTTCCCACGACCGATTTCTGGCTTGATTATTTTCATCCCTGAAGCATTTGATCTTTATACTCATTTCCACCGGCTCCATCTGCAGATAAACAAACTCACACTACTGCATCTCCGGCCAGCCGGTAACGCATTGATCAACAGAGGGACCGGTCCATACGCCTCTAAGGTGACAGTTGGTCTCATTCAAGCACAATATTTGCTCAGCTTTATTCGATCAGCAGTTTCCATCGGAACAAACGAAACAAAATAAGCAAAAAAGCAAAATGGTGGAAACCGCCGCTATGAAAGAGAAGGTGCATCAGCTCGTGGAGAAGACCAGTCACCTCGCACTAGGCTCCCCCCCTGCACCAGGTGCTGAACCATCGATCCCCCATGCCGCAGAAGTGCGCGAGTCCGTCGCGGCATTCTCACCCACAATGGCGTCGTACCTTCAGGAGATCTACAAGTCCCTGTTAACCTCTGAGTCGTGCAAATCAGACTTCCTCCACAAGGCCCAGAGCGAGTCTTCTGATGGAAAGGAACATGCAGACCCACTTGCCTCTCTGGCAGACTTCCAAGCATACATGGCTAGTCCGGCTTCGGCTGCATTGCGACCTCCACACGAGCAGGATACCTCGGCCCCTATCACGGACTATTTTATCTCGTCTAGTCATAATACGTATCTGACAGGTAATCAGCTCTACAGTGATGCTGCCGCCAGCGCGTATACGAACGTATGTTTCTTTTTCCTTGCTACCACCTAAATTATGATTTTTCGACTGTTGAGGTTGGGATTTGGGACTGGTGGTTGCAGATCCGTCATTGCACATGCAGTCATACTACGATAATCCCTGACCGGTCACCTGCTAACTTGATATAGGTTCTTCTTGGTGGCTGCCGATGTGTAGAGATTGACGTATGGGATGGACAAGCTGACTCGGCCGACGAAGACACCAGTAGCAGCAGTAGCAGCTCAGACGACGAGAAACCTCATAAGAAGGAGCAAAAGGAGCGTCAAAAGCACAAGAAGCTGGAAAAGGAAAAGAAGGCAACCAATCGCCGGTCCCGCATCAATGACGCTGTCTCATCCAAGCTGGGCAGCATCATGGGCCGCAAGTCTATACCGCAAGACGCATCTACTGTCGGTGATGGCAATTTCCAGGACCGTCCGGCTCATCTCCCGATACGTCCAGAGCCTAGGGTGCTCCACGGTCACACGCTCACCAAGGGGACGACATTCCGTGATGTGTGCAATGCGATCCGCGACAGTGCCTTTGTCGTCAGCGACTTGCCGGTAATTGTCAGCTTGGAGGTGCATGCCTGTCTGGAGCAGCAGGAGATTATGGTGGAAATTATGCAGGAGGCGTGGAAAGGGTTCTTGATTGAGGTCACACCGGAATTGTTGAACAGCCCTATGCCTAAACTGGAGGATTTGAAGCGGAAGATCTTAATCAAAGTGAAATGGCTGCCAGAGTCGGTTACTGGCGAGGCGGGTGAAGCCGCAGAAGACCTTGAGGAAATCGAAGTGGTGCAATCACAGAAGTCGCAGGAATCGACCGCGCCACCACCAAAGCCTTCTAAGATTTTGAATGCTTTGAGTCGACTAGCTGTTTACACCAAGGGGTTCAGTTTCAAGCACTTGGATCAACCGGGTATGTGTTTCGTGCTACAATTCAACGAAGGTCCAACTGAGTCATGATACAGAGGCGAAGATACCAGGCCATGTATTCTCACTCTCCGAAAGTGCCGCTAAAGAAACATCTCAAAACTACCGCGATGCTCTATTCGAACACAACCGGAGCAACTTCATGCGCGTCTACCCCTATGGTCTCCGCGTGAACTCCTCCAATCTCGACCCAGCCTTCCACTGGCGTCGCGGCGCGCAGATCGTCGCCCTGAACTGGCAAAATCTCGACAAAGGCACTATGCTGAACCACGGCATGTTCCGAGGAGAACCTGGATGGGTGCAAAAGCCACAAGGCTACCGAAGCTCCGAGGAACCTTCAACCCCGATCATTCGACGAACACTGGATCTCTCCATTGAGTTCTTCGCCGCACAGGACCTTTCCCTCCCACCTGGAGATACCAAGGAGAAGAGCTTCCATCCGTACGTGACCACCTGTCTGCACGTTGAGCAACCGGGAGAAGAAACCGGCGCCACAGCGGACGACGACAGCACCGATACAGAGAAGAACAGCTACAAGCGGACCATCAAGAGCTCTGTCGGAGTGACGCCCGACTTCGGTCCTCAAACAATCCAGTTTCCGCAGGTGACAGGGATCGTTGAGGAGTTGAGTTTCGTTAGGTGAGTTTCCACTCACTCATGATGATCCAGATCAGAGCTAACACGGCTATAGATTTAAAATCAAGGACGACGAACTCGGCCGCGACTCTATGGCAGCTTGGAACTGCATCCGACTCGACCGGCTGCAGAGTGGTTATCGTCTTCTCCACTTTCATGACTGCACTGGGTGGAGATCGGGGGGTGTGGTCTTGGTGAAAATCACCAAGAATATTTCTTAATCTGTTATCTATCAATTTTTACTAGAGGCCTCTGCATGCTGTGGCTTTGTACAGAGCAGGCAATAGTGGCAGAATGAAATGCATATGTACTTGACTGTCTCGGCCTTCTACGGCCTTTTCCTTTCCCCCAGCAACGCAGCACCAACGAAACCGTCACGCATGCTTTGGCTTGCGAGACTTTTTGCCGTCAGCATAGAGACAGCGTTTGCAACGCGGGCTACTACGAGAATGCTTGTACTTGGAGCAACTCGTGGTACACACAAGAAGACTAGAGACATCTCAAAGGCCACGTAGAAAATTTGATTCCTTCGTAGATTATAACGTGATAGTCCCCTCATAGGAACTGAATCAACAATCTGCTCCACGTTGTGCTTTAACATCCTATCGCTTCAAGTCTATGTCACACCTACACTCAGTAGAATTTTGTCGTGCTGAAATCGATGGTTGTCCTGCCAATGACTTTCCCTTGGCAGATGGTTTCGAATTTAAGCAGGCCCTCTCGAGCGCCAAAGACCACCTTCAGGTCAAATTCAACTCTGTAGACTCTCCCGGTTGTGCTATACTTGCAATCAAATAAGCCAAGATCGACACCTGTCAAGTCTGTACAAATACTTCCAACACAGCGAACCCCTTCAACATGAGTGTTAGATGGAGAGCTCGTGATATGGGATCAGGGATACAAACCTGGGTCATCAACTCGTTCTGGGGCATGATTCGAATCGCATGAATAGAGCTCTGCATAGAATTTCAACCCATGAGAATCCTGATGGCTTCTATAAAACGAAACGGTACAGCTGTGATTCTCTGAGTATTTCTCGCCCTTTGTCGAGAAGATTATCATTAGCACGTCATCGTCTGCGCGAAACAGAGATATTGGTAAGATATAACAGACCTTCGCAATAATCCATTCCATGTAACCCGAAGCCATTTTTTTGCCGCTAAATGAGTCAATATAAGAATTATACTCACTGTCAATGCCTCTGCGGAATGGAATTCCGATCCTAGTTCCATAATGCCGGCGACATTTCTTTGCTGTCGACCGTAAGCCCTGGAGGCCACGGAGGGCAGCACCCTGAACGATAGCGGCTTGCCTGAATGGCTCAGAATATCAGCATGGATTTCTTACCGTTCAAACAGACGGAAGGGAATGAGTTTTTACGCACGGATTGTCGGGCACGGTGACTATCAGCCCATCAGTCGACCAGAACTCCTTTTTAAAGGCCTCCCGGAGATATTCCGAATCGCCAAAACCTCCGGCTCAAATGACCCTCTGCCTTTAGTCAGTACCTACAACAATTCAGAGGTAGAGAAGACATCGTTTGTCTAAGCCGTACATTAATGACACCTCTTCCAACTTCCGCAGTGGCATCCTTGATCTGTTGACGGACTAGGCTGAGAATCTGATCGACAACAGGATCAAAGATCGATCTTAGGTCATCACTATAGGATAGTTATTTAGCAGTTATTTCTCCAAATGAAAAGCATCCACAGACCTATGGATTATAACCATGCGCTCTTCGTCATCAAAATGCTCCGGATTCGGATCCTCAACGGCCATGTTTATGGGAAGCTCAAAGATCCTCTCCTCATCTGAATTACCGAAGTCTCTCTTGATGACCTCAAAATTCTTCATGAATTCACTCCCAGGGCCCTTTCTCTTCATGGGCAGACTATCAAATGCATCACCAAATCTGTCAGACATGAGCTGGTAGAGATTACGGTCCACCGCAGTGGAACCGCACTTCCCCCCTAACGATCCTACTTCAGCGGCTGTCCAGATATGGATATTATCGACTGGCTTAAGAACCTACCGATTCCCGTACAAAGTTCCTCAAACATTAGCTCCGGGTGTGTTGCTTCTACCAGGTAGGTCGTAATATCCTGAGACATTAGCTTCCCGTTTGCGAACGAGAATAAAACTTTTAATCTTTCAATCCTCACCACAGTACCACCTCCACAATCACAGACGAGGACACCATCTCCGGGCTGCGGATGGCAATTAGCTGCAATTCTAAGACCCAAAATAAAGGGAAGACTGACCTCTACAGAGCCGCCCATAGAATTGGTCGTGTATTTCTTCAACGCCGCAATGGCTGCAGCCTCCGGCTCACTAATCATGAATATATAGTCTCCTACCCGACTTCCAAATCCTGCTCTCCGGGCAGCTGTTCGAGTTGCAGATTGCGCTTGGTCAGACCATATCGCAGGAACCGTGAACCAGAACTCCAGTGGCGTGACGCTAAGCGCCTCTTCTGTGATCTGCTTGGCAATAGTTTTTAAAATATACTGGTATACCTCAGATAGGTAGTTAGAGACCACGTCCACTGCATTCTTGCCTTTGGGTAATTTCAGAATCCCCGCCCCAGAGGAGCCATCCAGAGCAGCATCGTCATATTTCGTCAGTGGTGTATTCTCATCTAGGAGCAGCTTGGACCAGGAGTATGCGATCATCCCCGGCTCGACTTGATATCCCCATCGTTGCTTGCTAACCCGTGGATTATCCTCTTGATATGCGATCCGGGATGGTGTTTTTAGGACCGTCTCAGCGTCCCTCGTTGGACCGGGCCATGAATTGATAAGGATAATGTTGTCTAGATCAGCCTTGCCTTTGGTGCTCACATAACTAGCGCCTTGAGAATTTTATGTCAGCTTAGTCTCTTTGAGTAGAAAGAGGAATCAATCACCGGTATAAGTAGTGCCATAATCAACACCTACTATAATCTTGTGGGTTGGCGCAAGTACCAGCGAGCCTAGCCTGTTGATAAGTTCCGAAGACATACTTCCAGTAGATAGAATATGTTTTCATTGAAGGATATCAGTGAATTGTATGCTGCCCTGAGGAGCTAAGTTCTGGCCGGTGTGCAGTTTTATAAGAGTACAAAATCTGGTCATGTTTATCGACTAGTAGCTTACATCTCAATGAGAAGCACGCAATGGCGGCCAGGGAAAAATGCGGCGCAGGACCCAATGCAGGCATTGACCATAGCCAGAAATCTAGTGCCTTAGATAGGGAGCCACCCCCACTGGGAAGGATCGTGGCCCCTGCTGCATTAATTACTCCAATTCACGCGTCCAATTATTTCCACATGCCAGCCAACTATATTATATTCCTGCACGTACATTTTCATCGGGGATCTCCGTACCAGCCAGCGCCGAGCTGCGTGCTCCCCAGAGTAGACGACACCCCGTGGTTAATTGTAGTTGGCTATTGCGTATCCATCTCGGATTTGGAATACCCAGGGCTGCTGGGGGTTTGTCCTTCGTCTAGGAAGTAGCCGGCAGATCCTTGATTCCACAAGCCTCGTTGTTTAGTTACCCGAATTGATTCCTGATACCTTGCTGGACACCATGTCCCCACCTCGGAAGCGGTTTATCTGTCCCAAATTTAGGCTTCAGTGAAGTATTCATATTTTCACGGCGCCAAAAACGTTGAAGCATAGACTCTCACCTGATATCATCGCTAAGAATGAAGGAAGATGCTACTATCCCGACTGGTTCTAGGAACTATAAGCCGGTGAGAAAAGTCCTTTATATCAATATTCCTCTCAAAATCTATTAACGATCTAATAAAAAGGAGGTGGCCTCCAGTGGTGGTAATTCCTCTCACAGAGGACCAAGGGAAAGTAGGCACTCCAGTGCGAGTAGCCAGAGCTCTTCAATAAGTGAGTTCTTAGGTAATCTCGTGCTTCGAATCATACCTGTGAGAACACCAAATCCCTTTAATTATGGGGCTGATTACTGACTCTACTACAGCGTCAAACAGCCTCTCTAAGTCCCAGCCCTCCGTTGTACCCTGCACCTACACCAAAAGAAAGTTCGAACAAAGAGCGGAACCCCATAGTCCCGGCACCAGTTGAGAGTAACGGAGCCCACTATGTCCAGGATACCCAAAGGGGCCCCCCTTGGCAGAGTGGGCAACAGTTCAGTTGGATAATAGAAGGAAAGGATGCAGAGATCAGGGACTTGCAAGCGAAACATGCTCAAACGGTGCAGCATTTTGACACACACTTGAAGAATATGCAAGCGACCTGCACCGAGGATATCCAGCAAAGGAATGCATATATAGTGCAACTGGAACAAGACAACATAAATTTTCAAAGGAGTCTCAAGAGATTGGACGGCGAGTGCAGAAAACTGCAATCTATAGCCCTCACTGCACAAGAAGGCGCACTTCGAGCAATGGAACAAGGCGGTTGGGCTGCAAAGGAAGACAGAGTTGTTCGAGATGAGCTGGCAAAGCTCCAAGATGGACTGCGATCTTGGGCGAGGAAGTACAGTAGGGCGGCAGTTAGCTCTGATTTGGAAAGTGTGTCAGCTCTTGAGAAAGATAAGGTTGTCGAAGAGCTGAAAGGATATTGCGTGCAAACAAACTGGTGTTCATTGCTGGAACGAATGCCGATATCCTCGAACAAGGTCTTTCCTCTTCTCGTTCAAGCGCTCCTTGCCAAAGACATCTTTCAAACTATTTTTGCTGATCCGTTTTTCGCCTTTCCTGAGACCATTGATGATCCAGAACTACCTAATCGGGCTGAGATGCGACTTTTACATCAAACTATGACACAGTGTAAGTCCCTAGTGGCAAGAAAAAGCACCCAGTGGCTAACCACTCCACTCCACAGTGAACAAGGAAGAGGCGGAAATATGGCGGTCGCACATGATACGAGTCCTATCTGGGCACCGATCAGGTGGCAAAGGGTCTTCAATGCCCGATAGGATACAAAAGATGGCTAGTTTCCATGGTGAAGCCCTCATCAATGGCCGCGCCCATATCTTGCTTCGTGAGCCTGAGAGTCAAGCTGAGGTGATAAGGCGGAGTGACGACTTATATAGACTCTATCATCAAGCTGGAGGACTAGCGTTGTCCTTGTGGGCTCAACGGACTGTTATTGCATCCCATGGCCTGCAGCGCTTACACAAGTTTCGCGCATCCTCCTCACTGATGACGGCCCATCGACTACATCACCTTGACGAAGATGACAAGAGACTTGACGGTAGGAAGATCCTTCTGTGCATTCAGCCGGCAGTCTTGGCATTCGGTAATGAGAATGGCGAGAACTATGACAAGAGCAAGGTCTGGGCTAAAGCGATCGTTTTGGTGGAGGATAACGCGTAGTCACAATTCGAATCTAACAGAAGGTTCCTTTGTACCGAGTCATGTCCCAACCCTAAATGATGAGATCGTAGTCCACGGCGCCCTTTCCCAACAGGTAGGGATTTCAGCTACGCCCCCATCGCCATCAGTTTTAGGTAACTCGGTTGAACTTGACATCCGAAGCTTTCAGCATACCCTCCCGTGCAAATCTGAGCCAACATGAATTGCCTATAGTTCGCAAAGAGTACCCTTATGGATGGAGCGTCGTAAGCCGTCCATATTTGACTGCGCCGCATGTATTGACCAACGCGAAGGAATTGATCTTCACTGTAACCCCGCGGCTAACACATCCTGTAATATCATGATTGGATTGTGATGGCCGGTTGCGTGCTCCTATGCAATTCCCGTTTTACTGTGTTTGACAAGGGCCGTGCCTTGATCTCGCTAGTCGCCGGGGTGTATGTATGTGCGGAGACGGGAAGGGCTGGCCCGACCCTAGTTAAAGATCCTTATGCAATTCCAATGGTACCTTTGTTGAGAGACTGCGCCGCCCCCTCCCTTCCCCCACTTCCATGAAAAAGAAAAAAGAGAGAGAGAGAGAGAGCCCCAACTATAGCAATACTATAAGCTTACGACTTGGAATATTAGCATCCTTGGAGACTAAGTAGAAGCAGTGACTGCGAACTGTCAACATTAACTAGCTATTTCTATTTGTGATAAATCGGCTTTTTTTTTTTTTTTTTGAGCACTAATGGAGTCGCCTTCCATGGAACAAGCACGGGAAATCGTGAATAATATCCGTCGCAGGAATGGGGGAATTACAGAGGAGCAGCGAGCAGAATTGGGAACCGACCTGACGGAAGTCTATCAAAACCTACAATCTCTAGCAGGTCGGTCTATTCGCCACGTTGCCGAAGACTTATACGACTCGGATACTCGGTTTATCTTTGAGCTAATCCAGAATGCCGAGGATAATCGCTATGAGTCAGCGTTAAGTCGTAACGAGAGCCCATATATCCACTTCACGTTACATGATGACCGACTGGTCATTGACTCGAACGAGGATGGCTTCAACGAGGAAGATGTCCGCGCCATTTGCAGCATCCATAACAGCAGCAAACCTCTGACTGGCGGTTATATCGGCCATAAAGGGATCGGGTTCAAGTCTGTTTTTAAGGTTGCTCAAAGGGTTCAGATCCAATCTGGACCTTTCTGTTTTTCCTTCCAGCACTGCCGCAATGAGAGCGGATTAGGCATGATAACCCCGTCGAATCAAGAACACGAAGCTCTTCCCGATGAGGTGAGGACGAGAATCACGCTTTTTCTCATACATCCAGAAGATTTCGACGCACGAGCCACAGAGCTCGCTGAAATACCAGACACACTCCTCCTATTTCTTCAGAAACTCCAAAAGATTACAATAAACGTGAGACCATCCGAGAAATCGACTTTTCCAAATGCTTCATATGTGTTCTGTCGAAATGAAATGGAGACTTCAACGAAGCTTGTCCAAATGAGCAATGGTGAAGAACAAGTCAAGAACTTCATTATCCGCAAGGCTACCGTTTCTGGCCTACCCGAGCATTCCAGCCGCCCGGGGCAAAATGATGCAGAAGTTGTTCTCGCTTTCCCAGTGGACGCATCTTTGAAGCCAATCAAAGAGCCTCAATATGTCTATTCTTTTTTACCAGTGCATCGAGAGGGTTTCAATGTAAGCCAGTCCCGTCCTATCATCAATTTTTTTTGCCCTGTATTAATCACCAAGCAGTTTCTCATTCAGTCAGATTTCATCACACAGGCAAGCCGCCAAGGCATCCATCGCTGCCCGAGAAATTACGCCATTCGAAATGGCATCTGCGATTTGTTTGTTGAGGCAGTGCGCTATTTCTGTTCCCAACCATCACTACAGTACGAATGGCTTCAGTACCTTCCTGGCCTTTATATCACGGACCCGTTTTGGAGCGAAGTTCGAGAGACAATATTCGATAGACTCAAAAGCAACCGAATCCTGCTGACGTGGAGGGGTGACCTCAAGTATCCGGAAACATTGCAGCATCTTTCTAGTCGACATTGTGACTGTCATGGTCAGCCATTAATTGATGATTTAGAAAGCGAGGTTTATCTATCACCACGGTACAATTGGTCACAACAGAAAGATGCTCTGATGGAACTGGGCGTGAAAATTCATTCCTACGTGAGCATGCTCGACCGCTTAGATTTGTATCTCCAGGGGGACGAACCGCAATTTCTTGATCCGGCGTTAAGTGATGATTGGCATACAAGAGTAGCCAATCTTTTGGTGCGAGCATTAAAGGTTCATCCCAGCAACTCCGAGGTTGCGCGGCGTATCAAGCATATGCCACTTGTTCCAGTCTCTGATGGATCACGCTTGAAGGATTCAGCCTCGAGAACATACTTTCCCAATGATAATAAGGGGGTTGCTGTTCCAGGGGATTTAGAGCTGGAAATAGTTCACGCAGGAGCGCTGGGGAACTCATCCAGGAGAGCTCTTTTTGACACACTGGGAGTGACACACTGCGCCCCCTCACAGGTCATTGAGTTTATTTTGAAAAAATACAACCGACCCTATGGGGTGAGCCTACAAAATTCGATATCCCATCTTCGTTATCTCTTCTGGGCCTTAGGGGATGAAGTGTCACTGGATAAACGGATATATATTATGGATCAACATGAGAGGCCCGTATATCGCGCACGTGTGCCATACGGTGTGGATATCATAGTGGATGACTTATACCTCCCCACACCCGGAAGATGTGGGACCAAGGAGCTGTCACGTAAACTTGAGAGTGATGGTTGGCCAACAGACATGCTGTTTATCAATCAAGCCTACCTTGATGCTATCTCAGCGGAGGCCAAAAGCAATGGCCTGTCATGGGAAGAATGGCTCGAAAGAAGGGCGTCGGTGCGCTGCATTCCGAGGCTGAAAGATCGCCACACTGATAAGCTTTCAAACCTGTTCCAGAACCTTGCAATCAATCATCCGCTTACGCTGCTTGACATTCTGAAAACCTACTGGCATGACTACCAAGGGCAAATCACACCTCAGATTATCGAAACCGTTAGAAATATAGAGGTTCCATGCCAAAACACCGACACATGGTATCCTCTGAAAGAAACTTACTTTCCCTCCACGGAATTGAATAATATATGCTCGCGGGCATCCATTACGGACTCGTTCAACCTTTTCATAGAACCACTTCCTGAGTGGGCCACTGAGACCATCGATGGATGGGAATTTCTCGCCGAATTCGAGGTTGGCCTGAGTCCTGATATAATTTTCATGGAGCAGGTGCTCCATTCCCTCAAAGAGAAAGCTCCACTGGATACGGCACGGGATGGTTTCTTCGCGATGTACCGAGAGCTCTCAATCCGATTCTTCGACGAAGATCCAAGCGAAGTGCGGTGAGTTACAATCTGTAGCGTGAGCTGAATTATGAAACCTAATAAAAATAGTAATCTCTTCTGCAATTCGGAAGCAGTTTATATTCCAGCCACACAAACAAGGCCTGCGCGAATAACATCATATCGGCAGTGCGTCTGGAGAGGAAATCACTGTCTGCGCAACAAGTATCCCCTTGCAATGCATCAAGAATATTCAGATAACCCAAATGTGGTGCATTTGTTCAAGAACATGCTTTGTGTTGCTGACGCATCCATCACGACATATCTTGAAGAGCTTCAATATCGCAAGAAATTCCCGGATGTGCTGTTGGAAGATCTGTATTCCATATATGGTGAACTTTCAGAAGAGCTACTAGAAGGAGGCGCTCTTACAACTTATGCATGGTAATCAAGTCATTTGAGCATCCTTGAACATTATTGACAAGAACTTCCAGCGATATGTTCCACAAGGAGAAATTGATCTACATACCGACACAGCGGTCATGGGTTTCACCAGACCAGTGTATTTGGGCTGCGGCTTCGAAAATCGGTGGACAATTTGGAATCAGCACTATGTACTCTAGGTTTGAAGGGCTTCTCCGAGGTGTCCTTAACATACAGATTCCCACCATCACGACTTATATCAACCAACTTCGGATTCTTGTGTCAGATCAACCCAACGATATCACTGCCATCAAAGCTTCTATCCACAGTATGGGCCAGCTCCGACCGTCCGCTGAAGATCTGCATGGGGTTCGAGAACTGAGATTCTTACCCATTGAAAGGGCTGATGGAAGTAAAATGCTTGCGAAGCTAACTGATGCATTCTTTATCGCTGACCGGATCGAGTATCAAGCCGCGTTCCATGGCAAGGTTTCCATGTTAAACTTTTCTTTAGAGGAAGTTTTCAGACTGCGTCGACTATTCGAGGCGCTGTCTTTGGGGAACCATTACATGTCAGTTGCTGTGCAGGAGAGAACGATCGTACGGTTTCCCGCACCTGAACCATCCTCAAGCCTGACCCACACATTCCGAAAAAAGGCCCGGCATCTGTATCGGCAAGTCAAATTTGGCACCCTTGCTATCAAAATACTAACCGAAATGTAAGGTGTGCTGTACATTACGATGCAGGTAGACTTCAAAGCGACGGTGCAAGTATCCGGAGACGCCTGCAACATATTATTATACATGAAAGTCACGGTTTCATGAAAACAGTCATACTGTCGCACAATGGCCTTCGAATCAATGCAGAGACCGATAAAGGATTGGTTCATATTGATCATAGCAATAATAAGCTTAGGATCTACGTTCCTCGGGATCCGCAGCAAAGACAACGGTGCTACTCAACACAGCTACCCGAGGCACTAGTTTCCTTTTTGGAGATTGAGGATAGGACAGCAACCGAGGTCTTTCGATTGCTTTGTCTCCTGCATGAAGATGTTATTGAGAACGTGCTAGACGACAACGGAATTAGCAGAATCTCATATGCGGATACCGATGACCCTGACACTGATTTTCCAACAGAGGCGACTCAAGAAAGTAGTTTCGGAGATACTTTTGATGTTTATGGCACTTCATCCGACGATGAGAGTCGATCTTCTGAGACAGAATTCACGCAAGGATCAATGGCTAGCCCAGACACGGCGACTCGTAATGCGTCCTCTACAGTGCAACGCCCAGAATATGAACCAGAATATTCTTTGTCGACACATCAACAAGCATCTTCTTTCCCGAGACCTGTTCCGACTAACTTTGTTGAGCCATCTTCAGATACGACCTCTGTGCCTACGTCCTACAGCCCACAATATGTTCGATTATTGGACCATGTCATCATGCTGGCACGTCAGGCAGCTTTCCCTCGGAACTCGGATAGTACCTCCACTACCGCTTGTGCTAGTGGAAACTCTATCCAAGGTCTCGCATCAAGATCAAGCATTCCTTCAGAGAGCCAATTAGCACATGATATCAAGATAGGGGCTGCAGGAGAGCTATATGTTTGACAACCCTCCCTTTTTCTTTTTCCTTTTTTCCCCCCCTAATCCTTTGTCGTCTTCCGTCCTAGCAGTATTTACGGATACGCTTTATGTGATCAGTGTGAAAACTAACATCGTCAATGACAGGCATTCGAGCTCCTTTCGCAGCAAAGCCTACCGGGCTTCACCCGCCAAAATTGGCAAAGCAATGTGCGCAAAATGGTTAACGTTCATCCCGAATATCTTGATCTTGAACCATGGAGTGGGCTTGAAACAGCGGATCTAGTCTACAACGACATAGATTCAGTGCTCACTAAAATACTTATCAATGCCGGATATCTGTCACAGATAGACTGGGAGGGAGCCACCCCAACATACTTTATCGAAGTCAAGACGACCGCCGGGACATGTGGGACTCCATTCTATATGAATAGAAGCCAATACGTACGGGTAAGTTTATTGGTCCCTTTTATATTTTGCGTCATGTATACTGAAATCAGTCGCAACCCAGATGCAGTCAATGAAAATTGGAAATCATGAGCCAGCAAATGCCAAAATTTACCTGATCTTCCGAGTATATAGTCTTGGGAGCGACGGTACAGCGATGGAGATCTATCTTGACCCGGAGACATTGAGGGAAGTGGGCATGCTTCGTTTCACACCTGCGTCATATAGCGTTTCTCCCAGAGTAGACTACTAGTGATTACCCTATCTGATTCCTATTTAATTACTCATTTACCATTCCATGCTTCGTGAACAGAAAAGCCTGGCATCCCAATTAATTCAACCTTGGTATATGACTGCTTCTAAGTACGAGGCTTCGACCATGTGAGCCCAAGCCGACAGATAAATCCACTGATTGAATTCAACCTGGATGGGGACCTGATCTGATGGGTTCAGTCCTTTTTGACCGACAGATGGGTTCAGCTGCAGATTTACAACACACAATGCCCGGCACATCCAATTAACTCAGGGGTGCCACAGGGCTCACCAGTCACCTATTCTGTTCATCATCTACCTCAGCGGTGTGTTTGATGCAACCAGAGGAGCGAGATTGGCGTCTGTGACGGCTCACATATGATAGCTCATATGGCGGCTCGACACTACGGCAATGGGTGATACATCACAAATAACCATCCAGTCATGTCGCTAACAATCCTCTTAAAACCTCCTCATTATCTAGATAGATTTCCTTTTCTCTTTTCTTCCCCGGATTCGATATTCTCGTCGATGGCCACAATAGTACAGTTAGGAATTCAGTTCGTTATCATCTACTATTCGGAGCCCGTGACAGCGTCCAGTCTCTTTCTTTTGCAGATGATGTAGGTCCGCTTGTCTCAAGGCACTCTGTCAGAGAGGTCTGCGACAAACTGCAAAAAGCAGCCAAGGTGGCTATATAATGGGGGCATGACAATGCAGTGCAGTTTGATGCAGGGAAAACAGAAGCAGTCCTGCTTACTCGTGAACGGGGCTGAGAACTGAAAGATCAAATTAAAGTAGATGGCCACTGTGTGCCCTTCAACCCAGAAGCAACCTGATGGCTTGGTGTCTGGCTTGATTCTGGGCTGAATCTCAAGGCCCATTATCAGATATGCATGCGCAAGGCACAGGCTGCAGAAAACCGGGTACAACGCCCATGTCAGAGTCATGGACTTGCTGCAGGACTGACTCGCCAGGTTCAAGTCGCGGCGGTGCAGTCAGTAGCCCTCTATGGAGCAGAACTCTGGTGGCAGGGCCAGAAGGATCGGCTAGCTGGTATACAGCTGATGATCAGTCGACAGGCCCGCGCTATCACTGGCATGCTGAAGTCCACCCAAATAGGACCACTGGTTCGTAGCACCGGCAGAGGTTCTACTGGAGGCCTGACAGTTACGATATACTACCCGGCTGCTGAGCTTACCAGGGAACCACCCAGCCAAGAAAATCCTTCCAATGAGCTTGTGAGAAGGGGATCAACACGTCCAGCCTGGGGAGCAGACCCCAGGGGACCGACAATGGCCTGAGAAAGGTAACCGAGGCCCATGGTCCCTGGGACAACACCTCGCTCGACAACTAGCCAATATCCTACCAGCAGATCCATCCGAGGGATTTGAAAGCACGATACAGACAACCAGTGGCCAATTCCCAGCCCAAATAGAAGTGCTACCAGGTTCAGAGGCCCTAGCAGCGGCGCAATCTTTCTCTCCTGGGCTAGCAATCTGGTCAGACAGGTCAAGATTGGAGAATGGCAGATGCGGAGCAGGACTTGCATGGCAAGAACCAGGAGCCTGGGAAGACCCGGGGGTTCCCATTGGGCAAGGGACATGACGTCTTTGATGCAGAGCATCTTGGAGCGGTTCGAGCACTCCAGTTAGCAGAGAAAGTGGGAGACCAAAACCAGTCACTATCTTGCTGGACTCCCAAGCGGCCATTGCAAGGCTGCGACACACCCAGCCAGGGCCAGGTCAAGCATTAGTGATCCAAGCACATGCTATAGCCAAGAGACTACATGCCAGAGGTCACCAACCCACTATCCAATGGGTTCCGGGACACGCAGGAGTAGAAGGGAATGAGAGAGCCGACCAGGCGGCAAAGCAGGCAGCCAATAAGCCTCCAGGAAAAGGCCCAAGAGAGATCTCTCTGGCCTTCGCCTGTAGAGCCCGAACAGAGGCCATTACAACACAGAGGCAAAGATGGCTCACTAAGGAGCTTGGACAGCGATCCCAACAAGGTCAACGAATATACAGGCCACAGAAGAACTGGCGGCTTGACCCTGCAGCGGCAATGGCCCCCAAGCACCTAGCAAGCCGCTATTTTCAACTGAAGTCAGGACATGCAGCCATAGGAGCACACCTACATCGGATCCGGGGAGGATGCAACCTGTGAGGGATGTGGTATGTCAAGGAAAACAACACACCATCTTCTCTTCGAATGTCGGGAATGGCAACACCAACGAAACAGGCTCTACATGGACCTGGAGACAGACGGAGTTATGAGACCCACTACTGCAGAATAATATCCACAAGGACGACTTCTAGGCGAGCCCAAAGCGACCAGGGCGCTGTTACAATTCCTATCCAACACCAGCGTAGCTCTACCTCAGGGATATCTACAACGGCCGGTAGAAAGAGCCCGGAAAGACGGAGAACGGGGACTAGAAACATTGGAGGAGGCAAGTAGAACAGGAGAAGGATAGCAGGGAGGGTAGCCTAAGCTGAGAATTGGCCTAGGCCACACCCATTTTGCTCCGAAACATAAGGAGAGCACTGTGCTCGAAAGCCCTGCGCATACAGGCGGCCTGGGGCGAGGAAAAGGATTAGAAAAATTATAGAAGGGGGTGTTGCCTCAGGAACTTATAGGGACAAAACACCGTAGAATAGCTGCCGGCCTAAGTCCATGAATCATGGTCTGCCATAGCTCTAAGGCTCGGTATGGAAAATAAACTTGATTAAATAGTAATAATAGTAGTACGAGGCCCATCACCCCCATTCGAACTGATCTGTGATTATTTTCAGGGCTTGGTCAAAAAGAATAAATGATAGACTTTTTCTCGATGCTTTGAAGTCTCTACCTTTCCGGTCTACTGCTCACTCCGAGCTGCTTTTGCCTCACTGAGCAGAAGCTGTGTCGGCGACTGAGCGTCCTGGATAAGGCAGTTCCAATAAAATTGCACCGTGATAGCGTGGCTGTAAAAGTGTACGGGTCAACAGAAATCCTGATACGCTTGCTTCAAAAACATCCATGCTAGGTCTAAGTCGTACCTACATCTTGGGATATCGTGATATCTGGAAGCCCACGCTCCTATATACGCTGTGTTTGGCTTGGGTATCAGAACCAACGGCAACTGAGGCAACAGAGCGGTACCGCTGATCATCACCGCAGAGTTCGTCTGGGATATACTATGACGAGCTGCGTGGTTTGAGCTGAGACTGAGATACCATCTTATTG
Source organism: Aspergillus chevalieri (assembly GCF_016861735.1). Classification (NCBI taxonomy): domain Eukaryota; kingdom Fungi; phylum Ascomycota; class Eurotiomycetes; order Eurotiales; family Aspergillaceae; genus Aspergillus; species Aspergillus chevalieri. The sequence goes on along the minus strand of NC_057368.1, from coordinate 706,105 downwards.
GCTAAAATGAATAGTGGATCCTATGCATGGCTCAGCTGAAGTTTGACAGTGGAGAAATGCATGATTACGTTCGATCTGAGTCTATGTGCGTCACAAACAGGTACTATGTACTTGTAGTAATATGTAGTGTATTGCACTGTATAGAATGGCCATTGGATATGTGTGCAGACTGTTTATCACTCATGTCGGTTGCTGCGTGCTTGTGCGTACTGCACGCGGCATTGATGTTTCTCGCAGCGCAGCCGGTGGATCCCACCTGCCAGCTGTCGGTGGATCCCCCGTGTACTCCGTACGGTACTGCCTTGCGTTTATGCACTTCAAACAGGATTCAAAGAGGGGGGAAGAAAAGAGAAGCATTCATGATGCCGATCCTCGCGCTCCGGTTCCTTCAGCCCGTTGTAGTCACGCCACGGGTTCGGGCACTCGATATAATACCTGAATCCGCCATGCACTGCTAGCCTCCAAATTTTGAGGACGTTAATCCCGTCACTTCACTCACCATGTCAAATATGCAAACCCTCAAAGCCCTCACGGCAGACCAAATCGAGAAGGGAATTAATAATTCCCCCCTCTCCACCCGGTCACTAGAATCCATCGACCTGATAGTCGACAAGTCGAAACTCGACTACCTCCCCATCACCCTCGCCGACGTACCAGCAGACGAGCCCTTCTTAACCACCCCTGATGACAGCGGCGACTCAGAAAGCGACGACAACCAACCACTTACTCCCACCGAGGCCCCAAGCCACCCCGCCGACTTTAAGACCACAGACCTGGACCAGACCGTCATCGGAGGCGCAGTCGTGGACAGTGTCTCCTTGGTCGTACCGGATGAACATGCGGCGTCGTTCGCGGGTCTTCCTGTCATCCCGATCACAGGGAGTGCCGGTGTTCAAGCCCAGATGCTAGCTGCGGTGCCACAAGATAAGGCGCAGGGACGATCGAATCAGCTTCCTGTTTTGCTTTTACCGGATGAGAAGCCGACGACCACGACTGTTGCTGCAGCTGCTGCTGCAGCTGAAAAACAGCTGATGGCTAACACTGATGCCCTGGCTGAAATGATCAAGAGTACCCCGAAAATTGATCAGGATGCTGGCAGTGCCAGCGGGGACAAGGAGATTGTCAAAACTGAGCTTGGTGGCTATGTGCTGGCGGGGGATATCAAGAACTTTTTCGGTATCAAGGGGTTGAAAGCCAAGTTGTACAAGTTTAAAGGTAAGTGGAGAAACAATTGGAATATAAGGCGGCACTGACCAATGTTTTGTCAAGGCCCGGGAAAGAAAATCGACAAGGAAGACAGCAACAAGAAAGTGGATGGGTCCGGAACTGAAGATCAGGATGGCGACGGCGACAACAACGCGAATGCCAACGCAGACAGCGAAGATGATTCAGAGCCAGCCCGCGAAAAAGCCATCCTCAACCCCGAAAGCTACGCCCTAAAAGGCAAACCCCTGGGAACATTATTCCCATTTATCGACGACATCGACCTCCAAAAGATGCCCATCACGAACCTGGCGTTTACTTACTGCGAAGAGAAGCAAAGCGCCTTCTTCCCTCCCGGTTTGCGCTTTGAAGCCGATGTTCAACTCAAGGATAGTCTGCAGTGGGCGAGTGATGCGCTGAAGTCCATGTTCGGTGGCCAGAAAACCCCGGAGTCTATACATCTCAGTGCACATCTGGCGGATGAGAGAGATTGGACTAAGAGGCCTCGTGTTGAGAAGTTTGTTCTTCAGGGTTACTTCGACAATATGGGGCTGAAGACTTGGGACCTTCTCCAGTTCAAGACCATGGGTGTTGAAATTACTGGCACAAAGGCTGCTAGAAGCAAGAAGGATAATAAGGAGGAAGGTAAGGATGATGATAAGGATAAAAAGGACGAAGAAGGTAAGGAGGAAGGTAAGGATGACCAATCTACCGAAGACCCTCCTAAAGATACTACCGAAGCGACACCGGAAAATCTGGAGTCTGGTGTTGGGGGCAAACCCGAATCTGCAACGAAAGACACCGAGGTACGCTATTCTCATCCCATTCCTCAGCCTTTCCGCCGTGAAAGGAAAAGCAGTTAACACCAGCTAGGCCAAGCCCAAGGGTGATACTGAGGACGCAGCTAAGCCTGAAGAGGGAGACGACAAGAAAGAAGATGATGAGAAGAGAAAGCCCAAAGAAAAAAAGTCATGGAACTTTGGTTTCGGCTTCTTTGGGACGCTGATGTTTACCAAAGTTCCCCACGCCAATGCTCCTGTCGAGTTGAATTACCGTATCGGTCGAGACTTTGAGGTCGACGATAGCGCAGATGGCACAGATGGCGAAAAGGGTGAGAGCGATGATAAGAAAGATGACAAAACAGATGCGGAGAAGAATGCCGAAGACGACAAAGACATGACCCAGTCTCCCACCGCAGACGTCGTCAAGGTTGATGCCGAACCGCCCGCAGGGAAACCTTCGAAAAAGCTCCAGAAGCCTCAGAAGCAATGGTCGGATGGCAAGCACAAGAGAGTGTGGAACATGGTCATCTGGTGCGACAAGTGGGACGATATCTACGGTATCAAGAATGTCTCGGTAAGTTGAGATTTCTTCATCGAAAAATCCGCTGCTAATCCGCTTGATATTTTTAGTTGACAAAGGCCGAGCTTAAGTCATCCTTTGAGCACGGTGAATTCAAAGAGACCTTGCGTTTGGACCTTTTGGCAGACTTGAAGCTGGGAGGTGGAACTTTTAAGGTTACAGGGTTAATTTCGAAGAGTGCGTAAGACTTTCTTGAGCATATCGAAAGTATTGACTGATGTGTTGGCAGACGAGAACTCCCTGGATGCCGAGGTTGGCGACCTCAAGTTGAGTGAGATCAAGAAGATTCACGCACAAGTCGCCGGTTACGAGGTACCAAAAGACGACACGATTACAGACACCAAAGTCAAGGAGGAAGAGGAGACCGATGCGAAAAACGAAGCCAAAGGAAACGAGATTACTTTCAAGGAACTTCATCTCAACCTATCCAGCAAGAAGCGCAAGGAGGAGAAGACGACAGAGAGATCTTTGCAGTTGGACGGTCATGTTACGTTCAACGAACATGCCAGTTCCAGTGCTCTGATTAAGATCAATCAAGATGGTCTGACGATCAACGGAGATATCAAGGATTTCAATATTCCGGAGACAAGTGTTAAGATACAAAAGGCAGGTCTGAATATTTACGTCGCCTTCAGACACGACAAAAAGAAGATCAAGGGCCAGACAGATGAAAAGACAACCAAATCCATCACTGACAAACCTGTTTCCACCGAGCAAGACAGCAAAGCCGAAGCCGCTGATGAGCAGGAATCAATTACCGATGGAGAGAAAGCAGTGACGAAGCCAGGCGTTGCAGGAGAAAAGAAAGATGATGATAAACCCACAAAGCCTAAGCGAGAAAGCCAGTTCTCCATTCTGGGAATCGTTCAGATCGAAGAGTTCGTTGTCACGGTTGGTCTTCACATCGAACAGAAGAAGAACAAACAGACTCGCGAATGGCTTGCCGTCGGCAGTGTCAAGAGCCTCAAATTGTCCGAGCTTTGGCCCACGCTGAAGGGCGGGTTCTTAGACTTGGAGCTCGACAACCTGGCACTGATTGGCTCGTCAGAGGAGAGGGAGGTAAAGGAAGACAGTGAAGATGGTTCGAGTGGGGAAAATAGTAAGGAAGAGGGTGAGGGGACGGATGAGGAGAAGAGCAAGGAGAAGAGCGAGGAGAAGAGCGAGGAGAAGAGCGAGGAGAAGAGCGAGGAGAAGAGCGAGGAGAAGAGCGAGGAGAAGAGCGAGGAGAAGAGCGAGGAGAAGAGCGAGGAGAAGAGCGAGGAGAAGAGCGAGGAGAAGAGCGAGGAAAAAAGTGTAGAAAAGAGTGAGGATAAGAAACCTGCAAGCTGGGATGTCCTCGCAGAGGTGGACTCGTACAAATACCCTATTGCCAAAGGTAAGCCAGTTTCTTTGATCTCTAAACGATCTTGGCTTGTTAACAAACGAAGGCGTCCAACTGTGTGCGACCATCCGGAAATTCGACGCACTTGAGAAGCTCAACAACAATCAAAAGCTCAATGGACTCGTGTTGATTGTGGGCTTCTCTTTCGAAGGAAAGCTCCTGATACGGATCAACATGCCGAGATCTATGGAGGTAAGAGAAGAACCAAGCCGATCAAACAAAGAGCTTTTTATGTTGACTCTTTACCTAGATTCCTCTCCGCGACTACGCAAAACTCGGTGAATTCGGTGCTGCTATCGCCGTAGATAACGAGGGTCCTTACCTGCAGCTCGACGCTACCCTGAAACTTCTGTTTGAAGACCAGGCTCCAATTAGGGTCAGAGGTCATATCAAGGGAGGCATCGAGCGTGCCGAGGGAAAGCTGTATGTCCCAATTGCTCTTCCCATAAATTTGATGGGACGCTGACCAAATGTTCACAGCCATATGGACAAGAAGGATATCTGGATCAATCCTTTCAACTTCAACAAAAACTTGGTCATATCAAAACTGGGTGTTGGTGCCGGATTTAGGTACGCGACTGTCGTTGTTCATGGGCCAGAGTAAGTCAAATCCCTCATTTCCATCGGAAACGGTCAGGCTTTTCTATTGACACAGGAGTAGTCGCTTGGAGGCAGCAGGGAACATCAAGGTCGGCAAAGAGTTCGAGGCAGACATGGCTTTAAGCCTCGGTATCGGCAAGGATCAAGTCATTTCATTCAGCATGAGCGAAGCCAACATTATGAAGCTTGTGAAGTTCGCGGCGGAAATGGCTGATATCAAGGCCATGGAAAACATCGAAGGTGCCGATGATATTCTCGTCTTTCGTGATTTGAAGTTCAGCCTCTCAACCGGTGCGAAGGTCTTTGATGTCTACTATGAACCCAGTATCCTGATGAAGGGAAGTGTGGAGTTTCTCAAAAAGAAGGGCGACTTTGAGGGACGTCTTAAAGACGATGGCTTCATGATCAAAGCAGGCCTCGATAACTTCAACATCGGAGGGCTTGAGATCAGATCTGCTAAGGACGATAGGAAACGGGCGACGATGGACATCACAATGACAAAGGAGACGCAGAAAATCTTGATCGATGGAATGATTCGTTTTCATGATTTGCACCTGAAAATGTACATTGACGCCGATGTGCAGGAAAGACGTTTGGATGCCGATGTTTCGATTCAATTCTTGGAGGAACTTTCCTTCCAGATGAAGGCAAAGGCTAGGATCCCCGAAACCAAGACACTGGATGGCCTGTTGGTTAGATTTGAAGCGGAGCTCAGGCCTGACCTCTTCGGTGCGATCTTTGATGGCATTAATAACGGAATCGATGCGATCGGGAAACTTGCAACGGAAACCATCGACAACGCCATCAACGACCTCCAAGGACAGATTGATAAGCACGAAAGCGAACTGGCAATTATGAAAAAGGACTTGGACCGGATGAAACTAAAGTCGGATGCAGAAGTCCTGGAACGGCAAGAGGCAATCAATAAGGAAAATGGCGAGCTGACCATGTTGGCAAATGAGCTTGAAAAATATGACCAAGCCGTCAAAGATGCCAAGGCCAAAAAGGACCAGAACAGTGATGAAATCAAAGCGAAGGAATCAAAGAGAGATGACGCGCAACGTCAACTTGACACCAAAGTGCGTGAGATGAGAAATGAATATGAGCGCAAGGTGGAAGAGCAAAGGCAAAAGCAGGCAGAATGGGAGCTTGAGAAGAAGAGACTGGAAGATGAAAAGGAAGCATCATGGGGAGATGCTCTGAGGAAAGGTGAAGAAGTAGAAAGGAGCTGGCGTTGGTGGCAAGGTAGGTTTCCTCTCACGATTCTCGGGTTCTGTACGCCGCTAATGAATGAATTGGTTTGCAGACCAAGTGAACCAAGCATACGCCTGGAAGGAACAGGCGTGGCGAATTCATTGTGATGCTGGCTTTTTCGACAAGTTTTCAACAGTGAGTTTTTTCCCAACAGTATCATCGCCGTGCTGGAAACCCAGTTGACCATGTTGTGCGCGAATTAGTGGTTGAAATTCCAAGAAGCCAATGTCGGCCTGGAGCAAATCAAAGCTCGACGGGATGCTCAGAACGAGATTCTCAAGCTTGCAAGGGAAATCGTGAGCTCACCGGCTTTTAGGCAAATTGAATATGGCATAAACGATGCCGTCAGAGAAATCAACAAGTTCGGTAGAGCTCTTGACTCCCTGACGAGGAACGGTGTTTATGGCTATATTCAAGAAATGTCGAGGGACGAACGAGCTGAACTGGATCGCCAGATACGACAACTCAATGAGCTCCGGGAGAAGAGCAAGGAGTTAGAAGCTAACCTCCGGATGGCAATCGATGCACTTGAGAAAAACAAGGGCAGAATTACAAACCAAGAGAGGGAAGTTCAAACGCGCATTTTGACGCTGGAGAAAGAGATCGAGCTCAAGCCTTTCGAAGATGCGTATCGGAACAAGAAGAATGACCATGACAGAGTCGCCGCGCAGGTTCAAGTGATCCAGAAAACCCTCAAAGATATCAGAAATGGCGTCAATGCGGAGACCAAGGCAGCGAAGCAAGTTGTCGAGGCGCTGAAGAAGGCAACGCCCCGGATCACACTCATTGTCGTCAAAGCCAGCACCGAGGTATTCGCCAAAAATGAGCCCCTTGTTTTCTCGGTTGATGTAGCGTGGGCAGGAGAGACGAAGAGGTATGAGGTGACATGGACGCCGGGTTCGAACCCAGCAGATCTGTACAAGAACGTTGCAGACAAGGTGATCGGCTTCCGTTGAGTTTTCAGCATCTTAATTAGCGGACCAGAAGTTCTCTTTAGAATGTTACTCTTTTATCTTCACTCGTCTTGTATGATAGAGTATACGAACTCCGACCTCGGCTACTGACGGCGTGTTCCCTGAATTGGCGTTATGAGAATAGATCATGTTTGTCACGACGCCTCGGATTTCCTTTTTGTTGAAGGTGAGAAGGCGAGTTTGTGGGCAGCCTGAGTAAGGTGTAAGGTAGTCTCGATAAAATGCACCATGGTAACATCATGCGGAATTGCAATTTTAGTAATAGAACGTCCCGGACCAAAGCAAGCGAGACATGCATAGAATCTCAAATCTAGTTGCAAGAAACCAAGACTCACTGCAGCTAAAGGGAAACGAGTCAAATCCTCTAATAACATACTTTCGAAAGTACATGTACTTATGTCATTAAACATTTACAGCTTTGGGCATTTAAGGAACTAATTGGTATCAGCATTTAATGTATATCATTGTTCATCTTATCAAAGCGGACAAAGACGACCACAAGAAAAAGGAAACGGTGTTATGCTCTGACAGATTCGGAAAGGAATACTTGCCTTCCCATACTCATCGCACGAGGCGACCAAAAAAAGGAAAATCTATCAGGAAAGAGCTGTTGTTTTTGTAAGTATATAACCAGGCAAAGGTTGATCGCCCGACTCACATACCAAATGCTCAGCTACTGACTAACAACAACTGTCGGATACTTGTTGTTTCCTTTGCCTCCAAGGATAAAGTCGCCCATATACCATTCAAGGCGAGCAGGGAACCGGGCAGGTCTCAAATTTCGGCTTACTTGAGCCGAAACAGCGTGGATGAGCGACGATGTTTTCGAGAAATGTCGCGGTAATTTAGATTAGAATGCTGAATATGTATTACAAGACCGGCAATTGCAAAAAAATGGCTTCCTTTCTACGACCCAGTATTTGTGCTAGGTCTAGCAATGATGATGTGAGAACTGAAACAACCTTGCATATGTAAAGTTCGGATGCGAGCTACAGCAGGAATGCCTTTTCTTCTCTGAGTTCGAGATTCTCGTCGACAGGCTACCTAGTTCAAATATGAACGCCATTTGTATTATCTACTGATCAATGATAGGGCGCCATTGGTGACCCGAAACCATCTTTCAAGATTCATGAGATATCATTATTCAATTGGCAGCGACCGCTGGTGGCAGGACCAGTTGATGCCGATCGATGATAATATCCCACAATGGAGACAGCTGCCCCTGTGGCGATTTATCATCCTCTTTAATGCTCTTTATATCATGGAAAAAGCTGGCCCCCTCTTTCACATCCCCAGAAATCAGGCTGTGTGGAATGGAGACCATATCAGGGAAGTTGAAAAAGGCGACAATCGAGAATTTATCCTGGCCATTGCCGATATCGACATCATGGAAGGTCGGGGGGTATTTGCCCTGTGACCAACGGTAGAGCGTAGACCCGCCCATCATGATCGTCCCATTGACATCGGAGGGAAAGCGAACAGTTCCATCGAAATCATAGACTCGTAATCCATCTCCATTGGTGATCAGTGCGGACAGTAGGTTTCCATCTGGATGCAATCCAATGCCTCCGGGGGCACCTGCATGAGGGGTGTATTTAATCGCTCGATATCGGACAGTACAGCGCTGGATCATGTCTTGGCCAATTCCGACCGCTTTGCTCGTGGTCACCAGTGCGCTGTCTAGTACTGATTTCAGGTACTCTGCTGAGCGCCGAACTTGACGATTCTGCAACCCTTGGATACCAGTTATGCCGTCTTTAAGGTCCCCATCGAATCGGGCAATCGCCTCTTCGGTATCCAGGAAGGGACGGGCAATGCCCTCGCAGGCGAACCAGCAAGACTTGCGCCAGGCGACTTTCTTGTCCGTGCCCTCGTAGGACAAGGAAGGATCAAAGTTGCTCAAATGTTTATCGAGGTCGACCATAGCTTGTTCGGTTCGAGATTTTTGTTCATCGCTCCATTCGACAATATACTCTTTGCCCTCGTCAAAGGCAGTGCGGATAGCCTGGAGGCGGTCTGCAGTCGATCTCCCAAGGCTGTATGACTTGTTGCCCCGGCGGAGAGATGATACTAACTTGGGGTTCATGTCAGCGGGAAGGTTAATGGCCACGAGATCTGGAGTGTTTGAGGCGATTTTGCTGGCAGTTTGCGGGTCATACGCGTCTGCTGAAATGAATGCCGTTTGCCTTGCATCTTCAGGACCCAATGCTGCTCTGAAGACGTCCAAGGATTTGTTGCTGGTGTATTCAAAGTCATCAAATAGAGTGTGGGCGACAATGTGTACAAAGCCAAGATTAGGGAATTTTGATCGAATTGACTCAATCATGGCACAGTAGAGTGTGTCGGGCATTGGGAAACGATTTCCTTCCACAATGGCAAAAGGTGTGAATCTAATGCCAACTTGTTCAGCTGGAACAACAGCCACAACACTCTCAATAGCCTCGGTAACTGCTAATGTCGCAGTAGGCAAGTCATTGGCCTGGTGAAAAGCTCTGTGGAGAGTTGATCCCACTCCTTTTCATTTTGTCAGGACATTTATCAAAAGGAACCAATGTAAACACTCACCAGCACTGATCTCCACTCCATCATATCCAGTCTTGATGGCATTTTCCGACAATGAGGCTATGTTATGACTTCCATCACACACTGTGCATGATCATGGTTATTGTGAGTACAGCATTGAGTGACAATAAGCGCAGGACATACATTGAGCAAAGACCACACTGTCCAGGCTGTGTAAGCGGTCCACGGTGCGCTTTTGTGTAAGCTCGGTTGCCTCCAGGAGCGCATTGGGTGCGAGGATCAAGCCTCCCTCGGGGTCCAGCTCATCAACTTTATAATTCTCAGCACATAACGCCCAGCGACCAGAATAGGCTTGTACCTACAGTATGTGCTAAGTTGTGCTTCACCCCAGCCCATAAGAATTGGGTCGACGACAACACGATGCTTCAACTTGAACGGGCCAACGTTGGCAGGACTGAATAACGACATTTTGGAATGAGATGAAGAATAATGCAGCACCAGAATGAAATTCAAAGCATAACCGAATAAAAATTCCTACACTTATTTATGTTCGTTGCATCTGTGGCGGTGAGAGTGCGATTGGTCATAAAATATCCAGCCGCAGCTGAACTACGGAGTACTTGCAGGCGCCGAGCCTTTGGTTGGACTTGCATAGGTTTGCGCCATTTCCAGCTGATATTCGCCTGGATGTGGGGTAGATGGACGGTGTGTCGTGTGCTGACTTACTATCAATAGTAAGTGGTCGAGCCAGTCGGAGCCGTTTGATTCCCATAGAAATCGCATCTGGAGAAATTAGATATGCACTAAAGTGCTTGTCAGTCACTTGGTCCCGCCTTTGTGCCCTCGCCAGTTCTTTCTGCGAATTGTCCAGATCATTCGAGGTGTGCTCACCCTATTATGGCATTAAAAGTGCATTATACCTTGGAAAAAGACGAAAAGAATTGACACTTCCTTATTGCTCTCAACCTTCACTTTGTGCTGATCCTACCCGAAAAGAAAAAAAAAAAAGCAAGCGAACACTAGCTGAGCTGACCTGTGTAATGGAGTAGAGCTGAGCTGCGGCTTGGTGGCTGGCTGAGCAGATCGGCAATCTCCACCGCGAGCTGAAGAACTACTTAGTGATCGCCGAACTGGATTGTCAAGTACCTAGGCAGCGCTAGAATGGAATTGGAAAAGTTGCACGAGACACAAAGAATGGCCAATGAATTGTATATGAGGCACTTTTAGTACTTCGCTGCTCGTCCAGTGTTAAATCCCCAACAGTGCCCCATAGTTAACACAAGGAGAACCAGTCACAAGATCTTTCTCTCCTTTACTGAAGATGACCATCCAGAGTAAGTTTCTCTTTATGACAATAGAATGGTTTTGAGAGAACGCCTGCTGATTCTTCCTGGCTCTCACACCTTTGCACGCGTACGACTATATTATATTCTACAGATGGAGTTCTCCAGATGGCACCTACGAGCGAGGCCGAGTCATGGCCCGCTTAGTGACGGAAATGCTCAAAAAAAGAAGTCGCCAGGTCTGGCTCGACCAGCTTGAAATGCAACGAACCACAGCACCCAAACAAGTCATTGGGAAGATTGCGGAAATCTTCCTCAGGATACCCCAGGTAATTATCCTTGCTGGCCCAGGTGACTGGCACCGCTTTGCCGATTCCAACGACATCCACCGGTGGGAGTGGGAGTTAAGTCTTCAGAGTGGTAAGACTTCAGGTGTAAATCCATAGCGCAGAACTGGTCCCTAACTTGGTGTTATCTCATCTAGACAAGAAAGTTTGGCTTTTGCAATATGGGTTACCCGAGGGAATGAGACCACTCTCTGATACAGAGCTATCAAAGAGCTTGCGAGATTACTGCCCTCGGATAGCCGAATTAGCAAGCAAGAAGGATATCCAGGCACGGGTATTGACTATGGACAATATTGATAGAATACTCAGGGAGATTACCGAGGCCTCCTAGCATGAGTCAAGCTAGGTAGGTGCATGGTGGATATGGTAGAGCAATGAAGCCCTGGGAGGAGGTTTGGACTGTGGGGGGTTGATCAGGACGGAGACTAGCGAGGTGCCGAAAGCGAGCTTGTAAGCACAAACTAGATAAACAAGCACTCGCTAGTGTATGTATAATAGTCAAGATACACGTCAATTCCTCATTTGTCAATTGGATGTACATCTTTTAGTCCCTACCTCATACGGTGGCTTTGTACAGTCTCTTACAGTCGACTTCGATAAGACACGCGTGTGGCTTAAGTTTGGTCAATAGTTGGGCGGGTAACTCCCGTCCCGGAGGCCAAAATATGTTTTTATCCACATCATCCTTATTTGCCCCCCCAAATGTGGGTTATCGACCTTTGAGAGTATTCTTGTCTCCCCAAAATGGGGACAGCATTGGACTAATGGGTTATATCCTGTATCCTGAGCCTGTCGTGCCTTCGTTGACCCGGTAATTGCGCATAAAATGTTAAAGACATCTGAAGTGCGATAACCGGCTGACCATGTGCAGGAATTAATGGTTCAAATTTCAAGAAGCCTATGCTGGCCTGGAACAGATAAAAACTTACTATACTCACAATGAGATCCTTCAAGCTGCAAGCACGTCGCAACCTCAATAAAATACAATATACTTTGCATTCGATCACTCGCTTCGCGAGCAAAGACAAAAAAAGAATTGGACGAAAAACATACAACAGCCGGGATTCGCTGGTGGTCACCCACCCAACTACTAACCGGCCGGCGTGTGGCTTAAGTACGGCTGAGCGGACGGGAAGCCCTGTTTTCCACACCCTATGGTCGTATGTACTAGACCGCTAATTGAAGAAATATATAACTTATTTATTGGAAAAGCTCTCAGCAAGCACAGATTGAAAGTTGCAGCTCGAAATGTTCCTCAAATAGAGATTGCATACTTGTAAAGGAATTATCGGACTTTTCAAAACAACATATAATCAACTGAATTGTGACATCAATGGGAAGAGACAAATGAGAAGGCTACATATCCCGTTGTATCGACCAAGGTCTAGCCCATGTCTTCCACTTCAATGGGATCGGCAATGGTAGTTTCTAAGTAGGCCTTCTGTTCAGTTGGAAATTTCCTCATGATCCGACCCATTGCATACCTCCCTGGACGATAGGAATCGTTTGTGTCAACACTGGTTCTGTCATCAATACTCTAGGATAAATTTAGTGGCGATGCTTAAGTTTCCGCATCAACGCTGTGTTGAAGGGCATATTGTCGGGTAGTTTACAATAGACTGAAGGGAACCAAAGGTGGTAAACCCGTAGGAACGACAAGAACGGACAAACTCAAATATAACATTGCTGGGGATTAGGAAAAGGGACTGTACGGTCAAATAGTCTCCTCAACTGTGGTTGCAAGAGAGGTTCAGAGCAAGAGCGAAAAAGTAGCCGACGGGGTGTGAGTTGCCGAGATTGGATTTTAATAGCTGACGGCCCGGTCCATCTTGTGTCTTTGCACGCAGCTAGAGATAAAGAGAGGGTTTAACTACAGATAAAGCGCTGAACTAAGTCCAAGCCAGATAAATCACATCACTGCCGAAGACAGTGGAATCATAAGCAGACCTTTTATCTGATCGAGACATCAGCGTTCGGGGGATTATGGGAAAATATCTATTGAATTAGGCTTTTCGTGATTTGAAAAATGATTGTTCAGAATGAACCTGTGGAAATGGCCGGAAATAACAATAATTGTCCGAGGCCCCCAAAGGCTGAACTTATCCACTCTGTGAAATGTGAACAGGGAAAATCCATTGCTGTAACATTATTCACCTAGGGCTGATCATGGCCTCTAATTTCATGACGGGGCAAAAATTAGTGGGCGGTCTAGAATAGCTATGGTTTCCGCGCTTCTTCCGTGCCTGAGCAGCGCGGCTAGAGACAAGAGGCGGCTACAGGTAAGGCGCTGGGCCAAGGTGTAGGTAGGCGATACGCATAACATATCTGTATTGGGTCGTAGTACTAACGCTTGTGTCTTTGACTCTCTTCCACAATCACCTTAGAATGAACTTTGAGAATGGCCTGCTACTAGGCTCGAAAAATTGTTTATAAAGGCACCAAATAACCAAAAGATTTGAAGCGAGGCGTGTTGGCTTCAAACGAGTGAAGTAATGAACTGAGTGCATGATTTTGTTGATGAAGCCATCTACCGTGAAGAATTTTTCGAGATATTCCAAGCGCGGCAAAACCTACTACGTCTGAACTCGTCAAAGACGGCAAGCAGACTCTATTGACAATGCTTTCACCACTTCAGCACCTGCTCGCTGGCCGGACCGGACAGCACCTTCCATATCGCCACGCCACGCGCGAGAGTTTTCGGTGCCCACAAAATGCACGTGTCCAAAAGGCGCGGCAATTTCATATCCCACGATTGACAGGATGCCTGGACTTGTGATCGGGCAAGGGGCGCCAAGGAAAAAAGCTTCTTTGGTCCATTCCATCTCCAGGGCGTTGGCCGGCTGAGGGACATCAGCAAATTCACCAAAGCTCTGGCTAAACTGCTCCCAAGCCTGTTTGTGACGCCTCCCCGGGACAGCTTTGACCAGTTTCTTCCTTTATCACCGACAATAAAGCAAGTGATGGGCCATTGATCATCCACAGGAATACTTGTATCTCGAGAAAATATTACGGGTCCCTTTTCGGAATCCAGCACGCCCGCTAAGCCGGCCTTCTGCCACCAAGGCTCCTTGAAAACATAGACCATCTTGGTATAATAGCCTGTGGTGGTGTTGTCACTCAAAGTGACCTTTTTCTCTGGTAGGGGAGGGTAAAATGTAATTTTGTGGTACAAAGTAGTCGGAACGGATACAATCGCTCTTCGGCATTGGAAGCTCATCCCACTCCCCGTCTGTACCGCACAATATCCACGTTGGGACTGATCAATTGAGGTCATCGGCATACGGAGAAAAACAGCATTGGAACCTAACTCTTCTGCCATCTTCTGAGAGATAGTTTGGTTTCCTAGTGGTGTCAATTGAGTTCACTCTGATGTTGAATCCAGCGTTGCCAGGTGTGGGTTACCTTGTCGATTTCGCAGATATTGGCCGCCGTCTTTCTGGTCTGATATGATATTGTCGATGCCAGCGCCGCTCTTAAAGTAGAGAAACATGTACAGGGCACTGACCTCATCACTCTCCACCCAAAGCAACGAGACTGAGAGCACGCCAGCAATGCTGATTGCACTATTGGACTGTACCTTTTGAACGCAGAACTCGCGGAAGGTGAGTTGATCAATTTTTCTGGCGCCGGCAGAGTTGGTCGGGTTGCCCATGTCTAGCAGCTAGCATTCGCTTCGAAATACTTCAGCAGGTCCAGTACAACATTGGAATCACCCTGAGAGACTGCTGGTTAATGCTGGTGCATACAAAATGGAAACATAGGACATGCTGGAAGCTGCCAATATGGCACTTTGACTACGAAGCCATCCGTCGACTGAATAAGAGTATGTCCACAGTCACGTTTAATTTCCGTTCTGATTCCGTACCGCTGGTAGAGCTTGAACATCTCACTTTGGCTGGTATCATTGATCCAGGCTGCACCCATGTCGTTGAACCCCTTCTCGCAAGATTTGGCTGTCAACGTCTTCCCGCCGACTCGGTTAATGGCCTCCACGCCACATACGCTGAAGCCCGCGGCCCGTACAGAAAGGGCTGCTTGCAGACCACTGAGACCGGCACCTACTATCAATACATCGTGCTTTTTGTGTGTTGCAGGCGCTGCTGCCATGTTAGTTTGGTGGGATACTTGGCGGGAAAATGGTGGGAAAAGGAAAAGAAAAGTTCCGGATAGTGGTTATATATCTGACAGTTGAGAAGAAGACGTATTGGAGAAAACTTCTGGTGCTGAAACAGCTGCTTCATAGTCCGAGATTTTCAGACGCGGTACAAGCAGGAATCACTTGGACCCCATACATAGTCTAATATCGCAGTTCGAGTCTTATCGCCTAATTAGGAAGGTGGATTAATGTCGTAAAAACAGATATTATCCTTATCTCTAGCCGCGCTTATCAGCAGGCCAAAAGAGACGAGAATCTGGTAAGCTGCGTTAGCCCCACGATCGTCATATCTCAACGGCAAAGTGAAGCGACCAAATGGTCGGAGCAATGCAGTAGTCAGAACCCCCAGGGCTTGACGAAACGGTCAACCTAGTGATTTTTGACTTCGATTGCAATCAATGTGGGTTCGCCAAGCGCGTGGTTCCCGAATAATAAAACTAATTCAATTGTCGAGTTCCTGCGGGATCCACACAATTTTTCCCCGAAGCGATCTGGGTATGTCGCGTAGTGTGAAGCATCGGCAGCGAGATTCTCTCCACTCGGCACCGGGGAAACGACAGTATGTATGTCTTTTATCTTGCTATGCACCTCGGAGTCTAAACTACATAATGATCCAGGGTGTCGAAGTTCAACGAAGCATTAGGAGTCTAGAATCATGTTGATCAGAAGATGTTCGCTGTAGTATGAATCTTTGCTTTATGGAATTGATTCCTTTAGAATCGCCCTTAGCCCAATATAGTAATCTATTGGCCGGACCTACGGTGGGTTAAATAAGAGCGATAGTCCTTCTCTACTTGGATAATCTACCGCGGATTCGTTATGTTGCCACTGCATACGAGTGCGTAAACTCTATCTTCCCTTCACAACATAATACCTCATGTACAAACAGAACGCCGATATAGTCTGCAGATACGCTTCTAGAAATAGTTGGCTCTGGTATATCGCAATAGCTCAAAACAAGCGCATATCGCCTACTCAAGTCCGAAAAACGAAGAAATATGTCGATCCCAGTACGCTCTCATCCAATCACTAGCGTACTGAAACACGAGAAAATAATGGTCACGCAGGCATGTCATATATGTAAAGCGCGCAAAGCCCGCAATAATGCTATGGCATACAGTCCATGTGCGAATTCTAGGGGAAGAGGCATCGAACGCAGCTTTGATGAGAAACGACGGTCAGGTGAATCCATCTATTCAAATAAAGTTCTAGATGTGGCTTTCGGGGAGTTGCATCCACGAAAAATCCCTCTTTTCAGCTGGACTTTTCCTAGTTGGATTTGTCTGACATCGACAGAAACCGACAGCGAATTCATCCCGCAAATTCGGAGATGTTTCCAGCCGATGCTCGGCTAAATTGGCCGCCATACCACGCCATCAACATGAATAACTTATCGAATGTCGCCTCACAATCTTTTGGTAGTAGCAGTAGTACCCCAGCGTCTAAGAACTTCAAAGAATCTGAACAGAGCGATAGCCAATTGGAAGAGGGTGGCATCTTCTTTGAACGAGCATGTGAGTTCAGAAGACTATGC
Organism: Aspergillus chevalieri; assembly: GCF_016861735.1. Taxonomy (NCBI): domain Eukaryota; kingdom Fungi; phylum Ascomycota; class Eurotiomycetes; order Eurotiales; family Aspergillaceae; genus Aspergillus; species Aspergillus chevalieri. The sequence goes on along the minus strand of NC_057368.1, from coordinate 689,488 downwards.
GCGGAGTATTCACTAAAAAACGGTGGATGTCACGGCTAATGAGCTTCCCCCGATTTCTCTCGTTCCCAGATTCTGCCGCGGAAGACCTTTTCGGCATGTTTATAAACCTAGATCCCCTGGATCCTTTGCCTTGGTAGAAACCAGATTTGACTGATATATTACCTGGATGTTAGGGCCGAAGTGTTCTCCCGCCATATAGGTCAAATTCAGGAGCCATTTAATGATCCCCTTGTTGCAATGTCGACCCTTGTTGGTACAAACGTGAGTATAATGGAATAAGGATTTGTCATATACCCTTGCACCATATCCCGGACTATGGTCTTGTCATTTTTGGTCATCAAACCTGGACTCGTGATCCGAGAGATGCCTGGGATATCGATCACACTGAGGTGATCTTCTTTAGGACCACAGATCTCCAAGCGTAGAATACTAGATGAGAATGTAGATAAATCATCTTGTGCCTACAGAGGAGATATTGTCTGACTGGCCTTTAAGCCTTCAGGCTATGGGCTGTGAGGGCTGGTGTTACAGACATTCTCGTATCAGTCTCACGTGTCCATTCTGAGACTTAACTAACTAGAACCCTAGGTGCAATATGAGAGAAGCCAGGTTTTGACAAGCAGCTCCACACTGGTTAAGTGATAATATCTACTGCGTAGGCGATTCTTCTTTGTTCTAAGCCATTCTATGGCTATTTATGCATGTCTCATTCCAATACGCCTTTCCTCATGGATGGGTTTTGAAGAGTAGAGCCTGGCACATCATGAAGGTGCACCAATCTTGAATACTTCTTTTTAGACCAGATATTACAAGGAGCATCCTTTCCACCTGCTCAACTAATTTTTTTTTATCTTGCAGTTATGATGGCACGGTAGTGGTTTAGAGTGGTTGATGATGATATAATGCATAAAATTCGGAGAACTGGCCGACTCGCTTGCCGATTATGTTAACTGACCCTCTTTATTCATTCATGCAACGCCTAGATTGATTCCGCTACGCCGCATGACAACGCCCAGACCGTATGGCCCGAACACGCGCTCGCTAGGGTCGTTCCATACCAGCTCGAGCAGCGAAGCGGCCTGCACGCAGTGGTTCATGTGGAATCGAGTGGACCGCAGGCCAGCCTGGAGACGCTGGCGCTGGTCCGTCCGCATCATGCAGGAGCCGGCGATCATCAACGGACACAGTAGGATGGTCTCGTAGGGAGAGCCGGAAGCCTGTTCTGCGTATAACATGATGATATCCACGTGGTCCAGGATTCTGGTCCGCGTTACGGTGTCACTTAATGCGCGGGGGAACATTGCGGTTTCAAGATAGAGTAGGACGGCTTCGCGGCACAGCTCCAGTGCTACTTCTCTTTGGGACTGCCATTTTTGGTCGGGGACTACGGGGTCTGGAGATTTCCATTCTGTTATTCGGACGTGGAGTGCTTGGTACATCCTTGAGCTCGCCCGAGAAGGGTCTTTCTCTGTGAGACGTCGGGCGGCGAGAACCGCAACGGAGGGCAGGATCTCGAACAGGCCATGGCTGCCGCCGAAGATGGCCCCGCATGTGTCAAACTGGGTCATGGTGCCTACGATGTCATCGAGAAATGTGTCGTGGGGTAGCGTTCGGCTTTCGATAGCGCCGAAGGGGGTGATGTTGTTGATGAACACGAGATAACGGTAAATTTCCAACACAAAGGAGAGCAGGCGGCTATTGTCATTGGTGCTGGACTGCAGTGGACTATTGGCTAATTGGAGGATGAGCTGGCGACTTGCGCGGAGGTGGCTGAACATTGCTCCTTGAGTATTTCCGGTTAGGCTCTACACATTCCATCAATAAGACTGCTTTAAAAGTATGGCCCAAATTAATGGCACACTTACCTCAAAAAAAGAGAGCATTATTAGTGCCAACAGGATCCGCATTGCTCGGGACGCATCCGATGTTGTAAAATCGCATATACAGTCTCGCAGCGTTCTAATCGCGATCGAGTAGTGTCGGCACGTGGCCGTGTATACTTCAATCCTGGTGCTCTGGAATCCCATGTGGGAACCACTGAGCGTCAACAACGAATGCATGAGCAGATCATCATTGCAGCACAGCGGCACGAGGACCGTCAAGAACGGGTTGTTGCCACCTGGCGGCAAGGCAGACAGAAGACTGCCCGTTTCGGCCAAGTAATGCGCAAAAAGGATATTGGATATCTCTGTCAGCGCGGATGCCCTCAATGGAGACAGAAACGAGCCAGTGCGGATCGACCATGGAACCAATGGGTCGACCTGATCTGGACTGCTCGTACGTTCTTGTAACGCAACGTAGGGTACCGGGTGCTGGGCATTCCGACGCGCGGTAGCGGCTGGCCAGGTGCACTGTTGGTAGTTCCGTGTGCAGGCAATGCATCTTGGTTTCCTCTCGTCGCACTTCTTCTTGCGCCGACGGCATGTCAGACACCCTGTTGAGGAGCGGAAACGGTGTAGTTTTGTTGGGACTGGGCCGGAGCGGGCTGGCACGGGGTGCACAAGAGGTTATCGATGCGTTGAAGGGGGTTGGAAAGTGATTTTCAGTGGCCAATAAGGATGAATAATGATATTCTCTCTAGTTATTGGATTCCATAGCTTAATTGAGAGTTACAGGAACAACTTTTTCTCTTTATTTTCTTTTTCTTTCTATACGAGAAACAGGCAAGGTTTCATTGTAACCGCAATGAATTCAATTTCAAATCGACTTTCTAGCTAAATAGTCCGGATTCTTCAAAAATAACTATTCTGAATGGCGGTTAATTTGCCCTGTCAATTTATGGTGTCATATCAGTACGTGGTGCGACCACAAGTTGACTATATACAATAACTGCTGATGAATTTCTGACAGGAGAAAGCCTGGGCATTTAACTAATTCCGTTGTAGATGAACATGGGATAAGGAAAACCTCAGTTATCATGCCATTGGTGGTATGCGTCCTCGCCGACAGGAAGAAGCTCACCAGGCGCCTGGTTCCAAAGGCGTCGCTGTCGCAGATTGCGCAAATCCTCCAATTGCGACTCGGTGGCTTTCTGGGCAGAGAAGTCACCCATATACCGTTCTCTCGTCAGACTCCATCAACGGAGGAACACATCCAGGAGTAACGCAATCTTCACAGGGATATGACGCGGTTAGCTGGTATCATGCTAGCTACACCAAATCATGTCTTATCCTTCAAACTGTGTGGTTTGCAACGAGTGTCCGATTTCTGAAGCGCACCAAACGATTGCCATCCAGAGGTGGTTGGATAAGATTTGCTGTGACATTCTGGATGAGTGCGACTTTTCTCGCTACAAGGACCCAACTTATCTATCCAAGCGGTACACTCCTAGCCATCAATGGACATCGATACATGGAAGGTTGCTGAGGCTATACTTGGCTTGGTCGCACGTCATCTGCGGGATTCGGCACATGACGTTCCTCATAGCATTGATTTGATAGAGGGGGCGTCTTCGAAGACATGTGATGAGGTGCTCCATCTTCTCACTGTTTTCTGGGAACCTGCGGACCATGGGCAGGCCATGTGCATGGGACGACGGGAATGAAAGTCTTAGCCAAATACCGGACCTTGCACACGCGAACATCTTGCCACGACCATATGCATATTGGCACACGTATACAGAAACATTCCCATCCTTAGGAGCTCCCTCCCTTCGCCGTCCTTTCCTCCTAGTCTCTGATCTAGCAACGAAAGGAACCCTCGACGAGGTATCAATTGACACTGAGTGCGAGAACCCAAGGATGTCCAGCTACCAAAGCGATATTGTTCTCATCAAGGCTCCCGCAGTGAATGCCGATTAAGGGGAATATGATTGATCAGTTATTGTTAAAGAGCAAATCGTAGCTACATACATATGATAATAAGGGAGTCGAGGCCCATGTCTGACCAATTATATCACAGGTAACAGAGCCAATCAGATATGCTATATCAACCTCACTCCGACAGAAAAGTAAAATGAGTCATTGTTGTGGTGGGTCCTTCTTCCATAAGAGTCCGCAGTGAAGACACATTGCGCAATATAAAGGATCGCCCTTCCTCTTGTCTCTTCACACTACCGCCCTCTACCTTTAACATTCGAACACCTGTCTTCCAACTGGCATTCACCATGACCCAGGATAAACCAGCTGTCATCTGCGTCTTGTGAGTCATAACTCTTCTTTCACGACCGATCAAAAGTTTTAAAAGTTTTAATATGACTAACTAATACAGCTGCGGTTCTACTGCAGGCAAAAACCCAGTGCATCTGGAAGCAGCCCGGGCTCTGGCCTACGAGTTTCATAAGAACAATGTTCAACTAGTATACGGCGGTGGCACCACGGGTCTGATGGGTGAGATTGCGAAGACATTGGTCTCATTGTCTGGGCCAAAAGCTGTGCACGGTGTGATTCCACGAGCACTGGTCAAAGTAGCTGCAAGGAATAGCGCTGGCGAGGACGAGACCGCCTCCGACACCACAGGAGGCAAGGCTGCCGAGCGAGTAGTCTCGGAATTGTTGGACGGGAATGAGATTCCAGAGTCGAAATTCGGTCTTACGACAATCGTGCCAGACATGCATACGCGCAAGCGGCTAATGGCCACGAAGGTGCTCGAAGGCGGGCCTGGATCCGGGTTTGTGTCGTTAGCTGGCGGGTATGGGACGATTGAGGAGGTCATGGAGATGACGACATGGAATCAGCTAGGTATCCATCGTGTTGGCGTTGTGTTGTTGAATATTAATGGCTACTGGGATGGAGTCCTGGCATGGGTACGGACTGCGGTGCAAGAAGGTTTTATCAGTGGTGAGAATGGCTCCATCCTGACGGAGGCGCATGACGTGAAAGACGTATGGCCAAAGTTGGTGGAATATCAGTGCAGCCCTGATCGGTACCAACTGAACTGGGGTCAGGAGTGATCAGACTACATATAGCCAGACTGGGCTATAGTAGGGCTGGTTAGGTAGTTCTGTGTTGCCGATTCAGCACTACAAACACTCTCGCGATATCTGGTCGACATACAGAGTGGCGCGAAAGATGACAGCAACACCATAGAGGCAAGCTCAGACGAGGCTCTAAGTTCGTTTCCAGGAAGTGGCACACTCTATCTACATGGATATCCATGGCTACATATATTTGTGGTAACCCGCATATCGCTTCGGCCAGTAATCAAAGTGAATGTTAAATAATGAGGATCTGAGTGTATATGGTCATATATATGCAATCCGGTACGGGCCATAGAACTAACATCTTTTCTGAAACCAAATCCATGTAGCAATAATGGTCTATCTGTAACGGCTCAACGCCGCACCAATGGCCAATTATTATTATTATTATTATTATCATTATTATTATCATTATTATTATCATTATTATTATTATTCATACACGCATCTGTCAGCCCTATAGGCCGAGTGGCGGCAGGTCCTGCGGGGCGGCCGGGTAAGCCGCCGTAGTGGTAATCGCTATGTACATCATCGCCTTTCTACATACATCCTGATATGTTATTCCGCATGTTGTATGTCCCGTGCTAGTGTTTTTGTGCTGCTGTTCCCATGGCCACGAAGGTCCATGGGCCTGTTGGATACTATCTCGTTTCCTTCCCTACTTCTGCAAGCGTTTAACCTCGGCTGCACTATGCTGCCAGTTGCTTCGTGTCCGTTGTTGTGACTCGGTATGTGGTTGGTAGCGTCTGAAACTGGCCTAGGAGGCCTGTGTCAAGCATAAAGCGCACTGCCTTCGGTACCAGGTCTGGCCGTGTTAGGTAGGCCCGGTAATCCAACTCCCGCCTTGACCCCTGTGTAAGATGGCGCATCCGGGGGCCTGCCTGGTTTGTACAGTGGAGGAGAACATGGCGTATATCTTGACGACCGCGTCCACAAGAGCATTGAGTCGATTCCATAGCATTAAAGGTACCAAGATAACTAGCCAGCGCAATCTTCCCAGTTTGCATTTGGATGAGGACTGATGTGGCGGCTCTCCGTAGGCCTTGGTATAGTTGCATTGGTGCTTTTGAGGGTTCTTTCCATAAACGACGGAGGGATTTTCCATGGGTGGAGGCGGCCCATTCAGACTTCCATGCGCTTGCTGCTTCTATGCGGAGGGCTCTTCGAGTGCTAGCCATGAGAGTGAGCTCCTCCACACCATTGGGTGTCGGGGAATTAGCAGCTTCTTTTGCAAGAGCGTCAGCACACTCATTGCCGTAGATGCCTTCATGACCCGGGAGCCAATACAGCTGTATATCCCAACCGCGTTGCTGTAGTTGAGATGCAGTGCATGTAATCTTGCTCAGGATATATTGGCCAGAAGACTTTCCTGGAGCTGAACACGCTTGAATTGCCGCCTGATTGTCTGTAAAGATGATTGCTGTATAGGCCTGATGGGAACATTGTGATGTCGGTCCGAATGTGTGGCATATTTGGATGAGAGCCATCTCTATGCCTTGAAATTCTGCTGCATATACCGTGTGGGTAGTTGGGGAGCCAATGTGAACTGCCTGGCGCCCTAGAGGTGAAACCACTGCTGCTCCAACTCCCTGTTCTGTCAAGCTGCCATCTGTGTATGCAATGATGTCAGCGCCGCTATGTACGGCGGTTTGGTGAGCTGCTAAGGCATCTTCCCGAGTTTCTGCTATGTGGGATTCCAGACCTGACCACCATGGTGAGGTCACATCTGGGTGTATAACCTCCAGTCTGTCCTGAGAGATTGCAGTTCGCCGACCCCATTGTTCTAGTGGTGATGTCAGGGGGTCTTGGTCTGGGTTGGTGAACCATCGCATGCGTCGCTCCTGTGCATTCCTTGGTGCTGGTCGTTGGCCAGAGCGGCGTGATGAAAAATTTATATGGGAAATAAGAAGCAAGAATGTTTACACTCTGGTGCTCCTGACAATCCTTGCCAGTAAGAGCAATACAATAACTTAATGCCAGTGTTTATGATACCCTACAACCTGCTGCCACTGGCAATCCAAAGCGAATTGGTCATCACAATAAAGTTGAAGTCTATGGGGATGTGCTTGACTGGAAACAGAAAACTAAGACATGGACCACTATTTCACCAGCCCCACATCCGCATTCTGGGTATTGTGATGGGCGAGTATTGATTGTAGGGTCCCATACAAATTGACTACTTTGTTTTTATTCTAATCTAATTGTGACGGCCTGGTCACGTTGGTTGGCTATCACATGAAGTGAGGTTGCTAGCTTTGTGGACAATTGCGGCATTATTTTCTTCCTTCCTTCCACATGTCGATGATTCTCGTCGGTAGCTACCTCGCTAGAACCCATGAGTTGCATGTTCCATTATCCTAGCCGAGCCCCTGTGAAGGTTAGTATATAGATTACTGTTTTTGGTCCTTTTTGAACGGAATAACGAGCACCATAGATAGCTGTTCTCTGTCTGGCTCATAGCCCAAATCGGTACTACGAGAAACTATACTGTTCAACTGATCTGTTGCTTATTACCCCATGTCTGTCTATTCTTCTTTGCGGTTTTGTTCGGCTACCAAGATGGATGGCCCAAACTAGCCGTCACGGAATGTCTAGGGCGGACGATTGTCGTTTGGATGTTTGTGGTGACTAGCTATTATTACTGCGAACAGGAAACATTTATGTTCATTCAACCCGAATCAGCAGTGTTGGTTGAATGAGCTCTCAACTCGCTCCAACCAGCTCCGAATGTAACTCTAATGTTGGCTAGTTAATACTGGATATGGCTGTGCTGGAATCCTTTCTATCGCTTTGATATCAAGAGCTTGTGCAGAAATTGCGAAATCTAGGGTCTTTGGATGGGTTATAAAAAGCAAGCACTTTTCCTCCAGCTCTACCTCCATACCATCAACATCATCCTTCTTCATTATTCTCTTTTACTACCTCCTCTTTACTACCCAATTCTCAAGATGGAATTCTCCAACTACGGTACGTTGGCTCTTGCAGTCTGTTACGTGGAGCCAAGGCTGCCACGATCTAGAAGGTTTGACAACGGGAAAAGAATCACGCAGGCACAAGGAAATGAATCTGCATTGCCAACCTTATGAAAGGCTATGGGCTGTCATCCTCAGAACTAATTGCTGGCCTCCTGAATGTGAGGCCAATGTGGGAGCTGCATATACACGAGTTCCTGGAATGCCTTATACAGGGAGCCACGGCGGAGGTCGCGCAAAAATGGGCCATCTTCGCCCTACCAAAGGCTCCCCAGCAATACACCAGCTACGACGGGACCCAGATGCCCATAACTGAACAGATGGCTCTGGATGAATTCAAGTTTCAGACAGGTTTTTCCCCTTTGAAGTTCTACCGCTCAACGAAGAATCCACTCTCCAGCACTCTCATCATGGCTATCCCTAAGACCAGGTAGGAGCAGTTCCTAAATGAATCGACCTCTTTGGTAAGAACATGCAAATCCAGTTGAATCCCTTCCGCACCCGAAAAGAACAGTGCACACGATGCTGAGACTACCATAACCCACCGACCTGCACCCGTACACCCAGGTGCCGAATTTGCAGCAAGAGGGACCACACTGAAGAGACCCATCCATCTTCCATTGATAATGAGACCTCGGACCCGTGCTGTACCAATTACTGTGGACCTTTCCCAGTAGACCACTCTAACTGCCCCACCAGACCTACCATATAACGGGCAGTCATCCAGCGACTATCCAGATCACAATTCATTGCGGTCAGGAAAGCGGTTGCACGCCAACATATGCTCCAAGAAGAGGCTGCTACAACTGAGCTCTCCAGCAACTTGGGCTCCTCACCAACAAGGGAACAGCCTCATTCATGTGATAGGCTAGCTCATCTACAGATCCTTCAACTCAATGATGCCCGAAATGGGAAGCGCACGAAACTGCGCTACAATTAGCTTTTGAAAATAACTGCCATGCAGTGCTAATTCAAGAGCCCTGGATATTCAGAGACCGCTCCCGCCGAATATCTAAACACCATCCATCATTCCACCAACTTGCCCCGATTGAGGACTGGTCAGACAAGCCTCGAATCCTCACCTATGTAATGAAAAACCCACACCTGAAAGCAAAACTAGTCCCTTTCAGACCACCATCCAGGGATATCCTAGCCGTCCAAATTAACCCCCCCCCCCCCACCAGAAGACGGCATTCCTGGTCAACATCTATAACGCTCCCCGTGGAGCAGTTGATGAGGGCCAAGGTTTGGAGTCTCTTATGGCACAGACAATCCCATCCCGCACCTAATAGCTGGAGACCTTAATCTTCAATATCCTAAATAGTAGGCCTCTGCTCGACCCTCTCCCAGAGCATAACCCTTCCTATCTTGGACAGAATCCCAAGATCTCACCCTGACACTCCCACCAGATTCGCCGACTCGAGGACAAAACATGATTGACCTATCTTGGGCCAATAGCACTCTGCTCAGACTTGGGATATCCTCAGAAGTCGCTGCAGAACCCCCCCCCCCAACCTCTTGCAGACCACGAACCTGAGCGAACATAGTCCACCCATGGGGCCAACGATCACATTTCTACACAGCGATCTGCTGACGCTTTTAGATTGCCAATCTTGCTGAATCCTAGGATCTCTAAGCTTACCTCCGGTTTCCCCTCCCTTCCTCCACTTTGTTGATTTTCTTTTTCTGATCTCTTTTTTCTTCTTCAAACTCGAGAAGCCCAAATATGCTGTTCGGCAGATGTGAAAACTCAAGCAGCCTACTGTGCTGTAGGCTACCTGTATTTAAATAATAGATGGTAGTTTAGCTAGATGCCAGGCAGTTCAGATCTGCCCGTTGTATGTCTCATTCCGGGACCAGGGGTTTTCCACTTCTGAGGATGCGTGGAAGGATCCGCCCCAGACATTAATAATTATACACACACACACACACTCTCTCTCTCTCTGAGATGTCCGGAGTTTGGCAGAATTGCACGGCCGATGTCCTACAAATTAAGCGTTTTGCTTTTCACGCTAATCAACTGACAAAAAATATGATTGTAGGTTTTCTCCATATATTTCTGAGATTGACTGGCTAATCAAAAAATCACAAGTTGCTGCAAAGGCCCACACGATAATTTTAAACTCCACGCTCCTGGCACCACCGCGCCACCTCCTTGGCCAATTTTACTCTCTGGTCGCGCACAAGCTCCATCATTGGCTCGACCTGCTTCCGGTGTGAAGCGATCAGATCTTCCTTGCCGTTCACAATGGTCACACCATCCTTGGGCGCGAGGTACGTATCGTATATGGTGACCATGAGATCCATGACAGCTGAGAGCTGGTTTGGGAGCCACTAGACGTTTACCTTGATTAGCGAATGTTGCAACCTAGGAATGTGATAACTAACAGTCACAATGGGACTTCCACCAGTAGCAGTCGGGTGCGGTGTCCGGCGAATAATGTACTCGCGGGCAAAGAGCCAGTGGCGCCAGCGAAAGCTGCGAACGTGGTTGAGCGTCTTGAGGAAAAGCACCGCTGTCTCAGAGTCTTCGACGGCGTATTTCTGCACACCAATTTCTTCGGCCTTCTCGCGGATGTAGGTCAGGAACTCGCGGTGGGGACGGGGGCGGTACGCGCGGAACTCATGGAGGATCTTGGTCAGGGGAGTCTCGGGCATGGGGATCTGGCAGAGATGGTCGAGGAGAGGAATCTTTTTTGGTTAGTCGGGATGTAAATATTAGGGTCTGACTGTGTAACTTACAATACTGTCGTTAGCGCCGCTCTCGCCGCGGAAGGAGAGGGGCTGGTTGTCCTCGACGCCGTCGTAGATCACGCCGTTGGGGAACATAGACTGGTTGGTGATGCCGAAGATGAAGACCCGGAAGGAGAGGTACTCCTCTGGCTTGGAGTTTCCCCACATGTCTGTTGAGAGTGAGCTTGGTTCAGTTGTGGCAGTAATGCTGTGGCATACCTTCCATGGATGCCTCAATCTTTTCCATGGTGCGCAGGATGTCACGGAAGCCGTCGTTGATCTCGTCGCGATCGCCATGCTGCTCGATGGTGTCGATCACCTTGAGAACACCGGCGACAAGAGCACCAGTCTCCTTGACCATGTCGACGTGGGTCAAGATAAAGCCGGCCTCGGAACTCTTGGGGTCAAGCCCACGCTCAAAGCCACGGACCAGACGGAGGTTAGAGTACTCGCCCAAACCCTTGGAGTGGTCGGCGAGGGTATAGTTGAAGAGAGCATATGAGGCAGCATAGGACATGAAGGGAGGGACATCCAGACTATATGAAGAGGTTAGATGTGCTATGACAAGATGAGGTATGTTAATGTGAAGTGGGTAGATAAGACTGCCCCAGGGAGTTTAGACGCTTACATCTGAGCAGCACGATACATGGGACGAGCAATAGCCTTGGGCAAGACTTGCCGACCAAGGCCGTATCCCCCATCCGGGTTCTTTCTCCAATTCTCCCAGCAAGGCTCAAGGAGGTACGACGAGGCCACGAAGGTGTAGTCCCGGAAGACGGCAGCCATGGTGAACTTGTCATACGAGCCATCAGGCAGGACGAGCTTCTCGATCTCATCGGTCAGGTCAACACTGAGCTCACGCTCGACCGCAGGGCCGAACTCGTACGTCGCCAGCAGACCGGGCTTGCCATCGAGTCTGAGGACGGGCATGCGCTCCACCAAAGACTGAAGGGCCTTGAAGGCCTCGGGGAGCTCAGTAGGGGCAGTCTGGTAAGGCATGAAGCCAGTAGAGGTAGTGATGGTGAAGGGGTCGAGGGCATGAGACACCTCGGAGGGGACATCATGGATGTGAGGGAACTTGGTCAGGGTAGCGGGAGAGGGGTAGGGCACTTGGGTTCGGGTCATGATGATGGCGGAAGACGAATTACAGATGTATGGGGCAATAAGGTAATAGAAGATCAAGTAGAAGAACGATGAGGTATTGCACAGGTATAGAAAGCTTAGATTGTAGAGTTATCAAGACCAAGAGTCCAAGACTAAGGTGGGAGACCAAGTCCGGAACCAAAGGCAGCGGGCCAAAAAAGGCCAAAAAAAAAAAAAAAAAAGGGGGGGGGGAAGGAAAAAAATTCCAGGAGCCTTGAAAGATGAAAAGGAGAACAAGCAACTCGAGCTTTGGGGCGGGCGAGGAGACGGTTCTTATAATACTCAGAGGCCGGTATCAATTCCGGCCTCATATCCACCATTGCGAAAGAAAGCGTAACAAAGCGTGGGTCCGGTAGATTGGGCATTTCGCTGTGTCTAGGGGGTCTGGGTACGTCTGAAACGGATATTAGTACTTCTCAGGATACAAGAAGGTCAAAAGAAGATTTTCAACATCATTCTTCATCTTCAGATGCTCTATACAAACGCCCAGCGGAGGAGGGCTGTGAGCAGTCACGGGGCCGCGCTAAGCCTATTTCAGCAACGGACAAGGAAGCAGCTCAACATCCACTTTGTGCAGTTATGCTCTTACTTGAGGGATGAAAGTCCATTGGAGGCCCTCATATCTCCACAGAACACACTTCAACCATAAAATTGAAATATCATGGTCAATTCGATATAGTTTTCACCATCATGCCAGTCTCCTGGAGCCTCTATAGTTCACTCAATGTCAAGTCTTGGCTCTTTTACCCCGCATTTCAATTGGCTGTGACCCGTGAATTTGACTTTGTTAGCGTTACAAGGCCGGAATTCAGCCGGCCTCCGATTGTGGCCGACCACGTTGGGTACATCGGGCGGATCCGGTTCAGGTGTTCTTGGCATGGAATTCGGCAGTGATGGGAGTTGGAGCGGATCAATAGTCGGACCGATTAGAGACTGCCAGACTGCCAGATCCTCTATATGCATGCCACTGTGGCCGTATTTTAGTATAAGATGGGGGAGAAAATTATATCTGCTCGGGGGTTGAAGGATGAGAAGGCGATTTTGGCAGACATGGTCTGTTTCGCTCGACTAATGGCCTTAATCGCACTACCAGGTAGAATTCCATAATCCATATATTCTCAAGGCGACCTTGATTGTGTGACGTTCATATATGACAGCTCATATATGGCGGCTCAACGCTGCAGCAACGAATGATGCATCCAAGTGCTGCTACACAGCCATGTCGCCAACAATCCCTATAAAAGCTCTTCATTTTCTAGATAGATTTCCTCTTCTCTTTTCTTCTCCAGATTCGATATTCTCGTCGATGGCTACAATAGCTTAGATAGGAACATTCATTCATTATTGTCTACTATTCCGAGCCCGTGACATTATATACCAATCTCGGTCAATAATTTGAAGCATTGTGGATTGAGAAAATGTGATGGAACAATGACACAGCTTCATTCTGCTAGGAAAAGCATTTCGACTGTAATGGTGCGAAGTTGAAACCTACATATTCAAATCCAGTTACAGCAAGCTCAACTATTTAGACAGCTGAATGAATTGTAAGTGTCACGGAGCATGAGTGCTCGCTAAGTCACATGACATGTTTGATTCCTTTGTGTTGATTTCTTTGTTCTGTTTCAGGGCCAGGGCCCCTCGCACATTAGATAGTTCAGTGCTGGCAGGCACAGCGTTCTTTCTTCTTTTCCTCCCCATGCTAGTATTCGGTGAGATAGTCTACCAATATATTTATGTTGAACGAGACCGTCACAGTAAGTGTGGTTAGCTGAATACGACAAGTTGACATCTGGCTTGAACATGACGGCTTCAGAAAAGACTGCAGCTATTCACATGGTGCTTATAGGTCCCATATCGTGTACGGAAGGTGGTTAGGTCCTCTGACTTGGGATCAAGCCGAATTCGGTAGAATCCTTGTCGTATATCCAGTTTCGTGAAAATATTTGCACCGCTGATCCTCTCCATCAGCTCGTCAACCAAAGGAATGGGACATCGGTCCTTTCTCGTAATAGCATTCAACTTCCGGTAATTGACGCAGAATTGCAGACGACCCCCAAGTTTCCGGGCCATCAGAATAGGAGACGCGAAGGGTGCAGCACTGGGTCCAATGAATCCCTTGTTGAGATTGTCCACAATATAGTCCCGTGTAGCTTCCAGTTCCCCTGCAGTTTGCTTGTATACAGGGTGTATCCCACTGTAGACTCCGCAGTCTTCCGTTCATCCAGCCCAATCCGGTAGTCATTTGCTCGTCGAGGGGGCAACTCATCGGAGGCTGCATTGGAGAAGACATCAGCATGTTCCTGGTATTACTCAGGTAGCAACTGTTCCACCAGCTCCTGTTCCTGACGATCTTCCTCTTGGTGTTCCTCGACTCGTTTCTCCTCAGTAATGCGATCTATTTCAGACAGACTGGTGATGAAGACCTCTATGTCCTTTTTCAGGTGCCGCTGGAAGGAAACTGTCCCAATTGCTGCGATATCAATCAGGACTGCTTTTTGGCTTGTCGTCTTCTTTCGGAGCTTCTGATTGGTGGAGGGATCACTATTCTCTCGGCCCTGTAGGGCACGTGAAATCTTGGCCATTCTGCTCGTCGGTCTGACTCCTCCTTTCGAGGAACCCGGTAAGACTCTCTTCGCTCCTCCTTCTCAATTCGTCGCCCGCGTCGCTCCACATCGGCTTGGTGGATGGGGTCGGGCTTGGAATACTGAAGGATCTGTTTTGGAGCTTCCAAATACTGTTCGCACTGAATTTCATCCAAGAGGCTTCGTTGCTCTAGCCATAATAGCTTCCGGTGTTTGATATTCAACCACAAATCCTGATTGTCGAACCACTTACGTCCAACGATCATGTCATGTTGTCCCAGATCAGCAATCAGAAAATGTTGGTTCAAGAACCGCCGACCATCAATGAGCAAGTGACAAATAATAGCATGGGTAATTGTTGAGCCAGTTCTTCCGTCATAGCCCTTTGTTACTATGGTTGTATCGCGTCGTCGTTTTGGGACTGAAAAGAACTTTGCTAATCCAACTGCTCGTTGGGTGTCCATAAAGAAATAACCATTCGCTCCGGTGTCAACCAGGGTCGTCAGAGGCATACTGATTCCATTGTAAGCTATCTGACTATTCACATTGAATTCCTGTCCTCCAATCAGTTGGATAAGATCCAATTCGCCTAGGTTGACACCATCTAGCCCCTGGTCGGAGACCTTCTCCTGGGCTAGACTTTTCCCGCATCATCATTCATCTCATTCACAGGTGCTTTCTGCTCGAGTTTCTTCAGTTCAGAGGTTGAGGCCTTGGTAGGACAGTCCCGAGCTAGGTGTCCATGTTCCTGACAATGGAAGCATCGGCCTTCCTTCATCAATCGGTCACGCTCCGTGTTGCCCGTACGTTGGGTGGTGCTCCGAGATGGGGTCGGTTCTTTCTTGAAGGTGGTCCCAGTTCGATTGGTCCCCTTGCTTGTATCCTTGTTGGGAGTGAATGTTCGACCTTTTCGGGTTCCGTGGTCAATAACTTCAAGACGACTTGCCATCTGGGACACAGCACTGGAGTACTCCTGAAAAGTCCCTGTCTTTATTTTCTTAGAAAGGCACAACTTCCGGAGCTCGGTGGTCAACTTGTGGTAGAGCTCATCTTTCCAGTCATCCTCAGCAACGCCCGCTTCAGCTGCGAGGTAAAGGAATTCAGACAGAAAGTCATGGAACTTATCAGTCGTCTTCATGTGCAACTGTCGGAACTGATGCTTTTCAGTGGTAACACGGTCCGGGTCATGATAGATCGTTTTCAAGTGATCGAGCATATCCTTCGAATCGGTATATGGGTTCATAATATTATCTCGCATGCGAGGAGTGATGTGCTTTCGAGCTTTGCCATCGCATCGACTAGTTACATATGCCATTCGCAGTTGGGGCGTGTCGAAGTGATCAGCGTTGGCAGCGAGTTTCTGTCTCATCAGGAGCAACCAGTCTTCAAATCGGGGTTCTTTGCCATCGGTCAACATAGGAGGATCAGGGATCTTGCTTGTCTTTCGGTTTGTAGTCATTGGAGAGGTTTGATGGCCACCGGTGCTATCCATCACCAATCGAGCAATCTGACTGCCAAATGCGTCACGATCAGCCTTGAATTCAGCAAGCTGCTGCTTGACCTCCTCAATTTCTTTAATTTTGCGACGCAGAAGGGTGATTTCTCTGTCTTTGGCTTGACCTCGGAGCTTTTCTTCAGCAAGACGGGCCTTCTGATCCTCGAGACAGTCATCATATCGTTGGTGGGTCACTTGGAGCTTCCCATACAACCATTCTGGTTCATCAGAGGCATATTGTAAGAACTCCTCCAAACTCACCATGCGTCATTCTTCATTTTCACCTCCATCAATGCAAATAGAGGATCGTCGGTTTTCTCGGTCGGTATTATCGTTTGTCTTGTTTCGGTTGGCCCTAGGTGGGGCAACGGTATCATTCGGTCGAGCCATGCTGGCCAGGATCTCCATATCAATGTTATCGGTATCGCTCTGATTCGTTCGGTCGGTCGATCGGTCGGTTGGGGGACACACTGCTATAGTTCCACAATCGCTGGATCGAATCAGCTTGACAAAACAGGGAGTTGGAGCAGCAGTGGTTTCACCTCTAGGGCGCCAGGCGGTTCACATTGGCTCCCCAGCTACTCACACTGTATATGCAGCGGAATCGAGAGGCATAGAGATGGCTCTCACCCAAATATGCCACACATTGAGACCGACATCACAACGTTCCCATCGGGCCTATACAGCAATCATCTTTACAGACAATCAGGCGGCAATACAAGCATGCTCAGCCCCGGGAAGGTCTTCTGGCCAATATATCCTGAGAGAAATCACATGCACCACATCTCAGCTGCAGGAACGCGGCTGGAATATACAGCTGTATTGGTTCCCTGGTCATGAAGGCATCTACGGCAATGAGTGTGCTGACGCTCTTGCAAAAGAAGCTGCTAATTCCCCGGCACCCAATGGTGTGGAGGAGCTCACTCTCAAAGCTAGCATTCGAAGAACCCTCCGCATAGAAGCAGCAAATGCATGGAAGACTGAATGGGCTGCTTCCACCCATGGGAGTTCCCTCCGTCGTCTATGGAAAGAGCCTTCAAAAGCACCAATGCAACTATATCAAGGCCTACAGAGAGCCGCTACATCAGTCCTCATTCAAATGCAAACTGGAAAGATTGCGCTGGTCAGTTAGAACATATTGGTACCTTCAAGGCTATGGAATCGACTGAATGCTCTTGCGGACGTGGCCTTCAAGACACACGCCATGTTCTCCTCCACTGTACAAACCAGGCAGGCCAAACCATGCAGGCCCCCGGATGCGCCATCTTACACAGGGGTCAAGGCGGGAGCTGGATTACCGGGCCTACCTAACACGGCCAGACTTAGTACCGAAGGCAGTGCAATTCATGCTCGAGACAGGCCTTCTAGGCCAGTTTCAGACTCTACCAACCACATACCGAGTCACAGCAATGGACATCAAGCAACCAGCAGCATAGCACAGACGAGGGTATGCGTTTGCAGGAGTAGGGACGGAAACGAGATAGTATCCAACAAGCCCATGGATCTTCATGGCCATGGGAACAGCAGCACGAAAACCAGCAGCACGGGATATACAAGATGTGGAATAACAGCTGTTTAACACAGCGATACTCTCCTTCTATATTGCAATGCGGCAACATCATAACGATGACCCCAGAATGTCCTCTTTCTAATTGCGGCCTCAAGGACACTAACACCTTGCAAGCCAACGCCAACGCCCCGAGCAAAGAGGAAGCTGCACGCAGGCTCCTAACCGCTGTTCGCTGCGAACCAGAGGGGAGTTCTCCCGTCTTGATTGGGGGCATTGATATCGTAGCCTTGCTCAGCTGCGGCCTTTAACACATTGAGGTTGCCCTGGCTCGCTGCCCGGAAAATGTCCATCGTAGTGTATCTGAGTTGCCCGTTATTCGGTTCTCATCGTAACAAAGACCAAACCAGGGATTGTGGCGGGACAAAAGTGAGGCAAAAAGGTTGAAATGGCCAGAAGCGCGGCTTGAGAGTGATAGGAGTTCCGCCGGACTAATGCCTCATCTTATTACGAACGGAAAGTAGTAACAGGCAGGATGAGTTTGGGCTTTTGCTTTAAAGGATCCGCCTTCTATTACTCCTTGGATGGTCAAGATACCCCAATACCAAGTATACAGAAACGTTTGAATCAAGACCGTGTATTGTCAACGGGCACGAAACCAAGGTTTCTGGACGGTGTATGATGTCCGACCCATGGATTCCCATTGTAATATCGACCAAGAATCAAGACGTATTAAGCTCACGGCGGGTGGCCAATCGCCCACCGTACACGAATGCTTTGTCATGTTGAGTAATCAAATTGTGGATTTTTGTTCTCTGAGCCGAGGCTGTTTCTAATAAAATTATAGAAAGGTATTTTTGAGTAACTGGCTAAAGGCGGCTGAGAAGCATCAGGGGCAATTTCGGGATGAGATCGCTGATTTTGGGGTCGAGAAGCCCGAAGACGGTACTATATAGCTGCCTGTTCACTTCCATAATTTTTCAAGATATTTCCCGTTGTCATACCCATGACAACTGTATACGACAATATTTCACTTAAATTACAGTATTCCTTAAAATATGGGGACAACAAAGCTATCAGCCCTCGACAATTGCATAAAAAGTTTCAGGAAAGTGACGCGCCACCTTCCACCATCTCAATAACACTACTTGATGGACCAGACATACCGAAGCTCAACATATGCTATGTTGAAAAACCAAATGAAAATTCCGTTGCAGCCTCATTATTGCACGTTAAACAGAGACGAAGCACAGTTGATGTCCAGTGGGAATATCTATCTCCTCGTATTGCCTTCAGTGGCTTCTGTCTTGAATATCTATTTACTTGATTATGGAGATTGCTTCATTTTATGTGTGTGCGTGTGAACAGATCAGGGTAACATTTGAACATTGGAGCTATATACAAGAAAGTATAGTACTGTGTAACGGGTTAGACCCGTTCCAGGCGCTATTTCATATACGTAGCTGTTGTCCTGAGACTCTCTCAACAGCGATTTCCTAGATAGTTCACCAATCAATTCTCTTAATTGCTTCCCTCAATACTGGGACGTACGGATATCCGATGATTCGACGATTAGTCGTGTGAGAGAGATAGAGCCTATTTGATCAATACTTGATAGATACCATTTGGGGCAGTTTTGGCAGGAACAGACTTTGTTTATAAATCATCCAACTACTTGCCGCACCGGATCCGGCATATGAATTACGCCGAACCAGTTACACATGAAATGGACTCTATCATTCGGGAACGTTTGATTGGGCAGAAAGGTTCTGATCCACAGAAGGGGTACGTGCACAGCACTCCCAACAATGTAAGCTCCGCAATTCATAGTTAATTAGATTCTCAACAGCCGCCAAAGTTGGGAGATACCGCTTGGTCGGACTTTTCTCAACCATGCTATGTTCTCTTGTACTTTAACAATTACTTATTTCGCAATGTGACCAACATCCAGCTCTCTTGCCGGACTATATGCAAATTTTGCTCCAGCATTAACTTGAACGCAACAAAAACAGAGACGTGCAACGCAAAAATTGAGACTTTAGCAATGGACTCAGCCAAGGAACCCGAGAAACAGGAAACCTCTACAGACCTTTGCTACCAGGGAAGTTGTCATTGCGGGGCTGTATGCTTCTCTGCAAGGTTTCCGGCTCCGCTGTCACAATTGACTGTAATCTCTTGCAATTGTATGTGTATTGGTACAAGATGAACCCAGCAAGTCTATAACGGTCCTTCTCTGCGGATTAATGATATGTTTCAAACGGAATTGGTCGCTAAACTAACAAATCTATTTAGGCAGCTATTGTCACATTGCAGGCAGTTTGCTTGCGTTCGCGGATGATATGGAAATTCAAGGGACAGAGTCACTTACGGTACGAGCCAGCTATTATAATAACCCTTTTGATTTATGCTCTGTTATACCTAATTTATTATGAATTACTGAGATGAATGACCCATATGGTATAGGAATATCGATTCGCCACGCACACTATACAGATCTTTTTCTGTAGAAGCTGCGGGGCCAATGTTTACAACAAATCGGTCAATCCAAATTTCAGATACGGTAAATGTGCTATTAATGTGAGTGCGTTTCTAGTCGTTGATCGTAGCCCATCACTCTCGTCTATGGCCTACGCGTGTTTAACACCGTTGGAGGATTGCATATGAGCTAACACAGATACCGGGATTCCAATTCAGATGCGCCTATTACATGGAATTGACTTGGAGACCATAGAAGTGACAAAGGGTGATGGTAAGAATATTCGTCTGCCGCCTTTAGAAGGGAATTCTCTGTAAGCCTCAGGACACACGCACGCCCGGGCGATTGTTACAGACCTTGTGGTGTCAGACTCACGTGATGACGCGGGAAGTCAAGTCAGAATCATTGGATAATGGTTGATGATGGATATGCAGGAAGCGACAGGGATCAAGTTGATATCCGAACAGGTGACGTGACATGGTATATGGTATACGGTATACGGTATACACCATGGCACATGAACTGGTATACAGACCAAAGGATATATAAGGACGCTCATTCATGTACTTAGTTTAGTTCTTCGCGATCAATTCAAGTCAATCAGCATTTGTTACCTTCTAGTTTCTGACTCGTCCGCACTTAACCAACAACCCAGTATACGTACTCGGTTGGCCTTATTTCTCTATTCGTTACCTTTACCGTTTCTACTTGTTGATTATCTTACGGAGCCTGGAGGGGGCGATATACCCGTCAACGCATACGACATACCGAACCGGACCCGGAGGGGCATTGAGCATAAGGATATTTGGAAGACACTTAGGGTAAGTGTCCAGTCTCGAAATACAACTAACTAGAACCCTAGGTACGATACGAGAGAAGCCAGGTTGTGACACACGGCTGCCAGTGGTCAAATCCAATCAAACCTGCTCGGGTCTACTCTGGAGTACTTCTGTCCGCATGCTGAGTTGTACAGCTTGGCTACAGCCATACAAACCACACATCAAACCCCGCATTAAGCCACTGAATCAATGGCTTTGGAATCAGTTTCGAGCCAGTCCGCTTCCAGGCAAGCAATGGCGACCCAGCTGAAGTCGACAGCTGCTTGAAGATTGAGAGATTCAATGCATTCACTGTGGCTGGAAAACCACAGATTCAGCAAGAAATGGGCCCAAACGGGCGGCCCAGGGCGGCCCTATGCGGGCACCCTGGGTGGGCGCGGGCGCCCAGTGGCCGCCCTACGGGCTCAAACGGGTGGGCGATGGGCGGGCGGTGCGGAGGTCTACTCCCTTTCTGACTTCCGGGTTTGACATGTCTCTATGAATGATAAACTCTGTCATAGCCATATAACAAAAGAATTTACCTAATTTCAGAATTAAGAAAAAAATAAATAATCTGCTGAGATCAGCAGTCGTGGTGCTTCATAGTCAATACATTTAGATGCTAAGAATTTCACTCGATTCCATGGCTCAATGGTACTCCAAACGACCATCAGTACCTGGATAATTGACACCAAATAGTCGTTTTGCCATTGGCAGGAACTGTCGTTAAAGACAATCGTGAGCCAAGGCATTTCATTTGGGAGAGCCAATATCGTCTTGTTCCTTTGGAGTAAGCTTATTGGACAATTTACCTTCAATTGGTACGATTACTATCCTTCGCCCAGCCTATCGGACAGTCTGAATAGCCGAAAAAATAGGAATCACAAGTGACTCCTACAGCTAAAGAGCATTATGTGGCAGTTAATTCTGCTACTGGCATTGTCTGCAATAACCAATAACCCGAATTGCCACCTCTTTATCCCCAACATTAAACACCACGATCTATTCTCCACGTATCCGGAGTTTTCTGCTCGTCTTTGCAAGATGGTACATGTGGGGATGTTTATTCATACTACGAATGGCGTTAATTACCCCGCAATTCTCCAGAAAACATTCAAGATTCGGCGTTAAATTCCCCCGATACGACAGAGAGGGTGATCCCAGCATCCCGCATCGCCTGGTGTCGAGCGAGTTCCGCCAGTGGAAAACATCAATCTCCACATCTTAGTAGTATATGAGCTCATCATTGGTCATCATTGGCTATTCAGCTTCCACTTGACTCCTGCACATAGCCACGATCTGATTTTTTTTTTTTTTTGTGATCAGTGGAATGAAGGCCAGTCTGGCGCCATCCTTCCATCTTTGGCATCACCTTTCCTTTACCCTGTATCCCCAAGGCACCATTCAGAATTTCAGAATGTACAGTACCAAAGGATAAATTAGAAGCACAAGAATTGTGAAGGGAAGGGACTTGTATTTGTTAATAGCGCCACATTATAATACTTCAGTTAACTATCCATAAAAATCACAAATCTTTGCCAATGCAACTTTTCCCTGCATACTCCAGCCAATCCATCAAGAACACAGGGTTTCGTAACCGATGTGATGTCTCGGGTATGGTTGGATTAGGACTTGGCTATGGTATTTCTGTCCTCTCCGGTTGAATGCCAGCGCTGACATAGAAGACGCTCGTCGATGCTATTGTACCCTGGTGCAAGTCCCCTTTCACAATTCGCGTGAGATTGAGCTTTTTGAACTCGAAACCGGGTGAAACCCCGTATTTTACTGAGGCAACCCACCTCATTCTGTTCTTTGCGAATGCTACTATGGCCACATTCAACCATATCAAAGTACATATCACAGCAACCAAATCCCTACCATCTCTCTATTGATGGACTAACCTGATCATAAGGAAATATCAAGAACAGTAAGCAATGCGAAATCCGCTCAAAACAGTACCTCCCCGCACAGGAGAACTGTCGGGGACCGAGGCTGACAATAGAGAAAAGGGTTCCCCCAATTACAGAAGCTGGATTTCCCACACCAGAACAACCTAGCATCCCCAACGCTCCCTGGGATGCATCATGTGCCAAGGTCTGAACCCAATTTTTAACTGACAAAAGAGCTCGCATGGCTACTGTTCCCTCTCAGGGTTGTGTTGCGGGGTTGCCGATCGTCAATTCACATGCTGTGTGGCCAGACGCCGAGTAACTTTGGGCTGGCCAAGGGATATAAAGGTCTATAGGCCTGTATATATACATATATTTATGTCGCCTCTTACCAAGAGATAATGCAACCAGAATGTCCACACATACAACCACCAAGCACAATGCCGGCGATTCAATGGTGTCCACCTGGCGCCATGACCGATCCCAATGGACCGTTTCTCACTGGATGATTGAACTTCTTGGTCTGCACCTCGTTGATTCCGATAAAGAAGTTCCTATCTTTCCAAGGAGGATAAAATACCAGCCGTGCGAGAATGGTCTCTCCACTTGTGGATTCTGCTCCACGCTGCGATCCCGCTCACCGTTCATCAAGCTTATACAACCTATACTGGCTCTAATCTGAACATCATTTCCGCGTTTGCGTTATATGCCGGTGCTTTCAAGCTGAACGGTATACATGAAATGCATATTATGCGCCTCCTGGGTCAAGTCTACGGTTTCTTGGATGGTGACAAGCATCCACGAGATGGTATTCCTGATGTTGGTGTCGGCAAGGTCATACGGGAGCTGATTTCCACCTCAACGCTTCGCATGACCATGGCCATTTTTGTGACCTACCGACAAAATGAGACACCGGCATCTCTCAGATGGGGCTGGCTAGCTTTGGAGATAGGTCTCTATAGCATCACGGTCGATTTTTGGTTCTATTGGTATCACCGCTTAATGCACTCGACAGGCTCTTTGTGGAAGATGCACCGCAGGCACCACTTGACGAAGCATCCTAACCCAATGCTTGCTGCTTATGCCGACCATGAGCAAGAGTTTATGGATATAATAGGCATCCCGCTTCTTGCATATTTCACCCTGAAGCTCCTGGGATTACCTATGGGATTTTACGAATGGTGGATCTGTTATCAATATGTTGCTTTCTCGGAATTCATCGGACATAGTGGCCTCCGAATTCATGGTGGCGCACCCTCTACTCTAAACTGGTTGCTGGAGCTCTTCGATGCAGAACTGGTGATTGAAGATCATGACCTGCACCACCGCTATGGATGGAGAAAAAGCCACAACTATGGCAAACAAACCCGACTTTGGGACCGAGTTTTTGGCACCTGTCATGACCGGATCGAAAGCATAAAAGAGAACGTCGACTACTCAAACCGTGTTACAATGCCGCTTCTTTAACTATTCGCATTCGGTGTGGTACAAAGAGCAAGCCGGATCCTTTTAGGGAAATGGAAAACTGGGTGATGTACATAGAGCGAACCGTAAATTCTATCTATTTCAACACTCAAAATTCTGGCAAGGATATTCACGAAGAGGGTGTAGGACGAATAATAACACCAGCCATTCTGTCGAAACAGTGGATCAGCCGCTGTGATTCCATTCTACCTGGCTAGCAAAGATTTGATTTTAGTACTGGAGAATAGGCGTTGCTAATATTAGACGCATAGATGGCTTGGTCTTGAAGAATCCTGAAGACGCTTCTCTGCACTCCATTGCTCACCCGCTGATCATTCCAACAACATTGTGGCAAAAAGGAATAACAGTACCTCTCACAACAGTGATATTGACGGCTCCGTAATGAAATAAGTTATATTAGGAATTGACGAACAGGATAAGCTACAGGCCAGGCTCTTTGCAGGTTCATAGACAAGACGCAGCTCGAAGAGCTGGAACAGGATCGCATAATATCAACACTTTTGTTCGGCATTCCAGTGTAGGCATCTATGTGAATGCGCAGACTATTGGTCGTGGACTTCCACAAGAGAAGCGGTTGATGCGCTTCCTCTTTGATGGGTGGATCGTTTTATCCTCGACGTCCATATAAGCCGACCAAGAAAGACATCAAAGTCATCAACATGTTTCCTCGCTTTTGCGCCCTGGAGAATTTGATCCAAAAAGAAAACAAGCTCGCGATGCGTACGCTGCGAAACAATAAAAAAAATGAACGGGCAAACAAGAAATATGGACATGCCCTCTGGGAGCTCCGAAAGACAGTGAACGGCAGCTTGCTGGAAAGGCAGTTGATGAAGAGGGTTCTGGGGCCTTGCAGCGAACTGGATACATGACTCCGCACCACATAATATTATTCAACACCATTCTAACTATTCCAGGGACCACAGTTGATGCTGAGTATCAGCGTCAGATTGCTGCGATCAATGCGGTAGTCGCATTCTGTGATGTGGAAGAGGGGGTGCCATTACGTTCCTGCAATCAAGGAAGCGTCTTGCCGCTGATGCTATGATACCAACCCGAACCAAGAAGCAAGATTCCTCACAGAAAGGTGAAGAAGTCGTTGCACTCCATCAGGCCATCGCATCTGTTGAGATAGTTTCACAGACCCAGCCGGAGCAGGGTAGCCTGCTCCTTACCTCAGGAGACGTCCGCCTGATGACAAAGTCCGGAATATAGGAACAGCTAGTCTTGAAAGATCTCTCGTTGGGACACAAAATACCGAAAAGAAAAATACTGCGGTGCACCAGTTCACTGTCCATAAGCACGAAATGTTGAGCGAGACCGTTTGAAAACAGAACGCGGCCTCTAAACTTGGGGGATTATCTAACTACAGGCACAGCGAATATTGAAAGAGAGATACAGCATCAATTACTCTATATAGAACGGCCCCGCTCTCTTGAACGGACTGCATCCACGTTGTAAGGTGCAATATTTGTAAACATATGAGAATGTGAGAATTTCCTAAGCCTACGCAACGGATGCCTAATGATTCCAAAATATGCGATGTAGAATGGTCAGCAGTTATCCTATATTAGCCAAGATACACCAACCGGCACAAATCAAAGCAACCTGCCTCTATCTGTTATCGTTGACCATCGGAACCCACAACCCTATCTTATCTTCAGCTTCGGAGTGCAACCTCCTACAGGTAGAGAACGGACCGAAGGCCTACCGAAGAGAACCGAACTATGCGCTATATAATAGCTAACTAAACCTATTGACATTACCTAATACTATCGTATCAAGACTTGGAAAGCTTCTTGATGTATCCTTAGACAGCCCCAGCGCCTCGGTTACTCAACATAACGGAATTTCCCTCGCCGGCGCGATTATAAGAGTCGTACGGACTGACTTGAATGGTGGTGATACTTTCATCGCTAAACCAACCTGAAACTCCCTTGCTTCAGCCACTCCACGTGTGCAATCAATACATCAGCGATCAAACTATTCCTGAAACCGGGAGAAATGTCTTCACTTATCAAGAAGGAAGTCCGCTCGGAGAAGGCTCCTCAAAACCAGCTCTTTTCCCAGGCCCTTGTGGTTGGTGACATGGTGTACGTCTCTGGCAACACGGGAGTGGACCCTGCTACAGGAAATTTCGTCGAGGGGACCGTGGTAAGCCGCGCAGTAAGTCCTCCCAATGAGCTTGCCAAGTTCCCTTGCTAACTGGCTATTAGACTCAGATCCTGAAGAACATCTCCAACATCCTGGAGGCCACCGGAAGCCACATTGACAAGACGGTAAGTGAAGAAGTAAAATATCTACTATGCGACTTATGTGCTAAATTAATGGATTGCAGGTGAAAGTGAACATTTTCCTAACTAGCATGAGTGACTATGGCCTCATGAATGAGGCGTATGCCAAGTTCTTCAATAAACAGCCCAAGCCGGTAGGTTTCCCAAGCCATGAGATTCTTTCAGTGTCTAAATATATCATCTAGATTCGCACATGTGTAGCTGTCAAGGAGTTGCCCCGGGGGACAGACGTCGAGATGGAAGTCACGGCGCTACTGTAAATTCGATGATTACCAAGCACTGCGGGTGCCGAAGTCCCAATCCAGTATAAGAAGGCAGAGCAGGCCCAGATTCCTTATTATATCCCTCACGGGGTTATCCTAGCTAGCTGTGGCTGATGTATCGCATCCTACGCGCCGTTGAAAGATAATACCGGCCGTAGTACACTTGCATGACTGGTTCGGGGTGGAGAAAAGTTTTGCTAATCACAAAATATTTAATGAAAGTGTCTATAAACCTGGTGTCGCTAATAGTGGTCAGATAGTCAAAATAAAATGGTAAAAGAGGGATTTTCGTGATCTATGTATCTGCTATTGTATGCGACGACGCTTATTACCACAGTCGGCTGTGTATTATCTACATGTTAGGAAGATGCAAGATCAGAATCCTTGAAACGCTTTGTGACAGGGTAATTTCTCATAGATCGTAGTTCTTGCAAGCGTGCTTCTCCTTTCCTGATTTCATGATCCAGTTCATCGTTGGAGGCAATGTAATACTTCAGCCTCAAAATCCCGGCAGAAACAATGATAAGTCCCAGTGCAATCAATGGTGACCATTGCCCAACCTGTTCCATGTATTCTTGAGGAGGGCCATCATTGTGGATATACCATTCAATCCAAGCCACAAATGCGACTACAGTGAATGGACTGACAATTACACCCAAGAAGAGGACGATCAAAAATACAACATCAATGATGGGATATAACCAGGTCGCCATGACCTTGGGGTGAAAGATCTTCCAGATATGCAGCAGCTGAACCGTTCTCAGTTTTGAAGGGTCAGTGCAGATGGACTCCCGGATTTTATTTCCTGAATTTTGGAAATCTTCCTTCAATCCGCGGTATATTGACCTCCTGTCTCTCCAAGCCACCACGACATATCGCGATGGAAACCGCGAGGCATAGTGATATAGCTGGAATGCCAGGTGCAGCATGTTTAGGGTGATTGATATTGCGATGAGGCTATATATATAACCTTTGGAGTATGTAACCTTGGCCCAAATGCCTTTCTGGGATGATGGAGACAGATCACCTTTGACAACGTGAGCCTCCATTGAGGTTGTTTGTCGAAGTGTTTGGCTCGTATTGAAGCATGGATAGAAACACACACTTTCAAGCTCAAGAAAGCTTGAGGGATCACTGAAAACATCCCAAATTGTTGCATTCCATGATGATTTCCAAAGGCTCGGTTGCCATCCATCGTTTCTGACTTTGTCGGATGGGGTAAACTGTGGCTTGCAGAACATGTATTGAGTTGGTTTTTTTTGCTGGAGAGGCCAGTATATCAATGCACAAATTGTGCCCGCCAGCATGAGTAGATTCCACAGAGTGATGACCACGTATTTAGCGCGCTTATACTGAAAGCTGCCAGACCAGCATTGAAGTGGCAAAAACATCAAGTAGCCAGTTACAACAATAGCAAGCACAGCATCAATGTCCAGTTCCAGTGCTGATGGTTGGACTGATACTTCAGTCGTCCCATTTACTAGAGAAGGGAAGGCCGACGTCAGATTGGCTCCATCTGGTACGTAAGGTATAGTGACAGGCGCCGGCGGGGGATCATTCTGGTGGCTTCCGAGCAATATGAAGGCTTGAATAGCAGCTGTTCCGGCGTATGTTGCTGCAGTTCCGAGAAATACGTCTGACAACCACCCGCGCCAGCGCGTGGCGCACGCGAGAAAAAGTAGCGCATAATATAGGTACCGGGGACCGCTGTTGTAGATCGTGCTAATTGGATAGGAGCAGTAAACTTCCTGCACAATAAAGCGTGCTGAAAAATTGCTGTCGGCCATATCCTGTTGTGAAGGCAATCTCTGTGGCTGCCTAAATGCTTGGGCGGCGTTTAATCAAGCATGACCATTGCCGGTCTTTCGTCGTGGAGATGATCAGGGATAGAAAGAAAGAAATGAATGGAAATTTGTACATAATTGGAGTCGGTCATTGATATACCTTAGTCTTTCAGTTGACCCTAAGCCAATTGACGTCACCACTTGCCCCTTTTCAGCCTCATCAGAGTTTAATCGATAGTCTAATAGTTTGAATAGTTTGGATAGTCTGTCGTTCTTCTTCTTTTTTCAAATGTTAGCCGGCTTCAGTCCAGTGCTGCTGGGGTGTACCTCTGAGATGTATCAGTTTGAAATGGAGGCAGCAAGGGGAGGGGGTAGGCACCAATTTCCTATTGCCAGCTTTTCTTCACTTCGGAGAAAGGCGCAGGCGAACCGCTAGGAACGCTTGACAAGGATCACATGAAGAACGCAGATAGGCAGAAGTCCGGGAACCAGCCTATCTTTCGCCTTAATGTCCAACGGGATAGGATTTAACTATTAGCGGGACCGAGCCATTAGCGCCACTAGTGAAACCTGAATCAGGAACAATTATGAATCTAAGATGCAGCATAGTTGGATAGCCAATGGAAGCGAGATACATCAGGTCCCATCATCGGCGCAAGAGAACGATCCACACAGTGCCATCATTCAAAGTAGTAACTAATCTTCATTCCATTTTGGGTCGGAGGTCTTGGCGTTCCGATTCCCTCGTGTTCTCGAAGAAGTCTAGATTAACTTATACCCGAATCCACTACACTTTGCTTGGCGCGCGCAAATTGACATGATTGGTCAATTGGCCGGGGTCACTACCAGTATACATATCAATATGTATAGAATATGTATAGAATGCAGCCTTATTGAGCATCATAAAAACATGGGTGCCTACGAAATATCATCTCCAAGGAGTGCCAAGATATATTTCTGTCATTCATTTCTTTTGTATGCCGGTCAAGATGGTGGTTCTAGGGGTCTCCACTGACCAATATATAAGTATCGTCAATTGCTGCTTGGACAGGGCCATCCGACTTGCATCAATATCAGGCAATTCAAAATGGGATCTCGTGTGTATATCACATCTCTGCTCCTCAGTTCTTCGCTCGTCTATGCCTTTTCTCCCGCGATTCGCGCCGACACCAATCGTGATGGAGTAGTGGACCTGGATGGCAACACGGATGCTGTCGACAAAGACTTATGGTCCGAGGACCATGGTGCTATCTTCCTGCCTAATATCGGAGATGCCAAAGGCAGGTGTCACTTCAGGGACCGCAGAGACCAAGACCTTAGCGACATTGAGCTGGCCAGCTGCAACGATGCCTCGGGAGATACTCTGATCACGCCAGAGTACCTTGCACCGCTCCGCACGGTGCCCATCCATGACATTGGCAGCAACGCAACGGCACATGTTGCTGCAGATCCATCCCCTTACGTGCGAATCTTTTGGAAACACGGCTCCGAATGGATCTACATCGATCCCGAGTTCATCTTCAACGCCACTGCCATCCGGACCGGCCTAGAGTTGGGAATCGATTCCCGAGCCCTTGTTACGGACTCTGACGTCTGGAACGGCACTGCTCGAGTCTCCTTCACTGTCACGGAGTCCAACACCACCAAAACTGACCATGTTGCGCTCAAGCTTGCCCCGGTCCTCCTCCACCATCACCTTCAGCCAGCTCAACGACTTATCAGCGTTCTTGGGAATGACTCTACCAAGGCCCAGCATCGGTTCATTAGGGAGCTCGATGCAGCCAAGCAAAAGGCCGGATTGAACACTCCCCTGACTTTGCTCGGTTCCAGTGATGATTGGTGGGCACAGGATATTATGGAACCTGCATTTGCCAGCATGCCAGGACCAAATGGCCCCATCTCCATCCGTGTCATTCTCCGTACAGCCCAAGAATCCCGTCCGGCTGGCCGACAGGTCTTCACCCAACTCCGTGGCAAAGGTATCGGTGGTTTTCTACCTGTCGGAAGTGGAGTTCTAGGACGTCGAGAGATCAATTCAGGCGGCAACATCGAGACAATCCCGCCGTATACCAGCAAAAAAACCGGAAAGCACTATCCACTTGGCCGGATCTTGACTGGACAGCATTTTGAGGAGAAGCATTCAGAAGCGATGATGAAGTTTTTCCGGGCCCAACGGTTGCAGGATCCCCTCGTCATTGAAGCCGGTTGGCTAGCGGTTGGACATGTTGACGAGTTCATCTCGTTCTTGCCGGCAGATAACGAGCTGGGGTTTACTATGGCCGTTTCGGACCCGGTAGCTGGATTCAATGTCCTCCTTAAAGCCAACGAGAGCGGATATGGGACGGTGGATGCTTACAGCGCGAACCTACAGGACCGCACACCTCCTCAAGGTGCTGAACCACGTTTGAACTGGACAATCGGTCAAGTCGTCTCTGATGAAGTGGTTCTGCATGCCACAGTCCGGGCTCAGAGAAATATTGATTCGGCCGTGCACGTTCTCCTCGAAGAGACTGGTTTGACCAAGGAAGATTTAATTTATATTCCTCACCTCTTCACTGACGGTGAATTTTCAGGGCCTGGACACACAAAAAGCCGCGATGGTCTTCCTCCCCACATGTCGCCACCCAAGGAAGGCGAATTCAATGTTGCCTCTTTCTTCCCAGCCTCCATCAACGGGGTAGTGCTAGGCAACCATTTCATTTGCGCTCGAGCATTTGGCCCTGTTATCGATGGAAAAGATATCTTTCAGGACGCTGTTGAGAAGGCCTTCCGCAAGTCAAATATGACGGTACATTTTATTGATGACTTTTGGTCTCACCACATCAATGGTGGCGATGTTCACTGTGGTTCGAACACACTGAGAGACACGGCCGTGTCATGGTGGAGTCAGCAGTGATGATTGGCCTGCTTCAGTGTTTGTCTATGTTGACGGATTAGACCTTCGAGGTCTTCTGTAATTGGCAGAAGTTTGCAACTTTCTCCTGTCTTTCGCCTTTCCACTTTTGTCTTTGCCTGTCTTCCTCTTTCTTCTTGTTTTTCTTATCCCTTATATGTATCTATTGCCATCCAAGATGGATTTTCATTTATTAGATAGACGCATTCTTTGTAGAATAGACTGTTTCCCTTTCTGAAACTATAGTGAGAATGACACAGGTGGCCACCTAGTCTAAGTTATTCGGCCATACTGCCAGAGGATTGAGGAGACTAGGGACCCTTCCAATTTTTACGCAACTAGTCATTTGCTACCATGATTTTTTTAGAATAGGACCATATATTCCTTTATCACCGGTTGTTCCAACGTATAGTCATCCTATTCAGCTCTCTGCCCCTCTCCATCAAATAGGAGGAATAAGGGTAATATGGTATGCCGAAGAAATACATATACGTTAGTGTAGCAAATTGTAAACCTTAGGATGCGCTGAAATTTTGCTAGTGTCTATTTGGCTGTGCTGAGTCTTGCCATATCAAGACGGCTCTTAAGCAGAAAAGGAAAGGGCGAGAAAATCGAACTACTCAAATCATTTACCTCTTGTTTTTTGGGCACGATTGTAAACAGAGAATTTGGGGAGGGGGGGATATATTTAAGAGAACACAATAATATTGAACTCTTGTGTCTCACGATCGGAGACCAGATCTATCTCGAATACTATATCCAAGCTTTATCTTTATCTGGACCGGATATGGACCTGACACTTTGTGAAACACGGTTCCGATGATAGATTCAGGGGCTGCTAATTTTCCGGATTTTCCTTGACAGCGGGCGTTGTTTCCGTAAGCTATCGAGACCAGACAATAGATATGAACGCAATGCAGCTGTTTTGGCAGTTGTCCCGTTCGCGAAAGGGGCCCATTATGTGAGCGGCCCAAAAAGCAAAGCACTGTGTGGGGATTTCGATAATATGGTCAAGATAAAGCGGGTCACGACAGCAGACTATGCATCAGATACGCATTGTCCACGAGGCAATTAGACGACAGAGGTGGCAAAAGGGTGCAGTATCCTTCGGGATACCGGCTTATGGAGCCGTATTTGTAGAAGCGATAGCAAAAGAAAGTGAAAGATGGCCTGCTATATTTGATAGACAAATAAACAAAGAAAGCATAGTTGCAAGAAGGAGCATGCATCATTCCTGTGTACCAGACGGATAGATGATTACAATTTGGGAATACAGGCCGAGACAAGCCATCGAGCGCGTGTCAAATGTATATCTTCATATAAAAATCCATATATACAAATCCATATATACACAACCCTTTTCTTTGCATACACAGTCGGCAGCTTGACAGAACAGGGAGTTGGAGCAGCAGTGGTTTCACCTCTAGGGCGCCAGGCAGTTCACATTGGCTCCCCAGCTACTCACACTGTATATGCAGCGGAATCGAGAGGCATAGAGATGGCTCTCACCCAAATATGCAACACATTTGGACCAACATCACAACGTTCCCATCGGGCCTATACAGCAATCATCTGTACAGACAATCAGGGCAATTCAAGCGTGTTCAGCTCCAGGAAGGTCTTCTGGCCAATATATCCTGAGCAAGATTACATGCACTGCATCTCACCTACAGGAACGCGGCTGGAATATACAGCTGTATTGGCTCCCAGGTCATGAAGGCATCTATGGCAATGAGTGTGCTGACGCTCTTGCAAAAGAGGCTGCTAATTCCCCGGCACCCAATGATGTGGAGGAGCTCACTCTCATGGCTGGCACTCGAAGAGCCCTCCGCATAGAAGCAGCAAGCGCATGGAAGTCTGAATGGGCTACCTCCACCCATGGGAACTCCCTCCGTCGTTTATGGAAAGAACCCTCAAAAGCACCAATGCAACTATACCAAGGCCTACGGAGAGCCGCCACATCAGTCCTCATCCAAATGCAAACTGGGAAGATTGCACTGGCTAGTTATCTTGGTACCTTTAATGCTATGGAATCGACTCAATGCTCTTGTGGACGCGGTCGTCAAGATATACGCCATGTTCTCCTCCACTGTACAAACCAGGCAGGCCCCCGGATGCGCCATCTTACACAGGGGTCAAGGCGGGAGTTGGATTACCGGGCCTACCTAACACGGCCAGACCTGGTACCGAAGGCAGTGCGCTTTATGCTCGAGACAGGCCTTCTAGGCCAGTTTCAGACTCTACCAACCACATACCGAGTCACAACAACGGACACGAAGCAACTGGCAGCATAGTGCAGCCGAGGTTAAACGCTTGCAGAAGTAGGGAAGGAAACGAGACAGTATCCAACAGGCCCATGGACCTTCATGGCCATGGGAACAGCAGTACAAAAACAGTAGCACGGGACATACAACATGCGGAATGAGATATCAGGATATGTGTATAAAGGCGACGATGTACATAGCGACTACCATTACGGCAGCTTACCCGGCTGCGCCGCAGGACCTGCCGCCACTCGGCCTATAGGGCTGACAGATGCGTGTATGAACAATAATAATAATAATAATAACCCTTTTCTGTTGCTGTCAAATTATAGCATCTAGAGAGACATGATGCATGAATTTGTTTTTTCTCAGAAGCAACAATGTGTATGAATATTTATGCAGATAGCAGTGAAGCACTCCAAGTGAATGCTCCTTAAATTGATTACTCCCCACGGAAGTTGACCTGAATGGAACTGGTCAATTCAACATCCTGTGGTGTAAGATCCAATTCCTCGCGTTCATCCTCCATAGGACACGCCGCCATGGCCGCCATATACCTTGGCGAGTGCAGCCCTGGAGATTCCATATCCGTAATCTCAACCGGATTCACCTCTCTGCCAATGACCTCAGCATAGTCGAACGCTTTCTGAATCGCATCTTTCATCGCCAATTTTCTCGTTTTGGAGCCGAGCTCTTGTTTGGTCTCGTCCGTCAGTCGCCAATCAATGTTGGAGATGGCGACATTTGGATATGCTGATAGCCGACCAGCAACTTCACTTAGTTTCTTGAACTCACGAAATGTAGCTTCAAATCGCAGCTGGGCGTAATGGACTCGTTCGCCAGGGTTTCCGTCTCGGTCTCGGGGTCGCTCGGACCAGCGTCGGAGGGAACTGGTTGAGAATGCTGCTACTGGGGTTGGGACGAGTGAATTTGATTTTAGCCCTTTGAATATTTGTTGGAGCTGGTTGGAGGTGGCTGTGACTTCTTTGGAGACAGTGTCTGACGATGAACCCTCGGATTGAACGTGGAAGAACAATACGGCTCGTTCTGGAGGTTGATGGATGGTGGAGGAGCCTGTGACGTTGATTGTGATTGGTGTCATTTTCCTAGATTATGAGGATAGAATTCAGTAGAGAAGAGGTGGAAAAGTAGAATGATAGAAGAGTGTTTTTTCTTTTGCATGAATTTATATTTCTGGTGCCCCTCCTAAAATAGGCAGCCTGTTTGCTCAGCCACAGTATTGTGGCGCTTATGATGTTATGCCAAGACGCAGTGATCCATAGCGAAAAGTAGGCATTGTTGCA
The DNA here is from genome assembly GCF_016861735.1 of Aspergillus chevalieri. Classification (NCBI taxonomy): domain Eukaryota; kingdom Fungi; phylum Ascomycota; class Eurotiomycetes; order Eurotiales; family Aspergillaceae; genus Aspergillus; species Aspergillus chevalieri. Next base: position 654,668 of record NC_057368.1, on the reverse strand, counting down.
ACTTGCAAAGTGCAATTACTGCTTTGAGTACTCCATAGCATTGGGGCAATAAGATATAAATGTATTTGCAAGCTTTGAGAGAGTACCTTTGAGCACGTGGCTTTGGCAGTAGCCTATTTGAGATGAATTCCAGCTATTAATATTGCTATCTAGATTGAAAGAAGACTCTGTCAACGGGTATTTACAATAATTTACAGATAACTATCAGATATCAAATTGATCTTCCACCGATCTGACATTCCTTGAAATGGGAGGAAGCGGGCCTCCCAGGGCCGCCCGCTAAGGCCAGCGAGCGGGCTGCGGGCTCCCTCGCCCTGTCCGCGGGCTCTGATGGGCGGGCTACGGGCGGCTTCCAGGTGCCCACGGGCGGGCTGTGTCAAGGTCTAGCGAGTTCAGATTATGGTAAAAAAAGCCTTTCCTAGTAAGGTGTACGATCTCTTGTGAGCAAGATGATTTCTAAGATAATATTACTCTGCCATGCAAGACGCCAGGGTGTACCATTCTTGATCGGTTGGCCATGCTAGGTATTCAATTAATTGTAGGTAGCAACCGGTTTGCCCAACACATCCAAGCGAGGGGTGACACCCAGTCCAGGGGTGGTTGGGGCTGTAAGAAGTCCATCATGGACATCAAATGCACCATCCGCAGTCTTTCCCTCACACATAGCACGACACTCAAAAACGCAACGCAGATTCCGCGCTGGAACTGTCTGACCAAGATGTACAATAGCCGCGAATGCAATATCCGAGCCACTTGTATCCTGAACAGACATTATATAACCTGCAGCTAGACATATGTCCCGGACACGGCGACCTCTTGTCAAGCCACCTGTTTTCGAAATCTTCAGTCCAATACCCTCGATACCATCATCCGCAATAAATTGGGCAATAGTGCTTTCATTAGACGCTAATTCATCAAAGATAATCGGGACATTAGTTCGGCGTCGAAGGGAAAGGCTTCCTCGGTAGGTAGCGCACGGAGCTTCCAGGACGAAATCCAATTCATTGGGGAGTAACTTAAGCATCCGGAGCGCGACATCCACAGTCATCCGCCATTTGCATCAATTAGAAAGAACTCATCAGGTTTCTTGTATGCGAGTGCTGCTTGAACACGCGCAGCATTGGCTACCGGGTCCCCTCCAATTTTAACCGAGAATCCAGTGTATCCAGCTGCTCGGGACTTGGCAACAAGCTTGCGAGTACCATCTGCATCTGCGACACAGGGATAGATTCGAGAACAGGTAGCTTTTTGCTTGTGCGTCCGCCGAGCAATTCACACACGGGAAGTCCCACTGACTTGCCAAAAATATCCCAGCAGGCAATATCGATAGCTGACTTTGCCGACTCACTACCAAGTAAGGCTGCGTCCATAGCGTCATTGACCCGATCAACTCTTCGAGGGTCCAGACCAATCAGCTTAGGGGCTATCTCTGCGATTGCAGCCCTAATACCGCCGGCATGTGACGCGATGTAGTTGTCGAATGGAGTGCTTTCGCCCCAACCCTCAATTCTGTGGTCTGTGATAACACGAACAAACGTAGCATCGAAACGAGTAATAGCCCGTCCTCCAGAAAGATAATAGACACCACCGGAGTAAGGCAAATCGACTTGGAATACATCAATCTGTCTTATCTTCAAGTCGGACATCTTTGTCGTGTTTCTCAAGGTGAGGAAAAGGATATAAAACACAATATCGTTGAATTTCTGAAATCTGAATGTTTTATGAGAGTAGAGAGATGTCCAAACCAACAGGCCTTTTAATAGCTCTTGCCCCCCAAGGTCACCCCCAAAATCCCCATCGTCTAACAAAACCCCGCATCGGCGAATCCGGCCTCTCGGGAGCCTGAATTAGGTTCAGGCTGCCGAGGACCAACCGAGCAAGTGGTCCAAGCAGTTCGGCTTCGTCAAACCAGCGGGAATACGGTATGGAGTGAGTGCTTAAGCCTGCAAATTGAGGCTTGTTTTATTTCGGTTATAAACTAGGTAGGGAGTACTATTTCTATGGTCAGGTTTGTATTGCGTTAACGACAGGAAATGTTTATCTTTGAGCTGACACTATTCATTGAGCTGGCTGGGCAATCCCCGGATGGTTATGGAAGGATCGACTACCATTACGGCGGCTTACCCGGCTGCCCTGCAGGACCTGCCGCCACTCGGCCTATAGGGCTGACAGATGCGTGTATGAATAATGATAATAATAATAATAATAGTAGTGTTCGTCCTGTTTGATGACCCGCGGGTTACCCGCGGGTCATCCTCGCGAGGGTCAGACCTAACCTGGACCCTCACTGCGGGTGAGGGCGAGGTCTAATTTGGTGGGTATCAGTACAATATCCTATTTCACAGTATCAGAGTAGACCTGGAACTTCGTTACAGATTTTGTACCCAATACCCAAATGCCTTCGAGGCTCGTACCCAAATCAATAAAATACAGTGTATTTATATTACATACACACCATTGATATAGTAAATTACGCGTAATTTCTGTAAATACATCAGCATCTTGGGTAAAAGACCCATTAGGTATTTTGATCTTGAAATTTGTACCCATTTGGGTAACAATGCCCAGGTTTATACCAAAGAAATATGTTGGTCACATTATCCAGGCAATTGTCTTCAGTGATGGTGAATTCTGTCACAGTGCCAGCTGATAAGAATCGACACATAAATGGTTGGCCCGAGTATGTCACGAGCTCGGAATAGTAGATAATAACGAACTGAATTCCTATCTAGACTATTGTAGCCATCGACGAGAATATCGAATCTGGGGAAGAAAAAGGAAGAGGAATTCTATCTACGGGAAAAGGGGCTTTTATATGAGTGCTGTGTGGCCTCGCTAAGTGCTTTTCTTTGTTTGCTCAGGTGGCATTGTTTGTTGATGTCTTTCACTGAGACGCTGAGCCATCACAGAGTAGCGAGGTCAGGAGATTCTTCCCCTTGCGCCGCCAGGGATTCGACTAGTTGCAAGACTCCAACATTCGATGCATTATACTGTCCTCAGTAGTTGCCATCGCTTGAAGGTTATCCCATGAATATAGACAAACAACGCCAATATATCAAACAATGCTTATAACGACCATTCATAGTCTAGATAGATTTCCTGTTCTTCTTCTCTCCAGATTCAATGTTCTCGTCAACAGCTACGCTAGTTCAGATAGGAATATCAATTTGTCAAATCTACTAATCCAAGCCCGTGACACTTCGCCGATTTTAGTTTGGAATTTGAAGAAGTCGATGAACCAGGGTCAGATATTAGGCTGTCGGTTCTATGTGTTTGTCTTGCCTCATGATAAGAAACATTTGGCTACAGTGGAGGGCTGTACGACGTTATTCAATTTCTAAGATGATTTGTTGAGTTTTTAACAAATCTTATCAAAGTTGGGATGCTCGTTTTCATGAATATTCATGTCTAGCATCCGTAAGGAAATCAATGACTCGAGAAACTACAACCATTTGATTTGTCTATTTACCATGTCTTATTCAAATGTGACAATACGTCTCTTACGAGCGTGCAACAGCTGCCTGAGCATATCTTTCGAAAAGTGGGTGGAGTCGAGTGCCCTCGCTATCGGCGAGGTCGGAGAAGCTCTGAGGAGAACCGAAGGGGTGGTAGGGGAAAGGCCTATAGCAGCACCGCGACTCCATTAGCATCTGTGCAAGTGGCCAGCGTATAAGGGCTTCGAGGTACATCAATGACTCACCCGTATTCAGGAACCCATGTAATAGGTTCAGCAGTGGTAGCAGTTGCATCGATAATCTGCTTCCAGGCAGTCTCGAAGAATCTCCTTTCCTCCTTGAACGCATCGTCTGTTGGCGCCGGGCATTGCGAAGACTGAGTTGTCCCCATCCGAGCATGGATATGGCCCACGCGAGGGATAATAGTACGGAGCATTTCCTTGTCCTCCTCGCCGACGTCGAGGACACGTTCACAGACCACGACGAAGTGGGAGAAGTCGGCCGTGACGCGCAGGCTGAGATTGCATTAGTTGTGAACTACCTTCTCTTGCGAATAGAACTTACTTTGGCACTCTCTTCAAGACTTCTGAAGTGGCATAGGGGCTGAAGAAGGCTCTGTTTCTATGGGTCTCGTGGCAGACTTTGCCTGCATAGCCAAGTTCGGCGTCTATGGCGAAGGTGCCTGAGAAGAATTCGACGGACTGTTCAATTGTCCATCCATCGCTGTGTTCCAATTAGCGCCATTTAGCGCCCTTTCAAGGTCAAACAAACGTACTCTCCAGAGTGGGCGTTAACCTTATAGGGCTTCAGGGCCTTCGCGATCTCAAGTTGTTCTTTGTAGCCTTGCAGATGGTCCTGAGGTGTGAGGCCAACTGGCTTAGGACCCTCGTACCTCGGCCACTGGGTGTGTACACTGAGGGATTGTGTGAGAAAAGAGTAATCCTGTTGGCTTCGTCGTGGACGTGGCGACCGCACTCACAGTACACTGATCTCAAGGCCGTGCTTTTCAGCAATCTGGCGGACTGTGGACAGGTCTCTCAGGCCAGCGAAGTCAATTTCAACTCCAGCTAAGCGCAGAAGGGAAAGCGTTAGCCTGGGGAACTCCCAAGGGAAAGAACAGTACCATACAATAGCCTTGCGCTTTCAGGGTTGGGAACCACTTATCCCAGTTTTCGTAGTTGTTACCAGGGTCGACACCCCAAACAGAGCGAAAGCGCAGAACTGATGCCATCGTTTCTTTTGCCTGAGAGGCTTTGGTTGAAGCTGGCGAAATTTTTGTTTATTTCAAGGACGGGGAAGACTTATGTCCAACTTTCAATCAAACCAGCACCAGCGGGGGAGGGGCACACCTTCTACTTTAAAACATCTCCCTGGTGGATAACCTTACGCTCCGAATTCACCATCCACAAGGTAATAACTCCATCATTGTCGTGATCATAGCCCCGCGAGGAGATGATGTATTGAAAGCAACTTACTCCATCTGGCGAATTTCGAAAAAGGCATAGATACCCGATTCGGCAAATGAAAAACGAGGTGAATTCTCGCCGATAATGTTCCCGAAGAGTAGGTCAAAGGCCGATTGGTTCTGCACCTGTACTTGAAAGCTCGCTTGGCGCGGGGAAGATGCGGGCGGGATCTTTTCCCCATTTCGGCGGCGATGCCCCACTGCGAGGAGATGCTGTATGCCATCATGCAATGCGGTGCAGCCAGCTTGAATATTAAAGCATGGGCACATACAGGTCCTGGAACTCTCAAGTGCTTCTCGTGGTTCTTTTAATTGATTACCTCTCATCACCTTTCATCTTCCCTAAATTTCCACTCAATTGGGGAATCGTTCCATACTGAATCACAATGGCAACTATGAAGGCTGTAAACTATATCGGACCTCACAAGGTCCAGGTCCAAGAGGTCGAAAAGCCCAAGCTGGAGCATCCAGATGATATCATCGTCAAAGTCACAACTGTGAGTTGTCGCTTACTTTTGCGCACGGCGAATTGAACTAACTGAAGCTCCAGGCTGCAATCTGTGGCTCGGACCTGCAGTAAGTACAAGGACAGAATACGAAAGACAATGACTGTCGCGTAAACTCACCGTGCTGCAGCATGTACGAAGGCAGAACCGCCGCAGAACCAGGCATCACATTCGGTAAGATGGCCTGCCATCAGCAAGGAAGAAGCGAGTACTAAGGAACAAAAGGACATGAGAATATGGGGATCGTGGAGGAACTGGGTCAAGGTGTAACAATTCTCAAGAAGGGCGATCGAGTTGTCATGCCATTCAACGTCGCTGATGGTCGGTGTCGCAACTGCGACGAGGGAAAGACCGCATTCTGCACCGGTGTCAATCCAGGATTTGCGGGTGGTGCTTATGGCTACGTTGCCATGGGTCCCTATCGAGGAGGTATGCGCTTTCGACATATCATAGAATCCAGAAGCTGACGATAATCGTTCTGAAGGCCAGGCTCAATACATCCGCGTTCCTTACGCCGACTTCAATGCTCTCTTGTTGCCACCAGGAACGGAACATGAAGCGGACTTTGTCCTTCTGGCCGGTAGGTCGCAGATATTCCCACCAAGCCAACAACAATTGACGAACCTAAACAGACATTTTCCCAACTGGCTGGCACGGTGTGGAAATCTCTGGCTTCAAATCTGGCGAAAGCATAGCAGTTTTCGGCGCAGGTCCAGTGGGCCTGATGGCCGCCTACTCCGCACAATTACGCGGCGCATCTCGCATTTTCGTAGTAGACCGTGTCCCAGAAAGACTGGCAGTTGCCAAGAAAATCGGGTGTATCCCGATTGATTTTACGCTGGGAGACGCTGTTGACCAGATCATCCGCCTCAACGACGGGATGGTCGATCGCTCCGTCGATGCTGTCGGGTATCAGGCTGTCAATGCAACCGGTTCCGCAGAGAAGCCAAATATTGTCCTTGAGAACATGATTCGCGTGACGAGGGCTTGTGGAGGAATGGGTATTCCTGGACTTTACGTGCCTAGGTTCGTTATCCTCATTGATTCCAAGACTCGTTGGATGTGACTAAAGTTGTCTCGCAGCGACCCGGGTGCATCTGACGACACCGCCGCAAAGGGCCTGGTTAGTCTCAGTTTTGGGAAGTTATTCGAGAAGGCAAGTGCCCAAGTGTTGCTTCGACAGTTCAAAATCCTGACTTAGAGTAGGGCCTGTCTCTCGCCACCGGACAATGCAACGTCAAAGCCTACAACCGATACCTACGAGATATGATTGTCGCTGGCAAGGCCAAGCCGAGCTTTGTTGTTTCACACGAGGTGTCGATCGATGATGCAGAGATTGCATATCACAAGTTCGATAAAAGGGAGGATGGATACACAAAGGTACTGCTGCATCCGAATGGAAGTATTGACCAGATCAGTGCGAAAATTTGAGGGCTGGGTGAAAGCATAGAGTCCGTGGTTGAGTAGAGAGTATGAATGCAACGGTTTTCCAAGTAGCTGTGTCACATGCACCGCTTAGGAGCGCAATTGAAGGAATTTATATTCTATTCTTCAACTTTACGAGACTCTTCCACAATTCCTCTTCAATTCTTCCTCATCACCTGCTTTTTTGTGGTTCAAAATATTTGAAAATGCAGAAACCTCCACTTAACCCTCTCCGCCTCCAGCTGTCAGCGTCGGCGTTGACACAGCCTAAAGACCGACAACCGTTTTAAGCAAAACATCAACCTCTCCCAAATTCGAATTTTGAGCATATCTCCACAGCTATCGCCGCGTTAGTCAAAAAGGGCATCCTCTCCCCCGACGCTATCCTCAACACGCTTAGCCAAGAAATGAAAAGTTTTCGGTAAGTTATCCTAAGGGACGAGGGACTACCACGCTACCACGCCTTTGTAAGAATTTCAAGTCCTCTGTACAAACGACAATGAAAGAAATCATCACCCAGAGCGCCGGAGTCCTACCACAACCCATGACACAAGCAGACGCTCTAATTTAAAACAGCCTTCTATACCTTTCTCGGGCAACATTCTATGACTGCCAATATACTTGACAATTCATGGTCTCCTCAGAGCACTCGTCTAGACCGACTTTGAACGCTCCAGACCTGTCTATGAAAAAAGCATTGACACTCGATCCAGAGCACCAGCTGATACCCACCACGTTGCCCAGCCTCACATGATTTAAATTCCTTGCAATCCTTCTGATCCATTGGCTCGCTAGAATAACTGATAATTGGCCCTCCTGTTTTAACTAAAAATATTGGGCTACTTGGCATCTGCACATAGCCAAATCTGATTTGCCTACCTGTGATCAGTGTACTGAGATAAATGTTAAGGGCTAAGCCCACAGCGCTAATGACTAGCTATCATACAAGAGATCCCGTTGAAGAAGAGAAGGACAGATATCCGATCGGACAGTCTTTTATATACAAAAGTACGTTATGCGGGGTAGGTAGTCAGATAACCACTCCGATCATTCCTCCGGATAATATATCATTTATTCTACAGGCGCAGCCTGTGACAATCAATCGCAGTAAGAGCCACCTATTCTAGTCGGTTTCTTCCGAAACCAAGATTCGAAGTTACATTGCCCCGTCTCTTCGCCATGTCAACCACATGGATGCTGCCTCGGGGGCTGTTCTTTCGGTACCTTCGCCAATCTCACTACACCAATCCCGTCAGCTCAGAATTTCTCGCATCATCATCCTTCATGTTCGTCAATCCACGCCATCATGCTGTTGTCACGGATAAGGTCGCGCAGAAGTTTCCAGCCGCAGCAATTGCTGGGTTGAGCGATGAGAAAGCCTTGGCCTTGTTTACCTGTGGGTTTTTCTCGGGGTTTATCTTTGGCTTCAAAAGGTGGATTCTGAGGATTGGAGGGTATAATCTGTTGCCTGCACGTTATACAGGTGAGCCATGCCAATGCCCATTGTAAAATCTGAATCGTCATGATCGTAGATCACAACGTCTAATTATAGAAAAAATAAAAAAAATTTGAACTGAAAATTCAATTAGGTTTCCAGCCAGATCCACAAGCAGTAACAATCTGGAATCGTTCCAAAGTCCCCAGCACTCACCTCCTCCCTGTCGGCAGCTGCTTATTCGGCTCCTTTAGGATGCTGGATAAGCACATCGCAGAACCATCAGACCACAGTTCAAGCTACGTTGACTATGGCTTCGGCTCAGATGAGTTCATCTTTGCAGGGTGCCACCGCTTTCAAATCACAAGGCTGCCTCCTTCTTCTAACATGGACTCAGAGTCTGAACCTAGTATCAAAGGAAAGCAGTCAATGCCACAAGTCCAGATCCAACTGCAGCACTTCCGGTGCAATCCACAGAAAAATGTTCCTTCGGTGGCTGAGTATATTGAGAGGTTCCACTACGTTTATGCGAAGGCGCTGTTCGCGAATGGGGTCCAATCACTCTTGGGATGAGAGCAGTCTAAAAGGCCATGAACAGTCTCATAAAGTCTGTTGCCACTTGGTGTTGAGAAGGGATAGGTGCGGATCGTTATTTAATTAGAAGTGAAGGCATTCATATAAATAGATGCCAGTAGGTGGATAGCGGGTGCGCAAAAGACAGAAGCTAGATGAGAATCATCGTGAGTAGCGCGATTGTCACACTGGACTCATCTGAATATTGGTATGATATTGTTGGTTGGCAATATTTCACATATAAGGCATTCATTGTTATGCCTCAACTAGGAGAGATTCCATCTCGATTGTATGGTTTGAATTTGGAGGGTTGCGGATCATGCGCAATTTTCTGTGCAACCATCGCCACATAGCGGTTGGGGACATTCTACTTGATTTCCAGATGCTCATAACATGTCCTAGAAACTCACCACTCGCCCCCAACACAGTTCCCGCGATACTCAAATCTCTGTTTTTCAAATCCTGTCCCAAGCCTCTTAGCATTTTGCCTGTCGCCTGAAGGCTATCCTGGGCGAGTTCGGATAACTTCTCCATTGCTTCTCCATCCCTATATACTTGAGTCTTCAATTTCTTGTACGCTTCTCGGACGACTGGATCTTCACTCAAAAGCAAATCGTCATGACGTTTCAAAAATCGATCAAGATCTTGCAGGTGTATCTTCAAGGTTGATTGCAAGTCCTTTAGTTTCTGCACCCCATCTCGCACGTTTTCGATATCATCGCGTGATTTGTCCTTCATCTTTCGGAGCTCCGGCACCATGAGCTCTTCAAGAAAATCGTGACGCTCCATTAAACTATCGCGCATTTGTCTCAACTTCTCGATCTCATTGCCAGAAAAGGCATTTGGGGTGCTGACCGCACCTGTTATATAGCGATCCACGAGGTTTCCGGCGAGAGTTAGGGGGAATTGAGCAACAATCTGTGGCGGGACAGACAACAACAGCTCCCTGGCACATACTGCTGCTGCCAAAGCGGCATATAAATGCCAATCATCGTTCTTGTGCCCATCCGCGTAATCTGAAATCCCTCGGATGGGAAGACAAGGAGTGATGTCCATCACCCCGGCGGCTTCCATCTCATAACACAAGATCTTCTCTTTTTTGGCGATGTCATCACGGTTGTGAGCATTCTTTATGACATGATTATCAGACCCAATGCCCCCTTGAAACAACCGGACCAGATCTCCTTCACGATCTTGCCGTGAACACAAGTTGACTTGCTGCTGCGATTCAGGTCGTAGGCAATCGCACACCGACTCTTGATGAAGAAATCCTTCTTTATAAAGTCGATCTTGTGCAGGACGGAGGAATGCTGTTCGGCCTCTGGTGGTTCTTGTACGAATGCGCTCAATAGAGTCCGACAGGCTAACATGTCCCGACCAAAACCGCTCTTCCAAAAACGTGATCGTCTCTAAAAGTTCTCTCGCTGGAGTTCTTACCAGGCCAGTCCGTTCAAAGCCATGGTCGGTTTCTTTCCCAGTTGCATAAGGAACAACCTTGGTTCCCAGAACTACATCACCAAGGCGGATGTCATGTTTCTGGGAAGGTGCTGCGCCTGCGATGCCAACAAGAAGCACAAATCGCATTCTAGGAAAAGTGCTTCTCATGTCGAGAGCGATTCTAGTTGCATGGAGTTGTCCATACATTTCTGCTGGTGGGAGATTTATCATCACGTTATGCGTCCCAACCCGCCCAAGAACATAGTGATTCTTATCCCCTTGACCGCGAACCAGGCCGGCGGTATCATATTTTTCGTCCAAAATGCTCACAGCTGCGCGGTACTCCTCTTTCAGTACACATATCCAGCCGACCATGAATTCCGTGTGTGGAGGAGGGACTCGGAGTGCGGGCGGCGATGTGGCATTATAAGCCATGTCTGGGAGAGAGGCCTCAAGGAAGTAGATGAGGACGGAGGCGTTTCCGGGAACCAACACAGCTGTTATGAATTGCAGAATTTCTCCCTGTGCTTAAGGTAAAGTAGCTGGGGAGTGGAAATGGCGTTTCGAAAACTTCAATAACTTGACTCACTCAGGAGCCAGGAGAAATTAATATTTGACAGATCTGCTCGTTTCCGGGGGGTGTTCCTGGCATTTTTATGCGCAAGGTTTTGTTTTGGTCTCAATTCTAATTGGCCAATTGGGTCCAAGGCTGTGAGACGACAGCCTCGTCCCTATTCCCGTCATTGTATACCGGGTATATCACATACAAATAGAGTTTTTCAAAATGCGGCTGAGAGGTTATAGGTGTAAGACCAGTGGCTGAGGGATAGTATATAAGGCGGTGCTGCGCCTAAGTATGAGACCGGAGCCTTCTTTGGGTACGAGTAGCGTGGAGAAGAGTAGTACATGCGAGGTTATACAATAGGGAAGCAGAGGATATATTCGCAAGGTGGGAGGAGGATAAACAGTTGCTCCAACTTAGTACAGAGACTGATCGTTGGCCTTGCCCATGGGAAGTGTTGGAGATAGAATACGCCCTTTAGTCTTTGGGCTCAGCGCTCGCCTAGCCGGGTTCTTACAACGTATTTGCCCACCGAGTGGCGCACTGCCCGCGATTTTTTTTTTTTCGCGTCTTCAGTCAGTTAAACCATTTAAACCACTTAAAAAAAAGGCCTCCCAAGTCCCATAATTCAAATGAGAAAAGAGGGGAGGGTTCTATTAGCAATATCTGCTCTAAAAGAATCTCAAATTCAGACTGTACGACAAGCAGCACGCCATTTTCAGGTCCCTGAAAGGCTGAAACCGCCCTCTGACGACGACTCCATGGTATAATTACACGGTCTGAAAAGCGTGCCAATGAGCATAGATTGACTTAAAATGGAGAGGAATCACTTCCACAATGGATACTCTCTACTATGGACCGACGCGGAGCAGCCCCCAACATCTCATGTTCAAGACATAGCCAATAGTCTCCTTTCACAGCATGGTTCTGTCGTCTGTGAGAAAGAACTGGGTATCCAGCTTTATTGAACGCCATAATGAGATCAAGACCAGTTATTCTCGGCGATATAATTACCGGCGACCCAAATGTGAGGATCCAAAGCTCATTAAAGAGTGTTTGATCTTGTACAAATCACTATAATATAATAAGAAATTGCATATGAAGTTCTGACATAAAAATGCATTTATTTTGATGTTGAAAAGACCCCTACATTGCAACCATGGTCGGAAGTGCGCCGGTCGGACGCGCCATTCGGTAGCAGATTTGGTAGGGAAATATGTTCAAGTTGAAACGGATAAATTCCGAGTCGGGGAAGTCGGAGAGTCGATTATCCGGACTGCACGAGGCTCTATAGGAAGAGGAAATTTGAATTACACAGAAGGTGAGATTGATCTCTATAGACACCGCGATAGCGGAATGAGTGCTTGACTATCTAAATATGCGTGCGCGCCGGCCTATACATAAGAATCTCCTAACCTCGGTAATCGGGCCGACTATTTGTCCGGTTGACTCTCATCAGACTGGTCCTCGCAAGCACGTGACAATTCTGTTGGCCCGATGTGTTGGGCATGCATTTACGCGGACCTCTATATACTAGTTTCCGACCTTAGCAGGCGTTCTTTCTTTCTTTCTCTCCCTATCGAATCCTTCCTGTATATAGCTAGATAATAGCTTTGGGGTCTAGCCCCTTACAACACCAATACCGGTTTCGTGGCCAGCTCATCGGCTGTTACGGGCTCGGAATAGTAGATAATAACGAACTGAATTCCTATCTAGACTATTGTAGCCATCGACGAGAATATCGAATCCGGAGAAGAAAGAAGAAGAGGAAATCTATCTAGGTAATGAAGAGGTTTTTAAGAGGATTGTTGGCGACATGGCTGGATGGTGTTTGTGATGTATCATCCATTGCCGTAGTGTTGAACCGCCATATGAGCTATCATATGTGAGCCGTCACATCGGCCACGTTTATCCGGGCTCGGCCTGCTGTTTATTCAGTCACGTTATGAACAGCGCGGAGTCATATCACTGCAGGGAACATGAATGTATCCCTATCAGGTTACAGGTCACTTGAATTACCTATGGAATAAACAATCAACCAACTACAAGGCTCTATGCTTCCACCATTCCCGCTATAATCATCTGCCCCCAGAAATAAAGCCCATATCCAACAGCTATCTGAACCCAACCACGCTGCACTGGTGCAGTATATCTCCGAAATGCAGTCACTGCCACAAAAATATCGCTCACGACAAACATTCCAGCCCCCAAGACTCGCTGATAAACCCAGCTGGATGAAATTGTCAACGGGGTCGTCGAAGAAGCAGCAGCAAACATCAAGCTAATGATAACAGCATATATAAAAACCAACGGCTTCATGTCCTTGGCGATAGCGAGGTCAAGCACATTTACTCCAGTTGAGGAATGCGACGGTGGGTAGATCACGCCAAGCCATTTTGCGAGGAGCAGAGTAGCGATGAATACGGTTATAAAGACCCCCCATGAATTTTCGCGCGCATCCCGAAGGAAGGCTATGATATAGGCTATATGAGCGGCCGCGAAGGCGACAACGCCTAAATGGAAGGAAATTGGCACTTGTCTCTCTTGGGATTTGGAGCCCGAGTCGAAAAATTCACCACGAGAGGGGATTAAAAAGAAGTCGCCAAGCATGGAGAACAGAAGGCCGATAGTGATGAGACGGCGGTAGGGAGTCCAGTCCATTGATGTTAGAAGAGGGCCGCTCAGGAAAGCGGCTGAGGAGAGCATCTTAAACAGGGCTGTTCCATAATAAGACCTGGATTTGTATTCCGATAGGACTAGCAACGGTAGGGATCCCAGGAGGAGGTAGCATGCCGGAGGAGAGATGGAGAGGTATGCAGACATCTTGGTTGAAGGCATGGAGGACCCCGGCGAGAGGGTTCTGAATGATAAGTAATTGAAGATTCAGTGATACTTTTTATGATTTTATACTATTCCTCCAAAAGGACGTATTATATGTATTACTACAAATATTTTGTCGCATAATCAGATTACTGTAAGTTTATGATTTTCTACATGTGATTCCGAGGTCTCTTTCCGTCTAAAGGTAGATCAATAGAGCAAAAGTCAGACCATTGTTAACCATTCAATTCAGGAGCTCTATTTGGCGTATGATTAACTCACAACCATTCCTTCTTCTCGATAGCTATATCGAGCACTACAATTATAAGGCAGAAAGTAAAAGTGCAAAAGAACCTAACTCTTAGTTACTTCCATAAGTGCGTGGTCGGAAAAAAATTTGGTGTGGTATGGATGGTTGATTGGTTGGTGGCCTATCGGCTAAGCTAACTATACCTGTAGATAGCCTGACCCGTAGCTTAATCTGTTCGTCAATTCCTACTATATTCCTGTACCTGACCCCGCAACCTGACACTCTATAGGGATCTAGAGATGGATGGAGATGAGACCCACTGCTGCATGAAACGAGCGGGTAGCTCAGGATTGGGGGATCGGGGAGTCGATAATCCGGACTGCACGAGGCTATATGACAGAGTATTATCCAATTAGAAGAATATTATATTGAAACCTATTAACACCATTGATAGTAGAATGAGTGCTTAGCCATCTAAAGCGCATGGCCATGGTGTCCCTATTTAAGTACAAGGATTCTTCCGTTTTCGGAAATCAGGTCGCTTTCGGTACTCGGGCCGACTATTGATCCAATGTTACTGTCATCACTGCAGAGCACCCGCAAGGACGACTTTTAGGAGAGCCTAGAGCTACCAGGGGGGGTGCTACAATTCCTAGCCAGTACCAGTGTAGCTCTACCCCGAGCACACCTACGGAGAGCGGCGGAAAGGGCCCGGAGAGATGAGGAATGGAGACTGGAAGCATTGGAGGCAATTAGAATAGGAGAAGGGTAGCAGGGAGGGTAACCTAAGCTAAGAGTCAGCCTAGGCCACACCCATCTTGCTCCAAAACACAAGGAGAGCATTGTGCTCGAAAGCCCTGCGCATACAGGCGGTCTGGGGCGAGGAAAAGGATCGGAAAGATGATAGAAGGGGGCTAACGCCTCAGGAACCTATGGGGACAAGAGACTGTAGAATAGCCACTGACCTCGAGTCCACGAATCATGGTCTATCATAGCTCTAGGGCTCGGTATGGACAATAAACTTGATTAAATAATAATAATAACATAAACATATATGCAATGCCAGGCAAATCACGAAATGCCAGTGACTCCCTCCGTCTAGTCAAAGATAGATGCCTTCATAGAATTGGGCTGGATGTATTCAGATGCATTTCGAGAACTGGTAAATCCCCAGCGAATTTGCGCAGCCATGGCAATCTCGACGTCCAAGTCCTTTGCAAAATGCCATGCCAGTCCTGTATCACGCTGAAACGCTCGCCCAACCAGAATCACATCGAGTTCGTTCTCATTAAGAATCTCCTCAGCCAAGTTTCCATTGTTGATCATCCCAACAGCGGCAACCAACATCCTATCACCAACTGCCTTCTTGACTGCAGCAGCAAAGGGAACCTGAAACGCTGGACCGGATTTCACCTTCTGCGCACTGTGTACACCACCACTGCTAATATCGATAAGATCCACCGCGCCCTGTACAGCCAGAGCCTCAGCAAACTTGACTGTATCCTCGTTCTTCCACCCTTGTTCGTTTGTCTCCAGCCAGTCGGTAGCTGAAACACGCAAGAAGACGGGCATATTGGGACCGACAGTGTCACGGGTCAACTGGGCAATTTCCAGGGAGAGCCGGATGCGATTCTCAAAGCTCCCACCATACTTATCTGTCCGCTGATTCGACAAGGGACTCAGGAAAGAGGAAAGCAGGTATCCATGCGCATTATGGATCTCAATGAAATCAGCCCCTGCCGCCAGAGCACGCTTGGTAGAAGCAATCCATGCCTCTTTGACTTCAGTAATGTCCGCTTCGGTCATGGCCTTGGGTATGATATCCCCCGAGGCGAAGGGGATGGCACTGGGTGCCTTGACATTGTCCACCCAGCCGCCAACAGCATTGGTTGCAGTGCCTCCGCCCAGCCAAGGGGGCAAAGTGGAAGCCTTGCGGCCGGCATGGGCCAATTGAATACCGATCTTTTGGCCCTGGCTGTGTGCGAATTCAATAACGGATCTGATTGGGGCGATCTGCGTGTCCTTCCACAGCCCGACGCAGCCAGGCGTGATCCGACCTTCAGGCACAACGCCGGTGGCTTCGATAATCATCATCCCCGGGCCGCGCTGCGCAATTCCACCGTAATGAGCCGAATGCCATGGAGTCATGTGGCCGTCATCAGCGCTGTATTGACACATGGGCGCGAGCTATGTTGGTCAGCACGCTATACTAGAGTTTGGGGAATGGTACAAGTGGTAAAATACATACACCCAGCCGGTTATGAAATGTTTGTCCTCTGATGGTCAACGGCTGGAACAGTTTAGGAATCGGCTTCCCGCTTGATTGGGGATTCCGCGCTGTGCCAGCCGTAGGACTTTTCGCAGGAGTGAAGAACGAGATGCCTTCGGCCGGTGTCGTAGGAATATCTGGCCAATTCGTCATGTTGTCTGAGTGTTAGTGTTAGGAAATATGATATAGGAAGTAAGGGAGATATTATGATGATACATTCCGTTCGATGAGCATTAGTTATATATCTTTTATATCCCCCGTATTACAATACTTCGGATACTTTTTTTACTTCTTTTCTAGAAAACTCTGTTCCATCATATTGATTTCTAAATCTAAGTCTTTTTTGCTGTTTGGCTTAGAAATCCCTTTCGGGAGAGGGAAGGTCGGGATGATGAGAAAGAAGTATGTCTCCGAATGTCTTCAGATGTTCCGACTCCGCCGGAACTATCTCGGGATCTGTAGCAGAGGACGGGATCTGCTGCCGTCGTTCCATGGATCTAGACAGTGGCAATTGCGATTCACGATTTCTCTGGTGAAATGCCTTTCTGCAATTGTAACTGAAGCCACCGGTAAGGGTGTCTGCTCCATCCGTTATGCTCCACTAAACAAGACCTTCAATATGAAAAGGTCTATTCCTCTCCAGAAGCAATCCCTGCAATGAAATATCACATATCAAGCATGCCATCCTCAACCTTGGAGGTTCAGCTGATATAGATAGATAAGCACTATACAACTTCGATACGTGTATACAAGTTCTCACGGTAAAGGACATAATCGGTAGTCCTCGCCATATAGGCCTGATTTTTTTTTTTTTAATCAAGTTTATTGTCCATACCGAGCCCTAGAGCTATGACAGACCATGATTCATGGACTGGAGGCTAGCAGCTATTCTACAGTCTCTTGTCCCTATGAGTTCCTAAGGCAGTGCCCTCTTCTTATAAGCTTTCCAATCCTTTTCCTCGCCCCAGACCGCCTGTATGCGCAGGGCTTTCGAGCGGAGTGCTCTCCTTGTGTTTCGGAGCAGGATGGGTGTCGCCTAGGCTGACTCTCAGCTTAGGCTACCCTGCCTGCTACCCTTCTCCTGTTCTAATTGCCTCCTCCAGTGCTTCCAGTCCCCATTCATCGTGTCTTCGGGCCCTCTCCGTCGTTCTCTGTAGGTGTGCTCGGGGAGAGCTACACTGGTGCTGGCTAGGAATTTTAGCAGCGCCCTGGTAGCTCTGGGCTCCCCTAAAAGTCGTCCTTGTGGGTGCTCCTCTGCGGCGGTGGGTCTCATAACCCCGTTTGTCTCCAAATCCTTGTAGAGCTTGCTCCGTTGGTGTCGCCATTGCCGGCATTCAAAGAGAAGATGGTGTATTGTCTCCCTTGATATACCGCATCCCTCACAGGTTGCATCCTCCCGGACCTGGATCCGATGTAGGTATGTTCCTATGGCTGCATGTCCTGACTTCAGTTGAAAATAACGGCTTGCTAGGTGTTTGGGAGCTATTGCAGCTGCCGGGTCGAGCCGCCAGTTCCTCTGTGGCCTGTATGTTCGTTGACCTTGTTGGGATCGCTGTCCAAGTTCTTTGCTAAGCCATCTCTGCCTTTGTGCTATAATGGCTTCTGTTCGGGCTCTACAGGTGAATATAGGCCTGATACAGTTGGAACGGATAATCGACACCCCAATACCTTTCCCACTTCACATGAATTGTATTCGAAATGATGATGCAACGCCTTTTTCAATGTCGCCAGACTCGAGGCACTAATTTTTCCCACAGGCTAAGATGTAGAGATCCAAGTCCAATTGCCAATATGTACAAGGTCTATAAGGTCTACTTTTTCAAGTAGAAGTAGAATTCACCGTCTTTGCCCAGCTCCTTGCCCTCCATAATGCCTGCCAGAAGACTGTCGTTGATATAGCGGAAATAGTCGAACACCGGTCGGTTATCGTAGATCATTGTCGTTGTAATCACTCCTCTGTAGAGCGTTTCACGTACCTATGTTGTTGAATCTCATGATTTAATGGCTTGTCTAGGCATGGTATGATGAACAGATTGCTCTGGCAGACTCACGCTGGCAAATCCCCATTTTCCCCAACTGACACGGCAACCATTCTCTTCGACGACCACCGGGTCCACATGATCAATAGAAGTGAAGGACTTGCCAACCCAGTTGATCTCTTTGAGCGTGTTTGCGACTGGATGGCCAGTGTCAAAGAAGCCACCGTTCCAGTCACCCAAGAGTTGTTCCGGTTTGATTGGGTCCAGCTGGTCGAATATGGCACTTAGAGTCGATGGGTCGACTCGACCGGGGGTTTGAATAAGTTGGGTATATTGTTCTTGCGCACTGGCACTATTAGCAAAATGATAGAAACCGTATTCGTGATGGATGCCACCTACGAAGTCATTTTCTCGGTGCTTGCGGATAGTAATGTGTTAGTTTGCGGCACAATAGCGATACGAGGGACTGTTATATATCGAAATTTGGAGCATAAACCTGTCGAATGATGTGAATAATTATTAGTGGCTAATTTATTGCTGCGGCAACTGGATGCTCATTGTTGAGTTCAATGAATCCCCCCAAACCGATTCCCCTGACCGTGGCCACCCTACCTACAGCTTTCCTCCCTCATGGGACTAAGTGCTAGTCATGATTCACAGGCACTCTTTATTCGCACTCTGGTGCCCTGGTCCCTTCCCCTGTCGAAGAGTTAAAAAGCGGGCCTTCGTGGCCTTCGTCAACGGAAATAATACATGGACTTGAAAAATACCCCATCAAAGACGACATGGAAGATCAGCATCTCCAAGAAACTACTCGCTAGCTAGGAGAGGAGGTTTGGAGTGGCGGCCACCATGCCGACAGGTATTGGGCGCGTGTTGCTGTCAAGTGGCTACACGATGTGGAATAACAGAGTCGCCGATTGGGCTTTTGTCCAGATGTTCGACAATGTCACTCCCCAACCGTTTACTTTCCCTAAAATCCCGTCCTCCCAAAACCCCTCGAAATTCAAACTTGGTCTGAACTATAATGAGGGAGCACCGCTAGCTGGATTTGGTGATTTGAAAGCAAACGAATGGTACTGCAAAGTCGGGAAACCAACGGGACTCATTGGCGGTATTTGCAAAGGAGTGCAGGTGCCATGCTGTTGGAATGCGGTGGGTAGTGTGCACTATGATATGAGTGGAAAAAGAAGTTATTGTCGACCCAAAAATCACAGAGGAATACGCGATTGTGGACCAGGTGGGCGACTACACACAGACAGACCTCTGTAAGCCGGGTGATTCCGATTCTGTGCTACTGGACCGCCGGGGTCGAATCCGTGATTTGCTTTACAGGTTCACATACACATATGCCGGAATCGACCTGAATGTCTACGCTGGCCTGGCCATAACAATGTCGGATGGGAAGGAGACAATCAAAATCGAGTCGTGAGACCATGATGGCCAGTCTGCAGTCTTGATATGGTAGCTATTGCGCGCCGAATCGCTCTGAATTTGGAATGCAAGCAGGTTTCTCAGTGAAGGATATGTTCTGTGGCTCGACGAACAATGATTAAAATACAAGTGAGCGAGCGGAAACACATATGTCAGTGATCACGAGGATTGGCTTTTGCAAATGTCTGGAAGGGGAAGATTACCTTGCTTGTGTCTGTCTTTGTATTCCTCTTTTTTGGGGCCTCTGATGACAGAGTGTTATCCCCGTTTTGCAATCTTAGCATAGCATAACCAATAAGCTGGTACATACGACAATAGGGTGTGGAAAACAGGGCTTTTTATTATTATTACTATTATTAATCACATAAAGACTCCCTATTATACACTTTTGCTTGTTCGAGAGGCTATCCCATGTCGCTGAAGTCAGTAAGGACACTTGAATATCTGTCCAATCCAAATTAACCAAGCAGCTCCGGTTATCTATAACACCTTAAAAACGATCATCTCTATATGTGATGTCCATCTCCGTCGACTTTGTGATACCTTGCTGTCCAGATTCATGTTCAGTTTTGTTGTGCATAACAATCGCCTGGACACTTTCCGAATCAAAGTCGCCCCCACGGTTGGTAGTCGTCAACTGAGTGTTCCCAATCGTGGTCAGATGGTTCCAAGAAACAACTCTCTTTTTCTTGCTAGACGAGTCCAGTCCATAGCTGCCATCGCTAGCCGGGGTGTAGTTATCACCACTCTGGTGGTAGCTGCTGAAGAGACGTGGGAAGGTCTGAACAATGATCGGTCGCAGGACGGGAAGGCACGCGCAGATTATACCGACATTTATTTCGACCATACTTTTGTCGGGCTTGTTAATAACATTTATTACTGACATATGCTCTGTAGGAGTGTGGAACATACCACCATTTTGCAATTGTCACCTTGAACCATGTAAAGTCGTTGCTGTGGATGAAGGGCATCATGGTCACGATTCGGATTATGGCAACGATGCAGGCGCTAAAGGAAACCGAACGCGTTAATAAAACCAAGTCATACTGCAAAAGGCTGAACTGGAGGAGAAAAACATACAAGGAGCCCATAGTCAATACAACCAGTAGCAGGAATTTCTGCTTCAAGCTCGTCTGCAAAGTCCAACATAACTTGATCGGCAGGATCAAGGTAATAACATCGGAGAATATATTAAATGCAGCATTGGCGTAGACGAATGCCATCTGGTCGATACACTTGGCCTTGCTCATGAGGGAGACATCCCACGTCGCAGCAACAGGTTTACATCCCAAGGTAAAGAGGAGAATACTGAGGAGACTGTATACAGCGACGAAGATCATGATGGCGTAGGTCATCTGCCGGAAGCGCTTGTCGGGGCTGAGTCGGAGGTAGAAAAGTAGGATGGAGGTCTTGACAAACCAGACGCCTAGGGCGTAGACGTCTTCTTCCGCAATGTCGTACTGTAGCCGTTGTCATTAGGCTAGTAATATCGATGGTAAGCAAAGGAACAACATACCTTCTTGAATGGGGTGAGCTTGTCCAGATGGAGGTCCCAGATGTGTACACCGTATCCATTTTTGATATCTTATCCATTACGTTAGCTCCCGGGTAGACAATGAGACCGAGGATAGCGTACTGGCGATGCTCAAGGCTGCGAAGATCCATGCACAACTCTGTCCGAAAATACAACAAACTGATGACACAAATCAATACATCCGTTTGCTATCAGAACTCGTCAAGGCATACCATCATCCAGACCGAAGACACGCAGAACAAAGGTCCGAGTGTATAAGCGGGCAAGCAAGGCAATGCTCGCTGTTGCACATAAGGCGATACTAATGGAGTAAGTGTCATACTCGGAGCCCGATGGATTGGTAAAGTTGGGCGTCACACCAGGCGGAGGAGGTGCTGCTGGGGTTTTGCTTGGGTCCATTGCAAAAAAATTCTGAAAACTGACTTTTCGTTTCTGCTGTACTAGGAGATGGACATGGCGCAGACATGCTCCCTGCTTATATGCATATAAGTAGGGCGTGTATTCTGTGCTCTTGATCTCCTTGGTCTGATAAATCCATTTCACTCGTATGAACAATGAAGAGTGTTCAAGAGGTGGCATACGAGTAGGCACTGTGATCAGTCGAGGTTTGCATAGGGCAATCATTGCTCAATACCAGGCTGCATTAGCATTCTTTGCATAGTTCGCTTAACAATTAATGCCGCACATGCAGGATGCAAGATGCAGCAGCCACTTCCCTAGTAGTGTCTCGGAAATGCACGGCAAACCTCTTTCCAAGTCACTATTGGCTTCTTCAGACCAACCCGACAATATGGAAGGCACGGATTGAAGATCCGGCTTGTTGGATGGTGGTCCGGGATCCGCATAAATTGACAACTCTACTTCGGATATACTCGTATACGACACATGCGCAGACACCTCCGATGATCAACTCGGCCGATGGATCAATTATTAGCTCGGGACATCATTAGGAAAGATCGCGATATCCAACTGAGACATCGTGTGGATGGTATCAATCTGACAGCTCCATGTACGGTGCCTCCGTCCTGAAGGTATGAAGCAAGGGCTGTTCGGATGAGAATAAGCGAGCTTTCTTCAGCTGGGCGCCGCTTTGATCGACAATGTGCACGGACATACAAGTGGTGTAGCGCTACTCTACACGGTACTGGTAAACTTTCGGAAATGCATGTTCATCCTCCCGGGACACTAAATTAATGTTGACGAATGCCCTGACAGGTAATTGGTCTTTGTGATCTATAGGCACGCTGTCAGACCCACTTTGAGTGGTGCTCATGCTGTATGTCTAGAGGGCATTGTGTCGGTCCGCGGGATCAGGGCCGGCAGGGCGGGTTCTGAATACGACTATGTAAAATCCAGTCTTCTCTTTGAGGCTTTCCTAGGTCAATCTTTTTTATCGACTGCTCACCCATCTTGTTCATAACAATCTCTCTCACTCTCTTCCTTCGTCCTGCGTAGTTTTTTTTCCCTCGTCATTGATCAACGCCAGCCATCACAATGGGCAGTATCGGACCTGTAACCGATTCTATTCAACAGGAACTCGAACAACTTATCGTTGCTAGCAGGAGATATCAAGAGCAACCACCCGGTCTTGAAAACTATGAGGCGAGAGGCGACCTTTTGGTTAAAGCAACTCGCCTAGTTCACACTATCCGAGGTCCGGCAGACATGCTTTTTGGACAATTCGAGAATGTGAGTGCTTTCTTCACTTATTTACATTCCCTGTTATTACGTATTAACGAAATTGTTAGATGACCAATATCGGAGCAATCCGAACTCTGCTTGAGGCTGGCGTTTTTCATGCCATTCCGACTGGAGGTAAAAGCGCCTCGGCTGTGGAAATTGCAGCAAAGACTGGTGTGGACAAGAATATTATAGGTATTTATTCATTCGATAAAGCAAGGTCGTAAAATACAATCTGGTACTCCTCCTGACGCGTCCCAGTACGACTCATGCGTGCAGTCACTCCATTGGGACCATTCCGTGAAGTCGCTGAAGAGGAATATGCGCACACTCCCTTTTCAGAAATCTATTTGGTTCCTCAAATGGCGGCAGTGTACAACCTCATGTGAGTCTATCCATGTCACTATCCATTTCTCTAATAACACCTCTCTAGGATGGACGAATACTGCCCCGCCATGCTCCGAAATCATGAATTCCTCCAGCAACACTCCTGGCAAAACAATTACGGCGTGCGCCACAATCCTTACTCTCTAGTCCATGATTGCGAAGGAAAAACCATCTTCGAACACGTATCTGAGTCCCCGAAGCGGCTTACCCGCTTCAACGACGCGATGCGGGCAGCGGATTCGGCGCTGGTGACCGTTGGTCTCTACCCTTTTGCGGAGGAATTGGGTGATCTAGCCAGTGACGATGGGGTCACGGTTGTTGATGTGGGTGGCGGTCGCGGCCATATTCTTCGGCAGATTATGCAGACCGCACGTGAGCTTAAGGGGAGGTTTATTTTGCAGGATCAGGCGGGTGTGATTGAGGATAATGGGAAGGAGATAGAAAAGGATGGAATCGAGGCTATGGCGCATGATTTCTTCAAGCCCCAACCGGTTAAAGGTATGCCATACCAGTTTTCTCTTCTATTGAGTTATACATTTTTGACTAACCATACGACCAAAAAAAGGCGCCCTGGTCTACTATATCCGACGTTGTCTCCACGACTGGCCTGACGAGCCTGAATCCCGCGAAATTCTCCAGAACCTCGCTGCGTCCATGGACCGCGAAAAGTCCCGAGTCTTGATTACGGAGTATATCGTCCCAGAAGTCGGGTCGACGATGTCCATTGCGTGGATGGACCATACCATGATGACCTTTGGGGGCGTGGAGCGCACGGAGAAGGATTGGGCGAGGCTTCTTGATATTTCGGGGTTGAGATTAGTCAAGGTGTGGAGGGCTAAGGGGGTGCCGGTGGGCGTTGTCGAGGCGAGGTTGAAATAGTGTCTCATTTATCCGTTAGGATAGTATTTTCCGTGGATGAAATGACCGGTCCACTTGTTTTCAGCCATCGAGGATTGTATTCCACATCTTTTCTGGTGGAAAGTATATGCATATATATCGCTCCTATAAAAGTCAGTACATACGACCATAAGGTGTGGAGAACAGGGCTTCCCGTCCGCTCAGCCGTACTTAAGCCACATGTTAAGGGCGGCCAACCGTCAATTTTGCCCTTTCCTCGTTGCCGCTCTAATGGTCATGACCGGGTGAGCACTAGTCAGGTGCAGGTGATTGAGGTGATGCCTTTAGAGTCGAGGGTGAGTGTTGGGGTGATGAGTGGCTGAACAGAGCCCTGCAAAACCAAACAGTGCTGGAAAAAGGAAAGCTGGTGAAGAGCTGAGCAGAAATGCAAAGCATCAAGTCAACTAAACATGAGTGTGTGCAACATACTGTGGAGGTCATTCCAATACGTTTGCTGTGGGTAGAAGGAAACAAGTCAGAGGCATTTTCAGAATTCAGGCTTGACCATTGAAAAGGTGTAGTTCTTGTGAAGAGTGTCTTACTTTTAGAAACATTCACTCTGCAAAAAACATCCTTAGAGCCTTTCCATCTCTTTCAATTTCCTTCTCAATTAATTATTTTAATATGAATCGAAGCAAATGCCTCAGGGCTACATTGCCATTTCCTGTCTGGTCAAGATTATTGCGAAAGATTTTGCCCGTTGATTTGGTATAATCTCGCAGCTCCTTCAGGTTATGGAAGAGCTGTACCTCACTATCATTTCCTCTACTGTGAGCCCCAGTCAATCAGATCAACAATATTTATATATATCCCTCGCACGGCCTATAAATTCATGTCAACGTGACGTCGCTTTATGAAGACAACTGGACAAAGTACACTACCTTCTCGCATTCAAGACAGCTTCTTGGTAAAGGTTCAATCCTCACAGCGCGACAAAATGAATGCCAAGCAGCAATGTCATCCTCTGCCCCAAACCAGAGTTCAACTTTTGAGTAAGCGCTTCCTGGTACTGGTCCCAAGCTTGGGCCGAGTCCTTATCACCTTCACGCCAACCATAGAATCTTTGTGAGGACAAATAGAGCATTGGGCACTGTACGATAGCTTCCCAAGTCATGACGCATTGCGACTAGTCAGCAGGGTGCCAGCTGGCCAGGTCGGAGGTTGGTGTTCGATTACATTCTGGCTTCAAAGCAAACCCCGCAAGGCTAATGATATATTCGATCTCCGTACAAAGTTACGTCCTAAAAATCCTGCTTGAGCTGCTCAACCGGTGGTAGAACTCCCTCCTTTTCCAAGGTCTCAAAGGTATCTACAAGTTCGGTCCAAGTATCTGCATATCCAGTCCATCCCAGCTCCCGAGCCTTACTCATACTCCCAACGCAGCTCCAATCGCGGCCCAGAACAAAGGTCAAGAAGTCCCAGGTAGCCTTGTCCCACGCCTTTTGGTCGAGGCTGTACTTTTCCCGTAGCTTTGCCCATGCCTCGTTGACGTCCTCGCGCTTGGCCCATTTCTCTGGGACGACTTGAAGATGCAGCGTTGGGCTCTGCTGCAGAAGCGGGTCTGAAAAAAGTCCCAAGTGGGTAGCGTGAGCGGCCAGAGGGTGTTTACTCCTCATTCGGATGGTTGTAGACTCGTAATCCTTGAAGCCCTTGGCATCCGGAATTCCACCATTCGGGAATATTGGGTCCGGGATCTTGCAGCCAAAGCGAGCGGCCAAGCGAGGCCAGAGATTCTGGAAGGACTCGGTATCGCCGTTGATTACGTTGAACGCGTTGTTCCCTGCGCGTGGGCTGCTCGCGGCCCAAAGGCAGAACTTGGCGTGCAGATTGGCCGAAGTCCAGCAATTGAAGGCAAAGTAATTCGCGCGGCAGCCAGGAAAAGGAAGTTCAGAGCCTGGGAGCGCTTTGTTGACAAGCCAAGGGCGCTTGCTTCGTTCATGAAGTTGCCCTTGGCGTATCCCAGAACGTCTTCGGGGTACGTAGCCACCCACTCCCAATTTCCTCTGGCCGCAGCCTCAGCAAGGATCCGCTGCTGGTCATAGTAGAAGTTCGTCTGCCAGGCAATTCCCCCAAAGCCATTCTCCAAGGGAGGATCACTTTCCAGCAGCGGTTGCTTGGGGTGACCGAGGTGCACGCCGTACTGCTTGAAGCCGCAGGTCAGGATGAACCGTTTCAGTTTCTTGACGGCGCCCGAGACTTCAAGGGCGCGGATAAAGTTGCCAAGCATCGCGCTGTTTACCCGGGCGGCCTCGCCGGGATCGCCCCGGGCCAGATAGGCGCAGAAGAAGACATGCTCTGCTGAGACGTCGGCCAGCTCTTTGGCCATTTCATCGGCCGATGCTTGGAGATCGAGGGTGGCATGCTTAATCTTGGGGCTTTCGTATCCGGGATTACTGCGGGAAAGCGAAAAAGATTCTTTCATATGAGGAATCTTTGAGCAGATGGTGCACGATAGCACTTCCAGTAATACCTAGTTGGCGAGTTAGTGCACCTTTTTAGGATGTATACATTAGGTGTGCTTACCGGTGGCGCCAGTGACAACTGCGGACGGCATGGTGAATTCGTATAAGCGATAGCTATCTAACTGAGCGATTGAGTGATGGCTGTAGAGATGAAAGTTTCGACATGAAATGGTTCTATATATCCTTTTTCGAGGAGTTGATAACGTCACCACCGTTTGTTCGGGATTTGCACTGCATGACAATCGGAGGAACTCAACACCGCTGCTGACGAAAAGTTGGAAACCCCCAAGCTCTCTGCATGATAACAGTCCAAAATGCAACGCTTCTCCTGCCTCTTCATCCCAGAGGGTGAACGGGACGTTGTCATTAATATGATGTAATTTGCACCGAACCCTCTCAAGGCCCTCCCATCCTGGCCGTTCCGGAAATACCTGAGGAACCCTTTTTCGTGATATTAGGCAGAGATGAGTAAATGTCGAAGTAGATCAAAGCCTTTTGTGTTGCCTGAATGTTCGGTGGCAGTCGAGGAAAAGGAGACTTTTGCGGGCGTGGTCAACAATGCCATTGCTCCTGTTCACTTATGTAAGTCAGTTGCTTTGTCCCGTCGCTCTCTAACGCTGAGCTGCTAGCTCTTACCGATACTGACAATTTCTGTCTCTTAGCGAGTATAGAACGTCGGAAGTGGCAAGTGGCAAGCTGAATGGCTGTAAAGGATGGGTGTAAGAATCAGAAAGACGTTTTTGGAAGAGGCGGGAAAGAAAGTAGTAGTACTGTTGACACTGTGACTGCATATCCGCTTTGAGCATTCACCAGCAGTGGTTACGGGTGTCCTCGCCTCGTTTTACCTGACTGTCAACTGTCAAAAGCCATGATGCTAGATTCAATGGAGTAAATTAACGTCTTTCGATATATGCCTCGAGGTTCCCAAATCGCCAAGCCGCAACCAACAATACGCCTCTAACCGTCTAAATGCATACCCTAGCCTATTCTACAAACCAACAACTAAACAAACCCACCCCATCCAATAAACTCTTCCGCAAACCTAACTGCCGCCCTGAGATAATACCCCTCCTCATCCTTCCAAGTCCCCGCCGCCTCCCTCAACATCCTCAACGCCTTAACATAATGCGCATCCTTCTTCTCCCCCTTAAGCGCCATCCTAGCCACCCATTTCCAGTCCCTGTCCTTAAGCTCGACGTCCCGGATGCGGTCAACGTGGATTTCGGGGCGTAGTTGGGCGATGTACACGGATAGTGTAAGGAGCCACCACTGCCGGACGAGTGCGAGTTGGAACTTGGCTGGGATCAGAGGGAGTAAGATGCGGACAGCGTGGCTGGTGCTTAAAACATGCAGAAAGAAGAAATCATACTCCTCCGAGCCATCCGCATGCGTGCCAAGTAGTAATGCTGTAGCAACTTCCTGCGTCTCCCGGAACCGCGTAACAGCGTCCCCCTCGAACTTCCATGCATTCCAGTGGTCGATTAGTGCGTCTTCGCGGGTGGCAAAGATCTTCTCGATGTTCTCATTTCCTGGGGTGCCGAAGAGCCCGCGGAAGCGTATGTCGGTGCGCACGCGGGACAGGATGTCGAAGAGGGAGGACGTGTGGTAGGAGGATTCTGTTTGGGTGTAGACGGGGTCGGAGAGATATTTGTGGATTGGGCTGTAGGTTGTTGCTGCGAGACCTAGGGCTTCCATGGCGAGTTCACGGCTGGAGAATTCGAAAGCGTAGGATAGATGGATTAGGGGGTGGCCGACTGCGTCATTAGCTGTGGTCTCTTATTCGATATAGCACCGAGGGACATACGGTCTGTGATGAGAGAGTTGAACAGAGGTTGCTCTCCGGAGAAGAGGTATTCATTAACCACTTCTTTCCAGTCATATCCGTGCCGGACAAGTTCGTCTTCAAAGTAGTTCACGAATGCCCGTTGATATCTGTTTTCAGTTAGCCACCACTTCATAAAACAGAGACAGGGGGGAAACATACTCCCTCCTCCCCAGAAAATCCCTCCAATCATCCAAACTAACCTCCCCCGGCGAATCAACCCACGGCTCCATCACCAAACACTCAGTCTCATACAACCGATGCAACTCGTCCGCATCAGCACCTTGTATCCACGCCGAACTCAGTAACTGACAGGTTAGCTTCCCATCCACATTATAATTATCATGCAACATTGATGTTTGGGACGAAGGACTCACGTGAGGAATGTGGTTATGAGACTTCCGCTCATGGAACAAAATGGCATGATTGGCATGGTTCAACTTAATCAGGTACTTTAATGCACGGGTGGGCTTCTCGGGCGCGTTCTCGATGTCGTGGATTTTTGGGGGTGGAATTTTGAATTGCGATTTTTCCCAGAGAGGGAAGATGCGAGGAAGGGAGAAGGAGAATTGGAGCATCGTGTGCTTTGCTTGTACTGGTGGTGTTGTACTGTATTCGTTGAGGTATCTCGATTAGTGGTTTAGGTTGAGATCTTTGGCACCCAGGTACCAGTCCAGCCGGAGTGAATCAATTAGAGTCTACTAAGAAGATATCGTTCAAGATAGCTGTAAATTCACGCCTGCTCAAGCGCCGCCTGTAGATCTCAGCCGTTGAGCGGCCTCGGGTGCGAGATTGTTGGGATGGCAGTTCCGGCCTCAGGCATTTATGACGCACACTGCAAACAAACCAAACAGTCTCCTCATCCACAAAGCACTCCGTACACCCATCAGAAGTACAGTACAGTGCTCCAGCAAACGCATCTCACACTAATCATAGGAACAAAATACAATCCCTTCCCCTCCTCTCCTCTTTATCTAGCAATCCCTACACAACACGTAACCAAGCCATGATCATCATACGTCCACCTACCGCATCAGGCCACCCCGCATTCTGAACTGGCCTGCAGCCATGGTTCACTCCTCCTCTCCAGCTCCAAACAAAGACACTCCATTCGTCAATGGCCGAACTTTCGCTGCGAGTGACCTCACTTTGCTCGTATGAGGGGGTAGAATACCCGAGGGAATAACAGTCTCATGACCTCATCAGAAGTACCGGATGGGCTGGTGTATAGTGTATAAAGGGGGTTCTCTCTGCTCCGGAGTTGTCTAGTGGTGATACCAAGTAACTACATTTTTAAAAGAGAATACACTGAATACTATAAAAGGAGCAAGCAAGCAAAATGGATTCCTCACAATGGGTCTCGATTCACATCAGGGATCGTCTGGAGAAGGGCGAGATTTCCATCAAGGATTCCTTTCTATATGAGTACGCCTGCACCATCCCCGTTCCCACCCATCACTATATCCAGATACTAACAAAGCCATCAAGAGGATCCTTTCACTCTCCCACCGACAAATCCCTCCCCCTCACCGAGGACGACATCGACAACCTCACCATCCCCTCCTACGGCATCGGCGAGGTGTGCGCCCGCGGCCGCCGCGGCAGCGAAGGCTGGATGGACTTGTTTCACGGCGATGGCAAGATATGCGAACTGTACTGGGACAATCGGGACAAGAAACCGGTTAACAAGTTTGAGGTGTCGGGGGTTGATAGCGCGAAGTACAAGATTGAGTGTAGTGGATGGAGTCCGCAGGCCGGACCGATGGGACATGTGTTTATTGATATTGAGGCTGCGAAGGCGAAGGCTGCTGAGGCTGCTGCTAAGGAGAAAGCGGTTTGAGGATGAGGTATGTTGGTTCAAGCATCTTGGTAGGAATAAGGTAGGGTATTGTGTTTATGGAGTTTGGATCAATGATATTCGTTTATTCAGTATCTTGGAGCGTAGTTACTTTTCGCTTTCTTGTTTGTGGTCAGCTGTGCTGGGGGCGACGGCGTTGACGGCTACTTCTCCCTCGAGAGGGTCCACGTCCATTCTTGGACCGACAAAGTTCTTCCTCCCATCGACAATCCACTGGAATGCGGAAATGATAAACACGATTCCGAATGCCGCAACACAGTAGTCTATAGTACGTGTCAGCGTCTGTTTGGTCATAACACATGGAATAGAGGGGGGCTTACTCATGTTGCTTCCCGTAGCAGGAAGGTCAGGCGGGAACAGGAAGAGCACGGTAGTCAGAGAAATATAAACAAGAGAGACCTGAATAGTTAGCAACCTTCCCATAGTACATGAAAAAAAAAGAAAGAAAAAGGAAAAGGAAACATACGATATTAAGAATCCATCCAACGACATTAGGAAGAACGAATTGTCTTTCCGGAAGCATATTCCGTCCCCGTAGACAGTTCACTGCAATCGGGATACCGTACGCAATATCCAACATAACGACGGAAGCAGAGACAATGGCATTGAAAGCGCTAGACGAGCCGAGGAAAATGCAGCCGAAGATGATGACCAGGACGACGGTGAAGTATAGTGCGTTGAGAGGGACTTTGAGCTTCGAGTGGACGCTGGAGAAGAAGGGGGATGCGGGGAGGCCGCCGTCTCTGTTCTTCGTTAGTACCGAGCATTAAGAGGAAGAATATTTGGTGACTGGGGTACCTTGCGAAGGCGTAGACCATCCGACTGCTTGTGGTCATGATACTGGTGGTTGTGAAAAGCATGCACACGAGAGGGAAACTACAATATTAGTATCCACCATCCTGACTTGAAGTATGGGCAACTCACATAAGCAAGCAAATAGCACCGGCATTGTTGCTCGTCGCGTGTTTGAAAATCGCCAGCAACGGTCCCGCAGAGGAGTTGATGATGGTATCAATGTCTCCAGCGACGAAGAGGAGGACAATCAAGAAGATCGAGCCGGTAACGATACCAATAACAACGCAGCCGATCATGATCCGGGGTCCGACGACGGAAGGGTTGGGGATTTCTGGGAGTGTTAGTTGGTTTTTCTTTGTCGATGCCGCTGGTTGTGGTGATGCTACCTTCGATCATGTGGGCGACGCCATCCTAGTCTTGTTAGCTGTGCATATTGGGCGGTTGCAGGGAGACATACATATCCAGTGACTCCGAGTCCACCTTGAAGAAGCTGCAACAGTTAGAATGTGTCTTCACGAACATGTGAGTAACATACTCCAAGTAACCAAGCGATACCATCGGGCCCTAGAACGTCAGCATCATCTTTACAACCGGTGCGAGGAAACTTACAGCCTGTCTGGTTGATAAACTGGCCGAAGACGAACTTCCCCGAGTTAAAGTCCGGCGAAGAACATGCCAGGACGGTAATGCAAATAACGGTAAACCCAGTAAGGGACCAAATGACTGAGTGTATTAGCTTCTTCACCACAACCCTCAACATGTATGGGCCAACTCACAGGCGCTCTTCGTAAACAAGGGAAGCGCAGAGTTCATAAGCGCGTTAATAATAAAAGCGATAACGTTATACGCAATGTAAATCAGGAATTGATGCCACCGTTCGGATTCATATGTCTAGAAAATCAGCCAGGTCCGGTTATTCTTCCAGACGAGGTAACATACCGGATGCATCAAGGAAATGACACCAATAACCAGTTCGCTGCCCAGCAGCCCACCGGTAGCAGTCAGGGCGACCTGAAAAGTCAGCATGCAGCCGCGATGCAAGGCAGGCAGTGTGCTTGTGCTCACCCATCCGGAAACATTGGCCCAGCCAGTGATCCACGAAAGAATCGGCATCCACCTCTCCCAGGCGACTATCTTCGTTAGGTATAATTCAAACATCGGTAACAGGTATATACTTACTAACTGTTTATTGTTAGCAAGTTATTTCTCTCGAGCGATATTCGAAAATGGAAACTCACCTGCAACCCAATGATACTGTCCGCCAGCGCTGTACAATCATCAGCAAACAAACCACATCAAAAATGCCGATCGACTAACGTAGGATAAGCCGAAAGAAACTCAGCCAGCGACGTCGCTATACACAGATTACAGAGACCCGCTGTAATAAGACCTATTCATCGTGCAAACATTAGCCGTTGCTCGGAATCATTCGAAAACTCAAGAAACTCACCCCAGACAACACTGACACACCCTCCGGAAGGCAAACTCAGTGATAAACTTGTAGACAGGGCTGTCCATGACTGCGATAATCAGCATCTGTCTGTCACGCGTAGTTTCTGTACGCCGTACATTCAAAATAGCAAAAGCCAACCCCAGCATCGACCTAGAATCGTCAGCCACCACTTCGTCGCCATAACCCCTATACAGCAAAACGTACAGCATCGAGAAATTGCGCTTCAATTCGGCCCTATGGCCCATAGCAGCCAATTGAGCATCATCACCATGCACCTTATCCATCGTGCTCTGCTCTGAATGAAATACAGAGACAAAAATATCAAAACAAGCAACAAACAAGCCCAGGCAAAGACCAAGACCAGACCAGATAGAATACAAAAAGAGGGAGATGGACACCGGAGTCCAAGAAAGGATGAAACCACTCTTTTGTCTAGCAATCCTCCTCTCTTAACCTATCCTGGGTCCTCCGTCCCTCTCCGCCTCGCCCGAAAAAAACTGACGTCTACTCCGGAGCATCTCTCTGACTATCACTACACTCATCCTCTCTCCCGCGTCCATTCTAGGTAACTCACCAACCCAGAACCTTGACCGTTCGTCAACCGGGCTCCACAGATATGCGGGGAAATATAAAACAAGACACATGCTTGTTACCTAACAGATATGGGGTAATTTCCACGGTTTTCGCGGGGATTGCGTTTATTGGATTGGGTTTCGGGGGTTTTGCCAGTGGCTGTTGATAGACATTTCTCCGGAGTTAGCTATGTAGGTGGTTCCGAGGGTGTGAGTGGTTGAAAGCGCCATGGGTTCGGCGCTGTAGACCAGTTAGGAGGCGAGTGGCCGGATTTGGGCATGGAAACGGTGGAGTTTGAGATCGGGGGGTGACCGAGGGTCGAGATAAGCGTTCGGTTCGGATAAGGAGGGCTGGGCGTTGACAGGGCGTGAGTGAGATAATCCCAGGACGTTATTATCTTGCTGTATCGGGCTGTGTGATTGAGATATAAAGGGGTAGATACAGCATGGACACTGCACTGGTCGATATCTATTTCTGTCGGAGTACCTACCAGGGGTACTGTACGGAGAGATATGCGAGTCAGGTGTCACCGAGACTCGGAGAATATCGTCTCTGCCTGAGGTGTCAATAGCATCACGTGTATTCCACGCGACTATCTCGTAGGGCTGCATACGGCAGGTACAGACATCTGAGCGCAGTTAGG
This sequence comes from Aspergillus chevalieri, assembly GCF_016861735.1. NCBI lineage: Eukaryota > Fungi > Ascomycota > Eurotiomycetes > Eurotiales > Aspergillaceae > Aspergillus > Aspergillus chevalieri. The sequence continues at coordinate 620,954 of NC_057368.1, read as the reverse complement.
GTGATGCTAGTATCTCACTATAATACTTGCTTGGAGACAGTACAGTAATTCATGGTTGCCATCATATGTCAACTTGTCAATGGGTGAGGTTCGGGGAATAACCTAATCGAGTGGTCAGGTGTCAAACAGGGTTGTTTACCACCACTCAAATCTATACAAATAGCATGATGAATCAATTATTATGTCTGGGTATTCTCAGCAGATATTATATACAGCATCTATACAATGCTCGACTACTATACCCACTCACGCCCATGATACATTACCCTACCCCGAGAAGTTACTGTAAATGATCAGTCCTCACCACATAATCCTCATCCTCCTTCTCCCCAATCGACTCCTCATCAGATACCTCCCCGTCAACCTCAGACCCTGCCTTACTCCTCGCCTTCCCCTTGCCTTTCCCGTGTCGTGCTTTGCCTTTGCCCATGTTCAGTGGAAGGTGGCTATCGCCGTTGACGACGGGTCCATCGGTGCCGTCGAGGATTGGTTGTTCGCCGCTTAGGCGGAGGGCTTCGAGGGCTTCGCCAATGGTTTGCGCGGGTCGGGATTGTTGGGGTTGGTGTTGTTCTTGTTGGTTTTGTTTCTTTTTGTCGACGGATTCGAAGCTTTGGCGGATGCGTTCGAAGTGTTCGAGTTCCTTGGCGCTGTTTTTTTTTTTTTTTGTCAGTAACCATACAGAAGAAATTGCTTGGGAGTAAGGGAGGGGAACGAAGAAAACATACCTAACACTAGGAACAAGCTCGCTCTGCGCATCCGTAAAGTCCTCCTCCGTAACCATCACAGAAACATCATCCGGCGTCGCCAGATGGTCAAAGAAGTACGCCGTGCTAACAGGTCCATCAGGTAACAGCCGGATCTTCTCGTCGACCGCGAGCGCCTTCCGCGTAACAGCCTTGAGCATAGAATCCGAGCACAGCGCATACAAATCAGCACCGGTGTACGTCAACGGCAATCTATCCGCAACGCGCTGCAGCGACAATTCCGGATCGAGAGTGAATTTCCTCGTAAGCGCCTCCAGAATCTTTGCCTGTTTCTCATGCGTGTCCGAGATACCCAGGTAGAGCATCTTATCAAAACGACCGGGACGGAGGAGTGCGGTATCCAGAAGATCAGGACGGTTGGTTGCGCCGACGACGAAGACGCCGCCGCTGTTCTCCTCACCGCCGTTCATGCCGTCAAGTTCGGCGAGGAGCTGGGACACGATACGGTCCATGACACCCCCACTGTCACCTTGGTTGCCTCTCTTCGGGGCGACGGAGTCTAGTTCGTCGAAGAAAACGACGCAAGGACGGGCGTCGCGAGCACGCTGGAAAACCCGGCGAACGTTTGCTTCGGATTCACCAATGTACATGTTCAGCAACTCTGGGCCCTTGACGGAGAAGAAGTTCAGAGAAAACTCGGTCGCAATGGCCTTGGCCAGCAGTGTTTTACCGGTACCCGGAGGTCCGTAGAACAGGATACCGCTGCGCTTCTTCATGCCCTTGGCGAACAGCTCAGGGCGTTCCAGTGGCAGCTGGATGGTTTCCACAAGGGCATCCTTAACGGTAGCCAAGCCACCCACATCATCCCAACTGACGTTGGGGATCTTAGGTGCGCCAATCGAATCGGCAAAGTTCTTTCTTGCCGCTTCCACGGCTGTTTCAAAGTCCGCTTTGGTGACGCCTCGCGCGGCATCACCGCCGGCAATGACGACGTCGCGAATGTTGATCTTGGTTTCGGAAGAGCTCGTGCTGGCAGTCTCTGCCAGTTTCTCCAAGCGGGCAGCACGCGCGGCGCAGGCTCGTTCGACGACGTCCACCAAATCACCAGCGACTAGCGCGGCAGTCTTCAGAGCAACAGTAGCCAGGTCCGCGTCGGGTGACAGCTTGATACTACGGTCGGCAACGGCATTCTGCAGGATACCTTCACGCTCCTTTTCTTCCGGCGCAGTCATCTCAAACTCGTGCGTGAACATGCTACGGATGCCTTCGGGGATTTGCTCGACGTCAGTGGTCGTTGCGATCACGACCCGAGCATCCGCAACGATCTCAGACATCGCCGTCACAATCCGATCGGCCGTCAAGACCTCAATGTGTTGGATCAAGAGTGCCGTGCAGCTTGGTCCGCAGTTGAAGGCACGCTCCGCACGAGCTTTCAGGTAAGCTTCTGTCTTGACATCGCCTCCGTTGGCTCCGCCTTCGGTCAGGATATCATAGGCATCAATTGGGAAAGTATGTAATCCGATATCCGAACAAGCTCGCTTCGCCACAGTTGCTTTTCCGATGTGTCGTTGTTGTGACCGGAGCAAGATGACAACAGGCTTCATACCAAGCTTAATTGCGCGAGAACTCGTCGCGGCAGACATGAGATCGCGGATCCGCTGCTGCAAAGGAGGAGTGAACAATTGCGGTGACTCCGTAAGGAGTCCATGAGGTGTCAAAGATTCACCAATGGCTTTAGGTATCCCCTTGGCTCCAAGCCAATACTCCCATCCGTTGTTCATCGTGCCTGGGACTCTGCTCACGTCGCTTCCTGCCTGCACCATTCTTGTGCTTGCTGTGTCAATAACGGCAACGCCTCCCCACTGGTCTTCAGTTGGTTCATCGTCTTCCGACGAACTGGCGGTTACATGGCCCACGCGGAACCAAGCAACACCAACTTTTCTCGACCCTGGGTTGTTTGCACCTGAAACCTGACCCAGTCGGGTAGTCAGATCGTCATCCTGGGCCGCACCATCGGTCGCAGCGGCGCCTCCAAAGACGGTTTTACCAAGACCCTCGTCGACACTGATACCAACGAGGTCACCGCTCTTTAACAACCGTCGCGCAGACTCGAAATACTGCTTAAGTCCCGCAAATAAGGCTGGCTGAAGAACACGGTCCATGGACAGTGGAGTAGACACCTTAAGCAACGTCACCTCCTTTGCCAACGGCGGAGTCCTTATCGAGCTGCTCTTCACCTGATGCAAAAGACCGGGCTTGGATGGTCCGTTGGCGGAAGCGAAGTTCATGCGAGAAATACGGAGGTGTTTTGGGTTGTCGAGATTGTTGAGGAGCAATGGCGGAACGTACACCGACGGGGTCAAGCGAACTGGAAGACGTTGGGAGAAGCTTCCACGACGCTCCGACTGGTTGATCGAATACCGCGGTTTAGCGGAAGGAAGACCTGGTAGACCGTATATCCTCACGGCACGCCAATCGCCAGAGTCCTCCTCCTGCTCGTTAAAGCTGCCAAGCTTGATGGAAGCAAAGATGTTTGCTTGCGGTTCCTCGGAAGCCTCGATTCTGACCCAGTCTCCAGAGAAACAGCCAATCTTGGCAAGCGCACTGATATCCACGAAGACGAAGGCGTCCACATCATCGTCATCGCGAGGTCTGGGATGTAGTAGTTCAAGCGGTATCGAGCGTAGAAGACCTTCTGCCTTGAAGACCTTGCCGCCGCTACCACTGCGGCCGCCAGGACGCATGGTCGTCGACGTAAAGTTAGACGCAACTGATCCCGGTGTCTGCACACCATCTCCACGGCGGGAGCCTGCACGAGGCGTCGCACCTGTCATTGAGGATGCGATTCCCGACGGCGGTTGCGGGAGCTGCGGCGCTGAAAGGGAAATCATATCCTCCAAAGAGTCGTCGGATGTATCGCTTGCGGTGCCAACAGAGCCCTCTGTCTCCGAATCATCTGGTGGAGAAGTACTCTCCATCTCCGTTCCACTCTCATTGCCCTTCTCTTCAGCAGCAGAGTAAAACTGTTCATTGGAAGTATCATCCGCCTCATCTTCTGTGACCTGCTTGAGGCTTGAAGTTGACGACAAGCTCTTCTGCGATCGGGTTCCATGCGCTCGCGCCTGTATAAGGACAATCTTGGTTTCCGGCACCAACACACCCTGCGACACGGGTTCGCAGAACGAAATGTGCACGGGAGGTGGTGGCGCATAGGTGATCGGATGCGGTGGCAGCGGGAGCGGCAGCACCGCGCCAGTATGCACCACTTTTTGCGCACCAAGAGCTTCACGCACGGCGGCAGTCAGTCGCTCCTCAGCTTCAGCTGCCGCCTTCTTCGAATATCGTTTCGCCTCGCTGCCCTTCGCGGCCTTGGCCCATAATCCATTTGGTCCATGGATGCTGGGCGAGAATCCGCCACCAAACTTGTTCTGCACGTCATCGTGGTTCCGAACGAGATTCCGCTCCACCGTCACGTACACCGTATCTAATTGTAGCGGCACCACGTCCAACACCCGAATCTCAATCACACGCTGTGTCTGAACCGAGTGACGCGTAGGGTCCAGTCTGCTCTGGGCCTGAAGGAACGGCTGCAACGACTCCGCCGAATCAGGGAAAACGACGGTCGAGTGCGAAATAGGCGCGGTATAAGACGATTCTCTCGGATGTACTCGAACCGGAAGTATGGTCCAGGCTAGCTCCTCCACGGAATTGTAACTCGGGGTATACGGGGAGACTGCGACGTAGAGGACTTCGCCATCTAAGCATGAAATGAATATCAGCCTCAGTCACTATAATGAGAAAGCATGCAGCTCACCTTTCACCTCCCGGTACTGAAACAGATCATTAACGAGATCGTCGGAAACAATCCCGACATTCCCACGCAGCTGGGGATCCAGCGTCAAACGAGCCGAGATAGGCGCCTTATTGCGCAACAGCCTTCTGGCGGCATTAGGTCGTCGTCGCCGTTGTCGCTTGGGCTGGTCTGCGCTCTGTCCACCGTAGTGCTCGAAGTCCATGGTCGGTGGTCGGTCGGTTAATGGTATGTTGAGGGGGGTGCGGATGAAGTAAAGACGAGAACGAGAAATCAGGACTTCATGTCACGAATGGAACTGTACAAGTAACCACGGTGTACTCAGTCAGCTCAGAAACTCACCGACCCAGAGAAGTCAAACAATCGGCCGAGGGAATTCAGCTGGCTGGTGGAAAGCCGGGGAAGATCAAACTACTGCTTCTCGGGGCGCGATTGGGGACCACCGCCCGTGCTATTCTGCCACTTCCGAGCCGAGGTTAGAGGTCGGTGGTCACGGGACTTTCAATCGACTGGATTGGATGATTGATGTGATGATAATGCTCCGGAGTAGACACTATATTGAAGTGCTATGAGTGTCTGTCACTCTCACTAGAAATGTTTCCAAGTCATTGTGGTCATTCCCTCTCCGCAATCTGGCCTGACGCGGAGAAGCGGTGGATATATATATCTTCACAGTTCCTAGCCATGAAGACTGTACTCCGTAGTGATAAACCATAAGCAGAACAACGAGAATACATACGCAATTTGAACAACACAAGAATACCCATGGCTTGACCTTTACTCCGGAGTACGTGTAAACTGGGGCTTCGATTGCCCAAACACGCATACATTTCAATGTCTTGGCATCATGTGACTATAAAAGCTGTATCCACTTCGTACAAACAACAATCCAACAAGTCAGAGCAGAACAACATCAAGAACTAACAGCTTCACTAACTCATTGATTTCGGAATCTCATTGATTTCGGAATCTCATCACCTCCACGGAAGGCAAAATGGCCTCGCGAAACCCAGAAACCAAACCCACTCTAACCCTCCACGCCGAATTCCTCCCCAACATCCGCCAAACAACGCTCTACATCACCCTCCCCATGAACCTCGAGCCGATCATCTCCCTCTCCGAGTCCCGTCGCGCAGTGACAGTTTCCCTTCCAGAGCCATATGACGATGTATCGGAGACCATTAAGCTCCCCGCGCGCGTGAATGAGGCGGCGCGGCGGGTTTTGGAGGGGCGACAGCATACTGGAACTGGCAATGGGACTCGCCAGAAGGGAGAATCAGGATCAATATCAGGACCGGGGAGTGGGAACTGGGATGAAAGGGAACTGTCGTTCAGAATGCAGATCGATCCCGGTGATACAAGCGGTGGGTTACTACGTCCCGACGATGAGGTCACGAGCGAGAAATACGTACCCTGGATGGCTGGTGATATGGGATCGTATACACAGTTAGGTTGTCGAGGTTGCGGGAAAGTGGTTTTGGATTGTGCGCCTGCGCCTACACCTGGTGATACTGGTAGTAAGTGGGTGTGGAAAGACCTGCCTAGTGGGAATTGGGCGGAGATGATGGATTTCTGGCATTGCCACAAGCCGGATACTCACGACCATGACCATGGCGATCATACGGTGTCGATTGAGGAGCGGAACTCGCAGGTTAAAGGCTATGGTGCTGCGAACCAGGTCGTGGCGAGTTCGGGGACGGGGCTTGTTGACGTGGCGACCTTTTTGGTCGCCGAGGGTGATTGTAGGGGATTACAGGTAAGAGGATTCTCACTGTCCTACCTGATTATTCTTTTCTATTTTTCGCATCTATATGCGTACGACCGGGCAACAAGAAGGAGGCCTATTCATTCCATGGCTTGGTCTTCGATACAATTGCCCTATACTAACCTCTCAAGCATGAGGTATCTGGAGCTGTGGTGGCTCAAAGGCAAGGGCAGTTATCCTCCACGAGATGGATTTCGTCCTTATCCTGCCGCGAGTAGCCATGGCTGCTGTATCTTATGCAGGAGCCTCATAACTTTCTCCGTCAATTTTGGTCATTGACTTTCCTAGAGTGGTGGGATTGACGCGATTATTTGAGGTACATGAAGCATAGTCCGTAGATTAGCTTGCTGTATTCCACGCAATACAAATCATCTTTCATTTCAACTCAGCGCAATATCTGAACCCCAGTTAAGCATGCTGACTTCTTGTCTCGTACTAGATCCAAAACGAGAACTCTAAAAAAAGGAATATAACCTGCACACAATGCAACGCTCTAATAGCCCTGGAAGACCCTATCGCCAACGGTTGGCGACTCCTCAAAGCAGCCTTATCCGCATACACCCCGTCCACAACCGAAGAGAAAGGAACATGGCACACCCACCCCACAGAAACGGTCGTCGCAGCACAACTGCTCGAACTCGTCGAGCGAGAAAGTGCCCGACGCTTCGTCGTCCACTACAGCGGCAAGCATGGCCTTCTCGTACGCCTCTACCCTAACCCACAATTCACCCACCCAACAAAACCAAAGACTAACCCACGATAACAACAGCTATGGGTCTTCAATCCCGATCTCCGCTACTCCACCACCAGCACCTCACACAGCACCACCACCACAACCGCCCACCGCGGCATGAAAATCCTTTTCCAAGAAACCTCCACCGTCGAAGACCTACTCAGCCCCGGAAACGGAAAACCGTCATCGCTCTCGCTCGAGGAGCTCATGTTACCGAGCGATATCTATAAGAGTGTTTACCAGACGCTGGTGGAACGGAATGCGATGTTACCGGTTTCTGCAAGGGGGTTCCGGGAGTGGAGGGTTGGGATTTTGGAGAGGTTTGAGCGGTCTCTCAATACAGAATGAGTGGTGCTTGGATTGGTAGGGATGGAGTGTCGTGTGGCATGTGTAATGCTAAGCATACAGGATGGGCTGGGTGATAAGGGAGGAGAAGGTTGTGGTTACGCAAGGGCCGGGGACTGCTTTTTTCGGGGCTCTGGCCACCGTAATTTCGACCTCTGCTCGCTCAGTCTGGGATTCATTCATCTCTCTGGGTTATAGTCGATTGAGGTTTTGGTCGAATTGAAGGTTAACCACTACTAACACGATCCACACTGCGGTGGTAAGTTCGATCTATTGATTACACGCATAAACACACCTAGACTCACATGCAACCATCCACTAGATCAACCCACTAAATTACCCGCGGATCCAAGCTAAACCCAATTAAAATGGCATCCACAAAACCAACAATCTTCCACAACAGCCATGACGACGACGACGATGACGTTATCACCTGGGAACACCTCGAAGACATATCCACCATCCCCACTGAAAACACCTCGGGAAACGACAATAGAAAAATCGATAATGAAGCACAATCCTATCATATTGATAATGCTGGCGTGGAGTCACAAAGGCCAACGCATGGCGAATCATCCGGGGTTCGGCTGCGTTCTCGTTCGGTGATTAGGGTTGATTCTTGGTTTGGGAAGCGGAGTTAGAGTTGATAGTTTGATATATGCCTTGGAATGGAGATTCACCTCATTGGTTCGGGGAAATTTGGGTAGCTAAGGTATGACTGGCTACTATGTTGGCGAACATTTACTTGTTTTACTACACATGGCTCAAGTTACAGGCAGATGGCGGAATCATCCAATGCATTAATTCATCAAATCAACATGCTATCTCATCACTTATACTAAAGCAAGCAGTCTACTGCTCAAAAGGCGTCTCGTACGGCGCCTCCGCCTGCGGTGTGATTCTGGCAATATGGCGTCTCTGGCCATCTTCCCAGTCGAACAGGGCCGAGTGGGCAGTAACGCGGTTCTATGTTTGTCAGCATATTTTCATATATCCCAGGGGACAGGGCAAGGGGGCTTACATCCCAGACGACTACGGTTCCGGGCCTCCAGCGGACACGGCACTGCAGGTCCTGAGAGAGGGCGATGTGGTCGTAGAGGAACTTGAGGAGGAAGTCGGATTCCTCTTTCTTGAAGCCGACGATATAGCGGGTGACTGTCTCGTTAGAATTTGTCCTAAACATCTTGTTAAACGGAGGGGTGGACTCACATTGAGGGTTAACATAAAGTGCCTTTTCCCCGGTAACCGGATGCGTCCGCACAATCGGATGCTCCGACGTAATCGGATCCCTTCTCGCAATACCCCCCTTCGACAAACTAGCATTAACCTGCTCAATCCCCGAATGCACAGCCCGTAACCCGTGCAACCTCTTCTGGAACTCTGGCGACAACCGGCGATAGGCAAGCGCCATATTCGCAAACAGCGTGTCGCCACCGCTCGTCGGCCCATCAAGAATGTACAGGAAGGTTGTGCCAGGGGGCTGCTTCTCGAAGGTCACGTCCGAGTGCCAGGTGACGGTGTTGGTGCGGGTTTCGAGAAATTGGGAGCGGTTGCGGTCGTCGGCGCCGCGGAAGACTAGGTGGATTTCGGGGTAGCCTTTGGGGGCGCCGGAGGTTTGGTGGATGTGGTGGCGGCCGAAGTAGCCGCCGAAGTCGAGGGCTTCGTTGATGGGGAGGTGGGCGAAGTCTTGGTCGCGGAAGGCTGTCGTCGTTTCTTAGCTGCGTGTTCTTTACGGGAGGGAAGGGGATGGTACGCACCGACAATCTTGCGCTGAGCAACGAAGAGAGCCAACTGGTCCTTTGCCTCCTTGGTGAGCTGGCTCAGCTGCACGCCGTGCACTTCACTTCCAATCTCCGGGGTGATTTCATCGAGCTGGGCCTTGCCCTCGGGGAAGAGGTCACGGAAGGACGGGTCTGCGTCTTTGCCGTGGTCATAGTGCTCGAACGGTTCAAGAGGAGCGTATCTACCATTCATCAGCATGAATATGTTTATATCGGGGGCTGGGGAGACTCACCTCTCCGTCTCATTATCCCAGACGGGAAGGTAGTTGGGAAACGACGCGGGAGGCTGCTTGCCCGTTCCTTTGATCTCGTTCTCGTGGACATAGGCCGACTTGTATCCGATGATGTTCTCCTTGTTGGTACCCGCGTCGTGCTTGAGCTGTGCAATAGGTGTTGTACGGACAGGAAGGCTTTCAACGGGTGCAGGTGCCATTTTGAAGTGTCCTTTGGGTACTAGTTGGATTTGATTCTTCAATCGACTGCTGGTAGTTGGGAACATCAGCCCTGATATAGTACTACCAGACAATCCAGAACCCCCGCCATTTCGCATCCACGCCCTTTGCTTGCGCAATTCCTGCGGGGTACTGTATTATCGAGAATACAGAGTACATAATCCGGCTATCAGATTCATACCCGTACAACATAAACACAGTACCAGACTTCATCCGAGTATCCGGCCATACGCATACCATATATGTGCAGAAGTATATCGCTTTGTGCCGCCGCGGGGTCTCGGGTATAATTTCCTATGCAAATGGCTATTCTGGGAGGGATTCGTATGCTATGATTGAGTGTCCTGCCGACGGGATGGCTCGTTATATCCTTGTGACATTGCGTGACGGTGGCGTTATTCGCGGGTAGAGTGCGAGGTGCGATTCAGGTTGAAGGAATGGGATTGTTGTTATTTTTTACTGTACTGGGGATGTTGGGCATGTCGTGTGGGTGTTGAATTATGGTGTTTGACTATCGTCGTGGGCGTATCTTTATTGGGATTATGAAACGGATTATGCCATGTGAGATCGCCACATCGTATAGAGAGTACCTGGATGTATATCAATAGACTACGGTACCTTTCCCCAGCACATTACGGACGAATATTTGTAGAAATATCATATCAATTAAATAGAGAATCGAAAGGCATACTTGTAATTATATTCAACCAGAGCGCCGCAGACAAAATGGTTCAGTACAAAAGTACAACATCGACGTTGAGGAGAACTATGGCGTGATAACATTCAGCATTCGCGTAACGACCACGAGCGACAGGGATATCAGCAGAATACGGCTACATTATACGAGATTCAATTAAACTTCTTTTGATTAGGAAAACAATAATGCGATCTAAAACCCCCTAAATTACGATTGAAAATAATGTTTAATGTTGGCAGCACCAACAAACACGACAGCCGATGTTGTGATCCTGCCCGCAAACGATGAAACCAACATCACCAACACCCCCCGGACAGACTCCGCTGCAACACTATTTGGCAAGGCTGCACCTTTAAAATAGATCCCGATGGAGAAAGATAAAAAAACATCCCTGTTCCGTGAGCTTAATCCTACTTGCCTGCTATGACGCTAGTTGCCGCTGATTTGCGTGATTGGGATTGTACTGCCGCAATTGGATCTAGCCGAGGCTGCGTACTCTTTGGGTTGAACATCCGGTTATTTTGTGGACAAAGGAGTTTTTGGCGTACGAACGATTTTGTTTATCGGGGCCTGGAACAAGCTCCATCGGGTCGTTGCGAACCAAGATAAGCTAAAGGGAAACAACCACGAGGTGACAGTTATCCACCCGTGTATGTAGTGCGCTTGACAGATAGACCCATTGATCCTGCCCAGACATTGCGTGATGGGAATTTTCCTTCTTCTTTGACCGTGCGAGCCGTCTGTCGTGCATCTTTTATAAGCTGCGGTTCCCTTGACTTTGATGTTCCTCCGAGTAACACAATCAGTTTCGCCAGAGCCAAGGCTTTATTGAAAATGGCCATTGAGGACACAAAGTCGCCTACAACGGGCCAGGAGTCCTACGACTCGAAGTCTCCTCACGATGCGACAGTCGTAGCATCCTTGACGTCTTTGTCGGACGAGGAACGACTGGGCAAGGCTCCCGATGACTGCGCATTCGATACTACCGAGAATCCAGAAATCTACAGGCCCATATCGACATATGAGGGGATACACCGATGGGACCCTTATTTCCAATGGGAGGAGGATGAAGAGAAGAAGCTCATTCGGAAGGTATAGCCATTCTTTTGTTCGCTTATGTGCACACCGATGCTGATGGAATAGATTGATATTCGAGTTTGTACATTCGCATGCGTTACTTTCTTCGCGCTCCAGCTTGATCGAGGAAACATCGTCCAGGCGATGTCGGACAATATGCTTGACGACCTAGGCATGAACACCAACGACTATAATACCGGCCAGACAATTTTCTACCTCGTCTTCCTCTTCGCGGAGTTGCCATCGCAATTGTTGTCCAAGAAACTTGGGCCGGATCGCTGGATTCCGATCCAAATGGTCATGTGGAGTTTTATCGCTGCTTTCCAGGCGTTCCTCAAGAATCGAACCGGTTTTTTCATCTGTCGCGCTCTTTTGGGTCTGATTGAGGGTGGATTGTGAGTGCACTTGCGCTACCAGTCTCATGCCGATCCTATTGCTAACCTGATTGACTCTCCAGTATCCCTGACACGATCCTGTTCCTCTCTTTCTGGTACAAGTCCAGAGAGCTGCCCATTCGATTGAGTTACTTCTGGGTTTCCTATCAAGGTACATCCATTATCGGTGCATTCCTCGCCTTCGGATTTCTCCATGTTCGACAGAGCGATGGCACCGGCGGATGGCGATACCTGTTTGCTTTCGAAGGCCTTATCACCGGTATCATCGGAATCATCGCGATGTTCTGGATGCCCGCAGGACCAACACAGACAAAGGGCGGTTTCCGCGGGAAAGACGGTTGGTTCAACGAGCGCGAGGAGAAGATTATGGTTAACCGAGTCCTCCGCGACGATCCCAGCAAAGGAAGCATGCACAACCGACAAGCCCTGACACCTAAGATGCTTTGGCGTGCGCTTTCCGACTATGACCTCTGGCCGATTTATTTGCTTGGTTTGGTTTGGGGTATTCCCAACACGCCGGCGACCAACTATATTACCCTGCAGCTCAAAAGTCTCGGTTTTGGAACGTTCGAATCCAACTTGCTTACCATCCCGGCATATGTTATTTTCATTGTCAATCTGCTGTTCTGGACGTGGGTTTCGGAGCGCTTCAATCAGCGTATGCTTCTGGGTGTTGTTTGTGAAGTGTGGTGTTTGGCATTGTTGATTGCCCTCGAGGTTCTTCCTGCTGATGCCAGTGCTTGGGGCCGATGGGTGGACTTGGTTCTTCTGATCGGAGCACCGTATGTTCACGCTATCATCGTCGCCATCACGTCCAGAAATGCGGGATCCGTCCGGACACGGACTGTGGCGACGGCCATGTATAACATGACTGTTCAGGCGTCAAGTATCATTTCCAACAACGTAAGCTCTCCCACTCGCAGCAGGAGACACGCAGAATACTAATTGGTAATAGATCTACCGCGATGAAGATAAGCCGTTATACCGCACAGGTAACAAGGTTCTTATTGCGCTGGCTGCATTTAGCGCATTCCTGTTTGTCTTTACCAAGTACTATTATGTCTGGCGTAACAAGTTAGTAACTCCGAGAGCTGTGTTGGCAAGAGTACCATGTACTGACCAGTATCACAGGAGCAATGAGACGAAATGGAATGCCATGTCAAGTGAAGAACGAAAGGCATATCTGCTGGCAAACCCGGATGCTGGCAACAAACGGCTTGACTTCCGGTTTTCTCACTGACAAAAAAACTCCAAAAGAAAAACGAAAAAATTCAAGATCCAACGGGATTGGATCGGTGTTGCAGGGCGGCAGTTATATAGATAGCAGTTCAAAGCACAAGAGAGAGAATTAATACCGGAGATATCCAGCATGTTTGAATATTTCAAGAAAACAATGCTTGAATGCAAACAATTTCTCGTGATTCCACCAGAGTGTGGAACATCCTACTCCCCAATCACATACTCACATCCTTCGGGGCCAATCCAAACTTCATGTAATTTCCCAGCCGGTACATCAATCCTAGCCCCGGGCCCAAATGTCTCCTTCTTCACTTCTCCATTGGTGTTGTCTTCTGGATAGTTGACGGTGAACGTGCCGTGACGGACAAGGTGTGTCGTTACGTCGCCGTGTCGATGAGGGGAGTAGTAAGCGTTGCTGGACACTCTCCTATCAGCATAATCTTATTATGGCGGCACTTTCAGAGGAGACAATGAGAAACCTTCCGTCAGACCAGGTAAAGACCTGCTGGAATCCCCATTGACGAACTAGACGCTCACACTCGCCGCGGGTTCCTATGGGGTATGTCTCGGCCATTTTGCGATTCCTGTGCGGATGGCAATCAGGTACAATTTGTATAGATATATATACTGCTTCTCCTGGTTTGAAGCCTTCTCCGTCTGTATTTATACTTTTAGCAGGCTGTTTGCCAGCAAGATATCCCTAGAAAGCGTGGAGAAGAACGATGACGTCAAAGAATTAGTAATCGCGTGGATGTACTATTGGCCAATTACAGGCTGAATTTTGAAAACATTGGCAGGATTCAGAGTAGACAATAGAGGGGGATTTTGGAGAACTGGAAGGGTGGGAGATCTGTCTAGAGCGAAGATCGAAAGTCGCGTTGGGCTTAGTAGAGTGTCGAAATCAAAGGCTTAGTCAGGGTCGAAAGTACGTATCGGGCGTATAAGGGTAAGGTCTCTGATTCTCTAGCCGTGATCTATCTAGAACACTATATAAGGCGAATATCCATCTAGTAGACCTAATTAAGCGATCTTGTGAGCCCTAGTAGTGAATAGAGCAGCTAACTGGGTAAAAGAATGAATGATCTGCCTGTTCAGATGATACATAAATCAGGCATCAACCAGGCATCAGTTGGTATTGTTCGGTAAGGAACCTCTATATTCCGACACACCCCCCCAGGCTGGCTGCTAAGCCAGGCTGTTTTAGACGAATTCAGTAAGCCCAAGCAATCGAATGAAGTTGTGAAATCGCTGGCCGGTCATGATCTTCGTCAGGCCATCAGCGGGCATACGAGAGGTTGGAATCCAATCAATGAGGACGCGTTTTGACTGGGTTTCTTGACGGAGCCAGTGTTGATGAATATCAACATGGCGTAGCTTCGTCTGAATGGCTGGATCATCCTTGCAAAGGATTCGAATAGTCTGCATATTGTCGCATTTGATAGATAGCTGATGTTTGGGATCAAATCCAATGGCATTGAATAAGCGCTTCCACCATTGCAAAGTCTTGCCGGCTTCTGAAATAGCAAGGAGTTCAGCTTCAGTAGATGATGTAGTAATCGTCTTTTGCTTGGATGCTCTCCAATCAATTGGACCCCCATATAGGGTGGCTAGATAGCCTTCAGAACTATGACGGTCTGAATGATCACCAAAAGCAGCGTCACTTGAGTTAACAAAGCATTCGGATGGATCAGTGGCATCTCTATTCACAGTAGCTGAATACTTGATTCCCACTTTCTGTGTGTAATTGAGATAGGCTAGGACTCGGTTAGCGGCCTCAAAGTGCTCCGGTCCAGGGTTTGTCATGAATGTTGCCAAGTGCGATGCTATCTTTGCAACATCAGGACGAGTAGCTATCGCAGCATAGTTGATTGATCCAATCTTTTGTTGGTAATGATGTATATCTTTCAGAGAAGCAGTGCCATTATAGGTTGTGAGCGCTTTGACGGCAGGCGTTAAGGCGTGTTTGTCCTCCATATGGAAGCGACTGACAATCTTCTTTATATAGTCAGTATTGCTCAGATGAACCACTTGGTTGACCCGGTCTTGGATAATCCTAACGCCTAAGAAGACATCGCCTTCTCCTTCATAGCGGAGCTCATATCGTGCCTGCAAGGCAGAGGCGATTCGTTCTGCTTCCTGTGTCTTGTCTGGATGGTAGACAAACAGTAGATCGTCAACATAGACCAATAGAATAACTCCATTTCCTGTAAACAAGCATGGTTCTTCATTGACTGGTTCTAGTCCGATCTGGCGTAAGGTTTGGGTCAATTCGTTTTGCCATAATCGTGGAGATCGACGGAGTCCGTATAGAGCTCGAAGCAATTGTAAAGCATAGCCAGGTTGTGATCTACCAGGTGGCATCTCCACATAAACCATCTCATCCAATCGGCTATTAACAAAGGCATTGATGGCGTCAAACTGCTTCATATCCAGGCCAAATGCGGCAGTGAGTGCCATCAAGGTTCGGAAGCAGCGGGCAGCTAGGGTAGCAGCCCTAGTCTCAGCATGTGTAAGCACTTGCTTGTTTCCTTGCACACACAATCGTGCTTTGACTTTCTTAAGGAACCCCTCATCATCAAATTTATATGCATATACCCATATGGTTGGGATCACATAGGCGTCATGTGGTCTTCGTACTTTGGTCCAGGTTCCCTTGTCTTCTAGTGTCTTCAATTCCAATTCCATCGCATCAATGAACCATTTGCTGAGCGGATTCTTTGTCATTTCTCGATAATTCCTCGGAGCGTCAGGCAGGTCTTTGCGATGGAGTCGAATTGTCGGGATAGAATCTGAAAATGAATCCATCAAATTCAAGGGCCTTGGTGTTTTCTCCCATCCTAGTGAGAAACCCTGGCACATAGCAAAGACATCACGGACCACTGGATTCCTCTTGCGCTTTCCGGTGACGATAGATCCGGGATTGAAATCCGCAGAGATCTCATTAGCTCGCGGTGCAGTGTTTTGACCTCGGCTAGGCTGATCTGTCTGATCTACTTCACCCCCCACAGCAGCTGGTGGGTTGCTGCTTTCTTCAAGTTCAGAAGACAGTTGTGCTGCTGCATCATCAGGATCAGCGTCATCACCATCAGGCGGACCCCTATCGCTGGGTGATGGGATGAAGAAAGCGTCCATTTGAGCAGGTTCAGGTGAGGTCGGCAATGAATCTCCAAAGGCGCCTGGAATTTCCACTCGGCTATCATTCCGTGGAGAATCAGGCATTGGCGTATGATCTGGTGTCATAAGCAGCTGTGACACATCATGGTGATCCAATTTCGGGTCAGATGAATCCTCATTGGATTCAGCATGTACAGTCGGTTCAGTGTGTGAATCAGTATGTGGAATAGAAGGACGTGTCTCGCGATTTCCTTCATACAAATCATCAAAAGTTGGTTCAGCATCCAACTCGGCATCGGCTTCTTGAACAGCGGGTGGTAGTTGAATCGTCTCAACTACCTGCGGTGGCAGGTTAACTGGTATATCCTGTGGTGGTGGTAGATCTGGATCAAAAAACAAAGATTCATCGAAGACGACATCTCGCTCATTGAAGACCTCTTGATGGCGTGGACTCCATATCTGCCATATGTTGGAAGCTATAAATCCAACAAGGTAGCCAATCCAGGCTCGAGGAGCCATCTTTCTACCTTGGGGAACCCGTGCATCCCTGACATAGGCACGGCACCCAAAAACTCGAAGATTGGCTATATTTGGCTTTGTGCCTAGCATGCGTTCATGTGGCGTCGTCCAAACATGCGATCCATCAGTGGTGGCGATCCATGCAGGTGTTCGGTTTATTAGATATGTGGCAGCCTGCACAGCGAGCGGCCAAAGCACTTCGGGCAATCTAGCAGCAATCATCATGGCTCTCATCTTCATGAGAATCACCCCCCAGCTCTCTCAGGCTTGCCATGCTGCGAATCAGCATAGCGGGCTGAGTGAAGAATCTGAATCCCTTCATTTTGTGCAAAGAGGGCATAATCAAGGCCAAGAGTAGCATCATTATCGGAGAAGAAAACCTTGACTGTGGTGTTTAGCTGTGTCTTTGCCCAATGAACCAATCCTTTAAAGGCTCTGATTAGGCGAACTTGATCTTTGTTTGGCATAGTGACAGCTATATGCCAACCAGTGGCGCTGCATATAAAGTGCAGACAAAAGCGATCTCCATTGTAAGCAGTAGGAGAGTTGCTGAAGAAGTCAAAATAGACCTTCTCCCATGGAGCATTTGCTGGCGGAATAGACCTTCTTGAGATCTGGCGTTGTGATTTAGCGAGGTTGCATGTTTCACACTTTGCAGAGACATTTTTATGACGACATGGGGGTAATGAGACCCCCTCGGTAGCAGCAGTGAGGTGATCAACTGCAGCAGTTCCTGCATGAGCTAAACGTGCATGCCATAGCTCAGCATCAGCAGTTGAATGCGGAGGAAGTTCTGACTTCTTAGAACTTCTTTCTTTGGCGGTCGCGAAGGTGTTTGCAGTGATAGGAGCCTCATCAGCAGGGCTTCGTGGGTTGTATTCAATCACATCTTGGGCATACTTTGAATGCAGCTGACAGATCATTTGGCCCTGGCCATCCTCAAGGCAATTGAGTCTACCATTCAAATAAATTCCTGCTTGTTTTGCCTTGTACATGGATACAGTGTTGGTATGAAGGCCAGGCACATAGGCGACATCCTGCAGTCTCAACGTCACTTGGCCTTCAGGAAGAGTTCCGTAAATTAGAACAGTCCCAAAGCCCAAAATTGGCGTCATACTGTTTCCAAATCGCAATACACTTCCATCCATAGCTTCCTCTAGATGTTGAAAACGGCTCAGATTGTTGCACACATGCGCATCAGATCCTGTATCTGCAATCCAGCTATCTCGGAGTTCGTAGACAGATGAAGATGGAATAGTAAGCGAGGTATGGAGGGCTAATGTATGTACTTTTCCTTGTGGCGGTCCTGCTTGCGGCGCGGGTGCAGGAGTAGGCAGTTGACTATTACCAGTCTCTTGAAGGGCATGATCCAAAGCAGCCTGAAGTGCTGGGTGCTTAGGTTGATTGAATTTGGCTTGTGTAGCTGGATCAGGAGTCCATCCAGCAGGTCTTGAGGCAGGATTCACGTATGGGCAGCCAGTGAAGCGGTGGTTGGCACCACATAAGCAGTTGGTCCGTTTATCAGCGCGTTTAGAAGCCTTGCTGTTTGATGATCCGTTTCCTTCAGAGTGACCCTGGAAAATACCAAATGCGTTGTGCTGTTTCGGGAATTGGGCCTTATGGATGGCATATTGTTGCTCAAACTGGTGGATCTCGTTTGATAAATCTATCTGATCCTCAGAGCAGTTGATAGTTGCGGCACTCCTAATTGCGGCGAACATAGGCATGATTGGTTGAATAGCGCTGTGGAAGTGGATCAAGGCTTGCATCTTGTTAACAGCGTAATTAGGACAATTCCTTGCATCAGTGAGGAAATCCCTCCATTCTTGAAACCATTTTTCAACTGACTTATTCTTGTTCGGCGCTTTGAGGAGCTCGTACTTCTGGTTTAGCTCCAGGAATCGGGATTGCACAGACTGTTGGAAACTAGAACGCAGTGTCCTAATGATCTCTCGGATAGACAGGTTTGAATCCAGTCCCAATCTGTGGTTGCTAGGGATAGATTCAAGAATAGTGGTACGAAGGGCTAAGAAGTCTTTGCGACTTTTATCATGGCGTCGGAGGTCGAAGTCATACTGGCGTTGGTATTCCCTCCAAAGATCCATTATGCCTTGATCATGAAGCTGACGAAGATTTTCAGCTCCCAGGTCTTGGGGTCTAGGTGGAGTAGGAGGCTGAGGCTCAGGCGTATTTCCATCTGGATTTACATACGTCCAGATGTTTCGGGCAGTGGCTATATCTTCCACTTGCTTTATCCAGAACCACCAATCGCCTGGCTTAGCCAGCACGATGGAGACCTTGGCGTATTCGGACATTGTGGAAGCGTAGGCAAGTGCTGATGCGTTCCCTCTGAGGGTATTCGGAGCAGGATGAAGCTCTATAAGCTAAGAGCTTCGCAGCGAATGGGTAGCAATGAAGCGGTTTGCTATCCAGGCGTTTGAACAACACGCAGCGTTGTGTAGTTCAATAGGCGATTTCCGAATGTGTTCAGGGGTAGCGGTACGGCGGTCGCAGGAAGACGTCTATATGCGTAGGAGACTTCCTATAGCTGTTTTATATGCTCTCAACGACTTTCTAGAGGCAATCCGGGCTCATAACTGTCGAAATCAAAGGCTTAGTCAGGGTCGAAAGTACGTATCGGGCGTATAAGGGTAAGGTCTCTGATTCTCTAGCCGTGATCTATCTAGAACACTATATAAGGCGAATATCCATCTAGTAGACCTAATTAAGCGATCTTGTGAGCCCTAGTAGTGAATAGAGCAGCTAACTGGGTAAAAGAATGAATGATCTGCCTGTTCAGATGATACATAAATCAGGCATCAACCAGGCATCAGTTGGTATTGTTCGGTAAGGAACCTCTATATTCCGACATAGAGTAGCAAAGCACGTGCCTTCCCGATTAGGAAGGCCTACACAGAGCCTCAAGTTGCTCTTCGATTAAGCGTCGTATTCGACTATTACTATCACTCTCAGAGTGCCTATTACCACAGAGACGATGCTTTTCATCGGTCGCCATTATCTCAATCCTCGGGGTCCCTTGTCGGATCCTTTTGTGTCCTCCAATTCTTTCTGATCGAAGAAGTGTCCAACTCGGGACCAGCCAGAGGGAAGGGACCTTCCTTCTTCTCCCTGGAGTGCAAGAACCACCAGCGCTTTTAGCCTCTTTCCCCAATCCATTCCAATTTTCCAAAGCCATGTAGCCTCTCATTTGCAGAACAGAAATGAAACAGTCGAGAAAAAGCCCGAGATTCGTGAACATGGCGCGTCATGAAGCAGGTGGTTTTCGTGTTTTGCAAGTCCCCAGATTGTCAATGATCGATGTCCCCAGATCAATGCGAGGTTGCGCGGAAGAAAACTGACTTCTCAGGTATTAGCTTTCAGGTTCACTGGCTCCTCGAATCGGTGAAAATACCTAGTACGGTCGTTTTCAACATGCGGTCCCGCAAACATGGCAGTTTTTCCCTGGGATCACCCAGATCTCTTTGCCACCGGTTTGGCAGCTCGGACACCGGACACCGGGCATCTGGGTTGCAAGGTTAGCACGGCTCGGGACGATCGATATAATTCCCAGGTACTTACCGGCATTATGACGGTTATGGGTTTATTAACTGGTGTTTGAGGATAAGTGAACAGGGACGAATCAAGATGTCGGAGTCTGACTCGAAGAGGTTGGATGCAATAATTGAAAGCAGTTGGATTGGCCAGAGAGTGGATATTCGAGGATGGAGGGTTCGCAATACCGTCGCACGTCTTCAGATTTGATGAGCTTAATCGACAAGACGTCTACGGGGTCGAGGTATTTATATTCGCGAAAGGAGAAGAACGACCAGTTCGACTGCTTTACTCCACAAGGGTGAGTCGGGAGATCTTCACTCTAGCTTCGATCTATTACAATCAGGACTTGCACAGAGGCTGTCTCGATGGTACTCAGTCTATCCATATCAATCACGCATCAATTGCAACAAACAAACCTGTCATGTCACCGACAGAAGCTCGTTTGATGATTCGGAAGTTCCCGTTTGATGAATATGACGAGCAGCTGCATTCAGCTAATGAGAAGCTCCCATCACAAGGTCTGCCTCCTGCACGAGAAAATACGGGACACACGTATTCCAAAAAGGCCCTGCCCACAATATGTCAAACACTAAAGAGAGAACCGCCCATTTTGGAACGGCGGTGCAGGGGGAGAGGGCGAAAAAAAGTAACGCTAATTTGTGATAGGCTCTTGGTCTGTCAGTCGATCCAGTCAAAGCGATCCATCCCAGCGTCATCGAGAACGTCGATCTACCCCATCACAATCAATTATCACACCTCGCATCCATCAAATTGTCTCGAGTGACATATAATAATCCTCGGCGATAGGTCATGTTAGCGGCGAACCAGTGGCCCCTGTGCTACTTACGTTGTAAGAGTATGTATACGGAGGCCTTTATCAGTCCATACAGAGAGTTCCGGCGCATCCCACCATGCAGTTAACCTTGGTTTTGTCATGGATCAACTATTCGTCTGAAACGGCATCCGCGATTGGTTAGTGCGGAATTACCCACCATGATGCATCCCCTGTCGTCGGTTCAAGCCTGGATCTGCCAGCGTCCCGAAAGGGAAAATGAGCGAGAGAAAGACGGCGAGCTGAGATTAACCCGACACGGACAGTACTGCGACCTGAACATTGGGAAACACAATCCCGGATTTGCTACGGGGCAATATACGGCAATATGCTTGCCTCTATTCGCAACAATCAACAATACTCTAACAATACACTATTGTTTGATGTGAAAGGAACCCCGCAGAAAGGACGCTACGTTTTTCGACCACCAAAATTAATCATTTTAAACATACTCTGTACCATGTACGGTTATTCCGGAGAACCCTGTAGTTTGCTTTTTGAGCTGACCACCATCGCGATTGATAAAAATCTTCCGTTTTAGCCTTTTCCCTGGAGACCAAATTTGAATTTCTAATGTCTACAACTCACAGATCACAGGAAAATACAAGAGAGACCCCCTGGGTTGACTCTCACTCTCCGTTGGGACACTGCTTTGGCGATCCGGTATCATGTCATTGGGTGAACCCTGGCCACTCTTGCATAGACCGGAACCGTAGTCGGGTTTTCCAGAAATCCAACAATAGGCGTTTTGACGAACCTTTCCCCTCCCACTGAGTACGAAACTTCGGCTATCTGCAAGATTCCACTTCCGTCAAGATGGGCGGGCGGTGAAATTGTATTCTTGTCCCCTGTCTAGGATAATTCTGCCTCTTGCCCCACCTCCGGCAGTTGATCAGTCGACCTTTCACTTCTTGGCTTTATGATCTCTAACATTTTGTGGGTTCCGCCAGGTTTTGGTTCTCACGGACCTTTTTCGGGGAAAATACATAGCCATATTGCTCCTCGTTGAGTTTGCAATTTCAGTGCCCTGTGAGGTTATGCAGTCTGTACGGCATAAGGAGTGGTCCGTATTTGCCTTATTCTCTGCTGTCTTTTCCGGCAGATGGATGAAAATAAAGTTTGACGACCCCGTCAGGCTAACCGAAGTGGGTTCGACATCTTAATTTGTTTTCCGTTGTGGAGTCACCGAGCAGCGGAATCTGCAATCACAGTCGCAGGAACAAACAAACAAGGAACCAGCATAGGTACTCTGATGGCCACACTATCGCCATGTGTTTCGAAAGATCTCGGGTGACTTCGAGCCGGAATGGGCGCGGAATACGCAGTAGATTGCGCTTCCCTGACTAGCCGGCGACTCCGATCTTACGGTCTCAACCAGCCACCGTGCCTCCATACACACCGCGTTCTGTTCTCCAGTAAGAGGCAATGATAATCCCTGGAAATTTGACAGGTCGTCGCTCGGTCCAATTTCAAATATAAGAACGATATCGTTGGTCAATCGCCGTCAAACGCAGTCATCCTCGAACAGATCGGCTTTGCTTTTGCTCTGACCCAAAACCCCACCAGAATACACTTTTCTTTCCTTTTTTTTTAATCCGTTCGACGTACAGAATACTACGCAGAGTGGATGCACACCTGTGCTCCGTACTGCCGTACTCTATGGCGTACTCTGTACGGCGATAGCAGCCTTATTAAGTTGCTTTTTTAATTTAACAAGGTTTCTTGTTTCGAGAGTGACACGTTCAGACGCACTGTTCATCATAACTCACCGACCCTACTCACACCTCGTTGGCGAGCAAGTATTATGTATGCAAAGTCAAAGATTTGGAATACCGTTATGGATCCGTGGACCGGTTCTACTATTTACTGTGTACGGAGTGTTCCGTAGAGATGATCTATGTATACGCCGGCGAAGACTTTAAACTGGATGGAGCACTCTATAATCTACCATCTTCGGAGTAGCTCGGTGGTATACATAGTATGGAATGCTGGCAATCCGTTCCGCGATGCTGGAACATCTTGATTGCTTGCCACCGTGCTCTGTCCTATGTATGAGTAATGAATGTCACAAAATTTTTATCATCCGATTATGCCTGGCTGGCTAGACACGTGTGATTTCCTCGGAATGTTCGGACCGTACCCTATCCATCCTCTTTTATCTAGCTTCTACTACTACGCTAGCACCCCCATCCGTACTCTGTAACTCTGTAGCTGTACAGAATAGTCACTGAGAATGTACACCTTTTTTTTTTTTTTTTTGCTTCTTCCAAGCCTAAGTTACTTGTCGATCAACCAGACTAATCTCGGCCGGGTTCGGGATTTGAAAATGGAATATGGCAGGTAGCCACCATGTGGATCGTCGGCAAGAGCTGGAATAGTGCTATGCGGTAGGTAAGCTTCAGCACTGTTTATGGGGAGTCCGTGTTGCGTTTGGATGCGTTTGTATGGGATAGCGGTGATTATTGCTGTATTCGGATGGACTGCAGGCACGGTAAACGTCAGTGTTGTCCGAGAAGGAGCTATACTCTGTAGTTAAGAGATAATTCAATGCATTTGGACAGTATTGTTGGTTTTTCTGAGAAATATACTACCCGCAAAATTATGCTCGGCTCTAATACGTCTCTTGGCTGAAGAGCTGAGTGGTCTCGAAGTAGTAGTAGTAGTAGTAGTAGAAGCCCTTTCGATCATAGTGTGATCTATGGGGCCATTCACTCAGAAGACTCACATTCACTGCAAAATGCTATTATTCCGTTCCCTGCTTGTAATTATAAATAGCCCGATTTTGACACAGTTCCTCAACTCTTCGCCATCATATCACTAGTTTCGTTTTCGAAACTGCTAGAAATGATTGGGTTTATAACGGACCTGCCACTCTATCTGCAAAGATACTTTGAGACTGGAATCAGTCCCCATGTCTACGAATCTCGAGTTTACTCACATTAACAATGAGATGGCTAGCCAGCTGCCCAAAATGGCAGCGCTTGACGCTGTTTTAGCCTACTAACCATCACCAGTTTTGGCACCATGTATGTTAATTTGCACGGCCAACGACCTTATTATCACGCCCATAATCCGTTGGCTGAGTCGTTTCCTAGATTAGGCCCAGACTTAGGATGGTCCCCCGCGGTTTTGTTTCCATCAGGCAAACCATGGCCTCAGCATGCAGCAACACTCCCAGATTCTATTTCAGGAGGGGTGAAATGGTTATTTCCCCTGCAATTGCTTTTGTGTGGATTCTAAAGCACTCTATAGCCCAGTGGCTGTTAGCTAGACGCCAGCACCGGATGGGCAGTGGGCTTTGTTTTCGCCGTTTTCTATGGCTATATCCTGCTATCGGAGCATAGGCCCATAGCACGAGCTGATACGGAATAGCTTGATGAAGATAAGGCCTTACCAAGAGACGCCTTCTCGGGAGCAGGCATTGGCATTGTGAAGAGCACCGCAGGTTCATTCTCCTTTGGTGGAATCATAGAGTTACTTTTCCACGGGAACTGCTTTGAGAATAGGACTTCGAAAGCCTTGGGGAATAACTAGAAGATTATGACAATGTTGCATCTTTCATATGGAAGGCTTTGAGTGCCCTAGCAGTGGGAGATGATCGCTCAAATCATCAGTCGAGCATTTGAGCACCGATACATCCGTCTACAAGCAGGACTTTTTTTTTCCCGCGCAAAACATACTAATCAAGACATTTAAATGCTGAATCGTGATGTAAGATACAGAGACTGCTCATACCTTTTGCCCGGCCCTTCAAGAACTACACATTTCGTGTGTGAAGACCATCTTGCATGTGCAGCGCTCTTCATCGACGGGTTTTCTAACGTCTGATGATCGACTGATAGAGGCATGCCCTATATGGCTGCAATTTCTCAAGCATCCGAGGGAGGCTACACGCATTCTTCAATTTCTTTAAAGACAACGATGCTCAAGGAACTGATTTTCAACGTTGTTACAATATTGAACATGCTGGTGGACATTCGACGTGTTAACAACATTCCTCCCACGTCAAGTGTTGTCGAGCTCGTTTATACGGTTATCGCAATTTAGAGCAGTTGAAGTACCAACAAAGATACGAATTCGCGAGGGGCTTCTCCACTGCCATGATTTCTCATGTCAAGCAAGCGTCCTTTCCACTCTCTAGTGCTCGGGCTACTCTATTGCGACATCCACTTACAGTTCGACGATGATATAAGGCGTTTCAAGAAGCTTCAGAAGTGTATCCCTCCTCAAGGCACTCGTCACATCCATGAACAAGGCCGTCCCTACAGATTGGACCGGTCCTAACTTGTGCCGGATATCATTTGGAGAGATTATATCTCTTTGTCTAGAGGACGAATATGCCCCTGTTAGGCGGAATGGCCGGTTCTTCGTTGATCATACGAGATCGAACGATTGTTTACAATGTCAAATTCTTCTTTAATACCGCGAGGGCAGAGGCATTTGTTGCGGGATTGCATGTCCATCACATGGTGCTACCTGGATGCCCTATGGTTGATGATGACTTACACAACACGAGATTAGACGGAATAACGGACTTCCTATCATCAGATTTGACGTTAACGGTCAGTCACGGAAAATGACTAAAAAAGAGGTCACATAGTTACAGGGAATAGAAGACCGCTGGGACCGGGGGGTAATATCTCACAACGAACAGTACCTATAATATGTGATTGTGATATTCATTGACACCTTCCTCGAAAAAATGATAAACTCCACTGCGCCTAAGGACCAAGCGGACGAAGGTGGTGTTTGTGGAGGACTGAGTGCGCGCGGCAGTCAACAGCGAACATGCGAGCCAGGATATATATCTGAGAAGCAGAATCTTTCAGTTGCAAGGAACATTGTAACCAGAGATGCTACTGGGACTCGCAAGTTCAATCGGAAGCAAGCTAGAGGGAGAGGCTGTTTTCTAATGGCATGGTTGTCATCAAAAAAAAAAAAAAAAAAGGGCAAGGCATCACTGCCCGCAACAAGAAAAGGGTCATTGCAGTATAGGGGATGCTAGATTTGCATGATGCAGCAGAGGGAAATCATATGCTAAGAGACAGAACTATGTCCACCCAACTTGATCAGGCAGTTCGGGGAAATATAAACACCGATAACGACCTAGATGGCTCTGTAGCTGAGTTTATGTTATTATTCAGCTTACCCTCACTCCCAACAGGAATGAAATATTGTCAGATGACGCCTCAAGCTCAGACTCTGGATAGTATCATCATCATTTGCTGTCAGCTCAATTCAAGCACTGGTAGTCCATCTTTAGATACACACCTTGATAGCATCATGACCATATACATGTTGTCGTCGAAAAATCCAAAAGGCATACTAGTGTCATACATTCTCGAAATCATGCTGTCAATATTATCCCTACACTACTGCTACTACAAAAACGCCAGCTCGTAATAAGATATCTAAAACAACCAAACCCACAGAATGCCCTAAAAAAAAAGAAAACGAAAAGCCAGAAAGCGAGCAAGACTTCAAAGCCGCGCACAATTACATCAAAAGAAAACTACAAAAGACCACCCCCTGGCGCGATGTTGAAGATGAATGGGTCAACCCCTATCTCGATGAAGAAGACACCAGCTTCGCCATCCTCCAATGCGAACACCGCCTGCTCGGCCGAAAGAAAGCTATACCTGTATTTACGCGGTTAGACGAACATCTTGACACGTTGCGCAAAGAGTACCGGGCGCATCAGAGTCGCCTAGCCAAGTATGATCATTTGCAATTGATATATGCTCCTGCTGTGTGTGAGATACGATTGTTACGAGAGTATCGGGACCAACGTAGTCGTTCTTTTGAGTGGATGTTTGGGCGGGAGAATTGTGCTGAGAGGGGAAGGTGTTGTCGGCGGAGTTGTGGTTGCGATGAGAAAACCACTGGATGGGTATTTTAAGCCTGCTGGTGAGGAAGGTGAGAAGGGAGAGAGGGAGAAAGTTGGGTTCCATGGACATTGTACGGTCGAATGTGGTTGTTGTGTTGAGTATCGGGGCTGCTATATCCCGCATCCGCGTCTGCCTTCCCCTATGACTGTTGTTTGTGGGGTGGAACTGCTACTAGGAATGTGAACGATATCTCAGGACTATCTTCGAATGCACTGGAGCCCTGAGCAATTATTTTGGTTATGTAGTTGTATATCATCGTCTGGATCGCTCTGGGTAAATCTAGGCATTTGTCAAGGGGGAAATGCAAATCGATGCAGGTCAGGCTATGAAGACCAACGGTGCTCTACAGAGAATTTAGCAATAGAAGGATTCTATCTAAAGCGACCTCATCTGTTGGAAGTACTAGTCCGAGGTTTTCGAATCAAGTCATCCAAGTCCATTCTGTCCGTCGTTGACAATCATCTGAACTTCTGCTCCTGGTTACCAGCGTATCTGCTCAGCCTGTCTATGCATCTCTTCTTTCTCCTCTTCACTCCCAAGTACGGACTGCGAGAGTCAAGACGGACTGGCCACTGTACCCAGTGAGAAGTGACGAAACTACTCGCAATTCGGAAATGACACACAAGCATGGACGTACGAAGAAAGGCAAAGAGACCCGAAAAGTACCAGGGTCACTGCGCTGAGAGCTTCGGTAGCACGTCGGTGTTTGACATGTCGATAGCTTCGTTTTAGCAGAGTTCAAAGAAATGAGCATGCCGTTTTGGTATTCTAGAACGTCAACTCCGGGTCTTCCATATTCCGCGGGGATCTTCGGATCTATTTCGGGGATACTCCTGTACAAGTAGAAGTAGGCTTGTTGAGGTTGCGTTTTGATTGGCTGTTGATTTGGTCAGTTTTACGATCAATAAAGCCGGCTTTCTACTCTGTACTCGGTAGTTCATAGCCGGTTCTCCGTTTGATATCGCAAAGAAAAAAAAATGACGCGAGGGTCGGTTCGGACTGAACCGTGGTTCTATGGCTTACTCAAGATCAAGCATTTCCCCATACGAGTACGAGTATAGTGCCAACAATGAAGATGAATAAGTTTCCAGTGTTGGAAGTTCAACCAAGCCTCCGTGGCATGACATGTGCGTATACATCCCGGCCCTGGTGAGTCGAATTGTTTGGCAGCAGTGAATGCGAATCAGCATGGATACAACACCAACAGTGCTGATCTGATGGCGGGGTGATAAGAAATCCCTCAGCAAGGCATAATCATAACCATAACCATACAGGCGTATTGGACAGCTGTCACTTCTTCTTGTTCCTGTAGTAGTAGTACTGTGATATTGTGGCTATGATATCAACACTGCCACGCGTAACAATACCGCCCGTTACGTTCCCAGGGTCCCCGGTTGAGGCTCTAGCTCTGTTATTTTAAGAACAGCCAATCAGATACAGCGAGAGCGGTAACGGAAATACAGCTCTAGGCCGTCCTCCGGTAACATACAGGAACAATATTAACCAATCAGAACTTCAACAAAAAACTGACCATACTCTACATGGCTAAGCGCCTTGGCGGATCAGGCAGACATCCCAAGGGCCTCAGCCTAGAGAAGGATCCGCGCTCCGGCGGACGAACAGCCTCCTTCCTCTTGTCTCTCTCTTTCCCTCTCTTCCCCGTCTTTCATCTCCATCAACATCATCAACACACCCTCAACTATCATCAGCCATCCCACCACTTTTGCTTTCTTTCGCTCGACTTTCGATATTAGCGTGTTTGTCTCTAGTTTTGGGGGAATTTTTGGGCGCCGTTTCTGGGGATCTGAAGCATCGTCAAGGGGCTCTTCAGCATCTCCACTTATCACCAACTATCACCACCTTCACCTCTGATAACGACCGGTGGTAGTACTTGATCGCCCGAGTTTTCTCTCATCACTCTGTTCCTCGCTCTTTTCCTTTTCTCGCATCATCGCTATCATCACCAGAGCATTCCTCTGTCGGCTGTTATATATATTAGCGTCTTCATCCCGAGTTTCCACGACGCTATCCACCAGTCGACTCTATTCATCGCGACCAGTTCTCGACAATGTGAGTACCACTAGTACCACTGTAGTTATATTTACATTTCTCTTCCTCTGCGCGGACTCGCTAACGACCCATAGAACGTCAGAACCGTGACTCGTTTGTACGTCATTCATTCAGACGACCAATCTACATACACCAGGTGAGTCACTATCGGGAACTCAATCGAGCCTCCGATCCCCTGGGACTGACAGGCCCCCTTGAAGTTTATCGCATCTTTTTCCTTCGTCTCGTCATTTTCGTTCGCTCCCGTCATGGCCTCGCAGGCTGAACCGTCCCGGGTTCACCCCCGTCGTCGTCAAATGACCACTGCCCCTCCTTCGCTCGCATCCTCTTCGCGTATCGTCCCAGATGGATCCTCTCGACCCAACTTGTCTCTGAGAAAGGGTGAAACCTTCCACTCCCCCACCACTCCGCCATCTGGGGATCGTGATCCGGTCGTGGCTTTTCGCACCCTGCCTACTCGGTCTCCTACTTGCCCCAAGTCTTTAGAAGCCATCGTTGCGGGAGAGGAACGCATGTCTGATATCCTGAACCGTATTGACCTCAATTCCACCGACAGTTCCAACGCCATGGCTCAACCGCAAGACGACATGCCAGTTCCCCGAAGCTTCCTCCAGAGACAAACCCAATCCAATGCCCTCGTGAGAAAGGCCGACAAACATCCCATGATGCACGCTCCGCAGTGCTTCTCTCCACCCGACTCTCCGGCCAAGGCCCATCATGATCACGCTTCCGACAGCGGATTGGGCAGTTCTATTAGCAGCAGCGAAGGCATGATGTCTGAGAAGGGTAAAGGTATATCCATCGTTTCAACTCTTATATTTGCAATACTAACTGTCAATAGTGGCAGCAGGACAGTTGTCGGTCCAGGGCTTTGAATCCAGCGCCCTGACCACTCAGTCCGCCATCACTAGCTCGATCTCTGCATTGCAATCCAACGTATCGGGTAAACACTCGCTGTCTCCCCTTGCTCGCAAGCAGATCGAAGCTTTG
This sequence comes from Aspergillus chevalieri, assembly GCF_016861735.1. Taxonomy (NCBI): domain Eukaryota; kingdom Fungi; phylum Ascomycota; class Eurotiomycetes; order Eurotiales; family Aspergillaceae; genus Aspergillus; species Aspergillus chevalieri. The sequence goes on along the minus strand of NC_057368.1, from coordinate 590,987 downwards.
GTTATGATTCCCATTCTCAGGGAAGAGAGCTTAAAGCCGTTCCATCCCCTTGTGCGGAGCATTCCTCAGCTGGTTGACAATAAAGAAATCTCTTGTCTGCGTGATATTGAAAAGACCCTTTTGTGGTTGGCTCCAGTAAGTGATCTTCCTTTGGGCTCTTCTTTCAAATATGGCGTTTAGGGGCATTGCTTATATCTTTCTTTTTCTCTTGAAGCAACGTGCGACTTCCGGGGCGTCCTATTTGCGTTTCTGCGACTTCACGATCCAGTGCCTCCATACGTCACTATATCATATCAACGAACTGGACCAGCGACTGCCGTCGGACAGGCCTTACACTAACGGCTATTTCCTTGATCTCGTCGAACAGGTCCGCCGACATGCTGCGATGATCAATGAATCTAGGAACAAGAACCGGGCAGCTGCAAAGTCCCGCCTTGCCTTGGAGGGTGGCATGGCCAAGACTGGACGTCCAGCTGAGCTCGTCGCCTACAAGGATGGCCAGGCCATTTCCATGAAAACCGGAGAGACATACAACGGGTCTGTTCTCAAGCGGAACTTGAGCGTCAGCTCGGCTGATGAGGGTGCCGTGCGCTCCATGGCTCGCCGTAAGAAGAACGCTCCTCCGATGGACATCAATCAGAAGTGTGCAAACTGTGAGAAGGTCTTTAAGAGACCATGCGATTTGACGTGAGTATTATCCCTCCTGGGTTTGTGTTAGCGCTAACCCCGTACCAGTAAACACGAGAAGACGCACACCCGTCCTTGGAAGTGCTCCGACAAGACTTGCAAGTACTTCGAGATTGGATGGCCCACCGAAAAGGAAAGGGACCGCCACATCAATGACAAGCATTCCAAGTCCCCATGTGTCTACCGCTGTCTCTTCAAACCATGTCCCTACCAGTCTAAGCGGGAGAGCAATTGCAAACAACATATGGAGAAAACCCACGGATGGGCTTACGTCCGATCCAAGCACAACGGCAAAGGTCTTCCAAAGACGACTTTGGCAACGCCTCAGTCATCCAGCATGGCAACTCCGGCCTCTGCATCGGCTACGCTCTCGACTCCAGCCACGGGATCAATTCAGTCACCCTACGAACCTGCCACTGGACCGGCTTACTCGAACCCTCAATTTTCGTTTGCAAATCCCCCGGCGCAAACTGGAGCCGGAGACTTCCAGCTTTTCCCGGAAGCCAGTCCATACCAGGGCTCCTCGTCCTCCGCCAGTGCGTATACTGGTGGTGCCAGTGACTTTGATTCGTTTCCGACCAGTACGACGGGGCTTGACGCATTCCAATCTCAACTTGAAAATGCCGACCCCAACGGTTTGATTCCGCCGGACATGACGAACATGCCGCTCGATGTAGCGATCCCCGACTTCACAGGCGCCGCAATGGGCTTTGGAGGATCCCCGATGACTTCGACCGACAGCAGTAGCCTCGACTTGGAATGGAGCAATCTGGGCGCGCAGAACTTTAACAACGAATTTGCCGCGACGAACATGCAGATGATGACGCCGCAACAGGTTGGTGGTAATGCCATGCAGTCATACTCCGAGGACCCGTGCATGGCAGATCCTTTGGCCTACACCCAGTTCAGCCAGCAATTTGATGAGGGGTTTGCCGACCTGTGTGACCAGAACTACCAAACCAGCAAGTTTGAAAACGACTTCCCGCTCTTTCAAAATCCCACTTATCCCAGCGAACCCATGAACAACGCCCTTGCGGGAATGGGCGATCCGAATGCGATGTTCCCTGCCCAGCAGCAAGAGCAGACGGGGTACTACCACCAAGCATGGCCCGCTGAGGTGGAAATCAACATCTATTAAATAGCCAACAGCCCCTCTTTACACTTTCTTTTTGGACATATGGCGTTTTGGATGGTCTAGCGTGTGTGTTATGTGCGTGTGAGCATTTCCCGGGATATATGTGCGTGTGGCACCGGGAAATGACCAGCAGCATTTCTATCTTGGATTGGGATCTTTCTTTCGTTCGATTTGCTTGTTACTATTCATTATTTTGTCAATTATTCATTATCTTGGGTCGGCCACGCCGATGTTGTTGGTTAAAAACACAGATTTTTAGAAGCACATTATGAATACGTTGCTCTCCAGTGCCAGTGCAAGTAGGTACTTGTAGTCTATTGCTCTGCCTGAATAGCTGCCAAGGCAGACTCCCCGTAAATAGAAGGGACATGGGGCCACAGGGCTGAGCAGACGCGTCACAAAGCAGATAGTTTGACTATTGCCGACTATTTATATAGAGGGTAGATCGCACTTAGAGAATGAGCCATGGTTGCGTATAACCACATTCCCGCTGACTGACCAATACCACTAACAGTTAGTTACCACCTCACTTCCCCTCTTCTCTCACTGCTACTCAGCAATCTCTTTCCTAATATCTACTAACTCTCCCATAATAGACTGAATTCTTAAGCCATATACGGAGTATCCGGGAATTCCCCGGTGTTCAGTGCAGTCACGCATCTGCAGTCAACGCTTTCTCGGCGCTGCATAAGATCGAAACGTCATCCGCCGTTGCACCCAACCAACGCTACGCCGCTAGGCAGACGGATTCCGCCCTATTCTCTTTTTTCTTTCTTTTTAGTTATATAAAAAGACCATCGCGGTGGTTTAGAGGGTCATAAACCACCATAACCAACATGCAGAACGAGAAACGACAGTCGGTGCCGCAGCGCAAGCCGGTCGGCGGGCATCCTCAGGTCCCGGCACCACCTTCGCAGACCACACCACCACCCCCAGGGCAGATCCTGACGGGGAGGCAGGAACACTGTTCGCAGCCCTTCACTTATCCTCTCTAAGATAGCTTGCTAACAGGGTCAAAATATAGACCTCAAACGCGAACTCATTGCCCACCAAGTCCGCACCGAGATCGCCGAACTCAACTCCCCAACCGCCCTGCACCGCTTCGGCGCCCCCTTCAAATCGGAATACGGCGAAGTCGCCCCCATCGACTCCGAACTCCCCATCCTCCGCTACATCTTCGTCCACCATGTCCGCAACTTCCCGTTCCTCGACCAAGCCCGCGAGCAGGAATTCTGGCAAGACAAACTGCAGATCTTTCTCGAGTCCTTTGCGAACAAACACGTCTCCTCGTCCGAGGACCGACTTGAAGAGACCAAGAGACGGAAGCTGGCGAGGAAATGCGAGAAGCTGGTGGAGTTGATGATGGTGTCGGGGATTCCGACGGCGTCGGGGTATGAGGAGCGGATACAGTTTTCGGAGATGGAGGTTGTGGATCGCGGGGCGAATGAGAATGGGATTCTGGCGAATGTGCCCGAGGGGCATGCGATTCATGGGTGGGATGTTAATGTTGCAGCTGTGAGGGTTAGGTCTGTCCGACGAACAGTGAGGCATCATCAGCATGCTGTAAGTGACACTTTAGGTGCTGAGAGTTGGAATGGAATGGTGGCTAACAGCGTCCGATAGGAATTCATCATTCGTGTTCACCGGGAAGGGCAGTCTGATTTGTTCGTTGGCAGGCGATATGGCGATTTCTCAAAGCTTTATAAACAACTGCAGACTGAGTTCCCTGGAAAGCCGCTCCCTACGCTCCCACGGAAGAACAAATCGTCTTCGACGACGAGCTGGTGGGGCTCGTCGACGCAGGATGACGATGTCTCGTCTATTTCGTCGTTCTCTATGCAGGAGGTCGGCATCACTCAGGAGGAAAACCGGTCTTCTCGGACGTTGGCTCCTGGAAACCACCACAGCCACCACCGGTCGTTGTCTCGCTCGTCCGGTCGATCTGGGAGGTCGTCTCTTGGGAGGTCAAAGTCGCCTAGGCCATCCAGTGATGAGTCTAGGGAGACGGTGCTGTACAGAGAGGAGCAGCGTGTTTCTCTGCGCGCGTTCCTGCGTACGCTTCTCCAGCACAAGCGGTTGTCTGAGTCGAAGGCGATGCAGGAGTTTCTGACAGGAGAGCCTATTTCTTTGACTGAGGATGATTTGGTTGACATCCAGAGACGCAAGGAGGTTGATTCTGTTAGGATCGAGGAGCAGAAGCGGTTCTACGAGATTGCTAGACAACGCGCTGCTGAATTGGATGTTTACATGGAGAATTTCCGTCGGGATATCGTGGAGAGCAATGGCTTGACCAAGCTTTTCGCTGAGATTCGTGAGAAGCAAACTGTCGCCGATCTTAGTCCTCAGTATCAGAAGTTTGCTGAGTGGCTTCGTATTGAGTATGTATCCCTCAGGTTTTTATTATGGCAGATGCTAACTGATCAGGATTGCTGCGACTCTGTATCACCTGTTCTTGGCCGAAGACAACTCTCCTGAGCTGTTTGCGCAGTTTAAGCGGATACATTCGCTTGTTCCGTATACTATCATGAAGAATGTGATCCGTGTCGCTAACCCTGCGGCTGTGATGTCTGGTGTGCTGGATATCTTCTTGGCGCAGCCATTTGGATCACGGTCTCTTCTGCAGCGTATATTCTCGATGACTTTGAACGATGGCATCAAGTCTTTCCAGAAGTCGATTGATGCCCTGGCCGCCAAGGTTGAGGATCCCATTCTGTGCCAGAAGTTGAAGGCCTTTACCGACGCAGACGAAGACGCCAAGAACGAGATTCGTTCCGAAGCAACAGCAGAAGACGTCGATCTGATTGTGGCGATCCTCCGCTCCGAACTGCTCACGCCCGAGCTCACACCCGAACAATTCGAGCGCGTATTCAACGGCTACGTCGCCTGGAACTACGCCGTCGAAAACGTCGACCAAGAAATGCGCGAAGGCGCCCACTGGTTCGCCAACATGAAACAACTCCTCAAACTCTACACCCGCCAACGCGACAAGGCCATGATGCTCAGCATCGTCGAGGAACCCGTGACTCTTCAATTATTCCGCGATCTGTTCACGATATTCTACGAGCCCCTCGTCCGCGTCTACAAATCCGCCAACGTCTACAGCAGCATCACCGACTTCGCGCACTTCGCCGATGACGCCATCGCCGTCATCGAAAAGTGCCAGAGCCAAGACGCCTCTGCTGACCCCAACCAAACCGTCCAAGCCTTCATCGACCTTTGCGAGCGCCACCAGGACAACTTCTACAAATTCATCCACGAAGTGCATCTGCATGATAATGGACTCTTTGGGTCATTGATGTCGTGGATCGAGGGTATCTTGGAGTTCCTGCGCCACGGGCCTAATGGCGGGAAATTAGATATGAATGCTCTGATCCAGGGTGCCGTTGATGTGGGACAAGTCGATAAGAACAAGGCGCTGGGGGAAATCAATTCGCTCATCCAGTGGCATGAGGATCGCAAGAGGTGGCATTTGAACAAAACACGGCAGAAGATGGCTGCGGAAGGCACTGGCGCCGAAGGATTCCCAAGTGGAAGTTTCAAGACAAGTGATTTTGGTCTTGATGAGGTACTTCCCGTCCCGCTTCACCCATTTCCTTACACTCCTTTCCCTACATATCACCCTTATAAAACTCAATCTAACAAGTTTGCGCAGGCCGATCTAGAAGACCTCGCCATCTCCGACGCCGGCTCTGATGACGAAGACCCCGAAGAAGCAGACGAGCGCGAAGATCTGGATCCCATTGCGGCTGAGCGCAGACGCAGGGTTAAGAAGCAGGATCAGCTGAGACGGACGGCGGGGGAGCCGGTGAAGCCGGAGGTTAGGGAGGTGGTGAAGTTGAAGGAGTCGTTTGGGGTTATGTTGAGGTTAGTTTTGGCGGAGTAGCGGCGCGGAGCGACGCTGAGTAAGTTTGCGGTGTAGAGGGGATGGATGTGCTATGGAAGGGTTATAAGGAAAGGTTTGATTGAAATGATATGTTTGATACCCTGCACGTTTGTTCGTTAGGATGGGTTTAGATGGTTTCGTTGTTATTGTTGTTATCAGGGAATGCATTGCACACTGCATGGAGTTTCTTTTTAGTAATATATTAGGAGTAACGTAGCGCATACACATATACACCAAGAGGTTTGTCTTGTCTATACTGTATGCCATATACAATATCGATGCTATAGGATGAACTGTCTGACAATGAGAATCGTAGACCCCCACGTAACCTGACACGGAAACCCAAGACGGTTCTTCACCATACAACTTGTAATGACCATTCCACACAGTAGAGCAAAACAAAGCAGAACACTAATCACGCATGATGTCTTAACCATTGACCATCGATAGAAAAAACTGCAGACCGTGGTACTAACACTATATAGTAATCACAGCACGCTAGCCAGCGATTGCCTTACTGGTCTCTTATTACCTGCCAGGTATATGTACGGTATTGTAGACATCCCAGACATGCCGCGAATCGACCTGGGTGGCTTTGTTATGCCCATGTCTGCAAGGTAATCGAGTTCTGAGCGGGGCCTAAAGACGTCGATGCGATGTATGAATTTAACTGCTTGTTGTGGCGGTCTTGAGTACTTTTACAGACCATGGCAATCGAAACATCGAAATGCCGTGGTACTGTCAGTCGAAATCGGGAGCCGGAATCATGGTATCCCTCTCCTGGTCGCCGTTTTATTTGACACCTCGTAAATGTAAACGCGTAAGTGGGGTGCAATCGCGTGGATGCGATATGTGCTCTGTATTCGTCTTGTGGTTGACGGACATGGCGCTTCGGAGACTATTTCGCGTGCCAACCCATAGGGCCAGGGATTTGTTCACTTGAAAAATTCCGGTAGTGGAACGTCGGGTCGTGCAGGTCTGGTTGGGATCTCCTACACCTCAGGATCTAGCGTATGGTTGGGCATAAGCAAAGTACTGTCAGCAGGCTTTTTTATGTATTGAAGTAAGCACGGGCTGGCAGGCCTGGTTCAAGATACCCATTGGTTCATTGTAGGTGTAATTTCTGCATTCTCATACCTTCAAGAGAGAGGGGCTTGGGCACATACCAAAGTTTTGTGTGCCAAGTGTCCGGGAAATCGAAGCGGATTAAAGCACTCAAGATCTGGTCTTCGCCACAAGTAACCGCTATAACTGATACTTTCTGGATATCTTCCAGACGTGAGGGTCAGTCATATCGTGGACGACGTGAATAATACCACCATCACGTATCGTCCTTGGTCGCAGTAGTAGATAAGGGATCACGGAATTTATTGCGCGGGGTGTCCGCAAGACTGTATCTTGCTTGTATGGCGTAGACAGAGTGATAGCTGCTTTGCCTGTCACGAAGCTGTTTTTGGTTTAGTTTCATTCTTTCTGTCAGCGGGTGTTCACACGTTTTGTCTCTGTGTTCGAGTCTGGTAGCCCTGATATACCGCATCTTCTCATCTCGAATTCCTTCGATGTGTGTGGGGTAGTATTCGACAATGCCTTTGCTAGGACAACATCAGATCAATACCCAGGATAGGGAATTTCATGGAGGTGAGCTTTCTGGAAATCATGGTCCTCTGTAAGATATGCTTGGTTTGTGCAGTGATCATGGAAGTAAAGATTCATACAGTGCCTTGTTTCAAAGCATTGTGCGCTTTTGGGATCTCTGCATTTCATGTCCTCAACTGCACGGTAGTAGATGGAATGGTGTGCTTGCCAGAATGTATCTTGTGTGAGATATTCCTGGTGAGGAACGCCTTGGTAGGTACGGTACGCATAATGGTCACTTTTGACGAGTGTTTCCATTTGGCTTGTTTAACTTGATCAAACATTCTCCCATTTTCTGGCCCTGAACATTGTCCTCAAGGTCAATTTAGTCTTGTCCCATTTTGAGATAAGGTGACAAGGAGGGAGACGGTTCTTTAGGGGCTTCAATCAGACCGTGCCGTTTGACCGGCGACTGTCCTCCTCAGTGAGAGCTCCCGGCTTCTTGCAAGGATATATCTTTTCTGTGATATATCAACACTTTGGTTGGGGCCTCTGAACAAGATATATTTCCACTGTGACCAGTTATTCTCCGAAAATTATGCCCAAGAATTCAAAAATGCTATATCGGCGTATTTTCAATGGACTCGTCTCCAGATTCGATATTGAATGGGCTACTAAAACCCTGGATTATCAACCGTTGAGACTGTGTTGACTGCTGCTGTGTGAAAATATGATACTCCTGGGGATGAAGATAGATAGGAACTAACGAAAGAAAGTCCAACACTGTAGTTCCAAGTCTCCTTTACTCAGTCACTGCATACAGAATTCGCAGCATTCACAGTCTTCCGTAAAGGGTAATCATAGATGGTCGCGGACATCAATCCACCGACTCCACCCCCGCATCCGCATGTTTCCATAGCGACCATCGCCGTCAAAATATATCACCAATATTATCTCCTCAATTCATGACCGCACAACTACATTGATCTACAGCGACAAAATGTTATCCCCTCGCAAAGAACCACCCCATAATGCTAGTAGGAATAGAGCGGCCGCATCTCCCCGCACCTCCACCGCAATTCCGTTAAATGGCCTCTTCATCAACGGCACCTGGTGCTGCAACTGTCCCAACCGTCCGCCGGCGATTAAGCTCCAGACAAAGAATAATGGAGTTAATCATGGGAGATGGTGTATGCTTTCTTTATGTTACCCTGGTTTAGTATCATGAAGCGAAGAAGCTAATCAAGTGGGTGAATAGTCTGGACGTGCCAGCAACCACAGCAGAACGCAAACCAACGATGTAACTTCTTTCTCTGGGCAAACGACGCGGAGGTTAGGGAGAAGATTGTCGTGCTTTCGAATTCAAAATCCGAGACGGAAACTTCAACCACTGAGGCAGGAATGAATGGCCCGACGACACCATCGAAGCGGTCCAGGATGTCTTTCGGGGACAAGGGTGATAATGGGAACGGGCTGTTGACACCGCAAACGGAACGCAAGATACGGGATTTCTTCACGCCGGTTTCTGGGACGAGGAGTGCGAGGATGACAATGATAGGGGAGGATGATACTGAGCTGTTCAACAATGACGATGATGATATTGGTACTGGGAAAGGGATGTCGTTTATGGACCGGTTGAAGCAAGTCCAAAGTGGGAATGCTGGTGAAGAAAGCCCGCGAAAAGCTTTACGAACAGCGACGACTACCTCACCCGGGAGGCGGAAGATATCTGATATTGTTGATAACGAACGTCTACAAACCCAACAAGGCCTATTCGGGACTCCATCGCAGCCGCAAATATCACCAGCGCAAGCACAATCCTTCTCACCGACACAGCCCCTCACCCAACGCTCTCCGTCATTCTCATGGACACCGAACCGCGCTCCACCCTCCTCCGCAGAAATCTGCACGACGCCCACGCCTACGAAATACAAGAATGTACTCACCTCATCGCCCTCTTCTTCTCAGACAGCACAGCAACGATCGGACCTCGCGAATCAGGCAATATTTCTTCTCGAATCTCAATACGTGATAATCCCCCACTCGACACAGGAAGACCTCGTTGAATTGCTGAATAAATTCGACTTGCGGATGAAGGGAATTAGCCGCGGGCGGGATATCTCAAGAGAGGTGTTGAAGAAGAAAGAAGAGGAGATTATGAGGTTGAATGAGAGGCTTAAGAATTTGGAGAGGCAGAGGGAGATGGATGGGGCTGCACTTGGAGGTTGTTGATTGGATTCGTCGTGGTGGTAATGATTTTATGTGACATGATCGATACCCGGTTTGTGAACATCGTTTCTTTCTGTTGTTATTGTTTTAGCATTAGACAAAGCAATTTTCTCGCCGTCCATAATATGTTTCTATTTTTGACAGGTTCCTGCGTCACTGGGGCAATTGATAACCTTCCCCAGAACAGCTCTGAGCACATGTTCAACAACCCCTCCACTCAAATACAATGCCCAGTCTCGATTGAGGCACAGCAAGTGGAGGGAAATATTTAAGTTGGACCCTTCAGACACAGCCAGTTGATCGTCACAGAAGCCACTTCTTGTCTTCGTATCGGCCTTGGCTACGCTTGGCAGGCATCATGAACCCTGGATTCGCAACGGAATAGATATAAATACTATTTAGAGAACGCATAGACACGAAAAGACGAAATACGCCATGAAGGCCTCCCGACCCATTTCTCACGACCGCCATCCGGCAATCCTCATCCTGCGCGTCGCCACCATCTTCGCTTCGATTGTGTGCGTCGTTGCTTTTGCATGGATGTTCAGAGCACACGATGAGGTATACACGGACAGCGTGGGCAGCTTTCTCACCCTCTTTCCGTTGATCTTTGTACGTTTGTTCCTACCACGAACCGACTACGGAATGCTAACCAAGCAACAAACAGACAGCATACGCCCTCTTCTGGTCCCTCCTCATCCTCCTCATCCGCATCTTCAGTAGCGCCATTATACACCCTGCAATCTACATTACATTCGATCTAATCGCCTTCGGCACGGTCCTGGGATGGTGCATTACGAAGCTGGAGTTTGTGGCAAGTTATGGATCACGGTATTCGTGTAATCACGGACCGCCAGGATCGTGTGATACTGTTGCGAGGGCGTTGAAGGGGGTGGAGTATTTTGGGTGTGTGGTTGGAATTTTGGACTCGTAGGTTTGCTTTATTTTGGGAAGAAGACTGGTGGTTAACTGGGTTCTTAGGGCTCTGCACCTCGGGTTGTTTGTTTGGGCTTGTTGGGTTTGTTCGAGAGCGGTCCGGGATGTACAGAAGAGTTGAGTCTGGGATCGTAGGGCATGGACGTGACTTGTTATGGATTACGATGACGAAGATGATAATGTTTAATGGTTAATATGGCCTCTGGGAGTGCGTTTATGAGAGACTGAGCCAGGTGGACGGGCGTCGCAGACTTTTATTACCGTATCAAATAATGATAGCTGTTAGAATACATTAATCAACCCTCATTCCTGAAACTAGACTTTTACAAACTCTCACGCTGTTCCTCTTCTTGCTTAGTAGAAGCCACCAACTTCTTATTGTTCTTTCCTCAGGAAGGTGGTGAAAAAGGAACTGTCTTTGTGGTTAGCGAGTGAGGAGTGGTTCCCTGACATCCATCTCAGATGCCGTTTTCACATGCCCAATTTTCTCCAGGCAAATAAATATCTTTTCGCTTCGTCTTCTCTGCTCTTGGGCCATTTTACGCTTATCATTACCTGCGTGTAAGGCTCTTCACTGAGCAGCCAAACTTGGTGGATCGTCTTTCCACTCGGTGCGCAACGCTGGGGCCTGGGTGTACCGGTAAATAGTAGGGGAAGGACTTTCACGTCATTATATGAAAAGTAAATTCAAGTTCCTGCTGATCTGAGTATTGAGTTCAGTTGTTACTTTGCTGTTGCAGTCAATTATCACTAGAAGAGCATATTTGTGGATGATTGACTGGATGTGGGAGCTGCAGAGTGGAGGCTCTCACATTGAATTCAGGCTACAATTATTGAAGGCCCATGCTCACCACAGGGAGGTAGTGAAGGAGTGGTACATCCGCATTCACTTCATCAAATCTAGTTTATCTGTTCACGGTGTTGCACTGCACTTTCCAGCTTTGTCTACGGACTGTCATCCTAGCCATGGAACCTGAAGTTTGATTTATGCCCTCCAGTCATTGGAAATGTGCATCTGTAAGAATCCAAGCGTTTATCTGGTCTATACTAGTTTTTAAAGATAATTCAGAATATTTATCCAAGTACATCATTCGGACGAAGGCCTTGATCTAACAACCTCGAACCTTTTTTCCTTCTTCCCCTTCCGCTGCATCCACAGAGATAGAGAAGCGCCAGAACCAGTCGGCCGTGACGGAGAATCTTGCCCTGGGTTAGGTGAGCCCATGACAATAGTCCTTGCAGCGGCGTGTCGATAATATTGATCTGCCTCCCGTATAGAATAATCAACGTCGGATGGCTTATCAATTTCCATTTCCATATCTGCCAAATCCATACTCGGGCTGTGAGACTCTTGAACGATCTCTGATGACGGTGTGGGCGACGATGGCGACGACGGTATAGATTGCATAGTTGCTCTGCTTCCGTAGTCAATGGGGGAACTTGAAGTTTGGTTGTGACGAGGAGGTCGGTAGAAGTAATGGCTCTCGGTATTTGCAGTGGCAGCTGAGCCTTCTAGAGAGGATGCTCTGAATGAGGAGTGTGGGATGTAGGTTGTGGTTGGTTGATCTAAACCATTGGTTAACATTTTCAAACATATGCCATGGTTTGACTGTGATATACCATCAGGGGAGAGTGCTGGTAATTCACCAAAGGTCGTTCTCCGTTTCGAACGTCGTGATAATTGATCTAATCCGAAGACCTGATCATCGTTAGTATTGGCCTGATACAGGAAAGGTATGATGGACATACCGGAGTACTATCTGGACGGCCCGCTGGATCAGCTGTTCCCAGCACGAGCCTTGCCAAGTCCACAACAGCAGTAGCAAGAAATCCAAAAAGTAAAGCCGCGGCATGCAAAAATAATATTGAATATCCCAGGTAGCCCTTCGTCCCTTCGCTCAGTCCCGCAGCGGGAAGGAATGCACAGCTAATGAGGATCGTTGTGAGTCGGACGGCAGGAAATGCTACCGGTTTCCAAAGCGATGTATGTCGTTGATAATGCAATGCTAGGACGATGATCAGGAATATCTCGCAAGCAGCAAGAACAATAATCTGGCCCACTCCGGAGACCTGAAGGCCACCGATTGCCACTCCCTGGATTAAAGGGATACCATGCAGCGCATCCAAAAGCCATGACCTGGTTGTTTGTTTCGAAAGAATGCTGTCTGCGAAGAAGATTTCCTGCCGGTTCTGTATACCCAGGTAGCGGACCACGAGCCCCAGTGTAACAGCCAGGAGAGCTACCAACATGACTGCAAGAAACGTGCGATAGACTGGGAAGAAGGTCGCCATGAGGGGTTGATAAAGCGAGAAGGTGACGATAGGAAGTAGGTAGTACTGGAGCATTGTGCGAAGAACACTCCATCCGGTATGCTGGATACGAGTGAGGAATTCTGCTCGGAGATCAAGGCCTCCTGGTGTCTTCCAGAATGGAATTATATTTCTCATCCACTTGACAAGCGTAGCGTATTGGACGACGGCCACAATGCCCACAAGCATCACGGCCAGATTGATAGTAGAATTGATCCAGAGATCACCCACAGTAGTCGCACCCAAGGTCTGGGCCATGAGCTCCAATCCATAAGTCCCATTCATCGTATAGATACCATCGCCGATCCCGGGATAGGTAAACTCATGCGTAATAGGTCCATTGGCATAGTAAAGCGACGACCACGCGAGTTGACTGACGATGGGTTTGAAAAAGCCAGGATAGGATAGAGTCAGGCAACCTGTCATGAAGACAAACTGAATATATTGTAGACAGCTTCCCATCCCCGGGAAGAAGCATTCAGCAGGGTCGTTGGCACTGTTGGCGATTTCGTAGCGGAAGATGCTCGACCCTCGATTCCGATAAATCCTAATCCCTGCGGCAATGATGCCTGAGATAAGCATGATGGCCAATGGAAGTGACTTTAAAAGGTTTGATGCAAGAGGACCAATATCTGGTGTAATATGCGCTGCGACGCAAGCCGCATCGCTGCCATTGTTGAGTTGGAGACGAATAGTTGTCGCCAGTGTGTGAAGTTGATATGCCCCGTCCAACGAATAAAAAGACTCGTAGTTTGTGTACGTTCGAGGATCAGACCTATATAATGTTGGCACATACTTCTTATTTTCCTCATTTGGTAATTAACTCACCTTAGATGCCCAATAGGAGAAACCGTTGGACAGCTCCCATTCGACTCGATCTGATATCCCACAGTACGGCCTAGCACTTTCACATCCACCAGCACCTTTGCGATTGCTCCATTGAGCAGCTCACAGCCATCGGGGCCCGGATAATCTCCTGACAGTTTCAAGAATAATACATTCGATTCATCCAATCCACCACTCAAACTGAGAGGCTGAAAGACCGGGTCTATCGGAGACGACGGAATATCGGCGAGATCGCATTCAAGCCTGCGGATAAACGCCGCCTGCACTCCATGCAGTGCCAACAACACCAGAGAAAGCAACCGCATGGTCTGGGGAATCCAGGATGGGATTCATGAAGAAGAGATACAAGACGTGATCTGGAGCGTTGAAAAAGGCTGAGCTGAGGCTCCATTCTATTCTTGGAATTTTCATGGGGAGTCAGCCAAATGGGGGAGGTCTAACCGTATCAGGAAATCATCCCTCGGTTGAACTACCCGAGTGGGCACAGTTCCTTGGCCTTATCAGATTCGGTTAGTCGGACACAGTACAGAGTACAGAGTACAGGTACTCCGCGGAGCATGCTGGAAAGGCCCCGAAATACACCATCGTGGGAGATCATGGATGGGTGTTCCTGGCGTTCTGGAATAACCGCGTGGATATCGCGAACGTGGAACAGGTGCAACTGATTGACCACAGTCGTGAAAAATGATGTAGCCGACGTCGGCAGCACGCAGCTTTGCGGTCAACCTGTTTGACCTGTTTGAATACTCCAAGTGACGTCAATTATCTCGGGCAAAGATCGCTTTAGATCGATCAGGCTTCGGTCGACTCCCCTTGCGTTCGAGAATTCTGGGTGTGCGAATTGCAATAACAGGGAAAGCTCAGAGGTAGGTCCTTCGCAGTAAGACTAGGATTGGTATTGATCAACAAATACCTAGATCGGTCCAAGAGCACAAGCTCAAGGGGTGAGGGTCTCTGGCTCGTAGCTAGCCCGCCGACCATGACGCCACATCTTACAGCATATAAACTTCAAGCCAGGTACACCGGTGAATTTGCTCTCTTGTAGCATTATAAACCCCCGATAATCCTCCATTTTCCATTGTGAAGGCTGGCACATACAAGCACTGCACAATGGCGACCAACGCGGAAACGCTCTTCGATTATCTCGGCAAGCGCTATGAAGATGCGTATGCTGATAGTCCTAATCTGGTTGCATTTCTCGAGTCAGCCATCAAGGAACTTCCTGCTCAGTCACGAGTGCTTGATGTTGGATGCGGAACGGGCAAGCCAGCCGCGGATATGCTGGCATCGGCCGGCCATCAGGTCCAAGGAATCGACGTCTCTCAAGAGATGGTGAGAATCGCGAGCTCACAAGTTTCCGGGAAATTCCAGAAGGCGGACATGAGAACATTCACACCCGACGCTCCACTTGATGCCGTCTTCGTTATTTTTTCTCTTTATCAGCTCACGCCAGGAGAGACGTATTCGATGTGCTACAGATTGTCAGAGTGGCTCAAACCCGGTGGCATCGTGGTTGTAGGAACGACACTTAGCTCGAGCGTCCCTCCCGGCCAAGGCGTACGCGACCGGACATGGAACTGTGTGCGGCAGTTGGGGAAGCCTTGGATGGATAACCACACCAATGAGACATTCTTCTCGGAGCATGGATGGCAGAGACTACTCCGCCGTGCTGGTTTCGACGTTGAATCAGAAGCCCACTATGAGTTCATGCCTAAGGACTCTTCCCACAAGGCTCCTGAGACTCATCATCTTTTACTGGCACGAAAAGTCGAAAGTGAGCCGCTTTTCGGACCGTACGGCGTTCCGTTCGACAATCACAACACATTGCCTACTGCCTCGCGTTACAAGTTTACCGATCGTCTCGTGAGCGAAGACCTGGAAAAACAGTTTCAGAGTTGGGGGGAAGGCGACCAGAAGATTCTCTCTCTGGGATGTATAACGGCAGACGAAAAGCCCGGAGTACAATATTCGGACGGACCTATTGATCGCTTACCATTTCCATCTGGCATGTTCCATGTCGTCCTGGCGTCGTGGAAACTAGACTATGCGGACGACATCAGCAAGGCACTTCAAGAGCTCATTCGTGTAACAAAGCGAAAAGCTGGTTCAAAAATCGTCATAATCCAAGGAGCACCCGACAATGAAGTGCTGCAGTTTTTGAAATCTGACTTTGGCGATCCACCCCATCAAGGTCTGCAACTCAGATCTGCTTGGGATCGTCTAGCAGAGCATGGCTTTAGTGATCTGTCGCTACAACGGATCCATGCGCATTATGAGTTCCCGGAAGAAGACCGCTCTGAACGATGCAAGGCAGCGACAGAATTCTTAGCTGGCAATCCCTACTGTCAAGTAGACAAGGAGGACCTCGTTGACAGGCTCCAACTGCATTTCCAGGGTGACGAGAATAAAATCGATTATGGAATGGTTATGTTGGTTGCAAGTGCAGTCTAAATTGATACGGCTGTCCTTTTCTTACATAGATAGACATCTGCATAAGGTTGATCGATATACTAATATGGTATTAGTTGGACATGAGCTCTACATAATATCATATCTCACTTCGTCACTCCTGGCTTGCCTCGGTATGGGGCTACACTGAATGTCTTCATGTTAGAGTATTTCCATAGGGTGTTTGTAATGTGAAGCCCATTAAGTAAGTACTAACGTATTCAACGGGCGAGCGGCGAATACGGCCAAGTGCGAATTCTGTATTCCCATACAAAATCCGTTCTTTACGTGTATACATGTAGATATTAGAAATATATATAAAATAAACCTGTATCTGTTGTAAATATATATATCAGGTTTAAAATACAGGGTAATTTATAATACCTAGGTAAATAATAGATTCTGTTCACAATTTGCGCTTAATATTTGCTATAGTTGCCATGATATGGTCGCTCAACAATTTCGCGGCAAGGTTTGAGGCAAAAAGTGAAGCTTTGTTTTCCCATAGATTTCAAACTGTATGCTTAAAGATGAAGGAGAATTCACTACATTTCACCACCGCTGGGGTCCCATGCCCGTTAGAAGAGGTCCCCAGACATCAATGGCATATTTAGATCCAATAGCATTCTATGGAAATCTCCAATGCTGCCGACAGATGAATGTCCCATATTGTTCTCCACAGATTCCTGCAATGTGAGGCCTTCGGCTTAGTCAGCATTAGTCTCTTCAAATGTGCACCTGCCACTTTCTTCAAGCTTACCCCTGTTGCCCTCTCCGGGCCTAAATGCGTCTGGAAGTTCTGGTTGGCAAAACGTCTGCTCATACCCAGTAGAAGTGATTTGCTGCCCATACCTAAGATCAAAATGTTCTTCTTGAATCTCGGAGCTGGCTGCAGCAGACGGGTCTTGACCAAGCTCGTCTAACGCTCGCTGGCCGAGCCTAGAAATGACGCCCGCAAACCACCATAACATTTTCTGCTCGCTGAGAACTCGACAGCATGTTTCCAGCGCAGACCGCGCCATGTGTCTGGTTGTTAATAGTTTGCTTTTCCGAAGCTTGTTGTAGGACCAACACAGGGAGAGTGATATCGAATAAGGTATCATTGGAAGAGCGAGCAATGTTTTGGCGTGGTTTGAATGGATGATAGAAACAATTTGTGTTGTTGCGAAACTCTCCCTTATTTTCATTGAATTTGAAATTGTGACACCTTTTTGCCCTCCGCAGGAGAGAATAGAGATGCCGTGGTAGAGGAGCTCAAGGGAGACTGTCAATTATTATTCGCATTAGCGAAGCGTGCTAGAGCATCGATTGCTGCAATACTTACTCAGCGTGCTTTTCGGAATCAGGTAGCCTTGGGCCTCCTCGACAATCTGCTCAAATCCAGTGAATGTGGACTCATGAAACAGGGACAACTTCGAAGTTGGTCTATAGAAACCTATGACCTGGTCCAGAGTCTCAGCAAGCCGAAGCCAGATTCGGAACGGCGCTCTACCGCATTGAAATGCCTCGTTCATATTTGGTTGCATGTCCGAGTTACCAATCAGTACTGGTCGACCGTTGATCGCAGCGTTCCATCGGTCCAGGCTCCAGAGACTCCAGAAAAGCAAAATGTGTGCCTTGTCCTGGTGCTCATTTGTTTTATTTATCAGATGCAATCCAAGTGTCTGGGCATGGTGGATTGCTTGCATGAGGTGTAACGATGCATCCTCAGTGCTGTCTGGTCCCGACGTGTGCAGGGATAGCAGTGCATGAACTTGGATTTGGGTAACTGTTCTTCGACTTTCTTTACGTGAAATGCACTGCACCAGTAAATTGTAAAGGGTATTTTTGAAATTCTCAATACCGAGAAGGTCTGTGCCTTCCCCCAGCCGCAATGCACCCAGGTTCTCACCACTCTCTTTGGTGGCAACCAGACAGATAGCTTGAATGAGCTGCGGCGGCAGTATCTCCATGGAAAATTGTGCTCTAAATGCTTCTTCGTCGACAAGTGGTAGTAACGTGTTGATACGTGAAAAATAAATGTCAACCAACACCTCTTGCACACTGACTGGCGGCAGTACATTCTCGGTGGACTCGAGTGCCATGTTGAATAAAGGTGGCATAGGGGCATTGCAGCTCACATGCAAGCCCCGATTCACTGAATATCCATACTTTCTTAATGTTTGGTCCTGCTCCAGCCAGACACCCACCTCGTTTGGACGATCGGGGTCTTGTGCCGTCCCAGACTCGGGTCTCTCGAGAAAAGTAGCCAAGGGATTGAGGTAACCGATGAACTGTTCTGGAACCTTTTCAGAGAGTCCAAATTGAAAGAACATGTCTTGTGATACCGAATGTCTCCGGGCAGGCTTTCTTGTCCTGTTCCCAGCTAGGTGCTCCGGCGATGACTTTGATGAAACAGGCTCTTCATGTACTCTCGTGAACTTTCTATCCAAAGAATCGGCACCTGGATTCAACGAATCTTGCTGATCATGATTACACCTTTTCTGCATTTGAATCAGCTCCTGAAATTTGTATATCGAGTGTTGTTTTTGCTATTACCTTTCTATGTCGACAATCGCCGCAAGCGCCTCGTGGGGATTTCCGCTTTCTGTCCCCTCCGGCGGGACCGAAACATAATGACAGCTCCATCTCGGTAATGTCTGAAACTAGATTATGACATGGTCGAAGATATGTCCCACCTCCAGATATATCCTTCTAGTAATAACGGACACTATAGGAATAGGAACACGGTTACCCGCGGGGGCGTTCTGCGGGTCGGGACGACTTCCTAATCAGGTGGATCCGGAGGGTTCAGGATCGACAGCGGAGATACGGAATTTATCATGTGGGCCTTGGGTCTGGTCATATTGAGACCAGAAACGAACAGGGCTTATCAATTGAACCATATCATTGGGCATTCGCGACGTCTCGCCCAAGAGCATCTTAAAACCCACATCCCACGTCCGAATAAGCCGGGCTTGACATGTACGTGACAACTCAAATCCAAAAAAATTTTTTTTTCTATCTAGCTCCTGAAACTTTGTGAAATAGGGCCTCCTTGGGGCGAGAATGACTGGAAAGTTTAAAGACTATACTGGGGCTTCAGCTGTCTATAGGTGTTGAAGTTGTTGGCTTTTCTAGCGCGGCATGGGTATGAGTATATGTAGAAAAGATAGTGAATCGGACTCTGATTCAAGGTGCGGGCCATGGATATAACTATATGGTCCTAAGACCCAATCTAAAATTACTCACTAGGTGCTAAACAAGCCACGATAATGGATGGTTCCTACCTGGTACCACATCCCAATCGTGGACAGCCGATAAAAATGTGGATTGGAATAACACCTCGGTGATGATTCAATGGCGATCTTTATGTTAGGCATCTTGGAAATATCAACTTCCGGTTTGCATTGACTACGTTTGAACACGAACAGGCCGGCAGATTTGATATGTAGCCCTTCCTAGAGAAAATGGATTTAGGGAAAATACCTGGTTAGAATTCAGGCACACCTCTTTCCTTACAGTTTGCCTACTTTGCAACGAAACTTTCGAATTGACGTAGACATTAGGTATATTATGACAATACACAGATCACAGAAATCTTGGGCTAATCCCAATATAGGCTAACACCACCACCGTGGCGCTCAGAGAGGATTGAAGTGTGCAAATCATGTAGAAGCTGTGACGGTCCAACGCCGCATTGATGCCAATATCAACAAACGCTGCCGCTCGAACAAACAAAGTATTAGCGCGGTCGCACGGCCTATAGACAAAACTCCTTTTCTTCCTATAGATGGATTCCTCTTCCCTTTTCTTCCCCAGATTCGATATTCTCGTCGATAGCTACAATAGTCTAGATAGGAATTCAATTCGTTACTATCTACTATTCCGAGTCCGTGACAGAAGCCAAACTTGCCTGACACTGTAAGACAACAGAAGGCCATAGATTCCTCGCGATAAAATGATTTAAAGGAAGATAAACAGAACAAATGCAAGATATACTCTAATACTCGATGACTCTCACGTCACATACGTAGAAAGTGTGCTACTGTTTCCATGTCTCCATACCAAAACCACGACACGTTTGGTACTCGAAACAATTTTAAATAGTTGGATCACGAAAATGGAAGGCGTATGTACACGGGTTACTGAGCTTCTTGTTAACCGACTAGCCACCACGGACGTGTAATTCAAACAGATAGCTCGCAATTCGACGGTTCTTCGTGAGGGATACAGTGGCCAAAGGCCAGATCAACATCAAGTGCGTCCGCCTTTAATCTAGGAATTCAGCAGTCTTTCTCCTTGATTATCAAGATCTGGACCTTGACGGTTAAGTTTCCTAATTCGATGTCTGCCGCCGCCCCGCGGGCTCCCCAATGGAGCGGGCCTCCGCGGGGAAATCACAATCCTGGATTTCACTATTGGCGCGAGATGCGGGGCGTAAGCCCGGATGCATAGACTGGTGAGATCCACCATATAGCGTGTCAGCAAGCGAGATGGGTGCGATGAGGCTGTTTACCGACGTCGGAAGCAGTACCATTTGCAGCAATTATCGGGACGGTGACTGTCCGGGGGCTTGATTTATTGAGTGCTTGCGGACGGCAATTCCTGGAGGAAGCCTGAAGATGCAGGCACGATGATACCACGTAAATAAGCTTCGTGACGTGGACTTCTCCTTGGAGCTACTCCGCATCAAAATTCAACAAATACCCTACCAGCGCGGCCTACTCTACTGGGCTCAGCCGCCGTTGCCCACCGTCGGAGTATTTCCAAATTTGGCTTGGAACCAATTCTCGGCGGCAACCGGATTCTACACCGAAATCGCTGAAAAAGAGAGTATATAAGTCCAATGTAGAAGCAAGACCTTGACTAGTGTAGTGTAAGGCACATCCTACTGCAAGCTGTGCGAATTTCCCACACAACACCGCAAAGTGCTCCCGAGTCTCATCATGAACAGACTTGTTTCACCGAATTGCCTCAAATGCCCTACCTTCCATGCGGGAAGGTGCTCAGGAACAGCCAAACGGCTCTTGGCAACTGAAGCGTCGCCACTCACTCGAAAGGACAAGCAAGAGGGCGATATTTCCTCTGTGTTCTCAACTTTCTCTGGCAGAAAGAGCGCGCCACTACCCGACCGTTTCCGGGAGTTGAAGCGTAACTTGACCACCGGGTTCGAAGAGGAGATTCAAAAGTCGTGGGATGACCTAGTTGAGACTCTGAAAGTACGAACTGAAGAAGTCGCTTCCAAGCGAGAGTCTGTACGTTCATCGCATCTTTCTAATTGGGGGCCACATACTAAAAGGAGCAGATCATTCCTCAACTGAAGTTTTCCGATATTCAGTCTGGTAATGTATCTCCGGCGAGTGTTGAAGCCATCCGACGCACCGGTGTTGCCGTCATCAGAGGGGTTGTGCCGGCAGGTGTCGCTGAAGGGCTCCTCTCTGACGTTCGTCAATACTTTGATGCGCACCCTTTCAAAGGCTTCCCGTCTGATGCGGAAAAGAAGGTAATGATTTGTTTTCAATTATGCTCGAACTTATAGTGATTTGAATCAGGTTATTTATGAATCATATTGGAGTCCTTCTCAAGTGAAGGCGAGGTCGCACCCCAATATGCTCGCTACGCAATCGTGGATGAATCAACTCTATTCCGCCGACCCAGATCAAAAGAGTAATCAACACTGCAATGAGGAAACCTACCGGACTTAGCTGACCTAATCTAGTTGATCTCTCGGTCCCGCTCAGTTACTGTGACCGTGTCCAAATCCGCCCACCTGGCGATAAACACTTTGGGCTTCCGCCTCACGTCGATGGTGGAGGAGTTGAGAGATGGGAGGACCGCTCTTACAACCATGTCTACCGCAAGATCTTTCAAGGAAAGGTAGGATAGAGTATGCTACGTTACTTCATTTGTATAGACAACTAATATGACGACAGTGGCATGAGTACGACCCATGGGATCTGACTGGCCGCCTTGATGCCAACATGAATATGTATGAAGGGCCAGGAGGTTGCTCAGTCTTCCGAACCTTCCAAAGCTGGCTCGGATTATCTCGCCATGGACCCCAGCAAGGTGGGTTGGTCATGGATATAAGACTCTCTCAACGCTAATCGCTCGTCATATCAGGTACTCTTGTCGTTCATCCCATCTTGCAGCCCACCACTGCTTACTGGATGCTTCGACCCTTTTTCAAGCCTACACGAAAGGGCTCCTTGGACGGATGGAAGTTTTCCCTTGATGACGAAGAAGGCGATGTTTATCTGCATGGTGCCAATCCGGGAACTGCCCAAGAGCATACCCCTGACCGCCATCCCCATCTAATGCTCAGCGAAACCATGATCCCCTATCCTACCGTTGAGCCAGGTGACACCGGTAAGGCTGTCGCTTATTTAATAAGCCGGACGAAGCTAATGTTTATAGTGTTCTGGAGCGCTGATACCATTCACGGTACGGAGAGTGACAACACAGGAGACAATGATGCTTGTGTGTTTTACATTCCGTCGGTTCCACTGACCCCTAACAATGCGGTGAGATAACTGTCCGTGATACCGCGTACGCGTACTTTGCATTAACGTCACATAGCAATACGTCGCGCAGCAACGCGATGCTTTCTTGAAGGGCGTTCCTCCACCAGACTTCCCGGGTGGGCTTGGCGAGTCTCAGTTCTCTGATAGAGCACAAGTTGGAGACATCCAATCCGAAGCTGGCAGAATGGCTATGGGACTGAGTCCTATGAAAGTCAATGGAAAGAACGAGAAACTTGCGCACGAAGTGAACAAAATTTTAGGCTACTGAGGGCGGCTGTATCGGAATTGTGTCTCAGAGCAATGGAAGCATCTTACTTTGCAATCAATCAGTCAATCAGTCAATCCACTCCAAGTTGATTCCAAAATGATCTTGCTGATTCTATCTTGTGCTCGGCGTTTCACATTGAACATGATAATATACTTCCGGGACTTCAGTTTCGGTTAGCGTCATAAAACATCTTACAACGGGTTTGATCGGGCAGTTTCTCATTAGCAAAGCACTGAAAACATGCCCGTGGCTTCAAAACATCTGTGAGATGCTTCTGTGTTGTACGGAAGAGCTCACCGCGTGGACAGAGAATGATCTCCGTGTTTTTGTCAGGGAAGTCTCTAACGTTGGACGAGCCGTTGAGCTCAGGCTCGGGGTCTGTTGATGGGATGGATGTCGTCCTGATCTGCTTGGGCCGTCCACGAAGTGGGCCACCTTCTAGGACGTCACAATACTGCACAACAGCATCCACTGCGTCATCACGCCGTTTCTATTCATCCTCTATCGAATTGGAAGTCGGGTACGAGAGAAGTCGCTGAAGAAGGAGTAACTGAAGTGGGTGCATATCATCCTGTAAAGATGATTCTCCGTCCTTGCTTTCATCCTTTACTGCGGTATTGGACAACTGCGCCTCAATATCCAAAAACGCTTGCTCTTCATCAAAGTTCTCTCGGTTTTGATGCCGTAAGGCCCTCAACAGCCGTTGTCGTGTGTTCTTCAATTCTTTCTGTCGTTGGCGGATACGATTCAGTAAGCTCGGTTGCTGGGACTCCTCGTAATGGGCGCGAGCGCTGTGTAAATTGCGGCGGGCCCTTTCCAGGTCCGGATGATCCTCTATCTGGTCCCTCTGCTGCTTGGTCAGATACCGTGGCCGCCGTGTATCTCGCCAACGGCTCTGCCGGGTAACAGCCCGCATCAGTTCCACATCCGGGTCAAGGCCACAGATAACCCGGATCATATCTGCGTCGAGTTGCAATGGGTGATAATGATTAAGAAAGGTCCGAGGGCTGGCATGCTTCATGATCAACATGTGTTGTTCCTTGCTGACCCACCCTGCGAAGCTGTGTCAGCCACTGGGCAAATAGGAAGATTCAATGGATTCTTGGCACAACATTGCCACTTACCACTCTCATTGATCACATTTGATTGAGTGAGTAATGATAGTCATTCACCAAGATGCCAGCACTCTAGAGACTCAGGAGGTCTTCTCTTCTTCGTCTTTCCCTCCTTTCTCTCTGGTTCATCATATCTAGCGCCTTGGATAAAGCGTTAATATACAGTCTTATCTATGCAAAACTGGCTCTTGTGATCTTCCAGCTCAGTACCTTGCGCACTGATTACAACCATTCGTATATTGACTTATCCCTCTTTATGGATGTTGTTCAAATGGCCATTACCTGGTCAGAATTGGTGCTAGATGTGCAGTCTCGTTTATAGAGAGCTATGAATGCAGCAGGTGCAGATTATGACCCGGATTTCAGAAGCCAATTTAAAGCTGAGAATCTTCAACAGTGAATCGAAACGCTAGATCTCGATCAGATACCGATATCTGTCTCGCAGTCAGCTACGAGGGACGCTCAATATGCTGCTCGCAAGGTCTCGCTACCGTGATTTGGACGGGGTTTCGAGACGGAATTGAGAATTTTCTGGGCGTCTTGATTGGTCGCATGGAATTTGGATCGTTATACTAATTTGGATGCAGCATTGAGCTGGCTGTATTGTTAATTAAATCGTTTTCTCTCTGTATACTTCAATAGGACCTTTTCAGGTGACGAAAAAATACTCTCCATTACCTATTCCACTTGTAATAGTCACCGAGAGGGAACAATTCCTCCAGCGGCTCGGAATGCCCTCAAACGCGACAACGTCCCCGCAGCATTCTGGGCCTGTCTGCAAGTTGCAGACATCGATGTCTTGAAGACCCTCGTCAAGGAAACCAGCACATGTATTTCAACTGCTAATACACAATTGTTTCGCGCTATCACGTCACTCAATGCAGAGAAAGCTCGACGACAGGGGATCAGGATGGTGGGTCGATAGGTCAGAGTTGGAATTATGGCCTAGGTCACGCTACAGGGGTGACATGAGAGTCAATTAG
Source organism: Aspergillus chevalieri (assembly GCF_016861735.1). Lineage (NCBI taxonomy): Eukaryota > Fungi > Ascomycota > Eurotiomycetes > Eurotiales > Aspergillaceae > Aspergillus > Aspergillus chevalieri. Next base: position 566,066 of record NC_057368.1, on the reverse strand, counting down.
TCAAAAGAAAAGACAAAACAGAGGAATATGAAATGTCTGGTTACGAAGTCGCCCATATTTGCAATCTGCCATGTTCCTCCTGGTCTTCTTGATGGTGATGAAACTGGTTATCTGAGGCCTTCTATTCCGGATGTCTGGAAGTTGCTGAGCTTTTTTTATGGAGAGAACAAAGTGAGGGAGTGAAAAGGCATTTCATCCCGGGATCCGCATAGTTGTGCGAACCTGATGAGCTTGGACTTCCTCTCGCGTTATATGAAGTGGCAGATACTCTGGTCTCAAACCTGTTAGACAGTTAGTGGATGGTAAGAAAATCAAGGTACAACATAGGCCGCATGACCTTGTCCCACTAACGAGCTAGCCACCATCCACTGAAGGCCTGACTGGTTCGGGTGGCGCGTATGTATGGATGCGCGCTACTGATAGTCCTATGCGTGTTAAATCTGGAGATAACGTACTCCACATGCGAATGTAACACACGGGCGAATGTAACACGAAATCGCTCCGCCGCGATGTTAACTCCAACATTTCCACCAATGCACTAAAATTCCATTAATACTATTCAGAATCATCTTCCTCAGACATCTCTACTACTATCTGACAGGAACGCGCATTGTGTCCGGCCTTTCCGCAATTGCCACAGCGCCGCGCGCGTGTCTCAGTCCGTGGTCGCCGACCAGCCCTAATGCGTGTTTCCTCCTTTAGTTGCACCTCAACCTCCATTTGATCCCCTAATTCCTGAGCTTCCAGTATAGAAAGCGACCCTCCTTTCCTTAGACGTGTTTTTTTAGCCCTCCGGCGTTTGCTAAGGGCCTCGTTTGCCGCCCGAAGATCATGAATCTCTGCTTCCATCAAATCCATCTTATGCATTATTCTCGTCGTGCCTTTCGCAAGGATGTCAACAGCATTCAATATTGATGTTGGAGAGCTATCTTGGTGATGAGAGATTCGGCGTTTTATAAGGTTTGTCTGGGATGATGCTTCAATTGGGTTATTTGGCGTTTTAGAGACCCAGCTATGGGAGGTACTCGGTCGTGAATTTGATGGTGTTGGCGTTTTGAATCGGACATCAAGCTTAGATATTACCCTCTCAGGGTCAAAGGGGATAAGTCCAGCCCCTCGAAAACCACCTTCAATATTTTTTCCTGTCATGGTGGCTTGGTACGCGGCGTAAAATGCAGGAAAGAAATCTTCTTTGGTGACATGGGTAATATGCGCCCGCATCAGCCCTTCAATATGCTTACCATAAGCAATCTTCAAAGGGCTAAAGTATCCGACATCAAGAGGTTGAAGGATATGGGACGAATGTGCAGGCATACAGAGTGTAATAATGTTGTTATTCTTGCAATAAAGCTCGAAGTCGGTTGAGTGGTGACTCTCATGGCCATCAAGGATCAGGAGACGATAACGACCGATTGTTCGGGCCTTTGTGTATTTGTCAAAGTGCTTGATCCATTCCAAGCCGAGTTCATTTGTTATCCAACCGCTTTCTGATGTAGCGATAACCCAATCCATTGGTAGTTGATTATTCTGATACCAAGAAAGAAGGTGATATTGACCTTTGACAATGATGTATGGCGGGATCGCCCAGCCACGAGCATTAACTCCCTGGATCACTGTGACCCATTCGCGATTGCCAGGCTGTTTTGCTTTTGCCTTGCCATGTCGTTCAGAGCTTGTGACAACCATTGTAGTCGAGATCACTCCCATCTGAAACCCAGTTTCATCAAAGTTATAGATATCTGCTTCCTGGATGCCATACTTCGCAATTGTGTTTTGAACAAGTGTAAACCAACGACCAATAACTTCTGGGTCTTCGCATAGAGCCCTCTGATAGTCATATTTCCGATTGAAACGAGTTGTGAGCTCTGGGTGCCGTTTGACAAAGGTGCTAGCCCAGTTTACCCCAACGCGTCCCGCGTCGCGCGTTGTGAGTAGTCTGTTGGCCATATCTTCCACACCAGACAACCGAGGAGGAAACCCTTTGGAATCTAGATCAAGTATGTGTTCGACAATTGTTGATTCCTCTAGATCAGTGAGCTTCCGTGAATTGGCTGATATATTGCATCGTGATCGCATGCCACCCCGGCGGCGACTAAGCTTCACATGATCCACGTGATAGATCCTGCCAGCGGCTCGAGCGCTTAGATTTTTATCATTTTGCATAGCTTGAAGGGCCAATATTACTTGGCTTTCATCATGTTTCTGAGGCATCGTTGGGTGTGGTGAAATTTGTAGTAGAAATCGGAAGTCGCGGCGGAGTGATTTCGTGTTACATTCGCCCGTGTGTTACATTCGCATGTGGAGTACGTTATTTTGAGTTTCCAAACTACAGATCCAGAATGTGAGCCCTTGCCGGATTTTGCGCTTATGGATATGCAGTGGAAATTGAGCCAAATTGTTTCCCTGTCAGCTGCGGATGCGGATATGAATTTTCTGACTCTGAGTATGGTGATGATGATTGCGTGCCTATGCCTCCGGCTCATCGTCATCGTCATGAAGTCGAGAAGTGGTTATCGAGTGTTGACTCTCCAGATGGGCTTTCGGATAACTATTTGGATGATTCAGATGACTAGTCACAATAACAAAAAAGTTGTTGCACTTGCTGCAAGGTTGTATTGCGGGAAAGACAATCCGGAGGTCTATACAAGAATGACGATGACTAGCTACGCTCCAGAACTAAACCGTGACTATCAGCTTATTTGGCTTTCCGCAAAGCGTCACCCTCCGCAAGTCTCCCAAACGCCCTGGAAATCTCCACAACGCTTTGCTTGATATAATCTAGTCCAGTCAGTATTGACTTAGACGTTAGTCGTAATGAAGGGCAATACTCACAGCACCCAACAACCATCCAGATGAAATTGAAGAAAAAGTAATAAAACCAGAAGTAATATCCCTCCGGCCGACAATACGACACATCAAGCAGACTTGTCGCGTAGTAAAGAATGTCTCCGTAGACCTGACCTACGGAGATAATGAGCTGTAGGGCATATCGGGCAGGATGTTCGACTGCGATGCAATAGGCGATGTAGAAGGCGAGGAAACCCCAAGCAAACTATTAGACGGTTAGCAGTTTCTAGACGATAAGACGCGAATGGGAAGATGTACAGCAGTAATAGCCTCCATACAAACCACGAAGGCATCGGACGTTAAATACCGCGAATCAGAAAGGGAATACTCTTTCCACAGTTGACCGAATAGCCCCTGGGAGCTTGCGAGGGTTTCATGGTTGACGACGAAGTATGCTTCGAAGAACAGGTGGATGAAGCCGGCTATTATGATGTGTCAAAAGGAATTTCCCGGAACTGGGGTGAGCCGAGGCGACATACTCAAACACATCCAAGTAAAAGCAACCTGATCGGATCGACTGGCTGTTGGTCGAATGCGGCGTATGAAAACAAACGCTAATCCAATCACAGCAGTCCATAAAAAGCCAAACTGAGCAATCAAGGAGAACACCGAGGTCTCGTTCCGTACATAGTGAGGCAGGTGAATTGTCTGCGGATAGTAGGGGTGTGGGACAGCGATGGATTCGTTGCTCAGCTGTACTGTGGCTGCCATTGTGTTGATAGACTTTTGGATGATTATTCGGAATGGAATCAGTGATCTTTGTTGTGTTAAATATCTTATGGTAACGGCGACGTAGGGCAAGATCGGGGTCCGCGGAACCCGCGCCCTTTCGGATACGGCCATCCCGAATCGTACCAGCGCATCACCGAAAAGGGGTTTCTCAGCTATTAGGCACAAACCACTCGGAATAACCAGTGACGTTTTCCAAAATCAAATCACGCTATATTGAGAAGTAGATCACAACAAATGGTCAAAGCCTCGGGTGTGGCTGGTTTGCAGGGAGCTTCATAAACCAACCCATATACTTGTCCTCAAGGCCAGGAACTATGCCAGTTCCCGGATACACAACACTTCCCCCATTGGCAAATTGTACCAGAGCTTCCTCCGCATGGATTTCAGCATCATACCCGTATACATCCAGAACTGTCTGCGGGTCGCCATAAAGATTACTACTGCGGACCTGATATTTCCCTTCAAGCTCCGGCGCCATTGCTGCATCGCGGGCCTGTTGCTTAGGACCATCCGGTAAGTGCCAGATAGCACCATTGAGAAACGATACCTGCTGTTTCAGAAAGGCCTTTGGCATCCGTTCGACTTCATAAATATTGATGGCCTCGCGGAGACTTAGATTTCCGAGAGCGACTGCGCCGACGCACTTTGCGAGGAACGCTCCGTCTTCCATGGACGTAGCGGCTCCTTGTGCCATGTGATTTACCATTGAGTGTGCTGCGTCGCCCATCAACACTATGTTTTTCTGGGGTGAGGACCATGACTTCAATGGGCCGGTCACTAACAGAGGCCAGCGAGACTGCCGGAGTAAGCAGCAAATCAGGGTCTTTGACAGAAAGGCCAGCTCACCGTTTCAGGAATCATGTCGACAATGCGCTTGATCCGAGGATCAAAGCTCTTGTACTCGTTCCGCAATTCTTCAATAGCGACATCCGGTTGCGTGGCATACACCTTCTCCGGACGATGATGCGAGAGCACAAGGTTAAACACTTCACCTCCACTGATGGGATATGTAATTATGTAGGCATTATGCCCCATCCAGACCTCCATCGTCTGCTTCTGAATAATCTCTTTCGCAATAGCATCTTGGCGGATCCGCTCGTACGGTATAACCGCCCGGTACGCACAGTTGGTCGTTTTAGCATCCGGTCTGACTTCCGGGAACAGCGTTCTTCGCACAATGCTATTCACACCATCCGCGCCCACACACAGATCGAACTGATAAGTATCTCCCTTCTGCGTCTTCACTGTAACCTCACCCCCAGCCTGATACTCAAGCGACACAACGCGACTATTTATATGAATCACGGCTTCCAGCCTCTTTGCCACCACCGCAAGACCATCATGTAAATGAGCACGATGAACAAGCCACCACGGTCTCCCCAATGCCCTTTCGACAACAGGTATATCGGTATGGCCGACAATGGTACCATCTTTGCGGCGCATGTTGAGTTCTTCGATCTGGACCAAGTTGTCGCCGATCACGTCGGCGACGCCCCATCTCTGAAGGAGGACCGATACGTTTGGCGTCATTTGGATCCCGGCTCCAATCTGTGTGCCATTTACATGAGCCTTTGAACATTGTGTTTTTCATGGATATTGCAGGGTTAACTCACCTCGAGCAATTCCTCAGCGGCTTCCAGGACGGTGACATCCACACCTGCGCGACGGAAGGCGATGGCAGCCGCCAACCCGCCTATTCCTGCACCGACGATTCCGACGTGGACGCTTCGAGGACCCTGTGAGTAATATAAGTATCATGTCAAGCGTATGAGAAGCTGCAATCTGACCATATTTATCGTTGCGGATTATTACAAGCTTGGGCAGAGGCGGGAAAGATAAAAAGACTAATGAGATTCTGACTTGAGAAGATGAAAAAAATTGATCGCTCGCCCCATGACAAGTTGTGGGAATGCGTAAGTATTTATCCTTTCAATTACTGTATCATACTGCTGCTCAATCAGATGTAGGAAGTCGGGCCGTCGGACCGTCGGGGAGTTAGGCGCCATCAGACACTCGTGGGTATAAGGGACACCGAATACCCGATACCACTGGAAAGGCTTTCATATATAGCTTATGATACTAGATGCACAACATTACTAATATCAATGCTTATATGCAATCAATTATCGTCTCAAATCATACTGTGGTATTGTTAATGTCGCCCTCCATCTCTACTGTTCGGATCAAAGCAGCTATGAACTGATTACATTTCGTCATAGGGAATTCCAATAATTATTTCTCACTATGTGGCTGGCCGAACATCCTACCAAGAAGATCCCAATCCTGTCCGATCATAAATTCCCCAAGATCCATAGGCGGCACTAAATCGGAGCTCCCAAGTGGGAAAAGACCCGATGAGTATTCGGTAGGGAAGTGAGGAGCAAGTCTATTATCGGCATATGGCTTTTCAGAAACTGCGCAGACGAAAGCTGTTAGCGGCCATCAGGGTACAAAAGCCAGGGCAAAACTCACTCAGAGGATCCAAAATCGCAGACAGCTGCAAAAGATATTCTTGACACCGCTCAACGACAGGATTACCAGAATCAAGTTGGCGCAATGTTTCAGCTGCCGTGTCTATGTAGGGCCGAGAATGGCTGACCATGGTCCAGGCTGATGGGTTGCGGTCTCGCTCCTTTGATGCCACGATGAGGGAACCGAAAATAACTAGTGCTGCATTGAATGCTGTTCCTATATGAGCACAGATCTGACATCGAAACTCAGACTGAAGACCTACTGTAATATAGCGAATAGTTCCAAGCACCCAAAAACTCCCGTCGCCAGCCACTACCAGAAGACATGTTGTACACAGTTGAGATAATCGACACGGCCGATTCAACACAACTGACAACACTGCCAAGTCCCATATGCTGAAGTAGCCGTGTCTCAGACGTCACCATTGTATTGTCTTGAGTCTGGAATGAGTCGAGAAGGCTCTCTAAGCAACGACGATGGAGAAGGATTCGAAGATTATTATACCGCACGGAGAGGACAACGTTAAATCTGTGACGGATTACTGAGCCCGCGTCCATTTTTTCAACATCCTCGCGGCTTGTTGGGATGTCCCAGACTTTGAGGCCTAGCGAGGGTAACAGTTGAAGTCGCCATTCGTCGAGTCGGCGTTGGCCTTCGAGAATACCGGACATGGCATCTATTGAATTCGTAGAGACTTCGAAACCTAGGTTGGCTCCGTAGCATAATTCGAGTACGCTGTAGAGTATGACATATAGTTTGCTGTATATTATCAGCAAAATCCCATGCGAACGCAGCATCAAATCTCACATTGCAGCCGTGAAAAAAGAACCATCCAACGTGGGATGTGTCTCGGTTTCCGCGGTCAAGCTCAACATCTGCAAGTCTTGGGAGGGCATGTCCAACTTCACATAAGATTCAGGAATAGCGCACGGGCGACCGAAAGTCATGCTCAGTGTGCTATAAGGGGCAAGCGTCAGAGCGGGGAATCCGGGAAGTAATGAAAAGAATCTCACCGATCAAGAAGCACACATCCAAACCATGTGCGCTTCCGAACCTCGCATTCCAATGGGGGAAATCCCCGGTTAGCATCCGGAGAGTGGAGGCCTAATTGATACGCCGCAGATATCGCCAACCCATGAGCGGTCCAGGCCTGTACGGATTTTTGAGTGCCTTGGAGATATTGGCCAAGGATCAGGAGATATTGCACTGCGTTCGAGAAATCAGCTATTGGAGTCGTACCAAGATATGGTGGTTTCGATACATACCCATCTCAAGGCTGGCGTTTCGCCTAGAATCTCGATCACAAAGACCATTCGCCCTTTGATAATACACATCAGACTCTTGTATCCGCTTCTCTGCAGGCATGTCACCGTTGGTCGATAGGCTTGCTGCGATGGCGAGGACGATATTGAGCAAACCAAGCCAGGTTCTCCGAACTTTGCTAAATCTTTCTCTCTTCATCTGGAAGTATGTCTCGCAGAATGACCGTTCATGGATAAACGGCAGAAGCTGCCCAGTCTTGTAGAAGTACTGTTGGATTAGACTCCATGTGCGCTCTTCGCTGGGTAAGGCGTAGATGTTGACTGCCGGGCTTGGAATCAAGTTCTCAGCACCCAATTCTGGGCCTCTCGATGGAGGTCTGGATTTGGCCACGCTGACCTTTCTGCCACATTCCCTCTGTGGTGTAGATGGATTCAGGGTCGGGTCTCTGTGCGGGCTTGCTTTTGCTATTGCTCGAGATATGTAACGCATGAATGCGATATTGGAAGAAGGCCCTGCCGCTATTAGCGACCACCAATCATACGTGATAATTAATTCACATACCGAAGAAACCACAATCCTCTTCATCAGTAAATTTCATCGCCCCCATTCCGTCTATCGAGCTTTCAGAGACGTCAATCTCGCCAAGTTCCGATGCATTATGACCCCTGGAACCTGATGCCATTGAGTCGGTCGGTGGGCTCTGAACTGAGTCTTCTGGTGTATTCGGATCTCTCCTCGGCTCGTGTCCATCTACGAGGGCTGATGAGGTAGGGCTCTGTAGCTGCCGTATTGAACTTTCCATCTTCTCCAGTCGCTGCTCTAGTTGCAAGATGTAACTTGGATATTGTTAATATCATCTCCAGATGAGGCTTTTGAGGACAAGGGGATCAGCTTCTCGTCACCTTTTCCCCACGGTCAAATTGTTTGGGCTGCCACCTTCCCCGTACAGACATTCGACGTCTAGTTCTTGGCATAGGATGCATGGCCGATCACCCGAACACTATAAGCCCGGTCAGCCCGTCCGTTCTCTTTCAGGGATACAATTGCATTCTTACCCGGGATTTCCGATGCCGACAAGTTTGGCAGGCCAAAGTGACCCTGCGCCGCTTATTCGAGTGCGACGCGGATGAAGACATGAGTGAGTGTTCTTATTCTTATGGTATCCCGATCCCCAGCAATTATTGACCCATAATTGTCCCGGATTCGTCCTTATATCCAATCAAGAGCGATATGTACACAATTGTGTGAGAGATTCATTCTTCAAACCCTCCAATCTACCCCCGCTCGAATTTACCGACATTCCCGAGGTAGATCTGCATTGATTGTCAGACAAACAGAGACTCCATTGACCCTTCTTTCTTATTTCCCCGCATATGCCTAACTCCCCGCTCGCTTACTCACTACACTTCCACCACGATTTGTAAAATAGCAAAGCTCAGTCACTAGAGTATAAATGCGCATTCGGTAATGATCCCTTTGAAGTAGGTCAACTAAACTTCCTGATCCTCTGTAGGTAGCAATGAAACGTGGAGCCCTCATCATTCTACTTCTCAGTGTCCATATGTCTAGCCATAAACAGTACACATACAATAGCAACATGCCCACAATTGATACACTCCCCGCAGTCAGATAATCCCACAATAGCATCACTCCTCCCAGACCACTTTAGAAAGCACTACCTCACCCTTCTCCATCACCATATCCTCAACCAAATCACTATCCCTTCACGCAAACATATCATCGTCCCCACAATGCTCAGGTGCAATCCCCCCATGATCCATCAGGAGCTCAATGACACCCAAGTTGTCATCCTTCAACGCAAGCGACAACGCAATATTTCGATTTCCATCCAGCGCGTTCACGAAGCACCGCTCTTCAGCAGCAGCTTCACAATATCTTCATGGCCTTCTTTGGTCGCAATAATCAATGGCGTCTTTCAGTCCCAGCTGCGTGCGTCGGCGTATGCGCCGTGGGAGAAGAGGATCTTGTCATGGGTAGATCGCCTTTCTTCGCGGTGTAGAAGAGGAGTGGATCGGAGGGGTGGGAGTAGTGTTTAATGGTTCGCTGTGCCCTTTTTCAGCCTTTACATTTCAGGGAAAGTTATATCTTCAGTATGCTTGGGACGGAAACTCACTTCACATTCCTCAACTTTCTCATCGGGCCCATGTTGGATGAATTTCAGGAGCGCTGGCTTATTATTGTCCCAGAAAGCCCATCTGATTCCATAGCCGTGGAAGTAATAGATATTTTGCTGGTATAGGGCATCGCTCACGATTTCGTACAGACGACGATTTGTCTGGGATAGGGTGTTGAGATCGGACTCGTTGAGTTTGTTGAATATTAGGAGTAGCTCCGTCAAAAGACTCGCGAGTTACATGATGGATTGCCTTAAATGGAGTTGACGAGTTTCGTTGAAAAGTGGAGGTCGCAGAAAAGACATGGTCACTAGCCTGAGGTTGCAATCCTGACAAACGGGTGGTGAATGAACACAAAAGACTTCTTTTATAGTGTGGTAATGAAGAGGGATCTAGATAAGCTAATATCTGAATTGCTGTTACTATTGGTCCAACACTTATTTCCTTCTCTTTACTATCCACGTATTCATCGTAAATAGGGCCAAGCTGCGATGCCATGACAAACAATATGGCACCCAAGCCAGAGCAATTTGATACCTTCATTTTCAAGGCTTCCAATAATAAGGTTGATCAATTTCACGCACTGGGTGATCTTGACTAGAAAATGGCGATGTATCTATCGACCCACGACTATTCTGATCCAGAAAAGTAATCGTTGATGGAATAGAATAGCTGAAGATGCCACTACCTGACGATGCAATGTCCAGATCCCCGATGTGAGGCACATTGAGTCCATCTATCTCTGAGAAATCTGGAAATGTATGTAAAGCCGGACCGGTATGTTCAAGAATCTGTTCAATAGCCGAGTAATCGACTGGGGCCAATGAATCTTCAATGATCTCGGGTGTCGTAGTCTCTGATACTTGCGACTGAAAACCCGTATGTGATAGGTTTACATGAGTCTGTCGTTCTTCGTTTCTCTGTTTTTCTCGGGATGCCGTTGCTTGCGCCATGAGCCGGGGCAACGGTTGCCACAATGGCTTGTTCTCTTCCACCGCTTTTCTTTTCCATTGGTTAAAGATGTCGGATACGCGGCACCATGACTGCTCCAACGGCGGGCTATTTGGGCTGTTACAGAGCTGAGCCAGGAGATAGGCGACTGCATACCAGGGAACACAAGTCTGAAACTCCCATTTCCATCTCGCCATGGTATCGTTCGTTTGCAGCCGATGCGAGAGCTCAATTACCTCGACTGCATTGGAGAGAAGCATGCTCTGTGTGTCTGGTGGTAAGGAAGTGATGCTTTCCTGTTTGTTCAAGGGCTGGTAAATAACCAACCACAATTTGGCGACGGCTATACGCACAATCTTGCTACACGCCAATTGGAGAGGTATAGTAGGGTCACAATGTCGGACATATCGCTCATCAAGGCGTTTTTCGAGATCTTGGACGAGATACTGGCGTTCTTCGATACTTTTCAGGCCAGGACATATATTCCCGGGCGGGTTATAGGTCAAGCGACGGGTGGCCAGAGCAACTTCACATTGAAGAAGGAAGTAGGTCATATCTGTGCAGCCAACACGTTCCTGCAGTAGGTTTTTCATTCCTTCGTATATGTCCTCGTCATTTATGTTCAAGGGGAGCTTGGTGTCAAAAAATATGTCGTGTAGCATTGGATCAGTTCCCAAGTCCTCTGCTGTCTGGACATCCAAAATACAGATATACCACCAGAGACGACGGCGCATCTCCGCCTCGAATGGTTCCAGTCCAAAATTCGATCCATCTCGATGAAGGCCCAGACCAAAAGCCAAACGGACGGCAGTGGAGGTCATCGTCCATGCAAACTCCGTCTCCCCTACGCTGCGTAAGGATGCCAAGTAAAGGACGATAGCCTGGAGTAACGTCAAGCTTTTGGAGCTCATTATGCGAGCTCTTGGACATGCCTGCTCTGTGGCAAACCTGAAATGATCAACAACCACTTCCTTTTTCTCCAAGAGAAGTAATTCGCATTCTTCAGAGCTCATGCTAACAGCTGCTGAGAAACAAAGGGCAAATAGGAGACATTCGGAGATCTCGTCTTGCACTCTGTGAGATCTGTAAATAACTTTCTGGATGGTCTGAGGATGAAGAATCCTAAGAAGCGGTGCCACATTCTGTTTGTATGCATTCAACAACACAGACAGCTGCACCGCATTTGGATGATAGTTGACCAAGGATTGGGCTACAGAGTTGTAACCAAAGATGAATGCGTCGTGACTTTTATTACTTGGATGAGCCACATCCGAATCATCATCAACACAGGGAGATGGTTGTTCCAAAAGGTCGTACAATCCGGCAATCTATGTCCATTAGTAGCAATTCCTGGTCTATAAGGATTACCACCGCATAGCTGAACATACCTGATCACTCAAACTCGCCCATAGTCGATTACTCACATACCGACAGCATCCATCTTCAACGACCAGCCGTCCAAACTCCTCTTTGCCATCATGCCCGCGCAATACCGTTTTAGGATCAGTATATGAATACGGACACTTCTCAGAACCAGCCTCTTCTCTAGCACAGTTTTCTCCATTTGCTCCAGAAGTCACAGGATGCCTGAGATACTCGACTGTGTCTTCCAACTGTCTCAAACGAGCCATGACATCTTCACTGGATGCGCATCGTCGATTATTCCGAACTGGTTTTGGAAAAACGCAAGGGATTCCGGCCTTGACGCAATTCGAGCATGGGTCTATTTTATTGCAGCGTACTTTTCTGCGGCGACAGGTGGCGCAGCTGAGTGGTTGAAATCGGCCCAAGGGCATTTTGGGTTGCTTTCTGCTTCTAATTTATGTGCTCTGTGTTTATGGCGAGATTTCTACTTCTCAGTATGTTGGATGATGATGATGACTGAGTGAGATTCAAGTAGACACTAAGGGGTAATCTTATCTGATCCGAGATCCGACCCCGAGTCCGAGTCCGAGTCTGGAACGACAGCATGCATCCAGGAGCTTTTTCAAGTGACGCTATACAAGATGTAGTTCAATGTTGACTAAAGATGAATATCAAAATGTCTATAACGACTATTTATTACTGGTTTTTTCTTTCTTTTTTCGTCTTGTGTCAGTCTCAACGCGATCAACAATTCGGACTCGTCGCTCGGACTCCGAGAGCAAAGTCCGATGGATTGTATGAACCAGAATTCAACGACTATGGATCTACAGCACAATTCAGCAAGAAATGATCATATAAAAGCAAAATATCCTCGATCTATTAAAGCCATGACTGCAAACAAGCTACCTGAGATCCATCCCCAGCAAAAATATCGCTACACCAACACACTTCCCGATATATCATGGCATTCAAACCGGCACAACACATCGACATCCTAATCGTCGGCGCCGGCTTTGGTGGAATCGGTCAAGCCTACGCACTGCGCAACTTAGGACTCTGTATTAAAGTGATCGACTCCCTTCCCGACGTTGGCGGAACATGGCTCACGAACATCTACCCCGGCGCCCTGAGTGACACGGAGAGCTTTGTGTATCGCTTCTCGTGGGATGCGGAAGATTTGCAAACTTATCCTTGGAACAGGCGGTATCTGCGACAGCCTGAGATCCTGGCGTACTTGAGGCATTTCGTCGAGAGGCATGATCTCCGCAAGTATATGCAGTTTAATACGGAGTTGCAATCGGCTAAGTGGATGGAGGAGACTGGGGTCTGGGAGGTTAGGGTCAATACGGGGGAGATTTACTGGTCACGCTATTTTATTCCTGCGATGGGGGTCTTGTCCAAGCCGAATTTCCCTGACATTCCTGGGATCGAGTCCTTCAAAGGACGGATCACGCATACATCCCATTGGCCCGCGGATTTGGACGTAACCAATAAACGCGTTGGTGTCCTAGGCTGCGGCGCCAGCGGTGTCCAAGTCATCACCAACATCGCACCACACGTCTCGTCATTGACTGCATTCATCCGACGCCCGCAATACACCCTACCCAGCAATGACAGACCAATCAGTCCGGCATACAGGATCTGGGTGAACAAACATTACGACCAAATCTGGGCACAGCTCAAGACCTCCTTTGCCGGCTTTGGCTACGTCGAGTCCAACCGTCCATATTTCTCCGTGGATCCTCACCGTCGCGAACAACTCCTCGAAGATCTCTGGAACAACGGCAACGGGCTCCGTTTCATGGTCGAGCATTTCTGCGACATCACTACCAACGCGGATGCCAACGATGCGATATGCGACTTTATCCGCAGGAAGATCTACCAGATCGTGAACGACCCGGAAAAGGCGCGCAAGCTCATTCCCAACGAGCGCTTCGCGAGACGGCCCATCTCCAACGATGGGTACTACGAGACCTTCAACCGCGAGAACGTGTCAATTGTGGATCTGAAGGAGACCCCAATTGAAGAAATCACGACTGATGGTATACGCACCGCAGATGGAATCTGCCACACCCTCGACGTGATTATCCTCGCTACCGGCTTCGACGCCGTCGAAGGCAATCTCATCCGTGCTGATATAGTGGGCCGTGACGGCATCGCCCTCAAGGATGCATGGGCTAAAGGCCCAAAGTCCTACCTTGGTAGCTTCGCTGCCGGGTTGCCGAATATGTTCATGGTAAACGGGCCCAAGGGTGCTTTTGGGAATGTCATTCCGGCAATCGAGGCTAGTGTTGAGTTTATCACGAATGCTATCCAGCGTGCTGAGTGTGCCAGAACGGAGCATGGTTCTAGGGGAATTGTGGAGGCCACGCTTGAGGCAGAAGGTGAGTGGGGTGAGAGATGTGAGCAAGCTTCGAAAGGGAGCCTTTTCAGTGAGGTGAAGGGCTCTTGGTTGAGTGGGGGAAATGTCCCGGGAAAGCCAGTCGGGGTGCGGACGTATCTTGGTGGGCTGGGTAATTATAGGGCCATGGGGAATAGTGCTACGAAGGATGCGTGGAAGGGATTCGAACTATTTTAGAGACGCTTGTTCTCGATTTTGTTCAAGTGACCCACTCACATAAAAATATATCTTGATCTGTAAACGGAGGAATAGAATAAGTAACAACCAAAAGAAAAGAAGAATTTGTCTCAATATACAATCATGTAAATGAAAACTCACACAATCTATAACACAATTGTACTCAACCCAGCAACATCCCGAGTCACAAGCAAAAAGCATACAAAATAGGGTACCGAAAGCATGATTGCATTGGCTTTTATTATAAGTTTATAGATTATTACACATTTCAAGAATTAGACACTTTGGCCGAGTGGACTAAGGCGCGAGACTCGAATACAGTTTCTACTGTGTCTGGATATCTCGTATCTTCGGATGCGCAAGTTCGAATCTTGCAGGTGTCGTTAAATTTTTGTTTTTAATTTTTTTGCTCCCCTTCTCTGTACACCCTTTCGTCTATGCCATTCTCCTGGAGCCTTTCTACAAGTACGTAGCCCCTTATTTTCTATCCTTCTCTGCCCTCGTCTCATTGTTTGCAGCTTAGATGGCTATCGATATATCACGTGCAGCGATAAGATCGCGGGGCCAAAAAATCACTCCGAAAACCACAACCAACAACGAACACATTCAATCCCTCACCAAACCTCTCTTGTAAATCCGCGCATATCTCTACTAGCCTCTCATGGCTCCGAAAACGAGCACCGACGAATCTAACCCCCCACCACCATCCAACGACCTCCCCGAGATGTTTCGCCCACCCATAAACCGCGCGATGCGAGTCCTGGACCGCTCATTCTTCCAGAAGAAAATACCGCTTTCCGCGGCCGCAATATACAAGGCCTCTGATATCTCGAACGTTCGCAAGGAGTTGTTGAAGAGCAGGGATATGCTGGCGTTGCCAAGGTTGAATTCGATTCGTGAGGTCAAGGATGAGGGGGAGGTGAGGAGGGGGATTTTGTTGAGGGAGGATGTTAGGCATGATGGTATGCGCGCGCTCTTCTGGCTGGAATGGATATTGGGCGTGTGAGCGAGGGCTGACGGTTTAGATGCTGCGACATGGTCGCCGAAGATTAATGAACTTGTGGAGAAGGGGACGGTGGGATTGAGGCCGTTTGATTTGGAGTTGGATTATGATTATTGGAATTATTGTGAGTTTCCGTGGTTGAAGTGTGGTGGTGTTTGTGTTAACATGCTACAGCTGATATCATCGCCTCGATTTTACCGGAGGATCTGCTCGATGAGATTCCTCAGGGCTTTACCCAGGTCGGCCACGTCTGTGAGTGCTGCTTTCGCGGATCAATGCTGCATTTCGCATGAAGAAGGGATATTAACTATACTCCGTACAGTGCATCTGAACCTCCGCGAACAATACCTACCCTATAAACACCTAATCGCCGAGATCCTCAAGGACAAGAACAGCACAATCCGAACCGTTATCAACAAGATCGAGGATGTTGGCTCGCACAGCGAATTCCGTACATTCCCATTCGAATTCCTCGCCGGTGACAACGACACAAACGTCACTGTTCATGAGCAAGACTGCAAGTTTTGCTTCGACTACGCGCGCGTATACTACAACAGCCGCCTGGAAACCGAGCACCGCCGCCTAGTCAACAAGTTCCACCCCGGTGAAATGGTCTGCGATGTAATGGCAGGCGTCGGCCCCTTCGCCGTACCAGCAGGCAAGAAGAAGATCTTCGTCTGGGCAAACGACCTCAACCCCCATGGAACAGAAGCCATGCAAGAAGCGGTCAAGACGAACCACGTCGACCAATTCGTGCTGCCCTTCAACAAAGACGGAAGACTGTTCATCCCGTGGTCAGCCAAGGAACTCCTCCAATCCGACCCCCTAACCGTCAGCCTGAAACCCAAACGCCCGCGAAAACCCGAAGAAACCCCACGCCATCCCGAAGAGTACACCCGCCCCTCCATCTTCAACCACTATGTCATGAACCTCCCCGCCACAGCAATCGACTTCCTCGATGCCTTCGCGGGCGTCTACGCCGGCCATGAGTCTCTCTTCACAGCCCAGCAGCCTTTGCCCATGATCCACGTCTACTGTTTCTCAGGGCACTCGGAGAACGAACGAGACGACCATGTCGATATCTGTCAGCGGATTTCTGAGAAGCTGGGCTACACAATCACGCCCGAGTATCCGGAGCTGGAGATTCATAATGTGCGGCTGGTTAGTCCGAAAAAGCAGATGTTCTGTGCTAGTTTCCGGTTGCCAGCGGAAGTGGCTTTTAGGACTGTTTAGTGCCCTATGGTACGAGTACGAGTACGAGTTATGCAGGCGTTTGGGATTGCATGTGTGTATATATGAAAAGTGATTCCATTAGAGCAATTAGATATCCAGAAATGTAGAGCCAGACAAAGATGGTAAAAGAGGAAGAAGGGGCACCAAGAAAAAAAAAAAGAGCGGACGACACCTGCAGGATTCGAACCTGCGAACGCGAACGTATGTGATATCGACTCGAATACATGGCGTATTCATATTCAAGTCACACGCCTTAACCACTCGGCCAAAGTGTCCGATCCGTACCGGGCTCTTCGTCTTTTCGAACTTTTGACTAAGTTTTGCAGCTCATCATCACTAATATTAGTTCGGTGCTATGTCGGCTTTTTCCATTCGTTTTTGCTCGGCAGCCGCAGAGTTTGTTTTTGAACGGCGATGTTTATTTCAAGGAGGTGAAATATGAGATAATATATGAGATTCCCAGGGGTATCTTCTTTGTTGCACACATAATCTGATGCTGCAAGTCGACATGCAGAGGATGGACGTGGCCCCTCGTATACAGGATAGAGATTAGAGATTAGAGATTAGAATCAGTTCGCTCAAGCAAAAGGGGAGAACCCAAAAAAAAATTGTTGAGCTCGGCAAAACCCCGAAAAATAAACGATAAACAAACAGAAGAAAAAAAAAACGACACCTGCAAGATTCGAACTTGCGCATCCGAAGATACGAGATATCCAGATACAGTAGAAACCGTATTCGAGTCTCGCGCCTTAGTCCACTCGGCCAAAGTGTCGATTGTTGATTGGATGCCCACTAATTAGTTTTATCACGGTAATCATTTGTGCTACACGATAGCAAGACTTTTCTAGCGGCCACATTACTACCAACAAAAGAATTATACACAATTAATGGTAACAACTACTTATAATATTTAAACAGATTTACGAGCGAGCACAGAGTACATCGTGTCGTGGAGGCTTCACAACGACGGTGGCCAACACCTCACCGCCCGGAACTGTCAACGCGAGTTTTCCAACATCACCAACCTCCATCTCGCGCATTAACAGCTCTTGATCCATACGACACGACTTACCAGACAACAAGAACTACACTACAATCTCGCAGAATTAACGAGGATGAGCGTCCAACTCCCCCCAGCGACACACCGCAAGCGCGCCCTCCCCCAAGGCGAACTCGAAGCAGCATCGACCCTTAAACTCGGCGCGGACCAGAACACGCATACCCTCTCGTTATCGGAAGCGCGGCTGGTCATCAACAAGGTGTTGGAGAATAAGCGACGAGGGGGGAAGAAATATGAGGAGCCGGAGTGAGTCCGGCTGGTTTCAGCAGAGGGTGAGGTTGGTTGAGGCTAACGGGTGGTAGGAACCTGACAAAGACAATGGACTATCTGGAGGTGTTTGCGCGATTCAAGGACGAGGAGAACATCAAGGCTGTTGAGCGGTTGTTGAATTCGCATACGGAGTTGGAGATGTTTGAGCGGTCTCAGTTGGGTATGTGCCCTGCCCTTCTACCGTTGGATCTACGCAGTCAAGTCTGCGGGATGGGATGCTAATACACGACAGGGAGTCTGTGCTGCGATAATGCGGAGGAGGCCAAGTCGTTAATCCCGAGTCTGCAGAATAAGATTTCCGATGGGGATTTGCAGGAGCTGTTGGATGAGTTGACCAAGTTGCGGAACTTTACGGAGTAGATGGGGCGCCGTGGGGTTTGTTTGTGTCGGTTTTACTTGAATGCAGGGATAGCATGGAGTTCTGGCGTTTGTGTTGATATCTGAGATGTGGATATGATAAATATGCATGAGATAAGATGGCTTTACTGTTTCGTTATGTTGATGTTGATATACCTGGTATCTATGATGTGCCAATGTGCTTCGAGTGAGGATGCATCGTTCAGATATCGGATTTGCGTGCGTTTGATCTGCATGGTGGCTATGGGGCAGAGTTATCAAAATAACTCAGATCCATTGAGCCTTGATACTACTCCGTAGACAGGAACTGTATCCCTCATACTCCGTGGAGTATCCCATACATCATCATTTCTGGGCGCTGGGCACGGGATATAATAGTCCGGCTCAATTATCGCCAAGGGCAGCGTACAACCCGGCTGGTTGTACTCCGCGAGTACGGGGATATGGGATATATATCCGTGAGCGGTATTGTCTACATATTCTGGTAGTATAACGATATATCTACCTACACCTTCTGTACATGCTCCGTACAAGTAGTAAAATTACTTTCTTTCAAACACAGCTATTCGTCAGTAGACACGTGATGATGGGGCAAAGTACTCCGCATTGTCAATCGTCACGGTAGCTGGACTCCGTGGATGTACCGATTGGGTAGGAGATCGCACCGTAAAGAGACAAATCGCCACCGGTGGTATGACTCAATTGTATGACTGATGTGAATTGATCTCGTAAAGAAAATGCGACCACAGAATACTCCGTACTTGCATATGGTGTTTTAATAATATGCTCGGCCTGTACTTGTGAAGTCCCCGAGTCTGAAGTCACCGAGTCTCGATATCATGTCGTACGGAATAACTACAGATGAAGTTAACCTCCGTACTGATTAGTCAGTCCAGTTCATGAAGGTATGATGTTATGCCGAACACAGCAGAAGGAACCAAGATCATCCCAGCAGTGTTTAAACAACAACCCGCCAATCAGCGTGTCGGTAATTCTCGACCGACAAGGCTTCTGTGCAGCAGAAACCTTGCCCAATTTGGATTAGTGTCAGGGCATTGTGGGGGATCTCCACTTATTGCAGAGCCGATCCCCGTTGTCGGGCTTGATGCTAACCTTTTTGGGAGAAAAAACGGATGTGATTGGTGGGCTGGGGTAGTTTTATCGGGAGATGCTGATTGGCTGGTGCTACCGCGAATCACAGTTTTGTATGGATTTCTTTGTTGTGTGCTGTACAAAGTACTACATAGTTCAAAATACATAATCTTACCCAGTCCTTGTTATTCAGTATACATATTTGTACTACTAGTATTCTATCAGAAAGATAGTCATGCCATTACTACACGCTACGAAAACTATCGGAAGCCGACGTGCCCAACGCCAATCCAGTACGTAATGGAGCCTCCGCCAGCCGCACGGCCCAATCAGAAGCCACGCACTTATCTGCGCGCCAGAGAAAATGTTACGTTTGGAATATGGAGAGATCCGGAAGCATTTTGAGCCTGTGAGGTGTTTCTGTTATCCAATCGACAACGTATTCTTCTAGTTCGATCATCACAAATTCAACTTCACCTTTTTCATATCTCTACAAGTACTCTACTAGCATACTACTACTTACTCCCCTAGAATGACCGAGCGTTCTCTCCGCTATCTGGTTTTCCTGCAGTCCCTGGCCCCGGCTGCTTCTTGACTGACTCCCCGGTTTTCCGCTCCGCCAGCGGACTTTTTCCCTCTCCTCTCTGATAGCCTCCTACAACGGACTACTGCCTGATATCCTCCTTTTTACTCTGTACTACATACTGCTACAGCTTATCTGATCGGCTCTCTGCAGCCTCTGCAAACGCACACTTTAGACCGACAGATCCTCCGCACTCCCAATTGGTCTGTGGCCACCAATCGCGGAGCCCTTCGGAGGATCTTTCATCGCATTCTCTATCTGTTGTCTCGCCATTACCTATCTATCTTATATCAATTCTATCTATCTATTCATCCCTCTATCTCCCATTGCCAGCCAGGATGGCCGCCGTTATCACACTCCAGTCGTCCTCTGCGGCTGGTCCGGCGGTCCCGTCTTTCCAGCAACAGCAGCAGCAGCAGCCCCAATCCCAGCCTCATTCTCCGGATTCGCAACCATCGCATCGTCGTCGCCTATCTCGTGCCCAACAGCAACAGGACGGCCCTCCGTCTACGCCGCTATCCCCGGTCTCCTCTTCGACCCTAACTGCCTCCGCTGCTCGTGCTCCGGGCCGGGATGGACCCAGTTGTGACGCTTGTCTCCGCCGAAAGAGCCGCTGTGCTATGAACGAGATGGTCAACAAATGCTATTCCTGTGATTTTCACCGGCAAGAGTGCACCTTTAACCTTTCCTCTGGCGCCGCTCGTCCCAACACTGCGGAACCCCTGTCCAAGAAACGGAAACTTGAGGACTCGGTCCCGGAGGATGCTGAGTCTGTCAAGAGGTACGTTCACACCGATCTCGGATGCATCAATCGTATGTTCTTAATACTAAGCGTTGAACCCTTTCCGCAGATCATCGACTGTTGCTGCCACCAAACAGGGCCAGGGTCACTATCTAGTCCCCGGTTTCTTTGACCAATCCATCCAATATATTGGCTTGACCACCGAGTTTGAACCCGCCTTGTTGGACCACGTTCCTTTGGACCAGAACAACGAAGGCATTGTATCCAACTTTCGTCTGCGGAAGCTGGGTGACGATACTTACATCCGTGTCCGGAACACGATGCCTGACTCGGTTTCGGTCGATGCTATTGAGAGCCTGGTAGCTCCTTATGGTGCTACCTTGATTGAGAAGTTCTTCGAATATGTTCACCCTACGTTTCCTATCCTCATGGAGGATACCTTCCGCCAGACCTATCGCACCCGAAAGAACCTGTCGCCACTCTTGCTGGCTGCTGTTTATGTCTTGACACTCAAGTTCGTGGACATGCCAGCCTCTCAATCCGTTCGACGACCCGACGTAGCACGTCTGGAAAGTACCGCTCTTAAACTATTGACGGAATCGCTCCCCCGGGCCACGGTTGCCACCATTCAGGCCGGTCTTCTTCTCATGGAGAAATCGACCGTCGCGACCAGAGCATTGAACGCACAGTTGGTGACGGCTGGGTTTGAATTGGGTCTGCACCAAGACTGCACCCATTGGAGGATGGACACCTGGGAAAAGGGCCTTCGGAAACGTCTGGCCTGGGCGTTGTACATGCAGGACAAGTGGTCTTCCCTTGTCCACGGACGTCCATCGCACATTTTTGCTTGGAACTGGACGGTCAAAGACCTGGTGGAACAGGACTTTGTCGACGCGTTCCACGCGGATTCGAACCAGGACGATACTTCTGTTGGGCACGGACCGCTGTATTTCTGTCATATGGTGGCTTTGACCACCATCCTCTCTGACATCCTGGATCGATTTTACACCCTGCAGGCCATCGAGGATTTCAAGGCCTCCGGCGGAAACCGAACTCGCATGATCCTTGAAAGAGCCAAGCCCGCGCAGATTCGCCTGAAAGAGTGGTTTGCACGTCTGCCCCCGCAGCTCAAGATGGATACAAGCGGTGACTTATTCGATACCATTACGGAAGAAAACGCCCGTAACGGAGCTTTGCACCTGTCCTACTTTGCGACTGAAATTACGCTGCACCGATGCATCATTCGATCCCTGTCTCCTGAAACCGCCGACGCCTACCTGTCCCACATTTGCCGCTCCGCAGCCAAAACGCGTCTCATCTCCGCCATGGACTTCGTCAACCGACTGCGCCCTGCCCATCTCCGGTCCTTCTGGCCCTCCGCCTCGCGTCACAACTTCACTCTCATCGGCTCATTTGGCATCCTCCTGCGCGTGACTGCCCCTACAAAAGAGGAATCCGAGTTCTACCGCCTCCGACTCTGCGAGTACCGCTGGACGTTGAGCGTCAGCAGGAAGAACGCAGAGTTCCTCGACTTCTCCCTCGACAGTCTAGACAACGCCACCAACCTCGACCGCCACGTACCCGACAAACCCGCCATCGACGAGTTGATGCACAGTGCTGTCAAGCCAACCATCACCTCTCGTCCGGTCCCCGTCATCGCCCTCGATGACCCCGACCCGATGCTCGAAGCCGGAGGCACCTCGTCCGTGATCTCCGGGCTAGCTTCGCCGGCGACATCGGTCAGTGATGAGAGTTTACGAGATACCCCAATTCCGCCATTATAAAGGGAGGTTCCCGTTATTTTTACCTCCCTGTTTGTTGTCTGCGATTTACGAATTTCCTTTATATCCACGCCTACTTATGACTCGCATATAATATGGTCCATCCGTGTTTATTTTCTCATAGGACCTGATTTTCCCTGTCTACTTTGATGATACGCAAAATGATGATTCCCGCATGATTATGTACATACTACTGCTGTTTCGGTGTTGGCTTGGACATAGATTGCATTGATTGATTGGTTGGATTGGAGCAAGGAGCAAGGAGCATAGGATAGAAATCTACTTTTCTTTATACAATTCGAGTAATTTACTAGTCTTCCGATAGCACCCTGGAGAGTAGCACTCAGGAACCACATGCTTGTACATACTCCGCAGTGACCCGAGGCATTAACTTTCCAAATGAGGAATAATGGATTGGCCTTGCCCGTTATCGCCGCATCGCAGACTGACTGGGCCAGCAGCTACACGATGGCACCTCGCAACCGCCCTCGACCCTGAATTACGTGATGGATGCGCATTCGCCGCTTTCTCTATACCTTCAAAACACCTCTCCGTCTACGAGCCAGCATCACGCGTCTCACACCGACATAAACGACCCTTCCTCGCTCTACTTCGCCTTTTCATACCACTGCCAACATGGCACTTTCCCGTCCCACAACCAGTCTCTTTCAAAATCATGCTGAATGGAATCCCACTTCTCATGTCTCGAATGGCCTCTGCAGACCTCACCAACATGCGCAACGTCCCCATTTGGCGCGCAAAAGATACCCCTCTTCGATCCTTGTACCGCATCTACGAGGCCATGGTTGCGCGCGAGTACTACGCCGTCGGCCGAGAGGTGGAGTATTGTTGGTGCCAGAACGTGGTTGCGGGTTCTCCAGCGCCTTCCAGACCCGTGCGACGAGGATCCCGTTCGGTACTCTCTCCTTGCTTGTATCGCCGAAGACCTCGCCAGGGCGTTAACCGGCGATTGGGTCTGGGCATGCGGCGGGATAGGAATAAGCATGTTTACCGGAAGATGATCGATGAGGAATTTCCGCTGTTTACGCCGGAGACTCCACCTTTTTGGACAAGGACTGTCCCTGCTTTTGGTGTTGAGTTGACCGCAGGCTTGCCGGGGGTTTCTTTTGGATTCGTCGGGTAGATTGGTACTTGAAGCAGGGGGGAGGAATTCTGCATTTGTACAGAGGAATGTCATTACTGATACGGGGCGCTTTCACACGATCTGAAACGGTTAGGTTGCTCTCTGCAATCTAGGCAAAAGGCGTCCTCATTATACTTGTCGCGATAAGCCGCAGCAATTTCGTCCATCGTGAAGTTAGTGAAGTTATCCGGTGGCATCTCAGTGGAACATATATTCAACCACTGAATGTACTCCCTCTTCAGTGGGCCTCTTTTGCCCCCTCAGATACCTCAGCAATGCAAGAGTGTAATCCATATCCGACCCCCGCCTGCTTTGCTGCATCTCGTTATGAATGCGCCTCAGCTTCCGTTCCAGCGACCACTCCAACGAGACAGCAAGAATACAGAAACTTGCGCCCTCCCACAGGACAATTTTCTGCTCCTCTGCCCTTTCAAACATCTGCACTCTGGACCTGTCAGGGACGAAGAACGGCATCTTATTCATCCAGTTATTGCTAAAATGCAGGGTGTTTTGTCGCATTTACGGTAGCAGTGCGCAATGGATCCTTGGCGTCGTTGTCGCGCGCCAATTCGGGCTCTAGAAGATAGTCAACGTCTCCTGTGCTTTCTCTGTTTCGCAGAAAATTGACGGCCAGGAAGTCTTCTGCAGAAAGTAAGGTGATAGGTGCGAAGACGAGAAGCCTTCACTTTTGCCAATTTCAGCATCGAGAACCTTGAGGCCTGTAAGATGAATAGTTGCGTAGTACTGTGTTAGCTGCAATCTTTCTCTCTTTTCTAGAAAGTCGCTTTTACCTTTCTTAAGTCATCAGTTTTGAAACGTCTTAAGACACCAGTGCCAACCAAGTCAAACACATGGCTACAGAATTGTTTCTTATGAAAACAACACGCATACATCTTCCATTTGCACCGAATCGTCGCAGTAAGCATCTCTCCATGTCTACGTACTCTGTATATGACTCCCCGAATTGGTATAGTTCGGTGGTGCTACGGTACGGCGCCGATCCATCGGCAAGAGAAGTGTGGGGATCGCTTCCGACGTGCTTCACGTCAACCGATGGCTCAAAAAATGCCAGTTAACACATCTATTCTAGAAACCACCGACATGAATATAATCGATATTTCCACATAAAGCTATAGATATCTATTTCTCAGCGATAATAAAATGGATAGTGACCCCCCGCGCACCCGCGCCATCCGTCGCCGTCCGCCGCGGGCCTCTCGGGCGTGCGAGACATGTCGGGTTCGGAAGACGAAGGTATGAACCTATTCTTGTCCTACTCAATTAGCGACAAAGAGAGTCGTCCGGAGAGGATGTAACTGATTTCAATATATATAGTGCGATCAAGCTCAGCCGTGCTCTTATTGTGCTTGTATGTTATGTCCCATTTCCGAATGCCAAATGGTACATATCCCGAATGTAATAATGCTTATGCTCATGCTTATTCCAGACCATTGTCTCGACTGTACCTATAGAAATGTTGCAAATCAGAGCACGTCAAAGCCGGAAAAAAGACAGAGCCGTGTCAGGCAGATTCAACAGTAAGCCCCCCGGCTTCTCCGCCACAAGTCCGGTCTATACTGAAGTTGATCCAGAGGCAGGAGTAGTGAAAGTCGACCTTCACCATGGCCGGGGGCGAACCAAAATAATCAACCCCAAGAAAGAGGAACACACTCCCCGGATACTTTTCTGGACGATTCACGCTCACCGCGGATATCCCGTGCAAGTGGGTTGCAACGGAATCATGTAGCTATGCCGACAACGCATGGAATGGATAACCGCGGGGAGGATTCTAAGCTGGTTAGTTTCCCGCTTTATTTATGACAGACTGCGGTTCTAATGATGCATTACAACAGATACTCCGCTATGCGACTCCGCGTCAAGAGACGGGTTGAGTGGTATTGATCTGCATACGAACAGGACTGAGTTTTATGGGAATTCGTCGAATCTGGCGTTTCTTGGGAATTTATATGCGCGCGCACGAAAGCACAGGGCTCCACATGTCTCTGGGGATGGGTATTTCTATGGTGATTTCCAGTCAACGGCTGGTCCATCGCAGGCATACGCAGAGGATAGAAACAAAGACAGTACGAAAGCTACGGACAGGACGCAGCTATCAATCGTTAACTTGTTGTACAACCCGAGTTACCCAAGCAATTCGTCTTCACAGTCACCATGGGAATCTGAAAAAGACAAGGATAAGACCGTGCAGACGGATAACCCAGAAACACCATCAAACAACATAATCCTAGGTTAGCCAACCCCCCAATAACCAAAATAATCCAACTAACAACAAAAAGGCAGCGGAATAGCACCAGTAAACCAACTCGCAAACGAATCCCAGCTCGAAATCGAAAAGACATTCATCAGCAGTTACTTCTCGAACAAACACTACATCCACCCCATGCTCTGCAAATCGTCATTCCTCCGCCGCTGCGAACGCGAAGCATTCAATCTCTCTAGACGAAAGTCGTTTGCTTGTGGATCCTCCAACTTCGCAGGCTTATACTTTGCGGTTGTCGCCTTGGGCGCTATAAATGCAAGTCCTGACGAGACGTCGCTGCTGGACCATTACTGCACATATTCGCCAGATCCCAGGAGGCCGGGGACAGGGAGCGTGGGCGGTTATTCGGCGTTAGATTTTGCGAACTTCTACTTTGGGGCTGCGAAGAGGGCGCTGGGGGATGTGTCTGAGAGTTGTTCGTTGGAGAGTGCGCAGGCGCTTATGCTTTTGGTATGTCTCCGTTTATGGTGGTTTGTAGGGTTATGCTGACAATGCCAGAACGTGTTTTGTCAGAACGCGTTGCGACCTCATAGCTGTTTTATGTATAGTGGGATGGCTGTTAGGACGGCGGTTGCTATTGGGTTTAGACCTGTAATAAAAGCCTGCGGATGCGAGTCAAAGTTATAGTTGTTGAGGGTGGTAGCGTTGCTATAATTTTGATGTAGTGCTGAAGACTCGTTCGCCATCACCGTAGGCCCTGTCCCAGTCCCAGTTCCCAGAATCAAAGATGGTGACGTTGGCTGCATCTGCATCTGCTGTTGCTGTTGAGACTGCGGTCTCAACACCTGCGCATGATCCGCCGGCCGCCTCCTCAAACACTCCCTCGTAACATCCATCACCTCCCTTATCATCTCCGCGCAGCGTCTCGCGACAACAACATTCCTCATTGACTCGAATATATCCAGCGACTTCTCGACATCTTTCAACAATTCTTCTTCGGGGATATCCGGAACGCCTGCTAGAATTAGGTATAGGAGGATCATGGAGCTGTAGAGGGCGTAGGTTGTGTTGTACCACCTGCGTTCTTCAATTAGCATTATTGATGTGGACTGGCGAGGGGAAAGCGGGGGATAGGGTTACCAAGTTCGGATGTAGATTCGATGGAGGAAGGATTCGTATTGCATTTGGATGCTTGATTGGGCGGCTGCGAGGCAGAGGTGGATGTGGTTGAGGTAGGAGATTTGTTCTGATGTGGAGGTAGATGTAGATGTCGATGTTGATGCTACCAAAAACGGTCGATGTATAAGAATCCGCGTATTATAAAACCCTACCACATCCCATCAGCAATCCTTCCGTACAAGCAATCAATCAATTAACCGCAAAAAAGCACTCACTCAACCTCAAAACCAACTTCTGCTTAAAAGCCCACTCGGGATCATTCAATGACGCCTTATCAACATTCAAAAACGCCGGCAAACCCTCCTTCCATGCCAACAACCTCCGATCAAGATCCATCGCGATGCGCGACCTCTCATGCATACTGCGTTTATTTGAGTGATACAGGTGGTGTGATGCTTTGGTCATGATTTGCGCTAATGCTACCATTACGGGGATCATGGCGACGTCGTTGTCTTCTGTGTCGGGGTCTTGTTCGTGGCCTGGTGTTGTCTTTGGTTTGTTAGAAGTGGTTGGGTTGTGCGCAGATAGGAGGGTACCTTTAGTGTTGGAAGAGGGACTTGGTAGTAGTCGAGGTCTTTCATGCTGTCTAGGCGGCCAGAAGAGCAGCACATTTCGCTGTTTTGGTTAGATTTTTTTTCATTGAAACGGATGAGGAAACGTACACTTCATGCGAATATATGCACCTGCCTATGGTTAGCTATCCAACTGCACTGAGGCTCAGTCAACTCACCACCATGTCCGCTTCCCTTCCTTCCGCATATTAGCAGGCAATGCCGACATCCCCGAAGCTTCTTTTTCTCGTTATTTGGGCAGGAGTTCCAGCCTGATACGAGGGCGGAGATTCTGGCGAATCTTGTTGATCCGATGATTCTGGGGGATTTTGCGTTTGGGGGTGGGATGGAGTAGGTGTATTTGCGGGGTTTTTGTTGGATGTGGCTAGGTTGTTGGGGGGCTACAAGGGAAGAGGTTGATATGTATTTATATAAGATACAATTGATACTAGACTGGCATTATGCCACTGTTTATATCGCATAACGCAAGTCATATCAGGAATGATCTTCAGTGGAGTCACTTCCTGAGACCGGTCGTTGCTTTGTCACTTCTTTGGTAACTTGTCTGTCTCCCTGTGCCTTTCGTGAATCTGGACCACTGAAAATTTACTTCTGGTCATTCCAACGCTATACAGATAGCGAGCGTTCACGCTCCGTGACATTCTGTTCCAGTCCTCGCTGGTAGACTGCTGCGCTTTATGAAGGCGAAAAAAAGGCGGAGGGTGAAGAGCCCTATTTGGAAACACATATCCAAGTTTGAGACAGCCACTAAAAGCTAGTGAATGAGAATTGGCTTTCATAATGACCAACAATCCACCTTGTCAAATGTATATCAATTCTACGATCAGCTATAGGGCTAGCACGTGATGCCAAGACCTCGCCTAGATCCGATCTATTTCTATTAATAGCCATGCCGCCCGACCGACGACCAACGTCCCTCTACTAAATACATACATTCAATCAACAACAACATGGCCCCCCACGAAGGATTAGTTCACCCAAAGGAGTACGACATCAAAAACAGCAATGTGGAGCTGATCGGAACCGACATTGACCACCGTGTCAAGTACAACTCGGCCGCCAGCGAGCCCGCCTGGAACAACGGCAAGATCGGACAGGAACCCGGGCTCTTCATCTGGCGAATCGAGAATTTCCAAGTTGTCCCATGGCCAAAGGAGCGCTTGGGTGAGTTCTACGAGGGCGACAGCTACATTGTGCTGCACTCGTACAAGGTCGGTGATGCCGACAAGCTAGGCCACGACATTTTCTTCTGGTTGGGAAACAAAACCACCCAAGATGAGGCTGGTACTGCCGCTTACAAGACGGTTGAGTTGGATGAGTTTTTGCATGGTGCTGCAACTCAGCATCGGGAAGTGCAGCGGCACCCATCGGAGGAGTTTGTGTCGCTGTTCCGTCGCATCTCGATCAAGTCTGGAGGCGTGGCTTCGGGATTCCGTCATGTCGAGGAAGAGGAACCCAAGGAGGTGCTTACGTTGCTTCGCATCTTTAAGCATCCTGGTGCTGGTCGCATTGACTCTATTATCGTTCATGAAGTGGAGCCGACCTGGCAGAGCCTCGACGATGGCGATGTCTTTGTCTTGGACAAGGGCGACAAGATCTGGGTCTGGCAAGGCAAGAGCTGCAGCCCGATGGAAAAGGCCAAGGCAGCTCAGGTCGTCAATGATCTGATTCTAGCCAAACATGTTGACGTTGAAGTCCTTTCGCAACTCGAACCGAGATCGAAGATCATTGTGGACTTGCTAGGAGGAAAGGAGGTGAATCAATTATCCTTCCAGGCACCGCGACCTGTGTCCTTCCCCAAGAAGACGGGAGATGACAACATCGATGCTCGCCCGCGCAAACTGTTCAGGTTTAGCGACTCCTCGGGTGCATTGTCCTTTGATCTTGTTAAGGATGGTGGTCGGATTCGCCAATCCGATTTCGATGGAAACGACGTCTTCCTTTATGATTCCGGTAACAGGCTCTGGGTCTGGCAAGGCCTGGGGGCTAGTGCGAGGGAGAAGGCTTTGTGGATCAAGGTCGCCCAGGCTTACCTCCGTCAGCTTCAAGAAAGCCAAGAAAGCTCGGAGGCCTACCTTACTCCCATTGCAAAGGTTGTACAAGGTCACGAAAGCCCGGCATTCGCGAAAGCGCTGGAGGTTTAGGTTTGTGACATGAGAGCTGATCATGTAATGATATATGGAACGGCATGCGAGGCTACTATATAACGAAATTCGTTTCTTGTATTTAGTTTGTTTATTTTTGTCAATAACATTTGTTCAAACTGGCGGCGCTAGGCACTTTAGCGGTCATTCTCAGTCACCAATCCCTACTGGATACAGACCCTCGCCGCATGCCGTGGGCGAAGTTAGGTGCTTCAAAACTGTATCTAGTATTTTTCAAAAAATATATATCTGCTTTAGAAAATGTAGCTGGATGTAGACATCGACCATTGCCATGTGAGATTGAGCCATGGCTGCCATGCGTTATCAATCCAACATACACCTAAGTCTCGCACTCCGTGTACATTTCTTCAACCGATCTCGAACAATCAGCCGGCATGGACTGCAACTTAGCTTCAGTCAACATGAATTTGTAGAATCTTCTAGAAGATTGCTGCAGGATTTCCTTTGCGGCTTACTCCAGGCTATTTAGCCTCGCTTTCACAGACTTGTTCAGATTGTTAATGGTTTCTATTAGCTCTTTCTCATCCGCAGGTCCGATAATAAAGTTATCCTTGACTGCTTTTCTCAATCCTACAACATGTTGCTGCAGGTATCGTCTGAATTTGGTTCGTGTAAATGATTTTGTGCAAGGGCACGGATCATCTTCCTGCTTCGTTCATGCTTTTCAAGTTGTTTATGTCGCTGTTTACGACAATCAGTCCCGTTTCAGGTTCAAGAAATGGAATACATGGCAACTTACGATATTCTGAATGTCCTAATTTGCTGCACGTGCTCTGGAAACTGTTTATAAAACTCTTTCCAGATTACAGGAAAAGTACTGGTTGGGATCGTAGTGACAAATCCGGAACCTTTACCCTTCGCTGCACTCCATTCAATACCCTGGAAGTCATTCTCTTCGCTGGGAAAGGAAACCGATATGTGAGACTCGATCCATTCGGCCGGGCCATTGCTGGATTTTATACAGGCGTAATGAAGGTATTCATGGTTCTGTTGCGGGAATTCCTTCCGCTGTCTGAGTCGTGACCATTCTCTATCCCCTTCCTTGTGATAACTTATAGTTGGTCAGAACCCTTGAAACTCAGCTTGGTATGGAAGGATGACTCACCACAGTATATTCTCCTCAGCACTTGGCAGCCAGTCATGCTTATTCGGAGATTGGTCTATAAGTTTAAAGCCCGAGGACCCAGGCTTCTGCGTGAATCGAATATAACGTAGACCCGGGCCTCCCAAATCAAACCATATCTTGGGCTGGGATAGATCGATATTTGCACCACACCGTACAAGATGCTGGAGGATATGTACCAATTCATTTTTCAATGCACAGAGCAATGGAGCCTTGCCACGGTTGTCCTCGACATTCAGCGCTGGTGTGCTTAGGTTGCGAATTAGCTCCAATGCGAGGCTCTTTTTTTTCGGTAAATTGTATAATGCAGTGGGGTTTCAATGTTTGTGTGGTGTTGGTGAAAATATGCGTCATGGCCCATATCAACGGAGCGCGCTTCTCATAATACTCAGAGTCGATCTCCGCACCATTTACCAGCAGACAAGCGATCATGTCGACATTAGCCGGGAATGTCTTTTGCGGCCCTATGATCCGGCCATATACCAGTCCAGGCGTCGTTGCCGACGGCAATGGAGTGCGGTCACCTATGTCTTTTGAGTTAGGATCGGCACCGTAGTCCAGCAAGAGTTTTTGTGTGTTGGATGCTTTGAAGTTCGCGGCGTCGTCCGGCCGCGACAGTCTCGCAGTCCAATGTCCTTCAGAGGCATCAATTCCAGTAATACTTGAAGTGCTTCCAAACGTGCATGGCGTGGTGCTTGCGCTATACGTAGCAGGGAGAAAGACCAGGGTTCTTCAGGCGCTTGATCAGAGTGTGGTTTCTCAGGTATCTGTCCATCCGCTCTCTGAAGTACTCCTTCCGTTCAACGGATTTACTAAAATGAGAAGGGTCATCCTGCAATGTCTGAGGTATTTTGAGAAAATCGTTGAAAAAATTCCTCCAGTTCTTGCTCCAGGGGTGCTGGTACGGCCATATGCATATATAATTTGAGCCTCACACGCTCAGCAGCGATCTATGGAAGTCCGATGGAAACTCTGAGGAGAGAGAAAATTATCACCACTCCCGAGTTTATAGGTTTAAGCGACGAGGGCAATGCTCGTTGAAGTGGCCGAACATGTCAATATTCTCAACACTTTTGATAGACTGATTGGCCGGGCAATGGTGGGGCTGCATCACTTAGCGCGTGCTGGCGCTGATCCTCATGCTAATGCTCACAAGAACTGTCTTTGCATGCTAAATATACCAAGGGGTCCCAAGTTTTCCGAACTTGCTCTGTCCCTTGGGCCGCTCTTGCATATCTCGCCATTCCACTACATCTAATCCGTACACCATCTACACAGTCCCAAGAACAGCATTCTCGCAACGCGCGTGCACTTCCATTTATTCTAATGCCTAAAGCAGTTACAAACAAAGATAAGAACATTCATCAAGAAATCAGAATTTAATGAGTGGACAAGTTCAGAAAAATCCGGATAGCTCTTTACTCAAATTTCACTCATCCCCATATCTCTGTCTAGACAGCAACCTAGAGGCCACCTAGACATAACTGACAGTGACAGAATCACTAGACACAGAGGCCTCAGTCAGGACCTGGCCATTCTGCCGGATATCCATGATGGTAGCACCAGAGGGACCAACAGTCCTGCCGTTGCTGGTGGCCTCGGCATTAGTGAAAGTAACCGTTCCGAAATCAGCGAAGGAAACAAGCGAACCACCGGATTCAAAATCCTCGACAATCCATTCAGCATTGGTCTCACAGAGATCGCCCTGGGTGCCTCCAGTGAATCGGTGGGTGACGGACTGGCCATTGGTAAGGTTCTCGACAGTGGCTGTTCCAGTGCTCTCAGTGGAGGCCTCGACGGTGACCCTGATGGAGTCACCTTCGGAGATGGTGATGCCGCTGAAGTCATAGGCGTAGTCGGGGTACCATTCGTACCAGGCGCTGTAGGAGGCTTGGCCGCCCTGGTAGCAGAAGTCGACGCCTGTCTGGAGGATGGCGGTCTCGCAGGTGTCGCCGTCAATACCGACCCAGGCGGAGGCACAGGACTCTTCTCCCAAGCCGAAGCCACCAGCGCCACTACTTGGGGCGGAGACACTGGGGACGGTGAACTCGCCAGTGACGGTCGTGTAGCCGGAGCCAATTAGAACAGCACCGGCCCAGTTGGAGCTGTACTGAGCCTGGGTAGTGTTGGTGACCTTGAGAACCTCTTTGCTGGTACCGGGGATGAGTGGAGGGTTGCTGTGACGCTGTTTGTTGGCGCGACGAGCTTCGTGGCGAGCTTGACGCTTCTCGGTGAGAGGAGCAGCCAGAGCAGCGCTGGCAAGGAGAGAGCCTGTGAGGATGGAAGAGAACTTCATTTTGGATAGATGGGGATCTTCAAAAAGGTGAAGAGATACTGTTGACAGAGTCCGTTGAAGAGTGGAAGAATCAGATAATGCTTGAGAGTGTCCGATGCTGGATGGCAGGAGACACAGCTACACAGAGGAATTATGGCTCTATTTATACATGGCTACAACTGATTCTGGACTCGACTCAATCGGGAACTCATGACCTACAACCATCCCATTTTCCTTGCTCTTCGGAGAACGTGCAACGCTCGGGCGATGATACAATTCCCTTCTTAGTCCGACGGGGTTTAATCTCGAAGGCCGTCATTCCGGCTTTCGCAATAATTGCAAAGTCGTAAGTCGTCCAAGCACTAACCTCAAAATGGAGGATCTTGCGAGTATCAGTGAGGTGCCAGTTGCCATTTTAGAGATACTACGAAGAAGACCGAATCCAACGCCCAAAGCAGAAGACCGCGGTTCGACGATTGGGTCTGCGCCAAGAGCAACGCAGCACCGGCTTATCTATCATAGCCTAGGGTATCCCATTCTGGTCACCATGTTTCTACTCGGGCGTGCACCAGGCTTAATTAGGGCAGAGTGGGAGGTGGCAGGGACCATAGAGAAACGGCCCGGATAGCGCAGGCACAGAAAGCTTCGAACAAGCCTTGTGAGTAGATGATAAGCACTCGGAAAGTGCCTAGCGTGAGACAGATAGACTCAGGTGTGCGGCGATGGTCTTCGATTGGCCTGAAGGGGAGGAGCATCTCAGAGGCTGCCGAGGTTGGAATGTAACCTTTGGCCAGTCGACTGATTGAGACTAATGGTTAGTCTAGTCTTTTAGTCTACTACTACTACTTTTAATTGGTATTTTTCTCTCCTTGGCGGACCCTGACAAGCAAAAGAAATTATATTATATTAATTCTGCATTCAGATAATGCAGGCGATGATGAATGCACCAATCGGCGCCGGTGGACCCCGCTAACCGCCATGATTAACACCCACGCCAACGATCCTGCCAATCTCCTGCTTGATTAAAGATCCAACTACCTTCATAGTAAGTACTAAGTGAGTAAGGAACTATCTGAGACAAATAATTAGGAGGCAGCTGAAGACACGCCGAGTTCTTAAAATGGCTTTCCCTATACAGGAGCTGCTCCGGACGGGGACCTCCGATGTAGGGTCCTCAAGTTGACAGTTTTCTTGATAAGTTGACTGTCATCATTGCTCACTAGAATAACGTGATATGAAAGAAGAGACTCCGCGACTGATATGACTGTTGCATGTGTCAGGGGGCAGTAGAATCCTGCTGATTATAGTCCATGCCAGAGTCAACGCATTGAGTCAATGCATTGGAGCTACAAGGCACATCAAATGGACTGACTTACGCATTACATAACAAATAGAAAGCTATTCCCTTGACACAATCAAGTGATTTAATCTTTCAACATTTCAATACTGACAAGCTATAATGGCCCAACGGTTCAAGGGCTTGATATGAAATGACTGAATACGTTATACTATCTGGCCAATGCATAGATTAATTCACGATACAACACAACATGCAAGCATGGTCTATGTCTCAGTTTTTGCCGAGGTCAATGATGTGCGAGCTATCTCAACAATCTGCTCTGCATTAGTCTCTGACGACAATGCCTCACATTTTCATCAAACGGCGTCCGCAGTATCAGTGCCCGTAACCCCCCTGGTCACGGTCTCCCGGCTGTGCCGTTCTCCGGTTGATGACATTCAGCATACTTGCAGTGGCTTGTCGCGGAACTCCCCGCTGCTTGCCATTGACCCTGTAGAAGGCCGAGAATGAAGCAGTGATGATATCTCAATCCTTGCGTGAATTGATATAAGCAAAGGCGAAAGTACTATACTGTAGACCAAGTAGGTAGACGCGGAGTTGGCCGGGCTTGACAGAAGGGCTATTTGTTCGGTGGAGGCAGTGTTATGAGATAAGACATCGTCGATGCGTTAGTCAAGATGAGTGAGCTGCATTTTCCTTGGTCCTCGGTCTGGTGAGAATTGTGGTATGCAACCTTGGACAACGTGCTTGATTGGTGATAAACCTTGAATATCGTCAAGTAGTGGTAGAGGTGGTGGTTGTAGTCCGATGTATGTTGGATGATCATCATGATCGGCGCTGTCTGGAGCACAGATTTAGCGGCTAGGATTAGTTGATCAATAGCTTCGCTCAGTCTAAATGTTTCTTTTTGCCTTTCGTCTTTTGTTCGTCGGCTCGTTACTTCTAAATGTGTCGTTAATTTATGGTCCATTAGCTTACAAAAAGAACAAGCATTTCTGATACTGAAGCAGGCGGAAATTTTAATGTATCAATATGCGGATATGCGACGAACACCCAAACCACGCTCGCGAGGCATAAAGATGCAAAAACATACAACAGCCGGGATTCGCTGGGTGCCTCCCAGGTGAGTTGAAAATTTCAGATCAAAATTGGGCAGAAAATCGAAGTTAATAAACCCCTCCGAACCAAAATCTGCGACTCCATTGAACCATGGGAGTAACCGCACGGGACATGGGACTCGCCACTTCGATGATATCAAGACCTTTGTGGTAGAAAAGCACGTGCCGATTTCCGAAAACTATCATTATTCTTCGAGTGTGCTCTTCTATTGAATGCAGAACATGCAGGATTGAATCCTATGGGTTTCAGTGTGAGGTATGCATCGATGTTGGAGGAGGACAGCTGCCATAAAGCCAATGGCGATCTCGAATTGAACATTTGTTTTCCCGATGTGTCATTTGCACGGTTAACCATTGTTGCCTGCTTTATCGGGATCTCCTTGTACAATTCCATTGAACTCATTGTCCTGTGTTTCGTTACGTTCAAAAAGTACAACAGCTGCTATTTCTGGTCCCTTCTCATCGCATCAATCAGTATCATTCTGTTTGCTTTGGGCTATCTCGTCGTTATATTTCGCCTTGGGATCATCTATGCGGGCGTTGCAGCAGAGATAGTGGGGTGGTATGGTCTTGTGGTCGGCCAGTCGATGGTCCTTTGGTCACGCCTTCATCTCATTGTCCATGATCAATGGATAATACAAGGAACCCTTGCCATGATCATTGCTCTTGCGATTATATTTCTTATCCCTGCCACCGTCTTCGAATTCGGTGTCCATTCCAACTACAGCAATAAGTTTTATACCGGATTCAATATCGTCGAACGAATACAGCTGGTGGGAATTTCGGTGCAAGAGATCATATTGTCGGCCATATATTCCTGGGAGGCTGCCCGGTTATTGAGACTGCGACCGAGGGACCATTATCATGGCATTTTGGTCCAGCTTCTGGTTATCAACCTGGCGATGGTTTGCATGGACGCAGCCATCATTGGATCTCAGTACGCTGGCTACTTTATAATCCACGTCACACTTAAAGCAATGGTCTACAGCGTCAAGCTGAAAATGGAATACACTATCCTGGGAAGGTTGGTTCATATGTCTTCGACATAATGGCTAGCTGCGCGCCGATAGGACGATCCAAATCCGATGAATCCGGCACTCTACGGACATTTTTCGTGTGGGGTGGCAATATCACAATATCACAATATCACAACTGGCGAAGTGCGACGAATGGAATGTTGGACTGACGATATATCCCGAATTTTCAACCTCGTTACCGAACTGTACATTCAGCGCGAACAGCGACTCAATTTTGTTCCATCCTTTTCATTTTAGTTGTATTTGACTCCGTGGATACCACTATATACACTTATGTACTGTGAGTCAGAGTATGAGGTTGGGAAGGCGTGAGTCGCCATTAGACACGCTCCAGCATCACTACCCGACTTTCATAATCGCCCTCAAACACAAACTGCAAACCCATGTTCATCAGCGTCTGCCCCGTGTACACACTCCCCCCATCCACGCGGTACTCCGCCTTCGCATCCAGTCCCTCCAGCCGCACCCACGGTGACGAGTTATCAATGTTAGCACGCATTTGGAACGCGAAGAGCACGGCCCGTGTCCCATCGCCCGAGATGAACAACACAGCCGGCCAGTTAGATTCCTCCGGCAGCGCGAGGCGCCACATGTCGCCCTCCAACACGATTGGATTGACCTTCTCGGCCAGTTGGATTAAACCAGGCAGCACGGTCTTCTCGTCCTCGTGTAGTTCGTCTGGG
Source organism: Aspergillus chevalieri (assembly GCF_016861735.1). Lineage (NCBI taxonomy): Eukaryota > Fungi > Ascomycota > Eurotiomycetes > Eurotiales > Aspergillaceae > Aspergillus > Aspergillus chevalieri. Next base: position 528,785 of record NC_057368.1, on the reverse strand, counting down.
TTGAGTTCGAGTCCGAACGACCCGCCCATCATGGCGACGTGGCCGCGGAACGAGACGGGCACACTGCGCAGGGACTGCTGGTTGGGAACGGCCGAGATATGCGCGCCCATCGCGCTGGGTGGGTAGGCCAGCGACGTCCCCATTTGGATAGCCACTCGCTCCGCTCCGTCTGTATCATCTGATGTCCAGATCTGCGGGAAATACTGCAGAACACCCGGGTCGAACCGGCCGCCGCCACTCGCACATCCCTCCCACAGCACATCTGGGAACCGGCTCGTCAGCGTCTCGAAGACGTGGTACAGGCCCAGCATGTAGGCGTGGTCGGTACTGGGAGATGGCGCTTCGTGCATGCCCCGATTGTGGTCCCACTTGACATACGAGATGTCCGCGCTCTTCAGCAGACGAGTCATGCTGTCGATGATAAACTCCTGCACCTCGGGCAGGGCCACATTCAGGACCAGCTGGTTGCGGTGCAGAGTGCGCGGGTAGTCTCCCGCATGCAATGCCCAGTCGGGGTGCTTATGGTACAGCGTCGAGTTGGGATTGACCATCTCAGGCTCCACCCAGATCCCAAAGCGCAGCGGTGTTGAGGTGTTCGCTGCCTTGAGCGCCGTGACGTTGTTGACCAGTGGCCCGAGACCGTCGGGGAATTTGGCCCGGTTCACCTGCCAGTCACCCAGACCGGCCGTGTCGTCATTGCGCGGGTACTCATTTCCGAACCAGCCGTCGTCCATGGCGAAAAGCTTGATGCCGAGCGCGGCGGACTCCTCGGCGAGCTTGTAGACATTGCTGGCGTTGATGCTGGCGCCGAGTCCCTCCCAGCTGTTCAGGAGGGCTGGACGGTCACTCGTCGCGAACTTGCTCTTGATCAGGTGCTTCCGGTACAGTCTGTGCAGGGACCGCGACATGCCACCGATGCCGGTGGCGGAATACACGGACACGCATTCGGGAGAGGTCAGGGTCTCGCCTGGCCGGAGGGTCCATGACAACTGAGACGGATTCAAGCCCAGCAACGCGCGCGTGAAGCCCTGCGATCCTTTCTCGACGTCGACGGAAAAAGAGCCGGTGTAAATGAGAGAGAAGCCCCATGCTTCGCCTTGCGACTCGGTGGTGCTCGGGTGCACCAGGGACAAGAAGGGATTGTGCAGGTGGGAGGAGAAGCCTGTGCTGCTCCCGAAACTGTTTCTCTATTAGTTAATTATGCTTTAACTGTGAAGCCGAGAGTGGAAAACGTACCCCTGCAGCCCATACTCAACCTTGCGTCTCTCACGATGTGCCTCGCGCGCCCAGTCACCGCGCAGGTAGATCATCTCCAATTCTTCGTAAGGAAGATCCACACTCAGACTTGATAAGGCCTCTATGGTGATGTTCTCCTCGCCGTGGTTGGTGATGTTAACGCTGCGCACGATGGCGTCGTATTTGGGAAAGATGGAGTAGGACAGATCCGCCCCGACAGAGCTATAATTGTCATGCAAGTGCACCACCAGCGTCGTCACATCTTCCTCACTTCCAAACGTCGCGGGCAGGCCAGGCAGTCCAGGCTTCCCCTGTACGATCGTGTGTGACTGATACTGCAGGTCCGAGATGGTGTAGCCCGCCGATTGGCGGATTCGCACAGCGGGGATGCGGAAGTCGCCCCGTCCCTGGTCGGGGAACTCGCGACGGATGCGTCCGGGCCTGCCGACCCAACCGTTCACGATCGGCTCTGCAGCTGCGGGGATGGCGCCCGTCACACTGCCACCGAAGTGGTCCGAGATGAGGTCTCCCGTGACGGGGTCGATGTGGAAGATGTAGGAGACGTTGTCTCCGTTGAGGGCGAAGGATGTGCCATTGGCCACGACCGCTTGGCCCATTAGTCACTAGTCATGGAAGTTCCTCTAATGAATGCGGACATACCATTTCCATTGGCAGACTCTGCCACCGCGACTTGCGACTGCGTCGCGAGACTAAGCACACTGGCAGCAGCAACAGCCTCCCTGTGTGAGAACCAGCGCATGGTGGTGGATGAGAGGGGATGATGGGTAGGAGAGGACTAGGAAACCCCAGAAATTGACGCACCTTTATATGTACGGGAAAGGGAAGCCAGCGGAATAGAGCGCAAAGGATTAGCACGAGAATTCCCCATTGATCGAATTGTTTGTGGAGATAGAACCGGTCCCGGGACTCCATAGGAACGGACGGAGCATTCCCCGCATCCGCAAATTGGACACGGACCTTATAGCATGTCACTTACCGCTGCCGGCATCCCGGGGGGCTGCAGCAATTTGTCCGGTGTACAATTAAGGTGCGTTGATTCAATAACGTTTGCTGTTGCAAGGTAAAACGTCGGAGAAATATAGAGCTAGAATCCACTCCTTCGTGAAAGTTACCCCATAATATAGCTTCGTCTGCGCCAAGGACCAGCAAGACTGAGAATGATTCATATTGCAAGTGGCAGGAAGGTGTTGATACGGTCACCCCTCCACTGCCTACCCAGATGGGATATCAACATGTATACACACGGTACTATGCTGTTACGGCATGCCGACTGTCACGGAGCATGGATGTTTGCTACTTGTATCGGGTCGGGTTAGGGGCATGAACCACTTTGAAATAGCGGCGGAGCTGTTGCCGAACCCGCTGTCCCGCCTGCGGTCGAATAGCCGTGATTGGTGGATTATCTATCTTGAGTCCCTACAGAGAACATGTATGTATGAGATGTGCATGCACCCTCCCACTATGTCCCCAGGGGAATACGTCTGAAGATGCAAAAACATACAAACACAATCTGCAGTTCAAGCAATTATCAAGAGAATGAAGTCGTTTCGATCATCCTGTTCTCCAACTTTCATTTCTTGAGGTTCGAAACAGGTACGAAGCTCATACTGAGATGAATCGGAGATTATAAGTTACATTATCCTATTATATAAGTATGTATCTACCATCTTCTGGCAGTTTTAGTATTCTACATAGCCCTACCACGGAAACGCAAGACATAGAAGCGACTACTCGGATAACCTATCTCTACTTCTTCGATCCAGGACAGGCATATCTGAGAGAAGGACGCCCCTGTCGAACGAGTGAAACAGCCATAAGTTTTAAAAGTCTCGCCGCCAACCCCATTGCCGGTATAAATCATTGGCCCTGTATTTTGCCGCCCAGCCAAGATCCTCTTCGATGCTCTCCAGCAGCAAGGCAACTGCATTTCTCTCGTCTGTGTTGCTGAAGCAACACCCGGCTGTAGGATAAGACGTTTAGTGGCTGGATGGTGCAGAAAAAGAGCAGAAATGGACGTACCATAATGCAGTGGCTGAACAGAATTAACACGGCAGCTCCCTTCTGGCTTGCTTTGTGCAATGCCGCATATTTGCCTTGCATGGTATTGCAGCTTTCCCTATGAACCTGTCAATTAAAAAAAAAAAAAAAACCATGAATTCCTATTTAAAAACATACCTCTATATTCCTGAATGCCGCCACACAATCCAGAGTCTGGGAGGGATCAATGCTCAGCAGCAAAATCCGCGTAAGGTGGAACATTTGCCACGACGATGCTGGAAAACTGGTCAGATACCGCCTCTTAACAAGAACCCAAGGCTAGACACAAGGCAGAATGCCTACCACAAACACCTCTGGTGAACCAAATAGTAGTGAACAATTGGCCATCCTCCTTATACAAAACTGGATCCATAAAGCCCTTTGCTGTCACTGAACGCTCCCAGTGGTTGAGTAAGTCCCATAAGCTCTTCCATTCATCCACTGCCCTCAATTTCCTCGGCTTGTCAGCTTCCCAGTGGGCTATAGCATTTGCAACTTTTGCAAGGATCGTGAGAATTCTACAGTGGAATTAGTACCATTATCGCTCATACGATGTGGATGTTCAGCAAACAACTTACTGGTTATTCATCAAGTCCTCACATCCTTCCTGTCCAATTCTGACCAAGTCCACAGCCCACAAGTCGGGATCAAGCCTCAGCCTGGACTTATTTATAATAGAGCAGACCACTTCTTGCCGTGCAATAGACCAAAACCCAGCTTGCTCAATACCCCCTGATGATCCATTCACACTACGTACTTGGCTAAAAGAGAAGACTCCGTCAAGGTGTTTCTGCCAGTCCCGCCCTGTGGCGTCCAACATTTCATAACATGAACAAATTACAGTAGCCGCAAACCCAAAGCCGGCAAATGGCTGCTCAGATTCTTGAAGGCGATCGATGAGAAGCGATATGGCCGTGTTGTAGTTCTTGCGTGCAATGAGCATCCCATCAAAAAGTCTCCCAGTCAAGTACTGCTGCTTCGCCGCACATGCAATAATTGCCGCCTTCAGTAACGGATCATGCATGGCTAGGCGGCAAATCTTCCTGGAAAATGTTTGTGAGAGATCGGAGAGATCCATCCACTGCCCAACTTCAGCGCTGAATAGGCGGAGGAACCTTGCGTCTTCTGATGTTAGAGGCTTTGGCGACATGCCCAGAAGCTGCAATGATTGGGATGGCAGGGCCGGTGGCCACTCTGAGAATCCAGGGGAAAGTGGCGACAGGGATGGTGAGACTGCATCTGCTCCGCTACCACTGTTCTGCCCCGCACTCTGGCATCTCATTGAGAGGAGAGCTCTGGCACCAGCATTCGCACTTGTGCCGGCCTCCGTCGGGTGCCCTAAATGGCTGTAAACATTTCCGTGTTGGCATGTCTGCTTGTCAGGTGTAGAATGACAAAAGGCCCTGCAATTGATCTGCTCGCTCCGGTCTGGATTGCTCTCATACCGCGGCCCATGGCTGTCATGAGGCATGAGGTCATTCTGTAGAGTCAATGGACTTGATTCTGTATTTGATACATGTGTGTCCGAATCAATAATGTCTAACCCCAGATCATTTGGTTGCCATTGTGGTGGTCGCACGGAGTCGACTGAAAGAATTGCAAGATCTGTGCCATTTCCAAGCGGATCATTGTAACATGTTGAGTTGTGTGAGAAGCGGGCAATCTTACCATTCTTAACTCTGTCGGTCTGGTCCTGAGAAGCTTGATATTCAGCGACTATCACATTTGTCTCATCAACAAACTTGTCTGATGTCATCCGTCAGCACTATTAATTTACCCCGATGAGTAGTGTATAACATGCTGCCAGGGGTTGGGTCTTACAATCAGGGGCTATGGGTAGTCATACATGATCTTCCTTGAACTCTCCTAAACTACTGGCATTGGAGCGATATGTCTTTGATGGATGCGGCCAATGTCGAAAGCACAGTGGTTCAGCCGGAATACATTTGACACCGACCTTTTCGCAGTTGTAGCATGTAGGCCGTCTTTCATCACACTTCACTTTGCGCGAGCGGCAGGTGATGCTGTATGCAATCTTAGCATATCCCTAATTATATCAGATCGGAAGCGACCTACCACCCTGTGACTTGTCAGCACAACTTCTTCCAATCACGTGGGTGTTGACATAGTAGGTGCAGCAATTTACCAGTCCAGGTTCGCATTTGTCGGGATAACTACCAGTTGCAAGGAGGCTGAAGAGGGTGAGGCGAGCCAAAAAAAAAGACAGTACGATAGAGAGACTTACTGAATCTCTCTGGGGTAACTCAACGAGACCCTCCGAGGCGGCACGGTGGGTCCCCTGACGCAACTCCCAAACTCGGTGAACTTGCCGACTGCCCGTCGGGCTGATTACCTTTTCCAACTCGCTGTCGCGATAACTGCAGAGAAGCCGCAGGGCCAGGAGTCTACCAATAAAGGAAAGGGCATTTCGCATGACACTGCCCCGTGATCTACTAGAAATTATAAAGTAAATATCCCGAGAGCATCTCTTGGTTGATTATTGACGAATTCAGAGGGATGCTCGACGGCTCCCGGAGAGCCACCGGCAGAGCACAAGATATAAGAATCTCCTCAATGTCTCTAGCCTTCGTCTATCGAGAAAGGACCCAGCGTACAATATCTATTATCGTATCCTAGCAAACAAATTCCTCCTCGTCTGTTGAACCATGTCCCCTCTAAACCACAACGACCTACCTACACGTCCGGCGCCAGCGAAAAGCGGGGCTATTCTCGACAATAAGGAATCCAAATTGACTCAGCTCGAGAAATCCGAACTGGCCCTTGCAGACAAGTATAGCTCGCCAGACGTCTACATCAGTGGAGAAGCAGACACCTGCTGGCACCCCTGGACGGCCAATCTGGAGCTGAAACCACTACGATTCGAAACCAGAACGGGTACATTTGTCGTCGTCTTGCGCAGCCTGGAAGATACCTGGTTAGGCAAGCACAGGCATCGAGGTACTGTGACTGCAGTGACGCTCAATGGGGAATGGAACTACAAAGAGTATGCTTTTGAAAGTATAATGCTGTCCAGCGAATGTCTCACTAATTTGGAACAGATATGATTGGATTGCCAAACCTGGGGACTACGTGGTGGAAAATCCGGGCACAATTCATACGTTGCATATGAACAAAGGGGCAGAGGTGCTATTTACTGTCTCAGGTAGTCTGGAATTCTTCCACGACGACGACAGTCTGAAAAACACAATGGATGTCTTCAGCTATGCCCATATGTATTACGAGCATTGTAAGGCGCAAGGATTGAAACCAAATGATGGGCTTTGGTACTAGCGAGGGAGCTTTCATACCAATTGCGCGATAGTATGGGTGGAGTCGTGGCTGCTTTGTCCTGACAGTCTCCAACTACTGAAAAGGAGCCTTCTCATGTATTGGAAGGTTCGATCAGTTGGTAATATCAGTGTAAAATGGTTATATCATGGGAATCTATGTATTCTAGTGATGAATGAAAGGGCATCTTGTGTGCTAGTGGCAATATGTACCTCTCATGCTCAAATGCCCAATGAGACTTGCCTTTATGCTGCAATATGGGTCATGTAGACTCATTCAAAAAAACACTGTGGGAGATAGAAGCAAGGAAATTTATAGTATGTTATAATGATTGTTGAGTCTAGATGGAATTGTGTAGAAACACGGTCAATGAATCACGCTGTTAAGCACGGCTACAGGATACTAGTCAACCGCACCTGTTCCTCCTATACCGTATAGCTGTGGCTGGCTAGAGTGTTGAGGAAGCCAGGGTTTAGTCCTTAGATATGAGATACAGTCCTCTCCTCCATATGTCACCGCATAGAATTCTCTTAGTTTTTCACCTGAGCAATTCATGCGCAAACCCAGAACTGCATAATACACGCTGATTCCACCCGTCAGGTGAGCTTCAAACATATCCAATTGTCCTGGTTACATCGTAAAAATCTCTGGATAGGACTAGATTGCACTATTCAAATATATCAAGACCTTGAATAGTATGTGCGAATTGATATCATATATACAGCTCTATCTCAGCAAATGTTGAATCTCCTGTTACAGCCCTTGAAATGTATCAGTATCCATTCTTCACATGCGTGCCTTCGTCTTCTGAATCCACTCAAAATTGTCACTCGTGTATTGAGCTGCCCGTAGGTCGCCAGATCGTGCATGCGCCTCGAAGTTCTCAGCACGTGCGGCACGTCCACAGAGCCGGCCTAGGTCCCCACTTGCTTTCTCTGAGGTGACTTCTTGATAGGTGCAGGTTTTCAGGTACTTGCCCACCCACAGACCACCGGTATATCTAGCGGTGGATCGAGTGGGAAGCACATGATTCGTGCCAATGACCTAGATTGGACGTTGTCAGCTTCTGATTTTACATCCTGAATTCTGTCCAATCTGAAGGCGGTTTCAGTCCCAGAGCTTACCTTATCACCATAGGAGACGCAGGTCCTTTCGCCCAAGAACAGCGTTCCATAGTTGGTCATCCGTACCAGAGCATCCCGTGGATTTCTGGTGAACACCTGTACATGCTCGCTCGCATAATGGTTCGCCAATTGCCACAGATCATCCATGGAATCAACAACAATGACTTCTCCAAACGCTTCCCACGACGTTTTCGCGACCCCAGCTGTTGAAAGATCTGAAAATCCAAGAAGCTGATTCACAGCTTCAATCGCCTTCCACCCCACATCAGGGCTAGTGGTGATTAACACAGCCGGAGTATCTGGGCCATGCTCCGCCTGCGAGACCAGATCTGTAGCAATGGTGAAGGGGTCGGCAGTTTCATCAGCCAAGACAAGGATTTCCGTAGGGCCGGCAAAAAGGTCGATACCAATCTCCCCAAAGAGCTGCCTCTTCCCCTCGGCCACAAAGGCATTTCCTGGTCCTGCGATGAAATCAACTTTTTGGATGCTCTCAGTGCCTACGGCCATGGCAGCCACAGCTTGAACGCCCCCCAAGAGGAAGATCTCATCCACTCCTGCCAGATGCATTGCCGCAACGGTGCTGTTCGGAATCTGGCCATTGACGGGGGGTGTGCAACCGATGACGTGCTTGACACCAGCAACCTTCGCTGTGAGAATGGTCATATGCGCGGATGCAAGCAGCGGATAGCGTCCTCCAGGAATGTATCTGCGTATGGAAACAACCGTCAACTATTTGTACAAATCACAAAGGGAACGCATTTGCGTGCTGGAAACGAAGCCCCGAACTTACGCGCCGACGTTATCAATTGGGACATTCTTCTGTCCCAGATGCACTCCCGGTTTGATTTCAACTTCGAAATCTTTTAGCGAAGCCTTTTGTGCTTCTGCAAACAGACGTACATTCTGTTGAACCTCCTTTATATCGTCGAGAGTTTGCTTGGAGCAATTGGCGATGGCAGCATCAATGTCACTCTGGGACAGTTTGAAACTCTGGGGCGACCATTTGTCAAATTTCTCGGAGTACTTCGTCACAGCCTTATCGCCATCCTTGCGAATGGTCTCAATCACCTCTCGTACAATCCCGGGAACGTCGACAGAAGGCGTTGCTCCTTTTTCTGAAAGCACCGCTCTTGCTTTAAGGTATTGTCGGCCCATACTTGCTTTGTTCAGTCTTGTTTGATGAATGATTTCTCTTGTCTAGTTCAGTTTTCCAAGGTCTTTCCAACAGTGCATTGGTTATTGCTTGTTCCCTTGCTGGCATTTATAGAGCATCACAGGAGGCTTTTTTGCGACAGCAATGTTTGTTCCACAATTTATACACTCTCGGACTTCTGTCCGATGCTCGCCTGTACAGGTCGAAGTGGGGCTTTACATCCCAGGACACTCTGCCTAAAAAAAAAAAAGTTTGAATAGCAATTGAACCGAGCAGTGGGATCCACCACCTTCGGTTCGTATGCCTTTTGAATATATGCCTTCAACTGTCTAACCCTGTGTCAAATCCCTGGTATTCAATTGATCCATAGACTTGATTTGGCTTTCTCCAAAAAGGAGGAAAAAAAAAAAAAAAAGCTAAGAGCAGGAATCATTAAATTCAGAAGGAAAATTCCTGCGGTTACTGGGACGCGAAGTTCAGATGCAGAAGGGGGACTTTTCAACGGCCATCTCTTCTATTTACCAAGGACTACTATTATTAGCTCGATCTATCGTGGTTATTTGGGCATTGTTTACAGGTACTACTCACGTATGGAGAGTTTTATTGGTCCTGTCCGCAAACCGCACGACGATATCATCAAGAATAGCCAGATCTGATGAAGCCACCAATTCAGTACCGAAGTGAGTTATGATGGATTGAGTGGAAGCTGTTCACCACTAGAGAAAAGAGCAGGGTCCATAGGAAAGGATATGGGTAACAGGCCGAGGAGATGCGTCGATCAAGTGTCGGTTTAATTGCCTTGAGCTGGAAAGTGGAATTTCCCACTTTCGGCTAACTGGCCGTCATTCGGACCACCCCACTATTCGAATAGTTATATAATGTATTCAGGTCAGTAACTTGTCAGTCCAAGATAGCACGGCCAGAATTGATGATTATCGCATCGCAGGCTCAATCCAGGTTGAGATGAAGTCATGTAGTAGTCAAATTCATTACTGGCTGTACCGACAGGGAATGACAATTTAGTGATACCGGTTTGGTTGCCTTTCAGTTTCGGCTGGGTTACTGTCTCGGAAACATAGTTCCGGGACTACCGACGCTGCCCGAGATAGCCTTAATGCATGATATCTGGGCTAGACCCCACAGAAACCCCTGGGTGTGACGGTTCAACGCTTGAACACCGCTTGCTGGCTGATATTAACAAACGCCGCCATCCAAGCAAACAAAGAAAGCACTTAGCGCGGCCGCACAAGCCATGGATAAAACCCCTTTGCGCCCTCTAGATAGACTTTCCTTCTTTTCTTTCCTCAGATTCGATATTCTCGTCGATGGCTACAATAGTCTAGATAAGGATTCAGTTCGTTATTATCTACTATTCCGAGCCCGTGGCAAACAGTCCACATCTCCAGAGGCCCCATACTGACTGTAGTTAGGGCTAAGTCAATAATTGAGATCCCTGGCGTTCTTTTTGGTCGAGTGGAGACTCCTAGCTCATTGTTGATGTAGAGGCCTGTTTTATCTATCAGATCCTCCAATGGCCCAGCGTTCACTTGGGCTCTTGCAAGAGGGTTCCATAGCGGGCTGTGGGCATTGAAGTCTCCAATGAGTAGGCATCTTCCCTCAACAATCTGGTCCCAATGCATATCTTCCAAAGCTCTCCTCTGTCTCTCACTGCCCCCATGCCAGCAATGGCCCATTCCCAGCCAGTTGTCATAGCAGTTGATTATTTGGGTGATTCATACTTTCTCTTGGGCCCGATTCAGCTCCCATACATCCATCACCATGAAGTATGGATGATCAAGGAGATCTGTCCGGGCTTCCATTATTATCTTATCCACCAGATCCCGTTGGATCGCTACCGCCACTCGCTGGTCCCGAGACTCCCGAAGAGATGTCGCTTCTGGCCAATATATCTGGTATCCTCCATGTCGGAACTCCATATCAATGTAGGGTTCCTGTAGGCATGCTGTTCCCACCCCTAGCTCCAGCGCTGCCTCCAACACCGCAATAGTGACTGCGTAAGTCTTGCGGCAATTATGTTCCAGTAGTCGCATTAATGGGCCATTGACTGCCCTGGAGTGTTGGTGCCCCTCATCACAGTGTCCTCTTGGGAGCTTGTCAGGCCATATCCTATATTCCGCTGTGTCTGGGGCTGTTAGGAGCTGAGCTGCTCCGTGGCCGTGATCTGTATCAGTCCCGGTTAACCACAGTGAGCCATGGTGACCCGTATTTATTCCTGTAGACAAGGAAAGTCAGGTAGTTCAGTTTTTCCAGGCCATTTGCACGTTTTGTGACAAATATCAGGCTGAAAGGCATGCAGAAACTGCCTGGTAAGTTTATTTGGAAGATTTGAAAGAGCCGAAGGTCGGGTCTCAAGTCTGCGCATCTGTAATTTGGTGTGGCATGATCCTGGGTCGTTTTGGCCTTGAGATTCCATCTCATTCTCCCAATCATTCTGTGCTTGTGATAGGACGTGCAATATTATCGTTTCTCGGGGAAGGGGGAGAGGGATAAAGAAAGAGGGATGAAGAAAGCAAGAAAAAAGGGAGCTTGGTGTCTGGCAAAAACACTTGCAAGAGCGCCAGAGACAAGGCTATATAAACATGGACCGGGAAACACATTGGCGCTGAGAATAGGTAGGCGCCTTTACTCCACTCTTACTTTCCATTTTCTCCTAGTTTGACGCTGGCCCGCGCTGTACAGTGTACACTGCATTTTGCGGAGAGCTAGAAGATGTAGATGTAATATAGAACCAATACAAGTACTCAAAAACACCGACGAATTATGCATAGAATATGCAGCCACGAGTTTACTCGTGTTTGCATCGTTTGTCCCTCATTTTGGGTTCCCAAAACCCAACTTTGGGGCTCCAGTGCTGGGTTTGGGTTTTTTGGGTTTTGGCGATGTCTAAGAGATGGTTGCATTTGCCTAGACCAGCAATCCTACGCACGTCAGTTCCCTTCTGCATTTCTCTCCCACCAAACCCAAGAGGCTCAATCAACTGTTTAACAGCAGCGGAAACCCAAGCCCCCTGCACAGGGGCTACCTGTATTTAGATGATAGATGGTAGTGTAGCTAGAGGACAGGTAGTCCCGATGAAACAACTCCTCAGTGGCGAACCCCCCCCTACCTTCTGAGCGAGTTCCCGCACTGCGGAAAACTCGAATCTTATATTTAACTTCACGCGGAATCGATTGATACTACTTTCAACGTTGTTCTCCCCAGTTGTCGCTGGCAATGGGGGGTGCAAAGAAGAAAGGGGTGGTCGGAGCCGCGTCTCCGTGGCCTGACCACTCATACAACCATAAGGACCACGACCAATGCGCCCATGCAGCTGCCATCCTCACAGAAACGGCAGAGCTGAAGCAAATAGCTGACCGGACCCAGGGACTGCCTCCCAGGGACCTATTCATCCGGTTCATGAGTTCAGTCGAAGACCTCGCAGCAAAGGTGCGCGACCGCCAAAGCAACAACGGCAGCGAAGACCACAACGGCCAGAAAGAGGCGCTCCAACAGATCCAAAATATGTTAAACAAGCAGACAGAGGAGATAAAAACTCTACAGCACTCAACACAGGCCCCCAAAGTGATCCACAGCCCCCCATCATACACTCCTTCTTGATGAGGATCGATCGGATAAATAGTTGGCCCGAGTAGCGAGGTCAGGAGATTCTTATAGTCAACGTGTGCACACATATTGTAGATTAAGCACTCAATCAGCTACATACGCGCATACACGTTCGATAGACAATATAGCTCTACCTTCCGCTGGTCCTCTCCATATAGACCTCGTTAGTCCGGAATAAATCGACTCCCGATTGCCCTCTGAGCTACGATCCGAGAGACCCCGTTTCATTGGTTATGAGCCCGGGCCTGCCCAAGATATTTGGATATATCGACGCCTAACCAGCGTGTGGCACCCCGGGGGTTCTATAGTCGCTTAACATCTTCTATAGACCGATCGATACGATTCCGACTACGGGCCTCACCCTCGATTAGTTCCCTACACGATTATTGGCCAGTAATCTGCTCAGCGGAGCCTATTGGGTTGTGAGAACGTCATAATGGTAGGGACTAGCAGTGAGAGCAAAATGCCATCAAAGGAGCCGTTAGAGGATCCTGGCATAAAGATCTACTCCTTCAATATCGAGAAGCTGAACGAGGAAAACGCTCGATACTGGTTCTATGCAATGGAGAGTCAGTTAAAGGTCCAATTTGCATGGCAGGCGATTGATTACTACTACGAAGTAGGAAAGGAGACATATAACCAAATACGGAAAGACAATTTGAAATGGACGAAGGTAGATATGAAGGCGGACATGATTATTCAACAAGGCCTTACTCCCACCATTGTCCTGGAGATCAAGGACCTGCCAAATGCCGGCGCGAAATGGGACTACCTGAAAGAGGCATACCTGAAATCATCAAACGCGATGAAGGCCATGCAGTTGATGAAGATGGCCAATTGGTATCAAGGTTCCAATGTGAATGCCAAAGACGCCTACCGCGAAATCGAACAACTAGGACGCGAATTAATTGACATGAACGGCAGCAAAAAGATCGATATTGATGAATTGGTTGTGATTTGGTATCTCCGTGGCCTGCGGGAAGAGTATGCAATGCTCAAAGGGACTGTGATGAGCTCAGATGTTAACCTGAACAAGAGCTATGTGCTCAAACGAGCAATAGATTTTGACCAGTTACGAGGCGGACCAACTGAGAAGGCATCAAGGATTCAAAAGAAAGGCACAAAGTGCTTTGCTTGCGGGAAAACTGGACATCGAGCAAGGAATTGTCTGAGCAAAAGTGATGATCATGATGCTAGCGCTGATGAAAGCAAGCGCCAAGGTGGCCGAGATGGCCGGAACAAGAAGCCCAATCGATTCTCCAAGCAGAAAGGGAAGTCTGCAAAGGAAGGAGGTAGCATGGCTGGCAACAACAATGATGATGACAATGATGGCGGATACATGAGCGAGTATGGTACTCGTGCCATTGAGGTGGCAGACATAAGTGAGGAAACTGCTATGCATGCAGCTGAATGTGCTGTTGAATATACTGCTGAAGATGCAGGTAGCTGCGTTGGAGATGGCCATGTGGATGAAGATAGTGACGTGCAAGATGGCTTCACATGTGAAGAAGCCCAATTCCCTGAAGAGCATGATGCTTGTGCAACAGAGGATGTGCAAGCTAGCCCCATCACTGAATATAAGATTGAGTGGGCCAAATACATCATAGAAGGAGCACACCGAGTTAGAATGGATCCATCAAGATGGTGCTTTGACAGTGGGGCTACAAGTATGTGCTCTGGCAATCGAAGCATTTTTGAGTACCTTGATGAGACTAGCCGAGGTCATTTGATTATTGCTAGTGGTACTGAGATGCCCATCAAGGGACGAGGGATCGTTCGATTCAACCTGCCAAACGGCATGTCAGCCAGGTTAGGTAGGGTGGTGTATGTGCCAGGCCTAGCAGAGAACCTACTGTCATTAGAGGTTCTACATATGGCTGGCTTTCAATCAATTGGCTCTAGAAAGGGGTATGTGCTCAAGAAGGATGGGAAAGTGGTAGCCCAAGGAAAACGAGATGGACGGACCACATACTTGCATTCAGTCAGGCACGTCAATGCACTATTTATTGGCCCAAAAGCAGCGAAAAGACAGCAATACGCCCGAATGGCCCTATCTGCCGATGAGCAAACGCGAATGAAACAGGAGCTCATTCATCGACGCCTTGGTCATGCAGGAAGAAGCCGATTTAACACCTGTGTTGAATATATGGAGCTAGATGAGCTGAAACTGGGGAAACAAGACCAGTTGCTCCATGATAACTGTGAGGTGTGTGCAAAGGCCAAGAAGGTGAAGAAGCAAAGCCATGCGCCAATTCCTAGAGCTAGAAAGCCGCTTGAACGAGTGTACATGGATTTTTGGGGTCCAAATCGCGAAGGAATAGGGCAGGAAAGGTATTACCTGTCATTGATTGATGATTGCACGCGATATTCATGGATCTTCATCAAGATGGACCGAAGGGCTGAAAGTGTAATGCACACACTGGATAGTTGGCTGCGCCAGGTTGAAAGGCAGTCAGGGAAAGTGCTATTGGTCATCCGTACTGATAATGCTGCTGAGTTTGTGGCATTGAGACCATGGGCAGAAGAGAAAGGCATTGAACTGGAATTTATTGAGGCTGAAACACCAGCACAGAATGGTGTGGCGGAACGATACAACCGTGTTATTATGGATATAGCGCGCGCCTTGTTGATTGACTCTGGTATTAGCAAGCGTTATTGGAAGTATGCTGCTGTCACGGCAAATTACCTGAGAAACCGGACATTATTGGTGAAGAGGAAAGAAGATGGCCATGAGAAAGTTGACAAAGATGAGAAAACACCATATGAGCTATGGCATGGGCATAGGCCTGACTTGGCCCATCTTCGTGCTTGGGGTTGCCGAGTGCTCTTTTATCATAAACCAGAGAGCAAGTTGGAAAGCAGAGCAATGGAGGGCACATTCCTGATGTATGGGAAGAGCAACAAGCAGTATTTAGTATTGCCTAGAGGTGGTAGTGAACTGAAGCTGGTCACTAACCCCGAGTTTCGAGAGCGGGAAAATGGCTATTTGAGCGAACTGTCAGCTGGTCAAGTTGACATACAAAGCCTGCTGACCAGTACTGTTCTACCTGTTGGACCACCTACCGAAGCGCCTGCTCAAGCATCCATTGGAATGACTTCTAAGAGGCCTACTGAAGAGCCTGCTGGAGCAGGATTGCCAGTTAATGAGCCCTTCCACACCAACAAGCCGACGATCAATTCAATGCCAGAATTGCTGAATATGCGACTGAATAAAGAGGATGGAGAGAAGGAAAGGAATTCCTCTTCATCAACTGGGGGCACAACAGATAAGCCGTTGAAACTGTCTGAAGTTCAGCCTGAAGGGGAGGTGGAGCAGAGAGCTCCTGTGGAACATACAAACAATGAAGTGCTTGAGAAAGAACCCCGAGAGCAGGCTGATGAAACACCAAAGGATATGCCTAGGCCTGAACCGGTTCCTGAAGACGGACGCCACCGGTCTGAGCTTGAAATGGAACGGCGGTCTGCTCGCGTACGTCAACCATCAGAGAGAATGATGGAGAGCCGCCAGACAGAGCAAATGTATGGCCGCAAGCGCAAAGCTGAAGGGGAGGACACTGGGAATAGTGATCGTCCAGCTCAGCGCATGCGGGCCCATTTTGCTAGGCTAGCAGTAGCTGCAGAGCTATTGCAGACTGATAGAGAATATGAGGTTGCAGAGAAAGCATGTGCTGCACGTGAGAAAGCTGGAATCCGTATACCGAAGTCGTATAGCGAAGCCGTTAATGATCCAATATATGGCTCGAAATGGAAGGAAGCGATTCACAAAGAGTTGAGCACTTTAATAAGCTTTGGCACATGGGAGCTAATTCCCCGGAAGGAAGCCGAAGGCACGATTTCATCAACCAGATGGGTGTTCGATGTGAAGCTAGGCCCGGATGGCCGAATTGACCGCTTCAAAGCCAGGCTGGTTGCCAGGGGAAATGAGCAATCAGATGACGATTTCAACGAGACGTTTGCACCAGTATTTCGAATAGATAGCCTACGAATCTTGTTGGCTATAGCAGCCCAGCTAGGCTTATTGGCACATGTGCTTGATGCTAATAATGCATTCGCTGGTTCCGACCTCGACAAGCCTAATTGTATGGAAATCCCGGAAGGACTGCAGGACTTTGATCCAGATGTTACTAGCACGAGAGGCCTAGTTTTGGAGCTGAAGAAGTCGCTGTATGGCCTCCGCCAGTCTGCTAATCTATGGCATCGAAAGATTAGTGATTTCCTGAAGAAGATAGGCTTTAAACCGATTACTGCAGACCCCAGTGTGTTCATCAATGGTAGGGGCCTGATTATCGCTGTGTATGTGGATGACATAGTGATATTTGGCAAGGATGCCAATGACATCGACGTGGTGAAGCAGAAGCTCAAGGAGTTCCATCCAATGACTGATTCAGGATTGGTCAAGAAGCTGTTGGGTATTCGCTTCACATGGGGAAGAGACAGGTCTATTCAACTGGACCAGCAGTCCTATGCACAACAAATTCTTGATGAATTTGGCATGGCTGATTGCAAGCCTGTGAGCACACCCATTGGCCCGAGCATTAAATTGGAAGCGCCGGATAGCTCACTGCTTGGACGAGCTGAGCATAAGCTATTTCGGAGACTAATTGGGCGGTTGATTTTCTTGGTGATAGCCACACGGCCGGACATCGCTTTTGCAGTCAATCAACTGTCTCAATACCTCGCGGAGCCAAGGAAGGTCCATTTGGCAGCGGCCAAGCATGTGCTTCGATATGTGAAAGGCACCATGGGCTATGGCCTAACGTTTGGTGCAAAGGGGAGTCCAAAAGGGTTATATGCATATGCTGATTCCGCGTACGCTAATTCAGCAAAGAACCGGTCGACTACTGGTTTCATTTTCTTTATTAATGGCACGCCAATCACCTGGTCGAGCAGAAAGCAATCGGTTACTGCACAGAGCTCGACGGAAGCTGAATATATGGCCGTATCGGAGGCAGCCAAACAAGCGGTTTGGATTAGACATTTCCTATATGCAATAGGAAAGGGATCCATTTATCGTGACGCTCCGACTACCATTTATGAGGACAACCAGGGCGCCATAAAGATTGCTGACAACCCAATCAATCACCCAAAGACGAAGCATATAGCCGTACGATACCATGCCATCCGGGACCACATAGGTAATGGGGAGATCTGCCTTGAGCACCTCTCTACCGACAAGATGATTGCCGATGGCTTGACGAAGGTTACCAACCATGCTAGTCAAGGACGGTTGGTTGAAGACCTGGGGCTCGCTTAATTAAGCGAGAAAAGAGAATTCAACATCTATGAGAAGTTGAAGCGTGCGTCCAACCGCCGCTTATCAAATTGCCAGATATTGTTTTTGATTGATTTGAATATGCGGCGATTGAACGAAGGGGAGTGATGAGGATCGATCGGATAAATAGTTGGCCCGAGTAGCGAGGTCAGGAGATTCTTATAGTCAACGTGTGCACACATATTGTAGATTAAGCACTCAATCAGCTACATACGCGCATACACGTTCGATAGACAATATAGCTCTACCTTCCGCTGGTCCTCTCCATATAGACCTCGTTAGTCCGGAATAAATCGACTCCCGATTGCCCTCTGAGCTACGATCCGAGAGACCCCGTTTCACTTCTGGCCATGCAAAATCTTATCGGAATGCGGCTCTAGCAAGTCACCTGACATCAACAAAGTCTTCTTTGGTCTCGGGATGGATGCAGGGCAACACCAATAGGCCTGTCAGTACAAATGGAACACTAAGCACCTCTCCAAGCAGCCCAGCAACACCATTCCCGCTGAAAACAGACCTTGAGATCCATATCCGAAACACTGATCGCCAAATCGTTGACCCATTGCGCCACCAAAAAGAGGCCAGGGTTGTGGAGCGAGCAAACCGTGCTATTAAAGAATCAAACAACAATATCATTGCCCACCGGTCAGTCTCTACAGGCCGTATCCTGCCCAGTGGAGACATTATCCTACGTGCAGAGAGCCTGGAAGATGTGGAACAACTGGCTAGAGCAGCAAAAGACTGGTGCCTTGCCTTTGGAGACAATGCAACCATCAGAAGGAGGACTTATCGTGTTGTCATGAATGGTGTCAACTGCCAGCTTGACCTAGCAGCTGCGCCAGCTCGCATTAAGGCTGATAACCTAGGGCGTCTGGCCTCTGCCCCCACAGTGATTACATACACTGGATGGCTCCTTGGCCCCCGGCATATTGCAGAACACAAACCAGAAACATCCAAGCTAATTGTTGAGTTTGATAATGATCGAGCTGCCAACATTGCCATACTACTTGGCCTGGCACTTGATGGCCGTGACCACCCATGTGAATACTACGACCAAACTCATCGGATCCAGCAGTGCTTCAACTGCCAAGCATATGGCCACATAGCTCGAAACTGCAAGCGGCCTACCTCATGTGCATACTGTGCACAAAACCATTCCTCTCAGGAATGTCCCACAGCAAGAGACCGCACTAAGGCCCAATGTGCAGCCTGCCAGAAACAGAACACTAAGCGAAGTGAGAAGGTCTCAGAGGACCATTTTGCCTTTGACCGCAGCTGCCCAGCCCGTGTGGAACAGGTGGAGATTGCACGTCATAACAGAGCCAATGGACGTGGATGGTATGAGAGTGCTCCAGTCTCCCTTGGCTCTGTAGGCCTCTCAGGGGAGGAACAAGACCCCACCCCTGCAGAAGCTGCAGAACACCACACTCAACGCTGTGGCCTGGGCCGACCCAGAAAGAGCAATAAAAGACCTCGCACAGAAGATGAACCTGAACTAAACAGTGTTATGGCGGATACCCAACCAGAAAATGAGATGAACACCCAGACCCAGACTTTGCAACTTAGGGAGGGCCCTCGCCAGCGGTCTAGAGCAAGAGCTCTCAGTGCCCCAAGCACTGATACTGCTCCAAGAGTACTCAGACAGACTCGAAACCAACACAGAAACTATACCCGGCACCATGGTCAAGAGTCTGATGATCAAAGCCAGTGCCACCCCAGTGGAGACCCAATGGAGGAGGAACTGTGATCAATAATGGACCTTAAACGGATTCGAATCCTGCAGGCCAACTGCTGGAAATCACGTGAAAAAGGGATGATACACCTCTTTGGTGAGAAAGAGGTGCGCGACTTAGAGATCCTGGCTATCCAGGAGCCCTACATCAACAGACATACAGACCAAGTGACCACATACTCACAAATGCTTGGAAACCGCTTTCACCTCCTGATCAAGCCCACTAGCAAGGACACTAACGTGGCTAATATGCCACGGGTATGCTTCTTTGTTAGCAAGGCACTGGATCCATCGAAGTGGGCAATACAGCATCATACTAAGGACCTGAGCACCCTGACACTTCGCACGAGAATAGGCCCCATACATATTCATAATGCATACAACCCTAGCCCTGTGACAGGCCAACACAGTGTCATTAATGCATTGAACAATGCACTGGCTGAACACCCTGGCCAACAGCACATGGTGGTAGGCGATTTTAACCTTCATCATCCAATGTGGGCCCGACCTGACTACAACCACCGCCATGAGGAAGCAGATGATCTCATCAGGGTAGCTGAAGACCACAGCTTAGAACTGCTTACACCACCAGGCACCATTACATATGAGAAGCATACTGGCAGAGGTAGTCACCAGACTACAATTGACCTGACATGGGCCACCGCTGAGGTAACTGATCTCCTGGTGCGCTGTCAAGACCGACGGGACTGGATGCATGCAGCAGACCACATACCGATTCTCACAGAATTGGATATATCTGTGCAGAAAACTCCAGAGAGGCTAAAGATGAAGTGGCAGGAAGCTGATTGGGATGCCTTCCTAAAGGCATTAGCTGCAGACCTCCAACCTACACAATCCCTAGCTACCACCAAGGAGATAGACGCCACAGTCAACCACCTGATTGAAACCATCCAGCAATCTGCAGAGAGCACAGTCCCTGTAGCCAAAATCACTCCCTACTCCTGCCCAGGATACCCTCCAGAACTAAAGAGATTACGCAACAATGTTAACCGCACACGGCGCTGGGCTACCTCTGGCCAGGAGGAAGATATCAAGGCTTTCCGTCAGGCCAGGCACAAACTAGGCCGAGAAACCACTAAATTGAGCCGGAACAGCCACCGCAGCCGCGTGGAGGAGGCAACCGAGTCAATAGAAGGTTTCTGGAAACTAGCCCGTTGGGCACGCCGCCGTGGAGGTGTCCAACCAACCTACACACCAACTCTTCATACAGGGAACCAAACATATGACACTCCAGAAAGAAAAGCACAGGCGCTGCAGGGGACTCTATTTCCCCCTCCTCCTGAAGCGGATCTCTCAGACATCCCTGGCTATGAATACCCTGAACCACTACAGATGCCAGCCATTACAAAGAAAGAGGTCTGTCAGGCAGTCCGGCGGGCTGCACCAAACAAGGCCCCCGGTCCTGATGGTATACCAAATCTGACATTACATCGGGCACTAGCCATCCCGGCCTTCCTAAGCCATCTCACCAACCTGTTCAACGCTTGCCTGCAGTTGGGATACTGCCCAGAGCACTTCCGAAAGTCAACTACAGTGGTACTGCGGAAGCCTGGCAAACCGGACTATGCAGATCCAAAGGCATACAGACCAATAGCACTGCTGAACACAATTGGAAAAGCACTAGAAGCAGTTATCGCAACCCGCATAAGCTACATGGTTGAAGTGTACAGTCTCCTACCACAGACCCACATTGGTGGCCGCAGAGGGCGTTCATGTGAACATGCTATTCATCTCCTGTTAGAACGAGTTCATGCATCTTGGCGTACTGGTGCATTGGTAGCCACACTGCTCACCCTGGATGTTAGTGGTGCATTTGACAATGCTGCACATAAACGCTTGATCCACAACCTCCAGAAATGAAGGATTCCAGTCAATGCTGTCAACTGGATAGCAAGCTTCCTACACCACCGCATCACAGATATTGTATTGATGGAGGGTGCAACAGGCCAGTTTACCACAAATACTGGCATACCCCAAGGCTCACCTCTCTCTCCAATACTTTATCTGTTCTACAATGCAGACTTGATCGACCAAATACATGAGGCTTACCCTGGAAAAGCTATGGTCACTGGCTACATTGACGATATATGCATACTTGTCTGGAGCCGGGCTGCTACGACTAACTGTCGACGCCTTGAGCAAATACACAAAATAGCAGAACAGTGGGAAACCCAGCATGCCTCCAAGTTTGCCCCAGCAAAATATGGTCTGATACATCTGTGGCGGAAGGTCCGAGGCGTTCCTAGACCCTTGAGCTCAACCAATGCTTCAGTCAAAGTGCAAGGGGTAGAGGTTAAGCCAGTGCCTACCCTTCGCTACCTTGGTGTCCAGCTAGACCAGCATCTCACCGGCATGAAACAAGTTGAACACGCCCAAGTCAAAGCAACTGAAATGATAGCAGCGCTTTGCTCCATAGCAGGATCAACCTGGGGAATCACCCTATCCCATCTCCGCCAAATGTACACAGCAGTCTTATGGCCGCAGATTACATTTGCCTGTTCCACATGGTTTGTACGGGCTGGATGGGGCTTCAAGGCGGCAGAAAATGCTGCTAGGAAAGCCATGGAATCTATCCAGCACAGGGCCCTCTATAGGATTGCCGGCGCATTTAGAACGACCTCTCGAGCTGCTTTAGAGATATGTCTCAACATACCTCCTCCGATGATTGCATTGGAGCGTGCGGCTAAAGAATCATATCTCCGGATAGCCACCTCTCCCCTTATGACCACCCTCATTGAGATACGCCGCTCTGGCCAACGACCAGCACCAAGGAATGCACAGGAGCGACGCATGCGATGGTTTACCAACCCAGACCAAGACCCCCTGACATCTCCACTAGAACAATGGGGTCGGCGAACTGCAATCTCTCAGGACAGACTGGAGGTTATACACCCACATGTGACCTCACCATGGTGGTCAGGTCTGGAATCATATGTGGCGGAAACTCGGGAAGCAGCCCTAGCAGCTCATCAGAATGCCTTATGCAGTGGCGCCGACATTGTCGCATACACAGATGGCAGTTTGACAGAGCAGGGAGTTGGAGCAGCAGTGGTTTCACCTCTAGGGCGCCAGGCAGTTCATATTGGCTCCCCAGCTACTCATACTGTATATGCAGCGGAATTGCGAGGCATAGAAATGGCTCTCACCCAAATAGGCAACACATTCAGACCGACATCACAACGTTCCCATCGGGCCCATACCGCAATCATCTTTACAGACAATCAGGCGGCAATTCAAGCGTGTTCAGCTCCAGGAAGGTCTTCAGGCCAATATATCCTGAGCGAAATTACACGCACTGCATCTCAACTACAGGAATGTGGCTGGGATATACAGCTCTATTGGCTCCCGGGTCATGAAGGCATCTATGGCAATGAGTGTGCTGATGCTCTCGCAAAAGAAGCTGCTAATTCCCCGGCACCCAGTGGTGCGGAAGAGTTTACCCTCATGGCTAGCACTCGAAGAACCCTCCGCATAGAAGCAGCAAATGCATGGAAGACTGAATGGGCCGCTTCCCCCCACGGGAACTCCCTCCGTCGTCTATGGAAAGAGCCCTCAAAAGCACCAATGCAACTATACCAAGGCCTACGGAGAGCCGCCACATCAGTCCTCATTCAAATGCAGACTGGGAAGATTGCGCTGGCCAGCTATCTTGATACCTTTAACGCTATGGAATCGACTGAATGCCCTTGCGGACGTGGCCCCCAAGATACACGCCATGTTCTCCTCCACTGCACAAACCAGGCAGGGCCCCGAATGCGCCATCTTACACAGGGGTCAAGGCGGGAATTGGATTACCGGGCCTACCTAACACGGCCAGACCTGGTACCGAAGGCAGTGCGCTTTATGCTTGACACAGGCCTCCTAAGCCAGTTTCAGACTCTACCAACCACATACCGAGTCACAACAACGGACACGAAGCAACTGGCAGCATAGTGCAGCTGAGGTTAAAACGCTTGCAGAAGTAGGGAAGGAAACGAGATAGTATCCAACAGGCCCATGGACCTTCGTGGCCATGGGAACAGCAGTACAAAAACAGTAGCACGGGATATACGACATGCGGAATGAAATATCAGGATATGTGTATAAAGGCGACGATGTACATAGCGACTACCATTACGGCGGCTTACCCGGCTGCCCCGCAGGACCTGCCGCCACTCGGCCTATAGGGCTGACAGATGCGTGTATGAACAATAATAATAATAATAATAATAACTCCGATCACAGAGAACTTAGCTGACGGAGAGAACAAAGTGATACCATGCTTACCAATTGGCCTCTTCGGCTTTGGGTGGACGAGCCTTGGTCCTCCACGAGTCCATTGGATCGCCTCTATGATCTTCACCACAATCATAGGCATAGCCAACGTGAGGCGCCTTTTTTTTTTTTTTCTTTCACCTTATCTTAGAGCGGCAATTTGTAACCAACTCATCTATAGTACTCTATATATCAATCATCAATTGATTACACCGTCGCGGCTTATGGTGTGTACGAAGCCTCTGCCACAGGAGGCAACGATTTTGCGCGTGACTTCCTCGCCGGAATAGCGGCCCTGTATTCGACCCCCATGTACGAAAACATAGGGACAAAGTATTCCTACGAGTACGCTTCAACTATTCTTGCTTGTATTTCCGTGCTGGTCACGGCCCCTATATACTTCTTCTATCGAGAAGAACCTGCAATACGGGAACGGTCACCGTTCGCAAAGAAGGTTATGGATGAAACAAAACAACGCAGACTCTTGCTGACTGCCGGAGGGGCCGAGAAACAAGGGCCTGAGTATGGTCGATCAGCTGCTCATGTTGAGACAGTTGTTGCATAAGCGAGGGTAATATAACGTATTCCACGGGCGGCGCGCTTTGTATTCCCATATATTATTTAATCAAGTTTATTGTCCATACCGAGCCCTAGAGCTATGATAGACCATGATCCGTGGACTCGAGGTCAGTGGCTATTCTACAGTCTCTTGTCCCCATAGGTTCTTGAGGCGTTAGCCCCCTTCTGTCATCTTTCCGATCCTTTTCCTCGCCCCAGACCGCCTGTATGCGCAGGGCTTTTGAGCACAGTGCTCTCCTTGTGTTCTGGAGCAAGATGGGTGTGGCCTAGGCTGACTCTCAGCCTTGGGCTACCCTCCCTGCTACCCCTCTCCTGTTTTAACTGCTTCTTCCAGTGCTTCCAGTCCCTATTCCCATATAAATGCGCAACTTTTAGATGCTCACATCTCCACCAATTTAAGAAATTCTCGAATGATATTGTATATGGTGCAACTATACACTATATATATTATGTACACTACGTTTTACAGAGTTGTTGTTGAGATATGAGCGTTGAAAATAGGACATTGTATATGGAAATACAGAGCGCGCCGCTCGCCCGTGGAATACGTTATTGGTTGCATTAGTGGATACAATGAATGCAGTTAGCAAGTCTGTTGATCCGTTTTGTATGACCAGTGTTGAAGCATGTCTTTTTCTTATTTTTGCCCTTGATATTTTTCCCGCCGGTGCTATTCTCATTCCATTCAAACCAGAGAGGGTAGATTGAGAGAAAGCGAGGTGCAAGAAGAGCCATCATCAAGACCAGGCGGCCTGCACGGTGCAGTAATTGCAACCAAGAGGGCGATAATAGATTAAAATGCCCTCTTAGATAATAAGATTTAATAGATTTGGCATGTTTTATAACATGGAGAGGATACTACCTAGATGTACGGAGTAATTAGTATGCGCCGCCGCCGACCGCGCCTCTCGGTGATATGCGCCTTTGATAGATTACGTTAAGGTCTGTAACACAAGGCTATGGTCGGTTGGAATGTATATTACAGTCGATCATGTAGCCTCGTCTCGTATTCGCACGGCCACTTATTGGATTCAGCCTTGCCAGGAATTCGACAAAACCTGCTCCCATTTTGCTTGAAAGTCTACCCCTGCGAGATGACAACTTCCAACTTGCCTATACCCATGCAAAATGGCTTGGTTCCCGTTCAATTTACGGTCCTCCGCTCCAATTTTGATGGTATCGTCATTCCTGGCAGCTCTTGCTTTCTCAATCGGTCACCATGCTTTCTATCAGCGCCTCAACGACAAATCTGTGCTCAATAGCTCTCCATTTTCCCTAACAAAATCATACCACGTCTCAGACCAGCAGGTCAATGTCTCTGTTGGAACCTTCTTCGCATTCCTCGTCAAAGCCCTTCTCGGAGTCGCTGTTTCGACTGTATTCGACCAGTTCGCATGGAAATCGATCAAAGATCACACATCCAGGATCGGTAGTATAGATGACCTCTTCTCTGTTCTGAAAAATGGTTTCATGATCCTCAACTTCCCATTATGGCGGCATTACCCGGTCAGCATGCTGCTTGCCTGCATTGCATGGCTTCTGCCGGTGGCATCTATCATAACGCCCGCGACATTGAATGTGCACATGGCATCGTTCGCGAATTCGACTTCGACCAAAGTTCCTCGCGTGGACTTTGCGAATATCAATTTTTCCAATTTAAAACTAATAAACGGATCCGGAACAGACGCCTTGCACTACTCGGATTCCACACCTGAGGTTCAACAGATCGTGTATAGCACTGCCATGCAGAAGACCGTTCTGCCTATCACACCTCCCTTTTCCAATTCATCGTGGGTGTTGGACTTTAGTGGTCCTGCGCTGGGCTGTGAGCATGCCGACGACAAGCTTCGCCGCGATGTCATGGAGAACGTGCGATCGACAATAATAAATGCTACTTTTGTCGACGTGAATAAAACGCTATTGGCTTCTTCGTTTGGATATCTGTCATGGATGCCAGAGGGATACGGATACGGGTCGCTGCCATTTATTCAGAGCTATGTTGATGAAGGGTTGTATAATGAACTTCCGGGCACAGTATACAATATGTTCCCAGGGAAATACGACTCTCAGATAATGGGCCCCTTGCAACTTTATATGGTCACTCTTCCACATATGTTAGCTCAAGGTGATCTATCGAATGCAGACCTTAATCGCACCACAGAAGATGCAACATTTCTTACTTGTACGTTGTACAATGCATCATATACGGCCAACTTCACTTATTTCAATGGTCAGCAGAATATTCAGCTACGCAAGGTTGAGCGCTTGAATAAGGTGGACTATCTGAGTGATATGTATACCTATTCTGGTTCCGGAGACCTCGCTGGAATACATAATAGGACGGCTATGGAGACTTTTTCCTACCAGTCTATTATGGCGCAGTTCGGAAGTCTCTTGACTGGTAACATCAACAAGGAAACGTACCACGTTAAGGATACTACAAGGCTGGGAGGTAATGGCAGAACCATACACAGTACTAATTCATCATCAATTAGGATTGATCGGACAAGTGTCATGACAACTGGACTATCCAACACAAACGAATTTAGCACACTACGTATGGCCATCTACGAAGACAACCATGGGGATTCCCTCAGCAATTTTTGGCGTGAACAGTCTACCATACAGCCTAACAACACATCAATTCCCTTGTCAGACGCTTTGGAGCAATTGTTTCAAAATATAACGCTTTCAATGATGAGTTCGAGCGTATTCCAGTATGCCTTATACCTTTTTCTTCTGTTTGATCATGCTAATAAATCACCCCATTACAGACCGAATTACTCCATGTCAGATATCCCAGACGTGAATGTAACCATGATCACCTACCGCAATATATACGCCTACTCACAATCCATCCTTTGGACTGCTTACGGTACTGCCCTAGCTGTGTCGTTCCTCAGCGTCATCCTGGGTGTGATAATCTTTTTTGTCAATCATGGCTCCTACAGCAGCAAATTTTCTACCGTAATGCGGACGACTAGAACCGCAGACATTTCGACCGGACTCAATGCAGAAGATGCCAAGGGCATAGATCCGACTCCGGGTCATATAAACAACGCAAATATCTATTTCAATGATGGACCGAACCAGAAACTCGGTAGGAGCGTTACAAATGTCGAGCCGAATGCGGAGAAAGAAGTACCAGAGACGGTGGAGAGAACACGGACAGCAGAGGTATCAGAGCCGACAGAAGCAGTATTAGATGGAGGATTAAGCCCAGTCTCGGATCAGGAGTCGCGACCACCGAGCTGGTTCGTTGAAATGCAACGGGATCATGGGGCCGACCATTAGTTGTTTACTTTCTATTCGTCTGCATATGGGAAGGACTTGAAAGAGAAATATCTCGACGCAGCTTCACAATTTGGTTTCTGATCTGTAAATGACTGAAAATCGTGCGATGGTCACGTAGCATGTCTCATCTTGCAGGAGTGAAAAGAAGCTTGTGCCACGACCTCTCCGCCAGCAACAGCAGCCAATGATCCACCGAGGCCTCGTTCTTTCGGGTAATGGAGTTGTTAAGGACCCCGAGGATCGAGATTACCTACGTGGAGGCTATAACACCGCAATCTGTTTTGAGATGAAAGCAGCTGGTATTGTGGATGAGATCCCATGCTTAGTGGTTCGAGTAATAACTATGTGATTCCGCTGACATCCTTAAACAAGGTGGGTGGCATTACTATGCTGCTGCAGTTGCAGCTGCTTATTGCAAGGCCCTTCTTCGCAAAATCAATGGTCAGGACGTGGAAGAGACAGGGAGCATGAAAGAATTGATTGAAGGCCTGGGTGGTTTGACTGAAAAGGTGAACAAGATTCAAGATACACAGAGACATGGTGTGTTCTCTTGATGTATTATTATTATTATTGTTGTTGTTGTTCATACACGCATCTGTCAGCCCTATAGGCCGAGTGGCGGCAGGTCCTGCGGGGCGGCCGGGTAAGCCGCCGTAGTGGTAATCTATGTACATCGTCGCCTTTCTACACATCCTAATATGTTATTCCGCATGTTGTATATCCCGTGCTGCTGGTTTTCGTACTGCTGTTCCCATGGCCATGAAGATCCATGGGCTTGTTGGATACTATCTCGTTTCCGTCCCTTCTTCTGCAAGCGCATACCCTTGGCTGCACTATGCTGCCGATTGCTTCGTGTCCGTTGTTGTGACTCGGTATGTAGTTGGTAAGGTCTGAAACTGGCCTAGAAGGCCTGTCTCAAGCATGAAGCGCACTGCCTTCGGCACCAAGTCTGACTGTGTTAGATAGGCTCGGTGATCCAGCTCCCGCCTTGATCCCTGTGTAAGATGACGCATCCGGGGTCCTGCCTGGTTGGTACAGTGGAGGAGAACGTGGCGTGTGTCTTGGATACCACGTCCGCAAGAGCATTCAGTCGATTCCATAGCCTTAAAGGTATCAAGATAGCTGGCCAGCGCAATCTTCCCAGTTTGCATTTGAATGAGGACTAATGTAGCGGCTCTCCGTAGGCCTTGGTATAGTTGCATTGGTGCTTTTGAGGGTTCTTTCCATAAGCGATGGAGGGAGTTCCCATGGGTGGAGGCGGCCCATTCAGACTTCCATGCGCTTGCTGCTTCTATGCGGAGGGCTCTTCGAGTGCTAGCCATGAGAGTGAGCTCCACACCGTTGGGTGCTGGGGAATTAGCAGCTTCTTTTGCGAGAGCGTCAGCACACTCATTGCCGTAGATGCCTTCATGACCCGGGAGCCAATACAGCTGTATATTCCAGCCGCGTTCCTGTAGCTGAGATGTGGTCCGTGTGATTTCTCTCAGGATATATTGGCCAGAAGGCCTTCCTGGGGCAGAGCACGCTTGTATCGCCGCCTCATTGTTTGTAAAGATGATTGCCGTATAGGCTTGATGGGAAAGTTGGGATGCCAGTCCACCAGTGTTGCATATTTCGGTGAGCGCCATCTGTATGCCTCGCAATTCCGCTGCATATACTGTGTCGGTAGCTGGGGAGCCAATGCGAACTGCCTGGCGCCGTAGAGGTGAAACCACTGCTGCTCCGACTCCCTGTTCTGTCGAGCTGCCGTCTGTGTATGCAAAAATGTTGGTGCTGCTGTGTAAAGCAGCTTGATAAGCTTCTAAGGCAGCTTCCCGAGTTTCTGCTACATGGGATTCCAGACCTGACCACCATGGTGGGGTCACATGTGGGTGTATAACTTCCAACCTGTTCAGAGAGATTGCGATTCGCCGTCCCCATCGTTCTAGTGGTGATGTCAGAGGGTCATGGTCTGGGCTGGTGGCCCATTGCATGCGTCGCTCCCATACATTCCTTGGTGCTGGTCGTTGGCCAGAGCGGCGTATCTAAATGATAGTGGCCGTAAGGGTGAGGTGGCTATCCGGAGGTATGATTCTTTGGCCGCGCGTTCCGATGTAATCATTGGAGAAGGGATGGTGAGACATATCTCTAGAGCAGCTCGAGAGGCTGTTCTGAATGCACCAGCTATCCTGTGGAGGGCCTTGTGCTGGATAGATTCCATGGCTTTCCTAGCAGCCTTTTCTGCAGCCTTGAAGCCCCATCCAGCCCGTACGAACCATGTAGAACTGGCAAATGTGACCTGCGGCCATAAGACTGCTGTGTACATTTGGCGGAGATGGGATAGGGTGAATCAGCCATGTTGATCCTGGTATGGAGCAAAGCGCTGCTATCATTTCATTTGCTTTAATTGCGACGCAATGTCTTCGTTAAAACCTCCACCAATACGTTAGGTCTTGCTCTGCGATTCTTTTCGACGCCATTTGGACCCGAAAGCTCTAGAGCTTTTCATTCGAGTGGGAGAATTCTCTGTCGAAAAGGGCATCTGGCACCGGAGCATACTGAGGTGTTTTTATACACACAATTTTTCTTTCGTCAAACAATTCTTCTACCCTCTCCACGAAGTGCCTCCGAGGGAAGTGACAGAGGAAGCTTTGATCGGACTTCCAGCAGCATCTACTGAACCATCCCTCCTAGAAGAGTGGACTGACAAAGGACTTGCCAACGCAGCATTGTGGTGCGCTATTTACTCCGGGCTCTGGAAAAGCCCGGCCTCTTAAAATACTGTCTTGCTCCAGCATTGACCTGGGCAGGTCTGATCCGTATGAAGGGGGCTCAGGCAGGTCAGAATCAACAAAACATTCCCCATACAAGCATTAGAGAACATATTCAAGCATGAATTATGAACAATATTTCTCCGAGGATATACCACTAAAGAGAGACAAAGGCCAAGCCAGTGATGCTGGCAGTGACAATCAGACCAGCAATCAATCACAGCATCATTGAAAAGATATTATCATGTAAGGATACCACTGTCCAATGTCAAGGAGAAGGAAAGTTGCATAGGTGTAATTGTTCAGTGACTCCATGGTCAGTTTATGCCAATCTTCGACTCTGCTGCTCCGTTCCCATAAATTTATCAAAGTCAATTTCTTTGTGCAAAGCAACCCTATTTCCCAGGGCTCTTCGTTTGATCCAGTCTTTACTGTTTATATCTTCCTCAACCACTCCTTCCGGCAACGGTGGGATACAAGTACTCCCGTCGAGCCTCTTGAGTTTCACCTCATCTTCCGGTCGAGCAAAATAGACAAGGCTATATCTTGTTGAATTGGTCTGGGCTCCCGGGGGTGACACAACACGATGGATGTTGGAGCGCAGCAGGCCATTGGTGAATTTTACCATGGCATCGCCTAGGTTGATGATGGCGTGTCCAGGCAGTGGTCTAACATAGCACCATTCTGCACCCTGTCCCGGTGGTAGCACTTGCAGCCCACCTACTCGATTGAAGAGGATGGTAACACTACCGAAGTCTGTGTGCTCGCCCAGTGCAGTCTGTTTATCGTCCTTTGGCTGTGGAGGTGCTTTTATGAACCGTACTTGATCACCGCTGACCCCGCGGAGACGATGGAGATTCGTCAGTGTCGAGGAAGGTAGTTGGGGATGCTGGTTCAAAATTCTGAGCACTATGCCAACAATCGAGTGGGCATTCTCTATGAATGACTTCAATGTGGCTCGTTCTCGATGTATCACATCTGGTGCAGGGAGGGGAGTTGAGACTCCAACGATGTCGTCCTTGGATACCTACAAACAAAAATGTTACTGTCTGTCATGGAGGAAGGATGAGGAAACTGACATTATAGAACTCATTTCTGTCCAGATTCCCTTTTTTATCCACAACAGAAGCTCCCTGGGCTTTGTAACCAAAGTATGAGCCTTCCTTGCTGAAGTCGTATCTTTGCTTCTCCTCCAGACTTAAATCGAATAGTTCCTGTTCGATGGCGAAGAGCCTATCTGCATTCTTGAGAATATTGTTGCCGGTGTGAGTGCCATGAAGGTCCATATAAAAAAACCCAATTTCTTCACACGCATTGCACAACCTCTTTACTTCAGTCTCGTCGTGACACAATAACTTTTCCAGTGATAGACGGAGGAGGGGAGCTGTCTGTACGCCTTCAGGGAAGGCAGGCGTGCCCTCGAAGTTGTCTGTATAATCCATGCGAATAGAATGCAAGATGTGACCACTTCAGATCAAAGGCCCCGGATCAATAGCAAGGCATTGTCACAATCAGTGCTTCTTGACACTCAAATATCAAAATGCGGAGAGGAAAGAAGATCCGCGTTCACAACGTCATTAAGAAAAGATGCCGAGGTTGTAAAAATATAAACCCCGAGTTCAGTAAAGACCCTAAATATCTTTCCATGAATGCGGGGTAATTACAGGTAAATCTAGCTAAAAGACTTGTTCACAATAACAGGCTATCCAGAAATGAAGCGGTTATAGTTTATAAGTGCTCCTCTTTGTTAATACGTAATTTATCACCGAGAGGTGCATATCAGCGAGAGGCGCGGCCGGGGGCGTCCCATATTAATTACTCTGTATATCTACATAGTATCCTCTCCTTGTTGAAGCATGACAATCTACTAAATCTATTGCTATCAAAGGGGGCATTTTAATCTATTATCGCCCTCTTGGTTGCAATTACTGCACCGTGCAGGCCGCCGTGATCTTGACGATGGCTCTTCTTGCACCTCGCTTTCTCTCAATCTTCGCAGTCCCTCATCACCAGTTAAGTTCCCTTCATCTTGAATAAAAGTTCGTGTCAGCCTTTTCTTTTCTTTCCGATGCTCATTTTGATGTGTGAAGCTGATGGAGTTCTCGTTTTAATAGAACAGCATCCTGCATGGCAACTTCTGTGCCCTTCATGAACTTTTCGAGCATCTGCTCCGCAACGACTGAATATAGAGACTGATCCTGAAAATCTTGAATCTGCTTTTTCTCCTAATCCAGCTGATAAAGATTCGCTGGTTTCCTCCCTAAATAGAAGGGGTTGCTGCTTGAAGAAGATGGTGGTGTTGGTGTCTTCACCTTGATGCGGAGTTTTGTTGAATGGAATAAGACCAGCAGCTGCAGATCCACTCAATATTTTGACTTTCGAGAATGCGCGGCCATGGATGCTGATGTAGATAGATATGAATGCATTTTTGTCAACGGCATGAATTGAGGGCAGGGCTCGCCAGGTCGCCAAGTAGCGCTCGCCAGGTGGCATCACAGGTAATTACTGGTAATGACTGGTAGCGAGATGGTAGGCTACTAAGCGCGGGGTTCAATCAAGGTCGCCAGGTCGGTGATTCGACTGCTCTTGAGCTCGCCAGGTGCGACAGCTTTATATGCGTTGTGCGTTACCAGAGCCTACCAGATGCTACCGGTGATTCTAGTGATATCCGAATGACATTGGTAGCGCAAGTAATATTACGACCTGTCGAACTACTGAATTTACATGTAAGAACAAAATTTCAAGTCCATACCATGTTAGAACTAGACCTGTATCATATATGTATATAAAGGGGTCTCTTGGCTCAGGACACCAATAAATAATACAACTCCTTTACAATCACAACAACAATATGCAATCTAAGAACAACACCGGGTACGTTGCTAGTGTCTTCGTGTAATACACCATTTCTGAGCTGAACTGTTCATCGAAATGGGGCCACCTGTGATGAAATTCTCAGCCGGAGCTGAAGATTCGGGCTATGCAATCTGTACTCGTTTGACTCTTTTCCCAAAGACTCCCTTTAGTAGTTAGTTGATGGCCGCCAGATTGTATATAAATGAGAGTTACTTTTGATAGTTTTCTGAACCAGAGTTCTTCATCTATTCATTCCGAATAGTGCCTACAACGTTATTCTGAGCTACGGCGGTTAACCAAATTTCGATCAGACCCAAAATCGACAACACACAATCCACATCCCTCACCGTTTCCCCCACCGGCCACTGCCAAGCGCCAAGTTAAGCATCCTCAACAGATATACATCTTTATTATCCCCGCGCGTAACACTATCATGGTTGTTGAGCTCGACACTATTCTCGCTGAACTACACACCAAATATGACATTCCATGGCCGCTTCCCATATTGATCTCCATGACAACTTCCAGCGGGAAAGAATCTTTGCCGAGGATGAGGATCCCTCTATATACTGCTCTGAAGGAGAGGACATTCACCGTTTCAAGAAATGGGCTCTGAATTTTAGAACAATCCGGCATCTGCCAATGGTAGGGCCCGCGGACGTCATCCTCTATCTTCCTTATAATTCCAGAGACAATATCCAACGAGCACTGAAACAATTTCCGAAACACCAACATCCAAGAATCCAATATATTGATTTGGATAGTCCACATATGGCAGAGCACCGGAAAAAGGCCATTAAAAACAAAAGGTTGATCTATTGGCGACCTAAGTCTTGGATGGTCAGCGAGGACTGCTTAGTGCCACCAGAACTCTCATACAGGTTGAATGATAAGCGGTTTCTCACTCACCCGGAGATTCCCACACCATCATTGACAATTATTTCATTACTACATGAAGATCAGCGATGCACCCTGATCGGCCATCAACTGCCTTTTGTGGTTAAATTCTGTCGGTGTAGCTCAGGACAAGGCACGTATATCGTGACTAATGATGAAGAAAGACGATATATGTTTGATGCTGTCCGCCGGTACCGCGAGCGAGGAGGGACGGAGGTCGAACTATCTGAGTTCATCCATTCTAGAAGGCCACACTACGGCGTGAACTTCTTTGTTAGTGGCTATGATACTCCCCAACCATGCTTCCTTGGTGCCACAGAGCAGGTCGTCACCAAGAATGGTGTCTGGGTAGGTGTAATTATTGATTACCGGGTGCAAGAGGACCTCGAAAGACGTCTACAGCAGACCATCGCGGCCGTGGCACGTACATTACGAAAGTCCTCATATATGGGCTGGGTTGGCATCGATCTTATCTTTGACCTTAACGACCAGCCTCTGGTAGTGGATCTGAATGCTCGTATAGCTGCGGGGATTGGTGTTGTTCTTTTCTCTAGACACTTTTTGTCTATGGGTTTTCCGTTTGCTCAGATGGAAACGGTATCATTTTGCGGGCCTGCTTCAGTACCTTACGATGCGATGTCTGCCGAGATTGAGTCTGGCCAGGTGATTGTAACTCTCTCAGCGGAAGTCACAGAGACCGAGTCTGTAGCCTCGGTAGTCTTTGGCGGTCGTACTCGAGAAGATTTGCACACGGTAGGGGACTGGATTCGGGACGTGTTACCAGCCTGTTTTAAGACTTAACTGGAGTCAAAATATGTAACTTAGTTCCTCAATCGTTTTTCTCATGTATTTGGATTACAACAGTAAATATGAGATTGATCAGAGTAGTTTCACTGTGTTTTACCATTCGTTCCATAGCAATATAACTAAACAAAGTCAGTGTGCCACTTAGACGCTTAGAAGGTCTACAAATCCTTCCTGATGTACGAATCCCAGAGCTGCCATCCCTTTCAGTGATGAGTTGTCTTGGAATTGAGGGAAGAAACTGGCTCATCTTTATTTTCCAATGATACCTTGACCCTCAGGCTCTGATTCTCTATCAGTGGCCTGTCTCTGATCTGTAGTAAGTTGACTGGCCATTTCAATGCCCTTGTCGATCAGAAGGAGGGGCTTAAAGGATCATACACACTATTTATCTAGTTCCTCTTCGTCAAGAGTCAGTTCTGCCTCATTCTAGTACTTCGTATCGCAAACTTTAGGCATTGCGTTCCTACCTGGTCGACAGGCGTCCTACCCTGCATTGTAGGATGTTACATAAATAACCGATATTACGAATCGGAATAAGCGAGATATACATCACAAGACAGCCTGAACGTGGTTAACTTAGCAAGAATTGTGCAAATGCGAATAGGGATGTAGACATGTCGCAGTCTACCCTCCAGAGCTCGCTAGATCGATCCAATATTCATCCGATCTTCTCTACTTTCATCAATGTCCTCTGGGCATATAATCGTATTATGTTTGACGGATATTAGTAAATCCTATCCCCAACAGTCCCTTGAGCAACATTGAAGATTGGCCGCCTTCCAAAAATACAATGCCGTAAGGCAACGTTAATATCTGCTCAATAGTAGTATATATTATTATAGTCAGCCCTTTGGCACGGGAGTCTTAGCCATCTTCATTTATGCCTCAGGCTGCTCCAGGCCGACCCCTTCAACTGAAAGCACCGGGCTTTTTGGCTGCAAAGCCACGAACGAATCTTCGTCCATCATAGATATCTGGGGCCTATTATTCTGGCAATATCACTCCATGAAGATGCTGAAGATGGAAAGAACAAAGCCTGATCAGATCAAATGCTTCCAGATCTGATAGTAGCAATAGGCAGTTTATGAATTGAGGCTGTATGCCACGTTGCATGGCTCTGCTCACCCACTGATTACCCCAATACTCACCCTTGACTTTCAAGTAGGGCTGCGACATGCTCTTCACTCACAATCAGTGACAAAACAAAACAAAAACATACAACAGCCGGGATTCGCTGGTGGTCACCCACCCAACTACTAACCGGCCGGCGTGTGGCTTAAGTACGGCTGAGCGGACGGGAAGCCCTGTTTTCCACACCCTATGGTCGTATGTACTGATAAATTAATTAGTATTAACTAAGATGGCTCCCAGTTAGAGGTGATGTCGCTTTTCAGTCGCGCGACCAGGGGTGAGTCTGGGTGAGTGCACTATAGAGAGGGTGAGCCATCACCCAACTTCGTGCCGCGCCGCGCAATCTCAATCCTCTGAAATTCTTCCAATCTAATGGCATGCTAAAGCGACTAATTATTGGCTGTCCTCTTCCAACTTCAGAACACCGATCCATCTTGGCATCTGCACATAACCACAAACAAATCTTCCCTTAACAGGTGATCCAGCACAAGAACAATGAACTTTTTCAATTCTGTCAAGCTGCCAGCCCACTATCTAGACATGACACGTGATTCGCACGAGATTTTCCCCACACTGACCTTGACCCTGTTGCAGCTCTTTGAGCTGCGTCTTGTCCCTGTATTTGTAGATAGGGAAGCAGAGCAATGAACCCAGCACTGTTTCAATATCAAATTAAAATAACAGAATGATCGATTTAGGGCAGGTTCCACGAGTGTAGAGTAGGAAGCGCCAAAGGAAAGAGCAAATGGGTCATGGATTCTCAATAGGTATATGGTTGGCTTGGCTGGAGTTACTAGTACGGGTGTGGAATAGTACGAACAGGCTGCCCTCGCTTAGGCTCTGTCACGGGCTCGAAATAGTATATAATAACGAAATGATATTCCTATCTAAACTATTGTAGTCATCGGCGAGAATATCGAATCTGGGGAAGAAAAAAGGAAGAGGAATTCTATCTACAGGAAAAGGGCTTTTATATCTGTGCTGTGTGCCCTCGCTAAATGCTTCTCTTTGTTTGCTTGGACGGCATTGTTCGTCGATATCAGCCACTGAGATATTGAGCCATCACACCTATCTCCTTTATGTCACGGGCTCGGAATAGTAGATAATAACGAACTGAATTCCTATCTAAACTATTGTAGCCATCGACGAGAATATCGAATCTGGAGAAGAAAGAAGAAGAGGAAATCTATCCAGGTCATGAAGAGGTTTTAAGAGGATTGTTGGCGACATGACTGGATGGTGTTTGTGATGTATCATCCATTGCCGTAGTGTTGAACCACCATGTGAGCTATCATATGTGAGCCGTCACATAACCCCCTTCTTAGGCAGAGTCTGTCCCCAGACTCTGTGTGGGCATGTTATCATCAGGATGGTCCTCAATCTCATCAACTCCTTCCTCCCAGGCCTTGAGCCATTCCTGCAGTCGACATGGTGGTCCTGGGCGATCAGGGTACTTCTGATGGTAGTCACGTATTCGATGTGGAGATCCTTTGAAGTTGGTGGCTGGATACCAAGTTCGGTCCTCATCAAATCCTATCCATTTTACCTGGTACTGCAACCGACGCCGACATAGGCGTGAGGCAAGCACCTCTTCCACTTCCCATTCCTGTTCATCAGCCACCACAATCGGTTCTGGAGGCTCGGTCATCTGCCCGGGCAAGGGATCATTGGCTGCCCGTCGGAGCTTGTCTGGTGAAAACACAGGGTGTATCTTCATTGAGTCAGGGAGCTCTAATCGATAGGAGTTACCCACCCGTTCGAGTATTGGGAAGGGTCCAGCCATCTGGCTATCAAGCTTCTTGTTTGGTCGGTCAGTCTGGTAATGGCGAAGGGAGAGCCACACCTTATCGCCTATGTCAAAGTCAACAGGGCGACGTCGTCGGTCTGCTTGTTTTCTCTGTTGGTCCTGTGCATGCTTAATCTGTTCCGCCACTGCAGTCCATATATTCTTCATTTTCTTGGCAGTGCCTTGAGCTCGTTGTCGACTAATCTTCTCATCTCTGGGAGGGGATCCTTCAATCGATATCCAATCAAATGAGGTCCGAGGCTCATATCCACAATCAACAAGGAATGGTGATGCTTCAGTCGTTTCAGATGGTAATGTTGCTGCAGCAAAGTCGATCATTGGCAGCAAATCAGACCAGTTATCTTGGTAGCGGTTGATGAAGGGTCTCAGTCTGTTGACAATATGCTGATTCACAATTTCTGTCTGTCCATCTGTCTGAGCATGGTAGGCTGTTGATAGCTTCAGCTGAACTCCAAGGATTCGGCAGAGTTCATCCCAGAATGCTGACACAAATTGGGGTCCACGGTCTGATACGATAGTTGATGGAGGCCCCCTATGCCGGTAAACATGTTTGATGAACATGCGTGCAACATCTTCAGAGGTGGCAGTCTTCTTGCAGGGAATGCTGATGGGTCTCTTGCTAAATCGATCCACTATCACTAGTGCAGCGTCATATCCATTCTTGTCAACTGGAAAGGAACGGAAGTCCATAGATATATGTTGCCAGGGGCGCTCAGCAATGGGTAAAGGTTGAAGAAGCCCTGGAACATGATCTCGAGGGTTCTCAGCTCTCCGACATTTTGAGCAATTCCGTACATATCTTTCAGCATCTTGTCTCCAGGTTGGCCAGTAGTATCGTGCTCTGATGAGCTGTTGGGTTTTTGTTCTCCCTGGGTGTGCAGTTGATACTTGTGCATGCACTTCATCAAGCAGTCGGGTGCGGAGTTCAGGGTCATCATCAGGAACAAACAATCGGTTTCCTTTCAGTAGCAGGCCATCTTGGAGAGTCCAGTCATCCTTTCCCTCTTGAGCTTTCTTGTGATATCCTTCTGCTGTAGCAGAGTTGCGGTTGGCCTTGAGTATCTGATCCACTACCTGTAATGCTGGCTCCAGGTCATTCACCTGAATTGGTGCTTCAACAGTCTCTGGCTTCAGCAAGATCTGGTGACGGTACTCATCCTTCTTCTGGATATCTGTCACTGGTCGACTAAGGGCATCTGCAAGGGTATTCTCTCGTCCAGGTCGGTATCGAATCAGGAAATAGAATCGGGAGAGGAACTCAGCCCATCTGGCTTGCCGTGCAGTCAACTTCTTTGTTGTCATAAAGTATTCTAGTGCTCGATGATCTGTATAGATGTTGAAGCGTTCTCGGAGTTGCAGTCCTTCAAGTTCAGCACGCCATTCTTGCAGTGCGCGGATGATAGCTAACATTTCCTTGTCATGGATCTCATAGTTGCGCTCAGCATCAGACATGTTCTTTGAATAATAAGCAACTGGGTGCCAGAGGTCTCCATGCTTCTGGGAGAGTACTCCAGCCACCACTCCATCTGATGCATCAGTCTCCAGCTTCGTCTCTAATTCAGGGTGGTAGTGTCGCAGTATCGGGGCGTCAGTCAGATATTTTTTCAATTCCTCAAAAGCTTCCTGGCATACATTAGTCCAGGTGAATGGCACATCCTTCCTCGTCAGGTGGTTCAGTGGCTTAGCAATGCGGCTGTAGTTCTTGATGAATCTTCGATAGAAGTTACAGAACCCAAGGAATGATTGCACACCTCGAACAGTGGTTGGCACTGCCCAGTTGCAGATCACAGCAGTCTTCTCTGGGTCTACTTCAATGCCATCCGTTGTTAAAATAAATCCGAGATACTTTGTCCGAGTAACATGGAACTCGCACTTCTTGATACTAGCTTGGAGTCCTGCTGCGCGTAGCCGTTCAAGCACCTTCTTCACATGAAGCTCATGTTCAATAGCATTCTTTGAATAGATGAGCAGATCATCCACAAATGCAGTAACAAAATCATCCAAATAGTCCATCAAGGTGTCATTGATGAATCGCTGGAAGGCAGCTGGTCCATTGGTGAGTCCAAAAGGAACCACATGGTATTTGTAGGTCCCATAACGTGTACGAAAGGTGGTCAAATCTTCAGATTTAGGGTCAAGTCGAATTCGGTGAAATCCTTGTCGTATATCCAGTTTTGTAAAGATTTTTGCACCACTGGTTCTCTCCATCAACTCATCAACCAATGGGATGGGGTATCGATCTTTTCGGGTAATGGCATTCAACTTTCGATAGTCAACACAAAACCGTAGTCCACCCCCTGGCTTCTGTGCCATCAAGATAGGTGAGGCAAAAGGGGCTGCACTGGGTCCAATAAATCCCTTGTGGAGGTTGTCCACAATGTAGTCTCGTGCAGCCTCCAGTTCCTCTGCAGTCTGCTTATACAGGGGGCTATATCCCACTTCTGACTCTGCAGTCTTCCCTTTCTCCAGTTCAATCCGGTAGTCATTCGTCCGTTGAGGGGGCAGCTCATCAGAGGCGGCCTTGGAGAAAACATCTGCATATTCCTGGTACTGTCTGGGCAGTAGTTGCTGTACCAATTCCTGCTCATTGTGATCTTCCTTCTGGCGTTCCTTCTCGCGTTTTTCTTCAATGATGCGGTCAATTTCAGACAGACTGGCAATGAAGACCTCAGTGTCCTTTCTCTTCAGGTGTCTTTGGAATGGTGCTGCTCCAATTGCTGCGATATCAATTTGGATTGCTGATCGGTCTGTTGTCCTCCCTTGGGGCTTTGAATTGGTAGTGATGGTGCTAATCTCCTGACCCTGTAGGGCGCGTGACATCTTGGCCATGTCTGCGATATCAATTTGGATTGCTGATCGGTCTGTTGTCCTCCCTTGGGGCTTTGAATTGGTAGTGATGGTGCTAATCTCCTGACCCTGTAGGGCGCGTGACATCTTGGCCATGTCTGATCGCCGGTCTGCTTCCTCCTTCCGAGGAACTCGGTACTGTTCCTTCTGTTCTTCTTTCTCAATTCGTCGATCACGTCGCTCCATATCAGCCTGGTGGGTAGGGTCA
This sequence comes from Aspergillus chevalieri, assembly GCF_016861735.1. NCBI lineage: Eukaryota > Fungi > Ascomycota > Eurotiomycetes > Eurotiales > Aspergillaceae > Aspergillus > Aspergillus chevalieri. Next base: position 487,847 of record NC_057368.1, on the reverse strand, counting down.
GGCTTAGGACGCTGCAGGATCTGTTTTGGAGCCTCCAAATACTGCTTGCTCTGGATGTCATCCAAGCAGCTCCGTTGTTCTGGCCAAACCAGTTTTCTATGTTTCACATTCAACCAGACATCATGGCTGTCGAACCATTTCCGTCCAATGATCATGTCATGTTGGCCCAAGTCGGCAATCAGGAAGGGCTGGTTCAGGAATCGTCGTTTGCCCACAAGCAGGTGGCAAACAATAGCATCAGTGATGGTTGAGCCAGCTCGTCCATCATACCCTTTTGTGCCAATCGGTGTATTGAGTTGTCGGGTGGGGATTCCAAAGAATTTCACTAGTTCTGTCGCTCGTTGGGTGTCCATGAAGAGGTAACCATTTGCTCCAGTGTCGGCTAGGGTAGTCAGGGGGATACTGATTCCATTGTGAGCTACCTGACTATTCACATTGAATCCTTTCCCTCCAATAAGTTGGCTAAGATCCAATTCACCTAGGTCAACACCATCTAGCCCCAGGTTGGAGACTCTCTCCTGGGCTAGACTTTTCCCGCATCATCATTCTGTTCATTCTCAGGTGCTTTCTGCTCAAGTTCCTTCAGTTCAGGGGTTGGGGTTTTGGTGGAACAGTCGCGAGCAAGATGCCCATGTTCTTGGCAATGGAAGCAACGGCCTTCCTTCATCAATTGATCACGCTCAGCATTACCCATACGTGGGGTGGTAGAATTGGTGCTCTGAGATGGGGTCGGTTCTTTCTTGAAGGTGGTCCCAGTTCGACTAGTTCCCTTGCTCATATCCTTGTTGGGAGTGAACGTTCGATTCTTCTGAGCCCGGTGGTTGATAACTTCAAGTCGGCTTGCAGTCTGGGAGACAGCGCTAGAGAATTCCTGGAATGTTCCATCACCAATGCTACTGGAGATGCACAACTCCTGGAGCTTGGTCGTCAATTTGGTGTAAAGCTCATCCTTCCAGTCGTCTTCAGCGACGCCCGCTTCAGCTGCGAGGTAAAGGAACTCAGAGAAAAAGTCATGAAACTTGTCGCTGTTCTTCATGTATAACTGTCGAAATTGGTGCTTTGCAGTGGTAACACGGTTCGGATCATCATAGATGGTTTTCAGGTGATTGAGCATATCCTTTGAGTCGGTGTATGGGTTTATTGCATCATCTCACATGCGTGGAGTGATGTGTTTCCGAGCTTTACCATCACATCGACTAGCCACGTATGCTATACGAAGTTGGGAAGTGTCAAAGTGGTCTGCATTAGCAGTAAGCTTCTGAGACATCAGGAGCAGCCAGTCTTCAAATCGGGGCTCCTTTCCATCAGTAAGCATTGGGGGATCTGGGATCTTGGTGGATTTGCTGTTGATGGGCATTGGAGAGGCTCGACGGCCACTGGCACTGTCCATCACCAGTCGGGCAATTTGGCTCCCAAATGCGTCACGTTCAGCAGTCACATCAGTAAGTTGCTTCTTGATATCTTGGAGTTGTCCCTTCATCTCTTCTGTTTCACGGCGCAGAAGCGCAATTTCTCCATCCTTGGTTTGTCCTCGGAGCTCTTCTTCAGCAAGCCGGACCTTATGGTCATCAAGACTGTCATCATATCGTTGATGAGTTGCTTGGAGCTTCTCATACAACCATTCTGGCTCCTCAGAGGCATATTGCAAGAACTCCTCCAAGGTCATCATGCGTTGTTCTTCATTCTCATCTCCATCAATAAGGATGGGGTTCTGTCGGTTCTCTCGTTCAGTATTGGTATTCGCTTCATTTCGGTTGGTATCATCATTGTTCGTTTCGTTTCGGTTGGCTCTGGTAGAGGCAACGGTGTTTCTTGGGCGAGGCATGCCTGCTGGGTTCGTTGTATCGGTATCGGTATCTATCGGTCGGTCGGAGGGGCACACTACTATGGCTCTACGATCTCTGGATCGAACCAATGAAGTAGATGTGTGAAAAGAAAAAGGCGAGATTCGATATTATGTCACGGGCTCGGAATAGTAGATAATAACGAACTGAATTCCTATCTAAACTATTGTAGCCATCGACGAGAATATCGAATCTGGAGAAGAAAGAAGAAGAGGAAATCTATCCAGGTCATGAAGAGGTTTTAAGAGGATTGTTGGCGACATGACTGGATGGTGTTTGTGATGTATCATCCATTGCCGTAGTGTTGAACCACCATGTGAGCTATCATATGTGAGCCGTCACACTTTAGCTTCATGGGATAGCCGTTCTATATTCCCTTGGACTAGATATCCTCTGATTCTAGTTTGGAGACTATGTAAAATTTCATGACGTTTGGAACTAGTTATCATTGGTTGAAGTAAATATGATCATTCCATAGTGTAGTGCGAGCTTTATGGTATAAATGCATTAGGTGTCTATCCGATATATTCTGTGTAAGTATTCCACTCTCCATCTACTGTCAATGCCTCAAAGTCCAGCTCATTCACACAAACCAGGGCATCAATATCTCCCGCCTCCGTGTGAGGTAGAAAGTATACATCACTTCTCAGAGGGATGAAATTCGGCCGTCGGATGAGCGATGGCTTTCCAAGAGTCCCGAACTCTTCACGACAGAGATTCACGTGTGCCCATGACGAAGACCCAACATCGGTATCCGGGTTGAATTTACCTCCAAAGACGATGGTTGACTTATCCGGCTCGTTGGCAATGAGAGTGGTCCAGCTTCGCACGGTGTACTCATTGTTGACATCGTTAACGCTTTCCCGCAAAACTGATGCAACAGCGGCCAGTGGCAAAGTCTCCAGCTCTTGGAATGTCAAATATGAGGTCGCTATTTGTACCATATGGCCCATATACTCCTTGGGCACTCCTAGTGCTCGCCGGCAGTCAACAGCACGGCAGAATTTGGAGATGGTAGTCGGAGACCGTCGACGATGTTGTCTTGCAGTGATGATGCGCTGCCAGCAAAATGCGCTGAGTGCATCATTGGTAGAGATGAAGGAAACTGCACTGTTGTGCTCTGAAGGTTTTGAGGCCAGCGCCTTCAGTCGGGCTTGACTCGCGGACGAGAAGCGAAAGTTACACCATCGATAGGGAGAATCAGGCTCAACAAGAGCGGTTTGCTTCTCCCCTGGTTTGGCACGGCGTAGGTGACTATGATCCCGTAATGGTTCAGTGGATTTTAGAAGTGGGATCATATTCCTGCGATCCCGGTTGCCCTGCTCAATCGCTAACGGTGGGATTTCCTCTCCACGCATGAGCGTAGCGAGAAGTCGCAGCACTTGCTCGATTCCACTCATGTCTATCATGTTGTGCTGAGCAGCGCAGTCAAGGAGAAGACCTCCCTTGATAAAATTCGCTTGTATGGCTACCACTGGTGCCGGGTCAGAGTCTGTCTCCTCATAGCTCGCTGGAAAAGCCTTTCGTGGACAGAGAATATCACCACCCAGCATTGTAACTGGGCCTTTAGCTTTGACGAGTTCATCATGGGAAGGACAGACATCAGAACAGTCTTTGAACCGCACAATTGTGTTTGGTGAAGTCCATAGGGAACAAGGGACGGCCTTGAAATGACCAGAGTTGCCAGGGCCTCTACCTTGGTTGATGACTTTGCCAGCCAACAATGGAATGGCTGTGGTGAGTTTTAATGCTGCTGCTTGCAGCTTGTTGGCGATTTCGTCTCTAGGTGACGAGTCTTCGATTGGAAAGGACAGACAGAGATGACTGTAACTCTTCAGGAGAGGCAGTTGTCCGATCACGTCTTGGTACCGGGAGAAGTCACACATGATGGCTTGAACATGTAATTAGAGACCCGAAATTAGAGAAATTTGAGCATTATGGAACGATATTCTACTACAATCAAATATTAGAATAAGGGGTGCAAGGCTTACCGGCCGGACTGTATGATTTTGCTCCGTCAGATACTCCGAAATCCTTGGTTGTTGGAAATTGAAGGAAATCCGAACAGAAACCCCGAACCGAAAGTCCGCCAAATGCTATAATTGGATACAGCATGATGAGCATCTACTGAGACAATATCAGACATAACCACGTCGATGCTGACAATATGCACGGTTAACTTTGGTTGCTGGTACCTGCTTCATGACAAACACGTTGAATAGTCAGGGATCGAGTATAAAAAGAGCCATGTGGTGTTGATCGATGCCGCATTCGAAATTCATCTCGACGAATATTCTTCACAGAATTTTCTGCAACCATGAAGTCTCTTGCAGCCTTCAGTTCCCTGGCCACCCTTACCTTGGCAGCATCCCAATTTGACACTTCCTCCTATAACCCAAGCGATATCATCACTCGCGATGTGGCCGTCATTGGAGGTGGTTCATCAGGCACATTCGGTGCGTTCAAACTGAAGGATAGGGGCAAATCAGTCGTTGTCATCGAGAGTCAAGGACAGCTGGGAGGCCATATTGAGACCTATACCGATCCTGCGACTGGCGCAACGCTGGACTATGGCGTCCACGAGTTCTGGAACATTTCGCTTGTCACCGACTTTTTCGCCCGATTCAATGTGCCCATTGAGGACTTTGTCTTCCCTTCCGAACCTGCCATCTACGCCGATTTCAAGACCGGTCAGGTGCTCTCCAACTTCACTGTGGGATCCAATTTCACTGCGTATATTGAGCAGTTGGACAGATACCCGGATCTGGCTTACGGATGGGATCTGACATATCCAGTCGCTGACGATCTCCTTCTGCCGTTTGGAGACTTCATCACGAAATACGGTCTTGAGGCCGAAGCATACAACATGTTCACCCTCCTCCCTGGCGTTGGCAACATCCTGGAGCAGTCGACCGTGAATATCTTCAAGGGCATCACCAAGATCCTATTCGACTCGGAGGCTGGATCTTCAATTGCTGTGACCAACACCAACAATCAACTCTTGTACGAGAAAGCGCAGGCGGCGCTGGGTACTGATGCTTTGCTCAACTCGACCGTCATCAACGCTCAACGGCCGACGGACAATTCCAACTGCACACTGGTCGTCATGACGCCCACCGGCAACAAGTTGATTGTGGCCAAGCATATCTTGGTTACTATTCCTCTTCTGCTTGACAATATGCAGTCATTTGGGCTGGACTCGGATGAATCCAGTCTCTTCCAGCAGTTCAACTACACGGCATGGTACCCGGGCCTCATTCGCAACACCGGGTTGTCCTTTAGCAACAGATACCTCAATGTCGGGGCCAACACTCTCTACAACATTCCCGAACTTCCTGGAATCTATACCCTCATTCCCACCAAGGAGGACGGAGTCTTCCTGTACTGGTACGGAGCACAGAATGCGCTGACAGAATCAGAGGTCAAGGACAGCATCACGTCCAGCATCAAAGCATTGGGGGGTGTGGCCCCTGAATTTATGGTGTTTGGCAATCACACTCCCTACGAACTGGTTGTGCCTGTGGATGCGATCAAGAATGGATTCTACAAGGACTTGAATGCTCTCCAGGGATACCGTAACACCTGGTATACTGGAGGGCTCTTTGTTGGTGCTTCTGGGCCGCTTTGGAACTTTACTAACACACTGGTTGGCCAGATGACTGCTTGATGACAACTGTAAAGTCCTCGTGTTTTGAGTGATTTATGTATTGATTTGAATTTCTTTCTTTCCTTTCCTTTTCTTTTCTTTTCAAAAAAAAAAAAGAATAAATTGCATAAAGTGTTGTTTTGAAGCTCTTACTCTCAACCTCGGTGTAGTTAATCGTGTTACCAAAATAGAGAATAAATATTTTTTTGAAAGATTCCATGACTTCCTGAACCACGGGCAATTATTGAAGAAATCCACTAAAATCTTACTCTTGGCCCGTCGTTTTAATGTTAGTTTGACTATAGAACGCCCGAAGTCCGATAGAAAGTCCGATGTGAATAGTACGTAAACTAGAGTATATATAGCTCCCACCACATCATGCTAGTAAGACCATATCGAACACCACAGCACTTCAAGCAACTAATATAACATATTCAATCACGATGCTCGGCTGGACAGAAACGTCACCAGGAGTTTTCAAAAAAGACTTTGATGGCGCAGAGAAAATCTACCGTAAGATCTTGCAATCCTTTGCCCATTATGGCAAAGAGCACTGGTGCCTGCATTGCATCTGTTCTCTTCGTTTCGATCCCTCCGTGCACAGCCCTGAATCTACTGCAGGTGAATTGAGAAATGCTTGGAAACTCGTCCGATTTGAGTTTCCAGGTCTCAGCATTATCCCAGACGACTTGACCAAAGTATACACTATCCCGACCGCTGCAGCAGTGGAACAATGGGCCGACGAGACGTTTTTCGTGGAGACAGAAAAACAACCAGACCAAGTACTCTCCACCATTCAGTTACCCCGAGAGCTACCTAGTCTGTACTATTTCCCATCCTCGTCTGAGATTCTCTTCGTCAGTTCGCACTGGCGTATCGATGCGATCGGAACCTGTATGCTGCTGGATCGGTTCTTTACCATTTTTGTAGAACAGCCCGGGAAGACAAAGTATGAAATACAATGGGAGAAAGAGATCGACAACATGTCTCCAAGTATGGAAGATGCAGCTGGGTCTGCCACCGTCTATACACCCGAGATTGAAGACCTGGCCCAAAAAGCCATCGCGAAACACCAAGAGGCCCTCAAAACAGCCGGGCTGCCATACCACGGCGACAAGACAACCATACCCGGTGATTCTTCGAGACAGGCATTCGCCTTCACCAAAGAGAGCACACGCAATTTGGTGTCTGCTTGTAGGGCGAAGGGCATCACCGTTACGGCTGCGATCCATTCTGCTTTGGCTGAGACCATCTTCCTTCTCGGTCCGAGTGAGCATCAAGATCTTGACCATACCGCCGTTATGTCTGTCAATATACGAAAATACCTTCCATCTCCGTACAACAGTCCATCGCACGCGTGTCAAACCTACGTTACAGGCATTACCCCTCGAGCACGAAGACACAGCAGTTTCTTGGATCGTGCTGCTGCCCTGAAGGAAGAATACAAAAGTTGGTACAGCGACTTGTATCTCCATTCCCTACGGCTCATCTACAAATACCACGGCGACGCATTGTTTGCCCCTCCCAAGCCAGATGCAGCTCCGCCCAGCGGCGTGTTCATGAGCAGTCTTGGAGTCATCGAGCCTTATCTACGTGGAGATTATGGCTCTCTGCAAGTGGAAGAATTCCGGTTTGGAGTCAGCATGATAACCAGGCAGATGATTGTGTACGCTTGGACGTTTCATAATCAGCTTGTCCTCTCGGTCAACTACAATGAGGCGTATTACAACAAAGATCTAGTTCAGGATGTGCTTGAGAAGACGAGATCTTGTCTGGAGACAGAGTTGGGAGTGAAGTGTGAGACGGTTTGTATTTAATTCAAAAAATAGTTGACTGAGTTTGCTTTTCCTGGTTATCAGATTCCTTACATATAAAAATCATAGAGAAGATATTCTATAGTTTCTCCAGATAGTATGCTTGACAAACGCCTGTACAACACCGTACACCGGTATGTATCCAATTTACTCGTGTCTTTCCCTCCTGAGAAATAACTGGTAGTCCATCTGTCAAATCAACCTGCGTTTTCTCCAGCCGACGAAGGCTCAGATGAAGCCAGCGGATTCGTCACACCAGTCGGTGCGCTCTGCTGCGCAGGAGCCAATCCACGAATCTTTCGGAGCACCAGGTCTGCTTCAGCAGCATACTTGCATCGTCGTCGAATGGCCGGACCATATTTGTACAATAGGAAGGGAAAAGGTAGACACAAGATGGAGAGAAATGCTGGAACTGAAGATGCCCAGTGAATACCCAGGTTGCGGTACATATATGTCGTAAACAGGGGAAAGGCAAAGGCGAATAGAGCACGAAGAATAGCACCTGCAGCAAGAACAGAGGCAGCAAATATGGTGTATGCATCGACGAGGTAGTTTGTGATTCCCAGGAAGATCAGGACAATTCCAAATCCAAAAGGCACTCCAGCAGCAATGCTAACCATCCAGTGGATACTGGGAGAATTGGTCCAGGCAAACCAGAACAGCCCCACGGGAATGGCGATGCCTCCAATCATGCAGACGGGCAGACGTGCTTCTGGCGGTGCGAATCCAGATGGGTCTCGCTGTCCTGCTCGGATGTACCGCTTGTTATCCCACAACGCATAAGCAATCGCCCCCATCATTCCAACCGCTACCCCTAAGAAGGCCAAGCCACCAATTCCAGGCGACCAGCCACGGCCGTGTTGGAAGACGACTGGGAAAGCAGCGAAGAGAAGGTATAGAGTTCCGAAGACGATGGCCATATAAATGGACAGCAGAAGGACAATCGGTTCGAGAAAGAGGAGTGCCCAAGGTCGTGCCAATGCGTTTCTAAACAAGACAGAGGGCTTGGCTTTTCCTTGTCCTACGTCTGATCTGGAAATGTAGACTTTGCCGCTTATTTCAGACAATTTTCGCGCTCTTCGACGGAGGAGAACTGGCGCGTAGGTCTCCTACAAAGTTTATTAGCAATAGTCTATGTGAAAGATATTCAGGTAGACACACCGGCAGAATAAGTGCTCCTATGATCCAAACGATTCCGGTAAAAATCGTCATGACCCCCATCAACCACCGCCATCCGACTGTCTCGCCCACAAATCCGCCAACCACTGGTCCAATTACTGGTCCAAGGAATGGCGCGAGAGCAAAAAGTGTCATTGCAAGCCCTCGTTCCGATGCGGCGAACATGTCTGCGATGGCACCACCAGCATTTGTCAAGGGAGACGCACCAAAGACTCCGGAAAAGAATCGTAGGACGAGCAGTGTTTGTAGGTTTTTGGCTCCAGCGCCTCCTGCATTAAATGCGGTGTGGACCATGTAAGTGATGAAGAAGAGGTATTGACGGCCGTAGAGTTCTATAATAATTAGCTGTAAAAAGAAAAAAAAAACAATTTAACAATGGGCCACAGTAACTCACCCGAAAGAGGGCCCCAGAGGAAAGGCCCCGATGCGAAACCCAAGACAAAAATACTGACACCCAAGACATTGGCTTCTTGGCTTCCTCCAAGAGATTTCATTACCTCTGAAATGCCACCGCTGTAGGCACTGGAGACAAAAGACACAGCCAGAATGGAAAAGGCGAGAACTTGGGTGAGCGACCATTTGATCCACGCAGGGAATTGCATGGGATCGCGAGGGTCATTCTCCAGCCATCCTACCAGATACGGATCATCTGGAGTACCTGAGCCTGGGTAAGGATGGTCGATGATTTCGGAAGTCAAGACGGCCTGATCGAATACAATGCGGAACCAGGACAGACGGCGCGGATGGCCTGCTTCTGGATCCTTCTGATCCATGATGGTGTGATGGGGAGATGGTGTAGATTGTGGTATTGAGTGTTAAAAGAAAGGCCGGACTCAAATTTAACACAATCTTTCCTGCATTAGGGGTCGACTTCTTTCAACTTTGGGTAGCGACTATTCTTCTCAATCAACAGGGATCATTAGGCTTATCATGAGTCAATTTTTCTTACACTCACCGGACATCGGAGTTAAGGCACGGAGTAGAAAGCGTTGATTTGTTAACATGCCTGAGATGGCCTTGTCAAGCAAGTGCCCAAAACAGCTGCTTTACTAGTCAAATACGAGATTGCAATAACGCTACCGCCGTTATCTCCGAGGCGGGGTGTATACATCTCACGATATAAGACTGCTTCACTGCTTCATCTGGCTCTTTACTGCGTTGATCATCTCGTCCTCACTCATCTGAGCCCTCTATTACTTTCATCATGTCTGTCTCAAACTCCGGTGTTTGGCTGCTCGAAAGTGGCGGCCAATTCGTCGTCAAAGAGGCCCCTTTCTCCAAGCCTGGCGACGATGAAGTTCTGATCCAGAATAAGGCTGTTGCCATTAATCCGAGTAAGTCTTTTCCCCATTCCCTTGTTATGTTATGTGCTAATTGATTATAGTGGACTGGAAGATTCAAGCCTTCGGGCCTCACCTCCCCTTTCCCGCCCACTACCCGTTCGTACGTATCCTTGTTTTCGAAGATAAATCGCGTATTAATCTCTTTTAGATCATCGGTTCCGATGTCGCTGGAGAGGTTTATGAAGTCGGTAAAGATGTGACTGCCTTCAAGAAGGGCGATCGTGTCATTGGGTGAGATCGATTAACGTGCCCAATTATACTATAATTTAGTTAACGATTCAGGTTGGCCAACTGGTTCCTGACAAACGATGTTAAAGACAGTGCTTTCCAGCACTACAGCATCTGCAAGGCCTCCGTTGTCGCCGCTCTTCCTGATAACATCTCCTTCGAGGCTGGCAGTGTTCTTCCTCTCGGTCTTTCTACTGCTGCCATGGGTGTCTATCCAGCTGGTCGCTTGGAGCTGCCATTGCCCGATGCCACCAGGCCCAGTACCATTGACAAGGTCGTGCTGATCTGGGGTGGTTCGTCTAGCACTGGTAGCGCTGCTATCCAGCTGGCTGTTGCCTCTGGTGCAACTGTTATTGCTACTGCATCCGAGAAGAACTACGACTTTGTCAGGAGTCTCGGAGCCGCTGCTGTGTTTGATTACCGAAAGGATACCATCACTGAGGATCTGGTCCAGGCAATCAAGGATACTCCCGGTGACTTTGTTGGTGCGCTAGACGCCATTGCAGAGGAAAAGACCTGGAGAGCCTGCGCAGATGTTGTCAAGGGCCTTGGTGGTGGACGTGTTGTTAGCAACCTGCCTGTTGGATTTACTAACGTCCCTGAGGGTGTTGAGGTTGTGGGTGGTGAGTATCTTTCGACCATGAATTTCTTGCTTACGATAGTTATACTAACGGGATATAGTCTACGACACTGCTCACCTCTCCAACAACAAGGAGATCGTCGAAGCAGTTTGGGGCAAGTTTGTCCCCGTAGCACTCAAGAATGGAAGCTTGAAGCCTGTCCCTGAGCCATTGGTGATTGGAAAGGGGTTGGAGAAGATTCCAGAGGGTATTGCTTTGTGCCAGCAGGGTATTTCCGCTGGAAAGGTCGTTGTTGACTTGTAGATATGACTTGGATATGAATTACATATTTCCATGAGATAACATACATTAAATACACATTATGTATTGCAATTGTATCGACTAGTTCCTTTGGTAAATATTTTGAAACTCCGTCAAGAAACTCCGCGAGCCGAGCCGAGCCCAATCACATACAGTTGGTGGAGCCAGGGATTGACAGAGATGCAGTAAGATCCTGGCGGGATAAAACACCACTATCTCACTGGCAGCCCACGTCTGAACGGCCCCTACCAAGCCAGTATTTAATAAGAGGTAAACTCCCGAGATGCCTCATTTTTTGGCTCTTTAAACACCACTTTCTCATATATCTGCATGTTCTCTCAGTCGTTTCACACTGCTAGGTCTATGAGATTCTTTCCTTATTTGGTTAGTTGAATAGCTTCAGAGCATAAATACGGCTCATTTTCTCATTCAATTGAGGAGATCAGACGTTTCTATTCGATCGTTTTCCATATTCAGGTTAGCACTATTTCAAGCGTATACCGGTGTCGTGGCTCGTTAAATAGATCCAGTTGCGGAGGAGCTTTCTGTAACCGCCCGACGCTTTGATGGGCTAACGGCTCAGGCAATCGCTGGTTGAAGGATCCTCAACTTGCATAGACGATGCGCTAAGGGCTCACTCTCGGCACCCATGCAGAGCGTGAAGTATATAAGAGAAAACCAGAAGATAGAGAGAGGGACAAGCGATTCGTTCCTCGAAATACCGGAGATACCTTGCAACGTACCTAAATAGTCATATAAACCCTAAGGCATAACACCCACAACGTTACACTTTCATGTGACTAAATCAAAGCGGTTGTAATCTGTATATTTCTTCTCTTCTTTATGATTCTTCAGTATATTCGTTTCGCCTTCGATATATAGCGAATAGCTAACTAACAACTAGAAACATCATTCTTGTGTATATGATCTATGCGGCTATTCGGCTGTCAAACTCCTTCCTCGTCTCGAGCAACATCCCCTCAATGTTAAAATACCAAATCTTATGCGATCGCCATTTAATCTCCTCCAAACATTTTTCCGGATTACTACCAGTCTTGGGATTATTCCACTCATACACATCGCAGATATTCCGACTGCTGTGGACCAGCCACTGCGAGCGTTCGCGTCGGACTGCATCATAAGTTTCAAACGCAGATCGCAAAACCTGTGCCTTGCTCATGTCTGTAGACTGCAACGTTTCTGCCGCCATTTCGAGCACTTGAGCCATTGCCAGAGCATCCTCAACTCCAATACCTGCACCTGCTCCGTGATGGGGTGATGAGGCATGGGCAGCATCACCAGCAAGACAGACACGCCCCTTGGTGTATGTTGGAGCTGGGTAGTCATACGTGTCAAAGATGGCCCACTTGTCGAACTCTTCAGGCAGTAAGTTCACAATGGCACGAACAGTTGGTCCCCAATCGGAGAAGATCTTGACGACTTCTTCCTTGGTGGCCGGAGCCGTCATGATCTTATCACTGAGCCATTCATTCGGATCCGGTGCAAAGGCAACAAAATTCATCAAGGTCTGGCTGGCCACGGCGAAATGCAGAACATGAGCTCCAGGGCCCATATGCATATGCTGGTTGCGAGCTTTGTATGATCCCAAGGCAGCTTCGGCTTTGTCCATGGGAATCAGAGCACGGAATGCGACCTTATGGCTGTAGTGAGGATATGAAGCTGGGTTTCCTTCTCCTAAGAGGATTTCCCGGACTCGAGATTTGATACCATCGCAACCGATAACTAATGGATTAGAATAATCATCAGATTAGGTTGATTGGCTGAGGACTTACCAGCATCAAATTCAACAGTTGTACCATCGCAAAACTTGAGCAGCAACTTCTGATCTTCTCCGCGATCGACATAAGTGTCCAAACGCTTGCGAAACTCAACCGTTCCCTCGGGAATGAACTTCACGAGTTCATCCAGCAGATGAGCCCGGTGACAGCCTTCAAAGCCCTTGTATCCAGCATACAACTTGAACAAGACCTCTTCTTCCATATTATCGGGGTCATTGGGATCGTGGCTATATCCATCAACATACTGAAGATAGTCGTTTGGGTTCTTGGGATCACCATTAGCGGTAGTGACCTTCCTCAAAGCCGTGACGATATCGGGATTTAACATCCCCATACATCGGATGGCATTGGCAGTAAAGGCCACACCTGCTCCGATCTCGCGGAAACTTCGTGATTGTTCGTAGATCTTGACGTTGATGTTTCGTTTCATGAGGCCCATGGCGACCACGAGGCCGATGATGCCTCCGCCGACGATGGCGATATCGAATGATTGGTCAGTTATAACGCCTGGCATTGTAGATGGTAGATGGATTTTGTTGAATTAAGAGTAGCTGTTCAGGAGTTGAAAATATTACACTACGAATATATAAACTAAAGAAATAGGATCATATGATGGGATCACATTGTGGACTACGGAGTTAGTATCATCATAGATAACTACATATAATTAAAATCTTACATCTACGTAGTAAATAGATACAACTAGTGTTGACCGACTGTAACTCCGAACCGAATCCTGATGGATGTAAAACCGGACATTGTCGGAGTAACCCAGGAGATTCCACATCCCGGAGATTTGAATAGAGTCGAGAAGAAGACAGCATTTATAAGTCTCTAAAGCATCATTCTTTACACACAATATTACTCTGAATTTAAGACTAATCTCAACTTTTATGTACTAAAATGCCACCACCAAGAGGAACCCCGAATATCTTAGAAGGACCTGGTACGAATCTACTTATCCTCTATAAACGCTTTATGCTAACTCAACAGGTGACTACGATGTCACCAGCATCGTCCACAATGACACTTATCCCGCGATTTATCCCACCAAAACCAACTTTTCCGGCAAATCAGTGTTCGCCAGTGGCGCATCCAAAGGCCTTGGCCGTGCTATGATCCTGTCTTTCGCAAAGGCCGGTGCTTCCTTCATCGCTGCCGGTGCACGTTCAGACATGTCGCAGCTGGCCAAAGACGTCGAGGCTGCCGCATTGTCCGCCAACAGACCTACACCAACATTTCTGCCTGTTAAAATGGACGTCACAGACAGGAAAAGTGTGGAAGATGCAGCCGCAGAAGTAGAGAAAGCATTCGGAAAGTTGGACATCGTGATCAACAATGCTGGTATTCTGGGCAAATTCGGTCTTATTACCGATTCTAACCCAGACGAATGGTGGCAGGTTCTGGACGTCAATATCCGTGGTCCATATTTGGTCTCTCGCTCATTTCTGCCATTGTTGCTGAAAGGCGAAGATAAATATCTCATCAACGTTGCCAGTGTGGCGGCCCATCTCCTTAATCCGACACTGAGTGCATACCAAGTGTCCAAGATGGGTCTGGTTAAACTGACGCAGCTCATCAATGCTGAGTATTCTGGACAAGGAGTTATTTCGTTTGCTGTTCATCCGGGCAACTCTCCAACGGATATCATGGGAGGACCTGAAGGATTGACGGATCATGAGAAAACCAGTAAGTTTATGTTTTACCGTCTCAAACAAATATTAACACCCTCAGTCTTTGTCGAAACACCCGAAATCAGCGCCGACACTCTTGTCTTTCTGACCTCTCAGAAACGAACCTGGTTGGGAGGAAGGTATATCAACTGTACGTGGGATATGCCAGAACTCATGGCCAAGGAGGAGGAGATAGTCAAGGAGGATAAGTTGAAGGTTAAATTTTTGTTTTAGTACACAGAAAAATATATCAGTAGAAGATATAGCTAACCCAATAGGTCTCGGTTTATTTATCTTATCATGTCTAGTCTAGTATAAGTATGTATCAAACATCGAAACATCCGGTCTCAATCCCCAAATCAACAATAGCCTGCACTACAGCAGTGACATCCTTAGTTTTGATCGGTACACGGTGGTTTCCGTCCCATTCAATCAGTCGTGTGCTTTCCGGATCACAACAAATGTCCAGAAGCTGTCTGTGCAGCTGTAAACCCGGGTCCTGCAGTCCATGGACATGAATAGTCGGTAGTTTGAGGGTATTCTCCGGTCCGGTATAAAATGAAATCGGCATATACGTACCGATCTGTGATGGATCGGCGAGATGGAGACCAGTCCCCATGAGCATCGGATCTAATGAGACCAATGGTGCTCGTCCTGCGAGTAACACCGCAAAGCGCCACTGTGGCCAGGGGCTATCATTCCTTGTAACTGTCGCCATCTGCATCTGCTGTCGAAATAGCAAGCTGGCACACATCTTTGCTCCCTGACTGAATCCTAAAAGGCCGACCCACTCCCCAGTCGCGCCTTTGAGATCATCCTCGTCCATGGCTGCGTATAGAGACCTCTCTATCTCCTCGATAGCCGTCTGGGCATCGATCTCTGGATGGCCCGGTAGCCAGCGCAACCAGCGTTTAAAAGGGCCCCAGTCTTTATAGACAGAAAGGACGTCTGGTCCAGCATTTGATGGAAACGGCGCTTCTGCATAGCATAGCCGGAAGTTGGTTCTGAGTTGCGCTTCGAGGACTCGGCATTGGGCACGGAATATTCTGGCATTTGTTCCACCGCCGTGGAGGCAGAGAATACGGGGTAAGTGGAGGTTGGTGACGTCTTCTGTATTGGTTCTACCGACCATGATGCGATGAGATTACCGTGAGTAGAGGATTGAAAGTTGTCTAAGTCAACTAGGAATATCGACAAAGAAATGGCATGGTAGAAACATTTATCTTGATATCAGACTGGCTTATTTTATTCAATCTACCGGCCATGATAAACATCCAGTTGCCTGATTCGATATCAATACGAGCTTACAAGGGGTATATCTAGTCCTGGATGAATCACAGCATTACCTTCCTTACTCAAACTTGGTAGAACTGCATCAAAACTCCGAGCAGAAACTCCGGCAAGATCAGTGATAGCGTGAGATACATATATATATCCTCGCCATACCTCAAGCTAAGTGGTTGGTGGTTGAACAAAAGATAACTTATATACATGAATATGGATCAATTGGACTATATTCTGGTGTAGCATAACAACCTGACCTTACCGCCTGCCTGATACACTGTGGCAACGTTGAACCCATTCACGATACACTATTCCCGAGAATCCCGACAAACATCCGACTCCAACAGTCAAGATGGCTGAGTTCAAGCTAAGACAGGCCCACTTCGGCCCAGGCCTTGGAATGCGCACTGACTGGCGCTGTTAGTCGCGGGCCGGGCCAGTCGCCATTGTAGTACTTTCGCACCAGGCCGCAGGAATAATCTAAAGCAACTCGCGTCTTAGCACTCTTTTCGGCCAGTCCGGTATTTTACAGGTTACATTAGTTATGGTGAAGGAAAATCTAGCTCTAGTCACAGGGAATAGTTTCATATTCTGTAGGCTTTCAAGCAACTTTGGCAATCCCTTGATATAATACAAATGTGGTCAAATGTGGTCATAGCATTGCTCAGCTTTCTTAATTCTTTAGTTAACTTAGGTGTTTTTTCTCTTTTTTCTTTAATGATATAAATCCTCGTTTGCCTCGAATAATATTGAGGACTTTCCATTTTAGGACTGCATAAGGATCCTTGGCAATGCACACAGTAATGTTCCTTCATCCAATGATATCTCACACGTTGCCCTTCAGCTTGGACCCGAACCTCTTGTTCTGGTAAAGCTTTTCATAGCGTTTTCATAGCGCTGACGTGAGCATGCAAATAGCCACCATTGCCAGGATATTCACAAAGAAGGCTGTCCGGTCTTATCATGCGATAAAGTTTCAATACGAAGCGCAACATTCTGTGCTATTCAAGAGCCGCTCGGATAATAAAATGCAAAAGAGCAGTGAGACAGCAGGGCGTATTTTGTTCATCATTTTTCCGGACGGGACGGACGGGTGCTGCGGCTCAGAGTAGGGATTATTATTATTATTATTATTATTATTATTATTATTATTATCGACGATTGTAACGATTGAATGATAGATGATGCACTGCTCGGATCAATGAATACGAGATATATATTGGTAGCGATGCCATGATAGACCACAGTTAGCAATAACGGCTGCAAATCGATCAAAATGATTTCCGACAGTTCGGTAGACAAAGACACTCCCCGTCCGTCTCGACAGAGACCTGGTTCGGCCTGCGACGAATGTCGACGACGAAAACTGCGATGCGACAGAGGACAGCCCAAGTGCGAGGTCTGCGCCCTGTCGGGTGTTGTATGCAACTTCAACTCATCCCGGCCACCACGAGGCCCAAAGAGAGGCCAGATTAGAGCAATGCAGAGTAGAATCGGTATGTTTAGAGCGCTCAGAGAGCAAAAAAGAGAGCTAATATGATATAGCAACGCTGGAACGGCATATACTCGAACAACAGAGTGGATTGTTACTTCCCGCCGATGAACTGCCGGTGACGCAACTAAGCAACGAGGACAAGGATCCCCAGATCCCAGGTAACCCTGAACCACAATATCGGGATCGAGAAGGAGAATGGGGAACGCCGGATTGGGCGGGTGGTTGCATCCCTGACTTAATCCGCGCTGAGCTGTATGTTGTCCGACATTGACGATGGTTTACCTTCTGACCAGTTCAGGGATCAACTCTATTTCGACCGAGTGCATGTTTCCATTCCTATCCTCCATCAACGACGATACTTTTGCATGGTCAAACAAGCCACCAGACCCGAAGGGTTTTCCTGTTTGCAATATGCGATGTGGACTTTGGCCGCGTCGTTGTCCGCCCAGTTCCATCAACTGCAGTGGTTGTTATATAAATATACAGTCGAGAAGTTGGAGGCCATCGAGCGGGATAGTGGGGGGCATGATTGCGCAAGTATCCAGCAAGCCCAGGCGTGGATTCTGCTGGCAGTCTATGAATGTATTCAGATGAATCACCAACGTGGCTGGATCAGTGCTGGTCGCTCGTTCCGGCTAGTGCAGTTCTTGAGGTTGTATGAGATTGACTCGCCAGAAAGCCTCGGCAGTTCAGCGGATTGGATTGAAATGGAGGAGAAGAGAAGGACATTTTGGATGGCATATTGTTTGGACCGGTTCACAAGTTTTCAAAATGGGTTTCCGTTAACTCTAAACGAGCAGGTGGTATGTTCGAAGTGGCCCATGCGATGTGCTATACTTATGCTATACAGATATCAACGCGTGTTCCTGCACCGGAATTGGACTTTCAGAGTGGTCAACCAGTATCCATGGGCTTTCTATCCCAAGTCATGGCCTCCACAGATCAGCCCAGTCTGTCCAGCTTCGCCGAATGTATTATTATGGCCACTATTTGTGGACGTTGTCTATGCCACCGCCAACAATCGAGTGTCGAACGTATCTATGGCGATATGTCACTAGAATTTTGGGACCGACATTTATGGCTCGACACTATTCTCCAGCAGCGAATTCAGGTGCTCAGCCTGCAGTATCCATCGACATCCGAACATGTGGATTCTCTAATTCTCTTCACGAATCTGATGTTGCAGGCTATAGTGTTATATCTTTATAAGATTGTCGTCTCGGTGCCTTGGGACACAGATGAATCCGAAGCTCTTATTCTGGAATATAAAAATAGATCATCAGCAGCGGCACAGGGGATTATCACATTTACTAAACCATTACGACAACTTACTTATTTCAAGGTGAACCTCTTTACTCTCTGTATTTACAATGCATTGCTAACTCGAAACAGATCTGCCCATTCACTGCCATTCCACTCTTCCTCTGTGCCGAGTACTTCCTTACAAATAGAGAAGGCGATGTAGCACTTGATTCAGACTTTCAGGATATTCTCGATGTGCTGCGGGATCTGAAGAATGTAAACAATCTCGCTCAGATGTATTTGGCTTTGTTTGACTTAGATTGTGTGCCTCCCACGCCTTCCAGCAGCTAAATAGAGGTCATAGAGACTAAACTAGACGAGACTAGAAATGAATGGTTATGAAGTCATGAACTTATCCATCATTAAATTTAATTTGGCTCATTCTAAACAGTCATAATTATTTAGTATAACCCATTCAATTCTCATAGTTCATACAAAAATCATCTATACACTCTGTATACTTCAATGATTGCCTAATTCAAGAATCCAATCTCCTTCCAATACCGAATATACTTCCTGGCCGTATCCTCGTCCACTGGTCCAACTGCAGCCAATGTCTCGGAATGTTCTATGCTCTTCACCGTATCCAATAGTAATCCTCCACACGACATGCGTAGAAAGTTGTCATCCAGGAATTCAATCAGCTTGGCTGCTGGGTTATCCCACTCCACATGGCCCGGAAACTGCCGTACTCGTCGCACCCATTCAGAAAAGGGAATGATATTCTTACGGGGAATGTCCAACGCATCAGCCAAGATAGGAATCATCTCTTTCCACGGCTGTCGAACGGGATTGTCGATATGATAGATTGGATATGGAGTGGATTCACCCAAGAGCAAATCAGAAAGGGTACCTGCTACCTGATCGACGGGAGTCCAGCAAAGATCGCCGTCGAAATCGGGCAGTGCCTGTAGTGTCTGCGATGATTTGATTAAGAATGACAGATGCTCCATGTGATTCCAGTATCCACTGATCGATGATCCCGCAATTTGGCCCAATCGAACAGCCATCGGACGGAAGCGATCGCTGCGTTTATGCAACGTTTCATCCAGCATACGTTCGCAGACATACTTGGCATCGCCGTAGCCATTTGGAAGAACTGAGTCGATTGCCATGCGTTCCTCGGGAACCAACACCTGGCCGGTCTGCAAAGGATAGTGACCGACCGTGGCAATGGACGAGATGAGCTGGAAGGTCACCTTCGCAGGACGGTGGCTAGATGCTTCTGCAGCGAGATTGATCAAGTTGCGCATCACCTGGAACTGCAGCTCGAAGCCTTTCAGCGGTCGCTTTCCACTCATGGGCCATGCGTTGTGCAGGATATGCGTTGCCGACCGAGTAAGATGATCGTATTCTTCGCGAGGGAGACCAAGAAGGGGTTTGGCTGTGTCGACCTCAATCACTTGCAGCTTGGACAGAGCGTTCTGTTGGATAGGAATACCCCGGGACTTGAAGGCATCCAGCTGTCGCTGTTTGGCTTCTGCCCCGACACTGCGTCGGTTCAAGCAGACAACTTTCTCCACGGTCGGAAGAGAAGCCAAATGCATGGCCAAGTGAGATCCTAGGCTGCCAGTGGCACCGGTCAACAAGATGAAGTGACCAGATATTTCGGTAATAGCGCTTTGATGAGATTCAAGAATGGCAAATCCACTGGTATGTTTCCTAACGTATTCATCAACAGCCACTGCACGAGCCGAATTGTCAGTCGGGAAGCTCTTGTTCTCAGGCCGGGGGACAATGGGGAGGGCATCGTACCTCGGCCCGGATGCCAGCGCGATGAAGATCTTTTGTAGCTTCACTTCTGGTCTGTGTCCGTCTGTCCAGTCGACGTGACCAAATCCAACCGAGTGCAGGTCTCTCTCCCAGCGGGATTCGTGGGAAATGGCATGGCGACGCCCGTCATCGAATAGCCACCATCCTTCCAGTAGACCAAAGATCATATCAATCCAGTAGACTGTCTGGGTCATTTCAAGCATCATGAGGAAACCATCTGGACGGAGGAAGCGACGGATGTTCTTGGTCGAGTCGATGAGGCTGTGAGTTGCGTGGACGGCGTTACTGGCGAGGACGATATGCTGTGTGCCAACCAGATCATCGGCAGGGGGCTTTTCGATATCATGAGCTCGGAATGTCATGAAGGGATACGCCTTGAACTTTTTGCGAGCCATGGCGACAAATGAAGGCGAGAGATCGGTGAATGTGTATTCAACCGGCACGTTGAGATTGGCCAGCAGGGGGACAACCCATTTGGTTGTGCCTCCTGTACCAGCACCCATTTCGAGGATCTTAAGAGGACCATGGTTAGGCGGCAGCTTGGAGGAAAGACGGCTGAAGAAATCCTCCATTTGCTTGTACGAGAGTTTGTTCAGCAGAGAATCCCCGTATAGTCCAGAGACCAGTTCTCGTCCTTCTTCAGAGCCAAAGATCAGCTTGATTCCGTTCATATTGCCTGTTAGCACATCCTTCAGTCGCGTTCCAGTAAAGTAGGTCAACCGGTTGGCAAAGTCGTGGTCAGGATACTGTTGTCGAAGGTCTTGTAAGATGGCCTCACTGGACTTGGTCGGAATAGTGATAGCAGTACGAGTGATCCTATCGCCATCGATATCAATCAATCTCGCTTCCTTTTCAAGCATCTCGTAAAGATAGTCGGCCAGTCGCTGGTGCTGTGGGAGGTATTGAATACGATCCAATCTCTGTCCAGGAGTGGCGGTCTTCAATGGGCATCCCATCTGTTCAAAGGCTTCCACAGTGAGAGCAACACAGAGCTGGGTCTGTTTGGGATTGACAGTGTCCATATAATCTGCGCATCGGTAGTCCTCAATGAATTTATCGGTGAGCTGCTTTGTTTCTCCGAATGCTTCAAGGACCGTTTGAACGGGAAGGTTGAGTCCATTGCCACCGCTGTTGCTGGGGACGGTCATGTTGACTGGAGCAGTAGGAGCAACTGGCTTCTCTGCTTCGACTGGTGAAGCACTGCCTGGATGACCGTTAATGGCGGCATCCAACTGTTCAATCGACAACTCCTCAATTGGTTCATCGTGAGGCAGATGAATCTCAAACTTTCCTTCGAGGTCGGATCTCAACTCTGTCGAAAGCAACGAGTCGATTCCTAGATCTCGCAGAAGGGTACCTGGTGCAATATCACCCTCTCCCAAACCGAGGAACTCAGCCAGATATGCAATGATATCGACCTCAGGAACAGAAGCCACACTGGTGGCTGGAGTGCTCACTCCAGGGGTATCCAATAATTCATCGACACCAGAGCTCTCTTTCTCGTCTTCTTCATTCTCGGACTCATCCGCTCCTCCTACTATAGACCATAGGCATTTCAGCAAACCGGGAAAGTCGGTGACATGGGCGAGATCGTCCACAGGAATAGTGCACTGGAAGGAAGTCTCGATTTCTTTGGACAATTCCATTCCCATCAAAGAGTCGATGCCCAGGTCTGCCAGCTCAGCGTCATCTTTGATATCAGCAATCTCCAAGCCAGCAAGATCCGCTAGGACAGCCTTAACTTTGCCGGCAATATTGGGCTTGGCCGCAGTCTTCTTCTCCTTCTTCGGCTTGGGTGCTTTCGCTGGGTTGGCCTGAACAGGAGCGGAAATGGCTGGTGCATCAATCTTTGCAGGAGCAGGCGCAGGCGCTGATGCTGCTGGTGCGGAGATATCTGGGCTAAGTCTAGCCAAAAGGCGACTCATGGACAACTTGGGAACTTGGGCGTAGTTGATTCCGAGAATTACCTCAGTTAGAACACCTGTAGCAGCATCAAAGATGAAAATGTCGGTGATGATTGCCTTGTCTGATGATCGGTGGTGATAGGCAAACACATCCCAAATCTCTGGACGGGGACGGTCACTGTCCAACTTAGGTGATCGAATCCACTGTTCGAATCCGTTGGCGATATACATGGTCTGAGGTTCTCGATCCGTCATGCAGTTAACCCAGATGCCACCAACCTGACAAAAACAGTCGGACAGATGTGTGTCTAACCATGTCTCTCCGGATGGTTTCTTCACCACTCGTCCAGCAGATTCATAGTCCTTGCCGACAAGTTTCTGAAGACCGCGGTACATCTGCCCATAGTCCACGATCTCAGCGAAGGTCTTGTAAATGTTGCGGCCCTGAATGATATCATCTGCATCACTACTGTTGAGCAATCTCGAGCAGCGTTGATGCCCGACCAGTCGTTCGTAGCGCCCGAATTCTGACTGGACTTGAGGATCTTCCATAGAATTGAAGGCAATTTGACCGGTAACATGGATTGTAGTTGCATTCTTTCCGGAATCAGTGCTGACAATCTTCCAAGTCCACGCGTTGCAGTCCTTATCCTGTGCGTCTGCTTCCAACCAAACCGACCGCGAGTGATCAACGCAAAGCGGTGCCTGATTGTCGACATTTTGAATGCGTGGTTGAAAATGGGCGGCAGAAAAGTCTGGTCTTAATCCTCTTAAAGCCTCGACAGCTATATCAACCTCGAGTGTAGCCGGGCAGATGGGTGCAGTCTGTGCAATCTTATGGCCACTCACCATCTCCCCGTATTTTGGGATCATCGTGTTGATACGCCATTTTGCGGATCGCTGCTTGCTTCCATCTTGATAACCAAAAAAGGTCAACAGACTCTTAGGCAGTTCGTCCTGGATCTGAGGTTGAGCGGCCGGCTGTTCTTGAACAGCCTTAGGAGGCTTCTTGAGATCCAACCAATGCTTCACTTTGTCGAACTGATACGGAGGCAAGATTACAGGGGCGTATTCAGATGATTGTGAGGCATGGTGAGTCCAGAAGGTGACGGGCAACCCGGCCTTCCACAGACTGACAGTGATGTCGGTGAGACTCTGTAGCGAACCGTTCTCGCTGGTAAGATTGACTGCCTGAAAATGGGCCGTTGCAGGAATTCCCAATGCCCGTCCTGCCATGGTGGTGATAGTGGAATTAGACCCAGCTTCAAGCCAGAGAGCCGAGGGATATTGCTCGTTGAGGTGCTGGACAGCGTGATTGAAGTAGACGGGGTCTCGCATATGGTCAGCAACATATTTCGCAGTCAACTTGGTTTCCGCTCGCTGATTTTCACGGGCCATGGCGAGATGAATCTTGGGTTCATAGAAAGTGAGACCCTTAGCAGAATGTTCCAGCTCATTCATCAATGGCTCCACAAGAGTAGAATGGAATGCGTTGGTAACATTCAGTCGTTTGTTCTTCATCGATGAAAAGGAGCTGCGGATGGTCTCCTGGACGGCATCGATGGCCTTGGCCGAACCAGCTAGAGTAAAGCTTCGAGGACCATTGAAGCAAGCAATCGTAGCTGCACGTTCCTCTGGGCAAGCTTTATGGGATTCAGCCAACAAGCGCTCCACAACAGACTGCTCAGCCTCGACAGCCATCATGGATCCTTTGTCTGCTCCCCAGGATTCGCGAATAATGCGAGCACGGTCAGCAATCATCTTGACCGCATCTTCAAGAGTGAGAACTCCCGATACGCAGAGTGCTGTCAGTTCACCAAAGCTGTGACCAACAACAGCAACAGGATGGACACCACAGTCAATCCAGCTACGGGCAGAGGCATATTGCAGGGCAAACAGCTTAGTTTGCAACTGGACTGGATCTTCAAAAGGCGTGCGTCGGAAGATACCTGGGTAGAGACTTTCAACTTGGATGGACCGACAAACCTGATCAACCTCATCCAGATATTTGCGTAGAATAGTGACAGATTCATAGACCTGTTTATCCAGTCCAACAAAGGTTGATACCTGACCACCGAAGCAGAGGATGACCGGTCTCTGAGCAGGTCGGGGAATCGAAGCGACAGAGGTGTCTCCCGCTTCAAAAGCACGCAGTTTCTGTTCGATTTCTTCCACAGACTGGCAACTGAAGATGAGTGCTTTGTCCAAGGCCCTGTTGGACTGATGCGACAGGTTGAATGCCAGATTCGTGACAGAGCGACGTTTCGGTGAGATGGTATTGACCGAGAGGAATTGGCGAAGACGGGCAGAGTACGCACGGAGACTGCGATCATCCAGAGCAGCTATCCAGATTGGAAGACGAACACTGTCCTTGCGAGAGGATAATGTCTCAATAGTGATTCTGGACGGGGCCTGTGTTACCACCATCGAGGCGTTGGAGCCAGAAGCGCCGTAGTTGTTGATCAAAGCAGCCTTGAAGCTGTCTTCCCACGGCTGAAGTGTGGTTGAAATTTGCATCTGGTCACTTGGGGTCGCCTTGATGCCCGGGTTGAGGGAAGAGTAACTGGCCTGAGGGGGGATATAGCCCTCTTGGATCATCAGCAGTACTTTGATCAGCGAAATTACTCCAGAAGTACATTCAGTGTGACCGATCAGCCCCTTGACAGATCCGAGATGCAGTGGTTTCGATCGGACAGGACCACCTAGCACCTGGCGAATACTGTCGTATTCAGCAGGATCACCCACTGGGGTACCGGTGCCATGGGCTTCAACAACGGTGATTTGACTGGGAGTGAGACCAGATTGCTGAGTGACATCTCGGAAGAGGTCAGAGAGTGAAGGAGCATTGGGGACGAAAATAGGGGTGCAGTTCTGATTTTGATAGACAGCTGTGCCGGAAATGGTTCCCAGAATCATATCCCCGTCTGCAATGGCTGCCGACATCTTCTTCAGAAATACTGCAGCCACACCTTCTCCACGGCAGTAACCATCTGCCTTCGCATCGAAGGGTTTACATTGACCCGTTGGACTGAGGAAGGATGCAGCAGCTAGATTCTGAAACCAAATAGGATGGGTCATGACGTTGGTACCCCCGGCCAATGCAGATACACAGTCACCAGCGAGAATAGCCCTGCATGCTTGGTGAACAGCGACAGCAGAGGAAGAACAAGCCGTGTCGATAGTAAGACCAGGACCAGTCCAGCCGAAATAATGACTGATCTTACCAGCAATAAACGACTTGAGATTACCGGTTGCTGAGAATGCATTGGGTGCATGGCAAGCAACGTTGTTCTCATAGTCAGCAGCGCAGACACCAACATAACAGCCGACTTTGTTGTTGGGATTTGGAGTCCGGAAATATCCAGACTGTTGAACTGCCTGGTAAGCAATTTGAAGCATCAATCGCTGCTGGGGGTCTGTCGAGCTGATTTCTCTTGGGCTCTTCTTGAAGAACTTGTGATCAAACACGTCGTGGTCTTTGATGAAGTTGCCATACCATGTGCGTTTGGTGTCGACATCACGGAAGATGGTCTCGAAGCCAAAGCGCTCTGCAGGGACCGGCTGATGCTGGGATTTGCCCTCACAGAGCAGATTCCAAAACTCTTCCAGATCACTTGCACCTGCGACATTGCATGCTATCCCAACAACTGCAATATCATTATCTGACTGACGAGTGGTCGGGTTACGTTCGGCGAAATGAATTACTTCAGCGGGGATACGACGAAGGATAGAAGGGGGAATGCATCGTTCAGGGCCAAAGGAGACAACAGTATCGGTGGAGCTGCTCAGCTTAGAGGATTGAACTGCACTGAATGTCTGGAACCACTGGGAATGGTCAAGGAGAATGGAGCGCAAAGCAGCGTGGTGTGGCTTGTCATCTTTGATGATCTCTCCACCATTGGCCCAAGTTGAAAGAACCAGAGACGAGGCAGGTGGAAATTGAAGAGATGTTTCCGAATCAGTGAACTCAATCAGAGCGTCAAGTTCCTTCTCGTAAGCGGTAGAGTGAAATCGGCCTCGAAGGTCAATCTGAGTGGCTATGATGTTTGCTGCGCGCAATTGCTGTTGGAGAGTCGCTATGGTGCTGGTGGATGTGGTGACGGTGGCTCTGTTTTCATCGTAGCTGACGGAGATATACGCCTGCCTTCTTAGAAAATATCTAAAGACAGGAATGTATATATACTTACCTCTGGAATGCTGTCCAAAACCCTGGTCAATTCACCCTTTAGTTCAGGCGAATTCCACGCCGTGGCAAGAGACTTGTTTTCACCATGTTCTCCCACAGCATCCTCTGCATCGACCACAGCTCCAATTAACATCGCCAGTCGAATTGCAACAGAACCATATTGTTTAAACTTGACCTGGCTGTCACTGCTTGACACGGCCAGCGCGCTCAAGAAACCAGTACAGAATCCGATTGTCTCTTTGTGTCCATTCTCCGATCCAGACGAGAGTTGTTGGTACTGAGAGTACTCGATCAGGTGAACGATGATGATGAGTGGGCTGAGAAGAATATTTGGCAACTGGAATGAGGACTCGTTGATAACGCCAGAGCGAAGCCAGTCGTTCAAGTCATCAAGTAGCTTTGCCCCCGATGTCGACTTGACTTTGGGGAGTTTTTCTTTAGCCCTGCTGAAGAGATTAGGCAGTTCGGCTACAACTCCGAGAATCCAGTTGTATTGAGATGTGGATAGCAACGTAGATCGTATCTGATGAAAAGACTCTTGTTCAAAAGAAAGGGCTTGTGGTCCGAACAGAAGGACTGTATTGGTGGATTGGGTCATGTTAAATCAAAATGATCACAGTATAGTCGTCATGTAACCTTGTTGAATGGCTTGTGTTGAATTGAATGAGAATATCGGGAAATTCTGATGTTTTAATTTACACTGAATATTATCATTATCTTTGTTCTGATTGTACACGTGCCTCCTCACTGATCCTGCCATCCGATGCCAAGATGTATACAATCTCGGAGTTTCTTGTCGGAGTTCAGGCTGAACGCTCCCGACGCCCGAACATCGCTGCGCGGTCTAGATCTAAATATGAAGGAATGTCAGACATCGGTGTCATTTCAGTATGAAGGTGATATAGGTTACAAATAACTCCGGGCTCTGTAGAAACTCCGACACTCTCAATCCCTTTCCGTTCCAACGCTGCTTCAACCTGCTCTCTCGTATCTATACTTTACACGATTCTTTCATCCATTGTTTCATCCTTTTCATTCAATATGCCCTGGTCTGAGAAATCTCCTGGTCATTACACCAGACCCATTGGAGAAAATGAATCTATGATCAAAACAATCGGAGAGCGCGGTCTCCCTCTCAACCGCGAGCATTGGTCCCTCAGTTTCTCTGCTCAATTCAAGTCAAGGTCTAAAAAAGACGTCGACATTTTTGTCAAGCTGCACAAAGCATGGAAGGTTCTACGCTTCAATAATCCCAGCCTTGCCTCCACAGCCGCAGATGGTCTCCTCCACTACACCGTTCCTGATACTCAAAGTCTGGACAAATGGACTCAAGATACTTTCTTCGTCATTGATGAGGATCATATCACCCCAGAGGAGTTGATTGCCAGTTTCAAGCCTGGTCCTTATGTCACATTACACTATCTACCTCGTCACTCCCAGATAATTATACACGCATCCCACTGGCGCACAGATGGTATCGGTGCAATCCAAGTCCTTGACGCCTTCTTCGAAGCAGCCGCCTCTAACCAGGATCCACAAACATTACCTTGGGGCCTTGAGGTTACTCGACTCGTTCCTAGTGTTGAAGAAGCCTTGAATATACCAACTACACCATCCCCCGAAATAAAAGCAGAAGCAGAGAAGTGCATTGCCACCATTGCTCTGACCAGAGGCGCCATAGGAGTCGATTATCTGGGGGACAGTACCACTCTACCAGCAGGGACTCGGAGCGCTCGACTGCGTCTGTCCGAATCCACAACTGAAGCAATCAAGGAAGCATGCAAGGCGAGAAACATCAGCATCATTGCTGCCGTGCACGCCGCCATTGCTGCGGTCAACTATGCCGCTGCTCCTGAAGAATGCAAGAAAAAGCCTTACACCAGTACGATAAGAACTACACTGAGGTCCTATCTACCAGAGCCATACAACACTCCTGCATATGCGTGTGGGTTGTATACCAGTGGACTTATGTTTCAGGTTCCTGCTTCACAGTCCTGGCTTGACAATGCTGAGCAGTATCACCATCAGTATGAATGTGTTCTATCTTCCGAATTCATTCAAGCACGGAGAGAATATGCCAGTCAAATGCTTCAGATCCTTAGCATGCCCCTACCAGTCCCCCTTCCCACCCCTTCCGAAGTGGATATTTCCAGCATTGGAGATGCAGAATTGCTAATGAATCGTACATATGGAACAGAAGATGATGGAATAGACGTTCTTGGAATCAGTCTCGGAGTCGAAACCTTGACGCGGCAGATGTACACTTTCGTCTGGATCTTCAGAGGGCAGCTCGAGTTCAATTTGGTTTACAATGAGGCTTATCATGACGCTGCATCAGCTGGCAGGTTATTGGTTCTTTTGGAAGACATTTTGGAAACCGAGTTAAAAAATGCCAACTAGATTGGAATATTAGCGAATCTATGTTAGAGAATGATGTGGTAAAGACATGTTGATCATCATCTATAGGCTATAGCTGGATATCCATTGAGTTGGAGAGCAATCCCTCTTTCCATTGAGATATATTGAGTCACACCATAAGATTCACTGTATCATCGTCGTCCAATCTGCACAATAAGCCCCCTTCGTTGGATGACTCTTCGGCGACTGTTGACGCCATTTTTGCCCTTTTCTCGTTGCTGCTCTAAGGGTCAGTACAAACTGTCTAGTTGTGAATCGAATGGGTCTGCATTCTCTACCTTAAATCTTACTGTTATGTGAAGCTCAAAAGTTTTGCGGCGCAAGTGCTTCGCCAACCCCTGCCCCAACAGTTCGGTTCAGCCGAATCCTGATAATTGTGGACACTGATTTCCATTCCTAGTCTTTTGCTTGAAATTAATACGGAGTACGGAGTACATGTCAGGTCTCTTTCCATAACCAATGCAATAAGAAGCAAAATACATAATCACGGGATGGGCCACATTTCGCCACAGGGATCGGACGGATGAATAGTCGGTCCAATTAGCAATACCTTGGACACCATTGTGGCCATACCATAGACTACTAGTTAGCTATTAGGCGAGCGCAGCGCTTCTCCAACAATCCAATGGTGTCTAGCTTCATATCGTATCCACTGCAGGTTATTACAAACACAAATACAAAAAATAATGTTTAAGTCTACACTCCAACATCCAGCTATAACGGCTATGGCTTAGAATGCCTGTTGACTGAACCTCAACAGTGCAAATAGCGTCCTTCTAGGGCATCACTCTGTGGAACCCAGCACTAACCTCGAAATCATGCTCTTGTTTTATTTCCACAAGCTTTCCACACCTGTAAATTATTATCAAGGCCAGACACCCTGAAGCAGAAAGCCCGGTGGTGGTGATGGTCAACAAAGTCATAATTGACC
Organism: Aspergillus chevalieri; assembly: GCF_016861735.1. Lineage (NCBI taxonomy): Eukaryota > Fungi > Ascomycota > Eurotiomycetes > Eurotiales > Aspergillaceae > Aspergillus > Aspergillus chevalieri. The sequence goes on along the minus strand of NC_057368.1, from coordinate 458,147 downwards.
AATTTCCATCCCTTGCTGTATAAATATTCACAAGCGATGTGACCAGCCCCGCTGTAGCATTGAGAAGCGTTGGACTGTGAAGGTAGGAAAGACAACTTTGTGCAAGAAGATCGTCCACGATTTTCTGCGTGCTCAGCTATGGGGGGAATACTTCGACCGCATCCTCTGGATACCTTTGCGTAGTCTCACAAGGAACAAAAAGTTTGAAAGAGCTGCTTTATGACAAATACTTTGCGTTGCAAGGAGAGCAAGATTGTCTAGTTATAGTGCATATTATCTTTCTCAACAAGATTGCCGAGAATCACTCATCGGGCTTTATAAGATCGGTCATCTGTGGGCTCATAATCTTGCTGTCATACACCCATTTGCCAGGGAATATGCGCTTGTCTTTCGAAATATCGCTAATGCGGATAAGCTCGAAGATCCCTTTGCTTTCTAGCTTTGCAATCTCTTCTTCCATTGCGTGCAACCATTTAGCTTTATCATCTCGATTCATAGTGATCTTCAGCGTCTTGGGCATGTCTTGAGATGTGGCACCGACACCGGTTCAGGTGCTTGACCGCCCTCGCTTTCTGTCCGGTAGACATATAGTTAGCCTTAGCCGATGGGCACCCAATCCATCTAACTAGTTATCCACGTCCACCAAAACGTTTCTCACCTGGTCATTCGTTTTGTGCCGGTAGTCCGACAGCGATGCCTGGTGGATATGCCCACTTCTCAAGATAAGTCATTTTGTATGGGAATACAAATTCGCAGCTCGGCCATGGATTACGTTACGCATAACTATGGATAGTGGACATCAACTCGAAACAGGTAGGAACGAATCATAGTACATTGAATGTTAGACCCATCAACCTATATGATAGATGAAGACAAAACATCTTGGTACATAAGAGTATGCGCGATATTCACGACAGCGCAAAATACCCGGCACGGTTGTCCCCAAAGTTCAAGTAACTTTAGGTCGTAAAGCATAGAATTTGACTGGTAAAAGCTTCCTAGGAGTTTTGGGAAAACCAAACTGTAGCTCCGACACGATCACGTTCCTACCCCGCACGATGTACATTTGTATATAGAGCCGTCCGATCGGACATCCGTTCTTCTGTTCTTCAACGAAGTCTTTTGTATGATAGCTAGTCATTAACATTACGGGCTTAGCCCATAACATCAGAATAGCATGGAATCTCGTTCACAACTCATTATATACCTTTTCCCGATGGTATTCTTCTTGGTTTGGCATCACTTTCGATGCTAACATCGTACAATTACCATTTCGGCTCGTTATGAAATGGACAGATCGAACAAGCATAGAGGAAGCTGTCTCAATGCAGACGGCAGAAGCTGCTGGAATCCCCGTTCCAAAGGCCCTAAGTTGTGGTGAACACCCAGACGCCTTATTTAATTGCCGGTTTCCTGGGGTCTGCTCCCCAGGCTGGGCGTGTTGGTCCTCCTCTCGAAAGCTTACTGGGAGGATCTTCTTTGCTGGGTGGCCTTCCGGTAAGCCGAGCAGCCAGGTAGTGTATCCCAACTGTCGGGCCTCCAGCAGAACTTCTGCCGGTACCCAAACTTGCCTCGCGGACCAGTGGCCCTACAGGAGTGGTTTTCAGCATGCCTGTGACAGCCCGGGCCTGTCAAGTGATTATTAGCTGTATACCTGCCAGCCGATCCTTCTGGCCTGCCACCAGAGCTCTGCTCCATATAGGGCGACTGACTGTACCGTCGCAACTTGATTACTTTGAACCTGGCGGGCCAGCCCTGGGGCAAGTCCGTGACTCTAACATAGGCGTTGCACCTGGTGTTCTGCAGGCGGTGCTGTCACAGGCTGCGCCTGTCGCATAAACGATATGCTTAACGGGAGAGACGATGGGGGGTTACTAATAGGATATCCACTCCGCACGGCACACATATGTATATGTGTTACCGTTCCGGGATCTGCACCCTGGTGATATGGGGGATCGTATCAATGGTGTTGATGTCCTGGATCAACTGTGACGCGTAGCGATTCTTGCCATCTTGCTTGCTGAAACTCTCAGACACCTGAGAGTCTTCGACAGGGCAACCTGTAGATGCAGATTAGAGTCATCGGTGTTTGATATTAAAGACAGACGCTTACTTACCGTTGCTTAAGGTGTAGTGGTTGTGGAACTTAGGCGCCTCGGGGATCTTTCCAGTATTGCGATACTTGACATATGAGTATTGTTAGATTTCTATCCATCGCGGATGCTTCTAGGTCATACCAATGGTCCAGGCATCTTGGGCCTTTCGAGAGCGTTTTTGGAGGCCATATTTTCTTGAGAAGATATACGCAATAGTCAATGGAGATTTTCTTGGTGCTGTTGCTATTGTTGCTGATGATAATTTTGTAGACAGGAGAGGTCGAGTATTCTTATATATGTCTTCAAGACCCCTCTAGAATAGTCCTTGTGGACTGAAAAGAATGAGAAAGAAAAAAAGAGGCGCAGAAAGAGACACCATGCTCTTCCTGAGTACTCCACGGAGCTGAATCCATTTGAACCAGTCGATTGAGACATGATAATAACAATGGATGATCGTTTCCATAAAGAAGCGTACTGATGAAGCGTCCATATGACATTTCAGCTGAAATGTGCATATTTAGCCAGCCACTGCTGGGGGATGGCATAGAGAACAAGAGGATCAGGCATCGCTGCAGCTTTCATAGTCGACCTAGTGTAACAAAAGTACTTTGAAACGTCATAGAGTGGATTGGAGAGATACTAATGTCTGTCAGGTGATTGGTGCATGCATGGTGCCGCAACCTGAAACCACCATCCATTAGTAGCATCACTAATCTGCCCTATCCACATTTCTGCAGGTTGTTGTGTAATTCATACTAAGGAATAGTTCAATGAGCACTGTTTATTTGACATCTGATAGGCCCATCATTGTCCTGATCACTCTGGGAGTTATTCCCACCACATAGACACGGTTGGCGTTAGCTGAGAGACTGGCCTAAAGGGAATTTTGCTGTTAGTGTTATTGGTGATCTACCGTAGATGCCGTGCCCCGCGATGGAAGACTTAGGATCCTTGCGTCTTGCGGAATTCAGTTCCTTGGCTAAAGATTGGCTGGGCTGTCCGGTTGTGGACCTTGCAGATACCCCCGCACCGACAAGGTTCTCTATAGAATCCACTGCAGGTTGGATATAAACCGCAAGCACCTCTATAACAAGTGGAATGTGTGATGGCTGCGTACCAGTCATAGCGCCACAAAATTACCTGCATATGTATACTACTCAACTGATCATCCTTAACAAGCAAAATATAAATCAGTTACACCAAATGAATAATCACAGGAGAGAAAAGAGCTGGCCATCTCTTCCTCTAACCTGCAGGCAAAGCACCGCTGGTAGTGAGTCACTTGGTATGGGTATACACACCCTTATGGCTATTCGTTCTGTCTAGGGCGAATGGCTGCAATTACAGAAATTCCAGAACCGAATGTTTAGAGAGTTCTCTATAGCTCAGCACATATCCTCGGACAGAGCTCAATGTAGAATATTTTCTGATCTACCTAGTTACATTTAGATTCGCCCAAAAATGCCTCACACCATGCGTAAAGAGAAGATAATCCCTCAATTCAATGCACCATGCAAATTGATATGACGATTCTAGGTCAGCCATGTAGAAGAAACGCACAAGCATGTCACCACCACGGCTAGGATTGCAAATCGCCACTGACCCTCTTGACCACATCATCCATTGTATACGTGGTCAACCTGTGTCCCACAGGAGTTGCATAGGACAGATATAGAATTTTTTTGGCTGCCTTGTCATGCTTCTAGACCGTCGAATTCGGTTAACTATATCCAATGAGCCCTGGAGCATGAGCTGCCGCTTGCCAATCGAGGCGTGGGTTTTGCAGAATTCCCTTTCGAGACAATGTTTTTCGAGCGAGCTGGCTACCTCATGACAGATTTGAGCTGACAACAGAAAGGAATGCGAATGCGGGGAATCAGAAAGGATTGTGGCAGCCGGAGAGAGCCAAGACAATTAGGGAAAGCGTATCACCCTTGAGGAGGCATATAAAGAGTTGCCTCTCTCTGCAGGAAGTTCATCAACACTCTCTCAACCAGCCTTGTTTCAATCCAAGATATTCTTCATTTTGCAGAATTCAAACTCCATTTGGTGTGCCACTCTCCCCCCATCATGGACGAAACTCTGAATCTGAACATCAATGAGTGGAAAGACATCCGCAATCAATGGGCTCTCAAGCATGCTGAGGAGTCCGTCAAAAATGATTGGAATTATTTGGTGGGAAAAGGCCCCTCTATTTCCCCTTTACCATCGCTCCCCAGCCCGGGGATTCCGTTTCTTTCAGGCGATCACCGGCTACCAGACCCCGCCGACAAACTTCCGGGGGACAGAGCAAAACCCCCCGAGCCAGAAAATGACGTCGTGTTGAACATTGGCGTTATCGGTGCAGGTGCCGCTGGCCTGTTCACCGGATTGCTTTTGGACTTCCTCAACAAGAAGTATCAGGAGAAATTCAAAACACACAAAGTCCAGTTCAAGTATGACATTCTTGAAGCGTCAGAAAGAGTGGGCGGGAGACTTTTCACATATAACTTCGACGACTCCCAAATAAAAAAAGATGGGTCCGTTAATCGTAATTACTACGATGTGGGAGCCATGAGGTTCCCTGACAATCCGGTGATGGAACGGTACGTCTGTTTCCGACCACTAACTGAAAACACATGCTCAACTTAGTCCAGCCTTTTCCGACTATTCAACTATCTGGAAATGCGCAAAGCCAATGATACTCCAAATTCTAAGCTGGGGGACCTCCTCCCATACTACATCAAGGGCGACAAAGAGCCGTGGCACTTCAATGGCACGACCAAATGGGGCGACTACGCTTCAATTTCAGCACAGGGATTAGATCCATGGAAATTGAACGAGGATGGCAAAATCCCTGAAGAGTGCGTTTCCTGGTCATTGCATTACCTGCCGCTGCTCCAAGAAACCAACTGACGCGTTCGTCTCTTGCCCTAGCATTTTAAAAAAGTCGCCAGGCGACGTCTTCAATGGCATTATAAAAACCTTCCGAGAAAAGCTCATGCAAGATAAGGCCACCAGCGATAAGTCCAGCGAGGGATGGAAATACCTCATGAAATACGATGATTATAGTGCTCGATCATATCTGGCCCTGTAAGTTGTATTCTTCGCTATGTGACGTGGCCATCAACGCCCTGCTAACAATATTGATCTCCGACAGGGCTCACCATCCAGCGTTAAACTATGAGACCATTCAATGGATGGAAGCATTTAACGGGTAAGTATTGTTATCTCATGTGTCAATTCTATAAGTTTACAGTACCAGACCATGCTTATATTTTGCAGTGGAACTGAATGGTATGACCAAGCTTTGAGCGAAGCTGTGCTAGAATCCCTGGACTTTGACTGGCAACCCGGAACGGACTGGCGCTGCATCCTCGGGGGTAGCGGTGTGCTGGCGGCTAAAATGGTCCAGAAGCTAAAGAATCCATCATCAGTGCAGACGAGTACGGCGGTAACGCAAATCAAGAACAAGGGAGAGAAACAAGTGGAGATCGCGTACGCGCAAGATAATAATAGCGGCGGACAATCTCACACCTATAACGCTGTTTTCAGCTCCCTGCCACTAGGTTGTCTTCAACGCATCGACACTAGCGAGGCTAAGCTGAACTATGGCATCCGACAGGCCATGCGCGCTCTCAGCTATGGACCCTCCGGCAAGGTTGGAATCAAATTCAAGAATCCGTGGTGGCTCTATAAGTTGAATGATGCGAATCTCAAACACGCTGGGCTAGGCCATTCAGACCTCTCGATCAGGACTTGTGTCTATCCATCTTATAACCTTCAAACCCCGAAAGAAGAGGAGGCCGTCCTTCTTTGCTCATATACTTGGCAACAAGACGCGCTCCGACTGAGCTCTCTGGTTTCCAAAAGCAAAGACCTAAAGAACAAATGGAGAGAGGAGACTGAGTTAAAGAATGTCCTAATCCATGACCTTGCTCGCCTTCACGCAGATGGTAAGCCTGGAAGGACAGTGGATGAGCTTGAAGACCTTATACGTGACTCATACTTGGAGCACTTCGCTTTTGATTGGTACCAGAACCCACACTCTGTGGGTGCCTTTGCCTTTTTTGGTCCACAGCAGTTCCGTTGCTCATGGCCCAAAATTATCCAGCCGTCGGGTGATCTCGCCATCATTGGAGAAGCTGCAAGTCCTCACCATGCGTGGGTGGTAGGAGCGTTGGAAAGCGCTGTCCACCAGGTCTATTCTTGGCTCAATCAGCACAAGGGCAAGATCCACGGATTTTCATATTTGGCCGAGCTATTGGAAGAGAATCCTCCCACAGACGATCCAAATCCTTTCCAGGGTCTTCCTCCATACATGCGCACGGAGACCTGCAAATGGCAATCGGTGCTGGCAAAAGCGTATAGGGAGATGCCTGATTACATGTGAGGCATGCAGGAAGCCATGAACCGGATGGCAGAAATTATGATCGCGGGACGATAGGCGATCAAGAGTGAAGGGGACCCAGAAATTAGGGCTGTTGGAGATACGGTTTCATTTCCCGGAGTGGTATCCGCAGGAGGATTTTCTTATTAGTCTAGTACTGTATCCGCTTTCCTTTTCGATAATTTACTTTACACTCTTATTTTGTAATTCTGTAAGACTGTAGCCTTGGTTGGTAGGGTTGATAGCGTGAAGAAAAAGGTGATGGTCGAGCGAAAGAATGGCCTAATGACAGTGGGTGCCTGCGAGGAAAGGAGGAGCAAGGTGCTCATGATAGAGAAGAGGAAGAAGAGGAAACTGCCTTAACGGCTGAAGGCGGAGAATAGCATCCTGAGATATAGGACTAAGTCTCAGAGAGAAGCAAAAAGACTCATTCAAGTAACAATGATAGTAGAAAGTTGGAAAGGCTTCGAAGCGTGCGTAAAGTGCAAAACAGAAGCATAATAATTGTCCATTTAAATCTGCGGACCCGGCCAAAGGACTACGGCTTGTCCCGGTTCAGTCCTGTTACAATATGAGAAAAACTAAGCCTACCTGACGGCCCCCGGTGCTGCTATTGCTAGATACATTTCAGTATTGGCCCCAAGAATACCAATTGACTGGAGACTGCAGTTTATTCCATGTGGTATTGATAAACTTGAAAAACAAAGAACTCATTTTCAGATGTTGGCAATTTGGCCCCCTGGGAGGATGATTCCTATCACGGGCTCAGAATAGTAGATACTAATGAACTAAATTCCTATATAAACCACTGTAGCCATCGACGAGAATATCGAATCTGGAGAGAAAAAAAGAAGAGAAATGCATCTACAGGAGAAAAGGGGTTTTATGTATGGTGTGTGTGGCCACGCTGATGTTTTCTTTGTTTACTTGCTCGGATAGCGGCGTTTGTTGATATCAGCCACCGAAGCGGCGTTGGAGCGTTGAGCCAACACAACTCCATAACCCTGCAACACGAACTTTGGCTGCAGGGGCCAATTCAAAATAATAATCATTACGGAGCAGGCTGGGCAGACATCCGATGCAGCGGCCAAATCCAGAAGAATAAGCACTAGAGCTAGAGATCGCCCCATAACTAGTTGTTGACACTTGCAAGGTCACTTTCGTAGTCCTCAAAGCCTCAGTGAGCCTATTGAAGATCAAATCAAGGGAGTGACTCAGCTAGTGGTCTGCCACGACTCTCCAATTAATATTAATATTAGGATATCCTGATCAAATCCCGTAGGAGTGGAAAACAAGGCGGAGCTCAACCCCACATGTAGTTAACTAGTTAGTTAACTTCTTACTTTTATTGACAAATCCACAAGACAAAAGTGGCCTAAACTAATGGTTACCTAATTTGGTCTTAGTAAGCCATTGATGAACGCCAACTAGTTATATGAGGAGTTGAAATCATACAAAATCCTCATTCTTTCACGCACAACACAAGCATTCAGCCAGTGGCTATTTTTCAGTTCGCATTCCTACTATCGTCTATGAAATTTTAGCACAATCCTCACAACGTCTGCAAACTCGACCAAAGTCCCTTTTGACTCTCCGCCATCTACGCAGTAGGAGAACAGAACACCCAGACTGCTCGCTTACCTAGTGGGACACAAGATACAATCCTTCATTTCAACATCTCTCTCTCTTTCTCATCATGTCACCGCCAACGGAAGGACGTGTGCAAGCGAAGCTTGATGCAGACATCACCAACAGCAATCTTCAGAGCATCAAAGATTTTTACAAGTCAGCAGACCCAAAAAGCCAATCCAGCCTACTTGCAGACATAGCTGCACGCGCTGCAGCAAAGGCACAGGTTGACATACTTGACTGGGTCTTCAGTGAGGGCTTCCAGGCTCCCCCCGACTCATTGAATGATGAGTTCTACCACCAGGCTTGCCTCGCGCAGTCCCTTGCTGTGTGGGAGACACTTGTCAAGAATGGCTTTAACCTCAACGGGCATCACAGCGAATTTTTTGGTGATGCACTGAGCCTGGAAGCATACTGCGGCAATGTTGGGATCATACGCTTCCTTCTGGAGAATGGACAGGACCCCAATGATGCATGGGGGGGCTATGATGATCTTGAACCAGGTGTGGCAGCATTAGTTGGCGACAAGCCATCTTTGGAGATCCTCCATCTAATGCTACACCATGGATGGAACCAGAAAAGAAGCGCCACACACATTGCGGCTGCTGAACTTGGCAACATGGAGGCGCTAAAGTTACTGGTGGAGCATGGTGCTGACCTTGAGGAAGCTAGTGGATGGTGGCCCAACTGTGGCATAATTGAAGCTGATAAATGGGGAACTGCATTGTATCGCGCAGCTTACAAGGGCCAGAGAGAGCCCGTGACATATCTGCTAGACAAGGGCGCTAACATCTGGTTCAAGGATGACAAGAGGCGATCCATCTTGTGGGCAGCGAAGCAGGGAGGAAATGAGGAGGTGATTGAGTTGTTGAAATCTGCTGGGCTTAAAGAAGAATAAAAAAATGAACCAGTCCACTTTTCATAATCAGTATACAACAGCCTTTCTTATGCTTAGTCGGAACCAGAATATATATAGTTTCTTCTGTTGTAAGCCACATAAAACGGGTTTCTTAGGCATTAAAATATGGAAACCACTTTCAACTATTACTGCATTTAACGATGTGACGGTTAGCAGGCGGCTGTTTTGGGACTCTTGTTAACCAACTCTCGTCTTGGCATCAGGTGAGCGTATTCCCACGCCACCGCAGGCCACGGGTTTCATATCCTGGACGCTAGTTTCAAATGGACGTTTTGTTACTCTTTGTTCGACATCATGTTCTCTCCTGTTATAAGTCCCATCGTGCCAACTGTCTCCTCCCCTGCTTCCATCCTTCCACAAGCATCTTTCGCAGCGTTTCTCATCCTTTTGAAGTCCGTCCCTGTCCACAAAACCACTGTTATCCTTAGCTTCTTTGTCTCCTACTCCAGACTTTTCTTCGTTTGCCTGTTCCCTGCGGGCTGTGTCAATCACGGCGCCTGTCACAGAACACGGACACTCGCTAGCTGTATGGCATGTTTGATTACTTTGGCCTGTTTGGGGTAGGATATTCACTGAGCATCACTTTAAACCTTTTGCACATACTAGACAGCTCGTCGCTGACAGGCTTGCCTGTTTCCTTTCTCTCCTCATGTTAGGATTTTGTCAGATAGTTTACCAATCAATTTATATTACCCGAGACCGTCACAGCGGCCTCGCAATGGCGGTCTGGGAGCCCAGCAGGATAGTGACTGTTCTCTTACTATGTGGAGGGCTTGAACAATTCCAAGGATTTTCTTGTTGAAGACTTCGTATCATTTGCCCAATGGGAATCTCCAGGTCTTCCAAGCTCCTCATGATCCTTGCTATGCAAGTTCCGCTCCACACCTGCCGTTCTCTAATATTGAGCCATCTGACCAGATCACCCGTCCAGTAGAAAGGGCTTGCGAGGCTACCAGGGCCTCTGGACCAGATAGAACTTTTATTCGGCTTGGAAACTGGCTACTGGTTGCTTGTATAGTGGCTGGTGAAGTGCTGGCTAGTTGTCGAGTGAAAGTCGGTTCTAGACATTACTCATGCACTTCCTGCTCAGGTATTTTACCAGCGAGAATGCCAGGCAAAAATGCTTCTTGATTCCATGAACATTTTAACCCTGTGAATTTTCATCCTACTTCATCAATATATTCCCTCAACGATGCATCTGGCAACTCTTGTCTGTTTCTGTATTTCCGCTGCCTCCGCCGTGAAGCATTATGGCTTGACACCCGCCGAAGACGTGAAGAATATGGTCGAAAATCACGCCCAGGCGTTGTCTGAAAATGATATGAACCTCACCTCTTTGTTCACGACAGACCATCATAATTCCCATGATGGAGCCGATTCTCTGGTGGCCGGCGGTATGGGCTCAATTATTGGTGTCGTTGATAGCAAGATTTGCGTTGAGGCTGGTACTGCTGATCCACTACCCTCATGCAAGGGTATTTTTGCGTTCGTCAATACTTCTGACTCAACATTTACTGGTATCACGGTCAATGCCTATTGCCCTCAATTCCTCCCAGTCTTTTTGTGTCGTGCCATGGCTCTGATACAAAGGCCACTGCAAGAAGCAACAGTGCCTTCGAGATGACTGGATTCAACTCTCAGAAGAACTACAACTGCCAGGGCGACAATGAGGGTGACAAATGTATCGTGACGTCTGTGTAAAAGCTTGCTGGTATATGCATGGCCCTATAGAATATATACTACTTGCGAAGCCCATCAAACTGTCAGTTGTGCGAAAAAAGTTCCTAGGACTTAGTATCTTGGATACGTACATACACTCTTTTGTATATAACAAGCAGGGAGGCATCTCAGAGATGGCATCCTAGACATAATAGTAACTTGTTTAAAAATTTCGCAATGAACGCAGACACCCTCTAGTCACGGAATCACGGCTATTCTTCATAATTGTACTCCATGATGCATTCATAAAGCAACAATCGCTAGCCTCAAGGCCATTGTTCAAGACTACATGCTGACCACGGGGAAGATTTGATAATGCAGCACACACGGCTCAATATGTATGCCTAGTGCTATCATAATAGCTTATGCTAGGTGTAAAGTCTCATCCTTGATTGCAGTTTCACTTATTCGCGAAGACGATATATATACTTAAAGAGATTGGAACTTCCGGTACAGAAAATTAAATAACGTAAGAAATGATGCATAAATCCCACACTGAAGGAAAAAATTGTCGGACTTGAAGAAGACGCCTTTGATATAGATGGTGATCAGGAGAGTCAAAATGTTAATCACATATGCCTCTGCAAAACCTTTCCATGAAGGACCCTGGGGCCTGGGAGCATGAGTTGGAGGGACAGAGCTGCCCCTGTCTTCAGTCTTCATATTGCTAGATATGATAATGCAACACGATTTATGTACTAAAGCAAGCACTGGGTTGTTAATTGAATGTTTTCGAGTCATTCATTTGAATAGAAAGAATATGTGTTTCCTACCTATATCCAAGAGGTATTTCACTTGTATTCCGAGTTGGGGGACTGTAGACAGTGTGAAGGATATCGTTCAAAGAAGAGTATGGGACTTAACAGGAAATGTCGCATGATACTTCCAGTGTCAAAGAACATAGATGGTCTCGGTGTGGATGCAACAATAGACTTCTAAGGCTGCTGCTGGGGGCCACGGTCGGATTATATATACCAGAGCGGACGGCGTCTCTTTAGGGTACCGTGACCCGGGGCACGCGCCTGACCGCCCTCTGAAAAACAAAACCAAAAATGCCGCAAAGCGTCGAGGATGAGTCATCGCTGAATGATTAACGTAATTCACAAGCGGGTGGGCCATCTCCCGCGTTTTTACGCGGCCCACGTTATCGAAGCCATTCAAATCACTACCATACAGCCAAAAATGCCTCCCAAGAGACAGAAAGCACTTGAGCAAGAGGGTAGGATATTACTTGCAATATCTTCTATTCAGAAAAAGGAAATCAGTAATATTCGTGACGCTGCACGCCTCTATAATGTGCCCCGGACAACTCTTCAACGCCGATTGAATGGAGATATCTTTAGGATCGAACAACGCGCCAACAACCATAAAATGAAACAGAATGAAGAAGAATCACTTGTACAATGGATCCTTTCTATGGACCGATGTGGAGCCGCTCCCCGACCAGCTCATGTTCAAGATATGGCCAATATTCTGCTTTCCAAGCGCGGAGATACCAATATCCAGACAGTTGGTGTCAATTGGGCCACAAACTTCATCAAACGACATGATGAATTGAAGGCATGTTTCTCCCGACGATATAATCATCAACGTGCAAAATGTGAGGATCCAAATATTATCAAAGAGTGGTTTAGCCGGGTACAAATCACAATTATGCAGCATGGGATTGCATTTGAAGATATCAACAACTTTGATGAGACTGGCTTTGCAATGGGCCTTGTTGCTACTGCTAAAGTAGTTACCAGAGCAGAAATGACTGGCAAGCCCTTCCTTGTACAGCCAGGAAATCGGGAATGGGTCACGTCTATTGAGTGTATTAACTCTACAGGATGGGCTCTACCACCATGTATTATCTTCAAAGGCAAGGTCCATATCAAAGGGTGGTATCAAGACAGAGCTTTGCCAAAGGACTGGAGAATTGAAGTCTCTGATAATGGATGGACAACTGATCAGATTGGAACACGATGGCTTCAAAATACCTTTATTCCAGCTACAAATGGTCAAATGATTGGAAAATATCGCCTGCTGATTCTTGATGGCCATGGAAGTCATTTAACGCCTCAATTTGATGAAATATGCAGTCAACATGATATTATACCAATCTGCATGCCAGCACATTCATCACACCTTCTACAACCTCTTGATGTGGGCTGTTTCGCGCCCTTAAAGCGGGCATATGGCAGTCTGGTTGAGAATAAAGGACGGCACAACTTCAACCATATTGATAAACTTGACTTCCTTGAGGCCTATCCTCAGGCTCGGTCAGAGGTCTTTAAGCCAGAAACTATCAAAAATAGCTTTGCAGCAAGTGGCTTGGTTCCATTTGACCCAGAAAGGGTACTTGAGAAGCTCAATATACAACTCAAGACCCCTACACCACCAGGCAGCTGATCTACGGATTCAGCTCCTAAAACGCCTCATAATTTTAAACAACTGCAAAAGCAGGAATCTACAATCAAAAAGCTTTTAAGGCAACATACGCAAAGTCCTCCAGGTCCAATGAATGATGCAATAAACCGGCTTGTCAAAGGGTGTGAAATCCATATGAATAGCGCAATCCTTCTTTCCAAAGAAGTCCAAGATCTACGGGCTGCACATGAGAAGAATCAAGGAAAAAAGAAACGATCTCATCAGCAGATGGCCCACGAAGAAGGACTTACTATTCAAGAAGGGCAGGATCTTATCCAACGTGAGAATGAGGCCCAGGAAGTCATTAATAGTGCACCTACAGAACCAGCGTCACCTGCAGTTCAACCACGCGTACGAGCACCACCACGATGTTCTGATTGCAATACTTTGGGACATAAGAGGACCCATTGTCCTTATCGCAATTGTAATTAGTTTTTATATGAAAATGCATTTTCTAGTGTTGAAATAGGCCATGATTTTCAACCTATATCGGGAGGTGGCCCACCCGCTTGTGTGGGTGGCCCACTCGCTTGTGAATTACGTTAACTAAGGTAATCCACAACCGAGCGGGCCACCTTTCAATTCTCCGACGCATGCCATATTGATGATTGAATTCAAACTGCCACTATGCCACCAAAACTGCAGGAAAAAACACAAAATTTAATCCAGCAGGAAGGGAGGGTTTTACTTGCTATTTTATCCTTAAAGAAAAAAAGAAATCTCCAATATTCGTGAAGCTGCACGCCTGTATGATGTACCTCGGACAACACTACAACGCCGATTGAATGGCACCATAAATCGTGCTGAAAAGCAGGCCAATTGTCTCAAATTGACAAAATAAGAGGAAGAATCACTTATCCGATGGATACTCTCTTTGGATCAACGTGGAGCAGCTCCCCGACCGTCTCATGTCCAAGATATGGCCAATATTCTTCTTTCCAATCGTGGTTCATCCAAAACCCAACCTATTGGCAAGAATTGGGTATATAACTTCATCAAATGCCATGATGAACTAAAGACCCGGTTCTCAAGGAAATACAACGATCAGCGTGCCAAATGTGAAGACCCAAATCTCATCAAGGAGTGGTTCAACCGTGTACAAATTACTATAATGCAGTATGGGATTGCATATGAGGACATTTACAATTTTGATGAAACTGGTTTTGCTATGGGCCTTATTGCGACTGCCAAAGTAGTGACTAGAGCTGAGACTGCTGGTCGTCCTGCCCTATTGCAGCCTGGGAATCGTGAATGGGTCACTGCAATTGAATGTGTTAATGCTATGGGGTGGGCTCTGCCTCCGTGCATTGTATTCAAGGGCAAGTCTCATATACAGGCTTGGTATGAGGACAATGCTTTACCATCAAATTGGCAGATTGAACTTAGTGAGAATGGATGGACAACAGATCAAATTGGTCTCTCCTGGCTTCAAAATATCTTTATTCCAACAACAAATGGCTGTACTAAGGGGACATATCGTCTGCTTATTCTTGATGGTCATGGAAGCCACTTAATGCTATAATTTGATCAGATGTGCAATCAGAATAATATTTTGCCAATTTGCATGCCTGCACATTCATCTCATCTTTTACAGCCTCTTGATGTTGGCTGTTTTGCAGTCTTGAAGCGCACTTATGGCCACTTGGTGGAGGAGAAGATGCGGCAGAGGATCAATCATATAGACAAGCTTGATTTCCTTTCAGCATATCCACGGGCCCGTAAGGAGGCCTTTAAGATGGATAATATCAAGAATGGCTTCATGGCAACTGGCCTGGTTCCATATGATCCAGAGAGGGTGTTGACACAACTCGATATATATTTGAAGACTCCTACACCTCCTGGGAGCCAATCCACCAACTCTGACCCGAAAACACCTCATAATCTCAAGCAACTAAAGAAGCAAGAATCCACTGTCAAAACGCTAGGGAGACAGCACAGCAATAGCCCCCCAACTCCTGCAAAGGCTGCTATGGATCAAGTTTTCCGCAGTTGTCAAACGGCCATGAATAGTATTGCAATTCTGGCAAAGGAAAACCATGATTTGAGGGCTGCAAATGAAAAACAGCAGCAGAAAAGAAAGCGCTCTCATAGACAGGTAGCCTATACAGGGGGCCTTTCTATTCAGGAAGCCCAGGGTATCATACAGAGTGAGAACGATGCCCAGGAAGCCTCTACTACTATACCTGTCGGAGCTGCTTCGACAGCAAACCAACCACCTGTACGGGCACCACCACGGTGCAGTGATTGTCGTATTATTGGGCATAGAGGATTGCAATGTCCTAATCGCAATAGAGCTTAGTTTTTGTAATAAATGCCATTTTTTGTTGTGTTATTGACTTCAACATTTTGACCACCGTCGGGAGATGGCCCGCTCGGTTGTGGATTACGTTAACTAGCGTAACTCACAAGCGAGTGGGCCACCCAACCGAGCGGGCCACCTCAAAACACATACTAAAATCAATATTTCACATCTTGATATCCAGGATTCAGGTCGGCTGTAACCTCAACAGTTGTAGCTTATTATAAGGTTTTACGATAACGTGCATGATAAGCGGGTGAGACAGATAAGCGAGTGAGACACCAAATCGCCGCGACGCGATCACCAACATTCAACCGCGTTTTCCCTCACCAACAAAAAATGGAATTATCAAAAAAAGAAAACCAAGTAATCTTAGCTGTCCAAGCTATCCGAAGCAACCCAAATTCAAGTGCCCGAGCTGCCGCAAAGATCTACTCAGTCAGTCATGCAACTCTGAGTCGGCGACTCAAAGGAATGGCATCACAGCGCGATATCAAGCCTAAATCGCGGAAACTCACTGACTTAGAAGAGACGGTAATTGTTCAACATATCCTTGACCTGGATGCACGAGCATTCCCTCCTCGGCTTTGCCATGTTGAAGATATGGCCAATCGACTACTCAGAGAACGCGGTGCGTCATGTGTCGGCAAGCGCTTCTTCATTACCTAGATAGATTTCCTCTTCTTCTTTCTTCTCCAGATTCTATATTCTCGTCGATGGCTACAATAGTCTAGATAGGAATTCAGTTCGTTATAATATACTATTCCGAGCTCGTGACAGATACAAACCAAAGTCTGTGGGTTGATTTGGATTGGGTACGGTATTTCTTTTATGGGACGAGTATATTCCGAAGAGGCTGTTGGACGATATCTTTGCCGGTCAAGGGAATATGGGCCATGGTTCACAGTGTTGATGCTGACCAGGATAAACAGGATTGAAGGCAATCTAAAGAAGGTCGTATCGCTAAGGCGAAAAGAAAGGGGAAGAAGGCATTTATACATGAAAATTCGAATGCAGTACGCTCACCTCCTCTTGATAAGTGTATGTCTATCTAATTGATATTATAGGATCCCTTATATTGGGGCGGAATCCAGTTCTCCTAAAATGAGGGCTTTACAAGCACGACCGGATACACGTGGTCAAACCTCGCGAGAAATCAAAGCTCTTAAGGACCTGACTGAGGCTAAATGTTTTTGCACCCCGAAATTTAGAGCCTGGAAGCATGAAAATCAAGACCGCAATGACTGGGTCCCTGGCGGGTTTCTGGACTACATTGTGATGGAGAAACTCGAGGGGAGAACACTCTCACCGGAGTTGATTGACAGCCTAAGCAATGAACAACAGCAAAGACTGCGAACAGCTTTCAAAAGATCATACATGTGAGTGTATATGATTGTCTACTTGATAACAATAACTTACAGTTTTCTCCAGCGAGTGTCTGAACCATAACTTTGTGAACCTGGATCAAGGTGCCCGGAATCTCATTTGGAATGAGGAGAAAGGGATATGGTAAGTATCTATAGTACTGGATGATTCTTCGTTCATCAAGCTTACAATTGCCTGCTGCTATAGCTACATCATTGACTGGGAAACATGGTGTCGAGCAACTTCATCTTATGATTGGAATGACGATGAATATTGTTCGTGGGATCTGGAACTGAGTTAGATCGGCTTGATAATCAATGAGCTTGGTGACTTGTGAATAATTCTAATATTGCCTAGTTTAATTGAAACGACTTCGTCATCCTGATCAACCAGAGCTTTCAGCGTAACGATTGTCATGTTTTCTAGTTCCACGTGCCGAATTCCCTCACTAGTCTTTTCTTATCGGATCTGTAGTAGTGTATATACGGAGGAGAAACCTCAAGGAAATACTAATTCAGAGCTTGGGACAACCTATCAGCGAGCAACTACTTTATGGTAAATGCTTCCATCCTAGTCTCATACCATGCTCCAGAAGGCTGATCTATCTTCTATGGAGAGCGCAGCACACGCACTTCTACCTTCACCCCAAGCTCTTGGATCAATCACTGAGCAAAAAGCAGCGCTACGTTGAGTGGGAAATGGAGACTGCAAGACCCGAAGTTTACTGGAGTAAACAGACAGCCGGGGTGTCACGGGCTGGGCTAGGAGGAAGGAAACGAGGTAGTATCCAACAAGCCCATGGATCTTCGTGGCTATGGGAACAGCAGTACTAAAACTAGCAGCACGGGATATACAACATGCGGAATTCCATATCAGGATGTTTGTAGAAAGGCGACGATGTACATAGATATTATTGGATCGCTTTCACGAGCTCCACCACACGTAGATAGCAGTTCTCCCTGATTCTGGTTCAGAATAGAGATCAACTCCCTGGACGATTACCAGATGATACAATAACACATTCTATTCTATCCATATAGCTTCATAACAGCTCCTCTCTCAATCTCCGGATCCAATAGTATCGCTGCCGGATTATCTACAACCCCGACCGTGCCGCTCTACATTCCCTTTTGTGGAAGACTTCCTCATCTTGAACTTCTTCCTGAGATAGAAATTTCCATAGGGATTCATAGCTTCATATTGATTAGCTTTCTCTCATCCCAATCTGCCATATGCCTGTTTCTTCCCTCATAGTAGGTTTGTCATATAATAACGTTGTGTATCTCATCCAATCTAGTATCTAGTCACTGATGATCATAACAAGCTGCCTCGGTTTGGGTTATACCGTGTTATCAAGGCACCAACAGATGAGAAAGTTCAAGTCCGTTTAGCCCGTTTCTCCAGCAGGAGTTTGCCCGACGGCCTGTCATCGCTGAATCCAGCAGCACGGGTGAATATTCGCTCACCCCGGAGCCAAGTCTCCCGAACAACACCCCTCAGTTTCTGGCCTTGATACGGCGAGATCTTATTCCGGAACAGCATGGTAGATGGGTCGACAACCCACTCGGCGGTGTCGTCGAAGATGCAGATATCCGCGTCCATTCCGACGGCCAGGTCACCCTTCTGCTTCTCCAAACCCACCTGGGCGGCGGTATTCATGCAGCAGAGCCGGACGATATCCTGGAGGGCACGGTTCGTATTCTCGCCCTCTGGCGCGAAGGTCAGGTTATTCCTGCGGCTGAATTCGGTCCACAGGATCGGGAGTCCCATACCGACAGAAGAGACACCTCCCCAGGCTGTGAGGAAGCTGCCGTTGTGGGATGGAGCATCCGTGGTGGGAGGGATGTGCGGCGGGAGGAGCTTGAGATTCGGCGTGCAGGGCGAATGGTCCGAGACGACGGTCTGGATCACGCCGTCGTCGGGGTATCGCGCTAGTTCGGCCCACAGGGCATCCTGGTTCGCTTGGGAGCGGATGGGCGGGCTACATTTGTAGCGGGTGTCACCGTTGCGGATCTGTTCGGCGGCCAAGGAGAGATAATGGAAGCAAGTCTCTGCAGTGATGGGCACGCCTTGTGCGCGGGCTTCGCGCAATATCGGAATGGCCTCCATGGCGGAAAGATGGACGATATGCAGGGCGAGTTGGGGCGCCAGGTGGGCCAGGGACAAGACCTCTGCAATGGCATTAGTCTCGTAGGTTGACGGGCGGGATTCCAGGTAAGTCAAATAGTCGTCCACGGGTCCGGTTGGTGGGAGGGGTTGCTCGTGAGGTTCCTTTTCCGCGTGGAACATGAGCGTTGTGGGTTCGTCGGCCAATTCAGCCATGGCCTTTTTGATATCTTCCGTATTGACAGCGGGGAATTCATCAATCTAGAGGGAGTAAGCGCTGCAGTATCACAGAGTACACTTAGGTTGGTATTTACGCCGCTATCTATTAGGAATCCTTTAAAGCCACGGACACCTTCATGGACAAGGGCTTTAAGTTCATGAGAATTGCCGGGGATGACACCACCAAAAAAGCCAACGTCTACCCAGCGTTTGCCCTGGGCTGCTGCGACTTTTTCTTTCAGGTTCGCAACAGTCGTGGTGGGTGGGATGGCATTCAGAGGCATATCCACGACGGTGGTGACCCCGCCAAAAGCAGCGGCTTGGGTGCCCGTGTAAAAGCCCTCCCATTCTGTACGGCCCGGTTCATTGAGGTGAACATGAGTGTCGATCAACCCCGGGAGGAGGACGTAAGGGGAATGGTCGGTATATGGGGTCCCCTCGGGGAAGTCGGTAGCGGAGAGAACGGAATCATAGACGGCGGTAATCTTTCCAGTCGCACGAGAAATTACAATCGTAGCAGGGGTCAACTGGCCGGAGATGACAGCACGAGAGGAAGCCAATACGGTGATTGAGGAGGAGGAGGAGTTTGTCGCCGTGGTCAATAGTTGGTCAGATATGATTGATATCCAACAGAAGAAAGTCAGAATGTATATAAATAACCGCCCACTGAATAGAACCATATTTTCAGATTTTGACAGATCAAAACTAGCCTTTAAAAGTGCTTGCTGCATTCAAAATATCTTCTATCTAGGTATGGCCTTAGGGGCTTAGTGAGAGCTATTTATGCATAGTGCCAAGCCGAATATTCTAAATTAAATCTTATAAAAATACAAAACTCTTGTTAAACCTATAAACATTATGCTGATTGCTATAGCCGCAATTTCCCCATTAGGGAGGGATCATCTAGAGGTCCCGAGATCTCAATATTTTCTGGGGATGGCGGTAGTCTGTCAGAATTGGTTGTCCCTCTGTCAAAGCTATATATATCTCTCTTTCTTCAGACATCTCCGATTCTTTCTCTCTCTCTTTCTCTCTCTCGGCAAATGAACCCTTCTATACGTCATGAAATGCCAAGAATTTTTACTATTCACCGTCTCCATTGCTCGACTTGGCTTGATATCATCTATTTAATATGGCGAACGAATGATGAATAGCACAAGCTGCACGACTATCCTCTAATACTAGGCGCCTAGAAAGCTCCATTTCTTGGCTGAATATCTCGGATAAGAGCTCACACCTTGACTAACCAAACCTAGGATTATTAGCAATAGTAATCCGCTCACCTCTCCGGTCTGGGCATCGAGAGGCTTGCCATGGTTTTGCATGGAGATGAGGAGATTAATGCCTGCCCAATTGGCCGTTTCTTTGTATGGTATGGAATGGAAATATATTCCTTAAAATCAAGGATGATAATGAGCAGTTAACTGTCCATGTAGCCAATTCCCATCCCCCCAGCCTGAATAAAGAGTCTATGTAACTCCATCCCATCAACCCTCAGTCTCCCCAGCCTCCTCATTACTATCATCATCCTCCAAATCCTTCAACTTATCCAATTCATCAATCGAAACCTCCTTGACCACCAGTTTCGTCTCATAATAGTCCGGATCAGCATGCACCCTCTCCAGCCATTCAAGCATAGCTTTCCAAGCCCTCGGCATAATGCACTCGATATTCAATGCTTCCCCGGACGCGTAGCAGTTACAGCCATGCTGGCGGATACCCTCCACAGGTACGCCGAGGGGCTCCTCAGACAGGACGTAGGCGCGACAGCGGGAAGCGACAAAGGCCGCGAACGAGTCCGGGGATGAGGGGTCGGATTCGGCGAGGTGGATATGTGTGAAATGTAATGGGCTGGTGAGACACATCGCTGAGATGAAGGGACGCCAGTTTTTCTCTGTTCAATGTCAGTGCAACCCTCTTCCTTCATAAAACGGAAAAGGAAGCGGATAAAAATTGGGAAGTGAGGGGGTAGGTGCTACTCGGACAAGTACCGAACAGCAGCCAAACTCCCCTTGGCCACTCCGAAAACATCAATCTTCGCATCGGCTCTAACAAGCTTCCCCCTTGCGGCCAGAACCTCTTCAAACACGCATTCTACACGCTCCTACGAAACCCCAAATGAAGGAGGCCATGAAAAGTAAAATGATTATCAGCATGCTTGCAAGAACCCTATGAGCAGAGATCACAAGAATGATACAATCATACCAAGCAATAATTTCTCTCATGCTTCATCTGCCGGAGAAGTTCATGTAATGCATGCGATGCCCAGCATCTGGAGCCAAGATCATGAATCAGCGACTCTTATTGCAAGACTAGAAAGCCCAGCACAAAGTAAAGGGAAGACCTCAGAAACTATCGATCCTAGCATGTATCTTGGGCCTTGGCCACCAGGATGAGAACATCAAGGATGTATTTTTGAGCCAGAACGCGCCCTCAACAGTTGGTATGCTTGACCTACAGTGGTCACGCCTCATAGCTTACTAATTTTGGACACGTAGATTCGGCGGCAGAGTCGACACAACTTCAGACCAATGACAGTGATGGTCGTGAAATTGTGCATCATGGATCGGCTGTCGAAATGGATGACTTCACGCAGGAGCAGTCACATCAGCAGGTGTTCCATCGATGCATACCGCTCGGAACTAGTTGGAACAGAGCAAGAGTATCCAGGTAGGCATGGTTCAGCGGCTTGTTCCATTTTTCTAATACACGATAGACCCTCCAGTGGCCACTAGTCTGGGCTTGCCTGAAGATCACGCTGAGGCTTTAGGAACTAGCCGCCAGATCAGTGCAAGAAGGACACCAGTATGTAGCAATTCATACGCGCAGATCTCTCTGTCACCTTCAGTGGGCGTCTTGGATAGCACACTGAACGTTGGAGGTGAATCTCGAGCTGAAAATATTCAGTTTGAGGAAACGGCTGTTGAGGGATCTAAAGGCGAGGCCGCCGCAAGCTATGGAGATGAGGATGCAATAGGCGAGGTGAACATTAATGAGTGTACGTAGTAACCACACTACACTGAGCCAGTTCAGAGACTCAAATGACGAGCAGAATGGAGTAAAACTAATCAACATAAATGCTAACACAGAGTTTCATCAATCGAAACAGATCCTCAATAGATGGAAAAACGTAACCTTCCGCACAACTAGGATTATTGTTTTGACATGGACGTATGTGATCGGCTTTTAGTGCTGTTATACTCCCCCATTACCATATTTCGGACCACGTCGCTTGTGGACGTACTCACGGGAATAAGGCAATTGTGTGCGCTGGCATTGAGCACAAGGAAGTAGTCTATCGCAGTGAACTCAGCGCTGGTGGCATTGGTTGCAGAGGACTTGCTTTGGGAGGGGGGTTGAAAATCACGTATTGTTCCACTTTCGCATTATTTCTGCTCCGGGGCTTGAACCATGAAGACGTGCTGGAAGATGCTGGAGGCCTGAGTACCACCCGAAGCCACCTCTAGGATGAGCTTACCACTATTTTTTGCAATAGTCTGTCGACCGCTGACTCGTAGCGGGTATGCTAAGAGTCCTATAATCCAGGCTCGGCATTCGGACAAAAGCTGAGTCTCCGACTACCCGATTCGGTGATTTCTCTTCGATGGATAGGACGATGGCGGCCAGCGATGAATAGTATCGGCCCGAACCAATACAGGACACAGAAAACCTACGGGAGCATTCTTTTTTTTTCCCATCCAGGACGAGAATAATTCTATATAAATAAGTACATTGGGAAATCCAAGTCTTTTACTCACCCTACCGTGGCTCATTACAGCAATATATCTTCAACAATACAACTTATCTTTTTCGTTGACAAGTACAATCCGAAATCAACTTAATGGCGCCGAACACCGAGGAAATCCGCAAAGCCCTTACCGGGACCTGGAAGCTAGTGTCCTATGTGAGTAAGCCTAGCGATTGCAGTGGTCCAAACGGATACCCCATGGGCAAGGATGTTCAGGGTTATATTATGTATACAGCCGATGGATTCATGTCTGCTCAGCTCATGGCTCCCGGTTCCCTGAAATATACGAACAATGACGTTTTTGATGTCGCCGAGAAAGAGGCTGCCGATGCTTCCCGCCATTATCTTGCCTACTCAGGCCCTTATGAAATTGAAATCCTCGAAGGGAAACCCATATTGAAGCACCATATGGATGTATCGCTGGTTCCCAACTGGGCTGGAACTCACCAACTCAGGCGTTGTGAACTAAAAGGTGATGAACTTGTTTTGGGTCCTGTGACCCCGTGGTCTTTAAAGGTGTGTGGTATATGTATATGGTATAAACGCGGTATTAACATGATCAATAGGGAGCCTTAGTTGACCAGTTTTTAACGTGGCGAAAGGTCAACAGCTCTTAAAACAGCTGTAACCATTGTCACGATCTTTGCCGTGTTTTCGCAGTACACCTTTCCTGTGGCTCATCGGACCTTGCAAAATATTAAAATATTTTATGTTGGTGGATGTGGTGTCTTATTGATATTGCTAGAATGCCTGCTGATTTAGAGAGTGATCGTTGTTGTTTGTGATTCAAATAGAAATAGTGAACCAATGGATCTTGGTGACCGGAATGACAGAACGAAACCAGCAGCACGGGACATACAACATGTAGAATAACATATCAGGTTATGAGTATAAAGGCGACGATGTACATAGTGATTACCATTAAGGCGGCTTATCCGCCCGCAGGACCTGCCGCTCGGCCTATAGGGCTGACAGATGCGTGTATGAACAACAATAATGGAAATAGTAAAATGAAATCAAAAGTTATCTTTTTCTCTTCTCGATTTTCGAGTCGACTTAGACGCCGGTTCCTATATGGTTTCCTAGAGTCTCCTCGGCGAAATATCCGCCTCGAGGACATGCGGAACCGCACCGGTGACATAACTGCTTCTCCAGATTCGCAAATTTGCATCGTACAGCTTCCTTCGCTTAAATGGGAACTGCGGACCGAATACATCGGCCTTTCGGGCCAAAAGATCTCAGAAGTAGCGTGCTTGTCTGAGAGCACTAAAAGATGCTTTATCGGAGTGTTTTAGGTTCCTTACCTTTGCTGAGAATTGTGCCGAATCACCGAATCGGCCCGAGTCCCTGGAGTGTTCCTTCATAACCAATATCCCGGATCCTGAATCCCAACACGCAGAGCCCAAGCGGCGCGGAGAGTATGGGCTTTAACGTTTCGATCTTCACGACCAGCCAGCAGATGGATATTTAACAATGCAAGCCCCTACTGCTGTGGCAAATTTGTATCGACCACATTGGAACTTAGCGACTGGACCTCGACATCGTTCACTCTGAATCAACCAAAATGGCCTTGGAAACTATCTCGTTCCAAACGTCCGACAGCGTGACCCTGCGAGGTTGGTTCTACAGACCGACAAACCCGTCTAGATCTCAAGCACCATGTTTGGTGATGGCCCATGGCTTCTCCGCTCTAAAGGAGATTGATCTAGGTACTTTCGCTGAATACTTGGTCTCCAAGCTTGACTTGGCTTGTCTGGTTTATGATAACCGCGGCTTCGGTGAAAGTGACACCAAGCCTGGACAGCCCCGACATGAGATCATTCCTTCTCAGCAAACAAGTGACTACTCAGACGCCATTACCTATGCCCAATCTCGGTCCGACGTCGATGCGTCGCGCATCGGAATATGGGGAAGTTCTTATAGTGGTGGGCATGTCCTCTGGGTCGGGGCGGTTGACCGGAGAGTGAAAGCAGTGCTTAGCCAGGCCCCTTGTGTCGATGGCTGAAGTAACTTCCACCGGCTCATTCGCCCTGACTTTATCGATGGCATGAATGAGCTATTCCAGAAAGGTAAGTAGCGATCTTATCAGACAAATTAGTATTCTAATCTTTGCCGGTAGACCGTCTGGATCGAGCGGCAGGTAAAGACGCAGGTTACGTTCCTGTAGTCAACGCGGATCCTCATAAATTGTCGGCGCTTCCTACGCCAGACAGCTATGATTTTTTCACTGGCTGGGCTAGAAAAACGGCGTGGGACAATAATGTCACACTGAAATCGTGCGCCTGTTTCCTTATTTGCTATAAACTAGGATAAGCAGCTTACTTTTCGATTCTAGTGTCGAAGCTTTCCGAGAATATTATCCATCCGCCCATATCCATCACATCTCTCCAACTCCATTGTTGATGACCGTCGCAAAGAATGATGTGCTCACCCCCACTGACTTGGCACTAGAGGCATATTCGCGGGCTCTAGAACCGAAGAAGTTGCACATGCTACCGGGTGGTCATTTTGACGCGTATTCCGGACCCAACTTTCAGCAAAACGCCTCGTTTCAGGCGCAGTTCTTGAAGGAGACCTTTGCTTTTCCTAGTTGTTATCAGATTTTCTGTGTGAATTATCTACTTCGTACAGTTGTTTAGGGGAATAGGATATCTATATCTGCCCGAAGGTGAACTTTTATTACATATAGATATATTTCTTACATGTGGCAAGCAGCGCCCAATGTAGTTACTGGTGAGTAAGTTACCGAAGTCGAAGAATAGGCATGGGAGTGCCCAGCTATTCCGATGATATTCAGGTTGGTTGTGTCCGACTGGAAAGTTTCAATAAATAAATAATTCCTTTCCCCAGTCGTTATGGTTGGAAGGTCTGGTTGAGTCTTTGATCCGATTAGCAAAATGCTGGGCACGGATACCTCTATATATTCAAGGTTGTAGTTCACAGAACGCGAAGCGCCTGTCATCTCTGAACCATTTCTGCCGCGCCACATCCACAATTGTCACCCAATTGGCCTCCGATTCCGTCCTCAATATCGAGCCCTCGGTGGTATAATCAATTTAGTTTCGTGATGCTCGTCCCGGGAGGCCATATTGCTAGTGCGAACTGCCATTTTGAACGTTGATGTTGAGAATAGATTGATCTATTCAAATATTTCGGTGCTTCTGAGAACTGCAAAATTGAGCTCGACTCGGCTACAGACACATCGGGGCTATTATGTACATTAAGCTGTTCATGTATGTCAACGTATATACGTGGGACGCAGCGATGCCAGTGACAATGCTCTTTTCGGTAGGGTTATCGATCTGGGAGAAGACGAGCAATCCCACCTCTTCAGTCCAACATTGAGCGAATCCTTCGCTCTTGAAGGTGCTGCAGCCATAGTCATCGTCATAAAACCTGAGAAGACTTTTAGCACTCGATGACGTCGGAGATGGACAAAGTCAAGAACTAGGTAAAATATCAAACGACGAGTCCAGCGCACAAACACCCAGGATAAAGTGACTGCTGACAATGAAGGAAATGCATTGATGACAAGATGTCCGTAACCGTCTAGCTGCCTTGTCCGACCCTCTGGGCCGACGCGCATCATGCGCTGGGACCACTTTAAAATTATTGCAGGCTGTTGATGTCCACTGCAGTCATTCACTCCTTTAGTTGTGCATAAATATAAGAACAGAGTTCAAAGCAGGCATGTGGATCGTCATTACCGTCACCCGCGACTCTGAAAATGCCGCTGGGGAGGTGAAGAAGGGCTGGCGACGAACTCCGAGGTATGTTACGAGCGGTTCACGTAAATCCCAACAGGTTCGCTACAATATATACGATTATCGGTTAGCGATGTATATAATGATGACAATCGATATTTCAATCCAAATTCTCTTATATACAAGTGTCGTTGCCATTTTTGAATAAAAGTGAAAGGCACTGGATAGTCAGCCTGTATAATCGGCTGACTACCTATGAGGACACTTCACATATAAAGGTAACCCTTTCTTTCACTTCACTCATTTTAGGACACCCTGTCCCATCGTATTCCGATTGCCACAGTATCATGGTCTGATTGACATACGTTCTACTCTACAAGCAAACCTGAAACACTGACCAAGCGAGATATAGATACATTTTTGATAAATTTTTGAAATACATGACTGTTCAACCTAAGAAACGGTTATAGAGAGCAAACTAGCAGTAACCAACAGAGTTCAATTTGATCACTCAGCAATTTATCCATTATTCCCCACCACTTTTGCGTAGGTTATGTGGTTATTTGTTCTCGGCGCAAGTCACAGTTGGACCTGCTATCGTTCAGTTCGGAGGGATGATAGGTAAGGTAAGCGAGTTGACATATTGCGGTCCGAAATGAATGAAATTCGTACCCTCGAACTTTTCCGGAGATCTGCCAATTCGAACAAAGATAAGCACTCTAGTAGTGAAGGATTCTACATTGTGCCTCAATGGGAACTCAAAAAAGACTCACCGGTCGACTTGATCACAATGTTCAAAAATACCAGTCCCAGGAGTGTCCCCTGAACTCACTTCGAAGACGAGACACTCTCCTTCTTGCACAACAACATTGGTGGGCCAAAGTTCCACATCGGCGGTGTATACCTCGTTGGGAATGACAGCCTGGACATCCGACGAGAGGTAATCGCGATGTGGACGGTACGGACGGTGATGTGGATGTTCATTGTTTACTTTTCGCAGGCTCATGCGCAAAAAACCCTTTGTCACAGGAATTGGATCACCAACGGTACCCGTATATAAGATTTCTTTGCCACTGGATGACAGATGGCGAAGCGTAACAAACAAGTCAATGTCTGATGGAGCGGAACTCCAAGAGTCTCGGCTCATGGAAACATTCAAATGGGCTACGATATGCCCTGTTATTTCCGTTTCTGACTGGAACGGCTGGGTGCGAAAGGAGATGAACTGCGGGTTTGATAGATCTCCAAGAGCTCTATAAGCGATTTTTTTGATGGTGCTCAGAGATGGCTCGCTGTCCGTAAGTCGTTGGTCAGGATTGAGAAATAACGGCGTGTAGACCGTTCGCGCAATGGGCCATTCGTTTTCCTTTCGACGGGGGTATAATGCTTCGGCGTCCGGATCGTTGTATCCGACGTCACCTCTTCGCAAAACAAGGTCAACTGAAGGAACAGCGCCTTTTCGCGACCATCCAATCCGATCATCACCTTTCATGAATGCATTAAGGAAGCTGCGCTGGATTTCAACTTCGTCTGGATAGTAGAAAGGCAAATCATGTCTCCCTGTAATAAAGCGGAGGTATTTAAATTCTGAGCTGGCCCAAGTATAGCCTTCAACGTTGCCACGCAAGTGGAGGAGGTAGCCTCCCCAATTTGCGACACTCAAAAGAGGCACACGGATGTCTTCCAAATTGAAATTGACAGTTGCGTATCGGTCATGGTCCCGGAAATGCTGCGATTGGAGCTGATCAACTATGTCAATAGCATTTGCACTCAACTCTTCCTCTGGCAGATTTCCATCCACAGTGTCAGGGCCCCAGTTACGGCTCGCCCGGCCTGACAAGCCATACTGATTTGACTTTACCTGTCTGTCGTACCATAAACGGAGGAAACTATTCGAGAAGATGCCTCCGTGCCGTGAAAAGTCGCGGTAATGATCTGCGAATCCCTCCCATGGGACAATTGCGGCTAGGCCATTTGGGTTGCGAGCAGCAACCTGCCACTGAATTGCGGCATAATAGCTGATTCCGAGCAGCCCAATCTTACCAGTGGACCACTCCTGGATGGCAGCCCACTCAACCAGTTCACAAAAGCTATCAACCGTCGTGGCTGAGAAAACATCGAGTTGTCCAGGCGACTGACCGGTGCCCAACTCATCAGCTCTGACAACGACGTACCCATGAGCAGTCCAGTACGTAGGGAAAGGTGTCTCCCAGGCGGAATGTTCGGACTTATGGTCCGGATTTATCTCGGCAAAGCTCGCGGCATTAAAGCTAGATCTAGGTCAGTTCGTACAATACATGCATGCGGACTCTACATACTGTTGATAGGGTATGTCCTTTCCGTAAGGACCATAGGTGATCAGAACTGGATAACGCCCATCAATCGCCCCAGTCTTCGGGAGGTAGATGTTGCAGCGAATCCGGCCACCATTTGAGAGGGGGACCGAGACGTTTTGCCGAAATACGTAAGGGTATGACCTCACGTCAGTTGTTTCAGCATTCTGAACTGGGTTGGGCATGGTGAGTGAAATAATAAGTTGCAGATGAGTGTTTTAATTCAAGAAAAATGAAACTGGCCTTCTTTTCTGCATGCAGTATGCAGAGATCGAAGGTTATAACTAGTTATGATTCTTAGTAAATCAGAACCCCACGACTGCCTTCGGCCATTTGGACATTTCAGTCCGAATATTCTATTCTCAACAATTAAGTGTCACATCGCACCTGTCATGAATCTCAGATTACGTTCAACATTGAAACTTTCAGTCCGCCGTAATAATCCGAATCGCGGCTTATCCTAAGACCGTCCAGAGTTAACTGGATAGGCGGTGAGAAACTCGGGGTTTCACTTGATCTTTTCACAAATCGGCGGTTTGTTCATTTGCATCAAGTTCGAAATAAGAATAATAGTATACTACTATGGATACCCAGCAAAGAGAAGAGCATCTTCGGGCTTTTACTAATGAGACGCGTCGATCAAATAATACTGGGCAGCATTCTATCACGGCGTGCCAGAGATGTCGGAATCAAAAAGTGATGCAATCTTCTCTTTGCTGTGCTTCGCAATGCTAAATAGTCCGACAGCTTAAATGTAATCGCGAACGCCCTACTTGCACTCGCTGTCAGCGGCTCCGAGCGACTTGTGTGTACCCTGTCCTTTCGAAGCGTCGGGGTCGGAAATCACAGCGTAACCGGGAAACACGCGAAACAGATGACCAAAGTTCCCAAGTCCCTCTTGAGCAACGAACTGACATCGCCAGCCTCACTCATGAACCCGTAAGCTGCACTCCAGCCCAAAGATTGTCGGACTGTATCGTTCAGCCGACATTACTTCCTGACGCTGCTGCGTTCTCTCCAGGTGGCGACTTACGAGTGGGTGAGGAAGCTACTGGTTCTGATAGAACAGCTCCCGTGCTTTTCAACGGACACACCGGGACTCGAACTCGCTATTTTGCGAACGTATCTGAGCCACTAAATACATTGTCTCGATCCAATGGAAATGGAAGGCAGATGAGGTCGACCCGTCAAGAAACAACTGATAGTTCAGAGCCCCCTTTGCCGCCTCGCGCTCTTGGTCTGGCTTTACTTGAGATATATTTCTCACGAGTCTACAATGCGTCTTTGCTATTCCAAAAACGCGTTGTCTTCCAGGAATATCTTAAAGGAGACCTTCCCGTGGTCCTCGTGAAGGCTATCTTTGCATTAGCTACACTGTATGCCATTACATATATGGTTTAAACTCTTTGCTGACGCATCGTGAAAGCTTTCTTTATCCGGATTGTGAACACGAGAACGCATTTTCTGATGTTTCCGAGCTGGAGATCCTAAGACATTACGGTTCGTCTGGCCTTCTATGGGCAAATTCTGCTGTCCGGGAAGCCATGTCATCCGCGATTGAGCAGCCCTCGCTGGTTATTACCCAGACCCTCGAATGCCTTCAGCTATATTGGTTTGGCATTGGTAATTTACGATCTTGTAGTCTTTGCCTTGGTAAGTTTGCTTTCCTTGGATCAGCATATTATCTCAGTCTTGCTGATCCGGGAAACTTCCACTATTGTGCTCATAGCTCTCGCCTATCGTTCCTGCCACCTCCTTGGATACAATCAGCAGATGATCGATGCTAACACTGATGCGTATTCATCACTAGAATCCGAATTTAATCGTCGATGCTTTTGGGCTTGCTGGATCTCCACATGTATCAGCATGGAGCCAGAACCTTACATAAGAGCAGCTTGGAAAGAGGCGGCCATGGTACCCCTTCCTGCTCACATTATAGATACTGGTTACCACTGTGACATTATCTTGACCGAGAAAATGGACCAGCATTGGAACTCGAAATCGCTTGGACTTAATATAAGACATGATCACAAACCTGCTGCTGCAATCCTGGTGAAATTTATTGGTGTCTGGTAAGGGAAACTCGTGCGCAACCAAAGGCCAACCTCTTCTGATGTCATGGTTATCTCAGGGCGAAGGCTCAACTTTTAGTGACCGACTGGAATGCGTCTTCTCCTTCTCTTAACATTGATTCTCTCAACAGTCTCTCAGACTTAGCAACATCAATCTTCAATGATGCAAGTTCCAGTACAGATCTAATGGCTTCCGACGACACAGAGCCTGGGTCCCGTCCTATGATGCTACTTGCAGAATCTCTTTTTCACCAGTGTCAAATAATCTTGCACTCAATGCTTGTTCCGTTTTTCTCGGGTGCACCTACGGGGCCAGGAGTAGGCGCAGAAATGGTTAAACGGAGCGCCGAAATTGTCGTGCGCCACGCAGGTTTGCATAACAAGCTATTGGCCCCCTTTCTGTATAGGAGTTGCGATGTCACACAGCTACCTCCGCTCATTGGTTATGGGGCCTTTATAACAGGTATAGTGCTTTTGGTCACAGGGGTCTCTTGTCAAGACAAAACACCACATGCTACTACTGCCGAGAGGCGGGTTGAAAGCCGCCAATTACGCGCCGTGCGAGAAATTTTACGCCTTCTTAACGTTCTTCGCCGTCATTGGAACACTTTGGGCCTCCTTGTGAGTTCAGACTATTTAATGGGGAATCCAACACACACTTACATTTGCGAAACCCAGTCAGAACAACTTGATTCTGCTCTGCAGCGACAGCTCCTAGCTTCCAGATCACAGGAAGAGTTGACTGCAGAGCGGAATATAGTGTCTGGCGTAGAGCCTATTCAGACTGGCAACGAGACTACGCATCCTGGAGATTCGGTGCAGGGAAGTCCTGCCGACCTAAGGCGAGTACGCCTTTTCGAAAAAGCGAACCGGTCGATGTACTGGGCAAATGATTTCCAACCTGCTTCAAGCCGAGATGTGCTGGAAGCCTGTGCAGATTCCCGGAATCCACTCGCTCTTCCTGAAAATTGCTCCAGGATTGGGGAAACAAATTCAATTGACTTTGATCCGTTATTGATCGAGCAGCCGGGTGTGTCGCTAGATGATGCATGGTATAACTTGCCTTTTGGGGACGAAGGGCTCGAACAGTATGCAGGCTTCGAGCCGGTAGCTCTCTTTCAGCAAGGATGGAGAGTGTTTAATTGAATTTTCATTTGAAGTATTAGCCGAAAAGATTGCCTGGTGAGGAAAAAGATACCAGATCGAACGAATTTATTTGGTCATTAAGGAAGAATTCAAAAAAAAAAAAAAAGGATCAGCAACTGAAAGCTGTGCTTCGATTGTTTCTTCAATGATCATCGATGGGGCCTTCCGTTTGGGCCCTCGACTTCATATCATTCCACAGTAACATGTATTGATTTGCCTTTTGCATTGTGATGGGGTCGGTCTTACGGGAATTGACCCTTTTTTTCTCATTGAATCGAGCACCTTCTCTGCCTGTATAATACCTAGAGCTAGATCCCATAAACTAGGCACGCATAATCCGCCAGGCGCGTACCTGATTTATGAAGCTATTGAATATATTCACCATAGCATTTCTGACTGGATTATACTACCCGTCAGACTTAAATAGGATACTAATGCGCAGATGCCAATGGAGTGCAACCAATATACTGTTGATACTCCCTATTATTGTAGCCATTCATAACGTGGGTGCTGCTCGGACCTCCATACGCGGTAAAGGCGAATTTGTTCAATGGCCTGTTGTCGCGAAGCCCGAACGACCACCATTCGGAGAATATACAACTATCCGAATCCGAGGTCGGAATAATAACCCTAAGTAGCGATGAACTGTTTACTATATCTATATAAACCAGTCGACATTTCCTTCTGTACGGTATGTTGTTTTTGGTTATTATCTCAAATTATCCCTGTCTCTTCTTCCCTTCGGAGAACAATCTTCTCGACATGGCGCACCTTTTCCCTCACCCTCGACGCATTGTCACAGGCCATGACAACTACGGCAAAGCCATTGTCTTAGCGGACAGTGTGATCCCCTGCGAGCCAACCAAAATCAAATGCAACTTTGCTGTTCTCTATGAGACGCATCAGTTCCCCGAATCAAACGACAAGTGGATGGATCCGGTTGAGTCCCGTACTACTGATTTAGCCAACCAGAAAGGCGTTGTCTTGCGTGTAGTTGACTTTCCACCACGCACAAAAACAGTGAGAACGTCCTGCAACCAGTACAGGCAGAGGGGCATTAACCTGGATGCAGATGTTCCATCGGACTGAATCCCTCGATTTTGGTATTTTACATGAAGGGGAAATTACCTGGTTTGTTTCAGCATTGTGGCCTGGTATCCTCCTTGCTAATTCATGGGGTTTGCAATCTATAGTCATCTTGATCATGATGAACGTATTGATATGAAGGCCGGTGACGTCTGTGTTCAAAGGGGAACAATCCACGGATGGACCAACTATTCGGACAAACCGGCGAGGGTCTTCTTTATCCTGACTGGTACGTCTTTTATCCTTTGATAGCAGTCGGACGAAATAAGCTGACATAAGAACCTTCCAAGCTGCCAAACCAGTATCTATCGGAAACTGTATATTAGGAACAGAGGGGTTTGACAAGGAAGATGTTGAATCGGGGGGGACAGTGAGCGCAAAGAACTAGATAGGTTTCGTCCGATTGCCTTGCATACTCGGCGTTGATTGCTGGGTATCCACTCCATTACTCTGTAACTTCAGGGTAGTGGCAGGCAGCATATGGTTCAAAAATGGTATTTTTTCTTTATTAAGTTTCATATCGAGCCCTAAGGCTATAATAAGCTGTATTCATGAACCAAAGGCTAATAGCTGAACTGTAAGCTCCTGTTCATATGGGTTCTTGAGATCAAACCCCCTTTATTAACATTTCTGATCCTTTTTGTAAAGGGCTAGAACCCCAAAGCTATTATCTAGCTATATACAGGAAGGATTCGATAGCGAGAGAAAGAAAGAACGCCTGCTAAGGTCAGAAGCTAGCATATAAAGGTCCGCGTAAATATATGCCCAACACATCGGGCATACAACAGGATTGTACCTGTTCCAAGTACTACCCTAGGCGTAGCCTATCACATTGGTGGGCTCTCGAGGAGACGCGGTCGCGGTCTCGCAGACCTCCGGGGCTTCTCCCATGTCAGCATCTTCTGTGCCATTGAGTTGTTCTAGCCTTTTCTCTTGTCTTAGTTTCGTGGCGCGCAGGCGATAGTGCGCTTGGGTGGCAGGGGCTATTCTTTTTCTGACGCCCATGGTGTGTGGAACCTGTCAAAGCTAGTGTATTCTTGAGGTGCATTTGGTAAGACAAAGATAGTTCATTTTTGTTCAACCTCTGCCCTGGCTCCCTGTATAAGGGCTTCCAAGGCCTCCTTGCGCTCACTGAGGAGGTGGAGACCTAGGTCATCTTTGGGCTAGATTGCAAGGCCAGAGGGAATCTGCTGGATCTCTCTCACAGCTGTGGAGCAGGTATTGCCCAGATGCTTTTGCAGTAAGTCTGTGGCATATGGGCTTGCCCGGCGGGCTGGGTGGTTTTCAGGGAGGCGTAGAAAGACATTGGGAGGTTTCAAAGATGAATAGCGTTAGAACTGTCTCTAGAAAGACACAAGACAGAAAAACGAAGAAGAAAAAGGCGATGCTCAAGCGAAGCAACAGCCCATTTATGCCAAATAGTCTTTTAAGACACCGTTTCGTTTCGCAAGGCCATGCTCACCCACTCATCACCCTGCTCACCCACTGATCACCCCAACGCTCACCTCCGACTCTAAAGACATCACCTCAATCACCTGCACCCAACTAGTGCTCACCCAGGCATCACCCTTAGAGCAGCAACGAGAGAAGGGCAGAATTGACGGTTTGCCGCACTTAACATGGCTTAAGTACGGCTGAGCGGACGGGAAGCCCTGTTTTCCACCCCCTATGGTCGTATGTACTAACTGTTTAGTTAAAATGCCTTAGGGCAAGTTAAGAGGGTTGCATGAGCCTGGATGACTGCGCTATATAGAGAAGGTGAGCCATCACCCAACGTCGCAATTTCAATCCTTTGGAGTCCTTATAATCCAATGGCATGCTACAGCTACTGATCATTGGCTGTCCTGTTCCCAGCTTCAAACACCGAACTACTTGGCCTCTGCACATAACCACAATCAAATCTTCCAATGATTAGTTACTCAACACGAACACAGTGAACTCTTTTTGCCCTTATGTCTCATGAATGTTCCTGTTACAGACCTTATCGTATCAGTCTCATGTGATGATGTGGGAAAGACTGAACCATTGGACAATAGGTTATGACGGAAATGTGTGATGGTCCTCGCTCCAGATGTACGGTTGTGCGCGGCTCCGACCTCGGGTCTGACAACGAATCTTGGATCAGAATCTAACATCGATACTTAGCACAAGAATGCTGCAAATAATGCGAGCGGGAAGGTACGAAGCCAACGGGGGTGCCGTCGGTCATTCCATACGTGATGCCGGTTGCGGGGCTGCGGATGTCTTGTTAGCGCGGTGCACTAGTAGGATTTGGGCACGTTGGCCACGCCATCTTGAAAGCATCTGCAACTCAGTAGATCAATCGATACACCTAACTACTGAGCCCGTTCGCGCTGACTTAGCACCCGGAATTCAATTCTGCCACTATTCCTACGTTTACAGCCTTACCTGTTCCAACCTGCTACTCCCAAGGTGTACGACTGCTACCCCACAATGTCGATGCTCTTCTAACCCGCAGTGTGGCGCCGCTCAACCACTGAAATTAGTGGGAAGCTCAAAAACCACTGCTGCATTTCTTCATATTAACAATACCGAAAGGGAAAAGAATTCGAGGCTTCGAAAGCCTAACTAATTCCATCTATCGCCGAGAGCACCTCCTGGAAGGAATGCCTGTACCGCAACATTCCCTTTGTGGTATAGCCGTAGGTACGAGCAAATAGAAGGACATTCCACTCTAGCTCTAAGTTCAAACCACCATATACTGCGACTTGCTTTGCGGTACCATAGATACAGCAACACAAGCGCTACAGGGTCCCTTTTTCGGAGCAAATCTTCAAAAGGGCTATGGATACTGCGCGTGAAGAGTTGAGTTTGACCTGTTCTGACCTCGCTATCCGGGAGGTCCAGGATCTGGGATACTGCGTGGGCGGCATAGAAATACGGGTTGTTTTTCGCCGTAGATGAGTCTTTGAGGAGACACATGGCGGCCAAGGCCCTTGGTATACCATCTATGCCCCTCTCCGGCAAGGGTGAATGCATATGAGCAAAGGTCGCCGCCATGACGTGGAAAAGACTGTCAGGTCGTAGCGGGTTCACTATGTGCCACAGTGACATTTTACCCTTGCTCATACGTAACCAGTCCAAACCGGAGTGGTCAGAGGACTTTAAAGGCCACGATTCTTCCGGTGTGCATGCATCAGGGGACGAGAAGGTCAAAATAGCCAGAGCAGCCGCAGTGCCCCAGATTGGATCCCTATCTTTCGCTTCAATCGGTTCCCTTAACCGCCTGTTGAGAAGAGCTGTGCTTTGAGACCAGTGATAGCACTCTTCTACACTGCGACGACAGCCTATGGAGCTATTCAGATGGCGGTCATATGTAAGTGCCAGAGCTAGAGAGGCGTGCATTAAAAAAGGGTACTGTAAGCCATATGTTAGCCGATCTCAGGCCCATAATATATGATCCCGCTTTGATTCTGTCTGATGGTGACGGAATCAATGTCATGATACTTACGGTGAAGGCTAGTCCCAGGAGCTTGCGATTAACGTGTGTCATATTAGGGTCATCTGGGGTAATGAGACTTCGTCCAAGATAACGGGTGATAAAATCTTGACACTTTGCGTTTAATTGATAGGATGTGGATTCATCAGACGTCCAGACAGCACTGGCGATAGGGGGTTGAAGCTCTTCTTTTCCTCGAACCTCTAATGGCCTCCCTGTGTCAGCGACGATGGGTTGTAGGTCAGGAATATTAGACATGAAGTTGCATAATACCCCGAATGAACTACATCTCTTGCAATGTGGTTTGGCTTCGTCGCACTGAGCCAAGGAAACTCGTTCAGCCAAGCACCAGTATAGGAAAGCCGAGAGCCACCTACCTTGAGTTTTCTGAGCTTGCAATTTCGGCAGCCAAATCTCGACCTCCGCAGAGTCCTACGCTCCTGAACCTCCCTTGGACAAGTCGAGGCCATATTTGGTTAATTGTCCAATGCTTTGCGAAGCTTGCCTGTGAGGGATTTTCCCGAGCTCGAGATTCAATGCCGAAGAGATCTGTAGCAGGTGGAGGCGGTCATGGTCACCCCAAGGACCCGTTTCGCATCGCCACAGGTACCCATACGCTAACCCCCTTTCGGAAACACACCTTCCACGCTAGCTATTCCTCGGATGCAGAGGTCTCTGGTTGGCTGCGAGCTCCGCCCTGACGCTCCCGCCATCTATAATCAACAAAAGGTCGCATCGGACGGGCCGTCACTACATCAAAGAGTAAGTAGTTTGAAATGATAGCTTAGTCGTATAAGAAGGTTGTTATTCCTCAATATCCTAGGAAGAGAGGCTAATCCTATGACATCAAAATCATAAAACCTCGACTTGAATACCAGGTTCTGTTCACATTTGACCTCCACCTCGGAAGACCTCAACTTACACAAAAAGTCCAAATGGCCACCCACCTCGCCGCCGTCTCCCCAGCCAAAGGCCAGCTCTTTGAGCTCCAAACACGCCTCACTCCAAAGCCAGGACCAGACGAGCTCCTCATCGCTGTCAAATCCGTAGCCCTCAACCCGGCAGACGCCTACATGCGTGACCAAGGCCTCTTCATACCCACGTACCCCACGGTCATTGGCTTTGACATGTCGGGGTTAGTCCTCGAGGTCGGCGACAACGTCCCCACCAGTGCTACCGACAATGATCCGGCCCCCTCCTTCCGACCGGGTATCACCCGCGTCGCCGCCTACGCCGCCTCTGTCTGGAAGTCCTGCGATCCAGACTATGGTGCATTCCAGGAGCGGTGCCTCGTCCCCTGGCAGCATGCTGTGTCCCTTCCGTACGAGGGTATGTCTTGGAACCACGCGGCAAGCTTGCCCGTTGCCGCCGAGGTACCCCTTAATGCGTGGGATGTCATGGGGATCCCCCGGGTGGGAGAAGCCACTGCTTCTGCTCCAGCCTCTGCTGGCTCTACCGGTACCGATACCAACGGAGAGAAGCAAAAGAATAACATGGAAAAAAGAGAAGCTCTCCTAATCTGGGGTGCCTCCTCTAGCGTCGGCACCATGGGCGTACAAACAGCCCGGCTGCTGCGGGAAGATCCCAACTCTTCTTTCGCAGCCGCGTACGCCACGGCCGGATCGGCGAATAAGAGTTATGTGGGTTCACTGGGCGCGGACCGCGTGTTCGACTACAAAGATTCACAAGTTGTGGATGCGATCGTTTCGGCAGCCAAGGAGGACGGGTTAGTGATCCGGCATTGTTTTCTTGCTACCGGGCAGCTGGCGCCATGTCAGGCTGTGCTTAAGACATTCCTCGGAGAAGATTCAGAAGGGAAGAAGACGAAGACGGCAAAGATCGGGTCGGCACCCGTGGTTCCTCCGGATGCGAAGGTCGTGAACGGGGTGGAGACGATATTTGTGCTGCCGTCGACGGTGGAAGGGGAGAGGCTGGAGCAGTTCCGATACTGGATTGGAACGTGGCTGAGGGAGAACCTGGCCAAGGGGACCATCAGGCCGAGTCCGGAGCCGAGCGTCTTGGCAGAGGGTTTGGGGGCTATCAATGCTGGGTTGGACAAACTGCTCCGGGGGGTGAGTTGTACGAAGTTGATTGTTGAGGTTGCGGAGTGAGGGCGTCTGGGCGTTGACACGGGGTACAGAAAAGATTGGCATAGAGAGATAAGATGATGCATAGAAGCAGGAAGCTAACTGGAGAATGTTTGTACTTGTCGCTTTTTAGTTCCTGGTTTTTGCGGAGTATGCATAGCTGAGAGTACGCAATTTCTAGTGAAGTTGGGGTGTCCCTATCAACTCCCCTATTGCGCCGCCATTTGAGTGAAGTAAACCGTCCATTTCTAAGGGTGTCCCTTGTAGTAAAATGATTCTGCGTGTAGTATACACCGGCAACCAACGCCCAACGGAGTCAGACAAGTCAGCATGACAGTAACCAGATCCCCAAAGCGAGGGAAACCACGGGCCAGAAATCAAGGCGGAAACCGATATTTGCAGATTTAGCCGCACTACTTTCCACAAAACCTGGAAGGCAGGAAGGAAAGGAGGTTACCAAGAAGAAGCATAAGCATCAACAAACTTAAGCAGTTCCTGCAACTAGCCAGCCAAGGACTGCCCAAAGGAAGTGCGGAGATTGCTATTCCGCCAGGAGAGTGGCAAGGCCGCCCCAAGATCAGAAAGGGAGGATGTTATACTGGCCATCAGTCGAGCAGTGGCGAAAGAAGGTTTCCCGGTATTTATTCGGGCGGTAGACGCAGGATATACCAATACAGGAGCGATTACAGTTCTTCTGGAAAAAGGCACCCTGGGCTCTATGCTAATACCCAGTCATAAAGACCTTTTGGTCACCGCAGCTCGACAGGCAGACCCAGCAGTGATATCTACTAGCAATGGTACCATGTTAAGGTCCATGGAGTAGTCCCAATCAGACGTTATCTCACCTGTGGACTGACTCTGGCTCGTGGAGAGATTGAGCTGGGCACTGAATACCAACTGAAGAGGAATCCTGTGACGGCTTGACACCATGAAGCCGCCGCAGTGGCTGATATTAAAAACGCCGCTATCCGAACAATGTATAGCTCATATGTGATAACTCACAGTTGACGGCTCAACGCTGCAGTAACAGTTGATACATTCAATCGCCGCTACTCGAGCAAGCAGCCATGCTGTCAACAAACCCATATAAAAAGCCCTTCACTACCTAGATAGAATTTCCCTCCTCTTCTCCAGATTCGATATCTCTCGTCGATGGCTACAATAGTCTAGATAGGAATTCAGTTCGTTATTATCTACTATTCCGAGCCCGTGACAGAGCCCTTAACTATGTCTGTTATGATTTATCACCAAATACAGCCATTATTAGGAAATCCCTAAAGAAGTATCAATTATTATTATTTAATCAAGTTTATTGTCCATACCGAGCCCTAGAGCTATAACAGACCATGATTCATGGACTCGAGGCCAGCAGCTATTCTACGGTCTCTTGTCCCTATAGGTTCCTGAGGCGTTAGCCCCCTTCTGTAATCTCTCTGATCCTTTTCCTCGCCCCAGACCGCCTGTATGCGCAGGGTTTTCGAGCACAGTGCTCTCCTTCTGTTTTCGGAGCAAGGTGGGTGTGGCCTAGGCTGAGATTCAGCTCAGGCTACCCTCCCTGCTACCCTTCTCCTGTTCTAATTGCCTCCTCCAATGCTTCCAGTCCCCATTCTTCATCTCTCTTGGCCCTTTATGCCGCTCGCTCTAGGTGCGCCTGGGGCAAAGCTACACTAGTGTTGGCAAGGAATTGTAGCAGCGCTCTGGTAGCTCTAGGATGCTATAAGACCTGGTTATACAAAAAAAAAAAAAGTAATAACAGTCATAATAAACCAAACTTCTCACTGGTAGTTAACTAGTCAATCAGCATGGGTGTGTCGGCCTAAAAGTCCAGGTGAGCTTCGCCTGATGTGTTCACGGAGTACGCTGCCCACCTGATTGTCGAAAAAGAAACGAAATTTTGACTGATGTCTGGGATGCCGGCAGTCTAAATTGGTTATCGTCGCAGATATTTTGTTGGTTAAGATGAAGCCGCCTATTCTTTTCAAAATGGGACATAAAATGGCCGGCTTCTTGTCCATCCCTATGACAGAAAAAGAGTTAAATTCCGAAAACAGGCCAACCTCGGCCGGCCTTGATGCTGGCCCAGAGCGACCCAAATCTGTTCTTAGTTCTCATTTGTGGGGAATTGCTTATCCATTACACTTGGTGGCTCTGGCTTCAACGGTTGCTGTGCTCCAGCTCAGCTTCCGCAAGGTCTACTACGCGGACGTTGGCACCAATGGGTTGCTGGGCGGCTTGATTGTGAACGAGGCACCCAATGCAATACAAGTCGCCGCCAAGTTCATGAGATCTTCATGGTCGCGTCCCTGGCTGCTATTGTTTCCCACCTGACCCGGAGCTGCCTGCTTGGGAAACGAGGAGTGTCTCTGGGCTTAATTTCCGCGCGTTCAAGGTCGGTTCGATGGATTACATCCTCAGTCGAGAGTTTTGTTTTGGTCGTGTCACTCGGCCCAACGGCTTATTCTAGCTCGGATTTTTTTTGAGCACGATTTTCATGTTAGCACTGGGACCGGCATCTGCAATAGCACTAGTCCCAGCCTTGGTTGGTGGAAAATATCAGAGCCTTACTCCGGATTCAACCGACCCATCCATGTAGGTGCTCATTTGGAGACCTCTGACCGCAGAAAATCACTCGGGAGCTCGAAATCTGCACCTCGACAAATTTCTCGACAGCATGTCTAGCAGACGGGTCCATAAAGCTCCAAAAATGGGCAAGCTCCAACATCAGAACAGGCCATCCTGCAAATATCACTTTGGTGGGGTTGATTAGCGGGACCAGGCGACGGCTACAGTCCCAGTCTGAGGATATATCGAAAGAGACCTGGCCAAGTTATCCAAACCTGAACAATCTGTCCGCGAGTGAACGCCGTGAGTTTGAACGTTATCTAGATGTACCAGGCATAACGACCCTGGGCACGACGGCCAGTTGCTGGGTGACGTTGTTACTGGGAGGGATTCTGGACTAATCAATCGATCTGCCCGACTAAAGTTGCAGATTGGCAACGTTCCCGTTTATGAACCGTTTGTAAGTGTTCGGTGCGCTGCATACAACTATCGATCAAGCCGCGAGTCCCAAGGCTGATTCGTGGGGAATGCCTTTGGGGCCACTGGTTTCGCTAACTACAGCACCTTCGGCTGGATTGTCCCTCCATCGGCTTGAAACTTGTTCCGGCCTCTGGATACTCTGAATTTCACATAAATTGATTTGCAGTGCTTGAATGTGAATGCGTCTATTGGTGGCATATTTTCCATTCCGAATTCAGTGGCGTTGTCGAATGGGACAATGATACAGGAAAGTGCGGTTGTTCCTTGTGACGTCGAGGCGCGTTAGATCGCGAGTGAGCTGGTCTACGATCCTGTGCCGTCGGATATTCTCTTGGACAATGTCACTGATCTCATCGACTTCGCACATGGCCATCATGCCGAGCACAGTGTCTTGGACCCCGCCG
Organism: Aspergillus chevalieri; assembly: GCF_016861735.1. NCBI lineage: Eukaryota > Fungi > Ascomycota > Eurotiomycetes > Eurotiales > Aspergillaceae > Aspergillus > Aspergillus chevalieri. The sequence goes on along the minus strand of NC_057368.1, from coordinate 415,935 downwards.
CAAGATTTGGAGCCTCGCTGATCATCAATATCACAGCGACTGGGCCAACCAGCTAAATCTCCCTACTACATCTTATTCTTATCTTCCTGGCGATAACAGTTTGATATCCAACGTTCTTGATAAGTATGTGGGGCCAGCCACTTCCGACCAGTCTGTATACACCTTTGCCACCCTGCCGACCGGTCTACACAACGTAAGTGGTGATGTCTTTGCCCTGGAGATGACCAAAAAAGTAGCGACTATTGTTGGGCTTGCGGTCACTGACGGCCTTTCGCGCTTCCGTTTTGGGACCCGGGAATTGAGAGTAATTCACGCCGCAATTCGACCACTGCCAGCAGTACCTCTCATTAAAAAGGCGGGCCCTGTGTAAAATATACGATGACACACCCACGCCTCCAACCTGACGAGCAGCTTGGCGGCCGGCGGGTCCTTCTACAATCGTTCTACAATTTGGATGTTCAACGCTGGGGCCACGGATACGGCCTAGGAACTTAGGCTTCGCATTTCAGTGTGTCGATATTGATGTTGTATGGTTGCATAGTCCTGGCCTATATCATCTGGTTCAACATCCAAAACCAGACCCGCCCGCGCTCCGACTGGTCCTTCATTATGAACAAATGGTCGAGCATCTCAGAAATTTGGCTCTGGCAATCAACTCGCGGTCGTCGATCAAGCTGGACGGGACATGCGCTGGAATAGAAGACAAACAATCCTGGAAGCAGATCATTTGGATACGACAAGTTGAAGACCAGCATCTGGCGTTGGTTGTCGGAGATGGCCGGGATGAACATCCCCGAGTTCAACGCGATGTCCAGTATGGAGCTCTACTCTCGGTTCCAATGCCTATACCTGGAGCGCTGGAGGCGGAGGAAGATGACCGTTAGTCCGGGACTAAAGCTGGCTTCTATTCAATATAATAATCAGTTTTAGCGTTGACATATAATACAGTCCCATGTGCGTTGATGTAACGCTGGGGTCTGAGACTTAGGCATTATGAGATTGAACATCTTAACTAGTCTTTTATTCAGGGTGATATATAATGCGCAATAATTTCTATCCCTGAATCTCAACCGAGTCCCGAAAAGTACGGATTACTCAAGAAGCATCTGATAACGAAATCAATGACTCGGCTTCTTCGGTCTTTGTGAGCATTATCCTCACTCACCGAGTGTTGAGAAAATGCCCATCACTGCCATGTTGGGTGGCTGTCCACGACGATTCAAATCTCCCGGTATGCAGGTAATACTAATTGCCGTCGCCCTGACGATCTCGACATCCACTTACCTTTCTCGATAGTATGAGCACGCGACGTGGTTGCAGATGACGAGGCCTCGTTTTTTGGGTCGCGTGTCACGTTCCTGCTGATTAATGGCCTTGGCGGTCATGTGACTAAAATACAGACGGAAACGGCCTGTGTAAAGTTTCAGTCCGCGTCACTAATTTCAACTACCTTACATGACTTCCCTATCCATCGAAACGTCTATGGATTTAATAAAAACCAATGTACATGCGATTGGAATATAGATTCTAATCAATTGATTCAGAGGTGCTATATTTGGTACCTGTATGAGACAGCCAATAGCTACCTGAAGTTGTTTGCCGGCAAAAATATATATATTTGTTGCGGAATAAATTAGGGTCACAAATCTCACATATAGATTGTTCTTCAGCACTTGCTGGCTACTGATAAAAAGATACAATGGAAAAATAAAAGGCAGTGAGATGATGAAGGCTCAACATTACTATATAAACAGTTTCTGGATGCTTGTTGAGTACTTGCTAATCAGTTTGCTGCTGTTCCTGAATTTGAATCCGCTGCCTCATAAGTGTAACGGGCTAGGCCCGAAAGGCACCTCGAACCATAAATGGTTCTCGATTGAAGCTATTCACAAGAGCGTGCCGAAGTCAGGTGATCGTAGATCACCTGATCACGAGTATATAAATCCACCGCCAGCGTGTCTTTCTTTCTTTCTTTCTTTCCTTTCCCCAACGAGTTCTTTTGTACATATCTATATATTAGATAGCAAGGCTTCGGCCCATTACATTAGAACTCGTTCGCCCTCATCTATCTACTTATTTATTGAACAACGGATTACGCATCGGATTGAACGCGCAACGGATCGTACATCGCACACTGGACACACTGGACACACTGGACACACTGGAAACACTGGACACACTGGACACATTGAACGATTGGACATACCGGATAACTGGATACATTGGACATCGGATATCAGACATCGAAATTCACGGATAGTTGAGCTATTTACAAACAAATCAATAGTCAAGTCAGTCATATGACCACATTTTCAGCGGAAATCAGCGACCACGAGTCAAACGACCAAACCGACGGCAACATGGGAGACAATATACACTCAGGAGGGACCACCACTCCTGTCCCACAAGATCTTGTCGCAGTTATTGCAGGACTTCAACGACAACTGCAACAAATGGAAGAACGGCGGATTGAAGATCTTCGTCGTCTCAAAGAAGAGTTGACGAGCCCACCCAGAGAGCCCTTGCCACAACCGACTATTGAAGAGATAGCCCCCCAACCAATGGCGGACCCTGTTAGGAGACCTCGACCCAAGCTGACAGACCCAGAAGTCTTTGATGGTCGAAACCGAAGTCTCTACCGTCCGTTTCGAAGCAAGCTGCGCGCTAAACTTGAGGTCGATAAAGAAGCCTTGGGCAATGCCTATGATCGTATGTGGTATGCTTTTGGCCGTCTAACAGATGGGGCTGCTATGCAGGTGCTGCCCTGGATGGAGCGGTTTGCTAAGAAAGGAGCTACTGAGAGCCAGCTGGACGGAATGCTTGATCAAATGGACTTCATCTTTCTGGACCGGAATCTGGAGGAGAAGGCTGTACGAGACCTTGCAAGCTTGAAACAGAACAACAAGCCCTTCACAGTCTTTCTCACTGAGTTCAACCGACTACTCATGGAAGCTGATGGCCATAACTGGCCTGAAAACACAAAAAGGTCCTACCTAGACAATGCATTAAACCGTGAGATGAACACACGCCTTGAAACTGTTGAAAAGAAAAATGGATTTGAAGACTATTGCCGCCAGCTACAGCAGATTGCGGACCGGATGGAGAAGAACCAATTGCGGTACTCACGGAACAATAAGCATACCACCTCAACTTCTCCAGCTCACCCTGTGAATACCACCCGTGCTTCCTCTCCACCCCAAGATATGGACTGGGAACCCACAACAACAACTTCTGCACGCAGCCAACCTCGACGCGTGGCTAAGCATGTATCACGAGAAGAAATGGAACGCCGCAGACAAGAACGACGTTGCCTTCGTTGTGGTGACTCCACGCATTTTATCTCCCATTGCCCCTACGACAGTCCTAGGAACAGTACCCGCATGGCTCGCTCACACATTCATGGGCCGGAACTCGAAGATGAAGAAGAGCAGTTGAGGGAACAACCCAAGCTGGGAAAAGAATAGCTCCTGCAAAAAGTCTCTTGCAGGAGCACCACCAGCAGTTGATGGATCTACCTACATGGCGACCGGCCCCAGCAGCTCAGATAGACCTTCAGAAGGAGTGGAACGACTTCCGAAAAAGAGTCAAGTTTGACAGACCTGAATTCAGAGTATCCGCATTAGTCAATGGAGAACAGGTCAGCAGAACGTTAGTGGACACCGGTTGTACTACATATGGTATGGTTTCTGAGAATTTTACCCGAAAACATCAACTGGAGCGTGTAACCATCAAACCACGAACTATCGACGACTACAAGGGCCCAACGGATGATTGTATAAGGGAGGTAGCGAAAATCTCATTGAACGTGGGGGAAACCACCAAAACACTGCATGGCTGTATGTTGTTCCTAAACTGGGTAGGGGACTCGACATGATTTTAGGCCTTGCATGGATAGACGACCAACAAGTGTTTATCGACCCGAATGGTCCGAAATTGCGCTTCACAAATGGCATTGTTGTTAGTAGCATGGAAGATCAACCACAAATGGATATCCAGCCCATCGGGGCGAACGCTTTTGCACTATGGAACCGACAAAAGAAAAAGGACAGCAGCGTACAGATTTTCGCCGCAAGTTTAAAGGACATTGAGAAAGCATTACGACCCAAATTGCTGACAGACCCCCGCACCAAACTACCACCTCATTACCATAAATTCCTATCAGTATTTGACCGGAAGGAAGCTGACAAGCAACCACCATATCGAGGACCAAATATCGACCATAAGATTGAACTCAATAAGAACGCTGATGGAACGACCCCTGAACCTCCATGGGGCCCCCTTTATAATATGTCAAGGGATGAACTGCTTGTGCTACGGAAGACATTGACAGAGTTGTTGGAAAAGAACTTCATACGTGTTAGCAATTCGCCTGCTGCAGCACCTGTATTGCTTGTCAAGAAACCTGGTGGAGGCTTGCGATTTTGTGTTGACTACCGAGCACTGAACGCCATTACAAAGAAGGACCGCTACCCCCTACCACTAATTAATGAAACATTGGAAAGAATTGGGAAAGCAAAATGGTTCACCAAGTTGGATGTTATTGCTGCTTTTCACAAGATTCGTGTCGCTGCCGGCGATGAATGGTTGACCGCATTCCGAACTCGATTTGGGCTGTTTGAATGGCTTGTAACACCATTTGGACTAGCCAATGCACCGAGCACCTTCCAACGCTATGTTAATTGGGTCCTACGAGATTTCCTAGATGAATTTGCTTCTGCTTACCTTGACGACATCTTGATATTTACGGATGGAACATTGTCAGAGCATCAAGAGCATGTCTGCAAAGTATTAGGCCGTCTCCAAGAGGCTGGCTTACAGATTGATATTGATAAATGCGAATTTGAAGTGAAGTCAACAAAATATTTAGGATTCATTATTGAGGCAGGAAAAGGTGTCAGCATGGATCCAGCAAAGGTTGAAGCAATCATGAACTGGGCTGCCCCTACCACTGTGAAAGGTGTCAGGTCATTTTTGGGATTCGCGAACTTCTACAGACGTTTCATCCGAAACTATTCTGAACTTACAACTCCACTAACAGCGTTGACTCAAAAAGATAAACCCTTTGTGTGGGATGATAAATGCAAGGAAAGCTTCCAACAGTTAAAAAGGATGTTTACAACGGCACCAATCCTCATGCAATTTGATCCAGACCGCGAGACTGTCGTCGAGACTGACTCATCAGGGTGGGCCACTGGTGGCGTACTTTCACAGTATGATGATGATGGTGTATTACGACCTTGCGCGTACTTTTCCAAGAAAAACACTCCTGCAGAGTGCAACTACCAGATTCATGACAAGGAACTTTTGGCGATCATCAATGCATTGAAAGAGTGGGAATCAGAGCTCATATCAGTGGTAAATTTCCAGATACTGACAGACCATCGCAATCTCCGTTATTTTACTACCATGAGACGACTGAATGAGAGACAGATGAGATGGGCAGATCTATTGAGCCGATACAACTTCACACTTCATTACCGACCAGGGAAGCTTGCAGGGCGCCCTGATGCACTGTCTCGACGAGAGCAGGATGTTCCTGTATTGGGTGATGAACGGCTAAAGCATCGCGAACAACGACTATTCGATCCTGAGATCCTCAAGGACGGACCAGTGGAAGGAAGCAGCAAAAGAGGACTAGTTGAAGAACCCCATCCTATTAATGTGTCCCGGATCCTTCTAGCACCAGTCGGCATGGAGCCCTATAACAGTGAGCCAAGCGCACCTCAAGGATATGAACAGGCGAACGAACCTACCAATCTCAATAGTGAGCGACCATCGTTGGAAGAGCTACTGGATATGACTCTTGATGAACATTGGGCTCGGGTAGAGCCACTAGATGAAAAGTATGGTCGTATACGAGAAGCAGTGCAAGTAGGAGCACATCAATTCCCACGTGAACTGGGGATCAAAGCCTCAATCTCAGAATGCTCTATTGAACCGAACAACCGCTTGTGCTACCGAGGCCGGCGATGGGTCCCTGACATTGAATCTCTGAGGACAAGGTTGCTACAAGAAACACATGACTCAGTACTTACAGGCCATCCAGGGAGGAGCGCAATGTATGCTATCCTGGCACGAAGGGTCTACTGGCCTGCAATCTCTGAGGATGTCAGACGATTTGTACGGAACTGTGACAAATGCAGTGCCAACAATGTATGGAGAGACCGCCGACAAGGCCTACTGAAGCCTCTACCAATTCCAGACCGAAAATGGAGATATATTGCAATTGACTTCATCGAGAAGTTACCAATCTCAAATGGTTATGAAAACATCATGGTTATTGTCGATCGCCTTGGAAAAGGTGTCATCCCCATACCCTGTGAGAAGATCGACACCTACACAGTAGCACAGAAGCTTATTCAGAGTTTCATTGGCTATCATGGCATTCCAGCCAGTATTGTATCAGACAGAGGAAGACAATTCACCAATGAGATGTGGAAGCGTTTTTGTGAGCTACTGGGGATCAAACGACAATTATCAACTGCCTACCACGCTGAAACCGATGGCCAAACTGAGCGAATGAATGCTACTATTGAACTATTCTTGCGCTCATTCTGTGATCACACACAATCGAACTGGGCGTCATTGCTACCAATGGCACAGCTTGCAATATGCAGCCGGGATGCTGCCTCCACAGGTGTCAGTCCATTCTTCCTTGACCACGGCTACCACGTCGATCCCTTTCAGTTAGAAGAGGATGTTGAAATCAACCTTTCAGCACCAGACCTGGGCACCATGCGTGAACGAGGTGAACGAATTGCAGCCAAGCTAAGGGGAGCTCTTGACATCGCCACAACAGAACTGGCTGTCGCCCAACAGAAACAAGAAGACTATGCCAATCGTCAAAGAGATGTCGCCCCTGAATACCAGGTTGGGCAGAAAGTCTGGCTTGACCTGCGCAATATACAAACAGAACGCCCTAGCAAGAAACTGGGAAGCAGGCAGGCAAAATTTACTGTGTTGGAAAAGATTGGATCCCACACCTACCGCCTCAACACACCAGGCACAATCCACAACGTGTTTCATACAGCGCTCCTCCGCCCAGCGGCAATGGATCCCTTCCCTAGCCAACGGAAAGATGACTACCAACCTCCTGCAGAAATGATCAATGGGAATGAAGAATATATGGTCGAACGAATACTAGATGAGCGTTTTCGACGGTGGGGACGAGGCGAAAGACATGAGTTTTTAGTCAAATACATTGGCTGGCAGGAACCGGAATGGAACGATGCGAGGAACATGGAGGATACCATAGCATTGGATGACTGGGAAACCTACAAAACGATGAATGGGATTGTTGTCCAATCGGCCTTGAGTATACCAAATGAGCCACCCCACGCCGGGGGGCGATCGCGGAGGCGACGAGGAAGGGGGTAATGTAACGGGCTAGGCCCGAAAGGCACCTCGAACCATAAATGGTTCTCGATTGAAGCTATTCACAAGAGCGTGCCGAAGTCAGGTGATCGTAGATCACCTGATCACGAGTATATAAATCCACCGCCAGCGTGTCTTTCTTTCTTTCTTTCTTTCCTTTCCCCAACGAGTTCTTTTGTACATATCTATATATTAGATAGCAAGGCTTCGGCCCATTACAATAAGTTCCAGCTCTAATTGCTCATTTTGAAGCTGTTTCAAGCGAACTTCTTCTTCTTTCCTTTTGACTTCTGCCTCCAGGTCTCGTAATTCTAATTCTTGACGGCGTTGTTCAATTGTCAGTATGTTTGTTGAAGCCACTCGGCGAAGATTCCGTGATGAGGTTGTAGATCTAAGTAGTTATCAACTAGTCAGTAACTGCTCAAGAAGCACTTGACATGAAAGTATACTTACTCATTATCAGCAACCTGAGAAGAAGAACCTCTTGAATTTTCATGTGAGATTTCAAAATTTTGACTGCTTGCTTGCCTCTCTGATTCAGCTGTTGAAGATAATCGCTGACGTTTATGGCCTCTTCCTATATTAAATTAAGTACTTGTCAATTACTTAAGAAGTACTTATATAACTTACTTTCCCGACTCATGTGTCGCAGATAGTTTGCCTCCATTGTAGAAGCTCGATATGAATGATGAATATTGAACTGCTGAAAATTATGATATTGAAGAATATCATCTTTGTCAAGTTTTGCAGAACTAAGATAGTTAGTGTTGTATCAAGCAGTTGATGAGTAGTTGGTAAGTACTTCCGAGCTGCTTCAGCCAAAGTCAAATATTTCCCTGAAGCATATGATTTTTGGTGTGATTGCTCAACAGCATTTGTATGGTTTCGTAGAATATTAAAATAATGTGGCTGAATTTTTGAGCATGATTCATTTAGACCTGCCTTAATAACTGCACTCTTTTTTTGTATGGCCCAGGTCTGGACTGCTGGCGATTCATATTCTATTCGATAGTTAGCAAGTACTTATTGAGTGGTTTATTACCACTTCAATACTAACGTATCAGTAGTTTAATCAACTCATCATACTCAGCCTCTGACTGGCAATCTAGGAGACTCATCATGCGACTCCAAAGGCCTGATCCTTTATTTTTAGTCCCAATTGCCTTTAAAATTGAGCGTTGAAAATGAACACGACAGAATATGATAATATGCTGTAACTGCCATGTAGGATCTTGGTGTTGAGGATCAATTTCAGAAAGATATTGCCCAAGCCCTGATTACTTAGTAACTGCATCAAAAGTACTTCAGGAGTGCTTACCTGTGTACTGTTTTGTGTCCATATCAACAATAATACCATGAATCCCAGATCCATGAATTGGATCAAATAGAACTGGTCGTCCAGAAACCTTCTCAATAAGATGGAATGCTCGCTTGAAAAGTAAATAGTAACCTTCAGTAGAATCCTCACTGGTAAAGACTCGAAGTAAAGTTATGACTAGTTGCCAAGTGGTTAGCAAGTAGCTCTCAAGCAGTTATGCAGATACTAACTTTTGCATTGATCTGGCATGAATGTTGCAAAAAGAACCTCATTCATCTCTTTGGATCGAATTCGCTTGAAAGACATATCAATTTCAAATGAAGATAAAGTTGATAATAAGTCAATCTGATCCTTGAAGGCACAAAATACCATTGTACCTTGAGAATCATGATATTTCTCTTGAATGTATTCCTAGGCACTTCATTAGCATTCTAATAGTCATTCAATGAGGCAATGGATGATTAGAACCACTTACATTGATTAGCGAATCCCGGTTCTGTAGGAATAGCAACCCATTAATATCCTGTCCATTAGGGTATGAAAGAAGTCGTTGTTTCTGGATAATTGTTGCAATTCGGTCTTTATTACAGAAGCTAGAGTGGATCTCTGCTAATGTAGAAGCACCATACTGCTGACAAAATGCCTCTAGTTGTGGACTTCGAAGAAATTGTGCTAACACTAGTTAGTATGTATTATTCAATCACTTGAGAACCAACCACTTACCTGTGGTCAAACTCGGGTCTTGTATTTGTTGGATAATCCTTTTAACCCCTTGTAAAATTCGTTCTGGTGCCTTGCTTGGTGGTGGAGGTGGATGCTGGTGAATTCCATGGGATGTAAAGAGGATATATGGACATTCATTGATATCAACTGGCACTAAAGCAGTAAAAATAACACCACAGGAAGTATGCTGTAGTCTGCCTGGCCCCTGAAGGTGATCTCGATCTTTAACCAGTTAATAGGTGATTGACAATCACTTAAAAAACACTTACCGCAATACTTTCGTCGGGATGCTAATGATTCAAAAACACCACATTCTTCAGTTGGTGGCATAATATCATGATTAAAAAGGTCCTCAAGGAACTGTAGATCAATTGATGTATGGCCTTGAATAGATCCTCGATGATGTTTTGTTAAAAACTCATTGGATCCATTACTACAGCCAATATATGGTGGAAATTCACCATGGACATTCTATGACTAGTTAGAAATCACTTGGAGCATTGTAAAAAGATTTAACCAACCATTTGGGTATGCCGCTTAAAAACTGGCTTGCAAGTTGGAAGCTGGTCAATGCATGCATAACCCTTATTGAAAAATTCATTTTTTGACCGATAATAGCTAGAAGTACTTAGTAATTGCTTCAAAGCTGTTTAGGAGATGTTTAAATACCTGTATGCATTTCGTTTTCCAATATTTGCCTCCAGGATTTGGATATTCCTCTGAGTATTTCGAATCACATCCCAACAATCCTCATCAACAAATGTATGATGATAGGATTGAAGAAATGGATTCAAAAATTCACATGCGTAGATACCAGAGCATTTCCAAGTCCATCTTTTAACTAAACAGTTGAAAAATGGGCATTTGACTGGTCTCCTTGGTCCATGTTGTTGACGCCGTGAGTATTGAATCTGTAACTGATTAGCAAGCACTTTAAAAGCAATTAGAAAGTACTCAACAGTACCTCATGAACAAGCTGCTCCATTTCATTCTGTGATCGCCCTCTAGATGCAACAACATATGAATATCCATGAATATGACTTGTCGGATACTCTGGTAAGTCATCAATATATTCAATTTTTGATGTCTGGAGAGAATGGCTTTTTGAATTTGTGAGTTGTACAGGAATGCCCTATTTCCGCATTGAGCCGTTAGCAATCAGTTAACAAATACTCAATTAAAATAAATACCTCGACATTGGGATCAGTCTCTGGACTTGATGAAGTAAAATCTTCTAAATTGAAGATTTCAGGCTGAGGATCCATAGTAATGAGAAGATCAACGTATACTTTGAAATCACATACAACTGTAACATAAGAAGAAAATTGAAATTGAAATTCAGAGTAATGGGTATTGTATTTGAATAAATCGCGTGTCACGTCCTCGCTGATTAATGGTCTTGGCGGTCATAAGTGTCACGCGTCCACGTTTTTGAGGTGGCGTGATCTGTGGACACGCACGCGACAAGGCGCGAATGAATACTCAGCTGAATAATCGGCCGGAGGAGTGCACCAGTGACGCGGTTCCGTCCTCCAGGTGTTCACGAATCATGATATCATTCATTTTACACGGTCCACTGGCTATTGTATTATTGCCAAAAACTCCGTGTTGGTGCGGCGCTGCGGATGGCGTACTTGTAGAGTGCTTCTGTACGAAGTACACCACTGTTCGGATTGAATGACATGCTCCGTATTGTAGAAGTCATGGCCATGCCGGAATACTCAACAACGTACAGAATACCATCATGCAAGCAGAATATTCGCGCGGCTTAACATTAATAAGCTTTGCCTGACGGTCTATCTCCGGAAGCTTGGGAACAGTGCTGCCAATAACCACGCCGACGGTAACTGCTAGCAAAGTCCGTGCTGTGAAAATCATTACAATAATCCCTCTTCTATTGGCACCGCACCTTGGTTCATTCTTGACTATTGCCTGGCCTCGGGAAATTTTGCGATTTCGATTTTTCTTTCTCTCGCTCCTTGATATCATCGACGATGTATCTCTCTTGCAATGCCTGGCAGCTATGCCACCATTAGACCGCATGGATGAGGATCCGGGCGATAATATCGCCTATCGCATATGGATTGGGACTATTGTTACTGTGGTACCGGCTACTGTTATCACTGCGTTGCGGTTTATCGCGCGGACTGTTTCGCGGGTTGGGCTTTGGTGGGATGATTATACCATTGCGGTTGCTCTTGTGCGCTCCCCTTGGAAACTTGTAGGAAATTAGGTTGCTAACTGTGACTAGGTGATTAATTGGGGAATGGCTGCTACACGATGGGCGCAAGTTCTGATGTATGACTATGGCCGACATACTCAATACGTAGCGTCCGAAAAAGTCATAAACTTTCAGATAGTGCGCATTTACCTGAACTTATACTACGAGAACGCAGGCTAACCACTGCAGAGCTTCATCGCGGTACAAATAACGTACTTCTGCAATGCCGTCTTCACCAAAGCCTCGTTGCTACTTCTCTACCACCGAATCTTCGGCGTCGTTTCAGGATTTCGCTGGGCTCTAGGAATCTCAGCATTCCTAGTTACGGCATATTTCATCGCTTGTGTCATCGTCACTATTGCCGGCTGCTCTCCTGTCTCGTACTACTGGTACAGACACCAGGAAGGGTCATGCATTGACGAAGTGAACTTCTACCGATGGAACGGCATCGTCAACATGCTTCTAGATGTATTGGTGCTATGCTTACCGTTCCCAATGACCTGGCGTATCAAGACATGCCTCCGACAGAAGTTAATACTAACGGGAATATTCCTCCTCGGTGGATTGTAAGTCCATCCCCCAACATCTCATGCTAATCCCAATCTAACAGACCCAGCGTCTGCATCGTCTCCATCCTCCGCATAATAGCCTTCGACTTCTCCGACGCCAACGACCCAATGTACAGCACAATCAACACAGCAACATGGTCCTCCATCGAGCAGTCTGTCGGCATAATCTGTGCCTGTCTCCCAACTCTCCGCCCCATGTTCCGACAACTATACGACGCTTCTCACAATTCCACAGATAAAGGCAGCGGGTCTGGATCGCGCACGCTTTCGTCTTCTTTGCCTATTCGCCTGTCGCAGCTGGGTTCGCCCCAGGCCGAGGCTGACGGGAGCACGGTTTGTTTTGCGAGATTGCCTACTGCTATTACTGCTACTGATGGGTCGAGGTCGAGGGCCTCGTCGACGACGCAGACGAGGACGGGGCATGGGGTTGATATGTATGGGTATGCACCGTCGATACCATCGGTAGCGACGGGGGGGAGGAGTCGAGCTGGGTCGAGTGGATTGGGGAAGGAGGCGCAGCAGTGTGTATGAGTTATGTATAAGGGCGGTTACTGGGATCTACGGCGTTATTATAGAGGATATGGGGTTTTGGTGTAATAGAGCTATTGCGGCTAATGAATTATGATAGTTTGTTAGATTATATCTCGGATACTCCCTTTAACAATGAGACGGTTAGCCACTGGACCAAAATGGCAACGCTTAACGCTGTTTTAAGCACACTGTGATAGATTGTACATACATATAACCAAGTAACTTTCCCATTCAATGATGAATTGAAACATGATCGAGGGTAATATAGGTGCAACAGGCCTTGCGGTATCGTATCTGCATTTCACATAATAAACCCGTTGGTTACTCCACAACCGTAAAATCAAGTCATCAGGAGCAGGCACTACCAGCTTCATCGGCTTACCAGGAGGATCAAACCCATCCCCTGAGGACCACGATCGTAACATCACCGTCGTGTTGGCATGGCTTTTCTCATCACCCCAATCCCTCAATAATTATATGGGATGGACAGGCACCAACGGTCACTGTCCCCAGGCGAAAGTTGGCGAATACTTTGGTCATGTGGTCTGATCTGCTGGAGGTTTGGTGTTTCGAAGTGCCGCCCATCATGGCTGGTGTTGGCCTTTTCTAGCTGATCATCTGCGGTGCGATGGATGAGGATAAGACCCTGCTTTCTGAACCCATTATTATGTCCACTCCAGTAGAAAATGCATGGTCATGACCGTCGTGGCCTCGGTGAAGGGTGGCCGATATCCCTTCCTTTTTGTTCTTGTTCTTGGTGATTGTATCCGAGCCCAGATGCTGAAGGGAGATAGAGAGGATGTTATCCGTTTTTTTTTTTTTTTTTTGATGCGGGAAGAAGGGATATACCATCTATCTGTTGTGTATTTCAGGAAAGGGGCAATTCGAGAGTCAACCATGATCAGGAATGGCTTAAGGGTCCGAAAACTAGATTATATGATGCCCTGTGCGAACATACCGGGCCAATGCGATCATTTTCCGATTGATTCTGCTTCCGATATCAAGTATACTCCGTAAGAGGGATATTTCCGGCTCATCCCTATGGAGCACTCCGTAACGGCATCAGCGGCTAGTGCGGGGTATATAGGGAAAGACCCATATAGCAGCTATTACTAGTCCCTGCCCAAGAGCCATCACAAGAAATACCTCACTTGGACTTCCATCCTCCAATTGACACTACAATGTCAAAACCCACCCTAATCTTTGCCCCCGGCGCCTGGTACCCCCCAACAGCCTTCGACCCCCTCATCGCCAAACTCCCCGACTACACCTGCCACATAATCGCCTTCCCCGCCGTCCAGCAAGCAACGACCGTCACCGATCTTCAACTGGACATCAGCGCTGTCCGCACTCTCGTCGAGCAAGAAGCAGATGCGGGGCGGGATGTTGTAATAGTCTTGCACAGCTGGGCTGGGTTACCAGTAAGCAGCGCGTTGGGTGGATTGAGCAAGCAAGCACGGACGAAGGCAGGGAAAGAGGGAGGTGTTGTTAAGCTGGTGTTTATCGCGGCGTTTGTACCGGAAGTCGGGGAGAGTTTGCTGGATGCGTTTGGGGGACAGGCGGAGTGGATGATACGCGATGTAAATGCATCCATTTTATACACGCTTGTATGCTGTATAGGTGGCTTATAGGCTAATTCAAACTCAGATCGAAAACGGCACCGTAACCGCCAGCGACCCATTCAACCGCTTCTTCCACGACGTCCCCGACGGTCATGAATGGACCAAAACTCTCCGCCCACATGCCTGGGCTGCCAAAACCTCGCCTGCCACTGGCGCCGCCTACCTGGAGATTCCCAACTCATACCTGCTGTGTGAAGATGATCGTGCGATCCTGCTGGCTGCGCAGGAGGCTATGGTTGAGAGGGCGAGGTCGAAGGGGGCGGTGTTTGAAACGGAGAGGATTAAGGCGGCTCATACGCCTTGGTTGGTACCAGAGGTGATGGGAGAGGTTGTGGGGTATATTAGAAGGCAGGCTGGGGAGGTGTTGTAGATATTTTAGATAGTTAGAGGCTGATGGTCTTGAATATATGATTCTTTGCTGTCTTTGGTTTTGGTCCAGCATAGAATTGTTATTGGATCATTTATGATCTTTACGCTCTTCTCATCGCATTAACACTTGACGAATTGGCCCTGCATGACGACTCAGGAGTCCCAGGGCGCTATGCAGATACGTTTGTCAATAATGAGGTTGAAATAACAATAAGAATAACTAGACCTCGCCACAGCCCGCCCGCGAGAGCCCATGGGCAGGGCAGGAAAGCCTGCGCCCACCAAGAGCCCGTTTTTGCATAACTTTCCCAAATAGGATGGATAAATTGATGATTTATCTGCTTGAATAACTAGTTAGTTACCTGTCATTTATCCCCGTCACCGTCAGTACAGTGTTTAATGATAGTATTCAATGTTAATTCACATGGAATTTAGAGAAATATTATTGTATTCTGCTCTCTCGCAGCGCTAATACATGTATTGCCAACTGATTATAAGGCCACCATTCGTTGGTGATTGGTAATTATATTATATTATTATTTAATCAAGTTTATTGTCTATACCGAGCCCTAGAGCTATGACAGACCATTATCCATGGACTCAAGGCCAGCAGCTATTCTACAGTCTCTTGTCCCTATAAGTCCCTAGGGCAATACCCCCTTTCTACAATCTTTCTAATCCTTTTCCCCGCCCCAAACCACCTGTGTGCGCAGGGCTTTCGAGCACAGTGCTCTCCTTGTGTTTTCAAAACAAGATGGGTGTGGCCTAGGCTGAATCTCAACTCAGACTACCCTCCCTGCTACCCTTCTCCTGTCCTAGCTGCCTCCTCCAATGCTTCTAGTCCCCATTCTTTATCTCTTCGGGCCCTTTCCGCCGTTCGCTGTAGGTGTTCTCGGGGTAGAGCTATGCTGGTACTGGCTAGGAATCGCAGCAGCGCTCTGGTAGCTCTAGACTCACCTAAAAGTCGTCCTTGTGTATCTTCTTCTGCAGCAGTGGGTCTCATGACTCCGTCTGTCTTCAGGTCCTTGTAGAGCCTTTTTCGTTGGTGTCGCCATTCAAAGAGAAGATGGTGTGTTGTTTCCCTTGACATACCACATCCCTCACAGGTTGCATCCTCCTGGACCCGGATCCGATGTAGGTGTGCTCCTATAGCTGCATGTCCCGACTTCAGTTGAAAATAGCGGCTTGCTAGGTATTGGTAATTATATACATGGTGTAAGAGACACCAAGCTCCATAAGAGGTATATATTTTAGCATCAGACATTTACAACTATAATTTGGCTGGATCTCATGAGCAAAGATTTTCCGAGAAATTTTCTGGGATCATTCCAACTTAGGATACAATCTTTTATTGCAAATATTGCAGCTCTTCATCTTCAGCAGGAACTGTAGATGCTTGAGTATTTTCAGATTTATTTATTGGGATAACCGCCTGTTCATATCATATAAACTCTGTTTAAAGGTCCCGGTTTATTTATTTATTTATTTATTGTTCATACACGCATCTGTCAGCCCTTTAGGCCGAGTGGCGGCAGGTCCTGCCGGGCGGCCGGGTAAGCCGCCGTAGTGGTAATCTATGTACATCGTCGCCTTTCTACAAACATCCTGATATGTAATTCCGCATGTTGTATATCCCGTGCTGCTAGTTTTGGTACTGCTGTTCCCATAGCCACGAAGATCCATGGGCTTGTTGGAAACTATCTCGTTTCCTTCCCTACTTCTGCAAGCGCGTAACCTCAGCTGCACTATGCTGCTGGTTGCCTCAAGTCCGTTGTTGTGACTCGGTATGTGGTTGGTAGGGTCTGAAACTGGCCTAGGAGGCCTGTGTCAAGCATAAAGCACACTGCCTTCGGCACCAGGTCTGACCGTGTTAGGTAGGCCCGGTAATCCAACTCTCGCCCTGACCCCTGTGTAAGATGGCCCATCCGGGGGCCTGCCTGGTTTGTACAGTGGAGGAAAACATGGCGCATATCTTGACGACCACGACCACAAGAGCATTCAGTCGATTCCATAGCGTTAAAGGTACCAAGATAACTAGCCAGCGCAATCTTCCCAGTTTGCATTTGAATGAGGACTAATGTAGCGGCTCTCCGTAGGCCTTGGTATAGTTGCATTGGTGCTTTTGAGGGTTCTTTCCATAAACGACGGAGGGAGTTCCCGTGGGTGGAGGCAGCCCATTCAGACTTCCATGCGCTTGCTGCTTCTATGCGGAGGGCTCTTCGAGTGCTAGCCATGAGAGTGAGCTCCTCCACACCATTGGGTGCTGCGAAATTAGCAGCTTCTTTTGCAAGAGCGTCAGCACACTCATTGCCGTAGATGCCTTCATGACCTGGGAGCCAATACAGCTGTATGTCCCAGCCACGTTCCTGTAGTTGAGATGCAGTGCATGTAATCTCGCTCAGGATATATTGGCCAGAAGGCCTTCCTGGAGCTGAACACGCTTGAATGGCCGCCTGATTGTCTGTAAAGATGATTGCTGTATAGGCCCGATGGGAACGTTGTGATGTCGGTCCAAATGTGTTGCCTATTTGGGTGAGAGCCATCTCTATGCCTCGCAATTCCGCTGCATATACAGTGTGAGTAGCTGGGGAGCCAATGTGAACTGCCTGGCGCCCTAGAGGTGAAACCACTGCTGCTCCAACTCCCTGTTCTGTCAAGCTGCCGTCTGTGTATGCAATGATGTCGACGCCGGTGCCGCTATGTAAGGCGGTTTGGTGAGCTGCTAAGGCATCTTCCCGAGTTTCTGCTATGTGGGATTCCAGACCTGACCACCATGGTGAGGTCACATGTAGGTGTATAACCTCCAGTCTGTTCTGAGAGATCACAGTTCGCCGGCCCCATTGTTCTAGTGGTGATATCAGTGGGTCTTGGTCTGGGTTGGTGAACCATCGCATGCGTCGCTCCTGTGCATTCCGGGGAATACTTACTTGTATACGATTTAGAGCGTCTAGCAGAATGTTGAGCAATCCAATTTGCCCACCACTGAATTTAACCAGTCCCTCCCCTCCTTGAGATCCTCTGTTAGAGATGGACGTGGCTGCATTTGTTTTGTGATTAGTGTCACCACATCCATTGCTTCATCCTTGTCAAGTGGCAGACCAACTGGTGTCAACACATGTGCTGTAAATTCCACAGAAGGTCCAATGCTTTCATCTGTTCGCAGAGATATTTGCTGTCTTTAACCAAGTATCAAAGGGGTCTTTTTATGTTCCTTCTGGCTGAAGCCCACAGAGCGCCTACCTAGAGAACTGTATGATATGAAAAGTAGGATGTATGGGCTGACACGAAACTCAATTCATTTGAATAAATCTGCCCAAAATGCGCCATCCCAGCACGACTCTTGTGCCTTATCTATAACCAGATAGGCCGAGTAAGTGAGTCACTGATCACTGTGAACACCTGTCTCCTGCTTTAAATATGCACCCCAGCCGCCTTCTCTATCAACTTTGCTTTCATTCCAATCTGTAAGAATATAAATAGGCCTTTCTTTGCCATAGTTCTCAAGTAATTGATTGACAGCAAGGTTCATTGCAGTTGTTTTTCCTAGACGCTGGTGTGCCGCGCACTCGATGATATGATAGTAATGAAGTCGCTCTATCAACTCATTGACCAGTTTCGTCTGAGGACGAACCCAACTTAAGATATCTATAAAAGAATAAGATTACTTCTATGTACTTTTCAACAAGGAACAACTTACAGTAAGGCTGATTTTCCTCTTTGATTGATTATTGCCAGAAATGGTGTTGTCAGGAAAAGCATTGCTGGAGGGAGCAAGAGCAGTAGCAGTGCTGGGAGCAGAAGGGCCTGGAGGAGCTAAGTGTACAATAAGTATTAGCCACAGAACCTCAACTTATAGGAGATATAAGGAACTAATCATAATCAAGATGCATGGCTATTGGATGCCTGCAATCCTCACAGATCTGGGCATCATTGAAATTTGAGTCAATGACCACAGTGACTTCTCTTGGGTGCATGGACTACGGCGGACTGAAAGCGAGTTATGGCCAAAACCTTTTTTTTTCGAAAATGACTTATTGCCACAGGAAATACAAAATTCCACACATTCATATTAATTCATAATCGTTGTATAATTCCCAAGATTCTGCACACCTAGACAAACCTACCAAGACACTTCACCTGCGATAATTAACTCGTTAATGTGTATTTAACTCAACGATTGATTAATTTTGATGACTGGTGACAATTGAGTCGAATTAATAGTAGGTCTGATTAGTGAGGTGGGTAGATTCTTCATAAGGAGACACTGTAGTCATATGCTTTGGATTTGGATGGCTAAGCAGTCATTCGATTATCAATTACGGTGTATATAGTTAATATATCATTCTCTGTGATATAGAATTTCTCCTTCATATATAGCTTCCATGCAGTCCGGATTATTGACTCCCCGATCTTCACCTGAAGCTTCAATACATCCGACCTATCCACTTCAGATTTCTCGGTTAGATAATGCCAAGGCACTAGTATAATCTCACACTCAATCTCACACTCAATAAGTTTAGGGCTCAGGTAACTTAACAATCACACTCTACATGTATACACAATATGTCAGAGCCATGGACGCCATTCTGTCGCCGGAAAGAGCACTTTGAGCATGCTGTTCATTGTGCTGATGATATTTCATGTCCATATTGTGGTATGACAAACCCTGACACTTCTACTTCTCAGGACATTATTTTTCTACCACAGACACCTACCCAATCCTCTGGAAAGAGAAATACTCCAATTGAAATATCAAGCAGTCCTCCAGCACATCAAAGTACATCATCAACCTTTCCTCAGCTTGATCGAACTAGTGAGATTGCCCGGCAGCAGTCAATTCAGCGAACCCAACAAAGTACACAAATACGACCTCATGCTGGCTCTAAGATATTGTCAAGCCGTCCACAAGTAACACGAACACAAAGAACCCATTCAGCGCAACCTACTCTTCAAAAATTTGGTGTTACTGTTATTATCTATACTGGATTCCTATATGACTTTGATTTGGGATTTGGCGACCGGTGGAAATGCAGGAGTAAGTTAAAGAAAGCTGCAACATTGATTGTGATGTTTGATTGCTAATATATTCTCATTAACTATATTAGCATCTTTCGGAGCCTATTTGACACCTGCCGATACCTATGAGACAGAAGATGATCTTATTCCTATCCTTGCACGGAATTATCAACGATGGGATGATCTTCTTAGAAAATACAATCCAGTCAAGATTATGATTGCAAAGACATTTGAAAAGGGCATTGGACAGCCGCAGATTATACCAACAGATGCAATCAAATTGCCAGTTCCTCATATCTTGACTGAATGCTTTTCTGCAAACAAAATCTTTCTCTTTCTTGGCTGTGAAGAGGAGTTGTCTGATGTAGAGGATACTCAGGATACATCAATGAAGATTAAGAAAGAAAAGGGTCAAAAGGTTAAGGAAGAAAAGGGTCCTAAGATTAAGGTATAGGTCTCTATGTATTAATACTATCTTCATGCTAACACTACTTAGAAGGAGCAATCTATGCCTCAAAAACCCAGACAAACATATCAACGGAAGCGAAACCATTCCCAAGTATCCCCCCAATCAAGCCAAACAACACCACTACGATATGTACAACCTAGGGTTGCTCTTAACAGGAACAGCAAGAAATCTGAATCGCCAGAACATGTTAATGATTCAACTGAGGCTGAAGACCAAACCACTCTAGATGGGGTATATGCAGAGGAACAGGAGCTACTGGAGATACAGGAGCCAGAGGAACTTCATCTGGATGCTCCAGCTGGGCGTACTCGGCAACGGTTGCAACAAAATTAGCCTTTTGCAGAAATTGTAATCCTTAAAATTGACTATCCAAATCCCCAATGAAGTTATTATCATCTGCAGCTATGTCTTTTCCATCCCCAGTGATGTCAACATTATCAATATCATCTGGTTCTCTTCTAATCATGGTCATGTCCTGTTGTATTTCAGAGTTCCAATCCCATGCACCTGTTGGCTTTGTACATAATGAAAGGTGTGGCTCTAGCCCAGATGTAATATGTGTATTTAAAGCCTCACGAAGCCTTAAATATACCTGGCAATGTACTCTTGATCCATCAGGAAAGTATTCACTAGCATCAACTCTGGTATACCGGTGACCAAAAGCTGTGAGCTTCTCATTACACCAGTTCTTTGTCTCTGATGGGAGGTATTCATTCAAATCTACTCTTTTAGTCAGTATATTTAGCAATAAGGTAGTTTGTGTACCATCATACCATAGCTTGCAGTTTGATCTGTCAGTTCTTGTAGTAACTGAGGATCAGGCTTCAATCCATAGTTCTGAATACAAGGATCTTGTGGATAGAAATAAAGCATAATGGGCTTTCCATGGACTGCATTTGGTCGATTAGGCTGCTTTCGGATAGTGTGCATATTCCACATTCGGGCAAAGGCCTGGACCTCTTGTCGGAGAATAGGAATATATATTGCAAGAAGAGCAATCTTGTCAGCCAGATTGTCAGGTTCAAACAAATGTTCACTATGCAATCTCTGGAAATAGTCCTACAATTATGAATCAAGTCAGTAACCTTGCAATCAATATAGCAATCAGAGTCAAACCCACCCTCCAGCGGAAAAGTAACCCTCCTGTTAACTGCCCCCACCAAGACTCAATTCTTTGATTCGCAGTACTAGTTCCATACCAGTAACAGTCTCTAAAAGAGATATCTGCAACATGTCTTTTCATAAAAGCATGTTGAGCAGCTGCAAGCAATGGTGTTTCTGTACCTCGATCTGATCGTATCCGCTGTGGGTGAACACCTTCCTTCTGGAGAGTTGTCAAGAATTGGACCAGAATACTGATAGCTGTACGGCCAGAAATGCCAATATAAATCCATGTGATGTATCGAGAATATGCATCAATAGCTGCATATATTTCAATGCCATAGAAATTTAGTTTGCAGTGACCATCGATTGACCATAACCAATTTGGACCAGGTACAATATACTCCCCACGATGACGCTGGAGATCATTTGCCCGACGGTATACTCCATCCGGATCTAGTTGCTTTACTGCTGCAAAGAGCCGATCCCTATTAGTTATAGTATTAGCACTCAAATTGGTCAATCTAACACTCAACCTAGCAGTTATTCTTACCTTGAGATGCAGTGCATCTGGTTTCGGAAATGACTGTAGAGATAGCCTCGTCCGTAACCCTCAATGGCACCCTTGTCAAGCTCCTTTTGAACTATATTCAAGAGCCTTTCATCTGCTTCTTCACGATTAAAGCGAGAGACTCGACGTGTAAGGCCTAACCGAGCACGGAGTACACTTAGACCATATGAGGATATCTGATAGCCCTCCTTCTCAAGGATATATATGATCTCCTTGTCACTGGCACAGTATTCAAAGAATAAAGCAGAAATTCGAGCGCGTAGTTGTGGTGTATCAGGTATTGGAAACCGTTGGGTACAGCCCCATTCCTTGAGGCGGCGGCGAACTGTACGGGCACTGGTTTTCATATTATATTTTTCATGAAGAATACCTTGGATATCATCAGGTGAGTATTGCTGGTGAAATAGCTCAATTATTTGATGTTTCCAATGATCAAGCGCAATTCCAGGGCGAGGCATAATAGGCAACTTGGTATATTATTGGTAGGTTCGCCGGAAAAAGTGTCACATTCAGTGTAGAAACTGATTGCTAGTCATTCCAAGATTCTGTCCAGCTGCCCTGGATATCCCTGTGGGTCATGTGCTCTCATTTAGCCGGATAGGCTAGTCTCCTTCAAGGAACCTGAACCCTAATCCTACTTCAGTATAGTAGAGTACACGTCCATTATCTTATCTAATATATATCGGCCTTTCTGTGCCTCAGTCCCTAGGAAAAGCTTTCAATCATGATAAAGATAATTCTAGCAACCAACCTAGCAAACATAAAAGCAGGAATATCTGAATACTATTTGGTAATGATGACAGAAAAACAAATCAAGGCAAAAGCTCTAGTAGCCCCATTACCTCATCGATAAGCCCTCCTGCATTTTCTGGTGCCTCCTTGTTTTGTATAATGTAGATTCCAAGTCGATAGAGTGCCTTTGCCTCTTCTTTAGATGCAAATCCCCAGAACTTTGCCAATGACTGGCAAGAGTATCCCTCCCACCAATCAGCTGGGCCAGGGAGAGTTGCCCATGGATTGGAACTGATACTACTCATTATTGACCATGCAGCGCGTTCCTCTTTCAAGAAGACCTTCTCTGGGAGAATGCTCTTGAGACAGAATGGTATGCCATTATAGTAGAGAGGGTCATGGCATGACTCCATCTTTCCAAGAATCTTCAATTTCATGTCAAGACTGGCCAGACTGCGTAGAAGGGAGAGTCGAAAGTGACCCCAAGTGATGGTATGCAGATTTTTATCAGCTGTCCTGTAGCTGATGATTGTGCCGCTTCAGCTTCCTTGGCAGTCTCAGTGGTCGGAATGGTCTCATGAGAAGCAATATCATCCAGCTGTGCATGATAACACAATTCTGTATCATTTTCAAAATCCACAGTCTCCCAGACACTACTGTCAATGCTCTCTCCTTCCAGCTGATCCAAGAAAAATTGGGCTGACTGGCCCTTTTCATATCTGTATCAAAAATTAGTTTTATTGCTAGGTTGACTGCAAGATTAACATACCGTTCCCTCATCACTTGATCTTTCAGTGAATTTTCTAATATTTCCTGTTCTTCCATAGTTGCTTCCTGCCAGCTAGTACTCGCCCGGAGTTTCAGACGGGCACTGACAAAGGCTGCCCTATCATTATTCTTCCGACGTATCACAGCCTTTTCACTGTCACTCTTGCTTGCCAGTAGTTCACGGCCTCGCATAGTGTGGGGATTCTTAGACAGGTCTTTGTCCTGCTTTCGCTTTTTGCCTGGATTCGCACCAGGTTTGGGGCCTGGGATTCCAGGTTTTCTGGTCATTATCTGTATAAGTCAGTATAAATCTCAGAGTCAACCTCACAGTCAACCTCACAGTCTAAGTTTTATCACGTTGATATGTTTCTTAGAAGAAGCGAATGGAAGGAGGAGAAGAGAAAAGAAAAGGAAGGGCTAAGGAATCAGTATTTGATGAGTCAAAAAAAGGGTCAGATGCCATAATTATGGAAAGTGAATCAAAAGTGAATACAAACCTCTGTTTAGAACACCTCTTTATTTTTTGTTCTTCTTCCTTTCCTTCTCAACTCTCTCCTCTTCTCATTATTTGCTTGAACAAGATTCTATCAAGTATCCATCAATTCAAACACCTCTATTCTTCACAAAAAAAAAAAAAATGGCTCGTGCCACTGCAACTGCTCGCAAATCAACTGGAGGAAGAGCTTCCCGCAAACGTTTGGGTGCAAAAGCAGCCAGAAAGACCCCAGCCAAGAAGAAGGGTACCAGAAAGTTCAAGCCTGGCAGTAAGTGAACTGTAAAGTTTATTGTGAAATCATTTTCATGCTAAGTAACCAAAAGCTATTGCTCTGCGTGAAATCCGTCGTTACCAGAAAGGCCATGAACTTTTGCTCCCCAAGACCCCCTTTCGACGTGTCGTGCAAGAGATCACCAGTGAGATGATGTTTGAAAAAGACTATCGCTTTCAGTCCAGCGCCCTGGACGCACTGCAAGAAATAAGTGAGGCGTTCCTTGTAAATGAATTTGAGAGTAAGTCATCTACTTATATTAGCAATCAATTTTGCAGTCAACTAACCATGTGTGCTAGTGACAAACCTATGTGCCATCCATGCCAGGCGTGTCACCATACAGGCTAGAGACATGCAGCTGGTCCGGCGACTGCGGAAGCATATGGGCCTAGATCCTGTTGGAACTGTGTAGTCCTTACGAAGAAGGGAGGATTCTACAAAGTACCGCACATAGCTCTTTTAATCGAAAATTTTCAGTTGCGGCTATATTACTAAGCATCTGGATAAGAGCGTGTGGAATTCAGCCTTTCCCGTAGTAATACATCAATACGGAATTTTACACGTTTTGGCCATAACTCGGTTTCAGTCCGCCGTAATGGACACTTAAATTTGCCACTTTCAAAGGTACATGGACCTAGCATAATGAGTACACTGTATTGCCGTGGGGGGGGGGGGTGCAGAGGATAATGTAGATGACTGTGAGAGGAGAGGTGAAGATGAGGAAGACAGAGGCGTAAAGGACTCTGACGGTGATGAAGAGGAAATTGAATCCATGATGGGCATGTATGTTAAGTGCCTAGCCAATTGCACCTCTCTATGAAAGGAGCCGAATTGTAGGCTTTCGAGCTCCTTCATTCTCTGGGAGCCGCTCTGCAATTTTCTCCCACCATTTCATGAATTTCTCAACAGCCTTGGCCCTTGCCATGCCCTCTAATCCCTCCATCAGCTTCTTGGCTCCCAGTATGCGCTTTGCATCCTGCTCTGATAGCTGCTTTGGTTAGCCTATTCTTGGTATTGTTTTTACGGCTCTGTTACTTGCTGCTGTACTTTACCTCTTCAAGAAATTTACCAGCGCCCGCTTTAAAGCGGCGACGCCAGGATGGAAATGCCACGAAAATGTGCCTTAGAGTCCACGACGTTTTATGGCTTTTCCGGCGTCACCCCGAGTTACTCCGTACAGAGTACCGTGTCGCAGTCAATGGAGACTCCGCGAAATGACAGTTCGGCACCGGCACCGGCACCGGTCCTCAGCAGCAACTCCACCGTATCGAGAAATTCCCCTGTTCCTGGCAATGATCTGAATAATAATGTTTAGCTCGCCCGTATTCAAGACCATATACGGAGCACTGTTGAGTCCCTGGACGGTGCTTCTCCACAGTATTTCTTTTCTCCTTGCGGCCAGCACTTTTTTCATGATAGCAACGCGACCATAAAATGACCGACTCCCCTTTACCAGCTTGAAATAGGTCAATTACAATCAATAGTCAACCGTCTTTCCTCGCTGAGGTGATCGTGCAATGCGCCTCTCTCAATTTTCCCTCCTAGGCCTCCTGGTCACGGCATCAGCGCAAGAGGAGCTTAATCTCTGGAACTACGGAGCGACAGGAAACATCCTCGGAAACACATTTGGCATTCCCGGAACAAATGCGACTTTCGACTATATCGTGGTCGGCGGTGGGAACGCCGGCTCGACCATCGCCAGCCGACTCGCAGAGAACAAATCGGTTAGCGTCGCGGTCGTCGAGGCTGGTGGCTTTTACGAGATCGATAATGGCAATTACTCTGTTGTCCCCGGGTACTCGTCGCAGTTTACCGGATCCAAGCCCAACGCGTATAACCCGCTTATCGACTGGGGATTCAGTACGGAATCACAGCAAGCTTTGGGTGGCCGGAAGCTTCACTATGCCCGTGGGAAGACACTGGGAGGATGCTCGGCTAGGAATTTCATGCTTTATCACCGGCCTACGGTCGACAGTATGCAGCGGTGGGCGGATGAGGTGGATGACCAGAGCTATGCGTTCGACAATCTGCTCCCATACTACAAGAAATCTTGTCATTATACGCCTCCAAATCAGGGGCTCTACACCAACTCCACGAACAATCAGACGGCAGATGCGTTTAGTTCCTCCGGAGGACCGCTGGAGGTCTCGTTCAGCAATGCCGTCGACGCATTCGGTACCTGGGCCCGCAAGGCCTTCATCACAGCGGGCATGGGCCAAATCAACGGTCTCAACAGCGGCAGGCTTCTAGGCTCTGCGTATGCAACCTTCACCATCAACCCCAAGAACGCGCACCGCTCGACCTCTGAATCCAGCTTCCTCAAGCAATCCCTCAACAACGGCTCCGGCCTGGTAGTGTACAAAAACACCCTGGCCCAGAAGATCCTATTCGACTCGAACAAAACCGCAACAGGAGTCCAAATCGCAACAGGAGGCACATTCGGCACACCACCCATCAACTTCTCCCTCAACGCTCGCAACGAAGTCATCCTCTCCGCGGGTGCCCTGCAATCACCTCAACTCCTCATGGTCTCCGGGATCGGTCCCTGCGACCACCTTTCCAAGTTTGGAATCCCCTGCCTCTCCAACCTCCCAGGCGTCGGCCAGAACATGCTCGACCACCCAGTCTTCGGGACCGCGCACCGCGTCAACGTCCTCACAAACTCCGCATCCGCAAACAACAAGACCCTCGCCGCCGAAAACGCAAACAAATACCTCCACCACGCCACAGGCCCCCTCTCCATCTTCGGCCCAGGCTACTACGGCTGGGAAAAGCTCCCAGACCCCTACCGCTCGAAGCTCTCCAACGCATCCATCACCGCCCTGGCAAACTTCCCCCCCGACTGGCCCGAACTCGAATATCTCCCCGTCGCCGCCTTCAACGGCGATAACCAAGTCAAGCAACCAGCCGACCCGCTCGACGGCCACAACTACGCAACCCTGAACATCGCCCTCGTTGCGCCTCTCTCCCGCGGCACAGTCTCCCTCTCTGGTCCCGACATGACAACACCGCCCCTCGTCGACCCGAACTGGCTCTCCCACCCAGCAGACATGGATCTAGCCGTGCAATCGTTCAAACGCACGCGGGAGATCTGGTCCATTTTATCGAAAATGGGCATAGCGGATCCAGTCGAGTACTACCCCGGCGCGAATGTAACCAGCGATGCGCAGATACGGGAGTTTGTTAAGGAGAGTATGCGGCCTGTGTTCCACGCGGCTTGTACGTGTAAGATGGGAAAGAAGGGAGATGGGATGGCGGTTGTGGATAGTTCTGCCCGCGTGTATGGGGTGCAGGGGGTGAGGGTTGTTGATGCTAGTAGTTTTCCGTTGCTACCGCCGGGACATCCACAGTCGACGGTTTATGCGTTGGCGGAGAAGATTGCGGATGCTATTTTGGGATCGACTTTGTGGTAGTTATGATGAATGAATTTTTTATGACATCTTCGATAGATTTGTATACCAGTGTAGGAAGCTCAGACGATGCAGTTCAATTGAAAATTCGTAATAATCTAGCAGCATGATACTTTTGAGATAACCCGTATATCATGGAGAAAGAACACTTGAGCGCCTTAACACCACCCAGAATATCAATTATAAACACGAAAGACAGACAAAGAGGGACCAATGGTATCGAAGTCGAGATGTAATGGCAGGGTGGACGATTCTGTGGTTATTTTGGATTAGAACGAGCGATTAAACGAGGAGGACACTAGTAGAGATGGATGTCAGTAAAGCTCATTGATGGAACAGAGTGTTTGTGACTTACGCGTTGACACAACCGTCGTTCTCCGGGTTGTTAGTAACCTGGGCCCATTTACCCCAGACGACCTTGCCGTTGGTGGTGACCATACCCAACTCGGAAACGTTGACCTCGAGAATTGTTCCCTTGGTCAGGACACCGAGTTGTGTGTACAGGGGGTTCTGAGGGTTCTTCTTGACCGAGAGGATGGGCAATTGCACGGTGACGGCCATTTCGGGGCTAGAAAGTCAGCACATATTCAAACAAGAGGGCAAGTGAGAGAGCATACTGAGTGACGTTGGCCTTCTTGTAACGCAAACCCATAGGCCGAATAAACCGTTCATACTTGACCGGTCTCCGAGTGAAATCACCGCCCACAAAGGTAGGCTTGGTAATCATCCTCTTCCAAGACTTCTTAGCCGTCTTCTTACCAGTGTTCACGACCTTGAACATTTCCTCCTCACTAATACCCTTAACTTTGGGCAACGGCACCGCAAACTTAGCCGCCTTCTCATTCCGCTTATCCTTAATAGCACTCGACAAGGCCTTCGCATTGGTAGCCTGGGAACGGTCCAACAGATATTGCGGCAAGGGTGTCTTGGAGGGCTCTTCGGGGGCAGAGGACTTGACGTTCTTCTCCTCCTGCGCCTTGATGCGCTTCTTCATCTGGATCTTCTCGGCATGGCGCTTCTGCTGGTAGAGCTTGGCTCTCAGACCGCGCAGGTTCTGAGCATCTTTGGATTGTTGGTGGTGTTCACGGGCTTGGCGCTTGCGGGTTCGCTCCTCGTGGTCGAGGCGCTTGCCGTGCTGCTTTTGCCAGCGCTCGATATACCTGTTTTGGTCAGTTGCTATGGTCGACGGCTGAATTTGGGGAGAGTTGGACGAACTCGTTCTGAGGCTGTTGTTAAAAGATTCGTTAGCTATAGTCTAATATAGGGAAGTATGAAGTAGAACGTACCATGTTGGTTGTAGATGGAAATGCCTTGTAGTGTTTCTCGCCTCGTGGTTGAGCAGAGAGAAAAAAGTCGTTGCGGCGGCAGGTCTTGGCAGAGATAAATCACGTGGTCTTATCGGCTCGTAGTACCGCACAAAGTAGAATCGAACGAAGAATAATGCAGGAAATGTACGGAGTGAATAAGGAATTGAAATATCTACGGAATGGAGCAATATCGAATTTACATCCTCTAAAGACAATATAATATGCAAACAAGGTCTGCGAAAAGTCACGTGACTACGGGCACCCTCGCGGCCACTTGCGCGCTCTGGAATTTCTCCAGATGCCCGCCGCGGCTTCAACTTTTCGCACCGACCCATTGCATTCGAAACCGCCTACCCGGGGCCTTTAAGAACCCCAATTCCAACCACACCAGTCCAAGGAAGAAAAACCAGCGCAGCACTTCCACCATGTTCGCCCGCTCCGTCCTTCGAAAGGCCCTGGCCCTGCCATTCGAGCAGACCCCATCATCAACCACTCTCTTCCGGGCCACTCTCTCCACGACAACGTCGACATCGACATCGACATCGTCAAAACCCGAGTCCCCACTGAGCGCATCGCCCCGTGCCCAATCCAACAACCCCACACACCAACAGCACCAACTCCCCGTCACACCCTCCTCCGCCGCCAGCACACCCGCCTCAACACCCTACACAACCCCCCAGACCTCCAGCCACATCCCAACTCAGAAACAACCACTCCCCCCAACCTTCGAAGCGCCCCTGAAAGTCACAAGCTCCCTTCTCGAGCTCCTCCCGCACCTCACCGCGCAACGAGCGCACTACATCACCGCGCACGTCCACGCGAAGCCCTACCTCGTGACCGCAGGCGACCACCTGCGTCTGCCGTTCCTGATGGCCAATGTGCAGCCCGGTGATGTGATTCGGCTGAACCGGGCGAGTGTGATTGGTTCGCGGGACTTTACGCTCAAGGGGAAGCCGTATATTGATGAGCGGATGTTTGAGTGTCGGGCAAGGGTTGTGGGGGTTGATTCGGAGCCGATGCGGTACAAGGAGAAGACGAAGAGGAGGCAGAGGCATGTGCGGACGATTAAGAGCAAGGAGCGGTATACTATGTTGAGGATTATGGATGTTAAGGTTAAGACCAAGGAGGAGCTGGTGCAGGAGGGGGCTGTTGTTGTTGAGGGGCAGGATCAGGCGACATTGGAGGTCAAGTCGTGAGTTTTGATTTCCGTGTTTTTCGACTACGTTTAGAGAGGGGGAAATGGTCAGGAAAAGTCATTTTTTCAATGAGAGCTCTTGGGAATGGGCTTGTTATGTACAGATAAAGTGATTGTGCATGTATTTATAACGCAAGGATTTGGTTTCTGTTTCCTCACCTGTGAGCTATACTGTAGTCCATCATACTCGCTCTTACGAATCCAAAGTATTTTGTAGACTCAATCAAACTGATATTTCCCAACTCAAACACCAAAACCCATGAACCATGCAGGTCGAATCAATCCCAATGCAATCAAGTTAATCAATCAGTCAATCATACACAAAACATGCGGCACAGCGCTGAATCGCTCTCAAAAAGAAATGAAAAGAAAAGCCAAAGCCCTGAAGCTCCAAAATATAGATCCAAGAAAAGAAGATACCTGGCACAGACAGAGTATCAGAAAAGAAAAGACCGGACCGAACTTGAACGCCAACCCATTCGTCGGATCATTCAGGATATCAAGAGATTATACAAAGGAAAAAGAAAAAAGAAAAAAAGGTGAAAGAAGGGTTTGTCTAACGAAAGGAGGCATCGGGATCATCACCGACCAGCTTCCTCTTCCAAAGCAGACTTGATCTTCGCAAAGAACCCAGCCGGCCACGTAGCCAATTCCTCTTCCTTTGGAATACCACGCACCCGACAGTGATTCACAACGTTAACCAGAATTCGGCCGAGCATATCCTGGCTAATCGGGACAGCGCCATCCATCTGTGCATCAGGGTATAAAAACGGATCCCGTTGACCGAGGAGCTCGTCGACTGTTGGCCGGAGAGTCTGGTCACGCTGCAGACAGCGTTTCAATGTCCGGATCAGTCCGGGCGGCACAGGGACACCTCCGACTCCGAATTCAGGGAAGTCGATCTGGACTCTCGGGTTGGGGATGGCCATGATACGTTCGTAGTACTTGGCGATTTTAGCGAAGGGAGGGTGGCCATAGACCATTTTGTAGAGGATGCAGCCTAAACTCCAGACGTCGCTGGGTTTACCCAGTTTCATCATTTTGCCAACGCTGGAGGGCAGGCCTAGCGAGGCGTTCGAGTCGACCAAGGCTTCTGGGGACATGTAGTTGGGTGTTCCGACTTGTTGCTCGCGATGCACGTTGACGGTGTTATCCTGGATGGCGTTGGCGATACCAAAATCGATCAATTTGAGCCTTCCTTGGACTAAGAGAAAGTTGGCGGGTTTAAGGTCAGAATGGACGATGTTGTGTTCGTGAACTGCACGAACACACTCGAGCATTTCTTTCCAGTAGTAGCGAGTGAAATTGATATCCAAAGTAGCGTCGTCGGCGTTCAAACGGTATGCGAGGATCTTTTCCAAATCAGATTCTCCAATCTCCATCAAAACGCTGAGGGTGTGCTTGTCCGAGTTGAGCTCCCAGTCGAAGAGACGGACAACTCGGTCCAAGTTCTCCAATTTCTTGAGGAGGTCGATTTCACCCTTGTATCCGGCCAGGGTCAACGGATCGACGTCTTCCAGGTTAACTCGCTTGAGAGCAAAGATCTTATAATTCTCTGCCATAACTCGATACACTCGCGAGCTTCCACCACGACCGATGCAATCAAGTCGTGTGAACGCCTTATGATTAATGGAAACTTGGTTTCGCTTCCTGCGAGACTGTGAGGCCGCCGCCGCTCCTCCACTGCCTGTTGCGGTGTCAAGCACCGACATCTTCGGAGGCGGCGGAGCTGGTCGATGAGGCGTGTTGTTGCTGCGAGCTGCAAGTATCTTCCTTTGCGAACTACTAACTGGTGTTTCGCCGTTCTCTTTCTTGTCTTCTCCGTAAGCAACAGACATCTTCTCCGGTTTATCCAACATACTGGACGCCTGTGGTCTGGTTCGTCTGAATGTCGGCGGTGGCTCGTTTTCTTGATCCTGTGCTGCGGGCATTGACGGTAATGGAGGGATTTTGAAGACTGGTTGTTCTCTGGCACCAGAAGACTTGGACGAATACTCAGACGACGATCCAGGCGTAGATTTCGAATGCGACCCATAAGACTTAGGCGAAGACATTCGTTCGTAAGGCGCATCGTCCCCTGATGCGTTCGCAGGCTCAATAGAGCGATGCCGGCCATCTTCACGCGAACTTGGTCTCGGTTCTGCCCACGTCACTCGAGGTGAGGACCTTGTGTCTTTGTAGCGGTATTCAGCATTATTGTCGTGTGCTGATTCGTGGCTTTCTCGCTGGTCGTCTTCTGGGGATAGATAGCTCGGCCCCTCGTCGTTCTCTTCACTCTGGCGCCGGAGCACGCCACGCCTTGCAGGTCCGTTCAAAAAGGCGCCCGTCAGCCTTCCGACTCTCTTGACACGCAGTGAGCTGGCGCCGGGTTCTTCCCCGCCACGCGACCGCAGCACAGACGAAGTACCAACGCGCGGCATGTAGTCATCATCGTAACGCATCTTCCGCTCCTCTTCCAAGCGCTCTGCACTTCCATGCCCGTCGCTGAAGTTCCGCTCGGCAGACCGCCTTTGCGACGGGGATATCGATGCCGGGGAGCGTGTATGACTGGCGATGCGCACGCTGCGTTGTCTGGGCGCAGGTGTGATGAAGTCGTTTTTTGCGTCTGAATCCTGTTGCTCGCTACTTGACAATACAGATCCTTCCCTCCTCGATCGAGAAGACATAGCTGATCCTATGCGAACAACGCGCGGCGCGGGGCTGCCGGTCGATCGGTCCTGGGGCGATTCGAGACGCGGCGACCGCGAGGAGCGCCGCCTCTCTTGTCTCTCTTGACTCGATATAGCTGCTGTTGAAGCACGGACTTCCTCTGGAGTCTGTTCCCTTCGTTGACGGGGCGAAGAGCCCAGCCCATCTTCGTCGAGAAGTGCCTTGACAGAGGCACTGAACTTGGGCTCCGGGACCTCGTCATCGGAGCTGTCGCCGGCAGAATACTGCCTGGGGACGGATATCCCATGGTCTCGGGACGAAGAACTCTGGATTGCGGAAGAGGTGCGTCGGGAACCGGATCGAGAAACCGTGGCACGGGACAATTGTCGGGAAGAGGGTTGGCGATGGAGGCCGCTGTTGTATGCGGTCGAAAGGGAGTTGGGAGAGGCCATTGTTAATGCGAATGTCGTTAAGGAAGTGCTACATGGATGGTCGATGTAAGATGTAAGGCCTCGTGTAATCTACCCCAGGCAATGGCCCTTGCGAAGCCGGGGGTTGTCGTCGCGAATCGGTGGTTTGGTTGTTTTGTAGACTTTCTGCTGCGACGTTGGTTTCGCGGGAGGCTGGGTGGCGGTCACGTGGGACCGTTGCCCGGGGTGATGGGTCATCACAACAAACGAAATGTGACGCAGTATGAGAGCATCGAGGTGCATACCGTTGCATTCTTCTTGGCCATTGGTTATTTCGCTTAGTTTCTGCTGGTATGCATACTGACATACAGTATACTCCGTTGCAGCGCTTAATTCTGTGCTTCGACACTGTGCTGGTACCTCACATTTTGTAGTTGGAAGAGTAGATAAGATGAATGGTCAATAGTGTCACTGCCCAGAATATATCTTGACAGACTTTCAGAGCTGTCCTTGATAGACTTGTATTTGTTCGTTTTACAATTAGCAGTCATTGTTGTGGCACCCAGAGCTTTCCTCGGTGCTCCGATATATATTGGACTGCGCATCCCCATTGTAAACAGCACACCATCAAAGCCAGCATAGGCTTACATGGACACGACAAGAAAACAATAGCGATAGACATCGTAGACTTAACCGATGCATTGTTCCATCATTATATCATATTGGCATGTTCATCTTAGAGAGCTGGCTTGCACACCGTCGTCAAAGCACCGATGATATTCATCTATGAAGTACAAATTCCCAATAATTCTGTGAGTTCACTTCAATTCGATGAACGCAACCTTTGCTGGAGGTCAATTGCTATCCAATTGGCACAAGCCTCTCCGTTACAGTCGACGTACAGCTGTATCCGGAATAACAGATGCTCAACACGACAGACAACTACGTGTGATCTCAAACAGCCAAGTACATTACAGCTAATTCATAGCATCAGCACCGCAGGATGAGGGATAAGGCAGCGCAACAAACAGGACATAGCAAACTACTTCTAACTATCTAGCTCTACCGTTGACTGGAAGTGGTATGTGGCTGTCAGTCGAGGTGCGGTCTCGTACTGAAAAAGCGATGCGAAGATCAGGACCACGAGCGGGGAAATTGTATTAGAAGTAACAGGCCCCGAAGTACAGTAAACGGCCGAGAATACTTAGAAGGATAGTCGCAGTCGAGAGATAGCGACATAAGTACATACAGCCATGCATTATTCCTCGAGACCAAAAACACTGTCCAGCTCGCCATCTCGTCTTCTGACCCTGGCAGGTATACTACGAAGAAAGCCCGAGTATATACCGGGGATACCGGAGACTCCGAGGTATCCAGGACAGCCCTACGTGTAAGCATCCACAGAGCAACAACTGGACAAAGCTGTAAGACAGACAACGGCCATCGGAAAAACAGAAGATACTTCTGTTTTTTTTTTTTTCCCTCACTGGCCTTCACCTTCTAAGCCAAACCAACTTCGGCAACACATGACTCGAGCTCGTCCCATCCCATGGTTACTATTATTATTCTGAGACAAGGCCGGAAAAATTGGGTCATTGCGCCCGGTTTCTAGAACATAGTGTACGGAGAACTTGTAGCATAGCAAAAAGCATGCATATTTAGCCTGGATGCCAAGAAGCGCAAAAGGAGGACGTCTGCGAAGTATGTGAACTAGAGTTTTCGGCGGTTTCTGGCTAGATGATTTGAATTTGAATTTCTTAGATTCGGGTACCCCGTATTGGGGGCAGGCAATAGTTCCGGATGGACTGGCTGTATGTGGACTGGCGAACGAGTACGAGGTGCATCTCTTTGTTGTGGTGAGATGCTTGTCTTTGTACTTCTGCGCGTAGATACAGCGGTTATTTATGGTGTACTTTGTACGGAAATTGTAATAATAAAGAGATCGAGATGTTTCGAATGTGCTGAGAGCACAGAAGAATGTGGATACTCGGCCAGTGCCGTAAAAGTGAGAAGTCGAATTGGGCTAAAAAAGAAAACATACGGCTCGACTAATCAGATCGTGCATCATGTGACTAGTCAAAGTAAGCAGTGGTTAGCGAGATTAGATGTTGATGTTTGTATTATCTTTGTTCGAAGTACATACTTCGATAACTGAATCCGGTTTTTGCTGTCAGGGGATGACAGCATATCGAACGCAATATATCCTAGAGCGCTAGCAAACTCTAGACCAAGAGTTACACCTAGCACACTGTAGCTTCTTTGTATGCAGGGCTAGTGAAATATCACCTCGTACGGGCTGTCAGTAGAACGTTAAATTGGTTCTGTAAAGGAACGCATTCTTACTCGAATGCAGTCACAAAGCTGCATGAGCCTAGACCCAAAGAGGTTTATATTTACCGCGACATGTTCCATTGCTTCCGATAGTTCCGTTGAAGTTCGCGAGAGACGGTTCTGGACAGAATAATTCACCGGATGGGAAACCATGGAAGCAATGTAACATCGCCCCGTAGCAATTTGCAGCATTAGTATGTTTGCCCATGGGTCTAGAGCAAGTGTCAATATATTCGGAATCAAGCGCGAAACTATCTCAAGCCGAGACCGGACTGAAAGAACTCGGAGCAGGCATCCGGAGCCATGGCAAATGCGTTAACTGCCCGTGAACTGGAGATTGGAGATCTCCCGGACACCCTCCGGTTCGTGTGTTTCCACGGTTCGCATTTGGTAAATGGTTGTTTGGGATAAATTGGCATATTGCTTCCGGGAGACTCAGCAGCCCAATGGCGTAAATTTAGCGGCAGTACTCCGTACACAAGCGAGGGATTTCCCTGGTGGACGTCCCAAGTAAAGTGGAAATGTGTACTCCGCAGTTCGTCCAGAGGCATACGGTGAACCGCAATGAGATCATCCACGGAAATGGAAAAAGCAGCCTGTTTCATAGTGGATCAAGCCTTGATCTGGACCAGCAGCATACGGAAGCACGTTGAAGAGAGTGATGCTATTCAAAAGTCGTTGTACGGAATAGACGGCTAGCCAGCCAGCCTTAGGATTCTCCCGGGTCAGATCTCAACCAAATGGGAAAAAGATTTGCCATAAATCGATGGATAGAAGCTTGAATCGCATATCTTAGCAAGGCTGTTGTTACACGGCACGGTCCAAATCGAGTCAAATTGGCCACTTTGCACGCTCTGTAAACTGATAGTCAGTTTGCACCAGGATCCCTGTCGACAAGAGTACAAGTAACAATAGCAACGGGCCAAAACATTAACAACCCACATTATTGCATATCCGAGAAATCTCTCACTGGGCTCGGCCGGCCTTTCTGCATTCTCCACGAGAGGTAATCGCTCGTCTGTTTCTGACTGACCCAGTCTGAAAGCTTAAGCAACAATTTGGAGACAGGATGCGCCGTAAATGAACAGGATTGGTCTATACATCCTCGCACATTTGCATTGTTTCGACAAAGTTGGTTCTCCATAGATCACCAGGGCTGGAGTTCTCTGTTTTTCGTCTGGTACTCAGAGTAGGTCCGGATAAGCCCCGATCGGAGAGATCGCGCACACGGCCCAACTGCAAGTGATGAAACAAGGAAGCCAGAGGACTGACTCTGACGGCTGTTCCAGAGCCGAATAACCTTTTTTTCTGAGGAGCGATGGCTGTTGAAAATGTTTTGACCTGTTCTTTTCTTGGACACGGAGAGCGGTACAGTAGTATATTCAAAAGGTGCCTCAGGAATATGTTAGTCAGACACGCTACTGCAGGAACACCTGATCTGGGAAGGGATCATCGAAAGTCCGACCGCTCTGTAATTTCTGGACTGTGCTCTTTCGCTCTCTTATACGCTGCCATCGTGTATGCATTCTTCCTGCAACTCGGACGAAAGAAGAAAAAGAAGCAATACAGAAAAGCAACGGTTACTGAACCGTGAGCCCCTTCAAAAGTACCATGGATGGAGCCGCAAGGCTAAGTGTTGGTACCTGACTAGCAACACTGACTAATCCCGGCTTACTTCCCCTTTAGATCCACCACTGGTGAAATTTCGGTCGAGTTTCTGGTTTGAGTGCTCCATATTTGGGGTCAAAGAGTACGGTACCTGCTCACCAAAGAAGTTTACGGCTATCAGGGCTGTGATGATGGCTATTCGAACTTTCAGGGTCTTCTCCGTCCTAATGTGGAGGAAATACGGCCTGTAGTCGACTTAACGATGGTGATAATCATCATTCCCTGCAATAGCTTACTGCACTACTGCAGTCACGGTCTCGTCACAGTGAACGGACTGAGATCCTAACATACCGACTATTCTGTCATTTCCCGGAGGATTCCCGTGAGATTGATCTTTCCGCTCAAGAAAAGATCCCGAAGCGAAAAGAAGCACCAGGGCGTGTTTCGTCTTTTTTTATCGTCAGCCCTGACTCTTCTGAGATATTACTACAACTGCGGTGATGATAGAATAATCTTCAGATGATGGATCTTTGCTTCGGAATGACATACCACTGCTCCTCAACACCCTTGAGGGTAAAACAACCAGCCTGCTGATCGTTCCGTGGTTCGTACTCGGCGAGAGAACGCGGCAGGCCCGGTTCACGATCAGCGTGGGTTCTTTCCAAACCCAGTATAGACCGTTGTGCTGCCATTGGCCGGGGTCGAGTCTGTCTCCTTTTTTTTGTTCCTTGACGGAGTGCCGGAATATGTGCTCTTTGTACTCAGAGTACGCCGTAATAACCATCTTTACTCCATCCGGCAACCGTTGATGACCGGGGGTGAGAGTCTAAGGAGTAAGTTGCTTCCACAACCGTCTTTCGGGCCCACTACCAAATTATTACCACGAGGTCAGTCACGAAAACATACGCACCCCATTTCCGTAAGAATATTCTCCGTGCCCATGCTAATTCGTGTATCGTCTCGTCATTACAGGTATTATTATGTACGAGTAGTTTATCGTTATGTACTGACTGGGCCTGACCATGGGCGGCGGATTCTCAATAATGGCGTCCGGGAGTCGAAATGAACGCCGGCCTAGAATCCAACCAAAGAAATTCTTGTCTCTCCCCTTTTCACTATGGGATGCAGTGAACAGGTTTGTCTACGAGCTCTCGTATATGCGCATTAATTACAGAGCCGAGCACTATTCGTTGAACTAACCTTACTACGACAGGCCCGGGGGGGGGCTACCATTACTCAAAATACTGGCGGAATGGAAGCCCCCGTAACCTGAAATAGAATTCTCGTCCGCTTGTTTCGGGTTGTTTCCACATCCTTTTTTTTTATTTTTTTATTTTTTCTAGACGGAGGACAGCCACTGGCAGTTGGGGATCCACCGGTACCTGAACCTCGAATGAAGGAAGATCCGGCCTTCCTCGATCAGCAATAGATGGACACTTTCTGAGTCTTTCTGTGTGGCTTTGGGTCTTAGGGGGTGTGGATACTTCCCAGACTGGGGTATGGTCTCCATTTCCCAAGTGATGGCCCCGGCACCAGGAGGAAGAAGCCCTCAGGGGTATATAAACCTCGACGAAGATCTCTTTTCTTCGTCCTTCGTCAAGCTCTCTGTCAATCGCTTCACATCTTCAAGTGTTTGTTGTTTCTTTTTTGTTTCTTTTTTTTAACCAGTCTGTCGTTAAACCACTTTTTGGCTGTTCACAGCCATTCTTTCTTTTTTACTCTTTCTTCATAGAATACGCCTTTCCGGCCTATACGCTCATTCTACGCTGATTGACTACTGCTTGAAATCCCTCGTTACAAAATGCGTTCGAACAACCTTCTCATGCTCGCCGGTTTGGCGAGCACAGCTCTCGCCTACCCAACCGACATGGCCATGGACCGTCGTACCGTTGGCCTCGATATCGACGTCGATATTAGCCTGAACTTGGGCGGTCTCCTCTCCGGCCTCCTTGGTGGTGGCCACGAGCAGAGCCCCGCTAAGCTCCTCGACGGTATCAACGCAAATGCCGCCGCGGCCCTCCAGGCTGGTGCAATGGGTGTTAAGGCTGGTTCCGTTCACGCCAAGGCTCGCAAGGAGCTTGCCGCCTGGCTGCGCGCTGATGTCGGTGTTCACCTCGATGCTTCCCTCCGCTCTCCCCTCCTCAAGTGGGCTACTGGTGGTGATGGCGACATCCTCGACGTCGACGTCTCTGCTGGTCTCTCGGTCCTGAGCCCACACGCCGCCGATGTTGCTGCCAAGGGTGGCCTCATTGTTACCCTTGACGGTATCCTTGGTGCTGCCGACATTGAGGCCCAGGTTGTCCTGAGCGCCTCGCTCCAGGACAAGCTTGCTGCTTTCCTCAAGGGCTCCGGTGCCGCCCACCTTGGTGCCGACGTCAAGGCCGGTCTCCACCTTGCCGCTGGTGGTGGTCTCGTCAGCAGCATGAACTCCGATGTCAAGTCTGCTCTCCAGGCCTACCTCAACGGCCCCAAGGTCACCCTTGGTGCCTCCATTAAGACCGCTCTCCTCGCCTGGTTGGAGGGCAAGTCTGCTGACGGTGTTGTTGCTATCGGCAACGTCCCCGCTGGCGGTCTCACCACCATCTCCGTTGGTGCTGACATCGGTGCCCGTGTTGGCGCTGACGGTCTCGCTACCGACACCGCCAAGGCTGGTCTCGGTGCCTTCCTCAAGGCTGACATTGCTGCCGACCTCGACGCTGACATCAAGGCTGCCCTTGAGCTCCTTGTTAACGGCAAGGCTTCTTCCGCTCTCGACACTAAGTCTCGTACTGCTCTGGTTAAGTGGCTCTCTGGTTCTGACGTCTCTCTCGGTGTTGAGCTCCAGGCCGTTGTTCTGCTCTGGTTGTCCGTTGGTGTCGATGTTGACATCAGCGTCAACCTTGGCGGTGGTCTGATTGGCAACCTGCTCACCTTCGTCCTCGACACTGTCACTGAGCTCCTCTCGAGCATCCTGGGCGGTGTTCTCTCCATCCTTACCGGTGGTGAGAGCCTGCTCTCGCTGTCTCTTGAGGCTCGTGCTCAGTTGGCTGCTGTCATCGCTGGTGCTGTCGACATTGACATCACCTCTGACATCCGCCTGACCCTTCTCGGATGGTTGACTGGTGTTGACCTCAACGGCTCTATCGTCATTGGCACCATCTCTGGCTCCAGCTCGTCTGCTTCTCCTTCCGGTACTCCCTCCTCTGGCAACAACGGTCCTCTGTCGTCCAGCGCCGCCGCCTCCCCTACCCCCAGCGGTGAGAGCCCCGTCAACGGCAGCCCTTCCGGCTCTGCCTCCGGTGCTTCTTCCACCCCCTGCGACACCTTGACCTCTGAGAGCGTTGTTCCCATTGCCACCAACTCCGAGGGTGTTCCTTCTTCCTCCTCCGTCCCCGTCCAGGTGCCCTCTGGCCCCGCTCCTCGTCCCTCGAGCTCCACCCCCGCCTCGAGCCCTGTTGTCCCCACCCCCTCGAGCGTCGCTCCCGTCTCGTCTGGTGCTGCTTCTTCCACCCCCTGCGACACCTTGACCTCTGAGAGCGTTGTCCCCATTGCCACCAACTCCGAGGGTGTTCCTTCTTCCTCCTCCGTCCCCGTCCAGGTGCCCTCTGGCCCCGCTCCTCGTCCCTCGAGCTCCACCCCCGCCTCGAGCCCTGTTGTCCCCACCCCCTCGAGCGTCGCTCCCGTCTCGTCTGGTGCTGCTTCGTCCACCCCCTGCGACACCTTGACCTCTGAGAGCGTTGTCCCCGTTGCCACCAACTCTGAGCAGGCACCTTCTTCTTCGTCGGTCCCTGTCCAGGTTCCCTCTGGCCCCGCTCCTCGTCCCTCGAGCTCGACCCCTGCCTCTGGCACTGTCAACGTGATCCCTACTCCTTCCAGCGTCGCTCCTGTCTCCTCCAGCGCTGCTTCGTCCACCCCTTGTGACACCATCACCTCGGAGTCCGTGATCCCTATCGCTACCAGCTCTGAGGCTCCTCAGCCTTCCGTCCCTGCCCAGCAGCCCTCGAGCCCTGC
This sequence comes from Aspergillus chevalieri, assembly GCF_016861735.1. Lineage (NCBI taxonomy): Eukaryota > Fungi > Ascomycota > Eurotiomycetes > Eurotiales > Aspergillaceae > Aspergillus > Aspergillus chevalieri. The sequence goes on along the minus strand of NC_057368.1, from coordinate 374,884 downwards.
TGCTCAGCCTTCTTCCAGCAGCACCGTTCCTGTCATTCCCGTCCCCTCGAGCCCTGCTGCTGAGTCCTCCAGCACTCCCTCTTCCACTCCTTGCGACACCATCACCTCCGAGACTGTGATCCCCGTCGCCACCAACTCTGAGGAGCAGACCACCGTTGTCCAGGCCACTGGCACCGGCTCCACCGTCGACGTTGTTGTCCCCACCACCACCCCGGCTGTCCGTCCCTCGAGCCCGGCCCCCCAGCCCTCCGCTGGCCCCAGCACCGTCCCGGTCATCCCCGTGCCTGCCTCGCCCTCGTCGAGCCCCGCCTCGTCGACCCCCTGCGACACCATCACCTCGGAGACCGTGATCCCCATCGCTACCAGCTCCGAGGCCCAGCCTGTCCCCGTGCAGACTCCCTCGTCGGTGCCCGCTCAGCAGCCATCCGCTAGCCCCAGCACCGTCCCGGTCATCCCCGTGCCTGCCTCGCCCTCGTCGAGCCCCGCCTCGTCGACTCCCTGCGACACCATCACCTCGGAGACCGTGATCCCCATCGCCACCAGCTCTGAGACCCCCGACGTCGAGGCCACCCAGGCCCCCAGCCCCTCCACCACCTCTGTTGAGGTTCCCCAGACTCCTGCCGCTGCCTCCAGTACTCCTTGTGACACCATCACCTCGGAGTCCGTCGTTCCCATCGCCACCAGCTCTGAGACTCCTGCTCCTCTGAGCACCCCCGCCTCCTGCGCTAGCTGCGCTCCTCGTGTGGTCACCGTCACCACCACCGTGAGCGTCCCTGTCTGCACTCCTACTGCTTAAGCGGTTTGAGCTGTAAAAGACTGCAAATCTACCTAACGTGGGAATTTCCTTTCTCTTTTTGAACATTTTTCTTTTTTGAAGCTTTCTTTTCTGGCGAATTTCTCAAGGAACGGACACGAACGACTTTTAACACAAACGGCAGAAGTATCTGGTGAACTATCTTTTGTGGTTTTTGGCCTGTACATAACTAATTTTAATTCTATAATCCTCGGACAGCTCGTGCCCTACTTCTTTGGCCTCCGTTAAGTTGTATGTACACTTTTCCTGTGAAATCATTCAAAAAAGTGTATAGGGCATTATGTACATAACAATTAGTTCACCGCGTCTTGTCTTTTTCTTGAGATTGGTCCGGAGGAAAGAATTATGTTTTTTTTGTGTGATTCCATTTTTGATATCTTGGTTTACATGGTTTTTTGGTTCCTGGCTTGTGTGTTTTGCTTGTTTATGGTTGATTCCCCATTTCAATGGATTACATTCCTTTCTAACCATGCAAGTATTCTGTCTACGGAGTAGACATTCTACTATGTGGATGCATAACCCTATCCCATCTTATCCATGCATCAAAAAGCTCTCCCGCGTGGGGTTGTATTTCAGGGGCACGATACAATACCGTAACTAACTTGTATTAGTATTGTATTACAGTCACTGGTAATACTAGTAAAACCGGTCCACAATAAAAAAGAATAAAAAATAAAAAATATTATATCCCGCAGCCGACAATCGCAATAAGAAGGGCTGACAGGTGGTGATGGCTAGTGTGATGACGAGTTACTGATATTCATTGATTGTGCAATTGCACCGCCTTGTTTCTTTCTTTTCTTTTCTTGTAGTCGGCCTACGGGACGGGGAAGATTATGGAGGTGATTTGTTTGCCTGCTTGTTTTATTTTGGCGAGCCGTGCACTGTGCACTCGGCTGTTGGTGTTCGCAGGGCGTTGGCATCGTGGGCATCGCGGTGATGTCTGTAAACGGTTGGGCGAGTCCACTGGTGTAATCCGTAATCCGGGCATTCCGCTGGCCCATGACCCAGGCCCAATGTGCCTGTGCATAGTGTGCTGTGTGTCTCATGTGCTGGACAGGGATACGTTGCATGTCATCTGCAGGTACCATCCTTAACGGGTGTGTTTGTCTGATGAATGCCGACATTTAACCGTCGCCAAGAGTCTACAGGGCGAGTATCACTAATTCTAACAGTCACAACGCAAGATGGTATCTGATATTCGATTGAATTGAATACTACCCCTAATCAACCTACCTGGTCATGAACGACGCATCGCGCGTATTCGCTCTCGTAGGAGCTTTTCGCGAAGTTCCGTGCTGGATATGCGCGTACCTTTCGGCTTAGAGGAAATAGTCTATAACCCAATCCGTTAGTTCCAAAATTATTTTCTTTCATCCAGGAACAAAGAACTGGAAAAGGAGAGGGAGGGAGGGGGCATGATGGTAAATCAAGAACAGACATCAAGGTTAGGAGAACATAGATTGCCTTCGAGGTTATGAGCTTCATTCACCCACCTCATCGGCATCCTTCATCTCTTTGTCAGCCGAGCTCGAGCGGTTTGCAGGTGGCGGTTGTTTGGCAGGTCCCTCGTCTTCATCAGTCAACCTCTGGCGCTTTTCAGTGGGGACGGATACAGATGACGAGTTTCGCCGTCTTCGTGCGGCGGGGGTATATCTTTGAAGAGAACGGCGTCTCTTGCGATCATGATCTCGGTCCCTTCTTGGACTGCGGCTGCGAGACTCAGACAGTCTCGGGCTGCTGCTGGGTGTGCGTGTCCGGCCTCGACTGCGACTGTGGCTGCTGCTGGTGGAATATCGACGTCTGCGACCGCCGTCGCGGTCTCTGCTGCGGCTCAAGCGGCGGTTATCACGGGAGCGGGCCTTTCCAATATCAGCCGTTGTCTCTCTCTTATGTGTTCTTGCATCAGATTTTCTCCGTCTATCATCTGACTCCCGAGACAGTGACCTAGATCCCAACCTCGACCTCGACCTCGACCTCGATCTCGATCTCGAATATGAAGCGTTCCTCCTATGGCGATGGGGAGGCGGCGAGCGCGAGCGCGACGAATTGCGGGAGAAGGATCGCCTCCTTCGGTCTCTCTTGGGCGAACGCGAACGCGATGAATCACTGCGACTAACAGACCTGGACGGACTGCGTCTCCTTGTCCTTCTGCGATCTCCTCGCTCCGGAGACGGGGAGCTGCTAACTGACCGACGACGTCTCCGCGGCGGGGACCTCGACGAAGACGGTGTCCGAGAAGGAGAGCGGCTGACCGACCGCGACGGCCGACGACCTCTACGAAACCCTGACGGAACGTAGGAATCAAACTCTCGCCTAGGAGGTTCACGGAAACGGTCTCGGCTGCGCCGCCGGGGTGGTGATCTGTTGTCTCTGAACGGGCGTCTATCAAAGTCCCGGCCCCCGCGACCACCACCTCGTCTCCCTCCTCTGCCGCGATCGAATCGTTCCCTCTGTCGAAGATCTTGTAGCTCGCGTTCACGTATGCGCTCTTGCTCTTTCTGGCGTTGGGACTCTTCGGCTGCTTTTTCGGCTTCGATCTAGCACGTAGACGTGAGTTTCCGGATCGGACACGTAAAGTATAGACCAGACACACCTTCTCTTGTATAAGCTCGAGCTTCTTCGCCTCTAGAAGCTCCTTGGGAACGCCTTGAGGATTCTCCTGGGCACTCAGACATAGAGACCAGAGCTCCTTGCAGAACTTGCCCGTATCCTTATCCAGAAACCCGGTGAGTTGAATCTGCAGCGATTTTACATCTGGCTGTTCACAAAGCGAAATATTAGCTACGTCCCAGTCCCATTCAAGTAGTTCGGAACCACGTACATAACGAGAACCCTCGAGAAGATTAAAGCAAAGCTCAATCACCACATCGTCCTCATTCCCAAGAATCTCAGAGATCTTCCCGGCGATCCACCTAAATCAAGAAGAAAACCACAGTCAGCCTCTGATCCCATCCAGCGCATGTTAAACAGAAGGCACTCACTTCTTCATAACCTCAATATTCACCTTGGTCATATCCACCTTCCGGCTGAATTCCGGGGGAAATTTGGTCTGCCGGAGCAGCTTCGCATCCACGCTTGCCATTTTCGCTAGCCGGATGATTGGGAGGGTATTCACTGGTCTTGTGTAAAAGCTTGGGCGCGTAAAAGCTGCAGATACCGCGGCGAGAAATAGGATTGCGCTTTGGGTTGCTGCTGGCGGATGTATATCGGAGGGAGGTCGGTCCGGCGCTTATCGGAGCTGCAGGGTTGCCTTTTTGAGATGGTGTGCTTTGGAATTCATACAGTGATATTGAATATAGTGATATTAGAGTAATAGACATGATCATAATCATAACATCAATAACAAGTCCACCTAAAACGCCATATCCCAAGCCCTCTCATCAATCCCCTCCCCATTATAACTGACCTCCTTCAAAACCTTCTGCACATTCTCCCTCGCCCTCGCCAAGTCCTCATCCACAGTCCCATTCGCATGTCTCGTTTTGAGCTCGCGATGCAAATCTACTAATTCCTTTGCGCGTCGGAGGTCTTGGTTGCTGTCACGATTCTGGGATTGCGATTGGGCTTCTTGGGAGGGTGTGCGCGCAGGGAGTCGCTCGTTGACGGTGACCAGGGTGAGGGCGTCGGTGTGGTCCTGGGTTGCGTTAGTTGTGGTTATACCGAGGATGGAGTATAAGGGTGGATAAAGACGTACACACACGCGTAGGGAGGTTAGGTCTGAGAGGATCTCTGCGACTTGCATGGCGATAGCAATGGCAGTTTGTGTACTCCGTATGTGTATGAAGGGATGTGCTTCGAGTTCTTCGAATTGAAAGCGTGTTTTGGCGGCTGCAGGTCAGATCTCTGTCTTATCGATCTCTATGAATTGAATGGCTCAAGTCAAGAATGAGGATCGCTTTCTGTCTGATGCGACTGTTCAAACTGACGTAACTCTCAGCCAAAATAGCAGAATGCCTATAACTCAATCATGCCTATCAACAGCATGTCAAAAACGTATCTAGAGAGATCGCATACACCTTCCATCTCCCTTCTCCCAAGCTAGTCGGGAATAATACCGACACTCGGAGTTTCGTCGCTTCTCCGCAATCCGATTAATTGATTACCCGCGCAACATAAAGCACTCATCCCCTCTTCTCTCCTCCAACACAGTGCCTTCGTCCCTGATACCTCTCAATTGATATACAAAATCGCAACAATGGCATCCGCTATCAGAGCCAATTGCAGGAAAGTCATCTGCATCGGTAGAAACTATGCGTATGCTCCGTTTCCCCGCGCCCCAAACCACCACCAAACAATCAATTGACTAACCACAGTAAAAACTCGGCAGCGACCACATCACAGAACTAAAAAACACCAAACCAAAGCAACCTTTTTTTTTCCTCAAGCCCTCGTCCTCGATCCTGTGTCCTGGCGAAGGACCCGTCCTGCGTCCCCGCGGAACAAACCTGCACTATGAGGTGGAATTGGCGCTGGTTATGGGCAAGTCGGTGCGGGATTTGGATCCGCAGGATGATAAGGGGGCTCTTGATGCGATTCAGAGTCAGTTTCCTACAATAAGGCTGTGGATTGGTGGAGTGGGATGCTGATATATTGACTAGGTTATCTCCTCGCAATCGACATGACCGCCCGGAACGTCCAGGACGAAGCGAAGAAAAAGGGTCTGCCGTGGACTATCGCAAAGGGCTTTGATACGTTCCTTCCTGTTTCGCAGGAGATTGCTAAATCGCGCATTCCGGACCCGCATAATGCGTTCCTGAGGTTGAGTGTTGGGTCGGAGCAGCGCCAGGCGGACTCGTCGAGTCTCATGCTCTATCGGATTCCTAGGCTTATGGCGGAGATTTCGCGCGTTATGACGCTGGAGAAGGGTGATTTGGTGCTCACTGGTACGCCTAAGGGTGTTGGGGAGGTTAAGTCTGGGGATGTTATGAGGGCTTCGATTGAGGTTGATGGGAAGGAGATCGAGGAGGGGAAGATTGATGTTGAGGTCAAGGATCGTGAGGGACGGTACGAGTACAGTGAGACCTAGACAGTCAGTATGATTATGAATATCAGGTGGCTCAAAACGTATATAACAAATATGATTTGCATGACCGTTAGTTGTACAAGAGATCCTCCTCATCCACTGGCACGATGGGAATGCACCTCCGTTTCTTGCTCTTATAATTAGACCGCTTCGTCTGTCGAGAAGCCTCGCGTTCTTTAACAATACCCTGCACAACCGTCGTCACAACACCCCACATCCACCCCTCCTCATCCAACCGCTTCTCCAGACATCCCCTAACATCCACATCATCAAGCCCAGCCACAAACGCCTCCACAATCCTACCCTCCCTCTTCCTAGGCGGCAATTGACCCCGACCAGCCTCCGTCAACGAGAAGTACTCCGACAAACTTCGTCCATCCTGCTTTATCATGCTATAGTCAGCTTCATCTGGATCCGGCTCCGTCTTTTGAAGATAATTGCGAGCATGGAACGGCTGATCTCCAGCATCGCTAAAGTTCGAACTCCCAAGCGTACTCTGCGAAAGCGTCTGTAGAGAGGTATCATGATCCTGCCCCGACGACACGACCTGCCTCTCTCTAGGCATCGAGTCAGGCACGATATCCATATCCTTGTTAGAGAAGTCGCCCATGTTCGTATCCGCACCTGTCATCCGGATCAGTATCGTCCAACCCTAACTAACCCAACAAACAGAACAGCAAACATACCTCTCCTACAACTCCCACCACACTGCAGCCCCTCCATAGCCTTACCCACTACCTCCTCCACAACCCTGCAGGCCTCCGCCCTCACGATATCCCTCATATCTCCCCTAACCATCCCAACAGCGCCCTCCAGCTTTCTCTCCCACTCCCCTTTCACCCCATCAACCAAACCCTCCAACCTCCTATTCTCCCACCGAGCCCCCTCAACGACCACTCCCAACTCATCCAGCCGCGCATTAACACCGCCTTCCAGCTCCGTAACTCTTCGTTCCAGTGCCACGCGCGCGTCAGCCTCAGCGTCAGCCTTAGCTTCAGCGTGGTTTTCAGATCGCGCGCAGAGGTCCTGCACTGTCCTTTCCAGGGAGGAGACGGTTTGTTGGAGGGTAGATAAAGCGTGTGTTGTTTTGGAGAGGTCGGATTGGGTGGTGGAGAGTTGGTTGAGGAGGTGGATGTTTTCGCGGCGGAGTTCGTGGGCCCAGAGGAGGGAGGGGGCAGTTGGGTCCCAGGGCCGTGTGGTTGTTGTTGCTGTTGTTGTTGCTGTTGTTGGTGTGTTTTCCATGGTTGTGGTTTGTCTTGTCTAGTTGGAAGAGTTGATGGGGTGGTGTGTGAGATGTGAATAGCGGTTGGGTTACTTGGAGTGGGTTGATTTGAGGGCTGGTTTGGACAAAACGGGAAGGAACATCAACAATGCCACCCTACATCTTGGAACATAAGAACATGGAATGACATTTACTCTATTGCAACTAGCCATAATCACATTTTCATCCACCCAAATGCTTTTGCCCACCATTTCGAAAAACAAAAGCGCCTGAGCAGATAAATCACATTCTTTTTGCTCAACCTATTGGTCAAGAATGAATCACAGCATCCTTAACCAACCAGAGGGAGCTAAGTACAAAGAGAAATCGAGAGAAAAGTGAAGAGAAACGGTAACTCGGACGCAGGAAACAGTAGAGAAAAAGAAAAAGAGAACCATGAATTATAACAACAAGAAGGCATAAACACGTCGCATCTCCATAAGCACAGTAAATAGAACAAAGGAAACCATAAAAAACTGCTAGACGAGTACGAACTCATGACTAACACCTGCGCGAGTACATGCTGGAGACACAGAAAGCCACTTTTTTTGAAGAGGATCGATCTCCTTTCTTTTTTTGCCATCGGACAAGCAACGAGGTCAAAGACGTCCTTTTTTCCACCGCGGCTCACCCTTGGCTCCGTTGAATGGCATACTGCGATCGTAATCCGTGATCGAGGACGGAAGGGGGGTCGGGTTAAGGTGTTTAGATGAGGTCTGACATTCGTTAGCATCATAACCGACCAATATAGGATAGGAAAACATACCAGCAACGTTCATGGGCATCTCTTCGATCTGGGTGCTGTAGAACTGCTCGATCTCACGCATCATACGGACATCGTCAGCGGTGACGAAGTTGATGGCAACACCCTTACGACCGAAACGACCACCACGACCGATACGGTGAATGTAGTTCTCACGGTTGGCGGGCAAGTCGTAGTTGATGACCAGCGAGACCTGCTGAACATCGATACCACGGGCCAGAAGGTCAGTGGCGATGAGGACACGAGAAGAACCAGAGCGGAACTCCTTCATGATAACATCACGCTGGCCCTGTTCCATGTCACCGTGCATGGCGGAGACGGTGAAGTCACGAGCAGTGAGCTTGTCGGTAAGCCAGTCGACCTTTCTGCGGGTGTTGCAGAAGATAACAGCCTGGGTGATGGTGACGGTCTCGTAGAGGTCAGAGAGGGTGTCGAGCTTCCACTCCTCCTTCTCGACGGCAATGTAGAACTGCTTGATACCCTCAAGGGTAAGTTCCTGCTTCTTGACCAGGATACGGATGGGGTCGCGCATGAACTTGGTGGTGACCTCCAGGACATCCTGGGGCATGGTAGCCGAAAGCAGGGTAACCTGGGTCGACTGGGGGAGGAGCTGGAAGACGTCGTAGATCTGCTCGGTGAAACCACGCTATTTGCCAGTCAGTATTGCGATTTATAGAAACGGTGATCAGAGGAACATACAGAAAGCATCTCATCGGCCTCGTCAAGGATGAACAGCTTCATCTGGTCCGTTTTCAGGACACGGCGCTGAATCATATCGTGAACACGGCCGGGGGTACCGACAACGACCTGGGGACCGTCACGAAGGGCCTGCATGTCCTCACGGACGTTGGTACCACCGATACAGGCGTGGCACTCGATGCTCATGAAGTCACCAATGGCGACAACGACCTTCTGGATCTGCTGAGCAAGCTCACGGGTGGGAGCGAGGATCAGAGCCTGGCAAGCCTTCAGGTTGGGGTCGATCTTCTGGAGAGCGGAGATGGAGAAGGTGGCAGTCTTGCCAGTACCGGACTGAGCCTGAGCAATGACATCGTTACCTGGTCATTGTTAGCAAAAAATTTGGAATTCAAGAGCAATTCAAAGAGACCTACCCTTGATGATGGGCATGATGGCACGCTGCTGGATAGCAGAGGGACGTTCGAAACCATAGGCGTAGACACCTGAAACCCCGTCAGAAACTTTTTTCTCCCGTCGTTTCCTTCCGTCCACAGAACCCCGCCTGTAGACGTCGATGGAGGGAATATAACATACCACGAAGGAGCTCGGGCTTCAGCTCCATGGCGTCGAACGAGTCGGTGATCTCATCGTAGTTAGATTCGATCTGTCCTGTACGGTGGAAGATTCGTTAGCATCTGCGTCGCACGTATAAACCGTCCGTGAGAATTTTTCTCCCGCCTCTTTCTCAGTGCCACCACAAAGCAACAAGGTGAAATAAACCCGGCGAAAAAGAAAAAGAGACTTGAACATACCCTCAGGAAGATCTTCCAATCCCTTGTCAGCCATATTTGCGAGTTGTTGGTAGTATAGTGATCACAGGCGAGGCGCTGTGATCCGGACAAGACGCGGTGGGGTTTTTTCTGGTGAGGGTTCTTGTTAGCGAAAACGATCCATGTGGGGAGGTCGCAGGGGCAAAAACGCACAAAAAGTGGTTGAAAGTAGTTGTAAAAAAACTCTTTTACAAGAAAAGAGGGAAAAAAAAAAGGAAGAAAAAAGTGGACGGGTGGATGAAAGTGGGATAATAAATGGTTTTCAACGTTTGGTTGGTCTGGCGCTTGTTCTGTGGGCGGCGAAAAGGTTTTTTTTTATCCAAATTTTCATTTTCTGCCCAACCGATGTCACCGCTTACTGTATATGACAACATATCCACTTACGATTTCATCGAGACGAGACAATAGGACGAGCGTTGGACTGATATCTTTTTTTGATTGTGGTGAACTACTTGTTATAGCCAAATTGGATATGCTATCGATTGGATTCGACTACCGAGGTTAATCCAGAAGACACCCGCGGGGCACGGCATACAGCATACAGCATATGCACCATGCCAGACATTACATCTCTCGACAGCGAGACTGTCAACATTGACCCTAACCTACAGGACCAGGAAGACACCGGTGATACAATCCCAGGCCATCCTCTAGGAGTCAAACCAAGTGGCAACGCCTTGCTTGCCACCGAGAACCTCCGGGATGCCATCGGGACCTTCAGCATCCTCCCAGACGAGCTGATCTTGATCTTATTGGAATTCCTCGATGGTCCCAGTCTATTACGCATCGGACGTACATGTAAGGCATTCTATGCGTTCACCCAAGCGGAGGAATTATGGAAGGGTCTCTTTTCCTGGTAAGACTTGTGCTTGTGGTTTGGTTTTGGCATCGTTGGTAGACATAGCAATTGAAAACACATTTACTAAGAGACTCAACTGTTCAGGTCTCCTCCTGCTTCATTCACATGGAGAAAAACATGGCGCGCAACATACCTCAACCTTCCACCCTCCCAAGTCCCCAGCCTAGACTGTTCCCACTTATACTCTGACGCCCTCCATCGACCCTTCTACTGCGCGCACATCTCGTTAGAGCCCTTCGTCCGTAATATCCCTGCCAGAAACCAAATCGCGCGCCTTCCAGACCTCACACCTGAAGAATTCCACAAGGAATGGACAGACAGACCGTTTATCCTGACGGAACCCGTGAAGCAGTGGCCGGCATATCAGCAATGGACGACGGACTCGTTACTCGCCAAGTATGGGGATACGGTATTCCGCGCGGAGGCTGTCGACTGGCCGTTCAAGGCATACGTCGATTACATGCAGAACAATTCAGACGAAAGACCACTTTATCTATTTGACCGGGCGTTCGTATCCAAGATGGGGCTTAAGGTTGGACACATCGATCAAGAACCCGAGACGACATACTGGACGCCCCCCTGTTTCGGAGAAGACTTCTTTTCGGTCCTCGAAAACGACCGCCCAGATAGACAATGGTTGATTATCGGCCCTGAACGCTCTGGAAGCAGCTTCCACAAAGACCCCAACGCCACTAGCGCCTGGAACGCTGTTGTCCGCGGCTCCAAGTACTGGATTATGTTCCCGTCGTCGTCGAAATTGCCCCCTCCTCCGGGTGTTTATGTTTCTGAGGACCAGAGCGAAGTGACCTCTCCTCTCAGTATCGCGGAGTGGCTTCTCACTTTCCACGCTGAGGCGCGGAGGACAGCAGGTTGCATTGAGGGAATATGCGGAGAAGGCGAGATCCTCCATGTGCCATCGGGATGGTGGCATCTCGTTGTGAATTTGGAGCCGGCTATTGCTATTACGCAGAACTTTATCCCCCGTGGACATTTGAGCGCGGCCCTCGACTTCTTGTATAACAAAGCAGACCAGGTTTCCGGATTCCGGAAGGATGTCACGAACCCCTACGAGCGGTTTGTAGCGAGGATGCAAGAAAAATACCCAGATCTGCTGGAACAAGCATGGGAAGAACTGAAGAAGAAAAATGAAGGCAAGAAGCGCAAGTGGGACGAGATTGTCCATAACAAGACGGAAGAGGAGGGTCCTGAAGAGGCCGAAGGGGGTGGCTTCAGCTTTGGATTCGGCGATGATAGCGATGTGGAAGTTCCTTGAGCATTTTCTGAATGACTAATTGCTGAACGTTACGCACATGCATGTTCCTACAGAACAAATGATACCCGAATCTTGGCAACATATTCAGCGGAATATAGCGGCCATTTCTCACAACAAAGATCAATGACAGGCAACCGACTTAGTAGCTGACGAATCCTGCCCAAACGCCAAATACCCCACAAAAGCACCCACCGCAACCGCCAACATAACCAACCCGTTATACGTCATGAACAGCAGCCTACCACCAACCGTCAACAAACACCCTTTACCAAACACTAAGGGCACGGAAAACTCACATGATAAAAAAGCTATAAAACACCTGCACGGCATACAACGCAGCCAGCGCAATCTTCCCCCTCCTCTCCGCAACCCGTCTCGGATCCCTGCCTACAAGCAGCGGTGAGCTCTCGTCCGGGTCATCCAGCCCGGCCGTGGCTGTGGTACTGGCACATTCGTCGGCGATCTCAGTGCCTTTTCAGGATGAAAGAGACGTTAATGATCAGCCGGTGCGAATAGCCATACCATCAATACATCCAACCATTCAATGATAGAACCATGGGTTATAAGAGAATAGAGAAAGACTCACTCGTCGAAACACCAACACTGCTCAACCGCTGTACATGTCCTGCCTCGTACCTTCTTGTAATCCGTCTCACGCCCTCATAACCAGCTGTCAACAGCACGATAACGACCAGCGACACGAATAGCGAGAACGGGCCTGTCACTCGCCATTGCGGGAAGACGATGCAGAGGTTTTTAGTCGACCATGTAAAGAGCATCTAACAGCCATAACTATAGTATTAGAGACTATATCATCAACGAAGTATCTGGGGTATGGGATACTCACGTTCATGTTACAGTGACCCATATCCATATCGCCGTGGTCCATACCGCCGTGTCCGCTGTGTCCGCCATGGTCCATGCCACCATGGCCCATATCCATCTCGTGGTGCATAGCGTGATCCATTTCGTTGTACTCTAAACTATTGTTTTTGTGTAGTAGTAAAAAGGATAAGAATGGTAGAGAGGATAGATAGTGAGGAGTAAACAGGCAAGGAGCACCTCATCCTCTCTTGGCATTCCCGATCACCACTGCAAACACTGCAAACAACCTGATAAGATCGTACTGCGCTGCGCTCCTCTTTTCAATGCGACAGCACTTGTCTTACCTACTTGCACATTCTACCTCGAATAATCGCCTCCCGGAACAAGGATACCATCACGATACAAGAAGTGAAGATGGCCGATACAGCAAACCCTCCTGCACAAACAGCACCACCATCCAACGCCAACGCCGGCGCAACAGCAACAGCACCACCGGCACAACCAGACTCCTCAGACAAACAACCCCAATCACAACCACAGATACAGGCACAAAACCCAGGACAACAACCACAATCACAACCCTCCCAGAATGCCACAACGACAACAACAACAGACCAATCCCGCGGCCTCCCCTACTACGAAAAACTCCGACGCGACCTACGCGATACTCTCCAAAAGAAGCGCCTAATGGATAAAAGCATGGTACTTCTTACTTACCCCTCCCTTGATTCCACCATAACCACGCGCAAGACTAACCCAAATACCCCGGGGCTAGGCCCAACTAGAAGACCAAATCTACCGCTTTGAACAATCCTACCTCGAAGAAACAACCGCCGGAAACATAATCAAGGGCTTCGATAACTACATCAAGGGTTCTTCTACGGGGTCGACGTTGACAAGTGGTATCGGGCTGTCTGGTGCTGGGATGGGCGCTGCGGGGGGTGGAGCAAGACGGAAGGCGCAGGTTACCGAGACGGATCGGGTGTTTTCGAGGAGTTCGGCGAGTTTTATGAGGGTATGTTATTTTCTCTTTGTGCCCCTTTAGTTAAGGGGGAAAGACGAGCGGCAGGCTGATGTTTATAGGAATCTCCGACGCCTTCGTCTGCGCAGACAACGCCTGCGCCTACGCCGTTGTCGAATGGGGGTGATGCTTCGACGAATGGGAATTCGAAGGCTGGCTCGAAAAATAAGAAGAAATCTGGGAATAAGAATGTGGATGAAGATGTTGAGGATAGTGATAAGCCGCCCGTGAAGCGGCTGAAGATTAGTTATGGGAGGGATTGATTTCATTGGTGCAAGGATTGGTTGCTATCTACTGGATTGGCCGTGAGAAAGGAGTTAGGCGCTCAAGTCATGCATTGCATTCTGTACATTATCCACTGGGTTATGCAATTTATGGATTCTCAAGTTATCACTTAACGGCCACCGCCAGAGCTAGAATGAACCGATCTGCAATCGATAAGTCGCAACCTCAAAAGCTCTCAACTCGATCTTAATCTCAGCCGGCCTTTCCTTTCTCACGACAAGTTCCTCCTCATCATCTTCAAGTATATTGCACTTGAAAGCCTTCGTAACCGGGTAGTGACACCGAATAGTTCCACGACTCTTGCCACCAAGAGACTCATAGATGCGAAGGATAACGCTCTTTCCAGGACGTACGGGCAATCCGCCTCGAGAGACATCCTCGTCATCCTCGCCTCGCTTGACCGCATCAAGAACAAGAGATTTATTGCCAAGAAGCTCGGCAACTTGTACATTGTATTCCTCGCCAGATGAAGGTTGGATGATAAGCTGGTTGTTGAAGTTGTACCCTGCACGGACAGTACGCCAGTCCAGAGGTCCTTCGTGTGGGAAAATGGCATAGCGGATGTGGTGACGACCCATGTCTGCATGGGCATCCGGTGCCTTAGGCGCGCGGAGCAGAGAAAGTCGCATCAGATTACCGCTGGTTGCAAAGCCATACTTGGAGTCGTTCAGGATTGACACGCCATATCCGTATTCAGAGAGGTCGGCCCACTTGTGGCAGCAGACTTCGAACTTGGCCATATCCCAGCTGCTTTGTCAGTAATAACACGCACAATTTCTGATGTCAGTCACATACCTTGTGTTATAATGTGTGGGCCGTCTGATAATACCATATTGAGTCTCGTACGACGCCTCTGTATTGGTAATGTCTACTGGGAATTCCACCTTGAGGAACTTCATGGTCTCCTGCCACTCCACTTCACTTTCGAATTCAACATAAGACGGTTGATCTTCAACAGAAGCACCAAGGCTGATGGTTGTCTTGATCCAGCTCTTGTCGCTGATCTTGGTCTGGGTAACGACACTGGCATGGTACGGATCCGCCTCAGCAATAGAAGTCTGGCTAGAAGAAAGCTCCTTTCTAGACTCAAGGTGGTACACTTCCACATCCCATGCCTGCCAGTAAAGTGGCTTGTCGTCAAAGATCACCAACTGACCGGCTTTGCTACCCTTTGCGATAATCTCGCGTTTGGCCTTGATATCGAACAAAGACGTGATGACGCCGTTTTCAATGATGACCCGCAGTTGCTCGTTTTCCAATCGGAAAACGCCTGGTTTATCTTCTGTCACTATCACAACAGGCTTCTTCTCCCTCTCAAGGGCTTTAAGCTGTGTGGCACTGCTGGTGTTGTCTTCAACTAGGGCGTAATTGGTGTAGCCGTTGGTGGCGTATGCGGCAGGGATCCGGACGATCTCCGTGCGACTCCATGGCATAGTGCTAATGGCCACTAGACCATTGCTGATATGCCCATCCCCCTCTAAAAGCACCTTGAGAGCTTCATCTTTAAGTCTCTGACCGGTCTCAAAGATCTTGGCGTACAGTTTATCCGAGTCATCATAGCACATCTCAATGCAGCTGCCGGGTAGACAATCATGGAACTGGCACAGAAGGGTAGCCTCCCACATGTCGTCTATCTCCTCCTTAGGATACTTATACTGTGCCCTCAGGGAGGCAACGGTCGCCAGCAACTCAATATCGCGCAGCAAAAACTCCGCCTTGCGGTTGTTGCGCTTGTTGTCCGCCTGGGTGGTGTATGTACCACGGTGCAGCTCGAAATAAAGCTCTCCGTGCCAGGTCACAAACTTGGTCCCTTCAGCAGCCTTCTTCTCAAGCTGAGCAAAGAAGTCGTCGACGGAATTGCCCATCTTTACACGAGGAAGCAGTCCCACTTTGTCACTAAGACCACGGCAGCGACGCAGTTTCTCCAGATGCTCAAAGGTAGGGCCACCGCCGCCGTCTCCCTTGCCGAATACAAGAAGGGAAGTGTTGTCTTGATCCAGGGACTTGTGCTGGGTCACGCTACGCTTCACATCGCCAAAATGGGCACTAGCCGTGTACGTCTCCGCCGGTGTCATATGGCACATGACCTGGCTGCCATCGAGGGCAACCCACTGGAAGGTAGTGTGAGGGAAATTGTTGATATTGTTCCAGCTGAGCTTCTGCGTAAAGAAGCGACTCATACCTGCCAATCTGCAGATCTGGGGAATCTGAGTCGAGTAACCAAAGGTATCTGGAAGCCAGAAGGTAGTGCACCGCTCGCCAAAGTTGCTTTGGAAGAAGCGCTGCCCATAGAGGAATTGCCGCACCAGAGACTCTCCACTGGGCATATTGGTATCATGCTCAACCCAACTGCCGCCGACTGGCTGGAAATGACCCTTCTTAACCCAGCCTCTAACCCGCTCGAATACCGAGGGATAGTACTGCTTCAGCCATTTGAACTGTTGTGCCTGAGAGCAGGTGAACCGGTGCTCGGGGTAACGGTCCATCAAGTCACACTGGTTCGACCAAGACCGGGCGACTTTACGCTTGGTCTCGGCCCATGGCCACAGCCAACAGGTATCAATGTGACAGTGTCCAATGGCGTAGACGATAGGTTGCGCGTTGGTATCGTAAACCTCGGAAGAGTCAAGCTTGTCACCAAGGTACTTCTTGGCGATCCGACGTCCTTCCTTGATTGACTCCTGACTTCCGTTGCCAGCAATGAAAGCATCCATGATGGCATTGGCAACCATATTGGCTTCATGAGATTCCCACGAGTCACTCGGGAACTCCCGTGCCGCGTCTGCCATCTGTAAGCCCTACCATCTCTGAAATGCAGTAAGTGAACAAGAGGGGAGAGAAAGCGAAAAAGGAACGTACCACCAATAATCCAAAAATCATAATTCAACCCCCTCGCCTCCAAATTAACCGCCACAATCCTCGCCGTCTCCAACCGATAATACCTATCCTCCCTCGGCGGCTGAATACTATCCCCACCCGGCGCATTCCCAAACATCCCATTACACGCCATCTCAATATAAAACACATGTTCCTCCCCATCCCTCCACGCATCAGGGATAACCCACTCAATCCGTTCCCCACCACCCGTCAACCCCTGCAACGGCCGCCCGTCCTCACTCCACACGAGACCCTCGTTGTTCGCGTCCCAGTGGAACTCGAGGTGTTCCTTGTCGCGCATGTCCTGGGGGATCGTGAGGCGGATGCGGAACCAGTGCGTGGACCAGCTGGGGCCGAAGGAGGCGCCCGTGTGGGTGGGGGTGAAATCGTGGGATGTAGCTTCTGCGAAGGAAGGGCGGGCGAGGTTGGGGACGGAGTAGACGGAGAGTTTGATGTGATTTTCGTCGGTGGTGATGGTTTCGAAGAACTTGCTGTGGTTTGTTAGTACTGGTAGTATATTGGAGTATGGTGCTGACATACGAAACAAGATTTTGCCCCTCATACTGTCCCGGCGCTGTGAACTGACGCAGACGATCGGTGTAGATGCTCTTGATACGCTGGCCGACGGGATGACTGGGCGTCCGGGGAAATAAGCTGGGAGCTCCCAGCGGTGCACCTCCACCCATGTTGTTCTGAGAATCCACAGTGGCTGATCTTGATGAGAGCTCAGATATGATGGAATGATGATAGACTAGAGAATGAAGTAATGATAATGGATGCAGAGGGATGAAAAAGGAGTGGAATGTTGTCAGCTCAGAGAGAATGGGGAAGCACATGATCTGCGGCTGCCAGGAACGGAATGACGTTCTGTTTGCGGGGAAGCTCTGTAGTACTGTACAAGTACATAAAGTGCATAACTCTGTACAAGAACATTGAACACTGTGCTTCTAGATCTGAATATCTGATTAATTGCATTATGACAGCTCACATCGACCACAGCTCTGCTGGATCCAGAATTATAATTACAGCACGCAAGGGATTCTACTACTGTAGCAGGGGTACCACGCTGCACGAATCACCAGTGGAAATCTCGAATTGCTTGAATACTCCACAGGAATAACCAATCAATTTATAGGCATACGATAATTCCAACACCCAGCACCTCGCAAATAACAATGGATCTATATACCAAAACACTAATAACACACAGAAGCGAACCATATAAGACACATCAAATACAATCCCACGGATCAACCCTCCCATACGTCGTATATGGATTCACCGGCCCAATCAAGCGAATCCGTGCCTTCAACTGTGCCCGCCTCCGATCCATCCTCGCATCAAAAACCCTCCTCTTCGCCCCGTCCAGCGCATCCCGCATATAGCTCGTCCCATCATGTAGCGCCTTCGTCCCGCGCTGCAGCTGTGACCGCAACAGTGGCGAGGTAGGTAATTCAGGGTAAGACTGTGTTGCTGTGAGATTGAGATTGGGGGTGGAGCTGTTGTTGGTTACGTAGGAGGATGCGTATGTGTATGAGGAGGTAGCGTTTGAGAGGGACCAGCGGCGGGTTCGGTTTTGGCTCTGGTAGAAGCGGCTGTGGGATTGGGTGCTTGCGGGTGTGCTTGGGGTGGATGGTTTGTCGAAGACTGCGGCGCCATACTTCTGATACGGCGATAAGGGCACGGCGAGTTGTTTAGGGTATGCCGGGCCGTGATGTGGGGGTGTGGACCGCGGGCTACCCATGGCACCGCTGGATCCTGTGGACATGGATAACGATCTGAGCCGGTTGGTGATGGAGACTTTTCCCTCGCAGGACGGTTTTGGGATGGCGTATAGGTAGTCGCTGCGCTCGGGCTGTTGCTTGCCCTTGTTCTTGCTCTTGGTGCCCTTGCCGCTGCTGCTAGTAGTGCTATCAGAGAAATCACTCACACTAGCAGCCGCTCTCTTCGCCGTCGAAGGCCTTGGCTGCCGTCTCTGGTTCTCTTTCTCCTTCTCCAGCGAAGACTTCATCGTCTTCTGCACAACAAAGCGGATCGAATCACGAACATTGCTCGCCAGCGCCGTCGGTGCCGCAGTAAACGTATTCGCGCGAGTCCGTCGAAAGTCAAACCGAGATGTATTCCATTTTTTAGCTTGCGCAGCAGATGCCTGACGACAGGGCCTCTTCGACGTGGCTGCCACTGGAGCCAACTCGGGGAAGAAATCCCATTTCTTCTCACGGAAGTAGTGGCTGTTATTGTTGCGGCCTTGCGTGAAGTCCGTGGCCGTATGGCGGGTTTGAGACCATCGCGCGTCTAGATGGTGGTCGTTGTCGTTCCATTCTTCCAGATCTTCCAGATTCCCCACCATATCATTCTCCTCGTTATCACTCGCCAGAAACGCATGTAGCGGGCTCGGACTATGTCTCGTCGCAAGCGGAGCAGGCACAGTTGGCGACAGTAACCCTCCCTTTCCAACATCCCCAACTCCAATCCCAATCCCAGAACTGGCATCTGAATACGGCCGCTCAACACCATACTCACTCCCCGTCCTGACAAAAATCGGATAACTATCCGACGAATAGCGCGACGATTCCCGCCCCGAGTACCGTGACCCGCTATCCAGCGTACTGGTCTCGTTGCTGTTACTCCACGCTATCGAATCCGAATAGCCCATGGAGGACGGTGTGTCGGGGAGCGGTTTCTCAGGTAGTGGCTTGTCGAGTCGGAGATAGTAGGGCCGGCCCACGAGTGACAAGGGCGAGGAGAGTGCTAATGGCGACGTGGGTGGAATGACTTGCTCTAGGCCTTCGAGGGATTGGGACGGTTTCACTGGCGGGGCTGGTCTGTAGGCGTGGCCGTGGGTGTAGGGGTAGGGTACTGAGAGCATTTCTTCTTGACTGGGTGGTAGTGATAGTATCGGCACCGGACCGTTTAGAGTATATGATGTATGTATCCGACACTGGCGAAAGACGAACGAACGGACAACGATGATTCAAAGAATGAAAGAAGAGCGGGTTTGTATATATAAAAAAACGGCTTAAACCCTTCCCTCCCTTCAAGGCTCCAAGCAGAGACACCCAAGCCTTGCGTGGGATGGTTTCTGACTTTTCAGTGCACCGTTTGGGCAGTTCTTCAAAGTGCCAGAATCAGGCTGGACAAAGATAACTGCACGGCTGAGTGCATGTTTAGAAAAAAAAATTAAGACGGAAAGAGGAAAAGGAGGGTAGACAAAGAAAAAAATAATGAAAAAAATGCAATCAAAGAAGGAAGAAGAACTAAAAGATACTAAACTAAAAGACATGCATAACAGACACCCTCGACAAAGAAAACGAAATCGCGGAAAAAGAAATTCTAGACGATCAGCAAAGAGGTGCATTGGGATACGCAAGGAGTTCTTTATTACTTCCATGGCCGAGGCTTTATTGATGATTACCTGTCGAAGGATTCAGAACATTCAGTTCTTGAATACTAGTAGTTAGTAGTTATTGGTGGTGGGTGTATACTCCGATAATCATCTTTGTCCACCAACACCTATAATATCCCCTTCTGGTAACTGTCTGATATCCGTGCAGTCAACGTAGCACCGCATATGCAATCCAACTGGCGCCTCCACATGGAATCGGACGCCGCGGACCGGAGCATTGTATGTAGATGGAAAAATCGCCATGATGGCGTTGCTGGGATCACGTATGTATGCGGCATGCAGGCACTCCGGAGTGTATACTGGACTGGACTATGTAGATAGCGGTGATCCGATCTTCCGCTATCGTTCATATACCCGTAGAAAAACAACTATACTCGTGCTATATACTATATACCCAACAATGAAAGACCACTAACTCAGCTTCGCCGCCCGCTGCATATCCTCCCTAGTCAACTTATCCCCCGGCTTCCGCACAGCACTCAACCTCCCCATGCGCATGAGCCTCGTGATCATCTCCTCATCCCCAAAATCACTATTATGCTCAAACTCCGGTTCCTCAGCGTACGCCACCCGCGCCGCATCCACGAGCATCCGGGCCGTCATTCCATGGACCCTGAATCGCGTGGTCGACTGACCCGCCTTTTCGCGCTCGTATTCGTCCTGCGAAAGCTTGTCGACTGCATGCTTTTGGCTGGGCGTTTGGTTGCGTGGTTTGGGCTTGGTGACTGATTTGTCCCGCACGGGGACAAAGAACTGGTGCACTGGGATATTGTTAGTCGAATCGGAGGTACGGTACGGATTGAGAAATAAGATGAACGCCACGAAGGCAGAACCATTGCACCTCGTCATGTGGAAACATTCATGTGAAAACATAAATGACAAATGAACAAACTTACTCCTCCAATTAGACTGATGCCACTCGGTCCACGCTCCCGAATACCACTCCCCTGGGCCAGCCTCTACATTTGCCTCATCTTCCTGCTTTAAGAAATTATGAAACGGCGCCGTAAACACCGCCGCAACCTCCCGGGCATCCAACCTGGGAATCAACGACACCTCCGGATCCTCATTGACACCCGTCTTCTCGTCGTAGGAGTGCAGTAGCGCTACGCAAGGGCGTACTGCCAGCTCCGTCCAGGCGAGATTCGCCGGCAACTCGCAGAGATGCTCGACGTTAAACGGGGAAGGGAGCGAGGCGTTTGTTTCTGGGAGGCCAATTTCTTCGCGCGCTTCGCGGCGGGAGGTTTGGAGGGGGGTTTCTGATAGGGAGTCTGCGCGGCCTGGCTTCTGTTTTTAACTTGTTCTTCTACGTTGTACAATATGGTGGTTATTGTTTGTGCGTACCTCCCGGTAAAGCAGCGTGTCCGGCATCTAATCACATATTAGCCTATGATCAATCAAAGACCTCCCATTATCTACTGCGAAAAATGACCGAACCTACACGAACTCAACGTCTTCGCCCGAATAGTCAACACAATCCTCAAATCCCCCTTGGAATCCGCATACAGCAGCAACAAAACCGCCGCTCGCCTGGTCAACGGCAACAGATCATAATTTGTCGGCGGGGGTTTATAAGACCGTAAGCGATCAATCGCAGCCTGTTTGCGTCAGTAATTTTGTCTACAGATTAGAGTGACGGATGGGCGTGAGACATGGTAATCTTATGCGATGGGTAGTGGAACATGACAATAACACATGTTCGATTAAACGATAGAAGGTTTAATGATAAATGAGGAATTCGTAAACAAGTAGCGCGTACCTGAGATTTTGGATTCAGTCGTGGCATTGTGCTATATTGTGTCTTTCGTATTGCTGTTGTTGGCGATGACGGTGCTCGGAAGGGTGATCTGCTGGGGGCAGAATGAGAGATGAAGCTCCGATTGATGGTCGCGGTGAACTGGAGAAGCGACCGGCTCTTCATAGCAGATTGACGATCCTGGAGATTGTAATTGTCGATGTTAGATATTATATTACCCCGGTCCAGCTATTCTTGATCGTCCTGGTTGGTGGAGTGCCAACATGTCATCGGTATATACTGGGTTGGGTTGCCGAGGTTGGGTGGGAGCAGAGCGGAGGTTATGCACGCCTATGTTGATCCTGCCACTAATTCAAGGGAACCAATGCGTATTATACAATTATTTCTTAGAGATTCAATGTCTATAATTCACGTACATGACAGGAGAAAGCCTATGAAAATATATAAAGCAAGAGATCATCACCAAAGAGGCCCGACAGCAACAAGCAAAAAGAGTCTATGTATCAACAATAAAGCAATAACACAAGGAGATGAGAAAAGAAAGGAGAAAAGTAAAAAGGCAATTCATGAGAAGACAATTGGAGAAAAATACAAGACATTTATACCGCAATCCCAATAAACAAAGGTTAACTTAAGAGCTCTTCTCCTTTGCCTGGGCTTGCGAGTTGAGCTCTGCCTGTTGACCATCCTTAGCAGCCTCTGTGGCTTCAGCGCTCTGCGTTGAGCTATCTTCCTTGTCATCAATGTCCTCAATGTCCTTAGGCGCAGCAACGCCCTTCTCCTCGTTCTCGCTGTTCTGCTCGTTTTCCTCCTCAATGAGCTCTTCCTGCTCCTTGATAACCTCCAGACGCTGCTTGTTGGTGGCGGCACCCTCGGCGTTGTGCACCTCGAGCTCGATCTCGTGGTACAGCTCCTCGGGGATACTCGAGAGGACGGACTGCAGGGCCTCGATCTGGGAAGACATCTCGGCCTCCTTGCCGCCCTGCGCGTACACGTATGCGTTGCTTAGAACGAGAAGAGTAGAGGGAACACCCTGCTTAAGACGGAGGTCCAGCCACATCGACATGTCTTCGCGGAGGCGAGCGGGGGAGACGCCGTGGGTGCGGATACCACGGGAGGCAGAAGCCATTTGCAATTCGGGAACGGAGAGCGACTCGACGCCCTCGTAGAAGATCGCGCGGTCGTCACGCTTGATCTGGCGCATACGGTGGCGGATGTTGTAACGGAGCATGGCGTCAGTACCGAACGAGTTCAGGTTCATGTACTTGCAAATGCCAACAAGCTGCGGACGGGACAGGTTGTCCAGCGTCAAGTCATCCTTGAAGATCTTGCAGACCTTGATGACATCCTGAGTCGACGGAGACTCGCCGGTGGACCGGATCTTCCTGAAGAAGTCGGCAAACTCCTCGTTTCTGAGTGTCGTCGCAGTCACGGGGAGACCGGTCTCCTTCAATGTGTTCTTCAAGAAACTAGACACCTCCTTCCGCGTCGAGCTAAGACTAAGCGCCTTGGTCTCGCGCACCTTTGGACCCTCGTAGGTACTGGGGAGCATGTTGGGGAACAACTTCAAAGCGATGGGCAGCAGCAATTCCGCAAAGGGAATAATGACGAACATCGAGAACGGGACCAACCGACCCAAGTCCCTCGTCGTTCTTTGGAGCTGCAACCCGTTAGCCGAACCGAATGCCAGAAGACCAAGCCAACAAAACCAACCTGACGGTGCTCTCTCCGAGTCAACTCATACCCTCGCGCCATCTTCAACGCCAGCCTCGAACTAATCCTAACCTCCGTACCCAGCAGCTTAGTCCCATCCCAATAATGCTGGACCTCCTTCTTAATCTTCTGCCCGATCGTCAACTTCTTCTCCTTCTTCTCCGACACCTTCTTATCCTCGTCGGCCTTCACAATCTCTGATTCCCTAGTGTCGCCACTCTTTGCAGGCGCGGTAGGTGCCTTATCCGCATTCTGCACGTCCTTGGTCTGCGACTCTTCCTTCTGAATCGGCTTCTTGGCCTGTCCCGCGTTGAACCCAGGGGGCGGGAAAGGCTCCGACGATGTAGAATTGGATGTCGAGTGCTCGGTAGCGTATCCGCGAGTCTGGGGGACTAGGAGAGCCAGCGCTGTGACATGCGAGGGGAGGCCTCTGGCGTTGAATCGGAGGTTTGCGGTCGATGCGGCGCCCAATGCACCGCTGGCGAGACGGGTGCGAGCTGCATTTCATGTAAAACCAAACAATTAGCCATTGACCAAACCGAAAGTATGTAAAAAAGCATTGAAAAAGGTGCCAAGACGCTGTGTTTCAATGATAAATATATTTATTATTATGGGCCAAGCAAACCACGGGGACACCCACACGCCAGATTCGGCCGTAATACAGCATGGCTGCGGACCAGTCTACTCGACCTCAAGGCGACGGACATGGCGGAAGTCTGGAGATGCTCGAGAAAGCGAGCAAGAAAGGATATGGAGGAACAAGAATATGGCAATGGATCACAATAAGCAGGTTTTCATGAACAACAATTCTGCAAACGCATAAAATGGGGGTTGAGGTGTCGTAATGTCATCGTCTTCTCCGGGACTGCACGAGGCTGCAGTCAGTCACGTGATCTCTAGCGGAAGTCGCGGTCGGAAGAATCATATCGAAGACGGTCAAGGCGCGGTTCTAGAAGGCGATCGCCCAGTTTAATTCGACTGTATTCATCCTTGCAGGAGAGGCTATACAATAGAATTCGTTATACCAACAGTGCTAGAGCTGATTCAAATACAATCGAACTTCAAAGAAAAAACTTGCGACGGCATAATTCATAGTTCAGTATAAATCGTATCATGTTCACGCTTGCAAAAACCAGGGACAGGTTGACAGAAAAGGAAAAATTAAGGAGGGCACCCAGGAAAAGTGCCCTGGGTATCATCGTTCGACTGAAGTCGAGTGTATCGCTTGAGCAAAAAAACCAAATCGTGTATATCATTTACTTCCTCTCGCGCACCATAGAGTCGTTACCGTTTACTTCCTGCGCGCCAGTCGAAGCAGCAACAGCATCCAAGGGAGGAATGCGGTCAATGCTGGCCTTGTCAGACGCAACCTGGGCGAGGGTGGCCGGTCCATTGCCATTCTGGGCCACCAGTGGTGTCATGAGTGGACTGTTGAGCGCTTCTGGAGAAGATTGCCAGCGTGCGACGTCTTTCTTCAGTTCTTCGAGTTCCTTCTGGAACCGCTTTCCGAAAACGTCGAGATAGTAGGTTGCGCCATTATGAATACTCCAGACGAACACCGCCATCAAGAACCCAGCACTGGCCCATCGGTACCAGAACCAAAGGGGACACGGGAGCATTGTCACGAGTGCATAGGAGTACTGGATCAACATGAAAGCAACCGATTGAAGAGATTCAGGGAGGCTCAAAACGAGCTTGCCAATCCAAGCATTCGCGTACGACTTGCGAAGCCAAGTAAAGCTGGTTGGTCGACCTGCGGCAATCTGCTCGGCACGACGTACTGTGATCAACAAGTGATAGGCTATCTGCCAGATGAGATACGGGACAGTAGCCCAGATAACCATATCACCAAGCGAATAGTGCTCTGGTGAGCCAGGCTCGCTATATTTGATGGCATAGATTGCCGGGAACCTCTCCTTCAGCATCTCCGCAGAAGTCAAGTGGACGAGGCAGTGCAACGAAACAGGCGGCATGATATGGATAAAGAGACTGCAGAAGCACCGTCAGAAAAGAATATCATAAAATACCGACGATGGAAACTTACCTGACGACTTTGTCCATGCTATGGAAGACCAGCGAGTTCCGCCACATTGCAATCGCAACCGCGTTGTTCCCGAAGACCAAGCAAAACGTGCTAATGAACAGTCGCTTTGACTGCGGGAACACCCAGAAACTCAGCATGCACATCAGATTGACGAAGTAGCAGAGATCTGCCAGGAAATAGTGGTATCCCTTCTTGTGATACCGGTAGTATCGAATCGGCATGAAGTAAATCAGCTGGACACTGAACCAGATGTAAAAGTATTCCGGATACGCTCCAACCAGGTAGCCACTAATGAAGATGTTGAGGACACCCGCGATAAACGAGATCTTCTCACGCAGGCTCACCGTCGCCGCCGCATTCCACTGCTTCCCCAATCGCTCCACACCAACCCTCATGCGACGGCGGTACCTGTCAAGCTGTTCATCTGCCGTCGGAACACGCCTCTTCCATTCTTTGACCACTTGGTCTTTCGCATTCATCGAAGTAGACTTCAGTCTCTCGCGTTGTTTGTTCACTCTTTCCTTCTGCGCATTGATAGCCTGCTGCCATTTCTCCAGGCGATGCGGCAGAGAGAAGGTATCCAACAGATCGAAGATCGAAAGCTTGTCAAGCGGAGGGAAGGTCTCCCAGTCCTCCTGGTACGAGCTGCTGTTGTTGGAAAACGAGGCATTGCGCGACAGTCTGGGCGAGGCAGGTGGCGAGATAGACCTGGTGCTCACAGATGCTAGATCTTCCGTATCAAGAAGGGGGTCGTCGTCCATTGCGGTCGCCTCCAACTCCGGGGACAACGCAGCCACCGATGGCTCCGACTGGCGACTCTGGAAATAACCAGTGTCCTCCATGATGAGTTTCTGTTGGAAGGAGAAGATGGTAGGGCCGTCCCGGTGGTTGGGATAAGGACGACTGAGAAAGCGGCTAAACGTCAGCATCCCCATTGTCAAAGAATTGCTCGCTGTTCTTCTTCACACAAAAGAAAGACAAGAGGCATGAGAAGAAACAAGAAGCCCTCTGGAACGAGGACACACCAAGGGTGTTCCCTGCGCATTTATTTGTTTGTTCCACCGAACCGACAAGCACACCCTCCAAGAGTCACGCAAAGTCACGCACCTTTTTTTGAATCGTCAAAAGATCTCCGACAAAGTTTGGTTTCGAATCGCAAACGGCAGGTGGTCAGACACAATCCTCCAGTATCATTCAAAGCCCAGAACGCATGGTTTTTGTCGGGGAGCGACCAGAATCAATCAAATCGACAACGTGCGCTCATCCAAGGCGGTGCGGCGGTCGCTGGCTGCTCTGTTGGGGATGCGTGTCTCCATCGGAGTATTCTATTGGCTACAACAGGGATGATCCGCGACCGGGGTTTTGCAGGCAGTCTTTATGCCTTGCTGCCTGGACTATGAGGCAGAAACGGAAATCAGCACGTTTGGATCAGCCCTATCGGACCAGAGACTTTAATTACTTTGACCAATGCTTTGTACAAGAAAATGACTGGTGCCTCTCAGCTGGGGCTATACAATAGCTGCAGCTCACAACTGCAGCCAGTGCCGCCTAGTCTGCATTAGCAACAGGAACATCTGCGGTGATTACGGATGTACAGAGGCTTACCAGCGAAGCATTAAATCCCTCTGCTACTTTGATATCCAATATCCTTCTCTTAGGAGGCTTGGGATACCAAGTATACTGCCGAGGAGCAGATCCTAAAGAATCGTTTTTCACCGTGCTCTCCCGTATATCGGCCACCTTGATCTCCCCCACAAGCATCTCCCAGATATAGATAGACTCCTTGGACACCTGGCGCACATGTACAGTTGCTTGTTTATCCTGCTCATATTTTGCTGTCTCCGTAGCCGCATTCTGTACGATCATGTCGAATGTCCCGTAATGTATCGACATGGAAAACTCGACGAGGTTGTCTTTCTTCCCATCCGTTCCTGGTAATCGTACTCTCAGCGGCCGTGAGATTCCAATTACCCTGTATAACTCGAATAAGGTAATCTGGAGCCATCGCAAAATTGACGACCGGTCCGCTCGCCGTGTTTCTTCCCTGCCATTGCGAAGACGGTCGAACCGTCGTCGCTGTCTTTGATGATCTGGTCTTCCGGAGAGAGATCACCGCATTTTGGCTTGATAATGAGATTAGTTTCTGCTGCTGCGATGTGTTCTGGTCGGACGGCAATGAGGAATGGTGGCTGCGAAAGGGGAGTATTTCCTCCAACCATGATGCAGAAAGTGTTGATGAGTCTACCGGAAAGATAGAGGTGGTGACTGATATAATCAAAAATGTTGCCGGTCGTGGTACTAGTTAGTCCTTTCTCGTTTAAATCGGGCGTTAATTTTTGCACAGCCGCTAGATCGCCTCTAGCCTTGATACAGACCCCACTTTAAATGCCCTGGTGTAAATACAACTGCACGTCCAAGATCGCAATCTCAGGCACTTGACTAGTGAGGTCATGTTGAACCACACATACCAAAAATATTTCCGCCATGACTCTAGGCACTTCCGAAAACATCCACCATCCACTTCACAGCTTCCAGAAGTCCGACTCAATCTGCACAAGGCAGCAGATCTGCATTGGTTCCAACAGCTCACACGAGTCACAAATAAGTACAAGCGACAAGCGGCAATGGTCCTCGCAGCCCTCCCTCGAGAGGTAATCTTTTCAATATCAAAGTAACTTCAAGAGTGCGATGTCAACGCTCTCTCTCAGACAAATGTTCATCTCTAAGGCCTGTTGAGTGAGGTTCTGTACCAGCGAAATGTCAAGACTTCGCAGGGCGCGGGCGCTTGGCGGGGTATCGACCAGGGTAATGCGGATTCTCTTATGAAGTTCATTGCGTATGGCCTAGATATTCATGGCGGTGGGCAGCTGTCGAATTTCGCGGTGAACAGGGTGCTCGTCGGTGATGACACTATAACGGTTTGAAGAGAACGAGGAAGAGAGAGAGAGAGAGAAACAAAAGAAGAGGCAGCTGGAGAGGAAAAGGAAGAGAGAGACAAAAGCGAAGATGAAGAAGATTGGGAGGTAATAGAATATGTGGAAGAGATGAGCAAAGAGAACGAGACAAGCGAAGAAGGGAAAACAGAAGAGTACGTGTTTAAATTCGTGGCTGGCACGGTTGGCGTAGGGATGTCGGGTCCTGGCAGCTGAGTTAGACCATACGACCAAACAGTACCATGGCACGGGATAGTTTTGAATTGTGCTATGTAAACATGTTAAGCTTAGAATAGGATAGGACAAAGACAGACAGAAATGATATTTCCCGTAGCATTCTTCGGAATGTTCAGCACAAGATCCTCTTCTGGTCAAATTTGGACCGGAATAGCGCTCACTTAGAAAATAGGAAGAAAAGAGGCTTACCGCGTTCCCACCATGATCCATCACAACTAGCCCAGAATCCCTCCAATTGTTGGCTCCAATAGCCATGGAGACCAGTGGAATGTCAAGTACGAAGGAACACTGCGAGTGTCTGAACGGAATAAGTGAAAGATAGGAGATACAATTTCAGTAGGCTAGTGATTCCAGTCATAAGAGTACAGTGTGATATACTCCAATATTACTCTATGGTATAGTATATAGATTTAATTTATGCCCGAAAATTCCCGTAGGAATCCAGGTAGGCTGGATTGTAAAATAAATCGTTCTCTATGATGATGGCACGCCTTATCAATTAGGGTTATATCTCAGTCATCACCGGACAATATTAAAACTTGAATGGTAAGAAATGAAAAAATAATAGTAATCAAGGGCAGCCAGCTGGGTGCATCCGTGCAGAAGCGATAGGAAATAGTTGTGATGTGTCTGTTTGGGCTGCGATATAGAGCTCTTTGCAGTAAATGGTTGGGGATAATTGGGGCGCTAAGATCGCCCAAGTTGATACATACTCATCCGACCTAGCTTGGCGCCGAAGGAAAATACCAAACCTGCATGGTGGCCGAATGAAAACGTGGTTTCATAATGGCTTTAGCCATCATTAGCTGCGGCGGCCATTTCAAGGTCGCGCGGCTCGACCCTTTGCATGAGTTAGAATTCTGCATTTACCGGCTTTGAGAGGAGTCACTTACTTCTTCAGGGCGGGGATCCAAAGCTTCCCCAGGTCCCCAACTGGCAAGTTGAACGGGAATCCCATGGCATCAAAAAGCTGGACAATGAGTAGGTAGAATCCAAATATACTGGCAGTAAAAAGAGAAGCCCCGGCACCCTAGGGATATCAAATTAGATCTTTTGAATGCTTTTTCTGTCTCACAATGGAAAGGGCTGAGCAAGCACGGCACTCACTATCACGCATCGATTACCGACCACGGCATCCCCAAGACCTAGCCGCCAGTACGCGGACGACAACAACAGGAAAACCAAGAGAAGAGACAGAAATATCAGTGTATACACAACATTGGTGCGTGTCGCGCAGATCATGAAAATAAACATCAGGACTGCCATGGATATGAAGAGGAACGCTGTTATTTTCAGTTAGAATCACCGATCAGGGTTGACGAGGGACACTGGAAATATGCACTTACCATAGGTATTCATGAAGTCAGTACTCAGAAGTCCGGCATCTGTATCGGTAGTAGAGGGGGAATAAGGAGCTTTCGGTATGTGAGAATAACTCCATTATAGTCAGAAGGGAGACGGGATAAACAGACCAGCTGAGTTGAAGGCGGGAATCATTGTAGCCGCAAAGGCGAACCAGAATCCACCTATTTCATGTCAGTAGGGACGACCAAGGCGTGGGAGTTTCGATCAATGCTGGCGAACTTACCGATGGTACCGAATACAACACAGGGAAACGTGTTGCCAAGCACAAACTCGAGAACACTAGTTATGAGTAACAAAAGACCACCAAGAAAGATGATAGGGCCGCTGTTCCATTGATTAGATCAGGGACGAGATCGTGGATCTTGAATTATTCCTTACGTAAATGCAATCCCATTTCCACTGGCTCCTCTCCAGGCCATCAAGCAACACGAGAGGGGGGTGGTGGTGATAACGAAGCCCCCCAGAGCTCTGTGATTGGGTTGTATGGTTAACCAGAGCTCACATCGAGGCCCAATGACCCAAATGGATGCCAATACAAGGAACTTACAAGGGCGTCGGATTTCCCACTTGTTTGGCCAATGGTGGCTGGCGGCGCGTCATTGGGGTCAGGTACAGCCTCTCAAATTGCTCGGCCGTCAGTGCCACCGATGTAGGGACTGTAGACAGTCCATACATTGGGCTCTCCTCGTTGTGTGAAGCAGCCTTTGGTTCGCCATTATAATTGATGTCACCGACCATTTTGCCGTCCTCGATTTCGGGCTTGAAATGGAAGAATGTAGGTATAGCAGATCGCGGAGAGGGAATTGATGTGCTTTGGGAGCTTTGAGTTGCCATTGCGTCGACTGCTTTTCTTATGTTGCCAGCAACAACTCGTCACTCTACGCCATCAAACGCCCACATACGTTTTGATAGGATGCGGTAGACAGGAAGAAGACACCGACTCTGGCGCCAATACCGCTGAGTTGACAAGCATCTGGTCCCGGTCGAACGGAGTTTAGTGGGCGTCATAATCTGAAGTCTAACATTGGTGATTGCTGTATTGGCTAGAGCCTTCATCTGACGTGGCATGGCCACGCCAAGGGGCAATTTGCATGCAATACAAGGACCCCTTTCTTGGACAGGATAATGACCACCTCCGCATTTCAAGATTGAGTTCAAAAGAAAATTTCGATCACGGGAAGCTTGACCTAGCTTCCTCATCCCCGAACCAATCAATGGGTTCAAGTAGCGTGTACGGAATGACTGACGATCACGGGTGACGCCTGTCATGCGGGGTAGCTAAGAGGCTAAATTACCATTCGGATGATCAATGCTCGCAAGAATGAGGTTGGCTACCTGACAGGCAGAGACTATGGGGGGGGGAAGAACTAAGACCAATAGGAAAGTATCCGCCGGTCCTTCTCGCCCCTGGCGAGGGGGGAATAGCCTTTCCGCAATGGCTAACGGTCCGATAGTTCCCGCGTCTGGTAACTCGCATATTCCCGTGGTCAAAGGGTCGAAGATTGTCGGGGAGGGACCGATGGATGCTGTCTGTCCCGAGTGGCTCTCCAGTATTATGTTGAACACGGCGAGCGACAGTGCTCCCATACAACGAAGAATTATACATCTAGATTCCTTTGCAGGCCAAATACAATCAATTATCTCATGAAGATATGAGAGAAGCTCTATAATAATTCATATAATTCATTGTCAACACTTTAGTGGGATACTCGCATGGAGCCGGCCGAAGATAGTCCAACCGGGGCAGTGTGTTACTTTACCATATCATGGGGTTGAATGGAAATAAAATTCCGCTCAGTGACAAACGACATTTTATAGTCCACTAACTGCTTAAACGACCTTAACCAATTAAATCATATTCAAAGGAATCGTGTGCTACAGGTGCATTGCATCCCTATTGAAGGGTTGAGCAGAGTAATTCCAAACTCCCCAGATATCATTCTTCCACGAAACACAACAGACAATAAAAAAAAAAAAAGTGAGAGAGAGGGACCCGGAAAAGTAAAATCCGCTGAAATAGTTGCCTATTCAGCTTAACTGTCGCTAACACGGACGCGAACCGTCTTCACCTGCGTGTAGTTGTCCAGCGCGTACGAACCTAGCTCCCGTCCTAACCCTGACTCCTTGAAGCCGCCAAATGGCATCTGGTAGTGAAGCGTATTGTAATTATTGACCCAAACCGTTCTGTACAACGTGTCAGCTGAAGGACCGCGCACACAACGAGATGGGAGGGGAGGAGAGCGGAGGGAAAACATACCCAGCTTTCACGGCATTTGACACACGAAGTGCTGTGTCGATATTCTTAGAGTGAACAGCTGCAGCCAATCCTACATGGCTAATTAGCCACTGTCTGTCAAAAAGAGCAGGGAATTGGGAATACCGTAATTGGTGTCATTGGCCAGTTGGATTGCTTCGGCCTCCGTGCTAAACTTCTGGACGGTACACACAGGGCCGAAAATTTCTTCTTTCACGATACTCATGTTTTCGTTAACTTCGGAGAAGATAGTCGGCTCAATGTAATACCCTGTTGAACCCAAGCGACCGCCGCCGGCAACCACTTTCGCCCCAGCTTTTTTGCCCTCCTCGATGTATTCCATAATACGATCGAATTGCAACTGCGAAACCTGGGGACCTTGAAACGTCTCGGAGCTCATGGGATTGCCAACTTTGTTCTGCCGGGCACGTTGACCGAACTTCTCCAGGAACTGGTCGTAAACTGACTCGTGCACCAGGACGCGGGATCCAGCACAGCAGCATTGGCCATGGTTAAAGTAAATTCCGAAATTCACCCATGTAATCGCATCCTCCAAATCGGCATCCGGGAAGACGATATTCGGGGACTTACCCCCAAGTTCCAAAGTAACCTTTTTGAGGTTACTTTTGGCTGCCGTTTGGAGGATCTGCCGGCCCACCATTGTAGACCCAGTAAATGCAACCTTGTCAATGTCCATGTGAGCGGCGATGGCGGCCCCAGCAGTCTTTCCAAATCCTGAAATGATGTTAATTACTCCGGGTGGGAACCCAGCCTCCTTAACTAGTTTGGCAGCATATAGGGCGGATAGCGGAGTCTGCTCCGCGCTCTTCAACACCACAGTGTTCCCGGTTGCAATCGCAGGGCCAATCTTCCATGCCCACATCAACAGTGGGAAGTTCCAGGGGATAACCTGACCACATACTCCCACCGGCTCGTGCCTGGTGTAGGTGAGACTAGCTGAGTCCGTGTCGATAGTTTGCCCATAGATCTTGTCCGCCCAACCGCCATAGTATCGAATGCAGCCTGCAGACGCGGCGACATCTCCTCGGGCCATGCCCACGCCTTTCCCATTATCTATCGCTTCAATAACAGCCAGAGTCTCGGTCTCACGCTCCAATAGCTCTGACAGCCGGGTGAGAAGCTGACCGCGCTTGGAAGGCGTGATTTGCTTCCATTCGCCATCCAGAGCGCTCCTTGCGGCCTGGACGGCAATATCCACGTCTCGTTCGTTGCCTTCATGGACTGCAACAATGGGCTTCTCATCATGAGGGTTGATGGTCTGGAAGGTTTTACCTTCAACGCCCGGGACGAACTCATTGTTGATAAAGCTGCTTGCTGTTTAGCGAACGAGGGTTTGTAAACCATCACTATTGTTTCTGGATACATACAGTCCAGTTGGTTGCTCGTAGGTAAGGGCAGCAGTCTTGATGGTTTGGTACAAAGCCATGGTGTTAAGATGCGGGAGGTAAACGCGGGTAATGATCGTGTTAAAATGAAATGAGGTTCTGTATGTGCAAGGATACAGGCAGTCTGAAGCGTATATTGATAAAATTTGGTTCGAAAGTCTCAAATACTAATGCCATTGCTTCCAATTTATATCTCAATAGGTAGGTCTGCTTTCCTCAGGACCGAAAGCCGGCAACACCGTTTCCGACCCCTGCGGTATCCAACATGGGGACCCGATGGACGACGTATTCATGAATCCGAAGCTTCCCTCTACCCCCCCCCCCCCCCCTCTTCCCTTCCCCTCCACCTTCGCTAATGTGACAGCAGGGATAACGTTCTCGTTGCTCCACAAAAATGAGTATCGAAACTTTTGCCAAAAGTAGGCAATGGCCGGACCCCTCCGCATTCCAAGCAAATACCTTTTTTTTTTTTTTTCTCCCGCAGAACAGCTCGGTCGAAGGGGAAGATCACACCTAGATAAGGCAGCGAGGCTAAGAGCAAAGCCCTTTGATTACAAGCCGTACATTTAGCAGACGAGGTCACTTGACCCTATTTCATTAGTCTTCTGTCGATCACTCGGAGGTTCTTGATAGACGTCACTCCCTGAACGTCCAATGCCCGAAACTCTCCGCAAATGGCCGATCCTTTTGCGGGGTTTTTCATTCCGGGGAAGCTTCGCCCCTACTCAGCCAATAGGCCAGTTGACTTTTCGGCATCTGTGCCATGGCTCGCGGCCGGCCTTTATATAAAGCAGCTGGACCCACTTGGCGTGTTTCTTATATCTACTTGTAGTGTTCTTACAGACAGGGTTTGATATCCGGTCTCTGGTCTCATTGCTTGTCGACAACGCCTAGCGGTCTTGAGTAAAAGCGCCCACTACTAGTTAGTCATAGAACAATAACACGGCGGAATTCCTCATTTCAAACTGATCAAACGGCGGCTATACATGCAATCTTCGCTCTTGGCTCCAACTCTACTCTGCTTCACAGTACTGCCCCATCAACAAAAGTACGGTTTCACTCCTCACACTCCAAAGTAGATACATCCATGGCCCTCAGAAGAACAACAACTCTGAAACGTTTGTGTTTCACGCAATGGGTACTGGTATCGCCATGTAGAGCAAGCACATTATTCCGGGATTTCAAGCACGTATCGTCCAGCAATCTTGCCTTGCTCTAAGTTGTTTGTCAGACCAAAAAAAAAAATATAGAAACATTTCGCAAAAGAGCGGTTGACTTACCCATCAGCTCAAAGATGTGGGGAAGATCCTTCAACGAGGCCTTCTTGAAAGGAGCTTTGATCAAACCCCGTTCGAAGAACTCAATCGCTTCCACACCATCCTGTCGATTGCCGACATAGCTTCCTTTGATACTGATCATGCGGATCACCGTGCTCAGGACGGGGGCTTTGAGGAAGGCGCCAGCAGGTAGGCCAATGGCTACCACCGATCCCCGCGACCGGACATATTCAGTGGCCTGTTGGAAAGGCTTCTCCGAGACTGCCAGAAGAATGACCGCATGAGCCCCGCGGCCTCCTGGAGTCGCATCTCGGACATCAGCGACAACGTCCTTCGATTTGGTGAAGTCAACGAATGCCTGACACAATCCCCCGCGCGCGGTTAGCAATGCGACGACATACTGCTAGACAATCAACCTACCGAGGCGCCCAGTTGCTCGCACATAGCTCGCTTCTCATCCCCGCCATCAATGGCGACTACACAAATGCCCATCGCCTTAGCGTATTGCACCGCCAGGGAGCCCAATCCACCTCCGGCTCCGACAATGGCCACCGTCTGGCCTGAACGCACGCCCGACTCCTTCAGACCCTTGTAGACCGTAATTCCTGCACACAGAACCGGGGCGACAGCATCTAGTGGAGTGTTTGGGGAGAGTTTCGAGGCATGCGCAGCCTTACCGACCGTGTACTGCTGAAAAGTGCCGTCAACTGTGTACCCGGAGAGCGAGCATTGTTCGCACTGGGATTCATCTGTTTGCATGCAAAATTCACAGGAGAGACATGACCCGTTCAGCCACTTGATGCCGGCAGCATCTCCGATGTTAAAACCGTGGACTAATTCGCCCTTCGCCACGACGTGACCCGCCCCTTCATGTCCGCCCACCAGGGGCATCTTGACGGGGAGGGGCCAATCGCCTTTCATAGCATGCAGGTCGGTGTGGCAGACTCCCGAGTAGCGGATTTTGACCAGAATCTCATCAGGCCCGGGCTTGGGGACGGGAATTTGCTTGTAAACCAGAGGACCGCCAGCCTTTTCGGCGACCTGGGCCCATTGCATTTCTGGGATCCACATTTTGATTGGAGTCAGGATAGGTTCTGATATAGAAAAATGATGTTGAAACAGTTTCGAGGTGATGAAGATTGTTCAGAAGATAAGGCACAATGGAACTTGTAGTGTGGGTGAGGTGTTCCAGTCGATCCGGGGTTTTTCCTTTATAGGATTCAGTCACAGCATGCAACCCAACTTTTCCGGGATGCGGCGCATGACGATAATGTATTATCGTGAGTTGCAGGCCTAGAATGCCCTCGAATGCCCTCATTGCTTTCTAGTTCAAGATGGCGGGCATAAGGATCTTGTCGGCGGAACGGAGAACGAATAGTGGTGACAAAAGCAAAAGCAAAGAGAAGCTTGTCTATGCGCAGTGATGGCTAACGAGGTGGTGGAGGGCAAGCCGAGCACAAGATCGTCTGGTCCGGAGCTTACCCAGGATTTCCCCACAAATACACAATCCGGAGAGGTGGGGAGGTCTAGCCATTGGCGAACACCGAACTCATCGGTAGCGTTCTCGCCATGTCCTTTCAAACAAACCGTAATGTGGAACCGAATAGGTAGTTGCACTCGTACGCAATACAAGTATTCTTATCTTCCAGGGCGCACTCCCGATACGCTAACTTCAAACTGCCTGATAAGATGTTTCAAGTACCCAGTCTAGACAGACAAATGAAAACTTCTAAGGTTCCTTTCTACCGAAGCCATCACATCATGTGGACAGAAGAGCGCGTCCAACGGTTGTATCCGTCGCGCTTTGCCATGAATCCTTCCGTTAATCACATTCTGGTTGTGACTTGAAGCTGAGGTGCCTCATTATGTAGAACGAACCGTCTACATGGAGCTAGCTCGAACCTATAAAAAGCCTATGTTATCAATGCAATCTGTCCTTATTGCTTTATGCTTCTTTGCAAGATACCATTATTGCATCTTCCCCCCCCCCAAGCCTTTTTTTTTTTCTCTATCTCTGCATTCACAAGCTCGAGATTTCTCCATATTTGCAATACCGCAATACCACCGTGAACAATGGAGCTAGAGGTGAGAAGACCAATCAATATAATCGCGTTGGATCAATTCTGACGAGCACTTGGCATTTTGTTTTCCAAAGATCAGCATGCCTGCCGACTCGCCTGATTCCAACGGCATTTCCAACTCAGGCAGCAGCCAAGCAGCAGGAGGCATGGCATCCACAGTCCAGATAAATCGTCGCGGAAGGAAAGCTAGAAAAAGCTGTCTCTCTTGCCAGCGATCTCACAGAATGTGTGGTGAGTTGCTCGTTATAGGTGGCTCCTGTACTTCTGGATGTTACCGGTCCCAAAACCACCGCGGCTAAAATGAAGAATGCTGATACATGTTCGAACAGATGATGAGCGGCCATGCGGCATGTGTATTAGACGAGGAATGGGCGATATGTGCTACGACGGGATTCGCAAAAAGCCCAAGTACCTTGAAGAAGTGCCTGGTGCTACAGTTATGGATATCAGACCATCTATCTGCGGCAACAATGTCCCACAAGCAATCCAACACCAAGAACAGCATCAACAGCCGCAGTGGTTTGTGACCCCAGGTGAATACTCAATACTTGAGTCTACTATTCCCAGGAACACTACCAGTGAGCAAAGTCCCTACTGGGAGCTACAAGGAGTGCGCACACAGTCTTCTCATAATTCTGTCAGTAGAGACAAGGGCAATGGTCTGAATAAACCAAACAACCAGCAGCCACTCATTCCAGATGCTGACTTGCTGGATGATGTGACCAATTGCAATCTTTTAAATCAGCAGAATGAAAAGTTGAGCCTCAATTCAGAAATGGGAGATTGTGATATGCATATTGAATGTACATCCAGCACAGGCAGCCCACTTTCATTTGCCATTAAGAGTGGCTGGTCCAGCACTTTCTTTTAAGACTGGTGGAACTTTACCTCTGAAACTGGATTGATTCAATAATGCGAGCGATAAATATGCTGTCTTGTAGTCTGACTGTAACAATAGATTTTGCAAAGCATTGTGCAAGTTCTCGCCTAAGACTATTATTTTTTAAATAAAGAGGAAAGAGTTCCTGTAAAAGGCCGGAAGGCTCTTCCATAAGCCAATCTAGTAACGTGATCCACTACCGAGCTCTGATTAATGCAATACCGCATGTAGCCATTGACTCTACCGTCCTTTGCAGGGTCCAGCGCTGCAGCAAGATAGTTCGACCTGTTGCTTCTATATCTCTATGTGGACCCAGCACAGGCGCGCTCTGTGCCTCAAGTATAAGGCAAAGAACATGTATTCGACTTACACAATCATTTATGTCACGGGGGGTATGCGCTAAATAAAAACTTGTTGGGGATGATCTCAGAATATGCAACGCACAACCTTCCACCCATTGTTGATATAGTATCTACATTCTTGAATTGATATCTCATTTTTGGTTGGGAAATGCGAAGTTGAAAGTGAAGGGACCAACCAGATCAATGAGACAGATACTAGGACGTTTAACATCGGGATGTTCTATCAAGTGCTTTCTGCTATATGAGCGCTTTATATGTTACAGAAAAAACGTATATAGTAACTTAACCCATTTTGAAGGTTGTTTGCGTCTGTTCGACTTAATCGCTACGTCTTTGCTTCCGCAAAACCCTAAAATATAATTGCAACGTGGAAGCTCTAGTTACAACTTGTGCAGATATTAAAAAGATGATGCGGTAAGATACAAAAACATGTTCATTTTGATTAGATCTACACAAAATCTACGGGTTCTGCATTGAGCAAAATTAGGAAAAAGAAAATAAATAACTTAAACAAGAATAAGAATAAGAATAAGAACAGGCAAAAAAAAAAATTGATCAATCGTGATCGTCTTCTGCAGAAGCCGAACGCGGGGGTCGAACCCGCAACCTTGAGATTAAGAGTCTCACGCTCTACCGATTGAGCTAGCCCGGCTGGGCTCGTTGTTGGGAGCAGAAATAAATGTACCACAAGTTAAACAAGTTATTGCTGGATATTTATCAGCCATAATTTTCGAGAGTGAAGAGGTCCTGAGAGCAAGGCTTTTTCTCCAAGCGCGAGAGCGCTGGTAGAGGAAATGACAGAAAGTTCGCAACAATTGCGAAACAATTATTGAAAAAGTGAGCATATCCCCGCTACCATGGATCGAGACAGGAGCCATCGCAAAGGGAATAAAGGGCCGACATGATGGCCTGATCTTCCAACAAATGCTGAATTCGGGCATTCAGCAGAGCCTTGGTATGCGTGTTGATGTCCTGGACAAACGTGCTAACTGGGATACTATTGATTCCCCGAAAGCTTTAAGGAAATTGGTTAGAATTCGCTTCCTGATAATGAGCCAGAGATGGTCACAGAAAGCCCCCTGAAGGCACGGACTGAGGCTGAAAGTCCATCGACTCCCTCAACAGATACAAATGGAATAACAAAGGTCTGAATGATACAAGTGAGCCTGTGCGAAATCCCGTGCACTCAAGGAGCTTTAACTGGGAATGGGAAGCAATGAATGCTGCAAGTCAGGCAAGATTCCTAAAACATTGGTGACTTGCGTTACAAGACAACTTGAACATATGGGCCAGCTGGCCATACGATCCCTGCACCTAAGAAGGCAAGCAGATCATAACCGTATTTGGAGAAACTACGGCTGCCCAAACCCCCGCCCTTCAGCCTAGCCTTGCGGCTTTTCTTCGACGACATCATGTTCGTACTTTATTCAACTAAAAGATTACCGGAAGCTCTGATACGTGAGAGTAGTCGCATTCAAATCTCTAGTTAATCGGCGGGCCGTCAAAGGTAAATGGATCAAACTCAGGGGAAAGGAAAATTAACATCGGATACGAAGTGTCGACTCACAGCAAGACAGATCCAAAGAAAGCAAAAAAGAAAAGTCCTTTATTGTTGCAGAAACATTGGCTTCGAGCAACTCTTCAGACGCATGCAACAAAAACAAGGGAGATTTCGAACGCGGGGGCTTGTGGAAAGCTGCATACAATAAACCAGAAGACGAAGACAGGCGTGTCTTGTTCAATGTGGAAGCTACTCTCCAATTACTGCGAACCGGAAGATGGAGCGAGATCCACTCGAAAATGTTGGGTATAGTGGATGAAGTTATCAAAACGACAGAACAGCAATATGATGACTACAAAAAGCGCACTTTGAAGATCAATTGGGGTCCAAATGCAAAAGAAATCAACCTCCGGACCGTCGCGCAAAAAATAATTAACGCTGCATTATCCTTCAAGGACATTATAAACGCAGCTGCGGCTGCTGCAAAACCACTTCATTCCGCATATACAAAAGCACCAAGGTGGTGCCTGGAAGTTCTTGTTATGGATGGGCATGGAAGCCATTTAACAGCTCAATTTGATGCTATCTGCAAAGAAAACAAAATTATCCCGTTTTGTATGCCTTCACATTCATCTCATCTTCTACAGCCTCTCGATATTGGCTGTTTTTCCGCAATCAAGAAGGCATATGGGCAGTATATCCAATCAAAGCTTTGATCTGGTATACACTCAATTGATAAGCATGATTTCTTACATGCTTTTTTCCAGGCATGTCTTACAGCCTATAAAACCGATACAATATCGAACAGCTAGGTTGCTGCAGGGATTATTCCATATAATCCAGAGCAGGTGCTCAAAAATATCACCATACAGCTTCGAACACCAACCCACCCTCTAGCCGTGGCAGTGAGGGTTATGTGCCTCATACTCCACAGAGGCCGTCACAGCGCTGTGGAATCTGCAGAAATATAGGGCATAGAAGGAATCGATGCCCTGAAGCACAGGATACATAGAAAAATTAATTTTGATTGGTTGTGGTTGAATTATATATATATGTGTTTGGGGGGGTCGCTGGGCCGTGGCCACTCGCATGTGACTTACGTTATTAAGTGCCTATTCCTACCACGCGGTAAGATCAGTGTTAAAAACATACTATACATACTACAGTTGAAACATAATCACCAATCATCATGTTCCTCTAACACGAGTTTCTCATTATTATTATTATTTAATCAAGTTTATTGTCCATACCGAGCCCTAGAGCTATGATAGACCATGATTCGTGGACTCGAGGTCAGTGGCTATTCTACAGTCTCTTGTCCCCATAGGTTCCTGAGGCGTTAGCCCCCTTCTAACATCTTTCCAATCCTTTTCCTCGCCCCAGACCGCCTGTATGCGCAGGGCTTTTGAGCACCGTGCTCTCCTTGTGTTTTGGAGCAAGATGGGTGTGGCCTAGGCTGACTCTCAGCCTTGGGCTACCCTCCCTGCTACCCCTCTCCTGTTCTAACTGCTTCCTCCAATGCTTCCAATCCCCATTCGTCGTCTCTTCGGGCCCTTTCCGCCGTCTGCTGTAGGTGCGCCCGGGGTAGAGCTATGCTGGTGCTGGCTAGGAATTGTAGCAATGCCCTTGTAGCTTTGGGCTCTCCTAGGAGTCGTCCTTGTGGATATTCTTCTGCAGTGGTGGGTCTCAAGACTCCGTCAGTCTCTAGGTCCTTGTAGAGCCTGTTTCGTTGGTGTCGCCATTCCCGACATTCAAAGAGAAGATGGTGTATTGTCTCCCTTGATATACCGCATCCTTCACAGGTTGCATCCTCCCGGACCTGGATCCGATGTAGGTATGTTCCTATAGCGGCGTGTCCTGACTTCAGTTGAAAATAACGGCTTGCTAGGCGCTTGGGAGCCGTTGCGGCTGCCCGGTCAAGCCGCCAGTTCCTCTGTGGTCTGTATGTTCGTTGACCTTGTTGGGATCGCTGTCCAAGTTCTTTGTTGAGCCATCTCTGCCTTTGTGCTGTAATGGCTTCTGTTCGGGCTCTACAGGTGAAGGCCAGGGATATC
Source organism: Aspergillus chevalieri (assembly GCF_016861735.1). NCBI lineage: Eukaryota > Fungi > Ascomycota > Eurotiomycetes > Eurotiales > Aspergillaceae > Aspergillus > Aspergillus chevalieri. Next base: position 333,103 of record NC_057368.1, on the reverse strand, counting down.
TCTCTTGGGCCTCTTCCTGGTGGCTTACTGGCTGCCTGTTTTGCTGCCTGGTCAGCTCTCTCATTCCCTTCTATTCCTGCATGTCCCGGCACCCATTGGATAGTGGTTTGGCAACCTCGGGCATGTAGTCTCTTGGCTATAGCATGTGCTTGGATCACTAATGCTTGGCCTGGACCTGGCTGGGTGTGTCGCATCCTTGCAATGGCAGCTTGGGAGTCCAACAGGATAGTGACTGGTCTTTGATCCCCCACTTTCTCTGCTAACTGGAGTGCTCGCACAACGCCCAGAAGCTCTGCATCAAAGACCTCATATCCCTTGCCTAATGGGAACCCCCGGGTCCTCCATGTTCCTCCCGGCTCTTGCCAAGCAATCCCTGCCCCGCTTTTGCCATTCTCTAATCTTGATCCATCTGACCAGATTGCTAGCTCTGGAGGGAGAGATTGCGCCGCTGCTAGGGCCTCTGGACCTGGTAGCATCTCTATTTGGCCTGGAAACTGGCTACTGGTTGTCTGTGTTGTGCTCTCAAAGCCCCCAGATGGGTCCACTGGTAGAATATTGGCTAGTTGTCGAGCAAGGTGTTGTCCCAGGGACCATGGGCCTTGGTTGTTTCTCTCAGCCCATTGTCGGTTCCCTGGGGTCTGTTCCCCAGGTTGGGTGTGCTGATCCCCTTCCCGGAAGCTCACTGGGAGGATCTCCTTAGCTGGGTGGTTCTCCGGTAAGCTGAGCAGCCGGGTAGTGTATTTCAATTGTCGAGCCTCCAACAGGGCCTCTGCTGGTGCCAGGCCCGCTTCATGAACTAGTGGCCCTACAGGAGTGGATTTCAACATGCCGGTAATTGCACGGGCCTGTCGATTGATCATGAGCTGTATACCCACTAGCCGATCCTTCTGGCCCTGCCACCAGAGCTCTGCTCCATACAGAGCTACTGATTGCACTGCTGCTACTTGAACCTGACGAGCTAGCCCTGGGGCCAGTCCATGACTCTGGCATAGGCGTTGTACTCTGTTTTCTGCAGCCCGTGCCTTGCGCATACAGGTCTGATAGTGGGCTTTGAGATTCAGCCCAGAATCAAGCCAGACCCCAAGCCATCGCGTTGCCTCTAAGTTGAAGGGCACACAGTGGCCATCTACCTCCACTTGTGCTCGTTGAATCTGATCTTTCAGTTCCCGGCCCCGTTTGCGAGTAAGTAGGACTGCTTCTGTTTTCCCCGCATCAAACTGGACCACATTACCATGCCCCCACTCAATGGCCACCTTGGCAGCTTCTTGCAGCTTCTTGCAGACCTCTCTAACTGAATATCCTGGAGCGAGCAGGCCTATGTCATCTGCAAATGAGAGACACTGGATACCATTCACCCTCCTCTCAATTGCATCAAATACACCGCTGAGGTAGATAATGAAGAGAATTGGTGACACTGGCGAGCCCTGTGGCACCCCGGAGTTAATTGGGTGTGCTGGGCACTGTGTGTTGTCGATCTGTAGCTGTACCCATCTGTCGGTCAAGAAGGACTGTACCCATCGGATCAGATCCCCATCTAGGTTGAATTCAATCAGTCGGGCTATCAGTCGGCTTGGGTTCACATGGTCGAATGCTCCCTTCACGTCAAGGAATAGTGCTCCCATAAGTTGTTGGAGTTTCCAGGCTTCATGGGTGTTCTGTATTAGACATGCCACTGCATCAATTGCACTCCGTTGCTTGCGACTTCCCATCTGTCCTGGGTGTAGTATTCCCATAGTCTCACAGTGGTGGGCAATAGCATCTGCCGCTATCTTTTCAACCACCTTCCCTAGGCAGTTTAGTAAGCTAATCACCCGGTAGGTCTTCACCGCTGCGTAGTCTGGTTTATTAGGTTTCCTTAACAGAATACCCTTCGCTACCTTCCATACTGGTGGATGTAGACCCAACCGGAAACATTGTCGGGCCAGAGCAACAATTCTAGGACTGTCCCATTCCCACAAGAGCCGGAGGGCTCGAAAATTCAAACGATCGATTCCTGGAGCCTTCTGTACTGCCTGGTAAAACAGAGCATGTCTCACTATTCCTTCATCCACCTGGCTATGCCAGGACCCTTGGGAGATCTCAACTTCCTGGCTATCTCCTGGTACCTGGGGGAAGGCTGTTTCCCGAATTAGGGCCTCCTTTTCCTCAAGGGAGCTGGCTAGCTGCCCCTGGGGTCCATGCAGGGTTGGCGTAGTTGTAGCTGTTCTGGGCTTTGTGTATTTCAGAGCTTGCCAGCATCTCACAGTGTCCACAGAGCCAGGGTGGGTAGTTGTCCCTTCCAGGAAGGTTTCCCAGCAGGTGCGTTTCGCTCATCGGATGGCTTGATAGTAGTTATTCCGGACCTCTCTCAATTCTGTTGTAGAGATCTCTTGACCCTGCCATGCCCGTCTTGCCTGACTGTAGGTCCTACGGGCTTCTTTAATCTCCGTTCCCCACCAGCGTTTTGATAGTGGAGTCACCCGTAGCTGTTTTGCATGTTGATTTAATACTGCTGTCAGGGCCTCCTGGATCCATATGGCTTCCCCAGCTAGGTCTTCTGATGAGCAAGAGTCCCCCAAACAGGGTCTAGATTCTGTTCTCATTTGCCAATCCCCCTTGGCTTCTTCCAGGGCTTGTGGGTTGGCTTGGAGCGCCTGGATCTGCCACCCTGTTACATCCTGTGAGGGCATTGTGGGTATTCGCTCCAGAGAGGTCCATTCCATAACTATCAGTTCATGATCTGAACCAGTTGGGTGCTCTTGGTCAATCACCCATGTTTCCAGAGGCCCCATACTAACCGTGGTTAGAGCCAAGTCGATAATTGAGATCCCTGGAGTTCTTTTTGGTCGAGTGGAAACTCCTAGCTCATTGTTGATGTAGAGGTCTGCTTCATCTATCAGGTCCTCCAATGGCCCCGCGTTCACCCGGGCTCTTGTAAGAGGGTTCCATAGTGGGCTATGGGCGTTGAAATCTCCCACAAGCAGGCATCTTCCCTCAAGAACCTGGTCCCATTGCACATCCTCTAGTGCTCTTCTCTGTCTCTCATTCCCCCCATGCCAACAATGGCTGATTCCTAACCAATTGTCATAGCAGTTGATTATCCTGGTTCTTCATGTTTTTTCCCGGGCCTGATTTAACTCCCATACATCCATTACCATGAGGTATGGGTGATCAAGGAGATCTGTTCGGGCCTCCACAATCATTTCATTCAATATATCCCGTCGGATTGCTACTGCCACTCGCCGGTCTCGAAGAGATCCTGCTTCTGGCCAATATATCTGATATCCTCCATGTCGGAACTCCATATTGATATAAGGTTCCTGTAGGCATGCTAGTCCCACCCCTAGCTCCAGCCCCGCCTCCAGAGCCGCAACTGTGACTGCATAGGTCTTGCGGCAATTGTGTTGGAGTAGTCGCATTAATGGGCTATTGAACGCCCTGGGGTGTTAATGCCCCTCATCTCTGTGTCCTCTTGGCCAGTTGTCAAGCTTAGTCCCAGATACCGCTGGGTCTGGGGGCTGTTGGGAGCTGAGCTGCTCCGTGGTCGTGATTGATGTTGGTCTCGGTCGACCACACTGAAAGTGAATCCTGGTGAGCTTGGAATAGCTAGTTCCACATTGGTCATTTGCTGGGGTCTCTCAGCCAGTTGGGATCTGTCTTTAGACTCCACAGTTCTCTTTCTCAGTTCCTTCCTCGCTGCTCGCTTAGCTGGGCAATTCCCTACTGTTGCGGGGTGTGGGCCTCCACAGGTGCCACATTTGGCCGGGATGTGTTTACAGGCGGTTCCTGGTTTGGCGGGGCAGTCTACTACCCGGCAGGCATGTTCAGTGCCTTCATGGGGCCCCGCGCATATAAAACAGCATGGTGGGCGGTCCCCACAGGCCTTGAAGCTGCGGTGGCCCAACTGGCAGCACCTGGGGCAGACTGTATCCACTCCTGTTTCCCAGTATTGCTCCGTCTTATAGCGGGAGCCTCCAAATCGAATGCCATTGATGAGAAGCCTCCGGGCCTCATCTAGTGAGCCAACTGTAATAACAATAGTTGAGCCCTTTTGGTTGCTGTTGTGTAGCTCCTTTGAGCTCCGAAGCCATGTTGGGTTTCTTTTTAACTGGTATTCAGTGCCTAGCTCAATCTCTTCACGAGCCAGAGCCAGACCACAAGTGAGGTAACGTCTAATTGGGACCCCATGAATCTTGACACGGTACCATTGTTCTGGTAGTTCAACAGATATCACTGTTGGGTCTGCTTGTCGAGCTGCAGTGACCAGTAGGTCTTTGTAGACAGGTAGTAGCATAGAGCCTAGGGTGCCTTTCTCCAGGAGAATTGTAATCGCTCTGGTGTTGGTATATCCTGCATCCACCACCCGGATGAACGCTGGGAAGTGTTCCTTTGCTACTGCTCGGTTGATGGCCAGAATGACATCCTCTTTCTCTGATTTTGGGGCGGTTTTGCCTCCCTCTCGGCGAAAGAGTAGCCTCCGTGCCTCTTTGGGGCTGTCCTTGGCTGGCTTAAGTTTGGTTGGATCAGGCGGGTTAGCAGCAGCAACTGCTTGGATTTGTCTGTTCTTCGGCCTCTTTTTAGTGACCTCCTGCCATTCCTGTCCTCCCGGTCTGGTGGAGAGCAGTGCAGCTAGGTCTGCAAAACTAGGTTCCTGCCTTGGTTGTTGGCTCATTTCCCTCACCTTGGTGGTTTGGCTGTTGACATGTTTGTTTACCCGGTTTGGTTGGGTATCAATTGCCGGTGTGTCTTGCCTCCCCGGCGCAGGCTGCTGGATGGTGTGCCGGGCTTCTGTAAGCTCTGTGCGTAGTTTACTGACTTCCTGCTCCAGGTTTGTAATCCGCTCAAGGTAGATCCCTTCATGAGTCTGTTGTTCTGCTCTCCAGTTGGACAGCTCTTCTGCCAGGTGTGCCTGTACCTGTTCCTGCACCATCTGATATATCTCTTGTTGTTGTGTCTGGGCTGTTTCCAGGGCCCCCACTAACATCTGAGCCTGTTTGCTCACATCTAGCAGGGAAGTGTGATGCCTTGGCCTGCCAATCAATGACTTCTGTAATATCTTTCGTTGCCTGATTCCACTTCTGGCCTCGCTGGCTCGGCTGGGGGTCCTGCTGGTTCCTCTGGTTTGCCAGTGTTCCTGGCCCTCATTTTCATCCATGCTTGCACTCTCCATGTTGCCTTCATTGAATTCGGGTTGCATCATGTTTCCAGATCGCCAGCGGGTTGGCGTTGGGGTGACTGGCATATCTTCTGTTTCCGCGAACTGGGAGGCCACGTTGCCCACTCCGGGGGGTGACGCGTGCGATATACCACCACCATGGGGTCTCAGTGCCTCCATGGTGGTTTATAGGTGCCAGGAGGCCCCTATCAGTCGATAAACGCGTGAAGAAGACGTGTTTTTTGTGGGTGCTAATTTTGATGTTCCAGGCGCCCCGTTTAATTGTAGTCGAGTTTCTCATTAGAAGGTATATATCACCTTAGATCACATTAGACGGCGGCTAATATGTACTTTTGGCGGTTTCCTGACATTCGAGAATCGGACTCAGAATATAGGCTTTAAAAAGGGCCAGTAAGCCCTTCCTTTTGAGAATATTATTGAGTAACCTACAACAACTTTATCAGAGACCCAATGTAGGCAAAGCTAATGTAGTTCCCCTCCATAAAGCTCACTTGTTCATGTGAACATTTAGTGAAAATGCCGTCTAATAAAGATCGCCTATACGTCGCCCTTTATGCGCGAGGGGGAGCACCAACAATGCCTGGAAAAGAAGACACGTAAGTCAATAATATGAGATTTTCATCAATGCATGGGCGTCTGACATCTATCGTATCTAGTTACCACTGGGCATTTATTATCGGCCCAAAGATTGAAGCCGATGGTAAAATGGGCGTTCGATATTACGCAAAAGAAAGCATGAAAGCAGGAGGGAGGATTGAATGGGCTTTTCAGGAGCGTGAATGCCCTCTTGAACCCACCAGCATGTTGCTCGTTCGAGTCATGATTGGAAAAGTGGAGGATAAAAATCGCCTTGCTGAAATTCTGCGTCAAACACCGATTAAGCAAGGGTCAAGCAGGATGGAACTGCGTGTCTTGGGTAAAGGAGGCCCTGGAGAGAGTCAAGACCGATGGCAAGGCCTTGGGCACCAGCGTTATTGACTGGGAACCAGTGCGCAATGAGGCGATGCAATATTGCCAGAACAAGAAAGATCAACACCGTTTTGATGGTCAGGGAAACTTCGATATGACTAAGGCTCCAACTTACGACTTGATTGAGAAGAGGGAAATTATTATATGATGTACATGTTAAATGTCTCCAAAGTATTTTTGACGAGTGCGCTCCATTGAAAGCTCTTCTGGCATTGGAGAAAGAAATTTGTCAATCTCATTAATCCAAAAAGAATTTTGTGGATTTACTTGGCAAGCCCTAGTATATTCCCAATATGATGGATACCATCCAGCAGTTTCCCAATCAATGATCCCAATGATTTTATCCTCCCGGACTAGAATATTGAGGCTGCTAAGGTCGCCATGGGTAAACATTAAAGGCCAATCTCGGTTTTGTTGTTTGATAAGGTTCTGAACTTCTGAATCGAGGCCAGGTTCAAGTTCCACGCCACTTCGTAAATGTCGGTGGAAATCGCGGATGCTGCGAAATGGTCCGAAGCGTAAGGAAGGGCCTGGTAAGCGGCAGTCAAACAGAGAGCCGCCATCAACAGAAGCGACCCCCATACCTTCTTGGGGATGAAGCTCTCGCATTTCTTGGATCATCTCTTTCAGTTGTGAAAGAAGCTGAGCCTTCGACTCTTCACTTCGTTTCACCCAACCAGCGCCAATTATATCCCCTTTAATCCTCTCCATGACGATGTAGGTAGAGTCATAATGTGTAAACGCGCATAACACGTTCGGAACTGGGATGGACGTATTCTGCGATATGAAACGCATTGTGGATGCTTTCGCATAAATGTACCCGGGGTCCATACTTGACACATAGTCGGTCCGTGAGCATGAGCACGCTTCCCTTACGTGACCGGGTAGTCTTCAATGCTTTAATTGCTAAAAGCGTCGAATACCGGTACAGAGCGCTGTCATTGAAGGGACTCGAACTTTCGGTTGTGGGAGGTTGAGAGGGCGAACAAGAACGACATTCCTGTGCAGGGGACATTAAGAGTACTTTTTCTTTCGCGAATATATCGAGGGTCATTAATCTGCAACACAATCGTTTAGTAGATATGACAGGAGGTCAATGGAAAAGAACGCTGAACTGATCGGGGTGGCCTCAACTGTAATCTGTGGCAGCCTCTCCGCCCGAAGCGAGGCGTAGGGCACGTGATAAGGTCGCGCTTTTCGTGTGTGATGGATGGTTGATTGGTTGGTGGCCTATCGGCTAAGGCTAACTATAACTACCGGGCAGAGAGCGAGGGTATATCCTTGATAAACTCGCGCTGGAGTAAGTTGATATGTCCATTGACGAATTCCACTTCCATGCCAAGGTAGTACGTCATATCGCTAACATCCTTGATTTCCCACTCTTTAGCTAGAGCATCCTTCGTCCATTCAATATCTTCGTCGCGTTCAGCGACGAGCTGAAAATCGTCGACGTGGGTGGTGATATATAGATGTCGACGCTCTTGGTGGATGAATAGGCCTGGATCGTATGAGCATGTACGAAAACCTAGGCGATGAAGTGCAGCGGTGAGGGTATCATACCAGATACGTGCGGCCGGAGTCAGGCCGTATATTGATTTCTTCAACCGCCATATCAGACCTTCGCCTCGTTCAAACCCGTTTGGTTACCGCATACAGATCTCATCTATCAGATCGCCATTCAAAAAGGCTACAGCGACATCGAGTTTTCGCAACTTCCATCCAAATGCAGCGGCTAAAGCAAAAAGTAGCCGGGTAACTGCTGTGGATACGACTGGGGCATATTTGCAGTAGTCATACTGCATGTCATCTTTCTCAACCAGATTGCCAAGTATTACCCACCGGGCCTTATAGGACCGTTCATCGTCAGGTGGGTAGTCCTCCTTACTGTCGTACACCCATTTTCCTGGAAAAATCCGTTTCCCTTTTGGAACATCGCTAATTCTTACCAGCTCAAATATCTCTTTGCTTTGCAGTTTAGAGAATTCGCGCTGCATGGCCTTGAACCATTTATTCTTATCCTTTCGTTCCATGGCGCGTCTCATGGTCCTCGGGATATCGCGAGAAGTAGCACCGGCGACATAGGCTATGAAGCCTTTGGCAGGACGTATCATGATGTCGTCATTGGGTGGACTGTCGTCTAAATAAGGTTGGGTTGGAGGAGTTGTCTCATTGGTCGAGGAAGCGAGTAAGGTAGGTTGGGGAGTGAATGTTGGATCAATAAGTGAGATATCCCCTTCATCTACCTTTCCATTTGTAACATGGATCATCGAATCCCTGTCAATATTCCATACTAACTGATTTGTACTTGATAGATTGGCCAAAAGTAGGCCATATGCTCCGTGTGTATCCATCTTGTCAGTTGGTTTCTCAGTACCATGACGATGATACCATATCTTCGCCCCGAATGGGCGATAATAAGAGATGTCCATTGGACGATTCTCCCATGCCTCAGCAGGTATGTAAAAAGGTGATTTCTTAATATCTTCATTCAAGATATTGCCGTCGGGAGTTAGATCGTTAAAAAGCGGTGTCGATGTGGGCAGATAATTGGCCTTTTGGGCGGTATCCATCAAGGCCTCTAGCCAAAATCGGCGAGGTAGACGGGAAACGTATAGAGTTAACTGCCCGGGTTCTCTCCAAGATGATCCGAATCCCCCGTTCACTGACACCATTTGTTTCTTAACTGAGACGTCGAAGAAAATCCATATGGGTACGGATGTGGTGATTGGGATTCACACGATTTTCCAAAGGGATAGTCCATCTCATCCGCGTCGCATCATCGATTAATCTCATCACATATGTACAGCCTGATCAGAATGGAGCACTTGGGAAGAGAAATACGGGATATCACGATTCCAGTTCAGATCTCTGATGCTGCAAATGGGACTCAGTCCTCGGGTCACTCGGAGCTTCAACAGGAGTCTGTGGTTTGCTACCCTGAACTTCTGCCGGAGCCGTAGGCTTTGGATACTGAGCAGTTGCGTCCTGCGTTGGGACCGGGGCATGGCTCATTGGCGTCCAAGGTGGCGGCATGTTAATTCCAGGAGTAATGTTTGCCAGCCGACGACGGATATACCATATTATAACAGCCATACATATAAGAAATGTACAGCCCAGTCCAACTCCAAGACCAATTCCCAGTCTTGCCTCTGAATTTAACCCGCTGCTTGCAGGGTAGTAGGGAACTATTGTAGGGAGAGCTACGCTGGCGGTAGATGAGGCACTCGTGAATGTTCTTAAGGTTTTCGATGGTGCCGTCGATGTCGATGTTGCTCTGATTAGTGTTATATGTATTGTGCTCGTCGATCCTGTGATTGTAGTGGTACTCGCACCGCTTTCGTTGCGGCGAGCACTCCCTTCTGTGATGTTGAGGTACCTGCTGACGAAATAATTGGCCGGGCTATTGGTGTAATTATTCGTGTCTACCATTTGAAGAAAAAAGGCGTGTCCGTCTGTTAGGCTGAGGTCTGTTGTGACCTTCCATTGATAGTTTCCATTTCCTTTCAGGTTGTCTGTTGCTCTGCGTCAGAGAATCCAGACGTAGAAACAACTTCTGGGGGAATTTGGTAGACCTACTCGAGAGAGTCTCATATTTCCTAGTTTCATCTTGCCAAAGAATCATATCAAAGCCTCGATTTGCGTCGTCCGTCTCCCATTGTATTGTCATCAGATCATCAAGTTCATATTTTGCATTTGTAGAGTAATCATGGTCTAAACTCCCTGGCGCAGGTTTGATGAAAGCTCCAGGGGAGTGCCCAAAGGTGGGTTGAAGGAGCAATGCGAGAACCAGAAAGAACCACAACATCTTGAGGGGACAGCCAGACAACAACACGAGACTATCTTTTTTGCTGATTTGGTCGTTAGATCCAGTTATCAAAGAGGAGAAAGTGGGAGGTTTTAGAGGCTCATTTTGCATTATCGGGAAGGCCGCACAATCGTCTTGAATTGGCCCATAAGACGGTGCGCTCAGTTGCAAAATGAACAAGTACCAGTTTTCTATAAGCCTTGGCGTCGCGGAGTGCAGGGGATTGGCTGTTTGGCAAGCTGACTGCATCTCTTAGTGATACAATGCTTTATCATTTCTGGCTAAGCCGTGTCCGAGCCATACTGAATTGATAGCCCAGCACTGCATAAAGCCATTACCTGCATATAGAAGAGGGGAACTCATTACGTCGATACCGAGACTTGCCACCGTTGTGTATATGGTCCCAGGATGACACCGCGAGAATAACGCCGTTGGGTCTATACTGTAGGAAGTTTTAGTAGAGGGTATAATAGCGAGAATCATAACAATTATAAATTTCACTGATACCACGAAAATCGGGGAAATTTGACGCCGTAAGCAACGCGGAGATCTCGGCGAGCCTCCATGTCGATTTGGCCCAAGAGACACAAGACCTCGGTTCCTCAGCATCACCGAGCATGGCACGACCCTGTATTTTTCCGTATTGAGCGGTATCCCTTTCCACAGCCCCATCATCATGGTGGTTTTGAAGCGTGGCGTTATCGATCAAGACAGCATGAAGATTACTATCATCCACTTAATCTGCAGGCACAGCGTCAACACTAGCAGCACTAGTATATACAAGGCATAGTTATCTGCACCGATGCGTACCATACTTTCAAGCACCAGCCTCGTGTATAGCCACGTAGAAGATCCCCTGTTCCATGCTTTTCCAAGACAGGTAAGTACTCTTACAATAGTGCCCAGCTAAATATGGTAATTGCTCCGTTCCGAATGCGTCTACCAGAAGAAAGTTTGGCCGTAGAAGTTATCCAGGTCAGACAGTGTGACGATGGAAACTTACCCAGATCTATCTAAGCCCTTTCACAACTGGGTAGACCACTCATTAAGATTACAGCCATCTTGCAACTCTTGGAACTGTATTATTCCATGACTGACCGGCCTGTACTCATCTGGATATAATATTCTACCGAGAGAAAACGACATGACATGGTCCAATTGTGTGCGTAAAACATGGTCAACCAGATCCCAAGAGATACCAGCTCAAAAGAAATCCTTATTTCCGATATCTTGCTTAGCACGCATCTCCACCACCATTGCTCTACGCCCCCGTGTCAAACCCCTCGATGTGCTCGGTATACTCAGGGCCAGTATGAACCCAACGTACGATTCCTTCCAACAAAGACACGCTTTGGATATCAGCGGCACCCTGCACCTTGAAATAATCACCGAACAACACTACAGCCCTGTTACCACAATCTCTAGATGAGACTGCTATGCGATCAATGGCGCCGTTTCGAGCCTCATGGTGATGGAAAACGGATGTCCACATTGGAGGTGACTTACAGCAATGGAATATAACAGTCTTGATACCAGCGCTCTTGCATGGAAATTCATGAGTATATCACGATCTTCCAACCAGAGACTTATTCGCAGTATTGTATAAGGGTTGCCCCGTAATTGGGATAGATACCTTTGATGGTCTCGCTTTGTCGCGGTCTGCTCTCCGTGCCAGTGTTGATGCTCAGCGATCCAAGCAACCGGAAGATGCATTCAAATCAAGAGCAAGTCGAGTTTGTGTGAGCAACATGCCGACTATGATCATTTGTTTGGGCTTCCGCCGGTTGATTTAAGCATTGCGTACTCCATCAATGGAAATCGGCTTGAGAACTGCCAGGAAGTAAGCTGTAGTAATTGAAAGAAAAAAAAAAAAACATGGAAAGGAGCATGATAGTTGTTCGGTGCACGTTAGGTCCTTGGGATCGATGCAACGGCTCTCATTCAGCATTTTGTATGAGATGTGGTTGACTTAAGCTAATACCAAAATAGGTACGCTCAAATCGAATCTCCGATTGTGTCGAAACCCGGAGATTTACAGTGGCCGTCTGATAACAGAGGGAACCGTGGATGGCTAAGCAAATAAAGTTGCTATTTCTGAAGGGTAATGACGATCGTGATCTTGGTCGAAAAAAAGATCCGAGATGTTAAGAGGCCGGCCGGGAGATCAACGATCTCAAAACGCACGCTTCTACCATCTCACCGCTGGGCGATCGGCGGCGATGTTCGCATTATAATTGGATCTTTTCTTACAGAGTTTTTTCTGCTTGCGTGTCAATGCATATGCATCCTGTTTCGCGCATTACTGAATCATGCAGGCATATATCAATGGTTGTCCTTCGTCCGCCTTCAGCAATTCAATCGCTCTCAAAATACAAACAACATGGCAGACATTATAACCGGCCCTACCATCCCTATTCCAGAAACCGACTATCTTTCTTACGTTTTCAACGGTCCATACGACGAAAAAAAGGCATGGCCATCAACCGAGCCAATCCTGGTATCGACTGAGGAGTCAGACCCTTCTTACACCATCAACGACATCAAAGACTTTGTCAAGCGCCTAGGATGTGGTCTTCACCATATCGGGGCACGACGAAAGCGCGTCATGCTCTATGGCGAGGCAAATATACATTTTTTCCTCGCTCTGCTGGGGGTAATGGCAGCAGGTTCTGCATGTGCTGTTATTCCACCTTCATCTGTGCACCACATCGCATTCTATCTGCGACAAATGGAGGCGGAATTTATTCTTTGCGGTCCCAATGACATACCGCGAGCGCGCGACGCCGCTCATCAAGTGGGAATTCCTCCGGAGCATATTTTTGTCGTGGATAGATCGGCGTCCGATATCGGCTCGACCAATGAGCAAAAGGTACGGCATTGGAGCTGGCTTTTGAACATCCCTGGAGGGAGCGAGTACGTCTGGCCACGTCTTGGGGAGGAGAGCAAAGAGGCCGAAGCGATATTGTTATGTACATCAGGGTACGTCACCACACGGGCATTTATCAACGCGCACTGAATGCAAGCTTAATTGAAAAAACAACCACTTTAGAACAACAGGGAACCCTAAGCTGGCTGTTCGGACACACCATAACCTCATCGCCAATGTGGAGTCTCTGCTATACAATCGCAGCCGCCATTTGAAAGATTCGAAAGATATATTCTGCGCTTTCAAGTTCTATGGGGCAGGGTTCATCACACACGCAATGCTATTGCCGCTTAAAGCGCGATCCAGGACCATTTTTATGCCCAAGTTCGATTTGCATATTTGGCTTCGCGCAGTACTCCAATTTCGTCCTACCTTGTTGATGATTCCAAAGCACGTGTTGAATGAACTGATGATGTACAAGGACGAAGATAAGCCTGATCTGTCTAGCGTGAAATTTGTTGTCACTGGGGCAGCAACAATCTCTTCGACATTGCGCAAGGCTTGGGCTGAGAAATATGGACATCCTCTCTTCTCCGTACTAGGAATGACCGAGTAAGATATTCCAAGTACCCTCCGGGCTAATAAGCGACCTCCAAAGGCTCAAAGGCTAACACGAGAAAAGACTTGGATTCGTCACTGGGGAGGAATTTGACGTACCTCTAACAAGTGATACCGTCGGGAAGCTATTACCTAACGTTCAGGCAAAAATCGTTGATAGCAATGGTCAATCTCTTAAGCCTGGTCAGCAGGGAGAGCTGTGGTATTTGTATCCTGGAATCATGAAATGCTATTGCAACGAACCTGAGAAGACGGCCCTCACCGTAACAGAGGATGGCTGGCTAAAGTCCGGCGATATCTGCTCTGTTGATAAAGAGGGCTATTTGTACGTTGTTGGACGATATAAGGTTTGCTTCCAGTCCACACTTCAGCCTCGTGGATCACTGAGCAATTTTGACAGGACATGTTCAAATTGAACGGGTCGGACATCTCTGGTGCGCAAATAGAAGGAGGCCTTATACTTCATCCGGATGTGAAGGAGGCTAGTGTCGTTCCTGTCACACTGTCAGTCCACACGTCCATCTCCTGCCAGTACCCGTACTAATGTTTTCTCCTAAACACTCCAGTCCCGGTGAAGAAGAACCAGCACCCTACGGGTTCATCGTGAAAAAGCCCGGATCCAATCTTACCGTCGACGAGTTTGTGCAGTGGATGGCACAGGAGCTGACTGCAAACATGAAGTTGTACGGCGGTGTCTCGTTTATCAACGCACTTCCTTTATCTACTGTATGTTCTGGAATATCCATGTTGTGTATTCTGCATTCTTCTGACAAGTATGGCAGTCTGGAAATTCGAAGACGGATCAGCAAGCTTTGAAACAAATGGCACAGGAGGCAGTTGATTCTCGATAACCAGTTACACGATGCAGATTAGATTTTAGTGAACGAATATACCAAGGGCCAAAATCAAGACTATCAAGATCTTTCTGCATTGTCCACCCTTCCTCTCGCCAGCAGTACCCCTTTCATACGCTTTCCTTGATCCAGACAAAACGACTTTTTATTCTTTAACCATGTCCTTTAACCAGACAGACATATTTCCAGATTCCACTAGAGGGATGCATCAATCCCCGTCCCCTTCCTACTCATTGTGCAGCTATACGGAACGCTTTGAATTGATTCTACTCTACGTAGTAGCCTATAAAAGAGGCATATGGCCCTCGTCTGGTTCTTCATTCAATCTATTCCTTTATATCGATCCTCTTTCATATATGATATCCGGCATACTTTTTTCGGACAACCCCTCTATGAGCTACAAATTGGTCATATATATCGAGATATATTGACGCCGTATGGAGCGATTCCTAGGCCATATATATTTATATACAATTTAGCCCTAGTTGATTCAGCTCCCGCAGCGATATTTCAGATGTTTATCTGGTAGGATCGTAACCTATAAACCATATATGGTTAGCGGCAGCACAGCGGAAATACCTCTGCTGTCTGGTTGGTACTCAAAGATTCCAATCGCTTCTATCTACTGCGGAGAACCGGGCCCGACAGCGGCTGTGTCTTGGACGAAAAAATATTTTGCCGATGTATAGTTGAGCATCCAATCGAGCATCTAATCGAGCATCCAATTAAGAGTACAGTCGAGCGTATAATCGAGATGTGGAGCAAAGTAGTCGAGAGGCGTAGACGGTATTGAAGTAAAGAACAGCCAAAAGCTCAATATCTGGCGGTAAAGAAGCATATACTTGCCACAGATTAACGTTCTGGTGGAAAATGACGGGATAGATCTTCCGAAGGTAATTGATGGGGAAAAAAGTAGACAACCGTTAAAGATTGACGTTGATGGTAAATAATGGGGTGAAGTGTACAGATACCAATTCTGGAGGTAATGGCGGAAAGAATTGACCGGGTCCTTCAGTGGTAAACAAGAAAACGAAGGACGGAAAGAAGTAGACGGCAAAATCAATGTTGTATGGTCACGACAGAAAGGTAGAAAGAGTTCACAAGTTGCTAGAAATCGGTGTTTCGGTGGTAATGACGACACGAAGGATGGAAAGTAGACGGCCGCCAACAATTGACGTTTCGGATTAAACAACTGCCAAAAACGATGTTCTAGCAATGTCAGGTGGTAATGGCGGAAATAATTGAGCAGACGTCGTGAAAATATTGGACAAATCGATGTCGAGTGGTAAGAATTGACTTCCGGTGGTCATGATGGGAAGCATCGAACAGCCGTCAAAAGTCGAGGTTCCTGAGGAAGTAGACACTCGGAGTTCGAGTTCAACGTTCCAACGGAAGCCGTAGACAAGCAACGCTGTATAGACACACCTCCCAGACCAACGGTTTGCCCAAACAACGCAGTTAGAGTCATACTCGCCAATCTAGCCGCCCACCGAGAAAGGAGTAGAGCACAGAAATCCGTTCCAGATCCGGAATTCTGACTTGGACTTCCCTTTTCGGTCATCCCCGCCAATCCAGCCGTCCATCGGGGAAAGCATAGACAAGTAGTCCAGCAAAACAGATCTCCGTCACGGTCAGCCTTTCCAGATTAATGAGTTGTTCAGGCGGTTCGACCCATTAAGAGTGGTTTGTCTCAGAAAACAAGTAGTAAGATTGGAGACCCCGGTGGTAAACAATGTTTGTTCAATAGCTTGCAAAAATATAATTTGCTTCGAAGTTCTCTCAAATTCTCTTGTTCTGTAAAGCAATGCTAGTCTTTCCAATCAACTTTCAAATCGTTTCCTTGTGTTTGGGGGCAAACCTGAAACCCGGCAGATCCAAGATGCCAGCCCAATAAGCTCCCACTGCATCACAACAAAAAAGAAAGCACGAGAGCCCGGTTTCCGCCGAGCAAGAATCACAATGATTGAAACATGCAAAAAGACACCACCACTTATCGGACAAAACCCCTTTGAACCCAGACGTCGACACCAGGGCTCACGGCCCGGTCAGATTTTCGCCTATCATGTTGGAAGACCCCCTTTTCGGCGCCTGGTACGAATGCTATGCAAAAGTGCGCATAGTCTGTGACCTGAAGGACATTTTTAAAATTGGCTGCTACCACATTGTGTAGAGTCCCCGAGACGGAGATAACCCTATAACTGTCTTTCTGAAACTGAAGCAAGGTTCAGATCGTGACTAGACTGCATTGAAAACGGAGATTTTCCGCATCCTGGATCAATTCGAGTGCTCAAGCGTCGAGATAAAGCTGAGAGAGAGCATAGCGCTCAAGACGGTGTTTCCCACTTCGAACACAACGCTTCAGGAATCCGCGATCTCCGGGCCGGCCCAGGCTGGTCAGAGTTTGGACAGGCTGGATATCAAGGAAGGCACAGGAATGCTGGACGTATTTCTGGTGCTCAGGTTCGAGGAAGGACGGATCGCCTATGGCCTCACGTGTTCACTTTGTGTCTTCCCTGAAGGCAAAGATCAGCAACCCGAGTGCGGGTTCCATGGTATGTAATGAATGAAGATTGTTTATATTATCATATAGAATGCTGATAAATGTGGTATAGCGACCAGACACCGTCATAGGCGCGGCTTTGGTCCGGAATACCAGCCGATGTGGTCCATGCTGCACATGGACCAGCCTAGCGTCCAAGATTTCGAGACAGCCATCTGTAATCGTATTGAGCAAACCAAGTCTGTAGAGACGGTGAAGCATCTCGAGCTCCGCAGAGCACGTCACGCAAATGGGTTCCTTTTCAAATGAGATCAGAGACAGCTGAAAAGCGATGAGATACCCATAGGGCTCCATGAGTCAACCAAGAACAAATTCCAGAGGTTTCTGGACGAGAACAGCCATCATCTTTGGTCGGTTGTTGCAGACTCCGGCGAACGCACACGACCTTTGAACACCATGCCCGCTGAAGAAGACCCAATCTGCATAAGAGATTGGGCGCTCATTGACGTAAATGGGCGTCTGGGAAGAATGAGGTAGCCGGCCCGCGTCTGTCTTTCATGTCTGTTCAATGACTGAAAGTCTCAGCTCGACACATATGGCCCTTTAAACGCGCCCTTCACTATAGGCAATAGAATCAAGCAATGGGAAAATCCCGGAGCGATGACTTCTGGGACAACTTGTTCATGATAGGACGGACATCCGGATACACATCAGGGCGCTATAATGGGTTGCAAACAGCCCACCTGGCATATTAGATAATTGATGGGAAGTTGGTGACGAAGGAGACATGAGAGCATACGGTCATGTTCAGCGGCGGTGAATGTTTTGGCCAAGGCGGTAATTCAGGATCGGCCAGTCTCGACATTGACAGCCAGATGGTCGGCCTCCTCTTTCGAGTGATGCCTCGACCGCCTATTTCACGCATACCACCGATCTCGTGAAAGAAATCATGCAAAGTACGGGTGCCGCTGAGGTAAGAGTCCGGATCTAGCGGTGGTATGCTGTTGTGTGGGAGTGTGTCGGTATCTGCGGGATATTTTCGCTCACTGAGTCCTTCAAAACGATAGTCTGACAACGCCTTGTCTCTGTGCGCTCCAGTCAGCATTTACAGATAGACGCAGAGCAGTCCATGATAATATGCGATACAATGGATGATGAAGTCCATGTTCGATGTGGGAATCTGATCTCCGTAAATGCTGTTGGAAGGTCGGTTCAGATCAGTCGGATGCCACCGGTTGACCCTGGGCGTCAGCGCCAAGGAAGGTGCAAGCATCAGTAAATAGGCTAAGAACGAGTAGCAATATTGAAAGATAGCCGTTGAATGGCTAAGAGAGCTGGAATTATTAGCAAGCTCTGATTAGGGCATTTGATCCGTCACAATTTATTCGGTAGTTCCTGCCAGGGGCCGAAGCCAATGCCCAGTCCCTAACTATGCCGACATGCCGAGTATAGACCTGGCCGTGGACGGTGTAGAAAAGCGAGATGTTTAGAACGTGCATGGGCAGAGACGCAAATATATAAACACGGAGGATGGTGAAGGCGGTGCGATGGCTACAAGTATCAGTGTAAGTGTTGGTACCTGTCGGAATATAGAGGTTCCTTACCGAACAATACCAACTGATGCCTGATTGATGCCTCACTGATATCATATGGCGCAAGCAGCTTATTCATTCCTTTGCCCTTATTGCTGTTAAAACCGCACATTCGCTTAGAATACTCTGTTAGGTAGCTACGGTCTTATATAGGATCCTAGATAGCTTCATTTGCACAAATCAGAGACCTCAACCATTATATGCTTGATACGTACTTTCGACCCTGACTAAGCCGCAACTCCAACAATCCAGCGGGTCACGTGCCTCACCGCCCTCGCTTTCTGCCCGGTAGTTATAGTTAGCCTTAGCCGATAGGCCCCCAACCGGGTACATGGTCAGCACGAGCTTACTAACACCTCAGTGCGAGTCTTGGTATTTTGTTACATGTAAATCTGTGTAGGGAGGATTCTGAGATGTAGAAATATCATTTGTTGACTATAAGCTTGGCATATGCTCGGTACGAGACTTAAACTCACGGAAAGACTCAGAAATCAAGACTCGTACCGAGTGTTTTTCCGGGACTCGTACTGAGATGTTAGTAAGCTCGTGCTGAGCAATGCCCCCCTACGAATTTTGTTAATCTAGTTTTGAGTTAGACTGTAAAATCATCATTAACTTTTCGAAAATGAAATAGCAGAAAAATCTCCAGATGCACATCCACGGAGATGGGAAAAACTGAAGTGCATGTTCTTCGACCTGGACTGAGCAGGGTAAACTACAACCACGCGCGTGTCTAAGACGTCAATCATAACAGAAATTAAATAAAGCGGCAATAAGGCGGAAGAGTTCGCGGCACAGTGGACTTCGCTTGGACTGGCATACAAGTGGTTGTGTTCCTTGCAATGGTCCAAGCTCTCTCTGGTCGCGTCAGGGCGCGTGGGTGTTATCAGGAGGGGCAGTATACAGTAATAGAGCATAGCATTCGGTACTTATGTTTATGTTTCTCTATAAAAAGAGTTATATGAGTCGATCAATTGACATAGAATGAATACTCCCAGCCTCTCTAGAAAGAGATGTCCAGAGAGTGACCTATGTCAGTACTCTGTAAATAGAGCGCTTTGTGCCCAGCAACCATGCAAAACATAGAACAAGTGCCAAACGCACTGACTAACCACACACCGCACTAAGTCAATTGAAAGAAAAGAAAAACAACGAAGAAAGAACATAAGAAAATAGAATGTCCAACCAGTAGTCTGAAAATTGTTTCTCCTCTAGAACAAAGCGTATCCATGGTCAACATGTTTTCCCAAAACGGTTTAGCGCCGCCGACGCGTGACCGGAGGGCGTCTCCCTTCGAACTCCGTCAACCCCAAGAGACAATCGCCAGCCCTTGGTTCGCTTTTCGCTGCGCTGTCGACCTGCTTCTCTCTCCAGACGGTGCTCGAAACTACCTTTAATGCCACTCGAGAGTTGATTGCGCTCTCCCAATTATCAGCTTTGCGTTCCGTTAGCGCTCGTCTCATCGTCGTCGTCTGTTTTGCCCGTCGCCGGGTCGGTCGATCGCCTTGTTATTCCAGTGCACAAAATCAAGGATTACTTTCTTACCCACAATTAATCCCTAGTCGCCTTGAATTCTCAATCGTCTCTTTCTGGTGAACTATTTTGCGCATATCGAGCTCGAGCCGGTCGATAGCTCTATCACGAACAGTCGATCCACCCGAAAATCCGTCGCATGAACTGGCTATCCCTTTGTCAAACCGGAAAATTGCTTCCTGAGAGCGTTACGAATTACATTCCCAAACCACGGCATATCACCTTTTTTTGACAGACATGGGCGGCAACAAGAAAGATTCAGAAACCGTCGCCGCCAGATCAAACGGCAAGTCGACACGGACGGGAACCAACGCACTGAACATCGCTTCCCCGCCGGGATCAAGGACACCGCCGAGTATGCCGTCCAAAAAGATGCTCTTCTTCCCAGAAACAATGAGTGGCCGGAAAAAGAGCCAGACCGGACAGGACCTTATTGATCCGGACGCTCTCGCGAAGGCATTGAGGGACTATGAGGACGCTGGAAATCGCCGTGAAAGGACACCCGGAACTAGTCCAAGTCGAAAGAGGCAGAGAGTTTACGGGGATAGGTTTGTTCCCTCTGCTATCCAGGGCTAAACAGCGCTGCCCGTTTGGCCACTGTTGCGGGGTTTTTGCTGACGAGATTGATTTCTCTATTGCCAGGTTTATTCCGAATCGTGATGGTCAAGATTTTCAGGCGACATATAGTTTGCTTCATGAGGATGGTTGCCCGTCGACTCCTTCTAAAACGAAAAAGCGCACTCCACATTCAGAACTCCATTTTCAAAAGAGTAAGCCCTAGTCCTTCCCCCCTATATTGAATAGAACAGTGGTTGACATTGGATTCAGCCGAGGAAGCAAACAGGATGTACTCGCGAGTGTTGCGGAGTGAACTGTTCGGGAACACCGTCCCCCAACCCGATTTGGATTCTTTAGCAGCAGACCCATTGTCCGGTACTAACGATAAAACCCGCTCCCATACACCACCTTCGCACGTTGTCTCCAACCTTCCTCCCGCCAGCATCACACCATCCACACCCCACAAAAACCTTTTCACATACGCCTCCCCGCGCGTCGGATCAAACCAGCAAACCCCGTCGAAAACGCCTAGAAGCCACCATGCTCCAAACCTGAATGTGCGGTCAGAATTGTACAGTCTGTCTCCAATACGTTACGATAGCCAACGTATTCTGGAAACTCCACGGAAACAACCACGCTACGTGAACAAGGTCCCATACAAAGTTCTGGATGCCCCAGACTTACAGGACGACTTCTATCTGAACCTGGTGGATTGGGGTAGCAGTAATGTTCTGGGAGTTGGTTTAGGTAATTCGGTTTATATGTGGAATTCGCATTCAGGGCAAGTTACGAAGCTTTGCGAACTTAAGGATGATACTGTTACCAGTGTCAACTGGATTCAAAGGGTAAGCTGATGACGAGTTCTACGTCTTGATGGAAGGCTAACCCATTGCTTGTTATAGGGGACACATCTTTCAATTGGAACAGGGAAAGGTCTCGTTCAAATATGGGACGCCGAGCATTGTCGTCGTCTACGAACAATGATTGGTCACACAAATCGAGTAGGTGCCCTGGCGTGGAACGACCACATCCTCACGTCCGGATCTCGAGATAAAATCATCTTTCATCGTGATGTCCGTTCTCCCGATCAACATATACGCCGTCTTGCAGGGCATAAACAAGAGGTCTGCGGTTTGAAATGGAACACCGAAGATGGGCAGTTGGCCTCAGGTGGCAACGATAATAAACTCATGGTGTGGGATAAGCTGAACGAGACGCCGCTGTACCGCTTTTCGGACCACGTCGCTGCCGTTAAGGCCATTTCCTGGTCGCCTCATCAACATCATCTCCTCGCTTCCGGTGGAGGTACGGCTGATCGTACCATCAAATTCTGGAACACATCGACCGGATCCATGATTAAGGAAGTTGACACCGGCAGCCAAGTGTGTAACTTGTCGTGGTCGAAGAATTCCGACGAAATCATCAGCACACATGGTTACAGCCAGAACCAGATCGTTATCTGGAAATACCCGCGCATGGAGCAGGTCGTGTCATTAACAGGACATACGTTCCGTGTTCTTTACCTCGCCATGAGCCCCGACGGACAAACAGTCGTCACAGGCGCAGGCGATGAAACACTCCGGTTCTGGAAAATCTTCAACAAGAGACCTGGAAGAGAACATGGGCGAGAAGGCAGCAAACTAGCAGAAATGGGCACGATCCGGTGAACCAATTTTAGAATTGGGTTCTGTGGCGTTCGTGGCTTCACTTGGCCCTCGACGTGACGTGCATTCAACAAGGCGTTTATTTGGTCTTTGGCGTTGATTTGATTGGATTGGATGCTCGGATTCTCCATGGTTTGGGGATTCAGGCTGGAATGGGTTGCGTTATTTTCTTTCTACCTTGGCATCTATTGCATCTTTTGCGGGTTTTTCACGGCATTTACAGGAGACTACCAGGCGCGTTGATTTACCGGATTCTTTTCTTCATTGCATTGCACTCTTATTTGTATTCCCCTTCCCTTTCTGTTTATCAAGGCGCCTTGCAGCTTTAATGGTCCTAGGGTACTACTTCGTCTCAATCCCCAGATTTCATCCACGGATACGGTGTTCCAAATGGGTAGCCAGGCGTTAATCATGTGATTTTGATAGGCGGTTGGCGATTTACTTCTGGCCTTGAGATTCGGTCAGGAGGCTTTATTGTTGTGTTTCTACTTTTGTGTTCTCACTTCGTTTCGTTGACTATATTTGATGACTGCATGACCTTGTGCTTCTTGTCTTGTTTGTTTTCTTTGCCCTAGGATCTAGACTGATAGGCCAGTAGGTAGCACCTGTTGTATTATCATAGTGGTAATGGAGAATGGGACGTACTAAGATGTATAAGGGTTGCTTGCGCTTATCCTTACTCTTATTGTAAAGTAGAAAAGTAATAGAGTCGAAATTCCGGTCTCTGTATAAATCCTTCACAAATCATTCTAGCTTTTCTGCTGTTAAACTTACATATACATAACTATCAAATAGAACATAACAAAATGAAACAAAAACAAATGCTTAAATAACCAAACGGCCAGGCTCAACGGTCAAGAGCGTCTCAACCCGGTCCAAGAAAGCCTTCGCCCTCTTCTCCTCGCTAACCGGAACCGTCAAGCTGAATACATTGGCAGCCGGCTCCTCAACGGGCGATACTACCCGCGAAGAGGAGGACTTCTTAGAAACCTTTCCGGCAAGGAAGTCAATAAGGTCTTCCTGGACAGGCTGGGCCCGCGCAACCGGGGCATCAACCTCATTCAACTCGGGGATATAGTCACCCCGGGAGGTAGTAACCGGCTCACCACCGAGAATCTCATCAAAAAGCTCATCAGCAGAGGGCTTCTGCGCAGCCGAGCGCGGTAGCTCCTCATTCGCCAGATCCGTAGCCCTCGCCAAAAACTCCGACAGCGGGACCGTAATCCCCAAACTCTCCTTAATCTTCCTCTGCACGGACAAGACGGCTGAGAGCGAAATCGATAACGCGACGGAGGTCGTCGGCGGCGGTGCGGGGGCTTCCATTTTCTCGGGGACGGGCTCCGGCTTGGGCGCTGGGGGTGCTGCGATCTTGATGTTGCTCAGGTCGAGGTGGGCGAGCTTGTCTATGCGGGCGGCTTGGGTGGAGGGGTAGTCTGCTGGGATGGAGCCGAGATAGGCGAGAACGTCGCCCTTTAGGAGACGGCCCTTGGGGCCAGATGCCGGGATCTTGGAGATTTCGGAGTCGGGGATGCCCTTTTCGTGGAGGAGTTGGGTGACGGATGGGTAGAGGGGGTAGGCGGGGTTTTGGGTCTGGACGGTGGTGGATGCGAAGCCTATCGGTGTATTTTGTTAGCATGCTGTGTATCCTAATAGCAGGGCTACGCAGGGTGTATCCTAGGGTATATCCTGTGAACTCACGTCTGGCGGCGCTGTGTACTCTGGTGGGCTGTTGCCGTCTGGCGAACATGGCGGGGATTTGGCGTGCAGGGAAATTGGAAGCCATTTTGTAGAATCAAGGATCACACGAATATGTTGCAACCTGTGTGTCTTCACTTCTTTCCGATTGTTGAAGGACTATTCTACTTCGTCGCGTATGCTATCTCAACGGATTGTCCGGATTCGGCGACTGGATCGGTCTACCTCCACGATGAATCCACACGGACCTTCTGGGGTAGCGGAGTGAGATGTCGATGTCCGCGATTAACTGGACGATGCTTTCGAAGAAGACCTGGGCGTGAATGGTGCTCTTATCTCCGGCATGTAGAACTTGACGTTGAGGTTGTTGGGAGCTTCACCGGCGGCCGGGACAGGAACATTTTTCTGCCGCGGAGGACGGAGGATTGGCCGAGTTCTTTGAACATTCGGGCAATGCCAGGAATTAGGTTAGGTAAGTTTATTCTATTCATTCTATTTGAATTGCTCTTAATTGATTGCTTTGGGGTTGAGACTTCTCATTGTGTGGAGCCACGATTGCAGTTGAGTATGCTAACTGTTTAGTATAGACGACTCCCGCACAATATGTTTCCCAGGTGCTTCGCCTTCCAAAGGCTTTCGCAGCAATATCCCAGGTTCTCCCGGTTACCTAGAGTCCAGGACACGGCCTCGCCTCCCACATGGAGGTATTTCTCTTCGAGCATCCCCCGGGCAAAAACCGCCGTGAAACCCCAACCCCAACCACGTAAAGTCGCAAACTCGGAAGAGACCCTCAAGTTCGCCGGGAGACGACCAGAAGGTTTCGGAAAGCTGGAGCGCAAGGTCGCAAGAGAAGGGAACGTCATTCTATTCAACGCACCATCTCATCGCAGCTACATCTTCGGAGCCTACAGTCTTGCAGCTTTCTGCTTCGCCTACTCAGTATACAACTCGAACATGATTTTCCGGGACCCAATTGCCATTGGTATCCCCATTTGGCAACAGACCCTATTTGGAGGTGTCTGTATTGCAATGAGTGTCATGGGCACGGTGTTCTTGACAAAGACTGGACGTTTGATCAAGTCGGTCAATGCCGTCAGCGCGAATGGCCAGACGCATATCCGTTTCACCGTGCGGTCTATGATGCCTTTCAAGAAGGCGTATGAATTCGATGCCCTCCCTCGCCAGATTGCTTTCTCGCGTCGGCTGGTGGTCACTCCGGGATCTGTGAACCGGACACAGCAGCCCGAAGCCCCGCGAAACACCAAGCCGTCGGAAATTGAAATTCTCAAAGCACCGGCGAAGAAGATCAGCGTTATGATCTGGACGATATTTGCGAATGTGCGGAAGCTCTTCACGCAAGAGGGCGTTATTCTTTTGGAGGTTGAGGGCCAAAAGGGTGTCTTCAGAATGGACTCTGCTGGTTTCGTGTCGGAGGATTTCTTGATGATTGGGAATCCGCTCGATATCAAACGTCGACCATGAGAATTCGTCTCTTCTGTTACTACTCTGTGATTGATACCTTCATATGCTGTCTTACTATCTACTTTATATGCGGCCTATCGAAAGCTGCCTCTGTACTCAATAACACCTGTACATACCATCAGACTTGACGCTTTCTATGAGCACGAATTAGATATTATAAAATTGTAAATTATCCTACTTTCTTGTTTGACTGCCCTATCGGCGGTTCGGCCCCACGTGACCGGCGCGTCCTGTCGACTCCGTGACGCGCTCTCCAGATAACCATCGCGAGCCCCTCCAACAACGACGTCTATGGCCGGTTGGGTTGACACCTCGTTGTCGACTTGCTGCTGCACGCTCTTTGCTTCTTTTATTTCCATTGTCTGATCTGGAGCCGCGTTCGCCGGATAACGGCAGCGTTGAGACAAGATGGGGAAACTCATCCGCCTCGAGCTTTTCAGTACGATGCGACCCGCAACAATGCGCATTCATGAGTTGCTGATCATTATCTAGACTTCAAATCATACAAGGGTCATCATGTCCTCCTCTTTGGTGATGCCTATTTCACATCGATCATCGGGCCCAACGGGTCTGGGAAGTCGAATTCGTTCGTCGCCTTTAATCTGTATCCTCGGATGTTGGAAAGTCGGTTGCGCTGACATGACACCAGTATGGATGCGATCTCCTTCGTTCTAGGCATCAAATCCTCCCATCTACGATCCACGAACCTCCGCGATCTGGTCTATCGTGGCCGCGTCCTACGCACAGCCAAGCTCGACGCCGAGGGCAACGCGATCGAACAACCTACAAACGGCGAGGACAAGGCCGAAGATGGAGTCGATAGAATCGAATCGCAAGATCCGAACGCATCGCAAGATCCAAACGGAACACAAGACCCTCGTACGGCCTGGGTTATGGCGGTTTACGAAGACGATGCCGGCGAGGAGCAGCAATGGCGGCGGTCAATTACGAGCCACGGCGTTAGCGAGTACCGGATAAACAACCAAGTCGTGACTGCGCAGCAATACAACGAGGCGCTGGAGGCGGAGAACATCCTAATTAAGGCGCGCAACTTCCTTGTCTTCCAGGGTGATGTTGAAGCAATTGCGGCGCAGTCTCCCAGGGACCTTACGCGGTTGATTGAGCAGATCTCAGGTAGTTTGGAATACAAGGCAGAGTACGAGAAACTAAAGGTGGAGGCTGAGGAAGCTGCTGAGCAGCAGACTGTTCAGCTTCACCGTCGGAGGGGTATCAACTCGGAGATCAAGCAATACCAGGAACAGAAGCGCGAGGCCGATAGCTACGCTAGGAAGGCAGAGGAGCGCGACCAAGCTATTATTACCCATATCTTATGGAAGCTGTTTCATTTCCAGCGCTTGATTGACGACTCCAGCGAAGAGATCCAGAAGTACCAGGATGAGCTCAAAGAATATCGCCGCGGTGTTGAAAAATACGAAAAGAACGTCGAAGATGCGAAGAAGGACCACGCCAAAGTCGGGAGAGATGTCGCAAAAGCCGAGAAGAACATTACGAACAAAGAAAAACAGATCGAGGAAGCTAATACTTCCTTGGTCCCTGTGGACGAAAAGGTCGACATCACCGTGAAGAAAGTCGAAAGGTTTGCTTCGCGGATTGCTGAGATCGGCAAGGAGCGCGAGGCACAATTGGCCAACACCAGGCAACTGGAGAAGGATCTTAAGGTTGTCGAAAAGGCTCAGGCCCAGTGGGGAGCTGAATGGCAAAGGTCCATGAGCAAACAGGGTATCCAGCTTAGCGACGCTGACCAACAAGAGTACAACAAACTCAAAGAGGAGCTGAATAAACGGTCATCCGCGGAGCAGCTCAACTTGGACAATCTACGACGCCAGCGAAAGACAGAAGCCGAAGCTGTCAACAGCCTTAAGAGCAAATTCGAGGGCACTGAGTGGCAGCTACAAAGTTTGAGATCCGACAAGCAGTCATTGGAAGAGCGCCAAGAGTCGATCACCGAGGTCATTACCACTGCTTCCAAGGACATCGAGCGCAAGAAAAAGGAATTGAATACTCTTACTTCCGAGCGGTTACGAGTGTCTCAAATGAGGACCGAACTGGAAGAGAAACTCCAAGTTGTCTTGAAGAAACTGCTCGAAGCTGATGACGGTAGGAAGCAGTCCGAA
Organism: Aspergillus chevalieri; assembly: GCF_016861735.1. Taxonomy (NCBI): domain Eukaryota; kingdom Fungi; phylum Ascomycota; class Eurotiomycetes; order Eurotiales; family Aspergillaceae; genus Aspergillus; species Aspergillus chevalieri. The sequence continues at coordinate 305,677 of NC_057368.1, read as the reverse complement.
AAGGAGATCCGGACAAGAGAGTTGATCTCGACGCTGAAGCGCATCTTCCCGGGTGTGAAGGGTCGAGTCAGCGATCTTTGCAGACCCAAGCAGAAGAAGTATAACGAAGCTGTCAGTACGGTCCTCGGACGACACTTCGATGCCATCATTGTCGACAACGAGAAGACTGCTAAGGAGTGTATTCAGCACCTCCGTGACCAGAGAGCTGGACAGGCGACTTTCATTCCGCTCGAGACAATCCAGGTGAAAGCCTTCAACTCCAATCTCAAGGGTGTACACCGTGGAATGCGACCTGCAATCGAAACTGTAGACTATGAAGACTCGGTTGCACGAGCGATCACCTATGCCTGCGGAAACGCCGTTGTCTGTGATGACCTGGCGACAGCCAAGTACCTGTGTTACGAGCGCAACCTGGATGCAAAGACCGTCACTCTCGATGGCACGGTGATTCACAAGGGTGGTCTGATGACTGGTGGTCGCGGTCCTCAGCAAAGCTCCAAGCGCTGGGAAGACTCGGAAGTAGAGAATCTTCACAAGCTCAAGGACAAGCTTATGGCAGACCTTTCCAGCCTGCCCAAGGGTCACCGCAGGGGTACCGAAGAGGAGACTCTACAAGGCGAATTGGTTGGTCTCGAGCAGCGCCTCGCCTATGCTCGCGATGAACTGAAGGCCTTGGAGAAGAATCTCAAGAGCAAGCACAGCGAGCTTGACTTCGTCAAGCGTCAGCTCGAGGACCTCCGGCCGAAGTACGCGGAGCGAAAGGAGACGTTGGACGAACTTGACCAGTCGATCACAGAGACGCAAGAGTCGGTCAGCGGTGTCGAGGATGACATCTACCGCAAGTTCTGCAAGCGCCTGGGCTACGATAATATCCGCGAATACGAAGCACAACAAGGTTCACTGCAAGAAGAGGCTTCTCAGAAGAAGCTCGAGTTCACAACACAAAAGAGCCGAATCGAGAACCAACTCAGCTTCGAGAAGCAGCGTCTGCAAGCTACAGTTGACCGTATCAGCAGCCTCCAGACACAGCACCAGCGTGACGAGGGCCTGATCGAGGAACTTAAGGCCGAACAGCAAAATATTCGCAACCAGCTCGATGAGTTCGAGGCCGAGCTCGAGATCCTCCGCGAACGTCTGGGAGAGCAAAAAGAAGCCTATGGACAATCGGCAGAGAACCTCAACCAGCAGCGAAGAGAACTTCAGAAGCGCAGCAAGAACGTCGAAGGATCCTTGAAGAACATTAGCGGTCTAGAGGCTGAGGTCCAGCGGAATTCATCAAGTCGTTACGCGCTTCTCCGGCGTTGCAAGCTTGAAGACATCGACATTCCTTTGACCGAAAGCTCCAACTCACTCGACCATCTCCCTATTGATGAACTTGTGCAGACGGCTGATCCGGATGCCATGGACGTTGACGAGGACGCCAATGGCAGTGGCCAGGCTATGGTGCAAGACTACGGTGTTGAGGTTGACTTTGACTCTCTAGGAGACTCCCTCAAGGAGGTAAGTGATGCGTCAAAAGTAATTACTATAGAATTTCCATGCTTATACAGAAATAGGAATCCGACGAGAAACTTGAAGAAGAACTGCTGGAGAAGGTCCGATCACTCAACAGCGAACTCGACAAGATGGCACCGAACACCCGCGCACTGGAGCGTCTCGAGAGCGTCGAGAACAAACTCCGGGGTACTGAGAAGGACTTTGAAGAATCTCGGAAACACGCGCGTAAAGCAAAGGACGACTTTGAAGAGGTTATGCGCAAGCGTTCGGATCTGTTCAACAAAGCCTTTACGCATATTTCTGAGCAGATTGGCCCTATCTATCGGGAGCTGACGCGGAGTTCCAACTACCCGTTGGGTGGACAAGCGTAAGTCACTCAGTCCCAGAGAAACATTGGCAAGCAAGGCATATAACAATACTAGGTACTTGGACATCGAAGACTCCGACGAGCCCTACCTCGACGGCATCAAGTACCATGCCATGCCACCCCTCAAACGATTTCGCGACATGGAGCACCTCTCCGGAGGTGAAAAGACAATGGCTGCTCTCGCCCTCCTCTTCGCCATTCACTCCTACCAGCCATCTCCCTTCTTCGTGCTGGATGAAGTCGACGCTGCTCTGGACAACACCAATGTCGCCCGTATCGCGAACTACATCCACGATCATGCTGCGCCTGGTATGCAGTTCATCGTGATTAGTCTGAAGACGGGGCTGTTCCAGAACAGTGAGACACTGGTTGGTATCTACCGTGATCAGGCGGAGAACAGTAGCAAGTCTCTGACGCTTGATGTGAGTTTCCCTTTACCATTATATGATTGTGGTCCATGTGCTAACTACGTTTTTTTTTTACTACAGCTGCGCAAGTACCAATGAGTGCTCTGTTGTTCATGTTGATTACGCCTTTTTCTTTTCTTACTATGTGGTTTGTAGATTAGTAGTGGTTCTATATCTCTTTCTTGTACTAGCCCTATTCAGGGAAGTTATTCGCTTTGCAATGAGACCCACGAGTTCAGTTCTACAATCTTGAGCAATTGAATGAAATTCAAGCAAAAGGCTGAAAATAAATAGATTTTCTGACTCGAATTGTTCATAGAAACACAGCAAGTAAAAAAAAGAATGCTCGCACTCGGATTCGAACCGAGGATCTCATCATTACTAGTGATGCGCTTTACCAACTAAGCCATGCGAGCTGATTGGTTAGATAAAAATAGACCCTCTTTCGATCTATAAAACAGGCATTATGTATATCTCATTGGCAGCGCACTCAAACACAAATATTTAAACATCAAATCATCTCATCTAGTCGAGATAATCCAGTATATAATAAAGATAAGTGCTTGAACATTCTAATTATTTTACCAAACTATGACATCCTAACTCAAAGATAGTGGCATTCAAAATCGTGTCACTCGAAAGATTTCTAGGGTAGCCCCCTCAGACAATGTATCTCGAAATACCATTCTTCTACATCGTAAATCTGTACAGTACTCTCCTTTACTGAGTAATAGCAACCTCGAAATAGAGACTCAACATCGATGACGATGAACTGAGCTGTCCCATATGCGCATGTCTGATACTCAACCCAACCCCCACGACCCTATTGACAATAATGCGTCCTATTATAAATAATGCCTGCATACAGTGTACATAGTAGCCCATGCACATGGGTTCATAGGTAAGTCCAGACCAAAATAGTGCTTTCGACAGATAGAGGAACGAAGTACGGTGTACAGTGTGGGCATTTGCAGCAACCCAAACTGAAGTAGCGGTACTTGTAGGATATTGTGCAAAATGCAGATCAATCAAGCAACCGTATAATCGCACAAACGCACCGCAGACACATACATATCCTTTGCAGTGTACAGTGTGCATCCCGCTCATATCCAAGGATGGGGAACACTTTCCGCCCTGACACGCGGAAAGGAACTTGCGCCAGTTTGATCAACAGCATCTCACGACATGCAGAAATCTATAATACACTGTAGTGACAATTTCGATTCAGCCATACAGCCGCTCCCCGGAAATCTTTTCCAATGTGGATGGGGTAGGTAGGACATGTCTGCTGCAATTGATTCTGTTTTCTTTTTCCTTTGGGTCTGAGTAAACTTTGGTACGGAGCATTGAGTAGTTCGGTCCGTAGGAAGATCTTGGTTCGGATCTGGACCGAATCTGATTGCTTCGTACAAGGATGCATTTTGCAGATTCCTATCAATCTGGATTCAATAGTTTATTCTATCATGGAATTAGTCATGTATGATTTGGGGGATCCGGGGATATGTTGGTACTTCGTGAAATGGAGGTATCTGTACGAGTGCCTGGGTGGCTGAGTATGTCCGCTCAAACCCGGGAAAGAGTACGGAGTCGTGCTCGACCGAACAGGTGCGAAGGAACCGAACCAAATTGACGGTTCGAGGACTGATCGGACATTATGCGATGGTTTGAATATGAAGAGATCTGCTTCTATAGTCTGAACAGAAATAATACACTGCATTACACAAGGAGTAACTGATGGCTGGAGTATGGAGTAGTCAACGGACCCGATGGACTGCGTCTTAGCTGGCCACCTTATTTATAATGAATCGTTGGCTATGCCGACATGATTCAAGATCAATAGATGGCGACTGTGATGCGCAACACCTTCAGCTCCAGTGAAACAGCCAAGGCAGAGGCGCAACTGAAATGATAGACTTCTGCAGTAGACGAAGATCTCAGAACCCCAAAGAGTAGGAGCGAAAGACCCAGTGGGTCTATGGCTGACGCTTAAGATTGGTCACAATGCAATGAAATCTGTATCGGGAATGGTCAGCCTTGTCATCGACCATCGCTCGACATCGGGGACCTGCTACTGCTATTTTGGGCACCCAAAAGTGGACCTTCTTGATCCACAACTGTCATACTAAGCTGTTTTTGTCAACCTGGAACTGAGTCAACCGGCTTTGTGAGGCACCATAGTTTTGTCATGTGTAGGTTGATTTGAAATTACTCCCCGTTTGAATTGTCCGAGGAGGCCCGTTTCTTTGTGAATTTCCAGAGGAGCGGATCTATAGACTGACCATTATTTCACCTTAATCGTGGTCAAATTCAATAATAATTCCTGATTGTAGTATACACTGTAGCGGTAGATCATGGTCCCTGAGTTGAGAGGTCAGATACTCCGTGTAGGTGACGAATGCACTGTGCCGCACAATGCAAACAGAATCAACCGATCTGCGTCGTTTGGGGCGATACTTCATTAAGTTCACGGACCAATCACCAGAGGATCAGCGACAGATGCTCTGTATCCAAAGTGTCAATTGCAAGTGGATTCTGTCGCGAGTTGAGTTTGATGGCTGCAGATGACCTCGGACTTGTGCGATACGGTTTTCGATGTATGATTCTTCGCCAGTCAGATCGCGAGATGCCGTTTGATACCCCCTTTTTTCTTGCCAGGCTAAATTGTATTAAGGGCAAGGGTCTTGTTGACGCGTGTGAATGCGCCGTTTGTACTGCGCCGCGCGCCTATTTGGGGGCCGTTATTTCGTTTCTTTTTTTCCAACTCCATCGTCATCCACCGATACTTCGCCCCCGCTCGGATTCAATCATGCAAGCCACATACATAATGTCTGTGGAAAGTATCGGTGCTGCAAGTGCGTCGTATGTCGATGGATCCTTTTGGAGTTGACAGCTCATTTGACCGGAGTTCGGAGAACTTCGAAGGGGAAGGATCCCGAAGGCAAAATTAAGAAAAACAAATTCTAGTCTCCCCGCAGAAATGTAAGGGGGACTAGATAGATCGCGTTTCACTGTCTTATGTATCTTTTTTTCCCTTTTGGCTCTTTTCCGGCGTTTTGCTCTGTCACCATTTTATCGTTTCGCTTGCCCGCGGGAAAACGAACGTTTTTAGCGTGTGCAGTGCTGAGTTGGCCTGTAGTGTTCCTGCACTGTAGTATTGTCACCGCTAGAATAGACAACGGTGAGCCTGCCGAAAAGGCAGTTGATGTACGGGGTTCTCTGTATGCGCTGTCCCTTTTTGGTTGTTGGCACCGCAGGCGACTGTCAAAATTGAATTAGTGCCCGCTGTCGCTCAACTGTCGATAGATGATGATCCATGTCAAATGGATCCTTCGTTGATCATTGCCGGTGGAGGTATGAGCCACCAGCGTGGCCTCAGGAAGGAACAAGACTATTGTGTCGATACTACGCAACAGCCTTTGTTTCGTACGCTAGTCGGGCAAAGCCGGCCAAGAGTCCAGAACGTCTTTCGTGAGTCGTGGATACGAAGAGAAAAGATGGCAAGAAGACGGGCACTATCATAGTGAGGCCACCAGGCGGTCTTGTCCCGACAACTAACCACTAAAGGATCGGCGGTCAGTGAAACTGTGGCCCTGAGGTTAACTGTCCACACATTCTTTCCGTAATCTCGCGTCAGTCGAAGAAGAGTATCACCATAGGAAGCAAAGGCCCTTGTCGATCTGGAGAGGGGAGTCGATCCTACTGGTGCAGATAATTTCCTGTCATGTTTTTAGAAACCGAAGCGGTCCGCCAAAGTACGGAATAGCCCGTTCTCTATCTTGTCATATTCCGTATCCAAACGAGTGATCGAGCATCGTTTCCGGTAGCAGAGATGTAACAGATGTACCTGTGGAGAGGCTAGATACGACATGCATCGAACTATCGTCTTCCAGGAGATGTGGGTGTTGACGAGTATTCTTAATACTCTCCCAAACCGGAATATTCTCCACTAATCAGTTTGGGAGGCAAATCAGGTCGCTTGCTGGTCAACTAGAGTCAGATCCGTTTGAAAGATCTCTATTGTTTTCTTTTGCGACGTAGAAGAAGTGGAGAGTGATGGAAAGTTCTCTCTTTCATGCATGCATGGATTACTTGATTGGGCGCACCAGGAACGGATTGAGGCATTTCATTTTCATCTGTTCAAACTAGGACTGCAGTTTCCAGTTGTATTGTTGCCGTACTCCGCCGCCCAAAGGCTCCAAGCTGGGTCCACGTAGCACACGAAAACAGATGTGTATATCGGTCAAGGCACCCTCTATTTCTCCGGCGAGAGCTAGCTAAGCGAGAGGCGTCGCTGAATACTGCGGAGTCTTGTTCATCTTGAGGGGCAGGGGCTTCTGCCGATCATGGCATCTCTAATCTGTAGGCATCCGGTTCTTGGACATGTAATCATCACTTTGCCTGCATGACCTCAGTAGGCGACAAGGGTGTCAAACACATGGGGCAAGGTATTTGCCTGTTGCTTTTTCGTTTCTGAACAAGCTGATGCGATTCGCTCGCGCTGTCTCCACGCCACGCAACGCGCAAAGTAATTCTAACAGGCTTTATTGTTATTGCTTTTTTCGCATTAGCCGTTATCATACTGATCCTCAAACAGTACCTGAGGAGAGTAGAATACGGAGTACGGAGCGATGCTCGCTTTTTGTCATCAATCATCCATCCGGATGGGGCTTCTGGAACGTAAATCTGATTCCCCGGCGGGGGTCCCTGGCAATCGTCTGTAGGTCCCGGCGGTTTAACCTTCCCCTATTGAATTAGCCAGTCATCGTATTGATCTGGTGATAGGCGGCAAAATTGGGTTTCTGTCATCATGTCTTGGGAGGGTCGACATGGGTCGGAGACGTAAATCCGGCTCAAGACGATGAGTACCGACGCCCGTAATAGTAATGACTATTCATGCATAATGTAGATGAGGACCCATCTAGATGGCGCTTTGCTCCTCAATGCTGCGTGTATTTGTTTTCCGTACATTAACCATATTGTACCAGCCACAAGACTATGAATTCGCATGTCATGTGGGTGTGCAAGTGCCAGAACAGCTCTGTTCCCTGACGGCTCGCTGGACCGTACTTTTTCTTTTTCTTCTTTTTCTTTTTTCTGATCTCCTGAATAGAATATGCAGATTTCTTTTTCCTCTTGGCTAGCATCTGATATATGACGGGTGCTCCTCCGGTTCCATTCCATCGGGTCATTATTCTCTTATATCTCTTCGCTTGCTTCCTCAGAATACAGATAAATTTGACCATCGCATCCAGTGTCGAACTCTCGTGGCCTATACTCTGGATATAAGACTAGTTACCTGAGTCATAATCAGCACCTTTCCAGTGTCTATTGATCTCATCTCTTATCTTATTGTTATTCTGTTTGCGCACCTCGTACCAAGTTGTGCGAATAAACACCATGAATCCAGCATTTGCCGCCGTGACAACGGGGCCCGAGATGCCTCACCAGTCATTGTCGTATGATGATGGGATGGCTTCGAGATCAACGGTAAGCATGATGGATCCGGTCTATCAGAATCACTGGTGTTGATAACCGTTATCGCAGCAGCAGATCGCAACAACCCAGCAAACGATGCTGAATATTCCGTATTCGCATTATGCTATCTTGTATATGGACGGCGACGGAAAGCTTGGTGTTGAGGTTTCCCCTTCGATTGAGGGTTCAGAGAAGGCCATTTTCACCCAGGACGTTAGAGGGCGGTTTTTGCGATCCGTGACGGGAGGTCCGTATGGCTTGCAGGGCTATTCAAGTGAGTGAATATCCTAAGGAACAACCCCACTAGAGGATAGATACTTACCATCACCATAACAGACCCGATTATGCAAACCCAGGACGGCATTCTCCCAAGTTCAACTTCCCTCGCCTGGTATCACCACTCTCGAACGAAACGGGATGGTCTCATTCCCTGTGAATGGCAGTCGCAACGCAGCAAGCGCCAGAGACGCCGTGACTCCGATTCCGCATCAGCATCTCCCTGTCCCACCATCCGCCGCACCGCGCTGCGCGTGGGAGACCACGACCTCCTGCGACGGTACTACGAGAAGGCGTTCGATAACTTCCAGCAGCTGAACTGCAGAATGATTGCGAAGGCGTGGATCAAACTGGTTGAGCCGCGCAAGCAGGTCAACCACCCTTATAATGGACGGAAGAACGTTGGAGGAACATCGCAGCGAGTTGACCCGGAGTTGACAAAGCCAAGGTGGTGGCCGACGGGAGTCACCCACAAGGAGCCTGATCACCTGCCCAAGCCTGGTGAGTCTAACCCAGACAGGAAGTAAGGACTTCTCACTAACATTTTCTTCTACAATAGAACGTGTCCGTCTTCTAATCCACATTCTCTGTGAATTGAGAGCTAGTCACGATATCACTGCAGAGAAACTCAAAGAGGCTGGCCAAGACGTGCGACGCCAAATATCGCCTGCTGAGCGCCTGGAAGTCCTGGATGAGATATACTACATTCGACAGATGGAAGAGCACTACTTGGCTGGAGATATTGGTATGTTACTTGCCTTCTCTATTGTATCGTCAATCTGATACTAACAATGACCCAGGATCTGATACAATCCTCCACGTCTCCCACGTCCACCTCCCTGAAGCTAGCTTTGAATTCGACCAACACGACTTCCAATCCACAGACCACCACGACACACTCTCTTCGATCCCGACCACCCTGCCAAAGGTCCCAGCCATGCGCGGCACCTCGGACGATGGCAGTCCAGAGTACTGCCTTCCTCTCACCCCCTCGTCATCCTGCCCATCTAACGGCCCCCGGAGTCCTGCGCAGACGCACCCATCCTACTCACCCGAGATGGTTTCTTCCATGATGTCCACTGGTGCTCACGCCAGTGCTGCGTACGTGACGTCCAAGGACGAGTCACAGCCGGGTTCGTGTATGCCGGACTATTTCAGCCAGCCGTTCCTTGTCCCGACAACAGCACCATCGACACAGGCTGGGTACTGGGGACACCCAGCTCAAACGCACGCGCCTGTGTACCCAACTGGATATTAATTAATTCATAATAATGAGTTTTTCGCGCAACACCAAGACCTAAGACGTTCGTTCCACTTGCTTTTTCCTTTGTATTATACTCAAATTGTCATTCCTGCACATTTCCTTTGTCTTGTATGTCTATATTACACAGTTCGGTTTTTGGGACTTCTAGTAAGTCTTGGTTTGCGTGATGAGGACCTTTTGTCTTACTAGTCATGGAAAAGTCCTTTCCTTTGTTGCTTTTCTCGTTGCTTTTTTCCTTGCATTGGCGGCATACGGGTTCTGAGGTTTCTGAGGCATGCATGAAAGCTATTTACATGTAATTATAGTATAGACGGATTGTTTGAGCATTTCATCTAGCATCAATTATATAATACATTGATTATCCATGAATGCACAGGAGCGACGCATGCGATGGTTCACCAACCCAGACCAAGACCCCCTGACATCACCACTAGAACAATGGGGCCGGCGAACTGTGATCTCTCAGAACAGACTGGAGGTTATACACCCACATGTGACCTCACCATGATGGTCAGGTCTGGAATCCCACATAGCAGAAACTCGGGAAGATGCCTTAGCAGCTCACCAAACTGCCTTACATAGCGGCGCCAACGTCATTGCATACACAGATTGCAGCTTGACAGAACAGGGAGTTGGAGCAGCAGTGGTTTCACCTCTAGGGCGCCAGGCAGTTCACATTGGCTCCCCAGCTACTCATACTGTATATGCAGCGGAATTGCGAGGCATAGAGATGGCTCTCACCCAAATATGCAACACATTTGGACCGACATCACAACATTCCCATCGGGCCTATACAGCAATCATCTTTATAGACAATCAGGCGGCAATTCAAGCGTGTTCAGCTCCAGGAAGGTCTTCTGGCCAATATATCCTGAGCGAGATTACACGTACTGCATCTCAACTACAGGAACGCGGCTGGGATATACGGCTGTATTGGCTCCCGGGTCATGAAGGCATCTATGGCAATGAGTGTGCTGACGCTCTTGCAAAAGAAGCTGCTAATTCCCCGACACCCAATGGTGTGGAGGAGCTCACTCTCATGGCTAGCGCTCAAAGAGCCCTCCTCATAGAAGCAGCAAGCGCATGGAAGTCTGAATGGGCTGCCTCCACCCACGGGAACTCCCTCCGTCGTTTATGGAAAGAACCCTCAAAAGCACCAATGCAACTATACCAAGGCCTACGAAGAGCCGCCACATCAGTCCTCATTCAAATGCAAACTGGGAAGATTGCGCTGGCTAGTTATCTTGGTACCTTTAATGCTATGGAATCGACTGAATGCTCTTGTGGACGTGGTCGTCAAGATATACGCCATGTTCTCCTCCACTGTACAAACCCGGCAGGCCCCCGGATGCACCATCTTACACAGGGGTCAAGGCGGGAGTTGGATTACCGGGCCTACCTAATACGGCCAGACCTGGTACCGAAGGCAGTGCGCTTTATGCTTGACACAGGCCTCCTAGGCCAGTTTCAGACTCTACCAACCACATACCGAGTCACAACAACGGACACGAAGCAACTGGCAGCATAGTGCAGCCGAGGTTAAACGCTTGCAGAAGTAGGGAAGGAAACGAGATAGTATCCAACAGGCCCATGGACCTTCGTGGCCATGGGAACAGCAGTACGAAGCCAGCAGTACGGGACATACAGCATGCGGAATGAGATATCAGGATATGTGTATAAAGGCGACGATGTACATAGATTACCACTACGGCGGCTTACCCGGCCGCCCCGCAGGACCTGCCGCCACTCGGCCTATAGGGCTGATAGAAGCGTGTATGAACAATAATAACAGTAATAATAATAATAACATTGATTATCCGAGAATTTCCAGTCATTCGGACTATGTGAGAAAACGCCATAAGTTGCATCCTGTAGAGTTAGCGTCACCAGAACATGGTGAAGCTGATACGCGAGCATTATGCATGGAGACAAATTCTGGATCTGACAGTGTTTACTTTCTTCTTGTTCATATCCGCCACGCCTGGCTCGTCGATAAAGAGTCGATCCTTTGCGGCTTCGTTATCCGGCCCGAACCCCAACTTCCATCCAGCAGCATTCATTCTCTATTGCAAACATTGCAAACGAAGTATAATGACCCCTAGCCTTCGGCCGCCAGACCTAGAATGTGCTTTTCTTCTGGGATAACACAGTGCGGGCATGTGATCGCATACGGAGTCCATTCCCCACTGACCGGGTCCTGCAACTCTCCGCTCCCATCTTCTGTCCCGCACCGTGCAATCCTCTATCGCACTCACGCCGGGCCTGCGCATATCGATTTTGGCAAGTTGATTGGCTGTCCACTGAGACTTTGAATGACGCTGTCTTCCTAGTCTTCACATTGACCATCGGGAGAAGCTCCCGAAAATGCACCCTAGGGCTTCGCCATAGATAGCGCTTTGGCATGTGTCAGTGATTGAACAGATATTAGAGACAGGTATATGCGGGCTATCTCGTTTGTTGCTAGTCGTTTCGGTAATGTATCAGTGCACAGTTCACTGCAGCACCCTATAGAGTTGACATCGCTAAGGGCACAACGCGTTTGGGTTGAAGATACAACACTGTACCATTGTGAGTATACTGGATCCTCAAGACGCACCGGAAAAGAGTGATCTTGCGTAATGATATGGCCATCAACCATTTCAACCGAGCATTTCAGGCACTCCATTCTGACAGAAAAGAGTTTATATTTGCCTGCACACATCGAGCACGCATTAGTAAAGGGCTCTCTCGTATCGATTTGGTAAGTCAAAACAGGGTCCTGTTCCGGTTCGAATACCGAGTACTGAGAAGAGAAATTTATCGACCTGAAATCGGGCATACCGGCGTTGGAAAGAATTTTTTTTGATATCCTCCAGTGAGCCCGAATTGTTCGCTTTTGACAAAGTCCCAGTGGCTTGGGCGGTTGGGCACATGATGAGCCGGTATTGTACAGATGTATGTGCCCCCGGCCCGAAAGGCCTCAAGGGTGAACCAATCCTCGTGCATCGGATTACTATCATCGATTGATCGATGGCTTGTTCTTGTTCTTTCTTTATCCTCGTTAATTTCAAAGGCTAGATCGCCGGGAAGGCGAACACTGCCAGATACATAGTATTCCTCGGGCGCTTGGGATTGAGTCCTCAAAGCGTGCGGCATGTTTCTTGCCGTGAGCATTTTGCTCTCGCGCATGCTTTCGGAGATGAACAATGTAAAGCTTAGAAGAGTAGTATGGTTGTATGTCAGAAGCAGAAAACTAATCTATGAGTCATTTTGCCGAAAACCAGCCAGGCAACCTTCTGCTAAGGCATAAAATACTGTTGGGATACTCGATTTAAATGTCTTGGTTTACAAATAGTAAATGAAAATCATATGGCAGCTAAATAGAACATTCTAAGTTTTGGGAATCTGGACCACTGCAAAAAAAAAAAAAAGAAAGTGTCGGGGAAAAACACCAAACCAGACCCGATCATTAGACTATGCGTAGTATCGATGTGAGAACCGTAAATAACATGATTTCGTGTATATACCGCGGAGCAAAGAAAGCCATATTCATACCGCGACCGCTTGCTTTGTGGGCTGTGATGGCAAAGAGAAATCCACACCTTCGGGCTCCTGATTCTGGCTGGCAGCACTATTCTTGAAGATTGACTTGTGTGTCAGGTTCATAATCTCATCAACCTGAAGGGCAGCAGGCACGAGGTCATCAAACCCGAGTACGTGACAAAAATCATAGTAAGACTTGGATGACTTTGAGTGGTGGAATTCCTTGCTTGGGATGAGCATATTCAAGAGATACTTTGTGTTGCCGAACCGGTTCTCTGTCTCCATACAGAACCGCAAATAAGCATGGACGACGTCTTTCCAAGGAAGCAAACCACCTTCAGGGCGGAAACACGAAGAATTGGCTTCTGCTGATGTCGCGATCATGGCCCCGTCTACACCATACTCTTTCATCAACTCCAGACCTTCATTACGTGTGGTAACGTCACCGTTCATGACACAAGCAACTCCAGCTTCATGACACACATCAGCAACCATCCTTAATTGGTCGCGAATTGCCCGTTCCCTGGGCCGCATTGGTGTTGTACGGCAATGAACTGTTAATCCTGTGATCCCAGTCTTGACCAGCCGTGACACTAGTGCCTTTGTCTCTTCGGGAGTCTCTAGAATACGAATCTTAACTGAGACCCCAATCTGGAACGGCTTCCCAACTTCATCAACCAGGGCCGTAAGGATAGAGACTAGCTTATCAGGATTCCGCAGCAAAGCCGCACCCATACCACCGCTTGTGCTGAACGGCTTGGGGCACCCTGAGTTAACATCAATTCCATTCACATCCGCTGCAACTAGTTTAGCCGCTTCCACTGCGAGTTCTGGTGACGCCGTGCCAATTTGGAAGACTAGTTTGCCTTTTTCGCGAACCGGGTCAATGCGATAGATGATGGAACCCTGACCGCGGGTGAACTCGATGATCCCATTTCGAGGGTTTACGCGACGAGATGTGCCAATAAGCGCACGATCGACTGTTTCGGGGCCCCAGACGAGATCAGCGCCATACTTCAGGGCAAGAAGACGAGATGGCAGTTCCCCAGACCGAACCATCGGGGCCAGGACGATCTTGCCACGGTAGTCCACCCCATTTGCGGGAATAGGAACGCGAGCGGTAGTCATTGCAGTCATTGCAGAACGAAGGAATCTAAGCATGTCAAGGCGAGAAAGGAGGCAACAAGTGTGATCGTGGTGGGCTTAACATTTTTGCTTCAAAGGCGGAGATAAGAAAAATGTCGGAATCCATAGCTCGGAGGTGGACTATCTAAATTGCCGATTGTTTTGTATTAGTCAGCTTGCCCCTCATAAAATTGCCAGATAGGAGCTATATAGCAAGACAGACCTCTTTTGCGATTCCATTGGTTGAGCCATATGTCCACTACACCCTGGGTTCCAACAGTTATGAGCCCGGTTCGCCGCCGAAATCGTCAGTTTTGAAGCTATACACATAGGCTTGTGGTAGCGAGTGTTATAGGACAATTACCCCTGAGCAAGTTGAGCAACGAACAACTGAACCCCTACAAAACAGAGTGGATTCATAAAACCATGGAGTCAAACAGTGTGGTCTCCGCCATGAAGGGCGATAAACTGAAGGACTCTCCTCAATGGAGAAACTGGTTTGCAAGAGTGAAGCTATTTGCTCGCCAGAAGAAGGTGTGGGACCTAGTAAACCCACAGATTGAGGAAGATTACCTTGAGCAGCCAATGCGCAAGCCGAAGAGGCCTCAATACCCAGAAGGTGGATCTGAGAGTGTTAAGCGTGAATGGAGAGATCGGCTTGACATCTATAAGCTTGATCTAGCGGAGTGGGAGCAGCAGGCAAAGGGCTTGGATGCTGTGAACGAATGGATCATCACTAACCTTGATCCAATTCACCATGCCTCCCTGCTTGACTATGAGACTCCGTATGAACGTTTGGTTTATCTCACAACTCGATTTGCCCGATCGAATGCATATGAGGAAGATATCCGTGCTCAGTGGAAGTGGTTCTCATCATCTCCGCCTAGAAAGGGCGTTGACATTAATCACTGGCTAGCCGACTGGAATACTCTGAGGGAACAAGCAGTTAGTTTAGATTTGCCTGAAGTGAAGAGTGCGAACAAGGATTTCCTTCGTGCAGTGAAAGACGTCTTGCCTACCTGGTGGCAGGCGAAGTATGAGTCAATCATAATGAACCATGAGGATTGGGAGACTCGAGATCTGATTGAAAACTTCCGAGGGTTCTACCAAGAGATGGTGCCACAGAAACCAACCAGTACTATCTCAAAAGCATCATTTTCGACATTCCAGGACTTTGAAGAGGCAGAAACAGACCAGCTGCAGAAACCACCACAGAAGCAAGGAAACAAGCCACCGATCCCTAAGCGCTGGTGCCCCTGTGGTAACCGAGGACATAAACCCTGGCTTTGCTATATAATTAATGAAGCCATACGCCCACAGGGCTGGACGGTGCAGAAGGCAAAGAAGCAAAAGGTGGATAAGGCCCTTAAGGATGATCCTCAATGGAAAGACTGGATTGAGACAAAAGTCAAGGAAAATAATGAGAGGCAGCAAAAGGAAGAGAAGCCCAATGAGTCAGCCAATAGTGCTCTGCCCTCACAGATATCCTTCTTCACGTCGACAGATATAGCAGCACTTAATAGTGCTCCAGAGAGCTTCCAGGATCTTAGATCTCGATGGATCCTTGATAATGCCTCATCGATGCACGTCTGCAATGACCGAAGCAGATTTGTCACCTATACATCAACGAGTTCGAGCCTGAAGACTGGTGACTCAACCACAAGAGTAGAAGGACTTGGTACAGTGAAGCTTCAAGGTGTGGACCCGACAACTGGTAAAGAGAAAGCTATCACACTTAGCAATGCCCTCTATTCACCTGGATTCCATACCAACCTTGTGTCATATGGAGCATTGAAGAAGAAAGGCGGCCGTTGGGATGAGGATGGGGATTGCATTCGTGACCCTAATGGTACACCAGTGGTTAGCCTTAAGCCAATCGATTCATTGAACTTGTGGGCATTTGATATACCCTATACAGCAGCAGGTCATGCACATGCAGTCCGAAAATCTGAACAGCCACTAGTGGCAGAAGCACCTGCAGAGATATGGCATCGAAGACTTGGACATGTTGCTCCACAGGTCATACAGAAAGCAGCTGATATGGTTGATGGTGTTAAAATCAAAGGTGAACTACCAGATTCGACCGCGCCAGAATCGACAGAGACAAGTATTTGTGAGGTCTGCAAGCTATCTCATGCACCAAGACAGATCTCAAGGCGTCCTATTGGACAAACATTTGGATGGTGTGGCCGAATCCATTTTGATTTGGTTCAGTTCTCACCTGGATATAATGGGCATCAGTGGATGACACACTTTTATGTTGAAGGCATCCGATTTCACTGGTTATACACTCATACATTCAAGTCTGAGTGTAGAGAAGCTGTCAGAAAATTCATTGCTTTGGTCAAGAACTGGTGGAACTTACCAATCAGAGCATTCCACTATGACAATGAGCAGTCCGCTGGAGATAATGTGGAAGCCTTTCTAAATAACTGTGGTATAATTGTTTCCCACAGTATTGTAGGGCACCCTGAACAAAATGGACCGGCTGAACGGTCAGGGGGTGTCATACTTGAAATGGCCCGACACCTGCGGATTGAGGGTGGCCAGCTACCAAAACAACTATGGCCTGAGTTTGTTAGCGCTGCAGCATGGATCCTAAACCGAATCCCCACTTATCTGAAGGATGAGAAACGATGGATAGTGCCCTGGGAAGAGGCACGCCATGAGTTTGCAGGAGATAGGATGAAGAAAACAAGCCTTGCAAACCTTCGTGTGTATGGTGCTCTATCCTACTGTCGGATCAGAAGCATTCCATGCAAAGAAAAGACCCATCCAAGAGCAGAAATCGGTTTCCTTGTTGGCTATATTGCTTCAAACATATGGAAGATATGGTTCCCAGCCAGAGGGAAAGTTGAGGTCGTACGAGATGCTTTCTTTGATGAATCGAGGAAGTGGAAGCCAGATATGCAGTACTGGCAAGATGTTGACCTCCCCACGCAAGAACCAGTTATTTTAACTGAGTATCAACAACTAGATGCTATTCGACAGGACCTTAGTATGCCAGCTTCAGTACTACCACTTGAGGAGGATCAGAATAGGAACCGTACAGATGACCAGCATGAAGAACCGGTTGACAGTCAGAAGGTGCAGATTCCGAAGGAAGATGAGATAATAGCTCAGGAAAGTGCTACGCCGGAAAAGAGATATGAGGCTCAAGAAACCATGCCTCAAGCCTCGCCTCAAGACACCTTACCAGGAGCGTTTCCCACAGAAGAACAGGTCCCACTACCACCTACTCCACCGTACGAAGCGCTGCAAAACACGCTGCAGGAAACAGATTTGAGCCCTGTCACTGCTCAGGGGGTGGAAGACCAGCTTGAACATCAGACACAGGAGCTGGATAATCAGGAGCAGACACCAGAGCTCCAAGTCAATGAGGAAGAGGAACAACTCTCCGACAGTGAACAACAGCTACAACAAGAGTTACAAGCTCCACGCAGCGGAGATGATGGCATTGACATATCAAATATCATCAGCGGTGGTAGAAGAAGGAAGGCCAGGGAGGATCATGAATATGTGGCTTATGCCACTACTGAGACTGAGGACCCCCCTGAGCTATTGAGGGCATTCGCAGCTGCCTTATACACAGAAAAGCCGATCCAACGTCATCGAGATGACTTGCCACCACCACCAGAGAACTGGAAGGAGATGCTTAAGCATCCACATGCAGAGGGCTTCATGGAAGCATGTGCAAGGGAGATTCATACATTAACAGAGAAGTCAACGTTCACCATCATTGAGAAGCCAAAGGATGTTTCAAAGCAAGTCCTACCCTTACGCTGGGTTTTTGCATATAAGTTCAACCAGGATGGCTACCTTGTGAAGCTAAAGGCTCGAATTTGTGCCCGTGGAGACCTTGAGATGATCAGTCCTGAAGAGAAGAGAGCAGCTACATTAGCTGCCCGTACAGCAAGGATGATCTTTGCCTTAGTGGCCGCATTTAATCTTGACCTCCGCCAGCGAGATGCTGTTGGTGCTTTTCTCAACAGCAAGCTACTGAAGGAGATATACACACAGATGCCACAAGGTTTTGAACAGCCACGGAAGTGCTGGAAGCTCAATCGCGCACTATATGGCTTACGGATCTCACCGAAGCTATGGCAACAGGAGGCATCAAAGGTGCTCACCAAGCTAGGTCTTAAAGTCGTTCCAGAAGATCCTTGTGTGTTCGTGAAGGAAGGCATCATTGTCTTCTTCTATGTGGATGATATTCTTATTGCAAACCATCCAAGCGTACGAAATCAAGCAAGACAGCTTGAGAGAGACCTCGAGGCACATTGGGAACTCACCGACCATGGTGAAGCAGAGTGGTTCCTTAATATTCGGATACTGCGAGACAGACAGCAGCATAAGCTATGGCTGTGCCAGGATACATACATTAGCAGTGTCGCTATGAGATACCACCTCACACATCGCGCACCTGTCTATACGCCATTACCTGTTGAAGAGTTGATGCCATATGAAGGAACAGCTTCAGCAGAAGATATCAAACTATACCAGCAGAAAGTAGGATCATCACAGTATGCCACCACAATCACACGACCAGATGCAGCCAAAGCAGCAGCCAAATTGTCTCAATTCCTTATGAATCCAGGCCCACAGCATCAGAACGCAGTTGACCGAGTGATATGTTATCTATACACAACGCGTTTTAGGGCCATTGAGTTCGGAATTGGCAGCGGATTAGAGTCCATTGAATTTGCCAGCGATGCGTCATATGGGGATAATCCTGACCGGAAAAGCTCAGCAGGTTATATATGCCAGGTGTACGGAGGACCAGTGGATTGGAAAGCTTCAAAACAACCCACGGTCACCACCTCTACCACTGAAGCAGAACTGCTTGGCTTGTCAGAAACAGCACGCTCTCTCCAATGGTGGAAGCGGTTCGTTTCCAGGATCCAGTTTAACCCTGATCATACAATATCGATTCGATGTGACAACAGACAGACAGTTGAGCTGTTGACCTCAGAGCAAGCCAAAATCAGTACAAAGCTTCGACATGTCGATATCCATGGACACTGGTTAAGGCAGGAGGTCAGAGAGGGTCGAATCAAGGTTATATGGGTGCCAACAGGCCAGATGGTGGCAGATGGACTCACCAAGTTACTCCCTCGTCAGAAGCATGAGCACTTCGTTAAGATGCTCAGGATGGCTGATATAAGCCATATGATTGACTAGCCCAAGCAGAAGACAGAGGCCAGTCTATAGAAGGACCAGAAATGAAGGATTCCAGGCTGTGCAGCTCTCCCTGAAACAGGTAGAGCTGAGGGGGTGTGTCGGAATCCATAGCTCGGAGGTGGACTATCTAAATTGCCGATTGTTTTGTATTAGTCAGCTTGCCCCTCATAAAATTGCCAGATAGGAGCTATATAGCAAGACAGACCTCTTTTGCGATTCCATTGGTTGAGCCATATGTCCACTACACCCTGGGTTCCAACAAAAAAAAATTGGGCACGTGAAGATAACGATAAGCTTTATCATGAACATATTACGGCTCCCGATGTCGGTTCCGTAAACTATATGGACTGAGCGTCTGTCGGTCTGTCACCAGCCATAAGACGTAAGAGCCCACTTTGTCCATAGAATAACCGCGGACGGTCATCAGTAAGGGACGCCCAGAACGTGGCTGGAACAGTCCACTAGTGGAGCGGACGATTCACCGAGAGTTGGGAGTACGGAGTACAGGTACAGTGCAGCTGAAGCATCTGCACAACTATCTATGAGGGGTGTAAGCACATGACATGGCTGTGCTACTCTCCCAAATGGCATATCCGAGAGAAAAAAGAGAGAGAGAATGGGTCAAAAACTTGAATAGGACATCAATATCCAATACTTCCATGCTAGACGAACCTCGGAGCTGCCAGGGCAACATTCCCGCCGCCGATTTTCCATCCCGAGGCGAGATTGGCGGCCGCCACTAATAACCCGCCCAATTTTGTCTTTTCGTATGCCTTCCGTAGACCAAAAGTAGGAATGAAGCATATGCTGAAAGTTCGGGAAGAACAATAGGATTGTCACCTCCTTTTCCGCCTTATATCCACGCACTCCCTCCTTATTCTTTTCTTTCTTCTCTCCATATGCTGCTTTCTGCTCCATTCGCCCAGCAACCCTGGAGAATTGTGGCATCGCCAACTCCCTTAACCCGTCTGCCCACCGCCTTCCGTTCGTGGTCGTTTCGCTCGCCCGTCCGGCGCACATCCGCAACAGTGGCTCCCCCCACTAAACACGACGCCCCTCCTCTCTCTTCTTCCTCCTCCTCTCTTCTTCCTTCTCATCTCTCAGCTTCATTCCCTTCTCCATCAAGGATAAATACCAAGGTGTCGTCCGCTTCAGACCGAGCGACTCTTGTCTCTAGACATATCTCCTCTACATCTACCCTTCCGCAACAACCACAGAACACCATGTCCTACACCGTCCGCAAGATCGGCCAGCCCAACACTTTGGAGCACCGTGTCTACATTGAGAAGGATGGCGTCCCCGTCTCCCCCTTCCACGATATCCCTCTCTACGCCAACGAGCAGCAGAACATCCTCAACATGATTGTTGAGATCCCCCGTTGGACCAACGCCAAGCAGGAGGTATGTTTGCTCCCCTCCCCCAATTCAGTTCAATTCAAAACGCCACTGGTCCAATTAAATACTAACACAGATCCCCGCTCTATAGATCTCCAAGGAGGAGTTCCTCAACCCCATCAAGCAGGATGTCAAGAAGGGCAAGCTCCGTTACGTCCGTAACTGCTTCCCCCACAAGGGTTACCTCTGGAACTACGGTGCCTTCCCCCAGGTATGTTCCATCTACAATTTCGATCACCATGTATTCAATTGTGTCTAATCAACGCAATTCCAGACCTGGGAAGACCCCCACAACGTCCACCCCGAGACCAAGGCCAAGGGTGACAACGACCCGCTCGATGTCTGCGAGATCGGTGAGGTCGTTGGCTACCCCGGTCAGGTCAAGCAGGTCAAGGTCCTCGGTGTGATGGCTCTCCTTGATGAGGAGGAGACCGACTGGAAGATCATTGTCGTCGACATCAACGACCCTCTTGCTGCTAAGCTCAACGACGTCGAGGACGTTGAGCGCCAGCTCCCTGGTCTCCTCCGCGCCACCAACGAGTGGTTCCGTATCTACAAGATCCCTGATGGCAAGCCCGAGAACCAGTTCGCTTTCTCTGGCGAGTGCAAGAACAAGAAGTGAGCTCTCCGTTTATAGCTATTGGAATGTTCCGTATTCTAACCACTTAAACTCAAGGTACGCTCTTGACGTTATCCGCGAGTGCGCCGACGCTTGGGAGAAGCTCGTCTCTGGCAAGACCCCCAAGGGTGACATCAGCCTGTAAGTTCCTTTGATTCTGAATATTTTCGCTCGGATGGTAGCTAACTGAAAGTAACAGTGCCAACTCTACCGTCGAGAGCTCTAGTGACCGTGTTGACCAGGGTGCTCTTGCCAGCATCCCCAAGGGCCAGGACCTTCCCCCGGCTCCCATTGACAGCACTGTTGACAAGTGGTTCTTCATCTCTGGCGCTGCTGTTTAAACGCATTCTTGAATATCCCAAAAATGTAATGACATTGACTGCCCGCATGGGTGAATGAATGATATGATGTATTTCAGCTGTTCAACGTGCACCGCAATTGTGGTTTCACAGAGTAACTGCTTCATGCTTCATGCAACTCCTAGTCCCCTAGATGCCATGTTCAACAATCGTAAATTACAACTCCCTAATTAGAGAGTAGGAGTTACCGGACCGTAAAAATTCTTATGCTACATGGTATATACAAGCATGTCATCTTCCATCGGAAAACTCGATTTGTCTCTCAGACAACCCAGTTTTCCAAGCGCCGTGAACAAAAAACCAGGAAGAAAAAAAAAGTCCATAATAATACAACAATCACCACATAACCCATAAACAACATAGCATATCACAGCCCCTCTTAACCCTTCAGCGTTTCCTCCCGCTCAATAATCCGACCCACCCGCGCAACCTCCTCAATCACATCCCCAATCTTCATTTGCCTCTTCCCAACCTCCAGCTTAACCTCCTTCCCACCCTTAAACCCTATTGTCATCTCGGGAAGCTGTTTCGAGGTCCGCGGGAGCTGCGTGACTTTGATGTCGATGTGGTTGGGGCTCGAGGCGGGGATTGTGGAGGGTTGGCGGATTAGGTTGAGGAAGAGACGGCAAGGGCGGGAGACAGGGGAGAAGGGGTTGAAAGTTGTGCGGAAGGAGGTGATTGTTCGGACTGGGACGGACATTTTGGTTATTGTAGTTGTGGGTTGGTGTTTTCGGAGGTGGTTTGGTAGGCGTGGACGGTAGATGAGGTAGATAAGGTCTGTGGTGCGGAAGTTAGCTTCCACCGTTCTCATAATTGTAGTTCAAATGCTCTTTTTTCTTTGCGCATCCAAATGCGTTCTTCCGGAGCGTTGTAGAAAGTAGAAAGTGGGCGTACCTGATCTGACAATTTCAGTCACTGGCAGTGCTTGCTTCGGTTCAGAGCACTAATTTGGAAGTCTGGTATTTTTCAAGTCAGAGCAGCTCCGGCACAGGGCTCGACAGGAGCAGGACAGAATGAATTGCGCTGGAATATCAGTCGGCCTTCCACGAAATCACCAAATCGCGAAACCTTTCGGAGAGAGCGGCGTTTGCATTGAATGCAAACTTATGCCTCAGGAATACATGTATAACATATTGAATGACGCTGGCCGATCAGTCATCGGACAGATTGATGCAACTTATGACAGAACTAAGAATACTCAATCTAATTGCGCTCTTTGATTGAGATAACGCGCTCTTGATCTCTGCTTTTATGTTTCACGAAGAACCTGCGCGACTACCGAATACACACTTAACGAGCCATCGACCTACCCAACACTACCTGCGCAGTCGCAGCGCCGTCCTGCATAGAAACCACCGACCATGTCCCCAACAACCCTCCACTCACGCTTAAAAGACCTGTCCGCATCTCTTGGCCAAATTCATCCACTCGTCAACCGCCTGCGCAACTTCACCACAGCCGTCGGCCAAGGTGATGAAGCACGCCTCGAACTCGGGACGGAAATCCACACCCTCCTCAAGGAGGCGGAGGAGCAGATGGAGCTGCTGAGGGTGGAAGTTGAGGCTCTGGAGAGCAGCATGGAGAATAGGAGGAAGGGGTTGGATAGTGAGAAGGAGGCGGAGAAGGAGAGGGTTGTTGTGTTGGCGGGCAGGTTGGCGGAGGATTTGAAGAGGTGGGTTTGCACTTGATTTGATTCTACGTCTATATGAGTGAGAATTTGTGTATCTGACTGATGGTTGCGCAGGACGAGAGGGGATTTTCGGAATGCGCAACTTCAGGCGAAGAGAAATGCGGAGCTTGCGAAACGGAAGGAGAGGGAGTTGTTGTTTTCGAGATCGCAGAGCAGTGAGGCAAGGAAGCAGCCGTCTGAGAAGTTGACACAGGATGATTTGATGGTGAATGCGTCTAATGACGTGACTTTGGCGTTGAAGAGAACGCATCAGTTGATGCAGGCTGAGCTGTCGCGGAGTCATTTCGCGCAGCAGACACTAGGTCGGTTTCCTCCGTTTTCAAACGAGTATCTGGTCTAACAAGTGAGCAGAACAATCAACGGCCGCCATATCCTCCCTCTCTGAATCATACACTAGTCTTGACACCCTCCTATCGTCCTCCCGCAAACTTGCCAATTCTCTGCTTCGCTCGCAGAAATCCGATACTTGGTACCTGGAAACAGCATTTTACATAATCGTCGGTACAATTGCCTGGCTGCTATTCCGCCGCATTCTCTACGGGCCGCTGTGGTGGCTTGTTTGGCTACCATTCCGGTTGATGTTCAGAACCGTCTTTGCGATTCTCGGAATCGTTGGTATTACAAGCAAGGCTGTACAATCATCACAAGCTGTGGACGCAGTCACAGTACAGCAAACACCAGCATTAGCACATGAGGCACAACGAGCTGTTCCTGAAGGGGACGCTGGCGACACTGCCTGGGAAAGGGAGGCTGCTCGTGAAGAAACAGATCAGGATCGCATGATTGATAAGGTTGGACGTATGGTTGAGGAAGGGGATAAGCAGGAGGGAACGAACATTGACGATATCTCGCCGGAAGAACGCAAGCAGCGAGATGACATACCCCGGAATCCTAAAAAGAGGATGTACGAAGAAGAGTCGGTTAAAGATGAGCTTTAGTTATATTAACTCAAAATATGATGGCCCGAGCATGCCCTTCGTACGTCAATACTTGAGATGTAGAGCTGGAAATATATTACCTAATTAAATAATGAATTGACGAAAGATGCAAGAGCAAATCATCCAGCAGATGACAAGGACGGCTGAGCAAAAGCAGCCGGTTAGGAAACGAATGCAGAAGCGCATATCCCTAGTCATTCCAGATAGGCTCTTGGTCACGACCGCGGACTAGTTTGGCTTTATTCGCGAAAGTTTCCAACCAGCAACTGAAGTTGTCCCGTCTGGACCTTCGCTCAAGTAATCCAAACCAGTCACAAAAGATAACAACCTCACAATCATTTAAGTATATCAAGCTTGCCAACTCTCATATTTCACGAAACTCATGCTCATAGCGTTATAAAATTGGGGTTTGACCAGAATAGCAGAGAAACTTGGCCTGCTACGGATCCGTTATTGTTGACTGCAGTATTCAAGGGTCCCAATTGAAAAAATCCACCTTTTGGCCTGAGTTCAAGTTGTGTAAAGGTAGGACTCTCCTTGTCAACACTCCATGTTTCAATAAGAACCATGTGGGATGTTGTGGTTTGGTTGGTGAGCATATACCTGCAGTTGGCCTCTTTCCGTATATATATGCAGTTTCTGAGTGCATAGCCGTTTTCGGAGGTACTGAGGCCATAGATTTGCTTTGATCAATGGGTCTTGTATGCGACTGTGACCAAAGCAATGCTTTTCTCCATATGGTTTGAAAAGAAAGCAGCCTGGATATCATTAGGTTTTCTGATCAAACCATTCCAGTAATGACTGACTCGCTGAGCGGAGGCTAGGAGAGTGCGGATACCTGTGTGCAGTTAGGATCTCTTCAAATATCTCGGGGATACAAGCCACCCTGTGTGCTGTTTCAGTCATCCTTAAGATTTCCTGGAGAGAGCACAAGGGAAAACTACACATGCAAAAGATATATGCGGTGGTTTGAGGAACTTTGGCTGCCTAGAACGTCGTTGAGGAGCTGGAAGCCTGGGAAACTCCTTGGCATCGATGGACACAGCTCCGTGGGAGCAGTAATGGGACATCAATAAGACCTGGATAAGTTTGGTAATACCTTTGGTATCATTAGTCTTTGTATTTGTCTATCCATTTTGCTCTATAACTCTACATATTGGGCCTCTAATGTGCGATTATGTAGCCCAGTTTTAACTCACAGCAGCGACGCCCAGAGAACGATGACCTACCGGCTTACGGCGCCAGCTTACTTTTCCCCCTCAACCAAGGCCCAAAAGCCCGAAAAGCAAAAGGAATCGGAATCATAATCGCACCCAGACAGCCCAGCAGGGTCCCCGCCCATTGGACGCCTAGATTAGCGAACATCTGCTTTGAGAAAAGTGGGAATCCAGCAGCAACGCTCGATCGAAGTATAATGTTCGCAGCAACGGTTGATGCTGCTCTTCATGATCGATGGCATATCAGTCTGAGAGCTATTGGACTTTGAGACGAGGATGGAGACTCACAGAGGTAGGTACGAGTCGACGAGGTAGTTGAAGCATGGAAGGAAGATACACAGAACCCCGAAGCCTATGAATATGCCTGCGGCAATTGGTGCCATCCAGTGGATTGAAGCAGTGAATCCGGTCCAACCGAACCTAGTGGTCACGGTCAGTGTTAAATTCCAAGCAGAACGTAAATCGAACTCACCAGAAAATACCAACAGTGAACACCGGAGCGCCAATAGTCGCCGGAAGCAAGCGCCATTCTGGAACCGGCACATTATTATTCGCAGCCAGCATCTTCGCATAAACCGAATGCTGGGAGAGGATGAATCCACACGCCAGTACTTGACCGATAATAAGGCCAATGAATGCAAGCCCAGCGATCCCGGGACTCATGTCATACACTGTCTCGAATACGTATGGATATGCCTCTAGAAGCGCGTACACAATGCCATAGATGAAGGACATATAGAGCGAGATCAACAGGATGGTCGGCTCGGTCACGAGCATCTGCAAAGGACGGGTGAAATATTTTCTCAACAATTCCCCGAAGTCCAACTCTAGCTCATCCTGCTTGGTATGGATTCCCCAGTTCAGAGTCTGCCGGCGCATGGCGGCCGCTTTTGACATCAGTAACACCGGTGCGTATGTCTCTCTGAGCGAAAATATAAACAGTGAACCACTTGCAAAACCCATGAAAGCCGGGATGTACAAAGTCCATCGCCACCCGAGAGAACTGGTCGAGATAAACCCGCCAATAAACGGAGCACTGAACGGACCAACAAAAACTGTAAGCGAGTATAACGCAATGGCAATGCCACGATCGATATTATTATGAATATCCGACAGCACCGCCGGAACAACAGACAGTTGACTAGCGCCGAACATCCCAGCGAAGAAACGGCATATGATCAACGTCTGGATATCCTTAGCCACAGCCGTCGCAATGGTGAAAACAGCGCCCCCGAGCATGCCAATGGTCAGCGGCCATCGCCTTCCTACCAGCTCCGAAGCTGGGGCCCAGATCAACGGACCGCATGCGAATCCTAGGACATATAGGGTTGTGCCGAGTGTGCCTACTTCCGAACTGACACCGAAGGCTTTGCTCGCACCGACAGTACCGGGGGCAAATATTGCACTGGTGAATGATGCTGTGAAGGTTCCGAGGCAAGCAATGGATGAGATGTAGAGCCTGTGGTAATCGTGGTGAGCATTGGTCTACCTGTGTTGATTTCAGACAAGGCTGGCATACTTTACCGTAAAGCTCCAATTGAGAGGATGAACTGGGTCATCAGGTCCATCGAACTCGACAATATATTCTTTCGAATCTGGTAAAGGAGGTGGAATGGGCTTCCCTGCTCCCATCGACAAAGCTCCCTGGTGCTTGCCGACACTGCCATAAGCCTGTCCGAGTTCCGATGTATCCAAACCATTGTGTTCATGGTCTATTTGGCCAGTTCGACTGGATTTTGAAGACTCCATTTTGTGCTGCACGTCGCATTCGTTGAACCCCGATGTCAGGTTATAAAACATCATTCCCGTCTTGTAGGCCCTGGGATGGATGATGACAAATTCTGTGAGTCAATTAGGCCATTTCTGGACTCTAATCAAAGGAAGCTCGAGTTTGCCTCTCCTTTTGTCAAGACGCGGGTATTGCGGACTTCCGAGCCCTACAACATTACATGACCGAGGTGGGTATTGCGGGTATAGCGGAATCGCATACTTGCGTCCATGCGTCACTATCAGCTCACAGATTGCGAGGATGACATTGTTGACATTGTCTTGAGAATCAAGCACGGTAATTTCACCTGTTCGGAAATGTCATTTAGGATGTCTACTCGTCTGCTGGCACGGTACCTGACTTGCTCATCAACTACAGCTATACGAACATTTGCCACCCACAGCCCTCGGATGCTTCTCAAACCTGCTGAACCACCATTATCAACCAACCTGCCTAGAGATGCCTTCCAACTCCTATCGACAGCAGAAAAAGCAGGCACTTTTGAAGACGCTTTATATGAACAGCAGATCCGAGACGTAAAAGCATGGTGGGCAAGCGAACGGTTTGACGGGGTCAAGCGGCCCTATTCGGCGGCTGATATTGTGACCAAGCGAGGATCGTTACAGCAGATATACCCCAGTTCCTTGATGGCGCGGAAACTGCTTGACTTACTGAATGAACGGGCGGCAGAGGGACTGCCTCTGCATACAAGTAAGTTCTGTACCTAGACAAGTCAATGCGACTAGTCTGCTAAGACCATTCCAGTGGGTACAATTGATCCCGTGCAAATGACACAACAAGCACAGCACCAAGAGGCCTTGTATGTCTCAGGATGGGCATGTTCTTCCCTGCTAACGAGCACAAATGAAGTCTCCCCAGACATGGGCGACTATCCCTACAACACCGTACCGAACCAGGTGCAACGATTGATGAACGCGCAGAAGATGCATGACCGGAAACAGTGGGACGAGCGCAGACAGTTAACCTCTGATCAACGGAGAAACACACCATACGTTGACTTCTTACGGCCGATTCTTGCTGACGGCGATACTGGGTATGTACATTGCTTAGGGGGGAAAGACTATGCTAACTACCACATCCTAGGCACGGTGGCATAACCGCTGTCATGAAACTAGCTAAGCTATTTGCCGAATACGGCGCAGCAGCAGTCCACTTCGAAGACCAACTCCAGGGAGGCAAGCAATGTGGCCATCTATCCGGAAAAGTGCTTGTCCCTATGAGGGAGCATATAAAGCGGCTGGTAGCAGCCCGGTTTCAGTGGGATATGATGGGCACGGAGAACCTGCTCATCGCTCGGACGGATTCGCAGAGCGGTAGCCTCATCTCCAGCACAGTCGATGGTCGTGATCATGAGTTTATCTTGGGTGTGATGATGAATGAAGGGGAAGTAGAGCCTTTGGCAGAGACTCTTCAGGAGATGGAGAGGCAAGGGGCTGCACCAGTGGAAATAGACGCCTTTGAAGCTGATTGGATTCATGCGCATAGACTTGTTACGTTTGATGAAGGTACGTTTTCCGTCTGGAGTTCCTGCTTTGATTTTATATTAATGCAAGCCGGAGCTGCCAATGCCCATTTCGAAACCCAGGGAACGTCACCAGCCATTCGACAAGAATACCACCGGCAAGTGCAAGAGAGCCCAGATATATCGTTATCCCAAAGGCAAAAACTAGCCGAAGGATGCGCCAAATCACCAGTGAAATGGTCTTGTGATATTCCCCGCACCCGGGAGGGCTATTACCACTACCGTGCTGGTCTTCCGGCAGCAATCAAACGAGCCAGGGAGTATGCACCATATGCCGACCTCCTCTGGGTCGAGACAAGTAGCCCAAGCCTAGATGAAGCAGCACAAGTCGCTAGTAATGTACACGCAGTATATCCTGGGAAGAAACTCGTGTACAATCTGAGTCCGTCCTTTAATTGGCTAGGGCAGGGGTTTACGGATGAGTCCTTGAAATCTTTTGTCTGGGATCTTGCGAAACTCGGGTAATCTATTCTCCTTTACTTCATGATATACTCCATTTTGGATACTGATTGCTCCACAGATTCGTCTTGCAGTTAGTTTCCCTGGCTGGACTACACTCCACGGCAACCATTACTACTGAGCTTTCGCGCGCATTCAAGGACGAGGGTATGCTTGCGTATGTCCGCTTGATTCAGGCGCGGGAGAAAGAGCTCGGGGTGGAAGTTCTTACGCATCAGAAATGGAGCGGTGCTACTTATATGGACGGGATCTTGGGTGCCATTCAAAGTGGGAGTAGTAGCAATAGGGGTATGGGTGAGGGGAACACAGAAGCAGGTGAGTTATCTACCTGGTATTCAGATTAGGGCGGTTATTTACGCAGAACGCGCATTTCTAGGATTTTAATATGATTCAAGATGCTCAGGAGGTTTGGATCTATATGTATCGACTATTTAATGGCCATTTTCATGCATATATAAATGCCGTTCTAAGTGAAATGGATGGTCTCTTTGGAAATAGTACCATGTAGTCTCTTGTGACTAGCTATACCATGTCAATATCTACAGCTTCGGCTCCTTCTTCGAAGAACCAGTCTCCTCCGCAATATACCTCCGAATATCAGTGACAATAGTCCCAGCATCCAGCACGCCATGAATCAACCCAATAGACGCCCCCGCATACGTCGCAAGCCTCCCCTCCGGCCCCCAACCAGAATCCCCTATATTAAGAGCTTGATCATGGAGCTCCTTAAGCTCCTCAAACGCCTTCCCCGCCTGATGCTCGATAAAAGACTGGTTAATGATCGTCCGCGGACTATATTCCTCAGGCCATCCATAAGTACCCCGGAGATGGTTATACAGCAACGTGCGAGTCGTCGATACCGCGCCGTCGCTGGCACGCACAACTTCCTGCTGATATCCACGAGAAATTCGCGCTTCTGTCGCAGCGAGGAACCGCGTCCCCATCGCAATCCCAGACGCCCCCAGACAAAACGCTGCCGTTGCACCTCGTCCATCTGCGATTCCTCCAGCGGCGACCAAAGGGATCTGTGACCCTTTCTTCGCTAGAGCGTCTGACACTTCGGGAAGCAGCGAGATGAGTCCCAGGCCGTCCTTGCAGCGTCCGTGGCCGCCGGCCTCAGCGCCCTGAACAACAATCACATCTGGATGCTCAGAGCTCCCAATTAGCCCTTGCGCTTCGGCTATGGTGCCGATCTGGACCCAGATCTGGGTGCGCGGTGAGACGTTGCGGATCCGGCGCGACCACTGATCTAAGTCGATTTGCCCTTTTCGTGGAGCGTACAGCCATGCAGCGCACGGCTTGAACTTTTGAATCGCAGATACTGCAGTGTCGATATCGTCGCTCCAGAGCTGGAAGCCCACTCCGACGGGGAGGGCTGGCGATGATGTTGTGGCAGCTCGGAGCGTCTTTTCTTTCTCAATCAGGGACGAGGCTTCTTCGAGATCTGCTAACATATCTTGTGTTTTCGCACCGGGTCCGATGAAGCCTAGTCCGCCGGCGCGGGAAACTGCGACGGCCAGGGCTGGGCCGGACATGACCCGCATTGGGGCGCCGATGATCATGGGGTTGGTAGCCCATGGGTATAATGAGGAGAGCTTTTTCGCAAGTTGGACTGATCGCGACATTTTCTTTTTTGTTAGAATTCGGCTGTATAAGTAGCGGGACAGATGCTCTTATATTTACAGTCGCATTTGGTGATGTAACTCGTAGGAACGGAGCGGGTATTGCGGAATGCTAAACAGCATAGTTCACATGCTATTCCGACAGTAACCTAGGGAAATAAGATATATACAAATATACTTTGTTTACATTTCTGAGTGACATCCGGGTATTTTAATAAATGACAAATCAACCATCCTCCCCCAAAGATCCCACATCCATGCCCTGCGCCGACCGAAGCATATCCATATTCAAGAACTGATCAAAATCAAATCCTTGCAAACTAGGCATATCGGCAACCAATTCCTCCAACAAGGGCATCTCCTCCGAATTAGGACTAACGCGCGGCATTTGGGCCTTTGAGCCAGCTGAGCCGGGCTCTTGCTGGGAATCAACGTCAAGCACATTGCCCAGCAGGCGAGCATCGTGGCATCGCCGTTGTTGGTAAAGAAATACAAGGAGTCTAGCAGTAGCGTAGGCCTCGCGCATTGTAGCGGTGTTGTATGTAGATGCAACTAGTTTCAGGGTCTGCATGGCCTCGGGGAGTTGAGCGAGGGAAGCGAATGTGTCCATTTCGAGAAGAATGGTGATGATATGGAATGGTACGTTGGCAACATGCTGCCATGGACAGCAGTTTGTGAGCATGCTGCGCGCGGACCGTAGTGCTCTCTGGATTAAATCCAGAACACGATCTGCGATGGCGGGCGATGTGTTGATATTCAATAGATGCAGTCGTCGAAGCATACACAGGACCAGATTCGTCTGCGCGAGTACAGATGGTGGTTGTGTGTGCACCCTATCTAGAGTTTGAACTAGAGACCATTGCAAGTCACAGTCGTCCTGCGTTTCTTCGGGGTCCAGACTGGTAGAAATCGGCAGCAGACCTAGTAGCTCTGCCGTGTAGTCCCCGGGCCGTGGCGACAGAGGTAAAGACAGGTCAACTTTCAAAGACACTCTCGACAGGCCAAGATCATAAGATGGCCACATGTTTTGATGCTGGGCAACGCCGACCAAGCGTCGCCGAATGTCTGGATCACATTTGGCGTCAGAGAGGGACATGCCGTCGGGAGCTTCATGGTGAAGACCTGCAGCCTCAATAAGGTGCATTAACGTAGAACTAGCAAGCCAAGTCGAGTATGGTGGCGCAGTCATCCGCATGTAGATGACACGCAGCATCCAACCCGTAACGAGGTCCACAGACGGTGCAGTACTACCGTCGTAACTTTCAAGGATAAACCTAGCAGACTCCATAAGATGTAGCTCTGTGACTTTGACCTTTCGCTCCGAGAAGAGCAGCCCAAGCGCCGCAACTCCTGCCAGTACACTATCGTAAATGCTGCTACCACTGTTGGACCGCCACCGCGTATTGAGATGGTCGAAGAAAACTTGCTTATCAATAAAGCCATAGCACGGGTCAACCTTGTTAAAGTAGATATGGGCCAGATGCACCATATCCCCCAAGGCGACGATGTCAACAATCGGCAGGCAAGCGGCCGTCGCCAGGCCCGAGGACAGCTGTCGCGCACCCACATTCCACCCGAAAAGATTTAACCGAGGCGCATTGGCTGGATCTACTTTGAGGCCCATTTTGCGCACGAAGGCAGCGCCGGAATTTGCAGAGAGACTGCGAACCACGCCGTGCGGATTGATTGAGCGATTGTGTTCCGTGCTGGCAGCACTAACACCGCTGCCACTGGGCGGAGCGCCAGACGATGAGGACTCTGCGGAAGAAACCAATGCCCTGTATTTCGAATTTCGACTGGATTGGTAGTAGCACTCATATCCCCAATTGCTGCATGTATCACACGGATTTTCTCCATCACATTTCCTCTTTCGTTCACGGCAGGGCTCGCAAGCCACACGTGCGCGCTTGCGCTTGAGCTGGCCTGTTGTTTGCACCATTTTGACACGGTGCTATTTCACTGTAGTGGTAGACAATCGTCGCGATATGATACGTGAATGGAAGTTGCGGGAAAGTGGTTGTTACGGGTATTGCGGGATCTGCGGATACGGTGGTAATGTCGTCAGAGCCGTCACATAGGCACGTATGTAGAAATATTGTGAATTGCGAGTCCAAATCTATTCGTTAGATAGCATAGAAGTGGGTTTCAATGCAATTGGTACCAAATGACTCATTACTCACCATGTTAACTATCGGAATTGTATCATCGAATATATCTTCCCAGCCCTCGAATTCCCGTTTGGGCAATCATCCATTGAAAGATGTCCCGGCGCAAACGCTCACCTTGCTCAACCGGCTCCACGTTGAGTCCGCAGCCCAGGAAGGCTGCGGAAGCGGAGCTAGATACATCCGCCTACAAGCCAAATACCGTTGACGCGAATATGCGCGATAAATTCATCGCTCTTGGCCAGGACAAGTGCCACTTCATTTACCAGCTTTGTCTTGCGACAGGTGCCAAAACAATCGTGGAGGCTGGCACCTCTTAGGGCGTCAGTACCATCTACCTCGCGCTTGCTGTTGCGTTTAACATCGCAACGTTTGGTGGTGTTGGAAAGGTCATTGGTACGGGGCATGAGCCAGGTAAAGCAGCTCAAGCCAGGAGGTATTGGGAGGAGTGCGTCAGCTCCATCAATGATGTGATTGAGTTGAGAGAAGGGGACTTGCTGGAGACATTGAGGTACGATCTAGGAACGATTGATATGCTTCTGTTGGACAGTAAGTGGACTACTCCTTTCCCGTTTCTTAGCCCAACTGGCTAGTTCACTCCAGTCTGGGCCCCGTTGGCCCTTCTGGTACTGAAACTAGTACAGCCAGCAATGAGGTCTGGTGCAGTCGTAATCACTGACAATGCTTCCGGAGCCTCTGCTCGGTATAAGGATCTTCTTGAATATCTGCGTGCCCCGGATAACGGATTTAGAAACCTCACGTTGCCGTATAGCAAGAGCCTTGAGATGAGTCTGTATCTACCAAACCAGAAGCAATGATTGCCTGGTGACAGCTTGTGTATAAAATGTCATATCTGGAGGTGCCCGTTATGTTGTTCGTAACTACTTTATATTGTAGCAGCCACACTTTGATATTCATAGATGTGGCTGGAGCACTCTTCTCTGCGCCACAGCTAATTACAGTGGTGTCGCGTATCACGCGTCTCCGACACGGCCTTCATCGGAGGTCCGCAAGAGCTCACGTCGGGCTACCAGTATACATTTCCAGTTTAAATTCTACCCCTAATTTCTCATATTTCAGATACTCGCAGCAATGGCTGCCAACTTCTTCAACAACAAAGCCCGCGCAGCGGCCGCAGCCGCATCGAGCAGTACCAAGCAGAAGCCAACAGATCCGAGAGAGGAGCAGCTCCAGCCATGGGTTGAGAAATAGTATGTCACGGTTGTTTCCCGGACATCGTTTAAAGAGATATGTCTGATAGAGAATAGCCGACCAAAGACACTAGACGATGTCGCTGCGCAAGACCACACGACGAAAGTGCTGTCACGGACATTAAACGCTTCTAATGTATGCTCAATCCTTTTGCGAATAATCATACAACAAAATTCTAATGGACCAAGCTCCCCCATATGCTCTTCTACGGACCCCCAGGAACCGGAAAGACATCTACCATCCTCGCCCTCGCAAAATCCCTCTTCGGTCCCGCCCTCTACCGCTCTCGTATCCTCGAACTAAACGCCTCCGACGAACGAGGTATCGGCATCGTTCGTGAAAAGGTCAAGGGCTTTGCCCGGACACAACTCGTGCAGCCCACAGGCCTAGACGCAGAGTACCTCTCCAAGCACCCCTGCCCGCCGTTCAAGATTATCATCCTCGATGAAGCAGATAGCATGACACAAGATGCGCAATCGGCTCTCCGCCGGACGATGGAACAGTACAGTCGAATCACCCGTTTTTGTCTGGTCTGTAATTATGTCACCCGAATTATCGAGCCGCTGGCAAGTCGATGCAGCAAGTTCCGATTCAAGGCGTTGGATAACAGCGCTGCGGGGACAAGATTGGGGTATATTGCCGAGAAGGAGGGATTGAATCTTGAAAATGGGGTAGTTGATAGGTTGATTACTTGTGGGGAGGGAGATTTGCGACGCTCTATCACTTATATGCAGAGTGCTGCTCGGTTGGTAGGGGCACATCGGGCGGCTGGCAAGAAGGACGGGGATGAAGATTCAGAGATGACAGATGACAACTCGAAAATTATCACCGTGAGGATGGTGGAGGAGATTGCGGGAGTTATCCCGGAGGATGTGTTGGACAGCTTGACTCAGGCTATACAGCCGAAGAAGATTGGTTCATCGTACGGGGCTGTTTCTGCTGTTATCACGGATATTGTTGCGGATGGGTGGAGTGCAGCTCAGTTGTTGACGCAGGTTAGTCCTATCGACGTTGGATTGACTGCGGAACTCATTGCTAACGGTCGTTCAGTTTTATCGACGAGTTGTCTATAACGACGCTATACCGGATATCCAGAAGAACAAGATCGTCACGGCCTTCTCTGAAATGGATAAACGTCTGGCGGACGGTGCAGATGAGCATCTTTCGATTTTGGATCTGGCGCTTCAGATCTCCGGGATCCTTGGTGGTTCATAGGCTTCACTTTTGATGACTGCGCTCTACTTTATTTGCATACATGCCCCAGACTCCAATTGGGGTACTACACCATACCGCGTCCGTGCCACTCCCTCCGATTTGGACCGAAGAAACGGATAAGCTACGATTGCATGAGTTGTAATAGGAAATCAATGCTATTCCAAACATATAGATTAATTCAATCCGGTTCTGGAGCAATCACTCAGATTTTTCTTTTCTATAACTGGCATAGTTGATATGAAGTCATCCCTACTTGTAGCACTCCGATATCAAGCGGCGAAGCCGTTCGTCTTTCCGAGATCCAGTCTGCTCACCGGCCAACTTGACTCACTTTCCACTTGTTTCTGGTCTCGCCCTTCACATCAAAAGCTCGCATATAAGTTCCCATACTTGAACGAAAGAAAAATTTTTAAAACAACAAGAACCATGGCTGCTTCGAGCGAGTACCCCGCGATGACTACCAAACCCCGCTATCTGACCGGCGACAAGGCTGGTCTGCAGGAATTTCTGGATAAGTTTGATGTTAGTTGAATTGATATATTCAATCCCTTGCGTTCTTTGATACAAAGATAGGATGGTCTATGCTAATCTATGCTAACGCCTTGTTGCTCATAGGTCTTCCTGTTCGATTGCGACGGTTCGTGATGCCTCTCGCCGGCCCTCGTAACTACGATATGGAGATATTTTGAATGCGAAACGAAGTATGGCGAATTGAATGAGCGTGGACTGACTCAAGGTCTTGAATAGGTGTTCTCTGGTCCGGTGACCACCTCTTCCCCGGGACTGTCGAGACGCTTGAGCTGTTGAGGAACAATGGTACACACAATCGCACTGCAGGATGGAACAGAGAGCTAATATTCCGCAGGCAAGCAAGTCGTCTTCGTCACAAATAACAGCACCAAGTCGCGCGCAGACTACAAGAAGAAACTGGAGACCCTAGGAATCCCAAGCTCAACAGAAGAAATCTTCTCCTCCTCCTACAGTTCCTCAATCTATATCTCCCGCATCCTCAACCTCCCTGAGAACAAGCGCAAAGTCTTCGTCGTCGGTGAAACTGGCATCGAACAAGAACTCAAGTCCGAGAATGTCCCCTTCATCGGCGGCACAGACCCCGCTTTCCTCCGCGACGTTAAGCCAGAGGACTACAAGCGCATTGCGGCTGGTGATCCCTCCATCTTGGACCCTGAGGTCGGTGTCGTGCTGGTTGGATTGGATTTCCATCTGAACTACCTGAAACTTGCGCTGGCTTACCACTACATCCGGCGTGGGGCGGTGTTCCTCGCGACGAACATTGATTCTACGCTTCCGAACTCGGGGACCCTGTTCCCTGGCGCCGGGTCGATGAGTGCGCCGTTAATCATGATGTTGGGGCAGGAGCCTGTGTCGCTGGGGAAGCCGAACCAGGCGATGATGGACGCTATTGAGGGGAAGTTCCAGTTTGATCGGAGTCGCGCTTGTATGGTTGGGGATCGGGCTAACACAGATATTCGGTTTGGGTTGGAGGGGAAGCTTGGGGGGACGTTGGCTGTGTTGACTGGGGTTAGCACTAAGGAGGATTTTGTGGCTGGGCCAATCAAGCCGTTGGCGTATCTGGATAAGTTGTCTGATTTGTTGGAGGTTCAGTCATAGACGGTTATGTAGTAGATAGATTTGATAAATATTGTACAGGGATATCCATAGATGTGGTGAGAGTTCGTTAATATGCTGCTTAGGGTCTATACTGTTCGTCATGTCGAATGAAGCCTTTCAGCTTCCACAATGCCAGGATCGCGTCGACGGAGGTCGAATCATCGGGTCTGAGGAACAGAGCTTTAGTCTGAAAACGCTGGTCATGTGCTCTGAGATCTCTCATGTCACTCTCAGACAAGAGGACAGAAATATCGAATACCGGAACCTTCGACTGGACTTGAGGCAGGGTAACATAGTCTGGAAAGTTCGAAACCAGCTTTTGGGGTCCTTCAATCTCTCTAGACTGAGAATCAGTCTGAGATGTCTGGCCCATGACCAACACTGCACCAGAGCTCATACGCTCAATGGTCTCAACGCTCTTTAATGCCTCAACCAGAGCCTCCCCAGATTCCCCATCCAATCCAACAATACTCCAAACCCGACTGTTGTTATCCTTTCCCTGTTCATGCTCATCACCCGCCCTCTTCAACTTCTTCAAAGCATCCTTCCTCAACCGCCCAAATACAAAATCCGGCATATCTCCCCTCCAAACCAACAGTCTATCTTCCCGACTCGTCATCGGCCCAAACGGATGCTTCCATCGCTGCGGAACCAACTTCACAAGCGGCGACTTCTTCCCACCGGTTGACCGACTGAGCGGTCTCGTAAGCTGCTTCAGCAGCGGAAGACGATCAACGATCCGGAGTTTGAGGAAGTTCAACGGTCCCTTCAATGTCCGCGAAAGCTCATCTTTCAACAATCCAACTGGCATTATCCATAGTTTCTCTGGATCTGCGGCGTCGGAGCGTCGTATCATACCCCAGTCGCCTAAAAAGGCCTTGGGGACTCTTGTTCCTGTTACAGTGCACATTCGGAGTGGGGAGGCGAGCGCCATTGCCCATGGGTTTCGGGAGAGTTCTTGAAATCGTTCGGGTGGTGCGCGGAGTTTGCGTTTCTTTTCAGTTGGGATTGAGGCTAGGGGGGATTTGGGGAGGAGTTGGGAGGGGCGAATGGAAGGTTCATTGTCGAGGTCATGGTCATTTTTTCGGAGATGTTGTTTGGACGAGGAGAGGTTTCTGCGAGATGGAACCGGACTGAGGGTAGTCGGACGCACGAATAAATGCCGAAAGACTCGTAGACGCCATGAAGCGTAGGAAATGCGCTGGCGAGAACACTCCATGGTGGGTTGTGTTCAATCCGCTCAAACAAGAAAACGGCCTCGATCCAGATTAGATCGGCGCGATTCTTCCGCGGCGGCATCACGTCGTTCCGCGCCTTTATCGGAGTAGCTATCTTCACTCCTCACGCTTTCCTCCCATTCTTCTCATCCTGTTCATTCATTACATTATCACAATGAATACACGCTCTTTATTACGACTGGGCCGCGTCGCCCGTCGCAGTTACAGTCCCCTCCAAACGGGCTTGTTGCGGAGCTTCTCGAGCTCCGCTCCTTCGCTATCGAGCAGTCCGCCGCGGGCATGGACTCCAACGCCATTTGTGACGGAGACAGTGGTATGTAACCCGATTTTCGAGACTCTCAGGATTTGCGCTGATTGAATTGTACAGGGAGGCGGCTGGCATACCTGTATGTCCTTAATACTATGATGTGAGAAACTATGTTAACCTTAACCAGATGACATCTTCTCCAGATTGTTGAAGGTACGTCCGGTGTCCTACGATATGGGACCCATAGCTAACGATGCAGGAACGAATTATCTGCCTCAATGGCGAAGTCGACGAATCCATGTCCGCTTCCATAGTCGCCCAACTCCTCTTCCTCGAAGCCGATAACCCTCAGAAACCGATCCACCTCTACATCAACTCCCCCGGCGGATCAGTAACAGCCGGTTCGTTCCCCTCCCGTCCCTTTCGTCCATTCACATGTCCATAGCTAATTTAATCGGTGGTGAATGACAGGCCTCGCAATCTACGATACAATGTCCTACATCGCCGCCCCCGTAAGCACCATCTGCGTCGGCCAAGCAGCCTCAATGGGCTCCCTCCTCCTCTGTGGCGGCCACCCAGGCAAACGCTACTGTCTCCCACACTCCTCGATCATGATCCACCAGCCCTCCGGCGGGTACTTCGGACAAGCGACGGACATCGCGATCCATGCGAAGGAGATCCTGCGCGTGCGCGAGCAGCTGAATAAGATCTATCAGAGGCATTTGACAGGGAATAAGAAATGGAGTTTGGATGAGATTGAGAAGTTGATGGAGAGGGATTATTTTATGGGGGCGCAGGAGGCGCTGGATATGGGGATTATTGATGAGATTTTGGATCGGAGGGTTAAGCCGGAGGAAGGTGAGGGGAAGCCGCCTGCTACATAGGTTTGAGTATGGAGGTGGCTTATGGTTGTAACATTAATGATGGTCATGTCCATATCAATTGATGATTATGGATTCTTCGTTTATGGCAATGAAATCGGTTTCTGTACAGATATTGATTTGTAAAGCGAAGATATATGTACTTGTACTCCAATGTAACTCCAATAAGGCCATCATGCAATCATATCCGCGGCCCAACGCTCTATTGCAACAGAAAGCAAGAAATGAAATCATCTCTCTATCCGCTCAACGCTCCCATCAGCACTAACCTGCAATCCGAACCTCTCTCTAAGAAACGCAGCTGTTTCTGCCGACGGCACATAGCGAGAAGTCCGGGAAGTTCTCGCGGATGAAGTAGTTGTTGATCGTCCCGAAGACATTGAAGAAGGGCTATAGTGCCACTGATCGCGGATGATGTCTATTAAGCCGATGTCCATGAGCATGTATTCGCCGGAGGAGAAGATATCGAGGGGGTGGGTGGGTTTGGTATGCGCGTTGGAGGAGGGTTCTGCAAGGAGGTTGGTCCGTTCGTCGTCAATGTCATTGGCGGTGGTATTAGGATTATTTGTTTGTGTGGATGGTGTATGTTCACCGCGCACGAGCTCATCGAGTTCAATCCCGTCGTCTCTGTTCTGATCCCGGAGAACCCCCCTCTCCTCCGAATCATGATCCTGCTGTCTTTCTGCCTCTGCCTCTGCACCCGCCCCCGACTGCGACTGCGACTGCGACTGCGACTCCGAAGTCGAATCCACAGTCCTAACCCTCTCAATAACCAACCCCAGCATAACAAAATCAACCACCATAACCAACAAATCAAACGATATCAACCTCCCCACCGAAACCGGCCCCTTCTGCCCAATGAAATCGATAAACAAACCCCCATGCAGATACCCCCGTGTCGTTTCATCAACCTCCGGCCATATAAAGAAGGCATGGAATATCATGCAAAAGATGTTACTGGAGAATATCGCGCCGATGTACGGTTGATTGCGGGTCGGATCGAAGGGTGAAGCTTTCGGAGTGAAGAAGATAAGCTGTATTATTGCGCGGAAGAGAAATAGGAGAATCGAGCAGCTATACACCTATTAGAACCTCATCTGCCAAATGGTATTCCAGTGTAGGGTGAACGCACTCCATGTAATATAGCGCAGACAACTCGCAATAGATCAAGATATCCAGATCGCGAAGCACCCGGTCGATCAACGCGACCTTCGCAGTCGCCTGGACTTTCTTCATGCGCGCATCTTGCCCGAAGTCGTACTCGGACTCGGAAGCACCAGACGGCGTGGTGAACACGTCAGTGATGTATTCCGCATCTCGATAGATATCTGGGGTTGTCATAGAGGGTCATGGGGACATGAGCGGGTCAGAGCAATGCGGACTGGACTGCTGACTGGTGGATTCACTTGTTTTCCCCTTTCTTTATAAAATCTTCATCGAATTTATTCCAGTAAAATTCCCCAGATGAGAGTAGGCCTGGTGACTAGTGACGCTGAGGGTGAGGTCCGATGCCGATGGTGGAGGCGGCGGCGGCGGACTTATCTCGGACCGGCTAACCAATGATATCGCGAAAACGGCTATTGCATACAATAACGGTTTCTGTGCAGCTACGGTCATAATGCAAGTGGCAGTGGCATGATGATCATTGTATTTTCCTAATGGCAGCTTGCAGCTAATCAACAAATATATTCTTCGACACGTCAGAGTAGTGCTTAAAGAAGCTCGAGAACAACCGAATCGAATGCGCAACATCATGAGTACCCCCAGTCTCCCGAATGCTGTGCATGCTCAGCTGGGGGTTACCCAAGTCCAGAGTCCTAGCACCCAAAAGCGCAGACAGCATAGGTCCAATGGTGCTTCCACAGCTCGAGTCATTACGGACCACGAAAAGCTGCAGCGGCACACCCTCACCTCCGTCCTCAGCAGCCTTGCGGGCAACTTCCTGGAGCAGGACGATACCCGGGGAATTAGTTGCGTAGCGGGCATTGGCATTGACCTTGATCACAGGACCCTTGTTGATCTGGGGGCGGTGATCGGCCTCGTACTTGGCTGTGTAATTCGGGTGCACGGCGTGAGCCATGTCTGCGGAGAGGAGGAAGGAGCTGGACAGGGTTTGCTCGTAGGCGGTGCTCATATCGGCGTTGTTGGAGGAAGCCTGGAGGACAGACAGGCGACGAATGACAGCAGGGAGCATGTCGGAGTCAGCGCCTTGAGCGGAACGGCTTCCAATTTCCTCGTGGTCGAACAGCGCAACGAGACGGATGGAAGTCTCCTCGTCCAGAGCGGAACTGTCAGCCACCGAGTCGATCAGACCAGCAGTAGCACAGTAAGAGCTGTTAAGGTTGTCCAGACGCGCGGAGAAAATGAACTCCTCAAGCAGACCACCCAGGCAGGACTTCTGAGTATCGAATAGGATCATTTCAAAATCAAGCACATCGGCAGGCTTCACACCAGCCTCTGCGGCAATGAGCTCCACAAGGTAAGGATGGTGACGTTCAGTAATAGCCTTCAACGGAGAGAATCCACCACTCTCTGCCTCAGCACTTGCAGAGGCGCCAGCGGTACGGTTAAGCTCAGCCTCAACGAGACCAGCAATCGGGAAGAGCTGCGTCTCCTTGTTGAAAGAAAAGTCAGCTTGGCGGTCAAGATGGATAGCCAATGTCGGAATACGGAGGACTATCTAGTTAGCATCATCCCAGACATTGTAACTAGAGAAACATACTTGGACGGTCAATCTTCAGCAACTTCTGTACAATAGATCCGTCTCCGGTGCGGACCATAGCCCGACCTGCAACGCCCAGGTCACGGTCGAACCCTAGCACCATTAGCATCTCAAATCAAGCCATGCATAGCGTAGATTGCTGAAACGGCTCACATGAATGCCAAATACCACCACCGTATGTCTCTACACCAATCTGAACATATCCCGCCTCACGCTTATTGCTGACGGGCTTGATTCTCAGAACGGGAGAATCTGTATGGGCACCGATCATGGAGATCGGGTTACCGGGCTACATCGCCTCAGTAAGTCATGTCTGGACCCAGCCTGAATCTGTAAAGTTAGACATACCTGCCACTTCTTCCCCACGGCAAAAGCCACAATTGTGGAGTGGTTCCGGGTGAGATAGTACTTCCCACCGGGGCGGCATGTCGAAGCCCAGGAGTCTTTCTCCTGTATTGTTTTAGCACCAGATCCATTTACTTGCTTCAGGAGCTGTCCATAGCTACCTTGATCTCCTGGAACCCAGCCTTGCTCAGAAGCTCTTTGGCGGATTGCACCGCATGGAACGCTAAGTAAGAGATATGGTTAGTGCTTGGTTTTCGGGGACACTAAGGAGGGCGGCATACAGGTTGGAGAGGCATTGACAAAGGACAGGAAGTCCAATGCCGGTTGCTTGAGGTTCTTTGCAAGAGCGGAAGTCATTGTCGCGGTGTTGTGTTGTGAGGATGGTTAGATGCGGAAGGTGGAGGTCATGATAAGGCGGTTGGTTGGCGGTCAGGGCGGAGAATGAATCCTCGACTATCGTATGCATGAACGCCACTACAAGTACAGACAAGAGTAAACAGACCTAATACTGCAACGAAGAACCCAATTGCTCTAATAGTCCTTGGACTGTTCATTCACTCCACAAAAACACCCAAAACCAAAGCTATCTAACCGTCTCCAAAAGAAGAACAGTACAAACACCTCTGGCACCCTGACCAGTATCCATAAAAGACGCTGCCGTCATATCCTTTAATATGCAAATAAACAAGGAGGTCGCTAGTACCAAACAGAACCAACTATGTAGTTAAGCAATACCAGCAATTAAGTAAAACAGCAAACAATAACGATGGAAATATTAAGTAGACTTTTCCCCCTTATCCTTCGTTTCCATATCAGCAAAAACCATGTCCTCAACAACCTTCATACCAGCCTCTTCACCCTTCTTCGAGTCCGCTTCGTCTCCCGCAACAGCCTGGTCAAGCGCCAGCTTCGTCTGACCCAGCGCGTAGATCTGCTCTTCGATGGTGTCCTTGGTCACAAGTCGGATGACTTCAACTTCCCGGGTTTGACCGACACGGTGAGCGCGGTTCTCCGCTTGGACATCTTCCTGGGGGTTGAAGCTGGAGTCGAAAATGATGACTTTGTTGGCACATGCCAGGTTGATACCTGCACCACCGGCTTTGGTCGAGAGGAGGAAGACGGGGATATCTGTCCGTTCATGGAACGCGTCAAGGATGGATTGGCGGTCTTCGACATTCGTCCGGCCGTCCAGTCGAACAAAGCCAACGTGCTGGTTCTCAAGCACGTGCTCGAGGATATCCATAACCATGGTGAATTGGGAGAAAACCAGAATGCGATCATCCTTGAATCGTTCAAGAAGCTCGCACAGCTTGTTGACCTTGCCCGAATCCATCCATTCACCATTCTTCAGAGCGAATTTACCGAGCGACTTCGGATAGGTCGTGCACATGGTATGGCATTCAAAGTCATTGTAAGGCTGCAGTTCCTCGAAGATGACATTGGGGTCAGAAAGAGACCATTGCGGTTCCTTCAGACACGCCTTGGACATCTGCTTCAGAACCGAATCGTTGTAATGCCGTCTGTACAGAAGAGAATGGATGGCTGCTTGCCGCAGCTTCATCAGAATGTTGGCAGACTTGCTTCCCGTCTTCTTACCAGCGGCCCGGTCAGCAACAAGCTTGCGCACCTCTTCCTTTTCATGCTCGTAGATCTCCTTTTGCGACGCATTCAGCTCACACCACTCGACACGCGAAATCTTCGCCGGCAAGTCAATAACCTGATGCTTCTTGCGGCGCAAGACAAAAGGCTTCAACATCGACTTTGCGCGCTCGATCCGCTGTGCAGAGAGAAGGGTGGTATGCGATTCGTTGGTCTTCGCCTTGTTGGAGAAGATGTACTGCAATTGGTCCTTGCGCTCCTGGAAAACCTTGGGCAAGATAAAACCTAATAGAGAGGCCAGCTCTTGGAGGTTGTTTTGCAACGGTGTACCCGTGAGGAGAAGCTTAAATTGGGCTGGGATCCGGATAAGCTTCTCATACAGGACAGACGTGCTGCTCTTGAGCATGTGCCCTTCGTCGTAGATACAAGCGCAGAAGTCCATGCTGCGAAGGAACGATGCATCGACTTTGGCCTTGGCGATGGTGTAGGTGGTGATGATCACGTTAATGCTGTCGCGGTTGTCCTCGATGGTCTCCCGGATGACCGCGCGCTCCGCCTGGCCAGCATAGTACGGCATAACTGACAAAGTCGGGCAGAACTTCTGGAACTCTCGAAGCCAGTTTTCAATTGTCGACGAGGGCACGACCACAAGATGCGGTCCCTTGATGCCCTTCTCGTACAGATGAGCCAAAAATGCGATGACCTGGCAGGTCTTTCCCAGACCCATGTCATCTGCCAGGATACAACTCAGCTCCTTTTCAAAGAGCAGAGACAACCAATTGATCCCGACGACTTGGTAATCCTTCATCTTCAAATTCTCGACCATTATTCCAGGTTGACCGATAAACCGGCCCTTGCGTGATTTCGGACCATCTTCATCATCTTCAGAACGTTGGCTGGCCGGTGTCCCAATACCAGAATCATG
This sequence comes from Aspergillus chevalieri, assembly GCF_016861735.1. Classification (NCBI taxonomy): domain Eukaryota; kingdom Fungi; phylum Ascomycota; class Eurotiomycetes; order Eurotiales; family Aspergillaceae; genus Aspergillus; species Aspergillus chevalieri. Next base: position 260,776 of record NC_057368.1, on the reverse strand, counting down.
CGATGCCGCCGGGTCGATAGAGGTCAATTCGAAATCCCCATCCTTCTTGCCGTAGATGTCCACGCCCCATTTCTTCATTTCGGTTGCGAGAGGCTTTCCAAGCTCCTCGCACTTGGCACAAAGAGAGTCGACTGCCTCATAGCCAACCCACATGTCCAAACACTTATCAACGATCTTGTCTCCAATCGGCTTTGGCGTCTTACGCCCTCTGCTGCCTTTGGGTTTCGCAGTCTGCTCAGCCGTAGGCGCAGGGACAATGCGCACTTCATCCAAAGACCCGAACGGCCGTTTGGCGATGACCGCATTTGCAAGCTCTTCCGTGGTGGCAGCAATATCTGCAAGCTCCAGAGTCTGGCAGGTGTTGAAGAAACGGAGGACCTTCAACTCCAACTCGCTGTCTCCCTGCGTCTCCTCCACACCGGAGTCCGAGTCATCCTCAGTCATGGCCACTGGCTCTTCAGGAGATTCCGATCGAGCAGGTGATGGTTGCCTGCGTCCCTTGACCAATCGACCGGTCTTCTTGGGTGGTATAGCCTCAGATCGAATGGGGCTCGCGGGAGAGGGCTCGCGGTTCTTGGGACCTCTCACCAAGCGTCTTCGGGGTTTGTCGTCTTGCGGCGATGAGGGTCGTGGGATTGCGTTCGGCATGCGCATCGAAGACCATTTGTCCTGAATTGTACCACGCGCTTTGATTTGTTGCTTCGCCGGCGCTGCGCCGGAAGCTTTAACGCTCAATTCATCGTCCGACTCTTTGCCTCCCTGCTCCTCCGCAGCGACCAGGTATTCTAGCGCATCATTGAAAATACCACGTCTGACGACCATAGCCTCAAAGCACTGCTGTATGGATTTGTTTGTCATGATTTTCATCATGCGCTCGACCTTGGATCGGGTGGGATAATCGGCAATCTCATCAAGGGACGAGATTTGAGCAACAACCGGTTGAGCGCGAGACGGGCCGTCCTGGCGCTGTTTCTTCACGGCCATTCCCTTCATGCTGCCTCCCATTTCGGAAGCAGGACGTTTTGCGCCATGGCTGCTGTTAGGGTCGTATACGGACGAAGAAGTAATCTGCTTGAATCGATCGTTTGGCGCGGCGCCTGCGCCGTTGTTAACAGGCGACTCCATGATTTGTTCGGGACTCCGGGAGTTCTTAGTAAACTGGGCCGGTTTGATATCCGTATTTTCCTCGTCTTCTTCCTCGTCCGACGAGCCGCCTCGATACGTCGGTCCGTCGTCGTCCAAATCAACCACGGGAGCCCGTCTGGCAGGACCGGCCGATGTCGGGGGACGGAATTGGGTTCCAGCAGGAGCCAAGGAGTTTGACAGAGGACCGCCTTGTTGTGGGGTAGGACGAAAGGGTGAGGAGGATAAGATGGCGGTAGTCGTCGAAGTCGGACCTGGTGGAGAGGAAGCGGCGACCTGGACTACAGCACGGGGATCGTCGACCAGCTGGGTAGGCTGAGTAGTGAAACGCTGCGAGGCGGGAGTCAAGGGCTGCGTCTCTCCAGGCTTTTGCGTTGTGACTGGTTGTGGTTGGTCTGACAGAGGGAGAGTTGCGGGTTGGTCGTCGGTCGGAGGAGTGCTGCGTACGACTTTTTTGCTGACGGGGCTGCCGGGGACAGAATCGTCCATGGTCGACAAAGTCGAAAGTACGCAGTCAGTAAGAATAGGGTACTATAGCGAAAGACTCATGCAGTGGGATACAGTATAAGTGCTCTGTAGTAGTATTAAAGCGATAGTCTGCCAGTATCAACCACTTTGACCCCAATCCTTCCCTTCTTTCCAATTCTTTTTCTGGACGCGACGCGCCAGGTCACGTGTTCGTGCAGACAAGGAAGGTGCCATGGCCTACAGATTATACATGGCTAAACCACACATATTGAATTATATAGAAATTATACCAGGGATGAAGATTAAAATTTCCACTGTAAGCTACAATCAATATCAATGTAAATGTGCTTGTCCTCCCATAAGAAATGCAACGGACCAATTAGGTCGTCATCGGACATCCCCAGATGGATTTCTCCGGACAACGACATTCCCGTCTTCACCAGAAACAGAACAATAGTCAACCTCAAATTCACTTTCAACAATCAAAAGGGACTTTTCTTGTGTCGTATTTGACTCTATCCTATATCCAAGGTCTAGTTGATTACGCTTTATCAAATCTTCGGATCCGGACTGAACGTCACTTGTCGCATATTGTCCATCGTATTACATTTACATCACCACAACAATCAACATGTCCAGCCGTCGTCCTGAGAAGTCATATGCTGACGCTGTGGCCTCTGCGCCGAAAGACGCTCCAGCCAACTCTGATGTCACGCCCGCCGTTCCTGCGTATGTGTCTGAGATTTCCAAGGTCTGAGTTAATCATGCTAACACTGGCTATAGCAATGTCATCTTCAAACTCCTAGGCTTCACTCTCGCTATGGTTGCGGCCCCCATTGGCATGTACTTCTTGACTGTGAACTCCATTTTCAGTGGTAAGCTATTCTGAAATCAATGGACTGGTTGGTAGCTCTACTAATTCTTGGACAGGAAACTCCACATGGGCCGGGGTTACAGCAGCAGTGGCCGCGAATGTTGTCCTGTTTGCTTATATCTTCGTCGCATGGCAGGAGGATCAAGGCGAAAGAGCTGCGGAGGGGAAGAAAGCCCAGTGATGTGCTGGCATGTGTATCAATATGGCTTTGTAATGATAATGGCAACGGCGTTACGGGTATTCTTGCTTGACTAGTGTTCAATTCCAGTCTCATATTTACAATGAATCGCCATAACCTGTAACAAGACCCGATTATGTCGGCCTCCTCTTCACAAACTCCTCCAAGTCTGCCTTGGTCGCAACACCCAACACAAACTTTCTAGAAGCATCCGTAACAACCGCAAACCCCTGCTTCTCTCGCTTTTCTCCATTCCCCCCAATCTCAGTCTCAAAGAACTCTTCCAGTTCCTCCAATGGTGTCTCCATAGTGATGACTCGGTATATTCCCCGTTTGCGGTTGAATCGCTGCATGGCCGACGAGACGGTTTCTGATTCCTTCACGGTGCCATCTTGGAGTAGTTTCTTGAGATGCGGAATGCTGAGGTATCCGATGAGGGAGCGTGTCGAGGAGATAACGGTCAAGTGGGTGTAGTCGCGTTCGTAGGCGGCCAGAAGGGCGGAGGAGATGGAGTCTTTAGGAGAGACGGAGAGGGCTGGCGGAGGGTCTAGGTCTTCGACGGTGGCCTATCGATATCCTGTTAGTAAGTCTGTTTTTTTTTTTTTTTTTTGCATTTCATGCTTTGAGCTCCCACTGGAGGGACATACATACCCCGCGGTACTTGTCCGCCCAGCGGCCCTGGGGAACTTTTGCAGTATCAGCAGATTGCTGCTGGGCGAGCGCCTCGCTTGCGACGTACGAGGCCATATTGCCGTGTGTGTGTGTGTGTGTGTGTAGTATAGTGTACTAATGCGTACAGAGTCAGAGTGGTTGACAGATGACGGTTGAGTTTGCCATTTTTGGATCAGGTCCACCGGATCGGGATCAGCGCGTTCATCGGATAAACGGCCCACCATCAGTGATCTTTCTACTACCCTGTACTACAGAGTACTTCTGGGACATCAACGTGAATAGGTCAATGAAGAATTTCTCTTAATGTATGTCCAATTGATTCTGGTGTTATTTGATTGTATGTGCTCGCTTGGCAGAAACAGCAGAATGTCAGGGCCGCGGAGAGCCGCGGAGGGCTGTTAGATATACTTCTTACGGAACACAGGATGAGCATTAGTCAAAGCTGGCACATGATCAGACAAGCACGGCTAATAGAATGACTCAATTTATGGCACCCATTGAAAGGATCGTTCCTTGTCCTCGGAAAAGAATCCAGATACCTACGTCATGTGCTTTTAAATACGAGGCTGACTCGGGTCAGTCGGCATCCCGTCACTTCAATTATAACTGTCAAGATTCTTGCAGATACATCTCTATATACTTTCAGCCAGGTATTCAATATGCTACCATCCGAGGACACAGTTAATGCTATTTTCCCCAATCCTCTGCAGAACAGGATGCAACCAGCAGACCCTGCCCCCACGAAGCGTCAACCCTTCCCGGCTTGGAGCGCAATTGAAGAAACCAAGAAAGCTACCAACGCCGTAACCTCCGAAGCATCCCGAGAATTCGACCTCGCCAGCCAAAAAGCGCAATCCAAGACCGGTCATATCGAGCCATGGAGTGGGAAGTACTATGCGGCTTGCACGTTTGGTGGACTGTTGGCTTGCGTGAGCACCTCCCTACACCCTGTCGGAAAGGAGAAGGCTAATTGAGTAGGGCTTGACACATACTGCCGTGACGCCGTTGGATTTGATCAAGTGTCGACGACAGGTCGATGCGAACCTGTATAAGGGTAACCTGGAGGCTTTTAGCAAGATTCGTGCTGTGGAGGGGATGAGGGGTGTGTTTACGGGCTGGAGTCCGACCTTCTTTGGATATAGCGTGCGTCAGATTTTCCTATTTTATTGTCTACGCTGACGAGAACAGGCCCAAGGTGCGTTCAAGTACGGCGGATATGAATACTTCAAGAAATTCTACAGTGATCTCGTCGGTCCCGAGAAGGCAGCGCAGTGGAAGACATCCTTGTACCTTGCCGCTAGTGCATCTGCTGAATTGATCGCGGATGTTGCGCTGTGCCCATTCGAAGCTGTAAAGGTGCGCACGCAGACGACGATTCCACCGGATATCAGAGGAACCTTTACCGGGCTGGCAGATGTCATTTCGAAAGAGGGTTATGGAGGGTATGTCACCACCCCCCCAACAATCAGAATCAATACTAACATCACCAGTCTGTACAAGGGTCTCTACCCCCTCTGGGGCCGCCAAATCCCCTACACAATGATGAAGTTCGCCTCTTTCGAAACCATTGTTGAGAAAATCTACTCGTACCTCCCGGGCCAGAAATCCGACTATAACAAAGGCGCTCAGACCGCAGTTGCTTTCAGCGGTGGTTACCTAGCCGGTATTCTCTGCGCCGTGGTCTCGCACCCGGCTGATGTGATGGTGAGTAAGTTGAACGCGGGCCGGAAGCCAGGCGAGGCGTTTGGCGCTGCCATGGGCCGAATCTACAAGGATATTGGGTTCGGAGGATTGTGGAATGGATTGTTTGTAAGAATTGTTATGGTTGGAACACTGGTATGTTACCCATACCTCATCCCGCAATCCCTTAATATCAAGCGGAGCTAACATAGGGTACTCCGTAGACCGGCTTGCAATGGATGATCTACGACTCATTCAAAATCTTCATGGGCCTTCCGACGACCGGCGGCGGCCAAGAAAAGCAGTCAAAATAGACACATATAAAAGGAATCTGCTAGTACGGAGTTGTAGTTAGTCGATACATTCATGTCACTTTCAATAATCTACAAGTAGGGATAAACATGGCCCCTATCAGTAAACCTAAAGTACACGCTCCGAACCAATCAAACCTCTCTATCAGATCCCTATCTTATCAGTTTCGGAGTCGACGTCATGCCCCTGGTATCCTCGTTGATTGCAACTCGTATAAATACTGTCGCTGTCGCATCGCTGTATAGAGAGGATTTTCTAATTTGAGTGGTATATACTAGAGCTTGCTGCGTTTTGTCATTCACTCATATACAGTACGACCAAGTACAAACGAACAACATCTTATCTGATACCACGACCAAGTACAAACGAGCAACATCTTTATCTGATACCCCGTACCCATACCTATTCCCGGAATCGCGATAACGAAATGGGCGAACGTGACAATGTAAAAACCCACACCCACATCCCATCCCTCGACTCGCGGCCTCACAACGAAAGAAACGAACCGATTGTTTCGCATGGTCGAGGAGGTACTCTTCCTTTCCCCCACTCCAATTCATCTTCAACCAGTATATCTGACGACGAAACAAAACAGGACAAGGGAATATAGCACCGGATCCAACGCCGTACTCCCCCCCCCCCCCCCGATTTCCCTCTAGAATATGGGTGACATTGATAAGATGATATCTTAGGTACGTCGACGCTGCTATCGTCCGCGAAGGACCGTATGGTGATCAGGGTGATGGTGCTTATTCCGCTGGTGTACGTCTGTCCCCATCCTCTCCGTACACATCCTTACACGCAATCTAAATACTGATTATGCTATTCCATACAGCGCGGCGGAGCAGGAAACATCAACTCCCAACACGTTCCCCCAACAACCAGCGTTCCGCACGATGCCGTCATCGTCCCCGAGCCCGCGATTGTACCGACCTCCGGTGAGGGGGATTTTCATGTTGGTGTACGCTTCCCTCCCCTCTACCACTTTTGATCAGGACTGATTATGTTGATTATGAACAGCGCGGCGGCCAAGGAAACGTGCACCTGGACAAAGAACACGCCAAAGAAAAAGAGGAGAAGAAGGAGGAGAGGAAACGGATTGGGATGAGCTTGTTGGATAAGGTGAAACATTTGTTTGGGTTTGGGAAGTAGTCTTTCGTTATCTTGGAGTTATGATTACGAATATGCGTGATGACAAGCGAGAACCCATGGCATATACTATTCCGTGCTATTAACAGTAAAGCAGAACTAAACTAACCGTGTATCGATCGTAACCTCGTAAGCATAACATATAAGAGATAAACCGCGCCCATCCTAACGATACCATACCCATAACCATGACAGAAAGAAATATTATATCCTTGAGCCGCGAGGTATCAAACATAAACAAGAAGGCGAAAAATGGCTGTGGACGCAAATCATCAAGACTTGCTGAACTTCCGCTTAAACCAGCTCTTGCGCTTACCGCTGCCCGCACTAGCTTCGGAGTCATTCGTCGCTTTGCGCAAATGCCGCCGGTTACCCATAGCCGCCGCTTGCTGACCACCAACCGGTCCCCCAGCGCTGGGATCTGACGCTGGCGCCAATCCAAAAACGTGTCGCGGAGCAGGCGGTGCCATTGGTTGTGCGATTGGCTGGTCATACCCCGGTCCGTATCCCTTGCCCTGCTGTGGCTGCATTTGTTGCTGCTGCTGGAGCTGGTCGATAGAACTGTTCACAGAGCTGGGGTCGGTGCCGTTGTACGGTTCAGAGTGGCTTCCTGACCCGGATCCTGAGCCCGACATCGCCGTGATGTTATCGTACGACCCGTTCTGGTATCCGTTCTGGTAGCTGTTTTGGCGGCCGTTCTGTGCGTAGGCGTTGCGCGGGGTGCCGTAGGGCTGGTTAGAGGTCATGCGGGGATGGCGTGGGCGAGGGGGGTGGGTGTTCTGGTGGTAGGGGTAGTGGTTGTTGGGTTGGTTGTAGTCGTTGTAGCTGCCGCGACGGGAGGGGTGTGCGTTTGCTCCGAAGTAACTCGTGCGACGGCTGAAATCACCTGGCGATGGCTCGTCTGTATTTGTTAGCAGGTTCAGGTTGTCATGGCGGATGGCACAGTGTACTTACCATTTCTCACAAACGAGGCGGGACGACTGGCGTTGGCGTTGTTGCTGGCGTAGGTTCCATCGATGGCGACTTCGAAAGAGCGAATAGTATCCAGAGGACGCTCAAGACGGGGACGAGTGGGATTGGAGAGGTCGGGATCAGCTGTAGAGACAAAAGTTAGTTAGAGTCGCTAGCAGCTAAACGGAACACATACTGATGACATTCCCATACTGATCCTTGTGCGCCATGTCGCGCAAACTGCCCAGATTGGATTTTTCAAGCGCGACCGCCACTGATAATTAATTAGCGACTGAGATGGTTGTGTTAAAAGTTGGTGAAAATATGTAGAAAAACGTACTTGGCTGCAATTCACTCATGGCCAGCGTCGGATCAGCTTTGGTCTGCAAATTCCGCCTCTGCTTTTCCTCAGCACTTTCCGTAAGAGCGACTCTGTTGGCGGAAGTGCTGGAGCGATGCGACTTAGAAGATTTGCTCCCGAAACTGAAACCGCGATTGTGTTTAGGCATTTTTGGCAGGTCTTAAGAGGTCCCTTATTTATTTATTGTTGTTTCGGCAAACGCCCCGTTGGGTCTTAGTGTCCGATAGCGTGTTCGGCCGTTGGGGACTCAGGATGAACTAGTCGGAGGTCTTAGTTACGGCGAAATTTATGGCGATTCTTGGAGCAAGTAACCGAGAGCGAGCGAGTGGGACGAGCTGAGCGAAAGTGACAGTCACCGCAAAACAATTGAGTTGGCAGAGTACAGTATGATGATCCTGCGAGACGGCAGCGATCGACAGGACGGGATAGTATGTAGTATGTAAGTACAAGTTAACGAGAGACTGTACAGCGTAGAGGAGCAAGAAGACGCAGAGAAAAGAGGGAAATATAAAGAGCGGATTCGATGCAGATATCAGATGAATAAACTGTATCGGCGTTCGCCCAGTTGACGCCATGTGCCACGCAATGAGGGGCGGTTCATCAAGGACAGCGCATTATCTCTATACAGCCCGCGATGTTGATCAGATATTGATCATTTTCTGTTCTCGTCGCACTGTCCTCTGATTGTCATTTATCTGCTTCATACTATACTATTATTCTATTTTATTTTATTCTATTCTATCATGGCAACACTAACATCTCTTCGTCTTTGTACTCTCCATACAAACACTGGGTCGATTTAAAAAGAAAAGAAAAAAAAATCTAAAAATACCTCCATGTGTATCACAGTTTCGAAGCTGGTTGGCTGACCGCCCACCCGGCCGGTCCAGCCACAACTAGGCTGCATCTTGATTGGTCCGGGGGCCCCGGACGATCCGTGGGTCGTGCCAAAGTGATGACTAACTCGGCATTCACCTCCGTACAAAGTACGGAGTGCTTTTAGGGATACAAAACAGAATAAGTAGAGTAGACGAGAGTAGAGCATAAGGCATACTTGTATATGTGTATCATGATTGATAGTACAGGGGTGTCGTTGAGATGCATAAAGAAAGTATGGATCGGTGCTTTGCATCCGCCTGCACAACTTTATGCACTGTCAGGTACAAGCCATGGTTGCATCGATCTGAGTCAAATACGGACGTATTCAGGTACACGTGCTATTACAAGTAGTTTGAGGGGATTATACAGCGCGGTGTGTTTATACCGTTTACACTCATATACGGCCTCATACTCTATATCAGATCAACTATATCGGAAGCAATAGATCTGCTCCATACAGTGGGTCAGCACTTAATTAATCCAAAGTCAGAACTCAATCCAGCTTATGCTTGGCAGTATCTGAGATCTCAACCAATGCATTCCTCGTGCAGCTCCATCAACTTCCCGTGTGGTCCCGGTTGTCTCTGGACCTTCTTCGCTGTTCGAACCGGATAAAACACATTTTAATTGTCCAGAAATACTTCCACCCCAACGCACTAAACCCATGCGGCGTCACGAGGACGTTGTCGACATTCCCGTAGTCTGCGTGCGGACGGCGAATGGGCGATTTCCGAGCAGTATAGATAAGCAAGGTCAATGCAGCCTGTCACGTAAAAGAAGTAAAGAAAAATAAATGTCACAGCTGCATGCACAGCGACGTGATTGTCCGGCTGCGAGATATAGTCGCTCATTACGGCCATGCAGATGTCCATGCTGGTAAAGCAAAGGATAAGTTTGCGTCGGCCGGCTTTATCGACGGTCAGGGCTCCGAAGGGGGTTGATTATGATTTTCCTACATAGTCTTAGTAACGCTGATGATCAGTGGGAGATGGCATAGGGTACCAAGAAAACAGAACAGCCGACATGAGCTATGCCATTTTCCCATCAGCTTGAATATGGCTGAGAATTATAATATGATGGCATTCTGTCCGCACATCTGCTACCATTTGTATTGCAATCGCAATGAATGCTCGGTTCCCGAACCGCGCAGGTCCATTGCGGAAAATATCCCTGAACAATCCCCGTCCGGTTTGAATACGGAGTGCGGAGTCCACATCAGCATCTCTGCATCTGCACCGTACATCATATCTGTATTCCTGACACGAGTTAAGTCTAGACGGATACTTTCGATAGAATCTGACCGAAGATGAGCTCTGTACGGACTGATATAGCGGTCACAAGGTCGTCTCTTACAAGTGTGCCATTTCTACAGCAGAAAAGACAAACAACCATGGTTAGTCTAGCTAATACTGGTTTTGTGATAGATGAACAGCACTACAAGACACATCTGCCTACGGCAACATTCTGCATAATTGATGATACCCTTGCCACGAGTGAGACCCAGGTTGTGGGCCGATTAATATATCGATTAGCAAGTCTTGAATATACGTACTACAAGTATATGGGGGACAGGTGAGAACCCGTGTGAAGGTGCTGAACACAACGTCTAACGAAAAAAGCAAATGAATGATTAATCGAAGCGGCGTGAGTATATACAAAAAAGTCTTGCTAGGAACGAGAGGAATACAACACCAACGTCCAACGTCTGATATCATTCCAGGCTATCACTCTATGCAGCTTCGACTGAAAGTCTTGGAGCAAACCCTATGCCATACATCATCCTCGACCACAATACCTGACGATATGCTATGCATATATGACAATGCACACCCGACTTACAAGAGTGCTACCGGTATCACCCGAGAACTGTTGCGAATTTGCGTCAGATATGCTCGTGACTGGCGGGAAAGACAAAACCAAGCTTCAATGATATGCGCCGTGCAGAATGCATGAAGCTACGCCATGTTGTCTGATATGCTCTGATATTCTGCATCAAAATTCCCGGTGAGCTAGAAGAATGAATAAATGCGGTGCCTGCTGTATAAAGGAAGAGTAATGAAATAATTTTCAAAGATTGAATGTTGAGGGAAAGAGGTGATTTCAGTTGTGTTCGGTTCGGATCAAGATATATTTGTTGCGGGTGCTAGGGTCGAAGTATTTATACAACCAAATTCTGAATAATAATCAGACGCAACCTAACAACCTCTATTGAAAATAAACATCAAAACAAGAACATATCATCTCGCGTTATCTGTTTTGTTTGCTCAGCGTCCAATCCTAAAATGGATCTGGCGCCAATATCTGAGACTACCGGAGCGTCCGTTCCCCGGAGAAGTGGAGAACAGGCTTGGTCTGGGGTATCGCTTAGCGACAGATGCTGAGTGGACACATAATGGCTACGAGGTACCGGTTTACGTGCATGGTGAGCATTCGAGTTGTGTTGTGCTACTAGCGCCGTATCACTGGATCCATACGGCCGAGAGCTCGATCTACATTGAATACGCATTCCGCATTTCTGGGCTGAGCGATTCGGTGGGCTGAATGATGGGAACGTAGGATGCACAATGGTAACATCAAGCGCAGGTATTGAGAGTCGCTTCGGGAATGTAGTCGACGTGTTTTGAATGGTGAAGGCGGTGCTTATCAGGTCATACTTCAGAGCGAAATTTGGACAGTTGATGGATGGATTGGTTGTAGATCGTCAAATACACATGGGGAGGAAGCCATGTTCGTCAGACAGACCCAATAGAGTCCGTCCCAACAAGCCCTTCTCGAGCTGACATTGCTGACATTATAAAAACACCATAAATGAAAGGGTAAAGGGGAAACAATCAAGTTCAGAAAATGGAAAAGAAAAAAAGAAGTTTGCTTTTTCTTTTTATTCGTTAGGCTTTGTTGGCCCTGCCTCTCCCACGAACGTAGTAATAGTAGATATCAACCCGCTAAACTCCATCACCTCAACATTTTGGTCGGAATTCGTACCGTTCGACTCCTTGGCCCGTCTGTCTGCGCGAAGTTTCTAGGAGTGCCCACTGATACATGAAAACCGTAGGATTTGTTTAGATGTTGGAGGGGTAGAGCATGACGCGGACGGAGGCACCGAACGACTGGGGAGGGAGGTTGTGGCGGAACTGTGCGCGCACAACACCGGAGTTACCTGTACATAATTAGTTCTGTCCCTGGTATCCTTCTCTTCCGCCGTTTATGGCGCTGGCCAGACATACCGTGCGACCGAGTAACCTTGCCCCAGATCACCCGGATGTTGGAACCCCGAACCTCACGCTTTGCCCGGTAGACGAAAGCAACCTTCTTGCCCAGGTAGAAGCTATCCATCGTTTAGCCATATGTTCCTTCGAGACGTCCTCCGCGGTACTCACTTGGCGGCGTCAGTGTTGTCAACACCGTCGATCTTGATCAGACTTGTGTTAGGGTTGACCTGGTGCTTCGAGCGCTGGTAGCTCAGGTGACGACCCCTGGTGAAAGAATCGCGTTAACCGTTGTTCCCGTGGTTTCGTTTCGATGATCTCGCTTCCCCCATTTCCGTATACATATCCATCGTTTGTGCGCGACATCGAGCGACGTAAAAACAACCAGAAATAACTTACTTAACGTAAACTGCGATCGAAAAAAACATGTTAGCACATTCTGACAATAACCCAGTTCCCATCGCGCGCTTTTCAAGTCCCGAATGTTCCTCCCTCATAGTCCCCAGCTTCTCCGACCGCGCCAAAGCCACCATATCCAACTCAAGCATCAGGATCTCACTCACGTCTGTGACCGTGTTCCGAAGGCATTTTGACGGCTTTTCTCTGAGCAACAGCGGGCAACGCAAACAAGGGAGAAAAAGAGAGGCAGAAATGACCCGCAAAAAGTCGTCCGGGTTGTCGTGGTTGTCGTCTCGCTTCAGATTCGGAGTATTGAGGTACGACCGCACAATGTTCAATTTGCGAGGGTGTGTTCGGGCGCGGCTCGCCCTAACCCCAAACGGGTTGCTTAGCGAGCGGATCAGTAAGGGCTAGTTGAGGTCCCGTGATGGGTTCCAGGCTATTCCGTTTGTGGCTAGCAGCGGAGAATCCGATTCTCCCGTTCCGGATTAATTCATCAGGTCTTATCGTTATCGCTGATTCCCCGCCATGATATTGAAGCTTATCGGATTGATGTTCGGAATCGTTCCCGTTGTGCAGATGCTCTTAAGCTTTCTACGAAGTACAGACACTCTACGAATTACCCTGGTGTAAGTACAGAGGCTTTGAAGATTAAGACAACATACTCTGTAGTTGATATGAGTGTCTTTAGCTTCTGTCCTCTTATTTTAGAGGGGGACAGCTGGCCATCATTTAGCCGCTATCAAGGAAGCATCGGCTTGGCCCCTCAACCATGGTGATCTACGGACAGAGGATTGCCAGATTCAAGGAGATCCCAAAACACTCCGAAATGCCGTGCATGGGTAGAGCACAGTCAATGGACAAGACAGCCAAGTAGCAACTGCTTTCATGCACAGTATAGGACATCGTGCAGAAGTCTTGTCCAGAGTACTTGTACTCCCGGCCATGTACATGTACCGCTGGGTACAATACCAGGGTCCCTGGTATTGGTCGGATAAAATGCGATTGCCCCTTCTCAAGACGAACAGAGTGCTTAGTGCTTCCAGCTACCAAGTTGGGATAACTGCATCGCTGCAAGAGTGCACTTATGATCTGCCGGTTAATTCCAGGAATCCTTCCTTCCTTCCCTGGGCTTAGCGCCAGAGACTAAGCCCAGGAATGCTGGATGATTTCATCCATGTACGAGGTGGTGTAACTGCTTGCAACGCTGTAGGGCCAATGCAAGTTGGAGAAACAGGTTCTGCTCACTACGGGAAAGAAAGATTCTTCGCTTCGATCCGAGCGTTACTGCAGACAAGTGATGGCGAGATGACGTATCCAGAATGTACACCTGAGGCTTTACCACGTGACCCCTCCGGCAAATCAGAGGGGCGGCGGAGGACAGTCGACCGACTGGCAGCGGCGGCAAATGGACTCTCAGACCGAAAGCCTTGATTGGGAAGCCCGTTTTCTTCTTCTTTTTTTCCTGCTGCCCCACTATATGTCTATCCGTACGGTATGTATCGCTGATGACAGGTTTGTACGGCGGACGGTCCAGGGAAACGGTATGGGATAGAGTACGGAAGAGTAGGGCAAGTGTCTTATCGGTGGCATCGCCGCCATAGGGTCCGCCGGTACGGAGTACAGAGCAATCAGTTGACTCCGATCGACCCAGGCCCAAATGATGACAATCCACGGGAAAATAGAATCCGTATGGTGTCGTTGGGGCCGATGACAAATGCCCCTTCCATCTCCATTGCCTACTCTGAGTTTCGGAGGGGTTATCGGCACGAGAGCAGAGGACGTAGAACGGAGGAGGGAGGAAAGTTCCCGGAACTGGCGAGTCCGTCTTTATATACAGAGGGGACTGTCTTATGAGGGCGGGATGATCTCCGTGTATCAGGGTACGTACATGTATCTGTATGCAATTCTGGCCGTGTACAAGTAGAGTGGTGTATTATTAGTGAAGCCGTGTGTTCCGCATAGGGAGTGTTGTCCTCCGATGCTGACTACCATGTACTTGTAGGGTACGGACAATACTTCTATTCTGTTACAGTAAGTATGGTGCTTTTCTCGTCCGAATCATCATCCCTGCAGTAATCTAGAAGCGGCGCCAGCTGAATATGCGCGGGGTCAGCAAACACTTACAGCATACAGATACAGCAACTCCGTACATAGGAGGCCTGGTCGACACTGGACATTCTCAGTACGTATAGAGATAGCGTCACTTCTGGTCCCGGTGGAGTATCCGCTGGAACCTTTGAAATCAGTATGACAGTGTCAGCGTTGGCGGTAATGGACTGAGAACACCATAATGTAGGAGTATAATCGAGAAAAGACAAAGCAATGAGCATCTACTTTTCAATTACTTTTATATCATTATCAGAAACCTAGATAATACCAAATGATATACTTATAGAGGACAGTAAGAGACCTCCGTAAGCGGCCCCACCCCTGCTGTTCGGCGTTAAAAAGTACACCTGCTCCGCCGGAACTGGTGGGAGACACTCAACCTCTCTTCTTCATTTCTTCATTTCCTCCCCTGATCTCTTCTCTCTCTATCTGTTATCCCATTTTCTGTTGGTTTTTATTCCATTGTCGATATACATACCAAAATGGCCAGCACAATCACACGGACTGACGAGCGCCAGAATGCTGGGTGAGTTTTTCCTCCTCTCTCTGACATCACTGCCCGCGGTGCACCTTCCTTCCTATCGCCAGAAATCTGCGACTCGAGTGCGATTCCTTGGGGATATTCGATCATGGACATCGTCGCTACTGCCTTGTTGTTTTGGGATTCTTGTTGAATTTTCGTTATCACTGTTTTCTTCTTGCTGCGTCGACTCGATATCCCGTCAAATTTCCTCATCGTCTGCCCCGCTGTTGAATTACCACCACTCCGTCCATTCAATCGCGCATCATGGCTAACCAGTGGATTGCCAACTTCAGCACCATTGAGCTCAAGGACAACACCGTCATTGTTGTCCTAGGTGCCTCGGGTGATCTGGCAAAGAAGAAGACTGTATGTCTACTCCCTACCCCTCATCCCCGCATGGGAGTCAATCAGACTGAAGATCACTAACGATATCCACAGTTCCCTGCTCTCTTTGGTCTCGTATGTGATTGAAACACCTACACCCAAAGGAACCCGACCTGACAGTCATTAACCTATTCGCAGTATCGCAACAAATTCCTCCCCAAGGACATCAAGATCGTTGGATATGCCCGGACAAAGATGGACCAGGAAGAATACCTTAAGCGTGTGCGATCCTACATCAAGGTCCCGACCAAGGAAATCGAAGAGCAGCTCGACAGCTTCTGCAAGCTCTGCACCTACGTTTCCGGTCAGTACGACCAGGACGACTCTTTCATCAACCTCAACAACCACCTCGATGAGGTCGAGAAAGGCCAGAAGGAGCAGCACAGAGTCTTCTACATGGCTCTGCCCCCCAGTGTTTTCATCACCGTCTCCGATCAACTGAAGCGCAACTGCTACCCGAAGAACGGTCTCGCCCGTATCATCGTACGTCGCTTTATCCCTCTCTTTCGCTAGGGTACGGTGGACACGGTTACTCATGATTCGTTTCCAATAGGTTGAGAAGCCCTTCGGTAAGGACCTGCAGAGTTCGCGCGACCTCCAAAAGGCCCTTGAGCCCAACTGGAAGGAAGAGGAGATCTTCCGTATCGACCACTACCTGGGTAAGGAGATGGTCAAGAACATTCTCATCATGCGCTTTGGCAACGAGTTCTTCAACGCCACCTGGAACCGTCACCACATCGACAACGTTCAGGTATGTTTGCAATGAGTATCGCAAGTCAGGGGCTCGTGCACTAATTCGTCACCAGATCACATTCAAGGAGCCATTTGGTACTGAGGGTCGTGGTGGTTACTTTGATGAATTCGGTATCATCCGTGATGTTATGCAGAACCGTATGTTCCATGCGCCAGCCTATCGATCAATAATTGAACAGCACTGACTCTGGATCAGACCTTCTGCAGGTGTTGACCTTGCTCGCTATGGAGCGCCCCATCTCCTTCTCCGCTGAGGATATCCGTGACGAGAAGGTTCGCGTCCTGCGTGCTATGGACGCGATTGAGCCCAAGAACGTCATCATCGGCCAGTACGGCAAGTCGCTTGACGGCAGCAAGCCCGCCTACAAGGAGGACGACACCGTCCCCAAGGAATCTCGTTGCCCGACCTTCTGTGCCATGGCCGCTTACATCAAGAATGAGCGGTGGGATGGTGTTCCCTTCATCATGAAGGCCGGAAAGGGTAAGTTCATAGTCTTCTCTCTAGCATGACCATTGCTAACTGGCTTCTAGCCCTCAACGAGCAGAAGACCGAGATCCGTATCCAGTTCCGTGACGTGACCTCCGGTATCTTCAAGGACATTCCTCGTAACGAGCTTGTCATCCGTGTGCAGCCCAACGAGTCGATCTACACCAAGATGAACTCCAAGCTGCCCGGTCTCTCCATGCAAACCGTTGTCACCGAGCTTGACCTCACCTACCGCCGCCGCTTCTCTGACCTTAAGATTCCCGAGGCTTACGAGTCGCTGATTCTCGACGCCCTCAAGGGTGACCACTCAAACTTTGTCCGTGACGACGAACTCGACGCCAGCTGGAGAATCTTCACTCCTCTCCTTCATTACCTTGACGACAACAAGGAGATCATCCCCATGGAATACCCCTACGGTATGTTTCGACTCGTGCTTTTAATGTTGACTGAACTGACAAAATTTAGGCTCTCGTGGCCCCGCTGTGCTCGATGACTTCACCGCATCGTTTGGATACAAGTTCAGCGACGCTGCTGGGTACCAGTGGCCTATGACCTCCGCTCCTAACCGACTGTAGAGGGAGTGCGACAACTAATGAAAAATGAAAAAACAAAAAGTAATGTCGATTACACGTTATTTCTCTTATGGCATGACGACGGAATCTGGGTCGATATGACGACAATGAAGGGCAGTTCTTTTCGAGGCTGGACGGCCGGGCAATGATATCTCTTTTTTCTTGTTTTATAAGCCAGTTTTTAGAAACGAACACGGAAGTTATGAACACTACAATCATTCCAAAAATAGATTAATGGCCTGAGGCATATATACTACTTTCGGAACGACGACGGACTATTTTAGCACGGCCAATCGGCAAGTCGGATTTGCTGACATAACGTGGTCAATTCTGAATGCAATTGTATAGACATTTGTCTGGATTATTGTATAAAATTGGATGAATTGAAGAGGTAGAAGTACTTTTATGACAACCACATGGCAACACCCTGTCAATCACCTTCCATGGCGGGTCGGATTGCTGCAGGGCACGAAATTAACAGCATCAAATGACGGCCCGGGGGCCCGCAGTTGCTCGTGGTGTTGTGTCTCGGCTCATCCTTTTTTCTCCCCTCAATTGTTCTACAGAGCGCCCTTTTGTGTCCTCCTGTCCTTCTTTTCTTCTTCTTCCTCCTTCCCTGACTAGCTGTTTCTCTCCTGCGACACCTATTGAAACGGTTGAAACAACAAGTCACTGCCTCTAATCTCCCGCAGATCTCTGCCTTGCGACGCACGTGGATGATTCTCGGCCGCGGCTGTGTTTTGCATAGCGATTTATCCTGCCTGCTGGCATTTGCATACTTCCAATTGATCCTTTATTTGCATCTCTCGATACTCGATCCTTCGACTTTCCGAATACAATTTCGTTCATCGTCGTTGTTCTCCGTCCAGCACCGCTCTCAGATCAACCAATATCGGATCTCCACATTCTAGGACCCTGAAAGCTCCGCAAAATCTGGAGAAGACCCCTCGTCATATACGCGAAACGGACATTGCGCACGAGACCACTACGATACCGCGAAATCGAGTGATATAAAGTGTTGGAAAACGGTTATACTAGGTGCATGCCGACACCCAGGGAAGGAAAATGCCGCAGGCTGCAAGATGGGTGGGCACGCCGTCCATCAAGGGACGGAATGAGTCCGCGCGGATGGCTCTGTTGACATTCAGTTTGTTGGGTTTACAGTGCGTATTCTGCCATTTGGGTTGTCTGGACGGAGTACTGGTGTGTCAAGGAAACGAGGCTGACTCCATTGCGACAGATTTACCTGGAGTATTGAGATGACATGTACGTCTTCGCCCATTCCACGCTTCCTGGTCCTATTCCCCTCTAACTGATGATTTCCCGGTAGACTGTACGCCGTACCTCCTGCAGCTCGGTCTCACCAAGTCCCGAACGTCGCTTGTGTGGATTGCCGGTCCTCTCTCGGGTTTGGTCATTCAGCCTCTCATTGGAGTTATCGCGGATCGATCTCGATCGAAATATGGAAGACGCAGGCCGTTTATGATTGTGGGTTCGTTCATTGTCGCTGCATGTCTGCTGTTGCTGGGGTGGACGTCGGAGATTGTCAACGCGTTCGTCAAGGATCCGGAGAAGGTATGTCTGGCTGAACTTTTGTTATCTGGATAGGACTGACGGCTAGCAGTCCCAGAGTGCTACGATAGCTCTTGCGGTTCTGAGTATCTATGCCGTTGACTTTGCGATCAACATCGGTAGGTTTTGAGCAGCTTCTTAGCTTGGAACGTTCTAACATCGCACAGTACAAGCATGCTGTCGCAGTCTGATTGTCGATACATTACCAATTCCATTACAGCAATCCGGATCAGCCTGGGGTACGTCTTACCTTGCAGACACAAGGACTAAGCTAATAACATGAAGCGGGCAGAATGTCAGCCATTGGACAGCTTGTTGGTTATGCTGTCGGCTCAATCGACACTGTTAGAATATTCGGTTCTCTAATCGGTGATACGCAATTCAAGCAGATGACGGTCATCGCGGCGCTCTTTCTGATCGGGTCTGTCCTGGTTACGTCCTATTCGGTGAAGGAGAGAATTTTGATCACAGCAAGGTAAGACTCATGACAAATTGATGTACGGCGCAGCTGACCCATAATAGGGATAGTGATGGCGAAGCAGGCGCCATGCAGGTGATCTCTCAACTCCTCAAGACCACCATGGAGCTCCCACCTCGCATTCAGGCTATCTGCTGGGCTCAATTTTGGGCATGGATTGGCTGGTTCCCGTTCCTCTTCTACAGTACCACGTGGGTTGGTGAGACGTACTTTCGGTATGAGGTGCCTAAAGGAACGACTCAATCGGACGACATTCTTGGCGAAGTCGGTCGCATTGGCAGTCTGTCGCTGGTTGTATTCTCATCCATCACGTTCATCGGATCCGTCATCTTGCCTTTCTGCGTCCAGTCTCCCGATCACAAACGATCGAGGTTTACTCCACGTCCACCACCAGGAGTCGCAGCGTTGCTAACGAAGATTACGGCAATTCGCCCCGACCTGCAAACGACTTGGTGGATGTCACATTTTGTCTTTGCGGTAACGATGATCATGGCGCCCTTTGCGCGATCTCGCGCCTTTGCAACAGCATTGGTAGCTGTGTGTGGTGTCCCATGGGCCGTGGCCTCCTGGGCGCCATTCGCGTTTATGGGCGTGGAAATCAACAAACTCGCCATGGATCCTTCTTTGACCGCGCGCTATTCCGGTGTCCAGATGATCACATCCTCTAGCATTCGCACAGGCAATTATGCAGATCCAAACACAGACACGGAAATGGACATACTCCGTCTCAACCACCACCATGATATGGACAGCGATTCAGACGATGAAGACCCAACGTCTAGCGTCCCATCTACCGGCGAACTGGCTGGAATCTACCTAGGTGTGCTAAACGTCTACACAACTCTCCCCCAATTCGTCGGCACCTTCATCAGCTGGATCGTCTTTAGCATCCTAGAACCAGCAAACGCCAAGCGCGACGACAACTCGCAGGAAGCAATGTGGATGAATCTAGATAAAAACTCGCCAAACGCTATCTCGGTGTGCTTGTTCATTGGCGCACTGAGTGCGTTGGTGGCTTCTGAAGCTACGAGAAGGATGAGATATGCGAGGTAGCGCGTGTTTTCCAGTCTTTTCTTTTTCTCGTTCGTCACGATGCATGTTATTCATCCATGATCTGTTGATACCCAATGAGTGCTGCAATCTATGGATATACGATAGTACTCCGTGTATATTACTAGCCCTAATATAATTATTACGTCAGTCTTCGGATGATATTCCATACACGCTTTACTACTCTCCGCCTAATTCAACTACATCCACATAACTAATTCAAAGAACCCAGAAATAAAATGTCCAAGCCAAAATTCCTCATCGTCCTAAGCTCCCAGGGCATGATCCCATCCAACCGCGCAACAACCGGCTGGTACCTGGTACTTCCCCTCCCTCCCTCGCCGTCAATCCATTTCCCATTCCCCAAAACACTAACGCAACGAAAAGTCCGAACTAGCCCACCCCTACACAATTCTCTCCCCGCATCTAGACTTAACAATCTCCTCCCCCCAAGGCGGCGAAGCACCTCTCGACCCTGCTTCCGCCAGCCAACAAATCCTAGAAACCGACCCCGTGGCGCGAGAGTTTCTAGAGCAGAATCGAGGTCTTTGGACGAGGACTGTTCCGTTACGGGAGGTTGTGAGCCGGGTTACGGAAGGGAAGTTTATGGGCGTGTTTTTTGTGGGTGGGCATGGGCGTATGTTGCTTTCCCCCGTTCCATTAGATCCGGATTGCATATGGCTCGTACGGGGTATAGAAATTGGAGGTTGGCTAACAAGGGATTATGAGAAGCGATGTATGATTTACCGACACATCCGTCTAATCTTGCTATATTGCAATCACTCGCCTCGACATTCACTCCCTATCCAAAAGTAATCGCGGCGGTATGCCACGGTCCCGCTGCATTGCTTAACGCTACCACGCCCGCCGGCATCCCATTACTTTCCGGTAGCACGGTAACCGGGTTCTCGAATGAAGAGGAGGAAATAGTAGGTATGCATAATGTGTTGCCGTTTGAGTTGCAGACGGAGCTTGAGCGGGTTACTGCTTCTGCTTCTGCTCCTGCTACTGCTCCTGGGGCAGGTAGAGGTGGAGGTAAGGGAGGGTATTTGAAAGCTGAGAAGGCGTGGGGGGAGAAAGTGGTTGTGTCGAAGAGCGCGGATACGGGGGCAGGCATGGGAGGTGCGTTTGTGGTTACGGGACAGAATCCGGCGAGTGCGGCGGGGGTTGCGAGAAGGGTTCTTGAGGTTTTGGGGTTGGGGTGATGGTGACTTGATATGAGTATTACTTGTATTACTTGTATTACTTGTATTACTTATTATAGGGTTGTGGAAAGTATAGATAAGAGTGGTTGGAGGGAAAGAACTTGTTGGCTAGACGCATAATCCAAATAACCACGAATAAATCAATTAAATCAGACAACAGAAGGGGAATCAATCAAACAAAGGAATTAAGTAAAGTGCATCACGGCGTATATCGGGAGTCCTCACACAGTGTATGTATAACTCGCCATGGGATATCTCGTTGTCACTCGAAACAAGAAATCAAATAAAGAAAGACAAGATAGCGCTTTCGTAGATGGCACGTCGCGTATCTGTACAACATCAAATCAAGTAGAATCGAAAAAAAGGATATCAGAGAGAAAAGAGGTGTTAAAGAATGAGAAGCTAACGCGCGGCTTCCATGTTTCTTGTCAATTCGGCAACTCGCGCTTTGATTCGAGCAGCACGGTGTTGATAATCTGGTTACAGTTAGCGATGATCAGTCATAATTCAAATGGTGTGCGCAACTTACTCTCCTCTTCACTGGTGTCACCATCATCTTCAGCAGCTCGTCTCGCCGCATTCTCGCGAATCTGCGCCCATCGATCTTTGATCTCGGGGTTAAACTGGTTGCCATTCGCCGTTCCCTTGGGGGTGGTCTCCTCCTGAGTCTTGCGGGGTTCCTCCGCCTCGTTCATCTCGGGCGAAACAGACTCCCTCTCCGGAATGCTCTCGGAAACGGGCGACACGGGAGATTCTGGGACAAAGGCAGGTTGTTCCACCAAAGGCCCCTGATCGAATCGTGAAAACTCCTGGTCCGCAGCAACCTGTTCTTTGGTGTTCACCCGGGAAAGGCTCTCCTGCTGCTCCGGTTCCGGCTTCGACTCTGGAGAACCGTTCTGTGCGGGACTCTCGGCCTTGGGAGTGGACTCGCGCTCGGTTTCTGTGATCTCGACAACCTCTGGCGTCGCTGGCTTTTCTGGCGCTGCTGGAGTCGTGCCAGGAACGGGCTTCTTCTTCAAAACAGAGGGCCCGTTGGGCACTGGACGGCTGACTGGTACCTGGGACTCTTTGGCTTTGCTTTCCAGAGCCGCCCGCGCAGCAGCAACAGCAGAAGTCTCTGCGCCGGTTGGCTTCATCGGGGGCTTCATCTCAGTGTCGTTCTTCTTCTTTGCGAACATGCTCTTGAAGCCCGTGGCAACAGGCTTCTTCTTCAGCTTCCTACTGGAATCTGTGGAATCTATGGATGCCTTGGGCTGCGATTCAGAGCCAGATCGCTCCACTGCAACGCTGGCAATACTGCCTGGCCGGCTGGTGCTAGGTTGGTCTGCAGCGACCGCATTGCTCTTGATAGAAGCTGGGGCAGCAGGAGAGCTTGGCATCGGAGTGGTGTCTTCTTCGGGAATGGGTTCAGGGATTTGGCTGGGAGCCAGCGACACCGGTGTGCTGGGTTCGTTCACCGTCTGAGGTTTCAAATTTTCCACAGACGCCCCCTTGCCGGCATTGCTGTCGCCCAAATAAGCAGTGCGAAAAGCATTCCTATCCGCATGCTTATCGTAGTTCTTGGCCCACTTCATGGCCTGAGAGGCCTCATTCATAATAGAAGGCTGCAGAGTCATAACGGAGTTTGTCTTGGCCGATTTGGCTGCGTCGGAGCTGTCGACCTTGGTCGTGTTGGCATTTTCCTCCTGTGTCTGATCGCGATGCTTCCTTTGCAAAGCAGCCGCAGCGGCTTGAATCCGGGCGTGTTGGTCAGGGCCAATGCTGGTTTTGCTTTGGGGAGCTGGGTTATCAGTCCGCTTGTATGGCTCTCCTACCGGGGTCACCTTTTTGGCCGAAGACCTGCGACGGCCGAGTTTGCCCATGCGCGTCGATAGTCCGAAGAACCGTTTCTTCTCCACAATGTAGGCACCCGCATCAGGCTCCGGAGCCGCACCCCTGACTTGTTCCTCGAGAACGAGCCACTTAGCCCCGTGAATGACGGTTTCGATCAACGCGCAGCGGCCAAAGACAGCTTTGCGGGTGGCCGGTTCCTCGCCTGCCAGACTGCTGATCCAAACCCACCAGAACGAATCGTCCAGTTCCAGAGTGGCGATGCTGGCCAGCTCGCCCGGTTCAAGGTCTGGCTCCGACTCCAACGTTCTCTTGTGGGACTGTGAACTCATCCCTCGTCCCGTCGAGAGCGGCGGCAGGACTTTATCCGGAGGCAGGAGCAAAGGTGCCACAGGGGCCTTGAGGATGTTCTCATCTCCCGAGAAGCCAGAGGACATGAAATCAGCCCACGAAGGGGTCGTTGGACGACCAAGGTCTCCTCCGCTGGACTGGGGAGCGGATTTCAGACTATTGCCAAACTCGTGCTGGACCGTGTTGTCTTCGAGATCCGATTCCAGAGTGTTGCCGAATCCGATGTCTTCGAAGCGGGACCATGACTCGTCCTGGTTGGGGGAGGTCTTCTCTTTCGAGACTTCAGCCTGGTTGGTCGAGGCGATGCATTTCAGCACGCGAAGGCACTCGTCCGTGAGGGCCCGAATGGGGTCTTCATACCCAGAGAATTCCTGCAGATGGCGATCGCTGTCCCGATACTCGAAGTTCTTCGCACGTCGCAGAAGAGCAAATGGGGTGGGGGAGACAGTATCAACGATCATGACGACCTTAGTGGTCGTCATCTGAAGAAGTGTGGGTGTCTCAGGCGGGTATTCTGTCGCTTGAACCAGTGACTGGAGGGCAATTGGCAATGTCGCTATTCCACTCATGCCACGCGGCAAATCGGGGGAGATCGAGCGGAGATAGGCAAAAAACAGATGGCTTGTGGCGTCCGCGGCACTAGACACGAAGTTTAGTATCCAACGTCGATCAATTAAACCAGGAGTTTGGGAAGACATACGAAGCCCAGTTCTTGTAGGCAGCTTCAAAGCCATTGCCTGTGTCCATGTGCTCAAAAGCCCACCACCCAGCATATCTCGATAGCTTCCGCCCACCCAATCCATTGGACTTGCCGTGTGCTGCAATAGCAGTCAAGAGGTCAAAGAAATCGAAGATAATCTTGCTTCGTGCGTCCGAGTCGATGCTAATAGGGATGAAAGTGGAAAAGGCATCTCGAGCAAGTTGTGAATCTAGAGACGAATATGTCAGCGCAGCTCCTCGCAAGTGCCATACCCGTAGATGGAGGCGTACCTTGTTCGCCAACCTTGAACAATTCGTATGCTTCCCAAGTAACGACTCCGCCAGGGAGTCTGCTCCAGCACCATTTCAACACGCTGCAGAGGATCATAGGGTCCGTGAGGCGTAGCTCCTGTGCCAAATCATCACCATTTACGGGCGAGCCTCGTGCCTGAGAATTATTGAAGTAATTGCGAATAAACGAACGAGCGGTAGTAGCATCAGAACTGGGACGGTAGGGCAACAGCAAGAACGGGGTGTCGAGAGCTATCAGGCAAGGAAGACGTTAGTGATCAGCGTAGCCGAGGAATGCGCATGTCATGCAGATAACTCTAAGGAAAAAAGGGGGAGGGGATAACTCCGATGTCAGCAAGCCACCAACATACCTCGTGCCTTCAATTCGTGCGTGCATCCTCGTAGAAGCTCTTGCACCTCCTCCGGAGCAACCTCTGTGCGCTGCCATGCGTCAGTCCAGGTGGGTTTTGCGGGCGTGGTGATGTTCTCGGGCACGGGGGTTTTGGCGGCCTTCTTCGCAGCGCTGGACTCTTTGCCCCGGAAGACGCGGGTGAAAAATGGCATTCTTTCGTGCGAGACAGTGGAGGAGGGGTCGATATCTTCTGGTAAGACAAGGAAAAGATTGAATCGGGTAGAAAATTAATTATTATGGCTGTCAAGGGTATTAGATCGAGGGGCGTGGATGGATGCAACAGTGAACCGTGCGACGAGGCGGTCTTTCCAAGGCAATGATATTGACTGTAATAATGATGCACATAAATCAGGTAGTAGAAGAATAGAAGTGAAAAAAGAGACCCAGGTGTCCCACGAGGGTCACCTGCAAGGCCTCTAGGGCGCCGAAAAAAAGAGATCACACAGCAGCAACGGTCCGACGCGGGGTATAGCGGTTGGTATTAAAATGGATAGTATTAAACAGTGAGAGGCCACTGGTATAAAGAAGACATATAATAATCACTGAAAACTAAGAGAAAATCGAAGAGGAAAGGACGATGGAAGAGGTTGAGGAGGAAAGAAGAAAGAAAGAGAAGAGCGCCAGTTGCCCGTTTCAGGGGTAATATTATCTAGTAGACAAACACCCTAAACCGGGCTATGGTTCAAGACCCGATTTAGTGTCAATTGACTTGAATTGACAAGATCATTATGATCCGTTGAATGCTGGCATCATTATTATTTCACTCTTATCAAAATTGGATATCGTAGTATACGGAGTACGGAGTTCTGGTAGGGATGGACAACCATGCTGTATGCGGGAACATGCAGTTAGCCTTATACAATATTCAGTGTTATTCCTCTACGGAGTACAAGATACTCTGACAACTACTCTGTACTGGTATGTTTATGTATCGATTTCTGACCGCATCTCATCGAAATCGCTTCATCCACCTGCAAACGAGACACATCCAAATCGGTCCGTGATGGGTCACACGCGCTAACCGCGCTGAACAGCATAGAGTGCTTTACTCTGTACACAGTACTCTGCATTACTGCTCAGTAATACTATTACTAGTACCACGTCTACAGGGGTTGTAACGGGCTTGACGCAGTCCCTTGGTTTTCTTTTTTTTTTTTCTTTTCAAAGCTGGACTCGGAGAATGCTGGTCAAGACTAATGACCAGGATCTGTGCCATTCCAAGCAACTTAACAAGCTTATATCATACCCGATTGGACGTACAAGGAACGCCAACAAACAATGGAATTTCCATTATCGTGCTGACGCAGCGTGTCCTCTTTGTGATAAAGAGCTGCGAGCTGAAGTTGATCATCCCCTGCATCTTTTCCGGCCATTTAAAAACCCTCAGGCCCCTCGATTGGCGTTATTGTTCGATGATGACGACAAGACAGAACCCGACATAAAACATTTTTAACATTTGGCGATACAAGATGACCACCAGCAGCAAAACCGGTGAGTATATTTGATATCTTATATCTTCTAACACCTACCCTAACTCTTCCCCAAACACTATATCGTTCCAACGGATCCCTTCACAAACAAAATCAGCTCGAAAACGGCGAGACCTTTGTCTTCAAGCCGGCACGCGATGAAGATCCAGATGAAGAGCAACCCGCAAACGTGCCTGAGACTGAAGTAGCTGTATAAAACATATTCAAGCGCTTCCAGGGTTGCTATGGGATTGTGACCTTGCGTGGTGAGGTGGGATTTCTCATCGAGAGCCGCGGTCGAAGAATGTTTGAATACCCCCCTCAGGAAGACAAGAACGCGAAATCCATCCTCTTCTTACGAGGTATGCGTGCTATGGAGAGGTGCATGGCCGCAGGACTTGTACACCCTGACTCCCACTTCCGGAATATTATCTACGATCCTGTTACTCTGCAATTGACAAGCATCGACATTGAGGGATACACCAGCGAAAAGCCACAGGATATATCCATGGATGCAAGTCTCTCTAAGTGGTTCGGATACAGCGACCTCCAGCTTCTGGTGGGGATTGACCTCCATAATCAGCGTTCTGGTAGAACGACCTTGCGAACTGGAACTATATCTCCTTGTCTTGCATTTCTGTTTCTGCTTGATGAAGAAAATGCTCGAAATATTCGCGGCGTAAATCTCATGGTAGAAGAAATAGCCCTATACTATCTACCGCCATCGTGTACTCTCTCTTCAGAATCCGAAGACTGACCGTTGACAAATGTTGAGTTTGCCAATAGCCTCCGAGTGCATGAGATTTCTTCGAAGGGAGTACAAAAGGAAATAATCCTTTGCCGATCATCACATCCAGGCCGTCACCTTCAGATCCAAGCCTTAACAGATGGCTTGGAATATGGCGCAGCGTATGGATGGGTTTGCGCGCTGTTTCCATTGTCGTGTATGTTCATCCACTGAGCAGGATTGTCGACGCCGAGAATATTGTCGAGCGGGAAATGGATACAAACCAGTCTGAGGCCATCGAACAGGACGACGATGGGTGCCTGAAAGTGATAAGCATACCTATTGGCTTTGCTCAGTAGCACAAATATATATCTATATATAGAGGAAGAGACAGAGAGTCACGTACGCTCTGGCCTCCCTTGAAATATCCCAATCAGGCTCCAAACCAGTCATTAGGCCATCCTAGACTTCGAGATGAAGACATCCGAGTCCTTTCGTTTGGGCTGCCAGACCTTGGCATCTTTGTGGTTGATATCTTCTTTGTCGCTGTTATAGACAAAGGCAAAACCGGCTGTAACGTCCAAGGCTCCCCGGTGTTCTTTGTAGATCCTATTCAGACCGGAGACTTTCTCGAACACGTGTATAGGCCGATTCGGCGGGCGCATTTCCTGCTTGTAGGGAGAGGGCCCGCAGACTATCCAAGATCCAAGGTACTGCATCAGTTTCGCATGCTCTCGTGACTTCGAGCTTTCTGCGCAAGTTGAAAGCAACGGGTGGGGGCAGTGCTGAAGGCACACAGTTTAGTCTATTGACAAGGAATGGATGATTGATGATGATCGGGAAGCATTGCGATCGAAGGCTCCATAGAAATCTGGCATATGCTTGGTTGTAGCTCTATATGAAGGAGTGAGTACAATGTTGGGCCGAAAGAAAGACATTTGAAGTAGAAGTCCGAATAGCGCCATAGTGAGTAGAGTTCGGAAAGGAAGTAGTGCCGTATTAGATATTTGTGTTAGATATGCAGTGATTGATGGTGCCAAAATTGACCGAGAAGTTCTGATTTATATAGACACAGATACGACGAAGAGAAGCATATTAGATTGCTATTTAGGCAAAATCATACTCAGAAGCCCCTCGCTGATGTGTGACAGCATCATTGGCTTCCGCAGGGCTTAGGGAGAAAAGGCACATGCTTACGCTGTGATGCTTAAAGGTATTTCGGAACCTTTGGAGAATAATATTCATATTCTAACCTGGACCGGGGACCGGGGGTAATTTATGCACCGCACTTACTATAGATTTCAGATGTATCGGATGGGTCGGACGCGTGAGAGCTCACATATAACTGGCTGGTTATTAATAGTCGGTAATGTAAGCGAGCGGCAATGGCGGCAGTAGACTTCCCTTTTCCACCTCACTCGATCCTAATCTTCCAATTCTCTCGTCCTGTTTTCTTTCTATCTTTAGAACCGTCTAATCGACACTCCCGCGTATCGCCCAAACCGTTGGTTTTCTCTCGCTCGCTTTTCGTTCTGTGTTTCCCCATCCAGGATTAACTTTCTTTGGGGGATCTTATCGGTTGTTTGCTCTTTGTCTCGTGTCAGATTTTTTTTTTCTACACCCGTTCACTCGCCTAAAGAATAATAATAAAATTCCTTATCGGCGCCTTACCTCCCCCCACCCCCTTCTCGCTTGTCATCTCATAACACCAACTGCCCTTTTCAACTACGCGCCGACGGCCTCGGAACTCACCATCCCCAATCAAAACCTGCCAGATCAGTAGAACGGCATTTGTGTTGCATCCCCGCTTGGTCGACGCCTGATTCCGAGTCTTCCCCCTGGTTCTTTCAGCCTCATTCTCCATGGGTCGGAGAAAGATTGAGATCAAGGCGATCAAGGATGATCGCAACCGCTCAGTGTGCGTCTTATGTTTTTTCCAGACAGTCTGACATAGGCTGATGTTCTCTATCTAGTACCTTTCTGAAACGGAAAGGCGGTCTTTTCAAAAAAGCGCACGAACTCGCCGTCCTCTGTTCCGTCGACGTCGCGGTCATCATTTTCGGTCACAACAAGAAGCTGTACGAGTTCTCATCATGTGATATGCGTGAGACTTTAGGCCGTTATCAATATGTGCGTTTGCTCTTTAATCACAATTACGCCATGTGGGCGATGTGCTGACCACGCCTTGCTTGTAGTTTGGACCTCCCCACGAACACAAAGGACCGGAAGATTTTGCAGGCAGACGCGATGACGATGACGAAGAAGACGAGACCACACCCGCCCCTGACGAGGCTCAGCAAACACAACAGACCCATCAAGGCCCTCCTCCCATGGCCCCGCCTCACATCCCCAGTCATCCTGGGTTTCAGCACGTAAATCATGCGCCGTCTGCTTCTCCTCCAATTTCGAATGGTATGCCATTCGCCCCTCGTCATGGTACCCCGCAGCCTCAGGTGGTCTCGCGTCCATCATCAAGGAATCATATTCGACGAGTCAGCTCCAATCTCGCGCCTCACCAGCATGCGACGCCACCCCCTGCACCACCGCCCGCACCGCAAAATGGTTTTCCATACATGCCCAACCCGATGTACAATCCCAGCGCGCACCCAAATATGACACAACATCCTCACCGTCCCGCCCCGTTCCCACATTTCGGCCATCCGCCTGTCACTCACCACCAAACACCTCCTCCGCAGCCTCCGCATCAATCCTTGACGCCGCAAACCATGCCAACGCATACGATGCCATCCCAGTCAATACCACAACACCCTATGGCCCCTCCTCATGCACACCCATTTGCGCAACCACCACCTCCAATGACGCTTTCCCATCCGCCAGTGCCGCAGGTTGCGCACGCATACATACATGATCAGGGGAGGAGTTCAATGCCGCCTGCATTTACGTCAGAAACGCCGCAACCGCAACCTGCTCCGCCTCGTACGGTGTCACTTCCTGATGCATCTGCCGCCGATCAAGTAAAGCCGGAGGAGGATCCGTCACCTCCGACACACCAACGCTCGCTTTCGTCCAAATCTCGCAGTATCTTTACGCCAATTGATGATCGCGGATCGGTGCTTGCTCGCCATTTTGGGGTAGGCCCACCAAACGAGCCGCCGCGCGAAGATAGTCATGTGAAATCGGAGTCGACAAAAGAGGATGCGAATGACGAGTCTACAACTCCTGTGATTCCTCCACCGCCTCCACCGCGAGTTGTGACGGAGGCATCACGGACTCAGTCAATCTCGTCTGTTTCCAGTGACATCAAGCCACCAACGCGGACAAACAGTGTCCAGTCGAAACGACCGCAGCTGAAGGTGCAAATTCCAAGCGAAAATTCCGATCGGGACACCGCTACGGCAGATTCATCTTCTCGCGACTCAGCTGGTAAAGCTCTAACACCTGCCAAAGCAAACCTAGAGACGAATCATTCAGGGGTTGTTCTACCACCCCCGTCACCTTCGGCCGGTGCTATTCTCAGCGCCGGGGCACAAGGGCCTCCAAATCCATTTGCAAGGCCACCGCCGCCTGGGACCGCGACCCAGAATAACAGCGCATACGCAAATAATAATAATATCGAGACTCCTATTTCTGCCTTACCAAGTCGTTTTGTTTCCGATGCTCTTCTACCGTCGCCGTCCAGCTTCTTCCCAGAATGGGGGTTTGGCCGATCAGGTCCGGATACCAACATGCTACCAAGTCCTCTGACCTTCCCGACACCGGCAGCCCAGACAGGTCCAGGCTTTGCTCGCGAAGACGAACAGGACAGAAAGCGTAAAACCCCGGATAGTGGACCATCTGGAGAGGGGGCGTCCAAGAAGACAAAAACGTAATTCCGTCGTTGCCTTGTTTTGATTGCTGTCGCATTATCGTCTTGATTCGCTTGTCGTGGCATTTGATGGCGTTTCCTGGGCCTGTGCTTTGGGTGTGTTGTTTTCAATTGTTGATTTGCAATTTATCACTCTTTGAATTTTTTTCTTTTTGTTTAGGACCATCTGCAAAGTGGTTTTTACCAGACTATACCCTGATCTCTTATCTGTCAATCTACCTCGATCTTCATCCTTTGAGATGAATCATCTACACTCTCATTTCTGGTAATTTTCTTTTCCTAACTTTTCTTCGGGTTTCTATTTTTTAACATCGCCTTTCTTTACATACTGGTTGGCACAACGTGCAAGAAGCATGCATGTGTGAACTTCAGGATAATCTTTCTTTCGTTTCTTCCCCCCACCTTTCTTTTTTTTTTTTTTTGTCCGTTGGTACTTTAGAAGACATGGATGTGGCTGTCATTATTATGGATATAATGTATATAAAGGGGTTTAACAATGCATTGCTTGCATAGCAACAACCTTAACCTTGAATTTACTTGCAGAGTATGCATGCCAAGAGCGCCATATTCGACATGGAACTTTTGACAATTATATTGGATGGCATATGGGATTATATACAAGAAACAACTTTTCTAACCCAGACCCAACCACTAGTATCTACCACGCCAGCGCGGCAACACAACACACGACACAACATTACGTTAAAATTTTCCAAGCTTAAACTTAAGCACCCCCCTTCTCCACAGCAGACCCATCCTTCCCCTTCTTCGCCCGCTCAGCAGCGAGAATCTCCTGTCTGGCGCGCTCCTGCTCCTCCAACCCGGTCTTCGCAAACGTATGCGCCTTGCTCAGCGTCACGGGCCGGATGAAGAAACTGACAATGAGCGCGAACCCGATAACGGCCGTGTAGAAGATCCACAGACGACTGAGGACGTAAGTAAACGTTTCAAGCACGGCGCGTTCTTGTTCCGGTCCCAGACTCGCGATGAGAGACTTGGACGAGCCGGAGAACGAGTTGGCGAGTTTCTGCGCAGTTTCGGAGCCTACTTTCCCGGAGAGCGAAGCAGTTTGTTTTCCTAGGACGTTCTGGTAGACGACTGTTCCCAGGACAACGGCCATGGAGGCGGAGGCTTGGCGGATGAAGTTGAAGGTTGCTGTTGCGGTTGCGACGTCTGCGCGGTGGATGTTTGCTTGCAGACCGACGAGGGGGGATTGGAAGATCGGGCCGACGCCGATACCTGCGATAATCTGGTAGATGATTATGCGCGGCCAGGAGGCGTAGGGTTGCAGGTTGATGAAGAGGCCGTAGCCGAGGGTCATAAAGACGAGGCCTGCGACGATGAGTTCGCGGTAGCGGCCTGTAATTTTGATGATTGCGCCTGTGGCGATGGAGGTGAAGGAGAGAGAGAGACAGAGGGGGAGAACGTAGACGCCGGAGAGGATCGGGGAGGCTTGGAGGACGGTTTGGAAGTAGAGTGGCAGGTAGTAGTTTCCGGCGATGAAGGAGAAGGCGTGGCAGAAGTTGACGGTGAGGATGAGGACGTTGTGCCAGTTGTTGAAGAGGCGGAGGGGAATGATGGGGTACTTGGCGAGTTTCCATTCGTTCAGCATGGCGACGACCCAGGTTACCACGCCGAAGATGATTAGGCAGATGACGGTGGGGGAGGTCCAGGGGTAGTCGATGCCGCCGAATTCGAGGCCGAAGAGGAACATGAGGGTTCCGCCGATGATGAGGAGTACGCCTGCCCAGTCGATGCTGCGGATACCGGCCATGAATGGCGTCTTGGGGGATTCGATCTTGAGGAAGAAGAAGAGCGCCACGAACGAGACACCGCCAACAGGCAGGTTCAGCCAGAAGCACCATCGCCAGGTCACGCTGGTGGTGAAGGCGCCTCCGATGATGGGTCCGAGAGCACCGGCAATAGCCCAAATGGCACCAAAGATACCGTAGTACATAGGGCGTTGTCTGACACTGAACAGATCCGACACGGAAATGTTGGTCAAGACAACGATTCCACCACCACCAATACCCTGAATCGCACGTCCAGCCAACATCATCGCCAGATTAGTAGACAGGGCGCAGATCAAACTAGCGATCAAGAAAATGAAGTTGGCCAGCAGAATGACGTATCTTCTGCCCCAGATATCACTGACTTTGCCCCATAGGGGGATACACGATGCATTGGCAAGGAGATACGACGAAGCCATCCATGAGTAGCCACTTTCACTGGCACCGAAATAAGCTGCCATAACGGGGAGTGCGGTGGAAACGATGGTCTAAACCGTTAGCATTTCTTGGGAACAGTCATATGTGATGTAGGGTAACGCACCATATCCAACGCAGCCAGAAATAGTGCCAACTAGATCCAAGTCGCGTCAGTCATCACATCTCCCTCATTCTCTCTCTCGAAAACGGAGAACATACACAAAGCGCCGTCATGATAACCGCAATCTGCTTGGTCCCCAACTGATTCGACTGCGACTGTGTCCGATCCAGCGGAGCACCGTCACCATTTGCATTCTCATCGCCATTAACCGGCGTGTCTGGGGGCGATCCACCCTCCTGGCCTTGCAGCTTTTCCTGCTCTCCTCGACGAAACGGAGTGGTGGACATATCAGTCGGAGTGGAGGGTGCGGAGGTCTGTCTCGACGAGCATACTTCGGTATGCGACTGGGCGAAGGCGGGTTTGTTAAAGGTAAAGTCGGACAAAGAGTGGTTGCCTTCTCTCGAGGGTGGGAGTCCTGACATTATGGATTATTGACCCGATCGAGGGAGTCACTATGTTGGACTTGTGAGTAAAGAATGAAAAGAAAGGGGCGTGACTCGAATTCTTCCGTTTGGAGGCGAACTCGGAGTTTTGGTTATCGCCGAGGAAGACGTTTGCAGTGGAGAAGTCCGGCTTGCTCACGGCGTCTTCCGACGGTAGGGTACAATTTATGTAGTTAAACGAATGTATCAAATGTGTGAGTGAGTGTGAGGAGGTATGCTATTAGAGGGAAGAGCTAATTATATCTTGGCCTCGCATCGTCTACCGCCAGGATCGTCTACTGCACTAATAACGCGTGATCGCCAGGAGAAGCGCCGAGTGGGATGCCATGTTGCTGGCGCTGTTTCAACCTGATTGCGCGTGGCTGAAAGTAGACATTCTGTTTTGTCGGAATTAGATTTCTGCTGACGCCGGGTGGTCTTCATCATGCGCTTGGGCGTTGTGATACGTGTGCAACAATGCAGTGGTTGCAGACATTTGCATACGGGTACGCGGACATTGCTACACAGGAATGCCGTAATCAATTTCTATGGATGAGTTAGGGGTATAAAAAACTGGGAATAAAGAGAAAAAACTTCCGTGCTCAACCCAACCCTAGTCTTGTAGTTGTATGATTTCTAGATGCTCGATCAGTAAGTCGGTTTCCGGAATTAGTAAATGCAAAATCAACTCACCTGTCAAAAACTCTTCGAAGCTGACCGTTATATAACCGTCCCGATCATCGTCATACCGCTTGAACACATCCGTCATCCGACGCAAGCTAATGCATGCCTGGACGAACAGATCAAAACTCATGCCCAGCTTAGCTGGACCCATCATCGCAGATGCATTCCTCTGCCGGCCCTTGCTCTCGAATGTCGTAAACAAAACCGTCACGAATGGTTGACTCAACCGATACCCAAATGCGACCAGCGACTTCTCAAACTCCTGCAAACTGATGCGCCCGCTGCGATCTTCGTCGAACCGGTCGAACAGCTCCCGCCATGCCGCTAGATACCGCCACAATGACACAAACTCGTCGAACGAGATGGTTCCGCTGCCATTCCGGTCGAACATGCGGATCATCATCTTGACAGTCTTTGGATGAAATGAGGTGTAGTCGCCATTGACCAGAGCGGAGCCCAGCTCCAGCTCCGTCAGCGCGCCCGAGTGGGAGACATTGGCCGCCCGGAACAGTGGAAACAGCTGCTGCGGGTCATCACTGGTGACGGACAAGGGAGGGGGATGCGGCGATTGTGGTGGACGCGACACCGGTGGGGGGCGATTCCGAACCGGGTGCGCTGGTGGTGGTCCGAAGCCGTAGTTTTGCGGCGGGGGAGAGGGATGGAGAGTGTGTGAGGGACGGTATTGGCTCGGAGGTGCGCTGACTGGTGGGCGCCCGTTGTGTGCTGGATGCAGGGAATGTGACGATGCTGACGAGACCGGGACTCGCGGGGGAACACCGCTAGAAGAGGAGTGTGGTATGACTGGGCGAGCGGCTTTTGGCTGAGCTGGATGCGATGGCCCTGTTTGCATAGCACCAATCATCTGGGCGACCTGTAATCTCGTTTCAAGTCCAGCGATCAGTCGCGCGGTTCTTGCTATACAAACTCCGGTAAGCGTGGGATGAGGGACGTACCTGCTCCGGTTCTGCGTGTCTGTAAACTCCCAATCCCAGTCAGCAATTCACCCCATTTTCCCTGTCAGTCGGAATTCGAGTTGATTTCACTTACGCCGGGAGCGCATCGGGGTTATAAGATTTGTTGTATGCCATGACGCCGGCTTAAGATCGTTTCTTTTAAGTTTGACGTAACGGTGCGGCGACAAGACGACGGAAGTTGAATAGAAGCAGCCCCTAGGAAAAGAGAACAAAGAAGTAACCAAGCAGAAGAGGACAAGTCTTGAGATATTCGTGCCAAAAGCACACAAAACAGAAACAAGGCCGTAAGGAGTTCGTTCAGGAGAGAGAGAAGAAAGAGCGTTTGTTCGTTCGTCGTCGGAGCGGAGCCGTGGGGCAAGTAGCTGCTGCCAAGAGAAGAGGTCGCTTTTTATTTAACTGTGCGAGCTGGCTGAGATTGACATGGTGTATGAAGTGTACGCAGTGTTTTATATAGACAGAAGAGAGAAGATATAAAGTATCACATAGTGAGACCCAGTGACTTTGTACGGCCCACCGGTTCATGGGCGGAGCGGAGGTTCTTTACTCGGTATACAACCCCTGCATTCGGAACAACTATATAGGGTACCACTCTAGCTACTATCTACACACATTGGGTATCAATTGGGCTCTCCAACAATTTCCTCTACTTCTCCTGCTTGTTCAACCAGAACCTGTAATATCTCTCTCCACGCCTTCTCCTGGAATTGCCACCCCTCCATCCCGGTCGTCAACGCGTTCGATTCACTGCGATGCGTTAGCTTGCATTAGCTCGACAAAATATAAAGAAGACAAACATACTCGAGATAACCATCACTGCGCCAACATCGTCCATGCGATTCCGCACCCTGGTATGTCGCACTGACCAACGATCGGCTGCCTTGTTCGCTCGTTCGAGCAAACAGCTTGAACTCGAGCCATATCATTGATTGTTCGTGGAACCGGTTGTATTGGCGTCCTAGAGACGATGCGCAGAAGCCCGGACTCACGGTGTTGACTATCACTGGAAGAGTCCCGTTCTCATGTCGCACTCGATCCGCAGCTCTCTTCAACATGTATTCTAGAAGAAGTTTGGAGATGGCGTATTGCATGGGCCCGGAGAAATTGCTTCGGTCGTTCACATGCTCTAGAAGACTGCCGTCTGTCCGGAGATGCGTAGGACGAACCCGGCAAAACAGCTGACTAGACACAACCGTCAAATGCGCCGGGTGCGATATACTCGAGCTATCACGCAGCTTGGGAAGCAGCAGAATTGCCAACAGCGCAGTAGACAGCGTATTGACCTGCAAGGTCTCCTCCCATCCCTCGGGAGAGACTGTATAATCCCGATTCCACAGCCCGGCATTCAGCACAGCGACATCCAACTGACTCAGTTCCGTGTCGACACGGTCCGCAAAACTCTTGATACTCTGGAAGCTGCTCATCTCGAGCTCCCAGATTCGAATCACGTCTGGTCTGTTTGTGCGCTTCTCAAGTTCCGTCTTGACTGCATCGCCGCGTTGCACATTGCGACACCCGATGATCAAAGTTTCCACGCCTTGATTGAGGAATTTAATGGCTGCTTCATATCCAAGACCGGAAGTAGCACCCGTCAAAAGGATTGTCTTTCTGGCAAAGGATACATCTGTGGGATCCTTTGGGGGACTATATTGTGACCGGAGAAGGCGGAACAGGCCTGTCATGATTGAGATGAATGTAGAGAGTAAACCGAGCATTCGTTTTGCCAGGAACACATTCACTCGGGAAATTTGATGATGCCAAAAGTCAATCTCTGGATAAAATCGTGTTTGTATATTTCCGTCAAGATAATTGCCTATGATGCAAAGTTTGGATGGGCCGTATTCGTATGATCTGATATAGGTTAACCTCGCCGCCTCCTCTATACTCCCTAATAATAGATCAATACTTACAAGGCTAATGAAGAATAGATGCCATATTCGAATGATCAAGAGGAATCAAAGATTGCGCAAGACAAACAGCGCTGACGATGTACGATGACACGGGAACAAACAATGCAAACAAGAGGCGTGCCCAATGGATCTCGGCTGTCAACCATCACGATCATTCCTCTTTGAGCTAAGTAAGTGCTTGACTCAAGGTCATACACTCAATTACTGAGGAGGTCCAGTTTTACTTGAGATAGTTGACCATGGCAGCTGAAATAGAGGAGAAGCATACGACAATAGAAGGCCGGACATGGCGAAATTACTTTCCAAATGGAGATCTTTGGGTATTTGGTTATGGGTAAGTGGCACATATACATAAGAGCGAAATGTCCCGAGCTCATGAATAAATACCATATGGACAAGGTATACTGAGAAATGTTACAGGAGTTTGATCTGGAAGCCACCACCGCACTATGGTATGTTGTACTCTATCTCAACATGGAACGGCATGGTCTCCTTGAATTGGAGGCTAGATTGCTGATGTTGAGCAGACCAGAGAGTGCCGGGGTATATCAGCGGCTACGTGCGACGCTTCTGGCAGGTTGGTTCATCTTTGGTTCAAAGTAGTTAATTGGTGGATGCTGATTACGCTTTGTCCTTACTAGGCTAGGTATGCGGTGCTTGAATACTTACATTGTCCATCAATCAATGCTAAGACGAAAACAGTACGGACCATCGCGGAACCACAGAAAACCCCGGGCGGGTTGTAACCGTGATTGAACGAGAATTCTGGGAAACACTAGACGACCCGGTAAGCCCCCAACTCAAATCCAAGAAGTAGATACCAACGTAAACAGCTCGCACACCTCGAAGTCCCTTCTTCATTATCCAAAGCCGCCGTCTGGGGCGCAGCATACCACATCCCAGCGTCTCACGCTGAAGAGGTCCATGATTACCTCGACGACCGTGAGATAGATGGCTACACAGTCCACTACACGCCCTTTTATCCGACACCGACCGCCACTACATCTAAGGCTGATACACCGACTACACCAATCACTTGTATGGTGTATATCGGTTTGCCCACTAACCCGCAGTTCCTGCGTGAGCCGGCTCGTCGCGAGCCACAGGATGTCGCGGAGGTGATCAGTGGCAGTTGCGGACAGAGTGGGAGAAATGCGGAGTACTTGTATTTGCTTGAGAAGGCACTGGATGGACTGGGACTGGGGAGCGCAGACGTGCATGTGACGGATTTGGTGGGCCGTGTGAAGGCAATTGAGAAGGAGGCGGCAAAGGCTGACGAGGAAGAAGCCGAGAAGGATCTGACGAGGTCGCTTTCTATCTCTGATGCTGAGGCGCATGAAGACTTCCCCAGGACCGAGTGATTTGGCTGACACCTGGACGCTATACATACGAAGCAGAATCTACGCTGAATGAGAGCATGACAATTCATATCATTATATTACCTCAAAGAGATATACAAGCGCGATCCAGTCATTAATAACAAATTTCGTTGCCATATCCATCTGATTCTGTTCCGCGTTCCTTTTAAGCGCCCAGCGAGACCGTGTTTGCAACACTTTCATAGCATCGTTTAGTAGTAACCTCCGCCTGGGAATTGTCAGCACCTGCTCAATGAACAAGAATTTTCCAGCAAAGTAAAATAAAACGCACCGTATCCGCCAGAGTAATCTCCTTCACCTCCACGGCTGTTGTAACCGCCACGACCGTTGTAACCACCTCCGTTGCCGCGGGGAGCCCTCTCGGCCGCCTTGTCGACACGAATGGTACGACCGTCGAACCTATGAACGTTAATATCCTCCAGATCCCACACTCACTCAAATAAAATATTATAATAACGTACTCTTGGTTGTTCAAGTTCTGCTGCGCGATGTCCGCCTCCTGCTCAGAAGCGAAACGGACGAAACCGAATCCACGGCTGCGGCCGGAGTCACGGTCCTTGACGACAATCTACAGATAGTTAGTAAAATAAGGTAAGCACGAACACGAGGAGTAAAATGATGGGGACACTGACAGCGTCTTCGACGACACCAAATTGCTCGAAACCCGCGCGGAGGGATTCGTCCGTGGTGTGCCAGGACAGGCCGCTATTGTGTGTCAGTTTGGAATTTTCAGAGAGTCGAGACTGGATATGCAGACCCGACGAAAAGTTTGGCCATTTTTGTTGTGTAGAGAATGGTGATTATTGAGGAGAGAGTATGTTGAAGGTGGATGGAGAAAGTTGAAAGTGGGTGGTGAGAGGAAGAAAGAAAGAGGAGGGGAGGGAAAAAAAAAAAGAAATGAAATGATACGAAAAACCAGGATGTCCCAATTGGACAGAAATGTGTGACGGTCAGATTCTGGTGATTTTCTTCCAATTATCGTGTTTTATTGTATAGCAATCAACTTGGACTTGTATTTGACTTGTATTGGACATATTTATTGGATGTTGTTCACTTTCATATAATAATCATGATTACCCCTCCATGCCCCGTCTATAACAGTCCTGATTAGTGACATTCATCGGTATTCGTGGGTAATTTCAGAGTAAAGTAGACTCCAGGTGAATGTTTGACTATCTCCCGAGGCGGATAAGCGATTGCCCTCACTGAATTATACTAAATACCACCCAAAACATCATCGTGACCTATTAAGCACTATTGAGGATGCCTGCCGTTAGTATACAGGCAGCTGCCTTCCAGCGCACCTCCCCCATTAACCATTCGACAACCATCTATCAAGCACACTCGTTCAACCCTCTTCTATTGAATTACTATATATTTCCCTCGTTGAACTCACAAATATCGCGATCCAATGAACCAAGACAGCTCTTCTTTCATCCGAAAATGGTTGCAAGACGTCGAAGAAGGACGCTCGACTCGCATAGTCAATGGAACAAGTATTCACCCTACCAGCATATCATACCAATAGCTCTTGCTTACAAGACGGACAAACAGACAACATGCTCTTCTCCCCACGCAGTCCATTTGCGCGCCTGAGTGAAGGCCACGGAGCGCAGATATTCCGTCGTTCCTTTCGAACACAGCAACAATCTTCCGTGTCTTTACACCAGAGAACTCCTTTGAGCGAAATCGCCAACCCTAAACAAGAGACGCATAGATATGAGCGCAAGCCTCGACGCAAGACCAGAGATGATCGTTACGAGTACAAGGGGCATGACCATCGCGTGGATTCAGAGCGCTCGAAGAAACAGAAGAAGACAGCCAAACAGAGCCGGAGACATACCCTCAATCGTGATTTCCATGCGCCCAACGTGTCTCAGATACGGTTGACTGTATGTGCAGATTATCAAACCTTGAGGCTGCTACTGACTCTGTTATAGCTCGCTTCTCGTCCGAAAATGGGGATATTTGGCAAAGGACGGACGTCATCGCCTATCAAATCTCGCGAGTGTAAGACTTCCTTATCTCTGGATTTACTGCCTAATCTACAACTGTCTAGTACCCGACCTTACTTTCTCAGAGATGAATTTCCTGTCGAGAAGATCACGATCGAACCCGAACGGACTGCTAGTAGAGCAACAGGGCGAAACTAACGGAGCTGCGCGGAGAGAACACGACTCACAAGCACAGATCCCTCAGTACTTCTCTAACGACTATCCTGACGAACACGATGTCATTGATGAGACGGTATATCCTTCCGCGCAAGACCCAGATCAACCCGAACCCGCTGCTATGGCTACGGAAGCTCATGGCAGCTGTACCATGAGACCTGCAGACCTCAGTCCAAAGCTATCACGCAGCGCTACGCCGTACACCTGGTATGAAAGCGATCGTAGGGAACATGAACGACGGGCCTCATCTAAAAATTGCACAAAAGGCATCCTATGCGTCGACTTGAATCACCAACACATTAGCGACGAAGAGAAAGCAAACAGAAGATACTGGGATCTCGATGAGCTGAAGTTAATCTTGGTGATACGCCAGCAAGTACGGAATAGATCTAGGGCAAACAAAGAGCCAGAGGCCTGTGATCACTTGAAGCGGAGGCACCAGCCAGACGAGGTGGACGACGAGCCCAGAAGCCCTAAGAAGGCAAAGTTATCCAATGCCATTGCTTCTATCCAAAAACCGCTCTCCTCTCCTGCTTCGTCCAGCACGGAGCGTGATACTCCATCACACGGACACCCAAAACCAGGTACATACACTCCAGAACGACAAACGAGCCGCGATATAGATCACCATGAGCTGGAACTTACTCCAAAGCAAGTGTGCTTCTCAAATTATTGCTCAATGAGTCAAAATTGCAACCGGGCCATCGCTCCACACCAGAACCCACACCCAAAAAGGAATGTCGACAGTGCAGGCTCCGACGAGATAGACCTAGACGCTGAATTCAACAGCATAGTTAGCATCTGTTCCAGAGAGACGGCGTACGGCAAAAATGAAGATGTGATTATGAAGGATTTTGATGCGGTATACGACTCAATTGTTTTGGACGACAAAGACCCAGCACATGGAGATCTTTCACGAATACCAAGCAACCAGAGCTACTTCGTTCCCATCCAAGACGGTTCGACGCCACTTCCAGATAGCATCGATGATGGTTGGAATCTGTCTTTGCCTTCTGGAATTACCAACCACAGTTCAAGCAATAATTTCTTGGCCGCCTGCACGCATTGTCAACCGCACAACATCAACGAAGGCGTGCAGGCCTCAAATAATTCTAAATACGACACATGGAACGGGTTCTCACAGCCCATAATGTTTGCTGTTGGCATGGGGGCTGCAGCATTCGGGACATCGACCGGGTTTTGTTGGCGACAGAACAAACTGTATTGATTTATTTAGGCCTGCAAATGCATATTTCTGAATGAGGTACCGCAGTTTGGGACGATTGGAGTTGGAGATAATCATTTATGTGTTATGTTTTGATGCAGCGATATTAGTCTAATATAGTTTTCCTGATTAGAGACTGTTCATTCACCGAGAACATCTGCAAGTACATCATAGATGCCAGGACTACTCCATATTCCATCTTGACTTAGTACACGCCTTACGCCATCAATGATAGTGAATGGACTCCCCAGATACATTTGGGACGATTCGTACTTCACCTCCCTGTCTTCGCTCACTTACCACATCAACATTTACATCCATAACCAGTATTGAAGCATCACAGATGATTTTACTGCTCACAAGCTGGTATCACAGCTACATACAGAGCATCTCTATCCACAGAGAAAAGAACCAAGTGTTCAAAATGGTTGTAAGCCAACCTATTCGTTACTACCAGCGCATTTTATACCAACCCTCCCAGTGGACAGGTGCAATAATAAGGCCCTACTGTCTCAGACACCGATAGAAACAATGCATGGTTTGGTTCGTACACTGATTCATGCAAACCGCGAAATCCAGCAATAGCGAGACAGTGCTCTTCGGCAACAAAGAGGGCCTAGGCACACTGAGTGAAACACTTGAAAAGTTTACCCAGATACTGGGAAGCAATAGCACCTTGGCGTTTCGAGAGGATCGCGATAATCC
Organism: Aspergillus chevalieri; assembly: GCF_016861735.1. NCBI lineage: Eukaryota > Fungi > Ascomycota > Eurotiomycetes > Eurotiales > Aspergillaceae > Aspergillus > Aspergillus chevalieri. The sequence continues at coordinate 217,968 of NC_057368.1, read as the reverse complement.
CGAGACCTCTACTAGAAGACAGCGGAAAAACTTGGCGATCTAAGTTCCGGTGCACTGTCACAAAGGCAGACCGTGACACACCAATCGCCTTAGATGTTGTGGCCATGTGCAAAAGACGTCCAAGTTAGTGAGAGGCCCAGCTCTGTTATTTCTCCATATTTTAAGTACTGGGTTGTTAGAACTGGACGGGATGATTTCGCACACGGAGGTACAGTGGGACCAAGCATCCGGCTTGAAGATGATAATGAATAAAGTAAGAAGCCTACAAACTATGACTTTTCAAGCTGTACCTTGAGGAACAATTACGGCCCAGCTGTTCTCTAGGAATTTTCGATGTTTACACTGATATTACACATTCGCACAAGTATCAAGGCCTTTCCAGAATGCCTAGGAAGACAGGGCTGTGATAGAATCAGGTTACATAGGGCGCAGAAAAGCAAAAGTTGACGAAGGCAAGTATTATTCTGGTGCATCGCCCCTTTCTCTTCTTGCTCCTGTGGTTCATTATTAATATCAACTTGCTGTACTGGGAGCCCTGGTCATATTACCAGGAATTCTGCTTAAGACGCCGGAAAGCAATCGCATGTGGCCTCCCACAAAGGACTATGATAGTCCCGACCCGATTGAGAGAACATGTTAAGGACTTTCTTCACATAAGGGCCCATAACAGAGGTAGATTGAAGAGAGTGACGGAATTACCAGACAGAGCCTCAGGAACAAGTGTTCCTGAAATTTTGCGTCCCTGCGGCAAGAAGGCAGAGTTAAGAAGAGGGAAACGACAGCTGAATGCAATACATTCGTACATGGATGGCGATCATGGACGGATCGGAAACCGATCATGGTAGAAGTAATTATGTATTGAGATCCTTGGCATCCAACCAATGCCATGTCTAGACATAATGAGGCTTTTCCAGAAAGGGTATGTTGGGAATGACTGTGCATGATAGAAACACGTTATACTGGGCGCAGAAAGGCAAGAAATTGACAAAGACAACTGATTTGCATGAGCAGACGGTGCATTGCTCTTTTCTTCCTCTTGTGGCCCATTTTAACACTAGCCTGTTGCACGGGTGGCTGAAACAAATGATTGCGGAATACTTTCAAGTGCATGATAGCCTGGTTTCTCTCGAAAGACCATATGGATTCTCCCAAACCTTTTTTCGGTTTCCATATCCCGATTACATCTTAGAGAAACCACGTAACAAGCCACCGGATCAGCATATTGTGTAGCTTATACGAAGCCATATCTTATGTGCATATCGTAGTAGGGCAGAGTTTGTACGTGCAGTACCTTAAAATCCTACAGGGGAAAGAAATGACTCAGAACCTGCATGCATCGACCGAATAACACGTGGGGGTCTTAGATCAGAATGCGACTCGAGCCCCGTCGATTACGGAGTATGAACCGAGTCCTCTGTATGGGATACTACAAGTATGAACTCCAGCAGTACTAGTAAATGAGTGGTCGATCAGCTGACGATTTACATTGAAAAGCCATATTTAGCAGGTATGTAACCTGCACGTAGCCTGATCAGGAAGGCGACAGGAGGCTCATCTTCAAATCCTGACCCTGTAATGTGATTGTCATTATTATTATTATTCAAACAAAGAGAAAAAGTCAGAAGGCTGCGTGGAATTAGTCGGCAGGACACCTCTGCGGCGCACTATGCATGCCCCTTTTCTCTGCATCTTCCTGCAGACACTTCAATTAACGCACAGGGCCGTTCAGCCGACACATGACCATTAACTGGGGCACGTCGGCTATCTCTGGTCCCTAATTTGCAGTTTTGGCAGCAGGGATTGGCGCCCGGCTGGGCGGCTGGGCGGTTTGGTGGTTTGTGTGGTATACGACAGGTGTCGAGTCTTGTTCCAGCCTTGTTTGGCGGTACGAGGGAGTCGTGTCGATCATCTATGTACCGAAGGTTCTGTGCATAGTTTACCTGCGGAGTACCGGATGAAGGATTGGACTACCGTGTCCTTATGTCTTTAGTTAACTAGGAAGTGCATTATAGTTCATATGGCGGAAATTAATGGATCGACAGGTGTCAATCAAGAACGTGTTTGTTCGGTGATATCAGTCTTGGCACTGTCGTTATTCTGTCCTACCTACTTGTAGAGAGTAGACAAGCACGACATCCTAAGCCCACGCTGATCAGGCTGTGTCCACGGAGCTACGGCTATAATCGGAGATCTTAACGAACTGAAGTGAAGAATCAACACGAGCACACTGATAACAACTTGGTCTCTGCACGTAATGACTGCGCACTGCTCTCGACATGAAAGATCGTTTCAGACCTGCAGCATGGATCCCTCGTGCCCTGCTGATCTTGACTAGAACGGTACGGGACTCGAGCTGATTGGATAGTCAAGAGCAAATGATGGCTGAGGATCCCCAGTCAACCGCGTGGCAGTCCATGTTCCTGGTCCGGGGGAGAAAGTATGATGACGAGAATAGTAGTGAAATACTGGAGTCGAGGTCATCTACTCCATGCACTGGCCAGTATACGGTGAAATGTATGCTTGAAAAGTATGCCTTGCGGTAATCATGCCTGTCAGATGTGGTTTTGAAACCAGCGCGACTGAGCTGGTCGGGCCTTCCTTTCCGTGTTCTCGGTCGTCCCTCCCATATAAAGGGCGTATCTGACTGGACAAAGGCATTGACACCTCGTTGCCGGGATCCTTTCAGTTTTGTTTTATGTCGTGTGTGCAGTTCGAGTCTGAATATTCCCTTCTGTGTTGCCAGATTCATGTAAAAGCAACGTCGACGTCTTGCGTTTCCAGCTTGTTGACTTTTCGCAGATCGATTGAATAGACGACTCCTCGAGGGCACCTCTCAAAATGAAGCCAGCCAGAGGCAGTACGCATCGTTTGACCGAGTCCAGCCTGGAACAATATGGCCAGCTCCTGCAACGGGTATGCTGATTCAATCTTTGCTGGAACATAGCATATCTAACTCCAATTGGCAGGAGCTCAACACCAGAACAGTCTCATGGGCCGAGAAAGTCATCAAAGACGAACAAATCCATCAATTCTACTCACAATCCCACCTCAGAGGTCTCGAACATCGGCATCCGCAAGACCCCATCCGTGACATTCACCTCGCTGCCACTAGTGTGTCGACATCAGACTCATCACTCACAAGCCTCAAGCTCTTCGAATCGCAGCAGGGGATGTGCCTCGAAGACCCGTTGGAACGTTTCCTAACGCCGGTCGGATTGGACCACCGCACTCGACCTGCGTTAAGAGAGATGGAGTTCTCGCTTGGGTGTATGGATGAAAAGGAGCAAAGGCAGCAAATAGCTCAGCAGAGAGCTGATGCGGTGGTAAAGAGCAAGGTCAGGGAGCGGACCGTGGACAGTCGACGAAGTTGATGAAGGGTAGGGTCACATGATATTCACGGGACAAGATAGCATTCGTGTTCAGGGGATACAGGCGTTTACTAGAGGTTTTCATGCTTCGTGATGTTGTTCTGATGCAAAATGTTCAATTGGGTATATAGACAGCTTGTCTCAAGTTGAGTTTTTCACCTGCTGCTGCAAATCGATATTCTCCTGACACTTCTTTCTTCCGCACTTAGCTTGGTGATACACTTGAACACCGACTGTTGAACCGGCTTCAAACGCTCCCTGCCCCAATGACCTAGCTGTGGTTCAAATCCCCACCTTCAAAATAACCAAGACGCGCCCAAACGCCAGCAACGTTGAAGTCCAAACATGGTGAAGTATTTAACTGGGTATAGCGAATGATGATATATGGACAGAATCGCGGAAAGGTAGATGCTCGGATGGCGAACTATGGTACGATTTGCGTATTGGATATGCGAGTCGAATATCCTAGAGCGCAGCCATGGCACCGGTTCCCTTAAAGGAAGCTTGGTTGTTCACGACGACTTCGACGGGGTACTTCCATTGCATGAATCTAGTCCAGCCTGTGCAGCGAAGAACCGGTTAGCATCCTTGCGATTATGACGACCCGAGAAACAGAACACATACTCCAGTAAGCGCACTTTCTCCCCAAGTACTTCCCCACAAACGGCACAAGAACCATCGACAAGAGCAATTCCAGCTGTTCAATGCTCTCTCTCCATTCCTCTTCTGCATCCGAGTAATCATCCGAAAGTGCATCCAGATCCGAACTCGAGGTCGATTCTGAGGGCAGAGAGGCAACTTCATCGTCCGAGCCGTACGAGTATTTATCAACCGATGACACCATATAGCCAGATGCCGCGAGAGACGGGTTGGAGGCGACGGGTTCGGCGGCCATGATGGAGTGATTTCCGGAATGCACGAACGAGGGGGCGGGGTACGACGGGGAGATAAGAGAACTGAAATAAGTCAAGCAGTGGCCTGCCTACCGCTTGAACGATATTTGAAGCATCCGCTGAGGGTTGAAACCCGGACTGATACCGACGACACTGTGGTGGTAGACCAATTACTCTCTCCGTACTCTAATTAGTTATTAGTATGTCGACGTTGATGTCAGGAGGGTCACGTGTCGTATGGTAATCGGGTGACGATACGCTTGACTCAGAAGTCACGTGCTCAAGGGCGAGTGACTGGGTCGCCTTCGAAATGCCAAAAACGGTTCAACTCACACGGTTCAGGAGATTCTTTGCTGGGAGTGCTATATAACACCGTGTTGTTATTGTGAGTTCAACTGTGAGTTGATATTGTACCACAGCAGAAACCAAATCATAAATACACCATGGCGGAGGCTGTACGTATTTACCGATGGTCCCCTCCCACATTTTCTTAACGCGAGCCTTCACAATTCAGACCCCTCGGGCATTACCACGTTGCCACGCATTCCCCATTTATTCCTGACTACCTTGGTTTTGCGCTTATAGCAGACTATTATTTTCACCCTCTTATTTTCTAACCCCTAACAGGTCGAACAGAAGCAACGCAAGTCGGTCGCTTTCAGCGAAGGTTCAGTCATCATGGATACGAACGGCGAAGTCACAGAAGCCCCCAAGGCTGTTGAGAAGCCTGTCGAGGAGAAGCCTACCGGTACGTCCGTCCCACCCTGAAACACTCTGGCGCAGCAAGAGTTCTAATGGTTATCGGAATCTATACAGGCGCGGACCAGCAAGTCGACGAAGTCACCGAAATGTTCAAGGGCTTGTCCAAGAAGAAGAAGTCGAAGAAGCCCAAGGACGCAGACGAGGGCGAGGAAGCCGCAGCTACCCCCGACGGCGAGTTCGACCCCGGGCTGAAGAAAAAGAAGAAGAAGACCACCAAGAAGGCCGACACGGGTGATTTCGAAGCCAAGCTGGCCGAGGCCAACGTCGCGGAGCAAGGCGCGGAGAAGAAGGAGGACGAGATCCCCGAGGGCGACCTCGAAGCTGGCACCGGTATCTGGGCCCACGAATCGACGCAAGCCATCCCCTACTCGCTCCTCGTCAACCGTTTCTTTTCCCTCATCCAGAGCCACCACCCCGACTTGCTCTCCAGCGGTACCAAGTCGTACAAGATCCCGCCGCCTCAGTGTCTGCGTGAAGGTAACCGTCGTACCATTTTCGCCAACATCGCCGATATCTGCAAGCGTATGAAGCGTTCGGACGACCACGTTATGCAGTTTTTGTTCGCCGAATTGGGTACCAGCGGAAGTGTCGACGGTGCTAGACGTCTGGTTATCAAGGGTCGTTTCCAGCAGAAGCAGATTGAGCATGTCCTCAGAAGATATATCGGTATGCAATTCTTTCTCCCGTTCCATTTCCTTCTTACTAAGTGATACAGTTGAATACGTTACCTGCAAAACCTGCCGCAGCCCCGACACCGAGCTCAACAAGGGTGAGAACCGTCTGTACTTCGTCACCTGCAACTCGTGCGGTTCTCGTCGTTCCGTCGCCGCCATCAAGACTGGATTCCGTGGACAGGTCGGTCGCAGAAAGCGTCAGGGTTAAACAGTTTGCTCAGTGGATATTTTGCTGGATGGTGGTTATTTCCATATTCTCATTTGGTTGTTACTTTTCTTTTTATTTCCCTGTCGTATAAAGATTTCTCTTGCTTCTTGTTTATCTACTATGATGATGATGATGATGAGGGGAAAATTTCATGGTTTAGATGATGATAGTTTGACGGTCTGAAAAGCAAATAGCCAAAAATTTAAACGATTTGAAGACACTTACCCATCGGTTTGTGGACTTCGTAGCGGTCTTCCATCTCCAAATAGAGTTCTTGACGGGGTATCCAAAGACCCAAGCTAACATGGGCATAAACCAAAGGATTCCTATTACTGTACTATGTAACAACGAGGGGGAAACGCCAAAATGGTCAAATCAAAGGAGGTATCAGAAAAAGCAGAATCAGACAAAAAGAGAAAAGAAAAAGGAGGGTATATATATCCTGGTAATCCAGCCAGGGAGAAAGAAATAGAATATGGCGGAGTGTGGCATCCAAGAAACAGAAGATGTATTTCACCGGTTGGCCTTCTTCAAGTGGGCCGCAACGTCCTGGATCTTGCGAGTCTGGTAATATACCGTGCCTGGCCCCGTGAACTTGCAAGCAAGACCCTCGCGAGAACTGATTCCGGAAATGATACCGCCGGAAGCCACACGCTCGATCTTGTACTGGCAATTCCAGGCTACCAGGTAGCCATTGTCGATTGTAAACGTTTTACCAGCTTCGATCTGTATACAATTAGCATACCGATCCGCATGAATTTGCATAAACTGTGTAGGACACGGCAGAATACCTTTTTCTCAATGACTGCTCCGAGACCCTGTACAAAGAGGGGCCCCCAACCACTAAACGTATAAACGAACAAGCCTTCACCAGAGAACACAGCTTGGGTAAGATTTTGCGTTTGGTAGTCACTCTCGACTGCGTGCGTCGCGGCGAGGAAAGAGTCTCTTCCGACCTTCCATTCGGCAGTGAGTGGTATATCATCATCAGTGACGGGTTGTCGGACAGTATTGACTTGGATCACCCCTATACTACCAAGGGAGGATGGTGCAAGTAACACATCCCCTTTCCCAGTGAATTTTGATTTGCCGAATCCACTCCTCGTGAGAAGCTTCATCCATGAAAAGGAGAGCTGGCCTCTCAAGGTGATACCGGGATCCTTAGCTACCATTGCCCCTGTTGTTCGAATTGATTAGCATTGGAGCTTGGAACCAAAATGTAACGGCATACCGGGTTTCGCAATCAATGGGACAGATCCGCCCAGCGACACAGTCAAGATTGAACCGCTATCATTGTTGGAGGCGAGGTAAGAGCCACCATTATATTCACCGGGGATGTCTCTAAGAGTATACCCTTCCTCGAGTTTCTTGGAAATTCCCCGGGATTGTTCCAATCCCTCAACATGCGGTTTCAGTTGTTCTTCAACCGCTTTTCTCACTCTCTCCTTCAGTTGCTCATCCATTAAATCGTCTTTGTCTTTGCGAAAGTTTTGCAATTGCGTCGTGGCATCATGGTCGACTTGGGCGGGTGCTTGCTGTTGGACACCATTGTTTTTCTCGTCCCAGGGTTGATCGGTCGATGTTACAGCGGTAGGCTGTCCGTATTGTGAGTATGCTTGCTGTTGGGGTGGCTGTTGATAGCTGAAGACGGAAGGGGGGTTTGAAGGAGGTGGCTGGAAGGGGTAATTCTCTGCAATAAAACATGAGTCTCCGTCCATCATTGGGGGATGTCCATTATCTGGCTTCTATCAAGAACATACTCAGCTCAAAGGCAGCTGGAGATATACATGTTAGTTATGGTGGTAGCGATTGATCGGAGGAATGAACGTACCAACATGAGCCTGGTCAGCATACGGTTGGTAAGCCACTTGCTGAGCCATGGTAATAAGATATTCGCAACGAATGATAATAGTGAGCTTCTGTCCGATCAAGACAGTATATATTTGTTCAATCACGGCTCCGCGTCGCGTTCGGGTGTCGTCTCTCCAAGAGCAGGAGAGAAAACGGCAGAAGCGATCAATTTTAAACCCATCCTGGGAGCTCAAGTGCTGAGGAGACACGAAAGGATCGACTGTGACGAAAGTTGATGAGGTGCATTGATTCGACGCTTGGTGCTCTCCTCGGCGCTTAGAGGACCTTCTTCAGCGCATGTGCGGAGATGCTCATTGGCTGCCTCCCGATGTGCTCACAAAAATACCCTGTTCGTCACAACAAGTCGCACAATAATAGAAATCTAACTCGGGACACGCTCTCATGCATTATGCCGGAAGAAGTTTTGAACATATCGAGGTCTGAATCTGGTGGTGGTGGATGTTGCGTTGCTATATTTGTATTCGGTGACATCCTGCAGGGTTGGACTTTGTACTGTACAAAGGTTTCCCCGGTAGTAGTGTTCTTCCAAGATAGCCTTCCTTTCTTCAACCGTGGATTCGTCGCAGTCGCAGAGTATCCCGAAGACTGTTTTGTTCTCGTTGTCCCGCAAATAAATGTTGGCTCCTCTTTCGAGTAACAGACGCAGCACGTTTGGTGACGGTTCACACGCTGCTATTATCAAGGATGTCCTACCACTACGACTCTTGACATCAATATCCACCCCGTGATCGAGTAGAAACTCAACAATATGGGGACTGTCTCTCTGAGCAGCGCATGTGAGTGGTGTCATGCCCGATGCAAATGTCTTAATCGAAGCACCCTTCCCAAGAGAAATGAAGCGGATTTGCAATCATCTCTTTCGCATGCTAGGTGAAAGGCTGTGTTGCCATGTCTGTCTGTACGTTCGATATCGGCCCCATGTTCTCAAAACACTGCCATGACTTCCGCGTTTCGAGCCATCAAGAAGACCGGTTCGTAGCCGACCCGTTTTTGGCAGGCATTAAGCTTGTCACCGTGTGCGAGAACCATTGCTGTCGCGTCTTTGTCATCAAGAGACACAACATTCATGAGTGCCATCCTGGCGCCTGGATTTTCAGCATCGTTAATATCGAGTCCATGGCGGCATAGGGTTTCGATTGCTGAATCGGATCCGCTCCGGGCCGCATACTCAAAATGTAATCGCGGCCACCGCGCACCTTAACTTGCAGACTTCGGCCCACTGTACCATCAGCCAATGGCGAAGGGAGGCTAACCCGTTCAGGTTGACCAAGGCCAAACACTGGAGATCCTGCTCCCTAGAAAGGTCATATTTAGAGAAATGGGATGGACGAGCCTCGGGAAAAATGGTTAGCCATGAGAATAATGCTGACATGACTTGTTCCAAGTCTCTTTCGGACATGTCTGCGTCGTTCGTATAGTTGAAGTAGGCATTAGCCCCCAATCTCTCCAGGGCTGCTCTCTTCGACAAATCCCGTCTACTGAAAAGATGCCATGCAACACATCCCACCTGCATGGAAAACTGTTTCCACCACTGACGTTCTTTCCGGGAATCCATCCATCCCGCGTTGCGAAGTCTGTCCAAAGGCTGATTCAGCTTACTGAAGTAATCGGATCGACTATCAGCCTGAAGGATCTGATAGGTTTCATGGTATCCGTGTTTCTCGGCGTCAGGATTATCGTGAACTACTACCTAGTGGCAGAGCTGGCCTAGTTCGAAAGCTGAATATTCGAATTCTGACCCTTCGCATCGCTTACAGAGGCAACGGACCATAGAAAATGCATCTGACCATTTCTCTTTCATAACCAAACCGTCAATTTGTTGAAGCACAGCAGGAGGGTCTGCTGCTAAATCCAGTAAAGGATGCCGTCGTCTAAGAACAGGCATAATGTACAAAAGGGCGTCTTCTCTCGATCCTAGATGTTCAGTCTGAAAGCATTGGACCAGCTCATTGAGGCAATGACTGGAAGCAAGGTGTCCATGTGGCCCGGAAAGTACCTGTGCCTGGTCTGAGAAATGCCGGCCCTCGAGAATATTGTTGAGGAAATGTATGTAAATATCTTGTGCAGCCATTATCTCCAGCCCATTCTTGGTCTTGACGACAAGTATATTCATGTCTTCCAGATGTGAGTCCGAGTAAAACCCAAATAGTTGCCGGGAAGAAGATATCACGCTGGACGAAATAATTTCCGCCCGTGTTTCGCAAAATATCTATTTGCGAGATTAGAGGTCGGCCTCTTCGGCCCTATCTTCCTCCTCATGAAGCCCAACCAGCCGGCCAAGCTCTGGCTGGAGCTAGCTTTTGTTGGATCTAACAATGACCATGTCCATAAACCTAATATTGCTTCAAGTTCGCCGATGTCGACTGTCCATTATAACTTATTTTCAGTGTAATCTGCTCCAGGGAAGTGACAGCACTGCGCTCAGTGCCCTCACTGCGAGATAGACACTCAAATGGGAGCGTGAAGTAATAAACACCATTGGCCATGGTTGTCCACCTGGACAGCAGGTCCATAGTTGTCTCGATTGTAATGGCCAATCTATAGGCCGCATTCCCAAATGGGGAGGTCGTGCCACGCTTGATTTCTAGATTGCTCTACGTTGGATGTGAGCTCTGCTAGGCGAATTCTCGTCTGAACCTACCGTTTCCCGGGGTTGACTGATGTGTGCGGCTCTGCCGCCGTTGTTGCCGCAGAAGAAAGACTAGCCGGCGCTCGAGAGACATCTTTTGCAAAGTTCGTGCGCAAGTTGAATGATTCGACTCGACTCCTTCCAGATGAAATGCAGAACAGTCCAGTTCTTGTTTCTTATGTGAGCTAAGTGGGCATTCCTCTTGAGTAAGTCGGCTATCGTCTGATCCAATCCTCTTTGTCCGAAACCAGGTTCGCACAAGTGCCATCAAAAGGGTAGACCCCATTTGCGCCAGTAAAATCATCGCAGCATTTAGCCCTCTTCAGACCAACAAACTGAACGACCTATCCCAAGACAGTAAGAATTACCGTGGAAACCAGTCAGATATGGTCGACCTTCTGGCCTTCATGCCTTGTCGATTTGATGTGTTGGATGTCAGTACTAGCTTGCGAGCGAGGTCTTTCATTGACATCCAAAAAAGCTCTGAAAACTTGTTCGCCAATGTGCTGCCCTCCGGGCTGCAGCCAATAAATCTTACTGGGTTTATTGGGGCGTAAATGAATCTCCTTCGTGGACCGCTGGATAATGAAGGCGCAGAGGGACATTCCCGTGCAGAGTAACACAGATCCAAGTAAGGAAGAAGAGTGGGAAGGTGTATGTTGCGACTGGTTTGCCATATTTTCTTTAAGTTGATTGGGTATAAGAAAACGGTAAGCGCAGACAAGAAAAGCACGCACGGGAGGTGGACATCGAGGATTAACTAATACATACCTATTTGAAGCACGCAACCTAAGCCAATGGCGAGGTAGAACCAGCCCGGGCGCCTTCTCTTAATCCCGTACTGAGCGAAAGTTTGGGGATGTCAAGTGCTGGCGGATAGTCTAGCTCGTCAGGGTGCTCCCTTTTATATCCTTCCCGATACCAAGCGCTCTCCCTCAGGGCGTCACGTAGCGTCCCAATCTGGAGCGAGCGCTCCCCCTTCTTTGTGCTCTGATCCTCCCAAGTAACGATCTCCAATATTTGGGTCTTTCCAAACACTTGCGAAATACCTCCATTATTGAATACCTCTTCAGTTGTCTCAGATACACAGGGGGGGGAGCTCGTGCTCCGCCTCTCAAGGACCTTCGTGACATCGACCAACAAATGCTCAAAGGTATGAGTTGCCGCAGACACGAATAACGGAAACCACGGCAGTTAGGATCCCCAGGGGAGCCAGAGTGAAAATGAAGTTATTCAGTACGCTGATAAATTCCTAAAGATATTGCTTGGTGAGTCGCTATCCGAACAGGGCGAGAATGGGCGCCTATGAGTATTGGTGTCAATCCTCTGTGGGAAAAAGAAGAAGAGAAACAGGGAACAGGGGATTGAGCTCACTAAATCTGTAGCAAGGCCATTTGTAAAGTCATCTCACTCATCATCTGCCTGCGTCTCCGGTAAGAGTGTAAGCACTATCGGGACAAGCCATAGAAAATATCTCCGGTAAACCAATGACATCGTTGAGGGCAAGGTTTATAGTCACAGACCCTGGTAAATTCAGTATGGACAACCCAGGACGTTGGCATACTCCCCCGTATATAAAATCATATCTTAAATTACATCTATTCACCCTGCCTTCAACCTTCATATTGGCCATAAAGAATCCTTGAGGCGGGATTGTTCATTTTCCAGACGACCAACCATGACGACGATAACCCCGATGCTGTTGGCTTTGGGCATTGGGGCGTTGCTCATGCATGTTTGTGTTACAATCCTCGTTGCACCAAGCATCACATGATAAGAGCAGACAAATAAGGCTGAACTATTGACTCACTTGTTGCAATGGGAAATCACCAAAACAAGAATCATGTGACACAGTACAGAGATGGTATATAGATGATAGATGTGCAGCCTTGATCTACACCAGCTACCTACCAAACCACGTACCACTTCATAGGTTGGAAGGATATACAAGGATGCTCATTCATGTATTTAGTTTCTTATAATCAATCTTATCAATCAAGCGTTGATTAAGTTACCTTTCTAGTTCTGACTCATCCGCACTTAATTAATAACTGAGTATACATACTCAGTTGGTTTGATTTCTCTATTTCATTACCTTATTTGACTGGTGATATACGCAGCAATGCATCTTCTGACTATTAATGACCTGATCAGTCTCTGAGGATATAGTGCACACTCGAGAACACACAGGTGAGTGTGTCCATTCTGAGACTTAGCTAACTAGAACCCTAGGTAGGCTACAAGAGAAGCCAGGTTATGACAGTCTGCTGGGTGTAGTTGGAGAGTTAGCCGCCAATCAAAATGGAAACACAGCCTCAAGGTGATTGGAGATGTAATTAAATGCGCACGTTAACGCCACGTGTGACATCTTATTATTATTTGTTTTCTTTTTCTGTTTGCCCTAACACTGCCTCAGGTTTTCTGTCCTAGTATAAATAAGCCATGAGTCCTCGCAATAGACCCCAGTCTCCCTAACTACAAGAGAAAGAAGAAAAAGGAAGAAGACCAGCCAATAACACCATCCCAGTGAGAAACACAGCAGGAGATAAAACAGGTTCCGCCCATAAGGTGAGCGCCTCATCCAAAGTACGCCTTGTTACATCAGACTTCATATTTCCGGAATTAGAATATGCTATTCACGATGTTGGATCCCATCGTAGCGCCAGCACCGAAGATCGCTAAGAACGAAAGCAGAGAGTTAGCACGGTTTACGTACAAAGCGGCATTGGGGGAATCGCGCAATAACGTACCGGCATTACCCATCTTTTTACCAAATTTCTTGCCATGCTGCTCGAACTTGTTGCCCTTGCCGTCGCCCTCAGGTCCCGGGGGCGCAGAACCGCTTTGGCTCACTTCCAGGGGCATGTTTCCATAGTTGGTAGCCGGGGGAGGAGGAGGAGGACCCTTCTCCTGGACCACGTTCACCCAGGCACGAGGGAAGATACCCTCCTGGTTGGTCCGTTCGTTACGCCCATACCACCCTACATATGATCGTCAGTCAGGTATAAACGAGGGGGTATCCAATGGCCATACATTGATCATTTTCGTATTTGAGGACTTGAATTTTGTCATATGGTTGCAATTCCAAGTCGCCGTGGTCTTTCACCTCAAAAGCATACAAGGCTGTGGCCGTGCACAAGCCGTACGCAGGCGGCGGCCCCGGCGGCGGCCCCGGAGGAGGGGGATGCTGCTGCACTGGCGCCTTTTCGTTCAATGAAGTGTTGGCAAACTGGTTGGTTGGAGGCGAATACGGTGCCGGAGGAGGCACAATAGGCTGCTGAATTGGCGGAGGAGGAACTGTTTGCTGCACTGGGAGTGGAACCGGAGCCGGCTGCGGTGGCTGCGATTGCGATAGCTGCCGCGACTGTTCCCCGGCGAGCAGGCCCAGAATCGACGACAATTGCTCATGTGTGATTTCCGACAGTTCGGCAAGAAACTTGAGTTCCTGACCCAAAGAAAGAGATCAAGTCAGCACGGATGACCCCGTTTATGGTTAGCATGCGGGGATGGCAAACCGACAGTCTCGACAGTACGGCGCGACCGGTTGGCCATGGCCGCCGTGAAGTTGTCGCCTGACATGGTTATAGGGAGATGAACGCAAATGAACGACTTGTGTTGAATTTGACAATTGACAACAATCCAGGAGAAATAAAAGAGAAAATAAAGAGACGATGGAAGTGAAAAGAGAATGAGAAGAGGAGATGAAGTGAAGCCTGAATGGATGGCAAGAGCGAGCCCGAAATATGTTTATTCCTCAGGCAGAAATTTGATAATACAGCCAAGAAGAATAGCTTCAGTACACGGTGGAAGCGGATCGTCCCGCTGATAATTCTTTGTAAACGAAGACTGTTCAGGTTAAATATTTTATGTGAATGAGTTAAATTGAAATGATCACTGGATAACACACTTGCCAGCTGTTCATCAACTGAACAGGTATTTACTACATGGAAGCTAATTTATTACATGGAAGCTAATCTGACAGGAACTGGTTGGCCTAACAAAGCCCCTAAATAAGTAGTACTGGATGTATGATATACATATGTAGTGACCGGAGCATGCTTGTGTAATTGCACATCTCAAATTTGCTGCACTTACAGCGTCCAAAGAGATCCCAGAAGAAGATTTCGACAAAGAATCCGGAGAGAGACCGGAAAAGCTTAATAATGGTAGAAAGGAATCATTAATCCTCAAAGTCAAAAGTCTACCACATGGCACAGAGCTAGCCGCTTGGGAAATCGTGGAAAATGGGTTTGAATGAAATACTGCTTCGCTTTCCCATAGTGATGACAGCTGATCTGGGGGAAACCCATTCTAGCTTTCGAACTATTGCCAATATTGTCTACGATTCTCTCACCTCGACCGAACCAGAACCTTTCTCCATCGCCGTGTTCGGGCAAGTAAACTCCAGAAAATCCATGGCCGTGAAGAAAGTGATTCAAACCATACTCCATACCCTGATGGGGAATCCGTCGAGCTGGAACTCAATCTCGCAGTTTCAGAATGTGAAGGTATACAACATGAATTAGAGACCATCCAAGACTGCAATTTGAAGGGCAAAATGCGGATAGTGTTTCTCGATGAATTCGACTCAACTCTTGGCGGGGAATTCTACGGGGGGTCTACGGGGGGTTACAACATCTTCTTCCCATGCACGAGGGATACTATCAATTTGACTCTGGAAAATTCGAAAACTCGGATGTCGTATCAACATTTTTATCGGAGGTACCTCGAAAACATTCCAGAATTTTCAGTGGTATATCAGAAACTTCCGATACTCCTGATGATACTCCTGATTGTAAACCCATGATCTTTCTTCGTGACCTAGGCAAGACAGCGGCAATTCCTGTTACAGACATGGTACAAACGGATTTCGATATCTTAAAAATGAACAGTTATGAAGACTTAGAGGAGGCCTTTTTTGACATCCCCAACAGTGCAGATTCAGGAGAACTCCCAGTGGTTTTATTCGAAGGCTTTGACACTAATTATATGAACCACAAGTTGGGATGGTTGAGTTACTTTCTATCACCGGTGCAAGCGGCTCATTCTTCCATGGTGTGCGTGTTATCTTTGTTTTTGTCCCAGGACAAAAAGACAGCCCTTTCCCGAAGGAAAAAGCGGCAGAAATGCTTTACAATGGCCGAAGAACCGGATTTCATAGGTCTACTTCGAAAATATGTCGAGAGCGCGAAAGAGTGCGAGGACTATCGAAATCTCGATGAGGTGTCCAGGTAGTATCTTCAGACAAAACAAGAAAGAAAGCCACACTCGAGTCATGCGCTTCGGGCTGAGGAAATGATTTCGTATGCACCTCCAGCCCGCCTTACGCATATCCTAAATGCCAATGGTACCTCCGAAAAGCAGAAACAAGCTAAACAAAGATCCTAGGATTTCTTGATAAACTAAATGGATAAAACTGATAAGGAATACTTCTCCATCCGACTAGCGATAATGCTTCGATACTTGCTTGAACAACGCTTGGGCCTTGAAGAAAATGAAGAAGTGAAAATTGCCGAAGATGTTTTGAAAGGATTGTCATTTACTGCAAGAACTTGTACATGGTGTCCGTTCCCTCGAATCGATTCTTGCCATGAGCAGCATATCAAGCAACAAACTCTTTGTGCACAATAATCTTCCCCCAGATGATCAACTCAAGCTGCACGTGGATCCAGCTGAGCTTGAAAAGAGGATAAATGACCCCTATAAGCAACTTGAGAGACAGACAGATATTGCTCTTCATTGGCGATCTACAGGAGTTGAATGGGACACACAAATCCATGCAAGGATGGCATAGGCAAACTTTTCTTTTCTTTTTTGTGAACCCTGTCCAGACTTCCAGTTCTTCTCGATCGGCTCCCCTTGTGAGTACTTAGGGCTACACGTTAATGCATAAATTTTTGTAAGCAATCAGCGAATCTTGCTCTACCTTGCATGGCCTCCACGACTTTTTCACGGTCCGCTTCATCTCCGAACTCTTTCTTATCTTTCTTGAATCTAGACATGAATAACTATCATTCGTTTTACTTACTAGATATTGAGCCTGTGACATAGACCGTATTAACATTAGGCCTGGATATTCGTGACTACGCACTGTTAATAATAAAACGACAGCTAGTTTTGTGTTAGTTACATACTGCATTTTTTGTTCGTAACAATACCATGTGGCTACCACATGCTCCCAAATGTTGTAAATCGACTCAACAACCTATCATGCATGCATAAGTATATAATGCTCTGCAATCGGATACCCCCTATGAAAAGATTGGAAGACAACATGGAACAGAATAAATGCAAAGAAAAGTCAATCTGCTGAAAAGCTTATAGTTAAAACACGGCCAGTACCATACCCAAGAGCAAGAATACCATTTTGAGTAGCAGAACAAGAAAACGAACGATATTCAGAGGGGAACCATAGGACTTTCTCTCGTCCAAAGGCCACCCAGTCATTTGTTGGTGATACCTGAGGTGCCACTTTTTGGCCGTCTGGTGACAAGGCCGCTGACTGAACTGGATAAAAATGGCCATCAAGGGTCTGTTGCTCTTTGCCTGTCATGGTATCCCAGAGTCTGATGGTGTTGTCACTGGATGCTGAGACTACTGTGTGGCTGTCTGGTGAGAAGGCCACCGATTAAACCCTGTCAGAATGGCCCTCAAGGGTCTGTTGCTCTTCGCATGTCTTGACATCCCAGAGTTTAATAGTCCTGTCACTGGATGCAGAGGCTACTGTTTGGCTGTCTGATGTGAAGGCCACTGACCAGACTTTGTCAGAATGGCCATTAAGGGTCTGTTGCTCTTTGCCCGTCCTGGAATCCCAGAGTTTGATGGTGCTGTCAGTGGAGCCAGAGGCTATTTTTTGGCCGTCTGGTGAGAAAGCCACTGATTGAATCCAGTCAGAGTGTCCCTCAAGGGTCTGTATTTCTGCGCTCCAAGAACTTTCGTCTTGCGGTAATATATGTATCCTTCTCGATTGTTCCCCCTGAAACGTCTTCCTGATAATGCTTTTGCTCGGTGAAAATATCAGTGCTGAACAATAAAGTTGGTATGGTGCAGTGTCAATGAGGTGAATGTTTTTGAGGACAAATCGTTTTGCATCGTTAAGAAATTCTGAAATCTCAGAACCTGTGTTGTCCTAACTTAAGATTAGTGAATGTTCTGAAGTGGATTTATGGCGGCTTACCCCTATGCCTGACTGTAGTGTATTAATCATGTCAACAGTTTCTTGTATAATCCCCATTAGACTCAACGCTTCCAACCAGTGAAGAAAATGCTTCTTCAGCATTTTCAAGACCTCCTCCATCTTCCATACTTGAGTTTTGCTTTGCTCAAGGTGATACACCCAGTAGTGGCAGGAGTATTGCAACTCCGCTGAGAGGTGCTGATCAGCAATCTGTCTCTGGATTCCATTCGCTGTGTTCCACATTTCAACAGGCTGCAGATATTGTGCTTGAGGTTGACATTCATAACGCGAAGGCAATGCAAGGCTATCTTCCTGTGTCTCTTCCTCATCCACATGGAAAGCACTTTTTGTATTCAGCAGGTAATCTCGAAATGATAGATGTAGAAAGCGAACTGGCAAATGAATATTATTTGGTACACTCAGCACTGAGTATAGCTTTCTCAATAGGAAGCTGATATTTCCCTCAGGGAGGTCAAGAAGCTTTCCAAGGCTGTGGACAGAAAGAGGCGTGGCAAGAAGAATAATAACCCCAACTATGTCACGAAACTCATTTTCAAGTCTCCTCGACTCATCTACATCCCTGGGATTGAGAAGTTGTTCCAACACTGGTTGATATATGTTTTCCATCTGGGCTGACTGAGAAACTCCTTGGGATTGAAGAACAAATCCAATGCGTTCTTCTGGATCCCGGATTCAATCACCAATAAATCGGCAGACAGTGGCAGCGAAGATGAAGAGAGGAATTGACATTCCAACTAATTTCTCCATTCTATCGCTGCCGGGCCAATCAGAAGGGAGTGTATCATTGTCGCTTTTGATCTTTGAAAGTTCGTTATTCAAGTACAACCGTATATCGCGTTCAATAACTGGCGGTGGGAGCTCATGAAGGACCAGATCCTGATAGTTATCAACTTGCTTGAATCCAAGTTGTATTGGAAGTTCAGGCCGGCTTGTTATAAATACTTTCAGTCTGATTGCGGTTGACTTTTGTACCTGTGGCAAAAGCTCAAGAATCATCCGTATCTCATTACCATGCTCGCACTCATCAAACGCATCGATTACAATAACCATCGAAGCGGTCTGATTCCATTCCAGGTCTTGGAGTGGATGGAGAATGAGCTTAGCAAACTGCTCGCGGAGAGATTTTGCAGAAATGTCTGGGTCCATCCTTATCACTCTTAGTACACCAGAAGCCAATTGCTGGTCACGGGCCATTAATTGCTTTGTGATGGTTGATATGAATCTTCTTGCGTTACCCCGGTCCGCTTCACCCTTTTTGAAGAAGAAACTGGCTCCCAGTTGGCCATCCTCCTTAAAGGACTGTGCAACTGTTCGAGCGATAGTGGACTTTCCTGTTCCAGCCATGCCATTTAACCAGAATATGCATTTGCTATCAAATGCCTTAGCCCACTCGAAAATCTCGTTGCGGAGCTCAGTTCGGGTCCCATCAAGGCACACAGCCTCATTTTGATCCATGTATGAGTCGTAAAAGGCTCCTTCTGCAATGGGTAGGTTGAACTTTTGAACAAGAGTTTGGATGAACGCTAATGCCTCGTCTATTTGAACCAGAATCATTTCAGCCTTTTTTCCGTGCTTTAGATGTTGATCAAGCTTGACAAAACGGTGCAAATACTGCTCTTGCTCCATGACGGAGGATTGAAGCTCTGTGAGGCGTTGTCTGGTAATTGCAGTGACAGTGTCCAATATCCACCTTCCCACACTGGGCCTTTGACTGACCAGCACCTCCGCTGCATACCGGAGAATTGCTTTGTAAACCTTGATGATCGCACGTCCTATCTCAGTTCTCTCCCTGGAGTCGTCGCGGTAAAAATTCTTTTCAACATAGGCACATCGAGCAAGGATATTTGCCAAGTACTCTGAAGAACCAAACCAGGCATCGTGCAAGTCAAAGCGGTTCTTGGTCATCTATGTTTTAAATTACATATTAGTTTTTGCTATTATTTCTATTATTTCCTTTGTTTGCAAGGACTTACAGTTAGGCCAAGCGAGACAACAGCCCAAGCGCTTGCAGCATGATTGGTGGGATCAAAACCAGCTGCAGTGCTAATGATGTCCTTGAAGGATAATGCAGCATCAATTATCTTTTGCGATAGTTTTCGAAGGTCAACATCTTCCCCTGTTGACCTTTTAATCTTTATGCCTCCCTGTTGATATTCTTTATACCGCCATTCAGTGATCTTGATAACCTCGTCTATTAAGACCGTCGTTTGTGAGAGATTCCCGTTGTCTGTGTTGGACGGAGAGGCAGACACGCGTGTTTGTGACAAATTATCTTTTTCTTTTGGATCGAGCTGGTCAAAAGCGGATGGCCATAAGTCCTGTTGGAGGAAAGTGTCCTTCAATTGGGTTGTTTTCTTGCTGAGGCGACTGGATGAGACGGACACTGGAACAGCTGGTGTATGGTCAGATTGGGCCTCCGCTTTGCTGGACTGTTGCTCTGCATTTCGGGACCCCCATGTCCATGGAAAAGACGGTCTCTCAAATATTTCATACACCGGGGCATCTTGAATCATTCGCAAATACTTGACAATGATTGATCCCGTAGTATTTCCGACTGGCCTTGTTGGGCTTTCTATGTTCGGGGATGATGGAGGATTTGAAGCCTGTTTCCCACAAAAATTATCCTACCAATCTGTTAGCACTGCTGACGGACGGGGTTCTGGCCATCCGAACACTAAGTATCAGCTATTTACAGCTAATCAGGCCACCACAAGATATATATCCTAAAAGCCTATAATAGGGCTGACTGCTAGTTATGCTTAATCTGTGATCTCCAGTTCTGAGAATGAAGTGCGTATAAAGGTATTATGCTATATTTTTATTCTGAAATGCCATTTAGCAAAAGTGCATATCCACGACAAGAAACCCACTGTCAATAGCGGCAAAAGTGTGGGGCGCTCCAAACACCGCCGCTTGACGCTGCTGTCCTTGGAATGTGATAGGGTGTAGCCCGGTGGTATCGCCCGCGATACCGCCGAGCTTATTCTTCAGATGCGACCAATGGAACGCCCTCATCTGTCCTCTAACATGGCACTGTTTGCTATTATCGGCAGTTGGTCTCTAGCTGTTGGCCGTTGGCTGCCACAGGTATATTGTCTACCGATATGATAGTATAATATCTGTTCAGTATATCGGTATACTTCCTGTGTATCACATGATTGCTGATGTGCGGCTTGATAAGAATCGACGGAGAATGGTTGGCCTGAGTAGTGAGGTCAGGGGATTCTTATAGTCGACGTGCGCACAAATATTGTAGATTAAGCACTCAACCAGCTGTGTACGCCCACGTACGTTTGATAGGCAATATACCTCTTGCTTACGCTAGTCCTCTCCATAGACCTCGTTAGTCCGGAATCAATGACCCCCGATTTCCCTTTTGAGCTACGATCCAAGGGACCCATTTTCACGGCTGAATCTGTTATCCAAATAGCAATCCATAATACTCCTACTTGAGGATCCTGCATTTTCGTCATAACCTGTTGTTCAACGATTCTGCCTAGACTCTGAAGTGGGATTCGCGGAAACCGGGGGTCCTCTGGCCTTATTGTGCTGCCTGATGACCTTGCCTGTGATGTGTTTGACTACGAAACTCATGCCAATTGCCTGTGAGAACAACACGCTAGCACATACTGCTAAAGACCTTGACTTGTGACCTATAGGTTCAGGAGGATAGATAGGATTTCCCTGGCCTATCGTGCTGTCTAATGGCTTTCCCCGTAATGTTAAGCAATATGCTTACAACCTTACTTGTGCTAATCTGCCTGTAAGAATGATGCGGTAGCACTTTGCTGCCCATATACTCTTATTTCCGTCCTTTACTGTCCTGCCCCTACACTAATTTCTGGTACTAATTGCCAAGAGTCTCTGACCTGCGCTGGCGCTGTCTTGCCATTAAGCGTGCTTGAAAACAAGGTCAGCCATGTTGACCAAATGCCTAGGTCCAATGGGGCTATTAGGCGAGGAAAGGGGAGACGCTAACTAGTATTGAGTTAGTCGTCGCAAGCCTCAAAAGATGGAGTACGATGATATACCCAATGCTGTGGTATTATCGTGCATAATGCCGGACTCTAGATGCATATGTATCTAAGCCTACCTCTGTCATAGCTCCAAAGATGGACGTTCAACTTGATTAAATCAGTCAATCAATATATCAAGTATCGGAACTCAAATTATTCTGTACTCAACTACAACCCCTTCCTGGAAGCAGCCATGGGTTCAATGCTGCACTACCTCCGCTTCGGCAACAACGCTTGCCAGGAAGCAGCATCGGCCAACGACACTCCTATGCGTGCATTCCACAATGTATTCAGACACCACGCATACCCAGTGATTCCAAAGGAGGACAGGGAAACAACAAGATCTTTGCTTACTGATATCGCAGCTTGTCCTATGGACTCAACAGAAAGCTAGCCAAAGCCCCTGGCTACCAACAGACTGCCAACAATTGGGTGGATTTGACAACTAGGAGCAGAATGGTCTCTTCCATATCCATCTCAAGATCAATGTTAATGGCTTCATCTGGGCCAACATAGACTCAAAAAGAATGCCAGACGTTCCATGGGAGAAGAAGCACTTCAGGGATGTTGACAAGCAAGACCCGTACAAAAATGCAACTTGATGAATATAACTGAAAGATTTTCGCTGGTAACTTTAATGTTACCAATTTCCTATGACGCACCCTGATATCCTTGAAGCCATGAATCTTCGTGATTTTGATAGTAAAGTCAAAGACAGACATATCCAACACTATTTTGCTTCGACATTAGAGCAGGTGGCCAAAGGTCTGAACGTTGCAAGTACGTACCTCCTCCCCAATGCCTCGATGAATAATTCGTAAGTGTTCCTAGCCTGTGACCTTAGAAGAGCAGCGCTCTAACGCACACAAGCCACATTTTATTATGGTCCAGAAGTTCGTCCCTATAGGTCCTAGTAAATCTGTAATGGCCTATGGAATCTACTGAAACAGGAACTCCTATGACGCCAACTTCAAACTGATTAGTAAAATGTACGCGCATGTAATGACAGAAGACAAAACTCTCTGCAACACCTAGAAGAACATTGACTGAGGCGTCTTTATCAACAGCCAGTCGTACTCCTAAATCTTAAAAAAAGCCCTTTTTCTTCCAGAACATAATCTGCGATATTATCGCGGAACATTATAACCCTGAGAAAGTTGAGGGGTGGCAGGTCCGGCCGGCAAAACAGACTACCCAGTGATGCGCAATTTAGTGAGACGGATGAGAAGATGCATCATGATCTTTGACGTGGAGCTAAGAACCAGGTTAAGAGTGAAGTAATGGCTTGATGGTAAAGACGGACAGTATGGTACGACTCTCACTTCGGTTTCAGCGACTCAGCAAGTAACTGCCATGGATTGTGGCGTCTTCTTCGATTGTATCTAGTCTTCGGCGTCAATCTGATTCAGATTGCGTTTTTTCTTGAACATATTGTACTATGTAATTCTGTGTCCCTTAACTCAGCCGTTACTGTAATTCAAAGGGTTCATTCTGCCGTAAGCGCGTGGTAATGCGTGCTTTACCTATGCCATGATGTATATATCGATTCAAGTACTTGATATGCACATATCGGCAGCACACATAGCATGACGCACACTTCCTTTGAAACCAGTCAAAAGTATAGATGGCATCACACGGTACCAACGTCAACTGACATTTTCATCCAGATCAGGGCCCTCTCCTTGTACAGACAATAAGTGTTCCTTCCGGCTGCTATAGTGCATTCTCCTTACCTCAGCCGAGCGCCGAGCTTCTAGGCTGCAGCAATAGTCGACGACTTCATTACCCACACCCTGGAGCCGAACTGATTGCATTAACCCTGTTCATAACAGCCAAGGACTTCCCAATCCCGGTATCCCCGGCTCCGAAAGCAGCTCTAATATCCATCAATGTGACATGAGCCTGGTCAGGACGGGGTTTCTGTGCCAACCATGAGAAATCGACCTAGTTGTTGTAAAATAAAGCAACAATAAGTAGAGAGGAACCGGTTTCCTATAAATACGGTCTCCAGTGCCGGCATAAACTCCTAGGGCTCTACGAATTTCAATGATCTTCATTTTCCATGCTGCGAAGACGTTAACAGGAGCTACATGACACCACTACTAGCATAAAGTCCAGTATTGGCATGAGTGAAGGCCTCAGAATTAGCTCACGGGATATGATGTTATCCCATCCCTGAGAACATGCGAAGTCCCTTCTCAGTTCGGAGGAAGTCTCAAGATGCAGCATATATGGTGGAGACAACAGGCCAAAATGGGCTTCATACGCTACGTCTACTTGTAGACAGATGAGTCGGCTCGACAAGGTCTGAAATATCGGTCTTCCGCATTCGTACAGATAGATGATATCGGAAAGCATTGCTCCCAAATAAGACGGTTTGCGGAATGATTATAGACCAAAGTACCCCAGAGAGATTGATTCCGTGTAAACGAGGTGTATTGAACTTTCTTGAAGTCGTTTAGTCGTTTCTTGTGGGATGTGAGCGTACCCATACATAATGGTCGTTATGGGAATTCGGTGGCGAGTGCGGTATAAGTGTTCAATTGACATGTTGTCCTGCAGGCTATGCTGGCTGCAAAATCTCTTGAATCTGGAATGAATAATTTTCTTTTTAAAAAAAGTACCTCAGTTGTTCACAAAATAAGCATATCGGGCTTTAAATAGGGGGAAAAAAAGAAAGAAACCGCGATGATGAAATGGCTCCAGCGATGATGTTTTGCCCCATCGGTAAGCCGCACTAACCCCAAAAGCGGAATAGTGCATGACTCCCCTCCTACTCCGCCATCCAGGGCTCGAGAACCTTCTGTGTCATCCATATAAATTCGTCCGAGTCGCGAGACGTCCTTCCTTCCTACAAACTTCAATACCTCCCACGATCCACCCCACCTTTCCCCCCTCGATCGCTCCAACACCGCTCGAACTTCCAACTGTCTTGTACCCCTATTAACGCCACATATTCGCATTTATTCACCATGAGCGACTGGGACTCTGTTACTCGCATCGGTCAGAAGCATACCGGTGGTGGCGCGCCCCGTGAGACTACTGTCCGGGGTAAGAGCGCTTTGAACGCTGCTCAGCGCCAGGGCCTTGTTGTTGGTACTGAGAAGAAGTACGCTACTGGCAATGCTGTACGTTGACCCCGCACAATTTTTTTTTTCTTTTTTGCCAGTGTATTAACTGTATTCCACAGGCCTCCAAGTCAGGCGGTAGCGAAGGCCAACACTTGACAAAGGTCGACCGCAGCGATGACATCGTCAAGCCCAAGACCGTCGGTCCTCGAGTGGCAAACGCTATCAAGCAGCGCCGCAATGAGGAGCCCTACAAAATGACACAAAAGGAACTCGCGACCAAATGCAACACCACCGCCACCGTCATCCAGGAGATGGAGAAGGGTACCGCCACTCCCGACCAGAAGGTTCTGAGCACAATGGAGCGCGTGCTCAACGTCAGACTGCGTGGCGCGGATATCGGGAAAGAAAGGTTCGCCAAAAGTAATAAACAGTGACCGGCGGTGAGGCCCCGGCTTTTTCTTAGGGGAGGTTGATGTTAATGTCAAAAAATTTATGAAAATACCACGCCTGTTCTCTTTCGCGGCCGGACATGTTTCGAACTTTAGCTGTTGTGTTATCCATCATTCCCCGTTTCTGCTGGTCGGAAGGGCCATTTCTGGCGTCAGTTAGGAAGCAATGCACATTCTCTTCGCATATTAACACACTTTGGTTGTTCTAAAGGTGGGAAATCTCACGATGCAATACTTACTCTGTTTCCATAGATATCAAATAACGTTCACAAGACATTTCTGGATTTTATCTAGTCTATGTACTTCGTACTCCGTAGAGTGTAGCGGCCGAGTTATACACGAGAAAGAGACAAGGTCTCAGCCATTCACATAAATTTTGGTTCATTAGACACAAATCACAAGAATATAGGTACCAACTCCGATTTATCGTGGAATAAAGAAAAAAAAAGGAAATGAGAAAAATGAGAAACCATGCCCCCTTCTTGAATCACTCTCCAGGTCACCTCATCCCGTCGTGCCCTAACGTGGCCCGTTCATTTTTGCAAGAATTGAAAGGAAAGAGGAAAAGAAGTCTTCACCTCGTGGCACATACTCACGAATGCATGATTTTAGAAACCGAGAATCAAATTGCCCCCGCACACATGCTGCATCGTTCCATTTACCGCTTCAGCTGCTCGCGCTCGACCTCGTACAGGAAATCAAAGTAGGGCTTGTCAAAGTGGTGCACACGGACATAACCGTCCTCACCACCAGAGGCGTATGCTGTGCCCTTGGGGTGGACACCGACGGTGTTGAGGGGACCGAAGTGACCACGGACACGACCGATTTCGTCCTCGAAGATCTTGTGGTAGAAACGAGCCTCAAATTTACCCTGGCGAGCGGAGGTGGTGGTGACATCCATGGCGGCCTGACCACCTCCCAGGATCACATATTCCTTCTTGGGTGTGATGGTTGCGCTGTTGAGGGGAGTGTCGGAAACGTAGGTCTTGAGGATGGCGAGGTTACGGGTGGACATGAGCTAGATGATATCAGTGGACCGTTCCAGACCAGAGATACAACAAAAAATATCGACGTACCTTGGCAGTCTTGTCTTTTGATGCGGTAATGAAGTAGGTG
The DNA here is from genome assembly GCF_016861735.1 of Aspergillus chevalieri. Lineage (NCBI taxonomy): Eukaryota > Fungi > Ascomycota > Eurotiomycetes > Eurotiales > Aspergillaceae > Aspergillus > Aspergillus chevalieri. The sequence goes on along the minus strand of NC_057368.1, from coordinate 191,712 downwards.
CGGTCGGCGGAGAACTGGATGTCGTTGATCTGGTGGTCAAACTCGTGGGCCTGGACGTTCTCGACCTGGTCACCGGTCTATTGCAAACCGTATTAGCACCGTGCTTAAGCCAAGCTCTTTATCACCGTGTAGCGTACCTTCGAGTCGTACTGGCTGACGCTGCCGTCCTCGTGACCAGCAATAATGAACTTGCCCAGATAACTCCATCCTGCAACTGTCGCCTTGGCCTCTGTGCAGGTGATCTTCAAGGTCGGTTCCTCGGCCTGCGCCTCGAGGTTTCCACCCTGACCGTCGCCGTAGGCAATGTCGAGCACTGCGATGGTACCCAGGAAGCCCATACGCTTCTCCGTCACGGCCAACAATCTGCTACCATCCGGCGAGAACTCGACCCGCTTCACGGCGGTGGGGAAATCCCAGACCTTCACGCATTCGCCCGATTTCACATTCCATAGTCGTACGGTGTTATCTGCGGATCCGGTAGCGAGGAGAACGGTGTTGGGGCTGACGTCGACTGTCCAGATGGCACCCTGGTGACCGTTGTAGGTTCCCAGACGCTCGCCGTTGGCGGACCACCAAGCGCACACAATTTTATCCTTTGCGACCGAGAAGAGGAGATCGCCATCACGGTTGAATTTGATTTGGTTCAGGGACCGTTCCTATAACGACAGAAAATGGAAAAGCGCAAGTCAGTCTTATTGGCCTTTTCCTTCAGTGGGAAAGAAAAAAATATGATGTGGGATCTTCAAAGAACTTGGCAGGAGCATATAGAGACATACATGGCCCGACAGCAAGATAGGCCTCATTTTGGGCCGACCGGGAGAGGAACTGGTAGAGAAGAAGGGTCTAAAAAAGAAGGCAAAGAGGTCGAAGTAACAAGGTATATGGCCTAACAAGAGGTCAGTCTGGCTTTGCGGCGGAGTTGCTGGCGGGGAGGATATCGGCGTCTCTCGACAGTCATCAAAGCTGAATTTCCATCGCACACTCTGGTTCGGTATGGATACGCGGTGATACCGGGAGAGATAATCCGGTAATTTTCACGTGACTAGTAATTACAACCCTAGCCCTAGCACGTCCTCCAAATAGAGTAAGGTGCCAAGGCCAATCTGATGCCGGTCCGTTCCCGCGGAAACTGACGCATGACCGAGAAGGACTAATTGTACATGTACATGTGAGGTTATGTGAGCCACAGCATAAGGAGCTTGACTAATGCGATATTCTGTATGAAGGATAAGGATAGGAGAATCCTATACGGCTGTATCTGCAGTCAATTGAAGATATCTGTCCTCAATACGGAGTACTATCGATGCGAACCCAGGATCATCCTATCTCCCCTGATCAGTGCCTAACATGCGATTAGTCGGCCGAACACGCTGATGCCATTGCTCCCCGCCCGTTTAGCCGCGCTACCCCGCCGCGGTGTGCCATCAAAGTCTTTTTCGCTCCGGCCCTATCATCGGACTCCCGATGGTCACCCTCAGCCTCTTTCCCGCCTCTTTTGCTCTCTCCCTTTTTTCTTCTCCTCTTCTTCTACTTCTTATTCCCCTCACACCTCATCTCCTCCTTGTCAATTTCATCAGTCCTTAATTGCAGGTGGCGTTAGGGCCCGCGGTTATTGTGCCCCGCTGTTCTTCAGGACTGATCCACTGCGCCGGCAGGATTCTGACTCTATCCAAACCCGCTACTATACGCAGAGAGGCACCATGACGGCTACTAAGATTGATGGAACGGCCATTGCCAAGAGCATTCGCGATGGTCTGAAGACCGAGATTGAACAGATTCAGCAGGCGAACCCCAGGTTCAAGCCTAGTCTGGTTATCTTCCAGGGTGAGATTACGCTTCTTGCGTGTCTATCAACATTGATCAAGTCACTAACAGTATACTCTCCTTATAGTTGGCGGCCGATCCGATTCGAGTGAGTGCATGTCAAACTCTCAAACTCACCATGAAGCTGACCACCGTCCCGTCCAGGCACCTATGTGCGCATGAAATTGAAGGCTGCTGAGGAGGCCAACATCACCTGCAAAATCGTCAACTTCCCCGAATCCATCTCCCAGCCCGAGTTGCTCCAAGAAATTACCAAGGCCAACAACGACACCACTGTCCACGGTATCCTCGTCCAATTGCCGCTCCCCGCTCACCTGTCCGAACACGCAGTCACGTCCGCAGTGGCCGACGAGAAGGATGTCGATGGTTTCGGTGCGATCAACATTGGCGAGCTGGCGAAGAAGGGTGGTGCCCCTCACTTCGTGCCCTGCACACCCCAGGCGGTCATGGAGCTCTTGCACGTCAGCGGAGTGAACCCTGCAGGCAAGGAAGCCGTGGTCCTTGGTCGTAGCGATATTGTCGGCAGCCCTGTCAGTTACCTGCTGAGAAACGCTGATGCTACCGTCACCCTCTGCCACTCTAAGACCCCGGATATGCCCCGAATTGTGAAGAACGCAGACATTGTTGTTGCAGCTATTGGTCAGACCGAGTTTGTTAAGGGTGAATGGTTGAAGCCCGGTGCCGTGGTGATCGACGTCGGTATCAACTACAAGCCGGACGCAACCAAGAAGTCCGGCCAGCGACTGGTAGGCGATGTCGAGTTCGAATCGGCCGCGCAGGTGTCTTCTCAGATCACTCCTGTGCCCGGTGGTGTAGGTCCGATGACCGTCGCCATGCTGATGAAGAACGTGGTCAACGCCGCCAAGGTATACTTCCAGAACCAGAAGAACCGACACCTGACGCCATTGCCGATTAAATTGGCCGAGCCCGTTCCTTCCGATATCGCCATCTCCCGCGCTCAGTACCCAAAGCAGATCACCGACCTTGCTGCCGAAATTGGCGTTGCTCCTCATGAGTTGGAGCCCTACGGTCACACTAAGGCCAAGATTAGCCTCGACATCCTGGATCGCCTGGCCCACCGTCGCAATGGACGGTACATCCTTGTCTGCGGTATTACCCCCACGCCACTTGGTGAGGGCAAATCGACGACCACGCTTGGTCTCACTCAGGCACTTGGTGCCCACCTTGACCGCATTAGCTTTGCCAACGTTCGACAGCCCAGTCAGGGTCCAACATTTGGTATCAAGGGTGGTGCTGCCGGTGGTGGATACAGTCAAGTCATCCCAATGGACGAGTTCAACCTGCACTTGACTGGTGATATTCATGCCATTACGGCTGCCAACAACTTGCTTGCTGCTGCTATCGACACCCGTATGTTTCACGAAGCCACCCAGAAGGATGCCCCTCTCTACAAGCGATTGGTACCCCCCAAGGGCGGGAAGCGCGAGTTCAAGCCCATCATGTTCAAACGACTACAGAAATTGGGTATTACGAAGACCAACCCGGACGATCTCACTGAGGAGGAAGTGAACCGTTTTGCACGCCTGGACATCGATCCAGAGACTATCACCTGGCGTCGCGTACTGGATGTGAACGACCGTCACCTTCGTTCGATCACTGTTGGACAAGCGCCCTCGGAGAAGGGTCTGACCCGCGAGACTGGATTCGATATCTCTGTCGCCAGTGAATGTATGGCCATTCTGGCACTGAGCAACAGCCTCGAGGACATGCGGGAACGTCTGGGACGTATGGTCGTGGCCACCTCTCGGAGAGGCGAACCGGTCACTTGCGATGATATCGGTGCTGGTGGCGCTCTTGCTGCGCTGATGAAGGACGCAATCAAGCCCAACATGATGCAGAGTTTGGAGGGTACTCCGGTCATGGTTCACGCCGGTCCTTTCGCCAACATCAGTATCGGTGCCAGTTCCGTGCTTGCGGACAAGCTGGCCCTCAAGCTGGCTGGTACGGAGCCTGACGAGGACCACGAGACAAAGACCGGTTTCGTCGTTACCGAGGCTGGTTTCGACTTCACGATGGGTGGTGAACGGTTCTTCAACATCAAGTGTCGGTCGTCTGGCCTGTCGCCTGACACCGTTGTGATTGTGGCGACTGTCCGTGCCTTGAAGGTTCACGGCGGTGGTCCCGCCATTACCGCTGGCGCTCCCTTGCCCGAAGTCTACCGCACGGAGAACACCGAGGTCCTCCGCAAGGGCTGCATTAACCTCAAGAAGCACATTGAGAACGCCAAGCAATACGGCGTGCCCGTCGTCGTGGCGATCAACCGCTTCTCGACGGACACCGAGGCTGAGATTGCCATCATCCGGGAAGAAGCTGTCGCGGCCGGTGCAGAGGATGCCGTTCCCGCCAACCACTGGGCTGAAGGTGGTGCGGGAGCAGTCGATCTGGCCAAGGCGGTGGTGCAAGCCAGCTCGAAGCCTAAGGAATTTAAGCTTTTGTACGAGCTGGAGGGCACTGTGCAAGAGCGAATTGAGAAGATTGCGCAGACCATGTACGGAGCGGAGAAGGTTGAGTTCAGCGAACTGGCACAAAAGAAAGTTGACACCTACATCAAACAAGGATATGGTAACCTCCCGATTTGCATTGCCAAGACGCAGTACTCGCTCAGTCACGACCCCGAACTGAAGGGTGTGCCGACCGGGTTCACGGTGCCCATTCGGGATGTGCGGTTGGCAGTTGGCGCTGGATATCTGTAGGTTTTGCCTTTCCTCTTTACCTTTACCCCCCAAGACTCCCGCTAATATATGACAGGTACGCACTGGCGGCAGATATCCAGACAATTCCAGGATTGCCCACAGCGCCGGGTTATCTCAACATCGACATCGACCCCGAGACCGGGGAGATTGACGGGATGTTCTAGATTAATTGGGAGGAATCATTCCTTTGGCGTAATTATTTCCGTTGGTTTAATGTGTTAAGCGCTCGAGGCATTCGATTTCAACATTTCAAGTATATAGACATGAGCATGACGAGGACATGATTGGCATGTATTTTCAACAAAACGGTCCGTTTCGGGCCATGGGACATGAATATAATATCCTATCTATAGAGTACTGTGCAATTGGATGCCTGTATGTATATGCGATGCTATGCTATGCTGTCGTATGCAGGAACCGGAGTCGAGTCGCATCTCCGGGCATGCTAGAGCAGGAGACTCGGTGAACCTCTTTTCCGCTCGTTGCCGCGGGAAACTAGTGGGGGCGGAGGAGGGTGCAGACTCCGGCTGGAGGGAGATAGTTGTATGTAGGTAATAGCAAGGTAAATTGATCAATTGAATCTCATTGCTGTATAGTAGTGTCTGTCTATTTTGTAGGGTAGCAGTGTAGCAAGTAGTTACAGTAGAGTACTACTATGCTACAATCTGGGAATGAGTGAGCTATGTGGTAGACTATGAGGTCTCGTGACATGACCGACATCGGCCAGCACAATATACTTGAGGAAAAAAAAAAAAAAGGCAGTAGAAACCAGAAGAGAAAGACACCGGTGACTTACAGAGTCACAGCTATTATCCAAAGCGCTTGTTTCCGGTCAGTCTGGTCCCTCTTATATGTACCCTCGTTCATCCCGCTCTCATTTTTCCTCTCCCACTTCCCTCTACTGTACTTCTAACCACGGCTCCAGAGCCTCCTCAACTCCCGGAAGAGCTTAACGGATATATTCTTAAAGGTTCAGTAACTTTTCCCGGCTGGTTCCGTTCTGCTCCGTTGATTATTTGCTTCATAACCAGCTAACTAATCAATTACTGCTTGAATCCAGGCTTTGCGTTCTTCCGAGCTTCCACTGCAACGCAACCTCCATCTATCCGAACCCCAGACAGACTACGAAACTCCCAGATTCCCAAAGCTCGTCCTAATCTAGCCTCGGGTATTCCCCTCCACCCTCCATTCCCCTCCAATGTCCTCGTCCGTGATGTGCGTGACCTAACACTATTGCTCTTCTCCCCGGCCGGCAGAACTACACAGCCAGTAGGATCCGAACCGATTTCAACTACCGTTCAATCCCCCTCCATACTATCAAATCATTGAACCGTGATGGCTGCTGCTCTTCGGGCCAGTTCCGCCTTTGCGCGACGCTCTCTCGCCGCCTCATCGACCCCTCTCCCCGCCGCCCCTCTCGGCTCTTTTATTGTTTCCTCTTCTTCCTCTTCCTCTTCTTCTTACCACTCTTCCTCTTCTAACACTACTTCCTCTCCTTCCTCTATCCGTGCCTACAGTTCTCGTGCTTCTGTGCTTTCTCGTTCCCTTGGAAGTTCCCCTCTGTCTACTACCTCCCGCTGGTCTGGAGTGCTCCCTACAAACCTCAACCAAGTCCGCACCATGGCTTTCGACGGAAAGAAGATCAAGGTCCAAAACCCAGTTGTTGAACTGGACGGTGATGAGGTATGGAATTGTCTCTCCGGTGGTGCTGCGGTGGCTTTATATATATACCTCCCGTGAACCCTGTCGCTTCCTCGGTCCCTCGGTCAAGGCGGGTGAGCTGCATATCGAAAAAGTCAATTATCCCGAGGATCATCTTCCTCGTGACATATGAGACTCGAGAATGAGTCACCGGCTAGCCTTGCATCGGGAGGATCTGGAAGACTGTCAATGGTAATTGTCTTGAAACATGTGCTGACCGGTTCGTTCCGGTGATGTAGATGACCCGTATCATCTGGAAGGAGATCAGAGAGAAGGTATGCTTAAACCTGTTTGTATTTTTACACGATAAGAACATTGGCTAATTCCATTGCAGTTGATCCTGCCGTAAGTTTCACGTGTGTTTATATACTGTCGGAATGTGATCACTGAGAGGGACCAGTTACCTCGACATTGACCTCAAGTACTACGACTTGGGTCTCGAATACCGTGACGAGACCAACGACCAGGTCACTATCGACTCGGCTGAGGCCATCAAGAAGTATGGCGTTGGTGTCAAGTGTGCCACCATCACTCCCGATGAGGCCCGTGTCGAGGAGTTCAAGCTGAAGAAGAGTAAGCTACATCTTTGACCGCTTGACTTGACAGCAATTGACCATTCCAGTGTGGCTTTCGCCCAACGGAACCATCCGTAACATTCTCGGCGGTACCGTCTTCCGTGAGCCCATCATCATCCCCACCATCCCCCGCCTCGTCCCTGGCTGGACCAAGCCCATCATCATCGGCCGTCACGCCTTCGGTGACCAGTACCGTGCCACCGACCGGGTCATCCCTGGCCCCGGTAAGCTCGAGCTGGTTTACACCCCCGAGGGTGGTCAGCCCGAGACCGTCAAGGTCTTCGACTATCCTGGCGGTGGTGTTGCCCAGACCCAGTACAACACCGATGAGTCCATCCGCGGCTTCGCCCACTCCAGCTTCCAGGTCGCCCTCCTCAAGGGTCTGCCCCTCTACATGAGCACCAAGAACACCATCCTCAAGAAGTACGATGGCCGCTTCAAGGATATCTTCCAGGAGATCTTCGAGAAGGACTACAAGAAGGAGTTTGACGCCAAGGGTATCTGGTACGAGCACCGTCTCATCGACGACATGGTCGCCCAGATGATCAAGTCTGAGGGTGGCTTCGTGATGGCCCTTAAGAGTAAGTCTCCAGCATCTCTTCTATCTATCATACATTCTAACGTGCATAGACTACGACGGTGACGTCCAGTCCGACATTGTCGCTCAGGGCTTCGGCTCTCTCGGTCTGATGACCTCCACCCTCATCACCCCCACCGGTGAGGCGTTCGAGTCCGAGGCCGCCCACGGTACCGTCACTCGTCACTACCGTGAGCACCAGAAGGGCAATGAGACCTCGACTAACCCCATTGCCTCGATCTTCGCCTGGACCCGCGGTCTTGTGCAGCGTGGCAAGCTCGACAACAACCCGGAGCTCGTTACCTTCGCCGAGGAGCTCGAGCGTGCCTGTGTCGACGTTGTCAACGACGAGGGTATCATGACCAAGGACTTGGCCCTCTCCTGCGGCCGGAAGAACCGTGAGGCGTGGGTTACCACCAAGGAGTACATGGCTGCTGTCGAGCGCCGTCTCCAGTCCAACCTCAAGTCCCGTCTGTAAGCGAATTATGACATAGGAGTTATGTTCGGGTGAATGAATTTGTTTATTTTGGCTGTACAGATTTACTTTGTTTTGAACGTGCCATGGTTTTGTACATCATATAGAATAATGCATTGTGATGACACTACTATTTTTCTCTTGTCGCACGCGGCAGCCATTTGCTCACCTACCGAATCAGGAAACATCCGAGGCTTAGATCTAGATCCGGTCGAGACGAAGTCTTGACGCAATGACAACCAAGATTTAGACTCGCTTTTTTGTAGTCGAACCGCCAATTCATCTGCTCTTGCTTCGATTTAACTGTTCTGGATTCCTCTTCACTACTCCGTACTTCATTACTGGCCTAATGATGGACATCCGGACAGACCGCGGATTCCCAGCATGTCCAATACCGTGGCCATCTTCTCGATATTCACCGGCCTGGCCACGGTAGCTGTTGCACTGAGACTGTTTACGAGGCTGCGGGTAGTGAAGACGGCAGGATGGGATGATTGGTTGATTGTGGTCGCGTTGGTATGTTACTCGCTGCGCTGGTAGGGCGAGTCACTGACGGGTTGTAGTTGACAGACTATGTCTTCTTCGCTTTTGCGATACTTGGTCCGCTATCCCCAGCAGCAAAGAATTGACCATACGGGGGAGCATCTAACAAAAACCAGAAACGCACTACGGCCTAGGAACCTCTCGGAATGACCTCACCCAATCGCAAATAACCAAGCAACTCAAAGCCTTCTACCTCACGATCCCCTTCTACAACCTAACCATAAGCTTCACTAAGATCTCCATGCTGGCCCTCTACCTCCGCCTCCTCCCTATGATGAGCAAGTACCGCCTCACCGTGACAATCAGCCTGTGCATCATCCCGCTCATCGCGTTGTGGCTGGTCCTTAGCTCGTTTATGTTTTGCATTCCCGTGTCGGATTTCTGGAGTCCCGTATCGAAGCAGAGATGCCTGCCGCAGTCGCTTTGGTTTTTGAATGCCGCGTTGTAGATCGCCACGGATATGTGGATTGTGTTCTTGCCGATGCCCGTGCTGGTGAGGTTGAAGTTGCCACGGCGGCATAAGGTTGCTGTTGTGTTGGTTTTTGGATTGGGCATTTTGTACGTCACTCTTGTCTCCATTTTACCACTCAAGTCCCATGTGCTGATTAATGTAGCGTCTGCATAGTAAGCGTCGTCCGCATCCCCGCCCTCGCCAAACTCGCCTCCCACAACGATGTCACGCGCTACAACTCCCTTGCGGCAATATGGTCCTCCATTGAAGCAAATGTCGCCATCATATGCTCTAGCCTCCCGCCTCTCCGTCCCCTAATTGTGCGTCTCCTCCCGTCGTCTCTGCGTATCTCCAGCGCATCTGATCAGGAACGGCCTGTCGTTCGTCCATATTTATCTTTCGTGGGGAATAATAATTTCTTGCATTTTGGGGATGGATGTGCGGGGTATGAGGCTAGTGTTACTGCGGCGGAGAGACGGACTGGTGTGCAGCATCGCGAGTCAAGCTTGGAGGCGAGTTTGGAGATGAGTCGTGAGCAGAGTCGGGAAGGGCAAAGGCAGAAGGAGGACCGGGTGGGTTCTGCTACTCCCGGTGATGCGTATAGTGGGATTCAGGTGGTGAAGGAATTACGGTTGGATTCGGATTTGAGGCGTTCTAAGCAGGGAGTGTAAGGGCCTACGTTTAGTATATTTGGACACCGGTGTTCTATGGAAATAGAGTATATAGATGCGTCTAAATTCCGCTTCGCATCAGAGAAATACAAGTGCATGTCCCTAACGACTAATTTGGATTGAACGCTACGCTGAAAAGATTCGATGCTACAATGCAATCGCTGACTTGACAGACTTAAACATCATCCATTGAAACAACAGTAAACCGATGTGAAACTAACTTAAACAAACGGCTGAACTGTAAGCCCTATCTACTGACCATGAAGTAATCCATTATCCCACATATAACGAACGAAATTCAAGGGATTAAAAACAGCAAGAAAAAAAGACTAAGGATGATCCAGTCAACGATTTGCCATCTGCGTACGCCAGGGCCTGTGTGAATAACGGCGCCCATTTCCCCTTCCGTGGTTGATCCGGGCCTTCAACTTCTCTCGTCGATCTTGTCGCTTCGTCGCTGCATTCACCTGTCGCGGTGAGGCCACCTTGAGGGAGCCCAGTCGCTTGACGCTCGGCTTGCGAACACGCCTGCTCGGCTTGCGAACATGTCTGCTCGGCTTGCGAACACTCCCGCCCCGACAGTGCCTGTCATTTTTCCAAGGACGCCGACCTCCTTCTTTGCCGACCAGATAACGTGTCATAGGGAGAGCTGGCTCAAGCTCGAGCTCAGGGGATGCCAAGTTACGGCGGACATCGATGTTGTTCCTGAGTTGCTCGAGCTCAGGGGATGTCAAGTCACGGCGGACACCAATAGTACTCTTGAGTTGCTCGAGGGCAGCATGAAATTTTTGAGCGGGTGTCGAGGTAGATTCTTCATTGGCACCGGTATACTCGACGCTGAAGAGGGAGCGGGAATTCGAACGGGAAAGATGCGAAATGGCGTCATCGATCGGCTGGGCCCATGTTGGATCGGACAGCGCGTACGGCGCAGGCAAACTGGGCTCATGGGGCACCGCTTCTGGATTGAGCCTGGATCCAATGGAGTCATCCGACTCAGGGCTGAACGACCCTTTGGGGACCATGGAAGTCGGAAACACCGAAGAGAGTCGACTGCTCGTGCTCAGCAGCCATGGACATTCCACCAGACACATGCCAACGTATGGATCCTCAACGTAAGCGCCCACCCCAGGCACAGACAGGTCTACAAAGGGCAGGCGAAACCCTGGCATGACCGGGTATTCAGTCTTGCAGTGGCCTAGAGGATCGGACAAGTTGGCATTCTTGGGAACCGGAGCCGGGGGAGGTGACGGGCCATAGCTCTGCGAAACACTCCTATGCAAGTTGTCGATGGTGGAGTAGCAGTTGCGGCAGACCACGTCGTACTCGCCATCTCGAGGGACCATAGCACGGGAGGCAAGAACCATCTCCGGATAAATAAAAGGGTGAAACTGGTCCGCACCTCTCACCCAAAGCCACGACGGCAGCTGATCCATTTCGATCAGCGGTGTGAATCTGCCTTCAGGCCTGAAAATGCAGAACTTTGGGACAGGCTGGACGGTCGACATCAGGTGTAGTTGACTGGATGATAACGAACGAGAATGGAGATGACAGTGAGTCTAAGAGTGTAGCACGATAGTAACGAATGCAGCTTTTGAAAGAGAATAAACGGGGAACGAGAGATGGGTGAAAGATGGGAGAGAGAAGAAAGAGGAAGAGGAGGGAGGGAAAATGCTCTGTTTTGTACCTGCCGCCAGGAGCTCGTCGTGCCTTCCCGGGAAGGTACAACCCCCATACGGCAAGAACAGCAAGAACGGCAGGAGCGACTGTGTCTATAATGCAACCAGCATAGCGGGCATAACGGTGCATTTTTTTGATGTGCTTCCGGCACAAGTTGACGTCCATCTGGTATATCCATTAGGGCTGGTCAGGTGACCGACCTCTCGATCTTTCACTCTGTCCCTCCATCCAAGTCTACTTCAACACCATCACCAACCCAATGACTGAAAACGCATCTTCAACGACGGATCTTGGATCACTTCAGAGCTATTGATGAGCAACACAAGAGTGAATGCAGTGCCCAGTCATTCATCGCTTCTGATTCTGTGTGAATGCTGACTGGTGTCTTGTCTGATAATCAGATCTTTCGTCGTTCAGCACCTGACATTTACCCGGCTTCGTTCCCATCTCAATTCACCGCGACCAGTTCCTGTCGAATCGCGTCATCTTGGGATTATTCGAGGACCAGCATGGTGATTTCGATATACTGAGGGTCGCGGTAGAGCATGGCTGCTCTAGAAATAAGGCCAGGATACCCAGACGACGAGGATGGCCCTGAGCGTGGTTGATCTCCATTCTACTATCCGCATGTTGTGCTCCTGATCGGTCATCTATAGGGGTAAAAAAACATATGTTTTGTTGATACATTTGAAATATATACAGTTGAAGGAGACCCCGAAAACCATCCGGAACAAACACGCTAAGTAACCCACTCGCTTGCTTTTCATTATTCATCAATCATGTATTGTCTGGCCATCATCCATGGCTAGCTTCGAACCCGCGATGCACACCAATCAAGGCCGGTACTCCAACACTATCTGGGTGGTGACCCCGTCCTGGGTGATAGTTCCGGCATGGAACTCCCCCATAACCCTAGCGCATGCCGCCTCTCCACCAGCTTCAGCACATCGTACAAAAAGCGCTGTTCGGGCCCACCGGCGGGAAACACTTCCCAAGCAACGCGGACAGGGAACGCCAACCGATTGATCATATTCCCCGGCGCGGTGAGGATGTACCATTCCAGACTACGGCAGATACCGCAACCCAGTGCGTATTGCTCCACTGGACTGATGGCTTGACCCGGTGCACGCGAATCAACAGTCGAGAGGATGAGACGGAAAGCATAGTAAACGCACATGGTCTGTGAGAGGCGGAGGTCGGGGTAAAGGAATTTGGTAGGGGCAAATACAGCACCAGTGCGCAGGTCGCGACAATGAAAGATCGGGAAAGGTTCATCGTCTTCTTTCGGGGAGAAAGGCGTTGAGGGGTCAACTTCGCGTGGGGGGCCATCCGGATATTGATCAACCCAGTTGCGTTTCCATTGGAGAAAACGATCGGTCAAGTCGGCAACACCGTTCCAGAGAGCTGCTTGTTTGGTGGCTTTCTCATGTGGGCTGAGCATTCCTGGTTGCTGAATAGCTGCTTGGAAGTCGTCAGACTGACCCAAAAGGGCTGGGATCTCGACAGCGAGGTCGAGCAGATGGTGTAAGATATCTTTTTTGGTCGTACCGGCCGACCAGGGAATGGCTTTCCATTCTTCTTCGGCAAGGAACGACGGCTGACGAGCAACCAGAGCAGCTCCAACATAGTACGGACGAAGCTCAGTAAAGAGCAGATGCTCCACGCCGTACATGTGATTTTCTGGGCCTCGATGCTGGATCAATCGAACAGCCCCGTTTAGGTGAGCGACGACGCCTGCATCACTCGTCCGCTCAACACTCTGCAGCAGCTAGTTAGATACGTCATTCGGGGGATTAAAAGAAGGAACCATACCTCAAAGGCCATAAGCAGAATGACCGTTACCAGGGTCGATTCGGCCTTGCTCCTTTCCGGATCCAGCAACGCTTGCTGCAGATTGCGCAGCACCTTGGGGTATAATTGGAAGCCTGCAGCTTCAATATGACGATCCTGGGTTGATCGACCAAAGAACGCCACCGACACGGCATCAAAAGCATCCCCGATAATGGGAGAAAACATGCGGATCTCAGCAGCCCGACGCAAAGCACCCGCCTGGCCTGCTTTGGCGTTGACTTCAGGACTAAAGGCATCCACAAAACGCTCTACGAAAACGTCGATGGCAGATATGTTCGAATTGAAAGGAGACAGAGGGCGACCGTATGATGCTTCGGTCTCGTCAGACGGAGTGCTACGGATACTGCTGCTGCTGCTGCTGCTGCTACTGCTGCTGCTACAGCCGCCGGCACTACTGCCGTAGCTCCAGGTACCATCGCCTAGAGGGATTAGCTCATCCTCATCGTCCGACGACACTCTGTTGATTGCACGGGTTGCTATTACGGGAAATTAGCGTCCATGATCCTCTTTCGCTCATACCGTAATGAGATAGCTTACCTGTGTCTTTGCCGACCGCCCCATTTGGTCGCCTCCACCCGCGGCGAGGGTTTCGGATATTGCCGATTATATGATCGACTTCTTGCAACGGCGCGAAGCGGATTGAGTTGAAGAATTGCCGGAGATGTTCATAACGTTGTTGATTCCGGATGCAATGGTCTGTTGGTCCGCCTCGGTTAGAGGGAGAAAAAGAAAAATAAAAAAAGGAGGGAACCGGAAAGATATCAATATGTACCTCTATTATCGAGCCGCGATTTTAGCTCGTGGATCTCTGCTCGCAGATTACGGATCTCATCGGCCTGCGAGATAGGCTCATCGCCAGGAATGGCTTCATAGACACACTGAGACGGGTATCCATGAGCACAACAGGCATGACAGGGTTTGACGCGATCACACTAATCAATTGCAGATGACAATCAGCTGCAAGTCCTAAATAAGGTGTTTGTGCTGCCAACGCATAGTGACCCATAAGAATGCTGAAACGGTGGACAGGCACAGACCTTGACTTTGCGGAGCCGGCACACTTTGCACGAGCGCGACTGGCGATTATTGACAGGAGGGGATTGTTTTTTCCGGTGGGACGTCTCCAGTAGAGACATGATTCGCAGGGAGGCACGGCTATCAATAATCAGATCAGGAATGAGCGTCGAGCATTATTGTTGCTGCGGATGTTTTGGCGTCGAAAGGAGACAGAAAGACAGTGCGAGATCCAGAGCGAACATGTCCGAGATCTGGCGGGATCGTGCGCCGGCCAATTATGGGGTGTTATTCATGAGCGGTGAACACAGTGTCTCCTGAAGACCCCACGGAGCATTATTCGATTCATGCCGAGTCCTCCGGGATAGTGTACTAGTACTACTACGGAATGGATCTGTACCAGAGGAGTTGGCAACATGCCAAAGTGCTACTCGGCCGAACCGTGGAACCGACCGGTATCGGATTCTGTACGGAACCAAATGTTCAGGTGCTAGATAACATCAGGCGTGAGATGGATTCTACAGACTGCGACAGATGAGGATCACTATCCATATGACGACCGGTGCAGCGAATCCTGGATGAGCCTAGAAGTTAAGGCTGAACAAAATGCTGACAAGAATATGCTGCCGAACAGTGAGACGTACTCGGCTGTTCCATGCCTCGCGTGCAGAAAGGACAATATGGGGAGAGCCATTCTACGGTGCAACACAACCCTGCGCTTTGTGTCCCTTGGCAGGGCGAATCGGGCCAGGGCCCGTCCGACATGAGCTCAGCGCCTTGTACCCGGTTACCTCAGAACCCCGATTCTATGATATATGAGATGCCGGGCATTCAGACTGCGATACAGCAATTAGCAGAATATGCAGTTCATTGTGCTCATCTATGCTGGAAGAACATTGTGCTGAGAGTGACTTGCCATGCCGTACTATGTACAGAGATACCGAGACATTCCACCGGGTTGGCCCTTCATTTCAACCATTACTTGACCTTTGCCATTCAATAAATTGACCGTATCAATCCTGGTTATTTCTGTCATGCCAGATTGATTTCTTGGCATGATCCCGTTCCTTGCCGGAAGAGGGGACCGTACGGGGTTGCTACTCTTACTACGGAGTACACTACTCCCCGCGGAAGTGAATTGTTTGGTTGAATTCAACAGATGTCTTCCCCAAGGCAAATGGTCCATGCGGACTATGTTGCATCACAATTTGTACCAGAAACGACTCTTGAGTCGATGACAGGTCCCGTGCACCGCCCTTGGCCATTTCCCCCGCATTGATGGACAATCCGGGGAAGGCTGCATCCAATCGCATGCTGGAAAAGCTCGGCAATTTTGCGGTGCTAAGCTTCTACAAAGTTGGGTAGAGAAGGTGGCTACGATTAACAGCCAGTAAACAATGTCAGCATCACGGACGTACTCCGATATGCAGCTGTCTCAAGCGTGTCTTGGTGCCATCGAGACGGGATGATACATGGTGACTATGCAGATAGTGCCGTCTGACAATTGTTGACTCTCCACTTCCCCGGATTTACTGTGGTTTCCACCGGTTCCATGGATATATAAAGTGCTCCGGGGCCTGGGAGAAAATGTCCTGTACTACAAGCTACTTGCGATCAATACAGCCAAAATGGAAAAGGAAACCATGGAGAGGGAGTTGGAAAAGGCCGATGTCACCCACGAAGAAGCCATCCACCTCGCCGAGCTCACCGACGATGAGAGACGCGTCGAGAAGAAGCTCCTCCGCCGCATCGATGCCCTCATCATGCCGCTCGTCATCCTCGTCTATCTGATGAACTACATTGACCGGAACAATTACGCAGCGGCCAGACTACAGGGTCTCGAGAGAGACCTTAGTCTCAACGATGCGCAGTACCAGACTGGTCTGAGTATCTTGTTTGTCGCGTATATCCTTATGCAGGTGCCGTCGAACTTGTTGCTCAACTATATGGGCAAACCGTCGTTATATCTCGGGGGCTTCACCACGGCGTGGGGTCTTGTGTCGACGTTGACCAGTCAGACGAAGAATTACGGTGATATTGTGGCGTGTCGGTTTTTGCTTGGTTTGGTCGGTGCGTACTATTTAACTGCCTCATTCAAAGCCATGACTGATTCAAAATAGAGGCCCCGTTCTTCGCCGGTGTTCTTTTCTACCTTTCGAAATGGTACACCAAGAAGGAACTTTCCTTCCGCATGAGTATCTTCTACAGCGGCTCCCTTCTCTCCGGTGCCTTTGGAAACCTAATCGCGGCCGGTATCCTCGACGGTCTGGCAGGTAAACGCGGGCTGTCATCGTGGCAATGGTTGTACATCATCGAGGGCGCCATCACAATGTTCATCGGTTTGGTGATCATGGTCATGCTACCTGATTTCCCGGATACATGGCGCTTTCTTAACTCAGAAATGAAGGCTGTCGCCAATCGTCGGCTTGCCATCGAGGCCGCAGAGGCCGATGTTGATGAGGGTGGCAAGCGCAGCCAGATTAAGGGGCTCAAGCTTGCCTTTACTGATATCAAAACCTACGTGTTGGCCATCGCCTATATGTCCATGACTGGCGCCAGTGGGTTCCAAAACTACTTTCCCACGCTCACCAGCACCCTGAAATACGACGAAACCATCTCCCTTGTTCTCGTCGCGCCACCATACCTGTTCATGGTCGCATATAGTATGGCCCATGCAAGACTATCGGACCATTTTGCCAACCGGTTCTGGTTCTTCGTCTATCCGATTCCGATCACCATGGTCGGGTATATCATCTTTATGACCACTGAAAGCTTTGGACCTCGTTATTTCTCCTTCTTCCTGATGGTGTTTGTCTTTGCGCAAAACAGCACCATCTACTCGTGGATCGCCAACGCCATCCCGCGACCGCCGGCCAAACGAGCGGCAGCATACGCTTTTATCAACTCGGTCGGAAACTCGGCTAGTATCTGGACTCCGTACACCTACCGTGACCAGGACGAGCCATTCTACCGGCCGGCCATGGGCGTGTGTATCGCGTTGCAGTGTGTTAGCGCGATAATGGCGTTGTTTATGCATTTCCACTTGCGGCAGTTGAACAAACGTCAGGAACGGCTGGAGGATGAGGACGTGACTCTGACCGATGCAGAGCTACAGCGACTGCAAAGGACAGCGGAGATTGAAGGAATTGATATCGCAGCTGCGCGTCAGTTGCAACGGGGATTCCGCTACATGATTTAGTTGTTCCATAATGTTAGCTTAAGGATGTTCGATTCGATTCACCCTGACCGCATTTTTTGGAGTAGCGTAGTCTAATGAGTTCTTCCGGTCCGCAGAAGAGGAGAGAGCGGGGAGAAACGCAAATGGCGTGCGATATTCGGACATAATTCCCATTCGGACGGGCTGCAGATTCCAGGATCAGCCTGTAACATAGCTGAATGTCAAACCAATAGCAATGCGCGGTGATGTTGCTGGCACACTCTGCTCCACGACAACACCTAATACAAGTGCACGATGACGTCTTAGTGCCTGTCTTCTGCGCAAAGAAAGCGCCAGAATCGTACCGTTGTCGACGCGCAGCCCCTTCCTTGTTCCCGTTCGGAGACCGGCAAATAGGTCATTGTACGACGGGATGGTTCAAGCGGCACATGGTTAGACCTGAATTGCACCGCTCAGTGAAACGAATGGAAAGCAAACCACGGATTTGGGTAGAATGTTAAGTTAGAGAATCGCATCATTCCTCCAAGTCTCCAAGTGAGTGAGTACTCCGGAGTAGGTTCCCCTTGCTGATTCGCCCATGGGAGGTGCGGAGAAAGGCGATGAGGTCGATCCGGGGGTGGAGTTGAGAAGTCATCATAGAGCGCCGGATTCGGTCTAGCGTAAAGTTCACGTGATTGTGCCTTCGATGATGTCATGCCGTCTAGTCCCTGGCCGTGAGATGGGTATATAAACACGTTCCTCGCCACTAATTTTTGCTTTGATTAACAGACCTCAGCCTTATCTACATTGATATCAATATAACCATCTACAATGATTAATTTGTCCGCTCGTGCCGCCCGCATCGGGGCCAACCGTCAGGCGTTCCCTCTCCGTTCGTTCTCTATTGCTGTGCCGGCTCGGAAGGAGGGAGACCTCGGATCACCCAAACCACGGGGGTTTCTTGCTGAGTATGTCTTTCTTATCATCTCGTCATTTGTTGCGATACTAATAATCATACAGAAAAGATTCCTTCAGCCGTCGAGAAGCCGCCCACGAGGCCATGTACATCCGCTCCCACGAGGCAGAGAAACTGAAGCTCCTACATCGCCAGTTGAAGGAGCAACGACGACACTTGGACGCGATGGAGGAGCATATGTAAGTGGATACTGTTGATATCGTTAGATACCGTGCCCTGGTTCAACGGCTGATCTTCTTTTAGCAAGGAAGTTACCCGCTCGCAGGGTGGAGAGCTGAACTAGTTGCTCCACGTATCGGTTTTTCTGCTATCTTTCGTTTGATCTTTTCACGATTTATTGGGTACATGTGCTACGATGGATTCGACATTCGATGGATTCGACACTTGTGAGGCTCAGAAGCCGCCCGTTATACATGACCGACTGCGCGACCGCGTTGGCATAGCTGGGATATTCCCGCGACGCTCCCACCGCCGGAATTTATGATACCGTGGGCTATGAGACTGTTGGAGCGATGCTCGCAGTTATGTATATTTTTTTGTATGAATAGGATGAATCATGCTTGTTTTGGCATTTGAATCATTTAGCAGTCTATACAAATATATTGAGGTCACCTTCAAAAACCTTTCACTCCTACTCTCCTCGTCTGACACCTCCCTATCATTCGTCGATATCACCAGCGTCTTCCCTAACCTGGGCACACCTTTAACCACCTCGACAGCCGGACTCCCCGTGGTAGCCCACGCTCTGCCAACCGATTGAACGCTTTACCAGATAATACGACAAAACAGCCACAATGGCATAGCGCTCTGGGTCCGTATTGTTGGGGTCTGGATTGACTTCGGTTGTAGAAAAAAAAAAAAACAAACTCGTTTCAAAGTTCTGTAACAAACCAGTGACTATGTACTCATGTGGTGTAGAAATGCCGTGGGTGTGTGGCCACGGGTTAGGGCTGACTGGTTCTGGAGCTCTTCGCGATGTTCCAGGAGCCAGGAGACTGTTTGGGGATTGTGCTTGCGAGAAAGAGGATAGGCACATTTTGAGTCGGCAGGGATATATAGACGGTGGTATCAGCAACAAAAAAAATTATTGTTCAACTCTTGTGCTCGTACCTTCCCCCCTTAGGTATACTTTATTCCAGATATGTTTCGAAGAGGGAGGTGACCAGTGTGCATGTCTTAATGCTGACACCCAATCGGGATACTATAGCGGGTAGTACTATGCAAATGTTTGCTTTTTATTCCCCTCCTGTTCTGAGGAGCCTAGTCCATGATTAAAAAGTAAGCGAATTAAGAGTGGCCAGACAACTCAAATTTTCGTGTGACAGTAAGCAGATATTGGTAACGTAATCGGACACCGAGCTGCGCGGGACACCGAGCTGCGCGGTCGGAAGCCGCTTCTCCTGAATATGATCCCATATACTACTTTTCTACTGCCATATTCATCATGACTGAAATACCGAAGGAAAAACGTCTAGAATTGGCCATTGAGGCTTTTCATAAAGGCCAATTCCCATCAAAAACGGCCTGTGCAAAAGCCTTTGATGTGCCTCCAAGGACCCTCATGACTCGCCTCGATGGGACTGTCTCTCGCCAACATACAATTGCAAATTGTCGCAAGCTATCAAATACTGAAGAAGAATCCCTTAAAAACTGGATTCTAGACATGGATAAACGTGGTCTACCCCTTCGAGTATCAAATGTACGCCATCTTGCTCAGCTTTTATTATCCGCGCGGTCTAAGCCATCAAAAGACATCTCTATCAGCGAGAAATGGGTCTCCCGATTTATTCAACGCCATCCTGAGCTCAAATCCAAATATACCCGCCAATATGACTATCAGCGTGCCAAATGTGAAGATCCGGAGCTTATAAAAGGCTGGTTTAATCGTGTTCAAGAGACTATCCTGAGATACGGCATTGCAGAGCAGGATATATACAATATGGATGAAACTGGCTTTCAAATGGGAGTGGCATCAACTGCAAAGGTTATTTGTGGATCAGAGACAAGAGATAGCCATGCCAAATCTATCCAGCCTGGAAATCGCGAGTGGATTACCATAATAATTGCCATAAATGCCTCTGGACATGCTCTACCTCCGCAAATCATTATGGCTGGGAAAAAGCATCAATCTCAGTGGTATTCAGCTATTCCAAAGGAATATAGAATCAGCTTGAGCGATAATGGCTGGACTAATGATATTCTGGGATTTGAATGGCTTCAGGAGATGTTTGAGAAGCATACTGCTTCTCAGACAGCTGGCAGATATCGTCTTTTAATTCTTGACGGCCATAGCAGTCATGCCACTGCTAGTTTTGATCAATTCTGCACTGAGAGAAGGATTATTCCGTTATATATGCCTCCTCATTCATCTCATCTACTTCAACCGCTTGATATAAGCTGTTTTGCGCCACTCAAGCATTATTACGGCCAGAAAGTCAGAGAGATGGCAGAAAACAACATCCATGCCATTGATAAACAAGACTTCATATCTATCTACTCCAGCATCCATGGCCGTGCATTCTCTAAGGCCAATATATTGAGTGCATTTGCAGCTGCTGGTCTTATTCCTTTTAAACCAGAGAGAGTTCTTGCAAAACTCAACATCAAGACACCGACACCACCTTCTTCCTCATCCAGCAACCAATCCTTTTATTTAGGAAGAACACCAGTCAATCTCTATCAGTTGAATCAGCAGAAAAAGCAGATTCAAGAACTTCAAAGCCAATCCCTATCTTCAGTTGTTGCAGAGCAGATGCTTGAAAAGTTTATAAAGAGCACAGAAGTCGCAATGCAGGATGCTATTCTATTAAGACAGGGATTCCATCAGCTCCACACGTCAAATAAGCATCAGAAAGGGAAGAAGAATATGACACGAGCCTTTATTCAAGATGGAGGTAGTCTAACTGGCTCTGAAGGTCAGCAAAGGTTGATTGAGAGGGAGGCGATACAGGAGCCATCAAGAAGGCCACGGCGGCCAGCACGATGCAGCAACTGCAATGAAGAAGGCCATAATAGGTTAAAATGTCCTGCTAAATAGTAGTAAATTTAATAGATCGAATACAGTTCAATGTGGCATTTATTTAACTAGGTTGATGAAATAATTCGTATAATTCGTATAGAAGAGTTAGTTACTCGCCGCCGCCGCGCAGCTCGGTGTCCCGCGCAGCTCGGTGTCCGATTACGTTATTTAAGTGAGCTATGTCCATCGTCTTTTCTTCTTCCCGTCCCTTTGTCATCAAATATTGATTTCTGTGCTACATACAGCGCTTACAGTGTTTGTGATGCTTATGGACAGTCTGCATATAATGATCACGCCGTGATAGGTGTTTGATGTGATATATATACTCACAGACACACAGTCTAGATGTTCTAGATGTTGCCTAAATGGGCAAGTCGCCGTTGTCCGGCTCGAACATGCCCAAAAGAGTTAGTCCCGGGAGAAAGCGGGACCTCCGTCTGAGTCATCGGAAGCCGGCGCTTCGGAGACCGACAAATGTCCTCTTGACAGCGTCTCATTAGTTGAAAAGACAGGTTTGTCAGCGGAACAGGGCCAAATGGACAGCCCGTCGGACCGATGAGCGCCTGAAACACCGACGGAAACGCCGAGCCGCACGAGAACTATACCCGATTAGGGCAAGCGAGACGGGTCAATAAGGGTCTTCGTAGAGTTAAAAATGACAGGTGAATGAGGCGTCCTACGAATCGGCATATTCTAACGCCGAAAGCCGTCGGGTTTTGGCTACAATGGGAGAGGCCTGACTGTGTATAGAAAACAAAGATTATCAGTGGAGCTCGGCGTCGGGGTTTCCAGAAGGCTTTTTTTTAATCATTTTATCTCCATCTGACAGGTGTGTCACGGGTTTTATATGTTGTGTTCCCCCCTCGGGTGTTCTTTCTGCTGCTTCCCTGTTCCTACTTTATCACGTGTGTCTACTTCACTATCTTTGCACTGACATACACAGTGCACAGTAGTCTCTGTCAACATGCAGGAGCGTCCTCCTTTCCTGCACGCGGCCTCTGAGGTCCGCGAGGACACTGACAGTGCTGCCACTATGAAGCCCGAAGATACCTCGTCCTCCCACTCCCACTCCCACGAGGGTACCAGCAAGGCAGACGACTGGAGCCTGATGCCCCAGATCAAGCAGCAGCACCAACGCGATGTCGCCTCTGGCTTCAAGCGCCGTGAACTGGGCGTCACCTGGCGGAACCTCAATGTCGAAGTCGTCAGCGCCGAAGCCGCCGTCAACGAAAACTTCCTCTCGCAGTTCAACATCCCTCAACACATCAAGGAAGCTCGTCACAAAGCGCCGTTGCGGAAGATTCTGCAGGATAGCCATGGTTGTGTGCGTCCTGGTGAGATGTTGTTGGTGCTGGGACGGCCTGGCTCTGGCTGCACGACGCTGTTGAAGATGCTTGCCAACCAGCGTCGTGGGTACAAGTCTATTCAGGGTGATGTTCGCTTTGGTTCGATGACTCCCGAACAGGCCGCGCAGTATCGTGGCCAGATTGTTATGAACACTGAAGAAGAACTGTTCTTCCCGTCCCTGACTGTTGGTCAGACCATGGACTTTGCAACCCGTCTCAAGGTCCCGTTCAATCTCCCTGAAGGTACTAAATCCCCCGAAGCCTATCGTCAAGAGACCAAGAAGTTTTTGTTGGAGTCCATGGGTATCTCGCACACGGAGGACACCAAAGTCGGTAACGAGTTCGTTCGTGGTGTGTCTGGTGGTGAGCGCAAGCGTGTGTCTATCATCGAGTGTCTGGCCACGCGTGGATCGGTTTTTTGCTGGGACAACAGTACCCGTGGTCTCGACGCTAGTACTGCCCTGGAATGGACCAAGGCTATCCGCGCCATGACTGATGTCTTGGGTCTCTCGTCCATCGTCACGCTGTACCAGGCTGGTAATGGTATCTACGATCTGTTCGACAAGGTGCTCGTACTGGATGAGGGTAAGCAGATCTACTACGGCCCTATGGCCCAGGCTCGTCCCTTCATGGAGGATCTTGGTTTCGTCTGTCGCGAAGGTTCCAACGTCGCCGATTTCCTGACTGGTGTCACTGTCCCCACGGAGCGCAAGATTCAACCCGGATATGAGAACCGCTTTCCCCGAACCGCAGAGGCCCTGCGGACGGAATACGAAAAGTCACCCATCCACGCTAGCATGATCGCTGAATACGACTACCCGACCAGTAGCCTGGCACAAGAACGAACCGATGAATTCAAAGACGCCGTCCTTCACGAGAAAGCCAAACTGCCCAACAACAGCCCCTGGACCGTCAGCTTCGTGGATCAAATCAAGACATGTATCCAACGTCAGTACCAGATCCTCTGGGGAGCCAAGGAGACCTTCATCATCAAGCAAGTCTCTACCCTGGTCCAAGCTCTGATCGCCGGTTCGCTGTTTTACGATGCTCCCAACAACTCTGGTGGTTTGTTCGTCAAATCTGGTGCCCTATTCTTCTCTCTGCTCTACAACAGTTTGCTGTCCATGTCCGAAGTCACGGACTCGTTCAGCGGTCGGCCCGTTCTCATCAAGCACAAGAACTTTGCCTTCTTCCACCCGGCTGCGTTCTGTCTTGCTCAGATTACGGCTGATATTCCTGTTTTGCTCTTCCAAATTTCGATTTTTTCGATCGTGGTTTACTTCATGGTCGGTTTGACGATGTCCGCTGATGCCTTTTTCACTTACTGGGTCATTGTTTTCGCCACAACTATGGTGTGTTCCCCCAATTCTCTCCCTACCACAGTGACTGACTCCTCCAGGTTATGACGGCTTTGTTCCGTGCCATTGGTGCTATGTTCAGCACGTTTGACGGCGCATCCAAGGTTTCCGGTTTCCTCATCTCGGCTCTGATCATGTACACCGGTTATATGATTCACAAGCCGCAGATGCACCCCTGGCTCGGATGGATTTACTGGATCGACCCCTTGGCTTACGGTTTCGACGCCCTTCTATCGAACGAGTTCCACGGCAAGACGATTCCTTGTGTGGGATCCAACCTTGTGCCCACTGGTCCCGGTTACATGGATACTGAATTCCAATCTTGCGCTGGTGTTGGTGGTGCCATTCAGGGACAGAACTACGTTACCGGCGACAATTACTTAAAATCCCTGTCGTACAGTCATGGACATGTCTGGCGGAACTTTGGTATCCTCTGGGCCTGGTGGGCTCTGTTCGTCGTCGTCACCATTATCGCCACCACCGGATGGAAGGCTGCGTCGGAATCTGGAAACACCCTCCTGATTCCTCGCGAGCGATTGGAAAGTGTTCGCCAGGCCAGCCGCGCCGACGAGGAGTCCCAGATGGTCGAGAAGCCTGGCAAGTCGGCCGAGGCTGAGCAGAAGAAGCAAGAGGATATCGACAAACAACTGATCCGCAACACCTCTGTCTTCACCTGGAAGAACCTTAGTTACACTGTCAAGACTCCCTCTGGTGATCGTTTGTTGCTCGACGACGTGCACGGCTGGGTCAAGCCTGGTATGCTGGGTGCGCTGATGGGCTCGTCTGGTGCTGGAAAGACTACTCTGCTGGATGTGTTGGCGCAACGCAAGACCGAAGGTACTATCAAGGGTTCTATCATGGTCGATGGTCGTCCGTTGCCTGTTTCCTTCCAGCGGTCCGCAGGATACTGTGAGCAGCTGGATGTGCACGAGCCTTTTGCGACCGTTCGGGAAGCCCTGGAATTCTCTGCTTTGCTTCGTCAACCACGCCATGTGCCTCGCGAGGAGAAGCTGCAGTACGTCGACACGATTATCGATCTTTTGGAATTGCACGACATTGCGGATACGTTGATTGGACGCGTTGGTGCTGGTCTGAGCGTTGAGCAGCGCAAGCGTGTTACCATTGGTGTTGAACTGGTGTCTAAGCCCAGCATCTTGATCTTCTTGGACGAGCCTACCTCCGGTCTCGACGGACAGTCTGCCTACAACACGGTTCGGTTCCTTCGCAAGCTGGCTGATGTCGGTCAGGCTGTTCTGGTTACCATCCATCAGCCCTCCGCTCAGCTATTTGCCGAATTCGATACCCTTTTGCTGTTGGCCAAGGGCGGTAAGACCGTCTATTTCGGTGATATTGGTGACAACGGTCAAACGGTTAAGGACTACTTTGCGCGCTACGGAGCCCCGTGCCCGAAAGAGACCAACCCGGCTGAGCACATGATTGACGTCGTTTCGGGTCACCTCTCGCAGGGTCGCGACTGGAACCAGGTATGGTTGGAGTCTCCGGAACACCACCAGGTGGTTCAAGAACTGGACCAGACAATCGATGAGGCCGCATCCAAACCCCCGGGTACGCAAGATGACGGGTTCGAATTTGCAATGCCTCTTTGGCAGCAGACGAAGATTGTGACGCAGCGCATGTGTCTGGCCATCTTCCGCAATATAGACTACATCGATAACAAGCTCGCACTGCACATCGGCTCTGCTCTCTTCAACGGATTTTCGTTCTGGATGATCGGCGATGGAGTCTCGGACATGCAACTGCGCATGTTCACAGTCTTCAATTTCATCTTCGTCGCTCCCGGTGTCATCAACCAACTGCAACCCCTCTTCCTCGAACGCCGCGACATCTTCGAAACCCGCGAGAAGAAGTCCAAGATGTATTCGTGGATCGCCTTCGTCACCGCCCTCATCGTCTCTGAACTCCCCTACCTTTGCCTCTGCGCCGTCCTCTACTTTGTTTGCTGGTACTACACCGTTGGGTTCTCGTCTGACTCCGACAAGGCCGGCGCCATGTTCTTCGTCATGCTCATGTACGAGTTCGTCTACACGGGTATCGGCCAGTTCATCGCCGCCTACGCCCCCAACGCCGTATTCGCAGCCCTCACCAACCCGCTCGTCATCGGTACCCTGGTATCCTTCTGCGGTGTCCTCGTGCCCTATGCCCAGATCCAGGCGTTCTGGCGGTACTGGATCTACTATCTCAACCCCTTCAACTACCTCATCGGCAGTATGCTGGTGTTCGGTGTCTACGACACAGACGTGAACTGCAAGAAGAACGAACTCGCCATCTTCGATACCCCCAACGGCACCACCTGCGGCGACTACCTCTCCACCTTCATGCAGGGCATGGGCTCGCGCATGAACCTACTCAACCCCGATGCAACCTCCGGCTGCGAAGTCTGCGAGTACCGTCGCGGAAGCGACTATCTTTACACGGTGAACCTCAAGGAATACTATTACGGCTGGCGTGATGCGGGGATCGTGTGTATTTTCGCGATTAGCTCGTATGCGCTGGTGTACTTGTTGATGAAGTTGCGGACGAAGCAGTCTAAGAAGGCTGAATGATTGCTCTCTTCCCTAACTATCTAATCTTCTCGGTTTATTCGATTGATTGAAAAAATACCCCTTAGATATTTTTGTTGCTTGGAGTTAGTTGTTGATTTCGTTTAATTTTTCTTTTTTGCTACGCCACGACTTACGGATGGCTATGGCTATGGCTGGATGATAGATAAGTCTGATATTAAGTATTTAATCACGATAGATGCCCTACGGCTGTACAGAAATAAGAACAAAATCCATTCTGAGCTATCAATTTACCTGGTCCTAACTGATTTATCCATATACCACTGCTAAGATTAGTCTTCCAATTTAACCAACTTCGACTTTCCTGCAATCTTCGCTGCCAACTCTCCCACCGAGCCACTCGCCAATATCTCCAGAATAGGCACCGTACTCTCCATCTTCTCTGTAATCCAGTTCCTGAGTTCCACCGCGACATGCGAATCAACGCCGTACTCCGAGATCGGACTCGAGGGATCAATACTCTCAACGGAGAGAGACAGATGCGCTGCTATCTTGGCGCTGAGGGCTGTATAGACCAAAACTGTCGCATCATCGAGTGTCTTCGCCGCAGCTAGATCCTCGCGAAGCCTGTCCACGGCAGACACATCATTATCAGAATCGATAGAATCCGAAGACGTGAACAAACGACGATACCGCGCAAAAAGCGGCGCATCAAAATTCGTCAGCGACTTCCCTGACCCCTTCCACTCGCCCAAGCCCGTGATCACCTGATGGAACTCTATCGGCTGCGAAATCGCCATCTCAATCAACGCCAGTAGCGTCGGCGTATCAGTCCCCTGGAAGCCCTGCTGTTCCATCGCCGCTGCTAGGCCCTGATGTTCGGCGACGTAGCCTACATCCGTGATGACGCCGAGGTCGAGAGAGACGGTCGGTAAGCCAAGATTGCGCGAGCGGTAGGATGCAAAGGCGTCCATGAAGGTTGAGCCGGCGGCGTAGGCAGCTTGTGTGGCGTTGCCGATTATCCCGCTTATCGAGGAGAGGAGGAGGAAGAAGTCCAGGTTTTCGGATGGAAGGTGGCGGTGGAGGTTCCAGGTCCCGCTGTACTTTGGTTGGAGGACGGCGTGGTAGGTCTCGGAGGTCATTTTCTCGATGTGTGTGTCCTGTTTGTGTTAAATATAGTTGGAATTTGAGGCAGCGGGAAGGGGCGTACCTTTAACACCATGGCGGCTTGGATAACACCTCGGATTGGTGGTGCTTGTTGTGCGAGCTCAGAGACCATGGTCTGCATTTGTCTGCTATCTGAGATATCGCAGGCGTAAACAATCACCCGGACTCCACGTTCTTCTAAAACTCGAACAGTCTCCTTCGACGACTCCCTTGACAGACCACTCCGATTCACGAAAATGAGGTTTTGTGCTCCGCGCTCAGCCATCCAGAGAGCAGTTGCCCGTCCAATACCGCCAAGTCCACCAACGAGCATATACGAAGCGTCCGAACGGAGAAGTAGATCTGCCTTTCGACGTGTTGCCTGATAAGGTCAGTGTGGCTCTTGCCCAAGTGCTTGGAAGACCTACCCTGATAAGATCGTCCGGGGCGGCTGTGATCGTCGTGAAATGAGAACTGTCAGGATCAAACGAGTCTAGCACATTGTTGAGCTCTGAAATGTTGGCTGATTGTAACAAGGGAGGTCCTTGTAATGTTCCGTCGCGGAAAAGATCCATCACTTGCCGGAAGACATCATATAAGACACCAGGCTTCTCTCTCCTTAGCGTCTCGAGAGAAAACACCGTGAACATGGCCTCTTGGTTAAACGAAGAAAATCGGATATTCTTCGAATCAGCGCCCTCCAACTTGATGAACCGCCCGTACGTATTGACCCGGTTAGCCAACAGCTTAACGTCTTGATCAGAGTCGTTGCAGTCAACGACAACGTCCACATCTCCGCCTGTAGCGCGTTCAACCCTGTCGGTGAAATCATCCACGTCGCGAACAAGAATCTGATCTGCTGGTATCTTGGCTGTGAAGAAGAGGAACGTCTTCTGCTTTTCGTCGGCAACTATTGCGAAGATCCTCGCACCTGTGCCATTGGCGACTTTGACCATTGCCTGACCGTATGCGCTCGCAGCCCCGTTAATGAGGATCGTATCATTAGGGCCAACACGAGCCAAGTGGTAGAGGACATAGAATGCCGTGCAGAATGGTACAGGCAAGGTGGCAGCGATGTCCAGTGACGTGCCGGGTGGGATTTTCTGGTACGCCTCCACACGGTCATGATAAATGCTGGCTACTGTTCCAGTGCCTAGACAAGCGACCTGATCTCCGATTTCGAAGCCCTGAACGGCATTACCGATGGCATAGACTGTTCCGCTGCACTGCGTACCAACATTCTCCTCGCCCGGTTGGATTCGGGTATCATGCTTGGTCAGTCCGACGACTTGGACTCTGATCCCAACATGATCTGGAGGAAGTTCAGACGCTCGGGTATCATTAACGAAGTAAACCCTTTCGGACCTATCTCGGCTGCTGACATTCGCCCGCAATGGCCGATCATGCTGGTAGAATGGCTGTTCCGTCAGCACCCGTGGATTCAATGCCGTCGCAAGATGTTTGTTCAGACGAGGTTCTTCCACGACCCGTGGTATAGACAGGATTCCCCCAGACTCGGAATACTCAGTATCGGCATGCATCGAGCTGTTGACGAAGAAACGATACTGGAATAATCTGAATATCACCTCCGCTGTTCGTTCAGGAGATAACACATCCCGCGCATCAAGATCCAGCGTGACTATGGGTTCTACGCCAGACTCTGAGCGTGCTGTCCGAGCAAATCCCGTGATAATTGATGCGTCTGGGTCCCTGGGGCTCAAGGTATCTCCACCGCGTGTAACCCATAGAACGCCGGAGCTTTGAAGGAAGATTGTCTTGACCGTTTCAAAGGTGGCATCATCTGCGTCGGTCATTGAAGGTGTCAGGATGTCACTAAGGACGATGCATAGTCGTCCTTCTGGTTTTGCGTGTGCGAGATCCGTTATTTCTGCTGTGAGTTGAACGGCGGAGAGCATGTCTCGCAAGTATGGCAGGCAGACAGAGTTGCTCTCTTCAGCAATGATCAGTATCCCGGCAGGAGTAACAGAGGGAGGCTGTCTCAGTGGGCTGCTGAGAATAAGCGAAGTATCATCAAAGTCGATAAGATGGTCGACGCCAGAGAATTGTGCGCCTCGAAGCACTTGGTCCCATTCGCCGTGCGGCCATCCAGGAAGACAGCCGAAGATGGCAGACTCGACGAGACCGTCATGCCTACTCGCAGGATCTATCAGGACCAGATGACCGCCTGGCTTGAGCAGCTGATGGATGTTTTTGAGGACATGCTCCATCGAACTAGCAGCATAGATCCCATGCGGAATGACTATCGCATCGTAGTGGTGTGAAGCAAAGCCCTGTGGCTCAGGATCGGCTTCGATATCGAGAGTCTTGAAATCGATCCACTCTTCATACTCAGATAAATTCTTTGCTGCGTCCTCGAGAACAGATTGGTCTGCGTCCGTGACTGTGTAGTCTAGGAAGCGAGGGGTGATATTTCTTCCTTCCAAGAAAAGAATTTGGAACTGTGACTGGATCGCCCCTCCTGTTCCTGCACCGATCTGCAAGACTGACATGCTGGGATTCTTGTGACCGACTGCCCGCAAATACACAGCTGCTGAGTCGTAGCAATCATAAAGGCGTTTCTCAAGGAGACCCGAGCTGTGAAGGAGAGTGGCTGCGTCCACCTTTCCTTGTAGGATAGCGGGGATGTTTTCGCCGACGGCAACTAGAAGTTCGCCCGTCGGACCAGTCTTCAATACTTGCTGAATTTGGGGCTGTGTGATGTCGGATTCCATCGAACTGTGCCTTTTGGCGATATCGACGAAGGACCTCCAGATCGCTTGGTTCTTTGGCGGGATTTCTGCGTCGCTGAGCACTTCGATTGCCTGGCGGATATATTGCAATGCGCATCGTTCAAGGAGTCCATTGACTGGCCTTCTCGCACATCCATTGCCCAGCACATACAATATACCGTCCTTGGACAAAAGATCTGGATCTATCTGCCAATCTATTCTGTACGCGATGCGAGTCTCCTTCGCTGTGCTCTTGGGCGAGTCGCTTGCAAGCCTCCTGCATCGGAGATCAGAGATAGACACCGCAGTTTCAGAGGTCTGAGCATTAGAAACTTGAATCGAAGCGAGGACATCCTGCTCGCCTTGTTCATGGACTTGCGTGGACACATTCAGTTTGCTTCCCGGTGCTGTAGTGATATCGCTAGAAACATACATCTCGCCGATGGAGACAGGAATAGGCGGCTCGAGCGTACCATCCAAGGTACCTGGTAGACCTGGGAATATGGAATGGAAGATAGCGTCGAGAGTGCACGGGTGAATTATATGCGGATGCTGGTAGTTAGTGGGCATCACAGCCGCTGTATCAGGGACGGCGATCTCCGCCACACAACTGTGCAACAAGTAACGGGCTGCTGTCATGTTGGCAAATGTTGGCCCATATTCTAAACCAGCAGCAGCAAGCGTCTTATAGAATTGTGCAACGTCCAGAGTCGTGGAACTGTACCCATTGGTCATAAGTTCTGTGCGGGGCTCGATATATCTGGGGGATGTATATTGGACACTGACAAACCCCTTGCAATGCTGTGTCCAACGATTATCGTCTGATGCAGAATAAACATGGAACTCGTACGACTTGTCAGGACCGTCCGCTGCGTGTTCTCTGAGGGAGATCAGCACCTCCACAGCTGACATCTCGTTGATGACTAGGGCGGACTGTATGGATACGTCTCTCAGCAGGTACCCAGTGGTTGCTGAATTCAACAAGGTCCCCGAGCTATGTTGTGACGCTGCCTCTATAGCCATAGCGATATAACCAGCTGCCGGATATACGATATTGGACTGGATCTTATGGTCCCTGAGCCATGGAATCTCAACCACGCGGATATAATTCCTCCATCGGGGCTCGAATGGACAAGCCACGGGATCCGGTACACCGAGAAGATCCGTACGCGGAAATTTTCGGTTCCGATATGCCTTACTAACTCGTGACTCGGACCAGTATGATCGGGAGTGATTCCACGCATACGGCGGAAGGTCGACAAGGAGGCGAAGCTCATCATCTGTGGGATTGTTCACTGCTTGGAAGTTCACCGGGTAGCTAGATGCCGCAAGCATCGCCGCCACTGATAGGGCAGTTGAAACGGCATTCTGCTTCCGAACGAGGATGCTCCCGTAGGCAATCTCAGCGACAGAGAGCTTTGGATCAGGTTTGAAGATTTGCTTGATAGCACCGGACATAGCGGAATGAGGCCCAACCTCAATCAAGGTGTCGACGCTGACTTTTTGTGCACGCTTAGCGCGTTTGGTATTTGAATTACGTTGCTTTTGACCTGCCTCAAAGCAGAGCGTGCGCAAGGAATCCGAGAATTTGACCTGACCAAGTAAATTGCGGACCCAGTACTGGGCTCCAAGTTCAGCCGGGGAGAGTTCCGTTCCTGTTACGGACGAGAAGAATGAGACCGTTTTGTCCTGGTGGTTGGCTTTCCTTGGTTTGACATGAGCGATTGAATCCAGGTACTGAGCAGCTATTTGTTCCATATGATGAGAATGGTAGGCGACATCAACTGCCAATCGACGACTGAACACCTGCTTATCGATGAGAAAGCTCTCGAGCTCCGTGATCGCCGGAACATCACCGGAGATGGTAACACTAGATGGGCTGTTGACACAAGCCACAACTGCTTGGCCCGATTGCAGCTTCTCCAGGTATGGCTGGACGTCTTCCGCTGACATTCCCAGGGCGAGCATGCCCCCTTTTATTAGTCCTTCGGTTGAGATTTTGCTGGCTGAAACACCTCGATGGTACGCAATCGACATTGCATCCTCCATGCTCAATGCGCCAGCTGCGTATGCGGATGCGATTTCCCCGCTGGAGTGGCCCGTTACGGAGTCGGGGACGATTCCCCAGCTTGCGAGGAGATCTACCAAGGCGATCTGTAGTGCAGAGCAGAGAGGTTGACTGTGGAGGGGACGGCTCAGTCGGGAAGGGTCTTTGTTTGTCCATATTTCGTCTGCCTCTGTTAGCAACAGCTCACTGATATGTACACAGCCTTGACTTGCCTATTACACTGAATGGAGCCCCAATACGTTTTAGGTACGCATCGATATTCTCGATAGACTTCCGAAAAACAGGGTAGGCATCAAGAAGTTCCCTTCCCATTCCTGGTGATTGAGCACCCTGCCCAGTGAAGACGAATCCGACTGTAGGTTTCTTGGTATTCCTCTTGACTTTGACCTTACTGGTTAAGGCTCCCGCAACCTCAGCGATTGTGCCACCAGTCACTGCGACTTTGCACGGTAGTCTGGTACGGTGCTCATTGAGTGTGGAAGCCAAATTGTTCATAAAGGCATCGTCGATCAGCGACTCTTTTTCGAGAAGATATTCGCGTAGACTCTCTGCCTGCTTCGTGCACGAGGCTTCATCAAAACCAGAAATCATGAAGACGCGAGATCGCGAGGACTGAGAATTGTGTTTTGCAATATCGTTTGGAATTGCCAATGGTGATTGCAGTTTCCGGTAGAGTCCGTTCAGACCCCGCCTGGAGAGATATCCCGCAGCATCCTCAAGAATGATGTGAGCATTGCTACCACCGTATCCGAAGCTATTCACAGAGACACGATGGGGACCAGGA
The DNA here is from genome assembly GCF_016861735.1 of Aspergillus chevalieri. Classification (NCBI taxonomy): domain Eukaryota; kingdom Fungi; phylum Ascomycota; class Eurotiomycetes; order Eurotiales; family Aspergillaceae; genus Aspergillus; species Aspergillus chevalieri. The sequence goes on along the minus strand of NC_057368.1, from coordinate 158,534 downwards.
CTGTCCCATGCTTCAGGCTCCAGTTGTATCTTCAGTTTTTAGCGTAGTCTAGAAACATTGGAGAGAATTGAACTTACCTTTAGCTTCCACTCATCCAGCAGAATTCGCGGGTTGGGGGTGGTGAAGTTGCGGTTCGGGAGGAATGTCCTATTCTCCAGCATAAATACAGCTTTCATCACTCCAGCGACGCCACTGGACCCCTCCAAGTGACCGACATTCGTTTTGATTGACCCAATACGCAGCGGTGCATCAGGGGCACGACCCGGTCCAAAAACCCTTGATAGAGCCGAGGTCTCAATGGGATCACCGGCTTGTGTGCCCGTACCATGAGCTTCGACGAATTCTGTCTCACGAGGATCGAGTCCAGCCGTGTTGTACACATCGCGGATCAGGGCTTCTTGTGCGGCGCCGTTGGGTAACGTGATACCCGGGGTGCGGCCGTCTTGGTTGGATCCAGAGCCGCGGATGACGGCGCGGATGGTGTCCTTGTCTCGAATGGCATCTTCGAGAGGTTTAAGGATCAGACAGTCGACTGCTTCTCCACGGGCATATCCATTGGCATTGTCATCAAATGTATAACAACGTCCGTCGGGAGATAGGAATCTTGCACGTCAGTGGGCAATCTGTGCTGCTTAGATTAGACAAGAACTCACTTCATCATGCTCATGGTGGTCATAAATTCGTGGCTGAGTACGACGTTGACACCTGCTGCAATGGCCATCGTGGCGTCACCCGTTCTCAAACTCTGGCAGGCTAAATGCAGTGCCACCAAGCTCCCGGAGCACGCAGTGTCAACGGTTACACTAGGCCCTTTAAGGTCATAGAAATACGACACCCGGTTTGCAGTCATGGCGCGAGACTGGCCAGCATTCGTGCATTGGTACATGGAGACGGCCTCCGGATCACGAAGGAGAAGATCGGTATAGTCTGCATTGAAGGAACCAACGAAACAAGAGGTTTTGGTACCGGTTATCCGGGGAAGAGGGATACCAGCATTTTCAAGGCCTTCATATGTAACTTCCAGAAGAAGCCTTTGCTGGGGGTCCATAGACTGTTGTGGTCAGCGGAGTACGCTAACTTAGGGGTAGAGGGCATACAGCTGCTTCATCGCTGGTCATATTAAAAAATGGAGCATCAAACAATGAGACATCCTCTGTAAGGAAATGGCCGTCTTGGACATTGATCTGGAGAATTGTTAGTCCACCAGTAACCCTCTGATCAATTCACCTACCGTCCCGTGCCTCGAATGATCTGGGTGATAAAAGGCATCGTTATTCCACCTTGATTGGGGAATCCGAGTTCGTGCTTCACGGCCCTCAAGTATCATCTGCCAGAGTTTTTCGACGTTGGTTGCATCTCCTGGACCACGGAAGCCCATGCCCACGACAGCTATGGGCATGGACTTGTCGGTATCGAGGTCAGAAACGTAGGGCATTGCAACGGAGTATGATGCGGCATCAAATGTGTTGGACGTCATGGTCCCAAGATTGCTGTACTATATACCAAAAAGCTTAAAGCGGGTAGATCCTGATGGCCATTGGAAGAAAAAAAGCCAATCCCGAGTAAATACTCTATCCATAGTATGATATTTTCCGCTTTCGATTCGGGTGAAACACGAAAATGTACCGATTACAGGTCCCGGTGATATATGGGAAATTGTGAGACAGGACACATGAACTATAATTCCATTGCCAAGAATTTTCTATAGATATAAACCAAAAAGAAAAAAGACCAAAACACGCCGTAGCGTAGGCATCCACAATAGGAATGTCCACGATAAACACCGGAATCATCCAGTGGGCAAGTTTACCAAGACGGCCAATTTACGAATGGCGGTTGCCATTTGGGCCACGTTCGTTCTATCTCCCGGGATGTCGTGGCCCTTGGAATGGACGATCCAGGCTGAGGTCGGGGAACAGAGCTCATGCAGCGCCCGTGAATATTCCAATAGCGAATCTTGAGCACCTGCAATGCTCACTGTTGGCAAGGACAAGTAGCCTTCCAGACTCATGTCAATGACAGGCTTCTCCCCTGGATTCATCCGGAACGGGGGAAGGGAATTGATAAAGATAGCACAGCGAACAAGAGGCGGATCATGTGGGAATCGCTTGGCATGCTGTATGAGGAACCCGGCAGCCAGGGTACCGCCATGTGAGAAGCCAAGAATGCCATCGAATGGACCCTCTTCTTCAATCACCGTGTAGAGCTGATCGTAGGCGTCCAGAACATCGGAATCATCAACGTCGGAAAATGACCGGGGAAACTTGTAGTAGCTGTAGTAGGGACCGTCGAAATAACCAGCAATCCCCGGGCCGGGATCAGAGTCGCATTCGCCTTCCAGGAAGTGGAAAGTAGCAGTATTGTCTCGCCGGAGATCGGACATTAGGGGTCCTAGTGCAGGGTCGAACGATGAGCATGGAATAGAGTATACCAGAAGATTCTGTGTGACGTACCCAATTGGGACTGGAGGATCTATTACTGTTAGAGAGAGGACGTGGTAGCGCGCATGAACTGACTGACCTTGATGCTGGTTCCCCAGCCATGGAGACAAAGCAACCGTAGGGGCATTTTGGATAGGGAAGTTATGAGGAAATCACCGGATGGTGAGATTGATGGCAAGATTGTCAACACTATCTTTATACCTGCCATGATCATGCAGACCATGAACGGCGGTCGACTTCATGGCGATTGCCTGTCGGGGTGTTTTGGAGATTGTGGGACAAGTGGTGAAGAGAAAACCACCGTGACTGCCCAGGATGGAACAACTGCATTGTATTCTGGATGAAAAGCAGCGAGAGCGTAGAGGAGAGAATGGTATGTAGTGAGCAGTAGTAAAAGTGGTAGTAGTAGTGATAGAAAGAAGAGGGAGGGAGGAGAGGCATCCCGAAGCCGCCAAGACCAACCACGATGACGTCGTTCGAATTTTCCTCAAAGCAGGGAATCGCGACTTCAGCTTCTTTGATTCTCTGCTGCTTCTCTAACACTCGAACACCTCATTTACTCGGAAATATACATTGTGTAGTGTGCACATACAGAGATACGCATCTGACATGTCGTGGTCATTCGCTCTCCCCCAGGCAGTATTTGCCTCGCCAATTCTTTCCACGGCCACCCCCCTGGCCGGAGGAATGTTAACGGGCTATCTGGTCAACCGTGAGTGAGCAACGCAGACTGCAAAACTTTTGAAGCTGCAAGAGAAGAGGCACAGACGCTAATGTCTGACGAATTGACTGCACAGGAGGCGGCACGACCAAAGCCAAGTATGGCAGCATCCGGCAACCTCCGTTTCGCCCCCCGACGTGGCTCTTCCCTGCAGTCTGGACACTGCTCTACCCACTGATGGGCTACGCTGCCCACCACGCAAGCATGACGGGCCTATCAGCAGCGACATTTTCGCCGGAGCTCCGTGATTTGACCAAGAAGTCGCAGACACTTTACACGGTCCAATTGGTATTCAACTATCTGTGGATGCCGCTATTCTTTGGACTCCGGCGTCCGGATCTAGCCTTGGCGGATCTGGTCGCGATAGGGGGAAATGTGGCTGGATTGCTGCATCTCTGGTGGCAAATTGACCGGACGGCGTTTTGGATGCTAGTGCCATATGCGAGTTGGGTGGGATTCGCAATGTATCTGAACATTGGCGTCGGATGGTTGAATAACTGGCGGATATAATAAATAATATTAACGCCCAGAGCGCATCGCAGGACCCCTGTATGATAATCGACTGCCGATCTATTGCAGGCTCAATAGCAATATTTCCGATTGATATCACGTGCTGTTACGGGCCAGAAATAGAAATGCCAATGCGAGTCTAGACCGGGGCGGTTATGTTGTTTCTATGTGTAAGGCTGTGGATCGATCAATTGAACTGATAAGCTCTCTATACATACGTAGAGTAGTAGTGCTAGTAGTATGTGTCTTATCTTGTCTATCTCTCTACACAGTACTATATACTGCTGAATTGCTATCTATACTCAGTGCATCGAACCGTGCATAAATACTGTGCATGCATAAAACGCACGAACGGACCAATCAGCGATCGCGCTTTGACGTTTGCCACTGTGGAACTGTCAGATCCACCCATTGCGCGTGTAAGGTTAGTCAGCTATACTTGGTTATGCTTCTTTTTCCTGCGCTAGAAGAGTTTTCTCGTATCGTGCAGTATAGAGTTAGGTGTATATACAGTAGTGTATATGGTGATTAAAGATCTAGGCCTGCCTAACCAAGATACACAATAAAGAACATGGCCATGGAGAACAAAAAACCGGCAAAATCGCTCAGTCAGCTGCAGGGCAGTCGCTCATTGGCTCCACGATGAGATCATCCATGGATCCTCCTATTCTAGACTTCTATCAAAGTCCTCCATATAATCTCTCTCCTCCTCTCCTCTTCTCTTCCCTCTTACAATGTAAGCCATAGTCATTCGTTCCCCCCTCTATCTACTCAGTACGGAGTACATTCGTTTCATTCATGTCGCAAGACACTCCTCTCGATCACCCGGATTTCCAGGACCTCCGTCTCACTCCGGACCATCATGCCCAGGACCCATTCTTATCCCCAACTCCGACTTTGAATCGCGTCAATTCCATAGAATTGGGCCTGCAAGACGACCGCAGAGGTCTCGCCCACGACCACAATGAACGCCCTCAACCTCCCGAAGAATCCCCCGGTCAACCGCATCGAGGCCTTCGGGTGCGCTTTCGCTCCTTCAGTCACTCCTCCCGGGATCGTGTCGTCTCGGATCGATCTGATACTTCCTCTCGTCCGCTGTTACCGACTCACGACCACTCCCGAGATTTGACCGAGATTTCTTTCGCGGAGCGACAGAATGGAGATGTAGAACAGGGGAGGAAGGGACAACAGGATCAGCTCTCGCCGTCTAGCGTCATCTCCAATCCTTTCGAGTCCAATGAGGACATCTCCGCCAGGACCAATTCAACCAAAGAACGCTTTCGAGCAGCTGGTCAATTGCTACGACAGAAGACCACCCGCCTCACAGAACGACTTGGACGGCCGGCTGATGAGGGTGAAGCGCTGGGAGCTTCCCTTTTACCCGACGACCTCGAAGGCGGATTGACTATGGAGGATTTGCCCAATGAGAAGCGTCCGATAGAGGAGGAGAAGACGGATGATGAGAGTCCGCTGCCCGCCCCCAGTGCGGAAGCCCATCGTCTGGTGCGCACCATGACCCAGGCTCAGGCACGACGACGCAAGCCCCGCCCCGCATACATCCGTTCGGGTCAGAGTACGCCGGAAGGCTCACATCGCCCCAGTTCTTGGTACGGTTCGAGCCGTGCTGTGGGTGGTATCCTGGGTCAATTGCTTCGTCTGCAAGCCACCCAGACGAACAGCAATAGTACTAGCAGAGAGAGTCTTGTCACAGATACAGAGTCCGACAGCGAATCTGCCATCTCCTCCGGGGCTGCTACTCCGGGAACCGCGACTCCCGGTGCTGGCGCCGTCACTCCCAGCGCTATCATTCCTGGTGCCCCAACCCCCGGCACAGCAACTCCCAAGAAAGAGAAGTTGAAATGGTACAAGAAGCCGCAACACCAGTCGACAGCCTCCCTGGTCGAGGCATCCATGAACCTCAGTAAACCCACTCTTCCAGTGAACGAGGCCTCATTTGCCCCGAAGCCGAAGAAAGGCAAGAAGCGCAAGACCCGCCTGGAGGACGAAATTCGTGTTACGGTTCACATCGCGGAGATTATCGCCCGCCAGCGTTATATCATACAGCTCTGCCGTGCCCTGATGCGGTATGGCGCTCCTACCCACCGTCTCGAGGAGTACATGAAGATGACAGCTCGGGTACTTTCTGTAGAGGGTCAATTCCTGTATCTCCCTGGCTGTATGATCATGTCCTTTGACGATCCCGCCACCCGCACCGCTGAAGTCAAGTTGGTCCGGATGGTGCAGGGCGTCGATCTGGGCCGGTTGGCCGACACCCACAACGTTTATAAGAATGTCGTCCACGATCTTATTGGCGTCGAAGAGGCCACTCAGGAACTGGATGAGATTATGCAGCGCAAACCGCGGTTCAACAAGTGGATGCTTGTTTTTATCTATGGCCTGGCCAGTGCAGCTGTTGGGCCTTTTGCTTTTGGTGCACGGCCGGTGGACATGCCGATCTCCTTCTTCCTTGGTTCCCTCGTGGGGTTCATGCAGCATGTGTTGTCCCCGAAATCCGTGCTCTATTCCAACGTGTTCGAAGTCACCGCTGCCGTTCTGACGTCCTTCCTGGCCCGTGCGTTTGGCAGCATTCGTGTCAATGGCGAGCCCCTGTTCTGCTTCTCTGCCCTGGCACAGTCGTCGATTGCCTTGATTCTGCCCGGTTTCCTCGTCCTCTGCAGTAGTTTGGAGCTCCAGTCGCACCAGATCATTGCAGGTTCTATTCGGATGGTGTATGCCATTATCTATTCGTTGTTCCTCGGTTATGGTATCACGGTTGGCATTACCATCTATGGGTTAATGGATTCCAGTGCTACGTCACAACAGAAGTGCACCAATCAGGATGTGTACGGCAATGAATATCTTCAGCACTTCCCGTTCGTCCCGATCTTCGCTGCGTTCCTGGCTGTCATCAACCAGGCGAAGTGGAAACAAATGCCCGTAATGATTTTCATTGCCCTGTGCGGTTATATCACGAACTACTTCAGCACCAAGAAACTCGGGAGTAATTCTGAGGTCGCCAATACCGTTGGTGCGTTCACCATCGGCGTGCTTGGAAACCTCTACAGTCGTGTCTGGCACGGCCACGCCGCGACGGCCATCTTACCGGGTATTTTCGTCCTGGTGCCGTCGGGACTGGCATCCAGTGGCTCCTTGATCGCGGGCTTGAAGTACGCAGACCAAGTCCGGGACAATCTTCACACGTCCGGAGACAGCAACATCTCTTCGACTCAGGACCTCTCGCTGGCGAGTCTGGGTTTCGGAATGATTCAGGTCGCTATTGGAATTACGGTTGGATTGTTTATTGCCGCATTGATTGTTTATCCGTTTGGGAAACGACGGAGTGGATTGTTCAGTTTCTAATGTGGATATGGTTGGTTTACAGGAGTATTTTTGGACGATTTGCATGGTATATTTTGGTTTCGTTATGGCGCATGGCGATAGAGCATTTTAGAGGATGCATAATTGGTATACTAGCATAATGATAGCGACGCGATATGTTTGGCTTTATGATTTGATGAGCGACATATCATTTTAATCAAGATCACAACCTTTATAGCAATATCGTACATCATGCCAACAGTCCGGGAACACCACGACTCATCCGCAAAAAACATCATAAATCCACCAGCGACTCCATACTCACATGAACCTAAGCCTGAGTATCAACAGACTTCAGAAACGCTTCTGTATCACCCACATACTTGGAAGACATTCCCAGAAACCTTGTCACCTTATTGCCATCCGTAAATGTACCAAGCACGGCGCCACCCTGCATTGCTTGGGATGAAATTCTCGCAGCTTCTCGCCCTCCACCTGTGAGCCGACAAGTATGCGTATCCTTTCACCACCTCTCCTTGCGGTCCATCAATCAGCGCCGGTTAACTGTTCTTTCTTGCCACCATGTACCCGACAATGTATGCTTCGTGGAGCTCGGGCGCCTCGTCCAGGTGGAGGATTCGTTTCAGCGTCGTGGGATTTGCCGTCGATCTGTGGAAGAAGTAGTATACGAGATACTGGAGGATGGAGATGTATGGACTGTGTGGGACATCTCGGCATCTAGCTAGTGGGATCTCTTCAAAAGAAGTAGAGACTATGTCGTGGTCGTGTGCTTGCTTCTTACGGCGCAGATGCCACATCTTCGGAAGAAAGCGGGATGGCGTTGAACTATATAGATAGTTGTGAGGCGAATTGAATATGACAAGCCATTGAGTGGCTCATTCGGGTTGGCCTGAGGATTCTCGGATTCAGTTCCTCAGCCTTCTGGCTCTCCATCACCGTCTCCGTCTCCATCTCCGTGTTTTATCTTTCAACGTTCGCACATTAGTCCAATCACTATTACCTTGCCGATCTTTCGTTTCTACCGTGCGTCCATCCCAATAATAGCTTCAAATAGATGTGTAATCCTCTATTCTCAAGGTTTCAGGTGTGGCATCGAGTTAAAACTCTCAGGCACGGTCGTTATCCTAGTGAAGAGCATACTGGAAACGAATCACAAATCATTGTGCAGACTGCTGATATGGTCTCGTTTACGACGATTCCATGAATTATCTGGTCCCGGTAACTATACAAATCAGTTGACTCATCAACAGTGATCTTCTGACTAAACAAAGTACCGTGTAAGTAATTTACTATACCAGCAACAAATATTGCGCAGGTTACTGACGTGCTTATAGGGCAGATGGAGGTAATCTCCTCACCAGACTCTGTTGCTCTCAGATTACAAATAAGGAGAATCGATCAGCCTGGGATTCTCTGAAGGAGCAGAGTAACAGCAAAATAAAAAAAGATTGTAGCACACATTTGTCATAGAACACTTGATACACTCGCTTGGTAGTCTGTGGAGCTATTTTGCATTTCGAACCGGCCTTCGAGGCCGTCTTCCCCCGAAAGATCACAAAGATGCGTTTGCAAAAAAAAAAAAAAAAAGAAGTGGAAAAGTGGATAGATAACGAAGCCCTTCCTCTGCAGGAGCAGATCTCGGTCGTAAGAGAGGCTGATTAGAATACAGCGAGTCGATCCGGGGCTAAGAACGTTCTAAGTAGTACTTAAGCCACTTACCAAGCTCCATAACAGGGTTTGTGAGATTGCGAATCAGTTGCAATATGAATAATAGGCATCATGTAGGGCATTGTTGGTCTCTACAAGGGGGCATAGAAAATCCGAATGGTAATCGAAGAATCAACCCTGTAATTCAGTTGAACGTTGAACAATCCCTAATGGCGTTATAAACATAATAAATTTCCACACAATCCCAGCGAAAAAGGAAATTGTTGCTCTTCCGACTTCTATGAGGGTCGTAACAATAGCTCCTTACAGTGTCACCAAATCCTACCATACAAATAGTGGCCCATGCTGCCACCCCAATTCGAGGCACAATCCCTTGGAAGATACCCTTGATGCCAGACGTTTTGATAATGTGCGTGAATGACGAGACCATGGTTGGGTGTGCAGGGCGCGTTGGATCATTTTTTATGGATTGCATTTCCACCCGGAGAACCTACGCATAAGTCAATTCACTGGAGAATAAGATAGACAGTTGATCATGCTACCTCAAATGGCTGATTCCAACAACTCAATGCACCGCCGATAGTCGACGCGAGAATCCTCTCTCCGAACCGCAACTTATCCTCTTTGGATTTCCCGGTGATACCCCGAATGATCTCTTCAAGATATTCCATCATCCCAGCCAGGCTTCAGCTCCCTCTTGACTTTGGCCAAGCAATCCCGTCTATTTATCAAAATCTCCGGATTGTACCGGGTCTCCACGAGGAGCGAGTCGCACTTCGACGACACTCAACCAATTATTCAAACACTAGCGCGTGAGGTCCCCAATCAGCTGATCTGGGGTAGTGACTGGCCGCACACTGGAGATGGTAGTAATCGTCTTAACCGCGATATCAACGTCAAAGAGCCGTTTCGAGCAATTGATAACGAGGCCATGCTGCGGAATATCAGGAGCTGGGTGACTGACGAGGCGTGGCAAAGCATGTTGATGGACAATCCTGGTCGTATCTTCCAGTAACTAGCTCTCTAGATCACAACTAACTTACCTCTAAATATTGGAATAAACCTAATCTAGGGCCATATTGATTAGTAATACCACGTGACTCACTGCTAAAGATCTGTTGGAACCCAGGGTGTAGTGGACATATGGCTCAACCAATGGAATCTCAAAAGAGGTCTGTCTTGCTATATAGCTCCTATCTGGCAATTTTATGAGGGGCAAGCTGACTAATACAAAACAATCGGCAATTTAGATAGTCCACCTCCGAGCTATGGATTCCGACACACCCCCTCAGCTCTACCTGTTTCAGGGAGAGCTGCACAGCCTGGAATCCTTCATTTCTGGTCCTTCTATAGACTGGCCTCTGTCTTCTGCTTGGGCTAGTCAATCATATGGCTTATATCAGCCATCCTGAGCATCTTAACGAAGTGCTCATGCTTCTGACGAGGGAGTAACTTGGTGAGTCCATCTGCCACCATCTGGCCTGTTGGCACCCATATAACCTTGATTCGACCCTCTCTGACCTCCTGCCTTAACCAGTGTCCATGGATATCGACATGTCGAAGCTTTGTACTGATTTTGGCTTGCTCTGAGGTCAACAGCTCAACTGTCTGTCTGTTGTCACATCGAATCGATATTGTATGATCAGGGTTAAACTGGATCCTGGAAACGAACCGCTTCCACCATTGGAGAGAGCGTGCTGTTTCTGACAAGCCAAGCAGTTCTGCTTCAGTGGTAGAGGTGGTGACCGTGGGTTGTTTTGAAGCTTTCCAATCCACTGGTCCTCCGTACACCTGGCATATATAACCTGCTGAGCTTTTCCGGTCAGGATTATCCCCATATGACGCATCGCTGGCAAATTCAATGGACTCTAATCCGCTGCCAATTCCGAACTCAATGGCCCTAAAACGCGTTGTGTATAGATAACATATCACTCGGTCAACTGCGTTCTGATGCTGTGGGCCTGGATTCATAAGGAATTGAGACAATTTGGCTGCTGCTTTGGCTGCATCTGGTCGTGTGATTGTGGTGGCATACTGTGATGATCCTACTTTCTGCTGGTATAGTTTGATATCTTCTGCTGAAGCTGTTCCTTCATATGGCATCAACTCTTCAACAGGTAATGGCGTATAGACAGGTGCGCGATGTGTGAGGTGGTATCTCATAGCGACACTGCTAATGTATGTATCCTGGCACAGCCATAGCTTATGCTGCTGTCTGTCTCGCAGTATCCGAATATTAAGGAACCACTCTGCTTCACCATGGTCGGTGAGTTCCCAATGTGCCTCGAGGTCTCTCTCAAGCTGTCTTGCTTGATTTCGTACGCTTGGATGGTTTGCAATAAGAATATCATCCACATAGAAGAAGACAATGATGCCTTCCTTCACGAACACACAAGGATCTTCTGGAACGACTTTAAGACCTAGCTTGGTGAGCACCTTTGATGCCTCCTGTTGCCATAGCTTCGGTGAGATCCGTAAGCCATATAGTGCGCGATTGAGCTTCCAGCACTTCCGTGGCTGTTCAAAACCTTGTGGCATCTGTGTGTATATCTCCTTCAGTAGCTTGCTGTTGAGAAAAGCACCAACAGCATCTCGCTGGCGGAGGTCAAGATTAAATGCGGCCACTAAGGCAAAGATCATCCTTGCTGTACGGGCAGCTAATGTAGCTGCTCTCTTCTCTTCAGGACTGATCATCTCAAGGTCTCCACGGGCACAAATTCGAGCCTTTAGCTTCACAAGGTAGCCATCCTGGTTGAACTTATATGCAAAAACCCAGCGTAAGGGTAGGACTTGCTTTGAAACATCCTTTGGCTTCTCAATGATGGTGAACGTTGACTTCTCTGTTAATGTATGAATCTCCCTTGCACATGCTTCCATGAAGCCCTCTGCATGTGGATGCTTAAGCATCTCCTTCCAGTTCTCTGGTGGTGGTGGCAAGTCATCTCGATGACGTTGGATCGGCTTTTCTGTGTATAAGGCAGCTGCGAATGCCCTCAATAGCTCAGGGGGTCCTCAGTCTCAGTAGTGGCATAAGCCACATATTCATGATCCTCCCTGGCCTTCCTTCTCCTACCACCGCTGATGATATTTGATATGTCAATGCCATCATCTCTGCTGCGTGGAGCTTGTAACTCTTGTTGTAGCTGTTGTTCACTGTCGGAGAGTTGTTCCTCTTCCTCATTGACTTGGAGCTCTGGTGTCTGCTCCTGATTATCCAGCTCCTGTGTCTGATGTTCAAGCTGGTCTTCCACCCCCTGAGCAGTGACAGGGCTCAAATCTGTTTCCTGCAGCGTGTTTTGCAGCGCTTCGTACGGTGGAGTAGGTGGTAGTGGGACCTGTTCTTCTGTGGGAAACGCTCCTGGTAAGGTGTCTTGAGGCGAGGCTTGAGGCATGGTTTCTTGAGCCTCATATCTCTTTTCCGGCGTAGCACTTTCTTGAGCTATTATCTCATCTTCCTTCGGAATCTGCACCTTCTGACTGTCAACCGGTTCTTCATGCTGGTCATCTGTACGGTTCCTATTCTGATCCTCCTCGAGTGGTAGTACTGAAGCTGGCATACTAAGGTCCTGTCGAATAGCATCTAGTTGTTGATACTCAGTTAAAATAACTGGTTCTTGCGTGGGGAGGTCAACATCTTGCCAGTACTGCATATCTGGCTTCCACTTCCTTGATTCATCAAAGAAAGCATCTCGTACGACCTCAACTTTCCCTCTGGCTGGGAACCATATCTTCCATATGTTTGAAGCAATATATCCAACTAGGAAACCGATTTCTGCTCTTGGATGGGTCTTCTCTTTGCGTGGAATGCTTCTGATTCGACAGTAGGATAGGGCACCATACACACGAAGGTTTGCAAGGCTTGTTTTCTTCATTCTATCTCCTGCAAACTCATGGCGTGCCTCTTCCCAGGGCACTATCCATCGTTTCTCATCCTTCAGATAAGTGGGGATTCGGTTTAGGATCCATGCTGCAGCGCTAACAAACTCAGGCCATAGTTGTTTTGGTAGCTGGCCACCCTCAATCCGCAGGTGTCGGGCCATTTCAAGTATGACACCCCCTGACCGTTCAGCCGGTCCATTTTGTTCAGGGTGCCCTACAATACTGTGGGAAACAATTATACCACAGTTATTTAGAAAGGCTTCCACATTATCTCCAGCGGACTGCTCATTGTCATAGTGGAATGCTCTGATTGGTAAGTTCCACCAGTTCTTGACCAAAGCAATGAATTTTCTGACAGCTTCTCTACACTCAGACTTGAATGTATGAGTGTATAACCAGTGAAATCGGATGCCTTCAACATAAAAGTGTGTCATCCACTGATGCCCATTATATCCAGGTGAGAACTGAACCAAATCAAAATGGATTCGGCCACACCATCCAAATGTTTGTCCAATAGGACGCCTTGAGATCTGTCTTGGTGCATGAGATAGCTTGCAGACCTCACAAATACTTGTCTCTGTCGATTCTGGCGCGGTCGAATCTGGTAGTTCACCTTTGATTTTAACACCATCAACCATATCAGCTGCTTTCTGTATGACCTGTGGAGCAACATGTCCAAGTCTTCGATGCCATATCTCTGCAGGTGCTTCTGCCACTAGTGGCTGTTCAGATTTTCGGACTGCATGTGCATGACCTGCTGCTGTATAGGGTATATCAAATGCCCACAAGTTCAATAAATCGATTGGCTTAAGGCTAACCACTGGTGTACCATTAGGGTCACGAATGCAATCCCCATCCTCATCCCAACGGCCGCCTTTCTTCTTCAATGCTCCATATGACACAAGGTTGGTATGGAATCCAGGTGAATAGAGGGCATTGCTAAGTGTGATAGCTTTCTCTTTACCAGTTGTCGGGTCCACACCTTGAAGCTTCACTGTACCAAGTCCTTCTACTCTTGTGGTTGAGTCACCAGTCTTCAGGCTCGAACTCGTTGATGTATAGGTGACAAATCTGCTTCGGTCATTGCAGACGTGCATCGATGAGGCATTATCAAGGATCCATCGAGATCTAAGATCCTGGAAGCTCTCTGGAGCACTATTAAGTGCTGCTATATCTGTCGACGTGAAGAAGGATATCTGTGAGGGCAGAGCACTATTGGCTGACTCATTGGGCTTCTCTTCCTTTTGCTGCCTCTCATTATTTTCCTTGACTTTTGTCTCAATCCAGTCTTTCCATTGAGGATCATCCTTAAGGGCCTTATCCACCTTTTGCTTCTTTGCCTTCTGCACCGTCCAGCCCTGTGGGCGTATGGCTTCATTAATTATATAGCAAAGCCAGGGTTTATGTCCTCGGTTACCACAGGGGCACCAGCGCTTAGGGATCGGTGGCTTGTTTCCTTGCTTCTGTGGTGGTTTCTGCAGCTGGTCTGTTTCTGCCTCTTCAAAGTCCTGGAATGTCGAAAATGATGCTTTTGAGATAGTACTGGTTGGTTTCTGTGGCACCATCTCTTGGTAGAACCCTCGGAAGTTTTCAATCAGATCTCGAGTCTCCCAATCCTCATGGTTCATTATGATTGACTCATACTTCGCCTGCCACCAGGTAGGCAAGACGTCTTTCACTGCACGAAGGAAATCCTTGTTTGCACTCTTCACTTCAGGCAAATCTAAACTAACTGCTTGTTCCCTCAGAGTATTCCAGTCAGCTAGCCAGTGATTAATGTCAACGCCCTTTCTAGGCGGAGATGATGAGAACCACTTCCACTGAGCACGGATATCTTCCTCATATGCATTCGATCGGGCAAATCGAGTTGTGAGATAAACCAAACGTTCATACGGAGTCTCATAGTCAAGCAGGGAGGCATGGTGAATTGGATCAAGGTTAGTGATGATCCATTCGTTCACAGCATCCAAGCCCTTTGCCTGCTGCTCCCACTCCGCTAGATCAAGCTTATAGATGTCAAGCCGATCTCTCCATTCACGCTTAACACTCTCAGATCCACCTTCTGGGTATTGAGGCCTCTTCGGCTTGCGCATTGGCTGCTCGAGGTAATCTTCCTCAATCTGTGGGTTTACTAGGTCCCACACCTTCTTCTGGCGAGCAAATAGCTTCACTCTTGCAAACCAGTTTCTCCATTGAGGAGAGTCCTTCAGTTTATCGCCCTTCATGGCGGAGACCACACTGTTTGACTCCATGGTTTTATGAATCCACTCTGTTTTGTAGGGGTTCAGTTGCTCGTTGCTCAACTTGCTCAGGGGTAATCGTCCTATAATGTGACGGCCTGGTCACGTTGGTTGATTATCACGTGAGGTGTGGTTGTTTGCTTTATTGCTTTGTTGATAAATATGGCGTTACCTCCTTTCTTCCTTCCTCATGTTGATTATTCTCGTCGATAGCTACCTAGGTAGAACCCATGAGTTGGACGTTCCATCATCCTAGTAGAGCGCCGTGACATAATAATCAACATCCTCCTTTTATACCTTAGGGAGAGAAATACCAAAGGCTTCTCCCTTCAAGGGATTCGCTGGTGCCGCAGTTCGGGAGCTGGCCAGGCTATAACAGTGTCTCCATTCAAGTTTCCATCCTCAAGTTCATCCTCAAGTCAAGTCAAGCGCTGCTTCAGTTAAGTTTCTAGAGCTCAGGACTGAAACTTCTGTTGTTGGCATATTCAAGTTCAACTTTCAAGAAGTCCAGTGGTTGCGACTATGCTGGCACCCCTTCAAGTTCTCAAGACTTAAGTTTTTCAAGATTCAAGCTCACGATCCCTTTCTTAAAGATCATGGACCCCTTTCAAGAACTCCGAAACGAATTTTCTTCTACGATCCGCGCCCTCCAGAATGAAATCGAATCCGTCAAAAATGAACCCAAACCACTTCAACGACCAAAGCCATGCCTCCCTGATCCCGAGAAATTCAATGGCCAATCTTTGAAGTTTGATACCTGGCTTGCTTCGATGAAGGCTAAGCTTAGGATTGATGCTCCAGCTATTGGTGATGCAGTGGCTCAGTTCTACTATGTCTATCTGAATCTGGAAAGCAAAGTCCAAGCTCTAGTTCTTCCCCAGTTATCTTATGCAGAAGACACCAACACCTGGGATTACAACACCATCCTTGATCAACTATCTCTGGTTTATGACAACCCCAACAAGGTTCAAGAAGCTGAAGATTATCTACTAGTCCTAAAGCAGGATAGTGGTGAATCTGTGGCAGCCTACATCGCCAAGTTTGAGAGGATTCTTTATGAGGCAAAGGGCAAAGATTGGCCTGATGTCACCAAGATTTCAGCGTTCAGGAAAGGCCTCAATCCTACTCTCCGAGGACGTCTCAACCAGCAGTTGAATCTTCCAAAATCATACACTGATTTCCTTCGTGTGGTTCAACAATTGGGAAGTCATTCTTTCAGCTCAAATTCCACCAATGTTTCCCACTCTCAATCACACCAATCTGGCTCTCACACCAAGTCTGATCCTATGGACCTCAGCGTCATCAATATCAACTCCCTGTCAGCAGCGTCCACCTCCCTAGATGAAAGGAACAGACGACGACAACAAGGATCCTGTGTGAGATGTGGCTCCTCTGATCATTGGGTGAAGGATTGTTCCATGAAGGCACACAAGGAATCCAATAAAATATGGAACCAGCAGATGATTGCAAGGTTAGAGGCAAACCGTCTTGATGACCTTAATGATCTCGATGATTGATTTTTGGAGATGTTTGGACATGTTCATGTGTTTTTCTTTTCAAGTGTCTCATGTATTGTTGCCTTCTCATGTTTTCTTACCTGTGGGTTGACCATGACATTGAGGACAATGCCTATTGAAGCCGGGGGGTAATGTGACGGCCTGGTCACGTTGGTTGATTATCACGTGAGGTGTGGTTGTTTGCTTTATTGCTTTGTTGATAAATATGGCGTTACCTCCTTTCTTCCTTCCTCATGTTGATTATTCTCGTCGATAGCTACCTAGGTAGAACCCATGAGTTGGACGTTCCATCATCCTAGTAGAGCGCCGTGACATATAACACTCGCTACCACAAGCCTATGTGTATAGCTTCAAAACTGACGATTTCGGCGGCGAACCGGGCTCATAACTGTTGGAACCCAGGGTGTAGTGGACATATGGCTCAACCAATGGAATCGCAAAAGAGGTCTGTCTTGCTATATAGCTCCTATCTGTGGTTGCAGATGACGAGGCCTCGTTTTTTGGGTCGCGTGTCACGTTCCTGCTGATTAATGGCCTTGGCGGTCATGTGACTAAAATACAGACGGAAACGGCCTGTGTAAAGTTTCAGTCCGCGTCACTAATTTCAACTACCTTACATGACTTCCCTATCCATCGAAACGTCTATGGATTTAATAAAAACCAATGTACATGCGATTGGAATATAGATTCTAATCAATTGATTCAGAGGTGCTATATTTGGTACCTGTATGAGACAGCCAATAGCTACCTGAAGTTGTTTGCCGGCAAAAATATATATATTTGTTGCGGAATAAATTAGGGTCACAAATCTCACATATAGATTGTTCTTCAGCACTTGCTGGCTACTGATAAAAAGATACAATGGAAAAATAAAAGGCAGTGAGATGATGAAGGCTCAACATTACTATATAAACAGTTTCTGGATGCTTGTTGAGTACTTGCTAATCAGTTTGCTGCTGTTCCTGAATTTGAATCCGCTGCCTCATAAGTGTAACGGGCTAGGCCCGAAAGGCACCTCGAACCATAAATGGTTCTCGATTGAAGCTATTCACAAGAGCGTGCCGAAGTCAGGTGATCGTAGATCACCTGATCACGAGTATATAAATCCACCGCCAGCGTGTCTTTCTTTCTTTCTTTCTTTCTTTCCTTTCCCCAACGAGTTCTTTTGTACATATCTATATATTAGATAGCAAGGCTTCGGCCCATTACATTAGAACTCGTTCGCCCTCATCTATCTACTTATTTATTGAACAACGGATTACGCATCGGATTGAACGCGCAACGGATCGTACATCGCACACTGGACACACTGGACACACTGGACACACTGGAAACACTGGACACACTGGACACATTGAACGATTGGACATACCGGATAACTGGATACATTGGACATCGGATATCAGACATCGAAATTCACGGATAGTTGAGCTATTTACAAACAAATCAATAGTCAAGTCAGTCATATGACCACATTTTCAGCGGAAATCAGCGACCACGAGTCAAACGACCAAACCGACGGCAACATGGGAGACAATATACACTCAGGAGGGACCACCACTCCTGTCCCACAAGATCTTGTCGCAGTTATTGCAGGACTTCAACGACAACTGCAACAAATGGAAGAACGGCGGATTGAAGATCTTCGTCGTCTCAAAGAAGAGTTGACGAGCCCACCCAGAGAGCCCTTGCCACAACCGACTATTGAAGAGATAGCCCCCCAACCAATGGCGGACCCTGTTAGGAGACCTCGACCCAAGCTGACAGACCCAGAAGTCTTTGATGGTCGAAACCGAAGTCTCTACCGTCCGTTTCGAAGCAAGCTGCGCGCTAAACTTGAGGTCGATAAAGAAGCCTTGGGCAATGCCTATGATCGTATGTGGTATGCTTTTGGCCGTCTAACAGATGGGGCTGCTATGCAGGTGCTGCCCTGGATGGAGCGGTTTGCTAAGAAAGGAGCTACTGAGAGCCAGCTGGACGGAATGCTTGATCAAATGGACTTCATCTTTCTGGACCGGAATCTGGAGGAGAAGGCTGTACGAGACCTTGCAAGCTTGAAACAGAACAACAAGCCCTTCACAGTCTTTCTCACTGAGTTCAACCGACTACTCATGGAAGCTGATGGCCATAACTGGCCTGAAAACACAAAAAGGTCCTACCTAGACAATGCATTAAACCGTGAGATGAACACACGCCTTGAAACTGTTGAAAAGAAAAATGGATTTGAAGACTATTGCCGCCAGCTACAGCAGATTGCGGACCGGATGGAGAAGAACCAATTGCGGTACTCACGGAACAATAAGCATACCACCTCAACTTCTCCAGCTCACCCTGTGAATACCACCCGTGCTTCCTCTCCACCCCAAGATATGGACTGGGAACCCACAACAACAACTTCTGCACGCAGCCAACCTCGACGCGTGGCTAAGCATGTATCACGAGAAGAAATGGAACGCCGCAGACAAGAACGACGTTGCCTTCGTTGTGGTGACTCCACGCATTTTATCTCCCATTGCCCCTACGACAGTCCTAGGAACAGTACCCGCATGGCTCGCTCACACATTCATGGGCCGGAACTCGAAGATGAAGAAGAGCAGTTGAGGGAACAACCCAAGCTGGGAAAAGAATAGCTCCTGCAAAAAGTCTCTTGCAGGAGCACCACCAGCAGTTGATGGATCTACCTACATGGCGACCGGCCCCAGCAGCTCAGATAGACCTTCAGAAGGAGTGGAACGACTTCCGAAAAAGAGTCAAGTTTGACAGACCTGAATTCAGAGTATCCGCATTAGTCAATGGAGAACAGGTCAGCAGAACGTTAGTGGACACCGGTTGTACTACATATGGTATGGTTTCTGAGAATTTTACCCGAAAACATCAACTGGAGCGTGTAACCATCAAACCACGAACTATCGACGACTACAAGGGCCCAACGGATGATTGTATAAGGGAGGTAGCGAAAATCTCATTGAACGTGGGGGAAACCACCAAAACACTGCATGGCTGTATGTTGTTCCTAAACTGGGTAGGGGACTCGACATGATTTTAGGCCTTGCATGGATAGACGACCAACAAGTGTTTATCGACCCGAATGGTCCGAAATTGCGCTTCACAAATGGCATTGTTGTTAGTAGCATGGAAGATCAACCACAAATGGATATCCAGCCCATCGGGGCGAACGCTTTTGCACTATGGAACCGACAAAAGAAAAAGGACAGCAGCGTACAGATTTTCGCCGCAAGTTTAAAGGACATTGAGAAAGCATTACGACCCAAATTGCTGACAGACCCCCGCACCAAACTACCACCTCATTACCATAAATTCCTATCAGTATTTGACCGGAAGGAAGCTGACAAGCAACCACCATATCGAGGACCAAATATCGACCATAAGATTGAACTCAATAAGAACGCTGATGGAACGACCCCTGAACCTCCATGGGGCCCCCTTTATAATATGTCAAGGGATGAACTGCTTGTGCTACGGAAGACATTGACAGAGTTGTTGGAAAAGAACTTCATACGTGTTAGCAATTCGCCTGCTGCAGCACCTGTATTGCTTGTCAAGAAACCTGGTGGAGGCTTGCGATTTTGTGTTGACTACCGAGCACTGAACGCCATTACAAAGAAGGACCGCTACCCCCTACCACTAATTAATGAAACATTGGAAAGAATTGGGAAAGCAAAATGGTTCACCAAGTTGGATGTTATTGCTGCTTTTCACAAGATTCGTGTCGCTGCCGGCGATGAATGGTTGACCGCATTCCGAACTCGATTTGGGCTGTTTGAATGGCTTGTAACACCATTTGGACTAGCCAATGCACCGAGCACCTTCCAACGCTATGTTAATTGGGTCCTACGAGATTTCCTAGATGAATTTGCTTCTGCTTACCTTGACGACATCTTGATATTTACGGATGGAACATTGTCAGAGCATCAAGAGCATGTCTGCAAAGTATTAGGCCGTCTCCAAGAGGCTGGCTTACAGATTGATATTGATAAATGCGAATTTGAAGTGAAGTCAACAAAATATTTAGGATTCATTATTGAGGCAGGAAAAGGTGTCAGCATGGATCCAGCAAAGGTTGAAGCAATCATGAACTGGGCTGCCCCTACCACTGTGAAAGGTGTCAGGTCATTTTTGGGATTCGCGAACTTCTACAGACGTTTCATCCGAAACTATTCTGAACTTACAACTCCACTAACAGCGTTGACTCAAAAAGATAAACCCTTTGTGTGGGATGATAAATGCAAGGAAAGCTTCCAACAGTTAAAAAGGATGTTTACAACGGCACCAATCCTCATGCAATTTGATCCAGACCGCGAGACTGTCGTCGAGACTGACTCATCAGGGTGGGCCACTGGTGGCGTACTTTCACAGTATGATGATGATGGTGTATTACGACCTTGCGCGTACTTTTCCAAGAAAAACACTCCTGCAGAGTGCAACTACCAGATTCATGACAAGGAACTTTTGGCGATCATCAATGCATTGAAAGAGTGGGAATCAGAGCTCATATCAGTGGTAAATTTCCAGATACTGACAGACCATCGCAATCTCCGTTATTTTACTACCATGAGACGACTGAATGAGAGACAGATGAGATGGGCAGATCTATTGAGCCGATACAACTTCACACTTCATTACCGACCAGGGAAGCTTGCAGGGCGCCCTGATGCACTGTCTCGACGAGAGCAGGATGTTCCTGTATTGGGTGATGAACGGCTAAAGCATCGCGAACAACGACTATTCGATCCTGAGATCCTCAAGGACGGACCAGTGGAAGGAAGCAGCAAAAGAGGACTAGTTGAAGAACCCCATCCTATTAATGTGTCCCGGATCCTTCTAGCACCAGTCGGCATGGAGCCCTATAACAGTGAGCCAAGCGCACCTCAAGGATATGAACAGGCGAACGAACCTACCAATCTCAATAGTGAGCGACCATCGTTGGAAGAGCTACTGGATATGACTCTTGATGAACATTGGGCTCGGGTAGAGCCACTAGATGAAAAGTATGGTCGTATACGAGAAGCAGTGCAAGTAGGAGCACATCAATTCCCACGTGAACTGGGGATCAAAGCCTCAATCTCAGAATGCTCTATTGAACCGAACAACCGCTTGTGCTACCGAGGCCGGCGATGGGTCCCTGACATTGAATCTCTGAGGACAAGGTTGCTACAAGAAACACATGACTCAGTACTTACAGGCCATCCAGGGAGGAGCGCAATGTATGCTATCCTGGCACGAAGGGTCTACTGGCCTGCAATCTCTGAGGATGTCAGACGATTTGTACGGAACTGTGACAAATGCAGTGCCAACAATGTATGGAGAGACCGCCGACAAGGCCTACTGAAGCCTCTACCAATTCCAGACCGAAAATGGAGATATATTGCAATTGACTTCATCGAGAAGTTACCAATCTCAAATGGTTATGAAAACATCATGGTTATTGTCGATCGCCTTGGAAAAGGTGTCATCCCCATACCCTGTGAGAAGATCGACACCTACACAGTAGCACAGAAGCTTATTCAGAGTTTCATTGGCTATCATGGCATTCCAGCCAGTATTGTATCAGACAGAGGAAGACAATTCACCAATGAGATGTGGAAGCGTTTTTGTGAGCTACTGGGGATCAAACGACAATTATCAACTGCCTACCACGCTGAAACCGATGGCCAAACTGAGCGAATGAATGCTACTATTGAACTATTCTTGCGCTCATTCTGTGATCACACACAATCGAACTGGGCGTCATTGCTACCAATGGCACAGCTTGCAATATGCAGCCGGGATGCTGCCTCCACAGGTGTCAGTCCATTCTTCCTTGACCACGGCTACCACGTCGATCCCTTTCAGTTAGAAGAGGATGTTGAAATCAACCTTTCAGCACCAGACCTGGGCACCATGCGTGAACGAGGTGAACGAATTGCAGCCAAGCTAAGGGGAGCTCTTGACATCGCCACAACAGAACTGGCTGTCGCCCAACAGAAACAAGAAGACTATGCCAATCGTCAAAGAGATGTCGCCCCTGAATACCAGGTTGGGCAGAAAGTCTGGCTTGACCTGCGCAATATACAAACAGAACGCCCTAGCAAGAAACTGGGAAGCAGGCAGGCAAAATTTACTGTGTTGGAAAAGATTGGATCCCACACCTACCGCCTCAACACACCAGGCACAATCCACAACGTGTTTCATACAGCGCTCCTCCGCCCAGCGGCAATGGATCCCTTCCCTAGCCAACGGAAAGATGACTACCAACCTCCTGCAGAAATGATCAATGGGAATGAAGAATATATGGTCGAACGAATACTAGATGAGCGTTTTCGACGGTGGGGACGAGGCGAAAGACATGAGTTTTTAGTCAAATACATTGGCTGGCAGGAACCGGAATGGAACGATGCGAGGAACATGGAGGATACCATAGCATTGGATGACTGGGAAACCTACAAAACGATGAATGGGATTGTTGTCCAATCGGCCTTGAGTATACCAAATGAGCCACCCCACGCCGGGGGGCGATCGCGGAGGCGACGAGGAAGGGGGTAATGTAACGGGCTAGGCCCGAAAGGCACCTCGAACCATAAATGGTTCTCGATTGAAGCTATTCACAAGAGCGTGCCGAAGTCAGGTGATCGTAGATCACCTGATCACGAGTATATAAATCCACCGCCAGCGTGTCTTTCTTTCTTTCTTTCTTTCCTTTCCCCAACGAGTTCTTTTGTACATATCTATATATTAGATAGCAAGGCTTCGGCCCATTACAATAAGTTCCAGCTCTAATTGCTCATTTTGAAGCTGTTTCAAGCGAACTTCTTCTTCTTTCCTTTTGACTTCTGCCTCCAGGTCTCGTAATTCTAATTCTTGACGGCGTTGTTCAATTGTCAGTATGTTTGTTGAAGCCACTCGGCGAAGATTCCGTGATGAGGTTGTAGATCTAAGTAGTTATCAACTAGTCAGTAACTGCTCAAGAAGCACTTGACATGAAAGTATACTTACTCATTATCAGCAACCTGAGAAGAAGAACCTCTTGAATTTTCATGTGAGATTTCAAAATTTTGACTGCTTGCTTGCCTCTCTGATTCAGCTGTTGAAGATAATCGCTGACGTTTATGGCCTCTTCCTATATTAAATTAAGTACTTGTCAATTACTTAAGAAGTACTTATATAACTTACTTTCCCGACTCATGTGTCGCAGATAGTTTGCCTCCATTGTAGAAGCTCGATATGAATGATGAATATTGAACTGCTGAAAATTATGATATTGAAGAATATCATCTTTGTCAAGTTTTGCAGAACTAAGATAGTTAGTGTTGTATCAAGCAGTTGATGAGTAGTTGGTAAGTACTTCCGAGCTGCTTCAGCCAAAGTCAAATATTTCCCTGAAGCATATGATTTTTGGTGTGATTGCTCAACAGCATTTGTATGGTTTCGTAGAATATTAAAATAATGTGGCTGAATTTTTGAGCATGATTCATTTAGACCTGCCTTAATAACTGCACTCTTTTTTTTGTATGGCCCAGGTCTGGACTGCTGGCGATTCATATTCTATTCGATAGTTAGCAAGTACTTATTGAGTGGTTTATTACCACTTCAATACTAACGTATCAGTAGTTTAATCAACTCATCATACTCAGCCTCTGACTGGCAATCTAGGAGACTCATCATGCGACTCCAAAGGCCTGATCCTTTATTTTTAGTCCCAATTGCCTTTAAAATTGAGCGTTGAAAATGAACACGACAGAATATGATAATATGCTGTAACTGCCATGTAGGATCTTGGTGTTGAGGATCAATTTCAGAAAGATATTGCCCAAGCCCTGATTACTTAGTAACTGCATCAAAAGTACTTCAGGAGTGCTTACCTGTGTACTGTTTTGTGTCCATATCAACAATAATACCATGAATCCCAGATCCATGAATTGGATCAAATAGAACTGGTCGTCCAGAAACCTTCTCAATAAGATGGAATGCTCGCTTGAAAAGTAAATAGTAACCTTCAGTAGAATCCTCACTGGTAAAGACTCGAAGTAAAGTTATGACTAGTTGCCAAGTGGTTAGCAAGTAGCTCTCAAGCAGTTATGCAGATACTAACTTTTGCATTGATCTGGCATGAATGTTGCAAAAAGAACCTCATTCATCTCTTTGGATCGAATTCGCTTGAAAGACATATCAATTTCAAATGAAGATAAAGTTGATAATAAGTCAATCTGATCCTTGAAGGCACAAAATACCATTGTACCTTGAGAATCATGATATTTCTCTTGAATGTATTCCTAGGCACTTCATTAGCATTCTAATAGTCATTCAATGAGGCAATGGATGATTAGAACCACTTACATTGATTAGCGAATCCCGGTTCTGTAGGAATAGCAACCCATTAATATCCTGTCCATTAGGGTATGAAAGAAGTCGTTGTTTCTGGATAATTGTTGCAATTCGGTCTTTATTACAGAAGCTAGAGTGGATCTCTGCTAATGTAGAAGCACCATACTGCTGACAAAATGCCTCTAGTTGTGGACTTCGAAGAAATTGTGCTAACACTAGTTAGTATGTATTATTCAATCACTTGAGAACCAACCACTTACCTGTGGTCAAACTCGGGTCTTGTATTTGTTGGATAATCCTTTTAACCCCTTGTAAAATTCGTTCTGGTGCCTTGCTTGGTGGTGGAGGTGGATGCTGGTGAATTCCATGGGATGTAAAGAGGATATATGGACATTCATTGATATCAACTGGCACTAAAGCAGTAAAAATAACACCACAGGAAGTATGCTGTAGTCTGCCTGGCCCCTGAAGGTGATCTCGATCTTTAACCAGTTAATAGGTGATTGACAATCACTTAAAAAACACTTACCGCAATACTTTCGTCGGGATGCTAATGATTCAAAAACACCACATTCTTCAGTTGGTGGCATAATATCATGATTAAAAAGGTCCTCAAGGAACTGTAGATCAATTGATGTATGGCCTTGAATAGATCCTCGATGATGTTTTGTTAAAAACTCATTGGATCCATTACTACAGCCAATATATGGTGGAAATTCACCATGGACATTCTATGACTAGTTAGAAATCACTTGGAGCATTGTAAAAAGATTTAACCAACCATTTGGGTATGCCGCTTAAAAACTGGCTTGCAAGTTGGAAGCTGGTCAATGCATGCATAACCCTTATTGAAAAATTCATTTTTTGACCGATAATAGCTAGAAGTACTTAGTAATTGCTTCAAAGCTGTTTAGGAGATGTTTAAATACCTGTATGCATTTCGTTTTCCAATATTTGCCTCCAGGATTTGGATATTCCTCTGAGTATTTCGAATCACATCCCAACAATCCTCATCAACAAATGTATGATGATAGGATTGAAGAAATGGATTCAAAAATTCACATGCGTAGATACCAGAGCATTTCCAAGTCCATCTTTTAACTAAACAGTTGAAAAATGGGCATTTGACTGGTCTCCTTGGTCCATGTTGTTGACGCCGTGAGTATTGAATCTGTAACTGATTAGCAAGCACTTTAAAAGCAATTAGAAAGTACTCAACAGTACCTCATGAACAAGCTGCTCCATTTCATTCTGTGATCGCCCTCTAGATGCAACAACATATGAATATCCATGAATATGACTTGTCGGATACTCTGGTAAGTCATCAATATATTCAATTTTTGATGTCTGGAGAGAATGGCTTTTTGAATTTGTGAGTTGTACAGGAATGCCCTATTTCCGCATTGAGCCGTTAGCAATCAGTTAACAAATACTCAATTAAAATAAATACCTCGACATTGGGATCAGTCTCTGGACTTGATGAAGTAAAATCTTCTAAATTGAAGATTTCAGGCTGAGGATCCATAGTAATGAGAAGATCAACGTATACTTTGAAATCACATACAACTGTAACATAAGAAGAAAATTGAAATTGAAATTCAGAGTAATGGGTATTGTATTTGAATAAATCGCGTGTCACGTCCTCGCTGATTAATGGTCTTGGCGGTCATAAGTGTCACGCGTCCACGTTTTTGAGGTGGCGTGATCTGTGGACACGGTGGACTATGTGGTTGCAGATGACGAGGCCTCGTTTTTTGGGTCGCGTGTCACGTTCCTGCTGATTAATGGCCTTGGCGGTCATGTGACTAAAATACAGACGGAAACGGCCTGTGTAAAGTTTCAGTCCGCGTCACTAATTTCAACTACCTTACATGACTTCCCTATCCATCGAAACGTCTATGGATTTAATAAAAACCAATGTACATGCGATTGGAATATAGATTCTAATCAATTGATTCAGAGGTGCTATATTTGGTACCTGTATGAGACAGCCAATAGCTACCTGAAGTTGTTTGCCGGCAAAAATATATATATTTGTTGCGGAATAAATTAGGGTCACAAATCTCACATATAGATTGTTCTTCAGCACTTGCTGGCTACTGATAAAAAGATACAATGGAAAAATAAAAGGCAGTGAGATGATGAAGGCTCAACATTACTATATAAACAGTTTCTGGATGCTTGTTGAGTACTTGCTAATCAGTTTGCTGCTGTTCCTGAATTTGAATCCGCTGCCTCATAAGTGTAACGGGCTAGGCCCGAAAGGCACCTCGAACCATAAATGGTTCTCGATTGAAGCTATTCACAAGAGCGTGCCGAAGTCAGGTGATCGTAGATCACCTGATCACGAGTATATAAATCCACCGCCAGCGTGTCTTTCTTTCTTTCTTTCTTTCCTTTCCCCAACGAGTTCTTTTGTACATATCTATATATTAGATAGCAAGGCTTCGGCCCATTACATTAGAACTCGTTCGCCCTCATCTATCTACTTATTTATTGAACAACGGATTACGCATCGGATTGAACGCGCAACGGATCGTACATCGCACACTGGACACACTGGACACACTGGACACACTGGAAACACTGGACACACTGGACACATTGAACGATTGGACATACCGGATAACTGGATACATTGGACATCGGATATCAGACATCGAAATTCACGGATAGTTGAGCTATTTACAAACAAATCAATAGTCAAGTCAGTCATATGACCACATTTTCAGCGGAAATCAGCGACCACGAGTCAAACGACCAAACCGACGGCAACATGGGAGACAATATACACTCAGGAGGGACCACCACTCCTGTCCCACAAGATCTTGTCGCAGTTATTGCAGGACTTCAACGACAACTGCAACAAATGGAAGAACGGCGGATTGAAGATCTTCGTCGTCTCAAAGAAGAGTTGACGAGCCCACCCAGAGAGCCCTTGCCACAACCGACTATTGAAGAGATAGCCCCCCAACCAATGGCGGACCCTGTTAGGAGACCTCGACCCAAGCTGACAGACCCAGAAGTCTTTGATGGTCGAAACCGAAGTCTCTACCGTCCGTTTCGAAGCAAGCTGCGCGCTAAACTTGAGGTCGATAAAGAAGCCTTGGGCAATGCCTATGATCGTATGTGGTATGCTTTTGGCCGTCTAACAGATGGGGCTGCTATGCAGGTGCTGCCCTGGATGGAGCGGTTTGCTAAGAAAGGAGCTACTGAGAGCCAGCTGGACGGAATGCTTGATCAAATGGACTTCATCTTTCTGGACCGGAATCTGGAGGAGAAGGCTGTACGAGACCTTGCAAGCTTGAAACAGAACAACAAGCCCTTCACAGTCTTTCTCACTGAGTTCAACCGACTACTCATGGAAGCTGATGGCCATAACTGGCCTGAAAACACAAAAAGGTCCTACCTAGACAATGCATTAAACCGTGAGATGAACACACGCCTTGAAACTGTTGAAAAGAAAAATGGATTTGAAGACTATTGCCGCCAGCTACAGCAGATTGCGGACCGGATGGAGAAGAACCAATTGCGGTACTCACGGAACAATAAGCATACCACCTCAACTTCTCCAGCTCACCCTGTGAATACCACCCGTGCTTCCTCTCCACCCCAAGATATGGACTGGGAACCCACAACAACAACTTCTGCACGCAGCCAACCTCGACGCGTGGCTAAGCATGTATCACGAGAAGAAATGGAACGCCGCAGACAAGAACGACGTTGCCTTCGTTGTGGTGACTCCACGCATTTTATCTCCCATTGCCCCTACGACAGTCCTAGGAACAGTACCCGCATGGCTCGCTCACACATTCATGGGCCGGAACTCGAAGATGAAGAAGAGCAGTTGAGGGAACAACCCAAGCTGGGAAAAGAATAGCTCCTGCAAAAAGTCTCTTGCAGGAGCACCACCAGCAGTTGATGGATCTACCTACATGGCGACCGGCCCCAGCAGCTCAGATAGACCTTCAGAAGGAGTGGAACGACTTCCGAAAAAGAGTCAAGTTTGACAGACCTGAATTCAGAGTATCCGCATTAGTCAATGGAGAACAGGTCAGCAGAACGTTAGTGGACACCGGTTGTACTACATATGGTATGGTTTCTGAGAATTTTACCCGAAAACATCAACTGGAGCGTGTAACCATCAAACCACGAACTATCGACGACTACAAGGGCCCAACGGATGATTGTATAAGGGAGGTAGCGAAAATCTCATTGAACGTGGGGGAAACCACCAAAACACTGCATGGCTGTATGTTGTTCCTAAACTGGGTAGGGGACTCGACATGATTTTAGGCCTTGCATGGATAGACGACCAACAAGTGTTTATCGACCCGAATGGTCCGAAATTGCGCTTCACAAATGGCATTGTTGTTAGTAGCATGGAAGATCAACCACAAATGGATATCCAGCCCATCGGGGCGAACGCTTTTGCACTATGGAACCGACAAAAGAAAAAGGACAGCAGCGTACAGATTTTCGCCGCAAGTTTAAAGGACATTGAGAAAGCATTACGACCCAAATTGCTGACAGACCCCCGCACCAAACTACCACCTCATTACCATAAATTCCTATCAGTATTTGACCGGAAGGAAGCTGACAAGCAACCACCATATCGAGGACCAAATATCGACCATAAGATTGAACTCAATAAGAACGCTGATGGAACGACCCCTGAACCTCCATGGGGCCCCCTTTATAATATGTCAAGGGATGAACTGCTTGTGCTACGGAAGACATTGACAGAGTTGTTGGAAAAGAACTTCATACGTGTTAGCAATTCGCCTGCTGCAGCACCTGTATTGCTTGTCAAGAAACCTGGTGGAGGCTTGCGATTTTGTGTTGACTACCGAGCACTGAACGCCATTACAAAGAAGGACCGCTACCCCCTACCACTAATTAATGAAACATTGGAAAGAATTGGGAAAGCAAAATGGTTCACCAAGTTGGATGTTATTGCTGCTTTTCACAAGATTCGTGTCGCTGCCGGCGATGAATGGTTGACCGCATTCCGAACTCGATTTGGGCTGTTTGAATGGCTTGTAACACCATTTGGACTAGCCAATGCACCGAGCACCTTCCAACGCTATGTTAATTGGGTCCTACGAGATTTCCTAGATGAATTTGCTTCTGCTTACCTTGACGACATCTTGATATTTACGGATGGAACATTGTCAGAGCATCAAGAGCATGTCTGCAAAGTATTAGGCCGTCTCCAAGAGGCTGGCTTACAGATTGATATTGATAAATGCGAATTTGAAGTGAAGTCAACAAAATATTTAGGATTCATTATTGAGGCAGGAAAAGGTGTCAGCATGGATCCAGCAAAGGTTGAAGCAATCATGAACTGGGCTGCCCCTACCACTGTGAAAGGTGTCAGGTCATTTTTGGGATTCGCGAACTTCTACAGACGTTTCATCCGAAACTATTCTGAACTTACAACTCCACTAACAGCGTTGACTCAAAAAGATAAACCCTTTGTGTGGGATGATAAATGCAAGGAAAGCTTCCAACAGTTAAAAAGGATGTTTACAACGGCACCAATCCTCATGCAATTTGATCCAGACCGCGAGACTGTCGTCGAGACTGACTCATCAGGGTGGGCCACTGGTGGCGTACTTTCACAGTATGATGATGATGGTGTATTACGACCTTGCGCGTACTTTTCCAAGAAAAACACTCCTGCAGAGTGCAACTACCAGATTCATGACAAGGAACTTTTGGCGATCATCAATGCATTGAAAGAGTGGGAATCAGAGCTCATATCAGTGGTAAATTTCCAGATACTGACAGACCATCGCAATCTCCGTTATTTTACTACCATGAGACGACTGAATGAGAGACAGATGAGATGGGCAGATCTATTGAGCCGATACAACTTCACACTTCATTACCGACCAGGGAAGCTTGCAGGGCGCCCTGATGCACTGTCTCGACGAGAGCAGGATGTTCCTGTATTGGGTGATGAACGGCTAAAGCATCGCGAACAACGACTATTCGATCCTGAGATCCTCAAGGACGGACCAGTGGAAGGAAGCAGCAAAAGAGGACTAGTTGAAGAACCCCATCCTATTAATGTGTCCCGGATCCTTCTAGCACCAGTCGGCATGGAGCCCTATAACAGTGAGCCAAGCGCACCTCAAGGATATGAACAGGCGAACGAACCTACCAATCTCAATAGTGAGCGACCATCGTTGGAAGAGCTACTGGATATGACTCTTGATGAACATTGGGCTCGGGTAGAGCCACTAGATGAAAAGTATGGTCGTATACGAGAAGCAGTGCAAGTAGGAGCACATCAATTCCCACGTGAACTGGGGATCAAAGCCTCAATCTCAGAATGCTCTATTGAACCGAACAACCGCTTGTGCTACCGAGGCCGGCGATGGGTCCCTGACATTGAATCTCTGAGGACAAGGTTGCTACAAGAAACACATGACTCAGTACTTACAGGCCATCCAGGGAGGAGCGCAATGTATGCTATCCTGGCACGAAGGGTCTACTGGCCTGCAATCTCTGAGGATGTCAGACGATTTGTACGGAACTGTGACAAATGCAGTGCCAACAATGTATGGAGAGACCGCCGACAAGGCCTACTGAAGCCTCTACCAATTCCAGACCGAAAATGGAGATATATTGCAATTGACTTCATCGAGAAGTTACCAATCTCAAATGGTTATGAAAACATCATGGTTATTGTCGATCGCCTTGGAAAAGGTGTCATCCCCATACCCTGTGAGAAGATCGACACCTACACAGTAGCACAGAAGCTTATTCAGAGTTTCATTGGCTATCATGGCATTCCAGCCAGTATTGTATCAGACAGAGGAAGACAATTCACCAATGAGATGTGGAAGCGTTTTTGTGAGCTACTGGGGATCAAACGACAATTATCAACTGCCTACCACGCTGAAACCGATGGCCAAACTGAGCGAATGAATGCTACTATTGAACTATTCTTGCGCTCATTCTGTGATCACACACAATCGAACTGGGCGTCATTGCTACCAATGGCACAGCTTGCAATATGCAGCCGGGATGCTGCCTCCACAGGTGTCAGTCCATTCTTCCTTGACCACGGCTACCACGTCGATCCCTTTCAGTTAGAAGAGGATGTTGAAATCAACCTTTCAGCACCAGACCTGGGCACCATGCGTGAACGAGGTGAACGAATTGCAGCCAAGCTAAGGGGAGCTCTTGACATCGCCACAACAGAACTGGCTGTCGCCCAACAGAAACAAGAAGACTATGCCAATCGTCAAAGAGATGTCGCCCCTGAATACCAGGTTGGGCAGAAAGTCTGGCTTGACCTGCGCAATATACAAACAGAACGCCCTAGCAAGAAACTGGGAAGCAGGCAGGCAAAATTTACTGTGTTGGAAAAGATTGGATCCCACACCTACCGCCTCAACACACCAGGCACAATCCACAACGTGTTTCATACAGCGCTCCTCCGCCCAGCGGCAATGGATCCCTTCCCTAGCCAACGGAAAGATGACTACCAACCTCCTGCAGAAATGATCAATGGGAATGAAGAATATATGGTCGAACGAATACTAGATGAGCGTTTTCGACGGTGGGGACGAGGCGAAAGACATGAGTTTTTAGTCAAATACATTGGCTGGCAGGAACCGGAATGGAACGATGCGAGGAACATGGAGGATACCATAGCATTGGATGACTGGGAAACCTACAAAACGATGAATGGGATTGTTGTCCAATCGGCCTTGAGTATACCAAATGAGCCACCCCACGCCGGGGGGCGATCGCGGAGGCGACGAGGAAGGGGGTAATGTAACGGGCTAGGCCCGAAAGGCACCTCGAACCATAAATGGTTCTCGATTGAAGCTATTCACAAGAGCGTGCCGAAGTCAGGTGATCGTAGATCACCTGATCACGAGTATATAAATCCACCGCCAGCGTGTCTTTCTTTCTTTCTTTCTTTCCTTTCCCCAACGAGTTCTTTTGTACATATCTATATATTAGATAGCAAGGCTTCGGCCCATTACAATAAGTTCCAGCTCTAATTGCTCATTTTGAAGCTGTTTCAAGCGAACTTCTTCTTCTTTCCTTTTGACTTCTGCCTCCAGGTCTCGTAATTCTAATTCTTGACGGCGTTGTTCAATTGTCAGTATGTTTGTTGAAGCCACTCGGCGAAGATTCCGTGATGAGGTTGTAGATCTAAGTAGTTATCAACTAGTCAGTAACTGCTCAAGAAGCACTTGACATGAAAGTATACTTACTCATTATCAGCAACCTGAGAAGAAGAACCTCTTGAATTTTCATGTGAGATTTCAAAATTTTGACTGCTTGCTTGCCTCTCTGATTCAGCTGTTGAAGATAATCGCTGACGTTTATGGCCTCTTCCTATATTAAATTAAGTACTTGTCAATTACTTAAGAAGTACTTATATAACTTACTTTCCCGACTCATGTGTCGCAGATAGTTTGCCTCCATTGTAGAAGCTCGATATGAATGATGAATATTGAACTGCTGAAAATTATGATATTGAAGAATATCATCTTTGTCAAGTTTTGCAGAACTAAGATAGTTAGTGTTGTATCAAGCAGTTGATGAGTAGTTGGTAAGTACTTCCGAGCTGCTTCAGCCAAAGTCAAATATTTCCCTGAAGCATATGATTTTTGGTGTGATTGCTCAACAGCATTTGTATGGTTTCGTAGAATATTAAAATAATGTGGCTGAATTTTTGAGCATGATTCATTTAGACCTGCCTTAATAACTGCACTCTTTTTTTGTATGGCCCAGGTCTGGACTGCTGGCGATTCATATTCTATTCGATAGTTAGCAAGTACTTATTGAGTGGTTTATTACCACTTCAATACTAACGTATCAGTAGTTTAATCAACTCATCATACTCAGCCTCTGACTGGCAATCTAGGAGACTCATCATGCGACTCCAAAGGCCTGATCCTTTATTTTTAGTCCCAATTGCCTTTAAAATTGAGCGTTGAAAATGAACACGACAGAATATGATAATATGCTGTAACTGCCATGTAGGATCTTGGTGTTGAGGATCAATTTCAGAAAGATATTGCCCAAGCCCTGATTACTTAGTAACTGCATCAAAAGTACTTCAGGAGTGCTTACCTGTGTACTGTTTTGTGTCCATATCAACAATAATACCATGAATCCCAGATCCATGAATTGGATCAAATAGAACTGGTCGTCCAGAAACCTTCTCAATAAGATGGAATGCTCGCTTGAAAAGTAAATAGTAACCTTCAGTAGAATCCTCACTGGTAAAGACTGTCACGGCGCTCTACTAGGATGATGGAACGTCCAACTCATGGGTTCTACCTAGGTAGCTATCGACGAGAATAATCAACATGAGGAAGGAAGAAAGGAGGTAACGCCATATTTATCAACAAAGCAATAAAGCAAACAACCACACCTCACGTGATAATCAACCAACGTGACCAGGCCGTCACATTACCCCCCGGCTTCAATAGGCATTGTCCTCAATGTCATGGTCAACCCACAGGTAAGAAAACATGAGAAGGCAACAATACATGAGACACTTGAAAAAGAAAAACACATGAACATGTCCAAACATCTCCAAAAATCAATCATCGAGATCATTAAGGTCATCAAGACGGTTTGCCTCTAACCTTGCAATCATCTGCTGGTTCCATATTTTATTGGATTCCTTGTGTGCCTTCATGGAACAATCCTTCACCCAATGATCAGAGGAGCCACATCTCACACAGGATCCTTGTTGTCGTCGTCTGTTCCTTTCATCTAGGGAGGTGGACGCTGCTGACAGGGAGTTGATATTGATGACGCTGAGGTCCATAGGATCAGACTTGGTGTGAGAGCCAGATTGGTGTGATTGAGAGTGGGAAACATTGGTGGAATTTGAGCTGAAAGAATGACTTCCCAATTGTTGAACCACACGAAGGAAATCAGTGTATGATTTTGGAAGATTCAACTGCTGGTTGAGACGTCCTCGGAGAGTAGGATTGAGGCCTTTCCTGAACGCTGAAATCTTGGTGACATCAGGCCAATCTTTGCCCTTTGCCTCATAAAGAATCCTCTCAAACTTGGCGATGTAGGCTGCCACAGATTCACCACTATCCTGCTTTAGGACTAGTAGATAATCTTCAGCTTCTTGAACCTTGTTGGGGTTGTCATAAACCAGAGATAGTTGATCAAGGATGGTGTTGTAATCCCAGGTGTTGGTGTCTTCTGCATAAGATAACTGGGGAAGAACTAGAGCTTGGACTTGCTTTCCAGATTCAGATAGACATAGTAGAACTGAGCCACTGCATCACCAATAGCTGGAGCATCAATCCTAAGCTTAGCCTTCATCGAAGCAAGCCAGGTATCAAACTTCAAAGATTGGCCATTGAATTTCTCGGGATCAGGGAGGCATGGCTTTGGTCGTTGAAGTGGTTTGGGTTCATTTTTGACGGATTCGATTTCATTCTGGAGGGCGCGGATCGTAGAAGAAAATTCGTTTCGGAGTTCTTGAAAGGGGTCCATGATCTTTAAGAAAGGGATCGTGAGCTTGAATCTTGAAAAACTTAAGTCTTGAGAACTTGAAGGGGTGCCAGCATAGTCGCAACCACTGGACTTCTTGAAAGTTGAACTTGAATATGCCAACAACAGAAGTTTCAGTCCTGAGCTCTAGAAACTTAACTGAAGCAGCGCTTGACTTGACTTGAGGATGAACTTGAGGATGGAAACTTGAATGGAGACACTGTTATAGCCTGGCCAGCTCCCGAACTGCGGCACCAGCGAATCCCTTGAAGGGAGAAGCCTTTGGTATTTCTCTCCCTAAGGTATAAAAGGAGGATGTTGATTATTATGTCACGGCGCTCTACTAGGATGATGGAACGTCCAACTCATGGGTTCTACCTAGGTAGCTATCGACGAGAATAATCAACATGAGGAAGGAAGAAAGGAGGTAACGCCATATTTATCAACAAAGCAATAAAGCAAACAACCACACCTCACGTGATAATCAACCAACGTGACCAGGCCGTCACAAAGACTCGAAGTAAAGTTATGACTAGTTGCCAAGTGGTTAGCAAGTAGCTCTCAAGCAGTTATGCAGATACTAACTTTTGCATTGATCTGGCATGAATGTTGCAAAAAGAACCTCATTCATCTCTTTGGATCGAATTCGCTTGAAAGACATATCAATTTCAAATGAAGATAAAGTTGATAATAAGTCAATCTGATCCTTGAAGGCACAAAATACCATTGTACCTTGAGAATCATGATATTTCTCTTGAATGTATTCCTAGGCACTTCATTAGCATTCTAATAGTCATTCAATGAGGCAATGGATGATTAGAACCACTTACATTGATTAGCGAATCCCGGTTCTGTAGGAATAGCAACCCATTAATATCCTGTCCATTAGGGTATGAAAGAAGTCGTTGTTTCTGGATAATTGTTGCAATTCGGTCTTTATTACAGAAGCTAGAGTGGATCTCTGCTAATGTAGAAGCACCATACTGCTGACAAAATGCCTCTAGTTGTGGACTTCGAAGAAATTGTGCTAACACTAGTTAGTATGTATTATTCAATCACTTGAGAACCAACCACTTACCTGTGGTCAAACTCGGGTCTTGTATTTGTTGGATAATCCTTTTAACCCCTTGTAAAATTCGTTCTGGTGCCTTGCTTGGTGGTGGAGGTGGATGCTGGTGAATTCCATGGGATGTAAAGAGGATATATGGACATTCATTGATATCAACTGGCACTAAAGCAGTAAAAATAACACCACAGGAAGTATGCTGTAGTCTGCCTGGCCCCTGAAGGTGATCTCGATCTTTAACCAGTTAATAGGTGATTGACAATCACTTAAAAAACACTTACCGCAATACTTTCGTCGGGATGCTAATGATTCAAAAACACCACATTCTTCAGTTGGTGGCATAATATCATGATTAAAAAGGTCCTCAAGGAACTGTAGATCAATTGATGTATGGCCTTGAATAGATCCTCGATGATGTTTTGTTAAAAACTCATTGGATCCATTACTACAGCCAATATATGGTGGAAATTCACCATGGACATTCTATGACTAGTTAGAAATCACTTGGAGCATTGTAAAAGATTTAACCAACCATTTGGGTATGCCGCTTAAAAACTGGCTTGCAAGTTGGAAGCTGGTCAATGCATGCATAACCCTTATTGAAAAATTCATTTTTTGACCGATAATAGCTAGAAGTACTTAGTAATTGCTTCAAAGCTGTTTAGGAGATGTTTAAATACCTGTATGCATTTCGTTTTCCAATATTTGCCTCCAGGATTTGGATATTCCTCTGAGTATTTCGAATCACATCCCAACAATCCTCATCAACAAATGTATGATGATAGGATTGAAGAAATGGATTCAAAAATTCACATGCGTAGATACCAGAGCATTTCCAAGTCCATCTTTTAACTAAACAGTTGAAAAATGGGCATTTGACTGGTCTCCTTGGTCCATGTTGTTGACGCCGTGAGTATTGAATCTGTAACTGATTAGCAAGCACTTTAAAAGCAATTAGAAAGTACTCAACAGTACCTCATGAACAAGCTGCTCCATTTCATTCTGTGATCGCCCTCTAGATGCAACAACATATGAATATCCATGAATATGACTTGTCGGATACTCTGGTAAGTCATCAATATATTCAATTTTTGATGTCTGGAGAGAATGGCTTTTTGAATTTGTGAGTTGTACAGGAATGCCCTATTTCCGCATTGAGCCGTTAGCAATCAGTTAACAAATACTCAATTAAAATAAATACCTCGACATTGGGATCAGTCTCTGGACTTGATGAAGTAAAATCTTCTAAATTGAAGATTTCAGGCTGAGGATCCATAGTAATGAGAAGATCAACGTATACTTTGAAATCACATACAACTGTAACATAAGAAGAAAATTGAAATTGAAATTCAGAGTAATGGGTATTGTATTTGAATAAATCGCGTGTCACGTCCTCGCTGATTAATGGTCTTGGCGGTCATAAGTGTCACGCGTCCACGTTTTTGAGGTGGCGTGATCTGTGGACACCTCCTATCTGGCAATTTTATGAGGGGCAAGCTGACTAATACAAAACAATCGGCAATTTAGATAGTCCACGTGTCCACAGATCACGCCACCTCAAAAACGTGGACGCGTGACACTTATGACCGCCAAGACCATTAATCAGCGAGGACGTGACACGCGATTTATTCAAATACAATACCCATTACTCTGAATTTCAATTTCAATTTTCTTCTTATGTTACAGTTGTATGTGATTTCAAAGTATACGTTGATCTTCTCATTACTATGGATCCTCAGCCTGAAATCTTCAATTTAGAAGATTTTACTTCATCAAGTCCAGAGACTGATCCCAATGTCGAGGTATTTATTTTAATTGAGTATTTGTTAACTGATTGCTAACGGCTCAATGCGGAAATAGGGCATTCCTGTACAACTCACAAATTCAAAAAGCCATTCTCTCCAGACATCAAAAATTGAATATATTGATGACTTACCAGAGTATCCGACAAGTCATATTCATGGATATTCATATGTTGTTGCATCTAGAGGGCGATCACAGAATGAAATGGAGCAGCTTGTTCATGAGGTACTGTTGAGTACTTTCTAATTGCTTTTAAAGTGCTTGCTAATCAGTTACAGATTCAATACTCACGGCGTCAACAACATGGACCAAGGAGACCAGTCAAATGCCCATTTTTCAACTGTTTAGTTAAAAGATGGACTTGGAAATGCTCTGGTATCTACGCATGTGAATTTTTGAATCCATTTCTTCAATCCTATCATCATACATTTGTTGATGAGGATTGTTGGGATGTGATTCGAAATACTCAGAGGAATATCCAAATCCTGGAGGCAAATATTGGAAAACGAAATGCATACAGGTATTTAAACATCTCCTAAACAGCTTTGAAGCAATTACTAAGTACTTCTAGCTATTATCGGTCAAAAAATGAATTTTTCAATAAGGGTTATGCATGCATTGACCAGCTTCCAACTTGCAAGCCAGTTTTTAAGCGGCATACCCAAATGGTTGGTTAAATCTTTTTACAATGCTCCAAGTGATTTCTAACTAGTCATAGAATGTCCATGGTGAATTTCCACCATATATTGGCTGTAGTAATGGATCCAATGAGTTTTTAACAAAACATCATCGAGGATCTATTCAAGGCCATACATCAATTGATCTACAGTTCCTTGAGGACCTTTTTAATCATGATATTATGCCACCAACTGAAGAATGTGGTGTTTTTGAATCATTAGCATCCCGACGAAAGTATTGCGGTAAGTGTTTTTTAAGTGATTGTCAATCACCTATTAACTGGTTAAAGATCGAGATCACCTTCAGGGGCCAGGCAGACTACAGCATACTTCCTGTGGTGTTATTTTTACTGCTTTAGTGCCAGTTGATATCAATGAATGTCCATATATCCTCTTTACATCCCATGGAATTCACCAGCATCCACCTCCACCACCAAGCAAGGCACCAGAACGAATTTTACAAGGGGTTAAAAGGATTATCCAACAAATACAAGACCCGAGTTTGACCACAGGTAAGTGGTTGGTTCTCAAGTGATTGAATAATACATACTAACTAGTGTTAGCACAATTTCTTCGAAGTCCACAACTAGAGGCATTTTGTCAGCAGTATGGTGCTTCTACATTAGCAGAGATCCACTCTAGCTTCTGTAATAAAGACCGAATTGCAACAATTATCCAGAAACAACGACTTCTTTCATACCCTAATGGACAGGATATTAATGGGTTGCTATTCCTACAGAACCGGGATTCGCTAATCAATGTAAGTGGTTCTAATCATCCATTGCCTCATTGAATGACTATTAGAATGCTAATGAAGTGCCTAGGAATACATTCAAGAGAAATATCATGATTCTCAAGGTACAATGGTATTTTGTGCCTTCAAGGATCAGATTGACTTATTATCAACTTTATCTTCATTTGAAATTGATATGTCTTTCAAGCGAATTCGATCCAAAGAGATGAATGAGGTTCTTTTTGCAACATTCATGCCAGATCAATGCAAAAGTTAGTATCTGCATAACTGCTTGAGAGCTACTTGCTAACCACTTGGCAACTAGTCATAACTTTACTTCGAGTCTTTACCAGTGAGGATTCTACTGAAGGTTACTATTTACTTTTCAAGCGAGCATTCCATCTTATTGAGAAGGTTTCTGGACGACCAGTTCTATTTGATCCAATTCATGGATCTGGGATTCATGGTATTATTGTTGATATGGACACAAAACAGTACACAGGTAAGCACTCCTGAAGTACTTTTGATGCAGTTACTAAGTAATCAGGGCTTGGGCAATATCTTTCTGAAATTGATCCTCAACACCAAGATCCTACATGGCAGTTACAGCATATTATCATATTCTGTCGTGTTCATTTTCAACGCTCAATTTTAAAGGCAATTGGGACTAAAAATAAAGGATCAGGCCTTTGGAGTCGCATGATGAGTCTCCTAGATTGCCAGTCAGAGGCTGAGTATGATGAGTTGATTAAACTACTGATACGTTAGTATTGAAGTGGTAATAAACCACTCAATAAGTACTTGCTAACTATCGAATAGAATATGAATCGCCAGCAGTCCAGACCTGGGCCATACAAAAAAAGAGTGCAGTTATTAAGGCAGGTCTAAATGAATCATGCTCAAAAATTCAGCCACATTATTTTAATATTCTACGAAACCATACAAATGCTGTTGAGCAATCACACCAAAAATCATATGCTTCAGGGAAATATTTGACTTTGGCTGAAGCAGCTCGGAAGTACTTACCAACTACTCATCAACTGCTTGATACAACACTAACTATCTTAGTTCTGCAAAACTTGACAAAGATGATATTCTTCAATATCATAATTTTCAGCAGTTCAATATTCATCATTCATATCGAGCTTCTACAATGGAGGCAAACTATCTGCGACACATGAGTCGGGAAAGTAAGTTATATAAGTACTTCTTAAGTAATTGACAAGTACTTAATTTAATATAGGAAGAGGCCATAAACGTCAGCGATTATCTTCAACAGCTGAATCAGAGAGGCAAGCAAGCAGTCAAAATTTTGAAATCTCACATGAAAATTCAAGAGGTTCTTCTTCTCAGGTTGCTGATAATGAGTAAGTATACTTTCATGTCAAGTGCTTCTTGAGCAGTTACTGACTAGTTGATAACTACTTAGATCTACAACCTCATCACGGAATCTTCGCCGAGTGGCTTCAACAAACATACTGACAATTGAACAACGCCGTCAAGAATTAGAATTACGAGACCTGGAGGCAGAAGTCAAAAGGAAAGAAGAAGAAGTTCGCTTGAAACAGCTTCAAAATGAGCAATTAGAGCTGGAACTTATTGTAATGGGCCGAAGCCTTGCTATCTAATATATAGATATGTACAAAAGAACTCGTTGGGGAAAGGAAAGAAAGAAAGAAAGAAAGACACGCTGGCGGTGGATTTATATACTCGTGATCAGGTGATCTACGATCACCTGACTTCGGCACGCTCTTGTGAATAGCTTCAATCGAGAACCATTTATGGTTCGAGGTGCCTTTCGGGCCTAGCCCGTTACATTACCCCCCTTCCTCGTCGCCTCCGCGATCGCCCCCCGGCGTGGGGTGGCTCATTTGGTATACTCAAGGCCGATTGGACAACAATCCCATTCATCGTTTTGTAGGTTTCCCAGTCATCCAATGCTATGGTATCCTCCATGTTCCTCGCATCGTTCCATTCCGGTTCCTGCCAGCCAATGTATTTGACTAAAAACTCATGTCTTTCGCCTCGTCCCCACCGTCGAAAACGCTCATCTAGTATTCGTTCGACCATATATTCTTCATTCCCATTGATCATTTCTGCAGGAGGTTGGTAGTCATCTTTCCGTTGGCTAGGGAAGGGATCCATTGCCGCTGGGCGGAGGAGCGCTGTATGAAACACGTTGTGGATTGTGCCTGGTGTGTTGAGGCGGTAGGTGTGGGATCCAATCTTTTCCAACACAGTAAATTTTGCCTGCCTGCTTCCCAGTTTCTTGCTAGGGCGTTCTGTTTGTATATTGCGCAGGTCAAGCCAGACTTTCTGCCCAACCTGGTATTCAGGGGCGACATCTCTTTGACGATTGGCATAGTCTTCTTGTTTCTGTTGG
Source organism: Aspergillus chevalieri (assembly GCF_016861735.1). Taxonomy (NCBI): domain Eukaryota; kingdom Fungi; phylum Ascomycota; class Eurotiomycetes; order Eurotiales; family Aspergillaceae; genus Aspergillus; species Aspergillus chevalieri. The sequence continues at coordinate 116,735 of NC_057368.1, read as the reverse complement.
GCGACAGCCAGTTCTGTTGTGGCGATGTCAAGAGCTCCCCTTAGCTTGGCTGCAATTCGTTCACCTCGTTCACGCATGGTGCCCAGGTCTGGTGCTGAAAGGTTGATTTCAACATCCTCTTCTAACTGAAAGGGATCGACGTGGTAGCCGTGGTCAAGGAAGAATGGACTGACACCTGTGGAGGCAGCATCCCGGCTGCATATTGCAAGCTGTGCCATTGGTAGCAATGACGCCCAGTTCGATTGTGTGTGATCACAGAATGAGCGCAAGAATAGTTCAATAGTAGCATTCATTCGCTCAGTTTGGCCATCGGTTTCAGCGTGGTAGGCAGTTGATAATTGTCGTTTGATCCCCAGTAGCTCACAAAAACGCTTCCACATCTCATTGGTGAATTGTCTTCCTCTGTCTGATACAATACTGGCTGGAATGCCATGATAGCCAATGAAACTCTGAATAAGCTTCTGTGCTACTGTGTAGGTGTCGATCTTCTCACAGGGTATGGGGATGACACCTTTTCCAAGGCGATCGACAATAACCATGATGTTTTCATAACCATTTGAGATTGGTAACTTCTCGATGAAGTCAATTGCAATATATCTCCATTTTCGGTCTGGAATTGGTAGAGGCTTCAGTAGGCCTTGTCGGCGGTCTCTCCATACATTGTTGGCACTGCATTTGTCACAGTTCCGTACAAATCGTCTGACATCCTCAGAGATTGCAGGCCAGTAGACCCTTCGTGCCAGGATAGCATACATTGCGCTCCTCCCTGGATGGCCTGTAAGTACTGAGTCATGTGTTTCTTGTAGCAACCTTGTCCTCAGAGATTCAATGTCAGGGACCCATCGCCGGCCTCGGTAGCACAAGCGGTTGTTCGGTTCAATAGAGCATTCTGAGATTGAGGCTTTGATCCCCAGTTCACGTGGGAATTGATGTGCTCCTACTTGCACTGCTTCTCGTATACGACCATACTTTTCATCTAGTGGCTCTACCCGAGCCCAATGTTCATCAAGAGTCATATCCAGTAGCTCTTCCAACGATGGTCGCTCACTATTGAGATTGGTAGGTTCGTTCGCCTGTTCATATCCTTGAGGTGCGCTTGGCTCACTGTTATAGGGCTCCATGCCGACTGGTGCTAGAAGGATCCGGGACACATTAATAGGATGGGGTTCTTCAACTAGTCCTCTTTTGCTGCTTCCTTCCACTGGTCCGTCCTTGAGGATCTCAGGATCGAATAGTCGTTGTTCGCGATGCTTTAGCCGTTCATCACCCAATACAGGAACATCCTGCTCTCGTCGAGACAGTGCATCAGGGCGCCCTGCAAGCTTCCCTGGTCGGTAATGAAGTGTGAAGTTGTATCGGCTCAATAGATCTGCCCATCTCATCTGTCTCTCATTCAGTCGTCTCATGGTAGTAAAATAACGGAGATTGCGATGGTCTGTCAGTATCTGGAAATTTACCACTGATATGAGCTCTGATTCCCACTCTTTCAATGCATTGATGATCGCCAAAAGTTCCTTGTCATGAATCTGGTAGTTGCACTCTGCAGGAGTGTTTTTCTTGGAAAAGTACGCGCAAGGTCGTAATACACCATCATCATCATACTGTGAAAGTACGCCACCAGTGGCCCACCCTGATGAGTCAGTCTCGACGACAGTCTCGCGGTCTGGATCAAATTGCATGAGGATTGGTGCCGTTGTAAACATCCTTTTTAACTGTTGGAAGCTTTCCTTGCATTTATCATCCCACACAAAGGGTTTATCTTTTTGAGTCAACGCTGTTAGTGGAGTTGTAAGTTCAGAATAGTTTCGGATGAAACGTCTGTAGAAGTTCGCGAATCCCAAAAATGACCTGACACCTTTCACAGTGGTAGGGGCAGCCCAGTTCATGATTGCTTCAACCTTTGCTGGATCCATGCTGACACCTTTTCCTGCCTCAATAATGAATCCTAAATATTTTGTTGACTTCACTTCAAATTCGCATTTATCAATATCAATCTGTAAGCCAGCCTCTTGGAGACGGCCTAATACTTTGCAGACATGCTCTTGATGCTCTGACAATGTTCCATCCGTAAATATCAAGATGTCGTCAAGGTAAGCAGAAGCAAATTCATCTAGGAAATCTCGTAGGACCCAATTAACATAGCGTTGGAAGGTGCTCGGTGCATTGGCTAGTCCAAATGGTGTTACAAGCCATTCAAACAGCCCAAATCGAGTTCGGAATGCGGTCAACCATTCATCGCCGGCAGCGACACGAATCTTGTGAAAAGCAGCAATAACATCCAACTTGGTGAACCATTTTGCTTTCCCAATTCTTTCCAATGTTTCATTAATTAGTGGTAGGGGGTAGCGGTCCTTCTTTGTAATGGCGTTCAGTGCTCGGTAGTCAACACAAAATCGCAAGCCTCCACCAGGTTTCTTGACAAGCAATACAGGTGCTGCAGCAGGCGAATTGCTAACACGTATGAAGTTCTTTTCCAACAACTCTGTCAATGTCTTCCGTAGCACAAGCAGTTCATCCCTTGACATATTATAAAGGGGGCCCCATGGAGGTTCAGGGGTCGTTCCATCAGCGTTCTTATTGAGTTCAATCTTATGGTCGATATTTGGTCCTCGATATGGTGGTTGCTTGTCAGCTTCCTTCCGGTCAAATACTGATAGGAATTTATGGTAATGAGGTGGTAGTTTGGTGCGGGGGTCTGTCAGCAATTTGGGTCGTAATGCTTTCTCAATGTCCTTTAAACTTGCGGCGAAAATCTGTACGCTGCTGTCCTTTTTCTTTTGTCGGTTCCATAGTGCAAAAGCGTTCGCCCCGATGGGCTGGATATCCATTTGTGGTTGATCTTCCATGCTACTAACAACAATGCCATTTGTGAAGCGCAATTTCGGACCATTCGGGTCGATAAACACTTGTTGGTCGTCTATCCATGCAAGGCCTAAAATCATGTCGAGTCCCCTACCCAGTTTAGGAACAACATACAGCCATGCAGTGTTTTGGTGGTTTCCCCCACGTTCAATGAGATTTTCGCTACCTCCCTTATACAATCATCCGTTGGGCCCTTGTAGTCGTCGATAGTTCGTGGTTTGATGGTTACACGCTCCAGTTGATGTTTTCGGGTAAAATTCTCAGAAACCATACCATATGTAGTACAACCGGTGTCCACTAACGTTCTGCTGACCTGTTCTCCATTGACTAATGCGGATACTCTGAATTCAGGTCTGTCAAACTTGACTCTTTTTCGGAAGTCGTTCCACTCCTTCTGAAGGTCTATCTGAGCTGCTGGGGCCGGTCGCCATGTAGGTAGATCCATCAACTGCTGGTGGTGCTCCTGCAAGAGACTTTTTGCAGGAGCTATTCTTTTCCCAGCTTGGGTTGTTCCCTCAACTGCTCTTCTTCATCTTCGAGTTCCGGCCCATGAATGTGTGAGCGAGCCATGCGGGTACTGTTCCTAGGACTGTCGTAGGGGCAATGGGAGATAAAATGCGTGGAGTCACCACAACGAAGGCAACGTCGTTCTTGTCTGCGGCGTTCCATTTCTTCTCGTGATACATGCTTAGCCACGCGTCGAGGTTGGCTGCGTGCAGAAGTTGTTGTTGTGGGTTCCCAGTCCATATCTTGGGGTGGAGAGGAAGCACGGGTGGTATTCACAGGGTGAGCTGGAGAAGTTGAGGTGGTATGCTTATTGTTCCGTGAGTACCGCAATTGGTTCTTCTCCATCCGGTCCGCAATCTGCTGTAGCTGGCGGCAATAGTCTTCAAATCCATTTTTCTTTTCAACAGTTTCAAGGCGTGTGTTCATCTCACGGTTTAATGCATTGTCTAGGTAGGACCTTTTTGTGTTTTCAGGCCAGTTATGGCCATCAGCTTCCATGAGTAGTCGGTTGAACTCAGTGAGAAAGACTGTGAAGGGCTTGTTGTTCTGTTTCAAGCTTGCAAGGTCTCGTACAGCCTTCTCCTCCAGATTCCGGTCCAGAAAGATGAAGTCCATTTGATCAAGCATTCCGTCCAGCTGGCTCTCAGTAGCTCCTTTCTTAGCAAACCGCTCCATCCAGGGCAGCACCTGCATAGCAGCCCCATCTGTTAGACGGCCAAAAGCATACCACATACGATCATAGGCATTGCCCAAGGCTTCTTTATCGACCTCAAGTTTAGCGCGCAGCTTGCTTCGAAACGGACGGTAGAGACTTCGGTTTCGACCATCAAAGACTTCTGGGTCTGTCAGCTTGGGTCGAGGTCTCCTAACAGGGTCCGCCATTGGTTGGGGGGCTATCTCTTCAATAGTCGGTTGTGGCAAGGGCTCTCTGGGTGGGCTCGTCAACTCTTCTTTGAGACGACGAAGATCTTCAATCCGCCGTTCTTCCATTTGTTGCAGTTGTCGTTGAAGTCCTGCAATAACTGCGACAAGATCTTGTGGGACAGGAGTGGTGGTCCCTCCTGAGTGTATATTGTCTCCCATGTTGCCGTCGGTTTGGTCGTTTGACTCGTGGTCGCTGATTTCCGCTGAAAATGTGGTCATATGACTGACTTGACTATTGATTTGTTTGTAAATAGCTCAACTATCCGTGAATTTCGATGTCTGATATCCGATGTCCAATGTATCCAGTTATCCGGTATGTCCAATCGTTCAATGTGTCCAGTGTGTCCAGTGTTTCCAGTGTGTCCAGTGTGTCCAGTGTGTCCAGTGTGCGATGTACGATCCGTTGCGCGTTCAATCCGATGCGTAATCCGTTGTTCAATAAATAAGTAGATAGATGAGGGCGAACGAGTTCTAATGTAATGGGCCGAAGCCTTGCTATCTAATATATAGATATGTACAAAAGAACTCGTTGGGGAAAGGAAAGAAAGAAAGAAAGAAAGACACGCTGGCGGTGGATTTATATACTCGTGATCAGGTGATCTACGATCACCTGACTTCGGCACGCTCTTGTGAATAGCTTCAATCGAGAACCATTTATGGTTCGAGGTGCCTTTCGGGCCTAGCCCGTTACACTTATGAGGCAGCGGATTCAAATTCAGGAACAGCAGCAAACTGATTAGCAAGTACTCAACAAGCATCCAGAAACTGTTTATATAGTAATGTTGAGCCTTCATCATCTCACTGCCTTTTATTTTTCCATTGTATCTTTTTATCAGTAGCCAGCAAGTGCTGAAGAACAATCTATATGTGAGATTTGTGACCCTAATTTATTCCGCAACAAATATATATATTTTTGCCGGCAAACAACTTCAGGTAGCTATTGGCTGTCTCATACAGGTACCAAATATAGCACCTCTGAATCAATTGATTAGAATCTATATTCCAATCGCATGTACATTGGTTTTTATTAAATCCATAGACGTTTCGATGGATAGGGAAGTCATGTAAGGTAGTTGAAATTAGTGACGCGGACTGAAACTTTACACAGGCCGTTTCCGTCTGTATTTTAGTCACATGACCGCCAAGGCCATTAATCAGCAGGAACGTGACACGCGACCCAAAAAACGAGGCCTCGTCATCTGCAACCACATAGTCCACCGTGTCCACAGATCACGCCACCTCAAAAACGTGGACGCGTGACACTTATGACCGCCAAGACCATTAATCAGCGAGGACGTGACACGCGATTTATTCAAATACAATACCCATTACTCTGAATTTCAATTTCAATTTTCTTCTTATGTTACAGTTGTATGTGATTTCAAAGTATACGTTGATCTTCTCATTACTATGGATCCTCAGCCTGAAATCTTCAATTTAGAAGATTTTACTTCATCAAGTCCAGAGACTGATCCCAATGTCGAGGTATTTATTTTAATTGAGTATTTGTTAACTGATTGCTAACGGCTCAATGCGGAAATAGGGCATTCCTGTACAACTCACAAATTCAAAAAGCCATTCTCTCCAGACATCAAAAATTGAATATATTGATGACTTACCAGAGTATCCGACAAGTCATATTCATGGATATTCATATGTTGTTGCATCTAGAGGGCGATCACAGAATGAAATGGAGCAGCTTGTTCATGAGGTACTGTTGAGTACTTTCTAATTGCTTTTAAAGTGCTTGCTAATCAGTTACAGATTCAATACTCACGGCGTCAACAACATGGACCAAGGAGACCAGTCAAATGCCCATTTTTCAACTGTTTAGTTAAAAGATGGACTTGGAAATGCTCTGGTATCTACGCATGTGAATTTTTGAATCCATTTCTTCAATCCTATCATCATACATTTGTTGATGAGGATTGTTGGGATGTGATTCGAAATACTCAGAGGAATATCCAAATCCTGGAGGCAAATATTGGAAAACGAAATGCATACAGGTATTTAAACATCTCCTAAACAGCTTTGAAGCAATTACTAAGTACTTCTAGCTATTATCGGTCAAAAAATGAATTTTTCAATAAGGGTTATGCATGCATTGACCAGCTTCCAACTTGCAAGCCAGTTTTTAAGCGGCATACCCAAATGGTTGGTTAAATCTTTTTACAATGCTCCAAGTGATTTCTAACTAGTCATAGAATGTCCATGGTGAATTTCCACCATATATTGGCTGTAGTAATGGATCCAATGAGTTTTTAACAAAACATCATCGAGGATCTATTCAAGGCCATACATCAATTGATCTACAGTTCCTTGAGGACCTTTTTAATCATGATATTATGCCACCAACTGAAGAATGTGGTGTTTTTGAATCATTAGCATCCCGACGAAAGTATTGCGGTAAGTGTTTTTTAAGTGATTGTCAATCACCTATTAACTGGTTAAAGATCGAGATCACCTTCAGGGGCCAGGCAGACTACAGCATACTTCCTGTGGTGTTATTTTTACTGCTTTAGTGCCAGTTGATATCAATGAATGTCCATATATCCTCTTTACATCCCATGGAATTCACCAGCATCCACCTCCACCACCAAGCAAGGCACCAGAACGAATTTTACAAGGGGTTAAAAGGATTATCCAACAAATACAAGACCCGAGTTTGACCACAGGTAAGTGGTTGGTTCTCAAGTGATTGAATAATACATACTAACTAGTGTTAGCACAATTTCTTCGAAGTCCACAACTAGAGGCATTTTGTCAGCAGTATGGTGCTTCTACATTAGCAGAGATCCACTCTAGCTTCTGTAATAAAGACCGAATTGCAACAATTATCCAGAAACAACGACTTCTTTCATACCCTAATGGACAGGATATTAATGGGTTGCTATTCCTACAGAACCGGGATTCGCTAATCAATGTAAGTGGTTCTAATCATCCATTGCCTCATTGAATGACTATTAGAATGCTAATGAAGTGCCTAGGAATACATTCAAGAGAAATATCATGATTCTCAAGGTACAATGGTATTTTGTGCCTTCAAGGATCAGATTGACTTATTATCAACTTTATCTTCATTTGAAATTGATATGTCTTTCAAGCGAATTCGATCCAAAGAGATGAATGAGGTTCTTTTTGCAACATTCATGCCAGATCAATGCAAAAGTTAGTATCTGCATAACTGCTTGAGAGCTACTTGCTAACCACTTGGCAACTAGTCATAACTTTACTTCGAGTCTTTACCAGTGAGGATTCTACTGAAGGTTACTATTTACTTTTCAAGCGAGCATTCCATCTTATTGAGAAGGTTTCTGGACGACCAGTTCTATTTGATCCAATTCATGGATCTGGGATTCATGGTATTATTGTTGATATGGACACAAAACAGTACACAGGTAAGCACTCCTGAAGTACTTTTGATGCAGTTACTAAGTAATCAGGGCTTGGGCAATATCTTTCTGAAATTGATCCTCAACACCAAGATCCTACATGGCAGTTACAGCATATTATCATATTCTGTCGTGTTCATTTTCAACGCTCAATTTTAAAGGCAATTGGGACTAAAAATAAAGGATCAGGCCTTTGGAGTCGCATGATGAGTCTCCTAGATTGCCAGTCAGAGGCTGAGTATGATGAGTTGATTAAACTACTGATACGTTAGTATTGAAGTGGTAATAAACCACTCAATAAGTACTTGCTAACTATCGAATAGAATATGAATCGCCAGCAGTCCAGACCTGGGCCATACAAAAAAAAGAGTGCAGTTATTAAGGCAGGTCTAAATGAATCATGCTCAAAAATTCAGCCACATTATTTTAATATTCTACGAAACCATACAAATGCTGTTGAGCAATCACACCAAAAATCATATGCTTCAGGGAAATATTTGACTTTGGCTGAAGCAGCTCGGAAGTACTTACCAACTACTCATCAACTGCTTGATACAACACTAACTATCTTAGTTCTGCAAAACTTGACAAAGATGATATTCTTCAATATCATAATTTTCAGCAGTTCAATATTCATCATTCATATCGAGCTTCTACAATGGAGGCAAACTATCTGCGACACATGAGTCGGGAAAGTAAGTTATATAAGTACTTCTTAAGTAATTGACAAGTACTTAATTTAATATAGGAAGAGGCCATAAACGTCAGCGATTATCTTCAACAGCTGAATCAGAGAGGCAAGCAAGCAGTCAAAATTTTGAAATCTCACATGAAAATTCAAGAGGTTCTTCTTCTCAGGTTGCTGATAATGAGTAAGTATACTTTCATGTCAAGTGCTTCTTGAGCAGTTACTGACTAGTTGATAACTACTTAGATCTACAACCTCATCACGGAATCTTCGCCGAGTGGCTTCAACAAACTGTTACAGATCTCACTGCATTAACCTCACGTGATAATGCGGGGAGTTGAGGCAGAATTACTGGCTGATAAACAATGGTGAGAATGCAAAAGTACAGGGATCAGTTAATATGCCGCAGCACAGTCACGTGATGGTATATGTCTTGGCAACGATAGATATCTACCATTTGGTATACCTATACTGTCCAGTATACATCTACCAGATAGCAACGATATACCAGGATGGGAGGAGGATATATAAGGACGCTCATTCATGTACTTAGCTTAGTTCTTCGCGATCAATTCAAGTCTTACAGCATTGGTTACCTTCTAGTTTCTGACTCGTCCGCACTTAACCAACAACCCAGTATACGTACTCGGTTGGCCTTGTTTCTCTACTCGTTACCTTTACCGTTCCTACTTGTTGATTATCTTACGGAGCCTGGAGGGGGCGATATACCCATCAACGACTATTGAACTACGGAGCCTGGAGGGGGCGACATACCCATCAACGCATACGACATACCGAACCGGACCCGGAGGGGCATTGAGCATACGACTACTTGGGAACACTTAAGGTAAGTGTTCAGTCTCGAAATACAACTAACTAGAACCCTAGGTACGACACGAGAGAAGCCAGGTTGTGACACATTGATCGCCAGTCGGTACGAGTCAGGTTTCGAGACTATATTGACTTAAAACACGAGCTGCAACCATGTCCAACAACAGTAACAGCAACACTACTCCTAGATCCTCTCGTGGATCTGAGGGACGAACTCCGACTTATGAAGAACTCTTTGGAATGGTTAGCCAGCTGCAGGAAAGCATCACTACTTTGGAAGAACGACAGTCAGCCAAAGCTATCAAAGTTCGACCACCGGAACCCTTTGATGGTACTCGATACAAGTTGCGACCCTTCATCACCCAGCTGGACTTGTATGTCCGCATGAACCGGAGCAAGCTTATCTTCGAATCCGACAAAGTCCTACTTGCAGCAACTTATTTGACTGGACCAGCATTTGATTGGTTTGAACCTACCTTGCGCGACTTCCAGGAGAAAGATGAACAATACCATAACGACAATACCACTGAGGTTTTTAGCAGCTTCACTGAATTCAAGAAACGACTCCAGAGAACGTTTGGAGATATTGACGCCACACGGAACGCCGAACGAAAGCTATGGCGACTTAAACAGACAGGATCAGTAGCCAAATTGGTATCTGATTTCCAACAGATCATCACCCATTTGAATTGGGATGAAACGATGTACATTGCGAAATTCGAGGAAATGTTGAAACCAGAGATTCAGGAGAAACTGGTTTGGATGGAACGACCGACTTCATTGAACGAACTCTTTGAACGAGCCGTCAAGATTGACAACACCCTGTATGACCTTAGAGTCAGACAGAAGGAGTCACGATATGGGAACACCTTTAGAGGAAACCCACGAATGAGCCACTATCGATCGAACGATAAACGACCAGCTCAACCACGAAGCCAAGGATATGAAGATCCCTATGGACCACGACCGATGGAGCTGGACGCCACACAGCATAGGCCCTTCGTATCCGACAAGGAAAGAGAACGAAGAAGGAAAGAGAAACTTTGCTTCACATGTGGAAAGCCGGGCCACATGACGAAGGCATGCAGGCAACGACAGAATGTTAGGCCTCAGCAACAACGACACGATAACAAGCAACTGCACGCTACCCAGGAGAGAGGAGCATATGACACCACAGGAATTGTGAACCCTGAACTCAGAGCAACGAATGATTCTGGATGGCACATGCAAGAGGCTTCGGATGAGCATGGAGGACCATGGAAACCCAGAACTATGATTGTACCCAACCTGAGCCCATTGAGGAGGTTGATGGAAGAACAAACGACCCTCACCACAGAGGAAATTGATGAGATCATGAGTTCAAGCGAAGAAGAATATTGGCCCAATGAACGGATGGTGGGATCCGACAGCGGAAGCGACAAAGCCCATATAAGGACGGATGGGTCCGAAAAAGCCATCAACGAGCCAGTTCATGAGAAATCACTCGGCGAACTGCCCAACCAAGATTGGTCAGTTAATGATTTCCTTGACGAAGAGTACGGTACTCAGTGGAATGGCCACGATCCCAACGTGGAGGAACTCCATGAGATACCGGAGACACCTCAGAACGCAACTCCCGGAAATGATGAACATGAAGAACAGATTCTGGCAGAAGACGACGAGGGATACACGAAGTCCAGTGTGTATAGCCCTATTTCAAAGCAACAGCTATGGTCCAAGCGATATACGGAACAACGAAAAGCCGACGAAGAAACGAATACCGACGTTGCCGCATACTTCATTGATGATGTTGTTATTTCACTTCAGGAGAACCCCAAGAGGCTCTCTAAAGGATTGAAGGAACTATTCAATGAATTGAATACATACTGCCCACATCAGAACTTGAAATGTTGGGAACGAACGAACGAAACTTGGGATGAACACCTACGGAAATGCGACCAGCACCCGTACACGTGCCAATACTGTGGACAGAACAATGGAGAACTATGGGGATACCTACGGGACATCACAACCAAACGACTACGAGGCCCCATCCACAGTTCATGCAAATACGATTGGTGTGATTGTGTGCACTATCGAGAGCACCCAAAGCACAACCAATTACCTTGGATTGTGTGTTATAGCCATGCATGTGGAGAACACTATGATCGAAAGAAAATGGCGCATTATTTTCCAGAACGACCTAGGAAATACAACGACAGCTGTCCTTGTTGGGATTGGAACTGTGCATGCAGAGGATATCTACTGCATCCAGAGCATTCAAGTATGCACTGGACTGCATGTTATGAAGATGACTGCATAGTTCACTTTGAGATCAAGGATTATTACCCAAGTCCACGACGTCTACGGCAACCAAGATGGCAAGCGAGCCTATCAGCGACACAGCGAGGATACCACTTGAAATTTACGACACCAGTTCTCAACCAACTAGCCAGAGTGATGGTTGACTCAGGAGCTACTGGAAATTACATGGATCCTAGATTCCAGCGACAATTGGGGATCTTAGGGATTGAGAAGGCGCAGCCAGAGCCTATCTCAGGACTGAATGGTGAAAATTTGGGAAGTCACCTGACGGTCGAATCGGGATTTGTCCCTATGGCTGTAGCGGATCATGAAGAAAGGATCAATTTCGACGTGACACCGCTGGGACAATACGATATAGTGTTGGGGATTCCATGGCTCAGGAATCACAACCCGGAAATCAACTGGAAAACTGGACAGATGAACTTTGTGAATTGCGATTGCCCAAGAACAACAAAAGGACCGAGTCAACGGGAGGCCGGGACCTCACCACGATCTACAGGCAGGAGACCTGGTAGATACGTGAAGCAACCGAGAGGTGGGTTGAGAATGAATAACAGAGAAACGAATGACACAGCGACGAATATTGTTTTAGCAGCCACCAGGGCCTCAGAACGACATTGGCTGATGAATTTACCCGGATGGACACCGGACACGATCCAGAAGTATTGCGAATACTTGATGGACGAGGATATATCCAAGAGATCAGCGCCGATTGAGGAATATCGCTCAGAAAGAGTTGATAGCAACCAAGAAGCATCAGACTCAGAGCTAGGCTCATGGGAATGGATTGACCATAAGGAGCTAGCAGCAACGACTCAGGAACCACAAATTCCACAGGAGTATATTGAGTTTCAGCACTTGTTCAAACAGCCTGAACGACCTGAACTACCAGACCACGGACCACACGATCATCGCATACCCCTTATGGAAGGGAAGACACCAACATGCAAGAAGATCTACCCAATGTCAGAACGAGAATCGAAAATACTACGGGAATATATTGAAGAACAATTGGCAAAAGGATTCATCAGACCATCAACATCACCAGCAGGGCACGGAGTCCTATTTGTACCGAAAAAAGATGGAAGTCTACGGCTATGTGCAGATTACCGACCACTCAACGCCATCACCATCAAAGATCGACACCCATTACCACGAGTTGATGAAATGCAAGACCGAATTAGAGGAGCAAAATGGTTTACCAAATTTGACCTTGTGGACGCCTACAATCGACTACGAATTGCCAGAGGAGAAGAATGGAAAACGACCATCAGAACGAAATATGGACATTATGAATATTTGGTCATGCCATTTGGGCTTACCAACGCACCAGCATCATTCCAACGATTCATCTATGATGTACTTGGAGTATATCTTGACATCTTTGTGATAGTCTACCTTGATGACATCTTGGTCTTCTCCAGCACCTTTGAAGAACATGTGCAGCATGTCAAGAAAGTACTGCAAAAACTCGACGAAGCAAAGCTACGATTGAAGTTGAAGAAGTGCGAATTCCATGTTCAGGAGACTGAGTTCTTAGGACACTGGATCACTACAGAGGGAATCCAGATGGATAAGAACAAAGTTCAAGCAATCTTGGATTGGCCAGAACTGAAGAACACCAAGGAAGTTCAGCAGTTTACAGGACTTGTGAACTACTACCGACGATTCTTGAAGGACTACTCACAATTCATGACGCCACTGTTCAAATTGTTGAAAAAGGGACAAGAGTTTCAATGGGGACCAGAACAACGACAAGCGTTTCAACAAGCCAAGGAAAGAATTGTATCTGCACCAGCACTTATGCAGTTCGACCCAGAAAAGGAAACCACGATTGAAACAGATGCATCAGACTATGCCATTGGTATGAGGATGACTCAACCAGGACCAGATGGAAAACCACGAGCCGTTGCATTCCACTCACGAAAACTAGTTCAAGCGGAGTTGAACTATGACATCCATGACAAGGAACTGCTAGCCATAGTGGTAGCATTCAAGACTTGGAGAGTTTATTTGGAAGGAGCACAACACACTGTACTTGTGAAAACAGATCACAAGAATCTGACCTTCTTCACAACAACCAAAGAGTTGACCCGAAGACAGGCCAGATGGGCTGAAGTACTATCGCAATATGACTTCAAGATCATCCATTGCAAAGGAAATGAGAATGGACAAGCAGACGCACTCAGTCGACGACCAGACTATGAGATCAAAGACCGAACGATCAATCCAGCAATATTGAAAACGAATGAAGATGGAACCATCAGCTATAACCACCAGGTGTTAGCAGCGACGATGCATACCTCAAACGAACCTTTGGAAAAGAAAATTGTTGAAGAAACACAAAAAGACAAAATGATCCAGGATATAATTGAAAACTCAGCAGAAAACAACAAATTGACCATTGATGACAATGGATTAGTGTACTTGCACAATCTCATCTATGTGCCAAAGAGCATGAGAAATGAGATCATCAGCATGCACCATGACACTCCACTCCACGGACATTTGGGAACAGAGAAAACAGCTGAACAAATCATGAGAAACTACTACTTCCCAAACACGCGAAAAGTTGTTCAAGAATATGTGAAGAACTGTGAAACTTGCATTCGAGATAAGGCAGCAAGACATCAACCCTATGGGAAAATGCAATCCCCGGATGCTCCAACACATCCATGGGAATGGGTTACCATCGACTTCATCACACAGTTACCGACATCACAAGGATATGACTCGATCACAGTCATCACAGATCGAATGACCAAATATATTCATTTGGTGCCAGCCAAAGGAACCATGACCGCAGCAGATATGGCACAGATATTCCTGAAGCATGTCATCACCAACCACGGAATGCCTCAGAAGATCACCTCAGACAGAGACAAACTGTTCACTTCAAAATTCTGGACGACACTCACGAACTTGATGGGTATAGAACACCGCCTCACCACAGCCTACCACCCACAAGCAAATGGTCAAACTGAACGAACCAACCAAACGATTGAGCAATACCTACGGCACTACATCAACTATGAACAAGATGATTGGGTTAAATTCCTACCCATGGCACAGTTTGCATACAACAATGCAGAGCACTCAACACTCAAAGTAACGCCATTTTACGCCAATTATGGATACCACCCAGTGCTGTATGAAAAGCCACGACCACAAGAGTCCACATCAGAAGTGGCAAATGAGACGGTCCAAAAGCTGAAGAACTTACACCACCAACTGTCAAGAGACATCGATTTCATGAACCTACGAGCGGCTATATATTACGACAAGCACCATGGAGAGGGACCTACCTTGAAGAGGGGGGAGAAAGTATTCCTGCTCCGCAGAAATATCAAAACGAAACGACCAAGTCAAAAGCTCGATCACCAGAAGATTGGACCTTTCACCATTGAAGAAAAAACAGGACCAGTGAATTATCGCTTGAAGCTACCGAAATCAATGAAGCGCATACATCCAGTATTTCACATCTCGCTATTGGAACCAGCACCGAAAAACGCCACACCAACGGAAAATATCGAAATCGAAAGCGACGATGATGAATATGAAGTTAAACGAATTCTGGATTACCGACAAGTTAATGGACGACCATGTTACTTGATCAAATGGAAGGGATACGATACCTCTGAAAACACATGGGAACCTATCGCGAACTTGACTGGTTGCCACCAGTTGGTGAAGGAATACCACCAGCGACAGCAGAGTCGAAATTCTCCCAGAAGGAAGGAGAATCCATTACCTGAGACAAACTAAGATCCTTCGACACTGCCGCAATTCGAGCAGCCTCTTCATTGGCTGAACGCTCAAGCTCTTGAAGATCCTCAGCGCTTGGAGGATTCTCTTCGTCCAATCTTTCCAGCATATTCGAATCATGAACCAGCATCCGACTACCACGCTCATTCAAATACTCTTCTTGACGTTCAAGACGATTCAAGGTGGCATATGAAGTAGCAATCGACTCACGAACCTTTCGGATTTTATCTCGCAACTCCTTGCGGGACTTCTCTAAACGATTCCACTCCTTTTCATCATGAAATTGACGCTCACACTTGCGACCACGACGAGTGCACTCAGCACATTTTTGATATTTTGAATCCATGATACACGTGTGCCCACGGAGGAAACAGAATTCACAACGAGGCTCAACTGGAGAACCGAATTGAAGGATACGGTTATACAAACGAAGACGGCGAGTCACCTGATCAGAGCCTGACATGATGAGCCATGAACAAAAGATTTGAAAATAAGGAAACCCACCTGGGAACTGCCGCAGCTTTATGACTTTCGAGGACGAAAGCCTGAAAGAGGGGGAGGTAATGTTACAGATCTCACTGCATTAACCTCACGTGATAATGCGGGGAGTTGAGGCAGAATTACTGGCTGATAAACAATGGTGAGAATGCAAAAGTACAGGGATCAGTTAATATGCCGCAGCACAGTCACGTGATGGTATATGTCTTGGCAACGATAGATATCTACCATTTGGTATACCTATACTGTCCAGTATACATCTACCAGATAGCAACGATATACCAGGATGGGAGGAGGATATATAAGGACGCTCATTCATGTACTTAGCTTAGTTCTTCGCGATCAATTCAAGTCTTACAGCATTGGTTACCTTCTAGTTTCTGACTCGTCCGCACTTAACCAACAACCCAGTATACGTACTCGGTTGGCCTTGTTTCTCTACTCGTTACCTTTACCGTTCCTACTTGTTGATTATCTTACGGAGCCTGGAGGGGGCGATATACCCATCAACGACTATTGAACTACGGAGCCTGGAGGGGGCGACATACCCATCAACGCATACGACATACCGAACCGGACCCGGAGGGGCATTGAGCATACGACTACTTGGGAACACTTAAGGTAAGTGTTCAGTCTCGAAATACAACTAACTAGAACCCTAGGTACGACACGAGAGAAGCCAGGTTGTGACACAAACATACTGACAATTGAACAACGCCGTCAAGAATTAGAATTACGAGACCTGGAGGCAGAAGTCAAAAGGAAAGAAGAAGAAGTTCGCTTGAAACAGCTTCAAAATGAGCAATTAGAGCTGGAACTTATGAGGCAGCGGATTCAAATTCAGGAACAGCAGCAAACTGATTAGCAAGTACTCAACAAGCATCCAGAAACTGTTTATATAGTAATGTTGAGCCTTCATCATCTCACTGCCTTTTATTTTTCCATTGTATCTTTTTATCAGTAGCCAGCAAGTTGTCACAACCTGGCTTCTCTCGTGTCGTACCTAGGGTTCTAGTTAGTTGTATTTCGAGACTGAACACTTACCTTAAGTGTTCCCAAGTAGTCGTATGCTCAATGCCCCTCCGGGTCCGGTTCGGTATGTCGTATGCGTTGATGGGTATGTCGCCCCCTCCAGGCTCCGTAGTTCAATAGTCGTTGATGGGTATATCGCCCCCTCCAGGCTCCGTAAGATAATCAACAAGTAGGAACGGTAAAGGTAACGAGTAGAGAAACAAGGCCAACCGAGTACGTATACTGGGTTGTTGGTTAAGTGCGGACGAGTCAGAAACTAGAAGGTAACCAATGCTGTAAGACTTGAATTGATCGCGAAGAACTAAGCTAAGTACATGAATGAGCGTCCTTATATATCCTCCTCCCATCCTGGTATATCGTTGCTATCTGGTAGATGTATACTGGACAGTATAGGTATACCAAATGGTAGATATCTATCGTTGCCAAGACATATACCATCACGTGACTGTGCTGCGGCATATTAACTGATCCCTGTACTTTTGCATTCTCACCATTGTTTATCAGCCAGTAATTCTGCCTCAACTCCCCGCATTATCACGTGAGGTTAATGCAGTGAGATCTGTAACATTACCTCCCCCTCTTTCAGGCTTTCGTCCTCGAAAGTCATAAAGCTGCGGCAGTTCCCAGGTGGGTTTCCTTATTTTCAAATCTTTTGTTCATGGCTCATCATGTCAGGCTCTGATCAGGTGACTCGCCGTCTTCGTTTGTATAACCGTATCCTTCAATTCGGTTCTCCAGTTGAGCCTCGTTGTGAATTCTGTTTCCTCCGTGGGCACACGTGTATCATGGATTCAAAATATCAAAAATGTGCTGAGTGCACTCGTCGTGGTCGCAAGTGTGAGCGTCAATTTCATGATGAAAAGGAGTGGAATCGTTTAGAGAAGTCCCGCAAGGAGTTGCGAGATAAAATCCGAAAGGTTCGTGAGTCGATTGCTACTTCATATGCCACCTTGAATCGTCTTGAACGTCAAGAAGAGTATTTGAATGAGCGTGGTAGTCGGATGCTGGTTCATGATTCGAATATGCTGGAAAGATTGGACGAAGAGAATCCTCCAAGCGCTGAGGATCTTCAAGAGCTTGAGCGTTCAGCCAATGAAGAGGCTGCTCGAATTGCGGCAGTGTCGAAGGATCTTAGTTTGTCTCAGGTAATGGATTCTCCTTCCTTCTGGGAGAATTTCGACTCTGCTGTCGCTGGTGGTATTCCTTCACCAACTGGTGGCAACCAGTCAAGTTCGCGATAGGTTCCCATGTGTTTTCAGAGGTATCGTATCCCTTCCATTTGATCAAGTAACATGGTCGTCCATTAACTTGTCGGTAATCCAGAATTCGTTTAACTTCATATTCATCATCGTCGCTTTCGATTTCGATATTTTCCGTTGGTGTGGCGTTTTTCGGTGCTGGTTCCAATAGCGAGATGTGAAATACTGGATGTATGCGCTTCATTGATTTCGGTAGCTTCAAGCGATAATTCACTGGTCCTGTTTTTTCTTCAATGGTGAAAGGTCCAATCTTCTGGTGATCGAGCTTTTGACTTGGTCGTTTCGTTTTGATATTTCTGCGGAGCAGGAATACTTTCTCCCCCCTCTTCAAGGTAGGTCCCTCTCCATGGTGCTTGTCGTAATATATAGCCGCTCGTAGGTTCATGAAATCGATGTCTCTTGACAGTTGGTGGTGTAAGTTCTTCAGCTTTTGGACCGTCTCATTTGCCACTTCTGATGTGGACTCTTGTGGTCGTGGCTTTTCATACAGCACTGGGTGGTATCCATAATTGGCGTAAAATGGCGTTACTTTGAGTGTTGAGTGCTCTGCATTGTTGTATGCAAACTGTGCCATGGGTAGGAATTTAACCCAATCATCTTGTTCATAGTTGATGTAGTGCCGTAGGTATTGCTCAATCGTTTGGTTGGTTCGTTCAGTTTGACCATTTGCTTGTGGGTGGTAGGCTGTGGTGAGGCGGTGTTCTATACCCATCAAGTTCGTGAGTGTCGTCCAGAATTTTGAAGTGAACAGTTTGTCTCTGTCTGAGGTGATCTTCTGAGGCATTCCGTGGTTGGTGATGACATGCTTCAGGAATATCTGTGCCATATCTGCTGCGGTCATGGTTCCTTTGGCTGGCACCAAATGAATATATTTGGTCATTCGATCTGTGATGACTGTGATCGAGTCATATCCTTGTGATGTCGGTAACTGTGTGATGAAGTCGATGGTAACCCATTCCCATGGATGTGTTGGAGCATCCGGGGATTGCATTTTCCCATAGGGTTGATGTCTTGCTGCCTTATCTCGAATGCAAGTTTCACAGTTCTTCACATATTCTTGAACAACTTTTCGCGTGTTTGGGAAGTAGTAGTTTCTCATGATTTGTTCAGCTGTTTTCTCTGTTCCCAAATGTCCGTGGAGTGGAGTGTCATGGTGCATGCTGATGATCTCATTTCTCATGCTCTTTGGCACATAGATGAGATTGTGCAAGTACACTAATCCATTGTCATCAATGGTCAATTTGTTGTTTTCTGCTGAGTTTTCAATTATATCCTGGATCATTTTGTCTTTTTGTGTTTCTTCAACAATTTTCTTTTCCAAAGGTTCGTTTGAGGTATGCATCGTCGCTGCTAACACCTGGTGGTTATAGCTGATGGTTCCATCTTCATTCGTTTTCAATATTGCTGGATTGATCGTTCGGTCTTTGATCTCATAGTCTGGTCGTCGACTGAGTGCGTCTGCTTGTCCATTCTCATTTCCTTTGCAATGGATGATCTTGAAGTCATATTGCGATAGTACTTCAGCCCATCTGGCCTGTCTTCGGGTCAACTCTTTGGTTGTTGTGAAGAAGGTCAGATTCTTGTGATCTGTTTTCACAAGTACAGTGTGTTGTGCTCCTTCCAAATAAACTCTCCAAGTCTTGAATGCTACCACTATGGCTAGCAGTTCCTTGTCATGGATGTCATAGTTCAACTCCGCTTGAACTAGTTTTCGTGAGTGGAATGCAACGGCTCGTGGTTTTCCATCTGGTCCTGGTTGAGTCATCCTCATACCAATGGCATAGTCTGATGCATCTGTTTCAATCGTGGTTTCCTTTTCTGGGTCGAACTGCATAAGTGCTGGTGCAGATACAATTCTTTCCTTGGCTTGTTGAAACGCTTGTCGTTGTTCTGGTCCCCATTGAAACTCTTGTCCCTTTTTCAACAATTTGAACAGTGGCGTCATGAATTGTGAGTAGTCCTTCAAGAATCGTCGGTAGTAGTTCACAAGTCCTGTAAACTGCTGAACTTCCTTGGTGTTCTTCAGTTCTGGCCAATCCAAGATTGCTTGAACTTTGTTCTTATCCATCTGGATTCCCTCTGTAGTGATCCAGTGTCCTAAGAACTCAGTCTCCTGAACATGGAATTCGCACTTCTTCAACTTCAATCGTAGCTTTGCTTCGTCGAGTTTTTGCAGTACTTTCTTGACATGCTGCACATGTTCTTCAAAGGTGCTGGAGAAGACCAAGATGTCATCAAGGTAGACTATCACAAAGATGTCAAGATATACTCCAAGTACATCATAGATGAATCGTTGGAATGATGCTGGTGCGTTGGTAAGCCCAAATGGCATGACCAAATATTCATAATGTCCATATTTCGTTCTGATGGTCGTTTTCCATTCTTCTCCTCTGGCAATTCGTAGTCGATTGTAGGCGTCCACAAGGTCAAATTTGGTAAACCATTTTGCTCCTCTAATTCGGTCTTGCATTTCATCAACTCGTGGTAATGGGTGTCGATCTTTGATGGTGATGGCGTTGAGTGGTCGGTAATCTGCACATAGCCGTAGACTTCCATCTTTTTTCGGTACAAATAGGACTCCGTGCCCTGCTGGTGATGTTGATGGTCTGATGAATCCTTTTGCCAATTGTTCTTCAATATATTCCCGTAGTATTTTCGATTCTCGTTCTGACATTGGGTAGATCTTCTTGCATGTTGGTGTCTTCCCTTCCATAAGGGGTATGCGATGATCGTGTGGTCCGTGGTCTGGTAGTTCAGGTCGTTCAGGCTGTTTGAACAAGTGCTGAAACTCAATATACTCCTGTGGAATTTGTGGTTCCTGAGTCGTTGCTGCTAGCTCCTTATGGTCAATCCATTCCCATGAGCCTAGCTCTGAGTCTGATGCTTCTTGGTTGCTATCAACTCTTTCTGAGCGATATTCCTCAATCGGCGCTGATCTCTTGGATATATCCTCGTCCATCAAGTATTCGCAATACTTCTGGATCGTGTCCGGTGTCCATCCGGGTAAATTCATCAGCCAATGTCGTTCTGAGGCCCTGGTGGCTGCTAAAACAATATTCGTCGCTGTGTCATTCGTTTCTCTGTTATTCATTCTCAACCCACCTCTCGGTTGCTTCACGTATCTACCAGGTCTCCTGCCTGTAGATCGTGGTGAGGTCCCGGCCTCCCGTTGACTCGGTCCTTTTGTTGTTCTTGGGCAATCGCAATTCACAAAGTTCATCTGTCCAGTTTTCCAGTTGATTTCCGGGTTGTGATTCCTGAGCCATGGAATCCCCAACACTATATCGTATTGTCCCAGCGGTGTCACGTCGAAATTGATCCTTTCTTCATGATCCGCTACAGCCATAGGGACAAATCCCGATTCGACCGTCAGGTGACTTCCCAAATTTTCACCATTCAGTCCTGAGATAGGCTCTGGCTGCGCCTTCTCAATCCCTAAGATCCCCAATTGTCGCTGGAATCTAGGATCCATGTAATTTCCAGTAGCTCCTGAGTCAACCATCACTCTGGCTAGTTGGTTGAGAACTGGTGTCGTAAATTTCAAGTGGTATCCTCGCTGTGTCGCTGATAGGCTCGCTTGCCATCTTGGTTGCCGTAGACGTCGTGGACTTGGGTAATAATCCTTGATCTCAAAGTGAACTATGCAGTCATCTTCATAACATGCAGTCCAGTGCATACTTGAATGCTCTGGATGCAGTAGATATCCTCTGCATGCACAGTTCCAATCCCAACAAGGACAGCTGTCGTTGTATTTCCTAGGTCGTTCTGGAAAATAATGCGCCATTTTCTTTCGATCATAGTGTTCTCCACATGCATGGCTATAACACACAATCCAAGGTAATTGGTTGTGCTTTGGGTGCTCTCGATAGTGCACACAATCACACCAATCGTATTTGCATGAACTGTGGATGGGGCCTCGTAGTCGTTTGGTTGTGATGTCCCGTAGGTATCCCCATAGTTCTCCATTGTTCTGTCCACAGTATTGGCACGTGTACGGGTGCTGGTCGCATTTCCGTAGGTGTTCATCCCAAGTTTCGTTCGTTCGTTCCCAACATTTCAAGTTCTGATGTGGGCAGTATGTATTCAATTCATTGAATAGTTCCTTCAATCCTTTAGAGAGCCTCTTGGGGTTCTCCTGAAGTGAAATAACAACATCATCAATGAAGTATGCGGCAACGTCGGTATTCGTTTCTTCGTCGGCTTTTCGTTGTTCCGTATATCGCTTGGACCATAGCTGTTGCTTTGAAATAGGGCTATACACACTGGACTTCGTGTATCCCTCGTCGTCTTCTGCCAGAATCTGTTCTTCATGTTCATCATTTCCGGGAGTTGCGTTCTGAGGTGTCTCCGGTATCTCATGGAGTTCCTCCACGTTGGGATCGTGGCCATTCCACTGAGTACCGTACTCTTCGTCAAGGAAATCATTAACTGACCAATCTTGGTTGGGCAGTTCGCCGAGTGATTTCTCATGAACTGGCTCGTTGATGGCTTTTTCGGACCCATCCGTCCTTATATGGGCTTTGTCGCTTCCGCTGTCGGATCCCACCATCCGTTCATTGGGCCAATATTCTTCTTCGCTTGAACTCATGATCTCATCAATTTCCTCTGTGGTGAGGGTCGTTTGTTCTTCCATCAACCTCCTCAATGGGCTCAGGTTGGGTACAATCATAGTTCTGGGTTTCCATGGTCCTCCATGCTCATCCGAAGCCTCTTGCATGTGCCATCCAGAATCATTCGTTGCTCTGAGTTCAGGGTTCACAATTCCTGTGGTGTCATATGCTCCTCTCTCCTGGGTAGCGTGCAGTTGCTTGTTATCGTGTCGTTGTTGCTGAGGCCTAACATTCTGTCGTTGCCTGCATGCCTTCGTCATGTGGCCCGGCTTTCCACATGTGAAGCAAAGTTTCTCTTTCCTTCTTCGTTCTCTTTCCTTGTCGGATACGAAGGGCCTATGCTGTGTGGCGTCCAGCTCCATCGGTCGTGGTCCATAGGGATCTTCATATCCTTGGCTTCGTGGTTGAGCTGGTCGTTTATCGTTCGATCGATAGTGGCTCATTCGTGGGTTTCCTCTAAAGGTGTTCCCATATCGTGACTCCTTCTGTCTGACTCTAAGGTCATACAGGGTGTTGTCAATCTTGACGGCTCGTTCAAAGAGTTCGTTCAATGAAGTCGGTCGTTCCATCCAAACCAGTTTCTCCTGAATCTCTGGTTTCAACATTTCCTCGAATTTCGCAATGTACATCGTTTCATCCCAATTCAAATGGGTGATGATCTGTTGGAAATCAGATACCAATTTGGCTACTGATCCTGTCTGTTTAAGTCGCCATAGCTTTCGTTCGGCGTTCCGTGTGGCGTCAATATCTCCAAACGTTCTCTGGAGTCGTTTCTTGAATTCAGTGAAGCTGCTAAAAACCTCAGTGGTATTGTCGTTATGGTATTGTTCATCTTTCTCCTGGAAGTCGCGCAAGGTAGGTTCAAACCAATCAAATGCTGGTCCAGTCAAATAAGTTGCTGCAAGTAGGACTTTGTCGGATTCGAAGATAAGCTTGCTCCGGTTCATGCGGACATACAAGTCCAGCTGGGTGATGAAGGGTCGCAACTTGTATCGAGTACCATCAAAGGGTTCCGGTGGTCGAACTTTGATAGCTTTGGCTGACTGTCGTTCTTCCAAAGTAGTGATGCTTTCCTGCAGCTGGCTAACCATTCCAAAGAGTTCTTCATAAGTCGGAGTTCGTCCCTCAGATCCACGAGAGGATCTAGGAGTAGTGTTGCTGTTACTGTTGTTGGACATGGTTGCAGCTCGTGTTTTAAGTCAATATAGTCTCGAAACCTGACTCGTACCGACTGGCGATCAATGTGTCACAACCTGGCTTCTCTCGTGTCGTACCTAGGGTTCTAGTTAGTTGTATTTCGAGACTGAACACTTACCTTAAGTGTTCCCAAGTAGTCGTATGCTCAATGCCCCTCCGGGTCCGGTTCGGTATGTCGTATGCGTTGATGGGTATGTCGCCCCCTCCAGGCTCCGTAGTTCAATAGTCGTTGATGGGTATATCGCCCCCTCCAGGCTCCGTAAGATAATCAACAAGTAGGAACGGTAAAGGTAACGAGTAGAGAAACAAGGCCAACCGAGTACGTATACTGGGTTGTTGGTTAAGTGCGGACGAGTCAGAAACTAGAAGGTAACCAATGCTGTAAGACTTGAATTGATCGCGAAGAACTAAGCTAAGTACATGAATGAGCGTCCTTATATATCCTCCTCCCATCCTGGTATATCGTTGCTATCTGGTAGATGTATACTGGACAGTATAGGTATACCAAATGGTAGATATCTATCGTTGCCAAGACATATACCATCACGTGACTGTGCTGCGGCATATTAACTGATCCCTGTACTTTTGCATTCTCACCATTGTTTATCAGCCAGTAATTCTGCCTCAACTCCCCGCATTATCACGTGAGGTTAATGCAGTGAGATCTGTAACACAAGTGCTGAAGAACAATCTATATGTGAGATTTGTGACCCTAATTTATTCCGCAACAAATATATATATTTTTGCCGGCAAACAACTTCAGGTAGCTATTGGCTGTCTCATACAGGTACCAAATATAGCACCTCTGAATCAATTGATTAGAATCTATATTCCAATCGCATGTACATTGGTTTTTATTAAATCCATAGACGTTTCGATGGATAGGGAAGTCATGTAAGGTAGTTGAAATTAGTGACGCGGACTGAAACTTTACACAGGCCGTTTCCGTCTGTATTTTAGTCACATGACCGCCAAGGCCATTAATCAGCAGGAACGTGACACGCGACCCAAAAAACGAGGCCTCGTCATCTGCAACCACATAGTCCACCTCCGAGCTATGGATTCCGACAAGATCACCGTACGCCGACGACGTTCTCTTCCATTTATTTTTAACAAATACATATCTTGTTCCATTGGTCAAAAGGCGGCAATTGGAGTACTATTGGAGTATTTCCGCTCGGGTAACCCATTTCAAAAACAAACCAAACCGGGCGAGCCCCAGGAAATGCCTTGACGCGTCTGTCCCTCACTCCACTGGGCAACATGTCCGAAGCGAGCACCTCGAGCAGCTCACCTCTTGTTCCTCGGCGACATCGCCGTGGGCTGACTCGCATTGCTGCTGCCTGTGAACGGTGTAGACGGCGGAAGCAAAAGGTACTATCTCGCTCAAGAGAATAACCGGGGTGCTAACATTCCTTTAGTGTGATGGCAGAACCCCAACATGTGGTGCATGTGAGACTGCTGGCGCGAGCTGTATCCAATCAGGTCGACTAGTAGTGCACCAATCAAATAGTGAGCGGGATGCGCTACGGTCTCAGTTGAAACACCTGCAGCAACAGCACAATTCATTGTTGCAACAATTTGACCAGTTACGAGCTGAGGTTCCTCGACGTGATTCCGGGAGTGTGTCGGACGTGCTTTCTAAAGGAACTCTCACTATGGTTCCTTCTGTATTGCAACAGCATGACCGGGCGCTCAATTCGGACATCCCCTACTTTGGCCGAATCCTGCGGCCTACGTTCTCCAGGCGATCAACTGTCAGGAACCTGGATTGGAGTGCGCTAAGTAGCGCTTGGGATCTATGGGGAGATGACGCAGTGCCAACCCATGTGCACCAGGCGTCCTTCGTCCCAGTGGACTTTGATGTGAATGCATATAGGAGCCTGGTGGACACTTTCTTTGACGGCAGATGGCCGTATTTACCGGTCCTCCACCGTCCATCATTCACCTCAAAGCATCTGACTCCATTTCTTTCCAAGTCAACAACAAGTCCAATATCCAACTTTATGGTCAATATGGTCTGTGCTATTGCAGCCACTGAAAAATCATGGCTTCAGCATGAAGACGGCCAGTCTCATCGGGCCTTTTTCAGTCGTGCTGTACAGGATCTGCACATAGTCATGGGCATTGATGACTTAGAATGCGTACAGTGCCTGCTGCTTCTATGTATGTACGGGCATAATGAACCGCAATCTGTGAACATGTGGTATACGACGAGTCTTGCGCTCCAATTGGCGATTGGAACTGACTTGCACCGCAAGGAAAGCCTGACCGGCCAGAGTCTGCTTTGCACAGAGATGTCAAAGAGAGTCTTCTGGTGCTCGTATGTCATGAGTTGCAATATGGCTATCAACATGGGTCGGCCCTTGGGGATTCACGAATCCGACATCACAACACCATTACCGCTTCCTTTGGCCGATGACCAATTAAGTGATTCGTGCATTCACCCTTCACTCTCCCAGACGGCGATATCTCAAGTCCCAGACACGTCGGCTTTCATTCATATCATTCAGCTGCGAAAAATCAACGCGGCGATATACCAGTCATTCCACTCGATAGGGCGATGCACCAATGATTCCCAGGGACTTGACTCGTTGCGAACACGGTACTTTTCCGAATTGAATCAGTGGCTCATGACCGCCCCACGGTATCCCCGACCGTTTTGCACTTTTCAAACCAATGAGTGGTTCCATATTGCATTTCACCATGCGATGTTGTCCCTCTACCGGCCCTCTCGGGCTATTCCGATGCCATCGTCCGAGGACCTTCGGATATGTATGGAATCTGCGATTGGTCTGATAAGCTCATACACCTCCCTGTATGCTAGAAACCGGATCAAATATACTTTTGTGGCCATACATTCCCTGTTCATGGCGGCTGTTGCGATGCTTTACGCTCTTCGGGCGTCTCCGCCATTGCGGCAGGAATTAACACATCCGGTTGTACAAACCAACATCGTCACCTTCCTCACGCTTTTCCGCGGAATTTCAAATGGCCGGGCTGTAGGGAAGAAATGCTGCCGGATCATTGAACGACTGGGTAATTCTATTCTGTCGCTGTTTGATGATGTAACCATACCGAGTGCCGAAGTGGACACTGAGTTCCAATCGTGGTTTGGTCTACAAACTCATACGTTTCCGGCCGCCACGGAAAATCAACGCGGAGGGTTGCTGGACAATGAGACTCCACAATTTTCCGAGATCGACCTTCCATGGGCGGATCTGTTTGTCGAGGGCATCGACATGGGTTCTACCGATGTTTCGGGATTTTTCTGTTGATCTTACGCATGGTACTACTCCACACCTGTCCGATAGATAGACCATGTATGAGTTGCTTTGTTATGACTGTGATTCAATATACACCAAATTCCTCCAATTTCTCGCACCTGTCACACAGGAAAGGCTAGGATTGTTACACCTTCTCAACCCACATAGATTCGGGCTTCTCGTCACTCAGCGGGCTTTCTCTCCTACTGAATGTCAGCATCTATTCGCAAAGAAGAAGGTCAAGGGCGCTTACCGAGTATCCAACGGCCGTCCTAGCATATACAAAGGCCGCTCGAACAGCGCATTGATCTTCTCGAGCCCAAGTCCGGTAGTTTCGGGTACAAAGAAGTACATATAAACAAAAGCCAGCAAACAGAATCCGTCAAAGAGAATAAAGGCTCCCCATTGATGGAGACCAGATAGTAAGGATGGCGTGGCCTTTGTGATAGCAAAATAGAAAAACCAATGGAAGCATTGCGAGATAGTGCCGCCAAACGAGCGGATGTGGTTCGGCCATAATTCAGCACCAAATAGATATGGCAGGCTGTAGAGACCGATAGCCCAGCCCATGGCATGGAAGAATATCATCGCGATTGCTGCGTCGGATGCACCCTTCGTCATGCTGGAGGAATCTTGACCGTAGATGTTCAAGTAGCCGGCTAAATAGGAATGGCAAATGATTTGGATGCTAACCCCAGCAGCAAAGATAGTCGACGGCCTGCAAGATCGACCAGAACGAGAGAAGCAGCAATACAGCAAACCAGTTTGGTGAGAGCGTACAAGCCTGTCGTATAGAGCTTGATGTTCAACCCAGTGACGCCGACTATACCAAAGATTGTAGGGAGGTAATTGGTGATTGAATTGGCGCCGGACATTTGGGCCAGGATATAAGCCGTTATAGTCAGTTGCAAGCGGCGTAAATTCGAACGAACCATGAAGGTCTCCTTGACAATTTGCCAGAAACTGTTAGATTCGTTGTCCTCGGTCTCGGACGTTATGCCCTGGTATTCGTCCTGCAAGTACTGATCGTGGGATGGAAGGCTACGGAGGCGCACAAGAGCTGTCAGAGCCGTGTCGCGTTTGTTTTGCGAGACTAGCCAACGGGGAGACTCCACTGTGAAAAGCGACATGATGCAACTAATAGCCGGAGCAAAAGTCTGCACGAACCACGGAATTTGATATTGCAGATCCTTCACCGGAGATGTGAATGGAGCAGCCATAGACTGTGAAAATTCCTAACATCTGCCCGGACAGCATACATACACTGAACCACATTGTCATCAATCCTCGCGTTGTCTTCGGTGCTAGTTCGGCGATCGCCATCGGTGCCACGACCGATAGGGCTCCGATGCCCAAGCCGGCGACAATACGGCCGACATATAGTGCAGCAACATGATCGTATGAGAAGCAAGAGATAAGACTACCTGCGATATAGACGAGTTGATATGTCCGCAGTGACCAAATACGGCCAACCCTGTCGTTCAGCAGGAAGGAGAGAAGGGCGCCAACACCAGCTCCGAGATTAACAAAGGAGACAAGGTTAGAAATGGTATTGTCGTCGAGCCGGTAGTTGTTTTGAAGGTTGGCAATTGGGAAATAGCTGACGCTGCTCCTTCGTTCCATCCTGTGTATATCCGTTATTGGTATTCTGGCGGTCGTGGTCTATGGACACACTTTTAGCACAGCCTCCAAGGGCAAACGAGCAAGCTGAGAGAAAAAGGTTCCAATTGTAAATTTCCCTTGGCGAATCTTTGATTGCACGTATGTATTTCGCGAGAGATAAGGGCTTTCGACCTCCCATGGTGAAAAGTATGTATGCAGAATATATATACAGGTAGCAGGTAAAAGAAGCTCTGTTCCGGAGAAGCCAAGCCTTCTATTTCATATCCTACAGTCACTGATATACTAATTTTGTCTTCTCTGCATGTCATACCCCAGACTTGCGAATCCGGGGGAAATGCAGCGATTCAACATGGTGCTGCGTAGTAGTACGGATGCATCCGATGATAGTCGGATGCTCCGATCCTCCACTACCCCGAGCAATTTTATTTGCACTGTTTAACTACCACAACACCAAAACAGAGAACACCAACCATCGCCATGCTCAGGCCAATTCTTCGTGCCTCGCCTCGAGGTATTTTCTCTGTTCCCCGCCAGTTACGCACGCTGGCCACCAAGAAACAGCACTCCCTTCCCGCCGCTTATTACCGCGGAGGAACTTCCCGCGCCGTTTTCTTCAAGCAGGACGACCTCCCGCACGACCGGGAGCAATGGGCTCACATTTTCCGCAGCGTAATTGGCAGTCCTGATCCGTATGGTCGCCAGCTAGATGGCATGGGAGGCGGCATCTCAAGTCTCTCCAAAGTCTGCGTGGTTGGCAAATCTACGCATCCCGACGCCGATGTGGACTACACCTTTATCGCATTGGGCGTTAATACGCCTGAAGTTGACTACTCGAGCAACTGCGGCAATATGATCAGTGCTGTCGGTCCTTATGCCGTTGATGCTGGTCTCTTTTCGACTACTGGTGATTCCTGCTCAGTGACAGTGCGCATCCACAACACCAATACCGGCAAGATTATTCACTCCTCGTTTCCCATTGTCGATGCAGAGGCCGCGACAAGCGGCGACTTTTCTATTGATGGTGTCGCAGGCACAGCAGCCCGTGTGCAGTTGGACTTTGTTGATCCCGCTGGGTCTCGGACGGGCAAGCTTCTTCCTACAGGGCAAGTCCGGGATACATTCGACGGCATTACAGCCACTTGTATCGACGTCGCAAACCCCTGTGTGTTCGTCCAGGCGGCCGAATTGGGTGTCCCGGCGAATATGACCCCGGATGAGATCACAGTGCATCCGGATCTGCTTCCGCGTTTGGATTCTATTCGCCGCCAGGCAGGTGTCAAGATGGGCTTGGCTGAGGCGCTGGAGAAAGTGCCAGGCAGTGTTCCAAAGATCTGTCTTGTCTCTTCACCAACAAATGATGCCCGGGCCAAGGAGCAGAACCAAACGGCCGAGAAAGTTGATCTCGTCGCCCGCGCTCTCTCTGTCGGCCAGCCGCACAAGGCAGTGCCTATCACTGTTGCGTTGGCTCTGGCATCTGCTGCGCGACTGTCGGGAAGTACGGTAAATGAAGTTGCAAGCACTGACCGAGTTGATGATGCTGGTGTTACGATTGGACATGCTAGTGGGAATCTACTGGTTGGAGCGATGTTCGATAAGAATGGTGGTTTGAACGCTGCTACAGTGTTTCGGACGGCGCGTCGGGTGTTCGAGGGTCGGATATTTTGGAAGAATGAATCCTGAGTTAATTAGATTAAGATGACATTTTAAATAGTTCAAATCTGATCAGACTGTATATTTCGTTTTATGGTACAAATTTTTCAGTCGATGTACAAGATATGATTCAACGATTATTCTACCGCATCGTTCCCTTTTGCCATCGTATTCAACGCACTTCCTGCCTTGAAGTACTCAATCTGCTCCGGCGTAAACGTATGCAATAGTTTAGCATCCCACGACTCTCTGTCAATCGGCTTTACCTGTAGCGTCAAAGGCTTACCCGGCGCCAACTCCGCTAATCCAATGATACTGACACAATCGGACGCCTTGATCCGATCATAATCAAACTCGTTGGCGAACGTCAAAGCCAACATCCCCTGCTTCTTTAAGTTGGCCTCGTGGATCCGAGCAAAGCTCTTTGCGATAATGGCTATGCCGCCGAGATATCTTGGCTGTAGGGCTGCGTGTTCGCGCGAAGAGCCCTCGCCATAGTTGTGATCCGCAATCACTACCAAAGGACGGCCTTGAGCTTGGTAATGACGAGCGGTACCGGGAACATCAGCGTTTTTCTGGGTAAGCTGATTATGAACGGTGTTGACTTTGTCGTTTTCCGCATTAATAGCGCCAATCAAAGTGTTGTTCGAGATGTTTTCGAGATGGCCGCGGAAGCGGAACCACGGACCAGCTGGGGTGATGTGGTCTGTGGTGCATTTTCCTTTGGTCTTGATCAGGATAAGACAATCCTCGTAATCATTTCCAAACCACGGGGCGAAAGGTGCGAGTTTTTGCAGCCGCTGCGAGGATGGGTCGATCTGAACATCTAACCCGCTACGATCACCTATCGGAGGCGCTTGGTAGGCAGCGTTGGAGTCTAGATAGCCCTGTTCAGGAAGGGAATCACCTGTAGGAGGCTCGAAATGGAATTGTTCTCCAACAGGCGTGACTAAGTTATCGACGCTGGGATTCGAAAGCAAGGTCCTGCGAAAAGACCTTAGCCATGACCACTTCTGGTGAAGCGATGAATATATTGGTCTTGGGGTTCGAGTCGAGACGGCCGGAGAAGTTTCGATTATAGGACGTGATGATAGAGTTACTCGTGCCCTAGCCATTTTAAGTTAATTCGCTGCTTGCGTGGGTAATGGGGCTGGAGGACTACTTTGGGTGTATCGGTTCGATCCCAGGAGCCACAGCAAGGACCGCAAGCATTTGGCAGCATCTTCACTCCAACTTTCTTGAATGTCTGCAAGATTCCGGATTTTTCCAGGGTCTCACGTGTTTGCAGACTACCCGGCGATAGTAGGAACGGCATTGCAGGAGTCAACCCGGCATCGACGGCTTGCTGCGCGATATTTGCAGCCCGGCTAAGATCTTCGAATGATGAATTCGTGCACGAGCCGATAAGGCCGACTGTCAGGGTCTCTGGCCATTTCTGCTCCTCTACGGCCTGACCAAAGCGGGATAGTGGCGTGGCCAAATCGGGAGTGAAAGGTCCATTGACGTGCGGTTCTAACGTGGATAGATCAATATCGATGGTTTGGTCATATTCGGCGCCCTCGTAGAATAATTGGCGGCATCTATGTTCTTTACTATCATTCATTCGCATTTTTATTAAAACGTACTTCACGGGCTATGCTCTGGACTCTTCCAGACTTGCGATAAAAGACATTATAGCAGACGTGTTAGGATTTAGCTAATAGTTGTTAGACTCTCTTCTCCAGCCTCCAGCCCGAATACCTGGATCATTTCCAAAGTTATTGACACCGGCCTAATGCTGGAGAAGGTGTTCCGTGATGCCAATGCAGCTAGCATGATCACCTCTTGAAAAGTGCATAATGCATGGCCATACTGTCTGTAACTTGGGCAGCGTGCTCAATTAGGATATAAACAATTTCAGTACTTGCTTGGCTTGCAGCAACTTATAGTGCTCGTTCAGGATTGGCATTCGCATTTTTGGTTACAGACAAAGGCACGAGTACCGGGCCATTGTGTCTAATGACCTCGCTAAATAAATGATTAATTTCTGAATGTGAGTTAAAGGGCAGGGACTTACATCAATGGTATTTTCGACAGTGCGATACGCTGTGCCAGTTAGGACATATCGACTTGATTTGAAAACTTACTGTCTCAAAATTCCCCAGTTTTGCTCCACGCATTGGCAGTTGTACTGTAGGTCACGAGACGTTCCATCACGAATTCGAAGCCAGCTTCGTCAAATTGGCCGGCGCCCTTCTCATTTTATATCACGAATAAAGGATATTCCCAGAAATGTGATATGTATGCCTCGTGTTGCGGGACTATTATCACTGAGGTACATCCGTGTAGGTTTACCACACCCAACTTCTCAGGGTCCTTCCGTAATGTGGCTCCTATCAGGGGATTCAGGCGGACAACGAATTGCCATCTACTCTTTGCAGAAACCAGCCCACAAAGCTGTAATCATCGAGATTGAGAGGGCATAAAACCGCCTCTGTTATCTGCCGTGTGCCTTTTACACTGGCAGGTTTTGGTTCGCTGAGGAGCGGCCATTGAGACGACCTTTCGAATTTAGAAAAAATCAAGGCATTGCCACGATGAAACTGACTCCCCTATTAGTATACTATTTGACGTAGACCAGAGATACAGAAAGACGATGGTTGTGGGCTGCGCTAGTCAGCGGAAGAATGAAAAAGCACAACTTTTCGATTCGAACGACAGATATAGGAGCGAATTTCTAGCATGTCAGGCTCTGATTCCAATAAAGGTAGGTTAAGAAGTGAATGGAACTCAATGTAACCGCCGATGCAGTTATAGGTCTGCAAGAGACTGTCTGGATTATGACAACCCTCAGTTAATCCATTATCGAGGTCCTGACTGTACAATAGTAGATAGTACAAAGGCAGCATCGAAATACATCATCGGTGCGTTTATACGTCCTCTCATAGCTACAGATAAACCACGGTGGTATCCCTGTAGAAATCCAAAATGCACATACAAAGCTTGACGGGTTCACTATGCCTCGATTCTCCCCTCCTTAACCCCCCGCTCCGTTGCCCAGTCTCGGATAGCATCGAAGTTCCGGCATGTATGCATGCGCTCAGTCTCACCAAGGAGGACCGAGCGACGAGGATTTTCCATCCAGACATGCCGTAGTGTCACTGGCGTAAGGTCTCCGGCACACATAATAGATTGACGCAGCTGGTCGATGCAGTGGTCTGAATCATCAGTATGGCTCGACAAAGCCATGATGGATGACTTACCTAGATGCATACTGTCTTCTTCGTCCGAAAAGTATTGCATGTTTTTGTGATCGCTGTGTAGGTGCTTCCGCAACATGTTCAGACAATGCAATGAGTACAGCATGTCGACACCTCCGTACATTCCCGCCTTGGTTATGACTGATACATCTTCAGGGATTACCTCAAGGTTATCGCTTTCCTCATCACTGTCAAGCCAGTTCACCTCGGACTCGCGCAGTCGAAGATATCGTCCAAAAACCAGGTCCTCCC
Source organism: Aspergillus chevalieri (assembly GCF_016861735.1). Classification (NCBI taxonomy): domain Eukaryota; kingdom Fungi; phylum Ascomycota; class Eurotiomycetes; order Eurotiales; family Aspergillaceae; genus Aspergillus; species Aspergillus chevalieri. The sequence goes on along the minus strand of NC_057368.1, from coordinate 82,836 downwards.
ACGCCTGGTCAACCTCGGAGGAGTTCCCCGTGTAGCGTCGCTCGCTGGGATCATTCACCTGGTGTAGGGTGCCATTCTCGTCGACTCTGAGAGGGCTTGTGAAACGGACTTGCTCGACCGAAATGGCGTCCTTTGCTTCGGGCAGCTCAGTCGCAAAGCCATTTTCGAAGCCTTTGGGCGGGTCTTGGGAGGCGAGTTTTACGATCACGCAAATTTCAATTAGGGAGATCACGATCAAAACAAATGTTGCGATGACCCATCGTTTGATGGACCTGGTGGGAAGGATTGATCCGCCTGATCCACCTTGTTTCTCTGAAAGAAGCTCATACATTGTGTCCTCACTTGGTCGTCGTCTGCTGCCGGTCATAATGGTTAGCTTTTATCATGGCATTCAGCACCCATACTGACCTGGAGATGCAATTCGCTTTGTCTCATGTATTTCACAAAACCTTTACCGGAATATAACGTCGGTGTACCTGACAGGCTGTCTAATGCGTCCAGCACTGTTGCAGAAAAGTGTGCATACATTTCTTACATTCCAATGCTTTACCATAAATGGCAATTCCAAAACAATCCCCATTCCTATCAAAGGTGGCATAAAGATCTGTATCTCAGGAATGCAACGTCCAATAAATAGGCGGTGGAATGCTGCTCAGTGCTATGCCCAATAGGTACTTGGTTGAGGAGGATTCATAATATGGTATTGAAGATATGGAAACATGATTATACATACAAATGCAACGCTCTACTGTCTATGCTTCATTATTCCTGGCGTAGCTTGCGGACAATTCAGTATTCGAGAGTCTGCTTAATGGCATCATATATCCCTGTCGCTTGTCAGCATAATCAAAAGAGCTAACGTCAGAATACTTACTGGCAACGTCGGGCATAATGAACTTCTCATACTGCAGCCCTGTGTGCGTACTCCATCCAGCAACCCGCTTGACCGGCGCTTCTAAACGAAGGAACGCCCCATCCTGGATCGTAGCCGCGACCTCAGCGCCAACACCGTAATTTATCATGCTCTCGTGCACAACAATAGCCCGACCCGTCTTCTTCACACTTTCGAGGACTGTTGGACGATCCCATGGGTAGATTGTGCGTAGATCTATAAGCTCGATACTCACTCCCGGCATGGATTTTTCGATTGCGGTAATGGCAGCAGAGCAGAGGTAGAGGGGCTGGCCGTATGAAATGACAGTCACATTGGTTCCAGGCTTGAGAACCTCTGCTTTACTTAGAGGAATCGTGTAGTATTCGTTCGGGACGTGTTCAACGGCAGCGCGGTAGAGGATTTTCGGTTCCATGAAGATAACAGGGTTATTGTGTTGGAAGATGGAGGAAAGGAGCAGGCCTTTGGCTTGGGCGGGAGACCGGGGCATAACCACTTGAACGCCAGGGACATGGGCAAAGAGGGCTTCGGGTGACTGTGTGTGATATCTATTCAAATTAGTCGACCAGCATTGTCAATTCATCTTGGGCACCTACAGAGCACCATGTCCAACCGCACCACATGGCATCCTCACAACCATCCCTCCGGCATTCCCACCTGTCCCGCCTTCTCTATACCGGAACTTGGCCGCTTCATTGACTATCTGGTCGAAAGCCGGAAAGACGTAATCGGCGAATTGGATCTCTGCAATGGGTTTCATACCCTCCGCTGCCGCTCCAATTGCAAACCCCACAATTCCCTGCTCTGTCAACGGTGTATTGAAGACTCTCTCCGATCCAAACTCGGTCTGCAGATCCATAGAGCATCGAAAGACACCACCAAACGCTACATCTTCCCCGAAGAGCAGCACCTTATCTGACGTGGAGAGAGCGGTTCGCAGAGCGGAGTTGATTGCCTGATAAAGGTTCAACGATTTCGAAGTTGCCGACTCAGGGAGTCCATATGCGCGAGGAACAGATGAAGCCGTGTGATGTAGCAGCGGTGTCGATTTGTAGTCGATAGGCAGATTGAGACGCGAGGAAGGGGTCGGAGCAGCCGAGTAGCGACGGCAGGGAGGATTTCGAAGGAGTCTCTGGAGGGAGGAACGGGGGATCATGATGCTTGAGAGAGAGAGATAGAGAGACAGAGTAGTCCAGAAGGAGTGAGAGGTTTAACGAGAAGAACTCTTCTCCCTCTGTTGTTTATATGGAAAGAAACGACATCCCCGGATTTGCGGGGAACACCGCGGATAACCGAGATGCCTCACGCCTCAGGCATATGTGGAAATCAGGTGACTTGTGCAATTTGTACAGTTATGAATGGTATATACACTCGAGCATGATATTCCTCGCTCTCTCGGCCTGGTCTTCAATATCCACGTCCCATAACCACCGCAGTCGTTCCTGGAATGTCGTCTTCAGTCTCTCTTCATCATCCCCGACTCCGTTCAAGCATAAACAAAGCAGATGCGCATTCTCCTTGCTGGTCGTCACGACCTTCTGACTTCGTGGTCTCCGAACAGCATCGTATCCCTTAAATGCAGACACGATGTGCTCAGCAGTAGTCACTCGGGGATCGCCCAGCAGTTCTGCTAGAACGTGCGCATCTTCAATGGCCTGCCCCGCACCAGCACCTTGATGAGGCGTGGATGCATGCGCAGCATCGCCCAGAATGGCGACTCGAGAGCGAGCATATGTTGAGATGTGAGGATGTTCGAAAATAGCCCATTGCGTGGGGTCCGGCATGTACTGGTATCGTCAGTACAGAGTGCTTCTACGCGTCTAGAATGGAGAGGACAGTACCTCAACAAGCAATTTGACATAGTCACCCATATGCTCAGCGTCACGTCGCATCTCCTCTTTGCTTGCTGGACGCACCCAAGCATAATCATTCCACTCGTCGTTCAAGACATACAACCCCACGTTGACCTTTTGCGCCCGCATAATCGGATATGATATCCCATATGCTCCTTTTCCTACATACATCGTAGACACTCGCGCCCGATGGTCCCCAACAGCTTTGACCATAGTGTCCATATCCAGCACCGCTCGATACCCATACATGCCGCTGTATCGCGGGAGGACGCGCTGGTATTCTTCTGGGGATATCATAGATTCTTTCACCTTGGACTTAATGCCATCACAGCCGACGACCACATCTGCTGTGGCCGCTGTGCCATCTTCAAATCGCAGTTCTACTCCTCCATTTGCCGTTTCTTCCAAACTGACAAGTCGCTTTCCGAAATGCGCAATTTCCGGCGGAATCAAACTCACTAAAGCATCTAGAAAATCCGCCCGACGCACCGTAGTTTGCCCTGATGGTAATGCTTTGAGATCTAGAAGGACGTCCCCGGATTTCTCCTCATTTCCGGTCGCCCAAACGACTTCGAACCACGTCTCGCGGAACCGTTCATACCCCGGACTGTCCGCATGCGTGGTGATGAGCGAATCGTAGATGTGTCGGATCTGCGGATCGATCAGGGGCATCGTCCGATGTGCGGCTGGGCCGATGGTCAATCCCAATCCGACTTCTTTGAACTCCGGTGCCGCCTCATATATCTGCACTGAAATGTTTCGTCGTAATAAGCCGACGGCCAGAGAGAGACCTCCGATGCCGCCGCCCACAATGGCGACGGTGAAGTTCTTTGCAGACATGTAGAGCGGTCAGCGACAATCAATTACTCAGCAATTATTCTTAGAGAAAAAACAAGAGTCGAGTGAATCGTAGATCCCTGATGAGCATTAAATGGATTAGTATTGGAGGGGTTGGAGATAGTATGCTGGCATTGCCTCGGATCATTTTGTATGGTGGGGTTGCGGCTGCGATATAGCTACGGACTACCGAAGTTGATAAGGAAGATAATCCTACAGTTGGCTGTAGCTGCATTGGAAAGCAGCAGTGTCCTGAAGACATGGAGCAAGGCACTTCTTCGAACATGCGCGCATTCTGATGTTAACATAGTCGTTACGGTTACATACCCTGAGTACGCTGTATATATAGTTCTTCAGAGTCCCGTTTAGACCCGATCACCAACCCATTATATATCACCGAGTATTGCAGAATTCCTCGTACCACCCACCGCTCCAAACCAGCCAAGCTGTTCCTTTCCTCTAGGAACATGTATTATCTATGGGCTCGGGGCAGGGCTACTCGGAATGGCAGCGTATGCTCTCAAACCCAGTGTAGCCGGGAACACGTGTGACTGAGCGATAGAAAGACCACAGCTGAGAAACTGAACAATTCTTCACAGGAAGACCCATCTCCTACGTACCAGGCCATACATTGGAGTGATTACTTGGCTTGACACCGCGCCCGGACAGTGAAAGGTTCGGACTCAACATGGCAATGCACTACGGGCAAGGTGCAGTTGCCGGAATCATTAGAGCGCTGATGAGTGTGAATGGGTTGCGTGGACCGTTTTCCAGCTTTTATGTTTATATGCGTTTGTCTCATGATTGACCAGTCGCCTGAGAATTGGACCGGATGGGCGCGCCTCCATGGTAAGTCGGCAGTCTCAAAAAGAATGGACGAGAGTAATTAATTTGCGTCTAGGACATGGCTGGTGAATGAGTAGATTATTGATTTTGTCCATAGAGGTGTTTATGTTTTGTGACTGGGTATCTGGCAGATACATGGGTTCGATAAAAGACCTGAAATAATATGCATGAACAATGATATTTACATGAAAGCACTATGTAACCTGTGCAAAAGCCAGGAGATTGCGGAATGATGCAAGCTAAACCGATCGATCTCCTTCATTCTCACTCATATCTACCAGTTGATAGTCACTCGACCGCCGTCGCCACAAGCGACAATAACAATAACGATATAGCCCGAGCAGCAGCCCGCTTCCAGCCATTAGGAAGGCTATTCCCAGCGCACAGGATTGTAAGTTGAGGAATCTATCCAGTCCCAGCGACCGCTGGAGCGAAGTGGACCTTCCCAGAACCGTACCATGGGCATCCAATGCGGCTACCCGAAGTATGCCACTGTCCAGATCTTCGGGGATCTCTATCTCTGTCTCAAAGCCATCCTTATCGACTTGCACAGCCGCGTTGAAGGTCATATTGTCCAGATCGTGTCCATCCCACACCTCGAGCTGCCAGGCGGCTATCTCAGTAGCACCGTTCCAGCTCACGTAGACGACGTTGTCATCTACGACGGCGTCTGGATTGGTGAGTGGACGGCCAATCCACGAATCCTTAAAGGCACGGTAAGAAACCACGCGCCCAAAGGTGTAATACAGCGATGCGCCAAAATGCACGTCGCATACAGCGCTCCCGTCCGGTGTAAATTCGGTGTAGGCGGCACTGTGGCCCCAGCCGATAAACACGTTCCCGGTATCTTTTAGGATTTGCATGTTGCCCTGCGATGTGGACTTCAAGACTTGTGGATGGTGGTATGCAACTTGCAGCTCGGCGGTTCGGGATTCGAAATCGAGATGGATGCGCATCCCCCGACTTGATGCCTCGGGATCTTCGTTGGAATGCGCTGTGTTATCAAAGAGAGTGAGGGTGCTGTTATCACGCCAGCGCGCATCGTGTTGCCATCGAAAATTTGTCGCGATTCCGTCGGATAAGTCTGTAAAATCGTTTGCTTTCCCACCCAGCGTCCAGAGCACTGCGCCAGTACTTCCATCGATATAGCTCACAGAATGGGCATGTCGAGCCGATATGAGGTAGTTGCCTTGTATATCTTTCTCGACGCTGTTGATGTGGTAATAATCAAACGCTGTATCCTTCTCATAGCCTTTGGTGTGGAGAGCCTCGTATGTCACGTTGACAGGAAAATGGTTCGAAGCGCGCCACTCGAAGAGTAATTCCTTCGTTTCAATGTCGATCTCCTGGAAAAGCCCGTCGTACAGCCAGCCCAGGGCCGGGCCACCGATGGCTGTCAAATCGGCCGGGATAGGTTCGTAGATGGTTATCAACGCGGTTCCATCGTCGGTCAGGGTGAACTCGTGCAGATCGCCGCCGTCAAAATCGCCAATGGGGTGGATTTCGTAGCGTTGGGTATAAGTCGAATCCAGCTGGTAGTGACTGGCGTGTTAGATTTGGACAATCATGGAATATACTAGCTTCCACACATACCATGAACCATGAACCCTGGCCTAGACCCCCAGCAACCTCCTCTCCCTCCCAATAGGTCAGATAATCTTCGCCCTGATACCGCTGAAGTTTGAAATCTTGTGTAATGTCGTGGTTGTACTTCATCCAGATGAGATTCCCGGCGGCATCGAGGATCGTCGGCCCCGGATGGGGGATCGAATCACCACGCGGAGCGAGAAAGGTATATCGCGGATCACATCCCGAGCCCCATTGAGTGATCTCTACCACAGGCGATTCATACTCGAACGAGGCATACGATCGGGTCGGTCCGAAACCATACAGGCCAAGATCGTACCAGCTCAGGTCGGTTCGTAGACGGAATTTGAGCAGGTGAGGAAGGACAAAATGACAGAATAGATAGAGCAGGCTGACAATGGTGCACAGAGTCAACAACCAGGTTTTCGAGAAGACATTTGGCCATGCACCCTTGGCGCGCCGGTGTTGCGGACGGCGGAGACAAGGGAGTATTCGATACCACCGGGACATGGGCGCATCATGGAGCCGACGAGGGAGTCGTTGCTGACTTTCAACAAAAACAGTAAGATAAAGAAGAAATCGGCGCGTTAAATGCAGGAGGGAATGCGCGGGGGTGAGAATTATTTTCTTTGACTACTGTCTTTGCCGAGAGGAGCGGACCACTTCGCCAAGTTAAATAACTGGGCTGTCCATTCCTAGCCGACAGAGGAAGCACTCGTTTTTGCTCCATTACCCCCTATCTTCCGGCCTAGCATGGGAGCTCCGATAAATAGAGTGGAAATGGCGTCCGACGTTGCGCTGAGGCAGTTTTCCAGCCTTGCAACTAAGTGTCGTGTCGTTGTAAGTAAGTTCACTGTTTACGACGTCCAAAGCATGACGTACCCCTTGAACGAATACGAACCTGGGCAGAATCTGGGCAGTGGACCTCCTTTTCCTGCTCGCAACCAACTATCGGCATATCATCGGAGCATGAAAAGCCGCTTTTTTGAGTTGCTCCATAAAAGGGGGACCGCACATAGATGAATTGGCAAGTCTTTCTGGATGCAAGGCTTCTAAAGGAGATGTGTCCAATGAGACATTGTCGCAGTCAAATTCAGGGGATTTGAGAAATGAACAGTGGGCCTTCGGATAGCGTCTCAGCCCATCGGAGCTGTCAAAAACACTCTCAGCCTTTGGACTTGCGCGTCAATCACTCCGGTATCGTCTCCGGTCAAGTACAATAGGGCTGTCGATATAAAATCCCGGTTAGACACACGCAATGCGACTCGTAGGCTTGCGATTTGGTGGTGCATTCCATCAGTTCGTTGTCCGTAAAGCATCGGGTTGCAAGACCGCCGAGAATGATAGGATCCAGCAATGGGAGAGCACGTGTTATCTTGCCGGTTAAGATATTTCCAATCCGAGTGCGCTAGACGAGTCGAAGGGAGACATCCGAAGACAAGCGAAGAAGACGATGGCGGCGCAAGGAATAGGACACTGTGGCGAAGGGAGACGACCGTCCGAGCATTATTATTTTTTAACAGGCTCAGAACCTTGCAGCAGAGATCCCAGTACCGTATCTCTTGAGCCGGTTGGGCCTCTGAGAAGAAGGAACTCGAGTCTCAAGGTGTACTCCGTACGGTACCGCTGCCGGGCTGATATATCACCGGCAAGATGATGTGCCCCAAGCATCTGGATATAAACCAGTACAGCCAAGCATCGTATTATCAACAGAACAATTCTACGAATGAAAATCATCCAACGTACCGAGCGCTCAGTACTATGCAGATATATCTGCAAGTACAGAGCATTCCCAAAAAGGCAACGTCTATCGGATCGGAAATACTCCGTCTCCACATCACGTGGCCCACTTGCCTTTCCGGGCAGAAATAGCCACGACTGCCATTTTCGGAAACAATCTCTACCACTCTGTCGCTACAGTTCCTTCTTGCAGGTACTACACGCGCATTCAGTTGATCTATGCAGTATCTGCCAGCACAAATACTTCATCCTGATTGTCTCGCCCGCATTTATAGTCATTCCTCCACAATCCCCGCGTACGCCGATGGCCCATAGATCGCGCTCATTTCGGACCAGAAACGACCGCCCATTCGATGGGGATCTAGGCCAAGATCTTGGAGGAGTATGTCATTGTACTGCGTGACTGATAGACACGCAAATTATGGGGAAATAACCGTGGGACTTACGTGGATCGCATCGACATTGAGACCACCCCCGGTAATGTTTCCCCAGACCACATCGTCGGAGATATTCTGGTCCAGATCTTTGCGGGAAACTAGCGTTCATTCTTAGAAGATGTCTACCCGGTTTTGATCTGGCTGGCACATCACCGTCTAGCGCCCCGGTCAGAAAAGCACCCACCCAAACGCCTGCACTTCTGCTACAACAGTGATGGTGCTGGACAAGACTATTCCCATTACGGCAAACGACCGATCACCATCTGCTGCGAGGACTGTGGATACCATTCGTCAGCCGATGTCACCTTTTTAGACAGCTCATTGAGACACGGGTTCAGCAGACTCATGGATCAAGCGCTCGCTGCCTGGTCACCGGTGACTGGCTGTTTGTTAAGAAGGAAGGAACTCGGTAGTGTCATCCAGGATGTTCCAGGGCCCTTATCACGGATGACCCAATGAACTTGAACCGGGCCTGCGGACACAACATTCATATGCTGGCCGGGTAGCGCTCGATGCAGCGACGCAAACAAATGTACGAAATCAAAGGGAGACTTATTTGCCTCGTATATTGCCACGGAGCGCAGCTGTTTTCGTCGTGTTTTGACTTCAACAATTTTTCCTTTCTTCTCCAAAAATTTGTCGGGAACAGGATGATAGCCTATATGATCTCGACAGTATCTGCCTACCTGCCTACGTCTTTTGCGTGGATATTGTGTGATCCTGAGCCAGCTGTTCAGTCCAGTCAGGCAACGACAGGCATATTCGGCTCCGATGTCAACCCGGTAGCAAGAACAAGTTTGTCGCAGAGCACAGTAACGCGTCGGCTTGGCTATGGGTACACAATGTTGATTTGCAGTTTCCATTCTTTGTTGGCGAGTCGACTGGTACTAGCAACCTGAGACTGTCAATGACCTTGACGTTGTGTACCTCAAGGAGGATTCACCCTCCAATTGAAGCGCATGCGCTTTGTCAAACCATTTCTCGCTCCACGCATGGAGATACGGATTGATTTTCCAGCCTGCAATGAATTGACCGTTTTGGCTATCCTCGTCATGTCCAACGAGGGACGTCATTGAAAAATCACTGTACTTGTACATGGCATAGGAATTTTGACTGAGCAAGTTATGATACAGCCTATCATAATTCCATGTGCCTCCAAGTCCGGACGCATCGTCGGTATTTAGGAGATGAATTCTCGTTCCCTCCAGAGTCTTGTCTTCAGATGTCGCGAAAGGATACGGGAGGTCATCGAGACATGGCTTCTCAGGATTGTCTGAGGTGTCATCGTCGTAGCCTCCGGAAACTTGAAGGTATGTTTTGGCCACAATGAGACCATAGAGCCCTGAACAGTCGGTTCGCGTGTGAGACACTGCCAGAGTGCAGCTTACCTGCTCCGACAACAATGACTCACGACATGATTTCTGAAAACTGAACAAACCTCTTGATGTTCTTGAGTTCGCAGCAGCTTGCATAAAAGAATCTGAGACTGTATGGATCTCAGGCCAGGGAGAACGAAGAACGGCGCCAAACATTATTACCGGGGTGCGTTAGTATTGTTCTTTTCTATTTTCTGTCCAATACAAGGTCGGGAGTCTCAACTTATCGGCGTCATTCTATGTATTTTCTAAATTTGGTACGATTATCACTGCCCGAGCGCTTCATTTTTGGTTATTACAAAGTCGCATCGACCTCGTCCACCACCAACACTTTGATACTTGGGGTTGTTGCATCTGAACAGATATTCAGCGCATCCATGGCTCTTTCGAGGGGAACAGTATGCGAGACCAGCTTTTTCAGGTCCAGAATTCCTCCAGCTATGCATGAAATGGCCGGTGGCCAGGTGTCGCGGTAGCGGTTGATGAAGCGCAGGTCAATCTATCCACTGTGAGTATAAACACTCGAGCGAGTCGAGAAAGAGTAACGTACCTCGGCTAGGGAAAGATGCATGAATGGCAGATTATTCATAATGGATTTGCCCACACCGATAACCACCACATTGCCTCCCCGTCGTGCTGTATATGCTGCCGTACAGATACTACTCTCAACCCCGGTGCATTCCAGAACAGTTTCCGGTGCAGAATATTCCTCGTCTCCAAACAAAGCCCGGATCGCCTTGGCATTAGCCTCCGCATCCAGGTTCCGGTTAATTTGGTATGGTGTACATGTCGGAGCAAATTCCTTTGCAAATGCCAGACGATTCTCATCCAAATCGGTCACGACGATGGGATGCGCACCGGAGGCCCGCGCTGCGGCGAGAGCAATGAGACCGATGGGACCGGCGCCACAAACGACGACGCCCCGACCGAGATGTAAGCGGGCAACTTGGATGCCGCGCATGACGACTGACAGGGGCTCGAGCAAGGCGCCCTCGGCGTAAGTGATTTTTTCTGGTAGTCTATTATATCGTCAGTAAACCTTCAAGAGAGCGAATGAACGGATGAACGGCGATTACTTGTGCAGCCATTTGGCGGGATGGACTTTGTATCGCTGAATGGTGCCACTATACGGATAGACACCCGCAAACTGCACATCCTCGCAGAGATTGTAGCGGCCGTCGTCACAGAGGAAGCATTGCTCGCACGGGACACCGGGTTCAACAGCGACTCGGTCTCCCGGCTGAAGGTTCGTTACACCTTCGCCACACTGCAGCACAACACCTGCTGCTTCGTGGCCGATAATACAGTCATCTTCAAAAACCAGTGTATGAATCCGACCGGCCTTCCAGAAATGGATATCGGACCTTATGAAGTATCAACAGATATGTTCACGACTATCTACAAAGGACATACCCGCAGATACCCGTGGCTTTGATTTGGAGCAGAACCTCTCCTGGATTTGGAGCATAGACAGGAGCATCGACTTGCTTCAAACGGTGATCGGCCGTAACCTGTAGCGAAGGATTCGGCAGCGGCATGTGGATAACGCCAGGCTTGGAGGTCACGATGTGTTCCGTTTCGATGGAGGGAGCCATGGCTATGGAGAAAGCGAATGTTCCCAAGGTACTCTGTGGTTTCCGGGGTAAGGAAGAAATGAAAGTCTTATGACTGTCCGACGGCCGTTATAAGTGTGGGAAATGTGGTCCCTACCAGTTGTACACGGATTACCCAATACGGTAACCATTGCCTCTGGTTGCCCGATACGGGCAATGCTTCGTTCTACTTAATGCGTGCTGCGTCACGAGCTACGATATAAATAAGTGACTCCGTCCTCCGGCTTGATCCTAGCAAACTGAACAGACAAAATGGCCATTCAAACGGTTCCTGTTAGTCAGTCTGCGCTGCCGCTGGTGCAGCGCCTCAGCAAGGACCATGACCTGGTCCTTAAGACGTTTCGGATGCTTATCGCGGATCTATGCCAACAATTTGGTGGTGGACATCCGGGGTAAGTATCACAATAAATTACCGATAATCACTTATAGATGCTAATACAGCGGTAGTGGTGCCATCGGCATGGCGGCCATTGGCGTCGCTCTCTGGCGATACGTGATGCGCTACGCACCACACACTCCGGATTACTTCAACCGTGATCGATTTGTTCTCTCCAACGGACACACTTGTCTCTTCCAGTACACTTTCTTGCATCTCACCGGGTACAAGGCTATGACTTTCGAGCAATTGAAGTCGTACCACTCGGACCGCGTGGACGCTCTGTGCCCTGGTCACCCGGAGATCGAGCACGAGGGTATCGAAGTGACCACGGGACCTTTGGGCCAGGGTATCGCGAACGCCGTTGGTCTCGCCATTGCAAACAAGAACCTTAGTGCGACGTTCAACCGGCCCGGGTACGACGTTGTGTCCAATCACACCTGGTGCATGATTGGCGACGCGTGTTTGCAGGAGGGTGTTGGTCTCGAGGCCATTTCCTTCGCCGGCCACCTGAAGCTCAACAACTTGACTGTTATCTACGATAACAACCAGATCACCTGTGACGGATCAGTAGACCTCACCAACACCGAGGATGTCAACGCCAAGATGCGCGCCTGCGGGTGGGATGTGATCGATGTGAACGATGGATGCTACGACATTGAAGCTTTGGTTCGAGCCCTCGAGCAGGCCCGTGCATCGCAAGACAAGCCGACATTTATCAATATCCGGACTGTCATCGGTCTGGGCAGCAGCGTCGAGGGCAAGGCAGCAGCCCACGGCGCCGCTTTTGGAGTCGACAACGTGGGTGAGATGAAGAAGGCAAACGGATTCAACCCAGACGAGCACTTCGTCATTGGCGATACAGTCAGAGGATTCTTCGAGGACCTTCCGGCTCGCGGAGAGAAGCTGGTACAGGAATGGAATCAACTCGTCGAATTGTACACAGCACAATATCCCGAGTTGGGCGCCGAGTTTCAGCGCCGGATGCGCGGTGAATTACCCGCCAACTGGAAGGAGTTGATCCCGACTAGTTTCCCCGAGAAGCCAACAGCGTCGAGAGCATCGTCCGGACTCGTGTTCAATCCGCTTGCGCAAAATGTCCCCACTTTCATGGTTGGCACGGCAGATCTGTCGCCCTCGGTCAACATGATCTGGAAAGACAAGGTGGACTTCCAACACGTAAGTGCTTTTCTCCCTATGTTACAGCCTCACCAATACTAACTGAATGAATAGCCTGACCTGCGCACCAACTGCAACATCAACGGCAACTACTCTGGTCGCTACATCCACTATGGTATTCGTGAGCACGCCATGGCCGCCATCTCCAACGGCTTGGCTGCATATGCTCCGAACACCATTGTCCCCGTCACTTCTTCCTTCTTCATGTTTTACCTGTACGCTGCGCCGGCCGTGCGAATGGGTGCCCTCCAACACCTCCAAGTCATCCACGTCGCCACTCACGACTCCATCGGTATGGGTGAAGACGGACCAACGCACCAGCCCATCGAACTGGCTGCGCTCTATCGGGCCATGCCTAACCTGCTGTACATTCGACCTGGCGACAGCAACGAGACGGCAGGTGCCTGGATTGCCGCCATCGAGGCCAAGCACACATCGACGATCATCTCTACTTCAAGGCACGCTTTGCCTCAGCTGAAGCAAACACGTCGGGATGGTGTCGCCCTTGGTGCTTACGTTCTCGAGGAGGACAGCGATGCCAAGGTGACCATCATCGGCGTAGGCGCAGAACTTTCTTTCGCGCTGGAAGTCGCGCAGCGTCTTAAGGAGACTCGTGGCATCGCAGCCCGCGTGATCAGTTTCCCTTGCCAACGGTTGTTCGAGCAGCAGCCAATCGAGTACAAGCGGAGTGTTCTCCAGCGTCACTCCGGTACTCCTGCGGTGGTTATTGAACCTTATGCACCCAATGGCTGGGAGCGGTATGCGGACGCAGGTATCTCCATAAGACGGTTTGGCCAGAGTCTGCCAGGCAAGGTCGCGTACAAGTTCTTCGGCTACGATACCGATGTGATGACGAACAAGGTGGCTGGCTACTTGGACCAGCTTGCCGGGGGCCAGGCGCTCAAGGGAGAGTTTGCTGATCTATAGAATAAATAGAATTCAATATGAAATAACTACTATTTCTTGTTTATACTGTGATTTATTTAGGTCACAAATGGCACCTTCCAGCTGGCGTTTCTAGATTAACCGGTCAAGAATGCAACATGCACCTCGTAATCAATGCAAGGTTGAATTTCTCTGCGCCATCTCGATATCCGATCAAATGGCAACCAAGCGACGATCGTCTTCTCCTTGCAGGATCTGAGGTTTGGGGTGCATATAGATATGTCATTGTCTACTATATCTGCCCCAAATGCTGTAAGGACTACGTCTGTCGGTCACTGGACTTTGTTGTCCGGAGTAGATTTGTCACATTTGCATTCTAACTGCAGCTTGCCATGCAGCTGCCTCGACAATAATGACGAGATGTTACTCAAGCATAGAGCACTGCAAGCATAGACCCTCCCCGGCCCGATCGGTCACTTGAGTTTTCGACCACACTGCCTCAAATGACAGGAAAAGCTCAATCCTAAAATGAAGGCTCCGATAGCGGCATGCTTCGTCTTCTTCGATTCTGCTGTATTTGCCGAGCTTCTGGCCAGACCAGTGCCCGTGGAGCCAATCTCAAAGTAGCCGGATGTGGTGCCGAAGACGCTTGCAATGGGTCTGGTGGTGTTGAATGATCCGGTGAGTGATATAGGCCTCGTGAGTAAACTTTCGCAGTTAACTGGCCATCCACCAGATTGCACGCGATGTAGCGGACCAGCGGTAGTCACGCCCGTGGAGAGTTCGGCACAGACAGTAAGTATGGTCCCGTATCTCCGACGGTGACCAGGGTGCTGCTACTAGGAGAAATGGGTATCAATGAATAGGCAGGAGTGTGGAGATGAATTTATTGTACATTAATTAGCTTTAAACGGCAGAAAACAGTCCGAAATCAGTGAAATAGACGTATGTATGCTGTTTCCGTGCCGAGTGCCTTCCTAAAGCGGTATGTTTGATATGCACAGGCACGGGCCAATCACCGGCGGTGTCCTGATCATCTGGGCAGAGCGGTCCACTGGAACCGGATGCATGCCGTTGTTCTATTCCCCCTTTAACTTAGTCTGTATAAACATGGCAAATCACAGTAAGGACTCCCCGCACAATGTTCCAGGACTGGCCCTGATCCCCCGCGCCTGATCCACTGGCAAATGTCCGAATCAAGCAATTGTGTCACAGGGCAGCTGCACGTGTTGGCATTTCCGATGTTCTTTCAGAAGTCGCGATAGCTTCACCTTCTATTCCCGACTGACTGAATACCTTATAAAAACCCCCGATTGTCTGCCAACCTGTAAAGATGGACTTGACAGCCGACTCCATTACCACTGCCGTCACGATGAGCATTCGTTCACTCACCAGAGTTCTCCAGCTGTCGCTCGGCCTCGGTGCCGTTGCCGTCCCCCAAACCCAGCCCGCTACTTCCTCTTCCTCCTCCTCTTTGGATATCCCCATCAAGAATGTGGTTGTGCTGGTCCAGGAGAACTTGTCCTTCGACAACTTCGCTGGTGGTTTGACTTACAACTCCACCATTGACGGCCTGGCCAACCGCGACTACTGCAACCCGACCAATATCACCCACCCCAACTCGCCGGTCGTCTGCGCTAAACCGATCGCCAAGAATGTGGCCCCTGATGACCCGGACCACAGCATTGCTGGCGGCAACATGCAGATCTACGGTTATGACCACCCGTCCTCTGACGATGCGCCCGATATGCGCGGCTTCGTCACGGAGCAGATTCGCTCCTACCCGGACGCCAACAAGCAGCGCGCTGCTGAGGTGATCAACTATTACACTCCGGAACATATCCCCGTGTTCAACGCCATGGCGGAGAACTTTGTTCTGTTCGACCGGTGGTTCGCCTCCGTCCCCGGCCCGACCAACCCCAACCGGGCGTACCTGACCTCGGGTACGTCGCACGGCCACGGCAAAAATGACGACGACTTCTTGACCTCGTCGCTTCCGCAGAAGTCCGTCTTCGAGCAGCTGTCGGAAGCCGGCATCAGCTGGATCAACTATTCCAACACCACCGACTTCCTGCCTGATGCGCAGTTCTACGAATGGACCGCCAAGTCCGGCAAGGCCGATACCAACGTCAAGCCCCTCGATCAGTTCTACAAGGACGCTGCGTCTGGCTCTCTCCCTCAGTTCACCTGGATCAACCCCGAATGCTGCTCTTACATGTCCTTCCACCCACCATCGCCCATTAACATGGGTGAAGGCTTCATCAAGAGCGTCTACGAGGCTGTCCGCAACAGCCCCCAGTGGAACGAGACGCTGTTCGTCCTGACCTTTGACGAGCACGGTGGATTCGCTGACCACGTCTCGCCGCCCGAGAATGTGCCCGCTGGCGACGACCTCACCTACACCGAAACGGCTGGTGACGGCAAGCCTTTCTCGTTTGCTTTTGACCGTCTGGGTGTCCGTGTGCCTACCGTCCTCATGTCCCCTTGGGTGGGCAAGGGTCTTGTGCAGAACCGCCCGACTGACGAGTCTGGTGACTTCACCCACACCTCCATCCTCAAGTTCGTGTCTGAGCTATGGAACTTGGACATCCTCACCCCTCGTGTTGCCTGGTCCCCCAGCTTCAAGCACCTGATCACCAACCAGTACCGTGACAGCCCGTCGAAGCTGCCGGAGCCGGCTGACTTTTAAATTTGACGCGTTTGCATGATTTTACGATAGATTAATTATACATATTAGTGTTCGCGATTTGTTTCGCATTAGGTGAATAAAACATTAAGTATTGACATTAGACGTGGTATATAGCTATGTAGAGTAATGATGCACGAGCTCGCTATGCATGACATGGTAACAAAATCAAGGGTATTGAACTTTTAGAGCAAAACGACAACCTCCCAATGCAAAACAACTTTCAGAAATGGAGAAACGACTTGCGCTGACTTCGCGTCGACCTGGACCGCGACCGCTGGGTAATGGCAGAGTTCCGCGTGTTGACACGGTCAATATCGTACGGGCTTTCCTGGTACAGAGCTTCATTCTGTCGCTCCGTTGACGCAGTGAGAATGGATTCACTGTCATCGACATGATCTTCGTCAACTGTTCCATCCACCTGGTCCTTGGGGATGGGCTTCTTCTCCTCCGGCTGCACAACATTCTGCACCAGTTTGCGCTTGAAATCGTCTGCTTCTGCGGCGTACTTGCAGCGACGACGGATCTGCGGGCCGTACCGGTAGAACAGGAACGGGAAGGGCAGACAAGCCACGCCCAGGAAGGCAGGGATGCACGATGCCCAATGAATGCCCAGGTTGTGGTACATGTATGTGGTGAAGAGCGGGAACCCGGCACCGAAGCAGGAGCGGATGACCGAGTTCGCAGCCAAGACGGATGCGGCGTAGATAGTGTATGCGTCGACAAGATAAGTCATAATGGACAGGAAGACAAGGACCATGCCAAATCCGAACGGTGCGCCGGCAATGATGGACACAATCCAGTGCACGTTCGTCCCGTTCGTCCAGGCAAACCAGAAAAGACCGATCGGTACTGCAAGACCGCCAATCATGGTCGGGACTAGACGAGTTTCTGGCGGCGCGAAGCCGTTGTACTTCTTGTTGACACGAACATAGCGTTGGTTATCCCACATGTTTCCAATGACGGCAATCATCATGCCAACCATGACGCCCAAGAACGGAAGACTGCCAACTCCTTCATTCCAACCCCGGATTTCCTGAAAGACAATCGGGTATGCGTCGAAGAGCATATAAAGCGTTCCGTAGACGATGGCCATGTAGATGGATAATGACAGGACGATCGGTTCGGCAAACAATAGGATCCACGGACGAAGTAACGCCGCACCGAAAGCATCCTTGATGGAGATCTCACCACGCTCAAGATCCAGCTTGCTGCAGTATGCGTGACCGGTGATTTTGGTGAGCCGCTGTGCGCGTTTGCGAAGGAGCAGAGGGGCGTAGGTTTCAGGGACTAGGATACTGCCCAGCATCCAGATGAGACCGCTGAAAATGGCCATGAAGCCCTGCACCCATCGCCAGCCTGCGCCTTGGCCAAGGAAACCACCAATGACGGGTCCAAGGGTCGGTCCTACAATATTAGTACTGTATCTCCCATGGTAGCAACATATGGAATAAACTCACCTAGAAACGGTGCTCCCGCGAACAAACTCATGGCCAGTCCTCTTTTATCTGCCGTGAAGATATCCGCAATAACACCACCAGCATTGGTCAACGGCGAAGATCCAAACGAACCGGCAAAGAACCGCAGGATAATCAAGGACCAGGAGTTCTGCACACCTGCACCACCGGCACAGAATACGGCAAGCGCGAAGAATGTGAACGAGAACACAATCTGACGACCGATCAACTCACTCAACGGTGCCCAGATCAAAGGACCCAAGGCAAATCCGAGGACGAACAGCGAGACACCCAACGTGGCGACTTCCTGGACGACTGTAAACGACTTGATGACTTCCTGAATCGCCCCAGCATAGGCAGACGAGGACAGCGATACCGCGAAAGTTGCAAAAGCGACAACAACGGTATATCCCCATTTTGTCGTGTTGCTGAACAACATAGGATTCCGGGGGTCGTCGGGGATCCAGTCAACGATGTAGGGTTCATCTTCTGTGCCTTTGCCAGGATAAGGATACTCGATGATTTCGGGCGTCACAGCGCCTTGATCGAAAACAACTCTCCAGTATGGAATTCCTTGCGGTCTCGCGGCCTCGATATCTTTACCAGACGACGCCATCTCTCGTTTTCTCTCTATTCACTCCTCCTGCACGTCTTCCAGCAAGTCGTCCAGGGGAAATTGTTAGATGTAATATTCCTTCACGGCGCGTCCCTGCTTATCTAGTGTGAGCCCGACAGCAATGAAATCACACCACCGATAAGATTTTTAACCTAATGACTCAAAATGGCAGGAACCCCCCATATACGTCAGTCTGATTGGTGAACCCGGCGGCAACTGGGTCTTTCCGCATTTAGCTTCATTCACTGCAGCCAATCGGCAAATGTATCGGTAGTTCATCGGCATGCCGACCCATCTGAACCGAGGCCGATCTATACGGGATCCCTTCACTGTCACTGGAGACAGCATGTTATGCAGAAATAGAGCCAAAAGAGGGCAAGATCAGTGTCTTTTGTACGTTTTACACAGCAGAAGTACACGAGTCATGCTGATCAGGGTTTGAAACAAGGTTACTGACATCATTCTAACAGTCACCGGGCAGAAAGTTCGCGATGGTTCGTCATGATCAACTCTGGATCTTGACAGGGCCAAGTGTACATTGTCCGTGTTGAGCATTGCCCTGAATTACCGTCTTGCAACAATGTCAATGTGTGCAATCGATGCAACGCTTTTCTGAAGTCTGAGTGACGGCATCCTAACCCACACATTTCCGACTCGAACTGAACCATAGTCCAATGGGCAAGTGGGGCTGCACCATAAGCTTGTCTCCGGGACAGGCACGCAATGCAGAAGACGAAGGATAACTGAGCTGTCAGTCATGCCAGGCCGTTTTTATCTCCCGGGAGCAAGGGGAGCGGAGAGAAAGGGCACTTCTACTGGAGAATTACTCTGTACTCCGTAGTGCTGGCATATACAACACGACCGACCTTGAATATATGCATGTTTCCAATGTCGCAACAACGACCTTGCGAAGTACACCGTACCCACTCACTATGCTGATTGGATGGTGGAACGCTCAAGGCTAGACCTACTTCAACACAACATCGTACAAAGAGCTAAGCGTAAGAAGCTGTGCCGAAGAAATGGTTGAAATATAGATTAAGTGAGAGGAGGATAGAGAAAGCGTAACGGAAGGATAACGGCAATTGAATAGCCCAAAATCCGAGAACGATGTTCCCTTCTAGATAATTATATCTCCATACTCTACTATGTAGTTACGCGTCAAGACATTTATCATTGTGTGGCACATGCACTTTGCAAGGGACTTTGGACCTCGCTTCACAACTGCCAGCATATCACAAACCGAGGCAATCGGACATCTCAAACAAATGTGTGTCAGAGATTAGACCGACCAAGAATCATGGTGTCTGAATTACTGGTGCCTGAACCGTGTACACGGCCTGAAGGGTCCTCTGGGGTAGAGTGCCGTAGGGTGGCCAATGCCGGCGATTTGCCTCGCCATGTGGGTATGGAACAAAAAGAAGGAAAATACAGAACGAACATCTACTATTTTTGATTAATCCGAGAGCCCTTTATGCAGTAGTTTATCGTGGGAGCGAGCCCGAACATTAACCTTGTCGCAGCCTGGCCAATACCATTACCCGCCGACGACCCAGAAAATTCGACCAGGTACAGAATTGGCACCTTTCCCGGCCTGACAAGTGCTAATTACCGCAGAAACACCCTTCATTTCTGAAACAAAAGGTGACCAGATCGAATTTTGGAAAGTCTCAAAAATGTGACAGAACCATGCCACTAACCCAATTTGGAAGCGACGCCGGTAGAAATATCCTCGGTATTTGATCTAATACCGGGAGGTACGTTCTCGATATTGCAGAGGTAAGGTCTAGTACAAGAGAACTAGAAAGGCTTTCAATTGTTTTTGTAGTCAAACCCGTGGTCAAAATCTCAACTTCGATAGTAGAACGTGCTGTCCAAGGCATCCAAGTACTTTTGCAAGAACAGGAGATTCAGCGAGTCCCAGACTGAAACACAGCGTCCGCCGGGGGGGGGGGGGAGATCATTTTGAGCGTCAATCCCGGCGCCCTGGGATACTCGGTACTGATGGCCTTCGGTCTCTCAATTTTGTGTTTCCGCCAACGGGCCTGAGGGTTAGAGAACGGGGAGTCCTGATTCACTATAAATACTGCCAGCATGAGCCCGAGAATGGCTGTCTTGAAGAGCAACACCAATCAATCCAGTCTCTGATCTTCACGCAGTCGTCGTTGTCGATTATCACTCCATTACAGGCACCATGATGCTCAAGTCCGTTCTCGTTTCTGCCCTGCTCTCGCTCGCAGTGGCCACTCCCGTCCCCCAGCCTGCCGACCTGGAAGTCCGTCAGCTGCTTGGCAGCTCCAACGACGTCGAGTCGGGTAATTGCAAGGACACGATGTTTATTTTTGCCCGCGGCTCCACCGAGATTGGCAACATGGTAAGATTGGACTTGTCAACTTCTCTCGCTGCGGAATGAAAGCAAAGGCTGACAGAAACTTTCTCCCATAGGGAACCGTCGTCGGACCTCCGGTCTGCCAAAACCTGCAACAGAAACTGGGTTCCGTGGGCTGCCAGGGCGTGGGAGGTGCGTACTCGGGCGGTCTGGTGCAGAATGCTTTGCCTCAGAACACCGACCCAGGCTCGATCAACGAGGCGGTCAAGATGTTCCAGGACGCATCCAGCAAGTGCCCCAAGGCCAATATCGTTGCCGGAGGATACAGGTATGCCTCATTTTGCCGTCTAGATGTCAGAACGCTGCATGCTGACCATCTGCAGTCAAGGAAGTGCTGTCATCGACAACGCCATCCAGAAGCTCGACGACGACATCAAGAACAAGGTCAAGGGTGTGGTGCTCTTCGGGTTCACTCGCAACCTGCAGGACCACGGCCAGATCCCTAATTACCCCAAGGACCAGGTCAAGGTGTTCTGCGCTGTGGGCGACTTGGTCTGTGACGGCACGCTGGTCGTGACCGCCGCCCATTTGACCTACGGCCTAAATGCCGGCGAGGCTGCGAGCTTCCTGGCCTCGAAGGTTCAGGGCTGATCCGAAGCGTGCAGAACGTTCTCCGCAAGTGAGCGAGGTACGTAGCAGGGGGTACGAATCACGGACCAACAATTGGCCATGATTTTTACCGCAACTCGCTTAACCGAGAAGAGAATGTGATTGGTTGAATCGGAGGTTGGGTTGGAGGACAATTGATTGGTGTTTTCTGGTTCCGAACGGTGGTGGCCAATGTGCGTTGTGAGCCTGTATTGCAATTTTACTTGAACAGAATAGACATCCGTTGTGTGGAATGCTTCGCATACCTATTTTCAAGCATACATTTGTGATCGACATTGCGTCCGGGATACATCAATAGTTAGCAGAGAACAACTAGCAGTTCCTGCGCCATCGCCTTCCTCCTGTAGGATGCATCAGATATGACGAAATCCGAGCACACAATCCCCAATGATCGACCGGAAGATCCCCATGATCGCTCAGACCGGTTCTTCTGTGTTGTCTCCAATTCGCAAACCGTGGTACGTCAAAGCTTGAGAAAGCTTGACCTGGACTCGACCCTGCCACTCGGCCGTTTTTGAGGTACGCGGCTGGAATGCCTTTCGGAACTGACCCCTTACCTGAGACAAACTTATAATATAATACATCAATGGCCACCCACATTCCAGTCTGCCTTTGTCTTCTTCAGTGTAGTACATCATGAGCAGTCTAGGCTCGACGGAAATTGTCAAATCAGAACAACCCTGGGCTGAAGCGGTCCTTTCCGAGCATGAGCTCGAATTGACCCCGGATGGTCAATTGGTACGCTGGCGACGAGACAACAAACGTCACCCTCGCAATTGGCCCTTGCCTCGCCGGGTCTATGATATCTCGATTATCTTCTTTCTGGATCTCTTCCTGTATGCCCTTCTCCCAAATTGTTAGCTGACCAGTTGACTGATTTTATAGAACTGCTTCGAGTACAGCAGGAGTGAGTTTCGCCCATTATTTTGACAGAAGCAAAGTCTAACGGATTAGTCCTCGGCTGCTTCAGTAGCCCGCCATGAATATCACATGGGTCAGACTTTGTCAACCTTTTGCTTCGTCACAGTGTAAGCATTATCGTCCGGTTATTTACCATCATTTCAGCTGACAAAAGCAGCTTCCTGCTCGGGCAGGTTGTCGGCTCCATCGTTCTTTCTCCATGGTCCGAGACTTTTGGCCGCAAGAAGTTGTACATTGTCAGCTCCGCACTGAGTTGTATCTGCTGTGTTATTGTCGGAGTAGTACCCCATATAGCAGCTGTCATTGTGGCCCGTGTTGCTGCGGGCTTGCTCTCTGCCATTCCCTACACAGTGGCCAGCGGAAGCACAGAAGACCTGTTTAATTCGCGTGAGCGTATTTGGGTCATCTTCGGTTGGACCGTCGCGTCGAATTGTGGACTGATTATTGGGCCGATCATGGGTACACATATCATCGCTGGATTGGGCTGGTATGCTTTGCTCTTCTTGGCATCACGGAAGCATACTAATGCAGAAACAGGCGCTGGATATTTTATATCTTTGCCATCATGATCGCCGCCCTCACAGGCTTACTATGCCTTATCCGAGAATCTCGACCATCCTATCTTCTTGCGCACAAAGTTGCAGCCATTTCCCGCGAAACAGGCCTCAAGCTCCAGCCATTGAACCATGACCATGCCCCTGATTTCCAGACCTTCGCCAAAGATGCGCTCTTCCGGCCTGCTCAGCTATTTTGCACAGAACCTGTTGTTTTCGTCGTTGCTCTCATGACTGCGGTGGCCTTCGGTCTGTTGTATATCTTCACCGAGGCCATTGAGATTATCTATGAGTCCATGGGTTTCTCAAGCACTCAAGCTTCGTTAGCATTCCTTGCCATTGCCGTAGGTGTCTGCGTCAGTACTCTCACTCGGTGGCTGGATCACTACATCTTTGATATGCGACATCGTCAGGGTCGGCCCGTGAAACCTGAGGATAAGCTGGTCGGCCTCGCTCTCGGGGCGGCTGCTTTTGCCGGTGGACTCTGGTGGCTGGCCTGGACTATCCCGCCCAAGATTCATGGCGTTCACTGGATAGTGCCCACAATCGCACTGGCATTTATCGGATACGCTTTGAACGAATTCGATACCGTTCTGCAGGGCTACTTGGCGGATAGTTACCTGAGTTACTCGGCCAGTGGGACAGCGGCAGTGCAGTTCCTGCGGGCGTTGCTCTCAGGCGTGTTCCCACTGTTTACGCCTCAGATGTTCCATAACCTGGGATCCAACATCGCCGTTTCCATCCTTGCCATCGTGGCCACTTTGTTCTGCGCTGTCCCTCCGCTGTTCATCTTCTATGGTGAAAAAATCCGGGCGCGCAGCAAGTTTGCACGATATAGTCTTGTTGTCGAGGCTGAGCTTGGGAAGGATGCGGGTGAGCTATGATTTGTACGATTACATGTTCATAGACGTGGTTTCAATTCGGTTTTATATATTCTGCGAATAACATTATTATTGCCAAATGGCCAAGAACCTACCAATAGATAATATGCAGAATAAAGGAGCGATATTTTTGATTATATCGCTACATGGGTAGTGCCTACCAGTACAAAGTAAAATCCGCCCTCGCCCAAAAGAAGCGGCGACATGAGGATCACCAAGCATATCGGACAAATGGATATTAGCACAGCCTAGAGACTACTCACAGAGAATATCATCGCCACGCGGCCCTATCGGATCAATATACGACCGGGGAGTCATCGTATTTCCCAATTGGGGCCGCACTTGAACGACGTCGAATGTTTATAGCCATCTCTAATGACTTGCCTCTAATCTTACGGACACTACAAACACTACCTTGCTTGGGCACTGGCAACGAACATGGTTGTCCCTCTATCTCTACAATACTAGAAGCTGGCATATCCAGTCGATCTGGCCTGGAAAATTCATGGCAACAGTCCAACGGACAGTTCTGCAGCCTAGTTGATCACACCCAGATTAGATTCCTGCCGATTATAACCTTGAATTTGCTGAAGACACAAGGACTGCTCTGATATCACTCGAAGTTTCAGACATGATCTGAAACATGCAACGTCATATCTCCGCATAACCCATTGGGAAAGTGTCTCAGCACAGTATGCCTCGGAACTTTTGATGACATGATGTCCCGTGATGGCGGATCGCGATCTGACACCGGTTTGTCTCATATCAAATCAAAGGCCATAGGGCTATCTCGTTGCAATTGGGTGTAATACTCCGAGCCCATGCAGGACACGTCATGTGACAGAGCATCAATTCACGACGCACCTAAACGCTGGACACTTCAACCATATGGACAGGATCATATTCGCTTGCTGGAGACCTGAGAGAGCACACCAGGATTTTGCTTTTAATATGGCTAATTGCGGCTTGGGTGAGAAGACGTATACACGATGCCCTATCACCCAAGCACGAGACTCTGCTCTCACTTTCATGTCGGAACTGTTTTGTGATTAAGACATGTGCATGGAAAAGAGTCGGGATCATTCATACTTCTGTAGGACTGTCATCCGGTATTCATGTCGGAAACCTTCGCCGGTCAGATGTCAACTGCGAAAGCAATGAAAATGGATGACAACTGAGACGCTCAACGGGTGAAATCCCATTGGCCTCTGAGTCACGACGAACGCGACTAAGAATAAGGTTACATCATGTCCTCGATTGTTAGATAGGTAAACCGGTCTGTCGAATTTTAAGTTACTAAGGTCCTATTTCAGGAAGTGTGGAATTCTCCTCTTCAAGGGCAAACATGCACGCCCGAGAGCTTGGGATAATTCCCCTCATTTCTCCACGATTCCTCCTGATACGCGGTATTATCATTATTGTGTCTACCACAGGAGTGCACGGAGTACACTCTATCACGGGTCCAGATCCGCTTATCTACATCGGGGCAGTCGAAGGCAATTGGGTCAGTCGACAAGAATGTTGATGTGACTCCACGGAAACAGGAGGCTGGGGGGGTGAATTCCGGTTGGACAGAAATGCGCCGAACGATCCAGAGCCCGGACCAAATGGACTCATTCATCACCGCTGGTCAGCAATTGGAACGATAGGACAAGTCGCGGGACCTATTGCCATGTGGAGCCAGCCCATATACGGCTTGGAGCAACTAGAAGCACGTGCGGCTCGAATAGGAACGCACCAGCGTTCAACAAATGCGCCACGCTGGAATTTCACACGACCTTAAGCAACTCCCACATTCGATCCGGAATCCCTACTCCGTACCGGCCGATATTTCCTGACTCGCGACCGTTAGGCTTAAGTAGATCAAAATCGAGTGAGTAACTAGCGCTCGATTATGCATACCAATGGCCCCATGAGATCGACAGTACCCTACATACCAGGCAGCACGGACATATCTCATAGGCGCCCAAAGCTTGCAGTGATGGATTAACTGTGGTCCGTACTTTCTAGTATCATCTTGACGCCATGGTAAACGAAGGCCTAGTTACAGATGTTGAGGAATGGCCACGCAAAGGCCGTTTGGGGGCGAGCAGCTGCATCCCAAGCTTGCTTGGCCTGAACGTCATCCGGAGCTATCTTGGTTTTTTATTTTCTTTTTCTTTTTTCTTGGGGGGAATCATGTTCTTATAAAAGCCTCGCTTCTTATACTTGAAGGCCCAATATTTACCCTCTTGTTCCTTTTCATATGCCCTCTGAGAGCTGCAGAGCCATGGCCGATATGCATAACTATTCAACCAAAGAAGCCATAACTATCCGTTCAGGCTCGGAACCGGTGTCCGAGCTCTCGGACGAGGACCTGTCTCATGAGGAGTCTCAATTGCCTCCTGTCGACAGAGGGGCCGGCGCTTGGATGTTCCTGGTTGCGTCCTTTGTGATTGAAGGTCTTGTCTGGGGTATGTTAGCAAATGTGCCATGCTAAAGTACACTACTGATACAGCAGCAGGCTATGCCTCCTCCTTCGGGGTATTCCAAGAATACTATCAGACTCATGGACCTTTCGAAGGCTCTGGCAACATTGCAATTATCGGAACCTGCGCGACAGTCAGTGTCCATGGAACCTATGACTCTCGGTATATTCTAACCATGAGCAGGGTCTCGCATATTTCCTGACACCCTTCGTCATTGGCCTTATGATTGCATGGCCCCGAATACAATGCTGGTTATCGACTATAGGGATGGTCATGATGTCCTTGTCGCTCGCTGCTAGCTCGTACGCAACGAACGTCACGCATTTAGCACTGTCTCAGGGTGTGTTATACGGAATTGGAGGATGTCTGGCATTCACGCCGGCTATCATCTTTACAACCGAATGGTTTGTCAAACGAAGGGGGTTCGCATTTGGATTGGTCTGGGTAGGTTCCTATCTTTCTCATAATTGAATAGGACGTTTTCTAATAATTTTAGGGTGGTTCTGGACTTACCGGGATGGTTTTCCCAATTGCGATACAGGCTCTACTGGATCGATATGGATGGGAGACCACGCTTCGCGTCTCCTCCGTGGGCCTATTTATCCTAGGTGGTCCATTCCTGTTTTTCCTAAAACCTCGCATTCCGACGCGCACATCAACCCGGCGTAGCTTGAATCTCAAATTCCAGTTCAACCGGGTGTACATTATCTACCAACTGGCGAACATCATTGAGGCGCTAGGATATTTCCTCCCGGCTGTCTTTCTTCCCTCACATGCTGCGGCCATTGGAACTCATGGTATCCTGGCTTCGCTCACAGTGGTACTCTTCAACTTCACCACCGTCATCGGCTGTGCAATCATGGGATACATGACAGACCGCTACCACGTAACGAACTGCATTATGGTCTCGACTGTCGGGACAATAGTCTCTGTGTTTCTCGTTTGGGGACTGTCTACCAATATCGGTGTATTGTACGTCTTTTCCTCCCTGTATGGACTCTTTGCGGGGGCATTCTCGTCGACATGGTCTGTCGTTGCACGGGAAGTGGAAAAGAGCGAGCCATCGGCAGATCTCAGCATGGTCTTTTCTTTCCTCGAGGCTGGCCGCGGTATTGGAAATATCCTCAGCGGTCCATTGAGCTCTGCCCTCATCAACGGACACCCATGGCAGGGGACCGTTGGAGGAGCTTACGGCAGTGGGTACGGCGTGCTTATTGTCTTTACCGGATTCACGGCTTTGCTGGGAGGATTGAGCCTTTTTGCTAGAATAGTCAGGTGGGTTTAATTGGCTTAGGGTTAAGGACTGAGATCGCGCGAGAGTGGATCGATTGATACATACACGGTTACTAGAATGTGTTGATGATTGACGATGCGTGCTAATTTGCATTTTGCGCGAGTATTGCTTTCTATAGTGTACCAAGTAGAAAAATATAACTATGCAGGCATATCGAGGCAGCGCTTTGCAAAATCCCGCAAATTCACTTACGTTAAACTCAGAAACCAGTCGTATCAGCGATGCATAATGCGTGAATATGTAGTTCAGAATGTTGTAAATGTCTGGCTTGAGTGGCATTTATCAGGCTAGTATCATAGCATAATGTATTTGAAGCAACCAGGCATTATTCTTCCTCGAGACCGTGTTTCGAGAAAGTCATATCGTCGCGTGTGCCAAGGAGGACAAATCTAATGAATAAAGTGCCAGTTGTCCGTATCAAACAGAAGCCGGGGACTTTGTATATGGTTTAAATGTAAATGCCGTCCAAATCGTTAGAACTATTCACATATAAGTCGTTGTTGTTAAAATTTGGTATTATCACCTCTTTCAAATAGGTGGTGGACTTGCTTTCAAACTCAGTGTCTCGTCATGAGATCTGTGCTGGTCCTTGAGCCATTGCTTGATACCAAGTGCATACGCTAAAACAGACAATAGTGGGAAGCAGGCCAAAAACTTTCTTTTTTTTTTATTTTGACGTGAACAGGGTGGGCAGACCTCTCATATGTCTCATGTAACTTTCCATGTCCAATACAGTATGCTGAAGAAAGAAGTCGTGGACAAGATCAGGGACCATAACTGTGAGTCTCCCCTCATGTAGATCCAGTTCTTTCATGGAACAGTCGACCTCATAAACAACATTACCAATCTCCTGTATCTCGAAGTTGTCAGTGGACATTTGATCGCCGGTAATGCTGCCCATGGCTCCTGGGACAGGTCCCAAGATCTCACCACCCCTTCAACTAATCGAAACCTCGGGAACCCAAGGGCCATGAATTGTAGGATGACAGATCTGATTCTATTGTACTCTGCAGTTTTGGTTGGTCATTACTCGATCTCGCAATCGAGTATCGTGACCGCCAGGGCATATAAAAAATGAAAAGTGTCTACATATCCCTGCCTTTGCCTAGTCTCCGGAAGTCAGCTCGAGCTGGATCACTTCATTCTTTCTAGATATAAGATCGTTACTCTTGAAGCTAATCCGTTCGTCCATCCTCTAATCATGTCCTACTCTGCATATGTAATTCCCTCGTAGACTGCGAGTTACCAATATAGTTGTCGTACGAGATGTAAACGTTGAATGGTAGAGAAACACAAGGTCCTTTGCATATCCGGTATGCACTATTTCCGCAGGGCTTGGACAATGCTGTATCATACGATATTGCACACCAGTCAGACACATCGCGACATATGGCGAGGTGCCCGAAATTACCATCGTGAGGCTGCCAAGCGCCGGCAATTATTCCGTGATTTGTTACCAACACAGCCTTAAATTGCAAATCATTGCAAAGAACAGTTAGCGCTGTCTTGGATTGCGAGATGTCCACCGCCTTCGAGAAATCATGGAACTGCATCGCCTCGGAAGATCGCCTGGCGGTACTGAAACATTGGATATTCCGGCTTGAGTGTTATTTCTCTGCGGTGCATGATCCGACGTCTTTTGAAATATGCAAGTTTACTACCAGGTTGAAGGCGTCGTATACTGTTGCGGAAATCATTGATACCTGAACATTTAACCAGATGGAATGTACGAAGCACATTGCCACCATCGAACCATCTCGTCTGGACATATAGAGGGTAAACATCGGAGATCATCAGGGGAAGTGGAGGCAGTGAAACTGGCAACCGTCGAAGGTTGTGATCACCATCATAGTCACTAAAGTAGTGAAACTAGCTTCAGTCTGGATAATGGTCCTCGATACGGCGTACTGTGTATCGCGATACTCTATGCTGACGTGTTTGGACCGGCGTTGACAGGATAGATGATCTGCTCGTTTCAAGGCAATTGAGCACGACAACTGGACCAAGAGAGTTGAATGGTCCATAGTTCTGAGACATGAATCCATCGCCCTATCCGCAATGAAGTCAACATCGGATATTTGGTCAACATGGTACCGACCAGATCTCAGGCATAAATAAACCGGTATTCCCATGCAACAAAGCATCCCAACCCAGTTCAACTCAAGCAATCAAGACAAGCGGAACATTCTCAAGTCACTTTGACCTTCCATCCACAATGAAGCTCTCCATCGCCGCCGTTTCCTCTTTCATCGCCGCTGCCGTGGCTGCCTCTCTCCCTGAGTCCTTTACTCTCGTCGCTGATGGTGGCAAGACTGTCCTCACTGACGGCAGTAAGTGATTCGCTCACATAGCAGATCCGATCATATGCTAAAACGAACCAGGCAACGCCTTCATCGGCGGCAGCACCGACGACAAGAAGATTCTCGTCCGTAAGTGACCTCCCCGAACATTCCCGGTCCACAAAGGTACTAATCTGGTATAGTCCGCGGCGGCTCTGGGGGCTCCCAGGTGACCTACACTGCCGACGACCAGACTCCCACCGGCTGGCAGAACCTGTACGCCATCACTAACGCCAACAAGCCCATCGCTCTGACCGTGCCTCACTCCGGTGCCACCCCCGAGGGTGCCAACATCAACGGCTGGGGAGTCAACGACGATGGCTACTTCACCTTCAACGGCAAGCAGGCGTTTGCTGTCCAGAGCGACGACGGTGCCCAGAAGATCTACTACCTCGGCGCTGGCGAAGGCCAGTTCCAGAAGACTCCTTTGTACGTCAAGAAGTACTAGTGCAAGGCCTGCCAAACAGCCTGCAATGCGTGGTGGAACAGGAACGTCCGCTCTGAATCCTGTATATAGGTTCATAATCCAGTGTATCTAATCGAATTTGTCAAGTTGCACCAGCAGTCGACGTGGCAGTACTCCATAGCCGTAGTGTGACCCCGTAGCGTTTCCCGACCAAAATCCCATCCCTGACTGTCGGGAGCTGAAGAACTTAGTGGCCCGTGCTGGCACCGGCTGCCAGTCGGACGGCTCCCAACTGTCATCCACCGTTGATCGACCCAAGTTGGCAGCTTCGCTCCGAGCGGAATCAAATCCCAGTGGTGGTTGCTCCTTCCTAGTCCCAGTTAGCAACCATGGCATTATTAACGGAAGGTTCAAGCTCCGAACGGTTTCTGCAGAATAAGAGGACAGTTATAGGAAAAATGCAAGATGCATTAGCACCTCACCACTGCATGCAGAACCGCTGCGATGGAATTGCTGCGTCTGGTTCTTGTAAATCCGTTTACCAGTGCCATTGTGCTGGTTACGGCATACGTCGTGGGTGTTGCTGTGTATCGACTCTGGCTTTCGCCAATTGCTTCCTTCCCGGGTCCTCGACTGGCGGCCTTGACCTCGCTGTACGAGTTTTACTACGATACGGTCTGCTGCGGCCAGTTCACCTTTCACATCGGTCGATTGCACGAGAAGTATGGTCCGATCGTGCGTATCGGTCCTGACGAGCTGCACGTCAATGACCCCGACTACTACGAAGTCCTCTACGCTCGCGACACCCCCCGAAACAAGTATGAATACTACCAGCGCCCGTTCGGAGCTCCCTTTGCCGTCATCAATGCAATCGAGCACAGCCGGCACCGTCTGCTGCGTTCGCATATGAACCCGTTCTTTTCCACGGCTCGCATCCGCCAGCAGGAACCGGTACTGCGTGCACTGCTCGACAAGCTTTGTCGTCGTCTGGAGGAATGGAAGGAGACGGGCCGTCCGGTGAACATCGAGTATCCTTATACCTGTTTTACGACGGACGTGATCACGGATTATACCATGGGCGATGGTTACCACTATCTCGACGAACCGGACTTCATCCCTGCGTGGAATCATACTATGATGGGAACAGCCAAAACGTTGGTCTTCTTTAGGCCCATCGCCTGGGTCCTGCCCGTGCTTTTTGCCATGCCGGAATGGCTAACGGCGTGGTTGAACCCCGGGATGGAGTTGTTTTTCGCGTTCCAGCGGCGGTGTCGCACAATGATTCGGGATATTACCGATGACTATCACCAGAACATTGATACCGGAAAAGTGAATGACGGGGACCGGCAAAAGACCTTCTTCCATGACATTCTTGGTAGCAGCCTGCCAGAGCAGGACAAGAGTGCTGAACGTCTGGCGCAGGAGATGCAGATTCTAGTGTCAGCCGGAGCAGAGACGACGGCCAAGGCAATGAGCTATATCACATTCTATCTTCTGAATGACCCAGCGATCATGAAGAAATTGATGGACGAACTGAACACGTTGGATCCGGAGCGGAATGCATCACTGGTGCAACTCGAGCAGATGCCGTACCTGGTGTGTTTAATCCTTCATGCAGAGAAAGATCCTTGCTGACGAGAACAGAACGGAGTTATGCTGGAAGGACTCAGGTAGGACGATCGTAATATCTCGCAGAAGAGTGTCGGGCTAACTGGATAGATTGTCGTACGGAGTGTCTGCACGGCTGCCACGGACCGCACCGTACCATGCCCTCCAATTCAAAGACTGGACCATTCCGCCCGGAGTATGCCACCTTTCTCAAGTCGATCTTCACTGCTAATGTTTGTAGACGCCCGTGAGCATGAGCTGCCTCCTGATGCACCACAACGAGAAGGTCTTCCCCGACTCGTACCAGTTCAAACCCGAGCGTTGGACAGAACCGCATGAACGTAAGCGACTGGAGAAGTATATGGTAGCATTCAGCAAGGGATCACGACAGTGTATCGGAATCAAGTAGGGTTGCCCTTCATTCAACGGAGGTAGGAGAGTAGAAGACAGTGCTGACGGGACAGCCTCGCGCGGTCGGAGATTCTGCTGGTGATCAGCACGATCCTGCGGCAGTTCAAGCTGGACCTATTTGAGACGGATGTGGAGGACGTGAGGGTGAAGCATGAGATATTTATCCCGTTTGTCAAAATGGACAGCAAGGGCGTGCGGGTGGTGTTGCGGTAGAGTGCACTCTCTGTGGAGTAGTGAGGTAGTTGAGTACGGGATTATTGTTATTACGGTCACGTGTACATAATCCTTTGTTCATTATTAATAATACATAGTTATGCATTTATGCTAAGGGGCCAGGCAACACCATTCTCGGCAGGCTTTGATTGGCTGCCCTAGTCAGCCTTGTGGCTTGGCGTCAGGTGACGGAGTTTCCCGATTAGGCAATTCGGGGACAACACGCCAGGGGAGTCTTCGGGGTAAATATAGCATAGCTGAGCAGTAGCCTATAATAGACGGTGTAGGGCATTCTGCGGTCTCACTTGGGCGCTACACAGACCCTTGGCACATAATAGTGCTCAATAGTCCGGGGCCAAGAAGGCATTCCTTCTGCCTGGCATTGCAGGGGATATATTTCTTTTCTGTTCTTTCCTTTTCATCTCTTCATTCTACCTCGAAGTTAGCAGAAATCACTCGTGAACATGTCGTACCCTCCCCAAGAAGGATACTACCCCCCTCCTCCTGGAGGCCAGTACCCCCCTCAACCTCCACCGGTAGGTCTTCCATCGCCTGTTGAAGACTGGAGTCGAGGCTCGCTAACGATTTCTCCAGATGCAATATCAGCCACCACCGCCCCAGGAGTCGCAAAGCAAGGACCGTGGCTGTCTTACCGCATGGTCAGTATACATATAATATCTATAGCCTACGCGAAGAAGAATCAGACTGACGCGCGCAGTATCGCGGCCATGTGCTGTTGCTTCCTGTGCGAGGAAACCTGCGAATGCTGCATTGATATGGTTGAATGTTTATGCTGTGGTTGTTGATAGATACGCGGTTCTACGTGTTTGCTTGCTTGTTTGTTGTTTGTTTGTTTGTTTCGGAATGATTCTGGCATGGCATATGACAGTTTGGTACTCTGATTTATTGCGACCGTATATCCCAATGGACAGTTGTTCTCTAAATCTTCAATCGACCCAGCTTCTTCTCTTCTGCCCGGTACACCTTGACCAATTGACGCACAGACAGATCGAGCAACACATCCTCCGAACCTCCAGGAATCCTTGCTCCAGGGACGTCGCGGTAGATGGCTTCGTCCGTTAGTCGATATCCTACGATACGCCGCGTACGAGAACTCACCTTCAACCAGTTCGCCCTGTCCCGACGCCGTAAAGCCATTACCTCCGAAGAGCAGCACCGCACACTGTGCACACTCGTTCAGCACCATGGCCGATTTGGCCTTGGCCAGCGCCGTGATCCCTCCCAGTCGTAGGTCGCCTTCCTCCTTACTCATATGACAGAGCTGGTACAAGATCTGCTCGACCCACGCGTGCATCGTCTCGAGCTCCGCGCCCGCTTTGGCCAGGCGGTGTCGCACCACAGGCTGATCCATAAGCGTCTTTCCAAATGCCTCGCGCTTCAGGCAGTACTGGACGGCCGCGGACAGCGCGACGCGGGCCTGGCGCGTCACACCGACGGCAATCGTCAGTCGCTCGTGGTTG
This sequence comes from Aspergillus chevalieri, assembly GCF_016861735.1. Taxonomy (NCBI): domain Eukaryota; kingdom Fungi; phylum Ascomycota; class Eurotiomycetes; order Eurotiales; family Aspergillaceae; genus Aspergillus; species Aspergillus chevalieri. Next base: position 48,882 of record NC_057368.1, on the reverse strand, counting down.
AAGTTCGTCATAATAATCCGCATGCCTTCGCCCTCGCGTCCAATCAGGTTCGACACTGGGACGGCCACGTCGTCCAGCTCAATGTACGTGGTGCCACCGGTCTTCTGTCCAGCCACGTTCAATCGACGCATGGTGACCCCGGGATGTCCCTTTAGAGGCACCAGCAGGACCGACAGACCAGCAGCTCCGGGGCCACCTGTGCGGACGGCCATGGTCGTGTAGTCAGACCAGATGCCGTTGGTGATCCTGAATCGTCAGCGAGGTCTCCAGAACCCGACCCCGTTGCAGAAAACGTACCATTTCTTGGACCCGTTGACAATGTAATGCTTGCCGTCGGGTGTCTTCTTGGCCGTAGTTGTCAGATTAGCCACATCACTGCCAGCTTCAGGCTCCGTGATAGCAATGCAAGCGCGCTTCTTGCCAGTCAACAGCTCAGGCAGAAACCGCTCTTGTAGCTCTTCGCTTCCGTATTTGATAATCGGGGGGATACCAAAGGCAAACCCGGCATTCAAAGAGGCTCCGGGACCTGCCAGTCCGGACCGAGCCAGCTCGTCGCAGTAGATCCCTGTATACATATAATCCCAGTCCTCGACTCTGACCCCAAGAATGTCATGGATGCCCAACCGCTTCAGCCACCCCACGGGCAATGGCGCGGGCAAGTTCGGCAACAGCATGTTATGTTGGCAGAATGTTTCGAAGACATGTTCCGGCACGGTTCCCTGGCGCTCCCAGTCCATGGCATGGCACAGTAGATGCTCCCAAAGGAATTCCCGACATGCCTTTTGGAAGCGACGATGCGCGGGCGTGTAGTAGGGGGACGGTAGACCGCGCAAGTAGGGCGGCTCCGCGAAGGGTGTGGTATCAATCTCAGTCATTCTGGTGATGATAGTTATTTGTCCAAGTTGTTGTTCTACTGCTGTCTCGGTCCTTCTTTTGTATCCCTGAAGACCCCCGCATGCTGGACCGAGGCTGTTGAGGGCCAATCAGAGACATCGCATGGCTTAGTCATTGTTTACTCGAGCTGTAGAATGTTTGAACAAATATAGGTATGCGTGAAGAGAAGGATAGAAATAGAGAATTCATAGCTGTCAAACTGGTTCAAAACGAATGAAAAATGCCAGTGTTGCGACCCGGTGTTGTGCGGGTATCTGATTAAATATATAGATCGCAACCGATATCCGAGGATCAAAAGAGTGGTTTTTAACACAATCACAAGAGAATAACAAATGAAAGTAAAGAATGTGTGCTCGACCACAGGAATATCTACCACGATGGTCTTCTGTCCGAATCATTTGCTCTCGTCTCATATTCTACCGTCACATTGTCTGTCCGTCGAATCTGTCCCAGCGGATGCGCATCGCGGTGTTGGTCGTCCTCGGCATGGAGGATACTCTCCTGACTCTCGACATCAGTGATGGTCGGCTCTGGCTTGCGGACCATCGATCGACGACTGCGTGCGTAGGATGTCGAGTGCATATATTTACTATTCTTTTGGCGACTGGAGTTGTTGCTATACGATCCGAGCGAGCGCTTGCCAAGGATGAGTTCAAGAATGGGCTGGAGGGTGGGAATGCAGGAGGCGACGATAACGACGTTGGACTCGATGCTGTTCGTGGTCAGTAATCGGTCAGTAGGACGGGTCATGAAACATACTTGGTCCACATGACGAGATCTGCCGTTCCATCTAGTCAAGTCAGCGACTGCGCGCCGCTATGTAGGGTAAGCGACTCACAGGTATAGTCAGATTCATCGGCCAAGCCCTTGAGCTGCGTGCATTTGATAATTGCCATTGCAGAAGCACTGGTACATTAGTTGGATTCTACTCCGGACGGCGAGAATACTTACATGGATCCCAGACCTAGTGCTGCGGACAGGGCCAGACGTTTTCGCAGCGACATATGCAGATTCAAAAGGACGGTCGTGGGGTAAATAGCTAAATAGAGATCGACCAAAGCTGAGAGCGCTGCGATATTACTGTTAGACCGATCCATGGTGCTTATTGAGCGAAACTTACCTCCAGTGAAAATGGCATAGTCGATCAACATCCAGACATCTTTGCATGTTGCCACTCCTTCCATGACCAGATGCGTTTGCCATAGCGCTTTTGGTGGATCACACATGGTGAACAGGATAAGGATGCAAATAACAGATACCACGGCCGCGAATCCGGTTAAGAACCAGAGCGCGATGCGATGGGGAAGGCTTGGATTGAGGATCCGGTTCAGCATGGCACTGACAGCCAGCTTGGGCAGGGTGAAGGAGAGAATGCCAAAGAGGAAGCTAATGGTATTGAGCAGAGTCGCCGTCTCGAGGGTATGCTGGTCTAGAAAGACAGCGTGCTTACCATAGCCAATGATCACATTGGCCGTGGTGACGCCGCAGTAAGCCAAACCCATACACTGTCTCGTCAGCATACAAAAAGACGACGCGAATCAAAGGGACATTTACCATGGACGCGGCAATCAACCAATCATCCGGGCCAAAGTTTTTCAGTAACTTTCCCCGAATCACCATCCTTGCTGCCACAATGAACGTTGTTAAGCCGGTCAAAGCCCACAAGACCCCAAGGATCTTGGGACCGCGATTATCGTCCTCCGTAACCGTCATCTTGGGACACAACAAGACAAAGAGCAATTGCTGGTGGAAGAGATTTTGTCCCTGCCGACATCTTAAATGAAAGCGAAATAAGCCCTGACGAAACGCCCCCCCCCCCAGACCAGGGGCGTGGGACACAAGTGCATCCATCACAGCACCAGCATCAGAAAACCCTTGGTCATAGTCCAACAGAAGTCCCATGATAGGTCATTTCACATTTATTTAGATAGAGTGGTATGTGCCACACGATAATTAATGATAGCACTTCGGACGACCTGTGGCTCGTTCCTATTTGATCTTGAGCTCATAAATCTCAAGTCAGTGTCCGGCCGGTGCATGCAGAGCAGACCAAGTGGAGCTCGGCTTTCCAAATGACAGCAGACGGCATATGGGGCCGTTAGAGCGTGGAGTTTGTGATTGGTTCCATTGTAATAGCATCTGCATGGCCGTTTCTTGTCATGTGGTTAATGCCGCCCCGGAGAGCCTCCAGAAAGTACGTACTCTACTATCCGGGCCCACTGAAGTTGCCGCAGTCACTACTCCGTCTACAGCACCTATTCGAATCTGGTAATCGGGAGTACACGACTATAGCATAACTACGGAAGGACAGCCCCTATTCCAAATGATCCAGACTCCTCCCTTCAGAATCTGATCCCCTGACCGACTAAAGTATAGGTGATATATAGAGCGTAGCTCCTCACCTTGTTTGATACTTCATCCAAACCGGTGCCTGATTTCCAGTATAGGAATTAAACGTTCAGTTTACCATGACTATCAGAAACGGCTCAGCTAACGACACTGCCAATGGCATTTCCAACGCCCTCGCCAATGGAAAGACCAACAGCGCTGGCGCCGTGAAAAATAGACATTTGAATGGAAACTTCTCCGTTGACGAGGTTGCCATCTCCGCCAATTCCCCAGAAAAGGTCTCTGGTCTGCTGAAGGACATTCTCGCAAATGGCCTTGCCTTTTCCGTGGACCATGATGCTAGTGCCCGGTCCACTTTGCTGGATGCGGCACGGTCTCTGGTTCATGCATTAGAGACACCCCGTGAGACCATGATACGATACTGCTGGTCACAGGTATGAAGATTCACCATTGCCAGTGGAAGGGTGCACTAACGTTTTAGTCCACTGCCTACGCTGCCATTGAGACCGGTGTTGACCTAGGACTGTTCGCTATCCTTTCGCGCGATGACAGACCAAAGAGAGCAGCTTATCTCTCCGAGGAGACCGGTGCTGACCTCACCCTTTTGTGTATGAATAATTGCTTTGCATACTATCCTTGTTCAAGTTTTTACTGACTTGATAGCTCGTCTGCTCAAACATTTGAGCGCCGTGGGCGTCGTTGACGAAACGGGACCGGACGAGTACCGTCGGACGGGGTTTTCAATTACACTTGGCGTACCTCGCTATAGCGATGCCTATGCTTGCATGTTAGTCTTGGATTCTCTCCCCCTTTTCAGACGAAGACTAACAGACCCAGGACTGGCTGCATTACAGATGGTGTTCTGGCGTTGCCCGCATACCTACGCAGAAACAACCACCGCAACCCGACCAATGGCAAAGATTGTCCCTTCCAGCTGGGCTTTCGGACTGGCTCGCATTTTTTCGAATTCCTCCGTGACCATCCCGAACATGCCTCCCAGTTCAACAATCACATGTCCGCCTACCACCAGGGCCGTCCCAGCTGGATGGATGTCGGGTTCTACCCGGTCCCTGAGCTAGTTATGGATCTGAAGGAGTCAGACGATGTCCTGTTGGTCGACGTCGGTGGCAGTTTGGGTCACGATCTCTCCGAATTCCAGCGCAAATGGCCTGATATGCCTGGAAGGTTAGTGCTGCAGGATCTTCCGGCAGTGGTCGAGCAAGCACAGAGTATGTCGCTTCATCCTCGTGTCGAAGTCATGCCCCATGACTTCTTCACCGAGCAGCCTGTTAAAGGTAGGCTAAGCCAGATATCCCTGTTCCGATCAAGTCTAATTTGAACAGGCGCTCGCGCCTATTACATGCACTCCATCCTGCACGACTGGAACGATGATAACTGCCGCAAGATACTGTCAAACTTGGTCCCGGCCATGAAACGGGGTTACAGCAAGGTCCTGATCAACGAGAACGTCATCCCTGATACCAATGCCTACTGGGAGACCACCAGTCTCGATATCATCATGATGGCCGACTTCGCGTCACAGGAACGCACAGAGCGACACTGGCGCTCTCTGGTAGAGTCCGTCGGGCTGAAAATTACGAACATCTGGACGGCCCAGCGGGGGGTGGAGAGCCTGATTGAATGTGAACTGTTGTAATTCATTAATTACTGGTGGATTTTTGTACGATACGGTATTCGGGATCTGCTTCTGATAGTTAGTCATAGTTACCCTTTTATAATCAATTATAATAGTTATCGGAGTTTGTATTTTGCATATTTCCAAGTATTCGTCGCTCCGGAGTGTCAATTTGGAATAGGAGCCCGTCCATCCTTGAGCGTAGGATCTGAACCCGGTGTCTGGTTTGAATTGGACCATGCTGCACTTCGTAGAAAGGGAGTTCGGCCTTTGATGTGGTTTATTACAGCTAGAACCAACTGGGGGCATGGCGCCGATAGGCTAATATAAAAATCCGCCGCTAAGTGCCGGAACGAGGATCCCGGGGCCAGGATTTCAGCCGTTAAACGCCCCAATTGGCTCGAAAACTTCCTAGATTGTCGTGAAGCTGCAGCTGTCCAAAAGTTCTCTTTAACAAAATGCTATGACTCCCGTTGAAACTCATCCATGCCACCAGTAGCCGGCAACGGTCCGGGTATCCGTGACCTCCCGTCGGAAGTATATTCATTAAGGACTCAAAAAATAACAACGGAAAAAAAAAAAAGGAAACGAACTAAATCCTTCGCCCTGACTGGGCCCAGCAAGCCGGTTAGAGAAAGTACGAGCCATGCTTCCTGGTACCCAGACTACCATGCAGTGCCCCGGGGGAGAGTGGACATGTTCGTCAATACGATACGCGACCTTCAGGGGAACAATGGAAGATGGAAGTACTTAGCAAAATTGTGATGTTGCTGTCTAATTGTCGTTTTTCTGGGGAGGGACCAGTATCTGCCGGAATTCCAACTTGTGTTGCTCCACGGACCATTTCCCCAATTATACAATTGCATACACGGAGCCCAACGGCCCTTTAGTTTCCAGAATGTGATAAGCGTGATGCAGATATTGGGAATGTGATACGAACCCGGCGAGACTTGTGGCTACACTTCGAGCGGTCTCATTCCAAAACACAGGTCACTCTATTCTTTCTTCAGAAGCTTGGACACAATGTTTCCGCCATTGACATCTAGCGATTCTTCACGATGTGTGACGTCCTCTCACTCTCATCACAGCTGGAATACGTCGCCATTGAGTCTGGCCGCATCAAAATGTCTGATTCCATCGGTTTGCAATTGTACGGAATAGTCGAGACCTGTCCGATCAAGGGCATGAATTGACGCTGATGACGAGTGACCGGATGCTGCATATCGCTTTCTCCGACCAGAAGCATTATGTGAGTGAGCCTGTGCAGAGTTGCAATGGTCCGATTGGAGGTACAGATGACGTTCGGCCGTTTCCCCCTTTTCTCTTCAATTTTTATCTATCTACTCCTGGGAGCATAATCCTTGCTGGTGTGAAGTCCACAAACCCGTAATTATCCCAGTCTTGTCGATATCCTTGGAAATGTGACCACGGCGACCAGTGAGATCTGTGCCACAGGTGTCGGCTAGAAGGTGAATGAACCCTTCTCGATGTTATCATGGTCCGACATCTCGCCTCTTGGTCAGTACGCGATAGCGGCGAGATATTACATCTTTTCAGTTGCAGTGCGTCTCGGCCCAACTATCCCGGAGTCATGATCGAAACAAGACTACAGGAATGCAAGTGTGCCGTCAGACAGTACGAACATACGCCGATTCATCATTGTAGGAGGAGCCGGCAGAGAGCTAGTCATCTGGAAAGCGAAGTGACAGCACAAAGATTGATGTTTTGAAGACCTCAATTCCTGACATTTTCATTCTCTAGTCGTCAAAATTCCCTTTTGGCGTCAATCGACATGGCGTGAGATGATTGGCTGATATGAAGACAGGAGCATAGTCAGTCTATAGGGGACAGAACTTGGTCATGGTATTGCAAGCTTCAGACGGGGACTTGGGACTTTTGATCAGTAAGACTCTCGCCAGATTCTGCCAAGCAGTTACGGACGCGTACGCCTCGCTCACTATCAAGAACCGGACGACCGCATTTCAAGAGGATTCTAGGACCGATTTGTAACGCTGGAATAAGTAGCGCCAGAGTCAGTCGAGTCAACTGAGCTGAATATATACTTTGAACATCAGGAAATCTACGACAATGGACCCAAGTAATAGTATGTGTATGTCGTCCCAATAGCAAGCAATGTGGTGCTGAATCTGTCTATAAGAATTATGTGTTATCACAAGGCCAAAGAGGGCTAGACCATGATGATATCGTAATTACTCCCATTTTAAACAGCGAGCCAACCAACGGAACTCATTGGAGGTCCGCCTCAATCAAAGTTGGTAAACAAAGACACCGTCATTCACGGGCTCAAATGCAAGATATGCTGTGAGCAGCCCCATAGTCCGTTAATGAGGCGCTAATTCGCAGGGAACTTGGCTTTCAGAAAGTCAGGGAATTACTTTATTCCCGTTTGTTTCATAGTCTTTGGACACCAGGTGGGCAGAGAACTTGGTACATGAAGAGCAGATGTGCGCCGTACCCTGGGGCGAGATATCTTGGAGCACTGCCACGGACACGGTGTACCTGGCTTTTGAGTCTAATAATACCCGTCTATTTCTGCAGGAGCAGAAGCACTGACTGGAATAGTTGTAGGCGAAGGAGAGAGGTGAGTAAAGACGCTTACATTAGATGTTGGTCTGCAGAGCACGTTCACCCCACATGCTTCAGAAATATACTGATTCCCAGATTTCTACTGTCATCAAGATCTCATATGCAAAATTTGCCTCGATCTTCCATATATTCGAAGCTGGATACGACATCAAGGTCCAGTATGAACCCCGCTCGTGCTGCAGGATGCAAGTACGGCTGTGAGAATCCAGCAGTCAATCAGAATGAGGCATACTTGATCCGAGCCGTGACCCAATAAGATTGATCAAGTGCCACCTGATCTGATTAATTACGTCGGACCCCTCTTCGACCTATTTATTGAGCTCTGCCTGTCCCCTGTCTGAAAATCAACAATCTTCTACTGCTCCAACTCACAAGGTGGAATTGTCGTTATCCCAGCACAATGGCAACCCAAACAGAAGAGAAACCAAGTGTGACTCTTGGTAGCACCAACGGGCATCTGGAAAAGTACACTCATCCTCCAGAGACCAAGCACAAGCGTGAGTATCGAGGCCTAGTCCTTCATGACAACGACACTGACGCAATACAGTCGACTACGCAGATTTAACCACTATCGATCTCTCCGAATTCGACCTTCCGGGAGGGAAAGAGAAACTTGCAGCGCAGTTGAAGGATGCTGCACATGAAGTTGGTATGATAACCGTCCCTCATTGCTCGATGAATATATCACTGACCTAAATTGCATGGTAGGCTTTTTCTACGTCAAGAACTTTGGTCTCACCCAGGAAGAAATCGACCGGCAATTCGCCATCGGACGCGAGTTCTTTGCTCTCCCCGAGGAAGAACGAATTCAGTATCGGGCGCCACTCGAGGAAGGAATCTACAATGGTTATCGTCCCCTTGGATCCATCGAGATCCTACCAGGACTGCGCGACAACATCGAATTCTACAACGTCATGAAATTCCTCCCCCAGTATGACCGCAAGCATCCCGATGTGTACCGACAGCACTGGGCGGAGATCGAAAGGTTCCATCGACATGTGCATGAGCATGTCGCCTACAGGCTCTTCCGTTTGCTGGCCATGATCCTCGAGATTCCCGAGGACGAGTTTGAAAACGGTCATCGCTACGAGGCCAACTGCGACAGTGGTCTCCGCTATATGATGTATCGCGCGCGCTCCGCAGAAGAAAACAACAACTTCAAGGACCTCTATTCACGAGGTCATACGGACAATGGAACCATTACCTTTGTCTTCCAGCAGCCAGTCGCCGCGCTGCAGGTGAAGAAATACGAGAACTCGGACTGGGAATGGCTGCGCATTCCTCCCGGCACGATTGCCGTGAACATTGCCGACATGCTCTCAATCTTGTCGAACGGATACCTGAAAAGCGGGATCCATCGAGTGGTTGTGCCCCCTGACGACCAAGCATGCAACGACCGACTGGGGCTGCTCTATTTCGTTCGGCCAAGTGACCGACTGATGTTGAAGACTGTGGACAGCCCGCTTTTGCGCCGATTGGGGTACTACAAGGAGGGAAAGAATAACGAGATTGATGTCCCCGCCATTGAGTGGACTCGAGCGCGCGTTCGCAAGAATTGGTCCAGATCGCCAACGGATCCAAACGCGGGTACGACTCTGGCGGGTTTCTCGGTGAAGCATTTCCACGATTGACAACGGAATACGAAGTAGATAGTTTTGGATCTTCAATACAAGCTGAATTCGCATCCTGCCACCGAGTCACGCAAAGTATTCTCGCGATTATATCTTCAGCTCAGCCACTGGCCTAGATATCCACTCTCGTTCAGCTCTTCTGCGCGTCATGCCGATCTAAGAGGGGTAACGCATGCAAATTGGTTCCATAGCCAATGAAGAGTTACGAAGCCCTGCACCAATATTCTGAGAAGATATAAATTGATGAGTTGTCATTGTTCAAACTTCTGAAATGGAACTAGGTCTAAATCTTGTACAGTCGAGACTTCCGGGCTACAGCTGAGGTGCGGAGCATCTCATTAGTGAGAATCATCACCCCTTCATCCGCTCCGATTCCCGGCTTGGACAGCAGAAAGTCGGGCTGCGTTGCCATTGCCACATGGGCCGTGATGCGTGCAGAGACGTCTGTTTCATTTGCAGACCCTCCCAGACAGCACCCGACCTTCCTCTCACGGCAGTAGAGTATGGCATCGATACTATTATGGATGGCGCCCAGATCGGGCATCTTGATCTGCACAAAATCTACAGCACCAGCATCCGCAAATTCCCGAATGTCTTCGAGCGTATTGCACCATTCGTCCGCCACGATCTGCACTGGAATGGACCGCTCCCGCAGTCGCAGTCGGAGGTCCCTCAGTAGCTGGGTCTGAGCGGCCTTGGTGTCGGCGATGATCGGGGACTCGATGAGGAGATCGTACGGCTGAGCGACTCGCTGGACTTCACCCAAAAATGACACTAACTCATCGACGTCTGGGAACAAATCCCCCATGGTCCCGTAGACATCGAAGTGCAAGCGCGGACGATATCCTGACACTCCTCGTTCCTGTACGCGTCGGGATACCTTTTCCACGAACTCCAACAGGGTCGTCCCTTGAGGTCCAAGATCATGGACGTGAATAAAAGATGCGTGGGGTAACATCGAAACTTGCTTCATGATCATCCGGTCCAATTGTAAGAAATCGTTGCGGTGGCAGGAAGCCAAGATATCCACAGGCCGGTCGATAATGCTCGTCCCCCATTCGCGGGTGATGATTTCGGCTGCGGAGCATGAGTGGACCAACGCCGTGGCAGACAGAAGCACCTGCGACAGACCATAACGAATGGCAGAGTGCAATCGAAGATCCTGTAATTCAGGCCACGGTGAATCGACGCGGATGGAATTAGGTCGAAAATGGGTAATGTCGCAATTCAGCAGCCATGGCTTGACCACAGACTCAAGGAGGGGAAGATGCTCGTTGGCAATAAAGAGTGGATCACGAGACGCAGCACCAGAGAAGATGACATCGACACAGTCCCCCACGGCCAATTGACCATTGGGCAACCACAGCAGGATCGAAATCACTTGGCCGGCCTGAACGACTTGCTGGAAACCGGGAGTGCGAGGGGCGATGTTGTCGACCAGGGGATCGTAGGTTGGGCTCTGACGAACGGCTTCGAGGTCCTTCACGAAGTAGCCAGAGAGACCAATAACAAATTCAACGTCGAACGGCTTCATCGTTCAATGGGGTCAATTGATCGAGAGGAATTGCATACTACCCGTCTACTTGCCATTGAGGAGCTAGCTTTATAGAGCTTTTAAATTATACTTTGAGCACGCCTTGGTGGATTTTGCTTACGGTGGATCCTCAATCCGAGATATATCACAATTTTAGAGAGGAAGCTTGAGTATACTGGTGAGATTGGTAGACAAGTACGCTGTCTAATGCAAACTTGGCGTGAGCGTACATTGAAGATCTCTACCACGTCGATCCTTCAGCGGAAGCCACCGTAATGCCAATTATAGTATGGTTGCGAATGGTCGGCTCAAACAACTGGAGTACCCAAGTTCACCGATACTGTCTTGGTCTGGGTGTAGTTGAACAACGCCTCCTCGCCCAGCTCTCTTCCAATTCCCGACTGCTTGAAGCCACCGAAAGGTAACTGCCAATGGACCCCATTGTACTGATTCACCCACACCGTACCCGCCTTAATCTTGTTGGAGACTTCGATGGCGGTTTTCAGGTTCTCGGTATGAATACCGGAGGCCAATCCGTAGGCAGTGTCATTTGCCGCCTCGATAATCTCCTCCGTTTTGTCGAACTTCGCAATTACACCTACAGGACCGAAGATTTCTTCCCGTACGATGTCCATGTCGCTGGAAACGCCTGAAAAAATGGTCGGCTCCATAAAGTAACCAGGGCAATTGACTCTGTTACCTCCGATCTCGACCTTGGCCCCGGCCTTTCTGCCGGAATCGACGTATCTGGAAGCGAATTAGCAACCTGCCCCGACGGGTACAAGCATAGACATACCCCAGAATACGATCCAATTGAGTCTTGGAGACCTGGGCACCATGGGCGGTTTTTTCGTCCTCGGGGGGTCCAATTACTCGTTGCTGAACATTTTCTCTCAACTTCTGGATGAACGCATCGTAGATGCCAGATTGCACGTAGATCCGACTGCCTGCACAACAATTCTGTCCCATGTTCGAGAAGATCCCGTTGTGAATCCATGGAACGGCTTGGTCGAGATCTGCGTCGTTGAAGACAATATTCGGTGATTTACCTCCCAGCTCTAGTGTGACCTTCTTCAGGTTGGAGGATGCTGCATCCTTCAAGATCTGGCGGCCCACGGCTGTAGATCCTGTGAACGCGACTTTGTCCACCCCCATATGACGAGAGAGAGCAGATCCTGCGATGTTGCCATAACCGGTGATGATGTTGATGACGCCTGGAGGGAATCCAGCTTGGACGATGAGCTCAGCAGCGACCAGTGCAGACAGCGGCGTGACCTCCGCGGTCTTGATAACCACGGTGTTTCCGCAGGCAATGGCCGGTCCAATTTTCCATGCCCACATCATCAATGGCTGTTGAGCGTAAGCATTCGCCTGCCTTACGGACATGCTGGAGCGCGACTCACGAAGTTCCATGGAATGATTTGACCGCACACACCAATCTAGAGCAGTTAAATTAGCCGGCCGGTCCTGGGACGCTCATGGACAGGAATCACAATACCGGTTCGCGTCGGGTGTAGTTGAAATTCTTGGGACTCGTGTCGATAACGCGACCCTCGATCTTGTCTGCCCACCCAGCGTAGTACCGGAGACAACCAATTGCCTCACCAATGTCGCCCCTGGCGCTGTTGATCGGCTTTCCATTGTCCATTGATTCCACCGCCGCCAGCTTCTCCAGGGACTCTTCCATCAGTGTAACCAGCTTGTAGAGATATTGCGATCGTTCGGTGGGAGTGGCCAATTTCCATGGGCCGTTCAAGGCCTTCCGAGCAGCCGCCACTGCCTTGTCGACATCATTTTCGCGAGCTTCACTGACAGCACAGATTCTCTGTTCGGTTCTGGTAGGGTACAGTCAGCGCCCGGAACTTGTAGGATGGCCAATGGACATACGCTGGGTTCACCTGTGTCTCAGTCAGTCTCAATTCTTAGAAAAATACACTAAGCAGCACATACCACATCAATGCTGCCTCCGTCCGATCCGCCTACAAACTCATTATTGATGAACCTGCTGCATTTAGTTCATTGTCCACAGAGTCAAGTATCGAACAGACTTACAAACCAGTGGGCTGCTGGTAAGAGAGGCCCGTCGGCGTGGTGAGAGCAACGGCAGTCATAATGGATGCAATTGGAGTAGTTGAAATCGAAATCGGACTTGACCAGCAGGAAACATGGTGAAACTGGGCATGCGATGACAAATCGCGGGGTCTGTGAGGGGTTCATTACAGGAACTGGATTTGTCGAGGTCATTGCCTCATTGGGACGTCGTGCATCATTTATGCCTTTTTTGTGAGGTGTCTACAGCGGTGCTCGACCGGTTAGTCTATCCGACAGGTGGATTCCACCTTTGATGAGGCCAGTCTCGGGGGTTGCAGCATAAAAGATGTCGGCAAGGTATAGGATTCAAGTAAACGTCTTTCAATGGTCTGGTATTTTGTAAACAGGACTCATAAAGAAATGATGATGCCCGCGGAATTTGCAATGAAATATATGAAGCACCGGGAGCTCCGTGGCTCACAGATAATCCTTTTATACCGTTGGAGGCTTGCATATCTGATCCGAGATAATGTGGCAGCCGCACGACTGTCGGGATTGTTTCCGATTATATATATATTGTCGGGCTAACCTGTCGGCCAGAATGGACGGACACCTTCACCATGAGACAAGAAACACAACTACACTTGGCAGGGGACTTGATTGCTTCTGCTGTGTCGGCGACAATAGTGACTCCTGCGGTGACCATCATTGACCGGTCAGTGTAGTTCATTTTCTCGGAAGCAGAGCTGCTTTACTGACAAAAGGACGCGGCAGTGCTTTAGTCGAAAAAGCATCATGTAACTGGCCGATACTGCGTGGTTTAAGATCCCACTGCTTGGATGCTCTTAAGCGACCAGGTCGGTTCGTCTTTTCTCGTCCTTTCGGCCTCATCTGGACACTGTACGCAGCCACCTATGCCGTCGCCAACGGTGCCGACACCATCACCAAAGAAACGATCCCTACATCACCAGCACGGGATCCCATTGTTTTCGGCTCAACTTTCGCCATCAACGTGCCACTGGGAGTGTGGAAGGATATGCGCTTTGCACAGCTGTTCAGCAACTGTAGCAAGGAGGCGACTGTTGCATTGCGAAATGTGCCTACTCGCCCGTTTTCCAGTCTCGGAACGGCCATATTTCTTTTACGCGATGGTATTACCATCTCCGGCTCCTTCACACTACCTTCATATTGTGCCGGGGTTATCCCAGACAGCCTAGCAGCAGATCCGCACTCGAGAACAGTGATAACACAAATTGTCGTGCCGGTTTTGTCACAACTTATGGCGACCCCGGTGCATCTGCTCGGTCTGGACTTATATAACCGACCTAAGGTGGCTGCAGCGAGCGAGAGAGTTACACTGATGACACGACATCTTCCGTCAGCGACCGTTGTTCGATGTATTCGCATTATACCGGCGTTTGGATTCGGATGTCTGACGAACATGGAGTTACGAGAATATTTCCACAGTAAAATTAGACTAGAGCACATTGACCAATGAGAAATAACTTATGCGAGTTGAATTTATTGTCGAGTATCATTTACATGAGGCACTTTCCCCATAAGCCTTGCAACAGTAACGGCCTCCCTCAACGCCTTTCCAACATGGCCACGCACTCCTGCCTCCTCCAGCACCATTAATCCACCAATGGTGCATCCCTCCGGCGATGTGCCTTGATCCTTCAGCAAAGCTGGATGTATGCCACTTTGCAGCATTCCTGCTGTGCCTTGCATGGCCTGGAAAACAGCTGTATGCGCGAGATCTCTCGGGAGCCCCACCGCGACAGCTGCGTCGATCATTGCGTCAACAATAACCGCAAAGAATGCAGGCGTCGACCCTCCAACAGCGGTAATGACCTCCATCTGCGTCGGGGATACGTGCACAGTTCGACCGATCCTGTTGAAAATCGCATCTGTAATCTCCACACATTCAAAGGGCAAAGGAGAGTCTACAGAGCTTTCAACCGCAGTCAATGATTGCGAGACTAAGGCAGCAATGTTCGGTAGAGCCCGCACGACACGAGCCTGGGGGGTGTCGTTGCCGTAGAGAGTTGTGTATAAGCGTTGTTGTGTCCAACCCGCTGCTACACTGATCAAAAGCTTGCCGGTGATGGCATCACGGAAACCAGGCTGTGTCAACGTCCTCTCAACGTCCGCGGGGTCAGTCGCAAGGATGATGACGGCAGAGTCATCAATTGCTTTGACGTTATTGTTGCGGGATATGGAGAGGTTGTTGAGATGAGATAGTCGATCTCTCAGTCGGTTCTCCGAGTTTTCTGTCCGGACACAAGCGATGAAGTGAGTGAAAAGTGCACTGTTCTTGATTGTTGGCGGGTTAGAGGCTAGACTGTTGATTATAGCGGTTCCCAGGTTGCCTTTTCTTGAATTAGACGTGCAACGAGTAATCATGCGAGAATAGACGTACCGCAGCCTAGGACGCAAAGCGTGGCGCTATTTAGTTCAGTCATGATTGCCGATGCCTTGGTAAGCATGATCCAGGCAGGAATTACGGATTTAAAAGGTTTTCATGCCCTAATTCGGGAATCTACCCGAATCCAAGATACTCGGTTCGCGATTCCGATAACGCCAAAAAAAAAAAACAAGCATGTTATGAGTATGTAGAAAAAAAGGGAAGAACCTACCCTGCGAGCTAGGTCTGATTAACGTACAGGAGAAATGGAATCAAATCTAAAAGCGGCCCATGAAAAATATACAAATATAACCACTGGATTTCTAATCCTAAAGTGGAAAATTCATCCTGCCCCACCCCGTCTATATTCATGACGGCTCATCTCATTGTGTGGACAATCGACTCCGACATAAAATCTCCAATACAGTACTTATACACTAAACAGATGCCTCGCTGAAATTAATGCAAGCAACATCATGCCGCGCGTATAAGAGGCACAATCCCGGTGCGGGGCATTTCGGGCACGCAGCCGAGGTAAGGATAGACCCCGTTTTGTGCGGGGAAGTGGTAACTAATTGATATCGAATTTAGCAGACTGCGTATGATTTGGGAATTCTTCCCGCAAGTTCGATGAGGCCGCGTTATTCAATTCTAAACAAACGAATTGTGATCGAATACTACGGTCCGCTATGTCCACACGAATCGTGAAAAATGTAGCCAGTAATGATCTATCAGGCGTTATTGGCACAGGAAAAGCTCGCACTGCTCGGGTCGTCATGAATTGCTTTGCCTGACGTGTACACGCCCAGGCCACACTGAATCATATGAGAATACCGCGAAAATGTAAAAGACAGGAACCAAGCGCTTACCAAAATAATGCCAATACAGACGCACAGCACATTTAACATAGTTAAGAGTACTTTGCGTGGTGATTCGAACCATATGCCTCGATTCAGATATAGCCAGAATATTCCCGGCAGGCCGAAGCTGAACCAGCTAGCGAAGAGTGCACTCTGTTTCGGATCAACATTAAGTAGCGAATATCCATATAGAATAACGTACCATCAGACTCAAGAGGTTGTTGAACACAGGGATAGCAGATGTAGACTGCGACATGATCCGCAAAATATCCAAATTATACATATCCAAATCCGCAAATTTGCGGATTTGGATAGCATTTGACATCCTCATTAGACTGCGACACGATCCGCAAAATATCCAAATTATACATATCCAAATCCGCAAATTTGCGGATTTGGATAGCATTTGACATCCTCATATCCGTGCGGATATGGATTTGGATAGCATTTGCTATCCGCATGTGGATTTGGATATCCATGTGGATATGTAAACAGTGCAAATTTGACGAATCTGTGTCTACATAATTTATGCGATCCTTGGCAGTATTAAATGGTATTGTAGTTGTAAGAAAGTCTACTGGTTGAATAATTCACATTTGTTGATATTGGATCGAAGAGAACTTTTTGTTAAGGGCTAAGCCCGTAGTGCTAATGACTAGCTATCACACAAAAGATTTCGTTGAAGAACAGGAGAACGGATGTCCGATCGGACAGCTTTATATACAAATGTACGCCGTGCGGGGTAGGTAGTCTGGTAACCCCTCCGATCATCTCTCCGAATAACATATCATTTATTCTACAGGCGCAGCCTGTGACAACACCCCCTCCTAAGAATCATCCCCATCCCTCACAGGGCTCTGGCTTCCGTGGCGTTGCTCCCATTCATCCAGTGCGGCGGTATTCTCCATGTTGTGCGCAGCAGTCCATTCAGGATGTAGATAACCGGTCCATTTCACTAGGTATTGTCGCTGAAATCCCCGTCCACGGCGGATCTGTCGGTAGTCCAGTATACGCTCCACCTGGTATTCTTCCTCGCCGTCAACAAGCACAGCTGGGGGCTGATAGTCGTCATTGCGCTGACTGGGAAAGGGGTTGTTTGCTGCTGGCCGGAGGAGGTCAACATGGAAGACAGGGTGGATACCCTCTGGTGTGTTCAGTCGGTAGGCATATGGGCTAATCTGTGCTAGGACAGTATATTTGGCCTGGCGCACATCAAGCTTCTTGCTGGGACGGCTTGTTCGGATATTATGCAGGGCGAGCCAAACTTTATCACCAGGCTTGTAGTGTGGTGCAAGGTTTCGGTAACGGTTGGCATATTGTTCCTGTCGTTCCTGGGCTGCAGCTAACTCACTTTGAGCGACCTCCAATGCATTCTTGAGTTTGTCAGCTATTCGTGCACCTGCAGACCCACTGGATGATTGTTGGAGTTCTTCAGTGACTGGTTCAACTAGTTGAAGTGTCTCCAGGTGGAACCCATGGTCAAGGAAAAAGGGGCTGAACCCAGTAGAAGCTGCAGTCTGGTTGGCAATTGCAAGCTGCGCCATAGGTAGGATTTCTGACCAGTTGTCCTGTGCAAAGTTGCAAAAGTTACGGAGATAGCTCTCAACAACTGCATTCATGCGCTCTGTTTGCCCATCAGTTTGGGGGTGGTAGGCAGTGGATAGGCGTCGATTGATCTTGAGGAGGCTACACATGCGTTCCCAGAGTTCACCCACAAACTGTGAGCCGCGATCAGAGGTGATAGCAGCTGGGAGGCCATGGTATGCCACAACATGCTGCAGGAACTTTGGTACAATGTAGTCACTTCCTGTCCTTGCACAAGGGATTAGGATAGTCCCTTTTGTGAGGCGGTCTACTATCACCAGGATAGCACTGTAACCATTTGACTCTGGCAGTCCTTCTATAAAATCCATGGAGAGTTCACGCCATTTGCGATCTGGGATAGGTAAGGGTTTCAGCAGTCCTTGTCGTCGATCTCGCCATATGTTGGTAGCTCCACATTGGTCACAATTCTTGACAAAACGTTTCACATCTGCACTCATATTGGGCCAGAAAAGTTGTCGAGCAAGTAGACTATATAGTGCATTGCTACCTGGATGCCCAGACAGTGGGGAGTCATGGGCTTCTTGCATTAATCTTGTTCGTAAAGGTTCATTATTGGGAACCCATCGTCGTTTGCGAAAGAGGATCCGACCATCAGAGTCTAATTCACATTCGCCAATTGAGACCCGGATTCCCAATTCAGGAGGGAAATGAGGTAATCCTGCACGGATGGCATCACAAAGTATGGGCATAGTGGTATCCTCAGCTTCTGCATGGCTCCATTGCTGTTCAAGATCTGAGGTGGTGTTTTCATTTTCTGTAGTTCCATTACTAGTATGGATTGGTAGGATTTGAATGGACTTGTCGACCTGTACAGCTGACACACAGCATATGGTGCATTCACTGGTCTCAACAAATGCATTAGGGTCCAAGAGGCGCTTCTCTCGCATCTGCAGTCGTTCATCACCTGGGTCGTTGGGCATGTCTTGATCTCGGCGAGATAGGGCGTCAGGAGTAAGGGCAAGTTTGCCAGGTCGGTACTGGAGGTAGAAGTCATAGCGGCTCAATATATCTGCCCAGCGCATCTGTCGTTCATTAAGGCGTCGCAGTTTCATAAAATAGCGGAGATTTTTATGATCAGTGATAATGATGAACTTGGGTGTGCTAATGAGCTCTGATTCCCATTCCTTCAAACAATTGATGATTGCTAGCAACTCCTTGTCATGGATCTCATAGTTGCATTCTGCAGGTGAGTTCTTTTTTTGAGAAGAAGGCACATGGGCGCAGTACCCCATTGTCATCATATTGGGACAATACACCACCAGTAGCCCAGCCAGAGGAGTCAGCCTCTACCACTGTAGCGCGGTCTGGATCAAATTGCGTTAAGATAGGTGCAGTGGTAAACATCTCCTTGAGCTGGTTGAAAGCCTTGTCAGCATCTGAATTCCATGTGAATTTTGCTTCCTTCTTGGTGAGTGCAGTGAGTGGTGCTGTGATATTTGCAAAGTTTCGTATGAACCGTCGATAAAAATTGGCGAACCCTAGGAAGGAACGCACCCCCCGTACACTAGTTGGGGCTGTCCAATCCTTGATAGCTGATAATTTGGCAGGGTCCATGCGGATGCCTTTGCCTGCCTCAATAATAAAGCCCAGGTACTTGGTGGATTGTACTTCAAATTCGCACTTGTCAATATCAAGCTGAAGACCAGCATCCTTGAGCCGTTGCAGGACTTTGGAGACTTTTTCACGGTGGTCCTGAAGGGATCCAGAGGAGAAAACTAGGATGTCATCTAGGTATGCAGACACAAATTCATCAAGGAATTCCTGTAGAGTCCAGTTCACATAGCGTTGGAAGGTGCTCGGTGCATTGGCGAGGCCGAAAGGTGTGACTAGCCATTCAAAAAGGCCAAAACGTGTGCGGAATGCAGTTAACCATTCATATCCCTTCGCAATGCGGATCTTATGGAAGGCGGCAATAACATCCAGCTTGGTAAACCATCTAGCTTTTCCAATACGCTCCAGAGTCTCATTAATCAGGGGCAGTGGATATCGGTCCTTCTTGGAGATTGCATTAAGGGCACGATAGTCACAACAAAATCGCAAGCCACCCCCAGGTTTCTTGACAAATAGGACTGGTGCAGCTGCAGGGGAATCACTAACACGTATGAACTGCTTGTCCAAGAGTTCCCGCAGGGTTTTCCGCAGTACAAGGAGCTCTCCCCGGGACATGTTGTATAGTGGACCCCAGGGGGGTTCAGGTGTGTTTCCCTTCTCATCCTTCCCTACTAACTCAATTTTGTGATCCACCTGTGGTCCACGGTGTGGGGGCAAGGTGTCTGCCTTCTTCCGTTCAAACACTTCTAACCAGGCATGATACTGCTTGGGTAGCTTTTCTCTAGGGTCAGAGTGATGTTTAACCTCTAGGGCCTTCTCAATATCCCGCATGCTGGCAGTAAATATCTGTACACTATGGTTTTTCTTGCGGCGATCCATCCAGACCCTGAATGATTGAGCGCTGACCTGATGGATCTCCATGTCTGGTTCATGCTGCAGCGAGGGGACATGATCACCATTGGCCAGACGTAGAGCAGGTACACCCAGGGGGCTGTTCGCAATAATGGACACTCCTTGGTGGTAAAGCCAAGGTAGGCCAAGAATGAGGTCTTCACCATCAATGCGGGGAACAATGTATGCATACATTTCCTGTTGTTTATTCCCACCAACGTCCATAGAAAAATAGGCGACTTCTGTGATTAGACCATCTCGTGGACCATCAAATCCTCGCATGCTCCGGGGGAGATGGATATGCGCTGTAATCGGTGACGTAAGGCGTAGCGTTCAGATATGATACCATATGTTGTACAACCAGAATCTGCTAATGTTTTGCAATTGCTCTTTCCATTGACTAAGGAGCTGACTAGCAGTGGGGGACCATTGAAGTGAACATTTTGATTGAAGGTACGCCAATATCTCTGTAACCGATCTAGCTCTGACTCCTGTGGGCGACTTTGCACAGGAGTTAGGCTTTTCCCGAAGGTACATCAGGCACTGGTGTGGTTTGGGTGTCATCCAGGACAGCATCTGTGACATCCTCTGCGGTGAATTCAGCAACCCTCGCTGTAGGACGTTGTGCAGGGAGAAAAGGGCACTGGCTAATCTGATGACCAGCAGAGCCGCATCGGAAACAGCATCTCTCCTGCTTCCGGCGCTCAATCTCTTTACCACTGACCCATCGAGCCCGCTTGCGTTGGGGGTTTCGGGCATGAGAAATGGTGGGCTCCCAGTCCATGGGGTCTCCTTGGGTAGGAGTAGCTGTGGGGGAGGTTGCTGGAGGAGGAAACATGGGTGTAGTTGTCCGTCGATTAGGGGGACGTCGGTGTTCTGCAGAGCGCTGTTGGTATTTCTGATGCCTATCATAGATACCCTGGAGTTGAACACAGTATTCGCTAAATGTTTTGCAGGTAGGCGCGTTAACAAGTCGATTGAATATATCGTCATTGAGGGTGTTTTCCAACCAAAAAATCTTCATATTGTCAGGCTGGTTCTGTTGGCCAGCCTCCATCAGATAACGGTCAAAGGTTGCAAGCAGTTCATTGATGGTTTTGTTGCTTTGTTTCAATGTGCTAAGGTTGTACATAGCCTTCCTCTGGAGCTCCTTATCCATATAGTTGAAATCAAGATGTTCGAAGAGTTTGGTCACTGTATCGTCGTTTACCATAGTGGGCGAATCAGCGTTGGCAATCATCCATGGAAGAATATGGCTAGCTGCATTGCCAGACAATCGTCCATAGGCATACCAGAGGCATTCATAAGGACCTCCCAGGGCCTTCCTGTCGACATGGAGCTTCGCTTTCAGGAGATGTTTGAAGTTCTGATAGGAAGCAATATCTCCCTTAAACACCTCAGGATCTGGTAAGATTTGTCGGGGGCGCTGGTGCACACTATTGTTATCATTGCTTTGGCTCATAGTGCTTGGGGTCTCCTGTGAGTCTGTAGTTTCCGGTTCAGCACTCAGTGTGGATTCTTCGTGATCGCTAATGGTAGGGGCTTCATATGTGGGCATGAGTTCTTGTCGTCGTGGTTATCGTCGTGGTTCTCGTCGTGGTTCTCGTCGTGGTTCTCGTCGTGGTTCTCGTCGTGGTTCTCGTCGTGGTTCTCGTCGTGGTTCTCGTCGTGGTTCTCGTCGTCGTACGTGATTATACTATTTTCAGTCGATCCCTCTATCGCACGATTGGGCCGCCGATAGGAAAGAAAAGGAACGAAATCTAATGTTGCGGGCTAAGCCCGTAGTGCTAATGACTAGCTATCTCACAAAAGATTTCGTTGAAGAACAGGAGAACGGATGTCCGATCGGACAGCTTTATATACAAATGTACGCCGTGCGGGGTAGGTAGTCTGGTAACCCCTCCGATCATCTCTCCGAATAACATATCATTTATTCTACAGGCGCAGCCTGTGACACTTTTGTCATAACTCAATTTATTGTAATTCTTCTAATAGGAACTAGTATCTATCAATTTCAAAGCCAGCTGGCATCTTTGGCTGTTTCTGAACTCTTCTTGAACGTGCCTGCATACTACTCTTTTCTTCTGGTATATTAGGTAGAGGATGATCACCATCATCATCATCAAGCTCATGGTCTATCTCATCCCTTGGCTCAGAAGAAATGCTTCTGCATCGTTTCCCTAGGGCACGCTCACTAGGTGCTGCAGGCTGTGAGTTATATAGTATATCATCTTCCTCATTGTCGCTTATTGGTTCCAAATCTTCCTGGGGCTGAGAGAGGGCTTTTTCCTCCTCAATGCCTGTAATTTCACCAGCTGAGAGATACTCTTTTATCAAATCTAGCTCCTCTTGTTTAATCTCAAACTTTGATGTGCACATATACATCATCAGATCCTTGATTGTATCAGATTTGAGGTTTCCTCGACGATAATGACAGATATCACGAGCAGAGTTAAAGAGGCGCTCAACACCAGCACCACTAGCTGGGATAGAAAGGATATCCCGAGCAAGGCTTGATAGTGCTGGAAATTCAAGCTCATGCTCTTTCCAGAAGAGTCTTGGAGGAGTATAAACAAGACCTGCTATTAGTGTTAGTCATAATCATCCAAGACATAAAATAAGCACTGACCTCTCTCTAGATATTGTGTAAGCTCATCATTATTCTTTCTTGTTTGTGAATGCTGAGATCTGGGGGTTGTAGAGTTAAGTAGCATCTCAAGCTCAGAAGTAGGGCTTGTAGATGGTTGATGCATTGGCAGTATGTGCTTATCAGAAAGCTGCTTTTTATACCGCTCAAGATAGTTGTCAAGGCTATTGCGGTATCGTGCACAATAGTCAATTGTATCATCCTCCCAATCCTTAGTGGAAAAGAACTGAAGCTTGTTTGATGGAGCCATAATTGTGCTAATTGTGAAGATATCACCATGGAGCTCATTATCTGTATTACCATAGTAATCAGAGAGCTTAGACCGCGCTGCTTCTAGTGCATCAAGCATTGTCTTCTTCCAGGGGACTTTCTTGCGCTGAAGCTGCTGTATAGATGCCTCAAGGTGGTCAAACAGCTTATTGTAAATGCCAAAGATCAGATGAACAGTAACATCCTTTGTCTTTGAAAGGGCAGTGGTGAATTGAAAGAAAGGCTGGGTAACCCAAAGAAGATACTCAATTTGGCGCCATTCCTCCTTATTGAGCTTGAAATGGAGATATTGATGCATCATACAGTATTCATCGAAAATAGGCTGCAGTTGTTTGGCACGGCGAAGCATCAAAAATGTAGAATTCCAGCGTGTACGAACATCTTGGTAAGGAACAAGCTTTGGCTGTTTGGTCTGAAGATCTAGGAATGCTTCCTGGCGCTGTGGACTTGCATTGATAAAGATAGCAAGGCTCCGAACCTTTCAATACTGTTAGTAGTTATTAGATATTAGGGTAGAGGATAAGAGCATATTATACCTTGTTTAATGTGTCTGCAATCTCCTTTGTCTGATATCTTGTATGAAGGGAGTGTGTACATGCATCTGACCATTCTGTCTCTGTTGTATCGTTGACTGGGTTTGCTTTCATTTTCCCAAGGAGCTGATTCAAGCTCAGCTGAATAACATGTGCAATGCATGGAACCCGGATAATAATGGTATCACTATTAAGATTTTGTGCCTGAACAGATGCTTGAATGCTTGACATCATGGTGTTATTGTTCGATGCATTATCAGTTGTGATTGATAGCACACGGTCAGTGACATTATGCTCCTGGAGAATATTGAAGAGGACTGAGCTTAGATTACTGCCAGTATGGGTTCCATAAAGCGGCTCAAAGCCAAGAAGGATCTCACAGTAGTTCCATTCCTGATCAATAAAATAGCCAGTGATTGCCATAAATGCTTGGCAAAAGGGAGATGTCCAGCAGTCAAGTGCAATTGAAAGCTTCCCTCCTGGTGGAAGCCTCTGGAGCAGCTTTTGTTGTCGTTCTTTAACCATTGTGTGTAGATGGCGTCGAATAGTTGTGGTGGAAGGGATATCTGGTCTTGATGGGGCAAGCTGTGCAAGTTCAACAAGGTCCTTAAATTCAGGATGCTCAACAATACAGAAGGGAAGCCGTGCAATAGTGATGAAATTAAGCAGCTTTTCCATCCATAGATCTGGGGTAAACACTCTCTTGGCGGATAAATGTGACTAGAAATTATTAACATTATTAGTGTTCTTAAAGTAAGAAAAAGAATTATATCAGCACTTAGCCTTACTGAGTCCTGTAGAAGCTGATCAACACCTCGCTTTCTTGGTATTAGACTGCGACAGCCAGATCCTTTGAGGTGTGCTTGCATTGGAGATGATCCTGCACGGCGATGATGTGGGTGAACAAGGATATTATGGCAGCGTTTACACATGACCTTTGGCTCGCCAGTCTTTTCATGTGCAACTTGTTCAAATTGCTCCCAGCATTTGGATGATTTTCTACCATCCCAATGTATTGTATTCCTCACCTCCCTCTTTGATCCAAAGTCTGTTTTTAACCACCATTCAACAAAGTTGGTTTTTGCCATATTGCTGTAAAGAATCCAATTCTGGCGGAATTTAGGACCAACCCGAGCAAGAGTATCAGGAGCACGAGGTCGTGGTGGTGGAAAAGTGAAGTCTGAATCAGGTGCAGAAAGGATGGTTTGCTGACTATCAGAGAATGGTTGTATAATGTCTGATTGAAGAAAGTCAGAATCATAGAAAGAATCAGAAAACTGAGATTGTTGGTTTTGTGACATATTGAAAAATGTGTAAATAGGAAACTATCACTGAGCAAAATGTGAGGGACTCACAGAAAGATTTAAACATGGCTTCAGGGGACATTGACTATTGCAGGGAGTTACATGTAGAGTAGATAGATCTATTATTATGGAGTACCGCTCTATATTATGATAGGTTTAAATGAACACTAGTGCAGATATGATATGGATATCCTTGGATTATCCGCATGATATCCATTAATTATCCATGTAGATCCGCAAAGTTCACGATAAAATCATCAAGTTCCCATTTTCTTGATTTTCCAACAATTACATATTGAACTATATGGACTAGGCATTGGAAATATATAAAAATCAGCTCCTGCTACTGCTTGATATCTTATTCAGGCAAATGTTCCCCTAAATCAATCTTCATGAGAGTAGTTCTCTTGGTAGAGGATACACCTGCACACTCCAGCAGTAAATATATATTTTCACCTGTAACACCCAAGGTCAGCTTTTAATATCTAAATCATTAGTAGCTACCACCACTTCGCCTGTAATTTGAGATACTAGAATTACTTCAAATGCAGAGGGTCTAATATACCTAAGCATTTTCAAAAATTTCATAAGGAGGACAATGGAAAAGTGCCAACTGATCCTATTACAATCAGAACAGGCGTAAATAACTGATATTTACGAATCTGAATCAGCGAGTTATGCATCACATGACAGCCTGAATGTAGTTAATTTAGCGAGAATTGTGCAAATGCGGATACCATGCGGATATCCGCATCCTATCCACGCGGATTTGGATGTGGATAGCAAAGTGGTATCCGCGGATGAGGATATGTCGCAGTCTATGCGACACTATCATCCTGAACTAGAGACGAAGTTGGAAACTGATGCATCAGATGGGGTAGTAGCTGGAGTGCTCTCCCAGAAGCATGGAGATCTCTGGCACCCGGTGGCTTACTACTCCAAGAGCATGTCTGTGTCACAACCTGGCTTCTCTCGTGTCGTACCTAGGGTTCTAGCTAGTTGTATTTCGAGACTGGACACTTACCCTAAGTGTCTCCCAAGTAATCGTATGCTCAATGCCCCTCCGGGTCCGGTCCGGTATGTCGTATGCGTTGATGGGTATATCGCCCCCTCCAGGCTCCGTAAGATAATCAACAAGTAGAAACGGTAAAGGTAATCGAATGGAGAAACAAGGCCAACCGAGTACGTATACTGGGTTGTTGGTTAAGTGCGGACGAGTCAGAAACTAGAAGGTAACCAATGCTGATTGACTTGTATTGATCGCGAAGAACTAAGCTAAGTACATGAATGAGTGTTCTTATATATCCTCCCTTTTCCTGGTATGATGTTTTCATAGTATACTTGTATACCTATACCAGGCTGATGGTATAACATCCGTCTTGTATATTAGTATACTCCTTGCATATCACGTGAAACACGTGATCATCAGGTGCCAACACGCCGAATATCAATTTGATCCCTGTTCCTTCTTGCATATTCTCCATGAGCTGTTATCCAATGAGCCTGTCTTAACTCTGTATCATCACGTGAGGCTGATACAGTGAGTTCTGTAACAGTCTGATGCTGAGCGCAACTATGAGATCCATGACAAGGAGATGCTAGCCATCATCCGTGCACTGCAGGAGTGGTGAACTGAGCTAGAAGGACTGCAACTCTGAGAGCGTTTCAACATATATACTGACCATCGCCGCTCTGGAATACTTCATGACTACTAAGAAGTTGAACGCCCGACAAGCCCGGTGGGCTGAGTTCCTTTCCCGGTTTTACTTCTTAATCCGTTACCGCCCTGGCCGAGAGAATACTCTAGCTGATGCCCTATACCCTATACCCTAGTGCGTCACCGATCCAGGGCCCGATCGGTTTTCTCTAATCCTCATTGGTCCGTTCGTCCCGTCTCCGGTCCCACCCCTTCGTCCCGTCCGTCCGTCGATCCGTCGATCTCGATCTGTTTGTCCGGTTATTAAGACGCTGCGAGCTCCCCTTCTCTTCTTTCCCTTTTTCCTTCCTGTCCCCGATATATAGATATAGATATAGATATATATATATATATATCTATAGATATTATACACATCCACATCCACATCCACAAACCCATACCCATACCCATACCCATACACATAAACGGTGAGTGCTCATCGAACCCAATCGAACACCGGCAACAACCTGAAAAGAAAGAAGGAAGGACCGAGAACGAAAGAGGATGGACCTCTTCCTCTACAACGACACCCATCGCCTGTGGATCTGTGGTCCCTGTGGATTCGCCGTGCGGCCCGCCCATCTCGCCGCCCACCTGGCCAACCGCCATCCCAAGCATCCCTCCGCGGCCACCCCGGCCCTCCGCCGGGCCGCCTGTGCCCTGATGCTCAAGCGGCCCTGCTGGGACCCCGCGCGGGAGCCTGACCGTCCGGTCCCGCCGCCCCCCGGCCCCGGGGAGTCCGCCGGTCCCGGGGCTCCCCGTCCACCCGGGCTATCGCTGCCCCCACCCCGACTGTGCCTACATCGTGTGCAATCCTGAGAGCCTCCTGCGGCACCGGACCCGGATCCATGCGGACCGTCGACCCCGGGGCCGACAGCCCCCGGCCAGCCAGGTGTCCCCGCTGCCCCTGTATCGGACCGTCAGCTGTCAGCGCTTCTTCCCCTCCGGTGCCGGCAGCGGTTTCTTCCAGGTCACCCCACCCGCGCACACGGAGCGGGCCCGCCAGGCGGCCACCATGGGTGAGGTGGAGTTCATCCGGAGGCAGGTGGCCGGGGCCCTCGCCGAGGACGCGGCGGCGGCGGAGGCCGGGGCCCAGCAGGTGCCGGACCCGGATGCCAAAGCGCCCACCGAGATATCCCCCTGGCTGGAGCTCACCCGGTGGCCCGAGTTCCTGCATGGGCATGCCTTCACAGCGGTAGCCCCGCTGGCTGCACCACCGGATCCCACAGCTGAGCCCCTTCTGACAGTGTTCAGCGCCAGCGTCGAGCGGCTGATCGAGGCGGCCTACCAGTCCATCAAGACGCGGCGGATCAACGAGTTTGACCAGGTGAGTCGGCAAGCAAGCGAGAAATATATATATATTGGCACTCCCACACCACATGCACTCCCACACCACATGCACGCACGTGCACACCCATATGCCATATGCATGTAGAGAGGGAGATATATATATATATATATATATATGTGCGTGTGCATGTGTGTGTGTATACTATGTATATCGATCTATATCTCTCCGTCTGTACATCGATTTGTATGGATGATAATATCCAACGGATGGCTAACCCTGTTCAATCCGGTCCACCAGATCCGAATCAACAGCTTCCTGCAACGGCCACGGGTGTGGGACCGGCCCATCCTGATCCAGCTCCGGCCCTCCACCTACCGGGCCTACCGGCAGGTCTGGCAGCGGCTGATCTGCTTCGCCTACCGCACCAGCCGCCCCAATGCAGCCGTGCAGCTCGGCCACCAGCTCACCACTGCACAGCTGGCGGCCCTGGACCGGATGGAGACGGCGGCAGCGGAGCTGCTGTCATTGCCCTCGCCACCACTCTGCACACCCGGGCCCGGGGCGGCGGATCATCCACCATGGACCACAGGAGGGGGCCCATGGGTCGTCATCCAGACGCCCCGTGGGGGGGATCGGGATCGGGACCCGGAGGGGGACCGGAGGACCGAGCGGCGCCATGCAGCATATGAGCAACTGGACCATGCCTGCCTGGACCTGTCCATCGCGCTGCTGGACCACCCACTGAAAGGGGATCTCTTTGAGAGTGCGGTGGTGGCCTTCCTGGCAGTGTTGGGGGTGGATGTGGAGAAACAGACCTTCCGGGACCCCTACGCGTTCACCAGCTCCCTGTCCGGGCTGATCAAGATGGCCCAGATGCTGGTGGCGCAGCGCGCGGTGCAGATGGCGGACCATGGTCAGGTTGAGCACCCGGCAGATGCCCTGGAGGCCATGCGGGAGCGGTTCCTCCTCCCGGGGGTGGCTGCCCCCTTCAACTGGCTCACACGGGCTGCGCACGTTTGGCAAGCGCATCCAGAACACCACCACCAGTCTGGGATATATCTACTGGAGCGATGACCAGCAGACCCTGAGCTACAAGGAACTGCACCTGACCATGGCGGGCCTGCGGGGCTTCGTGCGCACCCAGGTGGAGCTGGCCCAGCTGGAGCTGGAGGGGCTGTTCCTGCTGCATGAGGAGGAGACCCGGGAGGCGGTGGTGCCGCGCCTGGCCCTGGTGGAGCTGGCAGACGACCCGACCAACAACCGGCGTGGATGGAACTTCCTGCAGGACCACCGCACCCGTGCAGCGCTGCCCACCACAGGAGAGCAATGGCTGATGGACCGGGTGGTGGCCACCGACTGGCTGCGGGCTGAGTGGGTGGGGGTGCGGCCGCATGACCACCAGGTGATGTGGCACACCACCGTGGTGGATGCCTACCTGGGACAGGTGGACCAGTTCCTGGAGCGGCTGCTCCTGCTGATGCACCTGACTGCTGGGCAGCCGGCGCGGGCCACTGAGCTGCTGGGGATCCGACACAGCAACACTGTGTGTGGCCAGCATCGCAATCTCTTCATCGAGCATGGGGTGGTCAGTCTGGTGACGGCATACCACAAGGGATACAGCATGACAGGGTCCACCAAGATCATCCATCGCTACCTCCCGGCGGAGGTCAGTGAGCTTGTGGTGTACTATCTATGGCTGATCCTGCCCTTTGCACGGGCAGTGCAGGCCCTGGCCCATGGCACCCGGCAGGCACGCTCCCCCTTCCTGTGGCCACGGGGCCCCAATCTGGCAGCGGGGGCATGGGACAGTGGCCGGCTGCGGGGGGTGCTCCAGCGTGAGGCCCACATACATCTGTGTCACAACCTGGCTTCTCTCGTGTCGTACCTAGGGTTCTAGTTAGTTGTATTTCGAGACTGAACACTTACCTTAAGTGTTCCCAAGTAGTCGTATGCTCAATGCCCCTTCGGGTCCGATTCGGTATGTCGTATGCGTTGATGGGTATGTCGCCCCCTCCAGGCTCCGTAGTTCAATAGTCGTTGATGGGTATATCGCCCCCTCCAGGCTCCGTAAGATAATCAACAAGTAGGAACGGTAAAGGTAACGAGTAGAGAAACAAGGCCAACCGAGTACGTATACTGGGTTGTTGGTTAAGTGCGGACGAGTCAGAAACTAGAAGGTAACCAATGCTGTAAGACTTGAATTGATCGCGAAGAACTAAGCTAGGTACATGAATGAATGTCCTTATATACCTTTCCTAGTCCAATGGTAGATTCTCCGTTCCTACCATGCTACCTCCTTCTGTCCTGTAATATCCATTCCCTGATAGATTGGTAGCATTCCCTCTTTGTCCTATCTACCATATTGGTATATTGGTAGAATTCCTCCGTCGTCCTTTCTACCGTGGTCACGTGATGCTTGGGTGTATATCTTCCTCATCATAATCCTTGTTCTTTCTGCATGGTCTTTTTGCCCAATGATTCTGCCTTGACTCCCCGCATTGTCACGTGAGGCTGATGCAGTGAGATCTGTAACATTACCTCCCCCTCTTTCAGGCTTTCGTCCTCGAGAGCCATAAGAACTGCGGCATTCCCGTCGGTGAGTGTTTTGTTTTTCTGTTTTTCTTTTCCTCATGCTTCGTTTATCATGCCCAAATCAAACCCTCGTCGTGATCGTCTGGCTGATAAAATAGATAAGGAAGGTTTCTTTTCTCCTCCTTGTCTCCGTTGTTCCGAAATGAGTGCTTCCAATATGTCTTGTGAATGTAAACGAATCTCGTCAAATCGAAAATGCAATAATTGTGTGCGTTCTGGCGTCAAGTGTGAACGTGATTTTCATAATGAACGAAAATGGCAAAATTTGGAGCGTGATCGAATGAGATTAGCCGCCGACCTCGAAGATGCGGAGCGTTCAAATGATGAGGCACTGGCGCGTCTTTCCGAGACGTCTGCCAAATTGGCCCGGTTGCGGAAACATAAACGGTTTCTTGAGGCTCGAAATAAGGCTATGTTAGAGAATGACGTGGCTCTTCTTGAGGAGTTGGATTCTCAAGTTTCCTGGCCTGTTGCTGAGACCGCTTCTCTGGATGCTCAGCTTGCTGCGGTGACAGATGATCCTAGTCTGTCTCAGATGATGAATTCTCCTTCCTTTTGGGAGAACTTCGACTCTGCTGTCGCTGGTGGTATTCCTTCACCAACTGGTGGCAACCAGTCAAGTTCGCAATAGGTTCCCATGTGTTCTCAGAGGTATCGTACCCTTTCCATTTGATCAGGTAACATGGTCGTCCATTGACTTGTCGGTAATCCAGAATTCGTTCAACTTCATATTCATCATCATCGCTTTCGATTTCGATATTTTCTGTTGGCATGGCGTTTTTCGGTGCTGGTTCCAATAGCGAGATGTGAAATACTGGATGTATGCGCTTCATTGATTTCGGTAGTTTCAAGCGGTAATTCACTGGTCCTGTTTTTCCTTCAATGGTGAAAGGTCCAATCTTCTGGTGATCGAGCTTTTGACTTGGTCGTTTCGTTTTGATATTTCTGCGGAGCAGGAATACTTTCTCCCCCCTCTTCAAGGTAGGTCCCTCTCCATGGTGCTTGTCGTAATATATAGCCGCTCGTAGGTTCATGAAGTCAATGTCTCTTGACAGTTGGTGGTGTAAGTTCTTCAGCTTTTGGACTGTCTCATTTGCTGCTTCTGATGTGGACTCTTGTGGTCGTGGTTTCTCATATAGCACTGGGTGGTATCCATAATTGGCGTAAAATGGCGTTACTTTGAGCGTTGAGTGCTCTGCATTGTTGTATGCAAACTGTGCCATGGGTAGGAATTTAACCCAATCATCTTGTTCATAATTGATGTAATGCCGTAGGTATTGCTCAATCGTTTGGTTGGTTCGTTCAGTTTGACCATTTGCTTGTGGGTGGTAGGCTGTGGTGAGGCGGTGTTCTATACCCATCAAGTTTGTGAGTGTTGTCCAGAATTTTGAAGTGAACAGCTTGTCTCTGTCTGATGTGATCTTTTGAGGCATTCCGTGGTTGGTAATAACATGCTTCAGGAATATTTGTGCCATATCTGCTGCGGTCATGGTTCCTTTGGCTGGTACCAAATGGATATATTTGGTCATTCGGTCTGTGATGACTGTAATCGAGTCATATCCTTGTGATGTCGGTAACTGTGTGATGAAGTCGATGGTAACCCATTCCCATGGATGTGTTGGAGCATCCGGGGATTGCATTTTTCCGTAGGGTTGATGTCTTGCTGCCTTATCTCGAATGCAAGTTTCACAGTTCTTCACATATTCTTGAACAACTTTTCGCGTGTTTGGGAAGTAGTAGTTTCTCATAATTTGTTCAGCTGTTTTCTCTGTTCCCAAATGTCCGTGGAGTGGAGTGTCATGGTGCATGCTGATGATCTCATTTCTCATGCTTTTTGGCACATAGATGAGATTGTGCAAGTACACTAATCCATTGTTATCTGTGGTCAATTTGTCATTTTCTGCTGAGTTTTCAATCATATCCTGGATCATTTTGTCTTTTTGTGTTTCTTCAATGATTTTCTTTTCCAAAGGTTCGTTTGAGATATGCATCGTTGCTGCTAACACCTGGTGGTTGTAGCTGATGGTTCCATCTTCGTTGGTTTTCAATATCGCTGGGTTGATCGTTCTGTCCTTGATCTCATAGTCTGGTCGTCGACTGAGTGCGTCTGCTTGTCCATTCTCATTTCCTTTGCAGTGGATGATTTTGAAGTCATATTGCGATAGTACTTCAGCCCATCTGGCCTGTCTTCGGGTCAACTCTTTGGTTGTTGTGAAGAAGGTCAGGTTCTTGTGATCTGTCTTCACAAGTACAGTGTGTTGTGCTCCTTCCAAATAAACTCTCCAAGTCTTGAATGCTACCACTATAGCTAGCAATTCTTTATCATGGATGTCATAGTTCAATTCCGCTTGAACTAGTTTTCGTGAGTGGAATGCAACAGCTCGTGGTTTTCCATCTGGTCCTGGTTGAGTCATTCTCATACCAATGGCGTAGTCTGATGCATCTGTTTCAATCGTGGTTTCCTTCTCTGGGTCGAACTGCACAAGTGCTGGTGCAGATACAATTCTTTCCTTGGCTTGTTGAAACGCTTGTTGTTGTTCTGGTCCCCATTGAAATTCTTGTCCCTTTTTCAACAATTTGAACAGTGGCGTCATGAATTGTGAGTAGTCCTTCAAGAATCGTCGGTAGTAGTTCACAAGTCCTGTAAACTGCTGAACTTCCTTGGTGTTCTTCAGTTCTGGCCAATCCAAGATTGCTTGAACTTTGTTCTTATCCATCTGGATTCCCTCTGTAGTGATCCAGTGTCCTAAGAACTCAGTCTCCTGAACATGGAATTCGCACTTCTTCAACTTCAATCGTAGCTTCGCTTCCTCAAGTTTTTGCAGTACTTTCTTGACATGCTGCACATGTTCTTCAAAGGTGCTGGAGAAGACCAAGATGTCGTCAAGGTAGACTATCACGAAGATGTCAAGATATACTCCAAGTACATCATAAATGAATCGTTGAAATGATGCTGGTGCGTTGGTAAGCCCAAATGGCATGACCAAATATTCATAATGTCCATATTTCGTTCTGATGGTCGTTTTCCATTCTTCTCCTCTGGCGATCCGTAGTCGATTGTAGGCGTCTACAATGTCGAATTTTGTAAACCATTTTGCTCCTCTGATTCGGTCTTGCATTTCATCAACTCGTGGTAATGGATGTCGATCCTTGATGGTGATGGCGTTGAGTGGTCGATAATCTGCACATAGTCGTAGGCTTCCATCCTTTTTCGGTACAAATAGGACTCCGTGCCCTGCTGGTGATGTTGATGGTCTGATGAATCCTTTCGCCAATTGTTCTTCAATATATTCCCGTAGTATTCTTGATTCTCGTTCTGACATCGGGTAAATCTTCTTGCATGTCGGTGTCTTCCCTTCCATAAGGGGTATGCGATGATCGTGTGGTCCATGGTCTGGTAGTTCAGGTCGTTCAGGCTGCTTGAACAAGTGCTGAAACTCAATATACTCCTGTGGAATCTGTGGTTCCTGAGTCGTTGCTGCTAGCTCCTTATGGTCAATCCATTCCCATGAGCCTAGCTCTGAGTCTGATGCTTCTTGGTTGCTATCAACTCTTTCTGAGCGATATTCCTCAATCGGCGCTGATCTCTTGGATATATCCTCATCCATCAAATATTCGCAATACTTCTGGGTCGTGTCCGGTGCCCATCCGGGTAAATTCATCAGCCAATGTCGTTCTGAGGCCCTGGTGGCTGCTAAAACAATATTCGTCGCTGTGTCATTCGTTTCTCTGTTATTCATTCTCAACCCACCTCTCGGTTGCTTCACGTATCTACCAGGTCTCCTGCCTGTAGATCGTGGTGAGGTCCCGGCCTCCCGTTGACTCGGTCCTTTCATTGTTCTTGGGCAATCGCAATTTGCAAAGTTCATTTGTCCAGTTTTCCAGTTGATTTCCGGGTTGTGATTCCTGAGCCATGGAATCCCCAACACTATATCGTATTGTCCCAGCGGTGTCACGTCGAAATTGATCCTTTCTTCATGATCCGCTACAGCCATAGGGACAAATCCCGATTCGACCGTCAGGTGGCTTCCCAAATTCTCACCATTCAGTCCTGAGATAGGCTCTGGCTGCGCCTTCTCAATTCCTAAGATCCCCAATTGTCGCTGGAATCTAGGATCCATGTAATTTCCAGTAGCTCCTGAGTCAACCATCACTCTGGCTAGTTGATTGAGAACTGGTGTCGTAAACTTCAAGTGGTATCCTCGCTGTGTCGCTGATAGGCTTGCTTGCCATCTTGGTTGCCGTAGACGTCGTGGACTTGGGTAGTAATCCTTGGGTTCGAAGTGAACTATGCAGTCATCTTCATAACATGCAGTCCAGTGCATACTTGAATGCTCTGGGTGCAATAGATATCCCCTGCATGCACAGTTCCAATCCCAACAAGGACAACTGTCATTGTATTTCCTAGGTCGTTCTGGGAAATAATGCGCCATTTTCTTTCGATCGTAATGTTCTCCACAGGCGTGACTATAACACACAATCCAAGGTAATTGGTTGTGCTTTGGGTGCTCTCGATAGTGCACGCAATCACACCAATCATACTTGCATGAGCTGTGGATGGGGCCTCGTAGTCGTTTGGTCGTGATGTCCCGTAGGTATCCCCATAGTTCTCCGTTGTTCTGTCCACAGTGGTGGCATGTGTATGGGTGCTGGTCGCATTGCTGTAGGTGTTCTTCCCAAGTTTCGTTCGTTCGTTCCCAACATTTCAAGTTCTGATGTGGGCAGTATGTAATCAATTCATTGAATAGTTCCTTCAATCCTTTAGAGAGCCTCTTGGGGTTCTCCTGAAGTGAGATAACAACATCATCAATGAAGTACGCGGCAACGTCGGTATTCGTTTCTTCGTCGGCTTTTCGTTGTTCCGTATACCGTTTGGACCATAGCTGTTGCTTCAAAATAGGGCTATACACACTGGACTTCGTGTATCCCTCATTATCTTCTGCCAGACTCTGTTCTTCTTGTTCATCATTTTCGGGAGTTGCGTTCTGAGGTGTCTCCGGTATCTCATGGAGTTCCTCCACGTTGGGATCGTGGCCATTCCACTGAGCACCGTACTCTTCGTCAAGGAAATCATTAACTGGCCAATCTTGGTTGGGCAGTTCGCCGAGTGATTTCTCATGAACTGGCTCATTGATGGCTTTTTCGGACCCATCCGTCCTTATATGGGCTTTGTCGCTTCCGCTGTCGGATCCCACCGTCCGTTCATTGGGCCAATATTCTTCTTCGCTTGAACTCATGATCTCATCAATTTCCTCTGTCGTGAGGGTCGTCTGTTCTTCCATCAACCTCCTCAATGGGCTCAGGTTGGGTACAATCATAGTTCTGGGTCTCCATGGTCCTCCATGCTCATCCGAAGCCTCTTGCGTGTGCCATCCAGAATCATTCGTTGCTCTGAGTTCAGGGTTCACAATTCCTGTGGTGTCATACGCTCCTCTCTCCTGGGTAGCGTGCAGTTGCTTGTTATCGTCTCGTTGTTGCTGAGGCCTAACGTTCTGTCGTTGCCTGCATGCCTTCGTCATGTGGCCCGGCTTTCCACATGTGAAGCAAAGTTTCTCTTTCCTTCTTCGTTCTCTTTCCTTGTCGGATACGAAGGGCCTATGCTGTGTGGCATCCAGCTCCATCGGTCGTGGTCCATAGGGATCTTCATACCCTTGGCTTCGTGGTTGAGCTGGTCGTTTATCGTTCGATCGATAGTGGCTCGTTCGTGGGTTTCCTCTAAAGGTGTTCCCATATCGTGACTCCTTCTGTCTGACTCTAAGGTCATACAGGGTGTTGTCAATCTTGACGGCTCGTTCAAAGAGTTCGTTCAATGAAGTCGGTCGTTCCATCCAAACCAGTTTCTCCTGAATCTCTGGTTTCAACATTTCCTCGAATTTCGCAATGTACATCGTCTCGTCCCAATTCAGATGGGTGATGATCTGCTGGAAATCAGATACCAACTTGGCTACTGATCCTGTCTGTTTGAGTCGCCATAGCTTTCGTTCAGCGTTCCGTGTGGCGTCAATATCTCCGAATGTTCCCTGGAGTCGTTTCTTGAATTCAGTGAAGCTGCTGAAAACCTCGGTGGTATTGTCGTTATGGTATTGTTCATCTTTCTCCTGGAAGTCACGCAAGGTAGGTTCAAACCAATCAAATGCTGGTCCAGTCAAGTAAGTTGCTGCAAGTAGGACTTTGTCGGATTCAAATATGAGCTTGCTCCGGTTCATGCGGACATACAAGTCCAATTGAGTGATGAAGGGTCGCAACTTGTATCGAGTACCATCAAAGGGTTCCGGTGGTCGAACTTTGATAGCTTTGGCTGACTGTCGTTCTTCCAAAGTAGTGATGCTTTCCTGCAGCTGGCTAACCATTCCAAAGAGTTCTTCATAAGTCGGAGTTCGTCCCTCAGATCCACGAGAGGATCTAGGAGTAGTGTTGCTGTTACTGTTGTTAGACATGGTTGCAGTTCGTGTTTTAAGTCAATATAGTCTCGAAACCTGACTCGTACTGACTGGCGATCAATGTGTCACAACCTGGCTTCTCTCGTGTCGTACCTAGGGTTCTAGTTAGTTGTATTTCGAGACTGAACACTTACCTTAAGTGTTCCCAAGTAGTCGTATGCTCAATGCCCCT
The DNA here is from genome assembly GCF_016861735.1 of Aspergillus chevalieri. Lineage (NCBI taxonomy): Eukaryota > Fungi > Ascomycota > Eurotiomycetes > Eurotiales > Aspergillaceae > Aspergillus > Aspergillus chevalieri. The sequence goes on along the minus strand of NC_057368.1, from coordinate 11,941 downwards.
TCGGGTCCGATTCGGTATGTCGTATGCGTTGATGGGTATGTCGCCCCCTCCAGGCTCCGTAGTTCAATAGTCGTTGATGGGTATATCGCCCCCTCCAGGCTCCGTAAGATAATCAACAAGTAGGAACGGTAAAGGTAACGAGTAGAGAAACAAGGCCAACCGAGTACGTATACTGGGTTGTTGGTTAAGTGCGGACGAGTCAGAAACTAGAAGGTAACCAATGCTGTAAGACTTGAATTGATCGCGAAGAACTAAGCTAGGTACATGAATGAATGTCCTTATATACCTTTCCTAGTCCAATGGTAGATTCTCCGTTCCTACCATGCTACCTCCTTCTGTCCTGTAATATCCATTCCCTGATAGATTGGTAGCATTCCCTCTTTGTCCTATCTACCATATTGGTATATTGGTAGAATTCCTCCGTCGTCCTTTCTACCGTGGTCACGTGATGCTTGGGTGTATATCTTCCTCATCATAATCCTTGTTCTTTCTGCATGGTCTTTTTGCCCAATGATTCTGCCTTGACTCCCCGCATTGTCACGTGAGGCTGATGCAGTGAGATCTGTAACAATCTGCAGACCAAGCTCAATGTGATTTCCTGGCGGCATGCAGCAATTGCCATCTCCCGGGCACACCTGCAGTGTGGTGGGTTCAAGCGTGACTACAGTGCCGATGATGGGCTGATCGACCAGCAAGCCGGCCATGGGTCCTGGGCTGCTGGGACGGTGTATGCCCGGGGGCTGCAGGAGGCACCTGGCCATATCCAGGCACGGCGGGTGCAATACCGGGCCATCAGTCGGGAGTGGCATGCCTTCCTAGGGTTTCAGGTATCACTAGGCCCGCGGAAGCGGGGCTGGGGGAGGGAAAAGGGGAGGAGCCAGCAGCAAAGCGGCAGCGGCAGCAGCAGCCGTATGTGACTGTTGAGATGAAAGAGAACTAGACACTATACACCCATTCATCTTAAGGGATACACTGTTTGGTATGTGGGGGTGTGTATATATATATATAGATGTAGATGTAGATATATAGCGAGATATATAGCTCGATGGAGAGATAGATAGAGAGAGAGAGATATATATATATATTGTTCGATTCCACTTTGTTTCCTTTCTTCTTCATCGATTCCTTCCCGTAAGCTTGGCACCATTAGCTTGACGAACACTATTGTTGGATTAGGGTTACCCGTCCATGGCCGACAGCAAGTGTTGGGCTTCATTGCACGCACACAGGCCACCCAGGCCGGACAGGGCATGCAGGAGTGGTGTGGCCCACTGCCCGTGTATGGGATGACCGCGCGGCAGCAGCGGAAGTGGCAGATCTTGTGGCAGCTTGCCATGCCCACCATGGCGAGGCCCCAACAGGCGCCCCATCGAGCCCGGGCTCGGGCGGTCCATATGTTCCCCGGGGCCGGTCGGATCCTAGAACAGGGTGGGAACCCCGGCAGTTATCGGGCCACAGAGGGGCGTGGGGTGAGCCCCGGAGATCAGCCCACAGCCGGGCATGGGGTGAGCCCCGAGCATGTGGAAGAAGCAGAGGAGACTGGCAATGCAGGCAGCACCGAGCCGGCATGGATGATGAGCCCAATGGAGCGTGCCTGCTTGGAGTTTTGCATTGAGCTGCTCAACCAGCGCCACCGTGCCCATGAATATGAAAGCCCCCTTGTGTGTGCCATGGCGGTGCTCGGCTGGGGGAGACTGGGTGGCGTGATCCCGACAGTTACCCCCCATTTTATCGCGGATGATCAAGCTTGCGCGGTTCATGGTGGTGCAGAAGGCACTGTGGTTGGATCCCCATGTGGGGGACATTATTCAGATGTGGCAGGCACAGGCTAGCACGGCGAATGGCACAGTGAATGGCACAGTGAATGGCACAGTGAATGGCACACCGGCTAGCCCAATAGCATGGCCGTTGGCCAGTGCAGATGCCCAACTGGCCGATATCGATGAGGGCTGTGATAGTGCCAGTCCCACACGCCACACCCCCACCACGGTGCACGATCGCCCGTCATTTCATGACCATGTGCAGCAGATGGTCAGCCGCTTCATGATCCGTGGCACCCATGGGCCCATGCAGACATTGCTCGACTGGCGCACATATGGGTTGAAGATCCATTACAATAGCACGGCGCCGGGCCATGTGGCGTGGATGGGAGCCGATGAGCTGTTGTACAAGGATCTGCATTTCACGATGGGTGAATTCCGTGGGTTCATCCACGGGTTGGTTGGGGCCACACGGGAGCTGCTGTGTGAACTATTATGTATTGCCGATGGTTCCAGCAGCGCCCACACCCCAAGCACCATGCCGCTGCCCGCCATCCCGTGGCAGGGCTTGTATGATGATCCCACCCAGGGGCACCCGGGCTGGAACTTTTTGCACGATCGCCGAACCCGGTGGCCCGTGGATGGCCGGTGGTGGATGATCCAGCGGCTGCGCACAGAGCGCCCCGTGCAGCAGCAATTCATGCGCCGGGGGGCGATCCACGGCCCATTGGTGGCACAGTATCTGGCCCGGGTGGCCCGGTTCAAGGAGAAACTGGCCGTGGCCATCCATATGACGGCGGGGCAGCCGGCACGGGCCCCCGAGCTGCTCAGTGTGCAGTATGTCAACACGCCGAACAACCAATTCCGCAATGTGTTCATTGAGGATGGGATGGTGACACTGGTGACTGCATACCACAAGGGCTTCCATGCGAGCAACGACAGCAAGCTGATCCACCGGTATGTGCCACGGGCGGTCGGGGAGTTGGTGGTGTGGTATATGTGGCTGGCGATGCCATTCATTGGCCAGTTGACAGCGTGGCAGGCCGGCACTGCGCATGGCACGGTGAATGGCACATCGAATGGTATGTCAAATGGCACATCGAACGGCACATGGAATGGTATGTCGAATGGCACATCGAATGGTATGTCGAATGGCACATCGAACGGCACATTGAATGGCACACGAGCCGGCACGGTGAATGGCACGGTGAATGGTACAGTGAATGGCATGTCGAACGGCACATCGAACGGCACATTGAACAGCACATTGAACAGCACATGGAATGGCACACAAGCCGGCACATTGAATGGCACACTGAATGGCACGGCGAACGGCATACTGAATGGCACACTGATTGGCACACAAGCCGGCACGGCGAATGGCACACGAGCCAGCACGGTGAATGGCACATCAAACAGCACATTGAACGGCACATGGAATGGCACACGAGCCGGCACGGTCAATGGCACACTGAATGGCAGGGCGAACGGCACACTGAATGGCACATCAAACGGCACAGCAAATGGCATATCAAACGACACACTGAATGGCACATCGAACAGCACATTGAACGGCACATCGAACAGCATGTTGAACGGCACAACAAACAGCATACCGATTGGCACACGAGCTGGCACAGTGAATGGCACATCGAACAGCACATTGAACGGCACATGGAATGGCACACCAAATGGTACGGTGAATGGCATGTTGAATGGTAGACTGAACGGCACATCAAACAGCACATCGAACAGCACACCGATTGGCACACCGATTGGCACACAGGCCGGCACATCAAATGCCATGTCGAATGGCACAACGATTGGCACACCGAATGGCACGGCGAACGGCACACTGAATGGCACATTGATTGGCACGTCGAACGGCACACCGGCATGGCAGCCCCCCAGCCCATATTTATGGGGCCCCGACCCGGGCATGCAGCGGCCATGGACCCCGAGCGATTCCGGGAGGTGTTGAAGCGGGAGACCCAGGCCCGGCTCGGCCAGGCATTGAATATTCCGGCGTACCGGGACATTGCCATTGGCATCAGCCGGCGGTTCCTGCGGGCATCCAGCACATTCACCAGTGACCGCCAGGATGAAACGGAGCAGGCGGCGGCATTGGATGCTGACTGTGAGGACGGCATGGATGCGGACCAGTGGATGGCGCATATGACGGATTTACAGGCGGGCCATTCATCGCACGTGGCGGGGATGGTATATGGGCGGCAGCTGATGGAGCAGGCGGGCACAACAAGCCACCGGCGGGCAATGTTCCGGCAGTCCAGTGTGGATTGGCACCAGTTTCTGGGGTTCGGCTGCGGCACGGGGGTTCCAGGAGATGTCCATGCCGACATTGATGCCGGTGGGCTTCGGGCTGGCTTGGTGGATGAAGGCAGCTGTCCAAGCCGCCGTCCCGGTCAGGAACAGGTTAGGGCTCGCTTGGTGGATGATCCCGGTCAGGAATGGGTTAGGGCTTGCTTGGTGGATGATCCCGGTCAGGAATGGGTTAGGGCTTGCTTGGTGAATGATCCCGGTCAGGAACGGGTTAGGGCTCGCTTGGTGAGTGATCCCAGTCAGGAAGGGGTTAGGGCTCGCTTGGTGGATGAAGGCAACCGTCCAATTCACCATCCCGGTCAGGAACGGGTTAGGGCTCGCTTGGTGGATGAAGGTAGCTGTCCAATTCACCATCCCGGTCAGGAACGGGTTAGGGCTTGCTTGGTGAATGATCCCGGTCAGGAACGGGTTAGGGCTCGCCCCGTGCTTGGGAAACGCAAGCGGGCCCCATGGCAGGTGGAGGCTGAGGAGCACCACATGGAGCGGCGCCACCAGCTGCAGACCATGGACATGGCCGCTGCGCTGCAGCAGATGACCGGTCAGGCCGGCATGCAGTTCCAGGGCATCCAGGCACCCGCCATGGCGGCGATCCAGCAGGGCAAGAGCCCCGTGGTGGCAGTCATGCCCACCGGCGGTGGGAAAAGCATGTTATTCATGTTGCCCGCGTGGGCCGTCCCCGGGGGCACCACCATTGTGGTGGTGCCATTGATCTCGCTGCGGCAGGATATGCAGCAGCGGTGCCGGCGGCTAGGCATCCCATGTATGGCATGGGACCGGCAGCAGCCATGTGATGAAGCAGCCATTGTGCTGGTCACACCGGAATCGGCTGTCACCCCCGATTTCCATTCATTCATCAACCGGTTGGTGGTGATGCAGCGGCTGGACCGGGTGGTGATTGATGAATGCCACATCATTATGAACCAGCAGAAGAACTTCCGGTCCGCCATGGCACAGCTTGGGAAGCTCGTTCGGGCCCGTACACAGATGGTGTTTTTAACGGCCACATTGCCCCCGAGATGGAACCGGAGTTCAGCCAGCGCATTCACCACCCACAGGATCAGATCGATATATATCGGGCCCGCACGAGCCGCGGCAATGTGGCATATGGGGTGTGGCGGCCACCGATTCCACACACTGCACCACATGGATATGGATGGGAGCAGGATGCCTGGATTATTCAGTTCCTGCAGGCGCAGCTCCAGTGGGCCCGGGCCCGGGGGGGGAAGATGGTGATATATGCCAACCGGGTCCACCAGGTGCAGGCGATGGCGGCGGTATTGGGATGTGAGGCGTATTTCAGTGGGCAGGTGGACCGGGGTGGGATTTTGGGGCGGTTCATGGGAGGGGATTCCACAGTGCTTTGCGCGACCAGTGCATTGGGCATGGGGGTTGATATTCCGAATATCCGAGTGATCATTCATCTTGGGACACCCCGGACGTTATTGGATTATGCACAGGAAAGCGGGCGAGCCGGGCGGGATGGGCAGGCCAGCCAGGCGATCATTATCCAGCCGGCGGGGTGGGCGGAGGATGAGCGACAGCTGGGCACACCGGAGGTGGAGCTGGTGCAGCAATACATGGGGGTGGTGGCAGGTCGGGGGTGCCGGCGGGTGGTACTGGACGATTATCTGGATGGGACAGTGAATGGATACCGGCGGCAGCATTGCGGGGATGACGGGGACGAGCAGGCATGTGATGGGTGTAATGTGCAGTGGCATGTAGGGCACGTGGGTGGTGATGAGGCCGGGCATGAGGCTGGGCATGAGGCCGGGTGTGTGGGCTTGCACCATGGCCCAGGGCAGGCGGTTCGGCCAGTGTTAGGGCTGGCAGATGACCCAGACTGGCGGGCGCGCAGTGCCACGAGGCGTTCCAATGGTCGGGGGCTCAGGCGCGGAATGGAGTATGATTCCAGCAGAGCAGCGGGCTCATGCAGCCCAAGCCGAAGCCGGAGCCATAGCCCACGCCGGAGCCCGAGCCATAGGCCGAGCCACAGCCCAAGCCCAAGTCAGCACCGGCGCCACAGCCCAAGCTCAAGCCATAGCCCGAGCCCGAGCCAGAGCCATAGCCATTGCCCACGCCGGAGCCATTTCCCACGCCGGAGCCATAGCCATAGCCCGAGCCACAGCCCACGCCGGAGCCCGAGCCATAGCCCGAGCCAGAGCCCAAGCCCAAGTCAGCACCGGCGCCACAGCCCAAGCTCAAGCCATAGCCCGAGCCCGAGCCAGAGCCATAGCCATTGCCCACGCCGGAGCCATTTCCCACGCCGGAGCCATAGCCATAGCCCGAGCCACAGCCCACGCCGGAGCCATAGCCCGAGCCCGAGCCAGAGCCCAAGCCAGAGCCCAAGCCCAAGTCAGCACCGGCGCCACAGCGATAGCTTAAGCCCAAGCCATAGCCCGAGCCAGAGCCAGAGCCCGAACCAACGCCAGCACCAGCACCCGAGCCCGAGCCACCGCCAGCAGCAGCGCCAGTGCGCAAGCCACCGCCAACGCCAGCACCAGTGGGCCGCGGCCGACATTCAATTCCGCCGGCAACAGTCCCAGGCATGGCTGGATGAGGAGTTTGGGGAGCAGGAGGCTCAGCAGTGGCGGGATCGATGTTATATCTGCGCCATGGCCCAGGCGGATGACCAGCACGATTTATATTCATGCCGGCATGCACGCAGCCAGGCGGCCAAGCAGTGGATGCTGCAGGTTCGCCGGCGGATCCAGTACAGCCGATTCAGCGGGTGTTTTTCCTGTGGGATGCCGCAGACGATATGCGCCGGGTGGGAGCCGGGCGGCCGGTGTCAGTACCGGGGGGTTTTGATCCCCATGGTGGCGATGATGCTGCATGGGCCATGGGGGGTGGGCATTCGGGGGGCATGGCAGCGGCGACTGGTGGGATTGCAGGTCGACGGCGCGGACATTGGGGCGGTGATTGGGTGGCTGGGGCAGCGCAGCCGGGCGGGCCATAGCCAGTTGTTTGAGGAGTTTTGTTGGCTGCGGCGGGTGAGTCAGGAGGTTGAGTTGGGGTTGGAGTCAGGAGGCAGAGAGATGGAGGATTGGCCAGGACCATAGCGATGTATAGAGATGTATATAGAGTTGTATGTCAAGACGTATACAGTGATGTATATAGTGATGTATATAGCGATGTATATAGCGATGTATATAGAGATGTATAGTGATATGTATATCGATATGTATGTATATATATATATATATGTATGTATGTAGTCCGACAGTGGAGATATATAGCATGGATGGGAAGGCGTTGAGGGTAGATATTTGAGTACGGCAGTGGATGAAGGCCGAGGGTTTCATGGACATGGGATGGACATGGACAAGCGCATTGGCCGTTGAGCACACAGGCAGACTGGTGGTAGTGAATGATGAAGATTATGAATGATGGATGATGATGGATGATGATGGATGATGATGGATGATGATGGATGATGTGTGATTGTGAATGGGCCAGGGTGGTGAATGATGTGTATGACAGGTGGTGTATGGGAGCATGGCATTGGGTGGCAGTGGGTGTGAGTGCAGCAAGGTATGCAGTGTGGGCAGGCAGTGGACATGGCAGCATGACATGGACCGGTTGGACCACCGGTTGGACGACCCGTTCAATTACCCATTGAACCATGTATTCGATCATTGGTTTCAACCATGTATTCAATTACCCATTTCGATCAGCCATTTGATCAGCCATTTGATCAGCCATTCGATCAGCCATTCGATCAGCCATTCGATCAGCCATTCGATATCAGGCGTTTCAATACACGCATTCAACCACCCATTTGACAGCCCGTTCAACCAACTGTTCAATCACCCGTTTGATCACCAGTTTGATCACCCATTCAACCATGCATTCAATTACCCATTTAACCATGTATTCGATCACCGGTTTCGACCATGTATTCAATCAGCCATTCAATCAGCCATTCAATCAGCCATTCAATCAGCCATTCAATCAGCCATTCAATCAGCCATTCAATATCAGGCGTTTCGATACACCCATTCAACCACCCGTTTGATCACCCATTCGACTGGTTCAATCACCCATTTGACAATGCATTCAATCAGCCATTTAACGTGTTCGATTACCCATTTAACCATGTATTCGATTACCAGTTTCGATTACCAGTTTCGATCAGCCATTTCAATCAGCTGTTTTTAATAGACCCATTCGACCACCAATTTGACAGCCCGTTCAACCAACTGTTCAACCAACTGTTCAACCACCCGTTTGATCAGCCATTCAATCAGTGATTTGACCCGTTCAACCATGCATTCAGCCATACATTCAATCAGCCATTCAAGCATGCATTCGATTACCCATTCGACCACCGGTTCGATTACCCCGTTCGATTACCCATTTGACCATGTATTCAATTACCCATTTCGATCAGCCATTTCGATCGGCCATTTCAATCAGCCATTTCGATACACCCGTTGGACCACCCGTTCAAGCATGTATTCAATCAGCTGGTTCAATCAGTTGTTCAATCAGTCATTTGACAACCAATTGAACCACCCATTCGATCAGCCATTCAAGCATGCATTCAACCAACTGTTCAATCAGGCGGTTCAATCACCCATTCAACCATGTATTTGATCCGGCATTTGACCGGTTCAAGCATGCATTTGATTACCCATTTCACCATGTGTTCGATCAGCCGTTTCAATGAGCTGTTTTAATACACCCATTCGACCACCGATTTGACAGCCCGTTCAACCAACCATTCGATCACCAGTTCGATCACCAGTTCGATCACCAGTTCGATCACCAGTTTGATCACCAGTTTGATCACCCATTCGACCACCCGTTCAACCATATATTCAATCATCCATTTTGATCAGTTGTTTTGACCATGCATTCAATCACCCGTTTCATTGGCCATTTGACAGCCCGTTGAACCACCCATTCGATCAGCCATTCAAGCATGCATTCAATTACCAGTTCAACCACCCGTTCAATCACCCATTTGACCGGTTCAATCACCCATTCGACCGTGTATTTGATCCGGCATTTGACCGGTTCAAGCATGCATTCAAGCATGCATTTCATCAGCCGTGTGGCCCATTCAATGACCCGTTTCAAAGCCCCGTTCGACCACCCGTTTGAGAGCGCGTTCAATCAGTGATTTGACGCATTCAACCATGCGTTCAGCCATACATTCAATCATCCATTCAACCACCGGTTCGATTACCCATTCAACAATGCATTCAACAATGCATGCATTTGACGAACGGTTCGACCACCGATTTGAGAGCCCGTTTGATTACCCATTTCACCATGTATTCGATCAGCCATTTCAATCAGCCATTTCGATCAGCCATTCAATCACCCATTTGACCGGTTCAAACCACATGTTTGGCCATGCATTCAACCAGACATTCGACCAGACATTCGACCAGACATTTCATCATGCATTTGGTCACCCATTTGATCAGCGATTTGACCCATTCAACGATGCATTTGATCATGCATTTGATCATGCATTTGATCATGCATTTGATCATGCATTTGATCATGCATTTGATCATGCATTCGACCAACTGTTCAATCACCCATTTGACCATGTATTCAAGCACACATTTTCATCAGCCATTTGACCACCCATTTGAGAGCCCGTTTGACTGGCCGTTTGAGATCCATTTGAGAGACCATTTGAGAGACCATTTGAGAGACCATTTGAGAGACCATTTGAGAGACCATTTGAGAGCCCATTTGAGAGACCATTTGAGAGCCCATTTGAGAGCCCATTCAAACCGCCATTTGACCAGCGGTTGAAGGATGGATTTGGCGCAGGTGGGAATGGGCATGACAGGGGAGTGATTTGGCGGAGGAGGAGGTGGTGGTGATGGTGTGGTGGTGCGATGCAGGTGGATGTGCATAGCATAGGAGGATGATTTGGACGATTGCCACAATGGGTGGATGGTGGATGGGGATGGTGGATGGGGATGGAAGTGAAGCAGTTGGGCAAGTGTGGCGGCAGGGATTGGATGGATTTGGGGTGGATGTCGAGGACGATAGTGGAGTGGTGGGATTTGTGGGCGAAGAGCATGGGGCAGCAGCATGGGTTGGAGGTGGTTAATGAATTGGTAGGAGAATTCGGATGGTTACCGAAGCAGTGTACGGAGGTTAGGATTAAGATTTTGATATGGATATATAGATTGATATGGATGTTGACAGGGATATATATTGACGGGGTTGGTTGAGGGAGAGAATTGGGATGCAAGAGTGGTTGGATAGAGATATATATCATACAAGATAGCGATGGGTGGGAATGGGATGATGATATATATTGGGGCGGGGTGATGGATGAGGCGACGGGTGAGGCAGCAGTGAACCAATGGATGAATGAAGGGGTGGGCAAGCCGTGAACAAAGCGGTGGGCAAGCGGTGGGCAATGGGTGTATGGGGAGTGGTGGCGGGCGGTGTGTGGGAGGCGATGGGTGAATGGGGGCGAGGTGGAGCGAGGAGGATTTTGATGGTGGAAAGCGGTTGGGGGAGGGAGAAGGGTGGTATTTGGTATTGATGATATGCAGTGGATGTGGATTGATTGGAGGGAATGAAAGATGATGGGGAGTGGATGGAGGCGGAGGCGGAGGCGGAGGCGGAGGTGGTTGGGGGTGAGATGGGTGGATGGATTGAAAGATTATTGGGGAGATGATGGTGTTATGTTATTAGGGAGATGATGAGGTTATTAGGGATAGGGAGATGATGGTGTTATGTTATTAGGGAGATGATGAGGTTATTAGGGATAGGGAGATGATGAGGTTATACGGGATAGGGAGATGATGATGTTATTAGGGATAGGGAGATGATGATGTTATTAGGGATAGGGAGATGACGGTGTTATGTTATTAGGGAGATGATGAGGTTATACGGGATAGGGAGATGATGTTATTCGGGGGTTATGCAGGATAGAGGGATGATAATAGTCATTATTCAGGATATTGATGTTATGTTATGTTATTGGGGAGACAGTTATGATTGTTATTTGGGAGATGGATATGATGATATGTTATTAGGGAGACAGTGGAAGGAGGTTATCAGGGATGGGTGGGTGGATGAGATTGGGATTGGGAATGGTATTGGGGATAGGGGATGATGTTATTCAGGATAGGGATAGAAGTGTTATGCGGGGGTTATACGGGGGTTATGCGGGGGTTATGCAGGGTAGAGTGATGATGATAGTTGTTATTCGGGAGATGGATATGATGTGAGGTTATGCAGGAGATGGATATGATGTGAGGTTATGCAGGAGATGGATATGATGTTATGATGTTATGTTAGTAGGGTTAGAGTGGAAGGATGAGATTGGGATGAGTAGGGATGGATAGCGATGTGATGTTATTAGGGATAGAGTGGAAGGAGGTTATTAGGGAGATTGTGGATGGGAATGAATGGGGATGAGCGGGGAGTGATTTGCAGGAGGCAACAGCGGCAGTGGTGGGGCATGGAGGGATGGAGGGATGGAGGGATGGAGGGATGGAGGCAGTGATGGGCAGTGTGAATGGATTGGGGCGAAGTGGATGGGCGGGGGTTGATTGGGAGTGTGAGTATGGATTGGGAGGGGAAGCAGGGAAGCAGGCGAGGGGGATGGATGATGGAGGGTACGGGTGGCGGTGGGTGTGGCGGTGGCGGTGGCAGTGGGAAGTGGTATGTGAAGTGGTATGTGTTCGATTTAGGAGGGAATGAAGGATGAGGGGTTAGGGGCAGTGGATGGACCCCCGGAGGGGTTAGGGGTGAATGGTGATTGATTGGGGATGGGTGATTCGGGTGTTAGGGTCAGGGTCAGGGTTAGGGTTAGGGTTAGGGTTAGGGTTAGGGTTAGGGTTAGGGTTAGGGTT